>NC_082679.1:61649755-64108484 GCF_025265405.1 Mesoplodon densirostris
TTCGCAGCATCCCCGAAGTCCCAAGCAAACCTCTGGGCAGAAGTAGAAGCTAGAACAGGAGGGGATGTGAGAGCATGTGCCTGTGCTTGTCCCCAGCGGTCCCACGGAGCTGGGAGAGAGTTTGAGGAACAAAGCAGATGCGCAGGTGGGAGGGGCATGAGCGAATCCCCAAGGTGGGTAAAAAGAGCCAGTGCTGGGTCTGTGCCGGCACATCATAAATAGACCGCCAGTCCTGGTGCCTCCCTCTGAGCACGTGCTGTCATTATCCTCATTTATAGGTGAGGAAATAGAGGCATAGAGAAACAGAGTGACTCGTCCGAGGGCAGAGCCAGGTAGCAGCAGTAAGGAGGAAGAAAAACGTCAAGAGAAAAGGACCATGTGTTCAGCGGTAGCAGCCTGGGGACCTTCTGACTCCCCCAGAGGGGGGACAAGGTGCTCTGACCAACAGAGAGGCCAGGCAAGGGCTACAAGGAAAGGGCATTAGGGCTAAATGGCAGGGGTGACAGCCCTGGTGGAGGACTCGGGTGGAGGGAAGCAAAGAACCTGAGGAATCGATCACTGGGTGGGTGGATAAACACATCGTGGCATTTACAGACAGTGGAATATTACTCAGCCCTAAAAAGGAATGAAGTCCTGACATAGGCTACAACACAGATGAACCTTGAACACGTTATGTGGAGTGAATGAAGCCAGAAACAAAAGGCCACATATTGTATGATTCCATTATATGAAGTGTCTGGAATAGGGACACAGAGACGGAAAGCAGACTGGTGGTTGCCAGGGGCTGAGGGTGGGGGTGCGGAGCGGCTGCCTGATTGGTCCAGGGTTTTCTTTTGGAAATGTATTGGAACCTGATAGAGGTGTTGGCTGCACAACCTTAAGAATGTACTAAATGCCACTGAATTGTTCACTTTCAGATGGTTAATTGTATGTTATGTGAATTTCACCTCAATTTAAAAAATAGAGCTGGGCTGCTCAGGATATAAGCTCCAAGAAAGTGAGAAATTTGTCTTATCTGCAGCATCTAGAAGAATAGACTTTGTAGGCACTCCGTGACCGTTGATGAATGAATAAAAGGATAAATGTGGTGACTTCCTGTTAACTAGTACCTGATAAGTGAATAATGATGATGACTAACATTTTTTGAGCACTTCCCGTGTGTCGGCTTTGTTCCAATCACTTTACACGAATGACTCTTTTAATCCTCACCATAACCCCCTGAGGAAAGGGCTAATAGCATCCCCATTTTACAGATAAGGAAACTGAGGCTCAGAGAAGTTAAGTGACTTTTCTGAGATCATTGAGCTCATGAAGGATGGGGCCAAGTTTCAAACCCAGGGCGTCAGCACTCAGAACCATTACCCTGGACAGAGAAGCGCTTCACAAAGTCCAGATGCCTTAGAAATGCTAAGTGCCATTGAGGCTGAGGGTCTAGCCTACAGGTAGAGGGCCGAGCATCGGGAGAAGTGGTGCAAGGGGTCAGGTTTTAGAGCCAGGCAGAGGTGAGCTCAAATCTTGGCTCTGCCACTTACTAACTTTGAACTTAGGAAAGTGATAACAAGCTTCCCTGAGCCTCAGTTTCCTCATCTGTAAAATGGGGGTAGAAGTGGTATTCACTTCCCAAAGCTGTTACAAGGATTAAGTCCATCCTGTCAAATGCCAGCCTCCTGAAGGGCACATAATAAGCATCAGTTCTCTCATCCCTTCTGGGATGAGCTCCCCCAGGGAACCCAACAGAGTCTGAATGCTTCTAGAGGTGCTTAGGCACTTGGCTTGGTCTTTCCTATCCACAATGCCTCCTGCTTCCTCCATTTTAATTTGCAATCTCGGGCACAGACCTTGCACCCCAACCGCCAAGTTTACTCAAGGGCTGTTTCTGTAAGAAGCTAGAAGAATTAAGGGCAAGGAAAATGCTTTCTTCACAGGTGTGCTAATTCTCCAACCCTGCGTGACACCTCTTCCGTGTCTGATGGAGGTGTTCTGCAAGTCACATCCCCTCAGGATGACTTGAACCCTCACGCCTCTTGGGCATTTCCTGTCCCCAGAAGTAGCTGTCCAGCTTTGCGGTCGGTGCTGAATCGCTGCTTTCAGACTGATGTCCCAGAGGACAAATACGAAATATCAGGCACGTGTGGCCGGGAAAGAACATCATCTTTTTATGTAAATGTAAGGGCGCAGTTTGAAAGAACGAAGCCCGCCTGGTCCTCAGCCTCCAGGTTCTCTGAATTACCATCGAAATAGACACACATTTTTTTGGAGGGCTGCATCTCCCAGCCCCTCTCTGAACAGAGCACCCAGGGGTGGCTTCACAGTTGCACAGAGGTTGCAACTGGACCGGGGGGAATCACCTCCCTTGTCCCATGAGTAGAAATGGCTGCCTGATTCCCCGGTTCTGCGGGCCTCATACCCACCTCTGATTTAATTTTCCAAGTCCCTGTTATACCAACCTGTGTTCATACCCTGCGTAATTTTCAAAGCATCAGGCTTTGAAAAGAGCTTGTCCCTGTGCACAGTCTAAATCCTGGAGCCCTGAAAATCCATCCCTAAGGGGAACAGGCTTTGAAAAATCCAGGGGTCCTTCCTCAGCAACGGGGATCAAGGGCACCCTTAGGGGACAGGGGACGGAAGTCCCTTACTTTGTCCTAATCTTTTTATTGCAGCATCCACATGTAAATATTTCTGTGAACAAGCAGGCTATTAAATTACATGATTTCGTGCTAAAGAATGAAAAAAATGCCTACAATTACAGCTATAGTCCTCTCTGTGGGGAGAAAGCTGTTCGAAACTCGAAACATTTTGGTTGGTTTTCTTTAGGACAAAATATTAATAGGTTGAACAAGATACATTTTATCCAGCAAAAATTTATTGAGAGCCTACTCCGGGTGTGAAGCACTGGCTAGTTCTCCATCTAAGTCCTCTCTATCTGGAAAGTTCTCTGATCCTCCCTGGGATATATGTTTAAGAGAAGGGAACTTAGGTCAACTGACACCAGTTATAAACCATATACAGCCTGCACTGCCTTATGTATACGTTTTATTTATCGGCTCTCTCTCTGCTATAATGTAAGCTCCATAAGTTAGGTGATGGGGAGCCATGGAGGATTATAGAGCAACATTTTAACTTAGGAAACAATCCAGTTCTCAGTTTGAAGCTCTCCAATAACCTTCCCAACAAAATGTTAGATTCTTATCTCATTTCTCAGACCATCTGGCCCCCTGGGGGGTGTGGGCAGCTCTCCCACAGCTTCCCAGAAAGAGAGGGCAGGAGTGGGCAAGCAAATGTTTCTGCCCTGGCCTCCTGTGGCAGGGTCACTTCCAAATCAACTCATCTGTGAGTTCCCCATCTGGTGGGACTGATTGGGAGGCTCAGGAACAAGGGCCAGAGGCTCTGTTGTCATCGGCATCTTCACTCGGTTACTCCAAGGAAGCTAAGTGGCCTGAGCCTCAGTTTATTCATCTGACAATGGAGCTGAGATGCCCACGAGAAGGTTGGCTTAAGAAGGTAGGGAGGTAGGGAATCTGGTCCTGGTCTAGTGCCTGGCACAGAGTAGCTGCTCAGTTAACATGCAATGGGTGCATGGACTGTGTGCACCTTCATAGTGATGTCAGCCGTCTTACGGAGGAGGAAACTGAGGCTCAGAGAGGTGGAGCAATTCGCCAGTGGTCACAGAGCCAGGAGGGGCCGGGCTGGGCCAGCTCAGCCCACTAAGATCACGGTGGCTTTGTCAATGCCTGGCGCTCTCTATCAGAGGCAGGGCCCCTCATGACTTTCATGGGTGCCCTTTATGTGCTTCCTTCTTCAAAACAAAATGTATAAAATTATCTTTTACCACTGCATTGGTGTGAAAATGAGTACAACTCACACTGGATCCTATTTATTTCTTTCTCTTTTTTTTGGCTGTGTGGCATGTGGGATCTTAGTTCTCTGACCAGGGATTGAACCCACGCCCCCTGCATTGAAAGGGCAGAGTCTTAACCACTGGACCGCCAGGGAAGTCCCTCTTTTTTTCTTGTTTGCAACGCTATTAAACGTTTTCGTGGGACCTCAGTGCCGCGGGTCCTGGGCACCACACCCGAGAGAGAGATGGAACACTCACCTTGTTCTCCTCCGCCCTCAGGTCCGGCATGGTGCTAACGCACAGGCTGACGGCCATGGCGGCCACGAAGAGGATGGACAGACACGCAAAGACCTTTCCGGGGAGCCCCGACTGTGGGTTCTCCACCACGTCCCGCAGCCGGTTCATGAAGAGTGCCCAGCGGGACGTGTGCACGGCGGGGCGGCCGGCTGCCCGCCCCTGCAGTGTCTCCTCCGTGCGCAGCTCGGCCACTTCGTCCAGCTTCCTCAGCAGTGTCTGCAGGCAGCACGTCTCCAGATTGGCTTCTTCGATCCCCCAGTAGGTCAGCTCCTCCTGGAAGGACAGCACGCACATCTCCTGGAGCAGGACCAGCTTGCCTGCCGCCAGGAAGCTCACGATCACCCCGAAGGCGCTGGGACTGCGGTCAAAGAAGAACTCTTGGTTATCCTCGTCGTAATCGTCGCAGAGCTGCGCGATCTCCTCGTGGCTCCGGCAGAAGCGGAGTTTGCTCAGGCGGCTCAGTGGAAACTCGTCCAGCGTGCTCCACGGAAGGAGGTACCGCTTGCCCCCCACGTTGACCAGCATCTCCTTCTTCAGGTCGGACGTCCAGGAGGCGTCCTGCGTTCCCAGCTTCCGGGCCCTGCGGTAGTAAATGCCCTTGATGGCCGGGGGCTCCACGGGGCGTGTCAAGAACTGACTCAAAGGGCCGCAGGAGCCGAGGTGATGGTGTCCGGGATGCAGGCCCCTGTCTCTGGAAGGCATGGGTATCACCGAACACGTCCTGGCGCCGGAAAGGGACAAGAGCAAGAGAACAGGGGAGACATCAGTCTCAGGGCAGAGTCCTAGACAGCATCTCCTCATGTCTGCTTTCCTGCAACTGCACCTGCATCACTTATTCTTTTAATCTTCCATCCAACACAGATTTACCGAGCACCTACTACTATGCGCTTGGGATCTATCAGTGAACAAAAAGAGATGATGATGACATCCCTTCCCTGATAGAGCATTTATTTATATCTCAGAAGAATCTCCCTGGAACAGCTGTGTCACTTTCAGGCTGTGTGGTCTTGGGCATGTAGCTTAACCTCTCTGATCTCAGCCTCATTATGGCAATGACAAGACTCATCCCAACTTTGCAAAGTACGGTTGTTGAAAACAGAGCTTAGGGTGTAAAACTTTGCCAAGTTCACTGCTAGGTTGCGATCCCTTATGGACTGCCACCCCAGGTAGGTTTCTCAGCCTCTCTCAGCCCTTTGCTTCATCTGCACAGCTAGGGTAGTTTGAGTGCCCACCTCACTGGACACAGTGAGGGTTATGTGCAGTAATACACGTGACGTGTATATTAAGAACACTTCTAGACGCTTCTGACATGGCAGGCACTGACCCACATGACTCTCTTATGTTAACTCATCTCAACAACCCCATGAGGTAGACATTAGTACACCCATTCTACAGATGAGGAAATTGAGGCCCAGAAAAGTTAAGTAACGAGGAACTGTATGTGGCACAGTGTCTGACTCCCAGGAGAAGTTCCACAACGATCACCTGAGCCCTCTTATTTGCTTTCCCACTTAGAGGACTTTGCTATCAATGAGAGCACTCCTCCGTGTTCATTGGGTGCTTTCCTCAGCTACCTTGCTGTGTGACCTTGAGTCAGTTACTCCCCCTCTCTGGGCCTCTGTCTCGTTATCTGTGAAATGAAGGGGCCTCTAATGCTGTCTCCATTTCAGACCTATTTGGGATGCTTGACTTACAGGGAAGGGTTTTAGATTTAGCCCATGCATTAAAGGAAATCATTACCACAATATTTCTCATCCTCAGCCTCCCGCAACTGTTTCCTGTGCTATTCATTCTAGCCAGAGCTGTTTCCAAAGCATCCATAACCTTACATTCCAAGATGCACTCCAATCAAGATAAAAACTCATCAGCTGAATGGAAATAAAAGTTCCTCTCAATTTCAGAGCCAGTTGGGTTCCAGCAGACAGCGAAGAGTTGAATCACAGCCGATGCATTTCACACTTGCTCGCCACACAATAGCCTGTTATTCTGCGTGCATTACTTCGTTTACAATGTACGGCCAGAGAACGATGAGCAGCCTGCAGAAAGAAGAGTATTTTGAAATCAGGGGAGCCGCTTCCCAAGCGTTCTTGTTTTCCGGGTGAAAAGACGCAGAGCCAGAGAGCTGAAGTGACTCATCCAAGGTCACACAGCGAGTCCCAGTGCAACCAGGGACTCTGTCTCCCAGCCGGGGGCTCTTCCTAGAACCCCCCAAACTGCTCTTTCTGAATTCACTGCACAAACCCAACTTGGCAACCCACTGCCCCCCAGAAATAGCCAGCACACAAACCTCCTTCCAGAGCGTGGGAAAGGTGTTCACTTAAAACAGTGCTTTGACAAAGGATGTTTCAGAGCACCCTGCAATCCGCTCCCCCCGCCACTGCAGCAATCACTAACTTCTTCCCCCGAAGTGTAACTCACCCTCCTGTCTCAGGGAGCCTCTTTCCAGCTGTTTCTCTGCCGGGCAAGAGGAGCCCATGTCTCGATGCCCAGGGAAGAGACAGGTTTGTGGTGAAGATGAAGGAGGAGCAAAGAAAAAGCCCGAACACAGCAGTTTCTGGCAGAGTTAGTTTTCAACCTTCCTCTCCTTGCCTCCTTCAGAAAGCAGAAGTCCGTTCATTCTGCAGCTCTCTCTCCAGCAGCTGCAGAAAAGCCCAGGAGAGGAGTGGGGTGGGTTTTTTTCAAATCCCCTTTCCCAGAATCCCTTTTCCCCATGAGAGGTGAGGGTCTGAGGGGTTCGTGCTGGGAGGGAGCCTGGCCAGCTGTCCTGCTTCAGCGGTGGGCCCTGGACTCTGAGTCCCACCGGGAAAGCCAGTGTGGCCCTGCAAGAGAAGGGGGTGGGAGGATGGGAAGGGCTTAGAAATAATCTCTCCATCAGCCAGGCAGCAGGCAGGAGCAGCCGCACTCTGCCAACTGCCTGGAAGGCAAGGACAGCTGTCCGCCCTCCCTTCCAAGGAGGAGCAAAACTCAGAAGGAGCGGAGGGCAACTTAGGGCTGGGGCGTCTGCAGCTACCTGTCCCAGGCATCCCGGAAGCTCCTTGGGATGTGCTGATGATGGGGGGTGCTCAGGTTGAGGCTTCAGGAGGAACTGCTTTTAACTAGCCCAGGCCTGGGACAGGTGCAGAGAAACCCAGCATCCGAGCGCTGGGTGGGAGTCCCGGAGGCTGCGTGATGGACCGGGAAGTGGTGTGAGCTTGGAGTCGTACACCTGGATCTCTGGCTCCCATGTAAGTGGATGGGTGGCCTTGGATGGGTGACTTTGTGCCTCTGAGCCTCAGTTTCCTTGTTTGTAAAATATATGAGAAGGAGAGGGGTTTTGGGGAGAGTCACGCCAGAAGGCACAGGACAGCCTCCTTCTGTGGGTTTGACAGCATGGTCGGGACAAAGAGGAAGAGGCCCAGTTCTAGGGCCTGCGTCCTGGCTTCAGCTCTGCACTGCCTTGCTGTGTGTCCTTGGGCAGTCACTTCACCTCTCTGGGCCTCAGTTTTCTCCCTGGTCAAATGAGTACAGTGGAAGCGGTGATGGCGAAAATTGCAAAAGCATCTTCTCAAGTAGGTGCTCCGTGTACACTGGCTCTTCCTAATTTTCTTAAGAGGTTCTGAGGCCCAATCTCTTGGCTTCCAAAATGGAGTTATTATTATCAGCTCCATTTTGCAGATGAGGCCTGGAGGTCTAGGGAAGAGGCTTGCTCAAGTCACCTTGCTGGTTGGAATGTGCACTTAACAGAGACTCCGGGTTCTGGTGCAAGGATCTGGAAATGAGGAAGTCCAAGCTTGAGTCTTCTGAAGCTACCTGGAGGCGGGTGGCAGGAGTCGGGGGACCTCCGTGGGCTTTCTGCAGCCGGGGCAGTGGGAGGAATCCAGGCAGGAGCAGAGAGGCTGATGGAATGGAGCCGGTCTAGGGTAGCACTTTGCAAAGGGTATTGCCTGAAACCTGAGGGTTCTGCATGAATGACCAAGGGGGCTGGAATTGGGGGGGGGGGTGTGACAAAGAAGAAGGCAGGGAGGGATGAGATTCTGCCTCACCATGGCAGCTTCAATCAGATCGGTTTCCCATAGTGTGTCTATAAGTGTAACCCAAATCATTGCTGTGGCCCTGCAAGGCCCTGTTACCACACTCTGCCCACTCCAAGAGACCCCAGGGCGCCTGTTAGTAATGGAGACGCTCTCCCCCCTTCACCTGACTCCCCAGCTCTCTCAGACCTCACAGCTGCTCCAGCACCTCTCATAGATGAGATACCAAAATCACCTTTCCAGCTCCTGCTGGCTTTTTCCCCTCCTCTCTCTCTCTGTCTCCCCACCTCCCCCAGCTCTTTATTACTTATCTCGATTTAACATCTCTGGCCAAATCTCCCCCAACCTGTTCCCCTACCTCTCAGTTCTCTTTGGATCTGGAGTGCATGGGTTCCAATCAACAATTTACCACGTCCCTGCTGTGTGACCTTCAGCAAGCTTCTTAACCTCTCTGTGCCTCAATTCCCTCATCTGTGAAATAAAGATGATTGAACTTACCTATTGGTTTGTTATGGGTATTGAACATGTCAATTTACATTTATAAGGCAAGCAAGAAGAAGAAGAGTGTCTGGGGCCAAGCAAGTCCCATTTAAGTGCTTGCTGTTATTATGATTATTATCTTAAGAAGTCACCCACAAGAGACCCAGAAAAGGGAGGAAACAGTCTGAGCTCGCAGGGCCAGCCAATGGCAGGCCAGCGTGCTTTCCAGAGCCTCCGTGCCTTCTATCAGCGCTGTCACTTTGTCCAGGCATCCTGGCCCAGGGTATTCAATTGAGTCCTTCCACAGGGCTTGGTAAAGTCCGAATTCCTTTTTTTTTTTTTTTTTTTTTTTTGCGGTACGTGGGCCTCTCACTGTTGTGGCCTCTCCCGTTGCGGAGCACAGGCTCCGGACGCTCAGGCTCAGCGGCCATGGCTCACGGGCCCAGCCACTCTGCAGCATGCGGGATCCTCCCGGACCGAGGCACGAACTCGCGTCCCCTGCATCGGCAGGCGGACTCTCAACCACTGCGCCACCAGGGAAGCCCCGAATTCCCTTTTAACTTAATGCCACTGCCTTCCTGCCCACAATATTTCCCCCGTTGTGTACACTTGACCTCAGCTAATCAGAGAATATAGCCAGGCCCCCATCCCTTTCTAGCCTCTTCTAAGTCTGGGATACAGGACAGCCTAAGCCAGCCCATCCTCGTTCTCTTCTGAAAGACTGCCACCTGCCATATTTTTCTGATAAAGGGATGACCTGTGACCATGAATGAGTCTCCTAGGGCTGCTGTAACAAAACACACAAATGTAGTGGCTTAAAAGAACACATGTATTGTCTTGTGGTTCTAGAGACCAGAAGTGCCAAGTGGATCTTAGGGGCTAAAATCAATGCACTGTCAGGGCTGCACTCCTGCTGGAGGCTCTTGGAGAGAGAATCTGTTCCCAGTTCCTAGGGGCTGCCCACACTCCTTGGCTGGTTGCTGCATTACCCTGACCTCTGCTTCTGTCCTCACATCTCCTTCCCTGACTCTCCTGCCTCCCTCTTATAAGGACCCTTGTGATGACACTGAGCCTGCTGGATAATCCAGGAAACTCTTTGAATTTTAAGATCCTTAATCACATCTGCAGAGTTCCTTTTGCCCCATCAGTAACATATTTGCAGGTCCTGGGGATTAAGATGTAGATATCTTTAAGCCCGGTGAGACCCATTTTGGACTTTGGACCTCCAGAACTGTGAAATAATAAATGTGTGCCGTTTCAAGCTGTTAATTTTGTGGCATTTACTACAGTAGCAAGAGCGAGCTAATAGAAACCCTGACTGGGGGAGGGGCAGGCAGGTCACAAACCAGTCATCAGAGGGACTTGCAATTTGTCGAGGAGAAGGTCCTGCCTTGTCTGCACAGCCAGGCCTGCCAGCACCTGCTTCCAGAAGTTACGATCCATCAATCCATACAACAAATACTTACTGAGATCTGCTCTGCTGCAGCTGTCGCTCACTGGCTGTGTGACTTTGGGCAAGTCACCTTTCCTCTCTGTGCCTTGGGAGAGATGGGGTAATGATAGTCCTTACCTCACAGGGTTAGTATAAGGCATGAATGGGTAAATGCACGGGAAGCACGACTTCAGAGCCTGGCACATAGTAAATGCTCCATAAGAAATTATTATTTTCATCGTCACTGTCGTGTGTTATTATAGGAGCTCAAGCCTCCTGATAACAGAGCGGGAGAAGAGCAGATGCCAGCGTGTTATGAGTGAGCAAATAAACGGTGGCGGGCTGTTAAATGATAATAACGGGCTTTCTGGGGGGGAGAATGCTGATTTGTAGCATTTGCCAATTACTGTGGCGTAAATACTCCTATCGCGAGACTTCGTGCTGACAGCAAAACATCTCGGCTCTTGCAAGCCCGTGCCCCTCGGCTCCGTGTATCACAGCACACGCAGCTCACCAGGCGACCAGGGTAACACTCCCCAAGCAGGACCCCCCCGTTAAGCCTCGATGGGCAGGTAGCGAGTACGTGATGCAAGAGAGCAGAGAGGCAGGTGGCAATCAAAACCGATGTGCTTCTCTACCTTGCCGAGGGCTACAGACTTTACGCTGGCCTGGGGGAGCCTTTGGTGATGAAAGCTGAGGTTCTCCACCCTGGAACATAATAACATCACCCTGGGGAGCTTATTAAAAAACCCAGAGACTGAGCCACATCCAGATCAGTGAAATCTGATAAATTACATGCGTTTTTCAGAGCCCACTGTAACTCACTCAGATACTGCTGGAAGCAGTGTAAATTGGCACGATCCTTTTTGTTTTTTTGTTTTGTTTTTTTGGCTGCATGGCTTGCGGGATCTTAGCTCCCCGACCAGGGATTGAACCCGTGCCCCCTGCAGTGGCAGCTCAGAGTCCTGACCACTGGACCACTCCCCTGGTACCACCCTTTTAAAGGGCAATTTGGCACTATTGACCAAAACAAGAAATGTGGGTGCCCTCTGACCCACAATCACATGTCTAAGAATTTATTTGGCGGATATGCTTGTATACATATGCAAAGACAATTGTATAAAGATATTCATTGCAGCATCGTCTGGGATAACAGTGGATTGGAAATGACTGAAATATCCCTCATTAGGGGGCTGGTCATTTATTTATGACTAAATAAATGGTAGTCATAAAGGCAAGAGAAAACTCTTGCTTTAACTCCGCTGTGAAAAAGAAACAGGAGGATCTGTATATACTGATGTGGAAGGACCAGCACAATGCATAAAGTTCAGGGTGCAGAACAGATCACCCTGAAAGCACTAGTTTGTTTGAAAATAGACAAGAGGTGTGTGTGTGTGTGTGTGTGTGTGTGTGTGTGTGTGCAGAGAACACTTATTTCTGAAAATGGGTAAAATCTAGAAATTGGGGTTGCCTCTGTGGAGGGAAACCCAGGAGTTTGGGGAAGAGGTGGGAGGAGGCGCCACCTCTATCATTGTGTGTACTATTTTATTTTTAAAAACCATGGACATGTATTGATTGAAAAACTTCTTTTTAAAGTTAACCTAAAAGGCATCTTGGTGCCAGGGTGGGAGGAGGCACCATCCGGGAACAAGGAGATCATTTATCAGCACCCTCACTGCAGTGACCTGATCAAGGTCCTTGGACCACTGGGGTCATTCAGCATGACCTCACGAGTGAAACTGAGGCAGCCCAGTAATCTTCCTTATGGACTCACAGTAAAAGCACACTCGGATCACTTCCCACTGAGAGTCCCAAAGTCAAGGTGCCTCCAGGAGCCAGGAGGATGGCCTCAGGCAGGCTGGGCAGGGGTGAGGGGGAACCCAAACCCCAGCTCACAGAGAGGGAATGTGGGTGCCATATTGTGGGACCTTTACAGTTTGAAAGGAGAGCTATAAGCCTGATGTGTATGCTACATCTCTCAAATGCTAAATGTTGCCAACGAATGAGAAATTTATCAAGCGCCGTGGAGCTGAACATGTGCACATCTGCTGACCTAGCAATTCCTCTCCTAGGTGTATACCCATGAGAAACGCGCACAGATGCTTACCAGAAGGCATGGGTTAGGAGGCTTGTCGCCGCACTGTTATAACAGTGGCAAACTGGAACACCCACTAACAGGAGAGTGGAGAATAAATAAATCACATGTGTTCTCACAGCGGAACGAGGATGCACACACTACAACCATGTGCAACAACACAGAAGCATCTCATAGCCATTGTGGTAAGTGCATGGAGCTGGACGTAAAAGAGCAGCTACAGCGTGACTCCATCGATAGAACGTTCAAAAGCAGGCAAAACTCATCCACGGTGATAAAAGCCTGGAAAGCGATTGCCTTTGTGGGGGCATAGAGGGTTCTGGAGGCTGATTACACAGTGTTTTAAATCCGTGCAAGTGATGTGTGTACCTTAGTATGTATGTTGTGTTTAATCTTTGGAAGTGGGTTGTTTTTTTTAATCTACCACTGACATGGAGGACCAAATAAGCCATGTCAGTGGGCTAATTTCAGTCTTGGCCTCCCCAGTTAGGACTAGATTGTCACATTGAATGTCTTTGAAGTGCCTAGGCTTTCAAAGCTACTCCAGCCCCGGAACCTCTATTTTTTGTCAGTCACCCGTGAATCCTGCAGTTACGACCAGCTCTGTCTCTACATGGACCATGCCTGCCTTCCCTCCCTCGCATCCTCCTGGAATTCTGATGTCCTAGAGAACACTCAGCAGTGGAGGTTTGCCCTCTCACCTCCTACCTCCCTTCTACCTTCCTTTTCTGGAAGGAAGGAGAGAGATGGATGGACCAATGACAGCTGCTTCAGCTTTCTGTTTAAAAATATTGCTCAAGATGTAATTATCCCCAGTGAAAGATGCAAGCTCTTCCCAAAAGCAAGGCTGTCCTCAGGCAGTTTGTAGAAGTTGTGGATTGTCAGGGACAAGTCTCTGCTTCAAAGGAGGCATGTGTCATTGCTTCTGAATGCCAGGCAGCTGAGTCCTTTCTATTGGAGGAGGAATCGCCCTCCAAGGAAATCAGATGTTTTATATTCTGGTTGGGGGATTACAGAGCAGAACACATGCTAGGGGCTCAGCTCCCTCCACCCTCCAGGTGCCTGTAGCTTTTTATTATGACATTTTTCAAACAAGCAGAAAAATTGCAACACTAGTACAATGAGCATTCCCTGCCTAGGCTCATAACTGCTAAAATTTTGTAATATTGACTTTATATATGAATATATGTATATTTTTTTCTGAAACATTTCAAGGTAAACTACAGGCACTGTAACAATTCACCTTGAATTCTTCAGCATGGACATCTGGAAAAATAATTTCTACATAACCAAAAAACCATTATCACACCAAACTCGATGAACAATAATTAACAAAAATTCCCTAACATCATCTAATACTCAGTCTATAATCAAATTTCCGTGTCTCCAAAATGTCTTGTGTAGTTGTTTTTCAGACCAACATCCAGTTAAGGGTCACATATGATTCTCCCAATTAGATTAGATTCTCCCAATTAGATTGGTGGATTATATTTCTTTACTTTTTTTTTTTTTTTTGCCTGCATTGGGTCTTTGTTCACTTCGATCACTACTGTGTATCGCTGAGCTCTTTCTGTGTACCACGCGCTGAACGAAATAAACATTTTAACCCTTACAACAGCCTGATGATTGGTGATAGATTCAATTATTCTCTCAGTTTAGAGATGGAGACACCGAGGCTTGGAGAAGTTAAGGAATTTGTCCGCAGGCATCCAGGATTCAAAGCCGGGTCTGTCTGCTGCTAACTCTCTGCTACATTGCACCAACCCTTCAAATTCCAAGACCAAATTTCTGGGGCTGTGTCCCTGCCTCAGGAGGTAACAGAGGCTGGGAGAAGGGTTGAAGGTTGAGTAAGAAATGCGAGATGAGACCAGGTACAGATTAAGCTGCCATTGGTAACCTTAAGGTTACGAAGATCCTGAATTTTACTTTCCATTTAACCTATTTTGAACATTCATGTATCATTTTGAAACCTACGTATGATCATAATGACTTAATACAACAGATATTGGTAACTATCATAAAGTTATTATTATTCTATTAATTTTATTTTTTAATGCTCAAGACAGTTGGCTAGTTTATGGGGACTGTTACAAAGGGGTCCACGCAGATCATGTTGAAAGTGCTTGGTTCCCGCTGGAGTTACACTCCCTGCCAGGTTCTGCCACAGACACAGCTCAAGGGTGGAGCCTGAGGGGTGATCAGGGGTGAGTAAGACCCAGCCCTGGACTTTAGGGCTGCATGTTGGGGAGACGGACTCACAACTGCCTGCAGCCAAGATTTAGAGAAACGTTAATGGGACAAAACACTGAGTTTAGGGAGGACAGGGAAATCTGAGATTGATTCTAATTGGGAGAATCCAAGGAAGATTTTTACAGGAAGGGCCATTTGAGCTGGGTGTGGAGGTATGAGTAGGAGTCTGAGCAGAGTCACTAACAAAGGCCTTTGGGGCTAAGGGGAGTACAGGAGTGAGGGGAAGTGTGCAAAGTGAGGCATGTCTGGGAAGTGGAATGTGTGGCCAGCTCGGGAGGACAGTCAGAGATTAGGTCAGAAAAGGATATAGGAGTCAGAGAGAACATGGCTTTGAATGGTGGATTGAACACTTGGATCTTTTTTTTTTTTTTTTTTTTTGCGGTACGCGGGCCTCTCACTGCTGTGGCCTCTCCCGTTGCAGAGCACAGGCTCCAGACGCGCAGGCTCAGCGGCCATGGCTCACGGGCCCAGCCGCTCCGCGGCCTGTGGGATCCCCCTGGACCGAGGCACGAACCCGTGTCCCCCAGATCGGCAGGAGGACTCCCAACCACTGCGCCACCAGAGAAGCCCTTGGATCTTAATTTGAAAGGCATTACAGAGTCGTCAAAAGAACTCAGGGGGGGGCCTCCCTGGTGGCGCAGTGGTTGAGAGTCCGCCTGCCGATGCAGGGGATACGGGTTCGTGCCCCGGTCTGGGAGGATCCCATATGCCGCGGAGCGGCTGGGCCCGTGAGCCATGGCCGCTGGGCCTGCGCATCTGGAGCCTGTGCTCCGCAACGGGAGAGGCCACAACAGTGAGAGGCCCGCATACCGCAAAAAGAAAAAAAAAAAAAAAAAAAAAGAACTCAGGGGGCTTCCCTGGTGGCACAGTGGTTGAGAGTCCGCCTGCCAATGCAGGGGACACGGGTTCGTGCCCCGGTCCGGGAAGATCCCACAGGCCGCGGAGCGGCTGGGCCCGTGAGCCATGGCCGCTGAGCCTGCGCGTCCGGAGCCTGTGCTCCGCAACGGGAGAGGCCACAGCAGTGAGAGGCCCGCGTACTGCAAAAAAAAAAAAAAGAACTCAGGAAGAATATGCCCAGATCTGACCTACCTTAGGGAAGATATATTTAGGGTGGGATGCAAAGACCAGATGAAAAGAAAAGACAGGGACCCCAGTTAGGACACCATGAAAAGAGGGCCTGAGGCAGAGAGCAGGGACCAGAAGAGTCAGAGGCAGCAGGAGGGATGCAGACGAGATTCAGAAGCGTCGGCAGGATGCTCGTGAGGACTGGCGGATGGAGGGTGGAGGAGGCTACGTGACCCCAAGATCTCTAGTCTGAGTGGCAGAGTGGATGGGGGGGCCAGTAACCCACCTAGGAAGCAACGGAGGAGAAGAGGTTTACGGGGAAAAGATGTCAGCCTGGTGGAGCTTGTTAGGTTAAGGGCGCCCAGGTGCAAGTGTTTGGGCAATTGCGTCTAGAGCCCAGAGAAGAGCTCGGAGATGCAAGCTCAGGCGTCAGCCTCCTCAGAACCCCTTCCGGAAGCGGAAACACCCTCGGGGAGGTGCGGCTGAGGGGGCGGGGCGGGGAGGACGGTGGCAAATGATGGGTAACCCGGAAGGGATGCTGTGTGGAATTTCCTCTGCGTCCCCAGAAGCGAGAGGGAGGCCGGAGCAGCTCCAGGTCCTGGGAGGCTTGGAGAGCCCTTGAGGGAAAGGGTTTCCCCCAAGGTCAGGTCCCAGACAAGAGGCAGGAAGTGAGTGGGGATCTGGGCTTGAAGGGAGCGGAAACGGGCTGATCCGCGTGTGTCCCGGAACCGCGAACCCTCTGCCTGGTCATGGGGGGCCTGACAGGATTCTCCTCCTGCCAAGAGAACCCCCCAGAGAGCCTTGAGGAGCCCCTTGAGGGCCTCGGGTGGGACAGAGGCCCTTTCAGAGTTTCCCAGGGATTCTGAACGACAGCCTGGCTGAGTCCATTTGGCCCGGCCAACTAAGCCGCCACGGGGGTCACCACACCTCGTCAGGCTGCAGATTAGTTCCGGTAAAGAGGTGAAAGAAGGTCTTAGAGGGCCTCCCCTGTACCCGCTACCTCTCTAACTCCCCTCCCCCACCCCCAGGAAGCATTTGAACTTGCATGGCTGCCCCTGAAGACGCGTGCTCCAAGGCCCTCAAGGAGAAGGATGCTGTTCCAGGTGAGTTTGGGGCCAAGTGGTTTCCCCCCTGGGGATCTGCTCAGCAACCTGACCAATCCGATGTGAGAAGTGCCTCTCCTAGACCAGGGGCTGGCTGGCTGTCGCCTGTGATCCCCCCGACTTCTTGCTCCCCAGGGTCCCCCTTTTCGACAGGCCGGCTCCCCACCCTCCGTTGTTGGGTAGCTCAGCCTGGTACCCACTGGGCTTGGCAGGATCCCTGGCAGGACAGCAAGGCAGCACCGCAGTAGGGGATGGGCTGGAGTTTCAGCAGGGCCCATGGCGTGGTGGACGGTTCTCCCCAGTGTCATTCTGCAGGGGCGGAGTCTCTGCAGGGGGCGAAAATGCCCAATGGCAGGAGATGTGAACTCTGGAGCCCAGGACGCCCCTGTTGGCAGTTGGGAGCCTCCAGGTGGGCACAGGGAGGGAGAGAAGCAGGCTCGCAGCCAGGTGTTCTTACCTTTGGAGGTCTCTCCTCACGGAGCATCCAGCTTCTGAAATGTGCCCCGACCCCTCATCAAAGATGTGCTTTGCTTTGCAAAGATGTGGGGACATATTTCTTTAGTATTGTGCTTTTGCAATCTTTTGGCTGCAAGGAGCTGGCTGAATTTAGGGTTGGTCCAACTCCTCAGCGTGCTCTCTTCCTGTTTCAGATAGGCCTTTTCAAAGTGAGACAAGAAAGCGACAGATGGGTTTTGATGTAATGAAATATTTTGGATGTCATTGGCCAGTGAACAGATACATAGGTTAACCATCAAAATATATATTAATAGCAGTTGTATTTTTTCTCATGATTTGGAAGCTTTGCTTTCAGAATCGTGCATCTTTTAGTCGGTCTCTGAGAAGCTTGAGCGTCCAGGGGCCTTGGCCAGAGAGGCCCTAATGGGGGCAAGGGAGGAGGGGGAAGCGGCGCCGGGGAGGGACCAGGGGCTTAGGAGAAGGGCTGGGAGCCCAAGGTCTCCAGGAGGACAGTGGCCAAGGGGAGGCAAAGACTCATGTCCAAGTTCAGGAGGACAGGAGAGCTGTAAAGGAGGGGTCCCAAAGTCCTAAGGGCAGCTGGTGGTATGAAGTCAGCGTGGCAAGGTGCCACCAGGACTAAGCAGGAAGGTGACAAAAAACTTGAGAGTAAGGCAAATGGATGCCTCTCCGTCCTTTCAATGTCACACTACAGCCTCAACTAACAGGCCAGCCCGGGAGTAATTTATATTTAATTCTCTAAGGAACCGTGCCTTTGTTCGACTCACTTATTACTATTCATTAGGGTCCAGATTCTGAAGTGAACATGCTAACTGGCAAATTTGTGTGTGGTAGAGATGAATGTGATTTCTCTCTGTTAGCAAAGAAACCCCCAAGGATATGGTTGCGTTGCCCTGCAGAAGGCTCACTGGTTTTGAATCTCACTCAGCAATCTTATCCCGACACTGTCAGGTGCCTATAAACACTAGGTGCTCATGTGCTTCTTGGACCAGCCTTGCCATCCCGTTGGCCCCCTCGTTAATGAGCAAAATAGATTTTCCGCATATGTTCATCCTACAAGAGGCTTTTTTTTTTTTTGTGGTACACGGGCCTCTCACTGTTGTGGCCTCTCCCGTCGCGGAGCACAGGCTCCGGACTCGCAGGCTCAGCGGCCATGGCTCACGGGCCCAGCCGCTCCGCGGCATGTGGGATCTTCCCAGACCGGGACACGAACCCGCGTCCCCTGCATCGGCAGGCGGACTCTCAACCACTGCGCCACCAGGGAAGCCCCAAGAGGCATTTAAAAAACAACTTTTTGAAAGTTATATTTTGATGCCCTTTCCTAGCCAAACATGCCTGCTGGAGGCCCAGGCAGGGCAGGCCCAGGGGGCTGCCAGGACCTTTTAGAGGATTTTTGGTCTCGTGGTGCCTAGATAGATGCACGTAGAGTAGCACAGAGTTTGGCTCAGTTTGTTTAAGTCAGTCTGTGTTTCCAGGTACCAAATTTTGTTCCAGGAATCTATTGCTGTAAAACAAACCATCGCGAACTTAGTGTCATAAAATAACAAGCACTTTATTATGCATAAAAAAGAATCATGGGGCTTCCCTGGTGGCGCAAGTGGTTGAGAGTCCGCCTGCCGGTGCAGGGGACACGGGTTCGTGCCCCTATCCCGGAAGATCCCACATGCCGCGGAGCGGCTGGGCCCGCGAGCCATGGCCGCGGAGCCTGTGTGTCCGGAGCCTGTGCTCCGCAACGGGAGAGGCCACAGCAGTGAGAGGCCCGCGTACAGCAAAAAAAAAAAAAAAAAAAAAAGAATCATGGATTCTGCGGGTCAGGAATTTGGATGCAGTAAAAAAGGCTGGTGTCTCCTCTGTGATGTCGGCCGGGAGACTCAGCGGCCGGTGTGACTTCAGCATCTGGGGCTGGCATCTTGGCAGGGATGGCCGGCAGCTGGGCTCAGTTGGGACCGTTGGCCAGAGCATCTCCTGGTGGCCTCTCCAGCACGGTGGCCTCAGCGGGTGGTTGTACCTCTATCGTGGCAGCTCAGTGCTCCTGTGGGCCAAAGGGGAGCTACGTGGTCTTTTATGACTCAACCTCAACAGTCACATGGTGTCACTTCTGCTGTACTCTATTGGTCAAAGCTGTCATAAGCCTGCCTGCACTCAAAGGAGGGGTCACAGCCCTGCCCCTCAATGGGAGGGGTGTCAACATGTCCGTGGTCATGTTAAAGCTGCTACTGCTTCTTTAACTTTCTTTCCTTTTTGGCCATTTGATGACTTGTAACCTCCCATGTATCATAATAAACCATGAGGCTTTGTCAGAGCCAAGGGAAGAGCAGACCTCCAGATTTTTTTTTTTTTTCTTTTCTCCCTCCCACCCTCCCTATCCCACCCCTCCAGGCGGTCACAAAGCACCAAGCTGATCTCCCTGTGCTATGCGGCTGCTTCCCACTAGCTATCTATTTTACGTCTGGTAGTGTATATATGTCCATGCCGCTCTTTCACTTTGTCACAGCTTACCCTTCCCCCTCCCCATATCCTCAAGTCCATTCTCTAGTAGGTCTGTGTCTTTATTCCTGACCTCCAGATTTAATCTTTGTTCCCAGTTCTGACTTTCGTCCTTGGGGTTTTTATCCAGTCATGGTATCTTCTTTTTCTTGGTTTTCTGATCATGAGGGTGGAAAATATGCCTATTGACATAAGAGAATATTCATTCTACACTTGGTAAGTGAATGAGGCAAAGGAAAAATAAAATGGAAGACTATCTACCAAGGTGCTAAGTGGTTATCTCCGAATGGAAGGTTTAGACGTGATTTCTATTTTGTTGTCGTGAATAGGTATTTTTCTTTCTGTACAAATTTCAAGTATCATGTGGAGATCAAGCTTGCAGGCTCTGGAGTCAGATCATCTGGTTTCAAATCTCAGTTCTTTCCATTTCTAGCTTGGGCAAATTACTTTGATTCTCTGAAACTCAGTTTCCTCATCTGTAAAATGGGGCTATCAATAGGACAATAGCACCTACCTCAGAGGTAGGATGGTTGTAGGATTAAATAAGACAATGCATGTAAAGCACTTACCATAGTATCCAGCATAAAGTAAGCAGTCTAGATTAGGGATTATTCTTAGTGGTATTATTACTAACAACTTTTTTTTTTTTTTTTTTTTTTTTTTGCGGTATGCGGGCCTCTCACTGTTGTGGCCTCCCCCGTTGCGGAGCACAGGCTCCGGACGCGCAGGCTCCGGACGCGCAGGCTCAGCGGCCATGGCTCACGGGCCCAGCCGCTCTGCGGCATATGGGATCCTCCCAGACTGGGGCACGAACCCGTATCCCCTGCATCGGCAGGCGGACTCTCAACCACTTGCGCCACCAGGGAGGCCCACTAACAACTTTTTTATAAAAGATAACCAAGCAAAGTTTGTACAATTATACAAAAAAAAAAGGCAAATTATAGAATTACAGAGAACCCTTAAAAAAATAACTGGGTCTTAACTGTTTCTAATGTCCTGACAACAGCATCTCATGGTGTGTGTGTGTGTGTGTGTGTGTGTGTGTGTTTTATCAGGAGCCTAAAGCCAGTTTTTTTTTTTTTTTTTTTTTTTTTGCGGTATGCGGGCCTCTCACTGTTGTGGCCTCCCCCGTTGCGGAGCACAGGCTCCGGACGCGCAGGCTCCGGACGCGCAGGCTCAGCGGCCATGGCTCACGGGCCCAGCCGCTCCGCGGCATATGGGATCCTCCCAGACCGGGGCACGAACCCGTATCCCCTGCATCGGCAGGCGGACTCTCAACCACTTGCGCCACCAGGGAGGCCCTAAAGCCAGTTTTATTGCTGGAAAAATATCTCATAATTTGCTCTCACACCTTTTAAGAGCTGATTGCTCCAGATGTATTCCACCTTCCTGAAGAATTTGAAAATCTAGGGCAGTTATTTTCCTCAGAGGGGAGCGAGAAGGTCACAGAAAAGTGTGCTATCCCGTGGATCCTCAATATTCTAGAGCAAGCCCTCAATCGGGCAAGGTTGAGAAGCTAAAAGCAATGAAATGATTGACCTTAATTTTTTTTAAAAAAAATGCAGAAGCTTTGTTCTTTCTCTGCTGGAACACAAAAACATTTGTTATCCTAAAAAGAAATGTTTCTTTGACTGCTTTTGATGTCAGCAGAAATTTTGGCTTTTGCACCCAGTACCCTTTCTAACTAAATAAATAGGAAGGACAGACAGAATTATCAGTTGTGCATTTAGAGCAAGTCTGGAGGAGCAGACAGTGGTGGGGAGGTGGGGTGATGGTCCCCTCATCCAGCCATGGTGGAAGACGGATCCCCCGGCAGCACTGTGTCCCAGGAGCAGGGCCGGCCTGGGTCTGACGAGATGGGATCACATCTTACACTGTTGCAGAGGGTAAAGTTGGGCCAGAGCTGGAAGTCTGTCAATTTTGCTCCTGGCATAAGAGCTGGCATGGAATGGACATAGTTATTAGTAATTATATCACTAAGAATAATCCCGAACCTAGACTGCTTACTTTATCCTGGATACTATAGTAAGTGCTTTACATACATTGTCTTATTCAATCCTACAACCATCCTACCTTTGAGGTAGGTGCTATTGGCCTATTGATAGCCCCATTTTACAGATGAGTAGCATTGGATGGGTGGATAAATAGAGGAATTAAGTGGAGTTGGAGACACTTTGCTGACCACTGAGCATCTGGGCTTGGGAGCTATGACCAGAATCCAAAGGAAAGGACACATTTTGGTCATTTTTCTGCATTCCACATGAGGTTTACCTGGCCAAAGATAAGAATATTTATTAAAGAGCGACCATCTCTCCCTTAGGGATGTGGTGCTGGGGTTGCAGAAAACAAGATTTATTTTATTCCAAATAAGTTTCCACATTTTCTAGAATGAGCGTGTGTTGTTTTCATATATTCATACAAAATTTATGACTATGTACAAAGAAAGCAGATGCACATTCTCCTCTTAACAAAGAATCACTGTTTTTATCTTGTGCCTATTTCCGGATCCTTTTCGACACATTTTGTATTATATGCTTGAGGGCTTGCTGCACGCTCTTCTTCGTGGCCTCAGTTAGCCACCACCCCCACAGCAACTTTAAGATGAAGGCTTTTCATATTGTCTTTCTACAGATATGAAGACAGACGCTCAGAGAGGTTAAGCAACTGGTCTGAGGTCACACAGCAGCGAGGGGGTGGAGGGTCTGACATGAGTCCATGCCCTTAAACACCCTCCTGTACTGCTCCATCTTTGCAAACATAATCTAGCAAAATTAATTTGCAAGTGTAGTTTTTGTGATTTAAAAGGTAAATTCATTTTTTTAATGGGCAAAGGTGAGGATGACAGCTGGCTGTTAAGTGCAGAGAACCTGATCATTTCTCTCCCAGACCTGGCACAAGTGCGTTCAGAGTCCCGGCTCCAACAGCCCAGGGGTGCCGAGGAGGCTAAAGGGCAGAGGAGAGGCACTGCCTTGAGTCTTGAACCCCGGTGGCCAGCCTGTCCTCTCTGTCACTTGGAATTCTTTCCAGAGGGTCAGCAATCACTTTGATACCATCAGGTTCTGTTCTCCAGGCGGTGAGGGTAGAATTTCATTTCGCTGTGGTAGGAATTTAGTTGCTTTCAGTTGTACCGTCTTACACCGACTGCAGGTGTCGGTGACAGGTTTGAAGATTAAAGTATGCAGAGAAATTAATTATTTAAGGAAAAGCATTTGAACTTGAGACAAGGTAAACCTAGATTAAAAAGCAGGAGGTCCAAACTGTCAAATACTGCCAGCATATTTTTCATGCTCGACAAAAATGAACAGTAGCCGACACCTGCATGAAGCCTTATAATTTACTAACTTGCACTATGTAGTTCAGTCTTAGGTGATTTGGGAGGTTTCTGATACGGGTGTATCACTCCACTCTCATGGATAAGGATGCCAAGGGCCAGAGAGGTCGAGTACCTGGCCCAGGGTCACACAGCTTCAAAAGACCAGAGCAGGAATTGGAACCCAAATTCAAAGTTTCTGTGACTTTTACGTCCACTATTCCTCTGTGGCTGGTTCAATACCAAGATATATGCATTGCTGCAGAAAGCATTCATTGAGGCTTTTGTGACTCTGGCTTTTCCTATTCATGATATATTGATTTGAGGCTGAGAAACAACCATTTGCAAACGTATTTAGGAATAAAAATAAGTCCCATGGTGTCGCTGGGGACACTTAGGCAATCAGAAATTACACGGAAGACTCACTGTTGCTTTGGGTAGAACATGGACTCTTAGTTATGGAATCAATTGATGGTGACAACACTATAATGAGGCCATTGAATAGGTTCCCACAGCCTCATTCTGATCCTTGTGTATGTGGAGAAGCCAGATGTTCCATTTGAGCTCAATATCATCAAGTCCCATTGTCTACCCAGCTCAAAGTTATTAAACGCCTAGGGTTGATGTAATTTTTAGAGGGTGAGATGGTAGCTGTTGTGTTTAATGGGGTAGAATTTGTAATTCTGGTTAAGCCTCGGGTAACTGGACAGACCCCTGCAGAAACCCCAGCTCAGCCTCCTCCAAGCAGATTGCTCAGGAAGAATGCTTCACTTCTCCAACTAAGGCTCTATCCCCTTGTCATCTCAACGGGATAAGGGTAGTGTCTACAGCATAGCAGCACTGTGCAGGGGGGCCTGCCCGGTGCCTCCTGGGTTCGTAGCAAGCCATCAGTAAACGTTCACCGCTGTTATTATTTTTGTTGCCAAAGGTAGTGGCCGTGTGCATGTGTGCATGTCTCTTAAGGCCATGAGAATGGCTAGAGATTAGGAATGGGATCTCGGGGACCTGAGTTCTCATTTCCATGCAGCTCATTGATGATTCTAAAATCCCGGGCAAGTTATCTTCTTTGAGCTTCTCCTTCTATGAAACGAACTTAACCTAGATTATCTGTAAATTTCCTGTCTATATAACACATTCTTAGAGTCTGTAATGCCTGTTCCAATTCATGCAGATGGCAAAACCTCACCGGTGGGGAAGGAGCTGGTCACAAACACAGATAGGCTGGGAGGGGAGACAATAGGGAGTGGTGGGGATTGTGGTGAAACTGGGGAGGGTGAGTCCCATTCGAAGGGGTCCCTGCAACTCAGGAACAGCTGCCTGCTGCCACATGGGAGAGTGGGCTCCTCGCAGCTAGATTTCCCTGTTTGTTCAAGACAAGCCGGAGCAGAGATTTTAATATAGAACTCCGCAATTCTTAAATGCTGACCACTAATTAAAAAGAAAATGCAAAGACCCGACATCCCAAACAAAACTGTCTGAATGTCAGGTTCAAACTTGGCCCACGTTTCTGGCCTCTGAACCAGCCATACCTCCAGGCCAGCATAATTCCCAGGCAAGATCACCCTGGGGACTGGGTGATCTTTTAGTCTAACATTTTCTTTTAACATTTAAGACCCATATTATAGTCTTGCTAGCACGAAGAAGGAGACAGAAAAGGTCCCTGTTCTGGAAATGGTGCATCTGTTTTTAGCCCTTTGGGTTCAACGTGGTTAATTACATCATCCTGCGAGACGGCTCTTTTGGCAAAGGGCTTCAGGGGGGCACCCTAAATCTCCCTTGGCCACCTCGCCTTCCGCCACTAGTGCTGGAGACTTTGACCTCCTTGGACCCACACGGAGTCTCCCAGTCTGTTACCAGACATTTTTTCATAGTACAGATGAGTTTGAGTTCTTTGGGGTGTTTTTTTTTAATTTATATAAATAAAAATATAAATTATATAGATAAACATATGCATATCCTAAAATTGACCATTTTCATCATTTTTAAGTGTCCAGTTCTATAGCATCAAGTGCATTCACATTGTTGTGCAACCATCACCACCAACCATCTGCAGACTTTTTTTTCACTTACAAAACTGGAACTCTTGTCACTATGAAATTATACGTCTCTATGAATTTGACTACTTTAAGTACCTCATATGAGTGGAATCATGTAGTGTTTGTCTTTTGCGTCTGGCTTATTTCACTTAGCACGATGTCTTCAAGGCTCACCCATGCTGCAGCCTGTGTCAGAACTTCCTTCTTTTTAAAGGCTGTATAACATTCCATTGTGTGTACATATATGCCACATTTTGCTTATTCGTCCATTGATGGACTCTTGGGTTGTTCTTTTGGCTGTTGTGAATAATGTTGCTGTGCACAGGGGTGTGTAAATAGCAGTTCATGTTCAGTACTTTTGGATATATACCCAGAAGTGGAATGGCTGGATCATGTAGTAATTCTGTGTTTAATTTTTTGAGAAACCTTTATACTGTTTTTCCAAAGCAGTTGCAACATTTTACATGATTCCCAGCAGTGCACAAGGCTTCCAGTTTCTCCACATCCTCACCAGCACTTGTTATTTTCTGGTTTTTGTCTTTAAAAAAATAATAGCCATGCTAATGGGTGCGACGGGTGGCTTTTTTAAGGGCTCAAGATAAGGGGAAGAGGATGATAAAACAAGGGACCTGGGAGAGAGAAAGTCCTTGAGAGGAAACAGTATAAACGGCTCCATTACATGCAGCAAGTGCTCCAGAGTTGTGCTCTCCAATAAATGCTATCAAAAGTCCAGTTTCTCTATTGTAGGTGCACGTTTCAAGTGCTCGGAAACACAGGTAGCAACTGGTGGCTGCCATGTTGGACAGTGCAGATCTAGAGCATTCCATCATCACAGAAGGTTTTACTGGCTAGAGCTGCTACAAAGTTCACAAAATGCATGTACACAAATATGCCTCATTTTGATGTTTGGGACTCCAATACTGGCCCTGCTGGTGACTTGATCTATGTCATGCAGCCTCTGGGTGGCAGAATCAAAAGAGGAGTCCCTCAGATTCCTGATCCAGTGTCCCATGTTCCCTTCCTCTTACCCTAAGTTCACACAGAGCATGGAGGGCAGGTGCGGGGGGTGGGGCGGTGGGCAAGGGGGAGGGAGTTGATTATAAAGGATGCTGGTCCCACAGCACTTCCCAGGATTTGTTTTTAAAGATGAGTAGGCTGTGCTAATATTTCTTGTCTAGTGGTTTATTAAAAGTAATGCACCAGATGCTCCAAGGATTATATCACCCTCATGGCCTGGTGGCTCTGACAGCCCTTAATCAGCTTCCTGACTGCAGCAGGCTCAGGAGATTCCATGACCTTGTGTAGCCAATTCTCTCTTCTTCCACACTAATATCATGTCAGCGGGGCACATGGCCACGCAGAGCAAAGACTACATTTCCCAGCCTTTCTTGCAGCTAGGTATGGTCATGTGACCAAGTTCTGCCAATGGGATGTCAGTGGCGGGTCAATCTGGCAGCATCTGGGGATCTTTTTTTTTTTTTTTAAAAGAAGATGTTGGGGGTAGGAGTTTATTATTGATTTATTTTTGCTGTGTTGGGTCTTCGTTTCTGTGCAAGGGCTTTCTCTAGTTGTGGCAGGCGGGGGCCACTCTTCATCACGGTGCACAGGCCTCTCACTATCGCGGCCTCTCTTGTTGCGGAGCACAGGCTCCCGACGCGCAGGCTCAGTAGTTGTGGCTCACGGGCCTAGTTGCTCCGCGGCCTGTGGGATCCTCCCAGACCAGGGCTCGAACCCGTGTCCCCTGCATTAGCAGGCGGACTCTCCACCGCTGCGCCACCAGGGAAGCCCCTGGGGATCTATTTTAAGACATGGCTGGCAGGCATGTGCCCTCTGCCCCTCCCTTTCCCTCTTACCCCTTTTTCCATTCTGCTGTCTGCAGCTGTCACGGTGGTTCCTGAGGACAAGACTGAATGTTAGGGATGGAGGAGAGGGGCAGAGCCACCGTGCAGCCCTGCACTGCTGACGTTTGGCCTTTTATGTGAACGTGAACCAAGCTGCTGTCTGGGTTAAGTCACTGTTGTTTTGGTCAATGCTACTTGCAGGCAAACCCAGTTTTAACTGATGAGCTAGGTGATAACAGTGGCTAACTATAGGTCAGGCCCTTTCTATAAACCCTTAACCCTCAGAACAGTCTTAGTAAAGTAGGGGTTCTCAACTGGGGATGATTTTGTCCCGGAGAGGACCGTAGGCAATGTCTGGAGACATTTTTTTTTTTTTTTTCGGTATGTGGGCCTCTCACTGTTGTGGCCTCTCCTGTTGCAGAGCACAGGCTCCGGACGCGCAGGCTCAGCGGCCATGGCTCATGGGCCCAGCCGCTCCGCGGCATGTGGGATCTTCCCAGACCGGGGCACGAACCCGTGTTCCCTGCGTCGGCAGGTGGACTCCCAACCACTGCGCCACCAGGGGAGCCCATCTGGAGACATTTTTGATGGTCCTGACTGTGTGTGGGTGTGGAGTGCTACTGATATCTCCTGGGTCAAGGCCAGGAATGCCGCTTAACAGCCTACAGTGCAGAGAACAGTCCACCCCACAGGAATGATCCGGTTCCAAATGTCAGTAGTACTGAGGTTGTAATGCTCTGCTTTATGTTTTGTTTTGTTTCGTATAAGAAAACTGAAGCCAGAGGGCATAAATTACTTGCCTACGGTGACAGAGCTTGTAACTGGCAGAGTCGGGACTCAAACCCAGGCAGTTTCAGTGCAGAGGTGAGGGTTGGTACGTACCGTGGGGCAAGGTGTGGGATGCACCGAACATGCCCCCCCAAACACCCTGCACAGTCCCACCTTGTCTCCAGGAGTCTGGCAGCTCCTGGCTTTGCCACTCACTGAAAGAGTGACCTTGAGCTGGTCACCTCCCCTCTGGGTGCCCCAGTTTCCTCTACGGTAGGGGTGGGGGATGGTAAAGCCCAAGTGCCTGTTGCGTGTATTGGTGAGCCCAATGCAACACCTGTACAGCGGCTCTCTGACCAATCAGAATGGACTTAAGCCCAATGCAGCACCTCTACAGTGGCCCCTGACCAATCAGAATGAACTTGAGCGTAGATCCCAGAGGCCCCAACTGTGCAGAGCCAGCCCTTTAGTTGCCAGACCATGGTGGGGGAGCCGAGGACGGGGGTGGATCTTGGAGGCTGGAGTCGGGGGTGGGTACTTGAGCATGTGCTGTTTGCTAATTGGTATGGAAAGATTTCAACACTTCAACAACCTGTACGGTTAATTCTTGTACCATCCGCCACATGTCAGCATGAGTAGGAGATGTAGAAATCATTCAGGTCGGGAGGGAGCCTGGCCTCGTTTGGAAGAATGAATCTGAAGAGCTGGTCTCCTTTAACCTCCAAATTATCCTACCCATCTTGGGTTTGAAGAAATTAAAACACACCCATCATTCAAATGAAAGGTTAGGGGTGAGAGGGGACTGCCTGATGAGCTCTACCTAAGACCAGGAGCTTTGCTGTCGTTTAATTCATTTCATTCCCGCAGCTGTCCTGGGAAGCAGTGTGTTTATTATTTGCTCCCATTTTACAGATGAGGAAACTGAGGCCCAGAGAGAGTTAGTACCACTTCCAGTATTTTGTAGCTGGTAAACAAACTCAGGAATTTATTTACACAACCACCCAGTTAGAAGGCAAGGGGTGGGATTTGGGGGCCTGTGGCCATCTGTGATCTGTGCAGATGGGCAACTTTTAACACTCAGAAAGAAATAGGGAAAGGACTGGCCTCAAAGTGCATTTGACTTGCTGAGTTTGCTCAGTTGGGCTCAGCACCTAAGTTCACCAGGGCAGAAACTGACGCATTCCATTTCCATTTCCTGCCACCTGCCTCACCTTGACCCCTAGGACCCGCCTACCCCATTTGCACTCCCTGACTGGTGCCCTGTCAGCGCCAGCCCAGGGTCTTCATGCCCCTCCTCCACACTCCCTGGCAGGTTTGAGCCACCTCTGGATTAATGAGGCGCAAATGATTTGATATCTCAGCCTGGGATTTAACTGACCTCTTAGCTCAGTTGGAAAAATTTCCTCTCTCAAATAGCTGTTTTATCTTCCAGCCCCTGCCACCACTTTAATTATAGTAACTCCTCATCAGATGCCTCAAAGGAGAGTGGAAAAAAAAGGCAAGAAGACAAGACACTGGCACAGGCTGAGTTGCCTTTCTAGACCATTTGGAACACAATTGCTTGTTATCACCCTCTGAATCACCAGCTTTCACCTGGAGATTAAAAGGCATCCCTTGAGACCACTTGAAATGAACAATAAGGCATACAGAAGCTTAATCTTCTCAATGGTCATGAAACCTGGGTTTTATGGGACATTGCCTCCCCCAGCCTCCAGTTTCCTGTCTCAGGCCATCAGTTCCCAGGGCAAAAATGGTGCCCTGGTGCACAAAGTGGTTAATGGCACATGAGACCATTTCACAGTGTAACTAGAATGACGTGTTTCCAACCTTAGGTTAACCTTGAGTGGAAGGACACCACTGACTAGACTTGGAACTTTTGAGTTCCAGAAGCTCCCAGGGTGAATGCTTTGCTTTGCTCTTTTCTTCCTTCCCTCCCTCCCTCCCTCCCTCCCTTCCTTCTTTCCTCCCTTTCTTTTTTTCAATAAAATTGAAGACCTTTTTTTTTTTTTTTTTTTTTTGCGGCACGCGGGCCTCTCACTGCTGTGGCCTCTCCTGCTGTGGAGCACAGGCTCCGGACGCGCAGGCTCAGCGGCCATGGCTCACGGGCCCAGCCGCTCCGCGGCATGTGGGATCCTCCCGGACCAGGGCACGAACCCGTGTCCCCTGCATCGGTAGGCGGACTCTCAACCACTGCGCCACCAGGGAAGCCCCAAAATTGAAGACTTTTATTTAAACTTTTTTGTTTTAACATAAATTATAAATCTTAAGCCTTTAATATCAACTTGTCTGTCACAAAATTGGAAAAACCACAAGTTGAAACAACATATTGATACTAACACATAATTCAAGAACAGTTTCAAGAGAGAATACATTTTTAATACAGCTATTTTATAATCGGTGTGATGTCACAGAACCCAGGCATCCAAACGCAGTTTCTTAGGGTTCAGAGGGATGTAATAGGGCTTGACCTTCTGAGAGTTGATACAACTTAGCTGTATGAGTTCTGGAATAAGAAACGTCAGTGGTAATCAAATGTTCATCTTTAGCAGTCCGTATATACCAGTGTGAATGGGTTTTGATGAAAGGTGATAGACCCAGGTTGAGAAAGCCTGACAGTGGCCTCAGCAACTACAACTCACATCTATGCAGCACCCATAAGCCAGGCACTGTGCTAACTGCTTTCCAGGCATTATTTTACTTGATCCTCCCCACAACTCAGTGTAAGAGATGTTATTACTGCCCCATTTTACAGATGAGGACATTGAGGTTTGAGGGGCGGACAACTTGCCCACTGCATGCTGCTATTACGTTGCTCTGTGACCTTGGACCATTCGTTAATGGAGTTCTTATATGGCTCTAAAAATGTGGATCAGATTTTGACCTTGGCAGCTTGCAGCCAGGGTATAGCCTGTAGGAGTGTTTTGGGTTGGCCCTCACAGTGTTATTAAAACTATGTGAATGAAGTTGAATTTGGAACAAACACTCTGGGAAACTGGCAGTTTCTACTAAACTGAATTCATGCCTACCCTAGAACCCAGTAATTCCACTCTTGGCTCTTTCCTGAAGATGGTAAATGCTCTTGCCAACCAAAAGACACAGACCAGAAGAGTGTCCATGGCAGCTCCATTTGGAGTAGCCCAAACGTAGAACCACTCAAATGCCCATCAACGTGGATAAATTGATGACTGTAATGTCGTACAATGGAAAACTCTATGCCAAACAAGGTGACCAACCTGCTGCTGTGTGTCAACATGAATCTCACAAGTACTGTTGAGTGAAAGAAGCCAGGCGTGAACGAATGCACACTGAATAATTCCATTCATAGAAAGGACAAGAAAGGCAAAACTAGTCTAGTCTAGTAGGAGTCAGAATCGTGGTTACCTTTTAAGAATGAGAGGAGAATGCAGTTGTGTAGTTAATGAGATATGGCGTGGGAAGGGGTCTGGGCTGCTGGCAGGGCTCCCCAACTCCTCTGAGTGGTGGTTACGTGAGTCCATTTGCTTTGTGGAAATTCATCAAGCTCAATACTCTTTTTTTTAATATCCCTATCATTTTTTGGAACAGCTTTATTTGAGATATAACTCACATATCTAAAATCCAGCCACGTAGAGTGTAAAATTCAGTGTTTTTTAGTATATTCCCGGAGTTGTGCAACAATCACCACATCTAATTTTGGAACATTTTCATCTTCTCAAAGAGAAAACTGGTACCCGCTAGCAGTCATCCCTCTGTACCCCCATTCTCTTGGCCCAGGGCAACCACTAATCTACCGTATGAGTTATATACTCTTTTTTTTTTTTTTTTTTTTTGGCTATTACTATTATTTTTTAACTTGTCTTCCAATCTTTTTATTTTTTTATTTTTTTAATACAGCAGCTTCTTATTACTTATCTACTTTTTTTTCTTTTTTTCTTTTTTTTGCGGTATGCGGGCCTCTCACTTCTGTGGCCTCTCCCGTTGCGGAGCACAGGCTCCGGACGCGCAGGCCCAGCGGCCATGGCTCACAGGCCCAGCCGCTCCGCGGCACGCGGGATCCTCCCAGACCGGGGCACAAACCCACGTCCCCTGCATCGGCAGGCGGACTCTCAACCACTGCGCCACCAGGGAAGCCCTACTTATCTATTTTATACATATTAGTGTATATATGTCAATCCCAGTCTTCCACTTCATCCCACCACCACTCTTATTTTTTTTTAATTGAAGTGTAGTTGATTTATAATGTTGTGTTAGTTTCAGCTGTACAGAAAAATGATTCAGTTATATAGGTGTATATATAATATATATATATTCTTTTTCAGATTCTTTTCCTTTATAGGTTATTATAAGAGATTGAATATAGTTCCCTGTGCTATACAGTAGGTCCTTGTTGATTATCTATTTTTTTTTTTTTTTTTTTTTTGGTACGCGGGCCTCTCACTGTTGTGGCCTCTCCCGTTGAGGAGCACAGGCCCCGGACGCGCAGGCCCAGCGGCCATGGCTCATGGGCCCAGCCACCAGCCACCATCCACTCCGTGGCATGTGGGATCCTCCCGGACCGGGGCACGAACCCATGTCCCCTGCATCGGCAGGCGGACTCCCAACCACTGCACCACCAGGGAAGCCCCCTGATTATCTATTTTATACATGGTAGTGTGTATCTATTAATCCCAAACTTCTGATTTATCCCCCCCCCTTTCCCCTTTGGTAACCATAAGTTTGTTTTCTGTGTCTGTGAGTCTGTTTCTGTTTTGTAAATAAGTTCATCTGTATCATATTTTAAATTCCACATATAAGTGATATCATATGATATTTGTCTTTGACTGACTTCGCTTAGTATGATAATCTCTAGGTCCATCCATGTAGCTGCAAATGGCATTATTTCATTGTTTTTATGGCTGAGGAGTATTCCATTGTATATATGTACCACATCTTCTTTATCCATTCATCTATCAATGGACATTTAGGTTGCTTCCATGTCTTGCCTATTGTGAATAGTGCTGCAGTGAACATTGGGTACATATATCTTTTCAAATTAGAGTTTTTGTCTTTTCTGGATATATGCCCAAGAGTGGGGTTGCTGGATCATATGGTAGCTCTGTTTTTAGTTTTTTAAAGAACCTCCATACTGTTCTCCGTAGTGGCTGCATCAATTTAGAATCCCACCAACAGTGTAGGAGGGTTCCCTTTTCTCTACACCCTCTCCAGCATTTGTTGTTTGTAGAGAGTTATACACTTTTAAGTGTGTATGTAGTTATATTTAAATGAAAAAGTTACTGAAGGGCCAGTGTACCTGGTAGGAATTGCGCTGAGCTCCTAAGTCCTATGGTCTTACACTTGCTTGTCTTGTACATTTACATCACCTGCCTAGGTTCCCCAGGCGTTCAAATCTGTGACCTTGGGAATAAACAATCTTGAGAGTGTTTTCCAACTGGAGTATCTCTTGTTTCTGGTTTCTTTCGCCTGGGAGCAGGTCTGGGTCAAATCATCCCTTAATTTAGACAACACAGTAGAGATGTATTTGACAGCCAGATGTTGAAGTGGGTCAGGTTCCTTCTGTACCCACGTCACAGCTCTCCCTGGAGAGTGGATACCCATCTGGAGGGAGTCCTTTCTCTGACTCCTTCACTGCCCCCGGGACCTGCTGCTCTGGTTGAGTGGGAGATGGCCCTGCCCGATGTGCCTGGCCAGTACGACTGGAGCCCAGCACCAGGCTGGTCTCAGAAGGACAAGGTAGGGGAGGGAGCAGAGAGTTGTATGTCTGGGCAACTTGAGGATATGAGAGTGGCCTGGCCTTGGGTCACAGTGGATGGGGGAGAAAAGTCAAAAGGAAGAGTTGTTCCCTTGGCTGGTCCAAAATTAAAAACTGGCAACTGATCACTGACCATCTTTCTTACTTTCTCACAACAAACATGGAAGGTAAAAATTGCTCTCCCCATTTTTCAGGTGGGGAAACTGAGGCCGAAAGATGAACCAGGCCAGGGACTTAAAACAGCAATAATTTGTGATTTTCCCACAATTCCATGCATTGGCTGGGGCTCTGCTGATGGTTCTGACTGGTCTCCCCTGAGCCCAGTGCTGCAGCTGGGAGCTTGGCAGGGAGCTCGGCTGGGGCTGGAATGTCCAAGGTGGCCTCATTTGCTGGGGCATCTCTCCATAGAGCCCCTCCTTGGGAGGTAGTCCAGCCTGGACCTCTTCAGAACATGGCAGCCGGGCTCCAAGAGATGTTAGGGGCTATGCTCGGAGTGCCAGCTGGGTGGGAGCTCAGATAGCAGGCAATAAACCTGGACTGGGGATAGACAGAGGGCTTTCTTGCAGACATGGGACCTCCTCTTGTGTGGCTCCTTAGAGAAATGGTTAAGAGGAGGACTCTGGAGTCAGACTGCCTGGGTTCAAATCCTGATTTCAATTGCCAAGAGCTTGGACCAGACACTTGAGCTCTCTGCCTCAATTTCCTCATCTATGAAATGGGCATAACAATCATCCTTGCTTCATAAGCCAACAGGATGTTCCTGTAAAACACTTAGCACTGTGTCCAGCACATAGTAAGTTCTCAAATTTAGCTGCCGTTGCTATTTTTGTGGTTAACATCATGATGATGATGTGATATTGACAATGCGGAGGATTATCAAGACTAAGGGGGATAGGAAAGAGGGTCCTAAGCAGAGGGAACAGCCTCTGCTCCAGCCAGGAGCTGAGAGAACCTGATGCCCAGAAAGCATTGAAAGGAAGCCTATATATAGCAGACAGGCAGAGTTTGGGGGGATGGTAGTCACAGGCTGGAGAGGTGGGAGGGGTAGACCAGAAAGCCTTTGTGAGGTGAGGAGAGGACTGGGGATTTTATTCTAAGGGCAGCAGAGGCCCATAGGACCGGGGGCCTGCTGGGGCCAGTTTAACACTCGATTTCGGTCCTGCTGGCTGTAGTGGGAGTGGGTGGAGGGAGCAGGGACGGGGATGGGGCAGTGAGTGCGGGGGCCTCTCGCTCATCCATGGCAGAGGGAAGAGGGCTGGGAGCTGGCGGCTGCAGCGAGGGTGATAGGCCAGGAGAGCTTGAAGGCTGCAGGAGAAGGAGGTGCTGACGCTTGGCGTTCGATGGGATGAGAAGGATGGAGCAGAGGGCAGTGTCCGGGCACCTCCTGAGTCTGTGGTCTGGGGTACGGGGCGGATCCTTGAAGAAGCTGGACAATACAGAAGGACCAGCTTTGGCAGGAGGTGATGATGGCTTCAGTGGTGAAGACGCTGTGTTTGAGGGACCAGCGCTTCCATTCCCTGACAAGTGAGCTTCTAGAAGGAAGGACATGCCCTAGCTGGAGAGAGGGGAAGCCTATATGCCGGGTCAATAGCATGTATGGGGCTTGGAGGCCTGAGGGAGAAGTATCTGTCCTCAGACCAGAGAGGAATTTCGTGTGATGGCAGCACAGGGGGTTTAAGTGACAGGAGCCAGAGGGCGACGAGAAGTGAGACTGGAGGGCTATGCCAGGACCACGACGTGAAGGACTTTCAGTGCCTGGAATTTGCATCTGTCCTGTGAGTCACACATGGCTTCCTGAGGTTTGTAAGCAGGGAAGCGTTGTGAGCAAATCTTTTTTTGTTTGGAAGGAGGCCAGAGCACAGAGGGACCCCGCTGGTGGCAGGAGAAGTTAATGCTAATGCTTTGAACTGGGATTATCAAGCCCTGTGATAAAGCTGCTAAGTCAATAGCTGGGCGTGGGTGGGGAATTCATTAAATATAGATATTTGCCGATGAGTTAAGATGATAATGGAGTCTGGTTCCAAGGATTAGAGGTGCAAACAGCCTGTTGACTTCTGTCACTTGGCAACAAAAGTCCTCATCAGAAAGGTGTAGAGCAGCTGGGCCCCCTTCAGACACAGATGGGAAGTATTCAGCATCAGCGGTATCTAGCCACCTCAGCCTGGCAGCCACCTCATGAGATTTCACATCTATCCTTCCTTCCATCCATCCACTCATCTTCTACTCACGCATCCATCATTCTGTCCGTTCCTCCTCCTGTCTTTCCATCTATGTCCTTCCACTCACCTATCCTCCCATCAGCCCATCCTTTCTTCCGCCCACTCATCTATCCATCCATCCACCCATCCTTCCAACCATCTATCCTTCCATTCATCAACCTTTCAAGTTTTCCTTTCCTTTACCAGTTTTCCACCCACCCATCCTTCCGTCCAACCATCTACCCACGCTTCCATCTTTCTTGCCATCTCTCCATCTATCCATTTTCACACTCACCATCCTTGTGTCTTTCTTTCGTCCACCAGTCTTCAATCCATCCCTCCTTCCATCCATCCATCCACGCATCCTTCCCTTTACCCATTCATCATCCTGTCCCTTCATCCTTCCATCTTTCCTCCCATCCACCTATCCTTCCCTCCCAACTGGATTTTTTCATCCACCCACCAAGCCTTCCATCCACCCATCCTTCCAACCACCTATCCTTCCATTCATCAACCTTTCAAGTTTTCCTTTCCTTTACCAGTTTTCCATCCACCCATCCTTCCATCCAACCGTCTACCCATGCTTCCATCTTTCTTTCCATCTCTACACCCTTCCATTTTCCCACCCACCATCCTTTTGTCTTTCTTTCATCCAACAGTCTTCAATCCATCCATCCATTTATCTCCGTCCATAAGTATTTGAATGCCTGCTTATTTCAGGTTCTGTTCTAGGCACTGGGGAGTGACCAGCACACAAGATAGACAAGGTCTCTTCTCTCGTGGAGCTGACCTTAAGCAGGAGACAGGCAGTAAACAAAGTAAACAAGAAAATAGGAGAGCGATGGATGCTGGAGAGACAATTGAAATAGGACAATGAGATTGACTGGGTGGCTGCTTTTGCTAGAGTAGTTGGGAAGACCCCTCTCTCAGGAGGTGACATTTGAGCTGACACCTAAATGGTAAGGATACAGACATGCACACTTTTTTTGGTGGGGGGGACAAGAGAATTCTAGATGGAAGGAATAGTAAGTGAAAAGGCTTGGTCCAGGAATGAGTTTGGTGTGTCTGAGGGACAGCACGGCCAGTGGGGCTGGGAAGGGAGAGGCGGGGAGAGAGCAGAGGGTGATGATCTGCAGGAGGATGGAGCCAGGTCTGAGGACCCTATAAGTCAAACTAAGAAATACATAGAGTGGTCACCACTGGAGGAGTGTGACTCCGATCTGACCGTATGAGTGCCTCCAACCCCATCTTTCCTGCCTTAGTCCTGTATTATTTTCTTATTGTTGCTGTAACATTTTACTGCAAATTTAGTGCCTTAAACAACACAAATTTAATATCTTACCGTTCTGGAGGTCATGAATCTGAAGAGGGTTTTACTGAGTTGAAACCAAGTTGTCGCAAGGCTGGTTCCTTCTGGAGCCTCTAAGGGAGAAGCTGTTTCTTTGTCTTTTCAGGTTTCCAGAGGCACCTGCATTCCATGGCTCTTGGCCCCTTCCTCCTTCTTAAAGCCAACAGCACAGCATCTTGACATCTCTCTCTCTCTGCTTTCATTGTCCCACCTTCTTCTCTGACACTGACCCCCACCCCTGCCTCCCTCTTGTAAGGACCCTTATGATTACTCTGGGCTCACCCAGATAATCCAGAATAATCTCCCCATCTCAAGATACTTAGCTGATCTGAATCTGCAAAGTCCCTCTTGCCACGTAAGGTCACATACTCACAGGTTCTGGGGATCAGCATGCAGATGTCTTTGGGGGGGGTCTTTATTCTGTCAAGCACAGTTGGGGTCCCATCCTCACAGCCTTTTGCCATCACACTCTTGTCCATTCTCCACAGGTGTCAGGAGTGCTTTTCTGGGAAATAGAATGGTATAGATGAACTTAATTGCAAAGCAGAAATAGAGACACAAACAGAGAGAACAAATTGGACACCAAGGGGCGGGGGTAGGATGGATTGGGAGATTGGAATTGACATATATACACTATTGATACTATGTATAAAATAGGTAACTAATGATAACAGACTGTATAGCACAGGGAACTCTACTCAATGCTCTGTGGTGACCTAAATGGGAAGGAAATCCAAAAAAGAAGGGATATATGTATAATGATAGCTGATTCACTTTGCTGTAGAGCAGAAACTAACACAAGAGTGTAAAGCAACTATACTCCAATTAAATAAATAAATAAATAAATAAATAAATAATAAATTCCTTTAAGGGCTTCCCCTTGACCTCAGGATAAGGTTCCAGCTCCTGAGCACATGCCCAAACCCAAAGTTCAAGTCCTCGCCCATTTTCCTGTTAGCTCCGTGACCCTGGTAAACTGCTGGAAACCCCCCAAGCCATGGTCTCTCTACTAGATGTTCTGCTGCCCAGAAGCCCCTCACAACTAAAGGACTCAGTCCCCCAGCTACAGGGAACACTGCTGGCAGCACACGGCACTCAGCTACCAGCCCTCTGGAAAAGTCCTTGGCTGATGTTACGGTTTGAATTGTGTCCTTTCTCCTCCCCCGCCCCCAGCAGCAACAACAAAATGATATGTTGAAGTTCTGACCTCCCGTACCGGTGAATGTGACCTTACTTAGAAATGGGTTGTTGCCGATGTAATTAGTTAAGATGCGGTCATATTGGATGGAGTAGGGTGGACCCCATGTCCAATATGACTGATGTCTCATGAGAAGAGACACAGACCCACAGGGAGGAGGCCAAGTGAGGACAGAAGCAGACATGGGAGTGATGTGTCTACAAGCCCAGGAACATCAAGGATGCCGCCCATCGCCAGAAGCTGGGAGAGATGCGTGGAACAGATTCTCCCCCAGAGCCCTCAGAAGGAACCAGCCCTACCGGCATCTTGATTACAGGCTTCTGGCCTCCACGACTATGAGAGAACAAAATAGCCTCTATCTTGTGACGGGTCAGTGGGAAAGGGGTCCCCCTGCTCTACCCCAGGACACCTCTGAAGACCATCCCAGGTTCAGGGCTCCGGTGGGGTGGGCACCTCCACCCACGTGCCCCTCTGCCCAGCCGGGCTCCTACCTTCCCTGTATGGGAGTGGTTCCTCCCAGCTTTCCTGATGAGCCTTGGGCCGCAAGGCTCCATCAGAGTCTGCTTCCTGGGAGCCTGACCCAGAACTGCTGCTTTCTAGGGACTTGACTACAGCTTTCCCAGTTTTTGTTTCTTTGTTCACAAAACAGAACTAACAGAACCTCCAGTGTCAGGGTTAAATGAGACACTGTGTAAGCCCACAGGATCAAGTGCCCTTTACTCCACAAATGGCCTCTTAGTGGTAGGGCAGCGGTCAAACACTCCTGTGAATCTTGGTTACGTGTCTCCTTCCCCTGCCAGACCAGAATCCCCTTGGGGTCAGCAACCACTTCTTCCTTCCTTCCTTCCTTCATTCATTCATCCATCCCTACCCTCTCTCATTCAGTCATCCCATTCCGTTTCATTTGTTCATTTTGGTCCGTACGCTGGATCCCATCATCCCCTTCCCCCATTCACACTAGCCCACTTGGCTTCATTTTGGGCATCCCACACCGTTTCATTCATTCACTCCCCGTATTCCACTAGTTCATTTCAGTTCTTACTATGCGACTGTGATGGGAACATTTGCCCTCTCCCCATTCATCATGGTTTACGACGATACACAAGGCAGTGATGGGCTCTCTTGAACACGCATCTTTCCCAATTTGTCTTTATTGCTCTTTGCTTAGCAAATCAGGCAGAGGGAATAAAGTCAGACCAGTTACTCTTCCTTTTTTAAAATTTTAATGTCTTTATTGGAGTATAATTGCTTTGCAATCTTGTGTTAGTTTCTGCTGTTCAACAAAGTGAATCAGCTATATGTGTGCATATATCCCCATATCCCCTCCCTCTTGCGTCTCCCTCCCTCCCTCCCATCCCTCTAGGTGGTCACAAAGCACCGAGCTGATCTCCCTGTGCTGTGCGGCTGCTTCCCACTAGCTATCTATTTTACATTTGGTAGTGTATATATGTCCATGCCACTCTCTCACTTTGTCCCAGCTTACCCTTCCCCCTCCCCGTGTCCTCAAGTCCATTCTCTACGTCTGCATCTTTATTCCTGTCCTGCCCCTAGGTTCTTCATAACCATTTTTTTTTAGATTCCATATATATGCATTAGCATACGGTATTTGTTTTTCTCTTTCTGACTTACTTCACTCTGTATGACAGACTCTAGGTCCATCCACCTCACTACAAATAACTCAATTTCGTTTCTTTTTATGGCTGAGTAATATTCCATTGTATACATGTGCCACATCTTCTTTATCCATTCATCTGTCGATGGACACTTAGGTTGCTTCCATGTCCTGGCTATTGTAAATAATGCTGCAATGAACATTGTGGTACATGTCTCTTTTTGAATTATGGATTTCTCAGGGTATATGCCCAGGAGTGGGATTGCTGGATCATATGGTAGCTCTATTTTTAGTTTTTAAGGAGCCTCCATACTGTTCTCCATAGTGGCTGTATCAATTTACATTCCCACCAACAGTGCAAGTGGGTTCCCTTTTCTCCTTTCCCCAGCAGCGGCGGGCTGCTTCCAGCAGGGGGTGTCATGACCCAGTCCTACACCCATCCTTGACACCTGGTACCCACTTCATAATTAATGGTAGGTTTCAGTCCCCGCTGAATATTGCCTGGGGCCGTCCCTAGCTTTCTTAGAGTTTGTTGGCAACTCTGAAATCTGTTGTAGATTTTATATGTCTCCCTCCGTCCCTCTCTTCCTTCCATCTCTTTCTTTCTCTTATTCTTTCTGAAGATTCAGTTGTGCTCACTTCCTCTACCCATCTTGGACCGGTTTTCCTAGACTTCTGTTAGACACATTTATCAAGAATCGGAGATGTCGCTCCTTGATCGCTAGAGGGCTAGGACAAGCTAGAAAAGTACATAGCGGGGCTGGGTTTTTGTTACTAAGGGTGACCCAAAAAAGTTTTGAAAATTTTATCAATGTTATCTAGGGGTGGGAAGGAGAAACTGAGATGCAAGTATGAAGGGGCATTGCCGGAAGCAAATTGCTTGCTGCTTGCTGCTGCAGGGTCCTCGCTCAGTGAGCAGACGACGTTGGAGGTGGGGAGGAGCAAAGATTCTCTGGTTGAAGAAAGGGGGGTTCCTGGCTCCCGGTGGGGCTGAGAGCCTCATCCATTTGTTCTCCAAGGAGCTGCCACCTCCTCCTTTCCCCAACCCCGAGAGGTCTGGGCTCTGGCACTGAGCAGTAGGATTTAGCTAGAAGCAGGGAAGGACATTTGGGGAGGAGGGAAGGGCACCAGTAAAGGCGCGTGGCCGTGCGTGTACCTGGGCTGCTTGGGCATCCCACACATAGCAATGAGGCTTCACCACTGAGGAGATGCTCAGGGAGGGTCCAAATTCCTGTGCAGTCCTCGGGGAGCCGAGCAGGGTGTGTGGACATTTCTGCCAGTTCTCAGCTGGGCCAGGCTGGGCCAGGCCGACCCCAGGGTGCAGGAGCTGGGTATTGTGTTGAAGTGGAATCCTTGGGTCAGGGAAGCTGGGGCCCCTGTGACTGCAGGTACTTGTGTGTGGGGGTGGGGGGTGAGGGGAGTCCATGTCTTGGGCCATCAGGTGACTTGGGACTCATCTCCATGGTGACATGTCAGGGCAGCAAATGGCAGAGCCCCGGGCGACAGAGTTCTGATTATAATGGAGCCATCCCAGCCTTGACGGGCTCGGTGACCCTGGACAAGCTACCTCGGAGCCTCAGCTTCCCCATTAGTGACATAAGGCTTATGACAGTACCTGCTTTATAGAGTTATCATATGCATTGAGCATGTGAAGTTCTCAGCTTAGAGTAAGACTACTTAAGTGTGATTATTGTTATTTTTATTATTAGGATTAGTTATTGTCATAGCTATCATTGTCCTATGCCCTGCCCCAGACCATGTACACAAAATTCACATGTTCCGCATCCAAGGGGGTGAAACTGCTAGGAATAAGGGGTGTGGGTAGCAGTGGGTGGGGTTTTCACAGGTTCTCTGTCACGCCTGGAAGCCTACAGGATCCCAGCTGCTGCCTACACCCCCCAGTTGGGGTGGGTGTCAGGCACCCTCTGAACAGCCCGCTTCACATCGAAAGCTTTCAGCTTCGGTCAAGAGCGCGGCTGGTCCCTTTGACACTGACGCATGTCTTTGTGTCCCAGACATGCTCATCATTCATTCACTCCCGTCTGATTTCCAGTCCTTCTGGCTGATCCAGGGGCATGAGATCATTCCCCAGCTTTTTATTTTTTCCAGTGCCTTTTGCAATGTCACTTTGTGGTGTCCCCAGATCACAAGCACCATGAAAGTTAGTTATTTAGAGTGACTTTCCAATTTTCTATAATGAGATCACCATGATAAACATGTAAAGAAGCACTGACTATGTGCTATGTTCTATACAAAGTATTTTTTTTTATTTTTTAATTTGCACAACAGTCCTATGGGCCAGGTGCCATTATTGTGCCATTTTTTTTTAAAGATTTAATTTTTTTTCATTTTTATTTTTGGCCACGTCAGGTCTTCGTTGCTGTGCCCGGGCTTTCTCTAGTGGCGAACAGGGGCTACTCTTCGTTGCGGTGCACGGGCTTCTCATTGCAGTGGCTTCTCTTGTTGTGGAGCATGGGCTCTGGGCACACGGGCTTCAGTAGTTGTGGTGCGTGGGCTTCAGTAGTTGTAGCTTGCGGGCTCTAGTCACACGGGCTTAGTTGCTCCACGGCATGTGGGATCTTCCCGGACCAGGGCTCGAACCTGTGTCCCCTGAATTGGCAGGTGGATTCTTAACCACTGTGCCACCAGGGAAGTCCCTATTGGGCCATTTTTGATGGGGCAGCATGTGAAGCTCAGAGAACATATGCATTTCTGCCCCAGGGGACATTTCTGGGAAGTAGCAGAGCTGGGATTTGAACCCAGGGCCATGCTCTGAGTAATAGGCGATCATTGTAGGCAAATTGGAAACTATATATTAGTAATAATGGAGCTAAAATTAAACCCACCCAAATTCTACCATCCAGAGAAAGCCACCATGAGCATTTTTGGTGGGAGATCCAAGGCTATGAATGGTGTTCGCTGTTCATCCTGGCTTGGGGCTTTCTTCCTGCCCACTAATGTGTCACAGGTCACTGTGGCTGGTAGAGCTGGGTGCCCCCAACACCACAGCTCTCCAACCCACCCTCTACCTATTTGCATTTGTTAATATGCTCGGGAAGGCTTTGCTATTTAGGTTCAAAGAAGAGGAACAAGAGTCTTTGGGGGCTTCCCTGGTGGCGCAGTGGTTGAGAGTCCGCCTGCCGATGCAGGGGACATGGGTTCGTGCCCCGGTCCGGGAAGATCCCACAGGCCGTGGAGCGGCTGGGCCCGTGAGCCATGGCCACTGAGCCTGCGCGTCCGGAACCTGTGCTCTGCAAGGGGAGAGGCCACAACAGTGAGAGGCCCGCGTACCGCAAAAAAAAAAAAAAAAAAAAAAAAAAGTGTCTTTGGGAGGAAGAGCTGCCCCAGAGGACAAAGAGCCTGAAGTGCCTGGGGGGTCGAAGAGGGACAAGCCTGGTGTGTGGTCTCCTGGAGCCTCCAACTAGCCTCCTCTCCAAGAGAACTCGGAACTAGATACGAGCTTGGAGTTTGCACAGCTAGCCAAGATTTCATAACAGAGTGTCCTGATGTGCAGGGTGGAGCCAGGAGATCCCACATAGCACGGTTGAGAAGCTGTTGCTTGGTTTTGCACCGCTGATTAGAGACCCTTTGGCATGTTGATTACATTATGATTCTTACAGCAAGCCAAGCTGGTGCTCACCTCAGGGCCTTTGCACCTGCTTTGCCCCTTGCCTGGAAAATGCCTTGACTTTCTCTCCATACAGGTGATTCCTTTTCATCACTCTAATCTTGGCTAGGATGTCACCTGTTCAGAGAGGCCTTCCCTGCCCACCACCCTACCCATCTCATTCTCCCTGTTCATGGCTGTTTTATTGTCTTCACAGTACCCACCACCCTGAGATTATCTTGTTCGTTCGTTTCTTGTTCTGATACAGGGAACAACTCTCCCCACTCCCCCTATTAGAATGCAGGCGCCCCAGGCCTACAGTAATACCTGGCACATAGTAGGTGCTCAGTAAATAGGTTTAACAGATGAATGGGAAGTTTCTGCCATTGTTGTTTGGGTTCTGTCAGCTTTTGATCCAGTTAGAGGAAGAAAAAGAGGAGGAAGGGAAGGGAGAAAATGAAGCAGTCACTGTGTGTGTGTGTGTGTGTGTGTGTGTGTGTGTGTGTGTGTGTGTGTGTGTGTGTGTGTAAGCGGTGGGGGTTGTTTTGCAGTGACTGCCTGTCTACCTGTGCTGGGCCTGGGCCCGTTTGCTCCTTGATCCACCCTCCTCTCCTGCTCTGGGGGATTTTACAAGGGGACTGATTCCAGTGCGCAGCTTGTCCCCAGCTCTTGTGTCACTGGTTTCAGCCAACGGGAGACCCTGATGGAGGGTGGGAGGGCACGAGGCAGAAGCCAGGGGGTTCTCCCCATCTCTGCGCCTGGGGCAGGGCCCCGAGTGGTGGCCATGTCTCCTCTGTGGTTCCAGCATCACCAGGCATCATCTTCCTGTGGTTCAGCTTCTTCCAGGTGACCCCAGATCCTGGGCCTGAGGAAGACCACCCCATCTCTTTGTGCCCTGCCCTGGGGATGAATTGCTGTTGTTTATCTCCGGGTCACCTCACTGTCCCATGCTTGGTTTCTCAGCCCTTCTGCAGCCTGTGTAACCAGGTCCCTGCGTTAATCTGTCTGCTTTAAATGCCCATCATTATTTCCATTTTCCTGTGGTACAAAATCTATGCCTCTATAATAAGAAAAAAAAGATAAATAAAAGCCAGAAAAGTGGTTGGGGGCTGGTTTTTGAGGAATGGGCAAGGGGGAGGGTAGGACAGGGGCCCGAGATGGGCTGCCACCTTTCCCGCCCGCCTGCCAGGGCTGGGACCCTGCACGCCCAGCCAAGCAGAAATTGCTTTCTGAATTTATGCGCCCATCACACCATGATTTATGATGGGATAGCTTGTTTTTGCCAAGTGATAGATTTATGTGCACCAGGCACTACATAATAAGGGTCAAAGATTCTTTCTTTCTCTTCTTTTTTGAAACTCATGTCAAGCTAAAGCGTTCTTCAAGGTCCCTGCGGGGGAGGGGTGTCCTGCTGTACCTGTTGACCACTCCCAGTCAAGTGGCCCGAATCACTGACCCCCAGGAAGGGAGAAAGCAGAAGGAAGAAGGAAGGGTTTGTGTGGAATCATCATGTGGGTTTTGACAGTGGTGTCCCCGTGGTCAAATGGAGCCCAGTCAGGCTCCCAGTCTCTCTCGGGTGGGCTCCTGGCTCGGGGGCTGCTGGTCGTCGGGTAGATCAAGGTCCTCGGCTCTTGGGAGATGCTGGATGTCTGCAGAAAACCCTGGCTCAGCCCAAGCTGAGGCTCCTCCCCTGCCAGGGCAGCACCATCGTGCCTCCAGGAAGCAGGCTGTGGCCAAGTGCCCAGGCAGACCTGGGTTCACATCCTGCTCCCACCACTTGGAATCAGGCAAGTGTCTTCAGCTCACAGCCTCAGTTTCCTCTTCTTCTAAGTGAGGTAACATTGTAGGAGCCACCTCAAAGGGCTGGTCTGAGGATAAAGGAGAGGCCTACGTAAAGTGCCTAGTACAAAGCGCAGCACATAGTAGGTGCTCAAGAAATGTGAGTTCCTACTGTCTTTCTCCTTTGCTTCTTTCTCCTTTAGCTTCTGCTTTCACAGATGCTCATCAGTCAGGTTGGACGCAACGCAAACTTGATTTGTATCAGTTGGGATGTATTTGGCGGTCAGTAAGAAAAAGCTCCAACTCTACCCACTTAACCCTAAGGAAGATTAGTTTGTCCTTGTAATAACAAGCCCAGAGGTAGGACGGCTCCAAGACTGACTAAATTCAACAGCTCAGCAATGTTCCCAAGAATTCAGGTTTTTTGTTTTGTTTTTTTTTCCCATGCGGCCATTTCAGCATAGGCCTCACTGTCCGATCAGCTCCCCTCATTGTGGCAAAGTGGCTGCTGCAGATCCTGGCATTGCATCCTGACTGGGTAAAGTCCAGATGCACAAAAGAACCACCACTTTCCTGCAGGTCTCTGGGGTGAGGACCACTTTCCCAGAAGCACCTCCCCTGATTTCCCCTCACACCTCATTGGCCCAGATCAGATGACAGACCCATTCCTGAGCCAATCACCAGTAGGTGGTGGGTGAGAATACATGACTGGCTTCAGCCAGTCATCCAGGTGGTTAGGGCTATGGGGGGATCAGCCACCCTCATCACTAGGTGACTGCTCTTTGAAATCCTGCTCCCACCACCCTTTTCTCCAATTCCTCCCTCATCTCTGGATACAGCTAGAGCCTTCTTCTTACCCCTTAAGACCCTCATGACTTTACAATCCAGCAGAATTGGAGCCAGAGACAGGTGGCCCCTGCCTGGAAGATTCTTCCCACCTCCCATCCCAGACGTGTTGCTCCTTCCCATCTCTGGGTTTAGGCGTCACCCCCTGGACACTGCTTCTCCCCACCCAATCTAAAGGGGGTTCCCCATCCCACACAGCACCCCAGAGTCACTTCCTCAGACTTCGGTGTCATTTCAGCACTTAGCATAATTTACCTGCTTTCTTGGTCTGTGTCTCCCCACTGGACCGCCCCCTTCATGACAGAGGGGAATCTCCCCCATTTTATCCAGGTCCTACTGTGTCACAGGACACACAGATCCTGGGTACCCCAGGGAAACACAAGATGAGGCTGGTGTGTATGAACGTGGGAAGCATTTGCTTCCCTGGAAAGTTAAGCGTTTCCTCGGGGAAAGGATTGTGAAATCTCCAGCTCACCTCCCAGCCATGTATCAGCAGAGGGCAATGGTCTGACGTCCAACTTATCTGGGGTCAGAGGGGTTTTTTTTCATTTTTTAAAAATGTCATCCTTGGCATTTAAACAACATCTTGGATGGTTTCACCTAGCTTAGGTTTTGTGGAGCCCACATTAGCAGCATCCTGGATTGTCTGACCTTGACCCCCATGAGGTTGACCTGGTCGAGCGATTGGCCGAAAGAAACAGCTACATCCTGCTTGTCCTGGTGGTTGAGCTGAGTTCTTGGTGATATTGCTGAGCTGTTGAATTTAGTTACCCCCTTGCCCTGGTGTAGGATACGGGCACAGGTAACTGGGATCTGTTTCTGCCCTAGTCCTTTTTTTTTTTTTTTTTTCCCTGGCCGTGCCACGTGGCTTGTGGGATCTTAGTTCCCATGCAGGGGCTCAAGTTTGTCCAACCAGGCCAGGGGACTTGGTGCCAGGCAGTCAGCAACTCGGATCGCTGGCTGGCATTAGGATGGCCCGTCAAAGCCATCTGGGCAGGAGCCCTGGGTGAGGAGTGTGGGAGCACCCAGTTAGCCGATCAGTGAGTATTTGTGGAGCCCCTACTACGTGCCAGGTGCACAGTACCTGAGAAAGAATAAACCAAAAACAAGAAAGATGCTGTCCCTGCTCTTAGGGTGCTTTCTGTCTATCAGGAAAAGTCAGGCATGGTAAGAAAGAATTGTCACTTCCACCATTGGGTTGTGTGAGTCCTGTCAAGCAGAGGTACACGGGGCCATGAAAGCCTGTTCTAGCAGAACTGAGCTACTCTGGAGATCAGGGAATGTTTCTGGGATGAAGGGACTAACTGTTTTGCCGAGAGCTGAGATATGAAGAAGCCTTAACAAGTTTATTCAACAAAGAAAACAGGGAAGAGTGTTGGGAAGTGGGAACAGCATATGCAGAGGCACTGTGGCTAAGGCACGTGGTGAGTGTGTGTAGGGGGCAGTCCAGCACGCGGCAGCAGGGAGAAGCAGGAGGGAGCGTGTAGGGACATGTGGCCCCAGAGGTCAGGGTGGGGGCCAGTGGGGGAGAGGCCAACTGTATTAGGGCTCCTGGCCCTGGCAGTTCATTAGAATCAGCTGGGGAGGGACTTCCCTGGTGGCGCAGCGGTTAAGAATCCTCCTGCCAATGTAGGGGACACGGGTTCGAGCCCTGATCCGGGAAGATTCCACATGCCGCGGAGCAACTAAGCCCGTGCGCCACAACTACTGAGCCTGCACTCTAGAGCCCGCGAGCCACAACTACTGAAGCCTACGCGCCTAGAGCCCGTGCTCCACAACAAGAGAAGCCACCGCAGTGAGAAGCCCATGCGCTGCAACGAAGAGTAGCCCCTGCTCGCTGCAACTAGAGAAAGCTCGCACACAGCAACAAGGACCCAGTGCAGCCAAAAATGAATGAATGAATGAATAAATAAATTTATTTATTTAAAAAAAAAGAATCAGCTGGGGAACTTTGGAAACCACCAGTTCTGATTTCCTTGATCTGGGTTCTGATTCACTTGGTCTGTGCTGGACCTGGGTATGGGTGTGATTGAAACCCCTTCCCATGGGTGATGCTCCCACACGGCCAGGTGGAGAAAGGCCGGGCCAGACCAGCAAGACCCGTGGGGCATGCATTTTTATCCATATCCCAACAGGGCCATGGCAAGGTCTTCAGCTTGGGAGGTGGGATGAGGAGGGGTTTCATGATCACATGTGCCTTGGGGGAGAAACAAAAACAAGCAGCTGAGAAATAAACCATGCTTTGGGGGTGGGTCCAGGTCCTGCATAAAAAAACAAGAGAAGCCTGTTAGCGACCTGGCCTGGCAGCTAGAGAGGGGCTGAGCCTGCTGATGGAATGGGTACCAGCCTTGGCTGCGGGAAGAAGGCGCTTGCGAGCCAGCCAGCCTGCCCGCCGGACCTTTCATCCATGTCCGTTGGTTTCGTGGCTTCCTACTGCTTGAAAGGGGACCTTGTACTGCAGCAATCCTGAAAGGCACAAGGAAGCGAGGGAGGTCCCATTGGCCAGAGAGGAGGGGTCAGTTCCCGGTGGTGGTGGGGTCTGGCCCTGGACCAGTCACTCTGGGGCGCTGGAGGAGGGGAGCAGGCGGAGGGAAGCTGGGAGTTTCCCGGCTGGGAGGACATCCGCTGTGAATCAAGTGGGGAGAGGGACAGTGAGTGGAGGTCAGGGACAGGGTGGCGGGGTGACGTGAGGTCAGGGCCTGGCTGTCCAAGAACGGGCGGTCCAGGGGACATGTGCTTTCATTCACGGCTGGAGCAGGGCCGGGCAGGGCTGTCCTGCAGAGGCTGACTGTGCAACTCCGGGGCCTTTCCCAGCGGTCCTCCCTGCTCTTGCAGGGGACACTGCCGAGAACCAGGCACCTCCTATAGAGGCTTTCCTATCCTCTCTATTTAACCTTGGCCCAGAGGGTGCAAAGGCTTACCCGACGTCACACAGCGGTATTTGGAACCAGGGCCATCTTCAGGCATACATCCCAGGGCCCACGAGACTTTTAGGGGCCCAGGAAAGTGTTTTAAATTCCCTTAAAATTAGAGGAAATAAAAAGAATATATTCCAGGTTGGATTATATTTGTCCTTCTATCAATGCAGTCATAATAGATCACTGTTAATTTTTTTTTTTTCTGATAGAGGAAAGGGCCCAGGAAGGCAAAAGCACCAAGGGCTCGTGGAATAACATGACTCTGTTTGGATGGTGACACCCCCTCGCCACTTAGGTAAGGCGAGGCTCTCCTCCTGCCTCCCTCTCCTCCTGGGCATCGGGCTGCATCTCCAGCCCGTTCTCTGTCCAGCCTCGCCCTTCACTTCTCAGATGTGTGGCCACTTCACCAGGGGACCTCTGCTGGCTTCTGTGACTAGGTCACTCCCCCTCCCCCCATATGCCCTTGTTGAAGCTTGGTCCTGTGGACACACGGTGCAATAGTTTTGAGCCCAGACTCTGAAAGTGAGTGTCTGGGTTGCAATCCCAGCTCTACCAGTTATCAGCCATGCGTAGCTGGGCAGGTTGTTCACTTCTCTGACCCTCAGTTCCCTGTCTGTAAAATGGGGATAGTAAGAGTACCTAACTAACAGGGTTTTGATGGATTAGCTGAGGGAATTTTTTTTTTAATTAATTAATTTATTTATTTTTGGCTGTGTTGGGTCTTCGTTTCTGTGCGAGGGCTTTCTCTAGTTGCAGCGAGTGGGGGCCACTCTTCATCGCGGTGCGCGGGCCTCTCACTGTCGCTGCCTCTCTTGTTGCGGAGCACAGGCTCCAGACGCGCAGGCTCAGTAGTTGTGGCACATGGGCCTAGTTGCTCCGTGGCATGTGGGATCTTCCTGGACCAGGGCTCGAACCCATGTCCCCTGCATTGGCAGGCAGATTCTCAACCACTGCACCACCAGGGAAGCCCCGGGAATATTTTTAAAGCACTCCATTGTTAATCTGAGACTCAGTCTCATCTATAAAATGGGATGATGAGAGTAACTATCTAGTAGAATTGTGATAGATTACATTAGTATTTTTGAAGCACTTGAAACCATGCCTGGAGCCAAAAAGTGTCATCTAAGTGTTTATTAAAAACACTGATTTATTATCTGACTCCTCTACTTGTTAAGCCCCATAAAGGCAGGGACTGGGCCTGGTTTTACTCTCCCCGGCATCCCCAGGCCTGGCACACAGTAGATATTCAAAGGTTTGAATGAATGAATGTTTTCTGCTCCTCCTTGTATGCCTCTGTGTCTGTTTCTGCTGGAAGTCACTCACACTTTAGTATAAAGTATGAATGAGTGCCACCCTGTTCTCTTTCCTAGAGCACTTATTTGCCTGACCTGATCACTGTGGAAGAAATGTTCTGCCTCTTTGGGGAAGGAATGTGGTGCCTCAGTGATCAGGCGGGGGAGTTTCACGGGGGTTGGAAGGGCAGGATTTATTCCTAGACCCTGGCACCACGAGCCATGTCCTTTGCTCCTTAGAGGGAGGCCCTGAGCACTTGCACCCTTTGTATTTTCTTTTCTTTTTCTTTTTTTTTTTTTTGGCTGTGTTGCGTCTTCGTTGCTGCCCATGGGCTTTCTCTAGTTGCGGCGAGCGGGGGCTTCTCTTTGTTGCGGTGCATGGGCTTCTCATTGCGGTGGCTTCTCTTGTTGAGGAGCACAGGCTCTAGGCGCACAGGCTTCAGTAGTTATGGCATGCTGGCTCAGTAGTTGTGGGTCGTGGGCTCTACAGCGCAGGCTCAGTAGCTGTGGTACAAGGGCTTCGTTGCTCCGTGGCATGTGGGATCTTCCTGGACCAGGGCTCGAACTGGTGTCCCCTGCATTGGGAGGTGAATTCTCAACCACTGCACACCTAGGGACGTCCCACCCTTTGTATTTTTAAAGGAGATATTTTCCTCCCTTTCTGGAGGGAGCAAAGCTGTCAGCAGGCAGCGGCTGCCAGACTCCTGTGGGCAGGCCTCGCTATCTGGCCTCTGGCAGCAGAGGAGTTGAAAAGCCTTGCCAGCTCCAAGGCTTTCCCAGCGGAAACCCCGCCCACGGATCTGCAGGAAGTCACACTCAGGCTTGATGAATCCCAGGAGTGCAGCCCATGAAGCTTGGGATCAAATCCAGGTCTCCAGAGCTCAGATAAACCAGAAGGACCTCCGCCACTTGGAACATAAAGTTCTGAGGCTTGGCAGGAATTGCGGAGGAGTTGCCCGCCCTGACTTCATGAGGGGCCCCAGGCCCTGGCCGGCCCCCTCGGCCCCAGCTGGGAGCGTCCAGGCTGGCTGTCAGGCCGGGATCCTGCCTCGTCCTGATCAAAGGAAAGCGACTGCTTTCCTGGGTAGATTTGTACCATGTTTATTTCTCTACTCAGAGCCTTTTCTCCTTCCATATGAAACCCGGAGGGCAGCCGTGTTCCCAGAATAGTCACCCCCTGTCTTGAAGACTTGGGAAGATCTTTTTTTTTTTTTTTTTTTTTTTTGCGGTACGCGGGCCTCTCACTGTTGTGGCCTCTCCCATTGCGGAGCACAGGCGGGAAAATCATTTTGATGAGTTAATGTTTACAAGAAATGAACTGATGGCACACAGCTCGGTGCCTTGGGTCCCTATGGTCTGAATACAGCAGAGGAACTGATAGCTCAATTGAAGAACATTTATTGAGCACCTACTGTGGCCAAGCCCCTGTGCCATGTCCTGAGGAAAGCGCCTGGGAGGTCAGTCATGAATGGGGGCTTTGGGAAACATGCTTGACTTTTGTGACCATCTCTTAGTCCGTAGACCAGGGTACGCCTCTGTGTCATGATGACGACATTTATTCTGTGCATTGGGCCAGTGCCTACTGAGCACTGTGCAAGGCACAGGGGTGCAAGCGGTAAGAGATACGTGGGTACCTGACCTTGAGAGCCTACAACCTGCTCCAGGGTGTAGCAACTTGCCTCTGCCGCTGTAGTGAATGACCACAAACTCAGTGTCTCAGATGAGAGAAGTGCGGAGCAGCGAGCATCCCACAGACACAGAGGCTGAGCTGGGACTCAGCCCAGGGGCTCTAAATCCAGAGCTCGGGTCCCTTCTGCTTCGCTTGGTAGCGTGTCACAGCAATCAGATGGGGCTTGGGTTGAGCCCCAGCTCTGCTACTACTGCCTGACTTCAGGCAAGTATTGTATCTCTATTTCCCCATCTGTAAAATGGACATCAAAGCAGTGCCTGTCTTGGGGTTGCTGAGAACAGGCGATAGAGTGTAAAGCTTGTGAAATATGGATCCTTGTATAAAACACACGCAAGCCAACATTTATAGCACACTTATGACGTCTGTGAAGCACTTTACACACACAATTGCATAGAACTCTCCCAAGAAACACGTGATGTGAGTAACTGTCCACACGCCCACATTAGAGCGGAGGTCACCAGGGCCCAAGGACGCTCTTCCCACGGTGCCACGCTCCACTGGTCCCCATTCGGCAAGAAGTCTTCCAAAGAAGCTTTGTGGGCAGAAGAGTTTGTCAGACCAGCTCAGAACTTGGACAAAGTAGCAGCCGGAAGCCCGCCACCCATTCCCTGCCTGCCCACCCCACCCCCCAGAGCCAGCACACCTCCTGGGGAGGGGACCGCCCAGCCTGCAAGGAAGTGCTCCTTGTCCCAGTGTGACAGGGCCACTCGCGGCCATGTCTCCAAGCAGCGTGATACCCCCGCCTGCTGCCGCCGCTGCCTTCTGAGCTGCCTGGGCTGCAGACGTCTGGCTTGGAGTCTCCAGGCCAGATGCAATAGGGCAAGCTAAAAATAACCTTGTGGGCGGCCCCCATCGGGAGTGCGGGTCGGGGGCGGGGTGGGGGGGTGGGGGCATGGGCTGGGCGCGGACACATGATCCCTGGGACCCGGCCGAGTGGAGCTGAGACCGTCCGGCAGATCGTGCACACTTCTGCTCCACACTTCCAGGACCCCCCCGCCCCCCCCCCCGGCCAGAGGGCCCCTCTCCTCTGACCATCTGGGAGGAAATGCCTTTGACCAGCTGCAGGCTGGGCAGCGGCCGGAGGAAGGTCAGCTGGACTCTGTGCTGCCTGCTGCTGCTGCTCCTCGAAGCCAGTTCTGCCAAGAATATCTGGAAACGGGCACTGCACGCGAGGCTGGCGGAGAGGACCCGTGTAAGTGCCCGGGCTGGTGGGGGCTGGGAGGAGATCGGTGATCCCCGCACTGTACGGTGTACAAGCGCCCCGCCCAGATGCGGACAGCACAGGGCAGGCGTCCTTCTTTCTTTATCCGAGTTGTACCAAAGTCGGGTGGGGAGCAGATGGAACTCACAGCCCTCAAAAGACTCCGAGCCTGGGAGTAAAGAAGCCAGGGGCCCCTAAAAATGCGCAGGGGGCCGGTGACGTGCTTTTGCCTACCCACGTTTACTTTCTCCTGACAAAGAGCACCTGATTTTAGAGTCCGAGGACTTAAAACTGAGTGTTTGTCTCAACAATCAATAACCAAATGTCGATAGTCGATAGAATGCAATTATGCTTCCATGCCGTTCCTGACTCATTCAGTAAACATTTAGTGGAAACTGCTCCAGGCCGAGCGCTCTGTGCGTTCCTGTAGGTACAACATGGAGACACCAGCTCCCACCCTGCAGGGTGGTCGAGTGGGGGAGGCAGTCAGGTGACATGTGACAGCAATACAAAGGGTCGGCACGCCGTGGTGAGAGGCAGAGAGCATGCGCCCTGCAGCCCTAAGTCTGAATCCAAGCTCTGTTGCTCACAGGCTGTGTGACTTCAGGAAAGTTGTTTGACATCTGTGAGCACCTGCGATCTCATCTGAAAAAGACAGATTGATGCGTTCCTTTCAGTTCCTTTCATCAAATATGTATGTTTGATCGCCGCTGTTTACCTAGGTCACTGTTGCCCTAGGCTGTGGGGATACAGACTTAGATGTCCCCAAGCCTTGGGGGACGCGTGTTACCCCCACAGGGCTGGGCTTGCAGAGAATGAATGAGAAGTGAAAGGAAAATGTATACAAGCACACCTGATCTTATTGTGCTTTGCAGATACTGCGTTTTTACAAATTGCAGGTTTGTGGCAACCCTGCCTTGAGGAAGTCTCTCGGCACCTTTTGTCCAACAGTGTTTGCTCATTTCATGTCTCTGTGTCACATTTTGGTAAATCTCCCACTACTTCCAACTTTTTCATTTTTACTCTATTTATTATGTTGATCTGTGGTCAGTGATCTTTGATGTGACTATAGCGAAACGACTCACTGAAGGCTCAGAGGATGGTTAGCGTTTCTCAGCAACAGGCTATTTTTTAATTAAGGTGTGTACATTGAGTTTTTTAGACATAATGCTATTACACACTTAATATGCTACGGTATAATGTGAACCTAACTTTTAGATGCACTGGGAAACCAAAATATTCATGTGACTCGCTTTCTTGCAGTGGTCTGGAACCAAAACCACAGTATCTCCAAGGCGTGCCAGTAGTGTATTTGGTGACAAGTGTTGAGAAGGGAAATAAAGCAGGAAGGGGACTAGGAGAGAGAGTGGAGGTGGGAAGGGTGTCACTTTAGGTCCCCCACCCCAAAAGGGAGCACAGAGGCATAGAAGGTTCAGGAAGACAATACCAGCCAGCACTCTCAGCATGTGGGTGAGCAGTGTAAATGACTCCATATCTGTCAAACAGTGCATAGCGAGTGGTCCTTGCGTCTTGGTGACTTTTACTCAAATATTAGGAAATTGGTTGGTGTTTGCCTCCCCAGGTGGAATGTAGGTTCCTCACAGTAGGGCCTGATTCTGTCTCCCTCAGTGCAGTGTTCCTGGTGCCTGCCAGGAAGTAGGCGCCCCATACATTCTTGTGGGTAAATTATGGGCAAGTGCAATGGAAGCACAGAAGAGTGTGTGCAGCTCTGCCCCAAGAGAGTCAGGGAGGGTTTTCCAGGATCGGGGACATTCAACCCAGGGCTTTGAAGGATGAATAGGAGTTTTCCAGGCGGTGAATGTTTAATGTCTAATGACCCCAGGCACCATGTGAAATGAAACTGTATTGAGGCTAATCTCAGCCTCCAGGGCTCACACTTTATAGGTCAGGCAGGAGGCCACATGGGTGTAGAAAAGCATAGTAGCAAGTGAAATGGTGGTAGGTATTTGGAGGGAGAAGAGAGACCCTTGTCAGGTTGGACTCCCCCGTGCTCTCCGCTGTCCCAACAGGGTGATTTAGGCCTCAAAGCATCCAGCACTTTGGTTCTAGGACCACAGAGAGATTTCCAATACATCATCTGGCCTTATCTCCACCTTGTCTTGGAGCATCACAGGGGCTGATGCCATAACATCCCACTAGGAGGAACGAGGAGGCTAGGAGGTTGGGGACGATATGCACTGGGGGTCAGGGGGAGTCTCTTTAAAAACACAGGCCTGGGTGGGCTTCAGGAACCAAATTACTTCTAGCCATCGTTTGTCAGAATGCAAGCACTTTGAGTTTGTACTCACTGGACTGGAACTCTTCCCTGCTATCAACAGACATCAGCTTCCCTCTCCGGTGCCCAGACATGGGAGAGATTTGTGCCAAGATTGTGCCTCACAGAGAGTCCCTGGGGAAAGACAGGCTGTCGACTGGTGGCTCAGAGGATAAGGAAGTTGGGCAGGGTGCCAGGCCTAGGAATTTTTCAGTGACATCTCTAATGAGCTGTGCAGCCTCAGGCTGCTTGCTGCCCCTCTCTGGGCCTCAGGTCATTACCTGGGAAATGAAGACAAAGGACCGGATGACCTCCAGGGCCCTTTCAGTTCTGATTCTAACATCCATGCGAATGTCCAACAGGAAATCTAGGAGTAATAGGAAGCAGCTCCGCATATTCAGGGTCAAGACTTCTTATGTGGCCCCCATTGCCCACCCCAGGCTGGGTCAGCTCTTCAGCCTTGGCCCTGGACCCCATGGGGCAGGTCAGGGCGAGGAGAGGCCAGGTGTTCAGAATTATGCTGAAGTCAGCTCATACCCACTCCAGAGAGTTAAACAGAGCCCTTATTAAAGATGAAGTCATATAAACTTATATAATTTACATGAAGAAGGAAGGAAGGAAATCCTCCTTATCAGAAACATATCACTTCCTGATTATTTTGGTTGCATTCTTACCATTCTCCCTGCTCTCGAGGCCATTCACGTCTGTGGCATCTGCGTGGTAGAAACACCATCTCTCGAGGAGCTATTACACTTCTCTTCCCAAGTCCTCATTCAGTGGCCTCCCATTGGTAGCCTGAAATCAGCCCCAGTGAGAGTATTTACACCATGGAAATTGGCAAAGGCTGCACACGGAGAACTGGGTGTTAAAGCGGGACCTGCACGTGGCTGCCTGCATCCTGGCTCCTCCCCTTCTCAAAGCCCCGCCCCTTCTCAAAGCCCCGCCCCCTGACAGAGCGGGCAGAGGGGGCTGAGGGCGTCCGGGGCATTTCCTGGATGCTGTGTGCATTTGCCTGCCCAAGACACAGTGCCTGAGAGGAAGACACGGGGGGCCCTGTAGGGAGGCTTGTAAGGAGGAGAAGGCTTGTTCTCCGTGAGCCTCCGTTTCCTCGTCTGCGGCGTGGGAGGCGGCAGTGCTACTTTGCAATCCAGTGGAAAGACCCCGAGAGCCTTCAGCCTGGTGCCTGGCCAGGGAACACCTCTCTCTGTGTGCTAATAAAAACAAACCAAAGACAGATATTTACGAGGCTAGATAAGACGGAAAGGAAGAGGCTAGGAAGAGGGATGTTTGTCAGTAGCCCAAGAGGCCTTCTGGGGAGCTCAGGGTCAGTTCTGTGGAGCTGGGGTTTTGGGATTTGTTTTCCTGCCATTTGATGAGAAAGTTATAAGAACAGTTCTTTGCTGAGTGTTCCTGTGTGTCAGGCCAGGCTATCTCAGGATCCTCTGAACAAACCTACCAGGTGGGACTTATTGTAGCCGCCATGTCGGCTTGGGGACTGGGTAGCCCCATGGTCCCCATGTGTCACTGTGGCTATGTGTCTGTTTTGTACCCTAAGCTCCCATTCAGGGCAGCTGGAAATGGCTAGGCAGTTTGCACCCTGCCCAGAGGTGCCTGCCCAGCGGAGGGGCAGTGCGGGGCTGCAGCAGCCCAGAGCGAGGATGTAATGCGTCCTGCCGGACGGCGCACCCATTTGCAGTTGGCCTGCCCAGAGCAGCATCTTCTGCTGATGAGCACAGAGGCCCTATGCAGGGCGTGTTTCCCAGTCTCCCCAGGCTGCTCCTCCTTTCCCTTGTTACTTCTGTGAGCTCTAGAGCTTTCTGGCGCATCTTTTATATTTTGCTAAGTTAGCAAGAGTGGGAGAGGCAGGTGCCCTGGAGCTGTGGGTACCTCCCCTCCGCTCTCATCACTCCCTGAGTCCTGAATCCTCACGTTCATCCTGGAAGCTCTGTCCTTGGAACACGCTCGGCCGGCACACAGGATGGGCCAAGGTGCTCGGGTCCATACCGTGGGAGCAAACGGAGCTGAGGGACCACGGCCTGGCTTCCTCAGCCCAGGCTGGGACGCCTCTGAAGAGTGATCTGGACAGTTTCTCAGAGGTTGCCCTTGGGTTTGAGCTCCAGGTGCCCAAGGCAGTCACCTGGGCATTAACGGTCCCCAGATGGCGCCCCCCCTTCCCTGCCTCACGTGCCCCCTCCCCTGCTAAAGCTGCCTGGGACCCTCTCACAAATATACCACCTGCACTAAAATCCTAGTCTCAGGGTTTAATTTTGTCTCCCATACCCCCAAAAAGATCTGTTCAAGTCCTAAGCCCTGGTGCCTGTGAATGGGACTTAATTTGGAAATAGGGTCATTGTAGTGTAATTAATTAAGATGAGGTCATACTGAAATTAGGTAGGCCCTTAATCCGATGTGGCTGGTGAGCTCAGAAGAAGACAAGAGAGATAGAGACACACAGAGAGAAGGCCGTGTGGAGACAGAGGCAGAGATTAGAGGGATGCATCTCAAGTCACGGAACTCCAAGGACTGCCAGGAGAGAAACATGGAACAGATTCTCCCTCACAGCCTCAGAAGGAACCAACCCTGCCAACGCCTTGATTTTGAACGTCTGGCCTCCAGAGCCGTGAGAGAACACAGCTCCATTGTTTTAAGGCCCCCAGTCTGTGGTGTTTGTTACAGCAGCCCTAGCACACTCATACGGTCAGCCTCTGGGCACCAACATAGTCAGTTCTGTTGCTTTCAACCAGCAACCCCAGTGGTAGACTCTTCCCAGATGAGGGAATTCCGGCCAGAGCAGAGAGTGACTCACCCCACACCATTCTGGCCATGGACTGGTGAAGCTATCATTGTGCCCTCAGAGTCCTAGAGGCTTTCCTTGCTCCTTGAAAGATGTGAGATTGATTGCGCCTCTGCAGGACCCCATCATCAGCACCACTAGGATGCATCCATCTGGAGGGGAGGGGCTGCTCAGTGGGCCCTGGAGTGTTCATGGTCAAGACCCCGCAAGTCCTCCCTGGGGGCTGGAGAGAGGGGACGTGACATACCGCGGTGTGTAGGTATGTAGGTAGGCTCGGCCCTCCCTGAGGGCCTAATGCAGAGCCTGACCCGTCACAGACTCTCAGAAACATTTGAAGAACGAGGGGAAGGAGCTGGATGGATGGGCAGGTAGATGGAAGGAAGGAAAAACAAATGAATAGTGTGACTACCAGGGTGACTTCCTCCTCTCTGAATCTGGCTTCTGTACCTGAGGTTTCAGTCCTGAAATTGATTCCAGGTGGAAACGAGCAAGGGGAGAAGTATCCAAGAACCGTGTGGTTATAATCTGGGACCCTGCATGCGAGGAGGCAGGAAGGCAGAGGGAAACTTACCTGTCATAGTGACACTAGTCACGGTAACCAAATTGGAAACAGCCCAGATGTCCATAAGCTCAGAATAGATCAACACAACGGGGTCCATCCACACAATGGAATATTATTCAGCCATAAAAAGGCATGAGGGACTGAGACACGCTTCAGCATGGATGAGCCCTGGAAGCATTACGCTCAGTGAAAGATGCCAGTCAGAAAAGGCCACATAGCCTGTGATCTGTCTGTGTGAGGTGTCCAGAAAAGGCACATTCATAGGGACAGAAAGTAGATTAGACGTTGCCAGGGGCTGAGGGGGTGAGGATGAGGAGGGACTGCTTAATGAGAATATAAGTTTTCCAGAAATGAACACAACATTGTAAATCAACTATACTTCAGTTAGAAAGAAAAAAGGATTTGTTGGGGGTGATGTACATATTTTAGAAATAGGTAAGAGACAGTTGTTGGACAATATTGTGAATTTAATCAGTGCCATAGAATTGTACACTTAAAAGTGGTGAAAATGACAGAGTTTATGTTATACTGAGCTGGCCAAAAAGTTCATTCGGTTAGTGAATATATTGATCAATAAAACTCTTGGTGAAAATGAAAAATGTGTCTTTTATGTTTGCTTAAAACCAAACAAACTTTTTGGCCAACCCAATGTATTTTACCACGATAAGTTTTTTAAAAAGCAGTGGGGGGGGCCTCCCTGGTGGCGCAGTGGTTGAGAGTCCGCCTGCCGATGCGGGGGATGCGGGTTCGTGCCCCGGTCTGGGAGGATCCCATATGCCGCGGAGCGGCTGGGCCCGTGAGCCATGGCCGCTGGGCCTGCGCGTCCGGAGCCTGTGCTCCGCAACGGGAGAGGCCACAGCAGTGAGAGGCCCACATACCGCAAAAAAAAAAAAACAAAACAAAACAAAAAAAAAAGCAGTGGGGGGCTTCCCTGGTGGCGCAGTGTTTGAGAGTCCGCCTGCCGATGCAGGGGACACGGGTTCCTGCCCCAGTCCGGGAAGATCCCACATGCCGCGGAGCGGCTGGGCCTGTGAGCCATGGCCGCTGAGCCTGCGCGTCCGGAGCCTGTGCTCCGCAACGGGAGAGGCCACAACAGTGAGAGGCCCGCGTACCGCAAAAAAAAAAAAAAAAAAAAGCAGTGGGAACCCAAGGTACATCTTAGGGATTCTGTGAGGGGCTCCTGGTCAGGCTTGTCTTAGCTTCATGGTCCCCTCCTCAGAGGCCCGTTCCCTGATCCCCTATTTAGGTCTCTCTTAAAAGTTTTCTTAACTTCTCGACTTCTTCTTCATAACATTTACCTCCCTTATTATGATCTTCATGATTTTTTTTTATTCTGGCTTTGTTTCATTTTTTATTACCTACTTTCACAGATAAACAAAAAGAAAGCAATTCATTTGCTTTCTGTGTGGTGTTGGGTTGGTGTTTGTCACATGTCCTGGAGCTGAGCCACGCGTGAAGGCAGGGCCAGTGTCTTCTGGTTTAGGTCAGCTCTCCTCACATGCAGCCAGTGCCTGGCACGTGGTAGGCCTGGGAACTATGAATTTACCGTTAAATGAATGACTAAATTACATTAAAACCTTCTAGAGCAGAAGAGAAGGGATGGAAAGTTCTAGAAGACTCTCAGGTGCACAGCAGGGCTCAGTGGACACCAGCTGGAGGAGTTGGCCAAGTTTGCACTCTTGCCCTCGACATGCACTGGGATGGCTTGTCCTAGTGTGAGATCCTGGGTTTTTGAGTACCTCTCCGAGGAAGTCCCGTTAGCCGTGCACCAAACTCTGCTCCTGGAGCCCAGCGTGTCCTGGAGGTCTCAGGGCGTCAGGAAATGGCATTCAATGCACACTGAACTCTAAGCCCTCTGTTCCAGGGAGAGACATATTTTTAGATCTTTGACATCCGAATTCCAGAGGAAGAGCAAGTAAAGCTTAGAAGAAAGTTGGCTTTCTTCCTGCACCAAGCAAACCAGACCTGGGGTGCATATTTATTGGTCAGGGAGGAACTCTCTGGAACATTCCAAAGAAGGGTGAAGCTCTTGCAGGGGAATGAAGGGGGTGGAGTGCTGAGGGAGGGATGCGGGTAAACCGGGGCAGCTTTGGAGACTGAATTCTTTCTCCTTAAATGGAAATGGTTTCAGCTTTTTTCTGGATTATGAAAACGATGATGTTTACTCTGCAACACATTCAGACAACATAGAAAGTCACAGATAAGTAAAAATATTCTAAATTCTCCGAGACACAAGCTCTGTTGACATTTTGGTATGTGTGAGTGCCTAGACTGTTTCGTGAAGCAGTTATGCTCGGCCCACATTGTTTTCTTAATGGTATTTTGCTCATATTGCTTAAAATTTTTTTATTGAGATGAAATTCACATACTATACAATTAATCACGTTACAGTGGACAACTCAGTGGCATTTAGTGCATCGACAGCGTTGTGCAACCACCACCTCTATCTAGTTCCAGAATATTCCCATCACCCCAAAAGGAAAACCCAAACCCTTTAAGCAGCTGTTCCCCACTCCTCTTCCCGTCCTCGCCCCCTGGCAACCACCAGTCTGCTTCCTGTCTCCATAAATTTCCCTATTCTGGACGTTTCATATCAACGTGATCATACAATAGGTGGAATTTGTGTCTGGCTTATTATTCATATTGTTTTGTACCATGCATTTTTCATTGAATGATATATGGTGAATATGTTAATGTGATAGATCCGTGTCCTCTTTTCAAAGACTTCTATGGTGTTCCAAGCTGTGGATCTGCAGTTATTTATTTATCCAGCCTCCTTTGGTTGGACATCCGGGCACTTGCTTCAGTGGACTCTGGATTTGGACTAGTGGAATTGGGCTTCCCACTGAAGCAGCCCAGAATTGGCATTTCCCTACCTGCTTCCTGAAGATATCAGAAGAAGAATGGCTTTGCAAATCTATAGAGGCTTCCAAAAAATCCCCCCAGGGTATGAAAAAAAAAATAGCCACCAGGTCGAAACCTTAAGGGAACCATCTTTATCCAAGTAAGGCATGCAGCGCTGGGACATTCTTGTCCGAGCTGTACCGTAGATGTATGTTCAGCAGCTACTTTGAAGCAGACTTGCTGTACCATCCTTTTGCGGGGATGAAAATGAAAGATGGAGATCATGGGTTGTCTGGGATGTTCGTGAAGGGGTGAACTGGGATTTGACGTGCTGTTGTTTTATTTTCAGCTGAGAGGCTACGGAGGGCTGGGGCTGGCTGGGGCTGCAGAGAGCGGGGGCCAGGATGAGTTCTTTCCAGAATGTATCCCTTGGGGAGGCAGTTACATGACTACATCCAGAGCTGGGGCTGGTCCAGAGGCGGGCAGGAGGCAGGGGCGTGTGAGAGAGGGGGACCCCGAGCCGACAAAACGGGAAGAATCTCACAGGTGAGACTGAGAAGCAGCTCCCCAGATCCAGGCTCCTGGGACAGGAAATTGCCAGAGTCAGACAGACCCAGGTTTGAATACTGCCTCTGCTGCTGGCCAGCTGTGTGACCTGGGGCAAGTGCCTTTCATATTTCTGTGTCTCAGTTTCCTCGTCAGTAACGTGGGTTAATAATAGCAGTGAGGGTTATGCTGAGAATTCCGTGAAATTCAGTCTGTGAGGACCTGGCACCGCGCTGGCACACAGTGGGAGCTTAATAAATGCTGCCTGCCCTGCAGTGATTATGAATCAGCCTGCCCAGATTCTGAGCCTGGCGCTTCCCCATATGGTGAGCATGTGCCTCAGTTTCCTCACCTGTACAATGGGGTCAGCAGGTGTAACGACAGGGGAGCGATGGATGCTACCTTAGGGGACCCTCAGGGAGCAGTGCTGGGGCGGCTGCTTCCTCTTAGGAACTCTGCCAGTTGTTTGCCCCCCCCCACCGCCCCCCCTCCCTCCCTGGAAATGATGGCACTGCTGCGGGAGGGTTTCTTGCTTGCGCATCTTTAGATCCCAGTTAGATCCTGAACTCCTTGGGGGCAGGGACCGGCTCATAGGTTTCTTTTGCATCTGCCTCAGCATCACACCTAAAGCATCATCAGTGTGTGAGTGAATCGAGGGCGGGAAGGAGGGAGGAAGCAGGAAAGACCAAAAATAAAAGTAATGATAAAACCAACCGGTCAGCATCGCTGAGCAGAGCCCCCACAGCCGTGATGTCATCTGCTCCCTCCACAAACCCCTGCAGCGGGCACGCACTTCTGGGCCCATTTTGCAGGTGAAGAAAACGGAGGCTCAGAGAGGTCATTTTCCTGTATGATGACACAGCTACAGGGGTCCAAGCCAGACTCATCGAATTCCCACACCTGAGCTCAAATCCCTGACTGCTGAGGAAGTCACGGCCTCAGCGCCATCCATCTTGGTACACTTGAAGGTGGGATGTAACTCCTAAGTTCTTGCCCCAAAGGAAGAGGAGGCATTAGCTGGGCAAGGAGAGGGAAGAGTTCTGAGTGCAAAGGAACAGTGTGCAGAGGCTCCAAGGCGAGGAGGAGTTTGGGGTCCTAGCAAACCTTCAAACACTGACCCCAGACTTATATTCTGGATGCATTATTTTGGCTTCAGGAGGGAGGAGTGTAATATGACCCTTCTCCGCCGGTGGCCTTGGGCAAACCTTTAATTCTCTGAGCCTCGGGGGCCTCATCTTTAGAGTGTGGATAAAATAGGACTTGCCCCTCCTGGACTCACGTGACGAAAGGCGTGTGCAGATGCTGGGGGAAAGGTACAGCATTAAACACACACGAAGGGACAGCTCCACATCAGTGCAGGCCACCTGGCCTGCGGAGCCACCTTCACGGGGACATTGTGCAGGTCGTGAAACGCCTGGAAAGATGAAGGATGCCCGGCACGCGGTGGACCGCCAGTAAATGCTGCCCGTCACTGTCACGCCTCCATCATTCTCATCATCACAGCTTTCAATCAGCCACAACAAAAATGAACTGAACACCTGCTCTACACCAGGCATAGTCGTAGGTGCTGGGGACACAGGTGGGAAGAGGACCGAGTCCCTAGGAGGACACGTTGTAGGGGGGAGAAAAACAATAAACTGAACAGTGAATCAGTACACGGTCCTCCCAAGGGTGATCAGAGATTTGGAGCTCTGTAAGGCAGGCAGAGGGGAACGGGGAGCGCCAGCTACGGGTGCATGTGAGCAGAGACCTGGACCAAGTGAGGGCTGGAACCAGCCGGGCATCTCAGGAGGGAGACACAGCCCGTGCAAAGGCCCAGAGGTGGGACCTCAGAGAGGCCAGGGCGCTGGCCAGGAATGAGCAAGGCGAGAGCGGTGGGACGACAGGAGGGAGGCCAGAGAAGCGGAGGGGCAGGGGCATGGGGCCAGCTGGGGTGTGACCTTTAGCCCAAGGACTTTGGCCTTTAACCTTTAGCCCCCGTGGTCTGGGAAGGTGATCTATTTATTTCGTTTATAAAAGTACGTTCTTTCTCAGAACACCAGGAAACATCCTTTGTTTACGACCCTCTGTGAGCATCACCTTGCATGACATGAAATATTTTTCAAAACATTTAATCCTTTAATCTGGGCGCCTCCGTGAAATCGGTTCTTTATCACCCAGGACCATCTGTTGTTCCGGCAGCACCATAAATCACTGGGGCGATTTGACTTCTAAGGCGCTTATCTCTTGTTTTCTCCAAATTCTGAGAATCGACATTTGAATTTTCCCTGGAGAGCGCCCCTGTTACGGGCTGCCCTTAGGAAGTCACCCACCTGGGAGGCATTGGAGGTGGGTGGAAAGCGTTTCCCGTCTGATCTCCAGGTTCTGTTAAATTTTATAAATGAGGCTTGATGTGAAAACAGGCTGGGCGGAAAAACCAGCCGTCCCTCCCCAGCCACGCACGGGCATCCTCCCTCACCCTCCGAAGGAGGCCAGGGCAGCTGTCACCTCCGATTAGGATTCAAATGGCGGGGCCCCAACGTGGGTCCGATGTTGCTATTTCTTAAGAAAATGAACTGAGTTAATGGTGCGGGATTATGTGCCCTGCCTGCATCTTGGAAATTATTCCTGAGGATACAGGACTTTGGGGCACCCAGCCGAGCAGAGGATGGCAAAAAGACTGAACCAGGAGTTAGAAGATCCAGGAGTTACAAGGTTGCCCCTTTATTTTGGCTTCGTTTCCGCCAAATGTTGGCTTTGTATTCATTTTTGCTTTTCACAAATTAAATGACTTATACAAGGGAGAAAAGATGAATTCTCTGGGTACAAACTACTATACACAAAATAGATAAGCAACAAGCGTCTACTGTAAAGCACAGGGAATTATATTCAATATCTTGGAATAACCTATAATGGAAAATACTCTGAAAAAATATATATGTATAACTGAATCACTTTGCTGCACACCTGAAATTAACACAATATCGGAAATCAACTCTGCTTCTATTTAAAAAAAAAAAAATTCTCTGGCTGAAGCAGGGAGGGCCAGGAGCCCCGCCCTCCCCAAACTGCACCCCTCCCCTGCTCCACTTGGTCACAGTTTCCTCCCCAGCCCCCACCCCCGCCCAGTCTTAGCCCCTGGTTGGGGCGGGGGTGGGGGGGGCGGGTCCCTGGGAGGTAGTTTGAGAACCACTGGTCCTTGTGATTGCAGGCATTGCCAGATGCGTCTGGTCGGGACCTGTTCTCTGTGACCTGACGCCCCCTACTGGGCACTGGGAGCAGCGCGTGGAGTTTGCAGGCACCGCAATAGCTGTGGCGGAAGGACGTTCCTGCATCCTTGACCTTTGAGGGCATGTAGCATTGCGTAGCTAGCCTTTTATTTATTTATTTACTAACATAAAAGGTTTTTCCTGTCATTAATCATTCTTCTTAAGTACTTCTACCTTTTAAGGTTTTTAATTGTCTTCTTTAAATTGAAAAAAAATCAATGTGTTCATGGCAATATATATATATTGGAACTTGTGCAAAAGAGCTTGCAATAAGGGGAAAAAAGTGTACAATAAGGAGAACTCTCCCTTGGCTTCAGAACCTAATTCTTCTCTCCAGAGGCAATCTTTGACCAGCGGCTGCTGTGTATTCTTGTATATATCCTTCCAAAGATGTTCTAGGCCTGTTAAACATATGCATATTACATGTGTGTGCATATGAATATTTGAAAACATAGGTGAAGAGCAGACAACCTGTTCTGTATCTTAATTCTCTTCATGAACCACCATCTCTTGGGGATCTCTCATCAGCAGGTTTAGTGGCTGCGTACTACTCCAGTCTGCAGACATGCAGTATTTACTTGGACAGTACAAGGTGCAGGATTTTGAAATACATATATGTTGGGGGAGATCGGGGGATCAGTAGGCAAAGCATTTTAGATGGGTGGGGCAGTTCAGGCATAAGCCGGAGGCGGGGCAAGCCAGGGTGGTTTTTCCCCCAAAGAACCTACTCTGTATCTAACTCTGTGTGTGAGTGTGCATGTGTGTGTGCGCACACCTGTGTAGGGATGTGTAAGACCTGCCCTCCGTACACCCCACCTCCATATCCAGAAGCAGAGCAGTGTTCCCGGCACAGATGGGGTCTGGTGTGACTTGAACTCTCCCAACCCCACCTCTAAAATGCTTATTTTATTGGTAATGCGTCCACACTTCCTATATGTTAAATAGGATATCATATTTTTAACTCTTTCTGGAAACAGTACCAAAAAGTGTGAAAATCCTGAGTTCAGCTCCATGAATCCCCAGAAAACGAACACACCATGGAACCAGCACCCAGATCAAGAAGCAGAACGGGGCCAGCCCCCAGGGACCCCAGACCCCCTTCAGGTCACCACCCACCAGGTGACCACGCTCCTGTTCTCACACCAGACATCAGCTTTGCCTGTTTTTGAACGAAAACTATAGATGGATTCACACTATATGTTCTCTTGTGAGCTGACTTCTTTTTTTTTCTCAGTGTTATGTCTGTGACGTTTTTCCAAGCCGTTTGCTACGTGAATTTATTCATTTTGTGTGTGATCTGTAAATTCTCAAAGCTCTGTATAAACACATGAATTATAAGAAGTATATAAATATGTGTGTGTATCTATTGTGTTTGTATACATACATATACATATATATACCGTATTTTATATATAAATACATACATGTACATACATAAATATAAACATCAGGATAGTCGCTTAACATACAACTCTTATCCAGATTCATATATCCTTTTTGCTGCTGATGGGCTTACAGTCATTTCAGTTTGGGTCTATTACAAAGAGAAACAGCATCCTTTCATCCTCAGAGCAACCCGCTGAGGCTGGTTCTGCTGTGATCACGCAAGGACGCGGCGGCTCCGAGAGGCCCAGCGACTCGCCCGCGGCGCACAGCACCCGCCCCCTCCCGCTGACGCTCTCTCTTCCCGCAGGCCGAGGAGGCTGGCGGCCCCCGACAGCCCCGCGCCGACCGTTGCCCGCCGCCCCCGCGCTCGCTGCCCCCCGGCGCCTGCCAGGCGGCGCGCTGCCAGGCTGACTCTGAGTGCCCGCGGCACCGGCGCTGCTGCTACAACGGCTGCGCCTACGCCTGCCTGGAGGCCGTGCCGCCCCCGCCAGGTAGGTGCTCCAGGCGGGGGGAGACGGGGTCGGGGGCGCGGGGAACTGTCCTGCCCGGCGCTGCCCGACTGGAAGAACAGCTGGGCTTAAACCTGGACCACGTGGGCGGGCCGCCCTGTGAGATGGGAACATAGCGCTCCTGGAGCAAGCATCCAGCTGCATGCACTGAGCGCCTGCTGTATGCGGGGCTCGCCACTGCCGGCAGAGAACTACAGTCCAGGGGCCGCCCGTTAAAAGCAAAATACCCCTCTTATGAAGATGGGAGAGATTTCTCATAAAAAATCCAGATTTCCAGCTTTTCGTTAAAAAAAAATTTTTTTTTTAATTTCTTCCTTGCTGCGCGCAGGCTTTCTGTAGGTGCGGCGAGCGGGGGCTACTCCTCTTTGCTGTGCGCGGGCTTCTCACTGCGGTGGCTTCTCTTGTTGTGGAGCAGGGACTCTAGGGCGCAGGCCTAGTTGCTCCACCGCATGTGCCATCTTCCCGGACCAGGGGTCGAACCCGTGTGCCCTGCATTGGCAGGCGGATTCTTAAGCACTGTGCCACCACGGAAGTCCTCCAGCTTTTCTTAAAAATACTGGACCGCATTCCCGGGGCCACCATCTGCTGGAGCCTCAGGTGCCCCTAGATAGCAGCAGGGGCGCCCTCCCGGTTTCCAGGGACCCCACAAGGCCCACTTCACTCATGACGCCTGGCCCTGGGGGTATTTGAGATGGAGACCTGACACCTTAGCGATCCAGGCGGGCATGCAGACTCCTGGGTTCAAATCCACTGGCTAGTTGGTCACCAGCTTAAACCCACACTTGTAAAGCAGGGCTGAAAGGAGAATGTGCAGCTCACGCGGAGTTCCCCATCCGGAAGTGCTCAGCCTTGCCTCTGCCTCCGGCCAGGAGCAGAGAGAATCAGTAGGATGTTCGTTGAATCTGAACGGGGAATCTTTGGGAGACACAGCCTCAGGGGTTCATCTGTGGAGGGAAGGAGTTTCAGATCCCTTCTGGAGAGGTTTGGGAGGGGAGGGAAGGGAGCCTGGGGGGAATACAGGGTGGGGCTGATTATGGGCAGCTGAGTGGAGAAAAGGTGCCCTAAAAGCTTCCTCCACTCCCAGTTCTGCTCGGGGCTGAGCCTCTGGAGGACAGCAGCCTGTGAGGACTGCACTTCCAGCCAGAGGCTGTGGTCCCCCTGGGCCTTCATTACTGAGGCTTAGCCCCTCCTCAAGGCCAAGGTAAGAACGAACACACTCAGTTCTCTTTGGGGTGAGGTCACAGCGACGACAAGGGACTCGCACCCTTCATAATGCTCATAATTACAGTCTGTGCTGCCTTTGAGTACTGCCTCATGGCCACCTGGCTCCTACAGGGCCTTTTATGAGAAAGACAAAATGGCACCCCTTCCTGGTGGAGAGGCACATAAAACTATGCCCATCCAGTTGGACAAGTCAAAAAGGTGCCCTTTCCTTTGGACTGAGACGGAGCACAGGGACTCCAGCCTTACTTGCTGCCTAGAACAGGTGCTTCTGAGCAGTGCACAAACTATACAACTGCCCATGACATTCCAAATAGCCTTTCCTTACACCATCTCATTTAATGCTCACTCAGTCCCATGGGGTGGAGAGACCACTATCAGCTCTGTTTTACAGCTGAAGACACGGGAGCTCAGAGAAGCTGAGTACGTTGCCCAAACTCACACAGCAGGCCAAGCTGGCATTTCAATTTAGTCTTCTGACTGTGGAGAAGTGTCCACTGCCTTAGGCTCTGCGTGTAGGGATATGGGGCCCCAGGCTCATTTGTGGGATCCCTCACTGCCCAGAACATCCTTCCCCCAGACACCCACACAGCTCACTTCCTCACCTCCTTCAGATCTCAGGCAGAGGTGGTCACTTTCTCAGGGAAGTTTCCCTCTCTAAATGGTAATCTTTCCTCTGGCCATTGCTTACTGCCTTCTGGCTTAAGCTTTCTTTATAGCCCAATTTAGAATATTGTGTTTCATTTGTTTCCTGACCATTCCCCTGACTCGAAGGTCAGCCCCATGAGGCAGGAAGTTTGGTTTGTTTCATTCACTGCTGTATCCCCACTACCTAAAATAGTCTCTGGACACATAAAAGGTACTCAATGAAGAATGGATGAATCAACGAAGGCCTAGCTTTCACTGGCCAACAGGAAGAGCCGACAAAATATTAGTCAGTCATAATAAGAATTATGATAATAATATCTAGAACAAGGTTCCTCACCCTTGGCACTCTTGACGTTTGGGCTTGGATAATTCTAGTTGGGGTGGGCAGTGGGGCGCTGACCTGGGCAGTGTAGGATGTTGAGCAGCACCCCTGGCCTCCACCCACTAGATGGCAGTGGTGCCCCCACCCCACACTGGGACAACCAAAAATATCTCTAGACTTTACTAGATGTTTCCTCGGGGGGCAAAATAGCTCCAGATTGAGAACCGCTCATCTAACATGACTTGAAATGCACCAGGCCCTGTTCTAAGCAGCTTACACACTTCCTTGCAGTCAGCCTGTGGGTTTCCTCCAAAGCAGACCCCAAGATAAGGTCTTGAGTGAGGGGAGTTTATGTAGCAGGTGATCCCAGGAAGTTCTAGTTGGGGAGCAGAGAGGCGAGACCCTGGGCCTCCAGGCCTTTAGGGTCTGCATATTGATGGGAGACCTTGACCAAATTTCAGTATTCCAAAAAGTATAGCAAAATGTGTACATTTCCCTGTACAGGAAAAATTAATACATTTCCTATTTAGTAAAAAATAGCATGGAAAATACATTTTCTAACATTAAGTCCGGGGCAGTGGGGAAAAGGAGGGAAGAACCAGAAGATTGGAAATAGAGGCTCTGGAACCATGTCTCACCCCTCTCGTTTGGAAGATGTAAACTGCTGGTTCTGCTGTTTCCATTTCCACACGGAGAGCAACCATCTTATAACCATATTGTGCTCTTTTAAAGAGAAAGCTGGGCTTCCCTGGTGGCGCAGTGGTTGAGAGTCCGCCTGCCGATGCAGGGGACACGGGTTCGTGTCCCGGTCCGGGAAGATCCCACATGCCGCTCCGGCCTGTGAGCCATGGCTGCTGAGCCTGCGCATCCGGAGCCTGTGCTCCGCAACGGGAGAGGCCACAACAGTGAGAAGCCTGCGTACCACAAAAAAAAAAAAAAAAAAAAAAGCTAACTGGTATTTTTACCAATCCCTATCTAGGCACTAGACAGCACACACATCAATCTCTTTATTTTGGAGTCAGACTAAAGCAGAGGTCATAAACGAATGTGATCCCAGACCAGTTTTATTTAATCTCCAAAGTACTTAAAATTTAAAAAAATTATTTGCCAACATTTAAAACCAAGAGTTTATATTTTTTAAAATATAGACCTAAAGTTAAAAAAACACACACAAAAAAACCACCCAGAAGCTCTGGGAACAGCTGGCCAGAGCTGACCAGCCGCTGACCCACTGAGGCAGGAACACTCTCCAGTTGGCCGTGATCGTACCCAGCCTACCTTCCTCCTTTATGTTACCTATGTGTCCCCAGAGGCATTTGGGTTTTCAATCCCTGTTAGGGGTTTTGAAGACCTTCCAGTCTACTACATGGTCACTCTTCCTGTTAAAAATGCATTGGTTAGAGAACAGGCCATGATGCTGTAACAAAAAGACCCACAAACTCAGGGGCCCAACCTATTAGACATTTACTTCTCCCTTGGTTAAAAGGCCGGAGTCGACAGGTGGTCCATGACAGGCAGGTGGCTCTGCTCCAGTCACCCAGGGACCCAGGTTCCCTCTGTCTCGTTGCTCCACATGGTGGCTCCCAGTCTGCAGGAAGCGGGAAAGAGAGAGGGAGGGGAGCCGACAGGTAACCATACGAGGGAAAGCTGGGATGTGGCGTCGTTATTTCTGCTCATATCCAATTGGCCAGAACTCAGTCACATGGCACACCTTGCTGCGTGGGAGGCTGGGAAATGTAGTCTCCAACTTGGCCAGCCAGTGCCTAGCTGAAACTCAAAAGAGTTCTGTTACTAAAAGGAAGGGATGAACTTTTGCTGGGGAACTGAGTTGTTTCTCCTGCGGGGAGGCTCTGTGTTTCATCATGAGATGTAGGCTCCCCATCCCCAGAGGCGGGGGCATTTCTCAGCTGCCTGAGGAGGGCCTCGATTTAACCATCTATTATCTTGTCAGTTTTAGACTGGCTAGTGCAGCCGAAACCTCGATGGCTTGGGGGCAACGGCTGGCTCCTGGACGGCCCTGAGGAGGCATTGCAAGGTACCTGCAGGGTGATACCCAACTCGACAGCAGAGCCAGGGTCCCCCCTTCTCAGGTGCCCCCAGAAAACTGATAACCAGGGTCAGCCTCTGCTCCGGCAGGCTCCCTGTCCTCAAATACCTGGCCCGCTTGGACCCTCCCCACCCCGACACGGAAGGGGATGGCTGGGTCTTGGCCAGGCTCTCAGAATCCCCAGAACAGTGTGGGGTTTGACTGTCCCTGGCAATGGGGCCTCCTCCCTGGGTGGAGAATTCAGAGGGAGGGGGCTTGGGGTTTTCAGATCCCTCAAGTCACCATAAGGGGTTCACTGTTCCCTGCTGACGAGGCCTCCTTCTGGGGTGGCTGGAGAATGGTTTCTGAAAGGAATGGCAGGCGGGCCCAGGGGCCTGGACCACTGTGGGGATGTGGCTTGAGGGAGCACCTTTGCGTTTGTGCAGCTGTGCTTGTGACCCTCCATACACCCGAGTGCGTGACCGTGTCTGTCAGGGTGTGCAGCTGTGTGTGAAGCCGGCTGGCTGTGCTTGTGGCTGTGTGTCTGAGAACTTGTGCATCCGTGTTTGTGCAGATGTGTGCAACTGTAGGAGTGTGTGTGTGTGTGAAGGATTTGTGTGCACGTGAACGTGGGTGTGGATATGGCTGTGTGTGTGTGTGTGTGTATACATGTGTTAGGACTTGTGGGATGGTGAAAATGTGTGTATGTGTGTGTATAAGATTTTGGTGGGTAAACGTATGTACGTGTGATAAGCACGAGCATATGTGTTTCATTGTGTGGGGATGAACATACGTGTACTGAGCTGGCCAAAAAGTTCGTTCGGTTTTAAGTAAAAATTGACGTTTTTCATTTTCACAAAGAACTTTTCTTGAACAGCGCATTCGCTAACCGAACGAACTTTTTGGCCAACCCAATATGCATGTCACGATGCATGCATGCGAGGGCATGTTTGGCATCATGTGACTTTGGGCTGCCCCTGTGTGCATGTGTGTGTGCAGAGACCCCAGGCACAGCGTGGAATCTGGGGTGCAGATGAGAGGCGGCCCGTCTGCCCCCGTGGGGGCCACCCCTGAGCCCCCCGCATGTGTGTCCCCCGCAGCAGAGGCCTGCAGCACCACAGAGGACGGGGCCGAGCCACTCCTCTGCCCCTCAGGCTACGAGTGCCACATCCTGAGCCCGGGTGACCTGGCTGAGGGCATCCCCAACAGCGGGCAGTGTGTCAAGCAGCGCCGGCCGGCAGGTGAGTGTGGACACCGAGCCCCACCCCACTCTCCCTGGAACCCCCCACGGGAGACCCGTCCCAAAGGAAGCCCCCGGCCCCTGAGCCTGGCCCCGCCCTCCTCCTGTCCCCTCTCTGCCCTGCTCCTCTCCGCCTTTTCCCTCCTCATCTGAGCAGGATGCGGGCAAACCCCAGCTCGGCCACCTCCTGCCTGGCTGACCTTGGGGTCAGTTGTTTCAAATCTCTGAGCCTCGGTTTTCTTATCTTTAAAATGGGGCCACTTCATGCTGGGTTATGGGGATTACTTGAAATCATACGTGTGATGCCAGAGCAGAGACAAAAAGGTGCTCAGTAAAAGTTGCATAATTTATATCTATCTATCTGTCCATTTTAAACTGCACAGAATTTGCATTGTCTGAGAACCCTTAACTTCTCTCTGCTAGGACTGTTCAGTGTGACTTAATTAGTATTTGTCTTTGGAGACAAGGCGATAAATAGTTCAGTGAAGGGCATGACTAGTGTGGCTTTAGTTTGCAGACTTTTCCCCAGGGGGGCAGGGACGACAGAGGAGGGACTGCGGAGGGTACCTAAAAGCCACTCCTGCCTCATGCAAGGTGTAAGGTCGAGAGGTTAGGCATGGAATTTGCCAGAAATGTGTGGCAAACGAAGAATCGGGAACTTCAGGGAGATGGAAGGTAACCATGTCAAAGTTGAGCTTATTGGAACTTTGAGACCATATCCTCCAGGGCCCACGTCCCCACGTTAGCATCTCTCAGTCCTAATAACTGAGGATAGCACCTCGGTCAAAATCGAGGTTAATCACAGCGACCTTACTGGCCCAAAGGACCCATCACATGCATTATCTGCCAAAGCATTTCTTTTTCCTCATTTGAGAATTTATTTCTCTGAGGTGTTTCAAGAAAGACGTAGATGTTAAGTCTGTTACACATTTAGCATCAGCATCATTGCAAGTAATAAAATTATGAGACATGGAGCTGTCGCAGGAATCCTGGTTCCTGGAATTCTGAGCTTTGAAAAAAATTACTTATAAAAGGATTGGAACCAACCAGGAATCTGAGATTTCTCCTACATTCCACTTGCTATTTAGGGTTATGAGTAGGTTCTCCAGCCAGACAGCCAGGGTTCCAGTGGCCACTTGGCCCCTTGCTGCTGTGTGTGGCAAATCGCCCAACCTTTTCAGGCCTCGCTTTCCTCATCTGTAAACAGGGCTAATAGTAGTTAAGCTACTTCATGGACTCTTTGAGGAGCCAGTGAGTTAATCCATGTAAATAAACCATGTCTGTAGTTTCTCAAGTACCGAACCGAATCCCTTCTGTTGGCACCACTGCTGTCTGTAGACACCACAGTGGACGGAGTACGCAGGTGGACGGGATACGCAGTCCTTCGGACATACAACCCCAAGAAGAGGCCAGCCTGTAGGAACCTGCTGGAAGGAGCAGCTTTTTCCAAAAGAGCTGGGGATGGTGGGGGTTAGTCAGGAGTCCTCTGAACCGAAATGTCATTTTTATAACTGGAAAGGCCTGGAATTATGTGACCTTTCTCATCTCCTGATCTTGCTTATTCAGTTATATGACCTCCAAGACCAGAGTAAGCCAGACAGGTTCAAACCCATTCTCGAGGGACCAAACCAGTTCAAAAAGGACCCACTTCAAGGGTGGAGATAAACAAAGAGACAGTCAGGTGACTGTACCGATGACACCCGGGGTTGATTGAGGCCCTTGTGGGCGCTCCCCTAAGCTTCAGTGCGAGCCTGCGAAGGCAGAAATATGACCAGGAACAGCGTCGAGTGTGATTAAGACTGCGGGCCACTGAAATGGGTTCAAATGCTGTGGCGTTCTTCCTGGGTGACCTTGGGCAGCTAACCTAAGCTTTCTTAGCCTCAGTTTCTTCATCTGTAAAATGGAGCAGTGAGGGTCACGATAGTAATTGCTTCTTGGGGTAGTGATGAAGCTTGAATGAGAGAACACTTATAAAGCGCTTAGGGCAGCGCCTGACACATAGTAGGTCCCCAACCAATGTGCGCCGCCGTCACCTGTCTTCCGGAAGAGGGAGGGCTGGAGATCAGAAACGTGCCCAGACAATGCACACACCCAACAGGGAGCAGAGTGAGAATTCCAAGCCTGACCACCTGCTCCAAAGCCCACGGGTGTGTGCCCTCCCCCACCCACAGGAATGATCGGAGCCTTCTAGATAGAAATGTAATTGAAATTTCCCCTAGCCTTGTCCCCAGAGGGCTGTCACTTAGCAATAATTATTGGTAATTGTACAGGAGTTTGGAAACATCTTAAATTCCAACAACTTCCCTTGGAGCAACAGTCTCGGGGAATAGAGGAGCCCTCTTGTCCCAGGGCAACCACACAAGAAGCCTTGGAGTTTAAGTGTTTTAAAAACTGCATATTTGAGCTAATTTCTTTTTTTAATTTTAAAAAATTTTTTGGCCGCGTTGGGTCTTCGTAGTGGTACACGGGCTTCTCATTGCAGTGCCTTCTCTTGTTGTGGAGCACGGGCTCTAGGCGCGCGGGCTTCAGTAGTTGTGGCACGTGGGCTCAGTCGTTGTGGCTCACGGGCTCTAGAGCGCAGGCTCAGTAGTTGTGGCGCACGGGCTTAGTTGCTCCGCGGCATGTGAGATCTTCCCAGATCAGAGCTCGAACCCGTGTTCCCTGCATTGGCAGGTGGATTCTTAACCACTGCACCACCAGGGAAGTACTGAAGTAATTTCTGACTTACAGAAAAGCGGCAGGGAGAGTCCCTTGGACCCTCCACCCTAATTCATCAATCGTTAAATACTGTTTCCTTTATCGTGCTCTCTCTGCCTCTCCCCCAGCCCTGCACTCTCTCTATATGTGAATCCACATAGTTACTTTTTGGGACTGAGAATAAGTTACAGATCTTGTGCCCACGCCTAAGATGCAGGTCTCTGCTGAGAGCCAGCTGCTACAGGGGGCCAAGGACTGCTCTGAGTCCAGCCTGGACCCTGACGTCTGAGGAGTTCATGTCTTTCTTGAGAGGAAAATGAACATCAACACAGGCAGTAGATCTGATTTCTCAGAGAGCAGGGTCGGGGTCCTTGGTGCATCTTTTTATTTTATTTTATTTTACTTTATTGAAGTATAATTGATTTACAATGTCATGTTAGTTTCAGGTGTACAACACAGTGATTCAGATACACACACACACACACACACACGTTCCTTTTCAGGTTGTTTTCCCTTAGAGGTTATTACAAAATATTGAGTAGAGTTCCCTGTGCTATACAATAGGTCCTGGTTGGTTATCTGTTTTATACATAGTCGTGTGTACATGTCAATCCCAACCTCCTAATTTATCCCCACCCCGTGCATCTTCTGAGTGGGTTCCATGCTGCTCCGATACTGACCATCCAAGACTGAGATGTGGGAGGTGAGGCCCCCCCCCGCCCCGACTCTTCCCTCTGACAAAGTGACTTCACTGCACGCTGCCTGGAAAGGATAACAAGGTCGCACAGCCCAGAGCAGGGGCTCAAATCCATGGGTTTATTCTGTAAAAGTGACACTTCTGGTAAACACCCCTGGTGTGAGGAAGGGGTCCGGCTCCGCACAGACCACCGTCTCCTGCCCATGGCATCAGGGGCCAGAATTCACCCCCAGGGAGAAGGGAGGAGCAGGAATGTTTCGGAGAGCCTCCGGCCTGGAAGAATTTTGCCATTTGCTTCGGAAAATAGCTGTAAATGGAAATCATTGTAAATAGTAGCCGTTGAGGTTGCTGATAAGCTCTCTGCCCGAGGGTGTGGATCAGCCGTTGGTTCCGTCGCCTTGTACGATAAATGTCAGTGCTGGTCCTGGACACACACTGATTTTTAGGATAGCCACAGAAGAGAAGGAAACAAGATGCCCGCTGAGTACAGAAATATGATTTTTATTGAGCTATGATTGGCATATAATATTAGTTTCAAGTGCACAAATGTGATTTATTAACCTTATAGCACTCCGATGAGACTGATGCACAGAGAGGGAGGGGTGAGTTTACCAATAGACGCATTGCCAAGTGAAACGTCTGCATGATCTGGCCAGATTTCTCCGCTCTCCCACGTTAAATTTCCCCAACTCCCACCAGAAAATGTTTTACTGCCGTGACAGGGTTGGGGCTGAGGAAGGAGGTGGTGGATGACAATCAACAGTGGGAATTGGGTCGTTCTGCTTCTGCATTTCATCGGCTGCAGTGTCACACGCCACTGTAGCTTCTGGAAAATTCCACCGTACACTCGTGAGAGAATGAGAGTGAAAAACACAAATAATTTCTTAGCATTGTTATGAAAATAGTGTTGGCCTTATAAACTCCCCGAAAGGCGTTTAATCCTCTCCCTTCTTTTCCAGATGGGCGGTTCTTACGACACAAATTTTACAAAGAATATCCAGGTAAGAGAAGAACCATTCTTACTTTGCGGAGGGTACTAAAAAGGGCAGTGGGCATTTCTGGGGTGAAGAAAAGAAACCCAGTGGACTGTTCTGAGAACTACAGTTTGAAGCTGCTGTGAAGGAAAATGACTGTATTCTCCCTGGTTGCTTTTATGCTGTCAGATGGCATATTGGGGGTAAGGTGCTAGGATGCCAGGATGCTTCTGTTGTGAGAAATCTCTCCTCTAGCCTGTGTGCCCCTCCACGTGGGCAGGAGCCATTCCAGGCTGCAGGCTGGGACTGAGGTTGCAGGTCAGGGGTGGCTCCTAGGGGACGAGATGGGAATTAGGTTGGGAAGTAAGGAAGAGGCCCTTTGTCTGATGGTGGGCAAGAGAGGTTCACAGCAAACACAGCTTCATGCTGAACGTCAGAACCTGGGACTAGACGTGCAAAAGTTCCTCCTGCTTTCATTGAGGGAATTAGAAAATACGGTTGACACCATCCCTCCAGCCAGTCATCCATCCAGTTAGCCATCGATCCATCCATGCACCCATCCATGCATCCATCCCTTCTTCCATTCATCCACCATATCTTTTTAAAGAATTGACAGTACACAGGGCTTCCCGGGTGGCGCAGTGGTTGAGAGTCCGCCTGCCGATGCAGGGGACACGGGTTCGTGCCCCGGTCCGGGAAGATCCCACATGCCGCGGAGCGGCTGGGCCCGTGAGCCATGGCCGCTGAGCCTGCGCGTCCGGAGCCTGTGCTCCGCAACGGGAGGGGCCACGACAGTGAGAGGCCCGCGTACCGCATAAAAAAAAAAAAAAAAAAGGACACCTTAGACTAGGATGTCAAGGAAGGCTTCCTGAGGAGAGGATATTGAAGCCCAGTATCGAGAATAAGAAATAGCGGGCAGAGGGACAGCAGATGTGGAAATCCTGAGGTAGAATGAACTTGGCCATCACAGCAGCCGGAGTGCGTCGTGAGCGCGGGGCTGGGGCAGGGGGGGGAATGGCAGGAGTTGAGGGCAGAGCACACGGGCTGGGGCAGCAGCTGCAGGTGGGGACTGGGGGACCTCATTGGGGGAGGAGAGGGGGCAGGGCCAGGGCGCCGGGCCAGGCTGAGGTGTTTGGACTTGGTTTGGCTGGTGAGCCATGAGCATCTGAGCAGGAGTCGACGCACCTTCCCTGACCGAGCCCACTTCTTTTCGCAGAGGGTGCCTCCAAAAATGTCGCAGAGCACGGGAAAGGACAGCAGAAGCACTTTCAATAAAGCGACGGCAGCCGGTAAGTGGGAGGCAGGATGGGTCAGTGACAGCAGGTGGCTTTGGGCAGCCAGGTGTCCAAGGTAGCTTTCATCACGAAGCTGAACAGTGGGAGGGCAAGAGTAGGGCTTTACCTGCGGGTAGAATTTGAAAATTCCCTTATAATTTCAAAGTGAACATATGAGAGCTTTGGGCATGCTCAGAAGTGGAAGTTTCTATAGCCCGTGGCCCTAAATCCAAGGACCAGACTGGATTGTAACTTACACATTCCTTTGCCTTCATGCCTCTGTGAACAGACAGACAAGCCCTCGTCTGTCCCATGAAGTTGGTCCCTCTGTCTCCCTCCCTCTGCCCCGCGGTGCTATCCAGGGCCAACTCTCAGGCATGAACCTGGTGCCCAGAGATTCAACAGTCATTCATGGAACTCTCCAGTGTGCAGGCGTGGTGCCGGGGGGACGCCGTGGATAAATCAGGGCTCCTGCTCTCGGGGGCTTACATCCTAGTAGGAGACTAAACTGGGAAACCAGTAAATCAGCAAGAAAGGCCCAGCCTGCAATAGTGTTGTGAAGGAAGCTGGACAGACAGGTGATGTGATGTGGGGTAACCAGGCGAGGGGGGAGCTGCTTCAGATCGGGGCCAGGAAGGAAGGCCGCTGTGAGCAGAGCCAAGATCTGACACGGGCACCCAGGCAGGTGGAGCGGGAAGGGCAAAGGTCCCGAGGCAGGAAAGATCTTGCTTTGAGGAACCCGGGAGGCCACTGGGGTGGGAACAGAATGATGGTGGGGAAGGCTGCCGTCAGAGGTGACCAGGTAAGGAAGGCACAGGCTCTGCTCTCAGATGCCCTTCAAGGTGAGATGCAGGTGGATGCAAAGGTCCAGGGGTCTTGGCCAGTAAAACCTGAACACCCACCCAGTGCTGTGAGAGCTCAAGTCTATGCATGGTAAACAAAAGCCCTTGAGAGGGGATGATTTCCCCACCCACCGCAATGCCCTTGAAAGGCAAACATCAGGTTTGAGATTCAGAATACTCAGGTGTGAGTCCTGCAGGAAAATCTAGAGTCCATGGGGATCGATGCCAACACATCTATTACCTGCTGACGACAGGAACAGTTCTTGGAGTGGGTCTGACCCACCTGAGTCTGTGAACCTTACACAGGGACGTGCTGGGGCCAGTGGGAAAGAACGGGACAGTGAGAGAGGATTTGGGATGGCTCTTGAGAACCAGCCGGCCAGAACTGGGCTTAAATTCCTGGTCCACCACAAGGTGACCTTAGCAAATGACTTCCACTCTCCAAGCCTCAGTCTCCTCATCTGTAAAATGGGAGTGATGCGGAGGGATGCGTTAGGAACTAAGTAAGATGAGAGGGGAGACAAGATGGCAGCGGAGGAGGACACAGAGCCCACCTCCCCCGATGAATGCATCAAAGATACATCTCCACGTGGAGCACCGCTCACTGCAAACAAAATGGAAACCGGCAAAAAGAATCTCGTACAACCAAGGTTGTAAGAAAGATCCACACAGAATCAGGTAGAAAGGGAAGAGGAAGATGGAACCTAGAGAGACTTAGCAGTGAGTTAAGAATTTAGTCTTAGTGGAAACTGGCATCTTTCTGGTGTTTCTGGTGGGTGAGGAGGAAGTGGATGACACACACTTTTGACCGCATGTTCTTGGGTTCATATGAACCCAAGCAGTGGTTCATATTCATTCCCTCTTTGCTTCCCTTTCAGCCAACCTGGAAGAACATTCCTCCACTTTCTGCTAAGCCTCAGAAACCGTTGGGTAAAAAATGATTTGACCCCCCAGAGGTCATGCCCAGCTCAACAGAGCATGACCCCAGAGATGCTTGGAGACAGGACCCCTGGCTCTCAACCCCTGGGTGGCCCCACCTGGCAGGGTGACTTCGTGGGAGCCACTCGGCAGTTCCGGGTCCCTGTTTTATTGTCCTGGAAATGAGGCCCACCTAGCAGTCCCCTTGACCTTGCAGTTCCCCAGATCTACCGTGGGAAGAAGTCACTGCCTTTGTGAGCTGTGTGAAGCCCCTTTCTAAGACAGAGGTCAGTGTCTTGGTTGGTACAGATTTCTTCCAGGTGTGACTCTTGGAGGCATGTACCCGTCCCAAATGTCCTCAAGATACGTTTGCTCATCATAAAATGGAAATGAACTTACCTACTCATGCGTGATTCGTAGTGTTAACCTCCTGATGATCTTAAATTGGAGGTGCTGAAGCCGTGGAGTCCTGGGAGTGGGGGGTGGACGGGTGTGACTGGGATGAGGTTTCAGCTCAGCTCTGCTTCTGGACCCCTGCACTGTCTGGGCCACACGTGTACCGTGTCAGTGTGGGTCCCTCTGAAGCAGAGGGAGGAGGATTTGATTTATTAGGAAGCGATTTATTGGGAAGGTTCCTGGGAAGAACTAGCAGAGGGGTGGGGCAGTGGGACAGGAAGAGAAAGAGGTCCTACCAGGTGATGTAAGATGGTCCCGAGGAGGGTAACTTTGGCGAGGTCCCCTGGGGGTCCCAGAGGCAGCCTGTGTCCCACCAGGACCAGCTCCAGGGGCGGCACCTATACAGGTGCTCAGAAGGGCCCCGCGCTTGGTTTAACAGAGTTGAACGAGGGGCCCGCATGTTCATTTTGCAAATGATGTAAGTGGGTTTGAGTCCCACTGTGGCGCTGGCCCCTTCAGAAGGCAAGGGAGCCGAGCCCCGCTCAGTGGTGGGGTAAGGGCTGTCCCTTGGAGGAGCGGTTGTCAATTCTAGGGGCAGCCCACCCCCTGCCAGGGAGGGGACCCAAGAGGACGCGGGCAGAGCCCTGGGGGCATCTGTTACACAATCCAAATCTCAACAGTGACTGCACCCAAATGGACACACACATCCACCGGCTTTTGGGGGAAATGATTCAATTCATCGGGCATGTAAGACAGCCCCATTGGTGACTGATACGGCTCGACGATCAATCATTTGGCAGGGCTTGACCTTTCACATTCCAAGATGGGCTTGTGCGGAGACTCCTGAGTACCCGTATTTTAAAAACAAGCATCTGTCCTCACCCCTGCCCCGCCCCTCACGGTCCTCCCCCGGCCCACACATCCACACTTTTTCTCCAGATAACATCCAGACTCTCTTGGAAAACACGCCAAGTCCAATTTAAAGTGGAGATTGATGACTGATGGGCCTGTTTTTTTTTTTTTTTTTTTTTTTTTTGGTCGTTTCTGAGCATCCGTGTGATCACATTGCTCAAGAATTATTTTGATGGTTGCTTTGTTTTTGTGTATATGGAACATGAGAGAAAAACAGTCAAGCGATTCATGTCAAAGTTGTGTAAAGTGTGCCTTTGTCACACTGGCTGGGGGAGGTTTTGACCTTCCCGTTGATGGAAAAGGAAAACGCCTTTATCCAAGAATGGCAGGTGCGACCAGAGACAAATCTGATTTCCATCTCGGATACTGAGGTTTATGTCAATCCATTCCAGGCATGTTGTGGAATTTATACACGTGATTTCAGGGGTCACAGCGTGGGTCACCCATGAGATCCCCAGCGCCCCATCTGTCTGTGCTGGAGGGTCCATCTCACTGGTGTGGACGGGACCTGAGCCTGCAGTTGGCTGAAGCTCCCTCCCTGGGAGGTAGCGGGCATGAGCAGCCAGACCATCAGGGCCGAGGACCAGAGGTCTAAGGGACTGTCCCCTTCATGGCTGGCCATACGTGGCAGGGGTAAACAGTTTCAACCAGCAGAGACTTGGGTGTCAGAAATCTGAAATGACTCACCCAAAGTCACACAGCCCGTAAGTGCCAGGGTCTGGATTCCAAACTGGTCCGACCTGCTCACAGCTTGGGCTCCAGAGACCCATCAAGCACATTCCCTCCAGCCGTGGAGGCCCAGAAGGGGACACTGCTGGTGTACGGATCTGCAGAGGGCCCTGGGGACAGGGCGGAGCTCACCTCCACTTCCGGGGGGCTGTCCAGTAGATGGGGTGGAGAGAGTAGAGGCTGGTCAACCTGGGTTCTGATCCTGGGCAAGGCACTTCCCCTCGCTGAGCCTCAGTTTCTTCCTCTGTGAAATGGGTGTGATAAGGGTAACTGCCTTTCAGAGTTGCCGGGGAGGATTATGAGAGATGGTGTATAGAAAGCAGTCAGCGGGTATGGTTATCATTCTTTATTATTATTACCTTGGCCCAAGAGTCCATGGGCCCCCAGCTGAGCGCCTCTGTTTAAGCCCAAATACCGAGACTCTAATTATCTCACTTCATCCATCAGTAAGTTTCATTGGTGCATTTCCCTTAGGTTCAGGGTAATTAATTAACTTTCCCACTCACTCATCAGGTACTCATTCACTCATACATTCCATCTATCAAGAAATATTTACCAAGCACGAACCACCTTTTCTTGGCGAATGCAAGATGCGCGTTTTTTTTCACCTTTCCACGTCCCCGAAGCTGGGAAGTGTCCTAGTCGTGACCACCAGGCGTCATTGCCTGCACGTGAGCACATTTAAACATGCAGGCTGGGTGTAAGCAACCCAGTAGAAACTTCCAGGAAAAACCAAGGAACCGCCTTCTGGGAAATTCTGCGTCATCAGAACCTTGGGGATTCAGAGGCCACGTTGGCAGAAAAACTCGGACCCTGGCAACTCTGAGTGGAAAAGTGATTCGGAAGGGTTGGGTCCAAGCGTGATGACCTTCTAGGAAAGACCTTATCCCATTTATCTCACTTAACATTTTCTTTCTGATGGATGCGCCAGAATGAGGCATGATTAAAATCTGTGCCTAAATAAATCTGAAAGAGGTCTTTACTAAGTTTACAATAGAAAGGTGAAAGCATCATAGCAGCTTAGTTGGCAGTGCTTTTTATCTTTTAATTACATATAATGTTCTGCTTGGGTTATTATGCTATATGCTGCCTGTCTTAGCTTCCATGTGAGACACAGAGGGGAACAGCACAGAAACGGCCCCTGCCTGCATGGCGTTTATGGTCCAGTGGGGATTGGAACCACCGCCTCCTGACTCCCGGGCTCTGCCTCTCCACCACGCAGCCCCAGGGGTGGGCTTGCAAGCCCCCTTCCTGGTGGAGCCTCCACCCCGCCCTCACCGGCTTTCCCCCTTACGTCCCTGCCCTGGGTCCTCATTCTGGAGGAAGACACACAGATGCATGGGTGGTTGCAGGCACTGGGGTATGTACCCGGAGCTCAGCTGTATTTCTTGGCTTTGAGCCCAGAGCACTGTCCCCTTGGGAGCTGGCACAGCCCTTCCCTGGACCTGATTGATTTGGAAACCAGGTGACAGGGCTGCTCACCTGAGCTAAAGTGTGAGCAGAGGTCCTGTTGTCCAGGATGTGAGAGACCTCTGGACTTGGAGCCGGGTTCCGGTGGTGGTCGCAGCTGTGTACCCCTGGACACAGAGCTTAGCCTCTCTGAGACTCAGTTTCTACCACGATGGAACGGGCTGACGCCTGCCATACCTGCTGCAGGACGAAGGAGATGAGAGTTGTGAAAACAGGTGGGAAACCCGGAAAGGCCTGTCCTGGGTCCTCAGGGAGAAGAGGCAGGAGGAAGGCAGACAGTGCGCTGGACCGGAGTCAAAGGACCCTCGGGGACTAGAGGTCCGCTGTGCTGCTGGCAGTGACAGGATCCCGGCCGAGCAGCTGGGGCAAAGAGGGCCTCCAGGAGAGACGGGGGAGTGGATGGGGGCACCGCCTTGGTGCTAGGCTGATGGGGTTCAAGTCCTGGCCCTGCTACTCGCTGGTGTGTGATCTTGCACAGGTTAGTCACTGTGCCTCGGTTTCCCCATCTGCAAAAGGGGGTGATGATACTCCAGGCTGTGATGAGGAGTAAAATTGTTGAAATATGTGCAGTTCTCAGAACAATGTCTGGCTCGTAGCGTGGGTTCTATAAGCGATCGCTGCTATTGTTGTTACCGTCTCTTAAGGCAGAGGTGAGCAGCCACACCTTGGGAGGACGGGACCACACCTGGGCTTCAGGAACAGCGGGAACCAGGGATGGAGTCCCCCACGTCTCTCTGTTTTCTCTGGGCAGAGCCACTGTCTCCTCGGGACGTGAGAGTGGCCCCAGGCAGCCCTAGAGCTCCGTCCAGCGCATGCTCCCTGTGAACGGGATGCCTCCCCTGTGACACCCTGGGGAAGGCACCCACATCTGGGCCCATCGACTGAGGCCATGGGAAGCAGGGAGGAAGAACCGGCAGGTCCCCCATCAGCAATGGCCACGGGGGTGAGGGTGGGGATGCCGAGCCAGGAGGGGGTCCCAGGAAAACGTGCACGTGGGTTTGGGCAGACAATCTTCTAGATTCCACCTCTCATTCCACAGGGGAGGGCAGCAAAGACCCCACAGTGTCCCGTGACTTGCCAAAGGTCACACACAGCCAGGCAGCCATGGGGGACAGTCAATTCTTACAGGAATCTCCCTCCGCTCAGCCCTTGACCTGTATTATTTCACTGCTCTCGTGGCAACCTTAGCGTGGTCGCCAGCACCTTCTGAGGGCTGACCACGTGCCAGGCACCTCTGGAAGCCCTTTACAGAAACCAACCACTCATCTGAGCTCTTCCAACCCATGAGGAAGAGACTCTTGAAACCCATTTTACAGATGAGGGAAACTGAGGCGTGGAGAAATAGTCACTTAGCAAGGATCACAGAGCCAGTAAATGGCAGACTGAAGATACAGACCCAAGTACACTAATTCCGGATCTGACTCCTTGGGAGGTTCGACTTTTGTCTTTTTTTTTTTTTTAAATCAGCGAGAAAAAGCCTTTAATTTGTGTGGTTTAAGAACACATCTAGGGACTTATCTGGTGGCGCAGTGGTTAAGAATCCGCCTGCCAGTGCAGGGGATGCAGGTTCGAGCCCTGGTCTGGGAAGATCCCACATGCCACGGAGCAACTAAGCCCATGCGCCACAACGACTGAGCCTGCGCTCTAGAGCCCGTGAGCCACAACTAATGAAGCCTGTGTGCCTAGAGCCCGTGCTCTGCAACGAGAGAAGCCACTGCAGTGAGAAGCCTGCGCACCACAACGAAGAGTAGCCCCCGCTCGCCGCAACTAGAGAAAGCCCGCGCGCAGCAACGAAAACCCAACACAGCCAAAAATAAAATTAATTAATTAATTAAAAGGGAAAAAAGAACACATCTAGGTATTGAGTTTTGGATGAAATAGTTGACTTGATTATGACGTTCTTATATCTGCAGCCATTCAGAACAGAGAGATATTACATAGTTATTGTCAGTCTTCCAGGAAGTACACATTATAGGAAGACTCTCTGGAAAAGACTAAGAAGGAAAGAATGCGGCTCCTTTTTTTTTTTTTTTTTTTGCCATTAGTTGTTGAAGTCAGATTCTATTTCATACTATGGTCATCTACCTGTTTTTATTTTTCTTTTTTGAAAATAATTTTAAAACATTTTTAAGGGACTTCCCTGGCGGTCCAGCGGTTAAGACTCTGCGCTTCCATTGCAGGGTGCCTGGGTTCGATCCCCGGTTGGAGAACTAAGATCCCGCGTGCCACGCAGCGCGGCACCCCCCAAAAATTTTTAAATTTAAAATAATAGTAAATTCACAGAACATGTGAGGAAAAGTCCAGAGAGGCCCACCTCCTCCATGGTAACACCTTGTGTAACTACAGCGCAGTACTGCCACCAGGAAGCTGGCAATGGCACCATCCACAGAGCATGTGGGTTTTCTCTGGTTCCACAGAGGAGCCTGGGAGGGGAGAAGCAATTCACCCAGGGTCACCTAGCTTGGAACTGCCTATTTTCCCACTCTCCCAGGAAGTGTAAGAGGCCGACCCCACTCCCCCGAATCCCCAGTCTGGAGTTTTCTCTCTTGCCACACACACAAAGCCTCCCATATTGAAGAGACCACAGAGGCCATGGCCACGTCTTTGGCTGTCTGGGGACCATCCCACAGCTGTGGGGGGCTGAGTGTGTGTGTGGGGGGGATGCCCAGCCTCTGAGAGAGCTACGTCCCTCCAGAGGGTAAGCAGGGCCCCAGGAAGCCAGGAAACAGTTGGGCAAGTCAGCCCTGCCTCCTCCAAGGCGCCTGAAAAGCAGCTGGACCCTGGGGGCACTTGGCTGAGGACAGGGACCTCACCCACAGGGGCAGCTTTTCCATAAGAACAAACTTAATTAAACAGTCTCTCTGTCCCTTGGGCCGGCTGACATAGCCACAGTCTTCCCTGGGGCCAGTTTCCACCAGAGTTGCCAGGATCAACTATCTTCCCGACCCCAGATCTTTTTGTAGACCATCTCACAGAGATCAGCAGGCAGTGTAAAGGGAAGGGAGGGGGGCGCCCTTCCAGGGGACATAGTGCCGGACAGACTTTATCTTATGACCCCAGGGAAGGCCTCTGCATGCTTCCACCTGGGAAGAGGTGAGCAGGCCCTCAGGTGAGATGGTGGTGGCACCCAGCTCCAGACAGATTTCTCCCTGTGGGCGCCAGTAGGCTGCTGCCTGAAATTCCACCATCAGAGTGTCATCTGTTGTGGACAGCTTGGAGGTCTGTGGAGTGTGGATTCCTCTGGAAGAGGGTGGAGGGGGAGACACTGGTGTGTGGGTGATCACAGGCACGGTGGAAAGGGCTAGGATAGAGTTTATGTAGGCTCTGGGCATCTGTGCAGGCTGAGAGGTCAGGGAGGGCTTCCCAGAGGAGGGCCTTCTGAGCTAAGTTCACCAGTACGAGTTTTCTGTAACTACCGTACAGATTACCATAAACAACAGAAGTGTAGCCTCTCCCAGCTCTGGAGACCAGAGGTCCATGTCCGGGTGTCAGTAGGGTTGGCTCCTTCCAGAGGCTGTCCCATGCCCCTGTCCAGTTTCTGGGGGTGGCCAGTAACCCGTGCCATTCCTCGTCTTACAGACCCATCACTGCAATCTGTCTTCATCATCCCATGGCCTTCCCCTCTGTGTCTTGTGTGTCACGGATTTCCCTCTCCTTTGGTTTATAAGGACACTTAATTGGATTTAGGACCCACCCTAAACCCAGGACCATCTCATCTCAAGATCCTTAATTGAAGTTAAGAATCAGCATCAGCAAAGACTCTATTTCCAAATAAGGTCACATACACAGGTTCTGGAGTTAGGATGCGCACACAACTTTTTTGGGGGGGACACAATTCAACCCACTCAGGAGCAAGTTAGCTAACAGACTGGGGGAGAAGAGGAAAGGCATTCCAGGCAGAGGGAACAGTATGTGCAGAGGCACAGCTGGACATGGCTGGAGAAGCGGGGCACTCTGGGACTGGGAGGATGCGGAGTAGAAAGTTAAGCAGGTGCCAGCCAGTTCACATCTTGAGTTTGAACTTGACCGTGAAAACAATGGGAAGCCACTGAAGGTTTTACCTGGGTTATGATCTTGTTTGCTTCTCCCCAAGAAGGCCAGTCTTAACGGTCTGCATTTACAGATGAAAACACAGGTTCAGAGAAGTGACGTCATTTGCCCAAGAGCAGAGCATCAGGAAAACGGCAGAGGCAGGATTTGAACTCAGGCCTCATCTAACTCCGTAAGTGCGAAGACAAATGCAGCAGGGATCTGTGTCCGTGGAAGGCTACTCAGGAAGGAAGAAAGGAATGGAAGTGAGATCAGGTGCCAGGATCACCGCCCCACCTGACAACGGTTCTCTAATGTTGGGCCTGGGGGTTGCCATGTTGATGCTCTGAGACCAGCCTCCTTGGCCACATCTGATTGGTGGAGAAACAGGTCACCTGACTCAAGCTAAGCCTGTCAGATTCCTCCCCCATAATGCGCTTGAGTCTTTTTGACGCCGGAAGCTAGCATGGCCGTGACTAGGAGCTTAGGTCAGGATCCTCCTCTCAGCAGCGTGGCCTCAGGTAACTTCTCGAACCCCTTGGTGCTTCAGTTCCTTCTTTGGAAGTCGGAGGGATGAAAGCAGCAACCTCCCTGCATGGCTGCTGTGGCATTACATGAAATCCTGGTGGTGAAGCTTTTTGCCTGACACCTGGCACACAGAAAATGCTGGGCAAACATCAGCTGGCTCTGCTAGTGGTATGGACAGGGGGATGGGACTTGGGGCTGTGCGGAGGCCACCTCCTGCCTTGTCCATGAGGGAGAGGGACGGGAGAAAGAGCCACAGGGAGAGGAGGAAGAGGACCAGGAAGGGGAGAGAGAGAGAGAGAGAAGCCAGCAGGTTCTTGACAGCTTTCCAGGACTTGCTTCCAACTGATAGGAGACTTGGCCACCCTCCCCTTCCTGTACTGAGGTTCAAGGAAACAGCTCAGTGGTTCCCAGTCGCGGGCTGCCCCTGACTTTGCCCTGGGCTAGCACAGATGGGTTTTGTTTTTGTTTTTTGTTTTTGCAATCAAAACCAAAACAGTACAGAACACCAACCAAAACACGCCTTGATTGAGACGGTTTGGCAAGCTGAAGGCCCCATGGAAGCCACTGGAACCACCTTTGAACTGGATGCCAGGGATTTCCTGCCTCAGACCCAGTGGCTACCTAAAGAAACCCCTGGCAGGTCTAAGCCACACTGTGGGGAGGCCGTCCTGCCTGTGACGGCCCAGAAGCCTCACGTCCTGTGAACACACGACGCGTGGCCTCCCTACCCCACATTCCACATCCACACCGCCTGATCCCAAGTGGGCAGGCTTCTGGAAAGTTCCACGCTCAGCCCAGGAACTTGTTGAACAGGTGCCGTGACATGGGCGATCCCCTGCCCATTAGGCGCTGCCCTGGCCAGGCCAGGCTGGAGAATGCACGAGAGCAGAGTGAACTGAGGGGACTAAAGTCTCATGGGTTCTATGCCAAGGTGAGTGCTAACATCTAACATCCATTGTGTCCTCAACATCCAGGTTGGGAAGATGCCGCCACCTGCATTGAGAGCAGAAAGAATCAAAGCTCAGATATTACAAGTTTCTAGCTCCAGATCAAACAGTTACTAAGTGGGGAGCCAGAGCTTTCTTCCTACGTGAAATCAAAAGGCTTATTAGTAACACTTTCAGATATAAACAAGGCGTAGAAAGTGGTAGAAGGAACCTCTTTGGACTCATCAGCCAGCTACCATTGCTTCATCTAGACCCTCCACTTTTTGCAGAGGTAGAGTCTGGAGTATTTTAAAGTAAATCCCAGACATGGTATACATCACCTGTGAATGCTTCAGAATGCATCTCTAGAGATATGGGAACATATGTATATGTATAGCTGATTCACTTTGTTATAAAGCAGAAACTAACACACCATTGTAAAACAATTATACTCCAATACAGATGTAAAAAAAAAAAGAATGCATCTCTAACAGTTGAGTATGTTTTTTAGCATAATCATAAGGTCATTACCACAGGACCACCTGGACGGGAAACTTCGAGTTGGAACCACCACACCACATGCCCTGGGAGGGAGCACGGTCCCAGCCACGGTCCCAGCCACGGTCCACGGCAGGCAAGTTCACTAGGGCAGCAGTTTCCAAAGGGGGATCCTCAGACCCGCAGTATCAGCATCACCAGAGAACTCATTAGAAATGCAGGTTCTCAGGCCACCCCAGCCCTAACGAGTGAGGAACTCTGGGGTTGGGCCCAGCAGTCTGTGTGTGGGTTTTTTTTTTAATTTTATTATTTCTTACGGAAGCATAGTTGATTTACAATGTTGTGTTAATTTCTGCTGTACAGCAAAGTGATTCAGTTACACATACGTATATATATGTATATGTATACATTCTTTTTCAATATTCTTTTCCGTTATGGTTTATCACAGGATATTGAATATAGTTCCCTGTGCTATACAGTAGGACCTTGTTGTTTATCCATCCTATATGTAATAGTTTGCATCCACTAATCCCAAACTCCCAGTCCAACCCTCCTCCACCCTACTCCCCCTTGGCAACCATAAGTCTATTCTCGATGTCTGTGAGTCTGTTTGTGTTTTGTAGATAAGTTCATTTGTATCATATTTTAGATTCCACATATAAGTGACATCATATGCTATTTGTCTTTCTCTGTCTGACTTACTTCACTTAGTATAATAATCTCTAGGTCCATCCATGTTGCTGAAAATGTCATTATTTCATTCTTTTTTATGGCTCAGTAGTATTCCACTGTATATATATACCACATCTTCTGTATCCATTCATCTGTCAATGGACATTTCATTTGTTTCCATGTCTTGGCTATTGTGAGTAGTGCTGCTATGAACATAGGGGTGCATGTATCTTTTTGAATTACAGTTTTGTTTGGACATATGCCCAGGGGTGGGATTGCTGGATCATATGATCCTATGGTAGCTCTATTTTCAGTTTTTAAGGAACCTCCATACCGTTCTCCATAGTGGCTGCACCAACTTACATTCCCACCAGCAGTGCAGGAAGGTTCCCTTTTCCCCACAGCCTCTCCAGCATTTGCTATTTGTAGACTTTTTGATGACGGCCACTCCAGTGTGAGGTGATACCTCATTGTCGTTTTGATTTGCATTTCTCTACTAATGAGTGATGTTGAGCATCTTTTCATGTGCCTATTGGCCACCTGTATGTCTTCTATTTAGGTCTTTTGTCCATTTTTCGATTGGGTTGTTTGTTTTTTCGTTGTTGAGTTGTATGAGCTGTCTATATATTTTGGAGATTAAGCCCTTATCAGTTCCAGCAGTCTGTATTTTAGCATGGCCTCCCGGTGACTCTGATGCCATCTGGAACTCCAGAACTGCTGCTCCTGAGGAGGGTGACGGCCCAGGGAGGTGTTTCCCTTCTTGCATTGTTGATTTCTTATTTATGCAGCTTCTGGCTCCTTCCCCAAAGGATGCTGAGGGGTTGGTCTTAAGCAGCGTTGCCTTCCAGCCGACTCAGGAGCCCAGCGGTCAGTGGGTAAGTCCTCCCACTCCCGGGGTGACCCTGAGCCAGCGTTTCCTCCTCCATAAAATATGTGGATGACAGCACCTGCCTGCTAGTCCGGCTGTGCAGAGAAACTAGTTAAGTGCTTAGAATGGTTCCTGGTGCACAGCGGGTATTACGGAAGGACTAGCTGTTCTGACCAAACGGGTGGCAGAGGCAAGGGAAGTATAGCCTGACCTACACAGCATCGTAGGATGCTTGCGAGTGAGCTCGAAACGCGTCAACGGGAGCCTGCTTCTCACAGGCAAGGCTGGGGCGCGGGGGCCTCCCGGGAGAGAACGGGAAGGAAATTTGGGGGCTGCTGGGAAGAGCAGGGAGTGCCCCTGAGGCAGGGAGACTACAAGACACTGCCATGGCCAGAGATGGCAAGGGAGGAGCTCACGGTTGCCCAGGGCGATGGGTTCCCCAGAGCCCCGGGGGGAAGGCGGGAGGGGGGCCTCTGAGCTGCAAGAGCCGTGATGCATCTGTGAGCCTCAGGAAGGCTCCTCTCCCCCAGGGCCCCGGCGGGGAGACAGGAGGCAGAAACAGTCAAGGAGCATGGGGAGCCCTGGACACCAGGCAGGCTGGGGGTGCAGGGGGTGCAGGAGGTCATGGCCGGGTTCCGAGCTAACACTGATGAGACAATTGCCCCAGGTTTGGTTGTCCCCAAGGCTCTGCAACTTCAGTTAAGAATTGTTCATTTAAGTAGGACACAGTCTCTCAAACCCTTGGTTTAAATGAAAAATCTAACAGAGGGATAGAAAGCTTGTTTCTTTTACCTGCAGGCATGTGAGAGAAGAGTCATAGGTTTTAACCTTTGAGGGGATAGAGCTGCCAATCAAATAATGTGATCAGGACAAGTCACGACATGAGACCGCCATCCAGCTGTAGACGTGGGAGAGGGTCACAGTGTGAACTGCCGAGTGTTTCATTTTGAAAATACACTTACATTAGCCAACCCTGCCCCCTTAAAAGTCTTAGAAAAAGTTGTCACCTCTGTAGCCTAACACACAGATTGTGGTCTTGAAATGCCATTTCCCTTTTTTTTTTTTTTTTTTTTTTTTTGATGGTATGCGGGCCTCTCCCGTTGCGGAGCACAGGCTCCAGACGCACAGGCTCAGCAGCCATAGCTCACGGGCCCAGCCGCTCCGCGGCATGTGGGATCTTCCTGGACCGGGGCACGAACATGTGTCCCCTGCATCGGCAGGCGGACTCTCAACCACTGCACCACCAGGGAAGCCCTCCCATTTTTTTGAAAATTAAAAAAGCAGGGTTTCTCAGAGACATAGCTGATTCCAAGGCTGGTAATGTACAAGAGAAGGCTGGAGTATTTTGTTTTCCCAAACGGCAAGGGAACTGTCAAAGAGAGACTCCTGGGATTATGCTAAAAGAACTCTGAAGCCAGCTTCAAAAGGCTCCCCGTGGTCAAAGACATGACCATGGGAGCTTCAGGAAGGATAATATTGCACTGGATTGAAACCCATCTACGTGTACATTCATGAGTTCACAAAAATGTTTTTAAAACCTAGTGGATCTCCTTCGGAGGATGATAGGAACTGGCTTGTTATCTTGAAATCAGTCAAGGGAGGGAATCAAGCAGTGATTCTGCCTTCCTGTTTCCACTGGTAACAAACTATATATAGATGAGAGGAAGCGTCTCCTGATGAAAGTATCCTAGCTAATACATTAAAAGGCAATTGATAGGATTGGAATATCGCAGTTTTGCGATCCCCAGGGAATGAGTGGATCTGGACATTGAGCATCAGTGGTACTGACATCACAAAAAGAGACCACCGGCCACAAGGAGCCTCCTGATGGAAACACACAAGACCAAGGGGATGGAGCCTGAGCCTGATCCAACCTCTGGATCCCACTACCAGTTTGCAGGAAACTCCCAGGACAGAGGACCATGCAGCACTGCACCTGGAGTGTGCAACCCGCAAAATCCAGACTGTGGGGAATGCTACAGGTCAGACGGCGAGGGTGTCTCAACAGATAAAATGTAAGGGGTGGAGGGGAAAGAGATGGATGGAGCAGTGAGCAGAATAATGGCCTCTCAAAGGTATCCACGTCCTAAGCCCCAGAACCTGTAAATATATGACCTGACCTGGCAAAAGGGCCTTTGCAGGTGTGTGAGTGAGTTGAGGATCCTGAGATGGGAGATGATCCTGGATGGTCCAGGTGGGCCCAGTGTGGTGACAAGGTCCTTATAAGAGGGTGGCAGAGGGGTTGAAAGCAGGGTGAAGCAGCATGAGAAAGACCCAAGCAGCGTTGCTGGTTTTGAAGATGGAGAGAGGGGTCACGAACCAAGGAATGTGGGTGGCTTCTAGAAGCTGGAAAAGATAAGGGAATGGATTCTCCCCAGCACCTCCAGAAGGAATGCAGCCCTGCAGACACTTTGAGTTTAGTTCGGTAGGACTGTTTCAGACCTCTGACCTGTAAGAGAAACCTAAGAGAAACTATTTGTGTTGCCACTAAGTTTGTGACTGTCTGTCATAGCAGCCCTAGGAAACAAATGCAGATGGGAAACGTGTTGGTTAAAGAGCTGTACAGGACATAGGAAGTGATGAACATAAGACCATAAGTCAGGAGAATGGGTACATCTGTGGGGAGGGGGCACATGGCGGAGCCCGGCTGGTGGTTCCAAGGGGGTTCACCTGGTAATCATTCATTAAGCAGTACCTTTGTGTTCTGTGGTCCTCTAAGACTGTTTCATTTCCATTCAGCCAGGTAAAAATCGTAACAGTTGCAAGGACGATTCCATGGGGGTAGAATAGGATCTCGTTCCCCAGAGCTGTTGAAGACAAAACGTTTCCTCTTCCTGATCTTGCTGACATTTCTTTCACCAGCAGCACAGCGATTGGCTTGAAGGGAAAAGAAAGGTCTGTGGAGGTGTGAACATGTTCACAGTGGACGTATAAAGCCCGGGGTAGCAGACACGGCAGTGTCTCCAGCCCCCTGACCCTCAGCATCCCCTCCTCTGCGGAAAGCTGCTTCCCGCGAACACGGCTCTCCTTCAACTGCAGGAACACGCTCAGCCCCCATCAGGGAGGACCAGATGCCCCCCTTCCCAGCCTTGCCTCGTTCCCCTCTGCCAGCGTTTCCTGGGGTCACCGCTCAGACAACATGCGTTCAGATCTTTGGGCTCGGGAGAACCCAAAGCAAGACGCTGAGAAAAACTCTAATGAAGTGGGAGGAGGTGTTTACCCTAAAACACCTGGTTACAGGGAACACCTGTAGCCTTTACCTGACAGTTTCTCCTACCACCACTGCCCCGCCCCGACCTCCTCCCACTCAGCAACTCTCTGCTGGATGGATAGGTGGGTGGTCCTGGAGCCCATCCCACTCCCACTGGGGAGCTTGAGAAGGACGGGTCTCTCTCCCTCCCCTTGCATAGTCCTGGCAGACCTGACATGCTTCTGCCAAATTCCCTTTCAGTTTAAAATAACCAGTCAGCATAGCACAGGGAGATCAGCTCGGTGCTTTGTGACCGACTGGAGGGGTGGGACAGGGAGGGTGGGAGGGAGGGAGACGCAAGAGGGAAGGGATATGGGAACAGATGTATATGTATGACTGATTCACTTTGTTATAAAGCAGAAACTAATACACCAATGTGAAGCAATTATACTCCAATAAAGTTGATAAATAAATAAATACATACATACATAAAAGAGGGGGAAAAAAACCAGTTTCTGCTGCTCGCAGACGGGAGGTTGGTAACTGATACAGCCAGGTGAAGCTTAGCCTTAACTGAGCACTAAACAGAGCACGGAGGTTCCTGACAGCTAAGACCAAAAGTTCAATGCTGGGAAAAAAGTAGAGAGTTCATCAAGGGAGAAAAGCTTTTTTGTTGTTGGTTTTCATTTGTTTGTTTGTTTGTTTTGGTAAGTTATCATATCCCATGATGCTCTCCAGGCTCTGAAGAGTAAATAGAATTTTTTTAAAAGTTAAAACAAGTGTATGAAACATTTAAAACCTTAACAAAACATAGAGATTGATACAATAACCTCAGGAAGGTGGGGTTTCATGGGTGCAGGGGTGTGGCTGAGAGTTCGGTCTTACTTGATGGGCATGACGGTGGGCATTCTTCTCCTGTTCTAACTTGTAAGCAATGAGGTTCAGAAAGCAGGGCCGTTTGTCCAGGGCTCCCAGAAGTCCATCGTAGAGTAGAAATTGGTCATGTGAATTGCTTTCCCTAAGCCTCTGCGCCAACCCTTCTATGCACTGAAATCCTCCCCACTTCCCGTGCCCCATGCTCTGTACACTGCCCGGCTTGACCCAAAGACCCAAGGAAGAGCGTGATGCTCTGGGCTCTGATGAACTGCTGTTGGCTGTGGGGATCGTGTGTGGGTACTAAAGCCCCCTCCCCCAGGCAGTTCTCAGGGCGGGACCCCACCTGCGATAACAGCCCCCGTGGACAGCGCCACTGCTGGTCCTTACGACAGCTTCGTAAGGGGCTCAAAAAGGGAGCCCATCGTCTGTCTCTTCAAATCGACGGTGGTGTGACTGGTGCCCCCAGGACCTCTGCACAACCTGTCCAAGCCCACTTGGCAGCCCTGCTGATCCCAGTCAGGCTCACTCAGCACCAGATAATTCCTCCATAACCACCTGCCAGGTGTGTACCTTCCCCCTTTTAGAGATGAGAGAGGGTAACACATGTGGCCCAGGGTCCCAAAGTAGTGGAGCCTGCACCCCACACTAAGGGCTTCCCACGGGAGGGTGGGATTCGGGCCACCTCCGTGGGAATGCTCCACCCCCCACCCAGCCAACAGCACGCTGGCTGTGATTACATGTCCTCCTTTCAGCCCGAACCAGGAGCCACGGATATTATGCAACTGCCCCTCTTCTAGACTGTCTGTCTCCACCCTCCTCCCCCCGCCTGGCTCTTCTGTATTCCACAGTCCTGGCTGTACATCACCTCCTTGGGAGTCTTCCCTGAGTCATCCGGGTAGACTGACATGTGCCCCCACTGGGTCCCGCACGCGGTGACGTTGTGACACATGCCACGTGGCTTCCTCCTTCTCCATGGGACTCAGAGCTCCTGGAGGGCAAGGGCCACGTCTAGCTCATCTCTCTCCCAATATGCAGCATGGTGCAGGTACACCGTAGCCCCTAAATGCTGGATTATTGAATCGATGACTGATCAAATGGGTGAGGTTGGGTCTGCCTTCCTGAGTAGGCTGAGAACTTCTGAGAAGTGGCCTGAGAATCCTATTTGCCCTCCATCAGCTAAGAGCCTGGCAGTAGGGGATGGTCTGAGCAGGTTTGTGAAGGGATGGATGAGCCCCTCCTCAGAGGCAGTGCAGCATGATGGTCAGACGTGCAGGTTCCGGCATCAGAGTCCAGTGGTAGAACTTCTGGCTCACCCTCTTAGCTGTGTGGCTGGGGCCAAGTTACTCAACCACTCTGTGCCTCCGATTCTGTCCCAGGTCGGGTTCCCCAGAAGCAGAGCCCGAGGCAAGACTCATGGTTTATTAAGGATGTCTTTCCAGCAGAAACTGGTAAGGGAACGGGAGGGGCAAGGTTTCAGGCTGGGTCCCAGGTTCAGCCTGGCCCCTGGGGAGCTCTGGAGTTGTCCCTCTCCGGGGGGCACAGAGTGGGCTTTCTGCCGGTCCTCATCGAGGGAAACCTGGGGAAGCACATTTCCAAGCACTGCAGCTGCTGGATGTCAGAGCGGGGAGCCCACAAACGGGAAAAGGGATGCCAGGGTATCTGGGTGGAGGACCCCATCGTGCGCTAGAGTCCCTCTTCTGTGAAAGGGTGCGTGTGGGCAGTGCTCACAGCAAATCAGGCACGTGTTATGAGGATTAAGTTGAGGGCACAGCTCTGAGCGCGGAGCCTGGCACCGCAGGAGCAGTGCTGTTCACTGGCGGTATTGTCACCCGGCCCGAACAACCTCCTTCCTCTGCAGGCTCTCAAGTATTTGTGGAATGAATGAACCAACTTGCCTACTGGTTAAACCGGGTCCACGGTGGCTGCCCAGGCTGGTTATCAGAAGTCTTTTTGTGTCCTGGCTGGCTGCTACAAATGGCCCAAAGCAAGGATTGGGGGGGTGGGGGGGGAACAGGGTGACAGAGTGGGATGCTATTTCTCTTACTTTTTAAACTCTTTTATTTTGAAATAATTACAGCTTGACAGGAAGCTACAAAAATTACACAGTGAGGCCCTTCACTTAGACTCCCCCAATGTCACATCTTGTGTAACCACAGTGCCATACTGAAGCCAGGAAATTGATATGGTACAGTATGGGGGGTGTGGTCTCCGAGTCACTGGATCTCAGGTACAGATTCATGTAAGTACCAGCTCCATCAAGAGACAGAACGGCTCCAACACCACATAGGTCTCGTTCTCACTGACTTTGTAGTCACACCATCCCTAACCCCCGCCAGCCACTAATCTGCCCTCCATCTCTATAATTTTGTCATGTCAAGAATGTTCTGTAGGGCCTCCCTGGTGGCGCAGTGGTTGAGAGTCCGCCTGCCGATGCAGGGGATACGGGTTCGTGCCCCGGTCTGGGAGGATCCCATATGCCGCGGAGCGGCTGGGCCCGTGAGCCATGGCCGCTGGGCCTGCGCATCCGGAGCCTGTGCTCCGCAACGGGAGAGGCCACAACAGTGAGAGGCCCGCATACCGCAAAAAGAAAAAAAAAAAAAAAAAAAAAAAAGAATGTTCTGTAAGTGGAATCATACACTGTGTGACCTTTTCAGATTTGCGTATATTCTTCCCAGATTACCCAAGTCTGTGTGCATGCCCCCCCCCACTTTCTTGCTTCCCCTCCCTTCTTTACCCCTAAGAACCTCAGGGTGCCCTTCCAAAAGGGACATTCTCTTCTATAACTAGAGAACAATGATCCAAATCAAAAGTTCACATCAGTACAATACCATTATCTCCAGACCTCACTCAAATTCACCGCTTGTCCCACTAATGTCCTTTATAGCAAATGGTGAAGACGTTTTTCCCAGCTCCAAGATCTGATCCAGGATTACATTTGCATTTGATTATTATGGCTCTTTAGTCTCTCTGGAACATCCCATGGCCTTTCCTGACATTTCTGAAGCGCACGAGCCAGTTATCTCCTAGGCTGCTCTCCAGTGGGAGGGCTACTTCCTCATGATGGGACTTGTGTTCAGCACTTTGCCAGGAATCCCCCAAAGTGAAGCCGTGTCTCCTTGGTGCCCCGTATCCAAGGCGCACGATGTCATTTGTCCCATCGGTGGTCCTGGTGACCCTGATCCCTTGGTCCAGCTGGGGTCTGCCAGATTTCTCCAACTAAAGTGACTGTTTCCCTTTGTAATTCGTAACCATCTTGTGGGAACCCACTTAAGATGGTGTAAATGTCTTGTTTCTCATTCAACTTTCATCTGCTTCCTTTTTAAAATGTTAACAGAATTTCTTTTTATTGAAGTATAGATGATTTACCATGTTGTGCTAATCTCTGCTGTACAGCAAAGTGGCTCAGTTATATACATATATACATTCTTTTTTTTTTTTTTTTTTTTTGCGGTACGCGGGCCTCTCACTGCTGTGGCCTCTCCCGTTGCGGAGCACAGGCTCCGGACGCGCAGGCTCAGCGGCCATGGCTCACGGGCCCAGCCGCTCCGCGGCATTGGGATCTTCCCGGACCGGGGCACAAACCCGTGTCTCCTGCATCAGCAGGCGGACTCTCAACCACTGCGCCACCAGGGAAGCCTTATACATTCTTTTTTTTAGATTCTTTTCCAGTATGGTTTATCCCAGGAGGTTGGATATAGTTCCCAGTGCTAAATAGTAGGACCTTTTTTTTTTTAAAATCTGTTCTAAATGTAATAGTTTGCATGTACCAACCTCAGACTCCCAGTCCATCCCTCCCCCTCCCCCTCTCCCCCTTGGCAACCACAAGTCTGTTCTCTATTTAACAGAATCTTTCATTGCGACAAAATTTACCTACCGAAAAGCACACACAATGCAAGTTCCGCTCCATGAGTTATTACAAAGTGGACACCCGGACACTGAAGTCTAGGCCTGAAGGGAGGGAGTTTTGGGTCCTGTGAGGAGCTGGAGGAGAACCCACCTCGCCCAGGGACCTGTGAAGTTCAAAGGTGGGGAGGCTGGGCTGAGCTCAGCTTGTCTGACAAACAGCCAGGAGGCCGAGGTGGGGTGGTGCTGGGACGGAGGCGCCGGGGTTGACAGAGGGGATATTCTAATAGCCACTTAACTGATAACTAGCCCCACCCCTTCAGCACCACCTAACAGGGGGACCCTGGGGCTTTCTGAACTTTCAAAGGGCAGGCACTCAGAACTTTGAACTCTTTACTATATCAAAAAGCCAACAGAAATTGGACAGTGACATTTTCAAATGTCCAACTCTGTGACATTCTGGAAAAGGCAAAACTATAGCGACAGCAGTAGAAAGGTCAGTGGTTGCCAGGAGTTTGGGGGCAGGGAGGGATGAATACGTGGAGACCAGGGGATTTTTAGGCAGTGAAGCTCTTCCATGTGATACTGTAATGGTAGCTAGATGACATTCTACATTTGTCAAAACCCACAGACTACAGAACACCAAGAGTAAACCCTCATGTAAATGACAGATTTCACGTATGGAGATCTTCAGCTCTACCACCACCTTCTAGAAGGTTCTATAACGGCCCCCACCCAAGGTCATTCCCTCCTCTTCTGAAAATCTTGCGGTAAACAGGTTTATTCATGTGCCAGGCCTAAACAATTGTTGGTAGCTACTTAAAGTTGACAAGTAGAAGGATTCCCAGGCCTGTCCCAGCCAATGGGGAAATGTCATCCCTGAGATTGACGCGTGATGTCTGCCATGGGCGCAGGAGGTGGGATGGGTGGCATCCGTGCGAGGTGTTTACCTCTCGGGATTTAGCAAGTCCCAAGGCACGTTCACTTGGCACCTGGCATCAAGTTCCACAGGGCTGGGCCTTGCTCGCCTGGTGGAGTTAAGCCCCTTGGAAATCCAGAGATGCCCTCAGCTGCAGAAGGTTCTCAGCCAGTGTTACTCCATCACTCAGCAAACAATGACTGTGGAAGAACTGACAAAGAGCATGACGTGAAGAGTGCCTGGAATAAGGCTCTGTGTGGGCGTGGGGTGAGTGTGGCCAGAGTTTGGGTGCAAATGTGAGTCTTTTCACATAAGCAGGTCTCACAATGGTGACAGGAGCTAAGCACACTTTCGCCTGGGGCCTTGGTCCCCTCCCTTCCCTCTGCTTGGAATACTGCCCGCCCCCACCCCCACCCCTGAGATATCCACAAGTGTTACTTCTCACCTTGTTCAGGCCTCTGCTTGAATGTCACCTCTCCTGACTGCTCAAGCGACGACTCTCCGGTCCCCACTCTGCATCCTTGTCTTCATAGGTCCCCACTCTGCATCCTTGTTTTCATAGCGTCGCTCACTCTGCTAGTTTCCTGGGGCGGCCACAACAAATGACCACAAACCAGGTGGCTTGAAGCAACATGAATTCTCCCACAGTCCGGAAGCCAGAAGTCTGAAATCAAGGTGTTGGCAGAGCCATGCTCCCTCGGAAGGCTCTGGGGAGGGGTGGGGGGATCCTTCCTTACCTCTTCCAGCTTTGGGTGCCTCCGGGCGGTCCTTGGCTTGTGGCCGCATCCCTCCCATCTGTGCCTCCATCTTCATGTAGCCTCTCCTCTGTGTCTGTGTCTCTCCTCTCTGTCTCTTAGAAGGACACCAGTCCTTGGATTTAGGGCTCACCCAGCTAATGCAGGGTGATCTTGAGATCCTTAATAATGTCTTCAAAGATTATTTTCCCAAATAAGGTTACATTACACAGCTTCTGGGGACTCGGACATGGACGAATGCTTTTGGGGGCCCATTACTCAACCCACTATATTCATTGCCTGACACTGCATTACAGGTGGATTTGTTTGCACCTTATCACACCCGCTAGGAGATAAGATACAGGACAGGGGGAATAGAGTCTGTTGTAGCAGGGGCTGGTCTCCACGGCCACATGGCAGGTGCTTAAAAATATTTGCTGAAGGAATGAAAGTGGCTTTACTTCTCTAGTTTCTACATTTCTTGTAAAATGATTATATTATCAATTGTATGCTCAGCCATTAAAAAACAAACAGAATTGAGGGTCTAGGTAAGCCGTGACAACTTCAAACTAAGTCCTAAAACTAATATATATAATATATATATATATACATACATACATATATATATATATATATATATCTCCTTTGTATTCTATACCCCTTCTGAAAAGGATGTTTTCAAATTCTAACCTTGTAATTTGCCAGTGAGGTTTATTACCAAATACATTTCAGGTACCTGGGGCTGCATTGAGGCTTCCCAACAGGGTGTGTTTTGGGGAGATAATTTATGGTTCATGAAATGACACCACTTTCATACAGAGAGTGAATGGGCCTTGAAGAGTGTGACCTCAGTGTTCAAGATGCCCAGAGCTGATACTTCAGGAAAGGCTGGATGTTTTGGGCTGAGTCGTGCCCTTGACTCTCAAGGTCAGGCCAGAACATCAGGATCAATGGCTCCCAGAGCAGCCAACCTCAGAAAGTTTCCCAGCAACTGTCTTGTCTGAGTTAATTCCTTGAGAGTGGACTCGAGAATTCAACAGGCTGAAGGCAAAAGGGGAAAATGGACAGGAAAGCAATTAAACTGGGAAATTTCAAACTCTTCCTTTTCTTCCTGTGTCAGATCAGGTAGTCAAAAATAAAGACATGAAAAATGGAGTCATAGAGTGAATAAGTACAGAACTAATTTACAAAGAAAGTACAGCTTACCAATACTCGTTCAAAGAATATACCAACTTGCCTTAGTGGGATTGAAATATTTACAAAAACTGCATACAAACCAGGCACAAAGTCTCAATAAATTAAGGAAAGTTAGTAGACCTGTGTGCAGGCTGCATTTTCTGATCACTATGCAGCAAAGACAAAAATTAAGCAAACTTAAGCCTAACAATGCCCATTCAACCATCCCAGTCACAAAGCTGGTCTCTTAAACTGCTTTCGCTGTGATCCACTCCTTTTTTTTTTTTTTTTTTTTTCTTTCATCCCAAGAGGTCTGGGTGTTGCACAATATCCACTACCCAGAATTTACTTCCTGAATGCCCTGGGCATTCTCATACATGATCCACAAATTCTTGACAGCTCTGAGCTGGAGCAGAGGTGGGGCTTTCAAGGGAAAGGCATTTGCCCAACACATCACCCCTGCTCACAAATAATCTGTTTATCAAACTTTCCCCAAAGCACTCAGTGTGAGGCACCATATGTTTTTTGCTGGGACCCTGACTCAGACGGATAGGTAGCATCATCCCCATTTTGTGGGTGAGTAAACCGAGGTGGAAACAGGTGGTGAAAGTCGCCCGAGGTCACACATCTGAAAGGAACAGGCCTGGGATTCAAATTTGAGTCGCACCAGAGTTTTGCTCTTTCTGTCATTTCTGGGCCTTTGCTGGAACCAAGCAGCATGGTTTCTGCAAAGGGGGGATGAGGCAGGAGAAACAGGAAGGGTCTCTAGAACCTATCAGCTTGAGTGGGGCTGAGGTGGCCACCCCCTGGGGGGGGCAGGTGGGGTAAGTGGTAAACCTTTGCTCCAAAGGGGCAGCAGTTTAATGGACATATACACATGCCCTGTCCTATAGTCCTTAAGTAACCCCACTCAACAGATGAGAAAACTGAGGCACAGAAGAGTGGCACAGCCTTCTCTAAAGCCACCTCCCTACTAAGCGGTGGGTCTTGTTCTGGATTCCAGTCCCACGTGAAGCCAAAGCCCTTATACATTCCACTATATCCACTTGGAGGCTGGGAGCTGCCTACACTGCACATTCACCCACATACTTTGGGAGCCGTTTGAGCCCAGTGCCTTTCCTGTGATGATGATGACGAGGATGATGATGAATATGCCCCCCCCACACTATGCCAAGCCCTGCCCTGAGCTCTTCCTATATAACATAGTCCACCAAATGCCCTCAACTTCATTGGGAAGGAAGTGCAATCATGGTGGCCGTTTTACAGATCAGTAAACTAAGGCTCTGAACATTTTAGAAACCTACCCCAAGCCCCACGATTAGTGAGCGCCAGGAACCCATTCCGCAGGTGAGGAAAGAGAGCTCAGAGACCATGCAGCACCCGGTGGCGCCCAAAGGGGTCCTCAAACCCTCCAGCTCCTGGGATTCACGCCCAGGGCCGAGGTGAGGTCTGAGCTTTCTCTTCCTTCAATAACATAAACTGGGAACCGCGGCTCAGAGAGGCCACGAGGCTGGTCCCGAGCCTCGCAGCAGCTGTAGGAGTCTGACTCAGCGCTCCCAACACCTTAGTTGACCACACGTGGCTCTCCATGAGAATCACCTGGGTGCTTGGTAAAGTCCAGCTTCCCGGCCCAGGGTAGGGAGGGGTGTGGAAATCTACATTTTAAACAAGCGTTTATCGCTCATCTCCAACCCATTCCGTCCCCTCCCGCCCCGCTCCAGATGCATCGCATAATCTGGCAAGTTTGGGAAACAGCTAGGCGCCTCTGCAGCCCCCGGGCCTTCCCGGGCCGCCGCGGCCCCTAAGGGCGAGAAAGTCTCGGGCGAGCTCGCCGGACGGGGCGGGGCCAGGTGCGCGAGGGCCGCCGGGGGCGCAGCTCCGCCTCGGGGGCGGGGCCTCAGCTGCGGCGGGCAGGTAGACGGCTACCTGGTAACGTGGGCCTGGCTCGGGAGGCTTGGGCGCGCGCAGCCAGCCCCGGCCACGCCAGGGACCGAGGGACTCAGGCAGGGGCGGCCGCCGGCGGGACGGGAGGCTGGGCGAGGGGCCTCCGCCCGCTCACCATGGTCGAGGGACGCTTCTCCAAGTTTCTGAAGAAACTCGCCTTCTCGGGCGGGGGCCACCAGTACCAGCCGCTGGAGAGGGGCGAGTTGGAAACCTTGGTGAGTCCGGGCGCGAGGCGTGAGACCCGACACAGCGCCCCCCCAACCCCGTCCCACCCCAAGAGCCCGTCCGCGCGCTGCGGGCTGCGTTCCTCCAGCTCGCCCGCCTCCCCCTGGTTCTAGAAAGAAGGTGTCTTTATAGCAACGCCAGCTCGCGTTTCTGTTCTGGGCCCGGCGCTCGCCTTTTAACCCTCGCCTGCCAGCCCATTTTGCGGACTCGAAACTGAGGCCGAGACAGGGGAAATATGTCCCTTAAGGGACACGCGGCTAGCAAATGACCCAGCTAGGAACCTAACTTTGGTTTCTCTGACTCCAGAAAATTTTAATTACCGGGTCTCCACACCAGGCTGCTATCCGGATTTTTAAAAGTGACTTGAATGGGGCGGGGGGATTAGAGCGGCGTAAAAAACAAAAACTGTTGTGCAAATGTTTTAGCATGAATAGTAGCAATAATGGTGGAAATCAAGGTAAGAGTGGCCATGCCTCCCACCTGTGTTTCCCACATCTCCAGAGACACTTTAAAAAAAACCACCCAGATTTGTGTGTTGACTTTGCAGCCTCCAGGGGATCCTCTAGGATAAACCAACAGGATTCTAGGGCCAGGGGAGTTTTTACCAGCAGAGAAACTGACAAAGCTGTCCCCAAAAGCCCTTCCTTCCATGTGGGGGACCCAGAGATGAAGCAGGGTCAAGGGGTGACCCCCAACTTTCTCCGTAGCTTGTAAGTACAACTCACTGCGTGATACACGAGCAGAGAGCACGGAATTTCTGCAAAAGCATCTCTGGGTCACTGCACTTTTTAAAATATAATCAGTCATTCAAAAATAAAATTCCTGACGTGGAACTCTGGAGGTGCTCGTGGCCTTTCCATGGCTGGAGGGAAACCTCAAGTTAAATTTACTTTTTAATGAAAGAGGTCAGCTGGAAAAACTTGACAACAGTCAAAACATTTTGGTTGTACGGGTCTTAGTATTTGTGCATTTAAAAAACTAGTATTTTATAAATGGATGCTAAAGTGAGAATTCTGGTGCTAGGGTGGTACACCACGGGGCCGCATAACTAGCAGTTCTCAGATAATCTCTATTATTCTGAAGCGACATGTATGTTAACCATGGATTGGATGCAGAGTTCCATTGTTGTGCCGAAATCCATTTCTCTCCCTATATGCCACATAACTCATTCTGTTGAAGGAGTTTGAAGTTAGTTTGCCAACATGGTTGCCTGTTCTATGTTACTTTGTCTATTTTCTTTTCTTTACATCTTTTGATTTTTGCATCGAGCTAGGTATTTTTCAAACACTCCTGTTGTAATTGCTTACAGTCAGATTTTATGGGATGTGCAGGTTTGCCAGGTATCCAGGTGTGCCAGGTATGGGGATGATGTATCATGAATAGAGATGCTGGGGTGAATTTGATCTCTGCACCAAAGTGAGCTTCATGCCCCCAGAGGGGCCCTGGAGAGTGGGACAGGTCTTCAACCTGTCTGTAGGTATGCGGTGGTGGGGGCTCGCCCACCTGGTGTGGCCGGGATGTTCTCAGCTGCACCCCGAAGGGTGTGTGACGACTTAGCAGTGTGGACGTGGAGCAAGACAGGAGACCCAGGCAGCCAGCCGCAAAGGCTGGCAGAGAAACAAAGTATCCTGTCTTTAAAGGCAGTTCATCAAACCCAGGAGATTGAAATAAAGGTAAATGGGGAGCATGATGAGGGAGGAGACTGGCCGGGCCAGGTGACAGTCTTTGTTCTCACACTTACATCCTCCAATTTGAACTCTTTTTTTTTTTTTTTTTTTTCCTCAGAAACATTTGAAAAAGAAGCAAAGTTTGCTTACCGTGGTCATTTCCATAATAGTCGTAACTCTCTTTCATGAGCACTTGTTGTAGGTGGTGTCCTGGGCAGGCTCTGAAGCTCCCCGCCACTTTGCCGAGTCAGCTCAGTTATAATACTAATTATTATTGAGAACTTGCTGTGTCTCTTCACCCCTAGTTGAGTTGTGTTACTGTACGGGTGTGTTAGATGAAGCTGCTGAGGCTCTCAGGTCGGCCAGGTGGTAAGGGTACAGTTGTATCCAAAACAGAGTTCATGGGGGAGGCTGACAGCAGAGACCCCAAGAGAAGTTTAACTTAAGATCCAAGTGGGAAGCAGCCGCATAGCATAGGGAGATCAGCTCGGTGTTTTGTGACCACCTAGAGGGGTGGGATAGGGAGGGTGGGAGGGAGGGAGACGCAAGAGGGAAGAGATATGGGAACATAAGTATATGTATAACTGATTCACTTTGTTATACAGCAGAAACTAACACACCATTGTAAAGCAATTATACTCCAATAAAGATGTAAAAATAAATAAATAAAATAAAATAAATAAAAAAAGATCCAACCGTCTTAAATGGCAGAGTGACTGGGCAGGGGATTGGTGGTTGAGACAGGGATGGGGGAGGACCCAGAGTCAGGAGCTTCCGAGGCTGAATCAGCACAGTTCTTACGGCTCTGCAGATGGTTCATTCTTGCTGCATTTCCAGTGTCATGAAAAGAACAATGTATAGGAGATCCCCTTTCATTACTGGAAAAAAGCTCTCTCTGCTGATCTGAGCTTTGGACAAGGAAAATGTTGGACCAGAAATTCCTGCTTCCCAGATGACTCAGTACCAACTCAGGAAGTTATAGTTGACCCTCAGGGCTCCCTTCTCTTAACTGAGACCATATCCTCTGCTGCCTTCCCTGTTGTGAACGGATCCATCTTCCTGGGGCTCTGCAGGGTGAAGCCTGGCTTCCAGCAGACCTGTGTCTTGGTTATTCATTCAGCCCAGATTCATGGAGCATCTACCCTGTGTCAGGCTGGTGCTGCACGCCAGGGATAGGGTGGAGAAAAAGATGCACACGCTCCCTGCCCTTGTGGCACCCTGTCTGGTGGGCAGAGATGGGTCCCAAACTACAGATCATAGTTGACTGTTTAATGAGAAGAGATGTTTAAGACTCATAGGAATGGCAAAGACTAGGGTGAGTGGGAAGGCAGAGTTGATGGAGAGTTCTAGGCAGAAGGGAGTGAGGTGCGAGGGTTAGTGAGAGAGGCCGAGGCTGCCGAGGTGGACCTCACAGAGCCTTTGGGCCCTGTAAAGAGTTTGGGCTCCATCCATAGAGCAACAAGGAATCACCGACAGGTTTTACGTTGGGGCGTGATAGTCATTCATTTATTCAGAGATGTGCCGAACATGAGGAACGCAGTAAACAGAGCAGACACAGTCAGATTTGCGGTTTTTTTTAAAATTTTTTAAAAAATTTATTTATTTATTTATGGCTGTGTTGGCTCTTCATTTCTGTGAGAGGGCTTTCTCTAGCTGTGGCAAGTGGGGGCCACTCCTCATCGCGGTACGCGGGCCTCTCACTATCGCGGCCTCTCTTGTTGCGGAGCACAGGCTCCAGACGCGCAGGCTCAGTAATTGTGGCTCACGGGGCTAGTTGCTCCGTGGCATGTGGGATCTTCCCAGACCAGGGCTCGAACCCATGTCCCCTGCATTGGCAGGCAGATTCTCAACCACTGCGCCACGAGGGAAGCCCCAGATTTGCGTTTTTAAGAGATCACACTTGGGGGGCTTCCCTGGTGGCGCAGTGGTTGAGAGTCCGCCTGCCGATGCAGGGGACACAGGTTCGTGCCCCGGTGCGGGAGGATCCCACATGCCGCGGAGCGGCTGGGCCTGTGAGCCATGGCCGCTGGGCCTGCGCGTCCGGAGCCTGTGCTCCGCGGCGGGAGAGGCCACAGCAGTGGAAGGCCCGTGTACCGCAAAAAAAAAAAAAAAAAGAAAAGAGATCACACTTGGGTTGCAGGAAGAGGCGTTCTGAGGTTTACACACACACACACACACACACACACACACACACACACATATCATTGGTGTCTCTCAAAATTTAGCAATGTATGTCATCTTTTTTTAAATTTTTATTTTGTTTTTATTTATTTTTATTTTTTGGCTGTATTGGGTCTTCATTGCTGCACATGAGCTTTCTCTAGTTGTGGCGAGCGGGGGCTACTCTTTGTTGCTGTGCACAGGCTTCTCAATGTTCTCTTGTTGCGGAGCATGGGCTCTAGGCGTGCGGGCTTCCGTAGTTGTGTCACGTGGGCTTCAGTAATTGTGGCTCGCGGGCTCTAGAGCGCAGGCTCAGTAGTTGTGGCGCACAGGCTTAGTTGCTCCGCGGCATGTGGGATCTCCCTGGACCAGGGCTCGAACCGTGTCCCCTGCCTTGGCAGGTGGATTCTTAACCACTGCGCCACCAGGGAAGCCCATTATATGTCATCTTGAAGAAATGTGTTGGAAGCCCCCAGTGTTGTCTTAAATTATTTGTATCAAAATGTGACTTAACTAAGTAGAAGCCTAAAATTTGCAACAAACATAGCCATGTGCTTATAACTCAATAAAAGCAAACTACATTTATAATAAAATTATGAAGTACACGTGTAGCAAGTGCATTTTGATGTGACTGGTGATGTATCATTAAAAATCAACCAGTGAGGTCGAATGATTGTGTTTGTTGTGGATTGCTGTCTAGCAGATCACTCCCAAATGCAGCAGCTGAAAACAACAAGTGTTGATTCTCTCCCAGTTTCTTTGGGTCACAGATCTGGGGGATGCGCCAGGTCTCTCGTGAGGTGGCTGTTCAGCTCTCGCCAGAGCTGTGGTCTCATCTGAAGGCTCTCTGGGTGCAAGGGGAGAGAATCCCCTTCCAAGCTCCCTCTTGTGACTGTTGGCGGGTCTCTGGCCCTGGCTACATGGGCCTCTCCAAGGGGCAGCCTCGTGGCTGCCTCATGGCTCAATAGCTAGTTTCCCCAAAGAAGAGTGATCCTTTTTTTTTTTTTTTTGCGGTACGCAGGCCTCTCACTGTCGTGTCCTCTCCCGTTGTGGAGCACAGGCTCCGGACGCGCAGGCTCAGCGGCCATGGCTCATGGGCCCAGCCGCTCCATGGCACGTGGGATCTTCCCAGACCGGGGCACGAACCCGTGTCCCCTGCATCGGCAGGCGGACTCTCAACCACTGCGCCACCAGGGAAGCCCCAGAGTGATCCTTTCTATAACCCAGTTTTGGAAGTGATATCTCCTCATTTGTGGCATGTTCAGTTCATTGGAAGGAGTCCAGATCCGGCTGGTTCTACAAGGATGGGGAGTACACGAGGATGTCATGAAATGAAGGCAGGGCGTCTTAGAGCCTGCCGACCACAGTGGTAGAAAGAAATGGTTCCTTACATGACAGAACCACACCTGGCACAGAGTCTGCTGCCCAGCTGTCTCCGTGTGTCGGTCCTGAGGTCCAGTCTTTATTTAGACTCTCTTGAATTTTGATCTTGATAAAGCTCGTACTGGGAATGTCTAATTACATGCATATGTAGAGAATGGCATTTAAATGGATCCAGAATGTGTTTGCTAGATTAGGACCACCTGCATCATACTTCACCCCGGCTGCCAGCAAGCAGCCCGTGAATGCCAGTTTGAAAGGCTTTCATTTGATAACCATAGAACTGGCTGGCTCACTTGATAAGGTGAGTGCCAGGCCTTGTGGAAGGGATGTTTCTTCACCGTGTGTGATGACCATACTTGCTGCACATCACCTGTGGCAAGTAGCCGTGTGCAGAGACTGGGTTCGTGTACGGCCTCGCTTGCAACAAGGCGACACTCTTCAAAAGTGAGACATTTTAAAGCTGATGCGCCGATGTCAACACCGCCTGCTGTGCGATGGCTCCGTTCTCCTGCCATTTCTTCTCTCTGAGCCCCTGAGAAACTTGCATCCCTTCAATGTGTCACCTGATTGTTGGCATAGATGCACATGTGGCACTACGGTCACATCACAGCTCTTCATTATAAACTGGCCACCTGAAGGTCTATATTATATATTATAGTAGGCTAATTATTAAAACACATATTCAAGGTTTGGAAGATCTCAGAAAACTTGTGGCCTCTTGAGAGTACGTCTGAAGATGCCCTGTTAGAAACCCTGCCCCAGGCCAATGTCATGAGCCTTTTTATTACGGATAACGGAGCCTAGATCCCCGAGCTCCTAAGGGGAGGGGACTTGTAGGCGTGCACACGGCCGTCTCCTCCCCGTGTCCTCACCTGGTCTTTCCTCTGTGTCCTAATCTCCTCTTCCTACAAGGATACCAGTCACATTGGATTCGAGCCCATCCTAGTGACCTCATTTTAACTTAACCACCTCTTCAAAGACCCTGTCTCCAGATACAGTCACGGTCTGAGGTGCTGGGGGTTAGGACTTCAGCACAGGCATTTGCGGGGAGCACAGTTCAGCCTGTAATACTATGTTCCTTGCAGAAAATATCTGGACGGGTATTTGGGGTTGGGGGAAAGCTGTGGGTCACACTGGGGAAATACGTAACCTTCTATGGAGGTTGCAGACACTCTTAAGGTTGCGTTGATTGACCCCACCAGTGTGCCCCGAATCCCTGGAAATGGCTTGTGTTCTTCCAGCTTGTCTTCCCCGTGGACTTCCCGTGGGCAGGAAGCAGAGCCCAGCAGAGCACGTGTCTGACCCAACTTGAAACTCAAGTACATGCCAAGGAAGACGTGCTCAAAGTTCATGATTCTGGAGTCCCCAGGGTAAGAGAGACTTGAAACGTCTAGAATAAAGTCAGGCACTACCCATAAGTATTCTTTATATTTCAAACCACTGAAACCGGACTACTGTGGTCGGGCTCTGGTAGATTTACAGCTGACACACAGGATCACCCCGTGTACATCTCAGGATCACCCCGTGTACATCTCAGGATCCTCCGGTCTGTGCCCTTCCAGTAACACTGAATCTGGGGGACCTTGTGGGTATGGGGGAAAGACTATTGGCCTAGAAGATCGCTCCTAACCAGGAGTCTTGGTTTAGGGCAGGAACTGGGGCCAGAAGCCCAGAGGTGGAGCCCAGGTTCCATCACTATGACTATGTGAGTTTGGGCAAACTTGCTTCATCTCTCCACATCAGAATGTCTTTGTCTGATAGTGGGGATGTGCCCATAGTGGCTTCGAGGTTCCCCGTGGGTGCCGTTCCCTGACTCTTTGTGAAGATTAGATTAGGTGATGTATGCAGATACTCACACGAGTATCACCGTAGTAACAAAACAAGGATAAATGAGAGGGACTTCCCTGGTGGTCCAGTGGTTAAGACTCTGCGCTTCCAGTGCAGGGAGCACGGGTTCCATCCCTAGTCAGGGGATTGAGATCCCGCATGCCACGAGGCACAGCCAAAAAAATTTTAAAACAAAACAGAATAAATGAGAGAATGGTTTAAAACGCTGCACAATGCCTAGTTCAAAACGTGGCGACGGGTTTTATTAAGAATCATCACTGTCTTGTTCGTTCTCTGGCCTCGGGTCGAGTGCTCGGTTCCGTGCCCAGGGAGGTGCTCTGTGGTGAGGGCAGGACCAGCTACATAATTTGCAAAACGAAAGTATGGGGTCCCGTCGTGAAAAATGAGAATTTCAGGTCAGCGCCAGCAGGGTGTTGCACGCAGCACGTGCCCTCCTGAGCACATCTGCCGAGCTGGCCTGGTGGGCATCTTTGTGTGAGGTCTGTAGTCGGAGATGCCGGAAAGTTCTCGCCATCTGGTTTCCTCCTTTTCAGGCTCTGCACAGCCTTCTGACCCTCACCTACTTTTGTGGCTTCTTTAGATAAGCTCTTCCTCACACGTGGTCTGGGGCCCAGGAGTCTGAGCTGTAACCAGCCCTCGGGTAGTTCTGATGTTCAGTGAGTTTGAGAACCATTGCTTTGCCATCCCTGTGACATCTGTCCTCCTGAGGCCAGACCCCTTCAGTGAGTAAAACACCCGTCTACTGAGTGGAGTTTATAGTCTGGTGGCTAAGTCATCAAGTAATTATATACTGAGCATATAATTACAAAGTGAGATAAGTCCCATGAAGGAAAGCAGTGCATGTAAGAAAGGAGTTGGTTACAGCCTGTGTATGCCTGTCACCTGTGGGGACGCTACTGCTGCAATCCAGGGAGACTTCCTGGAGGAGGTGGCAGGGACTTGGAGAACTGAGATTTGCACTCAAGCTACACATTCTCATTTTAATTGTTTCCATGGGCCACATGTCATGCACGCCCTGGAACACGGCCTTCCTCCTCTGATCTGGGAGGTACCTCTCTGCCTGGGGGATCCTGCCGGTCTCTCCTCTCATTCAGCAGCACCTCATCTCCAGTTTTAGAAATCAACCCACTGGGCTGCCCCTCTCTCTGCCCCTCCCTCCCCCAAGTACCAGCATATTGAAATTTGAGTGACAGTTTCACCTTCATTGACCATTGAATTAGGCTAATGTTAGCTGCTATTTTTCAACTGTCTTTTATGAACCAGGAACACTGCATGGTTTTTTTCTTTATTTGCCTCCCTCTTTGTCCTTTGTTCTTTTCCCTTTCGAAACTTTTCTTAGCTTTTGTTTGTTTGTTTTTTCATAAACCCCAGTAAAAGTTTGCAGAGTCTGAGATTCCTCCTTCACTGCCCCATGTCTTTGCTTTTCACTTTCCGCCTTGGTGAGGGGTGGAGGGAGGTACCGTTTGCCAACTAATCAGTTTGCAGTAATCAGATTACCATTTGCTTGGGTGGTCCTGGCCCCCTTTCTATGCAATTCTAGAGAGGCTATGGTTAGGAACACTGGTGTCTGCAGCACCAGCTACCTGGCTGCAAAGTCCAGTTCCGCAGCCAGCAGAAGATGTTAAGCAAATTTCTTAATATTTCCAGTGCCTCGGTTTTCTCTCCAGTGGGGTCAAGTGTACACACATCAGAGATCTGTTATGGAGTGGAATGATTCAGTGCGCATGGAGTACTCAGGGCAGCACCTGATCACAGTAGTTACTATCATTTATACACAACAACATAAGTCTTTTTTTTTTACATACATGGGATCCTACTGCACACACCGTCAGCAGCTCCTCCACTGTCCCACATCCCTGCAGTACATCCCAATCAAACACATTCTTTTCTTTTTTAAATGTGATTGAAGTATAGTTGATTTACAGTGTTGTGTTAATTTCTTCTGTACAGCAAAGTGATTCAGTTATACACTTATGTATTCTTTCTCATATTCTTTTCCATTATGGTTGATCACAGCGTATTGAATGTAGTTCCCTGTGCTCTACAGGAGGACCTTGTTGTTTATCCGTCCTATTATGTAATAGTTTGCCTCTGCTCATCCCAAACTCCCACTCCATCCCTCCTCCACCCCTCCGTCTCTCCCTCCCCTTGCCCTTAGCAACCACAAGTCTGTTCTCTGTGTCTGTCCGTCTTTCTGTTTCGTAGATAGGTTCATTCGTGCCATATTTTAGATTGCACGTAGAAGTGATATCACATGGTATTTGTCTTTCTCTGTGACTTACTTCACTTAGTATGATCATCTCTAGGCCCATCCGTGTTGCTGCAAATGACATTATTTCATTGTTTTTTAAATTAGTTATCTATTTTATACATGTTAGTGTATACATGTCAATCCCAATCTCCCAATTCATCCCACCACTACCCCCCCGCACCGCTTCCCCCCCTTGGTGTCCATACATTTGTTCTCTACATCTGTGTCTCTATTTCTGCCTTGCAAACCAGTTCATCTGTACCATTTTTCTAGATTCCACATATATGTGTTAATATATGATATTTGTTTTTCTCTTTCTGACTTAGTTCACTCTGTATGACAGTCTCTAGGTCCATCCATGTCTCTACAAATGACCCAATTTCATTCCTTTTTATGGCTGAGTAATATTTCATTGTATATATGTGCCAGATCTTCTCTATCCATTCATCTGTCGATGGACATTTAGGTTGTTTCCATGTCTTGGCTGTTGTAAATAGCAGCACATTCTTTTCTAATGGCTGTGTAGGCATTTTTATTTAACCTCCCTCCCCAGCTGATGGGCATTTAGGTAGTTTCCCTTCAATTTTTAGAACAATGTTCCACTGAACATCTGTGGATGCACCACATTACTTTGAATCCTTACAGAAATCCCTGCAGGAATCTGAGCCTTGGAAAGTGAAGTAACTTGCCCAGGCCCACGCAGCTTGCCCAGGAATTCGGACCTGGGTCTGACTGATTTCTGTGCTTGAATTCTCCACTCCTACTGGCCAGGTTTCTCTTCTATAAAGTTACTGTTTCCCCGTTGTAATCAACTGGTATTTTATGACGAGTCGCGTTAAGGCTATGTGACTAGCCTGCTTCTCATTTTCTGTTGGTGATCCTTGCCTGAATCCGTTACTTTTATTTATTTATTTAAAAAATTTTTATTGGAGTATAGTTGCGTTACAATGTTGTGTTAGTTTCTACTGTACAACAAAGCGAATCAGCTATAATTATACATATATCCCCTCTTTTTTGGATTTCCTTCCCATTTAGGTCACCACAGAGCATTGAGTAGAGTTCCCTGTGCTATACAGTAGGTTCTCATTAGTTACCTATTTTATACGTAGTATCACTTGTGTATTTGTGTCAATCCCAATCTCCCAATTCATCCCACCCCCTTTCCCCCTTGGTATCTATATGTTTGTTCTCTCCGTCTGTGTCTCTATTTCTGCTCTGTAAATAAGATCGTCTATACCATTTTTTTTTCAGATTCCACATATATGCATTGTTACACAATACTTGTTTTTCTCTTTCTGACTTATTTCATTCTGTATGACAGTCTCTGTGTCCATCCACGTCTCTACAGATGACCCAATTTTGTTCCTTTTATGGCTGAGTAATATTCCATTGTATACATGTACCACATCTTCTTTATCCATTCTTCTGTTGATGGACATTTAAGTTGTTTCCACGTCCTGGCTATTGTAAATAGTGCTGCAGTGAACATTGGGGTGCATGTGTCTTTTTTTTGTGTGTGTGGTACGCAGGCCTCTCACTGTTGTGGCCTCTCCCGTTGCGGAGCGCAGGCTCAGCGGCCATGGCTCATGGGCCCAGCTGCTCTGCGGCATGTGGGATCTTCCCGGACCGGGGCACGAACCCGTGTCCCCTGCATACACATACATATTTTTAATATATTTGATCATAGAGTTCAATGCAGTAAATGCCACAGGGCTGGTGCCAGCTTTTTATATATTTGTAACTCCCTTCACCAGCAGAGAGAGTGCCAGCTCCCAGGAGCTTTGGTTTATTTACTAATTGCCAATCTCCCTGTGTGTAGCCAGGCTCCTCACCTTGCCAGCCACCTATTGGTCCGCAATCCATTGGCCACCTCCTAGCTCTGCTGTCTTCTCTCTTGGCCCCTTGACTGTACTGCACCCCACCCCCCAACAACGTATGTTTTCTTGAGTATCTCATGTCCTATTGGCAGTTCTTTGCTGTCCGGGGTCACACCACTGTTACACACACACACACAGACCACAATCTCTACCTAGATGTGATTTCAGGGACTGGAAAACATCTCTGAAACCCATCTTGACCTGAGACTGGACTTTAAGAACCCCCGCCTCAGCAGTGCTCCGTGTGTGGTATCATTCCCATTTTATAGAGGAGAAAACTGAGACTCAGGGAAGTCAAGGGAGTTGCTGAGAGTTGCACAGCTGGTAGCTGGGGGAACTAGAATCAGAGCCCAGATCAGTGAGACGTGGACCTCCAACCAATTTCTGCAGTTAGGGTTCCTCCCCCCGCACCGCCCCACAAGTATTAAAAAGTAGTAGGGGGAAAAAAAGAGAGGGAAAAGAAAAGGGAAAAAAAAAAGAAAGTAGTGGGCAGGCCCTTTGAGTTCATTACATCACTCTCGCCCCAGGATCTGAGCCTCCTGTTGCTCTGTGCGCCCAGCCCTACTGGCCTCCTTATGGGTCCCTCTGGTCACAGCCTCTGCCCCTCCTTCCCAAGTTAGCACCGGCCCAGTCCGATTCTCCAAGCATCCCTGTCCCCAGGAAGCCCCTCCCCTCCTGCACCAGCTCTGCCCCCAGGCTTGGTCAGGACTGGTTTCTCCCCCTTGGAATCAGCAATTCTTACGCATGGTTCGAGATTCAAGAAGGTACAAAAGGGGGTCCAGTAGGAGTCTGTCACTGCCTCGGTTTTCCACCACCCTGTTCCCAGCCCCAAAGGTGACCCAGCCCCCGGTCTCTGTGGCTTCTGCTGGACGTGTGCCCTGATTATACCAGCAAATCCATCCTCTTCTCCTTTTGGTTATACATAGGCGAGCATATTGCTCATGATATGCTGCACCTTTTTTTTTTCTTCTCAAACTATTGCTAATGGTACCACTACTTGGGAAAACTGTTGGTCAGTGTGTACTGTCACTAAAAGCACGTAAACCCACCCTGTGACCCCACAGTCCACTTCTAGGTCTGTGCCCAGGAGAAATGGGGCTTCTATCTGCTAAAAGACATGCACTCAGTGGTCCCAGCAGTGTTATGTATAAGAGGCCAAACTGGGCACAGCCTAAACACCCAACCACATGCAAAGAGGTACATGAATCGTGCATATTCATGCAATGGCATCCTGGAAGTACTACACAGCAATGAAAGACAGTGACTTACAGATCATGGAACAAGCCGGATGAACCTTGCTAAGCAGCCAGATGCAGGAGTACATGTGTACGATTTCCTTTATATGGAGTTCCCAAACGGGCAGAACAAATCCATGTTGATAGAAGTCCCAGGGTTGGTCATCTTCTGGGGGGCTGTCAACCGGGAGAGGGCACGCGGGAGCCTTTTGGGAGCTGGAGAGGTTCCACATGGCACCTGGTGGGGTTACTCTATTGTACACATGCGCAGAAGTGCGTCCGGGCACATGCAGGATTTGTGTACAGGACTGTATGTAAGTTATACTGCCCTATATATTTAACATTTTCCATATAGGTAAAAAAAAAAAAAAGTTTGTGCTCTTATTTTGGTGGCAGCAAAGGGTTTCATGGTATGGTGCTACCGTAATTAATTTAACCAATCCTTTATTAGCAGCACGCGGGTTGTTTCTCGTACTTAGTTACTATAAACAATATTGCAGTGGATGACTTTGAACAGAAACCATTCTGCAGTCAATGAATCTGCAAAGGGTATGAGTTAGAACAGGTCCGTTTTCAGCTTTGATGCTGCCAACTGCCCTCCACTGGGGCTCGTCTGGAGTCACCTGCCCCTCCCGGCCTCGGATGAGAGGCTCCATCTCCACCCCCTGTCACCAGCTCTCCTGTTACAAATTTCTGGAACCTTACCTATCAGATAGGTGGCGGAGGGTGTACTGGAGTCTCTTGAATGCGAATCTCTGATTGTAAATGAGTTTGATGATCGTTTCATGTTTCAGAGTTATTCATCATTATTCCCTTTCTGTGAACTCTTAGTTTATGTCCTTTGCCCATTTTTGAAAGACATGAGCTGCTAGTCTTTTCCCTTCTTCATGAGTAAGAGCCCTTCATTTGTTTGGGCAATTGTTTTTCATCGGTGTTATAAGCTACAGATATTTTCCACAGTGTGGTTTTTACCTTTGGACTTTGCATGTGGTGCTTCTTGCAGAAGACAACCCGATTTTATGTAGTGAATTTATCAGTCTTTTCCTTCCTGGCTTCAGGCTTCATCTGACACTTAGAACGTCCTTTCGTACTCTGAGATGTTTTTGAAATGTAGTCCACAGTTTCTTCTAGTACTTCAGTGGTTTCTTTTGTTCCTACTTGTCCTAAAATTTATTTTATTGAAGTATAGTTGAGTTACAATGTTGTGTTAATTTCTACTGTACAGCAAAGTGATTCAGTTATATATATATGTGTGTGTGTATATATATATATATATATATATATACACACACACATATATATACAGACACACACATTCTTTTTCATATTCTTTTCCATTATGGCTTATCATAGGATTTTTTTTTTTTTTTCGGTACACGGGCCTCTCACTGTTGTGGCCCCTCCCATTGCGGAGCACAGGCTCCGGACGCGCAGGCTCAGCGGCCATGGCTCACGGGCCCTGCCGCTCCGCGGCATGTGGAATCTTCCCAGTCCAGGGCTTGAACCCATGTCCCCTGCATCGGTAGGCGGACTCTCAACCACTGCACCACCAGGGAAGCCCTTGAGTACTTTCTTTTGCCAAGCGCTGAGCGGTGCACTTGGCTCTGAGTTGGATAGGACCAGCCACTGCCCGGGGAGGCTCATGGTCCAATGCTGGAGGCAGACAAGTGGGTCAGCAGTGCGCTGGACACAGGAGGACTGGGGGTCTGGGAGCTCAGAGAGCTGGGTTCCTTCTGGGACCGATGGTAGGTGGATGGATGGATGGATGGATGGTGTGTCAGGTTCCTCGGGCTGCGGTAACAAATCACCACAGACTTGATGGCTTGAAACACACAAATGTATTCTCTTACAGTCCTGGAGGTCAGACGTCTGACACAGGTCTCACTGGGTTAAAATCAAAAGGTCAGCAGGACTGCTTTCCTTCTGGGAGCTCTGGGGGAGAATCTGTTTCCCTGCCTTTTATCCGCCTTCTGCAGGCTGATTCCATTCCTTGGCTTGTAGCCCCTTCCTCTGCCTTCAAAGCCAGGAATCACATCCCTCCAGCCTCTGCTTCTGTCCTCACATCTCCTCCTCTGACCATCCTGCCTCCCATTATAAGGACCCTTGTGATGACATGGGGCCACTGGGATAATCCAGATGGTTTCCCCAACTCAAGGTTGTCAACTTAATGTCATCTGCAAAGTCCTTTTCACCAGGTCAGGTCACATATGCACAGATTCCAGGGATTAGGACGTGGGCATCTTTGGTGGACTCAGCTTTCCCTGCTCCCACCATCCTTTCCCTCTTCTCCACTTGGAAGATCCAGAAAGTCGTGTTTTTCTATGTTTTCTCCCACTTGCACAACACAATGCCCACCAGGAAGTTTTCTCGTGTTTTTATCGAGCAGAGACTAAAAGTGCTGTCTTGGGAGTTGACCAAGTCATCCATTTCTTCATCTGTAAGATGGGGATAAAAAAATTACATCTGGTTTTCCCTGGTGGCGCAGTGGTTGAGTGTCCGCCTGCCGATGCAGGGGACACGGGTTTGTGCCCCGGTCTGGGAAGATCCCACATGCCGCGGAGCGGCTGGGCCCGTGAGCCATGGCCGCTGAGCCTGCGCGTCTGGAGGCTGTGCTCCGCAACGGGAGAGGCCACAACAGTGAGAGGCCCGCGTACTGCAAAAAAAAACATTGCATCCACCCCCAGGGGCTGCCGTGATGTTTAGATGAGCTCGTATATGTCCAATGCTGGGTAAGATGTCTCATATCAACATGTCAGCTATTTATCCGCTGTACCGTGAGTATCGATCATTGCAGCTACGGTTGTTTCATTGTCATCATGAGCTGTTAGCTGTTGTCTACCTCCCCTTCACTGGCCGTGTCCTTTCCTTGTCCGCCCGACTTCTAGGAGGACTTGGGGCACCTGCTGCCTCAGGACCTCACCCCCATTCCTCCTCCAGGAAGCAGAAGGATGCTCCCTGCTTGGACTCCCACAGCTCTCCTGGGGCTCCTGACACTTGTCACCTGCTGCTTGGTTGGCCATTGGTCACAGTGTTGTCTCTCCTCCAAGACGGTGGCCCCTTAAAAACAGGACTCATGATGTTGCTCTTTGGAAAGGTTTTTATTATTATTTATTTATTTTTATTTTTTATTATTTTTTTGGCCGCACAGCACATAGGATCTTAGTTCGCTGACCAGGAATCGAGCCCATGCCCCCTGCAGTGGAAGCGTGGAGTCTTAACCACTGAACCACCAGCGGAGTCCTGGGGTTGCTCTTTGAATGCATCTCCCAGCCAGGCATCCTCAGCTCAGCTCTGGCTGCGTATCAGAATCACCTGGGGCTCTTAGGAGTCCTGGTGGCTGGCACGCCTGCGCTCAGGTGGCCTGGGTATAGGCCACAGCAGGTATATTCTTACACGGTCCTAGTGGTTCCCCAGCTTTGAAGTGCATCAGAATCCCCTGGAGAACGTGTTAAAACACAGATTGCAGGGCCCACCCCCAGGGCTTCTGATCCATTAGATCCAGGATGGGGCCCAAGAAAATGCATTTCTAGGGAGCTCCAGATGATGCTTGGCTGAGGACCACACATTGAGAAGCACCAGACTAAGGTAAAACTGGATACTTCACAGATACACGCCTTGGGAGAGACTGGTCAGGAAGTCTTAGAAAGAAGGAAGCATTTGCATTGAGTGAGGCTCGTTCGCCCCTCGTTTCCAACATCACCTCCTTAGTGACCCCTGGCCAGTTGTTCTTGGGTTACCGCGACCCTTAACATCGTTGCCCTCCCATTGCATTGATCCCAGGAACTGCATCCACCCATTTTATGGCCTTCTGGAAAAGTCAGGGCTGTGTGGTTCACCAGGCCCCTGGCTTGCTCTCTGGCCCCGTCTCTCCCTCCGAAACCCTCGAGGGCCGCGAACTCTCTCCCCAACTCCGGGAGCTCGGAGCTCCCCAGGTGGGCCACTCGCTGGCTCTTCCTGGTGGCCTTTCCACCTGAAGGCCCCCTCTGCTCCGTGGGAGCTCCCTCCTGCACCTTCTTCAAGGCTGTTTTCTCGCAATTCCTGAGCGCCCGCACTCTGAACCGGGGCCCCGTGGCTCCTTCGTAGGGCGAGGTGTCCCCGTCACGGTGTTGCCGCACGGGTCACGGGCGTCTCTTGGCTCGTTCCTTCCTGGTGTTGCCAGATCCCCAGAGGACGTCCAGCTGCATTTGACTTTCAGATAAACAGCGAATCGCTTTTTAGTATACGTGAGTTCTGTGCAGTGTTTGCCAAGTACATATACTGAAAGATGATTCATTGTTTATCTGGCATTTGGAAGTAACTGGACATCCTGCACTTTTTTTTTTTTTTTTTTTTTTTTTGCTTATTCTGGCAGCCCTGTTAGGAACCCCCTCCCCTACCGTGTTCTTGGAGCTGCTGGAGGATGAGGACATCCCCCCCCTCTGTTGTCCCTGTTCATCACCCCCATTGCTTAGGTTTGCTTATGCTTCCCGGGTGCCAGGCCCTGAACTCGGGGCTCCGAGTCCCTGGTTTCCTGTTACCTCACGGCAGCTTATGGAATCCCTGCTATTATAACCCCCACTTTGCAGAGGGGGAAATCGAGGCACTGGGGAGGTTTTGGGCAAATATGTTGCAGAAATAAATGTTTGCATGAACCCTTTAAAGAGGGAAGCGAGCCTTGGGGTCTAACTCAGTAAGTGTTTGAGGTGAACCGAGTTCCCAGAGCTGGATGGGACACAGAGGAAGCCGGGCTCTGCTCAGAGGAGACGGTTCACCCCCAGGTGCCATGTGGTCGCTTGCTCTGCCATGAGCTCACAGCTCATCTTTCAGCGATGCTGTTTGCCTCTGTGGTTCCCTTGGAAGGCTCCGCCAGGTAGCATCAGCACTGGGCTGTCTTGCTGGGTGAAAATGCCCTAAGAAGTCCATACGTTCCAGACTGTTTCCTCAGGGCTCGGGAAGACCCCACTCGCCATCACCAGTGTGGGTCTGTCCTCTGTGAGCTAACGATCCTTCGGGGGTCACAAAGGAGGCACAGAAGGTCACATATTATATGATTCTATTCATATGAAATATGCAGAATCGGTAAAACTCTGGAGATAGACGGCAGATTGGAGGTTGCCAGGAGCTGGGGTGTGTGTGTGTGTGTGGTTGATGGTGGTACAAGGTCTCCTTTTGAGGTGACGGAAATGTCTTACCACTAGGTAGATGGGGTGATTGCACGACACTGAGAATGTTCTGAATGTCCCTGAATTGTTCACTCTAAGATGGGTCATTTTATGTTATGTGAATTTCACCTTAGTGAAAAAGAACTTTGTAAAAAAAAAACAAAAAAGAGAGAGACACCAAGGAGAAGGGAGGGGTTGTGCCCCCCAAATCAGGCTGGACAGGAAGGGAGAATCAGGGGTGCCCCGGAGGGTGCCTGACCTGAGTCAGGATGGGCCACTCTTTACAGAAGGAAGACGCCGCGATTCAAACCCGGCAGAATCCACAAAGCACATGTTCTTAAGGGGGAGAGGGGGCCACGCGTGAGCACCCACGTGCCGGTGGGAACAGGGACCACATTCCAGTCCCCTCTGAGGGCTCTGCTTTCTGAGAATGGCAGCCCTGCAGTAAGGCGGGGTGAGCCCCTGCGGATGCCCTGTCCTAGCAGCCTGGGAACACAGGAGGGACCTGGGACCCCGGCTGAAGTGGGTTGGGAAGTGGATGGGCGTTAACAAAGCAGAGACAGCAAGTGTAGACGGCTTCTTCCCAAGCTCGATCGTGGGGAAGGAGAGGAGTGAGTGTGTGGTCTTCAGCGTGAAGCCCAGAACGGAGGTTAGGGGTACGGGGAAAACCACACGGAAATGCGGTGGAGGGATTGGAGATCCGCAGGGGTGGGGCGGAGGTCTGAGACCTGATGCAGTTGGGGCCCAAGAGCAAGTTGGGGACACAGGTCAAGGTTTTGGAGGGAGTTCCAGTCTAAGTGGCTTTTATTTTTTTATTTTTTAAAGAAGGAATATTTTCTTTTTTTACTTTAATTTACTTATTTATTTTTGGCTGCGTTTTGTCTTCATTGCTGCCCGCGAGCTTTCTCTAGTTGCAGCGAGCGGGGGCTACTCTTCATTGCGGTGTGCAGGCTTCTCATTGTGGTGGCTTCTCGTTGCAGAGCACGGGCTCTAGGCGCGCGGGCTTCAGTAGTTGTGGCTCGCGGGGCTCTAGAGCGCAGGCTCAGTAGTTGTGGCCCACGGGCTTAGTTGCTCCGTGGCACGTGGGATCTTCCCAGACCAGGACTCGAACCCGTGTCCCCTGCATCGGCAGGCAGATTCTTAACCACTGTGCCACCCAAGTGGCTTTTTAAATTTTTTTTGAAAAATAAAATTTATTGTGGTGAAATTCACATAACATAAAATTCCCCACGTTAAAGTGACCAATTCCGTGGCACCGAGTGCATCACTAATGTCATGTGACCCCTGCTTCTAGTGGAACCCCCAGTGCAGGGCTCCAAACATTTTGTCACCCCTGAAAGAAACGTCACACCCACAGCAGCTGCTCTCCAGTCATCCCCCTGCCGCCGGCACCTGGCAACCACGCATCCACTTTCTGTCTGTATGGAGTTACCTATTCTGGACATTCCCTGAAAACGGAATCAGGTGATAATGTGGCTTTTGTGTTTGCTTCCTTCACTCAACACAAAGTTTTCGAGGTTCATCCGTGTCGGAGAATGTCGTCATTCCCTGGGGCTCCTGAGACAAAGCACCCAAAATTATGGTGGCTTCAAACAACAGAAATTTATTCTCTCACGGTTCTGGAGGCCAGATGTCCAGGATGACGGCATTGGCAGGGCCTGGCTGTCTCTGACGGCTGTAGTGGAGAGCCTGTCCCATGCCTTTCTCTTAGCTTCCGGTGCTGCTGGCGATCCCTGATGCCCTGGGCTTGCAGAGGCATCGCTCCTTGCTCTGTCTTCACATCGTCTTCCCGCCATGTGGGTGTGTCTCTGTGTCCAGAGCACCCCTTCTTATGAGAACATCAGGCGTATTCGATTAGGGCCCACACTAGTGACCTCATTCTCACTTGGTTACCTCTGTAAAGACCCTATTTCTAAATGAGGTCGCATTCTGACGTTCTGGGGGTTATGACTTGAAGGTAGCTTCTTTTTCATTCCAGATTTATTTTTTTTAAGGTTTGTTTATTATTTATTGATTTATTATTTTTGGCTGTGTCAGTCTTAGTTGCGGCATGCGGGATCTTCGTTGAGCCACGTGGGATCTTGTGTTGCGGTGCGCGGGCTCTGCGTTGTGGTGTGTGGGCTTCTCTGTAGTTGTGCCACGCGGGTTTTCTCTCTCTAGTTGTGGCGCGCAGGCTCCAGGGTGCATGGGCTCTGTAGCTGTGGCGTGTGGGCTCCAGAACACATGGGCTCTGTAGTTTGCGGCAAGCAGGCTCTCCGGTTGAGGTGTGAGAGCTCAGTAGTTGTGGCACACGGGCTTAGTTGCCCCAAGGCATGTGGGATCTTAGTTCCCTGACCAATGTAGGATCTTAGTTCCTGGACCAGGGATCAAACCCATGTCCCCTGCATTGTAAGGCCGATTCTTTACCACTGGACCACCAGGGAAGTCCCTCCTTCCAGATTTATTGAAATATAATTAACATACAGCACTAAGTTTAAGGTGTACAGCAGAATGATTTGACCTACACACGTCATGAAATGATTATCACAGTAAGTTTAGCGAACATTCATCTCATATTTTTTCCTTGTGATGAGAACTGTTAGGACTTACCGTCTTAACAACTGTTGTACATAACATACAGCAGTGTTAGTTATGTTTATCATGTTGTACATTATATGCCTGGTACTTATTTATCTTATAACTAGAAATTTGAACCTTTTGACCACCTTCATCCAATCCACCCTCCCCACCTCTGGTAACCATAAATCTGATCTCTTTTTCTATGAGATCAAATTTTGTTTTTTGAAGTTTAATTGACCTATGACACTATGTTAGTTCCTGGTGTACCACATAGTGATTTAATATTTCCATGTATTTCAAAATGATCACCAGGATGGCTAGTAACAATCTGTCACCATACGAAGATATTACTTAATAATTGCATGTGTCCCTCACACTGTCCATTTCATACCTGCGACACGTTTATTTTGCAACTGGAAGTTTGTACCTCTTAATCTCCCTCACCTATTTCTCTCCTCCCACCACCCCTCTTCCCTCTGACAACCACTTGTTTGTTTTCAGCGTCTATAACTCTGTTTCTGTTTTGTTATGTTTGTTCATTTTTTTTTAGAGTCCACTTAGAAGTGATATCCTACAGTATTTGTCTTTCTCTGTCTGACTTATTTCACTGAGCATGATACCCCCTAGGTCCATCCACGCTGTTGCAAATGGCAAGGTTTCATTCTTTTTTATGGTTGAGTAATATTCCATTGTGTGTGTGTGTGTGAGTGTGCGTGTGTGTGCATATACATATACACACACACACACACATATATACACCGCATCTTCTTTATCCATTCATCTATTAATGGGCACTTAGGTTGCTTCCATATCAAGGTATCTTTTTGGAAGGGACACAGTTCAACGCAGAGCACAGCATGCGTCAGCACTTCATTCCTTTTTGAGGCTGAATAACATTCCGTTGTGGGAGAGAGCACATCTTGTTCATCCGTCATCTGCTGGTGGGCCTTTGAGCTGCTGTGAATTGTGCTGCTGTGAACGTCCACGAACATGTAGTTACTTGAGTCCCTATTTTCTGTTCTCTTGTTCACATACCTGGGAGTGTGTCCACGGCTTTGACTCAGAGAACACAGTTGGAGGCCAGGTGCCCTCCCACTTTGGGCTCAGACTCTGTCCCCACGGTCATGGTCTCAGTACACAGCTGGAATGTGGACCCTCCCCCTCTAGGCTGCCTTTCCTGGCCCCTCCCCTTACACACCCAAGCCTCTTTCAGCCACTTGGCTGGTTCCCAGGGACCTGCGCTCGGACAAACTGGGAGTTCCTGAGAAGTGGTGGGAACTCCTGCTAATCTTGACCCACAGAGGCAGAGGGAGTGGATTCCTTTGATCTTTTTTTTTTCTTTCTTGTTGTGGATTTTGTGGGTGTGTGGTAAAATGTACATAACATTTACCATCTTAACTTTTTAAGTGCATGGTTCAGAGGCATTAAGTACATCCACGTGGTCCTCCAATCATCACCACCGTCCGTCTCCAGAGCTTTTTCAGCTTCTCCCACTGAAACTCTGTCCCCATTCAACACTAACTCCCGGGACTTCCCTGGCAGTCCAGTGGTTAGGACTTGGCGCTTTCACCGCCGTGGCCCAGATTCAATCCCTGGTCAGGGAACTGAGATCCCGCAAGCTGAGAGACGTGGCCAAAAACAAAACAAACAAAAACCCCACTAATTCCTCCCCAGCTGCTGGTAACCACCACTCTACCTCCTGTCTCTATGAATTTCTCTATTCTGGGTACCACACATAACTGGTGTCATTACAGCATTTGTCCTTTTGTAACTGGCGTATTTCACTTAGCATAATGTCCTCAAGCTTCATGCATGATGTGGCAGGTGTCAGAATTCCCTTCCTTTTTAAGGTTGAATAATATTCCTTTGTGTGGCTAGACCACACTTTGCTTACCCATTTATCTCGTGATGGATCTTCTTTTTTTTTTTCTGAAACATTTATATTAACATATTTCCATACAAATAACCCAAAGAAAGTTTAGTATTAGTTTTTTTGGGTTTTTTTAATTTTTAAATTTTATTTCATTTATTTTTTTATACAGCAGGTTCTTATTAGTCATCCATTTTATGCACATCAGTGTATACATGTCAATCCCAATCGCCCAATTCATCCCACCCCTCTCCCACCCCACCGCCGCTTTCCCCCCTTGGTGTCCATACCTTTATTCTCTATATCTGTGTCTCAACTTCTGCCCTGCAAACCAGTTCATCTGTACCATTTTTCTAGATTTCACATACGTGCATTAATATACGATATTTGTTTTTCTCTTTCTGACTTACTTCACTCTGTATGACAGTCTCTAGATCCATCCACATCTCAACAAATGACCCAATTTCGTTCCTTTTTATGGCTGAGTAATATTCCATTGTATATATGTACCACAACTTCTTTATCCATTCGTCTGTCAATGGACATTTAGGTTGCTTCCATTACCTGGCTATTGTAAATAGTGCTGCAATGAACATTGGGGTGCATGCGTCTTTTTGAATTATGGTTTTCTCTGGGTATATACCCAGTAGTGGGATTGCTGGATCATATGGTGATCCTATTTTTAGTTTTTTAAGGAACCTCCATACTATTCTCCATAGTGGCTGTATCAGTTTACATTACCACCAGCAGTGCAAGAGGGTTCCTTTTCTCCACACCCTCTCCAGCATTTGTTGTTTGTAGATTTTCTGATGATGCCCATTCTAACTGGTGTGAGGTGATACCTCGTTGTAGTTTTGATTTGCATTTCTCTAATAATTAGTGATGTTGAGCAGCTTTTCAAGTGCCTCTTGGCCATCTGTGTGTCTTCTTTGGAGAAATGTCTATTTAGGTCTTCTGCCCATTTTTGGATTGGGTTGTTGGTTTCTTTAATATTGAGCTGCATGATCTGTTTATATATTTTGGAGATTAATCCTTTGTCCGTTGATTCGTTTGCAAATATTTTTTCCCATTCTGAGGGTTGTCTTTTCATCTTGTTTATGGTTTCCTTTGCTGTGCAAAAGCTTTTAAGTTTCATTAGGTCCCATTTGTTTATTTTTGTTTTTAGTTCCATTTCTCTAGGAGGTGGATCAAAAAAGATCTTGCTGTGATTTATGTCAAAGAGTGTTCTTCCTATGTTTTCCTCTAAGAGTTTTATAGTGTCCAGTCTTACATTTAGCTCTCGAATCCATTTTGAATTTATTTTTGTGTATGGTGTTAGGGAGTGTTCTAATTTCATTCTTTTACATGTAGCTGTCCAGTTTTCCCAGCACCACTTATTGAAGAGACTGTCTTTTCTCCATTGTGTATCCTTGCCTCCTTTATCATAGATTAGTTGACCATAGGTGTGTGGGTTTACCTCTGGGCTTTCTATCCTGTTCCATTGATCTATATTTCTGTTTTTGTGCCAGTACCATATTGTCTTTTTTTTTTTGACATCTTTATTGGAGTATAATTGCTTAACAATGTTGTGTTAGTTTCTGCTTTATAACAAAATGAATCAGTTATACATATACATATGTTCCCATATCCCCTCCCTCTTGCGTCTCCCTCCCACCCTCCCTATCCCACCCCTCCAGGCGGTCACAAAGCACCGAGCTGATCTCCCTCTGCTATGCGGCTGCTTCCCACTAGCTATCTACCTTACGCTTGGTAGTGTATATATGTCCATGCCTCTCTTTCGCTTTGTCACAGCTTACCCTTCCCCCTCCCCATATCCTCAAGTCCATTCTCTAGTAGGTCTGTGTCTTTATTCCTGTCTTACCCCTAGGTTCTTCATGACATTTTTTTTCTTCTTAAATTCCATATATATGTGTTAGCATACGGTATTTGTCTTTCTCTTTCTGACTTACTTCACTCTGTATGACAGACTCTAGGTCTACCCACCTCATTACAAATAGCTCAATTTCGTTTCTTTTTATGGCTGAGTAATATTCCATTGTGTATATGTGCCACATCTTCTTTATCCATTCATCCGATGATGGACACTTAGGTTGTTTCCATCTCTGGGCTATTGTAAATAGGGCTGCTATGAACATTTTGGTACATGACTCTTTTTGAATTATGGTTTTCTCAGGGTATATGCCCAGTAGTGGGATTGCTGGGTCATATGGTAGTTCTATTTGTAGTTTTTTAAGGAACCTCCATACTATTCTCCATAGGGGCTGTACCAATTCACATTCCCACCAGCAGTGCAAGAGTGTTCCCTTTTTTCTGCACCCTCTCCAGCATTTATTGTTTCTAGATTTTTTGATGATGGCCATTCTGACTGGTGTGAGATGATATCTCATTGTAGTTTTGATTTGCATTTCTCTGATGATTAAAGATGTTGAGCATTCTTTCATGTGTTTGTTATGTGCCAGTACCATATTGTCTTGGTTATAGTAGCTTTGTGGTATAGTCTGAAGTCAGGGAGCCTGATTCCTTCAGCTCCGCTTTTTTCCCTCAAGACTGCTTTGGCTATTCGGGGTCTTTTGTGTCTCCATACAAATTTTAAGATTTTTTGTTCTAGTTCTGTAAGAAATGCCATTGGTAATTTGATAAGGATTGCACTGAATCTGTAGATTGCTTTGGGTTGTAGAGTCATTTTCACAATATTGATTCTTCCAATCCAAGAACATGGTATATCTCTCCATCTGTTGGTATCATGTTTAATTTCCTTCGTCAGTGTCTTATAGTTTTCTGCATACAGAGCTTTGGTCTCCCTAGGTAGGTTTATTCCTAGGTATTTTATTCTTTTTGTTGCAGTGGTAAATGGGAGTGTTTCCTTAATTTCCCTTTCAGATTTTTCATCATTAGTGTACAGGAATGCAAGAGATTTCTGTGCATTAATTTTGTATCCTGCTACTTTACCCAAATCATTGATTAGCTCTAGTAGTTTTTTTTTGTTGTTTTTTTTTTTTTTTTTTTTTTTTTGTGGTATGCGGGCCTCTCACTGTTGTGGCCTCCCCCGTTGCGGAGCACAGGCTCCGGATGCGCAGGCTCCGGATGCGCAGGCCCAGCGGCCATGGCTCACGGGCCCAGCCGCTCCGCGGCATATGGGATCCTCCCAGACCGGGGCACGAACCCGTATCCCCTGCATCGGCAGGCGGACTCTCAACCACTGCGCCACCAGGGAGGCCCTCTAGTAGTTTTCTGGTGGCATCTTTAGGATTCTCTATGTATAGTATCATGTCATCTGCAAACAGTGACAGTTTTACTTCCAGTTTGTATTCCTTTTATTTCTTTTTCTTCTCTGATTGCCGTGGCTAGGACTTGCAAAACTATGCTGAATAATAGTGGTGAGAGTGGACACCCTTGTCTTGTTCCTGATCTTAGAGGAAATGGTTTCACTTTTTCACCATTGAGAATGATGTTTGCTGTGAGTTTGTCATATATGGCCTTTATTATGTTGAGGTAGGTTCCCTCTATGTCCACATTCTGGAGAGTTTTTATCATAAATAGGTGTTGAATTTTGTCAAAAGCTTTTTCTGCATCTATTGAGATGATCATATGGTTTTTATTCTTCAATTTGTTAATATGGTGTATCACATTGATTGATTTGAGTATATTGAAGAATCCTTGCATTCCTGGGATAAATCCCACTTGATCATGGTGTATGATCCTTTTAATGTGTTGTTGGATTCTGTTTGCTAATATTTTGTTGAGGATTTTTGCATCTATATTCATCAGTGATATTGGTCTGCAGTTTTCTTTTTCTGTAGTATCTTTGTCTGGTTTTGGTATCAGGGTGATGGTGGCCTCATAGAATGACTTTGGGGGTGTTCCTTCCTCTGCAATTTTTTGGAAGAGTTTGAGAAGGATAGGTGTTAGCTCTTCTCTAAATGTTTGATAGAATTCGCCTGTGAAGCCATCTGGTCCTGGACTTTTGTTTTTTGGAAGATTTTTAATCACAGTTTCAATTTCATGACTTGTGGGTGGTCTGTTCTTATTTTCTATTTCTTCCTGGTTCAGTCTTGGAAGGTTATACCTTTCTAAGAAATTTGTCCTTTCCTTCCAGGTTGTGCATTTTATTGGCATACAGTTGCTTGTAGTAGTCTCTTAGGATGTTTTGCATTTCTGCAGTGTCTTTTGTAACTTTTCCTTTTTCATTTCTAATTTTATTGATTTGAGGCCTCTCCCTCTTTTTCTTGATGAGTCTGGCTAATGGTTTATCAATTTTGTTTATCTTCTCAAAGAACCAGCTTTTAATTTCATTGATCTGTGTTATTGTTTTCTTTGTTTCTATTTCATTTATTTCTGCTCTGATCTTATGATTTCTTTCCTTCTAGTAACTTTGGGTTTTGTTTGTTCTTCTTTCTCTAGTTCCTTTAGGTGTAAGGTTAGATTGTTTATTTGAGATTTTTCTTGTTTCTTGAGGTAGGCTTGTATAGCTATAAACTTCCAACTTAGAACTGGTTTTGCTGCATCCCATAGGTTTTGGATTGTCGTGTTTCATTGTCATTTGTCTCTAGGTATTTTTTGATTTCCTCTTTGATTTCTTCAGTGATCGCTTGGTTATTTAGTAACATATTGTTTAGCCTCCATATGTTTGTGTTTTTTACATTTTTTCCCCTGTGATTCATTTCTAATCTCATAGTGTTGTGGTCAGAAAAGATGCTTGATATGATTTCAGTTTTCTTAAATTTACTGAGGCTTGATTTGTAACCCAAGATGTGACCTATTCTGGAGAATGTTCCGTGCGCAATTCAGAAGGAAGTGTAATCTGCTGTTTTTGGATGGAATGTCGTATAAATATCAGTTAAATCTATCTGGTCTATTGTGTCATTTAAAGCTTCTGTTTCCTTATTTATTTTCATTTTGGGTGATCTGTCCATTGGTGTAAGTGAGGTGTTAAAGTCCCCCACTATTATTGTGTTACTATCGATTTCCTCTTTTGCAGCTGTTCGCAGTTGCCTTATGTACTGAGGTGCTCCTATGTTGGGTGCATATATATTTATAATTGTTATACCTTCTTCCTGGATTGGTCCCTTGATCCTTATGTAGTGTCCTTCCTTGTCTCTTGTAACATTCTTTAGTTTAAAGTCTATTTTATCTGATATGAGTATTGCTACTCCAGCTTTCTTTTGATTTCCATTTGCATGGAATATCTTTTTCCATCCCTTCACTTTCAGTCTGAATGTGTCCCTAGGTCTGAAGTGGGTCTCTTGTAGACAGCATATAGATGGGTCTTGTTTTTATGTCCATTCAGCAAGCCTGTGTGTCTTTTGGTTGGAGCACTTAATCCATTCACGTTTAAGGTAATTATCGATACATATGTTCCTATGACCATTTTCTTAACTGTTTTGGGTTTGTTTTTGTAGGTCCTTTTCTTCTCTTGTGTTTCCCACTTAGAGAAGTTCCTTTAGCATTTGTTGTAGAGCTGGTTTGCTGGTGCTGAATTCTCTTAGCTTTTGCTTGTCTGTAAAGCTTTTGATTTTGCCATCGAATCTGAATGAGATCCTTGCCGGGTAGACTAATCTTGGCTGTAGTTTCTTCCCTTTCATCACTTTAAGTACTTTAAGTGTATCATGCCACTCCCTTCTGGCTGGTAGAGTTTCTGCTGAGAAATCAGCTGTTAACCTTATGGGAGTTCCTTTGTATGTTATTTGTCATTTTTCCCTTGCTGCTTTCAGTAATTTTTCTTTGTCTTTAATTTTTGCCAGTTTGATTACTGTGTGTCTCAGTGTGTTTCTCCTTGGGTTTATCCTATATGGGACTCGCTGCGCTTCCTGGACTTGGGTGGCTATTTCCTTTCCCATGTTAGGGAAGTTTTCGACTATAATGTCTTCAAATATTTCCTCTGGTCCTTTCTCTCTCTCTTCTCCTTCTGGGACCCCTATAATGCAAATGTTGTTGTGTTTAATGTTGTCCCAGAGGTCTCTTAGACTGTCTTCATTTCTTTTCATTCTTTTTTCTTTATTCTGTTCTGCAGCAGTGAATTCCACCATTCTGTCTTCCAGGTCACTTATCCTTTCTTCTGCCTCAGGTATTCTGCTATTGATTCCTTCTAGTGTAGTCTTCATTTCAGTTATTGTATTGTTCATCTCTGTTTGTTGGTTCTTTAATTCTTCTAGGTCTTTGTTAAACATTTCTTACATCTTCTTGATCTTTGCCTCCATTCTTTTTCTGAGGTCCTGGATCATCTTCACTATCATTATTCTGAATTCTTTTTCTGGAATGTTGCCTATCTCCACTTCATTTAGTTGTTTTTCTGGGGTTTTATCTTGTTCCTTCATCTGGTACATAGCCCTCTGCCTTTTCATCTTGTCTATCTTTCTGTGTTTTTTGTTCCACAGGCTGCAGGATTGTAGTTCTTCTTGGTTCTGCTGTCTGCCCTCTGGTGAATGAGGCTATCTAAGAGGCTTGGGGAAGTTTCCTGATCTCTTTTTTTTTTTAGAATTGAAATATAGAGAAATTCTTTGAGCCTAGCATCAAATGCAAGTCAAAGGAGATTTTTAAAAAATAGAATTCACAATTTTTCTGCCTGTACTTTCAGTGTTGATTAAAAACACACAGATTTGGGACTTCCCTGGTGGCGCAGTGGTTAAGAATCCGCCTGCCACTGCTGGGGACATGGATTCAAGCCCTGGTCCAGGAAGATCCCATATGCCACGGAGCAACTAAGCCCATGCACCACAACTACTGAGCCTGCGCTCTAGAGCCCATGAGCCACAACTGCTGAGCCCGCACACACCACAACTACTGAAGCCCATGCTCTGCAACAAGGGAAGCTACCTCAGTGAGAAGTCCGCACACCACAACGAAGAGTAGCCCCCGCTCTCTGCAACTAGACAAAGCCCGCACACAACAAGGAAGATCCAACCCAGCCAAAAATAAAATACATTAAAAATAAATAAATAAAAGCTCACAGATTCAAAAAAATGAATAAAAATTTAAAAATAAAATAAAACCACACAGATTTAAATATTTATATATCTTCCAGAGCCTCTTGTAGAAGCCTCAGCCTCTGAGAGAACATCAGGGAATATCATCCCCAACAAGACAAAGTCCCAGAGAAGTCCCAAAACTACCTGGGACAGATTATCATCCCTGGTTACAGGGCTGGTCAGTGACAGAGGAGGATTTGAACCCAGGTCTGTGTGATTCCAACCTCCATGCCCCTTCTTTCGCTCTATGCGTCTTCCTGCTCTTGAGTTGTCTAAACTTGGCTGAGCCACCCAAGTGATGTCACCATCGTTGTCATTCCAACCAAGTGTCGGAGGCCTGGTCCCTGAGACAGGTACCAGGCCAGCATTTACTTGGAGTTCATGGTGAGTCTGGACTGTGTCAAGCCCTGTACAGGCACACACTTGCCTGATTCCAAAACAACAGGACGAGGTAGCTAGCCATTATCACCCCCATTTTGCAGATGAGGAAATTATGATCAGAGAGGTCATCACTTGCCCGAGGTGACATGCTGGCAAATGGAGCTGGACTGTCTCCTGGGCAGTGCTGACAGTGAGGGTAAACTGAGGCTTACGGCTGAGAGTGCGTATCCAGTCGTCCACGCCGTGGCGCTAAGTGCACATGCACTTGGATTGGTGTTGATTGGTGTCCTGGGCTCTGACTAACAAATGCTCACGAAGCAGCCCCTGGGTACCAGGCACTGGTCCTACCTTCTGGAGGGGCTGCGTCATGAGCAGATGGAGGCATCTGAGTGATAATCACTTGCTGGTCATGATGCAAATGAAAGTTGTGTAAGTGCCATCAAGGAGACATCCAGGGTGCCGAGAGGGTAGAGCAGGGTAACTCATCTGTTCTGGGAAGACATCAGGACAAGACCACCACCTGTTTCTTTCTTTAAAATTTTTTAAATTTAATATTTGTTTATTATTTATTAAATATTTATTATTTTTAAATGTTTATTTATTTGGCTGCGCTGGGTCTTAGTTGTGGCACACAGGATCTTTGTTGCCCTCTGTGAGATCTTCCTTGCCGTGTGCAGGATCTTTTAGTTGCAGTATGCGTGCTCTTAGTTGCAGCACGCGGGATCTAGTTCCCTGACCAGGGATCGAACCCGGGCCCCCTGCATTGGGAGCGTGGAGTCTTAACCACTGGACCACCGGGGAAGTCCCCCATCATCTATTTCTAAAGCAGGCCTTCTCGCCCTCAGCTGTATGGACATTTCTTTTCCAGGTCATTCCTTGTAGCATGCTTGGCAGCACATGTGGCCTCTACCCACTAGATGCCAGTAGCACCCCTGACCCCCATTATGACAACCAAACATGTCTCCAGACACTGCCAAAGTCCCCCAGGAGGCAAAACTGCCCTTGGTTGAGAACCCTGGATTTAAAGTTTGGTTTGGCAGTCGGGCAAATGTGCCATCTTCTGCAGGGGCACCGGAGCAGTCCACTCCCGGGGGACACAGGACTCCTCCAGTGGGCAGTGGGTTCTTAGCTAGTATGCTGCCGCCCCACCCAAGACCAGGAGAGCACGGAGGGTGGATGTGAGGTCGGGTCTGCGGCAGCCCTGTTGGAGACTGTTGGGTACTGCCCTGTACCTGGAGTCTATCCAAACGTTTCCAGCATGGTGTGCGGGGTGGGGGTGTGTGTGTTAGAGACAGACAGACAGAGAGCAGAAGGTAGAGGAGGGGGCTAGATTTATACCTTCAGGGTTGCTTGAGATGCTGCATAAAAACTGAATTGGGTGTGGTCATGCCAGACAGAAGTGGTCAGCTGGAGAACAGCCAGGCAGGCAGGTCCTGTAACCCCAGGACTGTGTCCATCTGCAGTGTGTGCAAGGATTGAGCGCTTGATTTGGTACGACCGAACCAGGTCTTGAGAGCAGAAAAAACAACCTGTCTCGGCTGTGATGTGCGTTTCTCCGGGAAGTGGATCTTGCACAGTGAAAAAAGTAAGCTTGACTTAAGAAGAGAGAGTCTGTCCAGTGATCTGTGTAATAATCATGGGTTGCTTCCTGGTCACTGGCACAGTGAGAAGCACCCCCAGGAAGTGGGTGTGGTTAGCAGTGCTTTTCTAAGCAAACAAGGCATTTGGGAGATGGGGGCGGGGGTGGGGGATGGCGAGAAGTGCAAGAGGAATTTACCGTCTCTGTTCCAGCTGAAGGAAGAGGTTGGCCAGTGCCTCTCCCCTTCCTCCTTCCCAGTGCCAGACTACCTGGTGGAAAAGGAAAAGATGATTATCATGTTCTAGGTGTCAGAATACCAGGAATAATTTTGCAAAAATACTCAGCGTTTTCCTAACTATGAGGTCTCCTCTGTGGTACCGTGTCCTCCCACACCCTTCAGGTGTTTCATGTGGCTTCTTCCCAGACCTGCTAGACACCCAGACCTTGGCCAGGTTCCCCACCCTCCTTAGGTTATTGCAGACATCTCCTAGAACAGGCTGTGATATCGCCAGTCACCATCAGGGGGCACTCTCTGTGGTATGGGGCAAACTTAACTGAGAATCCCAGACGTTCAGGGTCCAGGGTTCTAAGCCCGTGCATTGTTGCCTTGTTCTGTCAGCTTTGTGAGTTCCAGTGGTTGCATCTGTAATAGCCAACAACTGGAAACAATCCATCAGCAGTAGAACAGATAAATAAATTGTGCTCTAGTCATTTGGTGGAATATTATGCAGCCATGAAAATTAGCGAACCATCACTACACACATCATGCATGAATCTCACTAATAACCTTGAGTCAAAAGCATATATATTGCATGTTACCATTTACACAAAGTTCAAACCCCAGCCAAACAAATCTCCTGGGGGCTGGTAATGTCTGTTTCTCGATTTGGAGGCTGGTTATATGGGTCAGTTTGTGAAAATTCGAGCTGTACAGTTAAGATCTGCACACTTTCTCTTTGTATGTTATACTTTAAAAAGACATGTCAGTACAAAACCAATGTGCCTAATAGCAATCCTGCTTTTTTTCACAGATTGATGGACAGAATGAGCTGAAAGCCATTGAGAAAGAGAAGACGGTGGTTGCTCTGCCAGCCAAGGAAGCAAGCAAATGCCACAGAGAGGATCTGGCCGAAGCATTTTATGTAAGAATTGAATTTGTATCTGATGCCAGGTGCGGTAGGGTTTTTAGAGTAAGAAAGCAAAGTCCTGAAAGTGGCTTTAGAATTCTGTGCTGTAGTACATTTTTATCGTCACTGTTAGAAAATACTATCGCTGCTGAACCATTCTGATTTCCACCAGGAATGGCATCCACATTAATGGCAGTGGCGCTAATCCTCAAGGCCCTTCCTAGCAGCCAGGATCCTCCCAGCTCTCTGTGTACCTGTTGATGGGAGATAGAGGATGTCTCGGGGGACCCACACGGTTCCACAGCAGCACAGCCAGAGTTGAGTCCAGGTGTTTTGACATCAAAGCTCAAACTCTTCACCATCTGCTGTGCACATGCTTCATCTTTTCTAATCCATGGTGTTTCCAGTGACTGCAAACAAATCTCACCAGTGTCTCCAGCGAATTTGAATTCCTGGCCAGTACAAGACAAAACCCAAACCAAGAAACCCCTTCCATTCCATGAGGCTCCCCTCTGAGGCTGAAGGACTTTGCTTGCTTTATGTTTTTAATTATCTTTACTTAGATAACTGAGCAAACATGGTGTGTGTGTGTGTGTGGTGTGTGGTGTGTGGTGTGTGTGTGTCCTCACCGCATTTTGCTTATCCATTCATGCATCGGTGGACACTGGGTTGCTTCCACCTCTGGCTATTGTATGTTATGCTGCTATGAATATGGGTGGATAAATATCTCTTTGAGATGGGCTTCCAGTTCTCTTGGTATATACACCCAGAGGTGGAATTGCTGGATTGTATGGTGGTTCTATTTTTAATTTTTTGAGCTACTTCCATAACGTTTCCTATGGCAGCTGCACCATTTACATTCCCAGGCCCGCCCATTTTTCCAAAGATGAAACGTAAGTGTTCCCGCATCTCCAGGTGTCCATACTACAATCGCACTCCTTGAAATGTAGGCCGAAGGCTGTCTTTGAACTGGTGCCCTCTCCTCTGTGACAGCCCATTTTCCTTGAGCATCGTGGAAGCGGCTGGCTTCCAGAGTGGGAATCCTGTGACTTGGGCTCCTTAATCCTTACCGGCCCATCCTTCTCCCTCCAGGTGGATTTACAGAACGGGCTGTCAGAGTTCTCAGTGACACAGCGCAGGCTGGTCCATGGCTGGAATGAGTTTGTCGCTGATAACACAGAACCCGTGTGGAAGAACTATCTCGACCAGGTAGGACTGTAGCTGTCATTCCGTGAATGAACTCGTGTAAGCCTGGGGGGTAGGGGTGGGGGACAGCCATTCATTGTTTAAGTATGGATCGAGGGTGTCCATGGACAAGTCCCAGGGTGTGGAGCAACTGTACTACAAAGTTAAACAAGGCTCTCCCCATTCAGGCTGCTCTTAGCCGGCAGGAGGGGTCACTAACTACCCCAGCAGGTAGTTGTTTCATTCATGGAGGGTTTACCGTGTGCCAGGCACATGCTGACTGAGTAAGTAAGCAAGCCTCAACGTACTAATCTTCCTCCTAATCCCCACTTCGAGATGAGGAGGGTGAAATACAGAGAAGCTGAAATATTTCCCAAGGCTGTGTAGGGTTGCCAGATTTAGCCAATGAAGTTACAGGATGCCCTGTTACATTTGAATTTCACATACATGAAAAAACTGTTCTTTTTTTATCTATGTCCCAAATGTGAAATGGGACCTACTTATACTTAAAAAAAAAAAAAAAGTTCCTTGTTTATCTGAAATTCACATTTAACTGGGTGACCTGTAGTTTATCTGGCAGCCAGGGCCCAGAGTCACGCAGTAGTTAGTGGCACTGCCAGGAAATGAAGCCAGGCATCTGGTTCCAGAGCCCCGGCCCTCTTAGCCTCTGCCATTGGTGCTGAATGCATGGTGCATGAGTCAAATTCCTGGAAGCCACTGGGAAGGGGTGGGGGGAAATGGAAATAGACACGGCTGCAAATTCCTGTCTAGAAATCAACCCCCCACCCCGCAGGACCAGCTCTGAAAGCTCCAGTTAACAGGCAGAACTTCCCATGAAGCCATGAGAACGTGAAGCCATGTAGATTGCCTCAGTTTCCCCTCTGGCCTTTTGCACCCTCTCCCAGCCCTGACACCTCCCTCTTAGCCTAACTCAGGGCTGCCTGGCTTCAGCTGCCTTCCCCTGGCTCACATTTAGGGCTTCCTCGATTGGTCAGTTCAGGGACCAATCACAGCCCTCCTTGCAGCATCCTCACCCTCCATTCTCCTCCAGTCCCCACCCTGCTCATTGGTCGGTTCTCAGTGCCCTAGGGATGTCATTCATTGACGCATTTTGGCACCAAAATAGGCTTCTAGGTATGCAGGTGGTTCTGGCCAACCCAGAAACTTCCTGGAATCCCAGTGTTGGGAAGAGGCTGCAGAGGCTCCTGGAAGGTGTCATTCAGGGAAGGGGGCAGACACGCAGGCTGTGAGGGACATTCCCCCTTCTGGAGTGGGGCCTTGGTCAGTTCTGCCCTGGCTGCTCCTTCCACTAGGACCTGCTCACCTGGCCTCTCGCTCACGCCAAGGGCTCGCCTCCAGCCTCCAGCCAGGCCCTTTCCAGGAATGAAACCTCTTCAGTTTCTAAGAGCAGGAAACGTGCTTATTCTTCTTCACCTCATCAGTTCGGGAATCCATCTCAGGGAATCCTCGCAGGATTGGAAGGCAGCTCCTGATGGCCGTGTTTTCCTGCTCTTGATGGGCACAGGAAGTCCATGTCCTCTCACTTATTCTTTTTGTTCATTGAGCATCTGCCACATGCCAGATGCTGTGATTCTCCTGTCTGTCACCTGCAGTGACAGGGAACTCAACCACTTCACGAGGCAGCCCTGCTTCTCTGTCTCAGGAGACTCAGCATTAGGAATTCTACCTTAGCGTGACCCAAGATCCCTGCCCTGGAGTCATGAGGCCAAGGTAGATTCGAGTCAGCCGGGTTCAGATCCCGCTTCAGCCTTGTGACTGTTGATCCTCCTTAAGCCTCAATTGTCCCCATCTAGAAAATAGGCCTAATAAGTACCTCCTGTTCTGAGTTTTACAAAAGAAGAAGCTTAGCCCGTATTAAGTGCCTAATAAAGCTTGCCCCAGCTCCCAGTGTCTGCCAGTTAGCCCTGGTTTGATTTGAGCGTAGCTGTTAAAGAGCACAGGTTTTGGAGTTGCCTGATCTAATTAAATCCTTGGCAGTTCAGTTGCTTTCAGAGCCTCAGGTTGGTCATTTATCAAGCAGGACTACTTAGCAGTACCTGTGTCATGGGGTTGGGAGGAGCCTACGAAATGATGCAGGTAAAGCACTGAGCACAGGGCGTGGCCTGGAGGAGGTGCTCAGGAAATGCTGGTTGTTGCGGTTGTTACTGTTCATTGTAACGAACGTCTCCGGCGTGCCACCATTTCACCGCACAGTATGGTTTCACCAGACCACTCTCTGCCTGTCCCCCTTTACTTGTGGGCTTAGGAGGGGCCCCAAGAGCCAGAAGAGTCTGATTTTCTGTGGCCAGGGTAGCAGTAGTGGCACGTGGTGGGATCTTCCCATTGGATCTGACACTTGTGTGCTGTGTCTCACGGTGACTCACCTGCTTTGGGTGGGAGAGGGCAGGTGCTTGGGAGGGAGGGAGGGAGGCTGGTGGTATCAGTGTCGGCCTGGAGGGTTGCTCAGGTCCAGCCTCAGGGGGAGGGGGTGAGATTATGGGCTTGGAATTAGAGTTCATGGTGAGGCCAGCATGTGGTCCCAGCCTTCAGAGCATCCCGGCCAGGACTGTGGACCCATGAGCTAGCCCTGAGCCCATGGCTGGAGGGGTCCCTTGTGCAGAAACAGGCCCCCTGCTTTCTGAGTCTCCACTGGGTACAGACTGCAGAGAGGGAGGGAGCTGCCAGCCAGGGCCGGGAGAGGTGAGGGCAGGGATCCAGGCAGCGGCGCAGAAGTGACCTGGCCAGGAGGACTCGCCACCGGGGCAGTGCAGACCCAGTGCTGATCCCCACTGTGCTGGGTGACCCGGGATCAGGAGTTCCAACCCCACCAAGCCTCCGATTCCCCCACCTAACAATGGGAGTTGACTGTTCGTTCATTCATTCTAGATAAACGCCTTTAGTGCTCCTGGCCTGCTCGAGGCACTGTGCATAGAGCAGTGGCCTAAACCAAGTTTCTGGTTTCAGGGAAACAGACACTCAGTGAGTGATACAGCACCCAGTGGGCGTGGCCTGAGGAGATGAGTCAAGACAGGAGTGAGGACGTGCGGGCGGGGAACTGGGTGGCCAGCAGAGGCATCTGACTGGTGTCTGGAGGGGGCAATGTCTGAGCAGAGACCCAGTGAAGTGAGGAGAGGAGCCGTGGTAGGGTCTGGATGAAGGATGCTGCAGGAGGGGGACGTGCAAAGGCCCTGAGGAGAGGCCTGGTGCATGTGGGGTAACCCGGCCTCAGAAGGTGGCCTGGAGAATGCAGGTGCATGACGGGTGTTCAGGGCGTGTTTGTGCCTCCTCACCCCTCACTTCTGTCCAACTGGGTGGGAAGTCTGTGATGGGCTCGGGGCTGAAATGAAATCTTATTAACTCCACTGAACCGAGGGGTTCTCCTTCCCTGTGTGAGGTTGAATAGCGTCCCCTCACAATGCACATCCACCTGGAACCTCAGAATATGGGCTTATTCGGAAATAAGGTCTTTGCAGATGTGATGAGTGAGGATGAGGTCATACTGGGTTAGGGTGGGCCTCTATCCAGTGACTGGTGTCCTTAGAAGAGACTCAGACACCCACAGAGGGGAGAAGGCCCTAGGACGGCAGAGGTGGAGTGATGTGTCTACAAGCCGGCGATACCAGGAACTGGAAGAGTCAGGAAAGGGTCCTCCCCTAGGAGGCCCTGGGGCCTCGCCTCCAGGGAGAGCACGGCCCTGTCAACACCCTGACTCTGGACTTCCGGCCTCCAGAGCAGGGAGAGCATAAGTCTCTCGTTTTAAGCCCCCCGAGTTGTCATTTATCGCTGCATCCCCAGGACGCTAATACACTCTTAGCTGCTTTGCCCTTTTATCTGGCCCTTCCTCCTCCCTGGACTTCCAAGGAAAGGGTGTGTCCCTCTCCGGGGTGGTGGTGTTTGGCCATGGCTGTGAGCTCTGCTGGGCAGCTCTGAGTCTAGCCCAAGGACTCTCGGCAGCCCCTTCCCTCTGCAAACTGCCCCCGATCCCCTGACCCCCATCTCCGGTGCTTCCAGGTGCTCTCAGGACCCAAACTGGAACTTCTCTGACCAAAACCTTTTATTAGGGAAAATTTCAAAAATATACATTAGGCGGGCTTCCCTGGTGGCGCAGTGGTTGAGAGTCCGCCTGCCGATGCAGGGGACACGGGTTCGTGCCCCGGTCCGGGAAGATCCCACATGCCACGGAGCGGCTGGGCCCGTGAGCCATGGCCGCTGAGCCTGCGCGTCCGGAGCCTGTGCTCCACAATGGGAGAGGTCACAACAGTGAGAGGCCCACGTACCGCAAAAAACAAATATATATATATATATATAGACACACACACACATTAGGAGGGAGAATAAGATAATAAACCCCATGTATCCACCATTTAGCTTTACTAATTGTCAACCCGTTTTGCCCCATTTTTTATCCCCCTTTTTTCTCTGCAGCATTTTAAAGCAAATTCTAGATACGGAATCATTTTACCATCTATACTTTGGTGTTTATCTCTGCCCTGGAGGACATTGTTCTTTCTCTCTCTCTCTCTCATTTATTTATTCATTCATTCATTCATTCATTCATTCATTCATTATTTTTGCCGTACGCGGGCCTCTCACCACTGTGGCCTCTCCCACTGCAGAGCACAGGCTCTGGACGCGCAGGCTCAGAGGCCATGGCTCACGGGCCCAGCAGCTCCGCGGCATGTGGGATCTTCCCGGACCGGGGCATGAACCCATGTCCCCTGCATCGGCAGGCGGACTCTCAACCACTGTGCCACCAGGGAAGCCCATTCATTCATTCATTCATTCATTCATTCATTCATTCATGTATGTATGTATGTATGTATGTATGTATATATTTATGGCCGCCCCGCGCGGCACGCAGGATCCTAGTTCCCCGACGAGGGATCGAACCCATGCCCCCTGCAGTGGAAGCTCAGAGTCCTAACCACTAGCCAGGGAAGACTGTCTTTTTTTGTTGGTTTTTTTTTAAACCATAACAACAATACTATTATCCCAGTAAGACCATGAGTACTTCATTCACATCATCCAGTGCCTGGTCCAGAGCTGGTTTTCCCCACATGCCTCAAAGGCACCTCTTCACAGTTGATTTGTTAGACTCGGGGTCTAAACAAAGCCCACCCTTTGCTTTTCAATGGCGTGCCCTTTAAATCTAATCCCTTTTCCTAATCTGTGGACTCATGCCCATGGAATGGCTTATGAGATCCGTAAAATGGATATACATAGTTTATTTACATGTTGAAGACATCACTCTTGGGAAGAAGCCTGTAGCTGATTGAATAAGGTCCATCTCAGAAACTCTGATGCAGGTTTCAAGGTTTTGTGGGAAGCTCTTTCGCGGGTCTCCTGGGGTTGACTCCCACCAGTGTGTCTCAGACCGGAGCACCAGGGCTCCCAGGCAAGCCGGCTTTGAGGTGTGGTTCTCTCTGAAGGTGTGATGACCCCCTCTACCCCAGCCCAGCCCAGCCCTGGCGAGGATCCGATGGGAAAGCTGCCCTGAGGGCCAGCTATTGGATCAAGAGCCCTGATAAGAGGGACCGTTTTCTGGAGCTCAGGCAGCCACGATTCCTCCCTTTGACCAGTGTTTATCCAGTGCCTTTTGTAATCAGTCTTGGTCCTTCTGGCTCCCAGGTACTGAGCACCTACTGTGTGCCACCCACTGGGCAGGTCACTCTACCCTCCTTATGCCCTTTAGTCCTCCCATCAGCCGAGAGGCGGGGGGAGGGGCTGGAGAAGTCAGAGGCTTGCTCGAGGTCTGTCAATGACGTCATGGTGGAGACAGCTGGAATTCTATCAGGTTCCTGAGCTCTTGCCTGCCTCCCCATGTGCTCAGATCCCCTTCTGGGTCCTGGAAGGACTGGGGACCCCAGGATGGGTATGGCCTGTGTGCTTAAGAAGATTACATTCTAGCAGAGAATAGAGACAAATAATTTGATACAGTCGCAGAAAAATTGTAGCTAAGAAGGTGAAATACATTTGAGTCGCTCAGTCTTGAGGATTCACAGTAGACGCGGTGGCTGACACCAGGTGGCCCGTGAGCTGACCGCAAAGTGCCCTGTCCCTCCTTCAGAGGAGTTAAAACACAGCAGTTCTGGGGTGAGAGGCATTAGATCCCTTCATGTACCACACTGGCATGATGCTGATGTGCTTCTTTTTTTTTTTTTTTTTTTTTTTTTTTTTTTTTTTTTTTCTTTTTGCGGTATGTGGGCCTCTCACTGTTGTGGCCTCTCCCGTTGCGGAGCACAGGCTCCGGATGCGCAGGCCCAGCGGCCATGGCTCACGGGCCCAGCCGCTCCGCGGCATATGGGATCCTCCCAGACCGGGGCACGAACCTGTATCCCCTGCATCGGCAGGCGGACTCTCAACCACTTGCGCCACCAGGGAGGCCCTGATGTGCTTCTTAACGTCAGCAGTACAAATCACACATCTGATCACATTTCCCTTTTTGCCTTTGCTGCTGGGAAGCTCAGAGCCAAAGGTACAACCCCAATTTAAACAACCATGATTTTCTTATTGATATTTTGACTCCCACCCTGATCCTGATCTTTGGTCTGCTCTCCCCGATCCTGTTTTTATATGTTTGTGTTTATGCCTCCTTTCACTTGTCTGTAACAATTGAAATGTATGTGTGAAATGAGACAGATACAGTAGTCCCCCCTTACCTGTGGAGGGTACATGCCAAGACCCCAAAGGATGCCTGAAACAGTTGATAGTACCAAACCGTATATATACTATGTTTCTTCCTGTACATACATATCTATGATACAGTTTAATTAATAAATTAGGCACAGTAAGAGATTAACAGCAGTAATAATAAAATAGAACCATTATAACAATATACTGTAATCAAAGCCATGTGAATTAATCTCTCTCTCTCTCAAAATATCTCATTGTACTGTACTCACCTTTCTTTTTCTTGTGATGATGTGAGATGGTACAATGCCTACATGAAGAGCTGAAGTGACGGGAGTGACGCAGGCATTGTGACATAGAGGGAGGCTTATCTGCTTCATGTCATCCTGGATCATTGAGCCACGAGGGTGTCAGTGGTTGGGTTCCAGGAGCAGAGGATGTGTTTGGTTGGGGATCCCAGGCAGGATGGAATGGGATAGCACAGCCTTCATTATGCTACACAGAACGGCACAGAATTTTAAACTTATGAATTATTTATTTCTGGAATTTTCCATTTAATATCTTTGGACCACAGTTGACCGCAGGTCACTGAGACTGTGGAAAGCAAAACCACTGATAAGAGAAGACCACTGTACATAAAATAATAAAGTAAAAATCCTTTGGGAAGTTTCTGGAACACTTTTTCTCAGGAGGGACATCACTGGAGCTCCCAGAGGCAGTTACAAGAGTGGATTGTTGTCATTGGGACACACAGGATTGCAGGACTGGTGTGGTGAGAGAGGACCCCTTGGCCCTGCTGGACCAGGGCTGGCATCCCATCAGAGGGGAAGATTCTGACCTGGAGCATCGTGGAGATGTGGCACAGCAAGACCAAGAACTCAAAGGCAGGGCCAGGGCTGGCGTCTTGACAGGGACAGTGTCAGGATGACCCCAGGAAGTTGATGTCAGTGAAACTGCAGTGGTGGGTCTTCAGGTGGAGGAGAACCATCGGGTGGCGGTGGTCCTCCTCCTCTCCTAGCCCTCGGATCACTGGAGGGTTGGCCTGGAAGCGGGCTGTGAGTGAAGAGCTGACGCTGCTACACTGGAGAAAGCCCAGCCTCTGATCTCTGTGAGCCTAGAAAAGATCCCCCTGCCCTGTGTTCATTTTTCAGTTTAAGAACCCCCTGATCCTGCTGCTTCTGGCCTCTGCCTTGGTGAGCATCCTCACAAAGAAGTACGAGGATGCCATCAGCATCGCCATGGTGAGTGCACCCCGTGGGGGGGGGGCAGCGCCCTGATCCCAGACCCAGCTGCCAAGGGGCTTGCTGAGTCTGTGCCTGTCTTTGCTATGCAAGGAAAAAAGAGTTTGGCTGTAGATTTTTTTTAGAAAAAGAAAACACAACAGAAAGAAAGGACAGGAAATCCACATCCTTCTCTACCCGCAAGGAGGGCGTCCTGGTTCCTTGGCTGTCGCTCTCTTGGCGGTTACGCTGGTGGCTTCTAGTTCTTTGCCGTCAGGAACAATGTTGTAATGAACTCCTCCCCTGTGACCCCTGGGTGGAATTGCTGGATCCTGGCTGTGGGCGCAGTACAAAGAATGATTGCTCGGGGACTTCTCCGGCAGTCCACTGGTTAAGACTCTGTGCTTCCACGGCAGGGGGACGTGGGTTCGATCCCTGGTCAGGGAACTAAGATCCCACGTGCCGTGTGGTGCGTCCAAAAAAAACAAAAACGAAACAAAACAAGAATCATTGTTCGTAATCATTACACAGAGAGAACCGTTGGGCACCTTTAAAAAAAATGTGTTTTTTTAATGTAAAAAATGAGCTGTTTTAAAGTGAATCATTCAGGGACATTTACTACATTCACAGTGTTGTGCCACCACCACCTGTGTCCAGTTCCAAAATGTTTTCCTCACCCTAAAAGAGACCCCGTACCCATTACGCAGACGCTCTCCTTCCCCCTCCGCACCAGCCCCTTGAAACCACCATCGCTGTCCCCACGGATTCACCTGTTCTGGGTAGTTCCTATAAATGGACTCATACAGTATGTGACCTTTTAAATGTGGCTCTGAACACAGTTTGATGACTTTCTTTCCTGCTTCCTTCTATCTGTCAAGTGCCGTCTTTTAAAATACAAAAACAGACTCCTTCCATGCAGTGGAATTCGGTGCTTCTGTTCGAAAGCCTGAGGCTAGGTCCGCATCTTCTGATGTGGACTGATGTTTATTAGCTGCTGTTGAGATATAAACGATTATCTCTGTACTAGATGATGCTGTGTTGTAAGTGTATCTATGCTGAAAAATCTAGAAGGATAACCCCCAGATGGGAATCTCTAGGTGCCGGAACTGGAGGTGGTTTTCTGGCTCATCTGTTTTCTAAATTTCTGTACAGTGCTTTTATTTTGCAAGAAGAAAGGAAATAATATTTTGCAAGACGATGCCCCCCCCCTTGCCTCCCCTGGGCTCCTTCACCTGTCGTTGGGCAGTTGGGTGTTAACGTCCCCTCCCGTTTGCCCCCTAGGCCGTGCTGATTGTGGTCACCGTGGCCTTCATCCAGGTGTGTAATGTGTGTCCTGAGGTCCTGGGCGGGGTCACCCGGGCTGATGGGAGCTCTGTGGAAGCCTCCCTCTTAAACACCACGTTTCACATGCTTCCTGCCAGGAGTACAGGTCGGAGAAATCTCTGGAAGAGCTGACCAAGCTGGTGCCTCCCGAATGTAACTGGTAAGTCAGAGACCCCCCCTGGGACTTGTTGGTTCATCAGAGGAGCCAGTGGGCTGGTGAGTTTGGCAATATTTATATCCTTTGTAATGTGATATGGGAGAAGCATGTCTTACTGGGGGTTAGGAAAGCTGGTCTCTGCCCTGCCAGCTGATTGCTACATGCCCTTGGGTGTGTCATTCACCCTCTCTGGGCCTCCACTCTGTCACTGCTGTCTTAAGCCTGGTGCCCAGCCTGGGGGCCACGGGTGACGGGAATGGCTTTGGGGAGAGGGTAGTCCACAAAACTTGTGATAAAGTGCACAAAAGATGTGTGCGTTTTTCCTAGGGAGGCATTCGGAATTTTCACTGGATTCTTAAAGTGGGGATCGGAAGAGGCTGAGAGGCGGGGCTTGAACAAGCTGAGGCACCAGAACTCTGGCTGAAGGGGGTGGACAACTCAGTCATGAACTCCGGCCATTTGCTCAGCTGCCCGCCAGCCTCTTTCCTGCCCGGACATTGCTGCTTTGCCATTTGGTTATCACACAGCCCTCCCCAAAGACATTTAAAAAGGAAAAAAGAAAGACGAAAATGTCTCCCCATTCCTCCTGGGCCTGTCTGCTGAGCACAGTGCTGTGCCATAGGATTTTCTGGAATGTTCTATCATGTGTGCTGCCTGGGAAGGCATCATTAGTCCCATATAGCTACTGAGGACTTCACCCAAGGAATTGAAGTCTTCATCTTATTTAACTTGAATTCAAGTAGCCTCACAGGCTAGTGGTTGCAGCTCGGACAGCTCAGCGTAGAGGCTGTGCAGGGGTTGCCGCCGTGGTAAAGGGAGCCGCAGAGGCAGAAGGGAGAAGGTTGGTTTTTGTTTTTGTTTTGTAATTAATTTATTTATTTATTTATTTTTGGCCGCGTTGGGTCTTCGTTGCTGCGCGTGGGCTTTCTCTAGTTGCGGCGAGCGGGGGCTGCTCTTCATTGCGGTGTGCGGGCTTCTCACTGCTGTGGCTTCTCTTGTTGCAGAGAACAGGCTCTAGGCACGCAGGCTCAGTAATTGTGGCACGCAGGCTCAGTAGTTGTGGCTTGTGGGCTCTAGAGAGCAGTCTCAGTAGCTGTGGCGCACGGGCTTAGTTGCTCCACGGCATGTGGGATCTTCCCAGAGCAGGGCTCGAACCCGTGTCCCCTGCATTGGCAGGCGGATTCTTAACCACTGCGCCACCAGGGAAGGCCCGGGAGAATGTTTTAGGCTTGGTTTTTTTTGTCCATTTAATTTTTTAGTGTATCAGTCATCCCTATGTTATTTTCCCTGTAAAAATGAAACTCTTGGGCTTCCCTGGTGGCGCAGTGGTTGGGAGTCCGCCTGCCGATGCAGGGGACACGGGTTCGTGCCCCGATCCCGGAAGATCCCGCGTGCCGCGGAGCGGCTGGGCCCGCGAGCCATGGCCGCGGAGCCTGTGTGTCCGGAGCCTGTGCTCCGCAACGGGAGAGGCCACGGCAGTGAGAGGCCCGCGTACAGCAAAAAAAAAAAAAAAAAAAAAGAAACTCTTTCGGAAAAGGCCCAGGTCTTTTCCCTTACTCCTGCTAGCGTCCGTTGAGGTTGTTTTAAAGTCACGTGTCTTTCCCAAATAGACGTTGTTGCTCAAAAGAAAGTAACTGAAAGTATCTCGTGATCTGAGGTACTTTGGAAGGATTTAAACATACAGTAACTCTCTATTACCTGAAGGATAATTTGGGGGAAAGAACCTTAACGTGTATTTGGCAAAATGGAGCCTAGGGCTGGGGGATAGAAAGATCTAGTGAGACACAGTTCCACCTCTCATGGAAACAGCAAGCAAAGAGTGTGTGTGTGCATGTGTGTGCGTGTGTGTGCGCGTGTGTGTATGTGCGTGCACGTGTGTGTGCACGTGTGTGCACGCACGCGTGTGTGTGTGTGTGTGAGAACAGGCAGAGAATAATGAGTAACAAAAGAGCACAATGTGAAAGCATGAGAGAGGAGGAGTCAATTCTAGAAGGTTCATCGGGGGGCGGTAAAAACGTCTGGGCCTAATGACTGGATGAACAAGGCTGTCAGAAATCCAGATGTGTGATGTGTGACGTAATCCTATAAGCAGACGGAAGCATCTATGATTTAAATGGCTTGATGAGATGATCTTAAGTTTAAATATCAAGTCTCGGCCTTTTGGGTGAATAGTATGCATTATTGATGTCCCTGGAAGTCACTTCTGAAAGATATTTTTATTTTCAAGAGCAGCGGAGGCGGACAGGCTGGTAGAGTTGAAAGAGCACTGAAGGGACACAGCCTCACTCCCCGAGTCCCTGAGATGCATGTCACAAATCGGGAACAGCATCCGCCCTGCAGACCCTTCCTGCATCACCTCCATCCTTTATGCATTCACTAAATACTTACTAAGCACCTACTGTGTGCAGGGAGATATTGTCCCAGGCGAAGCGATGGGAAGGCCCTGGCCTTCGGGGCGCTCACGTTTCTGACAGGGGAGGCAGATGATGAAGTGAAGGATGAGATGATTTTGGAATGTGGCAGGTGCATTAAAGCCAAAAAGACCCCCTGAAACCCAAAGCCACACAAAAATTAGAAGAAAGAGAACCTCACAGAGATGCGGTAGTGACCAGGGGAGGTGTGGGAACAACCTTAAATAGCTGGCTGGCAGGCCACCCTGATCTGACATGTAAGGAGGAGCTGACCTTTAGGTTGAGGTCTGAGAAACAGCAGGAGCCAGCCATGGGAAGAGCTGAGGGAAGAGCAGATGTATATCTGATAGGTGCTCTTGGATACAAAACCCAGAAAATTCAGCTGTGCAAACCACAAGGAAGTTGTGTTGTCTTATGGTAAGGGATCTGAGGTGGGGGGGATAGTGGGGTTACTTAATTCAAGATGGCACTAAGGACCTGGTGCCTTTTATTTCTTTACTCTGCCATCCTCAGCTTGTTAGCTTTGTTCTTGGGCCAGCTTCCCTCATGATCCCAAAATGGCTGCCACAGCTCCGGGCATCACAGCCAGGTATAAAAAGGTCCAACAGAGGAAGAGGCCATCTGTGTGTGTGTATGTGTGTGTGTGTGTGTGTGTGTGTGTGTACAGAGTGAAAAAAACTTTCTCTCAAGCCCCCAGCAAATATCCACTCCTGTCTCTTAGGCCAGTGTTGTAGATCATGCCTGTCCCTATGCCGGTCATGGCAGGCGCTGGGATCACCCTGATGGTCTCAGCCACTCAGGACCCACCCGCTAGAGCACTGGGCTGTGGGGAGAAAGGCAGTACCTGAATAAGATTGAATTCTGTCAACAGGGAAGAGGGGAATGTCTGCTCCAGCATTCAAGGTCAGCAAACACCTTGAGACTAGAAGGAGTTGGGTGCGTTTCGGGGCGGGGTGACAGGAGGCAGGGCCTCTGGGTTTGACTCCAAGGTCACTGGAGAGGGTTGGAGTAGGAGGAAGTTGTGATCCGATTTTGTGCTTTAAGAGCTCTCTGGCTGCCACGTACAGGATGAATTGAAGGAGGTCGGGGCGGGTGGGCACAGGTCCATCTGGGAGGCTCCTGCCATGTCGGGCAAGGGGCAGCGTGTGGTGGGATTCCAGTGGGAGCCCGTGCACAGAAGCACGTCCGTGTCTAACGGCAGATGGCCATGAGGAACGGTCCTGGCCCTGTGGAAGGGGGTGTCCCCAGCTTCTCGAGCACTTAAGATGCTCCTCCCAGCTTTGGCAAGCCTCTGCCATCCCTGAGGTCCCGAGCCGGGCTCTGCACACCAGAGTGCTGTGTCCTCTGAGGGCAGAAGTGCCGCTAGCTGCCAGCTTCATTAAGGAATCGCTTCCCTAGACCAGCAGAAGTGTCTGGAGGCCGTGTGGCCCAGCCTTGTTTCCAGGCAGAGTGAACAGTAGTCACCCCACTTTTCAAATGAGGCTCAGGGTCTCCTAGGAGCCATACACTTTCCCAAGAGTCTTTTAGGATAGGTGAATTTAAAAAATAATAAAACCGTAAAGGCACAAGGGTTTGTCCATAAGGGAAAGAGAAAGTGTGTTTCTGTAATCTTTGCTCAGGTTTTTCAAAGTGCCTAAAAATGAGATGTCAACATGGGTGCTTTTGCTTTTTCCCATTTCAAACACAGCATAAGAGAAGGAAAGCTCCAGCATCTTCTTGCTCGAGACCTGGTGCCTGGAGACATCGTGTCTCTCTCTATCGGAGACCGGATCCCTGCAGACATCCGTCTCACAGAGGTGAGGGGCCCCAGACCCTGGTCCAGGGGCCATGCAGACACTTAGCTTCTCAGAGGCAGGCGTTCTCTCTGTCTCGTGCACACATGTGCACAGACACAGGCATGTGTGCACATAAAACAGGAAGTGAGCAAGCAAGCTAATTTTAAGCATAAAGCTCCTCCAATGGCATTTCACAAATTATTTATTCTCATTTAAGTATAAGCCTAAAAATTGTGGTTATGTGATTTTTCTAGTTTATAGCAAACTGCAGTGGCAAATTAAACCAGGGTGGGGCTGAGGAATGAAGGAAAAGTTGCTTCTAGAAACGGCCACACTGATGTCAGAGAGAAACGCTGACTGACTACTTAATCACGAGGATGGGAACAACCCGCACAGCCATAAACAGTAGCTCAAGCTTTTACAAGAGCGCAGCTGGGGACATCGGGTGTGGGGCAAGCTCTATACCCAACCTTTGTGGGTCTCAGGGTGTCACAGCTTCACAGAACATTTCCTGAGGCTCTCCGAGATAAATTTGATTCTCGAGAAAAGGTTAAATCAAGTTCAGAGGGATCCGTTGATGGGAGTGATCTATTTTATGATCCCTGGAATAAGTAAGAATTGTTCAAAGCTTTTAGTGATAAAGGGTTAAGCCCAGGTTATCAGCCTGATTCATTTATTTAAGGAGGACATGTTCTCAGGGTCCATAGCAGGCTGTTTGAAGGGTGGCCTGGAGTGGGGGAATGGAGAGAGGCAAAGAGGCTGGCAGCTAACCCCGGGGAGCTGTGTTTACAGCGTCCTGAGCCAGTCTTTGAAGTAGAGTCAGAGGCCAGAGGGCACCCAGGCTTTCAAGCCCCTCTGCCCCTGGCTTTCAGATCTCCAGGCAGGGCAGGGACAAGGGTGAGCAAGGTGGGGCAGGGTGAGTAGGAGGTGCCCCGCACCAGAGAGGATTCCTCTCCGTCCGCTTCTCCCCCCGCCAGCATCCGGCCTCCGACTCCAAGTCCAGGGCAGGTGGGTCCCATTTGAGGAACCATTGTCCAGTGGCCAAGCCCCACGTGCGGGAAGGCTGGGGAAGCCAACGTGACGTTGTCCATGCCTCCCCTAGGGGTGGGCTGTGCCCCACAATGTGAGGAGTCCCCAGGTATGGGGTGGGGAGTCCCCATGCCGATAGGGAGGATACACATATACCACAGGCTCTACAGAGAGGCAGTGTTGCCGAGTGGTTAGTGCCCTGGGACTGGGCATTAGCCGGATCCTGTCATTCGTAAGCTGTGTGACCTGGAGCAAGTTGCTTACCCTCTCTTTGCCTCGGTTTCCTCATCTATCAAGGCGGTTAATGTTTATTCCCACCTCGCGGGGTTCTCCTGAAGCTGAAACGCTAAGACCTGCTGCCTGCTTGTGCAGCACCTGATAGGGGGACAAAATCACAAATATCCGCAGTTGATTTTACTGTTGATCAGTACCAGGCTCTACAACAGTTCTTTGAAACACTTTTTTAAACCCCAAATGACTCCTTTCCTACTTCAGCTGGTTTTCTTCCTGACCCGCTTCTGTCAAATTAAATTGTGCCTGGTCGTTGCCACCACGAGGATGTTTTTTCAAGGCTGCCAGCCGCCAACGCTCTACAGATTTCCTTTTTTGTCTTTTTGCTACTCCACTGAACAATCAGTAGCTTTGTTTACTCACAGTGGAATATTCTTATCCACTATTAAGCTCTTAATTAGTTCCAATTAGCCAAATTAAGCTATTAATTGGTTCCCTTGCATTGTTCAGCCTCCAGAGGCCGCCTGCATTCCTGGGCTTGTGGCCTCAACTTGCTCCAACCGCTGCTTCTGTCTTTGTATTTCCTTCTCTCAGACACTTCTCTGATCCTCCTCTTACAAGGACCCTTGTGATGACACTTAGGCCCTGTCAGGATCATCCAGGGTGTTCTCCGCATTGCAGGGTCATTAATTCAGTCACATCTGCAAAGGCTCTTTTGCCATTAAGGTAACACTTTCACATGTTCCAAGGATTAGGACTTGGGTGTCTTTGGGGGATCGGATGGTCGGGGGCTATTATTCAGCCCAGCACACTCAAAGCCCTCCTCTAAGCCTCTCTGCCCTCCCTCCCTGCCTCAGGGCACCCCTCCCCATATCCTCATCACTCATTCAGTTAACAAATATTTCTTGAGCACCTACTATGTGCCAGGAACTGTGCTGGGTGCTGAGGAGGCAGTGGAGAAAACAGATGAGATCTCTGTGCTCATGGGTTTATTGCCCAGAGTGACAGACAAACCATATCTACTCATGACAGGTCATGATTGCTGCAGGGACTTGAGGGAAAAGCACCGGGAACTCTGGGTTTCCCAAACAGGACAGACTTGCCTGGCCCAGTGTAGTCACAGAGGGCTTCCTGGAGGCAGTGGCTTTTGAGCCATCCTGGAATGGACATGAATCAGCTGTTCTAGGCAGAGGAGGCCCAAGCTGTATGCCCAGCCCTGACTTAGAAGCCAGGCGCATTGATGCTTTCAACTGCCTGCAGTGTGTCTTCACTCAGGAGGGCCATTTCTGCCGCCAGAACCCACTTTCCACCAGCATGACTTAGCCTTTCTCATTCCTGAGGTCTCAACTCACTGTTCCCTTCTCACTGGCCTCCCCTGACCCCTCTCCTGAGGCATCACCCCACCCCCCTGCCCTGGGTACCTGCTGCTCCTTCCAAAGTCTGTTTGCTTTCATGTTTATTGCCAGTGCCTTCACAAAGGCAGGGAGTTTGTCTGTCTCGGCCCTGCTGGATTCCCAGGGCCCAGAAGAATGCCTGGCCCCTCGTAGGAGATGGATGGACAGATGGACAGATTGCCCACCTCCATTCCAATACATCCAAACCCACACCTACCTCCGCACCTGCGTCCCCTTCCCTTCCCCGCGCCCCATTCTTCCTGCTTCTCTGGCCATCTGCCTTCAGAGAGGCACCTTTGTCTCATCTCTCTCTTCCTTTCCTCTTTTTAAGAAAAACAGACTTTATTTTTTAGAGCCATTTTAGCTTTACAGAAAAATTGAGAAGATAGTTGACAGGATTCCCATAGATCCCACACCCTTTCCTCTAATGTCAACATCATAAATTAGCCGGGTACCTTGGTTACAATTAATGAACCAATCGAGGCACGTTATTATTAACTCAGGTCCATGCTTTTACCAGATTGCCTTCGTTTTTCCCTAATGCCCTTTTTTTGTTGTTGTTCCAGGGTCCCATGTTACGTTTAATCATCATGTCTCTTTAGGCTCCTCTGGGCTGTGACAGTGGCTCAGACTTGCCTTGTTTTTGATGACCTTGACAGTTTTGAGGAGGGCTGGTCAGGTATTTTGTAGAATGTGCCTCAATCGGGACTTGTCTGATTAGACTTCTCTCATGCTTAGACTTGGGTTTGGGGGAAGAAGACCCTAGAGATACAGGGGCCTTCTCTTCACGTCCCATCAAGGGTGCATGCTGCCACCATGACCCATCACTGCTGATGTTGACCTTGATCAGCTGGCTGAGGTCTGTTTCCTCACGTTTTAATGTGTTGCCAATTAATGGGGTTCTTTCTGTGAAAGATCCTCATGCTTGGGCAACTGCTGCTGTCGTTCCAGCTGGAACCTCCCCCCATCTTATCCATCCAGCATCCCCTCATAGGGTCCTCTCCCCAGGCTCTGTGTTCATGGGCCTCCTACTGCCCTGGAAGCTCCGCCCTCTGACTGCTCACAGCCTGGCCTGCCCCCACTGCCCCATCCCTAAGTCTGCTGAGAGAACGGAAGCCTGAGCTCAGAAAATGCACTAGAATTCATCTCCACCACAACCTAGCCTTTGGGACCTTGGGCAAGTTTCTTAAGCTCTCAGGGCCTCAGTTATCTCATCTGTAAAGTAGAGATCAGAGCAGCATCTTTTCCATGGGATAATTGTGAATGTTTCATGAGAAAATACAAGCACTCAGCAAACGTTTATTAGCATTAGCATACCATCAACAGCAGTATTTCTTCTCTGAATTTCTCTTGTACTCTTAACTTAGCACCATCCTATTTAGCACTTAATCACCCTCTGTTTGCTTCAAGAACTTGATTTCCAAATTTCTTGGAATAGAGTCTGACTTAAAATTCTTTGGGTGTATAATAAGCATCCACTAAAGTCTTGTTGACTTGACCAATTGAGAAACCGGGCGAGCAGGTTATATTCCAGTTGGTCTTTCTTTAACCAGCAAAAACCAGTGGTCAAAATGAGTTCTGCTTATGTGGTTCTCTGTGTGTTTGGAGGGGTTAGGGTTGGAACTAGGAGAGACTTGGCGACCTTCCAGCCCAGTGTCTCGACCTTCCAGCCCAGTGTCTCCCAAAACTTACCCCACAAGATGATCCACATACTACCTCCCAGGCTTGGAGAGTCTCAGCACCTATTTGCATAGTAAAGGCCCTGAAAAGTCCTGCACTCAGGAGAACCAGTTCGCTGGCTTTAACTCCACGTTTCCCAAAATGTTTTTCACCGTGGAACCCTTTCTCCATAGCGCACCAATTAACTCCCTGTGAAAGAGGGTTCCCCAAGACACAAGTGGGAAAATGATATTCTAACTCCTCACTCATCCATTTTATAAGTGGAAAAACTAAAGCTTCCCAAATCACAGATATGCAAATATGATTTTAAAAAAAGGAAAAGAACTTTAAGCAGTCTCTAGCCCTCGTGGGTCCACTGGGAAACCAGCATGGAGGTACAGGGGGGCTCTTGGGCACGCAGTTAGCATTCACATAGTCTTGTACAAGTGTAAACGCTGGAATTAAAACCAGAACAAGTAAACCTGTCTACTTAGTTCCAGTTGCTGCCAGTTGCTTCCTTGTTCTCTCTGTCTGGCTCTTCTTTCTGTGCCCACTCCCGCCCTCTTGTTGAGAGCCACACTATGCTTCACTTGGCCTCTATTCCTTGGACTGTATGCTTCCCCTCCCAGTGTCACGGGCCTACGTCTTCCAACGTCTAACATGTTTTTTTTTTATATCTCCCCCATGTCCATCCTTCTCTGCTCAAGACTTTTCATGGCTCCTCATTGCTTACCAGGTAATATCCAAATGTCTTAACCAATGCCAAACACAATTGGGTTCCAACCACACCTTCCATACATCCTTGGTCCAGTCATGCTGGTCCCCACCCGGGTCCCCAGGTGGACCAAACCTCCTGTCTCTTTGCCTGGGCCCTCTTGCGTTGATGGGGTTAAGTCCCCCTCTTCCAATCAGTACCCCTTGAGAGCAGGGCCAGCTCTCCTTCCCGCTATGGCTTCAGCACCTGGGACAGTGCCCACCTGTGTCCACTCCCTGTCTACTCCCAAGAGCCTGTCCCCAGAGAGGGTGAATTGGTGCCAGTGCTCAGCGTGCTGGGCTTCTGTCCTTCTAGTGCTGGTGGGTTGCTGGGACATGAGCGGTCTTTTCTTTACCTCCCCCCTCTCTCCATTGCTCTGATGCAGCTTGTTATTACTAAGTTCACCCACCAGCAGTTCTCCAACTTGCCCTCTTTTCCATCCCTAGAGACCTGCCTGATTCTCCCACCAAATGTCTGCTCATCCTTCAAGGCCTGTTTCACGTCCCAGACCCTCCAGGACACTCTCCAGCTCATCCTCCCCACACCAGCCGCTCCACCCTCTTGTTTCCCAAACCTTCTGTGGCAGATTAGATCTGAATAGAACAGCAGGTTGTTCTAACCTCATCTCTCAAACTCAGCCAGTGGAAGGGTTGCCTTCCAGTGTTGTCTATTATTTTTATTACAGTGTTACTTAAATGTAACAAACATCAAGTTAGGTACAAATTCCTTGTGCTTCAAAGTAAGTAAGTTACAACTTATTCGTGTGATTATCATGTCCCATTAGACAGTGTCTTGGAAACGAAATCCCTGCTTGCCATGGAGATGTGCCAGTTTCTGCTGCCCGGGGCCTGTGGAGTCAGCAGCTGGTGGTGCTGGGTGACTCAGTTCTCCCATTTCTTCTTTCATTGTGGGTTAGGAGCTGCCCCACGAGCTCATTTGATGTCCTGGGGATAAAAAACACAAACACAAACTCTAGATCAGTTTGTAGTTGTTTGTGGTAACAGATTAAAGTAGATGGATGGGCTTGAACGGGGATTTATTCCTCTCTCACATGACGAGAGGGCCTGTCAGCTCAGCCACCTTCAAAGATCTTCCCCAAGACCATTCATCCCATTGTCCAGACGGGGAGACACCGTGAGCTGCCAGGGAAGCTGGGAAATAGGGTTGGGGGTGCGCTGGGGGGCATATCATCACTCCCAGCACCATGGGGTTCTGTTAGGAAGGGGGAAGGGGAGGTGGGCACTACTAGACAAGTGGTGGCCCCTGTCAGCCTTGGGGACTGGGGTCCCGTGGCAGTGTGACTTTTTCTTTTTTTCTTTTTTTTTGCGGTACGCGGGCCTCTCACTGTTGTGGCCTCTCCCGTTGCGGAGCACAGGCTCCGGACGCACAGGCTCAGCGGCCATGGCTCACGGGCCCAGCCGCTCTGCAGCATGTGGGATCTTCCCGGACCGGGGCACGAACCCGTGTTCCCTGCATCGGCAGGCGGACTCTCAACCACTGCGCCACCAGGGAAGCCCGAGTGTGACTATTTTTTAAGGACTGTTATTGAATTGTAAACTTTCGGAATCATGGAGCACTCACAGACGTCTATTTGAGAAACCCTGATCCAACTGTTCTTTTGTGAGTTTGCAGAAAGGTGGCTTCTCTCTCTCGGTTGCTCGATTTTGCTTAAATGAGAAGGTCCTTAGGGGCAGAGCCCACCCCGATGCCTTGCCTGTCCTCGGTGGTACCTGGCACAGTTCTGGCCACAGGAGACTCACCTCTTGAGTGATACCTACTGGGCCTGTGGTCAGTTTTGCAAGGGGGTTAAGAGTGCAGTTTCTGGAGCCATCGCCTTGGTTCAGACCTCTGCTCTGCCACTAAGTAGCTGTGTAAACTTGAGCACATTTCTTAATCACTCCGTGCCTCAGTTACCCCACATGTAGAGAGGAGAAAATAATAGCATCTCTCATGGAATCTGTGAGGATTGAGAGATAAGCCTTGTGTGGGACTCCCCTGGTGGCACAGTGATTAAGAATCCGCCTGCCAATGCAGGGGACACGGGTTTGAGCCCCGGTCCGGGAAGATCCCACATGCTGCAGAGCGGCTGGGCCCGTGCGCCACAACTACTGAGGTTGTGAGCCACAACGACTGAGCCCACATGCTGCAACTACTGAAGCCCGTGCGCCTGGAGCCCGTGCTCCACAACAAGAGAAGCCACAGCAATGAGAAGCCCACGCACCGCAACAAAGAGTAGCCCCCGCTTACTGCAACTAGAGAAAGCCTGCGCACAGCAACAAAGACCCAATGCGGCCAAAGATAAAAAATAAATTTTAAAAAAAAGAGATAAGCCTTGTGAAGTGTTCCGCGCCTGGCCTGGCGCATGGTAGGTGTTCTGGAAGCGTCACCCTGGAAACGTCTGTGTGTGTGTGTGTATCTGTGCCCAGGTGTTTTGGGTGTTGACGTGACCTTAGGCTGTCACTGCATAACATGGCTCAGTGCTGCTCAGACTACACAGATTGTACGGGACCTTCCAACGTGGGTGGGGTGTGGAGTGTTAGGGGAAAGACAGGATGCTCTGAAAGGGATGTTCTAATTTAACCATTGCCTAAGTTTTTAAAAAATATTAAAATTTAAAATAATGTTAAAACAGGATATGAGACCTTTATGCTTTCTGAAAGGGGCTGTACATTCAAAGCTTTTCTGTTTCCTGGAGGCATCTGAGGCTGTGTTCTGATACTCGCTTCCTGCTTTCATCACGTTCCTGTTTGCTGTCTGTTGGCAATGACACTAAGGTGCTAGACACCATTCTGGGCTTTGAAAACCAGCTCACAGGTGGGAGGGTGGGTGGCACGCCTTCTTGCTTTGCTCCCCCAGGTCACAGACCTCCTGGTGGACGAGTCCAGTTTCACGGGAGAAGCCGAGCCGAGCAGTAAGACAGACACCCCGCTGACGGGCGGGGGCGACCTCACCACCCTGAGCAACATCGTCTTCATGGGGACCCTGGTGCAGTACGGGAAAGGACAGGTAAGCCCCGGGTGCCTGGGGGCCCTGGCCTCTATCATCTGCAGGCTTTCAGCCTCAGAACTCAAGCTCCTCTCTCCTAAACACAGGGCGTCGTGATCGGAACAGGAGAAAGATCCCAGTTCGGAGAAGTGTTTAAGATGATGCAGGCTGAAGAGGTGAGGGCAGTGGGGCTTTGGGTTTTTGTAAGCTGGGGTTTGAGATGATGCTCAGCTGGTGACACCAGCCCTGCCTGCTCCTTAGGGATAAGGATGGTATGATTAACGTGAGTACACTTTTCCAAAATTTTAATTTTAAAACATTTGGATTTTTGTCAAGATAACTTACGGTGACATGCACAGATCTGAAATGTAGCAGTCAATGAATTTTTATATATGTGTCCTTGTGTAATCGTCACTCAGCTTAAGACATTAAAAAATCCAGGCAGAAGCCGGGGGACGCTGCTGGGATCTCATCTAACAAACCCATTGTTCTCATCCTTTCAGACGCCTAAAACTCCTCTACAAAAAAGCATGGACAAACTGGGGAAGCAACTGACACTTTTCTCATTCGGCATAATTGGTGGGTGAAGCAGTTTCTGCACGGGGTCCCAGAGGGGGTGGGGTGTGTGGAGGGAGCCGTCCTGAGCACCCACAGCTGTTTCTCAAATACCCTGCTACTCACCTGGGTGAGAATTGGGGTTTGGGATCAGAGGTTCTTGGACAGTAACAAGAGGTTTCTCTATCAGAACAAGCTAATGGCTGTAACAGGCAGCCCCCGCATTTTAATGGCCTAACGTGGTCAAAATCTATTTCTTGCCCACACCACAGTCCATGGGCATGTTCCTGGTGAAATGGCTTTCCTGGATAGCTCACCTCCAAACACTGACTTGGGGGCCCAGGCCCCTACGGTATTGTTGCTCCGCCTTTCTGCAGGTCCTGGGAGGTGGGCCATAATTCTATGTAGCCAGCAGGTAGGGAAAGAGAGAATATAGAGGCTTGTCGGGGGAAATTTTTAAGGCAGGGACCAGGAAGTGATGTCATCAATTTTGCCTATTCTCGATTGGCTGGAATGAAGTCACATGGCCTACTTAACTGCAGAGGAGACTGGGAAATGTAGTCTGGTGGTGCACCCAGCCATGTTTCTGTTCTACTAAGCAGGTTGTGCCTGGGCTTGCGCGTCCTGGCCTTTGGCAACACACCAAACAGCATCCACAGATGCTGCAGAGCTAAATTCAGGTCTTACTCCTGAAGATCCCCATGGGGCTGCCCTGGTCCCTTCACCTGCTCCTTCCTGCTGTCTCCAGCTCTGGTTTTGAGTCTGTGTCCTTCATTCCCAGCTTTCAGGATCAACCAGTGCCTGGGCCACTGTAGATTCTCAATAAATGTTGGTTGAATGAACTAGTGAATAAAGGAACAAACCAACCAACCACTGCTCATAGCATGAGCAGTGATGGGAGGAAGTACAAGAGAATCTGGCTAAACTGCAGAGCCAATAAAGTTCTTGGGAGAAACATCTGTCCCTCCTAGCAGCAGTTTTGTTGTGCTTCTGGGCATCTAGATGCATTCATGCATTTAGTGAGTTTCTTATGACATGCTAGACCCTATGATAGGTTCTGGGGCCACCAAGATGAGTCAAGCACAGCTTCTGCCCTTTGAAGGACCCCAGGGAAATAGAGAGACACCTGAACAAATACGAAATGTGAAGGCAGCAGTTAATTTTGCATGGGAGAGTTGGGAAGGCTCCCAGGAGGAGGTGACATTAAGTTGGGTCTTGCAGGATGGGTAGGAGTTTTCCAAGTGAAAAAAAAGAAGAGATTGGGAATTCCAGACAGAGGAAAGGGTAGATTCAAAGGCATGGAAGGTATCTCCCACTCCTTCACAACTTGTAAGAGGTGGTAAATTTAGCAAAGTGTTAAGAGGATATGGTCTGAAGTCAGAGCTCTCAATTCTGTCACGCTGGGGACAGACCTGCCCACCCTTGCCTCCCTGGCCACCCCATCCCAACCCTCTAGTATCCAGTCTCCTTTTCAAATGTCAACTTTGGATTTAGTGCTCAGACTTTGCTCAGTCAGTAGTTTTACTGTTTTCAAGTAGCTCTATGTCCTCTTCCCTCCTCTCCACCCTATTTTGTCCTGGAGCAGTTATGGAAAATGTGTTTTATCTTAACCTGCCAAGTCTGATCACAGCTAAGGGGGCTCTGTGCTTGTGAGACGATTTGGAGGCCATGCTCAGGCTTGGTGGCAGAGAACTGTGATGGATTAGTGATGTCTGTCATGGACGCAGGAGGGGAAAGTGGCTCTGCATCGCCGTTCACCTGCCATCCTCGGGGTTACGTTGATCAGGCTTCTGGGGTAGAATGGATGCCCACGCGGCCCCAGCTGGCCAGAGGACCCTTTTACACTCTGGAGCAGGGGATGGAAACTATGACTCACGGGCCAAATCGGGTTTGCCACCTGTTTTTGTGTGGCTCACAAGCCAAGAATTTTTTTTACATTTTTAAATGACTGAAAAAAATAGAAAGAAGAAGAATATGTTATGACATTAAAGTTATATGAAATTCAAATTTCAGTGTTCACAAATTTGTTTTATGGGCACATGGCCACACCCATGCATGTATTATCTTTAGCTGCTTGCACGCTGCAACGGCCAAGTTGAGTTGTAACAGACCATATGGCCCATAAAGCCGATGCTGTTTACTATCTGATCTGTTATATGAAAAGCTTTCCACCACCTGCTCTAGACATTGGGGTTGCCAGAAGGAGACTGGGCCGTAATAATGGCCCCAAGAGCAAATACCAAGTAGATGTGCTTCAAGGCACATTGTCAAACAGATGCTCTTAGCAGGCCTTTCCACAAGATGAAATTTAAAAAAAAAAAAAAAATCCAAGTCAGAGGTCCTGCAAGGTCATTGCCTCTTATAAGCCATTATTCCTCAAGTTAAATTAGAAAGTAAATCAGCATGTCCATGGCCAGGCCCATGATACCATTCAGACGTTTTTTCTTTTTAATAAATATTTTAAGAATTGCTCTGGCAGAGTGGGAATTTTGAACCCTCAGAGGGTCCAAGGAGGAGATTCAGGGGAACAGTGGGCTCCAGCGGAAAGCAGTGTTTGCCACTTTCCATGGTATCAATACTCACAGCCGCCCATTTCAAGCTACCAGTGCAAAGTTACTGAACGTGGATTTGGGAAGAAATGAGCACAATCAGCTCCTGTGAGCCCCCGGTGAACAAGCTCAGCCTCCTACTGCAGGGAGGCCCCCAGGGTAGGGGCGGGTCTGGTGGGTGCGACCCTGCCCCTATTTTTAATAGAGTTCCCTCCCCCCCAGTTTTTTGCATCTGGGTTCATTTGGATTGAAGCTAAGATTTTATTTGACTACTGAATCCTGTTGCTAATCATAGTATGAAAATAGGGACTTCCCTGGTGGTGCAGCGGTTAAGAATCCGCCTGCCAATGCAGGGGACACAATTTGAAGCCCTGGTACGGGAAGATCCCACATGCTGTGGAGCAACTAAGCCCGTGCGCCACAACTACTGAGCCTGCGCTCTAGAGCCCCCTAGCCACAGCTACTGAAGCCCGCCCGCCTAGAGCCCATGCTCCGCAACAAGAGAAGCCACCGCAATGAAAGCCACCTCACCGCAATGAAGACCCAACGCAGCCAAAAATAAATAAATAAATAAATAAATTAGAAAGATACATAGTATGAAAATAGCCCCTAATAAATCAGATCTTCTGACCCCCCTACTCCCAGCACACGCACGCACACACGCACACCGCTACGACCCAGCAGAAAACTTGTGCTGGCTCCCCTTTCCCTGCAAAACAAAGCTGATGCTTTTCAGCAAGTCTCCCAGGACGTGTCAACAGGTGACTCCTCTCACCTCACACATCTTTCCCTTCACCTGTCCGGCAACCGTGGCCCCAGCAGTTCACGACTGGGTGTTACTGTGGGCCAGGAGCTGTGCTAAGCACTCCAAGTGCATTGTCACATCTTACATCCTGAAATAAGTCCTCGAGGAAGACATGGTCATTTTCCCCACTTTACAGGTGAGGAAACTGAGGCCACGTCTGGCGGCCCCTGAACTTTTCCCCATTATCAGAACATCTCAGCACTTTCATGGGTCCCAGTGTGACTCGTGCCACTCCTGTGCCTGGAGGGTCCATCTCTGACTGTGTGTCCCAGGCATAGCACAGTGCCCGGCGTTTAGGAAACGTTGGGTCAACGATTGACGAAGGACAAAAATGGAAAAAGGAATGTATTTAATCATGAACACGCAGGATAAAGTCAGTCAAGAGACAGCGGCCCATCTGTGCATCACGGGAGCACAGCAGACACCTTGGGGCAAGTCTTGGGGGCGTGCAGCCCATGGGAACTTGTGGAATAATACAGAAATGTTGACAACAGCCCCAAATAAACTGGTTGGCTGTTTCTTTTACTTGAGCTGGCTTGATCCTCTCCTGAAAAAGTAAAACCATCCTCTTTCTCGTAGGCAGGGGAGTTTCTTTCTTAAAAAGAAAAAGGGGAGAAGTGGCACGTGTTTGAGGTTATTCATAATGGTCCTGTGTCTATATTACTGGAAACTTTAAGGAAGTGAGTTTGGAATGCTTTCGACCTTTGGAGGACATACTCGTGCGTGTGTGTGTCTTTCTGTCTGTGTGTGTATACATACATACGTGTATGTTTTTATCTCCTCCCAGGCCTGATCATGTTCACGGGCTGGCTGCAAGGGAAGCACCTCCTCAGCATGTTCACCATCGGAGTCAGGTAAGGGCGCTGCGCCGTTCCCCCTCGTCTGTGCGCAAGAGAAGGTGGGGAGATTGGGGGGCAGGAATGGCGTGGGGCAGATGCAGCCCTTCCCCCTAAGCCACAGTCTCCCCGTAGCACGTTGTCTGGCAGGTGGGTGCCCAGCGAATGTCTGCAGAAGGAATGAAAGCTGACGATTCGGAGTCCCTGTCCCCCTGGCCCGTGGGTTTGGGTGTTCCTGGCTGAGCGCGGACTCCAGAGCCAGCCAACTCACGTTTAGATTCTGCCTTTGCCGCTTGCTAGCCATGCGACCCCGGCCCGGCGTCTTCATTTACTGGTCCTCCTTTTCCCCCTCTGTCAACGGGTGTGATGTCAGCCCTCTGAGGGGCGCGGTGCGGCTGCCCCGGGTGCCCTGCGCAGGCGCTGCAGCCACGCGGAGCGCGCGGTGGGTGCGCGTTCCCATTACACACGTGGAGCTCGGCCCTTGATTTATGGAGGCGGCTGCAGGCGAGGTCAGAGAACATGTAGCCGGGGCCACGCGGCTGGCTGCAGGGCTGGGGATCGGGGCCTTGACTTCAAGCCCAGGGAACCTGCCCCTCCCCGACCTGGTGATGCTCATAAGCGACCGCCCCACCCTGGGTCCCAGTGGAGAAGCAGAGGCAGACAGGAGAAGGCAGGCTCTATGCCGGGGCGTGAAGTTGCCACAGCTTTTCCACGGCTGCTCGGGGACATGGGGTGCTGGGGATCGTCCCTAATGGGGCACGTCCCAGCGGAAGGGAAGCCGGTAATCGGGGACGTGGAGGACCCACGTCAGGCCCCTCCTAGTTTCCTCAGGGTGACCCCCCCTTGTGTTGTTGTCTGTAAGATGGTCAGGTGTTACGTGGAAGATGAATGTCGGTGAGCAAAAATACATACTTAGTACATCAAACCCACAGTGTAAACAAACTTAGGTGCCCGTCAAGTAGAACAGATAAACAGCATACAGTGGAATACTATTCAGCCACGAGAAGGAGGGAAGCCAGTGGGGGAAGGGCACCTGGCAGGAAGTGAGAGAGTGGCATGGACATATATACACTACCAAATGTAAAACAGATAGCTAGTGGGAAGCAGCCGCACAGCACAGGGAGATCAGCTCGGTGCTTTGTGACCACCTAGAGGGGTGGGAGAGAGACGCAATAGGGAGGGGATATGGGGACATATGTATGTGTATAGCTGACTCACTTTGTTGTACAGCAGAAACTAACACACCATTGAAAAGCAACTATACTCCAATAAAGATGTTAAAAAAAAAAGTGAAGCACTGACACATGCTACAGTGTGGATGCCACAGAAACATGAGGCTAAGAGAAGGCAACCAGACACAAATGGCCACACACCACGTGACTTTGTTTCTACGAAATGCACCAAATAGGCAAATCCATACAGATAGAACGTAGATTAGTGGCTGCCAGGGACTGGGGTCGGGGAATGAGGAGGGACCCCAACAGTTATGGGGTTTCTTCTGGGGGTGATGAAAAGGCTCTAAAAGTGATTGTAGTGATAGTTATACAACTCTGAATATAAAACCACTGAATTATGTACTTTAAAAGGGCAAATTTTATGGTACGTGAATTACATCTCAGTAAAGAAAACATAAAGCAGGTAATTAGGAAAGCTGTTGTTACAAGGATCCTTGGAACCTTTCTAATTTATATATAAAAAGTAAACTGTTTGCAAACAGCCACGTTGTAACTGTCATTGCAGTAAATTACAGTGACCCACCTCACAATGGATTGGGGCATCCCAGTGCAGGATGGAGGCTGTGGGGTGCTGCTTCCCACAGGGCCAGCCAGTGTGGGCAAGAGAACCTTGCTTTAGGGGGTTGAGTGTACACGTCTCTGGTACAGAGTCAAGTCTGTCTGTGTAAAAATGAGTGGACACCATTACCTGGCAATTAGCAATAGAAGAAATTCAAATGCAGGTCTTTTAAATTCCAAACGCCTCACTTTTTTAAACTGAAGTATAGTTGATTTACAATGTTGTGTTAATTTCTGCTGTACAGCAAAGTGATTCAGTTATACATACACATATATATATACATTCTTTCAAATGCCTCATTTTTTAATCACACTGCCCTGTGTGCACTGAGGGGCAGGCCAGCAAAATCCACCCGTGGGCAGGTGTGTATCCTATTACTCAGTGACTATTTTGTGACTGAATGGAAGCTGGAAAAGTCTGTGTCTGGTTTTAGAAGCTTTGCCATTCCTTAACAAACAAAATCTCATTAATGCCAAATCCTGGGGACATGAAAAAGAAAGAGGAAAAGTTGGTTTAAAGAATATTATGCAGTTAGAATATTATGTGACAAAAACCAAAAAAGCAAAATACAAATGGCAAACATTTGGAAAACGCCATCTCAGACTAATTCTGAGTATAAAAAGAAAAGATACCCTAACAGCAATTGTCTTTAGGTTTTCACTTTAAATAAGCTATAAATAAATGGATTGATACCAGGGCTTGGGTCTTCCCCCAAACTCTTTGGAACCATGGAAATCAGGCCATTGTGCTGTACAGATGTTCCTGCTGGATTTCAGGCCTTTTCCCTAAAACACACCCGGATCATCATCGTCACATTTGGGTGGTGGCCACAGCAGACGGCTTGCGGAGTTCTAGATACAGAGCCCAGCGTGTTCTTTTCAGTGGACGAGGTCATGATCTCAAGTCGAGCCGGGTTTCCTGACTTTATATCCTGAGCTACGTGCCGTGAATGGTATGAAGGAAAATAGAACCCAGAGCTTTCGATGGCTGTTTATCCTTCCGTGTCAGTGTTGGAGTGTTGACCAGCTAGGTGAGGCGGTTCTAGAATCTTCGAGAAAGTGAAGGGGGCGCGGCCAGGGTCTGCTGATGCCGAGTGGAGGAGGGGGAAGGACTCCAGAGGAGCACGTGACCTCGCTCATCGAGGCACAGCTCCCAGAGGCAGGCCGGTCTCCGTTTCACAGATGGAGAAGCTGAGGGTTAGGCCGACACATCTGCCTGTAGTTACAGGATCAGGGAGTGGAGGAGACAGCCTGCAGACCCCACGATTCTGATCCAAAGCCAGGGTCCGGCTCAGTGCCCCCTAGCCACCTCCCGGGCAGGGCGGGGACTCTCCCTACCCTCCCCGGCCATGGCACTTGGTTTGCTTATTTGCCCCACACGTGTTTCTTGAGCACCTGTTTACTATGTGCTTGCATCGTCCAGTGCTGATGGAGCTGGACCACGGAGTCTGCAGGCTGGTGGGGAAAGTAAACGTGAACAATTGAAGTGAATGTTAGCAAAATAATCACAACTTATGATCAAAGCTACAAAGGAAACGAGGTCGAGAGAGATTAAAAGGGAGGCGGGAAGGGATGTGGCTGGAAAAGGTGGCCAGGAGAGGTTTCTCTGAGGAGTTGAAGCTGGAGAGATGCTGCTAAGGGTGGGCGGGGCGTTCAGGCAGGGGAATGGCAGGGGCAAAGGCGCGGAGGTGGAGCGAGCCTAGCGCATCTGCGGAAGCCGCGGGGAGGCTGTGGTCCGTCTGGGTGATAGGACCAGACGGTGGGGTACATGAGGGTCACACGGAAACTCACGGGCCCCTTTTTCTCTGAATTCTAATCACATCCTCAGAAGCCTTCTCAACACGCCATGCCAGGCCATCTCTACTGTTCTTTTGCAGCAGAGTGATGAAAAGTGTTGGCCATTCTTGGGACGGTGATGGGAGGTGTGACCCCTGGCTTGTTCTGAGGAGGGAGGGGGAGGAAGGAACAGGGCAGCGGGCAGCTGGCTGCGCTGTGGACGGTGGAGTTTGAGGTGAGGGCAGGGCCTCCTGCAAGAGGAGGACGCGTAGAGCAGGGGGTCTTGGACTTGACCGTAACTCACCTCACCATACAAGGGTCCCTGGGAGAGCTTGTCCCACACAGATTGCCGGGGCTCTGACTCAGTGGGTCTGGGGGGCAGGGCCGAGATGCTGCATTTCTCACATGCTCCCCAGGGATGCTGATGCTGCCGGTTCAGGAAGCATCACTCTGAGCAGTGAGGCCATGGCTACAGGTACCCTAGTCGGGGCTCCAGCAGGAGGTGGGGCTAGGGAAGAAGGTGGAGCCCCCAAAAGAAGGCTCAGGTGACTAGGTCTTTAGAGGTAGGGGTGGTGGCAGAGGGTGGAGCCTCAGCCACGAGGGGGTCCCAGAAAAAGCAGGGCTCTCAGAGGCCGTGATGCATGAGAACCTCCCCCAAATAAGGATGCGTTCCATCCCATCTTGTAAACCACAGAAAGTTCCACGAGGCAAAAAGACTGTTAAATATTTCCAGGTCAGTAAGAGAAAAGGCTCCTGTGTCCACCGCATCCCTGCTTCCCCAAGGTCATTTCTGATTTCTTGTCTAACAGCCCCTCTCATCTCTCTCATCTCACTCGGTCCATGGGAAACTTGAAATTGAAAGAAAACTGACTCTGGTCATTTCACTTGTGACTTTGAAAGGATGAGGTTCTTCAGTTTTTAGCAAAAGAAAATCACTCAAAACCTCTCCGTCATAAGGTAGAACTGGCAGGATAGCTGGTGAGGAAGAGATTCTCCAAAATAAACAGCATGAGAATCATTCTTTTAAAAACTTTATCCCACTTCCTTCTGCCTTGAGCGGCATTCAAGATGACCCAAGGTCTACTTGCTTTTCCTGGTCTATTGTAATCTTTGTTAGTTTGCCAATTAATTTTTTATTATTATGATAACATCCAGGCACACACAATGCCCTTCTCATGCCATGTAGGAGGAAAGTGCCCGTGAGAACCCTTTGCAAATGTTTGCTTAGCTGGCCTTGTCAGCCTGTGCCATAAAACCACGGAAGCCTTCTTGCTGTCACCGTAGAAACCGGGCACAGTCCCTTGACCAAATTCCGTCACCTTGGTTTATATAACTCACCCCTGAATGCTCCATGGTCTCCAGGTGAAAGGCCGCCATTCATATACCGTATTTCTTTGATTCTAAGACACACATTCTTTTTCACCTTCTGCCTTCTCAAGTCAGACTGCTTCTCACAAGTGAGGTGATAAGAAAGCATCCCGGCACCGTTAATGGGCAGCATGTTTTTCCTTTCTTAGAGGGTGCGCAGGATAATGGTGCCCTTCCCGATCAGCAGCGCCTTAGATCTGATGAAATACGGTAGCCGTGCGTGGCTTCGGTTGAATGGTCCTCCTCGGCGGCGGGGCTTTCTGATTATTAACCAGCCTATGTAGAGCGCTCACTATGTGCTACGCCAGGGTGGGTCCAGGCTCCTGCACTTGCCATGTGTTCACTCATTCCTGTGTGTTCACTCAGCAAATATTTACTGACTACCTGCGGCACCGTGCTGTGCAAAGGATGGACCGCGCTGGGGCGTGGCATGGTAATGCTCACCCCACAGCTCCGCACAGTCTGCCCCGCACTCTCCAGCCTCCCGCATCGGCCTGAGGTCACTGGCAAGACACAAACCCTGCCCACAGGAAGGGGATCCTGTGCTCAGTCCCAATGCACATTCCCAAGGGAGAAGCTCATTGGTTCAGTGGAGTCACATGTTCTCCTCTAACCCAATCAACCGTGGCTGTGGGAGGGTGGGGCCACGTGGTACAGAAAGAGTTGGGCGGGGGGCGTCCTAAGCAGATGAGCAGACAGCTTAGGCTAAGGCCTCGCCGGGCCACTTCACCTCCCCCAACTTTCATTTCCTTGTCTGGTTTTCTCACAGCAAGTGTCTAAACCATTAGACCAACTTAAAGTAAAATTCAAGGCACCCACGGAGGACCCTCTGAACCTAATAATTCCACTTCCCACTTAGTGTCTGATTCTGGAAATTGCTTTCATAGGGCCCAAGACTTTTGTCTCTAATAGATGACAATTTAAATGCAAAAGCACTTAAATAGGCAAAACAACGGACAGGCTAATTCACACTAAAGTGTGGATGTCTGGTAGGAAAGCAGGGTTTTGCAGGGGGAAAGCTCAGAGCAATGGATGCTGAAGAAGGAGGCAGGTGTGTCATGGGGCTGGGAGCAGAGAACAGAACAGAGAAGGTGGGGGAACCACGGACAAGCTTCACCGGGTAAACATGCTGCCAACGCCAGGTGGGATGCACGTCATCGTTAAGTGCGTGCTAGAGGTGATCCGCCTGGCCTTTTCGATCCAGCCTGGCTGTGGCCGCCATTCCCGAGGGTCTGCCCATCGTCGTCACAGTTACGCTGGTCCTGGGAGTGCTGCGGATGGCCAGGAAGCGGGTCATTGTGAAGAAGCTGCCCATCGTGGAGACTTTAGGTGAGGGAATCCAGCTGGTTGGATTCTTCCAAATTGGACTGCATGGGCATTTTAGTGCCGTGATCATTCAACCTGGGTGTTTCCTAAGCCTGAGAGTTGGTGGGGACGACTTCTTGTTCCTATAAACTCTGGTGTCTTCTTGTGCCAGGTTGCTGCAATGTCATCTGTTCTGATAAGACGGGGACTCTGACTGCCAATGAAATGACTGTCACCCAACTTGTGACGTCGGACGGGCTCCACGCTGAGGTGAGCCCGTGTGAATTTATAAGGTTCAAGTCCAGGTTGTGCCCTGCCAGACCCCTTCCTTCCCAGAGAAAGCACATGGAGTCTTCCAGAGAACAGTAAGGAAGAAACAAATATGGGTTATTGGACAATCTCCTTGCTACAAATAGCAGTAAGGAACATGACTGATGGGAGGCAGCCACCCTCTGGTTGGCGGAGGATGCTGCACCCTTGTGTTGTCACGTTGTCCGTGTTTCCTGTCATATCACAGCCACAGAGTAATCGCAGCAGAGATTACTGCCAAGGCTACGATATTTGCTATCGGCTCTACAAGAAAGAGCTTGGGGCTTCCCTGGTGGCACAGTGGTTGAGAGTCTGCCTGCTAATGCAGGGGACACGGGTTCGAGCCCTGGTCTGGGAGGATCCCACATGCCGCGGAGCAACTAGGCCCGTGAGCCACAACTACTGAGCCTGCGCATCTGGAGCCTGTGCTCCACAACGAGAGGCCGTGATAGTGAGAGGCCCGCACACCGCGGTGAAGAGTGGCCCCCGCTTGCCACAACTAGAGAAAGCCCTGGCACAGAAACGAAGACCCAACACAGCAAAAATAAATTAATTAATTAATTAAAAAAAAAAAAGCTTGCCCGCCCCGGTTCTAGAATATAAGCACCCTTATATGCTCATACTTGGTTTTCATAACTGTAATTTTTACTGGCTGAAGAATGCCCTGTTGCAATTTACTGAAGCACAGCACTCGGTGAGGTATCTGATTAATACGTAATCCTGCAGGGGACATTTCATGCTTGGAGATGTGTTCGTGGTGGGACCATGTCCTGGGGAATGGGTCCCCAGAAAGGGACATGGGTCAAGCGGGGAAGCGTCTTTTTGCCTCCTGGGGACACCCCGTTTTTTGCCTTTGCCCTGTAGGTCAGTGGAGTTGGCTACAATGGCCAAGGGACTGTCTGTCTGGTACCCTCAAAGGAAGTCGTTATGCAGTTTTCCAACGTCTCAGTGGGGAAGTTAGTCGAGGTAAGCATCAGAAGTGCCACCGTGGAAGTAAACATGAATTTAAAACAGAGCTAATGGGGACTCTCTCCGCAAAGAGAGAGAGCAGTTGGACCAGCTGGTTCTCGGTGGTGACCGGGCCACGGCCCAGGGGTCAGGTTGTCACGGCGGCCCAGATACAGATGGAAATATGGGACGTAAGGGAAGAGCCGGGAGCACCTTCCTCCCCGCTTGCTGGCTGGACAGGGAAGGGGCTCCGTGAATGTCGGGAAACAAGCACAGGACGAACGCCGCCTGTTGTGACCATCAGTACTTGTGATGTGAGCCATACCTATCCTCGCAGGAGCTCACGTCCCCTCCCCATGGGAAGTCTGACCACCATCCCCTCCGCGCAGGTCCCACCTCCACGGTGACAATTAACAGAGCCCTGAGAGGGCTGCCCCATTATCTCAGTTGTGCAGATTGAGAAACGGGAGCTCGGGACTTCCCTGGCGGTCCAGTGGTTAAGACGCCGCGCTCCCAATGCAGGGGGCACAGGTTCGGTCCCTGGTTGGAGAACTAAGATACGGCATGCTGGCATGCACAGCGCCGGCCAAAAAAAAAAAAAAAAAACGGGGGGCTCAGAGAGGTAGCGTTGAGTGCCCAAGGTCCCCCAGTGAGTGGGAGGGAGCCGGGATTCACCCCCCTGCTCTTTTTGTCTATTTGTTTCTACTTCTCTTTTTTCAGTTATTATTTTAAATTGAGATGTAGGTCGCACACCACAGAATTCACCCTTTTAAAGTGTACAGTTCAGTGGGTTTTAGTATATTCACAAGGTTGTGCAGCCATCACCGCTGTCTAATTCCAGGACGCTTCGTCGCCCCAATCAGAAACCCCATCCCCATTAGCGGGCACTGGCCATCACCCCACACGCGTGACCCCCCGCCAGTCTGCCTGCCTTCCCACTGTAGTTCGTCATGACAGCTGTGTGACGACCAGCATTCAGCAGAGTCAGTAAATATTAATGGTGTGGATTTTGAAGATCGGGGACTGATGTATTTTGAAGAGTAAACTTGTCCCCTGGCCCCCATGCCAGCCCCAGCTCTGAAAATGGGTCCAGTGTTCAGGGCTGCACCTTTTCACGTGCCTCAGTAAGCTGGGGACCCCGGTGGGTGCAGCTCCAAATACTAACAGACGATCTTTGGAAACCTCTCCTTCCAGGCAGGCTGTGTCGCCAACAACGCCATCATCGGAAAGAACGCCATGATGGGGCAGCCCACGGAAGGCGCCTTGATGGCCCTGGCAATGAAGGTAGGAGGTCTGGGGCGTCTGCACGGGGCATTCTTTCACTCGGAGCTACACTGGCAGCACAATTCCAGGTCCTGTCTGAGTGAGGAAGTCCTCACATGGCCTTGTCCTCTTCTTAGAAGAACACCGGTCATACCGTCGTGGGCTCCCCCTAACCAGCTCATCTTAACTTCATTACACCTGCAAAGACCCTATTTCCAAATCAGATCCTGTTCGCAGGCACTGGGGAATTACACCTTCCATAAGTCTTTGAGGGACACAGTGCAACCCATGACACTCCCCTAAGGAGACTTTTTAGATGTTTTTTCCCTAATCACTCCCCCCATGAGATTTTTTTTTTTTTAAACAAATTCTTATTTATTTATTTGTTTGTTTATTTATATTTTTGTGGTATGCAGGCCTCTCACTGTTGTGGCCTCTCCCGTTGCAGAGCACAGACTCCAGACGCGCAGGCCCAGCGGCCATGGCTCACGGGCCCAGCCGCTCCACGGCATGTGGGATCTTCCCATACTGGGGCATGAACCCGTGTCCCCTGCATTGGCAGGCGGACTCTCAACCACTGCACCACCAGGGAAGCCCCCCATGAGATTTTAATACTGCAGATATTACAGAAAGACCCAAACGAACTTTTTTTGTCAGCCCAATAGTATGTATCTGTTCCTGTACTGTATGGGTATCTGTGCTTTATACACAAAAGGAGATTTTTTTCACCCCCTAAGAACCCATTTTCACCCCTTGGGGGGCGATGGGATGCATGGGTTAGGATTGGTTTACAACTGGGCAAACCAAGGCTCAGAGCTGTCAAGGAACTGGCCTGAAAGCCATCAAAGAGAGAGTGAATGTGAGGCCTGGCAGGGACCCCAGGTGGTGACCGCAGGCACCCCACTTCCCAGGGCTCCTTTTGCCGCCTCTTCAAGTCTGAAACATTCATCCTGGCAGAAACCCCACAGGTTCCAGCTAGAAGCTGTGGCAGAGGCCATCAGGCTGTGCCTCTGGGACAAGAGAAAAGAGATTGATTTCTTTTCGGGTGGGACGTTTGAAAGCAAATGGCTTTTCTCTGTGTGCTAAACGCTTGGGTTTCTCATCTGCCTGAGGTGGTTTGAATAATGAATAATTTAAATGCACTGAGCTTTGCCTAGAGATTGGTTTAGGATGACTCACTGAAAACGTCCCATTTTATTTTCCTAGATGGGCTTAAGTGATATTAAAGATTCATACATGCGAAAAAAAGAGATTCCATTCCGTTCAGAGCAGAAGTGGATGGCGGTTCAATGCAGCCCCAAGAATGAGGTGAGTGTGCCTCTCTGCCCCTTTCCAGCAAAGCAAAATGCAGACATCAGAAGAGTTTAAAGTTCCTGGCTACTTCTGTGAGCTTCCAAATATGTGAAAGTACAGTTGATGGCAATTACACCTTTGATTATCTTGGGCCCTCTTCTGAGATTGTCATCTGAATCTCTGGTTCTCAAAGTGGGGTCCCTGAACCCGCAGGAGCATCACCTTGGACTTTGTTTGAAATGCAGATTCTCAGGCTCTACCCCAGACCCACTGAATCAGAAATTCCAGGGCTGGGAGCTGGTCACCTGTGTCTGCTGGGGATTCTGATGCAAGTTCACGTGTGAGACTCACTGGCCTACAGTACAATGACTGAGTAATTACTACTGGCGTGACTGCATGTCCTACTGACGACACTGACCCCACTGCTACCTTAGGGTCCTTTTTTCGCATCCCTGTGCTGAGTTCTTTACACATATGAATCTCGTGTAACTGTCACAACGGGGGAACGAGCCTTCATCCTGAAGGGGGATCCAGGACACACACCCCGGCATCCACCATAGATGGTGTGGACAGTGAGCTCGCACGTGTGTGCACACGTAGGTTCTGGGCCACCAGGGGAACAGGTACCAAATTCTTACTGGCTGTGCCTGGGTGGGGATTCAGCCAACGTTTTTCCCCCACCTTTTTCTATTTAAATTTTCTGTAGCTCTTCAGATTTTCTGAAATGAAAAAACTTTTTTTTTTAAAGAGATTTTTATTGCCTTCTTTCTACCTTTTTCTCCAAACCTTCTGCTCTTTCTGGAATCTGTCACGTCTTGCCCATGCTGAGATTTCCCATCTCATTCACAGTGGCGGGTAGCTCGGCCAGCTTATCCCAGGTCTTTGCCATGAGTGGACAGGCATATAAATTCCGGGTGCTTAAGAGGGGTTTTGGGTTTTTTTTTAATGTTTTAATACCTTCAAATCTTATTTCCCCCCCAAAGGCAATGGTAATATATTTTCATTGAAAATAATTATAGAAATGTAACTTCAAAAATGGAAGCTCACGACAATCCTGCCCCTCTTTTCTCCCTACCCACTCCCCACCCATGCTAACACCCCTTAGCAGTCAGAGATAGAGTGTTCCAGATTCTAAACGTGCACATGCAGCATGGGGGGTGGTAGTTTCAAAAGAAGGTCATGCCGTAAACAGTGTGTGTAATTTGCTCTTTTCCCTTAAATGCTGTCTTGGACAGCTTCCCGTGTCAGTTGGCACAAGCTCATTCGCTGCCCACTGCAAGCAGGAAGGCGCTGTGCTCGTGCCGGGGTTACAGTGTGACCCACACTGACAAGGCACCTGGCGCTTACGGTCTCGGAGAGACGGAGCTTAACAAATGCACAGGAAGTGGGTCAGCTGCTCATTTGGGTTCATTCTTATGGGCCAAGTTCATGGTGCCTGCCTTGCTTGGAAGTCTCCCTGAAATAGACATCTAGTGGTCAGTCACACACTTAAAGGCACAGCACTGGCTGGGATATGACCAGTTCGTGAAACGTGCGGATGCTCTGCGTGACATCAACCAGGGAGCCCGATGTAGGGCAGGGCCTGGTTTGGGTCAGAGATCGGCCTCACCCTTCTCTGGGCTGCAAGGTATTCCATCGCGTGGATTTCCTGTAACTTCTCTAACCTGTCCTGTATCGGTGAACAATGACGGTCCGGGATAAATAACCCTGCCGTGAACATCTCTTTGTGGATGAGGTGACGGTCACCAAGAGCTGAAGCAGCCAGTGTCAGGCGATTTTTCTCCTTTTGTCTTTTCCAAGGAGCAGGAAGACATCTACTTCATGAAGGGGGCCTTCGAGGAAGTGATTCGTTACTGTACCATGTACAACCATGGGGGTATCCCCCTGCCGCTGACGCCCCAGCAGCGAGCCTTCTGCCAGCAGGAGGAGAAGAGAATGGGGTCGCTCGGCCTGCGGGGTCAGTGCCTGTGGTCCCAGCCCCAAGCTCTAAGTTTGCACATAACACTGACTTCTCAAGTGTATTAACGCAGGGTCCCGAGTCAACGCAGTGATGATCAGAGTGGTGTCAGGCAGGATGCTAATGCAAGCAAAGCCAGGGTGGGCTCTCTTGGGCAGATGCAAGATAGGGAGACCCCCACCCATCTCAGCCGCCAGATGATACCCGTTATCCCAGACGCAGCTCACGTGTGCAAGAAGAGGTTCTGAGTTTTCTAAGACAGGTGAACAGGCCGCCCCTGAAACAATGATTTTCCCGATTGGTCGTCTTGCTCACGGCTCGCTGTCAGGAAAACCCAAAGCTCTTGTAAATTAATAGACATTTCATTCCTTGGCCATTTCCAATTTTCTGCACCAGGGCCGACGCCTTCCCCGATGGGCTGAACATTAAATCTCATGTTTCCCATAGTGTCATATGTCAGCCTGTCGGTTTTCAGAGAAAATGTCTAAAAACACTCTGGAACACGTGTATTCCCTCAGGGGAAAGTGAGAAGCGTTGGCTTGCTGTATTGGTTTCAGTTGCCCTAGTTTTCCCCTTCAGGGGACAGTAATTATAAACTGACAAGCCTAGAAGGTGAGGACATGTCAGGACAGAGCTGAGCTTAGCTGAGCAGGGCAGGGAGGGTTGCTTTGAGAAAGGGGGAAATGGTACCCGCATCGCTGGCACACCCCCCTGCATCACTGGTACAGTGTCATGACTGAGGGGTCACAGCTGGAACTTGCTGGCCTATCTCCCCTCCCATATCAGTAAGGTGACAAAGTAAGGTCCGTTCTCACACCACCCCCTCAGAGCACCTGTCCCCAAGAGCCGGGCCTGGCTTCTGTGCCACTGAAACAGAGTCCTCTGACCCGTGTTGCCTCCTGCACATTTTTCTTGACCTCGGTAGCTGTTGCCCCGAGTCTGCTGGCAATGACAGATAGGCAGGCCGTCAGAAATGCGCCCGTATGCGCCAGCCCACAGGTGTTCTCGTGGCCACTCCCCTTGTGGACTGCACCACCTGTGCACAGAGGCCCGTCTCCTGCTGGGCAAGTTGCTGCTTGCCCTGCTCTCCATCGTGGGTGAGCCGTCAACAGCCGCTGCCCTGCACGGGCCTGACGACCACCGGAAAGATCGTCCCTTCCCTTTGTGGTCCAGGGACTTAGTGCCCAAGCCCCTCGCGGACAGAAGAGGGTCTGGGACACGGTGGGGCTGGGCTGACTGGAGACGAAAATCTTCTGAACCTTCTGTGGGTCTTGCTCTGTCTGCAGTGCTGGCCCTGGCTTCTGGGCCCGAGCTGGGGAAGCTGACGTTCCTGGGTCTCATAGGAATCATCGACCCTCCGAGGGCTGGCGTGGAGGAAGCGGTCCACGTTCTCTCTGATTCGGGCTTGTCTGTGAAAATGATAACGGGAGATGCTCTGGAGACGGCCTTGGCGATAGGTAACCAGGGAATGGGGTGGAGGGTGAGTGCTACCAGTGCTTACTCCTCGAGGGACCTGGTCAGGAGAGCTCACACCTTCCTTCCACGTGCTTGGAAGAGATTCTGAGGTTCGAGGACCAGCATCCCACCTTCCGAGTGGGTGTTTGTCTCTAAAATGTTGGCAGGTTCTCCTAAAGAGGAAAAGACCTCGTGTGCACCGAGAACATTCTCTGTCCTGGGGGCCTTCCACCCACGATCTCACCTCATCTCCACAGGCAGCATCATTGCCTGTGCACACTTCCAGTCTGGCTTCTGCCAGTAGCGGTGTGCCCTTGGCAAACCATTGAGCCACTCTGACCCTCAGGCTTTTCATCAGCAGAGGGCTAGCAACCTTCCTCCTCCTACTCTTTTTATTACTGTTAGCAGGGTTGTCACACCTTGGGTTTCTTCCCTGTCTGTCTTGAGGCAGCCTGGCACCATGGAAAGATCACAGACTCTGGAATAAGACAGAAAGAACCATGTCAGGTCCAGTATTAGCACTTACTAGCCCTATGACCTTGGGAAAGTCACCGCTCTCCGTTTCCTCATCTTTAGAGTGGGGATAAGGCCTTTGTTGCCAGTTCATTCTGTGGATGGAATTAAGGTCAGATACCATAGCAGGTGCTCTCTAATTGGGGCCACCGTGGTTTTGTTTTTCCCTGTGGCCAAGGCGGGGCCTGATGTCAGGTAGGTGGTGTGAGGGGCACGTGCAGGGACCACAGGCTCAGGCCCTCATAAGGGACTGTCCACACCCTGCAGGAAGAAACATCGGCCTGTGCAACGGGAAGCTGAGCGCCATGTCCGGGGAAGAGGTGGAAAGCGCCGAGCAGGGCGAGCTGGCCAAGCGCGTCGGGAAGGTGGGGTCCTCCCGAGGCTCGCCGCCGAGGGGCGTGGGGTGAAGGTGCCACCTCCTCAGTCACTGATGCTTGGCCCTCTCCCGTCTCCGTATCCAGGTGTCTGTCTTCTTCAGGACCAGCCCAAAGCACAAACTCAAAATCATCAAGGTCAGTTGTGTGCCTCTCTGGTCCCTCAGGGCACAGCCCAGGGCGGTGGCGGCTCTGCTCACAAGGTGGTCCAGGGCCCAGCGGTGGCCGCCTCCTCTGCACTGGCCTCTGGGGAGGGGAGAACTGGGGGCCCCGTGCCACGTATACCAAAAGCGGGGAGCGGGAATTGGGTGGCGCAAAGGGAGAAACGCAGAGCCCAGTCTTCGTTAGTCAGGTGCTCCTTGGTGTATTCCTGTTATTTAACTCCAGGCCTTAGTTTCCTCATCTGTAAAATGGGGATAATGTGAATGACAGAATGACACCAGCTAATTCACAAGGCAGGAGAGGGTGAAACGAAGCCAGGGGACTTACCTGGCTGTCCAGTGGTTAAGGCTCACGCTTCCAGTGTAGCAGGTGCAGGTTCAATCCCTGGTCAGGGAACTACGATCCCACATGCTGCATGGCGCGGCCAAAAAAAAAAAAAAAAGAAAGAAACGAAGCAGGGCCTGTGAAGCCCTTGGCAGCTGCCTGGCCCAGCGCAGGTGCCTTCTGATGGTGCATCAAAAACGAAAGGACTAGAACGAGAGACTCCTGCGTTTTCCCGCACACGGATGCTTTGAAAAGTTGCTCTTTAACACGTGTGTTTTTCCTTTTGTGTCATTTTGGGGTTTTTTAGTTCTGCAGAGTGAATCTCTGTGCCAGTCATTCCTCAAAGAGAATATTAATACTTACTGGGTACCACATGGATTCAGGGGACGAGTTGATTATTATTTGTTAATGGTTGTTGACTGAAAAGCACACCGTGAGAGCTGCGAGTTAAGTTTTATTGGGGGCAAACTGAGGACTACAGCTGGGGAGACAGCGTCTCAGCTCTGAGGGGCCGCTCCGAAGAGGTAGGGGGTGGGGCATGTATGTGACTTTAGTGAAGGGGGTACCAGCAGTCATGCACACGTTTTGGCAGAAGGCTGCTCCTGGCCACGAGGAGCTGACATCTCTGTTAGTGATTTTAGTGCTTTTCTAGATACGAAAAGTTGTAAGAATCTGGGTGCATAAAATCTGCTCCTGGAAACAGCCAACCATCTGAAGGCTTGTTCTGGCAGTTCTCCCCTCATTCCCGATCTCCACCCTTAACTCCTTTCAGGGGCTGTAGAAGGTCAGCGGCTGCAGTGGCCAGTGACTTCATCCTTATAGAACCAGACGGCAAGCGAGTTTTTAGTTGGCGTGGTGACGGATAACACATTCACGCCTTCGCTCTGGGCCGGGCACTGTCCCCTCTGTGTTCTTAGTTTAGGGCTCACAACAGCCCTGATAAGGAGGGACCGTGCTCCCACTTTGCAGATGGAGAAGCTGAGGTTAGGTTCAGGGCTTGCCCCGTGCCCACAGCTCGTATGGGGGGAACTGGGATTCAGACCCGGGCCAGCTGACCCCAGTGCCCTCTAGAGAGGGGCCTTTGCCGTGGACCACTCAGTGTGAGAGGCGGGGCAGGAGGAGGGAAGGATCTGGAAGGCAGGTCCTCAGGCTGCAGGCCTCCACTGGCCTCCTCTTTCCAAAGGCTTTGCAGGAGTCGGGGGCGATCGTGGCCATGACGGGGGACGGGGTGAATGACGCGGTCGCCCTGAAGTCGGCGGACATCGGGATTGCCATGGGGCAGACAGGGACGGACGTCAGCAAGGAGGCCGCCAACATGATCCTGGTGGACGATGACTTCTCAGCCATCATGTAAGCTGCTCTTTAGGTGTTTCTTCAGTGGCAAAAATGCCTGGGGTGGCAGCCCCCTCCTCTGCTGTGGTGGGTATACACGGTGTCCCCAGGCCCACCGCCCCCCTCACGGAAAGCAGGGCCACGGGGGCCCCTTCTCCTTGGTGGATCACCGAGGGGCAGGAGGCACTTCGGGAGCCTTGGGTGAGGGCTGGGGTCCCAGGGCTCAGACGAGAGGATGGTCTACAGTCTTTGGACAGAAGGGCGATCGTGGCCTGGGGACCACTCCCCAGCGGCTGAAGCCACCTGTTAGGACATCGGCATCCTCTACTGGTGATTCCCCGAGAACGCCAGCAAGGAGAAACGTGACCTCTGGTGACACCGTCGCTTCCTTTAGCCGGTGACGGAGCTGGCTGACCCTTCTCTCCCGGCCGTCTTTGTGAATAAATGCTTTCTCCTCTCTTGCAGGAATGCGGTGGAGGAAGGCAAGGGGATTTTTCATAACATCAAGAACTTTGTCCGATTTCAGCTGAGCACGTAAGTCGAGGCCGGCATCCCCGCCGTGTGCCAGGTCTGGGAGCAGCTGGTGACAGTGCCCTGTGTGTGCCCTGCAGGAGCATCTCGGCCTTGAGCCTCATCACACTGTCCACCGTGTGCAACCTGCCCAGCCCCCTCAATGCCATGCAGATCCTGTGGATCAACATCATCATGGACGGGCCGCCGGCGCAGAGGTAAGGCAGTGGGGAGCGTGCAGGGGAGACGGCAAGGGGATGCACCAGGCGCAGGAGGAGGCCTCTGGTGGGCGGGCAGGGGGACGACGAACTTTCTGCTCCTCTGCCTGGAATGCTCTCTCTGAGCTACCTGCATGGCTCGAGTCCTCTCTTCATTTGGGTCACTGCCTCCAAGAAGTCCTCCCTGATTTCTCTAGCAGCTTTCTCCCTCCCAGTCACCCTACCCCGCTTTATTTTTGCCCAGAGGGGAACATATTTCCTTGTTTATCTGATCATAATCCATCTCCCCTTTGGGATGTCAGCTTCCTGGGGGCAAGGTTTTTTTGTTCCCTGCAGGATCCCTGACTCCTACAGTGGTGCCCGGCACACACTAGGTGCTCAGGACGTTATTGGCTGGATGAATGAGGAGGGAACGTGAGGCTAACGGAATGAATGATGCAGGAGGAAGGATGGGCCCTGGAGGCAGGGAGGCCGGTGTGAGCGAGCGAGGCACTTCCCTGTGTCTGAGCACAAGGCGGGTGTTGCTCTCGGTGCAGCTGAATTGTTGGTTATTAATCTAATCACCACCGGTGACGGCTTTGCTCCCCGCCACGCCCAGCGAGAGGGCACCTCTTATATGTGCTCTCCCCGGGAATGGGGCCGCGAGCAAAGCCGGACCCCAGCCGTATCTGCCCAGCGTGGGCGACCCCCAGCCTGCTCCCTCCTTGGTGCCCCACACCATCCACTGCGGGCCCAGCCCCGATCCCGCTGCCTTGGAGTTGGCTGAAGGCAGGTCCCCTCAGTTGCTGGGGGGCTCTTTAGTGGGCAGGGCCTGGATCCCATTTCTCCAGGCCAGCTGGGATGAGGCCAGGCCCGAGCTGGGGGTGGGGGTCTCTGAGGTGGCGGGGAACGACCGGGCACCATTCAGGACCACGTGGTCGGCCACAGGCATGGTCTTCTGTCACCGCACTCGTGGCTGGGGATGCGGGAGGGCGGTGGAGCTGCTGGGCTGTTGGTGGGGTCCAGGCTGTGGCAGCGGAGCAGAGGACGTGAGGCAGGAGGGGCCGGGGACAACCTGGAGGCACTGCCCGCGCCCATCCAGGCCTTCGATGTGGACCCTTGTGCGTCACTTCGCCGGGTGGCCTCGCGCATTCAACCACTGCACGTCTTTTCAGTGGTTTATTTCAAAGCGTCTGGTTTTGTTCCGAGCAGCTTGGGGGTAGAGCCGGTCGACAGGGACACCCTCAGGCAGCCGCCACGGCACATCAAGGACGTGATACTCGGCAGAGCCCTCATCCTGAAGATCCTCCTGTCGGCTGCCACCATCATCAGCGGGACCCTCTTCATCTTCTGGAAAGAGGTGGGGGAGTCCTCATGGGCTTGGCCAGCGGGTCTGTGCGGTGGCAGACGCGGGGCAGGGGTGTGGTCCCAGCCCCCAGGGGCGCAGGCGCCGTGGCTGGGGGAGACAAACACACGTGCAGGGCAGAGGGCAGCAGAGGGCGGGGAGGGACTGCGAGCCAACGCTGCAGAGGTGGGACCGGGCGGAAGGGACGTGAGGCCTCACAGGCAAGAGAAAAGGCGGCAGATTTTTTCCTAAATGGGACACAGTGCGTCTCCTGCTTTCTATTATCCCCAGGAGACAATCTGACATCTACTAAAGAAACTCCTGTCTTATTCTCAGGAGGTGACTATTTGGGAGATCTTTTTTTTTTTTTTTTTGCGGTACGTGGGCCTCTCACTGTTGTGGCCTCTCCCGTTGCGGAGCACAGGCTCCGGACGCGCAGGCTCAGCGGCCATGACTCACGGGCCCAGCCGCTCTGCGGCATGTGGGATCCTCCTGGACCAGGGCACAAACCTGTGTCCCCTGCATCGGCAGGCGGACTCTCAACCACTGTGCCACCAGGGAAGCCCGAGATCTTACTTTTTATTTAATCTTTATTTTATATTGGGGTGGAGTTGATTTACAATGTTGTGTTAGTTTCAGGTGTACAGCAAGGTGATTCAGGTATACATATACACGTATCCATTCTTTTTCAGAATCTTTTTCCTTATAGGTTATTACAGAATACTGAGTTCCCTGTGCTACACAGTAGGTCCTTGTTGATTATTTACATGTAGTAGTAGTGTGTATAAATTAATCCCAAACTCCCAATCTATCTTCCCTGCCAACGATTCCCCTTTAGTAACCATAAGTTTGTTTTCAAAGTCTGTGAGTCTGTTTTGTAAATAAGTTCATTTGTATCTTTTTTTAGATTCCACATATAAGTGATATCATGTATTTGTCTGGCTTACTTAATATGATAATCTCCAGGTCCATCCATGTTGCTGCAAATGGCATTATTTCATTCTTTTTTATGGCTGAGTAATATTCCATTGTATGTACGTACCACATCTTCTTTATGCATTCCTCTGTTGATGGACGGTGAGGCTGCTTCCATGTTTTGGCTTTTGTGAGTAGTGCTGCTGTGAACATAGGGGTGCAGGTATCTTTTAGAATTATAGCTTTGTCTGGGTAATTCTATTTTTAGTTTTTTAAGGCACCTCCATACTGTTCTCCATTGTGGCTGTATCAATTTACGTTCCCACCAACAGTGCAAGAGGGTTCCCTTTTCTCCACACCCTCTCCAGCATTTATTGTTTGTAGGCTTTTTGATGATGGCCATTCTGACCAGTGTGAGGTGTTATCTCTTACAGTTTTGATTTGCAATTCTCTGATAATTAGCGATGTTGAGCATCTTTTCATGTGCCTGTTGGCCATCTGTATGTCTTCTTTGGAGAAATGTCTATTTAGGTCTTCTGCCCATTTTTTGACTGGGTTGTTTTGTTGATATTGAGTTGTATGAGCTGTTTATATATTTTGGAGATTAAGCCCTTGTCAGTTGCCTCATTTGCAAGTATTTTCTCCCATTCTGTGGGTTGTCTTTTTTATTTTCATTACTCTAGGAGGTGGATCAAAGAAGATATTTCTCTGATTTATGTTAGTGTTCTGCCTATGTTTTCCTCTAGGGGTTTTATAGTGTCTGGCCTTACACTTAGGTCTTTAATCCATCTGGAGTTTATTGTTGTGTATGGTTAGGGAGTGTTCTAATTTCATTCTTTTACATGTAGCTGTCCAGTTTTCCCAGCACCACTTACCGAAGAGGCCGTCTATTCTCACTGTAGGGGATCTCATTATGTGTCACCTTTCCGTGGCCTGCAGGTTCAGGCACCCTCTGTGCTGAGACAGCCAGTGAGCTAGAGAATTAGGCATGTGATCGTCCAGGCGTTTAGACCCAGCTCTCCCCTGTGCAGGAGTGGGGATGGGGTGCCGGGCAAGCCCCAGGTCTGTTTTTCGCAGGGGTGTTCCCCACAGCACCCCCGCAAGGAGCAGCTGGGCTCTTTCTTGCATCCTCAACGGCCCGGAAGGTGGAAGAGGCCCCGCCTTTGTCCAGCACATGTGCTCAGCCAGGCGGGGGGAGACGCACAGATCTGTCGGTTCTAACACAGGGGTCCTGAGGGCGGAGTCCCCGCCTCCCCCGCACCTTCTCACCCTGTGCACTCGCGTTCCAGATGCCCGAAGACAAGGCAAGCACCCCGCGCACCACAACCATGACCTTCACCTGTTTCGTGCTCTTCGACCTCTTCAACGCCTTGACCTGCCGCTCCCAGGTGAGACCCCGCTGCCCCCGGCAGCACCGGCTCCTGCTTTCCCGGCCCTGGTCTCTGGGCGGCTCCTGTGCCCCAACTGTGCCCTTCGTCTCCGCAGACCAAGCTGATAGTCGAGATCGGCTTCCTGAGGAACCGCACGTTCCTCTACTCTGTGCTCGGGTCTGTCCTGGGGCAGCTGGCGGTGATATACCTGCCGCCCCTGCAGAAGGTCTTCCAGACGGAGAACCTGGGGGCGCTCGGTGAGTGGGAGGGGTCACCCGGGACCGCAGCCGTCCTCGCCGCATGCACGGGGCAGCTGCAGACCTCTCCAGGGTGTGAATTCCCCGCATGGGGCCATCCTGTCCCCAAAGGACTGGGCTCGTTCCTGGACACCTGCACTGGGTAGGAGGGGGCGACGTGATGGGGGGAGTGGAGAAGGCGGGAAACACAGGGGTAGCTCCTAGGAGTCAGGGGAGGGCACAGGGGTCTCAACGTCCCGGCCCACCCCCTCCCTGCCCCAGAGCAGGAGGCTCAGAGCAGGGAGGGTGAGGCCCAGGGGCAGCACCAGGATGGACCACAGTCTGGGCTCAGCCTGTGATGTGGTGCCCCAGCTTAGGAGTGAGTTTACCCTGTTGGGGGTTTTAACAGGGCCTGTGTCACTGGGACCCCACTTATCTGGAGGTAGGAGTGGGCCAGCTGGCAGTTCCTGCTGATAGGGCCATATGCAATGACCACAGCTCTCTGGGCCGCAAGCACACATGCCACGTGGGGGACCCCAGGGACTCCCCTGCATCTTCAGCAGGCTTCTGGCAGATCCATGGTCTCTCTTCGGAAGCTGCACCGGGTGGCTTGGCCTCCTCTGCCTGAAACGGTGGTGACAGGGACCAGAAGTGGGAGGAGGCGGCCTGGAGAGCAGCAGTGCAGGGAGGGCACCTGGGTGACCGCCGACCCCGCTTTCCATCGGCAATCCCAGACCCCACTGGGGAGCCAGAGGGTGAGGGGGCTGGCGAGGCAGCCCCCAAGGCAGAGCACAGGGTGGGGCCCATCCCAGGATCATGAAATGCTCAGCAGCATCCGACGTGGTGAAGACAAGGGCACTGAAAACCTTTGGGCAAGACTGGGAACCCTCAGCTTCTTCCCCAAAATCTAAAAAGCGGGGTCCCTGAGGGTATGGAGAAAAGAAAAAAACCTAAAAATGTTTTTTTACAGATGTTTCCATCCACTGGGAATTCAGGAAGCTTCCCAAGTCTAAAGGAAGTGCAGGGCCTGTGCTGGGCACCATGTCCGTCACGAATCATTGCCCACAGGGAGCCGAGCAAAGGCTCAGGGGGAGAACATAGGGCCAGCCCTCCACAACGAGCCGGAGTCGGGCTGGACTGGGAGCCTGAGCTGTGGCCGGGGGCGTCTGCCCAGGGAAGGGTCTCCTTCCAGCTGCAGCTTGCATCCTGCCCGCCCCCCAGCTCTGAGCCGCCTGCGAAGGCCAGCTGGTCCTTGTGGAGCTGGCGCTGCAGCATTTCGGATGCTGGGCTGGGGAGATCTCTGCCCCCTCAGGAGAGGGGCAAGTCTGGTCCTCAGCTCCCGGGTCCGGGCCCCTCACCTCTGTAACTCAGAACGAACCAAGCACGGGGAACAGAACTCCACGGCCCCCTGGGCTCCAGTGCTGGGCAGCGCAGGGCTGGGGACCGGAGGGGCCAGCTTGCACTCTCTGACCTTTTTCTCTCTTCACCTGTTGGCAGATCTATTGCTTTTAACTGGATTGGCCTCCTCCGTGTTCATTTTGTCAGAGCTCTTCAAACTAGGTGAAAAATTCTGCTCCAGAGCCAAGAAAGCCCAGATCCACCAGGAAGATGTATAGTGGACCCTGACCCATGTAAAATTCCCCTAAATCTATATTTTTATGTGACTGTGGCCCTCCCCCTGCCCCGCCTCTTCCGAGAGGTGCTTTCAGGACACCGTGGCGTCAGGTCACTCACCTGGCTATTCCTGGGAAACTGGCCGGGAGCTTGGGCCCAGCCTTGCGTCCATCCACCAGTCTGTCCCGCCAGGCCCTGGGCCAAACAGTGAAGGACCTGCACAGAAACACCTCACTATTTATTAAATCACAATGATTTTTATTAACCACGTCTGGCTACGTATTTGTGCCATAGCTTAGTGCCATGCAGCCCCTGGTAGGATGAGAAGACGGTGGGGGGGAGAGGGCAGGACCCAGGCTTCTGGTCACACTGCCCAATTGAGGCCCCATCTCCTCATCCATTAAAGGGGGGCTTTGGGTATTTTTAAGTGTGATGCCTGGGGCCTGATGATTATTTTGATGGATTTAATCAGCCCTTTCCTACACGTGGCCAGGTGGGAAACGCACAACCTCAGGTTCATGACCACGTATGTGGCGAGAGGCAGTCACGTCCTGAACAGCCTAAACAAAAGCCTCGGCTTTTGAGGCTGAACAAGACGTGGCCTTTCCCTCCAGAATCAGGAACCGGAATATGTCCCCCCAGCCTGAGGCTTGTTTCCCACTGGCCCCAAGACTGTTTTTAACACGTGTCCACCCTTCCAGCTGAAAGACGGAAGAGCAGGGAGGTCTGTGGCCGGGCAAAAACAACCACAGAGAACCAGAAATGCAACTCCATCTTTCATGAAATGAGGCCAAAGCTATAACCCCCCCCCCCCCCGACGCAGGGCTTTCCAGAGAAATCGAACCAATGGGATGGAGAGGAGAGAAAGGACGTTTGTGTTAAGAAGTTGGCTTACGTGACTGTCGGGGCCAGGGAGCCTGACGTTTCCAGCGCTGGCCGACAGGCTGGAGACTCAGGAAGGAGCTGGTACTGCAGGGCTCGGGTCTAGGTTCCTTTCTTCTCAGGGACCTCCGTCTTCTAGCCTTCGATTGGATGAGGCCCGCCCACACGATGAAGGTCATCTGCTTCATTCAGAGTCTACTGGTTTAAATGTTAATCACATCTAAAAACTCCCAGAGACATCTAGGCACCATGGCCTAGCCAAACTGACACACACAAGTGAATCACTACACCCAGCCACAGGAGCTGTGAGACAGGCTACCCCGGGTGGTAACACCCAGGCCAGACAGGGTGAAGAAGATCAAAGTGGACCCCTGAAGCTCCCAGGCAAAGCCCACATTCCTCCAAAGTAAGATTCACAGCCTCACTAGGCTCCTTGGCCCCAAGTGACACCAGAGCTAAATGAGGAGACACACATATAAGCCATCCCCACAAGAGGGAGGGGGCTGGCTGGAGAAGACCCCTTTGGGGCAGGGGTGATACCTGCCCACAGCTACCAACCTTTAGTGACTGCCTAGACGTAAAGGCTAAATAACGTCACACACACACAGCCTGCTACGGGGCTTCTCTCTGAGTCAGGGACACTCCCTGCTGCTCCCTCCCTTTTCAGGATTCTTCAGCAAATTGCTGGCCCAAGCAATAGGTTTCTCATTAAAAAAAATAATAATAAGGGCTTCCCTGGTGGTGCAGCGGTTGAGAGTCCGCCTGCCGATGCAGGGGACACGGGTTCGTGCCCAGGTCCGGGAAGATCCCACATGCCGTGGAGCAGCTGGGCCCGTGAGCCATGGCCGCTGAACCTATGCCATGGCTGCTGAGCATGCGCGTCCGGAGCCTGTGCTCCGCAACGGGAGAGGCCACAACAGTGAGAGGCCCGTGTACTGCAAAAATAAATAAATTAATAATAATAATAATAATAAAAATAACTAGGGTCGATTGATACTTGCAATAGAAACAACAAAAAAGTATTCTTAACCCTTACTTACACCATACAGAACAAGCCAGGATAAACTGCAAATGTAAAAGGTAAAACAGTAAAGCTTTTGAAAGAAAAAATAGGGATAGGTAAATTTTGACCAAATAAGACACAAAGAGCTAGCCACTAAGTTATATATACCGGATCGACTGGACTACATGCAAGTGAAGACCCTCTTCTCGCCAAGGATGTAATAGAACAGGACCATTAAGCAGCTTAGCTCCATTTATTTTTATAGAACTACACCCATCAACAGCAGGGGGCCGTTCACCAAAATAAAGACAGTAAAGAAAGACCAGAAAACAATGAAGTCAAAGGCAAAAATAGAAAAATAAAATCAAAAGCCAGTTCTTTGAAAAAATCATTGGAAGTGTCAGTCTTGCTAAAGGTTCATCAAAGGGAAAAAAAGATACAAACTACCAATATTAGGAATGAGAGATGGTGTATCACACAGATCCCAGTATATCATACAGATCCCTCAAGATATTCCAAAAATAAAGGAACACTAAGAACAACTTTATTCACTTAAACTTAACAAGTTAGATGAAATAAACCAATTCCTTGAAAACCACAAACTACTAAAACTCACTGAAGATGAAATAATACATAATCTGAGTAGTCATATAACTAGCAAAGACACTGAAGTTATCATTAAAACCGTCCCCCAAAAAGGAAATCACCAAAGCCAGATGGTTTCACTGGTAAATGTTACTAAACGTTTAAAGAAATAACAATCCTGCACAATCTCTTCCAGGAAATAAGAGGAGAGAACACTTCTCAACTCATTTTATGAAGCCAACATTACCCTGATATCAAAACCATACAAACACAGTACCACAGACCAACATCCCTCATGAATGCAGAGATAAGAATCCTCAATGAAATATTAGCAAATTGGATCCAGCCATATATAAAGAGTACAAGACACCAAGAGCAAGTGGGATTAATCCAAGAATGAAAAGCTAGGTCAATATTCAATAATCAATGCAATCCACCATATTAATAGTCTAGAGAAGGAAAACCACATGGTCATATCAATTGAAGCAGGAAAAGCATTCATAACATTCAAACCCCATTCATGATAAAAACTCAGTGAACTAGGAATAGAAGGAAACTTCTTGAACCAAATGAAAATTATCTAGAAAAAATAAAAAACAAAAAAACCTGTAGTCAACATCATACTTAATGATGAAAGACTGAATGCTTCCCCCATAACATTAAGAGCAAAGCAAAGATGTCCAGCCTCACCACTCCTATTCAGCATAATAGTGGAATTCCTAGTCAGTGCAATAATAGCAAGAAAAGAAAATTAAAAGGCACTGGAAAAGAGATTTAAAAGGGGGAAATAAAACTGTCCCTATTCACATGACACTGTGTATGTAGAAACTCCCAAGGAATCTAAAACACAAAAACCTTTCCAGAACCAATAAGTGAGTCTAGGAAAGCCACAGATACAAGGTTAACAAAAAATCACTGGTATTTCTATATACTAGCAATGAACAATTGGAAACTGAAAATTTAAACGTAATACACATTTACAATGAAGCAAATTGAAATAAGTATAAACTAACAAAACACGTTTAGGATCTGTTTGTGTGCTGCAAACTACCAATGAAAGAAATCAGAGAAAACCTAAAAAAAACGGGGAGACATACTGTGTTCATGCCTTGGAAGGCTCAATATAGTAAAGATATCAGTTCTTCCTAAATTGGTCTACAGACTTAACACAATTTCTATCAAAATCTCAGCAGGATCTTTTTTTAAGACAGATAATCTTATTCTAAAATTTATATGAAAAGACGAACTATAAAATAGATAAAACAATTCTGAAAAAGAGGCAAAAAGTTGGAAGAAACATATTTCCTGGTTTTAAGACTTACTATATAGCTACAGTAATCAAGACAGGGCAATATTGGTAAAATAACAGACACACAGATCAATGTCAGAATTGAGTCCAGAAATAGTCCCACACAAGTATAGCCAATTTATTTTTGACAAAAAGCCAACAGCAATTCAAGGGAGAAAAAATATTCATTTCAACAAATGGTGCTGCAACAACTGGACATCCATAGCAAAAAAGAACCTCTTATACTTTCTACAAAAATTAACCAAAAATGGGCAATAGACCAAATCATAGAAGAAAACAAAAGAGAAAATGTTTGGAATTGAGGATTAGGCAAAGAGTTCTTAGACATGACACCAAAAGTACTACCCATAAAAGAAAAGAAAAATTGATAAATTGAATTTCACAAATTTAAAAAATTTTACTCATGAAAGTTACAATTAAGAGAATTTTTTAGAACCTACACACTGAAAGAAAAGCATTATCAAATCATATCTAACAAAGGACTTGGAGCCAGAATATTTTTTAAATCTCAAAACTTAACAGTTAAATTTTAGAAAAAGGGCAGAATTCTTGAACTGAGTCTTCACCAAAGAGGACAAACCCATGGTAAGTAAGCACAAGAAAAGATGTTCAACATCATTAACCAGTAGGGAAAGGCAACCTTAACCCACAATGAAATACACTACACACCTATTAAAGTGGCTAAAATAAAATACTGACAATACTAAGTGATGACAAGGATGCAAAGCATCTGGAACTCATATGTTGCTGATGGGGACGTAAATGCTACAGCCTCTCTGGAGAACTTCGAAACATCCTGTAAACTTTAACATACACTTAGCACGTGACCCATCAATCCTACTCCTAGGTATTGATCCTAAAGGTGACCTATCACACAAAAATCTGTGCATGAAAGTTCATGGCAGGTTTATTTACAAGAGCCAAATCTTAGAAATAACCCAAATGTCCTTAAGAGAGTGAACAGATAAAGAAACTGGTACAACCATACACTGGAATGCTCCCCAGCAATGAGAAGGAACATACACAGAACAACTTGGATGGATCTCATGGGTATTATGCTGAGTGATAGTATCCAGTCTTAAAAGGTTACATACTAAATGGTTCCATTTACAGAGATCCCCAAGGTGACAAAATTATAATGATGGAAAATGGATTTGAGGTTGCTAAGGGTAGGATTAAGAGGGTGCGACTGTCGAGGGAGAACCTGAAGGAGTCTGGGGGTGACAGGACAGTTCTGTATCCCAATTGTAGTGGTGGTTTCACTGATCTACACGTGTAGTAAAATTTCATATAACTTGTGGCAGGGGTCCCCAAGACTACCCTCAGGCTCAGTGATTCTCTAGAAGGACTCACAAGAAGAGGACAACCAGAGGCTCTGTGTTTTGAACTCTCCCAGATTCTTCCCTTTGTCTGGTTCTCATTTGTATCCTTTCCCTGTAATAAATATGACCATCAGTATGACAGGTTTCCATGAGGTTTTTTTTTTTTTTTTTTTTTTTTACCAAATTATCCAACCTGAGGGTGGTTTGGGGAATTCCCTGAACTTGCAATTGGTTTCAGAAGTCTTGGGTAGACTTTGCTATCTGGAGGACTGTGCCCTTAACTTCAAGTAGGCCTCAAATCAAGTACTATGGAAAAACTGGTAAAATTCACATAAGGTTTGAGCTCTTTAGTTCATAGTATTGCATTAACTCTGATTTCCTGGTTTTGATCATTTGGTCTGTGGTTATTTAAGATGTTTTTATTGGGGGAAGCTGGGTGATGGGCACACAGGAACTCTCTGCACTATTTTTACAACTTCTATGTCAATCTAAAATTATTTCAAAATAAAGTTCAAGGAAAAAAAAAGACTCAAGAAAATTGAGCAAAAATATACCAGGCAAATGCAGACAACAACTCACTCAACAGGGGTGACACTACTAATGTCAGATGAGATTTTAAAAATCCAGGCCAAAAGCATTCAGTGAGACAAAGAAGGGAATTTAATAAGACATAACCACCACCAAAAATCTAATAGGCCTGGGTATATACCAACACAACATCCAAATTCATAGAGCACAGTAGAGAAAATTTAGGAAAAACACAGAAACTTCACTAGGAGACTCTTAACTGACCACAAGCAAGGAAATAAATTGATCTCAAAAAGTAGATAGAGGTGACCTCCCTCATCACTAACCTGCCATGTAAGGACACCACCGAAACCTCGATTGATTCCAGGAAGTAGATGTGATACAGTCGACCTCTCTAATCACTGTTCAACAAAACCACAAAAGAATCTGTGGAGAAATTCTCTAGCACACCAAAATTGTAAAACTCTTGGGCCCAAGAGAAAATCAAAATGGAACTGCAGAAAACCTGGAAGCTCATCACACACACACCAATCAGAATCTGTAAATGCAATGATCGCGCCACAAGGTAAAGCCGAGCTCACAGAAAAAAAGTAGTAGCCCCATATATTCTCATTTACTTCTATTTATTTAGTCATTTAACAATCAACTCAAAAAAATGAAAATGAAAAATAAATATAAAACAGCAAAAATAATATAAAAACAATATTAACTACAAACAAAATTGGTAGAACGTAACCTAGAAAAAAAATGAAAACACAGAAAAAAATCTACAACTATGAAAAATTTCAAAGATTTTAGTCAATCTGTGTAAATTAATTTGAAGACATAAATGATGTGGAAAATTTACTAAGAAATATAAAAAATCATCAAAACTGATCCCAGCAGAGATTTCAGACAACCCAGATGATTTAAAAAAAAAAAAAAGATAAGGTTATCAATAATTAACCCCTTCCCTCCACCACCAAACTAAGAAATACCAGATGAATTCTACCCAAAGTTTAAAGAACTCCTTTCATTTGCATTTTCTAGAACCGGGAAGACAGAAAGATTCTAGATTACTTTTGTAGGGCCAGCACAATTTTAAAGCGTGACTTACATAAAACCTGACCAAAACAAAACAAGAAACCACAGACCAACTCATTTATACACACTGCCACAAAAACACTAATAAACATGGGCCAACTGAATGAACACATTAAGAGTGACAGTTTCAAGCACAAAGATGGGGACTTCCCTGGTGGCACAGTGGTTAATAATACACCTGCCAATGAAGGAGACATGGGTTCAAGCCCTGGTCCGGGAAGATCCCACATGCCACGGAGCAACTAAGCCCGTGTGCCACAACTACTGAGCCTGTGTGCCACAACTACTTAAGCCCATCCTCTGCAACGAGAAGCCACCGCAATGAAAAGTCTGCACACTGCAGTGAAGAGTAGCCCCCGCTCGCTGCAACTAGAGAAAGCCCATGCACAGCAATGAAGACCCAATGCAGCCAAAAATAAATAAAATTAATTTTTTTTTTTTTTTTTTTTTTTTTTTTTTTTTGTGGTACGCGGGCCTCTCACTGTTGTGGCCTCTGCCATTGCGGAGCACAGGCTCCGGATGCGCAGGCTTAGCAGCCATGGCTCACGGGCCAAGCCGCTCCGCGGCATGTGGGATTCTCCCGGGCCGGGGCATGAACCCGTGTCCCCTGCATCGGCAGGCGGACTCTCAACCACTGCGCCACCAGGGAAGCCCCAAATTTTTTTTTTTTTAAAGCACAAAGATGGCTCAGTATTTGGAACCTTAATTTTTGGAAGAATTTGGTATTTCTTATTAATAACTCTGAAGAAAAACATGGATGCTAAAAAAAAAGCTTTTTATAAAATTGAACATCTACTCTTGACACTCTTAATAACAAATACAAATGGGTACTTTCTTTGCATGAAAAGTGTATACTTATATATATATATATATATATATATGTATGTATATATGAAGCATCTCAAAACAAAAGCCAGCATCACACTTAATGTATAAAAGACTAGATGCATTTCCATTCAAGTCAGAAATAAGAAGGATGCATCGTTATTGTTAAAATTCATAAAGTATTTGCTGATACAATTAATCAAGAGGAAGAAATGAAAGGTCTAGAAATCAGGTAGGGAAATTATCCTTATTTCCAGGTATGCCATCATAATAGCTGCAATCAACACAGTGTACACCTTAAACTATATAACCTTATGTGTCAATTATATCTCAATAAAGCTGGGGGGAAAAAAAAGAAATCACACAAGCCAAAACGTAACAGAAAGATGCTTTAAAGTACCAGGGGGAAAATGTCAAAATATCTTTAAAAAAAAAAAAAAGCAAAAAACAATCCTTCAAAAATAAAGGGAAGGACTTCCCTGGTGGTGCAGTGGTTAAGAATCCACCTGCCAGTGCAAGGGACACGGGTTTGATCCCTGGTCCGGGAAGATCCCACATGTCACAGAGCAACTAAGCCCGTGCACCACAACTACTGAGCCCATGCGTCGCAACTACTGAAGCTCATGCGCCCTAGAGCCTGCACGCCACAACTACTGAGCCCGCGTGCCTAGAGCCCGTGCTCCACAAGAGAAGCCGCCGCAGTAAGAAGCCCACATCAAAGAGTAGCCCCCGCTCACAGCAATTAGAGAAAGCTGCACGCAGCAACGAAAACCCAACGCAGCCAAAATAAAATAAAGGCAAAATTTTTTTTCAGACAAAAAGAATCATAATAGCTGCAAACTCCCAGAGAATTCATAGATGATCAGAAACAATGAACAGCAGTGGTTCTCTGTGTGAGGTCCCCAGACCAGTCACAGCAGCATCACCTGGGAATTTATTAGCAATGTAAATTCTCTAGTCCCTCCCCAGAACTACTGAATCAAACTCTGGGAGTGGAGGTCCCCAGTCTGTACTTTAAGAAGCCCTCTAGGTGATTCTGATGCGGGCTCAAGGTCGAGAACCACTAGATAAAAGAATTCAGTAAGGTAACGGGGTACAACACTATGTAGAAAAACCAAGAGCTTTCCAATGTTCAAAGAACCATCAGTTGGGGCGGGGGGCAAGTCCACTCACAGTGCCAGCAATGACAACAAAAATTTACATAGCAAACTGAGATGTTCCTGTTCTTGGATAAGAAGAATCAGCATTAGCCAATGTCAGTTCTGCTTACGTTCATTGATATTTAATGCCATCTTGAAAATACTATCAAAAAAAAGAAAAAGAAAATACTATCAAACTTCTTAGAAGTAGTCAAAGTGCTACCAAAGATCAGACAAAATAAGCAGGCAAGTATTTGAAGGAAAAACAAAACAAAGAAACAAAAAAACCCAGTAGTAATAAAGGAATAGCTCTTACATCTTTTTATCATAAAACTCTGATAATTAAAACATGAGACAGAGACCCTCAGTGAGAAAGTAGCATTTTAAGTCAGTGGGAAAGAGACACAGAGTTTAATATAAAATGTACTGGAATTTATTTGCGGGTAAGATAGAGGTATATTTTAAAATACAGTTTGAGCCAAAGCAATCTTGAGAAAGAAAAACAGAACTGGAGGAATCAGGCCCCATGACTTCAGACTATACTTCAAAGCTACAGTAATCAAAATAGTATGGTACTGGCACAAAAAATCAGAAATGTAGATCAATGGAACAGGATAGAAAGCCCACGCATCTATGGTGAATTAATCTATGATAAAGGAGGCAAGACTATACGATGGAGAAAAGACAGTCTCTTCAATAAGTGGTGCTGGGAAAACTGGAGAGCTACATGTAAAAGAATGAAATTAGAACATTCTCTAACACCACACACAAAAATAAACTCAAAATAGACCTAAATGTAATACCAGATACTATAAAACTCTTAGAGGAAAACATAGGCAGGACACTCTTTGACATAAATCGCAGCAATATCTTTTTTGATCTGTCTCCTAGAGTAATAGAAATAAAAACAAAAATAAACAAATGGGGCTTCCCTGGTGGCGCAGTGGTTGAGAGTCCGCCTGCCGATGCAGGGGACACGGGTTCGTGCCCCGATCCCGGAAGATCCCACATGCCGCGGAGCGGCTGGGCCCGCGAGCCATGGCCGCGGAGCCTGTGTGTCCGGAGCCTGTGCTCCGCAACGGGAGAGGCCACAGCAGTGAGAGGCCCGCGTACAGCAAAAAAAAAATTTAAAAAATAAATAAATAAATAAACAAATGGGACCTAATTACACTCAAAAGCCTTTGCACAGCAAAGGAAACCATAAACAAAATGAAAAGACAACCCACAGAATGGGAGAAAATATTTGCAAACGAAGCAACCAACAAGGGCTTAATCTCCAAAACATACAAACAGCTCATGAAGCTCAATATCAAAAAAACGAACAACCCAATCAAAAAATGGGCAGAATACTTAAATAGACATTTCTCCAAAGAAGACATACAGATGGCCAACAGGCACATGAAAAGATGCTCAACATCACCAATTATTAGAGAGATGCAAATCAAAACTACAATAAGGTACCACCTCACACAGGTCAGAATGGCCATCATCAAAAAGCCTACAAACAATAAATGCTGGAGAGGGTGTGGAGAAAAGGGGACCTTCCTACACTGTTGGTGGGAATGTAAACTGGTAGAGCCACTATGGAAAACAGTATGGAGGCTCCTTAAACAACTAAAAATAGACTTGCTATATGATCCAACAATCCCACTACTGGGCATATATCGGGGAAAACCATGGTTCGGAAGGATACATGCACCCCAATGTTCATTGCAGCACTATTTACAGAAGCCAAGACATGGAAGCAACCTAAATGCCCATCGACAGAGGAATGGATAAAGAACATGTGGTACATATATACAACGGAATATTACTCAGCCATTAAAAAAAATGAAATAATGCCATTTGCAGCAACATGGATGGACCTGGAGACTATCATACTAAGTGAAGTGAGCCAGACAGAGAAAGACAAATGTCATATGATATCGCTTGTATGAGGAATCTTTAAAAAATGATACAAATGAATTTATTTACAAAACAGAAACAGACTCACAGACTTCGAAAACAAACTTATGGTTGCCAAAGGGGAAAGGCAATGGGGGGATAAACTGGAAGTTACGATTGACATGTACACACTACTATATGTAAAACAGATAACAAACAAGGACCTACTATACAGCACAGGGAACTCTACTCAATATTCTATAATAACATACATGTGAAAAGAAGTTGGAAAAGAACAGATATATGTATAACCGAATCACTTTGCTGTACACCTGAAATTAATACAACATTGTAAATCAACTATAGTTCAATATAAAATAAAAAAAATTTTTTAAGAGAATCAAAAAAACAAATAAATAAAAAATTAAAATACATTTTGAATGGATCAAAGATTCAGAAGTATAAGTGGAAAGCGCAGTAGTAGTAGAAGAAAACATGGTATTTCTTTTTGTTTAATCTCAGAGTGGAGAAAAACTTCCTAAGCAAACCACAGATCTCAGAAGCTGGCAAATATGATGACATCAAATGCAAAATTTATGTACGGAAAAATAAAGGCAGACAAACTGGAGAAAACATTTACCACACGTGGCCAATGCCATTTTGCTTAATTCATAAGAGCACTCTGGGAATTCCCTGGTGGCACAGTGGTTAAGAATCCGCCTGCTAATGCAGGGGACACAGGTTTGAGCCCTGGTCCGGGAAGATCCCACATGCCGCGGAGCAACTAAGCCCGTGCACCACAACTACTGAGCCTGCGCTCTAGAGCCCACGAGCCACAACTACACAGCCCATGTGCCACAGATACTGAAGCCCACACCTCTAGAGCCCATGCTCCACAACAAGAGAAGCCACTGCGACGAGAAGCCTATGCACCACAACGAAGAGTAGCCCCCGCTCACCACAACTAGAGAAAGCCTGCGCGTGCAGCAATGAAGACCCAACGCAGCCAAAAATAAATAAATAAATAAAATGTATTTAAAAACAAGAGCACTCTTGCAAACCAATAAACCCACACCCTCGGAAACCAGGTGAGGGACAGGACACACACCGTTCCTGAAAAATGAAGCTCTTCACTGTCATTCATAAGAGAAATAGAAAAAAAATTTACTTTTCAAGAATCAGGTAAACAAAAACTAAATTTTAATATAGTACTGGTGAAAACATGGCAAACGGGCATTCCAGGTCTCAAAAGTATAAATCTAGCTTGAAAGAGGTTCATTTGTTAATATCTAAATTAAAAAGCATGTACCTTTTGATCCAGCAATTCGGCTTCAAAGAGTTTATTCGCCAGACAAAACCACACCAAGATGTATATAAACGATATTCATTCCAGTAACGATTAGCTACAAACAGACCATTCCCCAGCCGGGGATGGCTGAACACCAGAAAGGATGGGGCATCCATCTCCTGGGACATTACATAGACAATGAGAATAAATGGGTGGATACAGAGCAATTTCCACCCAAAACAAAGGTGAGGGTCAGACCAGTGGGTACAACACGTTACCTCTCGGGAACAAAATGCTGGAGCGGAGGCAGGAGGAAGACTTAGCTTTCAAGGTGCATCCTTTTGTATTTTGACCTTTTTTGCTGTGTATGCATAAGCTAATTTTTTAATTTAAAAAAAATACGGTGGATCTATCAACCGATGGATGGATAAAGAATATGTGCATGTATATATATACATATGAATATGTGGTGTGTGTGTACATATATATATATATAATGGAATATTACTCAGCCATAAAAAAGAATGAAATTTTGCCATTTGCAGCAACATGGATGGACTTGGAGGGCATTATGCTAAATGAAATAAGTCAGACAGAGAAAGACAAATACTGTCTGATATCACTTATACGTGAAATCTAAAAAATACAACAAACTAGTGAATAAAAGGAAAAAGAAGCAGACTCACAGATACAGAGACCAAACTAGTGGTTACCAGTGGGGAGGGGCAATGGGGGGGGGGAATTATGGGATTATATAAGATCATGTGTGTGAAACCTTTTAAAACTGTAAAGCACTGGAGAATTTAAAGACTCTTCCATTCAATTAAAAAAATTTTCCAGAAAAAAATATGGTGGGGGAAAAAAGTAACAACAGCCGTGTTGTACCATGAACAGCGTTTCTTCACCCCTTCCTTCCAGCGCCTAGCAGGGGCCCTTATGAGTCTTCACCTCCAGGGAGACTGCTAGTCCTTACAACCTGAATTCTTATTCCCATTTTATCAAAGAACAAACTCATCACATGTTAAAACTAGCATCACGGGTTTCTCAGGCCCAGGAGGAGCGTGGTTCCTCGGGTCCTGTGGCCCCGGGTACGGCTGACACCAAACTGGTCTGTGTGCTCAGGACCACACGTGCTGGGGAATCACACGGCTGCCCCACACCCCTTGTGAGGGCCGAACACCCCCAGGTGACCAAGCGCCTGGGCTGGGCGCCCAGCTTCCCTCATGGAGGTGTGCTATCTTAGGAAACCGTCAGGCCCCCAGGTATGACCTGCACTCTTGTTAGAAGAGGCACAAGGCAGAAAACAGGCCGGCAGGCACATCCAGCCTCTCTGACAGCCACAGACAGAGGCGGTGGTAAGGGGTCTTCAACGGACCTTTTATTAGTGAGGCATTATTTCATTGCATTTTTCTAGAAAAATATTCTGTAAGACACTGAAGACTCGGGGCCTAATTCTTCCCATTATGGTAAGGATATCTGAGGGTCCTAAGATGCTGCATCTGCTTCCCATCAATTAAGAAGGCACAAAATGTACCTGAGAAGCTATTAAAAACTAGCTTTTTATAAGGAAAATCAATCATGACCGAGTGTGCATGTCACTGTCTGAGCACTTCTCTTCCGAAGGCCCACGTGCAAGGCCTTCTGCTCAGGGCTCAGCGCAGAGTTTGATGAGCCTCCCGGTAGAAAATGCAGAGCCTGTAAAATGCAAACAGCTCGGTTTACTATGGCTTATAACTGGGGGCAACTCAGTAACAAGGCAGCATTTTCGTCAGATCTGCAGAAGGGCAATGTGTAGCAAAGGAGAAAGCTCCGCTGAGCGGGATTCTCGGTGTGTCCGGAGGTTCTTCAGGCCGCCTCCGAGGGATGCAGGGACTGGAAGGGACACGGCAGCCCTGCCTGAGGTCCAGCCCACCAACATCTCTGCTAGCACTTCAGGGTCACTGTTCGTTTAAAGCAAGTCCACGCTGTCAAAGTACCCAACATCCCCTCGGGAAGCAGCATGGGGTGGGGGTGATGCTGGGAGGTCAGGAGCCCGGGCCAGTCAAGTTACTCACCACCAATTCCTGCGACAAGCCATATGTGTATTAACAGGAATCTTAGCCTCAGGGCCCCGCATGTCCCCACGCTTAAATTAGTAGGAGAACCACAACTTTGCTTCTCTGTAGACCTCCTGGTTTTCCCATTTACTCATAGCACAGATTCACTTAACTCATCATTGACTGGGGGATTTTTGCAGAAACTAACGCCTGTGGACAGCGATTTGTTATGTAAATGAATACTGAAACGTCTCCGGTCAATGATGTTTGGGTAACAAAAGACGCATTAATAAGTCTCTGGTCAGTAATGTGTTAAAAACAGCTGAGAAAGGCAGATACTGAAACTTACTGAAGACCCATGTCACCGTTATCTTCAAAATCTCCAGCTATTACCCCCGTTAGTACACTCTTGTGCCTTTTTTTTTGAAATACAGAAATTCCATGTCAGAGGAAGCTGTTCCCCAAAGCGTTGAGATTCCCATCTAAGCACCTCTGCCCTTTACCAGTAGAAATGGGACATCGAGGCTTTTATCTGGGAGGCCTGTGCAGAGGCCAAGTGACCCTCAGTGAGTGGACCCCCCCTCCCCTACGGCAAGAACTCAAATCCCCAACCACTGCTAATTCCAGTCGGCCTCAAACGTCTCAGCATCGCCTTTGGATTTCATCTGTACAAAATGAGCAAAGTCTAAGAATCAAGTTGGTAATTGGACACTCAGGATTTCGGGGGAGACACACCCACCAATCGATATATAGCATCAGAGGAACCATAAATTAGGCACCTCCAGGACCACCTAGACGTGACCAGCACGCTCTGGATTAAAGTAAAGCACAGTCTGCAGGCTGTGCTCCAGCTCCAGGAAGGCCCGTGCTGGGGGCTCCTCCTCACTGGTCATCAGGCACCTCCCGGAGCCCTTCGCTGTGGCGAATCCGTCCACTGACTTCCAGCAGGGCCTGGGCCGCAGGGTCCACGTCCAGAACGCTCTTGGTGTTCTTGGCCTTGGGAAGAAGGGAAGGATGGGTGTGTTCAGTGACCAAAACCAGGCAGTGACGTCCTGCTGCTGTCAAGTTTATCAGAGGGGAATTTCCCACTGTTGCCACAGGGAAATGTGGTAGAGGCTCTCCCCCGAGCCCCAGAGTCCCCCCCGCCCCGGGATGCCATCGTCGGGAGGTGACGAGGCGCAGGGGCCCCAACGGCGACTCATCGTCAAACCCCGGAACTAGAAGGAACCCCAGACCCTCCTCATCTTGCAGACAAGTCCCCACCCCCCCGGGATCCCACCTCCCTGGGGTGGTTCTTTCTACTAAACCTCCACAGACCCCAGACAGGATTCTCTCCTCTCCTGTGCACCCACTGGCATCCCTCTGGCCAGCAATGGCTGCTGGAAACAAATTGGAATAAACCATCTCCAGATGGAGGAGTAAAAGGGACAAAGCTGAGAAAGGGGAGAAACGCCCCCATGCTCACCAGCTGTGTCACCGAAGCATCTCCCACCGCCCACACCTCCATCTTCTCGAACCGGAAGTCCTCCTGGGCCGAGAGCTGAGGGCTGTTGTACGTGGTGCATGTGGGCTTGGCCTTGCTGTGTCCTTTCCCGAAATCGACATCGATCCACAGGCCAAAATAATTGTGCTGCCCTCCCATGCCCTGCGGAGGGAGAGGCATCAGCACCGCCTCGGCCTGGCGCATCAGACACCTGAAGCCCACCCCGGCCGTCATGCCACCAGGGCGAATAAGAAGTGAACACAATTTTCTTCCTTTCTTTTTTTTTTTTTTAACTGTGAAATACATATTCACAGATTGATACAATTTAAGTATCCCATGACAAGTTCCTAGAACACTCATCACGGTGTCCTGACTCCTACCCCATGGCCCTTTCTCACGGGGCTGCCCTGGCGGGAAACACAAGTGACAACAGAGGACAAAAGAATACAGGCCGGGCTTCCCTGGTGGCGCAGTGGTTGAGAGCCTGCCTCCTGATACAGGGGACGTGGGTTTGTGCCCCGGTCCGGGAGGATCCCACATGCCGCGGAGCGGCTGGGCCCGTGAGCCATGGCTGCTGAGCCTGCGCGTCCGGAGCCTGTGCTCCGCAACGGGAGAGGCCACAACAGTGAGAGGCCCGCATACAGCAAAAAAAAAAAAAAAAGAAAGAAAGAAAAAAAAGAAAACAGGCCATGAGGCCTAGAGACCCCAATCGGTAAAATAAGGGGAGAGGTCTACACAGCACTTCCCAGACAGGGATGCTGATCCTCACCCGGCCCAGGACCGGGTGCTCAAGCAGGTAGGTCGTTCACTCAGCACAGCAGGGAGGGAAAGGAGGAAGCAGCCCCGGGAAGGTGGGAACCACTCGGCACACTGCCGGCTCTGAGCTAGCGGCCGACGGGGACAGACTGCTGTTCAACCTCTCTGATCCCTTTCTCTAGGTGCCCTCTCCACCAGCGCCTCCCCCGGGGCCCGGGGAGCCTGGAGCTAACGCTGAGCAAGAGACCAGGGCAGGAAACGCAGCTAACCTCGGGGCTGCTTCTCCCCTCGGGCCGATTACTGACCACCATCGGGACCCACTGGGTGCTGCTCCTGAGGCCAAGGCCCTCGGCCCTGTCATCACCAAACTGTCCTTTCTGAAAGGCGTCCGGGGTCATCAGGTGGCCCCATGGGAGCCTCAGAGTGAGCCTGGGAAGGAGCGCGGGGCCCTCTCCACACCGACAAGATGGACCAGCCTACCCGGCCCTTGGCTTTGCAGACACAGGGCTAGAATTTCCCGAGAGGGGCTTTTTAAGAAGCAGGGGAAAGAAATAGGCTGGTGCTACCAGGACACACATTTCTCACCCAAGCTAAGCATCTGTGCGGGCGCCCGTCCCCGCGCCTCACCCCAGCCCTGTCCCCACCATCGCCCCCCAGGCTTCCCCCGCGTCCTCTTCTTCCTGTGGCCGAGTCCCGGCTGGAGCACAGAGCAGACAACCCCCAATGGGTCCAAAGGGTCTGGGGAGCCCAGCCCTGGCCCCGCGCCCGGGTCGTGCCCCGGGCAGGGCAGCATCTCCAGTCACGAAGGCCACAGACCAACCACGTGATGGCCAGGAACACCGGCCGACTCGGTCACGTGCACACAAAACCCGGAAATGCCCCCGCAGAGGCCCCTTTTCTCCACGAGAGAAATGCCGTCCTCACTGTCGCGCATCGCACCACCACCCGGAGACTCAGGCAGAACGCACTGAGCGCGAACGGCTGCCCTGACGCGGGGCGGAGTGTCCCCGGGCACGGCGGGGTCAGTGCCTCACCACGGTGGGGGGGACGTGCCCTGCCCTCCCACGTCCTTACCAGTCCATTCGGGATGGTCTGCTGCCCCTGATTCAGGTACATGTAGTGGTCATTGTAGCCCGTGCAGGTGTACACGGCCATGCTGGGGGAGATGGAGAACAGGAAGCACCTGTCATCCCCTGAAATTGACCAGAGCAAAAGGAAGCAAGGTCAGCCATCGGAGCTGCGCACGGGGAGAAGCAGGAAAGGGAAACGGGCCGCGGCTCGGATGGCTGGGCAGGAAGAGCTCCCCTCGGGTCCTCGGCGTGCGCGGGGCTCCTGCGCATCGGGGGCAGGGCCGGCGGGCCAGCGGGCGGAGCCCGGGACCGTAGGATGAGCTGCGGGTGCAGGCTGAGCGTGACCGTTACAAAGGAATGTGACATCTGCTTGCTGGGGACACCTGTTAGCGCTCTCCCGGGGAGGTGGGAGCCCTGCCCCACCGCCCCAGAGTCAGAAAGAGCAGCCTCGTCTCAACTACGGAGCAAGGGGCAGGCGGCCACTCCAGGTATTGGCTGGGCACTCACACAGCCTCAAGTAGGCACACCATCCAGAGCGGAGAAGGCAGGGTACCTGTAGACACAGCTGCCCACAGGGAGGGGAGGGGACACACAGGGAAAGGTGACCCTCTACCTTTGCCCGGGCACAGGAGTGGGCATGCCACCACTCAGAGAAGGTACCGGTCAAAATCCTGGAAATGAACAGCACCCTCCATCTCAGAGACTCCTCCCCTCCCCGATGCACTCACTAGGGAGGGGACGGAGGCTGCACCTCACCAAGGGAACTCGCGGCTAGGCCAGAGCCAAACCAGGGATGCTCCCCACAGCTGTGAGACCTTGGCCGGAAGGACTGCCCCTGCACGGTGACAGCGTGAGGGCACCTGACACAGGACCAAGCTCAGGTACTTGGGGGTCGGGCCGTTCGTCAGGTGGGAAGGAAGCTCCAGGAAGCAGACGGAGAGCCCGAATGTGGAGGGCGGACAGGAAGGGGGCTTTGAGCCCCAGAGGGGCCTTGGGGAGGACAGCCCTCGGCCACAGATGGGCCTGGACCTGCAGAGTCAGGACCTGTGACCTGATCAAGATGGACCCCAGGGGGCCTCTGCAGGGACTCAGCTCCCCCGAAGTCGGGAAGGACGTCCTGAGGTGGAGACGGTTGGGTGAGAGCCACTCATGGAGGAGGGACCCCGCAGGGATGTGGCAGGGCATGGGGGAACAGCAGGGCCCTCGGCTATAGCGCAGGGTGGGAGCCCTGGTGGGGGAAAGGGGGAGGTGAGCCTGGGGAGCTCACCGGGACCAGGTGGCACAGGGCTCCCCTCCAGGCTAAAGACTCCGGCTTGAGTCCATGTGCCTCAGAAGGTTGGGTTTAGCCTCAAGGAATTGCCTGGGCCCACCTGTGGCCCCGGGCACTGGGCCTAAGCATCACTTTGCCTTGCCATCCTAAGGCTGCCTTTCAACCAACATTTACTGGGTCCCGGATGCTAAGTGAGGTGATGGGGCCACAAAGCGTGGGCCCCTTGGCTACAACGGACCCCACTCTAGTCCATCCTGGGGTCTGTGCCCAGAGAGAAGGGCCCCGTGGGGAAGATGACCCTCGAGGGTGCAGGGCAAGGACCAAGGAGTCACATGACCCGTAAAAACATCACTTCCACAGAGGGGATCCTCACCCAACTCTCACAGTGACCCCACCACCCATCGCCCAGTGGGTTACAAGCTGCCATGCCTGTGGTTCTGGGGAACGGAGGCCCAGAGAGGGTAGGCAACGTGCCCAGGACAGAGCCGGACTCAGCCCAGAGCTGCGGGCCTGCGGCTGCCCCATGGACGACAGAGGCGAAAAGGAAGTGACCCAGCGGCTGTCACATCATCTCAAGGCTCAAATACTCCCGGGACAAATGGACAGGAACGCCCTGAACTTGACTGGAACCTGTGATGCTAGGCTGCCCCCTGCTGGAATTCCGTCCTCACGCTTCAGAACAGAATGAACTCAAGTCTGAAAACGTGGTAATCGCATTTTTCCACCTTTCTTCAAGAAGATGAATTCTGCTTGTTAATAAAACACGAAGACGCAGCAGAGCTGACCTGGAGTTAATACTAAAGGAGCTGGAAGAAGCGGAAGTTCCGTCTATTATCATGATTCTCAGGGTTTTTCCACATCCTCCAACCACACAGAGACCCAGCCCGTCACCCCCCCAGAGCCCCTCCCCGTGACAGAGAGACCTGGGTGTGTGGAAGCCCAGGCCTGAGACTGGGGTCCCCAGAAGGGCCGCCTTCCAGGGTCGGCCCTCAGCCAGCGTCTGGGAAGGTGGATTTGGGGAGGGTCCCGCCCCCCAGGACTGATGACCGGCTCCCTGTGCCTAAGCTGTGTGAACAGACAGGGGGGTTGGTGCCAGACCCCTGCTGTCCTCCTGTGAGTCTGGGGTTTGGGTGCACGTCAGGCAGAGGGTGCTCGTGTGAACGGCCCCCCGAATAAAGACCCCGCGCGCTGAAGCTCTAACGCATCCCTGATGGCCGACACTGCATACATGCTGTCACAGCTCGCGGCTGGGGGAACTTAGCGCGTCCTGTGCGACCCCACTAGAGAGGATGCTGGAGCCTGGTTCCCCCGGACTTCACCCTCCCAACCCCTACCCAGCCCCAGGGCTGGTCATGCTCTGCATCCTCTCACTGTAATAGATCAGCTGTGATGACAGCTCTGTGCTGAGTCCCCGAGTCCTCCTAGGGACTCACTGACATGTGGGTGGTCTTAGGGACCCTGACACAGTGGGGAAGGGCTGGTAGCAACACCTGGATTAAAGATCTAGAACAATCTAAAACCTAGAGAAAACCAAACCCTGGAAACAACAGGATCTCAGGGATGGAGGCACCCAGCCTTCACACCATGATCCCTTCCACCCACCCCAGACAAGGGCCACCCCACCACGGCTAAAACCTCTCCCGCAACGGCACCTCTGCACCTGGACACGGCTCCCCAACCAGCAGAAGCTTCCCTAGTGCAAGGAAGATGGGAACAATTCCAGAAGCGTGCAGTCCCGTAGAGGACCACAGGGAGTAGGTGGCACTCGTGTGGTCGGGAAGGCTTCCTGAAGCAGGTGACCCTGGACTGAGTCCCGACAAGGAGCTGACTGTGCCAACAGGTGGAAGAGGGAGAAAAAGCAGCACGTGCCAAGTCCTGAGATGAGAGCGCAGCCTGTTGTGGAAACTCTGGGTAATTCAGTGAGACTGAGTCCGGAGCACAGGGCACAGTAGAGGTCGTGAGGCTGGAGATAAAGGATTCACCATTCTGAGCGCACTGGGGGTCCGTCCAAGGGTCTCCAGGGGACAAGCACCACAGCAGGTGGGCTGGGATGTGGCAAATGACCTGGACGGGTGAGACCAGGAGCCGAGGGCCAGGCAGAAGGCACCTGCAGCAATGCAGGTGAGAGCGGGGTGGAGAGAAGGGGGCGCGGGGACGCAGCTGACAGCTGTCTGGCTACGACGTGCAGCCCCCACCCCAGAGGAGCATGTGGCCTTTCTCCCCCGTATTTCGCATCTCAGGACCCTGGGCTCTCCCTTCCACTGACCCAGCCAGGGAGGGTGTTAGCCTCGCCCCCTCACTGGGAGGGACCCTCCCCGGAACTGCGTCGGCCAGGCTGCCCCATTTAGCTGAGGGGAGTGAGGACAGGCCTGTATCTGGCTGCTCAGAGCCACTAGGAAAAGCCCTCCACCTCACAGCTGTTGGCCCCCAGGAGACCTTCTGAGAACACAGACTTAGGCAGCCCAGGGGACACACAGTAACATCCATCCTGGGAAGACAGGTTCACCTCTGAGTACGAGGACAGCCACTGACAGGAGATGAGCGTTTTCAAAACGAGCCCTTTAAGAGCGTTTATCAGAGTAGTTTTTTGAGGAGGGGAAGTATTTCATTAGGGCCTTTCATCCAGGGCATTCAAGGTCTAGCAAAGAGCTTCCAATCTCCAGCAAAATCACAAAACCGAAAAACTACGGGCATTAGCAGCGAAGCAGACCCACACAGGGGGTTCCAAGAAAGGAAGACGGTTCCCCGAGAAAACACACCCCACCTGCAAGAGCCGGTATCTCCCAGTCCCCTACGCAGCACCTACAGCCCAGCCTCGCCCATGGTCAGGACCTGGCATCATTTAATGATGCTGATCCGCTGTTTCCTCACCTGAAATCCAGGGGTGAGGACAGCTGTCCTGCTTACCTGACCCTGCAGCCAGAATCTATAAAGAAATCCATGAAGTTAAACCATCATAAAGAAACACCACGTTTCACTATCCTCCCAAACATGTCTAGCAAAACGCTTATGGGAGGAGATGGAAGAAACACGCACAGCCCCTGGCGGGGCTCGGAGGCCTCCACACGGCAGCCGCCTGACCAGAACTTGTAATGAACACTGGTGCTACCATGTGGGGTTTTGGTGGCCAAGACTTACCTTGAAACTGAGGTTTGACCTCCCAGGAGCAGGAAGCAAAGCCACCGAACACGTGGCCGTCATGGTCCTCGAGCAGCACCACGCAGGGCCCCCCATGTGTGATGCGCCCACAGAGCTGGGCGAAGCTGTGCCCGTGGAGTTCGGATGAGAACAGCAGGCGCCAGCGATGCTGCTGCTCCCTGGGCAGGTGGGAGTTGATGTAGATGACGGACAGGACATCCAGGATGCTCGCAAACTCCCGCTCCTGGTCGACTTGGCGCTCAGGGACCAGGGTGGCCAGATCGAGGGACGAGCACAGGAGGAGAAAGCCTTGGTGGATGACCACGCTCAGAAACGTGGCCACGTGGGGGGCCCTGAACACCCAGTCCTCAATCGTGGCTCGGTCACAGTCCAGCCGCTGAGGCCCCAGAAGCTTCTCACCGCCTAGGGGAGGAGAAAACAGTATTAGTGGGTGATGACATCACCTTTTATCTACTTACCTAAACCTGCTCTGTCCAGCGGAAGAGCCACGCATCGAGATGCACAGTAAGTGTAAAATGCACACCCCATTTCAAAGGCTTGGCGTGAAAAAGAAAAAGAACGTAAAATATCTCATTTTTTTTTTACATTGATTGCCCATGTTAAAGTATACTTTGGACATATTCTTTTTTGTTTTTTTTGCGGTACGCGGGCCTCTCACTGTTGTGGCCTCTCCCGTTGCAGAGCACAGGCTCCGGACGCACAGGCTCAGCGGCCATGGCTCATGGGCCCAGCTGCTCCGCGGCATGTGGGATCTTCCCGGACCGGGGCACGAACCCATGTCCCCTGCGTCGGCAGGCTGACTCTCAACCACTGCGCCACCAGGGAAGCCCTGGACATATTCTTAAAATTAATTTTGCTTGTTTCTTTTTGGTATTTCCATGTGGTTACTGAAATATGTAAAATTTCGTATGTGGTTGGCTTTGGAGTTCACATTCTGTCTCTGTCGGACAGTGCTCATCTAAACAATTCAACATCGACACTCTTATCTTTTCTCTCTGCTCCAAGCTGCATTTCAGAGACACAGGAGACAGCTACACCCTCACCCCAGGGCCCCAAGACTCCCCAGCAATCCCTCCTGAGAGGGCTACACCAAAAGCCACTAGTCCTAACAAAATCATTTGGAAAGGATTTAAAAAGTGTGCTGTCCTCCAGCTACGGCAGGGTAGTGGTCGGTTACTTCCTGGGCACCCCTCTAGTTTATCTGGGGAGCACGGATTTCATTAACTACAAATTATACTTAATTGTTTCCGACCAGCACCCATCCTTCTGATTTCCATCTCTTACCTACTAAGAACAGAGGTGACATGGAGGTGATACCAAAAGACAAGCTATCAGTACTTCATTCATATATATATATATGTGTATATATATATATATATATATATGTGTATATATGTGTGTATATATGTGTATATATGTGTATATATGTATATATATGTGTGTGTATGTGTATATATGTGTATATGTGTGTGTATGTATGTGTATATATGTGTATATACATGTGTCTATATATATAACAGTATTATACAGTATACTGTCATTATTCTTTCCAAGTTCCAAATACCTCACTTAATTTTTCAAACTGTGTTTCAAAATCCAGCTTTATAATAAAACAGTAACACTTTTATAAAACGAATCTACTTTGCAGAGAGATTCACCACAAGGTATTTTTAAATCCCAAGTAAATTTAATTATATACTGTTTCTCAGCCAACAATAGCAGAATATATATTCTTCTCAAGTGTACCTGGAATATTCTCCAGAACAGACCATACGTTAGGCCATAAAACATGCCTCAATAAATTGAAAAGAACTGAAATCATGTAATGTATGTTCTTCAACCACAATGTAATGAAATTACCAATCAGTAACAAGGCAATTTGGGAATTTCACAAACACGTACAAATTAAAGAATATACCTCTAAACGACCAACAGGCCAAAGAAGAAATCACGAGGGAAGTTAGAAAATACTGAGATAGGGACTTTCCTGGTGGCACAGTGGCTAAGACTCCACGCTCCCAATGCAGGGGACACGGGTTCGATCCCTGGTCAGGGAACTAGATCCCACATGCATGCCACAACTAAGAGTGCACATGCCACAACTAAGGAGCCGGCGAGCTGCAACTAAGGAGCCCACCTGCCACAACTAAGACCCGGAACGACCACATAAATAAATAAATAAATAAATAAGTTTTTTAAAAGAAAGAAAGAAAAAACTGAGATGAATGAAAACAAAAACACAATATACCAAAACTTATGGGCTTCAGCTAAAGCAGTGCTTAGAGGGAAATTTATAGTCATAAATGCCTATATGAAAAAGAAGAGAGATCTCAAATCAATAACCTAAACTTCTAACTTGAGAAATGAAAAAAAGAAAATCAAACTAGCGATCAGAATCAAGATGGTCAGTAGTAGGACGTGGAACTCACCTCTTCCCACAAAAACATCAAGAATACATCTATGAATGCAATAATGCTCTCAGAAAACTAGCAGAAGACCTCAAACACCTCAAAGGACAAGAAAGATCTCCAAGCAACTGGGCAGGACAAAGGAAAAAAACAATAGAGGAAGTGGGACGAGACCTGTGCCCCTGCGGGGGTGGAGCTGAAGGAGAGGAGAGGTTCCCACACCCAGGGAAGCCTCACCGGTGGGGAGATCAGCCGGGACAGAAAGGGAGCTTCAGAGGCTTGGAGGAGAGCACAGCAACCAGTTAGTGGCAGGCAGGACAGAGAGATACCTACACGGATGGTTGTGCCACCGCCCTGTTTGCCCCAGCCTGAGATGCGCGTCTGCTGGTTTGGGTGGGGGCTGGGTGCTGTAACACGGGGTTTAGAGGACAGACCCAGGGAGAGGACTGCTGTTGGCTGTGCGGAGACAGCCTGAAGGGGCTGGAGCGTGGGGCGCAGCAACCAGGAGTGTTTGCGGAAGAACCCGGGGCCGCCACAGAAGCGAAGCGCCATTGTTAAGCACCATGCCAAGGTAGAGGCGGGGCTGCCATCGCGGCCCCTTTCCCCACCCGCCGGCACCTGCCTATGCAGGCTCCAGGACAGGATCCTGCCCAGGCAGGTCACACACCCTGGCCACCCCGGTCCCCTCCTGCCTGGGCAGGCTCATGTGCCCCAGCCACTGCCCTGGTGCCCCCAGAAGCAGACACCAGTGGGTTTCCCGTATGCAGAGCTGGGGCTGAAATCACAGCTGAGGCCCACAGACCGTGTGACTTAGGAAGCAGAGCTGAAATCTCTCCCCACGGCTGCGTGAACCTTGGATTTATACCTCCATGGCCGACTTTGTAAATTCAGTGCCTGTGGAACATCCAGACAGACAACTGGTGCTCCCGCAGCTGGGACGGGTCTGGCATTAGCAGTTCTGGGCTTTGTGGGCACGTACACGCATGGGTTGGGCTGGGCCAGGGTCTGAGCTGCATCCATAAGCTCCCACAGTGGGTCCAGGTATGTAACTACTGCAGTCCTGGGACCTGACTTCAGTGGATCTGCGCTGGTGGCCTTGTGAAAACAAAGCCTGAGAGGCACCAGGGCTGACTGCCAGCACACCCACAGTTGAGGTGGGGCTGAGGGCAGTGCCAACAACAGTGTACTTTGTGAGTCCACACAGCAGGTGAAAGGTGACACACTCACAGGTGAACAGCTCCAGCAGAGTAATACTCAGCGGCTCCTCTCCCAGTGGGAGCGCTCCAATCCTGCCTATTCTTGCAGTGCAGATCAGAAATGCAGCTAAGAAACAGAGCTGGGGGCTTCTACACCAACAACTAGAGAGCAGACCCTGCCCTGGACAGGGCAGTGATAACCACAGAGGGAAAAGGAGTCCCCACTCACTGTCCAGTGCAGGCTCTGGTCACTGCAACACCAGTCGCACCTCCTATCAAAGGGATAACAGCCAGCACACACTGAGGAAAGCGGCAGCAGGCATCCCTACTAAAAACAGCCCTTGCACCAAAAAAATATTAAACCCATGCAGGCTACACAGGGACACTCCCACATAAAAATAGCCCTCCAAGACTACAGTAGATAATTGTTTCTCCTAAACTCATAGAGCAAGAGAAATATAAGTAAAATGAAGAAGGAGAGGGACCACTCCCAATTAATATATCGAGAGAATTCCCCTAAAAGAACAAACAATGCAACAGGCCTCTTCAGTCTAATAGATACCAAGTTCAAAAAGGAGATAATGAAAATACTGAAGGAATTAAGAAGGGCTGTCGATAGAAATGCAGATTACTGTAAAAAGGAACTCGAAACTATAATGAGGAGTCAAGAAACATTAGAAGGTTCATTTGCTGAGATGAAAGCAGAACCAAAGGCTATGAATAGCAGAATAAATAATGCAGAAGAACGAATAAGTGATCTGGAAGATAGAGTAAAGGAAATCACCCAATCAGGACGTCAGACAGAAAGCCAAGTGAAAAAAATGAAGCAATATAAGAGACCTATGGGCGAATACAAAGCCTGCCAATCTACACATAATAGGGATCCCAGAAGGAGAAGAAAGAGAAAAGGAGACTGAAAATGTATTTGAAGAAATTATGGCTTAAAACTTCCCAAAGCTAAAAAAAGGAAACAGATATCCAGATACAGGAAACACAGAGGGTCCTGAACAAAATAAACCCAAGAAGACCTACACCAAGACATTATAATAAAAATGTCAAAAGTTAAACATAAAAAGAGGATTCTAAAGGCAGCAAGAGAAAAACACAGAGTTAATGACAAGGGAACCCCCATAAGGCTATCAGCTGATTTCTCTACAGAAACATTGCAGGCCAGAAGGGAACAGCAAGATATATTCAAAGTCCTGAAAGGGAAATATCTGCAACCTAGAACACTCTACCTGGCAAGATTATCATTTAGAATAGAAGGAGAAAGAAAGAATTTCTCAGACAAGCAAAAACTAAAAAAATACAGCAATACTAAACCTATCCTAAAAGAAATATTGAAAGGTCTTCTCTAAACAGAAAAGTAGTAAGAATCTATAAGAAAGAGAAAATCACAATTATTTTTCTAGAATGTGTTTGAGCCTACGTGACTACCAGTCTAAAGCAAGTAGATAAAGGAAGGGGTTAACATACTTGAAAAACAGGGCAACCACAAATCAAAAACATACAACAGATTCACAAAAATCAAAAAGAAAAAACTATAAGCAAAATACAAAAGAAAAGCATCAAACCACAAAAGGAAAAACAAAAAGGGACAAAAGAATATAAAATCAACAGGAAAACAAGGTTTAAAATGGCAATAAATATATATCTATCAATAATTACCTTAATGTCAATGGACTAAATGCTCCCATCAAAAGACACTGAGTGGCAGATTGGATAAAAAACAAGAGTCTACAATATGCTGCCTACAAGAGACCCACTTTAGGGCAAAGGACACATGTGTATTAAAAGTGAGGGGATGGAGAAAGATACTGCAGGCAAACGGAAATGAAAAGAAAGCAGGGGTTACAATACTCATATCAGACAAAAAAGACTTTAAAACAAAGGTTATAAAGAAAGATAAGGAAGGACACTATATAATAATAAAAGGATCAATACAAGGAGAGGATATTACATTTGTCAACATATATGCACCCAATATAGGAGCTCCCACATACAGAAAACAAACAGACATAAAGGAAGAAACTGACAGGAATATAGTAATAGTAGGAGACTTTAACACCACACTCACATCAATGAACAGATCTTTGAGACAGAAAATCATTAAGGCAACAGAGGTCCCAAATCATACATTAGAACAGTTAGACTTAATTGATATCTTCAGGACATTACATCTAAAAAAAAATACATTATTTTCAAGTGCACACAGAACATTTTCTAAGATTGACCACACACTTGGGCACAAAACAAGCCTCAACAAATTTAAGAGTATAGAAATTATTTCAAGCATCTTTTCTGACCACAACAGCATGAAACTAAAACTCAACCACAGAAAAGAAACGAGAAAAAAACAATTACATAGAGACTAAACGTGCTACTAAAAAAACAATGGGTCAGGCTTCCCTGGTGGCGCAGTGGTTAAGAATGTGCCTGCCAATGCAGGGGACACACGGGTTTGAGCCCTGGTCCAGGAAGATCCCACATGCTGCAGAGCAGCTAAGCCCATGCACCACAACTACTGAGCCCACGTGCCACAACTGAAGCCCACGAGCCTAGAGCCCTGCTCCAAAACAAGAGAAGCCACCATAATGAAAAGCCCGTGCACTGCAACAAAGAGTAGCCCCCACTCACGACAACTAGAGAAAGCCCACATGCAACAACGAAGACCCAATGCAGCCAAAAATAAAAATAATTAAAAAAAGAAAACGCAATGGGTCAATGATGAAATCAAAGAAGAAATTAAAAACTACCTTGAGCAAGTGACAATGAAAACACAACCATACAAGAACTATGGGATGTAGCAAAAGCAGTTCTTAGAGGGTAGTTCATAGTGATACAGGCCTTCTTTAAGAAACAAATATCTTGGGACTTCCCTGGTGGTGCAGTGGTTGGGAGTCTGCCTACCAATGCAGGGGACACGGGTTCAAGCCCTGGTCCGGGAGGATCCCACATGCCGCAGAGCAACTAAGCCCGTGTACCACAACTACAGAGCCTGTGCACTAGAGCCCGTGAGCCACAACTACTGAGCCTGTGTGCCACAACTATTGAAGCCCGCGTGCCTAGAGCCTGTGCTCCGCAACAAAGAGAAGCCACTGCAATGAGAAACCTGCGCACTGCAACAAAGAGTAGCCCCTGCTCGCCGCAACTAGAGAAAGCCCGCGCACAGCAACGAAAACCCAGCATAGCCAAAACTAACTAAATAAATATATTTTTAAAAAAAGAAACAAATATCTCAAATAAACAACCTAAAACACTACCTAAAAAAATTAGAGGGCCTCCCTGGTGGCGCAGTGGTTAAGAGTCCGCCTGCCGATGCAGGGGATACGGGTTCGTGCCCCGGTCTGGGAGGATCCCATATGCCGCGGAGCGGCTGGGCCCGTGAGCCATGGCCGCTGGGCCTGCGCATCCGGAGCCTGTGCTCCGCAACGGGAGAGGCCACAACAGTGAGAGGCCCACATACCGCAAAAAGAAAAAAAAAAAAAAAAAAATTAGAAAAAGAACAAACAAAACCTAAAGGAAAAGATAATAAAGCAAAGGAAACATAATAAAGATCAGAAACGAAATAAATAAAAGAGAGATTAAAAAACAAACCAAAAAATCAATAAAACCATAGTTTTATTTAAAATGAAGAGCTGTTTCTTTGAAAGGGTAAACAAAATTGACAAACCTTTGGCCAGGCTCACCAAAAAGAAAAGAGAGAAGACCCAAATAAACAAAATAAGAAATGAAATAAACAAAATAAGAAATGAAATAAACAAAATAAGAAATGAAAGGAGAAATCACAACAGATACCACAGAAATACAAAAAACCATGAGTGAATACTATGAACAATTATATGCTAACAAATTTGACAACCTCCAAGAAATGGACAACTTTCTAGAAACATACAGCCCACCAAAACTGAATCATGAAGAAAGAGACAACTTAAACAGACCAATCACTAGAAAAGAAATCAAATCTGTTAAAAAAACAAACAAACAGCAAACAAAACAAAACCTGCCTAAAATAAGATTCCAGGACCATATGGCTTCACAGGCAAATTCTATCAAACATACAAAGAAGAACTTATACCGATCTTTCGCAAATTCTTCCAAAACACTGAAGAGGAAGGAACACTCCCAAAGACATTCTATGAAGACACCGTCACCCTGATACCAAACGCAGACAAAGACACTAACAAAAAAGATAATTACAGGCCAATATCTTTGATGAATATAGATGCAAAAATTCTCAACGAATTATTAGCAAACCGAATCCAACAACACATTAAAAAAGTCATACAGGGCTTCCCTGGTGGCACAGTGGTTGAGAGTCCGCCTGCCGATGCAGGGGACATGGGTTCGTGCCACGGTCCGGGAGGATCCCACATGCCGCAGGGCGGCTGGGCCCGTGAGCCATGGCCACTGAGCCTGCATGTCCGGAGCCTGTGCTCCGCAACAGGAGAGGCCACAAGAGTGAGAGGCCCGCATACCGCAAAAAAAAAAAAAAAAAAAAAAAAGACACATGTACCCCAGTGTTCATTGCAGCACTATTTACAATAGCCAGGACATGGAAACAACCTAAATGTCCATTGACAGATGAATGGATAAAGGAGATGTGGCAGATATATATGGAATATTACTCAGCCATAAAAAAGAATGAAATAATGCCATTTGCAGCAACATGGAGGGACCTAGAGATTATCATACTAAGAAAGGTAAGTCAGAAAGAGAAAGACAAATACTATATATCACTTACATGTGGAATCTAAAATATGACACATATCTATGAAACAAAAACAGACTCACAGACATAGAGAATAGACTTGTGGTTGCCAAGGGTGAGGTAGGGGAGGGGAGGGAAGGATTGGGAGTTTGGGATTAGCAGATACAAACTGGTATATATAGGATGGATAAACAACAAGGTCCTACTGTATGGCACAGGCAACTATATTTAATATCCTGTGACAAACCATAATGGAAATGAATAATAATATAGGGACTTCCCTGGTGGTCCAGTGGTTAAGAATCCATCTTGCAATGCAGGGGACTCTGGTTCAATCCCTGGTCAGGGAACTAAGAACCCACATGCCGTGGGGCAACTAAGCCCACGCGCCACACCTACTGCGCCCATGCTCCACAACTAGAGAGAAGCCCGCACACTGCAATGAAAGATCCTGCATGCTGCAACTAAGACCTGATGCAGTCAAAAATAAATAAATATATTTTTTTAAAAGAGTAAGAATGTATATATTCATATATATAAACTGAGTCACTTTGCTGTACAGCAGAAATTGACACAACATTGTAAATCAACTATACTTCAATAAATTTTTTTTTAAAAAAAAGGAAAGAAAAACAAACTAAATCTAAAAGAAGCAGAAGAAAGAAATAAAAGACTTGGATGAAGATAAATGAAATAGAGATTAGACAACAGAGAAAACCCATAAAACCACAAGTTGGCTCTTTGAAAATAACAAAAAGTGAACAAACCATTAGCTAGACTGACCAAGAAAAAAGGAGAAGAATCAAATGGCTAACATCAGAAATGAAAGTGGGGACATCACTACTGACCCTGCAGAAATAAGGATTATAAGGATATACTATGAACGACTGCCCACGATTAAATAATCTAAATAATCCTCCAAAGTTGGAAGACTCACATTTGCTGGTTTCAAAACTTTAGTACGAGCCTACAGTAATGGAGATGGCGTGATACCACTCTACAAGGCCAAAGTGTAAGGACTGAGGAAGGGCACTTGCCTTGAAGCTTCATCTCAGAGCACAGCTGAGCAGCCAGCACCTGCACCCTGGACAGGGAGCCTGGGGCTTGCTTCTGAGTCCAGCCTCTCAGCTCCTGTCTGTAGTTTAGCACGTGTGCCACAGAGCCAACCAGATCCTCTGTAAACTTGAAGACCGCAATTTTACCATTAATCGCATTTCCATTGTGACCTATGACCTACATCATATCAACATGGGGAAGGGTGTCTCATCTCTTTAAGGCCAACTGTGATGGACCACAATCTGAAACAGATGATGTAACTTGGGTAATTACTCATTTTTCTAATGATACCTTTGGCTTGTCTAGATTGCCAGTGCCTTTTTGTCCAGGAGTTCTGACCTCAACTAGTGACATGGTCTAGGTACCACCCCCGCTCCGGGTGGACTTGTGCACAATGCCTCCATCAGCTGCTTAATCGTCCTAGGTCCCCCACCAAAGGAAACCAAGGCTGCCTGGGATGGCTGCAAAGGGCCTGGTGGCCTCTTACCTTTTGGACCTCTCTTGCTTTCACTGGACCTTCTGTGGCAGAAATCATTTTCAGGATCACGAGACTTTTCTCCTCAGCATTTCCTTTCAACAGGTGGGACATGGACACTGTGAACTGCTCCCGGGAGATGCGCTCACTGGGCCCCTTGGTCTTCCCAGTCACGTCCACCCTCCACATGCCCTCAAACAGTCTGGTGACCATCTCTGGGGGAAGAGCTTCCCCCACATGGCTCTGCGGGGACAGGTAGGTGAAAAGGTCAGACGGGGTGCCAGTCAAATGAGGCAGGATGATGGAAAAATAGCTAAGGGAGAAAGACCAACCACTGCTACCAGCACATAACCTTCCTAGATCCCCAAATGCACCATCTCTCCCCACCTAAGGGCATCATGACACCCCAGGACTCACACACCTAACGCGTCCTGGCTTGTGGCTCATCTTGGCCATCAGACTCTTCCATCATCTGTTCCCATCCTGCCCTCCAGACTTCCCAGTCTCCCCAGACTGGCCGTGTCATTCCTGCCTCTGGCCATCGTCTGCTCTTCACTCTGCTCACAACATCTGCTCAATTCTAGATTCTAGTAGCTGTCATTTGCATGTCTAAATTTATTTCCATATGGAACATACGGTCTGTGTAGGGCTAAATTGGTGTCCTCTATATTATGGACTTCCAAATATATTAGCTAGCTTTATCAATCCAAGTTCTTTGTGCTCAGTATGCACTGGAAAGGGGGGGTGGAAAGGATAAATTGGGAGATTGGGAGTGACATATACATACTACCATATATAAAATAGATAACTAATAAGGTCCTACTGTATAGCACAGGGAACTACTCAAAACTCTGTAATGACCTATATGGGAATAGAAGCTAAAAAAGAGTAGATATATGTATATGTATAACTGAGTCACTTTGCTGTATAGCAGAAACTAACACAACACTATAAATCAACTACACTCCAATAAAAATTTTAAAAAATTTTAACAATCTAGTTCTTGGGACTTCCCTGGCGGTCCAGTGGTTAAGACTCCACACTGCCAATGGAGAGGGCATGGGTTCCATCTCTGGTCAGGGAACTAAGATCCTACATGCCATGCAGCACGGCCAAAAGATTAAAAAAAAAAAAATCTAGTTTTTAATTGTCTTGCCAGTAACATTCTGTAAATATCCTTTTCTCTTTGACTCCAACATCAAATCTGATTTGGTCCAGGGATCACAAATACAGGGGGAGAGAAGGCAAACCATGAACTGAATCAGTGGGGTCTGAAAACTGAACTCTCCTGTAACAACTTCCCGCGTCTACACAGTGACAACATCGATATTCTGCATTTCTTATAAAGCAGTTTCCCACCCTCATTGCTCAAAAAGAGTATTCCTATTTCTGTCGGTGTTTCCAAAGTTCTACTGGAAGAGAAACCTCTAATTCGTTCCCAAAGGAACCTTTCTTTGGTTGCCAAGGTTTTCTGACCAACTTTTCACCCTATTTATCTTTTTTTTTTTTTTTTTTGCTGCGTTGGGTCTTCGTTGCTGTGCGTGGGCTTTCTCTAGTTGTGGCGAGCGGGGGCTACTCTTCGTTGCGGTGCGCGGGCTTCTCATTGCGGTGGCTTCTCTTGTGGAGCACAGGCTCTAGGCACGCAGGCTTCAGTAGTTGTGGTGTGCAGGCTCAGTAGTTGTGGCTCACGAGCTGTAGAACGCAGGCTCAGTAGTTGTGGTGCATGGGCTTAGCTGCTCTGCGGCATGTGGGATCTTCCCGGACCAGGGCTCAAACCCGTGTCCCCTGCACTGGCAGGAGGATTCTGAACCACTGAGCCACCAGGGAAGCCCCACCCTATTTTTCTTGATAAACACGTGTGAACATTGTCACCAACTCAGCAGTTAAGTCCCTAAGTGGCCTGTCTTGTTCTGTCTGCTCCAGCTTAGTGGGCGACCCAGCAGACTGGGGTGCTTTTGGTCTAGTGGAGACACACACACACACACACACACACACACAAAGCTGTGACCCCAGTCCTCCCTGGCCAGAGCCAGGCGTGGCTAAGAGCCCCATGGAACGGGGCCAAAAATGGGTAAATGGGCAGTTCTCACGTGTTGTCAGGTGAACCTTGACTCTGAAACTTCGTTATTTTGTTAGGAAAACCACACAATTCCTAGGACGTCAAACATTTACGAATCCTAAAGGCCAAGGTGGACTTGAAACTTTGCAGTTATTGGACCCACAAATACAGCAAAGGGCAGCCTGTCACTCTCGTCTGGAGGGAAACCAGGGACAGTGGTTCAAGAGACAGCAAGAGGCCAGTCCCTCTAGTCGACCTCAAGTGGGAAAAGACCCAAAACACTGTGAAACAAAGGCTGAGCAGAGCAGCTGCAACACTGACCGCAGAACCCACAAAGCTGAAAATAGGTACTATCTGTCCCTTTCTAGAAAAAACATGCCCCCGTGTTCCCACACCTGTCTCACAGGAACAGACAGCCGATTCTGGCCTGACCCCTCTCCAAACTAAACATGAACTTCTGACTGTTCCTCTTGCCTTCAGTGCCTGCAGAGAGAAGGATCCGGGCGAGGTACTGGGGCCAAGTTTCTCTGACGACAGAGCATCAAACAATCTGTCAATCTCGGCCTGCTCCTCAGGACGAAACCGCGAGGAGAAACTCTGCCCTGGGTGGCTCCCGTTATTCCCCATCTGTCCTGGTAGCTGGCAGGATTCTCTGCAGAAGGAAAGTTCACACCCAGTTAGGAGGGAAATCAAAATGTAATAATCATAGAAAATAAACATCAATAATTATATGGTGAAGGTAATCAATATTGACCTACTTGGAAAATGCAGCTACAACACATTAGAGCTATGTAATGTTGTTTCAGTGTGGTAGAAATTAATGGTCGACACAAATAAAGTGGGAAAACCCAATTCTAATTCTTCTGACTGCCTGAGGCCTGCTCATAATTGCCAACCAACAGTCGATTTCTTTTTTTTTTTTTTTTTTTTTTTGTGGTACGCGGGCCTCTCACCGTTGTGGCCTCTCCCGTTGCGGAGCACAGGCTCCGGATGTGCAGGCTCAGCAGCCATGGCTCACGGGCCTAGCTGCTCCACGGCATGTGGGATCTTCCCGGACTGGGACACGAACCCGCATCCCCTGCATCGGCAGGCGGACTCTCAACCACTGCGCCACCAGGGAAGCCCATCAGCCAATTTCTTTATTCAAAAACATTTTCTAAGCTAATGTAACTAAAATGTAGAAGAATCAGGATTTCAATCTAAATATTCATTTTTTAAAAGTCTGAGTTGAAAAAATAATCTATAAGGCTGGATGATCATACATATTTAAATAAAATCAACACCCTGCAAATATCACCTACAGAGCAGATGTGCTATTAGACATATTTTTCCCTTTGTGATCCTGGCTCCACCTGGCTGGCTGTATGGTCTTGGGCAAACGACCAAAACTCTCTGTGCCCCAGTTTCCTCGTTTGTAAAATGGGAATAATCACAGCCCAACCTCAGACGGCTGTGATCATGGTTGGCCAAAGCTGTGAGATCAGGACTTCCCTGGTGGCACAGTGGTTAAGAATCTGCCTGCCAATACAGGGGACACAGGTTCGAGCCCTGGTACGGGAAGATCCCACATGCTGCCGAGCAACTAAGACCATGCGCCACAACTACTGAGCCTGCGCTCTAGAGCCCATGAGCCACAACTACTGAGCCCACGTGCCACAACTGATGAAGCCCGTGCACCTAGAGCCCATGCTCCACAAAAAGAGAAGCCACCACAATGAGAAGCCCGCACACCACAACGAACAGTAGCCCCCACCCGCCGCTACTGGAGAAAGCCCGCATGCAGTGACGAAGACCCAATGCAGCCAAAAATAAATAAATAAAATTAATTTATTAAAAAATAAATAAGTAAATAACATACAAAGGAATTCCCATAATGTTATCAGCTGATTTTTCAGCAGAAACTCTGCAGGCCAGAAGGGAGTGGCAGGATATACTTAAAGTGATGAAAGAGAAAAACCTACAACCAAGATTACCCAGCAAGGATCTCATTCAGATTCAAGGTAGAAATCAAAAGCTTTTCAGACAAGCAAAAGCTAAGAGAATCCAGCACCACCAAACCAGCTTTACAACAAGTGCTAAAAAAACTTCTCTGGGGGGAAACACAAGAGAAGAAAAAGATCTATGAAAACAAACCCAAAACAATTAAGAAAATGGTCATAGGAACATACATATCAATAATAACCTTGAGTGTAAATGGATTAAATGCCCCAACCAAAAGATACAGACTGGCTGAATGGATACAAAAACAAGACCCAAATATATGCTGTCTACAAGAGAACCACTTCAGACTTAGCGACACATACAGACTGAAGGTGAAGGGATGGAAAAGGATATTCCTTGCAAATGGAAATCAAAAGAAAGCTGGAGAAGCAATACTCATATCCAATAAAATAGACTTTAAAATAAAGATGGTTGGGCTTCCCTGGTGGCGCAGTGGTTGAGAGCCCGCCTGCCGATGCAGGGGACACGGGTTCGTGCCCCAGTCTGGGAAGATCCCACATGCCGCGGAGCGGCTGGGCCCGTGAGCCATGGCTGCTGAGCCTGCGCGTCCGGAGCCTGTGCTCCGCCACGGGAGAAGCCGCAACAGTGAGAGGCCCGCGTACCGCAAAAAAAAAAAAAAAAAAAAAAGATGGTTACAAGAGGTAAGGAGGGACACTACATAATGATCAAAGGATCAATCCAAGAAGATATAACAATTATAAATGTTTATGCACCCAACACAGGAGCACCTCAATACATAAGGCAAATGCTAACAACCATGAAAGCAGAAATCAACAGTAACACAATAATAGTAGGGGACTTTAACACACCATTTACACCAATGGACAGATCATCCAAACAGAAAATAAATACAGAAACACAAGCTTTAAATGACACAACAGACCAGTTAGATTTAACTGATATTTATAGAACATTCTACCCAAAAGTGGCAGAATACACTTTCTTCTCAAGTGCACATGGAACATTCTCCAGGATAGATCACATCTTGGGTCACAAATCAAGCCTCAGAAAATTTAAGAAAGCTGAAATCATATCAAGCATCTTTCCTGACCACAACACTATGAGACTGGAAATCAATTACAAGAAAAAAAACTGTAAAAAAACACAAATACATGGAGACTAAACAGTGCGCTACTAAATAACCAAGAGATCACTGAAGAAATCATAGAAGGAATTAAAAAATATATAGAAACAAATGACAATGAAAACATGACGACCCAAAACCTATGGACATAGCAAAACCAGTTCTAAGAGGGAAGTCTATAGCAATTCAATCTCACCTCAAGAAACAAGAAAAATCTCAAATAAACAATCTAACCCTACACGTAAAACAACTAAAGAAATAAGAACAAAGAAAACCCAAAGTCAGTAGAAGGAAAGAAATGATAAAAATCAGAGGAGAAATAAATGAAATAGAAACAAACAAAACAATAGCAAAGATCAATAAAACTAAAAGCTGGTTCTCTGAGAAGGTAAACAAAATTGATAAACCCTTAGCCAGACTCATCAAGAAAAAAAGGGAGAGGACGCAAATCAATAAAATTAGAAATGAAAAAGGAGAAATCACAATTGATACTGCACAAATACAAAGGATTATAAGAGATTACTACAAAGAACTATATGCCAATAAAATGGACAACCACAAAGAAATGGACAAATTCTTAGAAAGGTACAATTTTCCAAGACTGAACCAGGAAGAATTAGAAAATATATCCTAAAAAAATAAATATTTTTGATAAAAAATATACCTATCACAAGAAATGAAATTTTAACTGTAATTAAAAATCTTCCACCAGGGCCTCCCTGGTGGTGCAAGTGGTTGAGAGTCCGCCTGCCGATGCAGGGGATACGGGTTCGTGCCCCGGTCTGGGAGGATCCCATATGCCGCGGAGCGGCTGGGCCCATGAGCCATGGCCGCTGAGCCTGCGCGTCCGGAGCCTGTGCTCCGCAACGGGGGAGGCCACAACAGTGAGAGGCCCGCATACCGCAAAAAAAAAAAAAAAAAAAAAAAAAAAAAAATCTTCCACCAAACAAAGGTCCAGGACCAGATGGCTTCAGAGGCAAATTCTATCAAACATTTAGAGTAGAGTTAACACCTATCCTTCTCAAACTCTTCCAAAACATTGCGGAGGGAGAAACAGTCCCAAATTCATTCTATGAAGCCACCTTCACCCTGACACCAAAACTAGGAAAAGATATCACAAAAAAAGAAAATTAGAGACCAGTATCACTAATGAATATAGATGCAAAAATCCTGAACAAAATACTAGCAAACAGAATCCAACAGCACATTAAAAGGATCATAAACTATGATTAAGTGGGATTTATCCCAGAGATGCAAAGATTCTTCAATATACGCAAATCAATCAATGTGATACACCACATTAACAAATTAAGGAATAAAAACCATATGATAATCTCAACAGATGCAGAAAAGGTTTTGGACAAAATTCAACACCCATTTATGATAAAAACTCTCCAGAAAATGGGCATGGGGGAACCTACCTCAACATAATAAAGGCCATATATGACAGACCCACAGCAAACATCATACTCAATGGTGAGAAACTGAAAGCATTTCCTCTAAGATCAGGAAAAAGACAAGGATGTCCACTCTCTCCACTCTTATTCAACATAGTTTTGGAAGTCCTAGCCACGGCAATCAGAGAAGAAAAAGAAATAAAAGGAATACAAATTGGAAAAGAAGAAGTAAGACTGTCACTCTTTGCAGAGGACATGATACTATACACAGAAAATCCTAAAGATGCCACCAGAAAACTACTAGAAATAATCAATGAATTTGGTAAGGTTGCAAGATACAAAATTAATGCACAGAAATCTCTGGCATTCCTATACACCAACAACGAATAATCAGAAAGAGAAATTAAGGAAACAATCCCATTTACCATCTCAACAAAAATAAAATACCTCGGAATAAACTTGCCTAAAGAGGTGAAAGATTTGTACTCAGAAAACTATAAAACACTGATGAAAGAAATCAAAGATGACACAAACAGGGCTTCCCTAGTGGCACAGTGGTTCAGAGTCCGCCTGTCGATGCAGGGGACACGGGTTCGTGCCCTGGTCCGGGAAGATCCCACATGCCGTGGAGCGGCTGGCCCCGTGAGCCATGGCTGCTGAGCCTGTGCGTCCGGAGCCTGTGCTCCACAATGGGAGAGGCCACAACAGTGAGAGGCCCGCGTACTGCAAAAAAAAAAAAAAAAAAAAAAAAAAAATGACACAAACAGATGGAGAAATATACCATGTTCTTGGATTGAAAGAATCAATATTGTGAAAATGACTATACTACCCAAAGCAATCTACAGATTCAATGCAATCCTTATCAAACTACCAATGTAGAATGCCACTACAATTTGTATGGAAACAAAAAAGACCCCGAATAGCCAAAGCAATATTGAGAAAGAAAGAGTTGGAAGGATCAGGCTCCCCGACTTCAAACTATACCACAAAGCTACAGTAATCAAGACAGTATGGTACTGGCACAAAAACAGAAATATAGATCAATGGTACAGGACAGAATGCCCAGAGATAAACCCACACACATATGGGCACCTAATTTATGAAAAAGGAGGCAAGAACATACAATGTAGAAAAGACAGCCTCTTCAATAAGTGGTGCAGGGAAAATTGGACAGTTACATGTAAAATAATGAAATACACTCCCTACCACCATACACAAAAATAAACTCCAAATGAATTAAAGACCTAAATGTAAGGCCAGACACTATAAAACTCTTAGAGGGGGCCTCCCTGGTGGCGCAGTGGTTGAGAGTCCGCCTGCCGATGCAGGGGATACGGGTTCGTGCCCCGGTCTGGGAGGATCCCATATGCCGCGGAGCGGCTGGGCCCGTGAGCCATGGCCGCTGGGCCTGCGCATCCGGAGCCTGTGCTCCGCAACGGGAGAGGCCACAACAGTGAGAGGCCCGCATACCGCAAAAAAAAAAAAAATAAAATAAAATAAACTCTTAGAGGAAAACACAGGAAAAACACTCTTTTGACATAAACCACAGCAAGATCATTTTTGACCCACCTCCTAGAGAAACAGAAATAAAAACAAAAATAAACAAATGGGACTTAATTAAACTTAAAAGCTTTTACACAGCAAAGGAAACCATAAACAAGACAAAAAGACAACTCTCAGAATGGGAGAAAATATTTGCAAATGAAACAACAGACAAAGGATTAATCTCCAAATATACAAACAGCTCATGGAGCTCAATATCAAAAAAACAAACAATCCAATTAAAAAATGAACGGAAGACCTAAAAAGACATTTCACCAAGGAAGACATACAGATGGCCAAGAGGCACATGAAAAGATGCTCAACATCACTAATTATTAGAGAAATGCAAATCAAAACTACAATGAGGTATCACCTCACGCCAGTCAGAATGGCTATTAACAAAAAATTTAGAAACAATAAATGCTGGAAAAGGTTTGGTGAAAAGGGAACCCTCCTGCACTGTCGGTGGGAACGTAAATTGATACAACCACTATGGAAAACAGTATGGAGGTTCCTTAAAAAACTAAAAATCGAACTACCATATGACCCAGCAATCCCACTACTGGGCATATATCCTGAGAAAACCATGATTCAAAAAGAGACATGTACCACAATGCTCACTGCAGCACTATTTGTAACAGCCAGGACATGGAAGCAACCTAAGTATCCATCGACAGATGAATGGATAAAGAAGATGTGGCACATAGATACAATGCAATATTACTCAGACATAAAAAGAAACGAAATTGAGATATTTGTAGTGAGGTGGATGGACCTAAAGTCTGTCATAGAGTGAAGTAAGTCAGAAAGAGAAAAACAAACACTATATTCTAACGTGTATATATGGAATCTAAAAAAAAAAAAAAAGGTACTGATGAACCTAGTTGCATGGCAGGAATAAAGAGGTAGACATAGAGAATGGACTTGAGGACACAGGGTGGGAGAGGGAAGCTGGGGCAAAGTGAGAGTAGCATTGACATATTTACACTACTGAATGTAAAATAGTTAGCTAGTGGGAAACAGCAGCAAAGCATAGGGAGATCAGCTCGGTGCTGTGTGATGACCTAGAGGGGTGAGATAGGGAGGGTGGGAGGGAGGCTCAAGAGGGAGGGGATATGGGGACATGTGTATGCATATGGCTGATTCGCTTTGGTGTACAACAGAAACTAACATAGTATTGTAAAGCGATTATACTCCAATAAAGATCTATTTATAAAAACAAAAGATAAAAAAAAATAAAGGAAACTCCAGGTACCAAAAAAAAAAAAAAAAGTGAACAATTCAGTGGCACTTGGGACATTCACCACATTGTGAGACCACCACCTTTATCTTGTTCTAAAACATTTCCATCACCCCAAAAGACAGCCCACACCCACTAGCGGTTATTCCACATCCCCGATCCCTCAGCCCCTGGCAACCACTAAAGCGCTTTGTCTGTGGATTTGCCTATTTCGAACATTTCACGTAAATGAAATCATTCAGTACACAGTCTTTGGGGTCTGGCTTTTTTCACTCAGCATGTTTTAAAATTGCATCTGCATGGTAGCATGATCAGTGCTTCATTCCTTTTTATGGCTGAATAATATTTATGGTATATGGAGATACCGTCTTTGGTTTATCCATTCATCTGCTGATGGACATTTGGGCTGTTTCTATCCTTTGGGTGTTGTGAACAGTGCTGCTGTGAACATATGTGTACATGTACTTGTTTGAGTCCCTGCTTTCAAATTTGGGGGCAGCAGGTACTACACCTAGGAATGGAATTGCTGGGTTGCATAATCTGATGTCCACTTTTTGAGGAATTGCCAAACTATTTTCTGTTTTTATATTCCCAGCAGCAAAGCATGAGGCTTCCAATTTCTCCATATCCTCTCTGACATTCTTGCTATTTTTCCATCTTTTTAATCCAGCCATTCTGGCAGGGGTGCCCATCTGCCCCAAACAGGAAGCCTCCAGCAGAGGGCTCCATGGCCGGGAGCTGTAGCGCACTTGCCAAGGCTGCTGGAAACGGGTGCTTGTGCAGCCCAGTTTGGGGCTATCACTCACGGGCCACCTGATCTAAATGGTTCCAATTCTCAAGTTTTTCAGCAGTGTAAGAGCCAAGAAGGAAAACTTCTGGCCCTGGGCTCGAGGTCCAGCCTGCGTGAGGCTTTCTTCATGTCTAAGATACAGCGAGTGGTACCACCTGGTGCCTGGTCCCCTCCAGGGGGCACAGCCCAAGCGGCCGTGCCAAGGCAGTCCCGTCCTGTTTGTCAACTTTTCTAAGAGCCCCAAGAAACAACCTGATCACGTAGGACTTGATGAGGAGACGAGCCATCATCATTTGATTTTTAAATACCTGCCATTTCCGGAAGAGAGCAGGAAAGACTGCCAAGCAAAGGCAGAAAGAAGGTACGAACATCGCTGACGCTGCAGTTAATTCAATATATTCTGCCAACTGCAAAGCCGTGCTCTTAGTATTAAGTGTCTGAAAGCAACGCCTAAGAGAAGTCACAATAGAAAATAGGTCGATGCCCCCTAGCTAAAGACAAGTGGAGTACGCGTGTGGTCAGAGTCGCATTTCCAACCCAAGGCAGCGAGGAGGCATGGGGTCTCGGTGAGAGCGTGAAGGGGAATGCTTTCTTGGAAAGTTCAGAGAACGGGTTGGTGCCATTCAGTGACTGGGTAGCTTAATCCTTTTCATCGAGGATGCAGGAGGAACAGAGGAGGGCTAGGGTAATCATTAAGAAGGATGCTGCCCTGTTGTGTTGACCAGAAAGCAGGCTGCAGGTTATTCTGGAACCCTGCACAGTGACCTGATTTGTCTACACAGCATGATTTTGCTTTCACTTGGTTCCACCCCAGCTTTACTTCCATTAGTGATAAATCACGATAGCTTTAGTCAAAAGTATTTGTAGATTCATACCCTTCCAACCACGGAAATTCAAGATTCTCTCAAAATCTGTGTTAATTTATCAAGTCCCCAAAAGACCTGTCACACAACTCTCCCTGCGTCCCTACATTGTTATCCTGCTGAAAGCCTGGAAATGGTACATGAATTTAAAGGTACCCTAGTGAAATCTGTTTCGTTCTCAGAGTCTTCCTAGCAAAGATCACCACGTTTTTTCACTTCATCTAGAAAACCTTAAGGTTTGTGACATGAGAAGGCCCCTGACTCACCTAAACTCTGGAAGAGATGACGGCCTTTTGAACACCTGGGGGGAAAGGTTTTTGAGATGTCAGCACAGCTTCATATCAGAGCTGGGCCCTCCAGGCCGGCTGACAGCCGTGCCCACCCAGGTGGGCTCCCAAGGCCAACCTGGCGGATGCGTGTGGTCCCCTCGGAACGTCAGACACCAGTCTCTGCGGACAGTTCCCTCCTGCCCGTTGTCTGGCTCAGAGGACCCTCATGTCCACCTCTGCACCCCTCACCATCTACTCAGCCTCAGGTTCCAAGACTACCCGGCCTTCTTGACTTTCCCAGAACCGACTGCTGCCTTAACTGACGTGGACTCAGGTCCCTCCTGACTCACTCTGCTTGCGCTGCACCCACACCTGCATGCCTGACTCAGCCACCGTAGAATCTGAATGCCATTAAAGAGACCGCCGCACGGCCACCTGGCCAGCACCTGAGCCAGCCTGGCACACGCAGGCATGCGGACGTGCCAGTCCAACGGCTGTGTTGTTCCCCGCCCACCCCTCGGGTGCACGGCCTGTTCTCTTACCACCTCGTGAGGTCCCATGTGCTAACTCCAGGAGGGCGGCCTTGCCTGGGTCCCTCACGTTCGGGCCCCACGGGACTCACTCCCAGACCCCAGGCACTCAGGGCCCCTTGGATCAGTGCCACTCACTCCACCACCCGTGACCAGTCCCCTGCCCACCTCTGTACCCCATGGCCCACCAGGCCTGGGCCACCAGGGAGAGGTGACAGCAAGGACGGGGGCTCCATCTAAATGACGCACCTCAAACTCCCCACATCCTGGGAAAACATCCTTCCTTAGCACCCTGGCCTTCCTGACATCAGCACATGCACCTAATTCCTTCAACAGATAACAAACTCAGTGTCTCCTAGGCCAGGCCCCGTCAGAGGGAGAGCAGACAGAAGCCTCAGAAAGGCCCAGGGCCTGCAGGAGCGGCCCGTCCAGCAAATGCTGCGGGGATCGGCAGGGATGGGGCGAGAGTGGAAAATGTCCCAAAGGACACGTTCTGGCTGGGTTTCCCGGCACCCACAGGTGGTTCACCCAGGAAGCAGGGCAGTGCACACAAAGGTGCAGCGTGAAACCGACATCGTCCAGGCGAGGTCTGGTGTGCGGAGGGGGCCAGAGGGGGCTACAGAGCAAGGTGGCCTCGTCTGCCTCTACCCAGCCCCTCCCTTGCAGCCCATCCCAGCCCCCTCCTCTGTCCACCGGAAACAGGCTCCTCCACTGTCGTCTGGCAACAGCAGCCTGGCCTCCTCAGGGTCCAAATGCCTGCGAAAAAGGACCAGAGCTGGGCGAGGCGCCCACAGGGAGGACCGGAGGGCAGAAGCGCACAGGCGTGCGGTAGGCTCAGGGCGGCACCTGGAAGAGATGCCAGGGAAGGCCCAGAAGCAGGGCGGCTGGCAACACTGTTTTTTCTTCTAGGAGGGAGAACTGCTACACCCTGAAGCAGGAGCCACAGGCCTGGGGTCAACAAAAGGTGCAAGGAAGGGAAGCCTCTCAGACCACACCCCCGGCCCCTGGCCCACCATGCTCGGCGTCCGCAGGGCACTGCTAAGAGGACACGTCTTCAGACAGCTCCAAGGACACCCCGCTCCTGTTAAAGAGCTCCACAAGGCAGCATGAAGTAATGGCAGTGGTACAGCGTCCCCAAGTTCATCCAGCCTAGACTCCATCATTTTATCAGGCCTGAAATCTCTTTAATCAAATTTGGGAAGGAACTGAAGGCCTTTGATGCATCCTTACTTCTCCCCAGATGCATATTCCTGAACTTTCTCTCAGTCCCTGGCAATGGTTTTCTCACGGGACTGTCCTGGGTGCACCTCGATATGTGCCACAGGCTTTTTTTTTTTCCGGGCAAGCTGTGCATAAAACCCAACGCTGGCCTGAGTCTCCTGCAGGTTTACGTATATCACGTTCTCTTTCAAGAGGACGCGCCTCAGTGTTCCTTTAAGATTGCTAACCCCAGTGGTTCTCAACTGGGGGCAGTTTTGTCTGCCGGGGGACAGCTGGCATTGTCGTCTGGTTGTCACAACCAGGGAGAGGGGTGCTGCTGGCATCTAGTGGATAACAACCAGGGGTGCCGCTAAATACCCTACAACGCACAGGACAGCCCCCCCTGAACAAAGAAGTCCCTGGCCCCAAATGTCAGTAGGACTGAGAATGAGAAACTGGCTTCCAAAGATGCAGGGCCGTGGGGCAGAGTGGGAGGGTGGGCACTGAAGTGCGCTGGTATCCAGATGGTGTAAGCAAAGACGCACACATCCGAGTTCAAGCTCTGACTCTGGTCGGTGTTACGACTGAGGGCAAGTTATGAAGCCGTTTCCAACCCTAGTAGAACAGGGAAAGTGCCACCAGCCCTGTAATGAGGGGGAAAGGATTAAATGAGGCAGCATAGGGCATTTATCAATAATTCGGTTTTCTGGAGGCCAGAGGAGGAGACACATGAGCCCAAGGCAGCAGAAGGTTTCTTGCCTTGGAACAAGACAAACAGCCCAGCTTGCAAGGAACAAACTCCCCAGGGCTAGGGAGGGAGCCAGGAGCTGTTTTTCTGCAGAATGGGCCGCAGTTACTGCTGGCATCCTAGCATGGCTCAGGCACCTCTTTTCAGAGCCTCTCTGAGGACTCCTGTCCTCGAGGGACACCCTGGACTCTCCACCTCCAAGGGGCCACTGTCCTGGGAGCAGCAATCTGGCCCTCAGTACGCCCCTTCTGGGAAGACTCCCAGCCCCTCATCTGCTTCAAGCTTTGTTTACATCCCAGAATCGGCAGCCCTTCTGCGAAGGGTCAGCTTGAGCCTGGGCCAGCCGCCAGCTGTGCAGAGTCCCTGCTAGCCAGAAGGTGACCTGTCCCGCTCCTGCCCTATGCTGGCTTCCCTCCCTCCAGGGAGCCCCGGTGGCTCATCTGCAGGGTGCCAGCCTAGGAGCACTTCTCTCCCCTCTGCCCTGAATTTAGCCATCACTTCCACTCTCCGGGGACAAAGTGAGTAGGCTGTGGTCATTAGAGAGACCGCCCCAGCCCGGCACACACTCCAGTACAGCCCCCTGCCTCGCCTCCTCCCGCCGATGCTCCCCAGTTCCTCCTGCGTCTCTACAGCTCTCTCTCGCTCTCCCTTCTGACAGCGGGCCTCCACCCTGAGAACCCTCGGGTAAGAATCTGCCGGAACCCTCTGATCTCAACCACACGGGAAGCAGAATGTGAGGAGTGATTCTGTGCTCCAACTGACCACGCGGGGAGACTTCCTCCCTCGGAGCTGTCCCCCCACCACTCCCCACCCCGCCGCAGGGCAGAGAGGCACGGGCTGCCAGGGAGGGGCAGGGCCCAGCTCCACTCTGGCACCATTCGCTCCCAGGACCAGGGTCATCGCCCCCACCCCTAAGCTGGCCAGGATGCCCCCTCCAGGCCTCCTGACCAACGACCTTCCCCCTCCCACACCCCCACCCTTCCGCTCACCGAGACCCTCGCCCTCCGCCCCAGAGCCGACCTGACCTGCCGTTCCGGTTGCAGTCCACAGGTGTTCCTCTAGAGCAGCCCACCCCGTTGCCAGGCGACGGCGCTGACGGACAGCTATCTGCCCCAATCGCAGAAGCTGAAGTCTAGGGGGCGGAGCCTTATAAAGAATTCAGCCAATGGATATGCACCTCATGGGGAGCGGGCCGGCGCAGGAGGGTGAGGGCGGGGCCGTGGGCGGGGCCGGCCGCAGGAAGGAAGGAGGTGGGATTCCTGGGGCGCCGCAGTGGGAGGAGCTGGAAAAGACGCTGGAGGCGGAACTGCTAAAGAGAGTGGCTGAGGGTTCAGGGGAGGAGCCAGGGAGGAGCACCTGGGGAGGGAGGGGTTGTCTGGCCTCGGGTAAAGTACGCTGGGCTTTGGGAGCACAGGGTGTGGCCGGGATGAGGACGGAGCTGGGAGAGAGGAAAGCGGGCCTAAGGGAGACCCAGCGAGAGACGAGAGAGGCAGGTAACCCACCCTCGGGACCCTCCACTACTGAGGCCTCCATGGATTAAGACCCAGGCAACCCTCCTCTGGCACCCCTCCCCCTCCCCCAACCAATCTGGGCGCAGCCTCGCATCCCAGGGCCCGGGCTCCTGCCTGCCCCCCACCCCCGCTTCTGGCCCTCCGCAGCCCAGCCCCCCTCTCTTCCTGGGAGCCCTCACTTCTGTCTTGGTTCTCTGACCCCCAGTCCTTTCCAGTGGCATTTCAACGTGCTTAAGTCTGTCCAGTCTTGATAAATAAAGTCACCTAGACCCTCAGGCCTTCTCCAGCTTCTCCCACCCCATCCCCAACCCCTCGACCCCAGCTTCACTCCAAAATGTCTCAGGACTGTTGTACGGATTTATAAACCTTCCATTCGTTCCCCAAACCACTGAAACCTGGCCCCAGGGGCTCTGTCACTAGATCCATGGGGCACTTTCAGTCCTTACATGCAGGGGTTCACAGTCAGCATTCCTGCCTTATTCAAACTCTCCTTCCTGGGCATCTAGGTCACTCGGCCCTGGCTTTTCTCCCCTCCCTCCCTGGTAGTTTTCACTCTACGCATCCTCCCTGAGATTAATTCCTTCCTCCTGACTGTCTTCCTGGTGACTTCACTTCCCACCTGTCTGCTCTGCTGACCCCCAAACCTGCACGTCCAGCTGGTGGTCTAGACTGCACTCTGACCCCTAACGCCCATCAGGCTGCATCTCAAACTCAGCCTAGCCAAACCCAAACTCTTCCCTCCAAAACTGCAACTCCTATTTACCTCCTTCCTGAGGGCCGGCCACCACCTTCCAGGCCCAAGTCAGAGAACTGGAACCATCCTGGATGCTTCCTCCTCCTTCTCTCCCCATGTTCCATTACTTACTCAATCTGTTTTACCTCCAAGATCTGGCCTGCATCCACCCACTTCCCTCCATGTCCCCAGGGCCCCCTGTCTGGGCCAGACCCCAATAACAGCCTCCTTCCCTCCTCCAACCCATCTCCCAGCCAGAGCCAATGGAACAGTTAGCACAGAAATCCTTATCCTGCCCCCAAGACTGAGAAATGGCATCACAGGATCAAGCAGAGTAACAGACACAGATAAAACCAGTTGCTGGGTTTTGCTGTCCTCAAGTTCACAAGGAACAACATTTCTCAAGGACACTCAGCTGCAGCTGTAAAGTGTCTTAACAACCCCCTTTTTTGTGTAGTGACTGTTTTACTCAAAAAGAACTTTGAACTTTAAGATCATAGGTGAGCAGAAACTTCGCTGTTTGAAATTCTATCACTCAGAATGAAACTTCCTGCTCCCGCCTGAGAATTTAAGTCAACTTTGACGGAGAAGCAGCCTGGATTTCCAACCCAGGTGCAGATCCATATACGTGGTTTCTGGACATGATGGTCCACTGCCCTCCTAACTTTGTGGTTCCCAAGGGAAAGAGAGGCACGTCTACACTGCAGCCCAGACGAGATGCTGGCTGCTTCCCACACAGCCCTGTTTGGCCCTGAGCCTGTTGAAACGCTGCTTCTTTTAAGTTTCACCCAAACCCCTTTCCACAAAGTCCTATGAAATCTCTCTTTGCCTTTGTCAGTTTGAGCTGCCCAGGGTTCCCAGTGCATTGGGTGAACAGGCCTGATTTGTCAGACTGCGGGGTTGATCTTGGTGGTCTTGGGCCTGTGGGGCAAGGACAGCTGTAAGGTCCAAAGGGCAAGGGCAGTGCTGGTCACAGGTCCCCAGATAGTATTGAGCACCTACTACATACATGCCAGGCCTGGTGATACAGCAGTGAGCATTACACTCCCTGCCCTCAGTCTTCTAGTCCTTTATCATTCAGATCCACCTGCTGAATGAGTGGGGAGAAGCATGATTAAATTGAGGGGAGGGGAGGGGGTGGGTGGGGGGTTTCTGGCTGTGGAGGAGAGGCTGGGGAAGATAAGAGGGAGAAAAACCAGGACGGTGAGAAGCTATGGCGGGAAAATAGATGGGATATTAAAAAATACACAGAGACTTCAAGGCTTAAAAAGAATTCAGGGGCTTCCCTGGTGGCGCAGTGGCTGAGAGTCCGCCTGCCAATGCAGGGGACACCGGTTCGTGCCCCAGTCCGGGAAGATCCCACATGCCGTGGAGCGGCTGGGCCCATGAGCCATGGCCGCTGAGCCTGCACGTCTGGAGCCTGTGCTCCGCAACAGGAGAGGCCACAACAGTGAGAGGCCCGCGTACCACCAAAAAAAAAAAAAAAAAAGAATTCAGAGCTGGAGAACAGTATGGAGGTTCCTTAAAAAAACTAAAAATAGAGTTGCCATGTGATCCAGCAATCCCACTCCTGGGCATATATCCATAGAAAACTATAATTCGAGAAGATACATGCATGCCTACGTTCATAATGGCGCTATTTACAATAGCCAAGACATGGAAGCAACCTAAGTGTCCATCAACAGAGGACTAGATAAAGAAGATGTAGTGTATATATATACATATACATACATATACAATGGAATATACTAAGCCACAAAAAAGAATGAAATAATGCCATTTTCAGCAACATGGATGTAGTAAGCCAGACAGAGAAAGACATATATCATATGATATTGCTTATATGTGGAATCTTAAAAAAAAAAAAGTACAAATGAACTTATTTACAAAAACAGAAATAGACACACAGACATAGAAAACAAACTTATGGTTACCAAAGGGGAAGGGAGGGGAGGGATAAATTAGGAGGATGGGATTAACAGATATATACCACTATGTATAAAATAGAAAACCAACAAGGACCTACTACATAGCACAGGGAACTAAACTCAATATTTTGTAATAATCTATAAGGGAAAAGAATCTGAAAAAGAATATATATATATATATATATATATATATATATGTATAACTGAATCACTTTGCTGTACACCTGAAACTAACACGACATTTTAGTCAACTGTACTTCAATTAAAAAAAAAAAAAAAAAGAACTCAGAGGCCATCTGAACATTTTCCTTTTTTGTGTCAAGGGACTACTGCCTTCCAGACTCATTTAGTTCACCCTCGTCCCCACCGTTCCAGCCAATCGGGTGCTTCCTGGCCAGAGCCCCTCTTGCCTGCTGCCTGGGGACTGCCTGGGGACTGCCTGAATGCTTCCGCCCGTAAGGCACAGGCCCTCGTGGAGAGATGGGTTTGAGCACCGAGGCTGCCCCGTGGGAGCAAAGTGTTCCGCAGCCCAGGCGCCCTCACCCTCCTGGACACGAGGGAGTAACCCCAGCTCTTGTCTCCACTCGCTCAGGTTTCTGCCGCCTGCAGCCAAGGGAGTGGAAGGATTAGATCCCCTGTACTTACGCGCGCAAACCTCATGAGTATACTTTCAGGAATATCCGAGGTGGTGGCATTCTGTGCAAAAAGGCAATTTCCTAGAGGCCAGAGCACGCCCAGGGCAGGGGGCTATGGTGGTCCCAGGTGCAGGCAATGGGGTGCAGCGGGGGCCCCCCGGCTGTAGAGATACCGACAATAAAACCAACTAAAAGTTGGTCTGCTTTTTATCCCCAAGCGCCAGCAATTCTAAGCAACATCAAGTGATATCATTCTCCTCCCTGAAAAAGCCTTTTATTGGGCTAAGCACGAAACCAGGGGTGGCAGACTTTTTCTGTCAAGGGACCGACAGTAAATATTTTTAATTTTTCAAGCCATACCATCTCTGTCACAGCTACTCACAGCTCTCGTGGCACCAAAATAGCCACAGGCAATAGAAAAAGAGTTGGACATGGCTGTTTATGTCACACATTTATGGACACAGAAATGTGAATTTCACATAATTTTCACACATCGTAAAATATTATTCTTCTGATTTTGTTTCCAACTGTTTAAAGTGTGAAAGTCATTCTTAGCTCACTGGCTGTATAAAAGCAGACAGTGGCCGGACTGCAGTTACTGTTATGGTTTTTTGTTTGGGTTTTTTTTTACTAGCATGAATTCTTAGAATTCTTAGAATTCAAATGAATTCTTAGAAAATTAGTGAGCTTGAAGAAGCTTATATTTTAATAATATTTTTATTTTTATTATTTATTTATTTATATATTTTATTTATAAAATGAATTCTTAGAATTAAAAAAAAAAACTTTACCCAAAGAAGAAAGGTGTTTGCTACTTCAAATGTGCCAACAGAGGAACAACTCGTAAAGCATAAAGAGCCACAATAATATCGTATCACAAAAGGAAAATGACAAGTCTCCAGAAACCAAACATAAAGTCAAGGAATACTATGATCTAACTGATAGAGAATTCAACATAGTTGTCATAAAGAAACTCAAAGAGCTACAACAGAACTCAGAAAGGCAGTTCAATGAGCTCAGGACTAAAATTAAGGAACAGAAGAAAGACTTTAGTAAAGATACTAAACTCTAAAAAAGAACAAAATAAATTCTGGAGCTGAAGAACTCAATGAGATGAAAAATGCATTAAAAAGCACTGGAGGGCTTCCCTGGTGGCGCAGTGGTTGGGAGTCCGCCTGCTGATGCAGGGGACACAGGTTCTTGTCCCGGTCTGGGAGGATCCCACGTGCCGTGGAGCGGCTGGGCCCGTGAGCCATGGCCACTGAGCCTGCGCGTCTGGAGCCTGTGCTCCGCAACGGGAGAGGCCACAACAATGAGAGGCCCGCATACCGCAAAAAAAAAAAAAAAAAAAAAAAAAAAGCACTGGAAATAGAGCAGACCATATGGAAGAGAGAAACAGTGAGCTCCAAGAAGCTTATATTTTAATAATATTTATATTTTGTATTTATATTTTTTCATGTATATTTATAATATTTATATAAGCTTCAAATTGTTCATTTTTATGACATTTCTTTAAAAACTGAGTTTACCAATCCTGTTTAAAATTGCGTCAAAAAAAATAATAAAATACCTAGGAATAAACCTAACCAACGAAATGAAAGACCTACACGCTGACAACTATAAAACACTGATAAAGGAGATAGAAGATGATTCAAAGAAGTGAAAAGATAACCCATGCTCTTGGATTGGAAGAATTAATATTGTTAAAATGGTGTACTACCCAAAGCAATCTATAGATATAATGCAATCCCTATCAAATTACCCATGATATTTTTCACAAAACTAGAACAAATAATCTTAAAATTGACATGGAACCACAGAAGACCCAGAACTGCCAAAGCCATCCTGAAGAAAAAGAACGAAGCCGGAGGCATAACCCTCCCAGACTTCAGACAATACTACAGTAATCAAAACAGTGTGGTGGGGCCTCCCTGGTGGCGCAAGTGGTTGAGAGTCCGCCTGCCGATGCAGGGGATGCGGGTTCGTGCCCCGGTCTGGGAGGATCCCATGTGCCGCGGAGCGGCTGGGCCCGTGAGCCATGGCCGCTGAGCCTGCGCGTCCGGAGCCTGTGCTCCGCAACGGGGGAGGCCACAACAGTGAGAGGCCCGCATACCGCAAAAAAAAAAAAAAAAAAAAAAAAAAAAAAAAAAAAACAGTGTGGTGTTGGCACAAAAACAGACATATGGATCAATGGAACAGAACAGAGAGCCCAGAAATAAGCCCACACACCTATGGTCAATAAATCTTCAACAAAGGAGGCAAGAATATACAATGCAGAAAAGACAGTCTCTTCAGCAAGTGATCTTGGGAAAGCTGGACAGCTACATGTAAATCAGTGAAGTTAGAACACACCCTCTCACCATGCACAAAAATAAACTCAAAATGGCTTAAAGACTTAAACATAAGATATATCACCATAAAACTCCTAGAAGAGAGCATAGACAAAACATTCTCTGACATAAATTGTACCACTGTTTTCTTAGGTCAGTCTCCCAAGGCAATAGAAATAAAAGTGAAAATAAATAAACGGGACCTCATCAAACTTACAAGCTTTTGCACAGCAAAGGAAACCATAAACAAGACGAAAGGACAACCTACAGAATGGGAGAAAAATCTCTGCAGACGATGCAACTAACGAGGGCTTAATTTCCAAAACATACAAATGGCTCATACAATTCAACAAAAAAAAAACAAACAACCCAATCGAAAAATGGGCAAAAGACCTAAAGAGACATTTCTCCAAAGAAGACATACAGATGGCCAATAGGCACATGGAAAGATGCTCAACATCACTGATTATTAGAGAAATGCAGATCAAAACTACAATGAGGTACCACCTCACACCCATCAGAATGGTCATCGTTAAAAAGTCTACACATAACAAATGCTGGAGAGGGTGTGGAGAATAGGGAACCCCCCTACACTGTCGGTGGGAATGTAAATTGGTACATCCACTATGGAAAACAGTACAGAGGTTCCTCAAAAAATTAAAAATAGAGTTGCCATATGATCCAGCAACCCCACTCCTGGGCATATACCCAGACAAAACTACAATTCGAAAAGATACATGCACCCCTATGTTCATAGCAGCACTATTTACAATAGCCAAGACACGGAAGCAACCTAAGTGCCCATCAACAGATGAATGGATAAAGAAGATGTGGTACATATATACAATGGAATAACTCAGCCATAAAAAAGAATGAAAGAATGCCATTTGCAGCAACATGGATGGATCTAGAGATTATCATATTAAGTGAAGTAAGTCAGACAAAGACAAATATTATATGATATCACTTATATGTGACATCTTTAAAAAAATGATACAAATGAACTTATTTACAAAACAGACTCACAGACAAGGAAAACAAATTTATGGTTACCAAAGGGGAAAAGAGGGTCATGGGATTAACAGATACACACCACCATGTATAAAATAAACAAGGACCTACTGTATAGCACAGGGAACTATATTCAATATGTTGTAATAACCTATAATGGAAAAGAACCTGAAAAAACATTACACATATACACATATGTATAAAAGTGAATCACTTTATACCTGAAACTAACACAATATTGTATATCAACTATACTTCAATAAAAAGTAGACTTTTTTTTAAAACATTGGGTTTATTTGGAGAATACCCAGTTATAGATCTGGCCCCAACACACATGGATACAGCTACAGGCATTCAACTCAAGAGCAAGTTTGAAATACCCGGAATTTTCTGAGGTCACTCAGGGTGTACTTTGGGTCTCCAGCCCCTCCTGTGAGACATATTCCTGCGTTGAAAGAGTAGATTTGAAATAAACATCATAAACATAGTGATGCGCATGACCAAGAAAGAGGCCTTGGGCTACTTCAGTGCTGACATTCTACACGACCACTTGGACTTTTTGTGGTTAAAAATTCTCAACTCCAAAACAATCTAAAAGCCTTTAGAATAAATCCCAAAGGAACTGAGACATAAATGGCTTTTCAGTTTCTGGACTGTAGAATGTAATGCAATTTGGGTGAATCTCTGTCAAACATAGCCTTAGGCTTAAAGCTTTCCCTACTCATACAGCTGCTGCTTCATGAAAGCAATCTTGAAAGCAAAGCTAATAAAACTTGTTCATATATATGTGATGGATTAAATAAATGTGGAAGGCACATCTCCCTTTCCAGAGAACCCCAGTACTTTATGCAGATGCTCCCAAGTTGGGGAGGCGGAGTATGACTCCCTCTCCTTGGGCCTGGGCTGCACATGGTGACTTCCTTCCAGAGAGATCAGGATGGAAATGGAGATGGGGCGTGAACCATACAGGGCAGTAAACTGACCAGGCTACCGCACGCAGATGATCACAGCTGACATCAACAGTCATAAATTACGTGGATACAATGGGCCCTTCTGACCAGAGGGTCCCACTGTGACCTTGGTTTGGGGAGCCCTCAGCTCATCACGGACCCAGCAAAGGCAGCTTCTTCACTCTATGAAGCTGGCCTGCAGGCCGGGGACCCCCAACCCCCTGGTCCCCTGTGTATTTCCGCTTTCTCTGGGACGTTCCGCCCAGTCCACATCTCTCCCAGCCTCACCGGCCATTCTCCCACTGCCAGGCAGGCCTTCTTTCTTCCCTCCCGTGAGCTCACATCTCCACTGCTGGGAGGCTCAACCCCTCGCAGGAGGAAGGTGTCAAAGGGTCAAGGTCATGGAGGTGAGGGGGAGATCTGGGGAGAGACTTGTTGGAGGGCCGAGTCTGTTTCCCCGGGAGGAGAGGGGGGAGCCTGCCTCCGACCTAGGGCCTGGGGGTTTGGGGCTACAGTGCCCCTCCGAGGGCTCCAGCCAATGGCCACATCACACGTGACACAGCTGAGGTGTGAGGGCAGCAGAGCGGGCTCTGCTCCCGGCGGTGACCACCCTGCCACCCAGCAGCCCGTCAGAGGAGGAGGATCTGGGACAGGATTCAGGACACACCCTGGGCGCAGCCGCCTGGAATCACAGTGAGTCTCCCCAGGGCCCCATGGCAACAGGCTGCAGGGCATCAGCCAGCCCAGGGCAGGCAGTGCCCAGTCAGGGGAGTTGCAGTGGCCAAGGAGGCCTCCCAAGGATGCGCAGAGGTGACCATAAGCTCAAAGTCAGCTCAAAACATGGGCCAGGCCCAGATGACCTGAAGCCAGCGTGCTTCCCGTGGGACGCGGAACAGCAGCCCTCAAAGATGTCCAGGTTCTAATTCCCAGAACCTGCGGGGCTATGTGGCCTGACATGGCAAAGGGAACTTTGCAGGTGTGATTAAGGATCTTGAGATGGGAGATGATCCTGGATTATCCAGGTGGGCCCAGTGTCATCACAGGTCCTTATGAGAGAGAGCAGGACAGGACTTCCCTGGTGACGCAGTGGTTAAGAATCTGCCTTTCAATGCAGGGGACACGGGTTCAGTCTCTGGTCTGGGAAGGTCCCACATGCCGCGGAGCAACTAAGCCCGTGCGCCACAACTACTGAGCCTGCACTCTAGAGCCCGCGAGCCACAACTACTGAGCCCATGTGCCACAATTACTGAAACCTGTGCGCCTAGAGCCCATGCTCCACAACAAGAGAAGCCACCGCAATGAGAAGCCCATGCACAGCGATGAAGAGTAGCCCCTGCTCTCCACAACTAGAGAAAACCCGCGCGCAGCAACAAAGACCCAACGCAGCCAAAAATAAATTAATTAATTTAAAAAAAAAGAGAGCGGGAGTGTCAGAGTCAGACAAAGAGATGTGATGATGGGGGGAGGGGCGAAGAAGGAAGGAGGGAGGGAGGGACTGGAAGCTGCTATGCCTGCTGGTTTGAAGATGAAGGATTTCTAGAATCTGGAAAAAGCAAAGGAAGGAGTTCTTGATTTCAGACTTCTGACTTTCTGAACTGTAGGAGAATAAGTGAATATCTTGAGCCACTAAATCTGTGGTAATTTGCTCCAGCAGCAATGGGAAGTGAATAAACTGTCATCCGTCACGTAAAAACCTTCTGCCTACCTACCACCTCTCCTCCCTCCGCCACGAGCCTGGAGGGGACAGAGATAGGATGGACAGACGTAGCAAATAAAGATACCAGACGCCCCGTTAATTCTGAATTTCAGATAAACAATGAATCGTTTTGTAGTATGGATAGTCCCAAATATTGCATGGGACATACTTACACTGACAAGAAATGATCTGTTTTTCACCTGAAATACAAATTTAACTGGATATTGTGGCTGTATCTGGCAACCCTAGCCAGAAACAGCAGCTGTAGGGGAAGAAAAGAGCAAAGAAGAGGAAAACTGCCCTCTCCCTGATACCCACGGCAAGTGCTCCAGGGGAGAAGAGAGATTTAATATTAAATCAAGCCCCAAACTTTATTAGCTGGGACTGGACAGTTTTAGTTCCTGAATTGGGACCACTTTCAATCTAAAGTGACCCTGGGACCTAATTTCCTAAGAATGGAGAGAAAAAACCACAGGGAATGTCTGGGCTTTTCATCCAAGGATGAAAAGGCGGCTCCCTCCCTCCATCACACTGAGAAGGTTGGAGGGACAGCAGAAAATAAAGCTGCTGCACCTGCCGGGCTGACCTGGACCAGTGACAATGGGATGGGTCAGCTCCGTCTCCCGCCCAAGGTAAAGGTGCAAATAGATGCTGGCTACCATGAGGAGTCCTGTGTTTGCTTTGCACGTTCCCCACTGGATGTGGAGCCAGTGCAGAGCCGGAAGCAGGCCTATCCCATTCCCCAAGCCCAGTCTGCGCCCCTGCGTTTCTGAGACCCGACACAGCTAATATAGCCGTGTGCCCACAAGGTGGCGCTCATGATCACTGCAAAACAATTTGCTCCGGTCATTGTCACAAAAAAATATTTTAGAATAGTTTTAGATTTACAAGCTTGTTGAGAATAGGATACAAAGAGCTCCTGTGTGTCCCAGACCGAGCTTCCCCTGTGATTAACGTCTTACATTAGTGTAGAACATTTGTCAGCACTGATGAACCAATACTGATCCCACATTACATTTAGTCATCATATCTCGTTAGGCATCTCTGGGCTATGACAGTTTCTCAGACTTTTCCTGGTTATTGGTGACCTGGATAGGTGTTCTGTAAGGTGCCTCTCTAATGGGATTTGTCTGAGGTTTTTCTCATGATTAGACTGGGGTTGGGATTTGGGGGATGAGGACCCCAGAGGTCCAGTGCCCTCTCATCGCAGGTATCAAGGGCACACGCGAGCCCCAAGACTCTTCTCTGCTGTTGCTGGCCTTGATCACCTGGCTGAGGTCAGTCCCGTCCAGCTTCTCCTCTCTACACTTGCTCCCCCTTTTCCATAATGAGCTCCTTGGATCATGTGTTTTTTAAGTTTCCTTTTTTTTTTTTGGATGCATGGCTTGCAGGATCTCAGTTTCCCTGACCAGGGATTGAAACCTGGGCCATGGCAGTGAAAGCCTGGAATCCTAACCACTAGGCCACCGGGGAACTCCCCAAGGTTTCCTTTTTAAAATCATTTCGTGTCACCCCTGGTTCACTTAGGACAGTGGGGGGTGTGAGAAGAGGGGGGCAGGGGGTGCCCCTCACATGGCGTGAGAAGTAAGTGGAGACATGCAACCCAGGGTGTACAAAGGTTGGAGCCTAGGACAGTTACTCGGGGTTCTTGCCTCTTCCCACCTCGCCGATGATCCAAGTAAACCTCCATCAGTGTCCTCGAAGGGGTCACAGGAAGGAGAGCACAGGAGAGGGCGGCCAGGGAGAGCGGTGGGAGAGGGGACCCTGTCACGCTGCCCTGGGAGCAGCACGAGGATGCAGCGTCCCAGGAGGGCGGCATTGCGCATGGGCCCCACACAGACCCTGGCGCCGCAGCAGGTGCTCAGAATGGAGACTGGTGCCTCCACCCGGCCCAGGCCGGCCTCCCTGTCGCTCAGTGAGTTTCCATGAGTTAAGTCAGATCACACCTCTCTGCTTAGAAACCCTTGTGTGACCTCCCCGGGTCCCAGGCAGACCCTGCGGCCTCCACACCCTGGGCCTCGACATCCCCCCACCCATCGGGTCAGGGGCACGCCGACTCCCCAGCTCAGGGCCTTTGGAAGGGCCCTTCCACTCTGCCCGGGACAGGTGCCCCACTTTCTCCACTCCCTCACCTTCAGGCCTCGGCTCAGATCCCACCTCCCAGAGACCTTCCCGCCTCCACCCCCATCCCCACCCCAGATGCCTCGATGAAGTGGAGCAGAGAGGGTGATGCCCCCTGAAGATAGAACAGGGTTCAAGGACCGTGTGGGCAAACCTAACCTGGCCAGCAGGGAAGACCCCAAGGATGAGCCCTGAGGCTCCGGAGGGGGGATGGGGGTTTACGCCCCCTCCAGCCAATGACCACCACCCCACGGGGCTTAAATTCTGCAGGTGATTCCTGTGGCCGCCTCCTGCCACCCCGGGGGCACACACAGCCTCCTTCGTGGTATCCTGTGAGCCAGGCGCTCTGCTCTGAGGGGTTAGTTACATTCTGGTTTTGCAATAAGTGTCTGGGAGGTCAACCCAGCATTTCTCACCACGATAAAGCTGTTTTTCTGCTTTTGTGGTGCACGGTCTTTTTCTTCTTCTCTAAAACCATAAAAGATGTCAAATCGCCCCCTCGCCCGCCCTCATTGCTGAGATCCTGTGGTGCACACCCTCAGTTAGCAGCGCCTTGGGGGCTGGGCTGAGGAGCAAGGCCCCTGCAGCGGCCCGCTCACCCCTGCTCACCTGTGTGTCGAGGGGTTGCCTTATAAGGTGAAACGCAGCTGCCCGCCCCGCCTGCTGCGGGTTCAGCCCAGGGCTCCGAAAGGAAGTCCTCAGTTTCGCAAGAAGCTTTGCACGGATCTTTGCAGGTCTGGCCTCCAGGGCCCCAGCCAGCTTGCTACAGGGTATCTCAGGGTATCTGTCAACAGCCAGGAGTTAGGTGCCAGAGACGCATGGGGACGTGGTCCTACTTCCTTCTCAGCAGTTAAAACCAGAAGAGATGCTTGGGCATTCACTGCCTGGGGAGGCCAGCAGCTAGCAGACAGAGGCAGGAGGGCATTATAACATTAGGGGAACCAGATGAAGCTGCAGTTTGGGGTTTCGAATATGACAATACTAGTTAAACGTCGGCTCTAGTGAACCATGGGCCAGGCCTGAACCAAGTGCTCGACACAGTATCTCATTTAACGCTCACAACAGCTGGGTAGGATAAGTACCACTATTAGTCCCACTTTGCAGATATGGAAAACTAAGGCTCAGAGGAAGGCAGTAACTTATCTAAGGTAAGATAAGTAGCTTTTCTACCAGACAGCCAGCAAGCAGGAGATACTGAAGAGGCCTCCAGGAATCCCCCTCTGAAAAGGATCACTGTTCAACGCAGCAGCCACGGGCCACATGTGGCTACCAAGCCTTTGAACTGGTCCCAGCTGCGATGTGCTGTGAGTGTGGAACACACACCAGAGTTCAGAGACTTGGTTGCATCTTTAAATTTTAAGTTAAAAAAATTTGAACTATAAAATATCTCCAAAATTTTCAGCTTCATTTTGAAATCATTACAGATTCATGGGAAGTTGCAAAGACAGTACCCAGAGGTCCCTTCACTCAGTTTCATATGGTGACATCTTATGTAATTATCATAATTATTGTACAGTATCAAAACCAGGAAACTGACGTGTGTGTATAATTCTACGTCCTTTCATCGCATGTGTGCATTCGTGTAACCACCGCCATGATCAAGATACAGTAATTATAAAATAGAGATGGCATGTTGAAATATTATCTTGGCTGTGTTGGGTTAAACAAAATATATCATCAGGGTTAATGCCGCCCTTTTCTTTCCGCTTTGAAAATGCGCCACTAGAACATTTAGAATCGTGCACGGGGCTTGCCTGTTTCCACTGGACAGCGCTGGCCTGGAAGTTCAGACCCAGCTCGGCGGTTAGGACAGGTCACTTGACCTCCCCGAGCCTGGCTCCTCTGGAGTAGACCAGGCCTTCAGAGTAAGTGTACAACTGCTCGTTCATTCAGTGCATTTACTGAGTGCCTGTCGTGTGCTGGGCATTACGCTAAAGGCTGGGGACACAGAAGCAAAGACTGTGGCTCAAAAACACGAATTGTCCCTGGCCCCCAGAGCAGGTAAATCCAGCAAGGGAATCCTAGAATCCCACCCCCTTCCTGACACCTCCCAGAACTCAGCGAGAGGCACAGGGAAGGAAATGACAGTGGTAGAAAAACAAAGTGCCGACACACAGGGGACACTGATGTATACAGCTGGCGCTCCCAGTCAGAGAACTCAGGAGCCAGTCCTGGAACCCAAGGCCCGCCTCCCAAGTGTCCTACATCGCCCACCTGTCCACCCATCTGCCTCAGCCTAACAGACTCGTGGCTGCCAAGGGGAGGGGGCCGGGGGAGGGGTGGAATGGGAGGCTGGGGTGAGCAGCTGTAAGCTTTTACATAGAGAATGGACACACAACAAGGTCCTACTGTAGAGCACAGGGCACTATCTTCAATATCCTGTGAGAAACCAGAATGGTAAAGAACAGTAAAGAAAATGTGTGTGTGCATATATGGATATATAGCTGAGTCACTTTGCTGTAGAGCAGAAATTAACACAACACTGTAAATCAACTATACCTCAATTTAAAAAAACAAACAAAAATATACCAGACCAACATTCACACACACAAAAAGAGAAATTTCTAACATGAGGAAGAGCAGGGTAATAAAACAAACCTTACCCCACAACCTAGCTTTAACCATGATCAACATTTTGCCCTATTTCCTACTGTTCATGGGAGTATTTGAAAGAAAATGATAGTCACCCTAACATTTTAGCCTTAAGTATATCCGTCTGCATCTCTATAAAAATGACACCTTCTTACCCAACCACAATGCCATTAACAATATTTCCTTAATATAACCCGGTCTTCACTCTTTGGACGCTGATTAGAAATGCTGAGTCCTGGGCCTTGCCCCAGGCCTTCTCAATCAGATTCTGCATCTCCATAAGGTCCCGAAGAATTCGTGTGCCCATTAGTTTGAGAAACAAACTTTACATCCGGTCTGTTATTGAATTGTCTCCCTCAAAATCCATACGTTGAAGTCCTAATCCCCAGGACCTCGGACTACGGCCTTATTTGGAAATAGGGTCATTGCAGACGTAATTCGTTCAGATGAGGTCAGACTGGCATAGGGTGGGGCCCCTAGTCCAATATGACTGGTGTCCTTATTTTAAAAATTAGAGACAGACATGCATAAAGGGAGGGTGATGTGAAGAGACAGTATAAGAAAGAATGAAATAATGCCATTTGCAGCAATATGACCTAGAGATTATCATACTAAGTGAAGTAAGAGAGGAAGACTATTTGTCACATGATATATATGTCATATGATATCACTTACATGTGGAATCTAAAAAGATGATACAAATGAATTTATTTACAAAACAGACACATAGACTTAGAAAAAAAGTTTATGGTTACCAAAGGGGAGAGGTGGGGGGAGGGATAAATTAGGAGTTTGGGATGAACATATACACACTACCATATATAAAACAGATAACAAACAAGGACCTACTGTATAGCACAGGGAACTCTACTCAATATCCTGTAATAACCTATATGGGAAATAGACTCTGAAAAAGAGTAGATATATGTTTATGTATAACTAAATCACTTTGCTGTACACCTGAAACTAACACAACATTGTAAATCAACTATACTCCAATATAAAATTTAAAAAAAATTTTTTAAAGACAGAGTAGACGGCCGTCTCCAAGCCAAAGAGAGAGGCCTGGACCAGACCCGTTCCCCGTGGCCTCAGAAGGACCACCCCTGCTGAGAGCCACCTTGAGTTCACACTTCTGGCTCCCAGAGCTAAGACGGGATACACTTCTGTTGTTTAAACCATGCAACTTGTGGTACTTTGCAGCGCCAGGCCTAGGACACTCAGTATTCAAAAGGTGGGGGGGCGGGGGTGAAGTGCCCCCAGCTGAGCCCCCATTGAAAGCTTCCGATATAATGGGTCTGAGGCGGAGGCTCAGGGGTGGGCGTTTGTAACGCTCCTGAGGGGTTCCCAGCTGTAGCCGGGCTGGAATCACTGTTCTGCTTCCCCAGTCAACCATCAGCCAGCAAATCATCTGCTGCCTACTGCTTTGTGGCAAAGGGCTAGCAAGTTATCTGGGGAGAGAAATACCCAAAGCCAGGAGTCCTCAAAGCAGGGGTCCTGGACCAATAGTTCAGCACCAGCTGGGAGCTCGTTGGAAATTCAGATGCTCACGCTCCAGGCAGACCTGTTTCAGAAGCTCTGGGGGGGGGGCCGGAAAGCTGTGTTTGAAGGAGCACCCCACTCGTGATTCCCATGCACCTCAAGTTTGAGAACAAGCCTCAGAGAGGTGTGGGCCCCGAGCTCGGTGTGCATTTAACAGCCTCCATCCGAACCAGCCGCTGGGAGTTTTAAGAACCATCAGTGAAAAGAAGCAAAATCCATCACTAGCCACAAACCAGGTATTTTCTTCCTGACCTCCTAATCAACATCCCCCCTCTAATCCTGGTTCCCAATTTCTTTGTTAATTAACTTGTTGGTTGAAATATTAACACACCAACACAGTAACAATTTCAAACAGTCCAAGAGAGGAAGGAAATCTCACCACAGTTCCCAGTCCTGCTCCCCAGAGGCCACCATGGCCAGAAGCTTCTGGTGGATTTTCCCAGAGCTCTGCTATGAATCCACCTTCACAGCCATCCATTTCCCTTAAACCCACACTCCGGCAGCCGACTGCAAGTTCATACCTCTCCTTCCTCTACTTAATCATGGAGCCACACAAGCCTCTGTTTTCATTACATGCCACTGTCTGAGCGGATTTAAGCCAATCTGCTATGGATGAGCATTTCCACTGCTCCCCATCTTTTAGTTCTATGTGTGATGTTACGTTTAACACCGTTTTGCATATACCTTTATACCAACGGCCGAATGCTAAGGGCTCCAGATTTGTGGATTTCACAGATGAATTAAAAACACCAAGGGGCTGATAGGAGGCTGCCTGCTTCTTATTTACTGACAAGGATTTAAAAAAAAAAAAAAAGTAACGCCATTTGTCATCACCTCTGTTACATAAAGTAGAACCACTTTAACACCAAAATCTTAGCAAGACAAGATTTTTTTTTTTTTGCGGTACGCGGGCCTCTCACTGTTGTGGCCTCTCCCGTTGCGGAGCACAGGCTCCGGACGCGCAGGCTCAGCGGCCATGGCTCACGGGCCCAGCCGCTCCGCAGCATGTGGGATCTGGGGCACGAACCCGTGTCCTCTGCATCGGCAGGCGGACTCCCAACCACTGCGCCACCAGGGAAGCCCAAGACAAGATTTTTTAAGAGGCAAAAAAAAAAAACGACGTGCTTTGCTTCGTAGAAGATTCGCGTTTCTCAGTTACTACAGACCTGCAGTAACTTCCTCCTGGAATGGTTTTCCACACGAGCACTCACACACCAACGTCCCCAAGGGCGTCGTTTTGTAAAGAGAGGCTCCCCCAGGTGCCCCCATCCTGCTCTCAGTGCTGCCCTGTGGTCCCAGGTGTCTCTAGTGCAGAATGAGCCTTCCGTCCTCAGGAGGAAGGGCCAAGTGAGTTGCTCGGGGAAGGTAATTCCAAGCACGTGCCTGATGAGATTTTTGAGGCAGCTGGATTTCATTCTCAAAGAAATCCTTTGGCAGATGCTCATTCATTCAGCTCTAGCTGATGAAGCCAACTGCTCCGTAATTCAATTGCCTGGTCTCTACTATCCAGGTGTTAAAATGGCTAGAAAACAGGATGGCGGTCTGACCCCCCACACACACACCTCCCCGAGAACACGCCGTCGCACACCTCCTATGTGTGTTTGCAGAGGGATCCTGCGGATGTCTCCTAAACTGGGCCCATCGATGCCTGGTCTGAGGGCAGCAGAAAGCATCACCTGGAAGCCAGAGCCCAAGTTTCACCAGGTGACTTGCAGGCACCGGGAAGCTTGAGAAGGGCTGCCCAAGCCGAGCTCTGCAGAGACCCAGAAAGGCACGCAGTCAGACAGCGTGAATTTGGGGGCAGTGAACTGTCAGACAGCTGGCTGTGCATCCCACTCCGCCGCCGTGTCTGTCTGTGGACACTAAGATGCCTCTCTCTCTCTGGGCCTCAGTTTCACCATCTGTAAAATGGGGTAAGAATAAGAGCTGCCTCCCAGGAGTTGTTCTGAGGATTAAATATGCTAATGAATGAAGGCATTTTGTCACAGGGCTTGGCACACAGTAGGAGCTCAAAAAACATGGATGCTTTTTCCCTGGCCCCAATAAAGGGACTCTGGCTCCCTCAGGGCCCCCGTCTCCCCAGCCCTGACCACCCCCAGAAACCCACACGGTCCTGGGCACCTTAAATTCAGTGGTTGTAAGGCTGTCCTGGGGAGGTGGCTAAACACGCAGATGTGATGCGTGGTCCCAGAGAGGCTGACTCTGCAGGTCAGGAGTGGGGGCCTGGGACGTCCCCATCCTTGCTCAGCATCCAGGTGTCCCTGGCACACGTGGTCCAGGGAGTGCTCACAGACCCACTATCCTAAGGCCTCGCTGCCCGGGGTGGTCCTTGGGCGTGCAGCATCACCTGGGAGTCTGTTAGAAATGCAGGACCTCAGGCCGCCCCCAACTAGTAACTCAGGATCTGCATTTTAACAAGACCCCCGGCAGACCCAGCATCACCCAGGTTCAACCTGGTTCACTAAAGGCAAAATGCAAGGACACGGTCAATGGGGTGGCCTCCCGGGTTTGGGCCTCCCAGGCCTCCAAGCCCACCTATTCTTCATAAGACAGTGTTCAAGCTTGATTTTCCTGGAATGGCTCTTGTAAATATTACATCCTGGAGCTGCTCTAATGAAGCACCACAAACTGTGGGGCTTAAAACAATAGAAATGTATTCTCTCACAGTCCCAGAGGTCAGCATCCAAAATCAAGGTGTCGGCAGGGTGGGTTCCCTCCGGGGCTCTGAGGGACAGACCGTCCCAGGCCTCTCCTAGCTTCTGGTGGCTGCCAGCAATCCTGGGCATTAGGGACCTTGTAGACGCATCAGTGCAGTCTCCTCCTGCACCACCACACGGCCTTCCTGAGGCTGTGACTTCTGTCTCTCATCAGGACATTAGATGCAGGGCCCACCCTAATCCAGGATGAGCTCCTCTCCAGAGCCGTAATTATATCTGCAAAGACCCTACTTCCAAACAAGGTCACGTGTCCAGGGGCCAGGTATGAGGGCTGGGACCTGCCTTTTTAGGGGGGCTGCCATTCAGCCCCCGAAAGGTCAGCTCTGTGGCTTACACCTCTGAGTATTTCAGCCCCTCTTCTCTGGAGGTTTTATGTTTAAGTCTCCACTCTCATCTGGGAGGAAGAAAGGCTGCATCCTCCTTTAAGAGATTTCAGTTGCCGAGAGCTAATGGCGGAGGCTGCCTTCATCCCAGACAGGTGCCACCAGCCTCGATGACAGTGGTACCAGCGGCTACTGACATCTGACAGGAAACTGAGGCTGGAGAGGGACTGCCAGGCGAAACTCCTCCCCCAGGGATGGGGGCGTGGCCTTGAGACAGGGCCCCACCCACCAACCAGCAAATTTCACAAAATAAACTGGGGCGCCCAGGAGAGGCCACCAGGGAAGGATCCGGCCCTAAATAAGAGGATGTTCTTATCTGAGCATCTGGCGGTGCTTCCTGAACACCTGACACCCGACACTGAAGGGTCTGGGAGTTGGTTTGATGAGACTCACTGACTGTGAGTGTCCCCAGGCCTCGGGGCTCAGGTGCTGGAGGTTACCTGAGCTGGGCCATGTGTGACACACACAGCTGGACAGCACAGGCTGTTGGATCCACAGCGTAGCTGAGTCGAAAGATCCAACTTCCCGTCACTCTTGGTGTAGACCAGCGGCTCTCAGCCTGGGACCCTGCTCATCTTCTAACCCTGTCCTGCAGCGGACTTTTGCCTCCAGCACCCACGCTCTTTGGGGCTACTCTGTCTGTGCTCCTGGGTTTGTGGTGGCCATGGGGGTGCACTGCTCACATCTCTCTCCAAGAGAGAACTCAGCAGCCTCCCTGCTCCCAGCCAAGGACAGACCTGGAGGAATGGGGCATTCCGGCCTCCCGGGGGGCTCCTCCATCACCTCACCTTCTCTCTGGGGCTCCCCATCAGCCGGGCCAAGACTCCCTCTGTGCTGCCCTGCAGGCCGAGCCTCTTCCTTCTGCGTCTCCTTTCCCGGGTGTCAGACCCGCACCGTAGGTCTCCCCTCCTTCTCACTCCCCACCGGTCCATCACAGGCTTCCCACCCAATCAGGCTCTTGCACGTCTAATTCCAACCAGGCATCTGAATTGGCACAGAGTTCAACGTGGCTTCTAGCTCAGGACCCAGCAGGTGGGTGGGTCCCCACATCCAGGCACGGGACTCAAGACACACACGGCCACAACATGACAAGTGTCCTCTGCGTGCGTCGCTCTCCCCAAAGTCCCACCCCACGCGGCAGCCGCCCCTCCGTCTCCCTCCCCAGCACCCTTGCTCTCTCCTCTCTCCCATCCTTCTCCCCCTTTTAAACACCTGGTCTCCTCTTCCCTGCATCTTTCCGCTGTGCCCTTTCTCAGAGAAACATAACCCATTTCCCTGATCAGAGCTATAAAGATCTGAGAGATGCCAACCAGGCAATCCTGCCATCAGCCCCACTTGGAAGAGCGGAGAAGGATGTGCATACTTTTTGTTAATATTTCCCCATCCCATGGACACCAACTTAATAATTACAATAACTTAATAACTCGCTTTTTGAGTTACTGCTAAGCATCCCTTACTTTACATCAAGATGAAAGTTCAGGGAATTGCTGACCATTTGCCCAGAAGAACCTAAGGAAGGCCCCTCCTGACCAGCCAGTGGTCCCCAGACACTTTCAGGAGCTCTGTCTTCGGGGTGCCCCCAATGCCCCTCTCCCCAGCCCGACCTTGGAACTGACAGCACCCCACTCTCCACCCCACAAGCCTTGTGTGCAGAGAAGCACCTCAGCCCCAGGCTTGGGGAGCGCCCCCCTCTCCTGCTGACCCCAAACTCCCTCCTGGCCTCCCTGCAGCCGCGTGGCCCCAGGGCTCTGCATCCATCTTTTGTTCATCCGCACTGGCCAAGCTAAGAGCATAAGCAGATCCCATGCAAATCGCCCTCAGAAAGCACAATCCGCCTTTGCCAGCCCCGCCAGTCCAAGAGGCTGCCCCGACCTTCCATAACCTCCAGCTCCGGAAAGCCACGGGACACCCAGAGCGGGGGCGAGTGGCCCCAGCACACTCGTGGTGGAGGCTGAGGCCTCGGAGAACTTCGGGTGTGTTGCCTCTGGTCAGGACTGAAGAGTTCCCGATGCTCTTCTAAGGCCCACCAACCCCACCGTGGAGATGACGAGCCCACCCCTTGGCAGCCCACAAGGTGGGAAACAGGGGGACAGAGGCTGCGCCATCAACGACCCAGAGGCTTTCCAGCGGTGCACGCGCTAGGCTCAGAGAAACATGATTCTCCCTCTGAAGTTGTATTTGCCCGTGTGTTTCTCAGATCGTTGGTTCCAAGGCAGAGAGTCTCAGGTTCAGTTCCTTGCTCTCTAGACCCAGTATTTCTCTGACTGCTCAGAGGAATCTTGTGGGGAGGGGTTGTGGGAGAAACGCTGCTCAGAAAGGTCTAGGAACTTGTCTAATGTCACACAGCTGGAAAGGGCAGCTTGTCTGGCCACCCAGAAACCGACCAAAAGAATCTTCCAACAGAGCTCTGTTCTTTGAGCAAACATAGGTTTGTTGTTATTTTAAAATGTAACAACACCAAGCACACGTATCGTGCTCACAACCTGCCAGGTGCTGCTCTGAGCCCTTCATCAGCACTGTTTCATTTGATCATCTCGTAGGCAGGTTCAGGCATTAGGCAGGTTCAAGTATTACGGCCGAGGAAACCGAGGCACAGGAAGGTTAATGGACTCCCTCAAAATCACACAAGGAGGTCGGAGCTGGGATTTACACTCGGGCATGTGGTTAAGAATCAATGAGCTTTAATTGCTGCCCTCTGCCACAGAGGAAAGAAAAGAAACACAAAGAAAAGAGAAGTGGGTTTGGCTCATGAACAGGATCAAAACTCACTGAATTTAAGGGCAGAAATCCCCTTGGCCTTTAGCATCGAACAGCTTTTGTGATGAACCCATCGTCAAACAGAGACGGCAGAGCCTCTGGGTAAAGAGAGGCGGCCCAGGGCTTCCCTGGTGGCGCAGTGGTTGAGAATCTGCCTGCTAATGCAGGGGACACGGGTTCGAGCCCTGGTCTGGGAGGATCCCATATGCCGTGGAGCAACTGGGCCCGTGCGCCACAACTACTGAGCCTGCGTGTCTGGAGCCTGTGCTCCGCAACAAGAGAGGCCGCGATAGTGAGAGGCCCGCGCACCGTGATGAAGAGTGGCCCACGCTTGCCGCAACTAGAGAAAGCCCTCGCACAGAAACGAAAACCCAACACAGCCAAAAATAAATAAACAAACAAATGCGGGGTTTAAAAAAAAAAAAAAAAAAGACAGGCGGCCCAGGAGCCAAGCTCTGCAGATTCCCTAGCTGTGTGACCTGCGCCCGCTCTTTAGCTGGCCTCAGTTTCCCCATCTTTAAAATGTACATAATCACTTGATCACAAGTGTCGTGAAGGATAATACAACAGGACCAGAAGAAAGGGTCACAGAAGAATACGACCTGGGCTTCCCTGGTGGCGCAGTGGTTAAGAATCCGCCTGCCAATGCAGGGGACACGGGTTCGATCCCTGGTCCGGGAAGATCCCACATGCCGCAGAGCAACTAAGCCCATGCACCACAACTACTGAGCCCGCGTGCAACAACTACTGAAGCCAGCGCGCCTAGAGCCCGTGCTCCGCAACAAGAGAAGTCACCGCAATGAGAAGCCCGCGCACGACAACGAAGAGCAGCCCCCGCTGGCCGCAACTAGAAAAAGCCCGCGCGCCGCAACAAAGACCCAACGCAGCCAAAAATAAAATAAATTAATTAAAAAACAAAAAAAAAGAATGCGACCTGGTCAGGGAGGGTGGGAGCTTAGGAGATGGACAGTAAGGAGAGAGGACACATCAGGCCAGGCTGCAGGAAAGTGTGGTCATGGTCCAGCAGCACCAGTGAGGTCTGAGGGTCTGTTAGAAATGCAGGATCTCACCCCCCACCCCCAGACCTGCCAAACCAGAATCTACATTTTAGCAAGACCCTCCAGGGAGTGTGCATGCACGTTCAATTCTGAATAGTCCTGCCCTGCCTCATGGGATTCTTGTCTGGAGTAAAGAAAATCTAAAGTTCCTGGTACCTTACTGGCTTCGATAAAGGCCAGCTCCTTCCCCGCTCCGCCCTCCGCCAGCAAGCGATCACGATGGCCCTGGGGAGCCAGCGGTGAACAGCAGCTGCCCAGTGCCTGCCCTTCACATACACAACTTCATGTCACCTTCAGTGTCCCTCAGGTGAAGGAGAAACTACTGTCACCACGCTACAGATGAGGAAGCAGACGCTCAGAGAGGGACGTCCCTTGACTTGCCCCCGTTCCCTGGGGCCGAGGCAGGCTGGGGACCAAGTCTGTCTGATGCCCCAGCCCTTGTTCTAACCACTGCGCTCTCTTGCCATGTCCCTCAGCCTGCACCGTTTGGAACCCTGGGCTTGTGTGCTGCGTTTCTAAGAGCCACCCCCGGGCCCGCTCTCTCCCCTCCTCCATCCTCGGCTTCCAGGAGCCGGGAGAGGCGTCATCCCCTGGTGTGAAGACGGCCCCCGGGGACCAGTTGGGAAACTCTGGACAAACGCGCTGTCCAAGCACACAAGCCAGAACAGGAACAAAGAAACACAACAATGTTACCGACTTGCAAATTTAGGAGCACTCTGGACTCTGCCGGGTTTGCATTTTTGGCGCAGCGATCTTTTGCCCACTCTGCTGGCTGATATCACTCTGTTCTGATTCTCTCATTCGGGGGCGCAACCAGGACAGTCACCGGGACAGTGAATGGGATGCGAGCAGTGACCTTTCCAGAAAAGAAGGGCCAGTCGCCTCTGCATTCCTGAGAGGAATTCCCCAGGAGCGACTGAGGACCTCGGAACCAGTTCTGGAAGCATGCCCCTCCACTGCTTACAGTCTCCTTCTCTACTTGGGAGTTCTGGTTTCTGGCTGCAAGCACACACTTGGTCTCCCTTCCAGGGGCGAGGCCCTGCCCCAGGATACCCCAGCAGTTTCCTGGCTTCAGTGGCAGGAGGAGAGGCGGGCGTGGGTTCTGACCATCTCCTCCTCATAGGAGGGATGTCAGAGCCGAGGGCCAGGAGTGGGAAGGAAGCCACCGGGCTGAGCGGCTGCTGGAAACACTCAATGTGGATGCTGCACCGAGAAGGTGATCTTGTTGCTGAAATAACATCGTGGCTGCGCATTCCTTCAAAACAATCTTAAAGCATATTTATGTGTTCCTTGTGAAAGTAATATAACTACCTGCCAGAAACAAAAAAGCAAGAAATCACACACACCCGTTGCGGCGAGGGTTCCCAGACCACACCCACATTCAGAGACTCACTGGAAGAAGTCACGAGTTTTCAGCACAGAGTCATTTCCACGGCAAAGATGAATTTACAGCAGCGGAGCCAGGATACACAGCCAGATCAGAAGGCAAAGACCCACAGCTGGATGTTATCGCCTGAATGTTTGTGTCCCCTCAAAATTCGTATGTTGAAGCCTTAACCCCCAAACGTGACAAGCAGCTGGGGATGGGCCTTTGGGGGTGTAGATGGGAAGGGAATACTTGAACTCACAAAGGAGAACGAGAAGAGGATTCAGTTAATTCCTCAGTTAATTAAACGTAGCAGCAGACACCAAGAGAGGGGATGTGCACCTGCATTCCTGAGAGGTACCCATGGTGCTTTGCAGCCCTGCTCTCCGCAGTGCTGATGGGGCCCCCCTCCGCTGCACTGGGTGAAGGGAAGGTTCTCTTTGCTCTGATCTGATCCAGACTTCCCCTCTTCACTGTCATACACTGTGGTGGCCCCGTTTGGGGTCCTCAGGCTGCACTGCCCTGCCCTCGGCGCGTTCCTCCCCCAGACCTCGGGCTCTGTCTGCACTTGCCCGGCAGGAGGGAATGTAAAGGAGTCTGCTCCCAGCTCCCATCCCACCCCAGGGCTCCCTGCTAACGCCTGCTAGATGCCTGCTAGCAGGGCTCCCTGCTAGATGTCTTTTCCTTCATTTTATTCCTGGACTCTTTTCTGTCCATTCTGGTTTCCTGGCCTGTGGCTGCCCTCTTTGATGCAGTTCTGGGAAGAATTTTGAAATACCTTTTGTTCAGGTGGGAAGACCACCTTTCCGGCCGGGCCTGTGAGTCTAGCTCAAGACTCTTTGGGTTGCAGGTAACACGAACCCAGGGCCGGCTCCCAGGGGCCCACAACCTGCATAGTCACAGCACAGGGCCTGGCTTAGAAGGTGACGCTCTGCTGTCACCAGCTTAAAATTCTTAATAATGTTTGAACAAGGGGCCCTACGGGTTCCTTTTGCACTAAGACCCCAGCATTATGTGGCTGGTCCTGCATAAAGCCATTCTAGAAACTTGAATTACCAAAGGAGATTTAGTGCAAGGTCAGGGGGTGTCTCAGAGAGTCCAAAGGCACGCATGTGGTTAGGTGTCAAGCTGGAAGCAGGGCCTGGAAAACAGGAAGGAGGTCTCTCTCTATCTCCCCCGCCCCTGCCTCCCCCTCGAGCTTCCCTCTGCACCCCTGCTTATTCTCTCTCTGAGCAAGACACACACGGCTGCCAGCCCCACCCAGGATTTCATCTCCTCTGTTCCAGAATCAGTCCTGATGGCGTTTCAAGGGGCAGAGACGCTGACTGGCCCAGCGCGGATCAGGTGTCCAGCCTTCGTGCAATCCGTTCTGGCCCAGGGGGCAGGGTCCAGCAGAAAACAGAGTCAGCAGTTGGCAAGAGACAAATCTGCCTCGAAGCCTCCAGGAATTTATGGCTTAAGCACCGGGTGTTCAGTCTCCCAGGAACTTCACTTCTAGGCCGGGAACTCCTCAAAGCCTATTTGGTGATTGATTAGCTGACCTTTGACCTTAAGTCCATTTCCAGCTGAGCTATTGATTGGGGCAAACCATCTCCCCTCTTGTCATTTTCTTTCTCCTCCCATTTAAAAACAAACCAAACCGAAATAAAGACGACTTCTCAGAGAGGCCGGAAGGGTGAACAATACAGAGATCTGTGAAATGGCTGGTCTGGAAAGAAGCTACACACACACACACACACAATAGAACGTGTGTTTTCTAAGACACTGTAAGCAAGTTATATATCTTCGGCCCTTCAAAGTCTGACCAATACTAACTCATCGCAAAGCATTTCCTGGCGGGCATTCAGAGTTCTGCGCCACAGATAGCGGCCGCCCCAAAAGGAAGTTGATTAGACTCTGGGAGATAAATCTTGTTTGCTTCCTTCCTCTCTGAGATGATTACAAGCCGGGAACAAAGGCCCTGTGTCCCGAGAGGCGCCTCCACCCGACCCCTCATGCATTATGAATCGCGACCTCATCATCATTTCATGAAGCTTTCCACACCCCGAAGTGGCTGCTGCTCATCCATGGGCCACACACTGCAGAGCCCCCTTGGCCCCTTCAGGCTGCTAGCCCCCCACTGCCCCACGCCAGCCCCCGGGGACTAACCCCTGGCCATAAGTGCTGACGCCCGCCGTCAGAAGGCCCCTTCTCCGCGAGGCTCTTCCGCCTCCCCTGACAAGCTGGCCCTCCCAGCCTGAGGGGGTCCAGACCGGAAGAGAGGCTGGGTGCCCTAAGGGGGCAACAAGCACAGGCTTTGGGGGCAGAAGCAGCAGGCTTCAAACCTTCCCAATGCCCACTTCCCAGCTACTGCCTGGGAGGGTTACTTCCACGCTCCCTGCCTTCGGCGCCTTGTCTGCAAAAGGGGGCTGATGCCAATAATGCTGATCTCACGGGGCGGTGAGAGGTTAAATGTGATCACATGTGTGAAGTACTTCGGCAGAAGGGCTTGGCCGCGGGGAGCAGGGGCTGAACTCCAGCCAGGGCCGCTGCGGAACCTGTGGGCCCAGGCGAAGGGAAAATGTGCAGCCCTTGTTCAAAAGGCAGGAAAAAACCTTTTCCTCTTCTTCATCTTTCCCTTTTCTTCTTCCTCTCTCTCAGACTGTCCTGGTGTTTTTCGTTTGTTATTTAATGACAGGCTCCCTCAGACAGAGGACGCTCATGGGACAAGCGGGTGGAGGGCAGCCGTGGTTACTGGGTGGTGGTGGTGGGGAGCCGGCGGCTGAAACTCATTCTGGGAAGCAGGGAGGTGGCAGCGGGCAGGCCTGCCAAGCCCCCGGCGCATGCTGCATTATCCCATCACACTTCACTTACAGGACACAAATATAAAGATAAAATTAGTTCGAATTTCAAGAAGGCTCCCACAGAGCATTAAATCCCAAGCCCAGGCCCTTCTGAGCGCAGGGCCATTTGCCCGGGAGGCCAGCCCTGACTGCAGTGATGACTTCGATGTATCCATCGCCCTGATTCTTGGATTCCAGAAAGTCATTCATGGAATAAACACTTTCTAACCATTTGGGAGTACTGGCTAAAGCTGCACATAGGCATGATGGTATAAATCAGAGATTCCACTTCTCCGTACACACCCAAGAGGAACACCTACATGTGTGAGCACTTGTACTACAGTGTTCTTTGCAGCATTGCTCACAAGAGCCCTGCACTGGAAATGCAGTACCTAAGTGCCCATCACCCATAGAATTCTTAAATAAATGTGGTCTTTCCAGGTGATGGGACCCACACAGAAGAAAGAATGACTTACAAATACAAACGACAACAGGGTTGGATCTCACAGGTAACTGTGGGGATGATTTAGGGGGTTAAGGAGCTGACTCGGTCCCCTCCCCCCAGGGCAGCCCCCCACGTCCTAGGATTCCTTTGCCTTCTGCCTATCTCCTTACACTGAAAGTGATTTTGTGGCATTCAGACGGTCTCCTGGAGGACAACAGTGATGAGAGAGAACAGGCAGGTTCAACGTCATCCAATACGGCGCCAAGGCACCCTCCTGATTTTACTTATGGACCCTATTTGAGTCCAACTAACATTGGATGCACACCTACTATGTGCTTGGTATTAGGGACACGAGGATGAGGATGTCCCTGCTCTCTAAGAGCTCAGAATCTGTGACACAGAAAATCCCAGGGCTCGGGATCAGCTAGGTCTCAATCTACGATGGGCGTATTGATATGCCAATATCAGCATCTTGTCATTCCTTGGAATTTCTATTTATGGTATGGAAATAGTCACATGAGAACCAAGCTTAGCTACAAGACTGTCCATTGTGATGCTGTGAAAATGGTGAAAACATTAAACACAGTCCTACTGTATAACACAGTGAACACATTAAACACAGTCCTACTGTATAACACAGGGAACTATATTCAATATCATGTGATAAATCATAATGGAAAAGAATATGAAAAAGAATGTATACATACGTACAACTGAATCACTTTGTTGTACAGCAGAAATTAACATTGTAAAATTTTTAAAAAGGTTAAAATAGTGAACAAATGAAAAATAACCTGTTTCCAATGATGAGAGATTGGTCCAGAGAGGGATAGAAAAGCAAAATGAGGGACCACTGCACAGCCACTGGAAATCATGCTGGAGAAGACTGTGGAACAGCTCTCAAGGCCTGTGATGAGCAGAGATTGTACCTAACGTGCAAGCCCACAGGTGAGCCTGCCACAGTTTCATAGCTGCTGCAGGAGACACGAGACTCCTGGCTCAGAGACAAAGGACTTGACCCCTTGCACACAGCAGGCGGCATGAGCATCAGGTTGGCAGCAGGTCCCCTGGCCCAGGTTCCCCAGGGCGACATGAGGGGGCTCCGGCAGGATGCCACTCACACTGCATGTTCTCCCCTGCTGAGGGACCCTGAGCTTAGGGCACCCAGGTCTCTTCTGCTGGGCAGGCAACCTGCCTGACCTTGTCCTGGAGGGAGATTCTGTATTATATTTATCAGAAAACAACCCTGGCCTTTACTTGAAGAGAAGCACCATGTCGAACCACCACTATACAAACATCCTTGAACAGAGGGTCCATGTTTTCCATTGAAAACATGCAGAAACCTAAGAGGCCCACGGACAACAGCTCCCAACAATGACAGAGAGAGAAATTTTGGGTCACCGAGCAACAGGTTAGCAAACAATCCCCATGCTGCGATCTCGAGTTATGGGCAGACAAGCCTGCATATTACATAAGCACTGATACTGGACTGGCAAAATATACCCATAAATGTTCACAGGGGGTCTCTGAGTATTCTAATGTTTCTGTAATGAACAAGTATTGGTTTTATATGCAGAAAAATACACATAAAAAATAGTTCTTGTAGCTAAGAATAAATAGCTAGTCCTTGCTATACATTTACGAAATGCCAAACCCTGTTCTAAGCACACGACATGTATCACCTCATTCAATCCTCACAACAAACCATGAGGTAAACACTGCTTATTGTCCCCATTTTCCAGATACATCAAACTGAGGCCTTGAGAGGGCACGCAGTGGGCAATCAGTACAACCAGGATTCTGAACCCAAGTAGTGTGGCCGCAGACTTCATGCTCTTAAAACCACTTTCCTATGCGCCTGGAATAAAGCCTCATTATTAAAAGAGAAAAAGCTCTTTTATTTATAGATGTAATGATAAATCTAATAACAAAGACAGAAATTGTTTTCCCTCCAACCCAGAAAATTAAATGAATCTAAAACCAACCACAGTTGGATAGGAAGACCATGTAATAACATGCAAATGCTTATGACTGAATCAAAAAGAATATATAAATTTATGCAGCACAATATTGCACATTTGTAAGGAAAAACAATACATATATCCACAGGGGGAAAAAAGCACTAGAACACAAAGTATACAAAGATACTAGCATGTTTGTTTTAGGGGGATGAACTCTCAGGGATACTTTTTACTTTTCTCCTTTTTCTGAATTTTCTATAACATGGTTATAGCTCTTTTATGATGAAAAATGTTAAAAAAATTTAAGAAGGGCTTCCCTGGTGGCACAGTGGTTGAGAGTCCGCCTGCCGATGCAGGGGACGTGGGTTCGTGCCCCGGTCCGGGAGGATCCCACATGCCACAGAGTGGCTGGGCCCGTGAGCCATGGCCGCTGAGCCTGCGCGTCCGGAGCCTGTGCTCCACAACAGGAGAGGCCACATCAGTGAAAGGCCCGCGTACCGCAAAAAAAAAAAAAAAAAAAAAAAAAAAAAAAAAAATTAAGAAGCAAGACAAAACACCAATGAAGCTAATTGTAGACTATGAGGGCTAATTCAGACTGTCAATTGCAACCCAGCCTATAGTTTATGAACTGGCTGCCAGCAGGCCTAATCTGCCTGAAAAATGTTTTACTTGGCTGAATCCCTGTTTAAACAAAGACTCATTGCTTTCTGTCACTATAAAGTAGGGAGACTTCAGAGCAAATTCATCTTTCTCTGAATGTGTGCCTTCCTATGAGCCAGCAATTCCACCCCTGGAATGAATTCGACAGAAATGTGTTCGTCTCTACATCAACAGGCACACGCTAAGATGCTCACAGCAGCTCTCTTATTATTGGCCTCACACACGAAAGCACCCAAATGCCCATCACAGTAAAATGACTAAACCAGAAGTTGAGAGTAAATGGTTTACAAGCGTGCCCCAAATTTGTCTGAATCTCAGACAATGTGGGGGAAAGAAGCCAGCCTCAGAAATACACCCTGGATGTAAAGTGTTGATACAAACCAGCAAAGCTGATGTCTGGTGTTAGAGGCTGGGACAGTGGTCACCTCTGGGGATGGAGAGCCACCAAGGCAGTGATAGTGAGGGCTGGGGGAAGGTGGGATTTCGGGGCAGGTGTGCTCTGTTTCTGGATGCAGGTGCTGAACTGTGCTCAGTTCTCAAAAATCCATCTGGCTGGACACTTTGTTTTTTTTTTTTTTTTTGGCGTTACGCGGGCCTCTCACCGCTGCGGCCCCTCCCGCTGCGGAGCACAGGGTCCGGACGCGCAGGCCCAGCGGCCATGGCTCACGGGCCCAGCCGCTCCGCGGCACGTGGGATCCTCCCGGACCGGGGCACGAACCCGTGTTCCATGCCTTGGCAGGCGGACTCTCAACCACTGCGCCACCAGGGAAGCCCCTGGCTGGACACTTTGGATGTGAACACCTTTTTGGGGCAGGAATGTTGTATGTTAATTAAAAACTTTAAAATGACAAAAGTATGATAAAAATCTTCAAAGGAAAAAAAAGCCAGTTCTAGTTTCTCTTGAAAAATCAGCAACTCTAGAAACCCGAGCCCTCATTCCCACAGAGTAAGGGCAGGGGTCTCCCAGGCTCACTTAGCCTGGGTACCACCTCCCTATCTGCTTCACCCATGCCCTGGCCCCTGTAGGCACCTAAGAGTCTCTCACTTCTGAGCAGAGGAAGCTGAGACTCAGAGGAAGTGGCCTGCCTGAGGCCACACACCGAGGTGGGCAGCAGAGCAGTAGCTGGAACCCAGGTTTATGGGGCCCTCAGGACATCACCCATGCAGGACAGGTTAATTTCATCTGGGCTGGAAGAAGGCAACGTCACTTTCGAGGTTAAAGCTGCATTCTTGCTATGACTACAGTGAACAGAAGCCCGGGACCCTTCCCCTCTGGATTCTAACTCCACTGACTGCCCGGAAGAATACATTGCTTCAAACCCCGCAGGTCTCGATTTTTCTCTCCTTTTTAAAGCAACTGGGACCCACTGAGAAAAGGGTACTGACTCCTTTGCGAGGCGTAAGCCGAGGGGTAACTTTTCTGGGAGCAGAAGCATCAGGTACCCTCCCCAAGATTTGGGGGACCTTGGGCATCAATGCAGGCAGGTGCCCCATGGGCCAGTAAATCACAGTGACATAGAAATGGGACATCTTGGGTTCAGATCCTTCCCCAACCCGTATCCTTTTACTGCCACCAATTCCATGGGGAAACTTCCAGGAGCATGGAAAGTGGAGCTTAAAATCTTCTCCACAACCTGATGCCTGAAATTCCAGCACGAAAGCCTCCATCCCTGTCATCCTTTCTCTTCCCCTGGAAGAGCACCACTTTGCTACTGCTGGTCCTTACCATGGAGGAAAGAGCTGAGAACAAGGGTTCCAAGGTGGGGGGCAGACACTTGCGATCCGGGGGTGGGGAAGACTCTGGTCCCCTCCACGAACCCCACTGAGCACTTCCTGTGTTAGGGGGAAGTCCTCGTCCTCCAGAGAGGGCACCGGATGAATGGAGAATTATAATAGACTAGCAGACAAATCTCCCGGCATACAGCACAGAGCAAATCACACAGGTGGGAATAAGGCTCTAGTAGCTTAGCCTCACTAAGCCTCCGTTCCCTTATCTGCAAAGTGGGGCTAACACGAGTGCCCTCTGAGGAGGACTGGCGTGAAGACAGGATGAGAAACTCAGGTAGAGCACTAAGCACGCTGCCTGGCAGGCAGTAAGGGCTCAATGCATGCCAGGTGGGCAGGAGGGGCTGACCCCGGCCTGGGGAGTCTCACCAGCTGAGTAGGAAACCGAGTCCCCCTAAAACTGAATTCCCTTAACCGAGTTTATGATTAATCTCTCTAACAGAAACTTTATTCCCGTTCTTGTCCCCTTTGACCTTAATTCTGGCCTAACTGATCTCTAACTAATCAGCCAGAATCAGAGGACTAAGACAGCTGTTGTGGATAACATCGTTAATCTACTCAAATTAGAGAGGTCATTAGAGAGGTCATCATTAAGGTACGAACTCAGGTTGTTCCTCCAGGGCAACATGAGCTCACAGAGCTCCCAGCCATGGACCACCTGGCCAGAGAATCGTGAACAAGAGACATTCCCAATCCCAAAACTATGATTAAGAAAATGTCACATAAGTATCACAAGACCATGATTAAATCCAGATTCTCTGTTCTTTGCCTTTAAAAGACCCCCAACTCAAAGACCAAGTTCAAGTGGGTCTAAGGCTGGTCTCCCACTCCTTTGCTTGGTGCCCTGCTGCAAACTCCCGCTGCCAGAGTTTGGCTTTCTGTAAGCCCTTTGCTGAGTTACAAGTATTAATGGGTCTAAACGCTGGCAGCTGGCTTCGCCCTCATCCCTAAATGGTGGAATCAATTCCCTGGCCTGTAACAAGGGCGGGAACTTTGTTGTTTATCTCCCCAGTGTGTCCCCAGCACTTAGAATGGTGTCTGCAGACAGCTGACACTAAGTATTTGGTGACCGAATGAATAAATGAATGAATGAACGCACCTTTTTTTTTTTGCCGTACGCGGGCCTCTCACTGTTGCGGCCTCTCCCGTTGCGGAGCACAGGCTCCGGACGCGCAGGCTCAGCGGCCATGGCTCACGGGCCCAGCCGCTCCGCGGCATGTGGGATCCTCCCGGACCGCGGCACGAACCCGCGTCCCCTGCATCGGCAAGCGGACTCTCAACCACTGCGCCACCCGGGAAGCCCTGAACGCACTTTTTAAGGCTAATTCAAATACCTGTCTTCTCTGAAGCCTCTGATAGGTCCCGGCCCTGGGTCCCTGCACCCCTCACCAGAGTGGTCTGGCAGCATCATGAAAGCATGTTTTCTCATCGGTCAACACTTTCAGGAATGAATACATGAATGGAACGGGTTTACCAGAGTGAAAGAGGAGGTGACTGATGAGCTGATAAACCCACGTGCTAAGCCTCTGGCTCCCTCCCCGCCCCTCCCAACTCCCTTCCTGGCTCTCCACCTGCTTTAGGATTCGGAGAAAACACGCAGGCAGGTCCTCCCCGCCCCTCGGCTTGGTGGGGATTATTCCAGCTCAGAGGGACCTTCTAAAAAGCGGACAGGTCGACCTCTCTCCTCTCCTGGGCCCAAACAGGCGAGGCACCCCTGGGGGAGAAAGGCCGATAGGATATCGGCAAAGGGTTCATTATCCTTATGTAAGAAGCTATCTGAGGCCTCCATTCCTGAACTTCAGGCTGCGGGTGGGGTCCTTGCAAGGGGTCTACAATCCACTAGTGAACAGAATTTTAAAATGGCTCCAACATATATTCACTATTTCACAAATTTATGTAAATTAAGTTGTAAGGAATGAAACACAGCTCCCTTACCATTGGCGTCTTAAATCTGCAGTGGCTTTTTGTCCTTAGGCATTTTCTGTATCACCACACGATGAAAAGCACAGGTAGGGGCTCCATCCTCGAGCCCATCCAGCCCACCTCCCCGTATCTCTGCTCCGCAAGCCCCTCGGGCGGCTTGAACCCGAGCGGCCATATTTGTACCTTGCAAGTCAGCTGCTCTGGCTGTAGCTGATTGGCGAAGGGTGGTCACCTGACTCAATCTGGGCCAATCAGGTTCTTCCCCTGAGCCTATGCCTTATCATACTGTGTCCTGGATTTGTGATTCATAATTTTAGGTGCTGGGGGCAGCTGTCTGCCACGTGGGTAGAGGCGAGTAAGTAGACTGGCAGAGAGAGAGATGGAGGAGGGATACTACCAGGGTCTCTGATGGCCTTCCGTGTGGTTCTGACTCCCTAGGAGTCAACCGTGTGTCTTCCAATAAATTCCTATCGTTTTCTCTTAAGTTCGCCCAGGTGAGGCCCAGCAACTCTGAGAGTTGTGCTCACACTTTCCATGTTCGCATGAAGCAGGGGGCTTGTGTTTGTAAGAGTTCAAAACTAATGGTCTCAGCTGCATAGAAACCCAGGCTTCTGTCATTAAAATAATTGTGTGCTAAAGCAACATCAGAGATCTGGCTTCTCTCCATAATAGGATTCTTGAAAAATAAACTAGGAAACTGCATACTTATCCTTCCTTCTAAAGACAATGTTTTATTAGCTTCCTTGTTTTGGAAAAAAAAAAAGTCAACCAGCAACTTCCTTTAATTGGGCAGATTTCTCTAATAAAACCTCAAGAGCAGCTGTGTCCTTGGCCCTTCCCATTTGCCAAAGGATCTTGTTACCTGTCTGTGGTGCTTGTGTTCGAGAAGAATCTCAGACCCTGTCATAGAAATCTTGGAAGGGGTGGTGAGGCGGAGGAGGGTGGGGGCCAAAAAGATGTAGGGATGGGTGAACTATGGTGGTTCATGGTTTTGCTTTGGAGCCTTGGAGAGGATTCTCAGTCTTGGGCCTCTTTTGTGAAATGAGGGGCTAGACTCGGAGGTACTCAGCTCCCTTCCCATGGGGTTCTGTAGACCTAGCGACGGCCGTCCTCACCCACGGGCTCCCTCGTGGGCACCCACAGGCGGCCCTGACCCCCCTCACAGGCAGCCTGGAGGACCAAAGGGCAAAGAACAAAGAGCTCTGCCCTGGGTCCTGCCCCCTTGGTGCTTCCTGCTCACCAAAGCAATGACTTCCAACCACTTACGGGGGAAGCTGTCCCCATCACTCCCTAGACGCACCTAGAGCTTTTAAAATGTGGATTAATTCCAAACAATTAAAATTGAGAAATTTCACATAAAATCTAGATTCCTGACTCTCCTTGAAATGTTAGATGATCTGGCAGAACTGAACCGCACTCCCAACACGGTGAAGTTTTTTGTTTTTTTTTTTTTCTTTTCGCGGTACGCGGGCCTCTCACTGTTGTGGCCTCTCCCGTTGCGGAGCACAGGCTCCGGACGCGCAGGCTCAGCGGCCATGGCTCACGGGCCCAGCCGCTCCGCGGCATGTGGGATCCTCCCAGACCGGGGCACGAACCCGTGTCCCCTGCATCGGCAGGCGGACTCTCAACCACTTGCGCCACCAGGGAGGCCCTACACGGTGAAGTTTGCTGAGCTAGGAGGGGTTGTCACTTCAGAGGGAGCACCTACTCTGCATGGTCCCACAGTCCCCACGAGGCAGGAGGTAGGGAGACCAATCATTCTGAATTGCCTAGGACGTGGGCCTTCCAGTTTTAAAACTGGATGATCCTGGGGCAAACCGGGGCAGTTGGTCACCCTGGTCCCCACCCAGACCATTTGCTCACTTTGGTCCCTCTGGCCCCAGAGTCACAGTTTGGGACCTTGTTAATGATAAGTTAATTACATGTTAATCACATGCCCCCCCCCAAACTCTTTTGCCACTCTAGCCCCAACACCCCTTTGCCTTTATCATGTGATGTCCCCACCTGCCCTTGACTGCCAGCACGTGCATTTCTCTGCCTGGCAGCTCTCTTTGGCTGGGACCCACTTTATCCACCTGTAAGGGTGGCCCACCAGACAGGCTGAGAGCAACCCTGAGGCAATGCCTGACCTCGGGTGGAAAGACACGCAGGCGCACCCTGCCAGTGTCCTATGGCAGTGACAACCCCTCCCGTTACTGGCTCCTCCCCTCCCTGTCTCACCCCCACTCCCCTCCTCACTATCCAAGACCACCTCGGAAATAAACCCCTTGCACTTGAATCCTTGCCTCGAGTTCTTCTGGTTTGGGAACCCAAACTAAACCAACCGTGAAATCCCCAGTGCAGAGTCCAGCAGCAGGGGCACTCAGAAACCATTTCTTGAGCAAACCACGGAAGAAGCAGTTTTCCCCGGGGTGTGTGAAGCCTTCCTGCTGAGTGAGAGGCAGCTCATCGTGGCCTAAGAGCTGGGCTTCGGAGTCCGACCTGGATTCCAGTCACATTTGTGTCTGCTTACCAGAGTTAGTTACTACCCCTCTGAGCCTCAGGACCCTCATCTGTGAAATGGGAATAATCACCACTCACCCCAAATGGTGCTTGTAAGGATGAGCGGGGCAAGGCAGGAAGGCTCATGGCAGTGTCTGCACGGGGTGAATGCTCCCAAAATGTTTACTATGTATGGTTCCCGTTGACATCACTGGTGTCTTGATCTACCCCGACCTGCAGGACCCCCAGGAGTCCCATAATGAGACTGTCAGCACCCTGGGGGACACATTCCTAGGCACCTGGGCTCATGCTACCTTAGGACACAAGAGGCTGAAACATATCCACCAGAAAGAGCCAGATTCCTTTACAGCGAGACATGCCTGGTGGAGGAGCCGTCTGAAACTGACTCAGTGTAAACAACTTCTGGCGGCCAGTGCAGAAGCAGAGATCTAAGAGGAGCCCAAGGATCATCCCAGAACAGATTCCGGATCTCAGGGATAGAGCTAGGCAGAGGAGCGAAGGATTCAGGTTTAACAGTCCAGCTTTGGAGGCCCACATTACCCATCTCCAGCAGGGGACAGCTGCCAGGGAAACCAGACGTCAGGGTGTGGATGAGCCCCCATCATGGTCAGTGGTGGAGACACTGTCCCTGTGTCTCCATGGCTAGCAGCTCCCTACCCCCCATCATTCTCTATGTCCCAGCTACAGTGGCTTTAGTGAAGCTCCAAGTGCATAATGTGACTTTCCTACCACAGGGCCTTTGCACTTGTCGTGGTTTCCCATCGCTGCACACAAGGCTTGGGAATCCCAAGAGCACCTCACTTCCGACACCAACTGTACGTGGGGGTCCCCAAGACCACCTTTCAGTTTGATGATTCACTGGACGGACTCACAGAATTCAGAATAGCCATTATACTTGTGATTACAGTTTACTACAGTGAAAGGATACAGATTAAAATCAGCAAAGGGCAGTGACGCAAAGGGCGGAGCCCGGGAAAGACCAAGGCGAGCACCTAGTTGCCCCCTCCCCAGGGAGTCGTGTGGACAGCACTTGTTTCTCCCATCACTGATGTGAAAACATGCTCAGAATATGGCCAGACAGAGAAGCTCCCCCAGCCTTGAAGTCCAGAGTCTTTATCGGGGCTCAGTCATATGGATTTGGCTGACCACCCACATGGTCAACCTTAACCTGCAGCCCCTCCAGAGGTTGAGTCCAAGGCCGCCACCATACATCACATTGTCGGCATAGACTGTACAGTGTGGCCCAAGGCTCCAGGTTAAAAAAAAAAAAAAAAACACTCTTAGGCACGATATTCCAAGGTCACCTCCCAGAACTCAGGTCAAATCGGGCAAGGTTAATCCTTTACTGCTCACTGTTGTAACAAATCATCACAAAGGCAGTGGCTTAAAATAATACAAATGATTCTGTTACAGTTCAGCAGGTCAGAATTCTGAAATGAGTCTTACTGGGCTAAAATCAAGGTGTCAATGGGGTGGGTTCCCTCCTGGAGGCTCCAGGGGAGAATCCATTCCTTGCCCCTCCCACTCCCAGAGGCGCTCACATTCCTTGCATCACTCCAACCTCCTGCTTCCATCACCACACCTCCTTCTGTAATCAAACATCCCCCTGCCTCCCTCCTAAAGGAAAATGTATGATTACATAGGCCCACCTGGATAATCCAGGATCATGCACCTTGCGTCAAGAATCTTAATCTCACCCACAGAGTCCCTTTGGCCATATGAAGTAATATTTGCAGGTTCCAGGGATTAAAACCTGAATACCTTAGGAGGCTCTTATGTGACCTACCACCGTTCTCCCCAACACACCCAGCTCTCCCATTGACCACGCCTCCTCAGCCTTCCAATTTCAGCTTAAGCTTCGCCATCCAGAGAGGCTTTTTAGGATCACCCTGTTTGAAAGGGATCTGGCACCTCTCCCACCCACGGCTATGCTCTTAGTGCACCCTCTGGCTTCTTTCCTTTGTGGCACTAACTATAATGATGCGGAGTATTTACTTTTTTTTTTTTTTTTTTAAACTGTCTGAGTGTATCGTTGGCTTCTGCTAGCCCAGCACCCGGGACAAAGCCTGGCACATAGTACAAGCCCAATAACTATCTGCTACATGAATACATGAGTTGGCATTTTGTCTTTGAACAGACTCACAAAGCTTTGAGTTGATTTGCGAGGCGCTATGACAGCACAGGCGACGGATGGGAATTTGAGACTGGCCCGTCCCGAGTTTGACTTCTGGATTTCTCTATTACTTCTTTACTCTGAGCCTCCCCAAGCTTCAGTCGGCAGACACTCCTTACCATGTAACATATGCAGTGAACACCCACGATCCACCCAGCATATCTGAGGCGTGCAGTCAACACCGGTTCTGGTCCCACGGGAACACGTGGCATCCCAAAGACCTTCATTCAAGGCCACCTTGACAGATTTCCCCACATCCAGGCACGATGTAGTGTGGATTTTTTATATCTTGTTTTCTATTTACATATTGATAAGACTTTGAAGGAATGGGCATAAATCCAAATTTTAGGACAAGTTCAAGCTGGCATCACTGTTTAAAATTCAAAGCCTTGGGACTTCCCTGGTGGTCCAGAGGTTAAGACTCCTCGCTCCCGGGCTTCCCTGGTGGCACAATGGTTGAGAATCTGCCTGCTAATGCAGGGCACATGGGTTCGAGCCCTGGTCTGGGAGGATCCCACATGCCAAGGAGCAACTAGGTCCATGAGCCACAACAACAACCGAGCCTGCGCGTCTGGAGCCTGTGCTCCGCAACAAGAGAGGCCACAACAGTGAGAGGCCCACGCACCGTGATGAGGAGTGGCCCCCGCTTGCCACAACTAGAGAAAGCCCTCGCACAGAAACGAAGACCCAACACAGCAAAAATTAATTAATTAATTAATAAACTCCTACCCCCAACATCTTCTTTAAAAAAAAAAAAAAAAAGACTCCTCTCTCCCAAAGCAGGGGACCCGGGTTCGATCCCTGGTCAAGGAACTAGATCCTGCATGCTGCAACTAAGACCCGGTGCAGCCAAATAGATAAAAATAAAAATAAAAAATAAAATTCAAAGCCATAATGTGCATCTCAGAAACATCTAGAAACATAGTCTGAACACATTAATGCCCCAGAGTCCCCTGCTTGTCACCTGGTATGACCCTCTACCACAGTGGAAGTGCTTTGGAATCTTTTCTCCAAAGGAGGGGACACCTTTTCCTTATAAATAAACCCAGGAAAGCTCATCTGAGCTAACTCTGTCGTCTGCAACACAGCAGCATTATTATTCAGTTCATATTTTTTAAAAAATCAACTTACTGTGGGTTTTCTTTTCTTAGCCATACCCTAGGCAATATCCATGAAATCAAGGTTTTGATGAGCTGTATAGTTCAGTGATTAACGACACAGACAGCGGGGGGCTTCCCTGGTGGCGCAGTGGTTAAGAATCCGCCTACCAATGCAGGGGACACGGGTTCAAGCCCTGGTCTGGGAAGATCCCACATGCCTCGGAGCAACTAAGCCCGTGAGCCACAAGTACTGAGCCCGTGTGCCGCAACTACTAAAGCCCGTGCGCCTAGAGTCCGTGCTCCACAACAAGAGAAGCCACCGCAATGAGAAGCCTGTGCACCGCAACAAGGAGTAGCCCCCGCTCGCCACAACTAGAGAAAGCCTGTGCGCAGCAACAAAGACCCAACACAGCCAAAAATAAATAAATAAAATAAATAAAAAATTTAAAAAACCAAAAACACATAGACCGTGAATCCAGAATGTTTAGGCTGAAAAGGCCGCATGAGCTGTGTAATCTTTGGCAAGTTACTTAAACTTCCTGGGCCTCTGTCTCCACATCTGTAGAGTGAGAATAACAATAGCATGTACTGCCTTGGGTGGTTGAAAGAATTCAATGAGTTAATACATGTGCAGCGGTTAGAACAGCTCTGGGCAGGCAGTGGTATGCTGGGAACTTTAACAACTGGCTCTGAGGGGAGCCCTGAGTTGCAGCGTTTTCGGATTTCCAATTTCCCTGGTGTAAATATTTCCATCCCAGTCAATTTCAAGTTAGAGGTGTGAGGTCACCAAACGTGGTGTTAGAAGGAATGAGCCCCCGATCAAGGTGGCTCCAGCACACCGCTGAGCACATGACATCCAGGGAGTATCCTGCTGGTCAGTGTTTCTCAAAGTGGGGTCCCCCGACCCACAGCATCAGCAACACTTGGGGGCTAGAAAGGCAGATTCTTGGGCCCTACCCGGACCCACTGAGTCAGAAATGCTAGGGGTGGTCCTGGGGATATTTAACACCTTCCAGGGGGTTCTGTGCATGCCCAAGTGTCAGAACTGCTGGGGGAAATGTTAGCTCCCTTCGTGGAATGTTTTAATCCATTCCAATTATTACATGGCAATTAACATAATGACTGGTCCTCTGTGGGCCCTGAAATCACCACGCAAATTGCCAGTCTCATATCTGGCAAATCTGGGGGATACCGACATAATCCCAGGGACACTGAGAGCCATGGAAACAAAGGGACTGTCCCAGGGCCACACAGCTTGTCCCCAGTACAACCAGAGTCAGAGCCAGGACCCCACACTGCCAACCCTCCCTTCTCTGCCCAGGGCCCCCTCTCAGTGACACATGGGGTTGAGCGGATGCCTTTGGCCTTTCAACTTCTCGTTTTGGTGGACGTGTTGATTCTCAAAATTCCGCTGGGTGAAGGGAACACAATTTCATGCGAGAAAGCACAGGCTTGGGGGTCACAGAGACAGCCTTTTAAGTGCCGGCTCCATGACCCTGGGCGGGCAGGATCCCATTCCCAGCACAGCAGATGGGGTCACTGGGCCAACACCTGGCACCCGAAGTCCAAGGGGTCCAGGGTCATCCCAGCGTTGAAATCAACACTGAAACCAGAGCTCAGAAGCAGTGTGTCAGGGGGAACCTGAGGACCCCATGACCGTGGCCTCAGGCATTAACTTTCTTTTTTTTTTTTAACTGAAATAAAGTGCGAATCATGAATAATTAAATAGCTGTCTTGCCCCATCCTTAGGATAGAGCCCCAGGGGTTCCCAGAGCATTGGGTGATGTGTATTGTCTCCCTCCTGACCAGGAGCCCTCACCGCTGTGTCCTCGACCCTCTCCTTTCAGGCTTTTTTTTTTTTTTTTTTTTGGCTGCGTTGGGTCTTCATTGCTGTGCACGGGCTTTCTCTAGTTGTGGCGAGCGGGGGCTAGTCTTTGTTGCGGAGCAGGGGCTCTAGGCGTGCGGGCTTCAGTAGTTGTGGCGCGTGGGCTTCAGTCGTTGTGGCTCGCGGGCTCTAGAGCGCGGGCTCAGTAGCTGTGGTGCACGGGCTTAGCTGCTCTGTGGCACGTGGGATCTTCCCGGACCAGGGCTCAAACTCATGTCCCCTGGGTTGTACCACCAGGGAAGTCCCTTTCAGGTTTGTTAAAGATTCTTCTGACTTCAGTACAAATAACTAGTGAAGTCACAAGTCTGGCCTTTGGAGAAATCGATACACAGACCATCTCAATCATCCCCGGTTTTTATGTCACAAAAGCCCCCTCAACACAAGGTTTAGAAAAGTTTCCCACATTCCCTCCCCAGTGCTTGTCACACTGCTGATATTTTAGGGCGAAGGCAGTAACCCTGTTTACTGAGCGTCCATGGTGGCCCAGGTGCCCTCCGAGGTGCTGGGAAGGGAGAAGTGAAGGGGCAGACAGTCCAAGCCTGGATCCGCTGGATGCCACGTAGCACCCGCCGCGCTTCCGGTCAAGATCACCAAAAATGTGTCCAAACATTGCCCAGCATCTACTAGGGGGCAAAGTCACTTGTGGTCGAGAATCACTGGTCTGACCTCAAGTCCAGGGCACCAAAACAAGGTGAAATAAGGTGGAACAATGTGAAACAAGGTCCTAGAACTGTAGGCATCTTTTTAAACCCCCTAAGCTATTTATCCCTATAGCTAGGGTACCAGATAGATATGCATATAGACACAGATACAGATAAAGTAGAAATACAGATATGGAAACAGCTATAAATGCAGATGGACATATGGATGCAGACACAGATGCAGAGATAGATTTGTTCTGGTATAGGGGGTGATCAGCACTCTGAAGAAAAGTAAGTAAGGCCCAGGGCCTAGAGAAGGATGCAGGGTGCTGTTTTAGACCAGGGGTCAAGGCGGGCCTCTCTGACAGGTGACAATGGGCAGAGAGCTGTGTGAGTGAGGGATCCAGCACAGGAATGTCAGGGTAAGCAAGCTTCAGGCACAGGCAGGGGGAGGGAGTCGTGCAAAGGCCCTGAGGCTGACTGTGCCATGTGAGCATGAAGCACAGGGAGAAGGCTAGTGTGCCTGGACACCAGGGGGTGATGCAGGGGCAGGGAGTGAGGTTGGTGAGACATCGGGGGTCCCAGTCACATTTGGTCTTGCTGCTGTTGTAACCACTTTGGGTTTTGCTCTGTGTGAACGGGGACCTATACCGGATCTGAGCAGAGGAGGGACGGGATCTGACTCAGATCTTGAAAACCAGGCAAAAAGGGGAGTCAGGAGACTGTGGCCATGGTCCACACGAAGGATTGTGGCAGCTTGGACCACCCCTGTCTGCTAGGCTTGAGAGGCCGGTGGACTATCCAACCTGGAGTATAAAAGACCATAGGATGGATGGTTGTGTAGGTGATGGGGAAGGAGAGGGGGAGGGAGGGACAAAAAGAAAAAGAGAGGGAAGGAAGGAGGTAGGGGGGAGCAAGGGAAGGAGAGAAAGGTATCAGGGTGCACTTTGGAGCCAGCAGACTTGGGTTGAAATGCCAGCTCCACCACCTTCTAGCTTTGTGACCTTAGGCAAGTAGCTTGACCTCTCTGAGCCTCAGCTTCCACATCTGTAAAATGGCTTAATAGTATTGCATTCCACCTAGATGAGAATGAGGTAGGCTTGTCACATAGTAGGCCCTCAATTAACAGGGTCTTCCTTCAAGGGAGGGGTTCTGGCTCCCCTCCCCCAACCTACACTGCCAATTTCTCCTCTGAGCACGGAGGTTTTAGTGGTGGGCTCCGCAGGACGCCCAGAGCTAATGCCTTCCCACGTGGAAATGAAACCTGAGATCTTAAGTGACAGCAGATCTTGGGGCCTGATGGCTATTGTCAAGAGCAGCCTTTTTTTTTTTTTTTTTTTTGCCACACAGCACGGCCTGTGGGATCTCAGTTCCCCGACCAGGAAATGAACCCAGGCCCGGCCGTGAAAGCACCAAATCCCAACCACTAGACCAGCAGGGAGCTCCCAAGAAGAGCCTTGTAGAGAAACTTGCAAGCAGGAGCCAGGTTCTAAGGTCCCGGGAGCTTGTGAGGGCTGGTGTGGCCCCTGCCAGCTCCCAAAGCCTGGCATGGGGCTGAGGTTTTCTTTCTTTCAGCCCAATAACAGCCACAGCTCCTAACACTTTCACAGCACAATTCACCAGCCTGGGCAGGTCAGAGCCGCCCCTCCCCCCCACACCGGCCTCTGCTCAGAAACCCACCACACACCCCCGCCGGACATCTCCCTGTCACACGGGGTGAGGTGCTCAGCCCTGGCCCCGGAAAGCGACACACCGGGTCTGCTGCTCTGCAGACGCTAGGCAGCGCTATGGAAACGGCCACAGTCACACGGGCAGCTGGAGAGAACGTTCCAGAATCTTTAAAGGGCCTAGCAGGAGGGAGCGGCACCTGGAGGCCAGCCGGGGGCGGCTGCCTGGGGCTTTTCAAGCCTCTGACAACCTGGGACTTGCTGTCCCCACACCTTCTTTTGGCAAGGGAGCCGCCTGTGGGCAAAGATGGCTCCAGGCCTCCCCCCGCCGCCCCCGCTTCCCCCTGGGTTGTCCGGAACACCCAGAGCTGGCTCTCTGAGTAACGTGCCAACCCCTTTTATACAAGTCCAGATCTGGGGCTTCTTTTGAAAATCAGAAGATCTGGGAACACGCAGCCACCATAGTGTGGGTGAGGGTGCTCTCTTTACCAGGGCATGGCCCCGCCCCGTGGCCGCAGTCCCCACCCCTCCCCGCTGTCTCCCTGGCACTCAGCCTCCTTCCCTGCCCGCTGTCCCCTGCCGGCCAGAGGAGGGCCTGAAGGGGGCGGGGAGCAGGATAGGAGGCAGGAGGCTTTCCCAGTTGGAATCAACAGACCTCGGACAAGTAAGGGAGGAGGGACATGAGGGTCTCCATGTGGGAGGCTGTTGATGCTGAGATGGAGGTTGACAGAGATGGGGAATGCAGGGGGGAACGGGAGGGCGAGGATGTGTCCATTTGGTGTTTGTTGAGCCCCAGCTGAAACACACAAGCCTGAGCTCAAGGAGGACAGTGCATTATCCTGCTGTCAAAGCAGTTTGGAAAAAGAACACCCCTATTTGCATATCCAATTGGCAAAAAAGTAGAAAGGTTGATAATAAGACAGAAAGAAGGGACTTCCCTGACGGTCCAGTGGTTAAGACATCGCCTTCCAATGCAGGGGGCTTGGGTTGGATCCCTGGTAGGGGAGCTAAGATCCCACATGACTCACGGCCAAAAAACTAAAACATAAAAAAACAGAAGCAATATTGTACCAAATTCAATACAGACTTTAAAAATGCTCCACGTCAAAAAATCTTTAAAAAAAAAATAGAGAAAAGATTAGTGGCTGCCAGGGCATGGGGATGGAGATAGGGAGAAACTGCTTAAGGGGTATGAGGTGTCCTTACGGGGTGATGGAAAGTTCTGAAACTACGTAGTGGTGACAGTTGCAGTGTTGTGAATATAATGCCAATGAATCATTCACTTTAAAATGGGGGCTTCCCTGGTGGACCGGTGGCTAAGAATCTGCCTGCCAATGCAGGGGACACGGGTTCGAGCCCTAGTCTGGTAAGATCCCGCATGCCGCGGGGCAACTAGGCCTGTGCGCCACAACTACTGAGCTTGTGCTCTAGAGCCCACGTGCCACAACTACTGAAGCCCGTGTGCCTAGAGCCCGTGCTCCGCAACAAAAGAAGCCACCACAATGAGAAGCCCGCGCGCAGCAATTTAGACCCAACGCAGCCAAAAATTTAAAATAGATAAATAAATTTTAAAATCAAATAAAATGGTCAAAATGGGATTCCCTGGTGGTGCAACGGATGAGACTCCGCACTCCCAATGCGGGGGGGCCCGGGTTCGACCCCTGGTCAGGCAACTAGATCCCACATGCATGCTGCAACTAAGGAGCTTGGTTGTTGCAACTAAGGAGCCCATGTGCCTCAACTAAGGAGTTGACGAGCCACAACTAAAGAGCCCGCAAGCCGCAACTGAGACCTGGTGCAACCAAATAAATAAATTAAATAAATAAATTCTCACAAAATGTTTAAAAAAATAAAATGGTTAAAATGGTAGATGTTGTGTGCATTTTACCATAATAAAAAAGATGGCTAATAGCCAGTGATGATGAGGGTTTGGGGACACAGGGCAGAGTGTCAATCGACACAGGGCTTCAGGAGGGCAGTTTGGTGGTTCATGTCATAATCTAAATGCTTCACCCAAAAGTCTTTTAGAAACTCTGTGACATAAATATGCATGTGCAAGAGGTTTGAGACAGAGGTGTTAATTAAAAACAAACACACACACAAAAGCTGGAAACAGCCTAAATGCCACATTCGTTTTCTGTTGTGTTAACAAATTACCCAACTTGGCAACTGAAAATGAGACCCCTCTAACCCCCTGCCCACCTAGGATTTCCCGATTCTGTAGGTTAGAAGTCCCGGCACAACTGGGCTGGGTTCTCTGCTCAAGGTATCAAGGCCAAAATCAAGATGTCAGCAAGCTGTGGCCTCACCTGCAGATCACGGTCCTCTTATAAGCATATTCGGGTTGGAGGCAGAAGTCATTTCCCTGTGGGTTTATAACTGAGGCCCCCTTTTCTTGCTCACTGTCAGCCAGGAGCGGCTCTCCACTCCTGGGGACCTTTCTCAGGACCTTCTACGTGACCCCCACCCCTCAGCAGTGGAGAATCCCCCCACCAGAAAGAACCCATCCCTTTTAAGAGTTCACCTGATTAGGTCAGGCCCACCGAGGATAACCTCCCTTTCTTAAAATCTGCAGTGCCGTGAACACACCCTAGTCACAGGAGTGAAACCCCATCATATTTGTAAGTTCCTCCCACACTCAAGGGGAGGCAGATATTTAAGGGGGGTCACTGGGGGTCATCATAGAATTCTGCCAGCCACAGTGTCCATCAATAGGGGACTAGCTCAGTAAACCGTGTACCTGTGACCTCAAAAACTGAAAACAATTTAAATAAAATGAAAGATATCTATATGCACTGGTGGGGAACATCTTCCTTGATGCACTGTTAAGTGAAAGTAGCACATTGCAAAACTATATATACTCTCTTTCCACGTGTATGTAAAATTTCTCATATATGTGCAATTTGACATATATAATTTCACTTTATCAAAAAAAATATATCTATGCATGCCTGTACATGTGTGTGTGTTGGTACATGTACAAAAAAAGTCTGGAAGAATACAGATGATTGAGGTACTCGCCATTTATACGTTGGTCTGTATTCTTCCAGACTTTTTATTTTACATACTTCTGTATTACTTAGAATTAGTTACACTGAGTATCTATCACTTTGGTCGTTTAGAAAGATTAAAACATTAATAAGAAAAAGCTCATCGGGACTTCCCTGGTGGTGCAGTGGTTAAGAATCCACCTGCAAATGCAGGGGACACAGGTTTGAGCCCTGGTCCAGGAAGATCCCACATGCCGCAGAGCAAGTAAGCCCGTGTGCCACAACTACCGAGCCTGTGCTCTAGAGCCCGCGAGCCACAACTGAAGCCCATGCGCCTAGAGCCCTTGCTCCGCAACAAGAGAAGCGATGGCAATGAGAAGCCTGCGCACTGCACTGAAGAGTAGCCCCTGCTCGCCACAACTAGAGAAAGCCTGCGTGCAGCAACAAAGAACCAACACAGCCAAAAATAAAGGAAGGAAAATAAATTTATTTTTTAAAAAAAGAAAGAAAGAAAAAGCTCATGATGTAGTCACTAGCTGAATCATTACATTTTAAGGCACATAAAGGAAAACTGGTCTGGCTCTCACCCCACCCCCGCGGGCTTTTATGATGTGATGATGCTGGGAGTAATTTTCAAGCCAGACTCATTATTTTTCATTTTGAAATATTCCTTAGTGACTCTCGAACTTACTCATTGCTAACTGAGAGCTCCCAGCAATCAGAGTAGTGAGAACTTAGAACCACCACACCCCTGTACAATGTACTCGAGAGGGGTCCAAGTGCCTCCGGGCAGGCAGGCTGCAGTTTGAATTAGGTTGTCTACACTGGAGGTAAGCAGCAACCCCTGAGACCCAAGTCAGGCTTAGAGTCAGACCCAGCTGCTGTTGGAAAGGCAGGACAAGCATACACACCAGGAAGCCAGCAGGGATGGGGTACGCGGTGGGGGGTGGCATGAGTCAGGCTCCATGCAGAACGCAGAAACAATTCTAAGTATTTCCGGCAGAAAACAGTTTAGTACAGAGCACTAGGAGCTTACAAAACTGAGGGCTGGCTGGAGGAGCAGCCCCAGGCCCAGCTGCAGTAATGACCTCCAGATGCTGCAGAACTGACCCACTGGGGGAGCTGCCACAATCAGGAGGGCTGAGAAACAGAAAGCTGCCAAGGGGACTGTTGAGTGAAGAACACATCTTCAGAGCTGCAGTCCAGGGGTGAGAGCCCCCACTGCTGCCCGGCACCTGCCTCTAGACACCCCCAAAGCTGGAGACTGGACACCAGCATCCCCACGACCTTGATGGCCAAGAAAAAAACAGACCACAGAGACACAGCTTCATCTCCTTCCCACCTTCCAAATCTCCTGTGAACGCATTTGATTGGCACAACCAAACTCATAGCCAGAACCTGAGCTCCAAGAGAATTTGGGGAATTGGTTTTTAACTTTTCAAAGGAGTTAGAATGAACACTGAGTACCCAGGGTCATTACCCAAGAGAGACAATACATGACACGAGTTCAAGGACCCTGACGAGGGCCTGGGAGATAGGGCAGAGTCCAACTCCAAGGCCCAACAACACACTCACAAGGCCGCAAGGAGAGCCTTGGATGGCCCCTGTGATTATTGTTGATACCAAAATTTTAATGGCCATTCTGTATCGAGTGGTTGTCATTATTAGCCAAGCACTGTGCTGAGTGCCCCATGCCCTACCACGTATCAGATATTTTGCCGCAACCTTATAAGATGGGGACTGTTGTTATTATTAAAAAGGTAATGAGGGCTTCCCTGGTGGCGCAGTGGTTGAGAGTCCGCCTGCCGATTCAGGGGACACGGGTTCATGCCCTGGTCTGGGAAGATCCCACATGCCGCAGAGCGGCTGGGCCCGTGAGCCATGACCGCTGAGCCTGCACATCCGGAGCCTGTGCTCCGCAACGGGAGAGGCCACAATGGTGAGAGGCCCACGTACCGGGGAGAAAAAAAAAAAAAAAAAGTAACGAAACTGAGGTTCAGAGGGGTTTTATAACTTGCCCAAGGTCACAGAGCAAGTGAATGGCAGAGTCAGGATTAGAACCCATTTTCTTAACCACAATATGACATTGGCTACCACAATTCATCTTTGATATTCTTTCTAAATAAGAAAACAAGTCTGTGCTTCCTAAATGCAGTTTGTTTGGAAGACAACTGTTCCAAAATATGGGATGCATGGGGAGGTAAATAATGAAAGGAATCCTTTGTGGGGGAGGAACTGGAATCTATAGGACTAAATGGTACCTATGCTCCTTTCAAAGCTAACATTCTGTTCTAAAAGCACACCTACTTCTCCCCATTAAAAATCCGCTGTATCTATAGCCATGCTGGAAGTAACTCCCACCGGGTCGGGGTCTGGGGGAGGGAGGGATACTGCTTCTTGGAGGATGCTGTGATCATCCCTGAAGCAATCTACAATACGGTCCCCGAGTTGCTATAGCAACTCCCCATCTGGGTTATTTAAATGAAATAAAAGCAGCATCTTCTGTCTCTAGGCTATTGTGGCTTTGAAAAGTGATTCATTCATTCATTCAATAAATATTTAAAAGTGTTATCCAGGAGTGGCAAATTCAAACACTTATAGGATCAGACTGTTGACATAAAGGAGTTCGTGTAAAAGGATGGCCAGGGGTTTAACCAGTGAGGTGAAGACTGCAGGGCCCTGGAGAGTGCACACACACCCGCATCTGTCAGAGCAGCTGTCTCAGTCCCAGGCTCTCCTCGCTCTGCTGGAATGTAATCCCAGTGTTATTAGATCTTCAGATTCGTCAGAAGTCGAGAGCTGGGTTTTTATGTGAAATCTTTCCATTTTTAAACAGTGGCAACCAATTCAAGATTTGGGGTGGGGCTTCTGAGTACCGTTGTGCAGGTCGTACACTGCACAACTCTGGAGTCACTAGTCTCATGTAAGTTCGGGGCAAACTGTGCAGCTATATATGTGCAATCCCATCACATCAAGGAGCCAGATCTGGCTTATGGGTCACCAGCTTGCCAAGTGCAACTCTCTAAACATCTAGTCATAGAGGTGGGACTAAATTAATGACTGTCCAACTATCAAGTATAAGTCATAAAAAGTGATGACGATAGTAGTATTCACCGACCTGAAGGAGTGTTCACCACATATTGATGAGAAGAAAGAGCAAGTTACAAAAACATGAACAGAGTGCAATCTCCTTTTTTTTTTTTTTGCAGTACGCAGGCCTCTCACTGCTGTGGCCTCTCCCGTTGCGGAGCACAGGCTCCGGACACGCAGGCTCAGCGGCCATGGCTCACGGGCCCAGCCGCTCTGCGGCATGTGGGATCTTCCCGGACCGGGGCACGAACCCGTGTCCCCTGCATCGGCAGGCAGACTCTCAACCACTGCACCACTAGGGAAGCCCCGATCTCCATGTTTGAATATAAAAATGTATATGCTGCTTTAGAAAATCTGGAAAGATATACCCCTAATTGGGACAAGACTTCTTTCTGAGAGGTAGAGTATCAGATCATTTTTATCCTTATCTTTTTTTTTTTTGGCCGTGCCTTGCATCATGTGGGATCTTAGTTCCCCGACCAGGGATCGAACCTGCACCTCCTGCACTGGAGGCACGGAGTCCCAACCACTGGACCACCAGGAAATTCCCTATCTTTATCTTCTTGATCTCTGCTTTGTAAATACTTTTATGATGGCAAGTAATACTTATACAATGAAAAACGTAGCAAAAGGGTGGAAAGTAGGGCTGTGGTCAGAAACAGGGGTTCCCAAACTCAAACATGCACCAGCATTGGCCAGAGGGCGTGTTTAAATGCACAACCCCCCAGCCCGCCCCCAGAGTCTGTGATTCAATAGGCCAGTGACTGGGCTTGAAGAGTCTGCCTTTCACCCGTTCCCAGGTGAAGCTAATGCAGTGCCTGGACCACAAACACCAAGAACCAGGGGGAAAATGCATTACTAGCCTCTACCCCCTGAAAAGACCTTATCAGGGTAGCTAAGAATCACTCGGTAAACTTGCTAAAAATGCAGATTCTAGGATGATCCCCAAAGACAGTGACTCACTGGGTCTGGGTTGGGGCCCAGGAATCTGCATCTTAGCAAATATGCCAGCTGATTTTGCTGTGGGTGCCTGGGGACATGCTTTGAGAAGCACGGGCACCTCTCTGCAGTGCCAGCTCATTTAGGTGGTATCCACTTACTGAGTATTAAGTGGGTTCCTACTGTATGCCAGGCACTGTGCCAGGAACTGGACAGATGCATAAGCCATACCCCTGCCCTCCAGGTGTGACCCTGGAGGCAGGGCCAGAAGCAGCAAGCACCCGGTGGAAGGCTTCTGCCGAGGCTGACGAGACGGGGTGCAGGGATACAGGATGTGGGGGCCTGGGCAGTGGGTGCCCTGGGTCTTGAGGGAGGCAGCCTGGAATAGGGCGCTGGGAGCATCTGGGGACTTTCTTCCTTGTGATCTTTCAGACCAACAATTTGTTCTTAACAGCAACCAGCCTCACTTCTGTTGGAGTTTGAATCTTCTAAGTCAAAACATGTGCTGTTGGGGCACATGAAAAGATGCTCAACATCACTAATTATCAGAGAAATGCAAATCAGCACTACAACAAGGTACCACCTCACACCGGTCAGAATGGCCATCATCAAAAAGTCTACACAAATAAATGCTGGAGAGGGTGTGGAGAGAAGGGAACCCTCCTGCACTGTTGGTGGGAATGTAAGTTGGTGCAGCCACTATGGAGAACAGTATGGAGGTTCCTCAAAAAACAAAGTAGAATTACTATATGATCCAGCAATCCCACTCCTGGGCATCTACCCAGACAAAACTCTAATTCAAAAAGAGTCATGCACCCCTATGTTCATAGCAGCACTGCTCACAATAGCCAAGACATGGAAACAACTTAAATGTCTATCCATAGATAAATGAATAAAGATGTGGTACATATATACAGTGGAATATTACTCAGCCATAAAAAAGAAAATAATGCCATTTGCAGCAACATGGATGGACCCAGAGATTATCATATTAAGTGAAGTCAGTCAGAAAGACAAGTATCATATGATATCACTTATATGTGGAATCTAAAATGACACCAATGAACTTATCTAGAAAACAGAAACAGACTCACAGACATAGAGAACAGACTTGTGGTTGCCAAGGGGGAGGGGGATCAGGGAGGGATGATTGGGAGTTTGGCGTTAGCAGATGCAAACTATTATATAGAGAATGGATAAACAACAAGGTCCCACTGTAGAGCACAGGGAACTATATTCAATATCCTGTGAGAAACCATAATGGAAAAGAATATGAAAAAGAATATATCAATATATATATGTATAACTGAGTCACTTTGCTGTACAGCAGAAATTAACACAACATTGTAAACCAACTATACTTCAACTAAAAAACTCATGCTGTTGGGCAGCGGCCATGTTGTCCGTTCTGGGCGGAGCCTCTGTGAGAACACTCACCGCTGTTCCCTTTGCTTCCCGGCCTCTTCCAACCGTTCTACTTCAAACAAAGTCACCTGTCTAGGTGAGCCCTCTGTCATTCCTCCCTGCTGTTCCTGGGTATGCTACGCAAATTCTTTTGTTTTTAAAAATTCTGGAAACTTCCATATCCCAAACAGACAGGAAAACAAAATCATCTGACAAATTCCCACCTGCCCATGACACAGTTGCTTCCATTTTATAGATTTCCTTCAGCTGTTACCAATAAATGAACCAAACAGACACAGCTGGAGTCTCACTCTGACCCTCCCTTTCCCTCGTGCCCTCCCTCCCCACGACTCACCCCTCACAGCATTTGATGTATTTTTGCTCGTGCAACCAATAGGTCATGTTATTTTGTCTGAAAATTTAGCTCTGGTGTTACCATCCTCTACCCTCATCGTTTTGCAAGTTGCCCTTTACAACTTTTTTACACCCACCTTTATGCTTTGGGACTTATCAGAAGAACTAGTTTTTCTTGCCCGTGCACACCATCCATGGCTCTGCGTGTCTTCCTCACTAGTGGCATCAGACACAGCCCTGCTGGGGATGTGGCCAGGGCATGTTGATGTCTGCGCTACTTCTCTTGGCTTTACCAGAAATAGCCCGTGGCAATCTGTTGGCCCTCAGTTCAAAGGGGCTTCTTTTCTCCCTTATTCCCCAGCTGCAGGGCAGCTCCCCCAAACCAGGGATGGTGATGGGCTCCCCGCTCCAGATCCCAGGCACAGGCAGACAGAACAGGGTGGATCCCGAGGGGACCTGCAAGTCTCCACAGGCCGAGTCCTCCCCAGAGCCCCAGACTCAATGGTGTGGCTCTTGGCCTCAGGGCCAATCTGCCCCCTCCCAGCCCACCCAGAGGGAACCAAGGTCCCCCAGTCACCCCAGCCCTGGGGCACACTCCAGCCTCTGCAGCCACCTCCTTAATGGTATCTTAAGGATCTTCCAGAGACAATGATAAGGGAGAAGCAAACAGGATAATGGCTTTGAGCCCCCAGAGGTGGAGAAGCCGGACAGGTGCATGAGACAAGTGGACAGGTAGACAGGTACATGAGGTACGTTCCGGACCTCCGGCAGAGCCAGCTCCCAGGGGAAGGAAGCTGGGAAGCCCTTGGAGCCTCTGCCTGGTTGAGCACCCACTGACCAAGTCTGACCCGGATCTAGGCAGGTTTGGGTTCTGTGTGGAGCTCGGAGAGGGGTGCAGAGACCCACGTGCTCCCAGTTCAGGCCACACCTGCTCCAGGGGAGCCCCACTTATGGATTGTTTGCTGAGCACCTACTACGCATAAGGTCCTAGAGACATGGTCCCTGCCCTTGAGAGTTTCACAGTTAGTACATAAAAGAGGGAAGTTTCCTGACTCTCCTGTAACGAATGAACACAACTGAGGGCTTAAAACAAGAGAAATTTATCCTCTCACCGTTCTGGAGGCCGGAAGTCTGAAATCAAGGTGTTGGCAGACTCAGGCTCCCTCCAGATGTTAGAAGCTCTGCGGGGTCGGGTGGGGGGGCGTGCCTCCTGCCTCTTCCGGCTCCTGGGGGTTCCGGGCGCCCTTGGCTTGTGGCCGCCTTGCTCCAGTCTCTGCCCGGCTTCAAACGGCCTCCTCCCTTATATCTGTCTCAAGCTTCCCTCTGCGTTCTCTTATAAGGGACACCTGTCATTGGATTCAAGGCCCACCCTAAATCCAGGATGGTCTCACCTGAAGATCCTTAACTAAATTACATCTACAACCACCCTATTTCCAAATAAGGTCCAGGCACAGGTTCCGGGGCACAGGTGTATCTTTGGGGGACCACCATCCAACCGACCACACAGGGCGTGGGGGAACCTTCTTGAAGAAGCAGGTCAGAGCGGAAACCAGTCTCTCTCTAGAGGGAGGGGACGTGGCCTTCAGGAAAGCGAAGGAAGGAAGGATGCCGGATCGGGGGTCCAAGGAGGAAGTGGACAGAGTCCTGAGCAGACAGACAAACAGGGCCCCTGCCCCCCGCCATCCCATTGGGAAATTTAAACTGGATCACAGGGCAGTGAGGTGCTCCTGGGGGGCGGTTAGCCTGGGGCTGGGATGGAGCTGCACGTGGGGAGCAAAATTCTCTGCTAATTTCAGGATGAGCTTTTCTGACGGGCAAGAAAAGCCATTAGGAGAAGGAAACTGAGGTGCAGCCCACCTGGCCGGCCACCTCCGACCTGACTCACCCTGAGTGCAGAGCTACCTCTGGTCTGTTAATGAGTCACCTCCTCACGGCCGACCTTTTTAGGTTCTTGTTTTCACCTCTCTTCTGTGAGTCACTAAGATGCGGGGAACAGGAAGCAGCAGGGAGATGAGGACAACCCACCCTCACCAGGACAGCACCTGGGGCTGAGCCCCCCTTCCCAGCCTCAGATGGCCCCCCAGAGAGTAAACGTCCATGAGGAGGCTGGGCCACCCCGGGGGGGATTAATCAGCCCCTCCACCCCAGCCCCGCCCCCGAGGGCACAGAAACGCAAGCTGCAGTTATTGGCTGGTTTCCATGTAGATCTCCTCTGCCCCACACCGACCCTTGTGCAAGTCCCCTGAGCCTGGGGCACCCCATGCCCCAAACAGTGCCTGGTCACAGAAGGCGTGGTACTTGATTTTATATATATATATATATATATATATATATATACACATATATATATTTTGGCCGCAGGGCATGCGGGATCTTAGTTCCCTGACTAGGGATCCATCCCAGGCCCCCTGCAGTGGAAGCACAGAATCTTAACCACTAGACCACCAGGAAAGTCCCCAGGCGTGGTGCTTTAAAAAGGTCACAGGCCTTGGCATTCCTCCTACTGAGAGGCGGGGTCAGTGTCCCCTCCCCTTGAATGTGGAGGGCCTCATGACTGCTTCCCCCAGGAGAGTCCAGGGGAAATGCTGCCATGTAACTCTGGAGAGTTGGTCAGAAAAGGCCATGCAGCCTCGTCCTGGTCTTCTGGGATGCTCATTCTGGGGGAAACTGGCCACCGTGTAAGCCCACAGCCCTTAAAGAAGATGTGGTCCCTATGTACAGTGGAATACACCTCAGCCATAAAAAGAATGAAATAATGCCATTTGCAGCAACGTGGATGGACCTAGAAATTATCATACTAAGTGAAGTAAGTCAGACAAAGAAAGACAAATACCATATGAGATCACTTATATGTGGAATCTAATATATGACACAAATGAACTTATCTGTGAAACAGAAACAGAGTCGCACACAGACAGAACAGACCGGTGGTTGTCAAGGGGGTGGGGGAGGGATGGAGTGGGAGTTTGGGGTTAGCAGATGCAAACTATTATATAGAGAATGGACACACAACAAGGTCCTATTGTAGAGCACAGGGAACTATATTCAATATCCTGCGATAAACCATAATGGAAAAGAATATGAAAAAGAATGTATGTATATGTATGACTGAGTCACTTTGCTGTACAGCAGAAATTAACACAACATTGTAAATCGACTATACGTCAATCAAATACATTTAAAAAAAAAAGCAAGGCCACAGCCTGACAGCACGGTGGCAGGACAAGCTGGGTGCTCTGATCCACAGCCCAGCATCAGATGCCGGCCACGTTCAGCCTGGGCATCCAGCCCAGTCAATCTGACCGCAGCCAAAGGAGAGACCCTGCTAGTAAGAATCGCCCAGCTGAGCCCTTCCTAAATTCTGGTTCTACAAAATCAAGGGCAAAACATGGTGGTTGTTTTACACCCTTCAGTTTGGGATAACCTGGAACGGCTGCTGAATGCCCAACGCGTCAAGTAATTCAGAGCATCTGTGAGCAAGGAGGCTCGAGTACCCAGAGCTCCGCCCCAACCCCTGCCAGGCCCTGATGGAGGCTAATCCGGGGCGTCCAGGCCCTGGGCAGTGTCGGGAGCAGGTGGAGGCAGCTCCAGGCAACGTGACCAGACACCTGCTGGATGCTAGTTACAGGGGATAAAGAGATAAAGGCAAAGTCTCTCTGCCCCTGAAGACCTCGAGATCCCATCAGGCACCCTCTGAAATCCCAGCTGAAGGCCTGAACTTCAGCTTTCAATTAAAACCAAGCTCCTTGACACACAAACCCAGCTCCACCCTCTTTGCTCTCCCACTGAGCAAACATCCCCTCGGAGCCTTTGTACCTCCACCCCTTTGCCTGCTTCCCTCCTCTCCTTCAGCCCTCAGGTGTCACCTCCTCAGGGAAGCCCTCCTTTGCCCCCAACCAGGCCCAGTCCCTTTGTGATTTACTCACAGAACCTGGCTTCTCTTCCCAAAGGGGTTTATCTACACGTGTAATTATCCCAAGTTCTCTGACCAGAGCTAAAAGCCCGTAGGCCAGGAAGCCAGAGACCTACTTTGGCTCTCTCTGCTCTAGGTTTAGGGAAAAACTGGGGCACCCAGAGCTATCAAGACCTAGTGGCAGGCCGGATGGGATGAGGGCTGAGCCCTGCTGGATACCCTCAAAGTCCTCCCTGTTCCTTAAGGATTTTGCAGATGAGAGAACCGAGGCCCAGGGAGGTTAGCCAACTTGCCCAAAGCCACACAGCTGTGAGCAGAGGGGCATGGCTGGGGATGGGCCTTGGGCGACCTCCAGCCTTGCCCACAAGGAATCTTGCAGGATTCCTTCCTGCTCTGATTTCGGTTTCTGCCCTCTCCCCGCACCCTCCCCTCCCCACTCCCAGCTCCTCCAAACCCGGCTGTGCACCTGAAACTCCTCTGGCCTGATTCTGCATTCCCACTGGGGCTGGCATGCTGGAAATCCCGTTTTGAAGCTCTAGGACAACCTCATAAAGGAAGTCACAGCCCAGCTGAGGAGGACGCTTTCTCCCAGCTTTTCCTGAACACGCAGAGAGGAGGCTTCTGACCACACAGGACACATCACAATCCTGCCATCTCCTCTCTATCTCCAACCCAGGGCCTCTCCACTCCCCTCACGAGCTACAGCACCAGGGCCACTGGGAGACCCAGGTTCGAATCCCAGCTCTGCCACCTTCCAGCTGGGTGGCCTCGTGTGAATCACTGAGACTCTCTGAGCCTCAGTTTCCATAAAACGGGGATGCCAACAGCACCTACATCTATCTTTTTTTCTTTCTTTTTTTTTTGCCACACTGTGAGGCTTGTGGGATCTTAGTTCCCCAACCAGCGTTCGAACCTTGCCCCCTGCATTGGGAGCTCGGAGTCTTAACCACTGGACCGCCAGGGAACTCCCAAACAGCACCTATTTCTGACGGTTATTGCTAAAGATTAAACAAGCTACAGAATAAGATACGCCAGTCCCTAATAGCTCCGTGAATGTCAATTCAATCTGAATACGACAACCGCCTTTGTTTTTCCAGTAAAGCAAGAAGCTTTATAAGACCAATCAGACAGCCTTGTTTTTTGAAAAACAAAAAACCCATTTATTTCTGTAAACCGTTTTGAGTGCGGATGCTCTTCACGACCCCAACACAGCACAGACTTCCCCCAACGAAATGAGCAAGGAAAAGAGAAAAAGAATGCTACCAAACGTGCTCACGAAGAAGCAAGCCAATCTCATCTTTCTCTGAAAAAAAGAAAACCCTTTTGCCGGTGTGGTGCCACCAAGGATTAAAACCACAGACTTTCTGGTCCCCAGAGGGCGGGGCTCCTGCTGTACACGCTCTGTCCCCTGCTGTCCTTGCCGTCCGGCAGAGGACCGACTGGACCTCAATTCCCATCCCGCACCCCGGGCCTCTCCCCCTAATGCCCTCATCACTCGGGGAGCCCGGGAAGTGAACCCTGAAAGACTCCTCCTGTTGAATCTGGACTTAGACCTTTGTCCCCACTCCACGCCATCGTGAGATTTTGATCAAGAGGGTGGGAACGGGGCCACTTCAGACCGGTGGCAAAGCCAGGCAACGTTTAAGGCAAAATTTCTCTCTTCTCTTTCGGTCTGAGTCAGCCCTGCACATGTCACCACGGAGCACCATCTCTGATGGAGCCTGGAGCTTAGGCAACTTGGGATGGGGGGGTGGGGACTCTGGAGCGACTCTCGGGGGTGTGTGAGCCTGGCCAGCGGGACGTGTGTGTGCTTGCGGGGGCCGCCGTCCAGGGCACAGCTGCCTTCTCAGCGGGAAGCAGGCAGGCGCCGAGGAAAACCAGGAGAGCAGCCATGGCCCGGGCGCCACAAGCAACACGGGCAGGCTGCTTGTGCGTCAGTGAAATACCAGGACAGGATCACCATGGGAGGCACCTCCGATCTGATGATGTGCGTGCCCTCGGCATCAACATGATTTTTCTTTAGAACAAGAAAGAGCGGGGAAAGAAAGAAAAAAAGAGAAAAGAAAGATGTTCCATGAGCTTTGTGGGCTAGGACGTGGCAGGTGCACAAGGGAAGCGGGGAGGGGAGCTGGGTTTCGGACGGGGTGCTGGGCGCCGCCTCTCATGGCGTCTCCTCTCCCTGGCGGGCTGGTAGCTGAGGCCGTGGGCCCCTCGCCCGGGGAGCAGGCAGATGACTTTGGCAAGGGGCGGGGCGCGGGGGCTACTCCGTCTGGGCGTCGTAGTTGGCTCCGCCCGCCTTCTTGAGCTCGCTCCTGATGAAATCGTCCTCCAGCTCCCTCCGGTCGCTGATCACAAACTCTTTGGCGAAATTCTACCAGAACAAGATAGAACACAGAGTTCCCGTTAAAGAAGAGGGGACGGGATCTGAGCAGGGCTCAGGCAACACACCAGGAAGTCTTGGCACCTAAAACGCTAAGAAATGATCAAAATGAAAATCTGGTGGCAGAATGGTTTGGCAGGGGAAAAAAAAAACAAACCCCCCAAAAAACGTGACCAGAGATCAGGAAATGGGTAAAATCGAGATACTGTGCAGTTAGTTCCAAGACCACGGGGATGGGCCAAGGTCAGGTCTGGGTTCGGATCCTGGCTCTGTCGTTCTCCGGCTGTGTGGCCTTGGGCAAGTTCTTTCAACTCTCTGTGCCTCAGTTTCCTCATCTGTGAAAACCCATCTTCTCAGGAGAATAATAGAAGAGGAGATTGGAAAGGTAGGCAGGTCGGCTGGTAAATGTTTAATACCAGGCTCTCTCAAAAGAGGGGTGGGGGGCCTCCCTGGTGGCGCAGTGATTGAGAGTCCGCCTGCCGATGCAGGGGATATGGGTTCGTGCCCCGGTCTGGGAGGATCCCATATGCCGCGGAGCGGCTGGGCCCGTGAGCCATGGCCGCTGAGCCTGCGCATCCGGAGCCTGTGCTCCGCAACGGGAGAGGCCACAACAGTGAGAGGCCCGCGTACGGCAAAATAAATAAATAAATAAATAAATAAATAAATAAATAAATAAAGAGGGGTGGGGGTGATTTGTAGCTTTTACCCGTTTCCATGGTGTAAATATTCACATGATATCTGATTATAAGCTATCAACAGGGAACCAGTACGTGGAGCTGGGAAGATACATGACTGGCTGTCACCAGCAGGTACAAGGTAGCTTCAAGTGCCCCTGTCATAGTGATGCACGGCCTCTGGTCCCAGGCCTGAGTGATCAGCCCAGACACTGAATGCACTAAAGGATGTACTGGGCTCTCCAGCCATACTCAGTTACTTGAAGGCAGGGAGTTTGTTTCCATACATTCAAGAAAAACTATGCCGTGTGATGGGGCTACAGTGATGAGCAAATGGAGGCAGTCACTGTGCCCTCTTAGGGTACACATTTCAACCATAAAACCCCACAGGCCTGGCACACGTGAGGCTCTTATAAATGCCTGTGGCATGAATGAGTGACACAGGTGATCTGGCTTCTCAGATAACCCTGAACCATGAAGAATCAAGAGTTATTTTAATACATGCATCATAAGACTTCCATAAACAAGGAAAATTTCAGGATGGTGACAGGTAAGAATACAGAGAAATTTACCAAAATCTGAATAACAAGTCTGAAGGTCAGAACATCATCCACATTAAAAAAAGAGTCCACAAGGAAATAATGTAAACAATGACCACTATTTACACAGCACCTATGGGTACCGGACACTGCCACACATTAGCAAACTTAATTCTTAAAACCTTTAGTACGGTATTCCTAGATATGTACCCAAGAGAAATGAAAGCATATGTCCACACAAACACTTGTAAACACAAACGTTCATGGCAACATTATTCATAACAACCAAAAAGTAGAAGCAACCCAAATGCCCATCAAGACATGAACGGGTAAACAAAACATGGTCTATCCATACAATGGAATATTATTCAGTCATAAAAAGGAATGAGGTATTGACACAGGTTACAACAGGGATGAACCTCAAAATCATTATGCTCAGTGAGAGAAGCCAGACATGAAAGACCACATATTGTATGATTCCATTTATATGAAATGTCCAGAAAAGGCAAATCCAGAGAGACAGAAAGTAGATTCATGGTTTCTAGGAGCTAGAGATTGCGACAGAAAATAATGGAAATGTGCTGAAATTGGATTGTGGTGATAGTTGCACAACTCTGTAAATTTACTTTAAAAAATCATTGAGGGCCTCCCTGGTGGCGCAGTGGTTGAGAGTCCGCCTGCCGATGCAGGGGATGCGGGTTCGTGCCCCGGTCTGGGAGGATCCCATATGCCGCGGAGCGGCTGGGCCCGTGAGCCATGGCCGCTGGGCCTGCGCATCCGGAGCCTGTGCTCCGCAACGGGAGAGGCCACAACAGTGAGAGGCCCGCATACCGCAAAAAAAATTTAAAAATAAATAAATAAATAAATAAAAAATCATTGAATTGTAGACATAGAATGAGTTAATTTTGTGGTATGTAAATTATACCTCAACAAAGCTGTTTTTTAAAAAATCCTGTAAAATGATCAATATTATTTCCATTGTGAAGATGAGAAAACAAAGGCTGGAGATTATGACACCTGCCCAAAGTCACACAGCTAGTAGGTACAGCTGACTCTAAAGCTGGACTTCTTAAAAGTGTCACCATCCCCTTTAGGAGTGATGCAAATATTTTGGAATTAGATAGAGGTGGTGTCTGCACCACATTTGTGAGGTACTAAATGCCACTGAGTTGTATATTTTTAAATGTTGGTTAATTTTATGTTATGTGAATTTCACCTCAATTTTTAAAAAAACAAGAGAAAGGAAAAAAAGGAGAATGACTAAACCAGGAGCACCCTCAAGGTCAAGTTTTACAATATTAAGACTAAACGTTTGCCATGCCAAACCACCAAGAATACTAACAGGAAGGAGGAAATGGGAGGTTAATATTTATCAGGTAACTAATATGTACCAGGTGCAGGTTCACACATTTTCTCACTTAATCCTACCTCAGTATATTAGCTTTTTTTTTAAAAGATAAGATCTGCAGGCGAGGCTTGGAGAGATTGTGTAACTAGCCCAGATGACCAAACATCCTTCCAACCCTTTCTACTCCCAGCCTGCCATGCTGTGCTGCTAAGCGTCTGTATAAGTCATCAGCACACCATTGAACACAAGCAGAATGGCAGAGCCAGAAAGGGCAACCCAGAAGTAATGCGTGTCTCAACCTGAGTCCCAGCGGCAGGGGGAGGGGCGAAGAGCAGACCAGAAGGAGGAAGCCCACAGCTCAAGACGCCTATAGAAGGAAGTCCAAAGTTCCTCTACCCTGTGGTAGCTATATATGGCAATCTAGAGAAACAAGAACACTCACGCTTGTGTCTATTAGCCATCAGACAATTCAGATTAAAAGAAGTTTGATAAGATCTCAGAAATCCACAATGAAAGTGCACATAGAGCACAATTCACCTTCAACCCACAGGGATATGAGAAATCGAATCATAGCCAGAAGGAGCAAGCCAGGATAGCAGAACCCAGTGAAACATAACAATAAATGTAAATGAACAAAATTACCTTAAAAAAATAGCTATGTCTCAAACTGCACAAAAAGCAGCCCCAAACCCTATATACCTGAGAATCTGAGACGTTTAAAACCAAAAGATTTGTCAAAAAATGATTCTTTCAAACAAAAGTAGAGAAAAGCAACCTCACCCATCCCCACTATAGGAACCAGCCCCTGCCCTCCAGAGGGCAGGCAGGAGGTGGCCAGCCACGTGGATGTGGTCCTAGCAGGCAGGCCTGGTGGGCCTCATCCACCACAGGATGCTGGGTGAGCCGATGCTTCCCCTCAGGGTGTGGACTCTGCAGAAAGTCCCGCAAAGGTCTGAGTCAGCCTCAACCCAACTCAAAATGAGTGTACACTCCTCCACCTCTGTTCCTGCCAGGGTTCTCACATAGCAGGCCTTCGACATGGCAGGGAGACGCCACCAATTCCGTGAAGTGGGTTTAAGTGTGAGTTTTCCAAGAGGCAGAAACAGAGCGAAAACAGCTCTGTGCACAGCCAGACTTTGATGTGGGAACAACGCCTGGGACCTGAGGGGCCTGCAAGGACTTGCCCGCGCTGAAAACCACAAAGAACACATCTGCACAAAGCAGGGCCACCTCCCCGCCATGCTCACACCTCTGCTCTCAGCCACTGTCCCTGGCATCCTCCAGGCAACACCTCCTGAGGCAGAGGCAGGCCACACGAGGACTGCAAGATGAGGGGGGAGGCAAGTCCTTTCTCCAGGAAGGAGACCGGCAGGGCCCAGAGCAATGCTAATACGTAGGGAATTTTAAATTTTCTAGTAGCCACATTGAAAAAGAAACAGGTGACATTCATTGTAATAGTATTTGATCTAACTCTATATCCAAAATATTGCCATTGTAACAGGTAATCAATATATAAAACCATCAGTGAAATGTCTACATTTTGTGCTCCATACTAAATCTTGGAAAGCCAGTGTATATTTTACTTATAGGCACGGCACATAGCAGTATGACAAGCCAGACTTTCTGTGCTCTGCAGCCACACGTGGCTGGTGGCAGCCCAGGTCTAGATAGAACAGGAAGGAACCTGAGAGAATAACGTGCTCAGTCAAGGAGAATCATTAACCATAAAATATTACAGCCGATCTGAGTGGGGGAGTGGGAACCTTTGGGGGCGGAGCAGGGAGAGTGGGAAATGTTCCATCTTGATCTGGGCAGTAGTTTCATGGGTACGTACAAAAATTCAAACTTTTAAAATTCAAAAATTTGTCAAGCTGTACATCTAAGATTCGTGCACTTTCCTCTATGTACATTATACCTTGGTTAACAAAAACAGGTGGTGGGGGGGCAGGGGACATTGAGCTGAAAGAGTCTTTGAAACCCTGACATTCACCCCCTTATTTGATAGAGAAGAAGTAGGAGACCCAGAGAGGGGAAACAATCCATCCCAGGGCACATAGCAGCCTCACCTCGGGGCCCTGGGGGCAGGTCCTCACTCCTCCGCATCCTCCCTGGTAGGCTGCTCCAGCCTGCCTGTCCCTCCCACGTAAGCATCCGTCATACCCTCAAGGCTACCAAAGCCACATGCCAGAGACTTCAAAGCAAAATATGCCAGTCTGGGGGCACAGTCACCTGTGGTTCTAGAAAGATCTTCATGTCTGGGAACTCGGTGTCCCTGGCTGAGAGCCTCCAGACAGGGTCTCTCCCTTTTCTGCCAGTGCAGGGCTTTTCAAAGGAAGAGGCCTCATCCAGCTAAAAAGGACTTCAAGATGGTTTGGAAACACACCAATCAAGTTCAGGACACATTGTGTCCCTGTGACTTTTCTCAAGTGCATTTAAGTTCATGCTTCAAAGACATAAGATGGACACTGGTCTGCTTCCAAGGAGGGCAATTCTAGGGAAGGACTGGGGTTAGGAATTGGGGCTCTGTACATAGTCAAGAATCTATTTGCAAGGCTGGCTTAAAAAGTGTATAAGTGGGCTTTCCTGGTGGCGCAGTGGTTGAGAGTCCGCCTGCCGATGCAGGGGACACGGGTTCATGCCCCGGTCCGGGAAGATCCCACATGCCGCGGAGCGGCTGGGCCCGTGAGTCATGGCCGCTGACCCTGCATGTCCGGAGCCTGTTGCTCCACAACGGGAGAGGCCACAACAGTGAGAGGCCCGCGTACCGCAAAAGAAAAAAAAAAAAGTGTATAAGTATTTTCCTATCCTTGGTTTTAAATCACTTCATTTTTAAATGGCTCCCATTGGCCTGGGTTTAAACCCCAGCTTCAGTCCTAAAACATGCTAGGAGTAGTTTGTGCCAAATACAAATAGGGACAGCTGTGCATATGCATCTCCAGCAGCCTGACCCTCCCCAGAAACTTACCCGCCCTGAGCCTCAGTCTCCTCATCTGCAAGCAGGGACAATAAGAGGACCTACTACATCCTAGGGCTGGTTGTGAGGATCTGATGAGTGTGCACTGGAAGTGCTCAAGAATGACTAGGTAATATTTTAAATGACCCTGAGTTACCTTTGTTCACAAGATTGTTAGGGGAGTCTGAGCTATAAAGAAGTTTTCTGAAACACTCAGAGCACAGGGAGTGGCTAGTTCCTCTTCTCTCACCCACACTGATTTCTCCATCCCCACTGTTTACTTTTTAACAAAGGGAAGTCTGGAGAATTCCTCGGAATAAGCAAGGTTGTGACATTGGCTCTCCCTGCCCTCGCAGAAAGAAGACGGCAAATCCAGCTGCTCGTCCAAAAGCTGTGTGTGGGATTAGCCATAGGAGGACAGAGAAGAAGCCTGTTGGGGTAGAAGTGTGTCTGGTCTTCCACCTAGAACATTAGGACCATGGTGGGTTGCTACCCTATGCAGAGAATATGGGTGCTGGGAAGGTCTGGGAAGAAAAAATGAGTGGGAGTCTTTGACAGTTAAGTTTGTGATGCCATCAATGCACATTTCTACAAGGCAGGGCCAGGGAGGAAAGGTGACCTTCGTTGTATCCAAAGACAATGAGAGCTAATGCAATTTGTTCTTCCAATAAACACATGTTTACTGAACACCTATTATACGCCAGACACTCTCCTAGGCCATGGGAAGTCAAAATCTGGTACTTACAGGTCCCTCTGAGAGTCTAAGAGCAGAGAAAGAGAACCAGGGGGCTCTAAAATGCCCCGAAGGAAGCCATCAATGGCTCTGGGCCCTGGTTTCCACCTCTGTGAAAGAAGAGGGCTTTCTTCTTTCACAGGTTCTAGAAGGCAGGTTCGGCCAGCCCTTTCCCCACCAGCTATCTGTGGATTTGCACCTGAGCCTCCAGAGCATGTGGGACAAAGTTCCACCTTGGACACAAGAATCCAAGGAACAATGGGGAAAACTGGCACAGAACTGTCAACTTTCGGATTAGAGCATGGCTTTCGAAAAGGAGGCCTTGTGCTAGTAAACTCTTGCAAAAAAAACGGGGGATGGAACCTCCCCTCCCACATGTGTGAAATGGGACAGGGGGTGGATGAGACACATGCTGGCCACAATATTGTATCTTTTCCCCCAAGTAGGCGAAGATTAATTATAAACCACAGACCTTGGTGTGCTGAAGAAAAGCAGTTGGTCCCCAGCAGCCTGCATCTTGCTAGGAGAAAAGGCACCCTCCAAGGAACACAGGCCTGATGAAAAGGCACAGTATCAAACGTGCCAACCCCTCCTGGGTCCCCTACACTTTCCCTCCTACAACTATTCTACAGCGCCTCAGAGACCAAGGTTTTAAAAATCCTTCCAGCAAGGTGTAATTTACTTAAAAAGAACAGGTTCTTATAACTGGCATGAGTCACCACAGACAAGGGAAAAACAAATAGATCAAAATGGTATGGTCCAGTGTTTGACAGATTCGGGAACACAGGCACCTGCGTCACCACCACAGGGCAGAAGTGACACCACCCTATTTCACTAAGGAGAGGACAAAGGACAAGAGAGAGAAATGTGGTGGCATTTCGAGTGGACACAAGGTAATTGCCCAACACAGATGGATGGGGGAAAGCATGATGTCTTATAGCATGCTGGGGTAGTTCTGGGTCCAAACCAAATAGGAGCAGCCATCCATACGCCTTGAATCCTGACCCCTGCAGGGCCACCCACCTCTTTAGCATGTGAGTGACTGCCTGGATTCTGACACCCCCTGCTTTCCTGACCATGGACATTTACAGAAGCCCTGACTCCATTTCTTCCTGATTTCTGACTATGGCTCCATCTAGATCAGGGATGGTAAGATGTGGGAAACAAACTCTGTTCTCTTCTCCAGTATCCATGGCAGACATCACAAATCAATCATGGCACTTTCCCCACCAAGTCCAGACTTAAACTCAAAATCCTAAACCCAGACCTCCAAATAGCCCCTGCTATCGATCACTTGACAAACAATATTAAATCCATGTTTAGGACTTCAATTTCTGCCTGGTTGAAATTGTGCTTAGCATTTCTTGTTCCTCAGTGACACCCACTTTGGGGACTTTTTCCCAAAGGAATAATTCAACAGAATTTAAAAAAAATTACAACACACGTACTCACAGATGTTCATTGTCAGTAAATACCAGACTGCTTCCACTTTTCAACAGAAGTTGGGTAAATAAGTAAGTAGTATTTACATTGAACACTTCATACATAGCAGACACTTATGATATACAGTATTTTACTTAATTTTTACAATTCCATGAGTTTAGATATTATCATCCCCAATTTTCAGAGGATGCTGAAACTCAAGGAAGTAAAGTAGCTGGCAAAAGGTCGCACACATGGTGAGTGGTGGGGTTGGGACCGAAACCCGTGTTTAACTCCACGCCAAGGTCTTTACCAGGAGAGTGAACACACACACACACACACACACACAAACACGTACATGTAATCGCACATTCACTAACAGAATAGTATTCAGCCATTAAAATTATGAAAACTGAAAACATTTATGAAATGTTACATGAAAGGACACACTGTACCTCTGCTATGATTAAGCACCTTTGTAATAACATGTACCACATGGTCAGGGCTCCAGGGGAATTAGCAGAAATCACTGTGTGGCTGATCATCATTTAGGTCCTTAATTTTGTCCAAACCATTTTTCAAAACCACACCACCCTGGGATAAACCACCAAGGGGGAGAAAACAGAGAGCCTGGAGCTTGTTCTGGGAAGGTCTTTCAAAAGGCAGGATGTCCAGGGACAAACTATGACAAGGACAAAGGTGGGGTTGGTCCATGCAGGGGAAGAGAACGAGGGAGGGAAAATCTGAAGACAAACGTAGAGAGTGTAGGCAGCCTACAGCCCCAAAAGCACCATGGGGTGTGCATGCCACACACGGAGACCTGTCTGGACTCAGCGTTTGGGCTCCTTCAGTAAAGACCTGCACACACTCTAATCTGGCATCCCCAGAGCATGGAAACTGTCTGCTGTTGACAGTGTTGGGAATCACTGTGTGGACATCAGGAGGCCAGCTGGCGGGGGGCAACCAGGCAGGCACCACGCCAAGGCCAGCTGGCTGAGGGCTGGGACCCATCTGGGGTTTAGTGATGGGCACCCGGCCACAGCCCACCGGCAGAGCAGGCTTGTGAAAGCGGCTTCCATTTACATGCTGGGCTCAGGGCCTGGGCGTCTTCCTCTCCCAAGGGCTTTTAACCTCCTGGTAGCAGAAGCATAGAACCAGGTTCCCCACTGCCCTTCCCACAACTAAAGCGGGTCTCTGAGCCCCACCAGCTGGCTTCTGTCTTGACACTCACCTTGGCTTGAGGACTCACCCCTCCCAGCCTCAATTTCCTCATCTGTATATTGGGTGTATAATGGCACCTGCCCCTCCACACATGATCCCTGGCTCCACCATTCACAGGCCTCTTGGGAGCTTTGTATTTGTGTTAAATAAAGGACACAAGCACGGGAAAGCCCCCTTGCCGGAGCACAGGCCCAGGTGAAACGCATCAGCGCAAAAGGCCCTTTCTGGTTCTGAGAAGAATAAAGGGCCTTTCCACAAACCACAGGCTTGGAGAAGCATAAAACTCCCTGTAAAAACAAACAGCTGAAACCCTTTAAAGATGGATGAAGCGCCAAAGCTGGTCCCCCGAGGGCCAGGCAGCAACTAATGCTTTGCAAGGGGGAGCAGCAGCCCCATAAATCTCATGACACAGAAGTGTGTGGGTTCTCCCGGCTGACCCAACCAGCTCTCACCTCTGCTTTTCACTGACACAAAGCAGAACCCTTGGAAATTCCAATCCACCCCCAAATCCCTCCCTGAGTGTAAATGGCTTCCACAATTTAATTCAGCCCAAAGAGCAATTACTGAACATTTACTAGCTTCTGTCCTAGGAATACACCAAGAAAAAGACACAGACTACAGCCTAAGTGAACAGATCTGTTTCTTCACTTTTTAGCACCTGTTTAGTACTTTTCTAGGTTTGAGAAATACAAATAAAGCGGCCATGGTCCCTGCCCTTGAGATTACTTTCTAGGGTCACTTAATTATAATTCATGGAATTTGGGTCACAGTATCATACAAACAGATAAAGGAGCAATTAATTCTGATTGAGGCTGATAGAATGGGATAAAGAATAAGGGTTTTGAAGGATGAATAGGAGTTCATCGGTCACTAAAAGGAGAAACCTTTTCACATCCTTTACTTTCCTTTAATCCTTCCAACAGCTCTATGAAATTTTACAGTCTCTTTTTCATAAGAGAGGACAGAGTCTAGAGATAAAGTTACTTGCCCGAGGTCCTAGGATGAAAAGTTGCTAGAGCTGGAATATCAACTTGGGTCTCACTCCCCTTAAACCCATGATCTCTACCATTTGACACAGCAGCATTTTTTAAAAAAAGAAACACTGTGCAATGATGTTCAGTTTCCAGTTTAAAAAAAAAAAAAAAAAAGTTCTACCATCAAGGAGCTTGAGAACCAGATCAGTAAATTTAAAAAATAAATGTAAGAGGTTTGTTTCCTGCAGAACTTCTCAGAGCCTTCTCAGAGTGCTAGAGGACTTTGGGAAACATGCAGTGGGGTGAAGTGACAGTCAGGGCCCCAGGGGCCAGTCTACAAGCACAGGGGACATTGAGCAACTTCCCCAACTTCCCCGGGTCCCAGGCTCCTCATCTATAAAGTGGGGATAATGACAGAACTGTCCTTGTTGTGAAGAAGGAATCATTTTAATGTGTGGAAAGTCCTTGAAAGTGCCAGGCATGTGGTAGCGGCACAATAAAACTCTTGTTATTAATATTACTACCACATTGGTACACAAACACAAATTGGTACACAAAGACCCTCCTGGAGGAGAGTTAGGACATCTGGTCCCAGCCCTGGGGGTGAAGGGGGTCCAGAATGTAAGCCATCCCTGCTCCTGGGGTTCAGAGGCCATCAGGATACACTACACTGATGATTCCATGCAGTCACTGACATGCCCGTCCTTCCTGCCTCTACTTCTCCTTGGAGGAAACACTCCCTGCCGTTCTTTTCCCAGTGCTGAAAGCTGAGACCTACCTCTGGTTACTTGGCTCCGTGAGCATTCATATGATGTTAAAAAATACAAAATAGATAAAAGGACCGCGTGAACAAAGTGATTCCGCAAGGCCAGCACAATGCTTCATCAACTGAGTCTGCTCTAAAGCAAGACAGCCTGGCCCAGCGCAGGCAGGTCTCTAACAGTGTGTGTGGGGGGGGTGACTGCATTGCCCCTGTCATCCCACAGAGGCGCCGGAACAATGGGACGGGTGTTGTGTTGCCGGCACCAGCCAGGCATTTCTGTGAAGCAGATGACGGCTGTGACGACGCAGCCGCACACCCTGTCCGCTCAGCACATTCCCAGGGCTTGAGTCCGGCTGTCACCATGGCCCAGCCCAGCAGCCGTCACTGCCCGTGGCCTTGCTGGTCTTGTCTTGCTTTCCACCAGTCGCAGATGCAGCTCAGCAGCTCAGCCCGGCTCTGAACACAGACTAAAGAGACCCAGAATCAAGCCTCCTGATTTTTAACTCCTCCGGGCTCCAGCCCCAGGCCTGCTGCTTGTTAGTCATGGGTTCGGGGCAAATCCTATCACTGCTCTGGGTTAGGGTTAGGGTTAGGGTTAAGGTTAGGGCTCCCCTTGCTGATGCACCTATGCGCAGGCCCCAGGCTGGAACATGAAGGACTGGATTGTTTGAAGTCAGCACCAGCAAGGGTGGGTGAGGCTCAGGACCTTCCTGTGTTGCTGATGGATGTGACTTTGATCCAAGCCATCTGCAAGACAATCAGGCAGGATGGGTCAACAATAAGATTCATGCCTTGTGTCCCGGGGCTCAGCACGAGGACCTATCCGCTCCCAGGAAAACGCTCCACAACCTAGAAAGCTGTGCATCGTGGTGCTGTCTAAACAGGACAGCTGGGAGTCATAAGAGCCGCACTTCCGGGCCTCTACCAGAGATAACTCTAAGCGCTTTCCGTATAGTTGCTCATGTAATCCTCACAACAACCGCAAGAGGCAGACACTATACCAGCCCAGTTTTAGCCATCAGGGGAGTGAAGCCCAGAGGAGAGCAACTTGCTCAAGGCCATACAGTAAATGGCGGGGCTGAAATCTGAACTCACCCCATCTGGCTCAAACGGCTATACCCCAGATGACTGCACTACAAACTGTCTCTTTGTCTGACAAAGTGAAGTATGGTTCATTTAAATGTAATATGCGGTCATAAAAAAACTACCCCATAAAAAAAGAAACAATTTCAGAATAAATCAAAACAGAATATGACACAGCAGGTCAAGTCATCCAACTCATCTTTAAATGGGGAAACTGAGGCCCAGGAAGGGAGAGAGACTTGCCCACAGGCAGGCAGGTGGCGTAAAGACCCATTCCTCTTGATTTCAGTGTCTCTACATTAATTTACACTGTCTACATCTCATACAAAGCATAAGGATGTGGGTATATTATTTTTATTATTACAAAAACCAAGGGTTATGAGTAATCTTAAACTAAACCTCAATCCATTTATTCTTCACTTGGAAACTGTGGTAAAAGGCAGCTAGGGATGTGAGCCTGTCCCCAAGACACGGAATCCAGAATGGTCCATCTGGAGACCCCTTAGAGAACATCTGTTCTGAGTCCCCATTGAGCAGAAAGGACAACTGACACACCAGGATCAGCATGATTTTAGTGACTGTCAGAAAATACCATTATGCCAGTAAAATCGACCCCTTTGTAACATTAATGGCTGTATTTGCAACTGTAGTATAAATGTGAGGTCTTGTAATAGCTTCGGGTGATAAACCTTTTTAAGTGCAGAGGTGGAAAATACGAAAGGTAATGGTCAAAACATCACATTGCACCTGCAGTTCAAGATAGAGTCCCTGCCCCCCACCCCACCACCAGAGGGGACGTCTGTGCTTTTCGTCTACCAGCATCCCTTTCTTTTAACAATCGGAGCTGCCAATCATGAGACCCCACCTGCCTGGTCCACAGGATATGCCAACTGGATCATTTTAAGGGAATGATTGACACTGAGGGAGGGGGGCTCTCTCTTCCCCTGGGATCAAGACAGAGAAGAACCACCGGGCCTGGACCATTTCTCCTGCTGCACAGAGGCCACCTGAGGCCAAATCCAGAGGCAAGAGAAAAGAGAAATGAAAGGAAGATACTGCTTCAGCCCTGGATCCATCCACACCTAAAGCTGGCAACCCCTGCACTTCCCAGTTCAGAGAGCCAAGCAATTACCCTTTTTGCTGCAATGTATTTGAGTTTGCAAACAAATGAATTATAACCAATACTCCCAACTGAAGTTACCAAAGAATCATATTTCCCCAAATCACCCTCTTAACCCACTGAGCCAAATTGAGAAGAGTTCTAGATATATAAAGAACTCTGCAGACTGCTAATAGGTTCAGGGTTTCCTTTGGGGGGGTGATAAAAAAAAGTTCTGGAACTTTCGGACGATGGTGATTATCGCCCAACACTGCAAATGGACTTCACGCCACTGAACCGTATGCCAAAAGGGCTAACATTTCATGTTACTGCATTTTACCACAATCTTAAAAAAGGAAAGAAAACAGGAGCATTGCAAGATTCAAAAGACTGCCCCCACTGGACGCATCCCAGCAAACATCTTCTCCCTGTGTGCCCTGCTCTCCTGGCTGCCCAACAAGAGGGCTAAGTGTGGAGGGCGGAGTCCAGTGGGAGACCTTCGGACTTGGACATGCATTCTTTTGCATCTTCCATTCTGTTGCCATAAAGGAGACCCTTGAAAGCTGGTTAACCATTAAAACCCCCAACTGTCCTGAAGAAAAATAGCCCGTGGGGTTGAGTAGGTGGCCATCCGAAGCAAGGGTGCCGGTGCTGCAGAGGGTATACCAACCACAGTGTTCACTGGTAATGCTGATTAGGATAGGAAGTAAATGATAAGTACTGAACACTTACTATGTCCCAGGCACAGTGCTAACCCGTTAGGAGGGAATCTGACAGCCTATACGTTTTTAAAGTGATCCTCACCCCTGTGATGATATGGAACCCCCACCTCCTAAAAGCATATTCTAAAGAAACGATCCAGTGGATGACAGAAAGGAGCTGCATGTATTAAAATGCTGGTTAGGACATTATTTCTAACAATAAAAACTGGAAGCAGCTCAAGAGGTCAACACCAGGGGGATTTTCAGTACTTCACAGTGCTCTTGTGAAATGGGACGCTCAGCCGCCAGAAAAACCTTCATTACAAAGACTCTGAGGCCACATAATTTATGTAATTATGTTATGTTAGAAAAAAAAAAAAGAAGAAGAAGCTGATTAGGGCATGATTCACAGGCTGTGACCGCAGCAATGCGAAGAGGTAGGTGAGCTCCCCTGCAGAACTCGTAGCGAAGATGGAAAAATAAACTGTAAAAATGGAATGATAGGAAAATGTTTTCCTATTATTATTTTTTGAATAAAAGTTTTCTTTGGGGATAGTTGGGGATTTACAGAAAAGTGGCAAGAGACAATACCAAGAGTTCCCATGTACCCCACCGGTCATTTTGACAATTGTTAACTTCTTATGTTACCATGCTACATCTGTCACAGCTAAGAAGCCAACACTGGAACGTGACTACTAAACTAAACCCCAGACTTCATTCCGATTTCACCAGTTTTTCTGTTCCGGGATCCAATCCAGGACACCACATTGCACACAGCTGATTTCTGTGTGTGTGTGTTTTGGTTTTGGTTTTTTTACAATGCAATGGCTTCCTTTTGTATATTCACAGATATGTGCAACCATCACCACAGATTTTAGATTTTTTTTTTTCTTTTGCGGTACACGAGCCTCTCACTGTTGTGGCCTCTCCCGTTGCGGAGCACAGGCTCCGGGTGCGCAGGCTCAGCGGCCATGGCTCATGGGCCCAGCCGCTCCACGGCATGTGGGATCTTCCCGGACTGGGGCACGAACCCGTGTCACCTGCATCGGCAGGCGGATTCTCAACCACTGCACCACCAGGGAAGCCCATGATTTTAGAATATTTTCATCACGTCAAAAAGAAGCCCCATACCCGTGGTGGGTGGTAGCTATACCACCTCCCCATCACGGGTTTTAGGAAATTGTTTTGCAAAATGGAGAACCCTTTGGTAAGGAGAAAACTATCTCCCCTTCACCTCCCTCCCCCAGTTTATCTTTCTGGAATTTGGATTTTATTTTTCTCAGCATGACCCAGTGTCCTAGCCCCAGATGAATCACTTACTGTCAATTTTTGTTATGTCCAGAATGGAAAAAAACCTTTAAAATGGGGACCTCTACAGGTAGAACTGTTTAGAAGCTCAGAGACAAAACCAAGGGTACAGCCACCTTTTCCTCCTCCCCTCCGTCTAATAGGGACACAGGAGTAAGTCAGTCATGACCAACGCCCAGCTGCCCAGACTAGGATTCTCTGCCACTGTTGATATAGCCTTTGTCATTCTATGGCCATCAAAGTCATCATAAAACCCCTGCTGGTGCCCATAAGGTTGACATTTATTCATTCACCAAGTGCTATTGAGCACCTACTGTGTACTAGACACCATTCAGAGAGCACTCGTGAATTCTCCCATTGGGTCCTCATGGCCACAGTTGGAAGTCATCCATCACCCAATCAGGAAGTGGTGCCATTTTGGTCATCCCTCCAACCCCTTCTCCGTGAGCCACCCGCCCCCCACCAGAGGTAGACACCAGCCACCACTTTTCTAGTATTTGACGGTCAGGATCACAAATGCGTCTACCACCCCAGACAGCAATTTGGGGTACATCTCACCAGTGGTGCTAGTGGTCCAGAAATGTAGCATGACACGTTCCAAGTCACAGACCAAGTAGCCAAGCCCAGCCCCTTGTGTCCCTGCTGGATGGTGACCCTTTGTGGGGTGTGACCAGCACCCTTCCCCCCCGAGACCCTAAAAGAACACAAGGACAGTTACCTGCACCACCTCCTTCACCAGGGTCTTGTCCGTGCCGGTCTTGGCGCGCTGCAGCCCGCTGACATTCTCGCCGATCCACGTGATGAGGGCGAACTTGGACCTCTTGCTCATCGCGTCCCCGGTGGTGAAGCGCACGAAGGCAAACAATCGGACGTCATCTGCACCAACGGCAAAGGGAGGGCACGGTGCTCGGTTAAAACACCCCAAATCCACATCCCCAGCAGGGGCTCTGAGCCACGAGGGTGCCCAGAGCCACATGGCAGGAGCCAACATTCCCTCGCTCAATCTCGACAACAGTGCCACAGGCTGGGATGCCCATTTCACAGATGGGAAGTGGAGGCACAGAAGGGTCATGTGACACTCCCGAGGCTGCACAGGCAGATGGAGGCCAGGCCTCTCTGGCTGCCATGCCTGCGACCCTCCCCTCCCCCAGACAGTCAAGGCTCAAATTCTGAATCTGATTTAGGGAACAGAAGTTCGTCGACTCTTTTTAATCCCAAATCTTTGAGGCCCTATTTGGAACAGCAAAGCCACACGGTGGAGAGATGGGAACTGGGCTGGGGTGGGGAGGAGAGGAGGAAACAAAGACGGTGGCCCTTGTTCTGGTCTGGGATATAGCTCTGGGCCCACTGGGCATGGCTAGCTTATGGCCAGACAATTAGGCCAATAAAGAATTCTGGGGCTTCCCTGGTGGCCCAGTAGTTAAGGATCTGCCTGCCAATGCAGGGAACACAGGTTCGATCCCTAGTCCGGGAAGATCCCACATGCTGTGGAGCAACTAAGCCCGCGTGCCACACTACTGAGCCTGCACTCTAGAGTCCACAAGTCACAACTACTGAGCCCGCGTGCCACAACTACTGAAGCTGGCGCGCTTAGAGCTCGTGCTCCAAAATGAAGAGTAGCTCCCGCTCGCCGCAATTAGAGAAAACCCGCGGGTAGCAACGAAGACCCAGTGCAGCCAAAAATAAATAAATAAAAATTAATTAATTAATTTTAAAAAGAAGAATTCTAAGTATTTTTCCACTGGGTATGTTATGCTTGTTATATGGTATATGTTTGTTTTTATTAGAATGACTCTGGGGGCTATTCTGGCCGATGGATCTACTTTTAAGTCTGTATCATTGCCACACCAGTAATCTCATCATCACTTCAGAATCTCTTTCATAGTACATTGTGCTAAGTTCCCCCATCCTCCACTGCTCTGCATCCCCAAAATATCAGCCGGTATTCTTGAGTTCTTAAAGTGACGTGTGTGTGTGTGTGTGTGTGTGTGTGTGTGTGTGTCCACCTTGGTACTCTAGTCATTAGAGGCTGGGTCATTCTTCCTGCTGAGGAGCATCCTGGCCTGTGTGTGCGCGCGCGCGCGCACACACACACACACACACACACACTTAAACACCCTGCCCCCGCCCACTAGGACAATCAACAACGCCTCCAGCCATTGCTCAATTGTCCCCAGGGGGGCAGAACCGCCCGCAGGTAAGAACAAATTCTAGACATACTTTGTGTCCCCATTTAATCAGGACCCCTTTGTGTTTTCCACCAAAATCCTGCACGTTTTCTTGAGGGCATCACATATCCTTACTCAGATTAATGCCTAAATAATTCACATGTCAATTGCAGTTATCGGAGAAATCTCTTTCCACCCTCCCCCAACCCCCCCCCCCCATGATGGCTGGTACGCGGGATGCTGCTGGTTTGGGGTCATGCATCTTGTACCTGCCGCTTCATTCAGCTCATACTCTCAAATGGCTTTTCGTCGCTGGCTTTAGGATTTCTCAGCGACCCAATGACCCATCGAGCTGTGTTTCCTAAGCATTGTCTGAATCACCTGGGATCTCGCTAAAATGCAGATTCTGATTCGCAGGTTTGGGATAGGGCCCCAGGGTCTGCAGTCCTAACCAGCTCCCAGGTGACACTGATGCTGCTGCTCAAAGGTTCACACTTTGAGGTTTTATGGCTTTTTTTTTTTTTAATCAAGGTGTCTTTCTTCCTAGAATCATTCCGAGTGTCTCCATGCCGAATCCCACACAAAGTAAAGGTTCTCACCAAGATCCAAGGCCACCAGCCCTCTCATGTGAAATTGAGACACAGTCTAAACTGGCTGGTTAGTACCTCAAAGCATGAGCTCATCCTGACAACAAGCTACGCTGTCTAAGGGGGAACCACCTGACCAGGGGAGCTGAGACACAGCCCTGGCAGGCCACGGACTCCTGATCCAAACTCCACATGTGGGCATTTCTTAAAGGAAACAGATCATAATTGTCATTCACACTGGCAAAGCACCTTTCAGTTTACGGGTCAGTATTCATTGGGTCTTTATAAGGATGCTGGGAGGTGGGCTGCAGGGTCGGGGTGGGGACACCACTGTCACCCTCATCAACATCCAAACAACCGTTTGGTAGATGAGGCTGGGAGGTTGTGTGATGTGCCCAAGGTAACATGCCAAGGACAAAGCCAGCCTGAAGCCAAGGGCTAGGACATCTCGGGTGTGTCTGCCCAGCCTCCCTGCTTTAGGGGACCCACCCCACCCAGCCATGGGAGCCTGGTGGGTGCCCATCCTGGGACCTGACCACGGGGGCCAGGCAGTGAGGACAGGCGGGTGTAAGGGACACTTCACAGGCCACACTGACATGGCTTGGTGACCAACTGGCCGTGGGAAGTGAGGAAGGAAAAGTCCAAGGACAGGAGACCACGTGAGCTCCATCTCTTAGTCCTGGAGGAATCTGACTTAATCCCCAAACATCGGAGCCTCGCTGCCTCACCTGTAAAATGGGGTGATTTTTTTGGTCCTCCCCATTTTTTTTCTTTATTGAGGTAAAAGTCACACCACAAAAATTCACCATTTTAAGTATTTTAAAGCATAGAAGTCAGCGGCATTTAGTACATCCAAAATGTTGTGCAACCATTACCACTATCTAATTCCAGAACATCTGCATCATCCCAGAAAGAACCCCCTACCCACCAGCCGTCACTCCTCACCCCCCCTTCCCCCAGCCCTAAGCAACCACTAATCTGTCTTCTGTCTCTGGATTTGCCTGTTCTGGACATTTCTCACAGATGAAACCCTACACTATGTGGTCTTTTGTGTCTGGCTTCTTTCACTCAGCATGTTGGCAAGATTCGTCTGCGTGGTAGCATGATCTTCATTCCTTTTATGGCTGAATAATATTCCATTGTATGGATGGACCGCATTGTGTTCTGTTCATCCATGCATCCACTGATGGACACTCGGGATGTTTCCAAATCGGGGTAATTTTATACCTCCCTCTTTCCTTGGCCATGAGGATTAAATAGGATGCTGGCCCGACATGGTAGAACCTTCTCCCCGGAGCCTGAGCTACCAGGCAGAGCTGCGGGTGAGAAGTGAGCACAGGAAATGAGGCTGTCCGGGCTGAGGAACTGAAATTCATGCAGCCACGCACGGCTGGTGCAGGACTTTGGTTCCCGAGCATTTCCGAGCATCGAGGCCGCTTTTGGGAAGCCGGCACACTGTTCCTAGTTATTGGAGGAACAGGAGAACCAGCTCCAAAGTGTTTAATTAAATTGCAGCCTTGACTTGAGGGGGAGGCGGGCCACACCTCAGATGCCTCGCGCCTTGTTATGGCTAAGACAACACCAGCAAAAGAACTCGCAGTCTGTTTCCATGGCAACCACTCTATTTCCCTTTTCCTCATTGGTCAGCCTGGATGTTTGGGATCCCATGACCACACTTGGATCCCAACAGCCCCATCACTGGCCAAACTCAGTGGGAAAGTTACAAACCATGTGTCCCAAGTACCAGCCCAGAACCTGGCACAAGACAGATAGATATCCGATAAGTCAGTCTCACACCCACCTCCAAAGACACAGGGAACCTGGCTTTTAAGAACTTCCAGAACTGCAGGCCAATGTCATTTAAATTATCAAGGCTGGAGAGACTGCTTTCCTGGGTGCCTGTTTGGTGCTTATCTGACAATGGTCTGGCCAACAAGATTGCTGACGTTTTTGAAAATCCGAGTCACGTTTTGCTTACAAATGTCTGCCACTCGGGATTTGGCATGACATTGAAAAGTCAGCTGAAAGTCTGAGCTGAAAAGCCTGTTGGTCTGAGTGACATTTTCACAGCTGCCCACACAGACCTCTGTCCCCCACGCATCCTGAAGGAGGTCCTAAGCCCATTTGACCTCCAACTAGTCAATGCAGGAGGAAGTTCTCATTTAGTCGCTAACTTCCTTCCTCTGAACAAACCGGGCAGACCAAACACGGATGTGCACACGAGTGCATCACCTGGAAGGCAGAGCTTGACCCCATCACATATGCGTATATGAGTGTGTGTGTGTGCCTGTGTGCATGTTCGTGTGTGTGTGTGTGAATGCATGTGTGGGCACATACACACTAGGATGGCAAAATTGGCCCGAAGAAGGTTGGTACTTGGGGTCACTGTCACCCCTGGGGTGGTACTTGGTCCCCAATGGGCCAATGGCACATCTTTCCAGTCTGAGGTTGAAAAGTTGAGGTGCAGCCCTGGACAACCCTGGTGGGGGGCACCCGGGCCCAGGACCCCTACCAGGGGACACACACTCTGAGCTCCCTCTGTGAGAGGTCCCAGCACAGCTGTCTACACCTGCTGCTCCCTTGACCGTTCAGCCTCAGCATTCTGGTCTACAGTATCCAGGTTGAGTCCAAGTTCTGGAATCCATTAGAAACTCATCCCCTCTTCATACCAGCTCTGTGATGAGACCAGATTCCTCAATGCCTCTAAGCCTCAGTTTCCTCATCTGCAAAATGGGTCAAATACTTACCTCACAAGTTGGTTGTGAAGATTAAATGAAAAAGAAAGAGATGTGAAAGGCTTGCCTGATGGGGATGGTGACTATTTTTCTATCCCTATCTGTCTGGTGAAACTGCCTTCCAAGGTCCACAGTGGCCTCCTAACTGCCAAACCCAACGGGACAGCCTCGAGGACTTCCTTGGCGCTCCAGTGGTTAAGACTCCATGCTCCAAATGCAGGGGGCCCAGATTCGATCCCTGGTCAGGGAACCAAGATCCCGCAAGCTGCATGGTGCGGTCAAAAAAAAAAAAAAAAAACCCTCCAACAGGACAGCCTCCTTGCCTTCCAGCCTCTCTGCTGGCTTTCTGTATCTGCCAAACTTATGCTCACTCTGCTCGGTTTCAAAGTAGGGCCCTCCTAGGCACACACAGTCATGGGGCCGCTTGTCCCATGAGTATTTCTTGAGGACCTACTGTGTGTCAAGCACAGTGCCAAGCACTAGGGGGCACAGATAATACCAACAAGGGTCCTGAAGATGACAGAGGCTGTTTACTAAGCACTTACTACGTGCTAGGCGCTGTCCTAAGCACTTACATGTAGCTGCATGTTTTTCCATCCCAACCTCTCTGTCCGGTCAGCACTGCTCACGATCCCATTTCACAGATGGAGAAATTGAGGCTCAGAGAGGTGAAGTGATAAGAAGCCAGACATTCCTTTTCTCTGATTACATCTAGAGCAGCAGTTCTCAAAGTGTGGTGCTCAGACCAGCAGCAACAGCATCGCCCAGGAACTCATTAGACTGTGAATTCAGAAACTCTGGGAATAGGGTTTGGGAAGTGAGTTTGAACGAGCCCCTGGGGGATTCTGGTGTCTCCAAAGCCCGAGAACCACTGACCTAGAGGAAGCGGTGAGAAGAGAAGATGGAGTTTTCAGCTCGGAGGACCCACTCTCCCGTGGTCAGGAAAGGGGGTGAGACAAAACATCTCAAGGGCAGAAAAGCTGAAGTGCCCAGAGTTCAGCCTCACCCACTTCCTCCCCACCAGCACCTTTTATTTTAAGGAATTGATCGTGTAAAGGAGCTTCCCGTATGGTGTGTCTTCTCGACACTAGGATTTACAGAATTTGAGGCATCTAGGCGTGGTTCCCTGAGCACCTCCCCATCAAAGACCAGCGGGACTGTCCCCACAGAGTCTCCCCCTTCCCCCGAATCCCACAGCCCAAGACAGAAGAGCAGTATTTAGAGAAAGAGCTGCTGAGCTACAGAACTGCTAATAGGGAGTTTTTCTGTGACCTCTATATGTCTGCTGACATAAGCCATCATTAACAACGATTTCCAAATGCATCACAAAACCACACAGAGCCCCATCTCAGGGGAGCCATCAACCGATGACAAAGCAAGGTTGGGAGCCCCGACCCCAAGGACCATCAACACCACCACTCGCTGCCTTCTGACCTTCGCTGAGGTGGCCCCAATTCGGGACTGTGGACACCCTCCCCTCCCTCGCTCAGTGAGAGTCTTGTTCATGAAGAGATGGTCCTCAGAGGGCATTCATAAAACTCCACTCTCCAAAGAACTTGACCCTTTGGTTGGTCTGTGAAGTCTCATCACGGGCCAAGGATGGGTTATCAGTGTGAAACAGCTCCTGAACCAGTCAATCCCACAGTCCTAAGGACCCCTCAGGACCTAGAGATCCCAGGCAGGGCCCACTTGGTTCAAAGTCCTGTTCCTCTTTTCAAGGCTCCTTGCCTTCACTGACTACGTAAGGTAATTTGCAGCATAAAGTCATTGCCTGAAATGTTCTTGGAATACTGCCTGGCAGAACTGTGCTCAGAAACGCCGGCAGTGGACTTCCCTGGTGGTGCAGTGGTTAAGAATCCACCTGCCAATTCAGGAGACACAGGTTCGAGCCCTGGTCTGGGAAGATCCCATATGCCGCGGAGCAACTAAGCCCGTGCGCCACAACTACTGAGCCCGCGAGCCACAACTACCGGGCCTGAGCTCTGGAGCCCGTGAGCCACAACTACTGAGCCCACGTGCCTAGAGCCTGTGTTCTGCAACAAGAGAAGCCACCACAATGAGAAGCCCGCGCACCACAACGAAGAGTAGCTCCCGCTCGCCGCAACTAGAGAAAGCCCACGTGCAGCAATGAAGACCCAACGCAGCCAAAAAGAAAAAAAAAGAAACGCCGGCAGTGGTCACTAGGCATTCTCTCCTTTGCAGCCTCTTCCTCCCCCGGCCCTCCTCTATCCCCCTCTCAACCCTGCATTTTCCTCTCTCTCTCCTATCAACCGCCTTTACCACCCCCTCCCCTTCTCCCATCTCTTCCCTCCTCCAGCTCCAGTCTAGGGCTAGAAAGGAGGGAGGGACTTAGGAAGAGAGAGTAGAGGTAAGGCAGGAGGCAGAGGGATATGAAGGAAATAGGATGACACAAAGAGGGAGAGATGACCACAGAGGACATGGGAAGAGGGGTGAAGAAAAGAGGGGGGTCAGATTGATCTGGAATCACCAAGGCCACCAGGATGAGCTGCTCTAATAAATTTCCCAAAAACTATGAACGGCACATAATCCCCACCAAGCTCTTAATGACTCCCTGCCCTCTCCCACCCCTCCCACCCACACCTGAAATCTCCTGAGGCTCAGAATCACTGAGGGACAGATCCTGACTGGTCACACCCAGTATGCTCACCACGGTGACCCTGACACAAGATCCACATTGATCCAGAGGCCTCACCTTCTCCCAAAAAAGACCCTTGCCTTCCCCTCTGCCTTCTCCCAAAGCTGGCACTGGCTGGAGGACAAAACCCAGAGGAGACAGAGGATCTGCCACGAGTCAAGCAGTGTGAGGTTTCCTCACACTTTTGCAAATGCTCTGAACAATATTTTTCATTACACACAAAACACATACTCGGTGTAGAATAATTAGGAACACAAAAAAAAGAAGCCTCACCACCTAAATAACCCTAGTAAACTCCCTAAGTGGCACCTAAGTACACTTTTGGGTGCATGTCCTTTGATCTCTTCAGCTGCTTTCATATCTGTACAATTTTTGTCATATCCCCAGCACAAACCACAGTGCCAGCCACATAGGAGGCACCCAATAAGTATCTACTGGTCAACAGAAAGAAAAAAAGAGAGAGAGAGAAGTAATCATTTCATAATTTCCGTTCAACACTGAACTTCAGAGCAAGACAAAAGAAAGGGGGAAGGAGATAGCAGGAAACTGCCCCAGAGCTGGGCTGAAGCTGCCCTTACCTTATATAGACTCCCTAAGAAGTTATGCAAACAAGGTTCAGGGAGGGAGAAAACAACCCACACGCCAAAAAGCTGAGCTGTCAGCTTCCACCAAGCAAGCTCCCTAGAGCGGGCATGAAAGGAAACAGGAAAGAATCCAAACATCCTGCCGCCTGGGGCATAGGGACAGCTGGACAGTAGCCACAGCTGCATCATTTCCAGCAAGCTGCTGATGTGGGAGCCCAGGCAGCGACAGACAAAGACCTGGAAGTGCTCAATGTCCTCTCTCTCTGGGACACGGAGGACAAGGGCTCCATGGATGTGTATACGGTCCTTGCCTGTGAGATCACACTGTCTATGCACATTGATTCTTTGTCCCACCCCTTCCTCAAAGCAGTAGACGTCTCAAATGATTCCTTCCTCGTTGCTGTTTCGTGAAATGAATGACCCAGCTTTCCTAGTTTGACAGAGAACGCAAGAAAATGGAGTACAGAATAGCCAGAGGAAAAGAAAGATGATTACTTTGGTAGAACCCTCAGGGAATGGGCTGATCTGGAGACCCAAATTATCAGGATAGCTAAAGGTTTTCCCTCAGTGACAAAGCACCATAACTTTTTTTAAATGATTACTTTTACTTCCTTAAATGGAAGTCAGTGTGTTACATCTGACTTCACCTTCTGACTTAGAGAACAGTAACCAGTTCCTGGAGGCTCCGAGTACATAACTGCAGCATTGACAATGAGACACTCCAAAGACACTGAAGGATTCGGTGTCTGATTGCCTGAGCACTACACGCCCCGGTGTGCACGGCTCTGCATTCTCGTATCCACTTTTTATAGTTTTGCTGTTTCTTCCATTGCTGTTAGTTAGTCATTTGACAAACACTTGTTGACAATTTTTGGTTCAAAGACTTTGCTGAATAAGACACAATATGAACCCTCAAAAACTACACAATCTAGAGGGGCAAATAAGAAAAACTAAGTGTGTGGACACAATGAAGTGAGCCCCATAGCCACGAGGCATCACAGGGCGTATGGGAACATCAAAGAAAGAAAGAAATTAACTCTTCCTGTGGGGTGGTGATCAGGGCAGCCTTCACAAGAGGAGGTGATGTTTGAACTGGGTCTTGAAGGATGACCTAGAGTTCATCGAGCTAACAGGGTAATGAGGAAGAAGGGGGCCCATGCTAACAACCTGAGGGATAGATTCTGACAGAACTCCACAGACAAAAGCACCAGCCTCTGCGGGCAAGTTCAAAATGCCTTCCTCTACCAGTCCCTCTCTCCATCTCTGACTTGCCACAGGCTAGAGGGGCATATAATTAGCTTATTATTACTGCATGTAAAACAAGAGTTTAAAGGCTCAGGATGACATCCCTGAGGGCTCCTGCAGTCTGCTCATCCCTACACCAGGAGGACAGGAATCCTGTTCCCTGTGACATCTCCAGTGCCCACAACGGTGCCTGCCACACTGTCCATGCTCAATAAACATTTCTTGAGTAAATGAGGAGCCTCTGCCCATCTTCTTCAGCAGCTCAGAAGCATGTTGGCCCCCAATCCTCAGCTGTGTCACTTCACTGGGAGATGCTACCTTCTTTTTTTTTTTTTTTGCGGTACGCGGGCCTCTCACCGCTGTGGCCTCTCCCGTTGCGGAGCACAGGCTCCGCACGCGCAGGCTCAGCAGCCATGGCCCCCAGGCCCAGCCGCTCCGCGGCATGTGGGATCCTCCCGGACCGGGGCACGAACCTGCGTCCCCTGCATCGGCAGGCGGACCCTCAACCACTGCGCCACCAGGGAAGCCCGGGAGATGCTATCTTCTAAGAATAAAACCAATCCCCTCCCTGGATTTTAAAGGTGTAGATTCTAATGAAGAGACCAGCAGAAATAATCAGATGTGGACAGACAGGTAGCAACTGCCTGGTCTGGACAAATGTGCCTTGTAAATAAAAGCACATGGGGAGGGCAGCCCAAGAACATGGTGATGGTAGGATGAGCAATGCCTGCATAACGTGGGGGTTCTTCTCTCCCGTCCCTGCTCACATCACCAAGCACAGGGCCCCAGAGGGGCAAAGCAAACGCCAACCCTCAGCAGCTCAGAGATCCAGGAAACCCAGGTTCAAGTCCCCACTCTGCCTCTCTCTGCTGTGTGATCAGGGCTCACTGGCATCCCCTCTCTGGTCCACAATGTTCTGAGCTAGGTGGGGGTGGGGGGGTTCTCTGTCCCTGCCTCAGAGCCCCCGAGTGGTGGGGACAGACACACAAGTGGTTTTCATCCCCGTAGCTGTTGACACTCGCAGCCCTGGAGTCTGCGCACACATTTACAGCTATGTCAACTCACTCTTTTATTGATTCTCCTAGTTACTAACGCACACGAACATCCAAGACAGACCTTCCGCTTTCCTTTAAGTACCCAGGTCCGATGCAACAGTTGCAGGCAACGAAACACCTTCTGGGCACCAGTTTGGTGCCAGGCGCTGAACTGGAAGATGAAAACCCAGCCGTGGGTCCCGTGCTGTGTCTGGCTGTCAATCCTCGTCAGAATTGTGGAAGGGCTCACAACTGAACCTGGCACAGAGGCAGCGACACTAAAAACGCCAGACAGTGGTGATGATACGGACGTGGATAACTGTTTCAGAGCACACGGAGGGAGCGGGAAATGAGAGCCGGGAGACCATCAAGTTCACGTGGGAGCGCGAGGGGCGGGGCTGAGCGCGTCCGGGGCGCGCGGGTTTGGAAAGGGGCCGTGGGGAAAAGCAGGTCTGACATGGAGGGAAAAGTGGCAGGCAGGACCACAAGCGTGGACGTGGGAAGGAACGACAGGAAGGCCCAAGGCGAAATTCTGCAAGGTCGTAGGACAAGAGACATGGGAATAAAATGCATGCCGTTCAGGCGAAATCAGGCCTCTGACCCCACCTCCCTGCACACACAAGGCCACCCCCCTGCTGGATTTCTGTCATCCTGCCCACCCCGATTCTTTTCTTTTTTCCCAAAAATATTTATTTATTTATTTATTCTGCGCCGGGTCTTAGTTGCGGCACGTGGGATCTTTCATTGCGGCATGTGGACGTTTAGTTGCAGCCTGCATGCGGGTTCTAGTTCCCCGATCAGGGATGGAACACGGGCCCCCTGCATTGGGAGTGCAGAGTCTTACTCACTGGACCACCAGGGAAGTCCCACCCCCTTTCTTCTTTACGTTTTAAAAACTGAGATAGTTACATACTATAAAATTCACCCCTTTCATGTGTACAATTCATTGGTTTGGTTTTTTTTTTTTGCAGTACGCGGGCCCCTCACTGCTGTGGCCTCTCCCGTTGCGGAGCACAGGCTCCAGACGCGCAGGCTCAGTGGCCATGGCTCACGGGCCCAGCCGCTCCGCGGCATGTGGGATCTTCCCGGACCGGGGCACGAACCCACGTTCCCTGCATCGGCAGGCGGACTCTCTACCACTGCGCCACCAGGGAAGCCCCATTCGTTGGTTTTTAGTACACCCACAAGGTTGTGCAACCATCACCACTGTCTACTTTAGAACGTTGTCATCACCTCAAAAGGCGACCCGATGCCCACAAATAGTCACTCCTCGTCCCCCGTCGCCACTCCTGGCAACTGCTAATCTGCTTTCCATCCCCATGGATTTGCTTCTTCTGGAAACTTGAAATCAATGGAATCACACAACATGTGGCCTTTCAAGTCTGACTTCTCAGTACAATGTTTCACTCAGCGTCATGTTTTCAAGGTTCACCCATGTGATAGCGCGAATTAGTACTTCATTTGTTCTTATGACTGAGTAATATTCCACTGATGGATGGACCACATTTTGTCTATCCGTTCATCAGCTAATGGACATTTGGGTGGTTTCCACTTTTGGGATTGTGAATAATCCTGCTGTGACATTCATGTACAAATTTTTGTGTGTTTTCATCTCTCTCCGGTAGATACTAAGGCATGAAATAGCCAGGCTTAACCTTTCAGGAACTGCTAAACTGTTTCCCAAGGCACTGCACCAGTTTCCCTTCCCACCAGCAGTGCATGAGGGTTCTGAGTCGCAACATCCTCTCAACGCCTTTTATTATAGTCTCCTTGTGCGTGTGAGGTGATACCTCACTGTGGGTTGATTTGCATTTCCCTAATGACAATGATGCTGAGCATCTTTTCATGTATTTACTGGCCATGTGTATGTCTCCTTTGGAGAAATGTCGATTCAAATCCCTTGCCTAGGGCTTCCCCGGTGGCAGAGTGGTTAAGAATCCACCTGCCAATGCAGGGGACGGACATGGGTTCAAGCCCTGGTCCGGAAAGATCCCGCATTCCGCGGAGCAACTAAGCCCGTGCGCCACAACTACTGGGACTGCGGTCTAGAGCCCGTGAGCCACAAGTACTGAGCCCACATGTCTATAGCCTGTGCTCTGCAACAAGAGAAGCCACCGCAATGAGAAGCTCGTGCACCACACGAAGAGCAGCCCCCGCTCGCCACAACTAGAGAAAGCCCGCGCGCAGCAACAAAGACCCAAGGCAGCCTAAAATAAATAAAATTTTTTTAAATCCCTTGCTCTTTTTTTTTTTTTTTTTTTTTTTGCAGTACGTGGGCCTCTCACCGCTGTGGCCTCTCCCATTGCAGACCACAGGCTCCGGACGCACAGGCCCAGCGGCCGTGGTTCACGGGACCCCCCAGACCGGAGCACGAACCTGCACCCCCCGCATCGGCAGGCGGACTCCCAACCACTGCACCACCAGGGAAGCCCTCCCTTGCCCATTTTTACTTGGGTTATTGGTCTTGGTATTGTTGAGTTGTAAGAGTTCTTTACACATTCTGGAAGCTAGACCATTATCGGATGTTTGGTTAGAGGGCCTCCCCTTTTGCTGGGCTCATTCCTCACCCAGATACCCGCATGCCTGGCTCCTTTTCATTCAGGTCTTGCCTTAGCGTCACCTCCTCTTTAGGCCTCCCCTGACCACCCTGGCTAACAGTGGCCTCCCCACAATCTACCTCTGGCCCATTGCTTCATTTCATTTTCTTAGCACTCATCTCATTCTGAAAAGATCAGATTTGCTAGCTCGTCTATTAGCTACCCCTGCATTCCCATTGAATGTAAGCTCTGTGAACTGGATCCCCCAACTTCCCCAGTACCAAGAGTGCCTGGCACATAGTAGGTCCGCAATGTACATTTGTTGGATAATGAGTAGTTACAAAGCACCAAAGAAGAGGGTAAGTTACTTTCCCCAAATCGATACACGGCAGTAGGTTTTGGCAAATCAAGAACAGAGCAAGTGGGATTTCCCTGGTGGCGCAGTGGTTAAGAATCTGCCTGCCAATGCACGGGACGCGGGTTCGAGCCCTGATCCGGGAAGATCCCACATGCCGCGGAGCAACTAAGCCCGTAAGCCACAACTACTGAGCCCTCATGTCACAACTACTGAAGCCTGCGCGCCTAGAGCCCGTGCTCTGCAACAAGGGGAGCCACTGCAATAAGCCCACGTACCGCAACAAAGAGTAGCCCCCGCTCGCCACAACTAGAGAAAGCCCACACGCAGCAACGAAGACCCAACGAAGCCAAAAAAAAAAGAACGGAGCAAGTCATGTAAATCAACTATACTTCAATAAAACTAAAACCAAACCAAAACCAACACAAACACAAAAAAACAGAGCAAATGGTATCCCAGCTAAGGGCTGCAAGAGCTCGCCTGGAGTGAAACAGGCTCCCTCCTCGGTTGGGCAGGGAGCTCACACAGGCGTTGCACAGAGCCTGGCTCTTCTCACTCCTCAGAAGCCCCAGCGTGTGACCCAGAGGGGCCTGCGGCCTGCCCAAGGCAGCAGCTTCCTTTATTTGCAAACCATGAACAGTGTATACTCCATTCTAGAGCCAAGGTAGAATTATAGCCAAAAAAGAGGAAGAACACTACTTCCGGGTCAGATCAGATGACCTCCAAGGGCCATCCTTTCGGTCAAAAGTAGCAGAGTGACAATTCTTCCCTGGGAAGAATGGAGGCGTTTGAATTACGGAGTGTTGCTCCCCAGAGACCATCACAGGTTTTCCACTTGAATAAAGGCAAAAAAAGTACCTCTGAGCTGCATATTCTTAGAAATGTACCACCAGCCAGAGGCACAGGCCTCGGGTCTGCCCATTGGCATTCAAGAAAAAAGCTTGTGGAAAATTGTTAAGAGGATAGCTCCTAAGAGTTCCTATTACAGGAGAAAAACAATTTTTTTTCTTTTCTTTTTATTGTATCTATATCAGACGGTGGATGTTAACCTATTATGGTCATCATTGCATGATATATGTAAAGCAAACCATCATGCTGTACCCCTTAAACTTATACAGTGGTGCATGCCAATTATTTCTCAATAAAACTGGGGGAGGGGAAGAGGAAAAAGAAGAAAAGAGCTCGCCCGTGGTCTTCCCTCCTTGTTTCAAAAGAATTTCAGCTGCAAGTGCTGCAGGGTGTCAGGAATGGTGGCCAGGAGCACAGGCACTGGGTAAGGAACACAGCTCCGCCTCTGTGCAACCCCGGGCCAGTGACTTTATGGCTCTGAGCCTCAGTTTTCCTGTCTATGAAATGGGAAGGGCAACAGGGCCTACAACATGGGGTCATGGTGTCGATGAAATGAAATCACGATTAGATGACTCTGGCTGGCAAAACAATGGCCCCTAAAGATGTCCACATCCTAATCTCCAGAACCTGTGACTCTGTGACTTACACGGCAAAGGGGACTTGGTGGGTGTGATTAAATTAAGCATCTCAGCATGGGGAGATTATCCCGGATGATCCGAGTGGGCCAAAAGTCATCACAAGGGTCGTCAAATAGGGAAGAGAGGGAGGCAGAAGAATCAGAGAGATGGCATCGTGAGAAGGACTCAACCAGCCATTGCCAGCCTTGAAGGTGGAGGAAGGGGCCACGAGCCAAGGGATGCAGCCGTCTCTAGAAGCCGGAAAAGGCCAGGAAATCAATTCTCCTTTCAAGCCTCCAGAAGGTACACAGCCGGCCCACACCTTGATGTTAGCCCAGTGGGGTTGATTTTGGACTTCGGCCCTCCAGAACTCTAAGATGAGAAAATTACATTGTTTTAAACGACTAAGTTTGTGGTCATCTGTTACAGCAGCCACAGGAAACTCATACAATGGCCTCAGCACAATTCCTGGCACAATAAAAGCACAATGTTCACCATTATTTTTGAAGTATTACTATTACTTATTATTGGCAAGGAAGCTTATACAAATGCACGGATGATAAAAGAAGATTAAGTACATGAGGAAAAACGAGACAGATGACCAGAAACTAAGTCCAGAATTAAACAGGATGTCAGGCAGGTTAATTTCAAATGCACTGATGAAATAAAACACAAAATGCTGAGCTTAACAGCCCTGCCTTCACATACAGGCCTCTGGGGACCTGCCCCTGCAGAGGCCACTGAGCGGAATCTGAAAAGCCGAAAGCATCAAATTAAGTCGGTGAGGAATGCAGCCACGCACGGGCTCCGGGGCAGGGAGCTGGGCCAGAGGCCAGTGCGGGTGAGGGTTTCAGAGCCCCGGCACCTGCAGGCCCTCCATACAGGCCCCTGGGCAGTTATATTGGCAGAGGGAACAGTGGGCCGTCCAGGGGTGAGCTCGGCTCTCAAACATCTCGGGGGACTGTGTTCATTCATCTATTCAACACCCACCTGGGGAGAATGCCAGGTGCTGGTCCAGGTGCTGACGGTACAGCAGAGAACCAAGCAGAGCAGGCTTCTGCCCCCCAGGGGCTCAGATTCTAGCAGGAGAGTCAGATACCAAACGGATACATGAACAGTCACGTGGATATAGCTTGGGGAGTTAGTAAGTGCTACAGCCCACGACTTGGGTCCACACAAGGGAGTGACACACCCACTGGTGAAAAAGAGATGGGGATATCATCTCACACCAGTCAGAATGGCCATCATCAAAAAATCTACAAACAACAAATGCTGGAGAGGGTGTGGAGAAAAGGGAACCCTCTTGCACTGTTGGTGGGAATGTAAATTGATACAGCCACTGTGGAGAACAGTATGGAGGTTCCTTAAAAAACTGAAAATAGAACTACCACATGACCCAGCAATCCCACTACTGGGCGTATACCCTGAGAAAACCGTAATTCAAAAAGACACATGCACCCCAATGTTCACTGCAGCTCTATTTACAATAGCCAGGACATGGAAGCAAACTAAGTGTCCATCGACAGATGAATGGATAAAGAAGATGCGGCACATATACACAATGGAATATTACTCAGCCATAAAAAAAATGAAATTGAGTTATCTGTAGTGAGGTGGATGGACCTAGAGTCTGTCATACAGAGTGAAGTCAGTCAGAAAGAGAAAAACAAATACCGTATGCTAACACATATATATGAAATCTAAAAAAAAAAAAAAAAAAAAAAAGGGGGTCGTGAAGAATCTAGGGGCAAGATAGGAATAAAGATGCAGACCTACTAGAGAACAGACTTGAGGACACGGGGAAGGGGAAGGGGAAGCTGGGACAAAGTGAGAGAGTGGCATGGACATATATACACTACCAGACGTAAAATAGATAGCTAGTGGGAAGCAGCCGCATAGCACAGGGAGATCAGCTCCATGCTTTGTGACCACCTAGAGGGGTGGGATAGGGAGGGTGGGAGGGAGGGAGATGCAAGAGGGAAGAGATATGGGAACATATGTATATGTATAGCTGATTCACTTTGTTATACAGCAGAAACTAACACACCATTGTAAAGCGATTATACTCCAATAAAGACGTTAAAAAAATAATATTAATTAATTAATTAATTAATTAATAAAAAGAGAGATTGGAACCAGGTAACCATGAGGGGTGGAGATGCTCCACTGAGGATACCACTGCCAGAGAGACAAAGTCTCCCTTTCCAGGATCTCGCCATGGAACTGAAGAAACAGACGCACACGTAACCACCGCAGAATGTGATGAGCATCACAAAGGCAAGGAGGGCATCTGAGTGGAGGGGATATTTACACTGGGCCTCGACGGATGTATAGAAGTCCTCCAGGAAAGCAGAACGGACAAGGACAGGGCCGGAAGAGGGAAGACTGTGCTCAAGTCCCAAGGAAGGGGGAGGCAGGGCAGCACAGGGCAGGGGAAAGGCTGGGAGCCTCGGACACAGATCTGGGTTCAGAGTCCAAGTTTTCTACCTACTGTGCCATCGCAAGCAAGTGACTTCTTAAAAAATTTTTGTTTATGGGGTGAAACATTCTTTTTTTTTTTTTTTTTTTTTTTTTATGCGGCACGCGGGCCTCTCACTGTTATGGCCTCTCCTGTTGTAGAGCACAGGCTCCGGATGTGCAGGCCCAGTGGCCATGGCTCACGGGCCCAGCCGGGGGCACGAACCCACGTCCCCTGCGTCGGCAGGCGGACTCTCAACCACTGCGCCACCAGGGAAGCCCCAGGGTGAAACATTCTTTAAGTTCCATAGTGCTTTACAATTTTCAAAAGTTTCAGACACATGATTTCCTATAATCCCATAATAACCCTTTCTTCCCCCTCCCCCTAACTTGCCCCTCCCCCCCCTCCCCACTGGTAACCACTAGTTTGTTCTCTATATCTGTGAGTCTACTACGCAAGTGACTTTTGACTCTCCAAGGAAACCATCAGATTCCTTATCAGTAAAATGGGGCTGACTCCTACTCTGGTCCATTGTACTTATTACATACACACCCCTCATGGATAAGAAAAATTATAATAGACGAGCTAATACATGCAAAGCGCCACACATGCGGGGCATTTGGCATCCATGGGGTCAGAATCATGTGTTGGGAATGTGCATGCGTGGGGTGAGCTGGCGAGCATCCCATCCTAAGGGACATTCCATGTCATCTCTAAGCATTTGGACCTTACGGGCAAACACTACAAAACGTTGTTAAAGGGAGAGAGAAGTCCCCCTCCCATCCCCACCCCCGCCTGGACTGAAAGCTCGCCAGGGTCAGGAAAGGGTCAACTCAGCACTCAGCAAAGGGCTTCCCTACAGCAGGCACTCAATAAATATCCCAGAGAAGGAAAAGCCAGCGCCAAGGGTGGACCCCAGGAAACACCCACACTTATGGGGCACGAAAGGGAAGGAGAACCAGCAGAAGGAAGTGAGAGCAAGAGATGAGAAACAGAAAAGGAGAACTAGGCAAGCTTTGCAGTGCAGAAGCAGAAGGATGGGAAAATTATCTTTTCAGTGAGTAGTGGTCGCTGACCAAGGCTGGAAGGAGGGAACGTGGAATAAAGACAAAGAAACGGGGCTTCCCTGGTGGTGGTGCAGTGGTTAAGGATCCGCCTGCCAACGCGGGGCACACGGGTTCGAGCCCTGGTCCAGGAAGACCCCACATGCCGCAGAGCAACTACGCCCGTGCACCACAGCTACTGAGCCTGCGCTCTAGAGCCCGCGAGCCACAACTACTGAGCCCATGTGACATAACTACTGAAGCCCGCGCGCCTAGAGCCCGTGCTCCGCAACAAGAGAAGCCACCGCAATGAGAAGCCCGCGCACCGCAACGAAGAGCAGCCCCCGCTCGCCGCAACTAGAGAAAGCCCATATGCAGCAACGAAGACCCAATGCAGCCAAAAATAAATAAATTTATTTAAAAAAAGACAAAGAAACGGCCACTACATTTGGCCACCAGAAGGTGACAGAGGACCTGTGCACAAGGTGCCAAGCTCTGGTTATGGGGGGGATGCCAGGATCTAACGAGGTGAAAAAAGGATGGGAGATGAGAACGTAGATATAACATTTACACAATCCACAAGCAATACTTTCAAAAAGTTTGCATTAATGTCTAAAGATTTTCAAGGAGCAGAAACTCAATTCATTTCAACTAACTGAACACTTTTACTGAACCATAAGACACCCTACTTACCAGGAAAAGGGACATCTAGCAACCTTCTCCTTGGGAGATGGGGCCACCAACTCCAAAGCAAGCACAAATATCACCCAGAAGAGCTGTCACAAAGCCCAAGCAGCTCATGACACAAAGAAGCCATACAATGCAGCTCAGGACCTCCCAGCAACAGATGTGTGGGCCAAGAAGGCAGTGGGAGAGTGAATTTTCCAGAAAACTGTGAGGTAATGTCTCAATAGCCCTTCAGGTGCCACTTAAGATTCATCACCCAACATTGTTTCTGGAGCAACAGAAACGATGTTCCAGTCAATGTTTGTTGAATGCTGAGGAACAGACTATTTAGCACTTTACAATGTCCAAAGCACTGTCACAGATTTACAGCTTCCTTTTGACCTCATACTGCCTTAGACTCACTAGGCAATTTCTCTTCATCCCTTCTCACACCAATTTCTAAGTTTGAGCGAAGCTAGGGGGAAAAGATCCACGTGTAGAAGAGCAAAATACATAGACCGCCACTTGTACGTGTGTTGTACAGCTGCACAGGCAGAGGCCATGGACAGCAAGTGTATTTGTCTCTTTCTCGTCCCATCCCTCTTGCAGTAACAGCAAAGATTCTCTCCTTGACTAAACTCTAACCAGGCTCTTCTGAGCTCTTTTTCAACTAGGTCTCAACTTCTGGACTTCTGTGTTCATCCCTGCCTTATCCGATTTTAGCAAGGATCCTGCCAAATCAGTTAAGCCAGAATCCCCCATCCTCCATATCCGATCACCCTTGATATCTAATTGGGCTCCTCATCCCCACCCTCCCCCAGTGATGTCTGATCACTGGCCTGCCTTCAGCAAGTATCCTGTTAGGTCAGTTCAGCCAGAATCCCCCCTCACCCCTGACCCTTCCTCTTGGTAACTTTCTATCCACGGATCCCCCACCTTGCTCCTTGACTATAAATTCCCACTTTTCCTTGTTGTATTCAGAGTTGGACCTGATCTCTCTCCCCTGTAGTGGTCCCTACACCTACCCCAACAGTCCCCTGAACAAAGTCTGCCTTTCTTTTTTTTTTTTGCGGTACGCGGGCCTCTCACTGTTGTGGCCTCTCCCGTTGCGGAGCACAGGCTCCGGACGCGCAGGCTCAGCGGCCATGGCTCACGGGCCCAGCCACTCAGCGGCATGTGGGATCTTCCCGGACCGGGGCACGAACCCGCGTCCCCTGCATAGGCAGGCGGACTCTCAACCACTGCGCCTACCAGAGAAGCCCTGCCTTACTGTTCTTTAACAAGAGTTAGAATGAATGGTTTTTTTCTTTAACAATAAAGACACCCCCGTTTTCCTTACGAACCATCCCACAGCCACACTCAGTCCCTGGTAGGGCTGATCCCATCCCAGAGGGGCCTTACCTATACCTAAGCTAATGCATTTGGCCACTCTTCTTGGGAGCAGAGCAGACTAGAGAAGGGGGCTGTGAGAGAGAAGGAGAATGCATGGTCAAGAAGGGCCTCTTCCTTAAATATCTATGCCAAGGGGTCAGGCAGCCTCCCCTAACATACCTCCCATGATGGGAGTCTTACTACCTCCAGTGACAGCCCATTCTAACTTGAGGCCAGTTCTTCCTCAGGCAAACCCAAAATCTGTCCCTGAAATTTCTACTGTTTGGTCCTCTACCACATGGGGTTGGGATGAGGGTAGGAACACTGAAGAAGTCCACACCTTCCACAGGACAGCTCCTCAAACATCTGAAGACAACACTCCTGTCCCCCTGAGGTGTCTCTCCAAGTGAAATATGCCCCATTTCCTCAGTCAGTTCTCACATGAGGTTTTGAATTCCTTGCCCAACCTGGATTCTCCTCTCTTAGCCTGTCCCAGCCACCTACCCTGGGTGCTATGACCAGGACTCTTTTAGAGGGAAATGAGAAAGAACCCTCTCAAGCTGCCTTAAGGGAAAAAAAAAAAAATTCATTGGCTCATGAAAGCAAACAGCCAGGAGAGAGCTTCAGGCATGGCTGGATCCAGGAGTTTAAGGCATGTCATCTGTTCTCCATCCTCCATCTTTGGCTCTATACCTGAGTTCTCAGGTTGCCTCTCCAAATGGTTGATGGGTGCTGCAAGCCCCAAGCCTTCAATGTGCTTACAGGTCTTAATTCCAGAGAAAGATAAAGGGACCCAAAGTCTAAGGGATGGAGCTGATTGGTTTGACTTGAGTCACCTGGGCCCAACCCTGAACCAATCAGTTAACAAACTTGTTAACAGTTAATGGCTTACTCTGATTGGCCAGATCTGGGTCATGTGCCCTCTCAGTGGGGAGAGGCGGAGTCAGCCTCACTGGAACTACATTGGCTGAGCAGGCTTATTATAAAATGACAGGGAGAAGTTCCTCAGAACGATGGGATGCTGGACAGACAAAAACATGCAACCCCACATCTCTCTGTGAGTGATGTTTGAGCTGAACACTCCAGACTCACCAGAGCATCATGGGAATATCATCTGCACCCAGACAGACCACCTTCCAAAGTGCTATATTAACAGTAATCACATTTATTGAGCAGCCACTCTATACCAGGCATTGCCCTACAAGCTTTGTGTGTATCACGTCAATGTACCCTCACAACAACCCTGTACACCATGTGCAATTACTATCCCCATCTTACAGAAGAGGAAACAGAGCATCTGGGAGACTTGACCAAGGTCACACAGCGCAGCAAGACTACAAGTCAAGGCAAGACACCCTGGCTCCAACATCGATGCTCGTAACTGTAACTGATCGGCTCTAAAATCTGCACCAGCAGAAAACTGGATTCATTCCCAGGCGGCTGGATTCTGTCTAAAATAAAACTGCTTGCAACAGAGTATTCTGGGGTCCATCAATAAAAGATCTATTAAACAATGCTACATTTATATGCGAGAACATTCTGGCGCTACTTTAAAGGCTGGGCGATGACAATAAAACAACAGCTCCATGAGGACAGGGGGGTCTTTCTCTGCTTCTATATTTATCCTTGGTGCCTAGAACAGTACCCTACAGAGTAGCCACTCGTATACATCGGAGGAGGGAAAGAGGGAACGAACGAACGAATGGACAAATTTCTGAGTGTTAAACTATATCTGAACTATATCTGGTTTTTATTCCCTTCTTTCTGCTTAGTCTTGCTTTCTGAGTACCCTGCAAAGGACGTGTATTACTTGTAAGGTACAGAAACAAGACATGATTTCATAGACAGCCCGAGCCATGGCCCCAACACACACACATGATCCGTAAGCCCTGATGCTGAGATCAGAGAGATCACGTGACCGGTCAATCTGCCAAACAGCTCCTTTCTCCTTTGCCAGCTGAGCCCTGGCTCCTCCCCACCCCCCGGGGCTCTGCTGGGGCAACCAAAGACCCTCCAGCACAGCTCGGTACCCGTTCCCACCCCATCATCTCTTCCCCCTCCGATCTCTCTGGTGCTCTCAGACCACATACGTTACTTCCACAACAATTAAATCCACCAATGAGGGGATAATCGCAGTGATTACCATTTATGGAGCACTTACTGCATCTTTGGCACCATGGACCTGCTTCCTTAATCCTGCTAATGACCACATTATAGCAAAAGAAAGAGCAGATCAACTCACCTGCTCCAGATCACATGACGGGTGAGTATTTGAACCCAGCCCAGCCCTTTAACCACTGTGCTAACCACCCCGTTACCATGTACTGAGCACCTACTGCATGCAGGCCCAGGCTAAAGGTCTCATGCATGCCCACATGGGGCCTACTGCGTGCCAGCCTGGGGTTGAGCGCCTCTCATGGGCAAACCCAGAGTTGAGTGCCTACTGTGTGCTGAGCTGGGGCATGCACTGAAAGCTTCAGAGCAGAAAGCACACTGTCATCCTAAGTGCTAGCAAAATAAAAATGCCATAAAAAGTAATAGTAATGGGCTTCCCTGGTGGCGCAGTGGTTGAGAGTCCACCTGCCGATGCAGGGGACGCGGGTTCATGCCCCGGTCCAGGAAGATTCCACATGCCATGGAGTGGCTGGGCCCGTGAGCCATGGCCGCTGAGCCTGCGCGTCCGGAGCCTGTGCTCCGCAACGGGAGAGGCCACAACAGTGAGCGGCCCGCGTACCGCAAAAAAAAAAAAAAAAAAAAAGTAACAGTAACAAGGGCATCAGGGAGGTGCTGGACTCCCCTTTTGGACATACTATTTCAGTTAACCCTCCCAGTCACCATCAGAGGCAGGCACCATCAGGACCTGCATTTTACAGAACAGAAAACTGTGGCACAGAGAAAGGGATGTCCTTGCCCAAGGCCACACAGCAAGGGGCAGAGTTGGGACGTGAATCTAGAGCTTTTCTGATTCCCAAGGGTTCTGGCTGTTGAAATACAGAAGGGATTGCACTAGACTGGTTTGCTGGCTCAATCCCAGATGGACAGATACAGGGGAGAGGAATTCTGCCCGGAGGGAACCTCCAAAATCACTGGCCTGCAGGCTGGGAGTATGACACAGGGTCAGGCCACAGGTGCACAAAGAAGGGTGTGGGGAGCTCTTGGGCAGGAGAGGTGGGTGGGGACCAAGGGACTGGAAGGGCAAGCAGGCAGCCTGTAAATGCAATGGGCAGATGGGAGCTATAGATGGTTAATGAGCAGAGGAGAAACTTGATTACAGCCCTTCTTTAGGAAGAGTTACTCCCAGTGGGGGGTTGAGGTGGGGTAGAATGGATGTAGGACAAGAAAGAGCAAGGGCTGAGGAACTGTTGCAATAAGCATGGGCCATGGACCTGTTTTGGGGTTGCCTCTCTTCTGGAAGCAACATGCCCTCCCCTCCACTCTTCCCTTAGGAAACCACCCTCCCCCACCCTGTCTCCTGGTTTGGGTGGGCCTGCCCCTCCCCCTCTCCAGCGGTGGGCACTGATCCAGCTCTAGCCAGCCAGAATGGCGGTGACTGGTTCACAGTGGGCACATGAAGCCAGCCAGGCCAAACAGCGTCTGTCAGTCTGGAGACTTCCATTGAAATCGGTGGCAAAGAGTCCATCTATCCCCATCAGGATGGCTTTGCCCGCAGCCCGGAAGCTGGGATGGTTAGGGGGCATCTGTATCACCGCTCAGGGGAACCTGCCCTCCTGCCCCCAAGAAGGGCAATAAAGGAGGAAGACAGAGCTATAGCAGCAGCAGGAGGGGAGGATGAGTTCGGGCAGCCTTACCTGCAGCTACTACTTGGCCTGGACTTGCCAACCGTGGAAGCTACGCTGAGGTTTTTTGTTTTTTGGTTTTTTTTTTTGCTTAAGCTAACTGCACTGGGCTTCTCTCACTGCCCCTGACAGATCTCCCACCATTCCACACGGACTGAAGTTTGGGGCAAGAAGCAGGAGCAGAGGCGGTGATGGAGCACTTAGTGCAGAAGGAAAGGGGCCGGGTGAGTCCAGCGCCGGAAGAGCCAGTGCGGGGCACGGAGGGCTCCAAATCCTGCCGGCAGAGAGAAACAGGAGGACGAGGGCCCAGCGAATTTCCAGATCCATGACCTTCAGGAAGCAGCTCCTGCAGACAAGGACAGGCCAGCCTGGGGGCTGAGGAGAGGTGACAGGGAGAGGCTGGACGGGCAGATTCCATTCTGGAAAACCTGGGGGAAGGACAGGAGAAGGAAGACAGTAGCCAGAGGGCACAGGAGAGGTGAAGGAGGGTGTTTCAGACAGAGGATGTCCAAGGAGGGGCTGTCAGGGAGGAGAGAGAGCCCGGGGACCCTCCACCCGCTCATCCCCACAGTGCACATGGAGGGGAGACCAGGTGCTGTTTTCAGGCTCCCAGGTCCGCTGAGACCTTGTGAGAGGTTTTGAAATAGGAAGGCTGGACCAGAGCGGGAGGCTGTCTGCAGAGCAGGGGAGCCTCAGGCCTGTCAGGACATCTGGCTGGGGATGAGGGCCACCAAGAAGCCTCCCTGCATCACACGAATAGGCAAATGTGTCTTTTGTAACCTGCAAACAACCCCACAAGCCCTGACCAGAACCTGCTGTATCACTGAAGAAGCCTCATGGCTTAGAAATGAGACCCTAAACCACTTCCTCAGCAAGAAGGGGCCAAGAGCACAGACCTCGGAGCCAGCCTGCCCGGATTCAAGTCCCAGCTCTGCCACGACCTTGCTGTGTGATCTCTGGCAAGTCACTTAACCTCTCTGGGTCTTGGTTTCCTCACCTATGGAAGGGAAGCAAGCTCAGTAACAGAGACAAAGCGTGTGCAGTGTAGTGACTTGCATATAGAAAGTTACTACTCAGCGTTCTGAATCCTTGGTCACTGGGTTATGAGGACACGGCAGTGGGATGGAACCAGCTTTTCTAACACAAACAAGAGCAGACACGGCAACCATAACTTGCCTATACATTTGTCCAACAGATGGCTGGGGAAGGAAGGCGGACTTCCAGCCAAAGCAGACGGAGCCTTCAGATCCCACAGCCCATTCATAAGATCAACAAGCAGCAGGGAAAGCATTTTTAGTTCTCCCACCAGGCCCTCCCCACTCCCATTCCTGTCACTGGGGGAAGGGTCTGACTAGCAAACCACAAAGCTCCAGGGAGGGAGGAAGTGTTCTCTGACCACAGCCTCGCCCGATGGCCAGGAGCATCTGTTCGGAACCTACTCACAGGATGCCCTTTCTTCCCGGGGTCACCTTCTCCTACTCGATGAAGAGAACAATAGCTTCAGAGGCAGGGGGTGGGGGGCAGGGGAAGACCCCATTCTGATGGGGGGGGTGATGGATGGCCAGCAGGAGGAAACTGCTACCTTACTGTCCAGAGAGGAAAGAAGCCAGCCTATGAGAAAGCCTCAGAGCCAGCAAGGCAAAAATACTGCTGAAACTCCCAGTTATACACCAGATGGGGGGAAAGCCAGGAGTCCGCACTTAATCCACTTGTAAAAGCAGTCATCGTGGTGGCGGAAGGATAGAGGTGGTTCAGAGACTGGGCTCCTCCTCCAGGATTGGAACCCAGGCCCCACCCGCTCCCCACAAGAGGCCCCGTGCGGGTTTCCCTGGTGGCGCAGTGGTTGGGAGTCCACCTGCCGAGGCAGGGGACACGGGTTCGTGCCCCGGTCCGGGAAGATCCCACATGCCGCAGAGCAGCTAGGCCTGTGGGCCATGGCCGCTGAGCCTGCGCGTCCGGAGCCTGTGCTCTGCAACGGGAGAGGCCATAGCAGTGAGAGGCCCGCGTACCGCAAAAAAAAAAAAAAAAAAAAAGAGGCCCCGTGCACCTCATTAGATGTGAGTTGTGAAAGTACTTCCCACGCCTGATATTTTAAACAATCCTTTCCAAAAGCAGTGAGTGAACGTCTAGAGGCGGCTCTTAGGAAGACGTTCTAGTTGAAAGAAGATTTAAAAAGTAAACAAACCTCACTACCACCCAGCCCACAGCAGACACTTTATAAATATTCTTTTTTTTTTTCTTTTTTTTTTTTTTTTCTTTTTGCGGTAGGCGGGCCTCTCACTGCTGTGGCCTCTCCCGCCGCGGAGCACAGGCTCCGGACGCGCAGGCCCAGCGGCCATGGCTCACGGGCCCAGCCGCTCCGCGGCACATGGGATCCTCCCAGACCGGGGCACGAACCCGCGTCCCCTGCATCGGCAGGCGGACTCTCAACCACTGCGCCACCAGGGAGGCCCTAAATATTCTTTTAATTAGAGTAAATGCAAAATACCATTTGAATAAAGGAAAGGGGCCGCCGCATGGCCCTGGGCACGATGAGTACTTTTTATTTATTTCACAAATGACCATGTCGTTTGCACAGGCACTGACTCACCAATCCTCACAACAGCCCTCTAAGATTACAGGTGAGGAAACCAAGGCCCCGAGAGGTCAAGTAACTTGCCCCAAACCACACAGCTAGAGGGTGGCCACGCGGGGATTCCAACCCACCTTGCCGACTGAGTCCCCACCCTAACCTCCAGGCTGCACTGCCTGTGTCTGAATATATCTGTTTCCAAGCTAGAGACCAGAGCCTGGAAAACAGCCCATTCTCCAATCTCAGCTTTAAAAGGCCCTATTACCAATGATGCTGGGCCTTTTGCTTCTATGGGGTGGGGACGGGGGGTGGGGTTGGGGGGTGGGGACGTGGGGTTGTGGTTCTACCTGCGTTCTTCCCTCCTAATGGTTCAACACACCGCAGGGAAGGGCACAAAGTTTACAAACCCTAAGGATTCTGCTTGAAAGATTTCCTACATATGTAGAAACCTGTTTAACCGCCTCACAGATCAAAATACATTTTCAACCCCACCCGACCCACACCGCCTTCCGGGTGTCCTTCCCGCCCCCCATCAGTGGCTATCTACCGGCAAATATGACCATTCTTCTGACTTTTCACACCACAGATTAGCTTTGCCTTTTCTATCATTTCATATAAATGGGATCCTACGGTGGGTACTCTTTCATATCTGGTTCTATAGTCTACAAATAAAAACATTTCACCAGCACACGGACAATAATTGTGGGAAAAGGGGGGTGGGTGAAGCTGACCGTTTCTAGCTCCTGCAATAAGCGCTAGGATTGTTTTTACTGGGGCTCACTGACCGGTGGAAGGGGAAAGCGGGGAGGGCTCGAGCCAGGAGTTTGGAACAGCGGCAGTTGACGGTGGAAAACTAGCGACCCGCAGGAGGCAAAGGAGCTGCCGTGCCTGAAAAGGTTACCTTGGGAGAGAGGAAGCCAGGCGGTCGCCTCTGATAGCTCTGGATGCCCAGAGGGGAGAAGGCTTTAGAACGCTCAAATCTGGTTCCTACAGAGCCAGAGGCGCCCAGGGTGGCCACAGGCTCCGCCCAGTTTGGCCTCTGCCGCCCCTCCTGGCACTGACAATATCCCCAAAGACGGGGAACTCCCCCAGATGGCGCGTCTCCCTACCTGTGCACTGTTGGATGAAGTCCTGATATTCCGCTCCCTGCTCGCCGGGGACGATGGTGGAGCCGTCATATTTAAAAGTCACCCTTTGGATTGGGAGAAGAGAAAAACACACACACACACATCAGCGTTGGTAGCTGCCTAGTGCCGAGCTTCCAGCAGGACAATCTAAAAGATGCTCTGGCTAGGGAGAAGCCAGCGCTGGCTTTCCACGCCGTCCTGGGTTATGGCTGCGGGAAGACAGCACGGGATGACCCTTCATCCGTCCGGTCTGGAAGACCGCTCAGTGCACCAGGCCCCTTGCGAGCTCGGGAGCGGGGCTTGGAGAGCAAAGGAAAGTTCCTCACCAGATGACGGCCGAGCCGTCGTCGCGCACCAGGTTGTACGCCGTCCGACAAGCCTCTTTGTCGATCTTGGTGGCCATCGCCGCGGTGCCGCAACGGGGATACTGTGCTCGCAAAAACAGATAAGCGCGCTCCGGGACGGCTGCAGGGATCGGAGCAGAGCGGGGCGGGGACGCGCCAAGGGCGGGCGGCGGGCAGCGGCGGCGACAGCGGTGAGGGGAAACGAGCTCTGAGCTCCGAACGCTGCTCTGGCTCCGAGGGCGCCGGGAGCGCGCGCCAGATCCAGGCCGCGCCGCCCCGCCCCCCTCCGGCCATTGGCCTCCCAGGACGCATCCCGCCCCGCCTCCTCTCTCTATTGGTCATAGGGTGCCGAGGGCGGGGCGTCTTTACGAGGCAGCGACCAATCCCAGCCTAAGCGAGTTGCGCAACTCTGCGGCGGGGGCTGGAGGGGACTTCTTTCCCCCCTCCTCCTCCTTCCTCCTCCTCCTCTTCTTCTCCCTACCCCCTCTTCTCCTCTATCCCCCAGCCCTTTCCTCCTTCTCCCACTCCTCCAGCTCCTCCCCCCATTTCCTCCTCCCCAAGCCCTCTTTCTCCTTTCCCTCTCTCTTCTCTTGTCCTGCTCCGTCCTCACTCCTTGAGCCTGTCTCCTCATTTTCTCCCTCGCCTCCCCTCCTCCTCCTTGCTCCTCCCACTTCCCTAACCCCCCTCCCTCCTACCTATACCCACCTCCCCTCTATCCCTCTCCCTCTATCTCCCTCCCCCCCTTGCCCCCCCCCACCAGGCTGCAGGGCTCCACAGGGGACCTCCAAGTGGGTGACTTAATGCATCAAACCCAAGGCGACTGCCCCTGCCCCAGTGTATGGCTCCCTGGTTTCTAGGTAGGGAGGAATTGGAAAGAAGTAAGCATTTTTAAATAGGAGGGAATAGAAAGTGGACTGCTTCCAAAATGCTGGTGGGCTCACTGTTTACTTTGTGTTCCGGTTATTTGCATTCACATCTTATCTCCCCCTTCGGGTTCCTCCGAGGGCAGGAGCTGACTCATTCTGTCTTCTTTCTGCCCTCACTGACTCACTCACTCACTCCCTCCTGCAATCATTCCACAAAGACGAGTTACAGGGTCAAGCCAAGTAAAAAGCCCAGACCCCAGAGACCTGGCTCTTGCATTGCATCTAGCCCTACCTCTTTTTAACTGTGGGCCCTTGGACAAGCCTGAAAGACTCTCTGATTACTTTCCTCCAATGGAATAATAATAGTACTGACACCATAGGTTTGCTTTATGATGAACGGAACCGATACTTGTAAACAGATATATTAGACATTCAACAAATGGTCATCGTTGTTGGTTATTAACTAAAATAAATCCTAAATAGAAACCCCAGAGGTCAGAACAATGTCCGATTAGTAATAAAATTCTCAATTCTCAATGGCAAACAAACAAAAATCAATCGATCAAGCATCGAACAGGTAAATGGGGGGAGGGGGTGGATGGGACCACATTTACAGGAAAGTAGGAGCTGATGTTGCTATAAATACAAAGACAAAAACAAAGAAATTCCAGTTTGATGCAGCTCCTACCTTACTTCTTGATAAAGGTAATGGGACAATCGGCCATTAGAAAGAAAAACAAAGATGGATCCATACCTCACACCACAGATCAGGGTAAATGCCAAAAGGATCAAAGATTTACCTGTAAATTAAGGAAACCACAAAGTGCCAGAAGAAAACATGGGAAGCTTCCTTTATAAGACTGGAATGAGAAAGGTCTTTCTAACTATGACTCAAAACACAGAAGCCGGGCTTCCCTGGTGGCGCAGCGGTTGAGAGTCCGCCTGCCAATGCAGGGGACACGGGTTCGTGCCCCGGTTTGGGAAGATCCCACAAGCCGCGGAGCGGCTGGGCCCGTGGTACCGAAAAAAAACAAAACAAAACAAAACACAGAAGTCATAACAAAAGATGGATACATTCAAATATGTAAAAAGTCTTCTTCAAGGGGAAAAAACAAAAGACAAGGCAGTAGAAAGTATTTGCAACTCAAATCACAAAGAATTTGTCTTGCTGACATGTAGAGAAACCAACCTAGAGAAAAGAGGGAATTCCCTGGCGATCCAATGGTTAGGACTCAATGTTTCCACTGAGTGGGGTCCGGGTTCAATCCCTGATCAGGGAACTAAGATCCTGCAAGGCATGTGGCACGGCCAAAAAAAAAAAGAGAGAGAGAAAAGAAAAGTGGGCACAGGATATGACCAGACAGATCAGAAGGCTCTTAAACACATGAGAAGATGTTCAATCTCAAGCCCTAATAAGAAAAATGCAAATTAAAGCGAAACTGTGGTATCTTAAAAAAAAAACTAGCAGGTTAGCAAAAAGCAAAGTTTGACAAGCATGCTTTGTTAGTGAGGCTGTGAACACCCAGGCCCTCTCATACAAGCCAGTGAGAGTGCAAGTTGGTAGAACCAGCCATGGAAGCCATTTGTCAATATCTAGCAAATTTAGAAATCTATGCTCTCTCGACCAGTCAGTTTCCCCTAGATGTCAACAGCACATAGGGCTCCCTGTGTGCCCTGGTCCCATGCTTGGGGATTCTGATGTAGTTGATCTGAGGTATGGCTTGGGGGGGTGGGATTTTTAAAAGCCCCCTTCATCATTCTCATGTGCAGCTGGAGCCAATGGCCACTGCTATAGACATACTCAAGTGTGTGCAAAATATATTCAAGATTATTCATTGAGCTTTATTTCTGGCAGCAGAAGCCCCCCATTGAATAGATGATGATAAAGGTGTGCCATGGAGAAGTCTGCAGCTGGAAAGACAGAGAGAGTAGGGGGACCTTCTCTCTATGTAATGCTATGGATAGTTCTACAATCTACTTCATGATGGAACAAAACAAGGTATAGAACAGTATGCTCAAAACACCCTTTTTTTTTTTTTTTTTTTTGCGGTACGCGGGCCTCTCACTGCTGCGGCCTCTCCCGCCGCGGAGCACAGGCTCCGGACGCGCAGGCCCAGCGGCCATGGCTCACGGGCCCAGCCGCTCCGCGGCACGTGGGATCCTCCCGGACCGGGGCACGAACCCGTGCTCCCCGCATCGGCAGGCGGACCCTCAACCACTGCGCCACCAGGGAAGCCCTCAAAACACCCTTTTGTGTTGCTACCATTGGGTAAAGTGGGGGGAGGGTTTACAGAGATATTTGTATCTGTTTACATGTGCATAAACACCTCTGGAAGAGCATACAAGAGAAAAACAACAATTGTACCTGAGATAGAAGTGAGGTAGGAAGCCAGACACAAGGAGGAAAGGGAGGAGAAGGAGATTTCATCATATACCATTTTACTTCTATTTTCTTCTCTTCTCTTCTATTCTATTTTTAAACACATGACTACATTACCTATCAAGAATATTAAATAACAACAACAAGGTGACTTCCATCCTGGATTTGATTCTATGGTTCAGGGATCCTGGGGGGATGCCTTAACTGCGCCTCTCCTATTCCTAGTTGCTATTGCCCTCTACTGGACTGAAAGTGTAAAGCGTTGGTTTTGAGGCAAACCCTAATTTTGAGCACCCTGAGGTCCACGTGCCCAGCTAAGGCACAGAAATACACTGTATACCAGAAATAAATGCGGTGTGGGAATATTTCTTTAAATCAGGATGTGCACAATAAAAAAAGCAATCTAATTCAACTCACGTTTCTTTAGAAGATAAATCAAATCAAAATATTTGGCACTTATTATATGCTAGCTACTATGTCAAGAACTGGGGGGGTGTATAAATTCATTCATTCATTTACTCATTCATTCATTCATTCATTCCTGACAGTGGGCCTACTATGTGTCCAAGGGGGGGTCACAAACCCACTTGCCTGTAGGGGGCAGGCACATAACGTAAATGAGCCAAGCACACAGCCTGTAAAAAATTTCTTCTGAAGGTCATCCTCTTCTGGGTGTCCGTTTCTGAACTGCCATCTAAAGGGGGCCTCTGGTTCTCAGACCCACCCCAGTTGCCAGGCAAGAATCCTAGCATGACCATACCAAGCCTTCCAATTGTCTAAGAAAAGCAAAAAAATCAGAATCTTTTTGTGAAATCTCTCAATTCTTAAACTTGGGTAATAACAGTGTTACATGTAAGAGCTGCCTGGATGCAAATTTGAACTAGACAAATATGCTCCCTGCCCTCATGGGGATTACAGTCTAGGAGGGCTAGGGGATTACAGTTCAAATAGGCCTACACAGTGGAGAGAAAGCAACGACTCCATGACGGGAAGGTCCAAACTTAGTGGAATTCAGGCATCAGGCATGCTTTCATCAGGGCTTGGCCTCTATCTTTCTTCATGTTTCTACTTTACCTTCCTTTTTTTTTTCTTTTTTTAATATATTTATTTATTAATTTTTGGCTGCCTTGGGTCTTTGTTGCTGCGTGCGAGCTTTCTCTAGTTGCGGTGAGCGGGGGTTACTCTTCATTGTGGTGCATGAGCTTCTCATTGCAGTGGCTTTTCTTTGTTGTGGAGCATGGACTCTAGGTGCACAGGCTTCAGTAGTTGTGGCTTGTGGGCTCTAGAGCGCAGGCTCAGTAGTTGTGGCACTCCGGCTTAGTTGCTCCACGGCATGTGGGATCTTCTGGGACCAGGGCTCAAACTGGTGTCCCTTGCATTGGCAGGCAGATTTTTAACCACTGGGCTACCAGGGAAATCCTTGCCGTCCTTTTTGTATTAGTTTCATCTCCAGGCAAATTCTGCCCCTCTGGCTGCACAACCTACCCCAAATTCTGCATGGCTGACTTCTCATTCAGACCTCACAGGTTGCCCCTCAGAGAGGATTCCCCAGCATCCCAATATAAAGCAGCCCCCTCTGGGACCTCCCCTGGCCACTGTCTACCACATAGCCTTTTGTTTTCCTTAGCAGTCATAGCTATCTGAAATCACCTTTCTCCTGCATCTCTTTATAACTATGTTGTCTATCCACTCCCAGAAGAATGTCAGGTCCATAGGGACAGGGATGGTGTCCATCTCACTCACCATCGTATGCTCAGGTCCAAGCACGGCACTGGTCCCAGGTGAGCGGGTAATTTACGGTTGTTGAATGGGTGGATGTGGGATGAGGGTGAGAGAAGAGTCAAGGAAGGTGATACTTGCATAAGAGTGGACATATAGACCAATGGAACACTTTTGAGAGTCCAGAGATAAGCTCATACATTTATGGTCAATTGATTTTTGCAAAGGATGCCAAGATAATTTCATGGGGAAAGAGTAGTCCTTTATCAAACGGTGCTGGAACCACTGAATAGCACATACAAAAGAATGAAGTTGGGGGCTTCCCTGGTGGTGCAGTGGTTAAGAATCCGCCTGCCAATGCAGGGGACACAGGTTCAAGCCCTGGCCTGGGAAGATGCCACATGCCACAGAGCAACTAAGCCCGTGCACCACAAATACTGAGCCCACATGCCACAACTACTGAATCCCGCGTGCCTAGAGCCCATGCTCCACCACAAGAGAAGTCACCACAATGAGAAGCCCACATACGGCAACGAAGAGTAGCCCCCGCTCCCCACAACTAGAGAAAGGCCACATGAAGTAATGAAGACCCAACGAGGCAAAAATAAAAATAAAGCAATTTTTTAAAAAGACAATAACAAGTATCAGTGAGGATGTGAAGAAATTGGAACCCTCATATACTGTTGATGGGAATGTAAAATGGTGTACCTGCTTTGGAGAACAGTTTGGCAGGTCCTCAAAATGTTAAACATGTAATTATATATGACCCAGAAATTCCATGTATAGGAATATACCCAACAGAAATGGAAAAATATGTCTACATAAAAACTTGTATGTGAATGTTCATAGCAGTATTATTGACAGTAGCCCAAAAGTGAAAACCTAAGTGTCCTTCAACTGATGATTGGACAAACAAAAACATGGTCTATCCATACAGTGGAATATTATTTGGCCATAAAATGGAATGAAGTACTGATTCATTCTTATAACATAGACAGACTTTGAGAACATTATGCTGGAATATTACTCAGCCATAAAAAAGAATGAAATAACGCCATTTGCAGCAACACGGATGGACCTACAAAGTACTAAGTGAAGTAAGTCAGACAGAGAAAGACAAATATCAATACCATATGATATCACTTATATGCGGAATCTAAAAAAATGATACAAATGAACTTATTTACAAAACAGAAACAGACTCACAGACATAGAAAACAAATTTATGGTTACCAAAAGGGAAGGGGGAAGGGAAGGATAAATTAGGAGTTTGGAATTAAAATATGCACACTACTATAGATAAAACACATATAGTAGTATGTATATTGACCAACTAGGACCTATGGTATAGCACAGGGAACTCTACTCAATATCTTGTAATAACTATAACAGAAGAGAATGGAAAAAAGATGTATGTATATGTATGTATAACTGAATCACTTTGTTGTACACCTGAAACTAACACAACATTGTAAATCAACTATATTTCAATAAAAAAATTTTAAAATAATTAAAAACCTTCATTAAAAATGAAAAAAAAGGGCCTCCCTGGTGGCGCAAGTGGTTGAGAGTCCGCCTGCCGATGCAGGGGATACGGGTTCGTGCCCCGGTCTGGGAGGATCCCATATGCCGCGGAGCGGCTGGGCCCGTGAGCCATGGCCGCTGAGCCTGCGCGTCCGGAGCCTGCGCGTCTGGAGCCTGTGCTCCGCAACGGGGGAGGCCACAACAGTGAGAGGCCCGCATACCGCAAAAAAAAAAAAAAAAAAAAAAAAAAAAAAAAAAAAAAAAAAAAAAAATGAAAAAAAAACATTATGCTGAGTGAAAGAAGCCAGTCACAAAAGATCATAAAATATACAATTCCATTGATATGGAATGTCCAGAATAGTCCATTTATGGAGACAGAAAGTAGATTAGTGGCTGTCAGGGGCTGGAGGGAGGGGGAGAATGGGGAGTGACTGCTAATGAGTATGGGGTTTCTTTGGGGGGCTGAAGAAAATGTTCTGGAATTAGATAGTGATAATGGTCACACAACTTTGTGAACATATGAAAAATCACTGAACTGCACACTTCAAAAATGTTTAATCATATGAATCACTATGCTGTACACCTGAAACTTACAGAATATTGTACAGCAACTATACATCAATTTTAAAATGTTTAATGAAATTAAAATTTTATTTATTTATTTATTTTTGGCTGTGTTGGGTCTTCTTTACTGTGTGTGGGCTTTCTCTAGTTGCGGTGAGCAGGGGCTACTCTTCGTGGCAGTGCACGGGCTTCTCATTGCAGTGTCTTCTCTTGTTGCAGAGCATGGGCTCTAGGTGCGTGGGCTTCAGTACTGTGGCACACGGGCTCAGTAGTTGTGGCTCGCCAGCTCTAGAGTGCAGGCTCAGTAGTTCTGGCGCACGGGCTTAGTTGCTCCGCGGCATGTGGGATCTTCCCGGACCAGGGCTCGAACCCATGTTCCCTGCATTGGCAGGTGGATTCTTAACCACTGCGCCACCAGGGAAGTCCTAATGGAATTTTTTAAAAGAGTGAAGGAAGCCACCTGGGTTTGGGGTCTGAGCATCTGGGTGGGTGGAGGAGATGAGTCCTGTTTGGGACAGGTGGCGTTTGAACTGCTCATGGGACATCAAAGTAGAGACGGCCAGCAGAGTTGCAGGACAGGGACGCAGGACAGAGCTTGGGTGGGTCTACAGGTGGTGCTCAGGCCAGGGGTGTTTGAGAGGGTCCAGGAAGGATGCTTAGGTAGAAGGTCTATGGTGGAGCCCCAAGGGTCATCAGCATGGACAGGAAAGGAAGCCCAGGAAGTAGACAGAGAAGAACTTTCCAGAAAGGGAAGAGGAAGCCCAGAAGAGGTGGTTTTCAGGAAAGGGGGAGCGACCAGCATGGGACAAGCTAGAACCCATCCCTGTGATATTAGACAGGGGAGCAGAAGGGGGCAGCAATTGGGGAGGGGGCATGAGACAGTGCCCAATAAATTTTTAAATCTGTCATTGGCCCATAAAATGGATGATGGTCAGAGACAAGTGTGGGTGGGATCCCCAGCCATGCATAGGTATTGCCTCTTTTGAGCTCCACCGCTATGCCAGATGGGCAAGTTATATAATCTATATTGATATATTATTAATAATAGTAATTACATATCCTATACATGATACAGTAACTATATTATGCAGTATTATCAGTAGTAATGTCTTTCTGTGGGTTGTGTTCTCTGTACCGAGCACCACGCTAAGTGCTTTACGACTGTTTTCTCAGGTAATTCTCATATCAGCCCAAGGAGACCGTGTCACTAACCCCCCAACATAAGAGAGGGAACTGAGGCACCGAGAGGTGGAGCCATCTCCCCAAGGTCACACGGCAAGAACATCGCAGATACTGTTTGAACCCAGACAGTGTGACCTCAGGGATCTGAGCCTCCCTAGCAAGAAACAGTTTGGAGACTCTCACATTGACCCGGGGTATCTCAGCTATGTGTGCTCTGAGACTGGAAACATCTGTGCTGATCTTTTTTTTTTTAATAAATTTATTTATTTTATTTATTTATTTTTGGCTGCATTGGGTCTTCGTTGCTATGCACGGGCTTTCTCCAGTTGCAGTGAGCGGGGGCTACTCTTTGTTGCAGTGCGTGTGCTTCTCATTGTGGTGGCTTTTCTTGTTGCACAGCACGGGCTGTAGGTGCCTGAGCTTCAGTAGTTGTGGCTTGTGGGCTCTAGAGCGCAGGCTCAGTAGTTGTGGTACATGGGCTTAGTTGTTCCGCGACATGTGGGATCTTCCCAGACCAGGGCTTGAGCCCGTGTTCCCTGCATTGGCAGGCGGATTCTTAACCACTGCACCACCAGGGAAGTCCTGTGCTGACTTTTTAAGACCATAATTTTTGCATGAGCTTTATTTCTTTCATTACAAAAAAAACCTTACAGAATTTTTAAGGTCAGTGTCCTGGTTCCACACTTTCCTTGGGGCTATAGAAAGAAAGAAATCCCACCTCAGCTGTAATTAGAGATGGGAATAAAACATAACCCTGAAATTGCTGTTCTCAGCAAAGTGGTCATCATTCTGAAACAGGTGCCTTACATGGAATGGATATTTATAGAAAATGATATTTATAAAATCAGCACTGAGCTCACTCCTTGTCAAATCTCTGAAAAGAGGCCCCCAGGAACTTTTGGGAGATGAAGATGCTGAGCAACTGACTGGGGGAACGTAATACCTATGTCCTGAATGGTCTTTCTCAGGAACCATGAGTCCCTGAGAGAACTCCGCTTGGGTTCCAGAAATCCAGCAAGAAGACACTGGAAGGGGCAACATGACCTGGGATTTTATCCACCGTGAGTAAGGGCAGGGTGGGTCCAAGTCTCTGAGTGGGGCAGTGTGGTCTAATGGCTAAGGGTTCAGGCAACTGCTTACCCAAATCCTGGCTCTGCCTACCTTTCCTGAGCCTCAGTCTCCTCTTCCATTAAGTGGGTACCTCCCACAGAGGACTTATTTGAAGATCACATGTGGAAAATGTATATCAAAGGATATAAAAGCACCTAATACTTTAAGTGCCAGCCCCCTGCCCCTTCCAAGTGGTATGTAACCTTAAACTGCCTTACTAGAAGTAACACACAGCACTAGAGTCCACTGGAAAACAGAAACTGTATGTATATAAATAATCAAGCAAGTGAGAGAGAGAAGTATATAAGCAGGAAGAATTGAATGCAGGGTATTGGCTGCAGCAGGTACAGGAGAGCTGAGAAGCCGAGCAGGTTGGTGACGCACCCCCAGAAATCAGCCACAGGCCAGAGACTGGTGACCAGCTCTGGGTCAGAGAGACAGAGAGGGGAGGAGGGGACACTAGAGTAGGGGCTGGGGTCACCCAGGGGTTGCTGCAGCTCAGAGGAGGTATGGCTGATGCAGATTTGCTCCAGAGAGGGACAGAAATACCCTTGCCTTTTCTTCCCTCCTGCCCTGCACTCTCTCACGAGGGTCTCCCACTGCCAGACTCAGCAGGAAGCCTTTGACCAGGGAGCTGGGAAATCCAGCCTGCAGTGGGGACACCCTTCCTCCACGCCACCACCATCCACCCAACCATTCAGGGCCAAGGAGGGCAGGTGGGAGGAGCAGTTCTAAGGCCCAGAACCAGGGAAGGAGAACATGTGGTTGCACTGGTCTGACCACACCCTGAGAATTGTGTTCCGATGTGGGAATCGTGCTTAAAGGAGGACCCCAGCTGAAACAGGGAGGGGATGAGAAGCCACAGATGCAATTTATCCTGCAGGAGAGCAGTTTCATGGAGGGTAGGGGAACTGCCCCTCCATTTGGGAGGGGGGTCTCTTTTGCAGCAGATGATAGTCTTCTTATACAACCCTCCCAGGAGCAAATCAACACCAGTTACAGGAAGAAAGATTTGGAGTCAATATAAAGAAGTTGTCTTTCCAGGCTTCCCTGGTGGTGCAGTGGTTGAGAGTCTGCCTGCCGATGCAGGGATCACGGGTTCATGTCCCGGTCCAGGAGGATCCCACATGCTGCGGAGTGGCTGGGCCCGTGAGCCATGGCCACTGAGCCTGTGCGTCCGGAGCCTGTGCTCCACAGCAGGAGAGGCCACAACAGTGAGAGGCCCGCGTACCGCAAAAAAAAAGAAAAAAAAAAAAGAGAGAGAAGACTCAAATCAACAGAATTAGAAATGAAAAAGGAGAAGTAACAACTGACACTGCAGAAATACAAAGGATCATGAGAGATTACTACAAGCAACTATATGCCAATAAAATGGACAACCTGGAAGAAATGGACAAATTCTTAGAAAAGCACCAGCTTCCAAGACTGAACAAGGAAGAAATAGAAAATATAAACAGACAATTCACAAGCACTGAAATTGAAACTGTGAGTAAAAATATTCCAACAGGGCTTCCCTGGTGGTACAGTGGTTGAGAGTCTGCCTGCCAATGCAGGGGACACGGGTTCGTGCCCTGGTCCGGGAAGATCCCACATGCCGCGGAACAACTAAGCCCGTGCAACACAATTACTGGGCCTGCGCTCTAGACCCCGTGAGCCACAACTACTGAGCCCATGTGCCAGAACTGAAGCCCATGCACCTAGAGCCTATGCTCCACAACAAGAGAAGCCACCACAATGAGAAGCCCACACACCACAATGGAGAATAGCCCCCACTAACTGCAACTAGAGAAAAGCCCGTGCATAGCAACAAAGAACCAATGCAGCCCAAAATAAATAAATTAATTTAAAAAAAAAGATGTGGCACATATATACAATGGAATATTACTCAGCCATAAAAAGAAATGCAATTGAGTTATTTGTAGTGACGTGGATGGACCTAGAGACTGTCATACAGAGTGAAGTAAGTCAGAAAGAGAAAAACAAATACCATATGCTAACACATATATATGGAATCTAAAACAAAAATGGTTCTGATGAACCTACGGGCAGGACATGAATAAAGACTCAGATGTAGAGAATGGACTTGAGGACATGGGGAGGGGGAAGGGTAAGCTGGGACGAAGTGAGAGAGTGGCATGGACATATATACACTACCAAATGTAAAATAGATGGATAGTGGGAAGAAGCTGCATAGCACAGGGAGATCAGCTCGGTGCTTTGTGACCACCTAGAGGGGTGGGATAGGGAGGGTGGGAGGGAGATGCAAGAGGGAGGAGATATGGGGATATATGTATATGTATAGTTGATTCACTTTGTTATACAGCAGAAACTATCAACATTATAAAGCAACTATACTCCAATAAAGACGTTAAAATATATATATATGTATATACATACATATAAATATATATATAATATATATGTATATACATATATATAAATATATATATAATATATGTGTATGTATATACATATATATATAATATATATGTATATACATACACATATATTATATATATATATATATATATATATATTATATAGAGAGAGAGAGATTAAAGAAAAAAGAAGCTCCTTCCAGTGGAGTCCTCTGAGAGGTAGGGAGTCCCCTGTCACAGCAAAGGATCCGTGAGCGTTAATTCTTGATCTAGTGACTGTTGCTTTTCTGAACTAGATTCTACCTTTGTTTTGTTTTTTGGGTTTTTTTTGGCTCAGCGGCCATGGCTCACGGGCCTAGCCGCTCCGCGGCATGTGGGATCTTCCCCGACCAGGGCACGACCCCGTGTCCCCTGCATCAACAGGCAGACTCTCAACCACTGCACCACCACGGAAGCCCAGATTCTACTTTTGACATGACAGAGAAGTTTCAGTAACACAGAGGATCTTGCGTCATCAGTTAGGCTTTTTTTTTTTTAAACTCTGAAACCCAGATTGGGACTTGAACCCACAGTCTTTTATTTTTTTCCTTTTAATGCATTTATTTATTTATTTATTTAGTATTTATTTTGGGCTGCGTTGGGTCTTCGTTGCTGCACGCGGGCTTTCTCTAATTGCAGTGAGCGGGGGCTACTCTTTGTTGCAGCGCACGGGCTTCTCGTTGCGGTGGCTTCTCTTGTTGCGGAGCTCAGGCTCTAGGCACGCAGGCTTCAGTAGCTGTGTCACGCGGGCTCTGTAGCTGTGGCTCATGGTCCTAGTCGTAGCGCATGGTCTTAGTTGCTCGGTGGCACGTGGGGTCTTCCTGTACCAGGGCTCGAACCCCTCTGCCCTGCATTAGCGGGTGGATTCTTAACCACTGTGCCACCAGGGAAGTCCCATCAGTTAAACTTTTAAACTTGCTTTGTAAAAACCCTCTGTTTTGTTTCCCCTTAACAGGCTATAAATTCCTCTCAGACAGGAACATGTTTATAGTTCTGGCTGATTTTAAGCAAACATAATATATGAAAACCTTGGTTCTTGGATCCACTAAAACAAACCAAAAAAAAAAAAAATCTACCACTGAATTCCTTTCAACAATAATTTTCCCTAGAGCGTTTAAAATATACTATCAGGGTCAAATAAGGTTTTTTTCTGAAGTGTTTATTTTATGCTGGCAAAGGGAAACTATTATACAGCGGAAGCCTACAGAGAGGAAGAAATTAATGTGAACAATATGCAAATAAAAAGCCACAATTGTCTGCAGTATGTGTTAAAATAAGCATCCCTTTGGCTTTTAGCAGCCCATAACAGCAGCCTGCAGTAGGTAAAGAAATATTGTTTATTAACAGAGAATATGCCATTGAATTCAATAGATATAATAAATTTTAAATTAATTTAAAATTTAATATTAAATAAAATTAAATAAATTTAAAAACCAGTTTCACACTTGGACATTTAGTAACAAAAAAGGAAGGAAAAATAGCAGAGAAAACAGAAAATGAGAAATTGGAAGAAAAGGAAAAAAAAGCAGAGAACTTCAGAAAGACAAGGAAGCTTTCTTATGCTATAAAATCAGGATTTTGGTCAATCAGCTAACAGTGAATCTAAGAAATCAGTTGTCCCAGGGAGTCACCTTAAGTTCATCCATACCGTGAGTATTTGATTGGACCTAACACATGCGTGTACATTCTTCTTTGAGCATGGGCTGGCTGAAACAGGCCTGTGTATTTCTTTCTTTCTTTTTTTTTTTTAATTGAAGTATAGCTGATTTACAATGTTGTGTTAGTTTCTGGTATACAGCAAAGTGATCCAGTTACATTTATATTAATTCTTTTTCAGATTATTTTCCATTATAGGTTATTATAAGGTATTGAAAACAATTCCCTGTGCCAGATAGTAGGTCCGTGTTGTTTACCTATTTTAAATATAGTAGTGTATATCTGTTAATCCCAAATCCCTGATTTATCCCTCCTCCCCCTTTCCTCTTTGGGAATGATAAATTTTCTATGTCTGTGGGTCTATTTCTGTTTTGTAAATAAGTTCATTTGTTTCATTTTTTTACATTGCACATATAAGTGATATCATATGGTATTTGTCTTTCTCTGTGTGACTTAATTTAGTATGATAATCTCTAGGCCCATCCATGTTGCTGCAAATGGCATTATTTCATTCTTTTTTATAGGCCTGGGTCTTTCTTCTCACATGGAGCACATCTAAAACTCTTCTGCTACAATTTCCCATTTCCTGTTCTTTATGGCAGCTGGAGAACCTAAAGATGCTTTCAAATCTATCCATGTGTAGAACGATGCCCCCCACCTGGGGCTCACAATTTCCTTCCATTTTCTCTGTCCCAGTTTCTACTGCTCATTTGATGTCAATTTCCTCAGTCACTCGCTTCAAGTTTTCCCAAGTTTCATAGCAGTTTTCATAGAGACAATATTCTTTCTTTTTACCCTCATGTTTCCACAATTTCTGTAACACTTAATTGAATCAATTAGTGACAATAATAAACACAACTGCTATACACAAATTTGGGAGCAAACACAACTGACTCTACCTACGCACAGAGGCCGAAGGTAGGGGAAGAAATACATAGGTGGAGGGTTCAATGTGCTTGTGTGTTTCACAGAAGAAATGGAACAGGTACATTAATCTAGTGAGTCAATAAAGTGGAAGTTGGTTAAGAGAGCATCTTAAAAAAATAAGTGTATAAAAATTAAAATTTGCTTAGACATTAGAAGCTAGAGGTGCCTTTTTTTTTTTTGGCTGTGTTGCGTGGCATGCAGGATCCTAGTTCCCCTACCAAGGATCAAACCCATGCCCCCTGTATGGAAGCGCAGAGTCCCAGCCTCCCAACCACTGGACCACCAAGGAAGTCCCCAGAGGTGCCTGTTTTGCATTAGGTCATTTTAATCGATCATCCACTCATTCTTTCATTCAATAAATATTCCTTCCATGACCTCACAATACTAGACATATTGCTGGCTACAGGCTGATTGGCAGGGTCGCTTTATTGTGCCCATTTTATTGTATTCTTTTTAACTTATTTATTTATTTATTTATTTTTGGCTGCGTTGGGTCTTCATTGCTGTGCACGGGCTTTCTCTAGCTGTGGCGAGCGGGGGCTACTCTTTGTTGCGGTGCGCAGGCTTCCCATTGTGGTGGCTTCTCCTGTTGCGGAGCACGGGCTCTAGGCACATGGGCTTCAGTAGTTGCGGCACATGGGCTTCAGTAGTTGCGGCACATGGGCTTAGTTGCTCTGCAGCATGTGGGATCTTCCTGGACCAGGGCTCAAACCCGTGTGCCCTGAATTGGCGGGCAGATTCTTAACCACTGCGCCACCAGGGAAGCCCCTGCCCATTTTATTGATGGAACGACTGAGGCTCAGCCATCTGTCCATTGCCACACACATGTAAGTACAAGTGCTGGGTCTCCTGGTTGTACATCCTCATGTGCTCCCTACCATGTAATGCTGTGGGTTCATATTTCTCTTCCCCTTAGGCCAGAAATTCAGGTTCTTATGACAGTATGAGGGAGAAAGCAGACAACTCTATAAGCCATTTTGGAAAATGACAGATAAATAGATTGAAAGCCAAATTTTCCCAATGTTTGGAGTCAGAGTGCTGACAGCAAACAGAAGGCACATCAGATGGGATTCTGAAGAGAATTTAAATAAAAGACCATAGGGAGATCCCTGGCAGTCCAATGGTTAGGACTCGGTGCTTCCACTCCCATGGCATGAATTCAGTCCCTGGTCAGGGAACTAAGATCCCGCAAGCCACATGGCACAACCAAAAATTAAAATTAAATTAAAAAATAAATAAGGGGGGCTTCCCTGGTGGCACAGTGGTTGAGAGTCTGCCTGCTGATGAAGGGGACATGGGTTCGTGCCCCGGTCCGGGAGGATCCCACATGCCACGGAGTGGCTGGGCCCGTGAGTCATGGCCGCTGAGCCTGCGCATCTGGAGCCTGTGCTCCGCAACGGGAGAGGCCACAACAGTGAGAGGCCTGCGTACCGCAAAAAAAAAAAAAAAAAAAAAAAAAAAAAGGGACTATTTAGAGAATCGAGTTAGAAGAACCTACTGAAGTACCCAGGGCCAGCAAGAATGCAGCTGTCACCACCCTGGGCCTGAAGACAAACATGCAGGAAAGAGCATTACTAGGGCCTGGGGGGCTAGAGCCTGGAAGAGGGATTGAAAAGATGCCTCCTTGGCCAAACTTTAGTCATGCTCTTCTGATCCCTGTTCTCAACAAGGCCTTGACCATGGCCCCATTCTGTCTTTGGCTTGACTAGCCCAGTTTTAGCAAAGTATCCTGATAAGTCAGTTTAGGGAGAATCCCCTCACCCTTGATATCTTGTCAAATTCCTCATCCCCCACCTTTGATATCTAAGCCCTTGGCCTGCCTTTAGCAAGAATCCTATTAAGTCAGTTTAGCAAGAATCTCTCAACCCTTGATAGCTCCCCTTAGTAATTTTCCATCCACTGACCACTGACTCTGCTATAAACCCGTAGCTGTCTCTGTTATATTCAGAGGTGAGCTTGGATTCTCTCCCCTGTTGCAGTAGTCCTGAATAAAGTCTATCTTGCATCTTTAGCTAGTATCAGAATAGTTTCTCTTTAACAGGATTGCCTGGCAGGAGCTGTGGTCACTGAAGCCACTGACAGAGTCTCAGCCCAAAGCAGCAGGTGGACAGGGAAAGAAATGCCCCCACCTCTCTCCTCCTGCACTCCAGTCTCCAGCTGGTGCCTCCCACTGGCTGACCCCAACAGGAAGTCATAGGTGAGGGAGCCTAGGTGATGCCATTCATTAAGGTCAGACTTCCAGGACGGAGAGAAAGTGAAGAATGAATCTGGGGAGCAAGCAGATAGAGAATAACCAGCCCACCACGTTTGCCAATGGGTGGCATAACTGACATTGTCAGAATTCTTTCTCCCATTACAATGTTAAGAACTCTCCGAGACTGACCCAAGAGGAAGGGGCAGGGGAGGACATGCCAGCCAGAGCAGTATTGGTGCCAGCCCACCAAGGTGGTCAGAGGGAGTGGGTACGGGCAGGGAACCAATATGCAGACCCAGGCCTGCCAAATCTCTGGATGCTCAGAAGGTGACACTTAGGCCAGAAAGGGGACTTTGCAAGAGATTGAAAGTCAACAGGCAGACAAGGGTTGTGGCAGAGACAACTCTGCAGTCCCCATCCTGATTTAAGAGAGGAAGGGGTAAGTGTGGACTATGGTCGTCAATCTGCTAGATGAGAAATTGTCGCTGGTGAAGTGCTCACTCTTCAGATCCTCTCTCCCCACCTCTAACTCATCTCACTACAGCCAGCAGCTCTGCCCAAGCCTTGCCGATTTTGGGCAAAAGCAAAATGACAGGGACCCCCCACGCACACCCACACAGGACTAAGTTACGTATTCAATCCCCAGACTTCACAGACACCATGGCATGAAATACCACAAAGCCCGCTAGGGACTCACACTGCACAACCCAGAAGTTGGCGGGGGGGTTAACTCCCATGGGCTACCCTTGACAGTGGCGGTGCAGGAACCAATAAACAAATGTGTGCCTCTTCCATCTCCTGGGTGGACAGTTCTGAAAGGCATTTCCCCAAGAAGTCCCATGGGATTGACTACACAGTCACCCCAGCATTGGGCAAATTGAGGGTACATGTCTGGACCAACAACCTCTGATCCCCTGTTCCAAACCCCCATCCTGAATTCCTGCTTCCTGGAATCACATGTATTACATAATTTGGAAAAGAAAAATATGAAACTTTCCAGTTGAGCTCAGCCTTCCCGGAACTAACAGCATGGGAATGGCCTGGCCTCAAGGACAGAGACTCATAATCCAAGATTCTCAGTCAACAGATATGTCTTCATCCCTGAAATGCTGCCACTTTTGAGACTGAGGGATTAAAGTATGAAGACTCTGCATTAGTAAGGACTCAGAAGTTGTGAGTGAGAAAAACAGAAATCACACCAGCTTAAGCCAATAGTTTGGGGGGAAAAAGATGGGGAATTTACTGGCACAAGTAACCCCCTAGAAGTACAATGGGACCAGGAATTCAACATCATCATCTTCATCCTCTCTCTCACTCTGTCTCTCCCATCTCTCAGTGCTGTTCCCCTGCGTGTTGGCCACATTCGCTTCTATTGCAAATGAGCTACTTCCATGCGGACTTTCAGTTTACACCCTCCCCAGTTAGTGACAGAAAGTAGAACTTCGCTCACCCAGCAACTGTATAAAAATCCCAGAGAAAGATTCTGATTGGCCCTGCTTGGATGACATGTCCACTCCTTGAGCCAATCACTGTAGCTGAGGAATCGGCTACCATGATTGGCTAGACATGGATCACGTGCCCACACTAGTGGGTGGGGCTGTGTGGGGTTCTCAGATCGGCAGCTTCAACAGAAGCTTTTGGAAAGGACTTTGGGGAGGAATAGTTCCGTAAAGGAAGGTATGGCAGATGCTGTTGGCGTTCCATCCATATTCCTCACGCCTTACTTCTCCAGCGGTATACCAGTATTTGCAGCTCTGGGTCTGAGGGCTTTGCCCCCGATTCACAGAAAATGTTCTGCCCACTGGCCCAGCAGGTTGGGAATGCAGGCTGATTAACACCCACAAAGAGCTGTCAGCCAATATGCACCAGGAATGATGTGCAAATACCCCATCTGCCCCACCTCTTGTGTAGAAAAGCTCTAAGGTGTGTGTTTTCTGTTATTTCCAGTGCGGTTACAGTTGAGCTGCACTGTTAGACCCTCTTCCCTTCCCTGTCTCCCTACCCCCGCCCCCATGACTGTTTCTTGCACTTTCCAAATTAGCTACTTGAACCTGAATTCTAGCCTCAGGGTCTGCTTTTGGGGGAACCCAGACAAAGGAGGAAAAGATTGGTACAGGACAAGGGCTATTGTTTCAGGAGGAGGAGAAGAAAAAAGGGCAGCTATCACCAACAGCCCTGCCCCTTTGTGCCCCTGTTCATCTGTGGCACCTTAGGTCAGGTTTCTAAGATGCAGAACCTGTGACCTGGATTCTCATGCAGTGGTTTATTGAGTGAGAGTTTGCCGAAGAAGGAGCTAAGGAAGCAGCACAGGGCAGCGAGAAAGCCCGACGAAGCAGGGGTCTCGGCGGGGAAACTAGCCTTAGCGTGATCCCAGAGGAGCCCTGGAGCATGAACAGAGGAGGCCTGGAACATGGACAGTTTTGCCTCTCTACCTTGAGGCAAGAGCCAGACCTTTACACCTTGCTATTGATCAGCCACTGGCTGCAGGGTGCCCTTGGGTGGGGGCAGCGGGGGGCGGCGGTGGCTGAAAACTTCCAGGCTGTCCAGGGCAGGTGAGATGTGGGCAAGGCTTGAGCAGCATCCTCTGCTTGTGGACTATTACGGGTTATAGGGAAAAGGAGCCTCAAGGCTGCTGAAACTTTTGACACAGACAACAAATATATACTGAGTGTAACAAAGAATCAGGATACAAGAGCTTCGCCTTCCCAAAGCTCATGGCGTGCTTGTGGAATTTAAAATAGCACTACTTCCAGATGCAAACTATTATATATGGGATGGATAAAAAACAAGGTCCTACTGTATAGCACAGGGAACTATATTCAATATCCTGTGATAAACCATAATGGAAAATAATATAAAAAAGAATGTATACATACATATAACTGAATCACTTTGCTGTACAACAGAAATTAACACAACATTGTAAATCAACTATACTTCAAAAATAAATTAAAATAAAGCTACTTCATCCACCCTTGCCAGGCACCCAGCTCATTGCCGAAGGGTATCTGTCCTCGTGATGTCCAGTTTCCTTCTGTGGACCCCATTTCCTGCTGTTTCCCTGCAAGCACCCCAAGTTCCAGCCAGCCCGGGTTCTTCCTCGACTGTCCACCGCTTCACTCCTCTGGGCCTTTGCACATGCCATTCCTTCTGCCTGGGATGCCCTCTCCTCTCTCATCTGCTTGGGATGTCCAACTTACCCTTCCAAACATAGCTCAAATGTCATTCCCCATAGTTATATGTCATGAGCAGAAAAGCTTTATCCCAGGGGTGCCAGAAAAGTTTAGCATTTGAAAAAAATTTTCATTCCTGGAATGAACCAGGCCAACAGAGTAAAAGAGAAAAATCTCTGGGGACTGGAGATGTGCATGTGAATGACAGCAGCAGTGAGCCAGTATCGCACCCCAGGCATCATGCTAAGCCATGGAGGGGGAGGTGGAAAGGCTCTACTGTAAACTTCATTTCACAGAGGAGGAAAGCAGGGCACAGAGAGGCTGGGTAATTTGCCCAAGGTCACACAGCTGGTAAGTGGTAGAAGCAAGAGTTGAACTGAGACATCTTCACACCATGTGTCGTTACCACATGTCATACTGAATGACTGAGTGAAGGCGACCAGCAGAACCAAAATGATGGGTGATATAGAGAGAAGACAGCCCTGCTGAGTCGGGTCGGGCTGTTCAGGTCATTCCTTGCAGTGGGGGAGAGCGGGAGCTAGGACAGGCTGTTCAAAGGATGGAGAAGGTTGCAACCCTTCCCGTGGAGCAGACTGCCAAGGACCCGGTTTTCTTCCTGCCCTGGGTCCCCACGGCCAAGGGCCAACCTCCACCCTCCCCCTTATCTCACTAGATTACAATTGCAAGTTCACGTGTCTCTCTCCCACTTTGGATATGGGGCCGGGTTTCATGCAGCCCTTTTTGGCCAGGACCATTTGTCCGGCCTGGAGACAATCCATTTTTCTTGAATAAAAGAGAGGAACGGTACTCAAGACTGCAGGAGCCCTGGTGAGAACACGGCCAGACCCCACTCCAAGAGGCAGCAAAGCAAGAAGCCAGTTACTGCCAAGTGGTCAAAGCAGGACCAGCTGCTTGGCTGACAAGGTACCGACCAGGCACTTGCTCTTTCCCCTAAGAAGGGTCAGGCCTGTGCCTGGAGTCTGAGCTTGAACTCTACAGACAGAACCTAAGGATTGTGGGGGCCATGCAGCTCATAGGAGAACTTGGAGGGGATGTTGAAGAGGATGTGCCTGACAGTGTTGCTCCAGGCTGTTCCTAGAATCCCATCGGTACCTCTGGGCTCAGGGGGAAAGTGCTGTGATGGATTAGCAATGTCTGCCATGGGTACTGGATGGGAAGTGAAGGCGTACTTGTTATGTGTTTACCACCCAGGTAGTAGCAGGGCTGTGGGAGAAGGGAGCTGGGCAGATTACTAGTAATAATCGTGACTAACATTTCTTAAGCACTTGGAATGTGCCAGGCACCATGTTAAATGCTTTTCCTGCTCTCTTTCATTTAATCTTCAAACCAACTCTCGGAGAAGAGTACTCTGGTCCCTCCTCTATGTCAGCTCCACGCGAGTCATGATTTTATTTATCTGTGTTTAGCACTATATCCCCAGCACCTAAAAGGGTACCTGACCCATGGCCAGCACTCAATAAGTATTTGCTGTTGAGTAGATGAATACCCATTTTGCAGATAAAGAAACTGAGGCCCAGAGAGGAAGTAACTTGCTCAAAGTCATGCAGTTAGCAAGCACTGCTCTAGGGCAGTGTCTCTGGAATGTGGTGAGACAACGGAATTGTTCTAGAATCTGTGCTGTCTCATATGGGCGGAACCACTAGCTTCAGGTGGCTGCTGAGGATGTGACTTGGGGCTCCGGCAACTGAAAAAGCGAAGTTTAAATTGTATGTAATTTTAACTAATTGAAATGGAAATGGCCACATGTGGCTGATGGTGACCATTTTGCCTAGCACAACTCTAGAGCTTGAAGGCTCGACCACCCTAGACACCCGGCCCAGGTTCTCCAAGTCAAACGGGGAGGGCAGGGGGTGTAATCAGTGAATGAATCTCCAAGGAATTGCATTTGTGCTCCTCTGGCCACACAATTCTGGGAAGGCTTTTCTCCATGTGCCTAGTTTTACACATGAGAGGTTTGAAGATTCCAGAGGAGACGTGGCTCAGTCAGGGTTACCTGCTGACCTTGGACCTCAGCCAGGTGTGCAACCCTGAAATGCCAAGCGCTTCATTTTCACAGTTGGCAAAGAGGGAAGCATGTGCCTGGTCTGGTGAACCATGGCAGAGTCAGGCTGTGGGCAATGTCAGCTCAGTTAGGGACCTTGGCGATAAGTGACAAGCAATTCTGACCGGATGGGCCCCAAGACGGAGTCAGCTCCCGGAGAAGCCGTGACATACAGGGAGCTTCCTGTACATTCTGTGCCTGGTACCTGCCTCCCGTCCTGCCTTCTCTCTTCCTTTTTTTTTGCGGTACGCGGGCCGCTCACCGTTGTGGCCTCTCCCGTTGCGGAGCACAGGCTCCGGACGCGCAGGCTCAGCGGCCATGGCTCACGGGCCCAGCCGCTCCGTGGCATGTGGGATCCTCCCAGACCGGGGCATGAACCCGTGTCCCCTGCATCGGCAGGCGGACTCTCAACCACTGCGCCACCAGGGAAGCCCTCTCTTCCTTTCTTGAGAGCTGGTATCTTCCTTTCCCTCTGGTCACAACACAACGACGTGATCTTGAGAACGTCCCTGAAGCTGATGAATGAATGCTAAGGTGTCAATGGCTAATAGAAAAGAGCCCATTCTGGGGACTTCCCTGGCAGTCCAGTGGTTAAGACTCTACCTTTGCAATCCAGGGGGTGATCCCTGGTCAGGGAACTAAGATCCCACATGCTCTGCAGAGTGACCATTAAAAAAGAAAAAATAAAGTCAATTTTCAAATGATTTCTATTTTAACAGGAAACAAAGGCTTCAGCCAAAGAAGAGTTCTCTAACTGGTGGACAGTCAGGCATCGTCAGCAAAAGCTCCAGTTTATGGAGCTTTATGCATGGGGTGCTGTTGGAAGTGGTCAGCATGTAGTAATTCGTTTATTATTATTCATTCATTCATTCACTCACTCATCCGTCATGTATTAATTCGTCAACACCATGACAGGAACAAAGGCTTCCCCATTTGGAGATGGGAAACTGAGGCATGGTGTAGCCGGTCCAGTTCACACAGCCAGGGAGTAGCCAGGCCGGGGCTCAAACCCAGGCAGAGCTGGGGAGAAAAGTCTTGGGGAGACGGAAGGAGGAAACAGCAAGTGCCAACTGAGGGGAGGTCTTTTCTCTTTTAATCTGAGATTGTAGGGACGACCAAGGCCTGGGCCCACATTCCCGCTGTGGCTCGACCCATTTGCTGGTCTGTTGCTTCTTATCCTCCAGTCTAAACAGTTACAAACTTACCAGAGTGATGGAGCCAAGAATTCCGCTTGCCAGCGTGATCCCGGGTGGCCCCTAGGCTGACTCGTTTATCCTGGGCTGCGATTTTTCTACATTACTCAGGCTTTGGGAGGGAAGCTGGGCCAAGGACAAACCCCTGGTGAGAAGAACAGTTTTTAGAGAGCTGGCCCCGCCTCCTCCTTCTCCCCTCCCCCTCCTCCTCCAACAGACTCAGGGACCTGGAAACTCCCTGGAGGGCGAGGGCTGCAGCTGCAAGTAGCAGTGCTCACGGGCCTCCCCCCCAAGCCTCCCCCCTCCAGCACCCCCCCAAACCAGGCCCAGCTGTTCCGGGGACCCAGCTGGCAGCTTGCTGACACCTCTCCCTGCCTCCCCTTAGGACCAGCTACAACCTCCTGAGCACCAGGAAGGTCAGAGCCAAGAAGGTAATTTGAAACTAAAGCAGTTTGCAGCCCTTCCAGGCTGGGTAACAGGGTAACTGTTTGGGCGCTGGCATACAATGGCCTGGGTTCCTCATCCCGGTTCCTGCACTTACCATCTGTGTGATATTAGTGCCAGCCAATCGTTCAGAGCCTCGGTTTTCTCATCTGTAAAGTGGGAATAAGAGTAGCATGGACCCACAAGGTACCAAGAGGATTCCACGGGTGATGGCATGGGGCCTGTGCGTTACCCACAATCAGCCTCGGCCCCCTCCCCTCCCTCCTTTGGTTATTCTGTGTGTCCAGGTGATGCACGTCTGTACTAGGGTGTTCCGCTGTGACATATGCTTTGGAACTGAGGCTTGGAGAATGAACATAACATTAGCCTCAAGGGTTCTTTGGTGACAGTCCCAACTGTTCCATCTAGGGCCAGCAGACACACAGGGTCCCGCACTCAGAAAGGCCCCGCACTAGAGGTTTAATGCTCTGCGATTGTTGTCTTGAAATTCTTAATAATTTTATCTTTTGATGTTGTATTTTGTCAGCAAAGCCAAATGGGACAACGGAGCATGTTCTGGGGGACTTGGAACGTCGTTCACAGGCTCCATCTCCCCTCACCCTGCCCCCCAGGACCATCTGTTTCTTTTTTTATTTTTTCTTTTCTTTTTTATTTTTTTAATATAATTTTGTTTACTTATTTTTGGCTGTGTTGGGTCTTTGTTGCTGCACACGAGCTTTCTTTAGTTGTGGGGAGCGGGGGCTACTCTTCATTGTGGTGCGCGGGCTTCTCATTGTGGTGGCTTCTCTTGTTGCGGAGCACAGGCTCTAGGCATGCAGGCTTCAGTAGTTGTGGCACGCGGACTCAGCATGTGTGGCTCGCGAGCTCTAGAGCGTAGGCTCAGTAGTTGTGGCGCGTGGGCTTAGTTGCTCTGCAGCATGTGGGATCTACCCAGACCAGGGCTCGAACCCGTGTCCCCTGCATTGGCAGACGGATTCTTAACCACTTTGCCACCAGGGAAGCCCCTCTTTCTTTTTTTTAATTGCAGTATAGTTGATTTACAATGTCATGTTAATTTCAGGTGTACTACATAATGATTCAGTTATACATATATAATGTATATATTCTTTTTCAGATTTTCACTTTTAGGTTATTACAAAATATGGAGTATAGTTCCTTGTGCTATAAAGTAGGTTCTTGTTGGTTATCTGTTTCATACATAGTCCAGGACGGTTCTTTTGGTTTTTTTGCGGTACGCGGGCCTCTCACTGTTGTGGCCTCTCCCGTTGCAGAGCACAGGCTCTGGACGCGCAGGCTCAGCGGCCATGGCTCACGGGCCCAGCCGCTCCGTGGCATGTGGGATCATCCCGGACCAGGGCACGAACCCGTGTCCCCTGCATCGGCAGGCGGACTCTCAACCACTGCGCCACCAGGGAAGCCCCAGGACGGTTCTTGACCAGGCATCTTTGCCCCTGTCCGGCAATCACTGTCGCCCATCAGGGGCCTGGGTACTGCAAGAAGGCTTGGGGCAGCCTCTGCCCTGCCCACCAGCTCGCATGGCCCTAGGTGCCTGTGAGGGTCTTGCCTGCACAAGTCCCACAAGTACCCCTGTGTCCACAGGAGCAAGGCATGAAACAGCAAATACAAAGCACCACAACGGGTCGCAGGAGAGACTGCAGAAGAAAGGAAAAAGCTGTTTTCCTGCTTTATGAACAACCAGGGAACCACCTGGCCCTAGTTCCACTTGATGGGGCTGAATCTCAGAAATGATGGGGTGCTGAGCCACTGACTAGGGGTACTTACCGAGACAGCCTTTGCGGGGAGGTCAGAGCCTTACAAACAGGCGCTCCTCTGACCCAGCAACTTCATTTTACCATCAGGCGTGAGTGCAAGAATGTTCATCTGTGTTATGATAATAGTGAAGCCAGCTGGGTGCCCCAAAATGAGGGAGGGTCAAGTCCACAATCCAATAGAAGAGAACTTATTGACACGTGAAAAGCTCATGATATTTGCAAAAGTGTGGGGGGGGGGGCAGTTTCCAGAGGGCCTGCGCCACATGGAGTCACATGCATGGATGCGTGGGGAACACTGGGCCGATCGACACTTAAGTACTGACAGCTGTTCTCCTCGGGTGGGTAATGTTTTCCCATTTGTGCTTGTCTGTGTATTCCAAGTTCTCTGCATGGAGCGTGCCTCACTTTTATCATGGCACAAAGGCAGGATGGTGCAGAAGGCAAGGTTAGGCCTGCGGACTGTGGTGCCCAGTTCTGACCAAATTCAGAACCAAAACAAGTCTGATCGTTGAAACTTGAATATTGGGAAAAACTCGTCTTTTCTAAGCCAGGTTGTCTCTGGCATGGGAACAAGTACACACAGGACTGCCAAGGTTCCAAGCCCACCTCTGCTCCTTACGAGCTCTGTGACCTTGGGCACAGAGTTAACTTTTCCAGGCCTCAGTTTCCCCTTCTGTAAACAGAGAAGGTAAACAGTACCTCCCTCAAGGAGTCCAGGAGATGAGATGAGTGAGTAGGTACAGGGAGCTCAGAGCAACGTGTAGCACATGTGAGCTGTACAGGGGTTGTGGTGGTAGTGGTGATATTATTGTGAAAAACTACATAAGGGGAAAATATGGAGAGACAACGGTATTAATAATTATTTTTGGACAGTGCAGGAGTGAGTGGTTTATTTTTCCTTTCAGACTTTTCTGTATTTTCCAAATTAACTTAAACATGCGTGACTTTTCTAATTTGAGAGAAAATGAGATGTAAAGGAAAAAAAAGTGAAAGATGGTTCACCAGGTGGTGATAGGGAAAACAGGACAAAGTCAACTTAGCCAAGCCTGCACGTGTTTCAGGTCAGTGTCACGTGGGGATTCCTGAGCATGTCCCAGGCCCTTACTACAGGCCCTTCAGTTTGTACATCTTCTCATTCACATAGAACCCATCACCAGCAAGACAGACATCCATGCCAAGTTATAGGCTGCTAAAATATCTAGGGACTTCCCTGGCGGTCTAGTGGTTAGGACTCCATGCTTCCATTGCAGGGAGCATGGGTTCTTAGATCCCTGGTCAGGGAACTAAGATCCTGCATGCCATGTGGCACGGCCAAGATAAATAATTAAATACAATAAAAAATCTATAGCTAAATCTCTCTAGATAGATAGATAGATCCATGTATGCGTAGAGAGATCCATATATACCTTTATCTATCTACCTGTCCTTATCCATATCTTTCTATAAAGAATCTTTAAGTATAGCTATAAAAAAGAATACATCCCACCCATAGCACTCTGAATATATCCCTAACACAGGACTGACCCGGATACAGTAATTGCTCATTTATTTGTTTGTCTCCCTCCTTAAAATCCTTGAAACTATCCCTGGCAACTACCACAGTGCCTGGCACATAGTAGGAATTCCCTAAAAGTCTGCTGAGTGAATTAATGAATGAAGAAGTACATGAATTCATGTAATAGTGGAGATTTGCACGTCAAGATACAGACATAGAACCAGATGTGAGATTAGCTTTGTTGGTCAAGGAGAGGTCAAAGCTGGGCAAGTAAGGCTTTAAAGAGCTACATGAGGGCTTCCGTGGTGGCGCAGTGGTTAAGAATCCGCCTTCCAATGCAGGGGATACGGGTTCGAGCCCTGGTCTGGGAAGATCCCACATGCCGCGGAGCAACTAAGCCCGTGCGCCACAATTACTGAGCCTGTGCTCTGGAGCCTGCAAGCCACAACTACTGAGCCCGCGTGCCCCAGCTACTGAAGCCTGTGCACCTAGAGCCCGTGCTCAGCAACAAGAGAAGCCACCAGAGTGAGAAGCCCACGCCCCGCAACGAAGAGTAGCCCCCGCTTGCCGCAACTGGAGAAAGCCCACGCGCAGCAACAAAGATCCAATGCAGCCAAAAATAAATAAATAAATTTATTATAATTTTTTTAAATCAAAGGGTACCTCCCTGTACCACGAAGAGAGCAGTCTTTATTTAAAAAAAAAAAAAAAAAAAAAGACACTCTCAATCCTTCCCAGAGAAGGCAGGAATAGAAAAACAAGGACAGAGAGTTTTTTTGTTTGGTTTTGCTTTTGTAACAGCTTTATTTATTTTTTTAACATCTTTATTGGAGTATAATTGCTCTACAATGGTGTGTTAGTTTCTGCTTTATAACAAAGTGAATCAGCCATACAAAAATATGGAACGCTTCACGAATTTGCATGTCATCTTTGCACAGGGGCCATGCTAATATTTTCTGTATCGTTCCAATTTTAGTATATGTGCTGCCGAAGCGAGCACAACAGCTTTACTGAGATACAGCTCATACCATATTTTTTTTTTGGTTCTGGCGGCGCCGGGTGGCTTGTAGGATCTTAGCTCTTTGACCAGGGATTGAACCCAGGGCACAGCAGTGAAAACGCCACGGCCTAACAACTGGACCGCCAGGGAAATCCCAAAATCACCCTTTTGAATTGTACATTTCAATGTTTCTTTTGTATATTCAGAGTTGCGCAATCATCAATACCACCTAATTTCAGAACATTCTTATCACCCTCCCCCTGCAAAATCTCTTAACAGCCACCCACTCCATTTCCCCCCATCTGGTTAGCCCTGGGTAACCACTAATCTTTCTGTCTCTATGGACTTGCCAGTTCTGGACACTTCATATAAATGGACTCATACAGTACTCACACATACAATATGTGTCCTTCTGCGTCTGACTTCTTTCACTTAGCATAATGTTTTCAAGGTTTATCCAGGCTGTAGCATCACTTTGACAAGGATAGATCCGTGATGGTTAAACTCATTCATTCCTCGAATATTTATTGAGCGGCTACTAGGTGCCAGCCCTGGGGGCCCAGCCAGGAATAAAACCGACAGTAAACCCTGCCCTGGAGGGTTTCTAGTTGGGGAGAGAGACAATAAGTCAAATGAACAAGGAAATGATTCAGAAGATTAGACGGTGGTAAAAGCTAAGTGAAGCGGAAAGCTGGAAACGGGGTGAGGAGAGAGGGATGGTGACTTTAATCACGGGGTCAGCGAAGGCCTCACCGTAGGGTGAACGCAGAGGCCGACCGAGCTAAGGCTGGAAGGAGGTGAGGGTGCGAAGGTGCCACCGCGATGGCCCCTCCCAGCACTCCGGTCCCCCAGGCCCGGGACCATGCCTGTCCCTCCACGCCGTGTCCCTGTGGCACCCAGTAGGCATTTCGCGGTACGTGACTGTGAGTGGCCTGCCTGGGCCGCAAGCGAGTCCGGCGGCCGGGTGGACAGCGAGGCGAGGCTGGGCGAGGACGCCGCGCCCCCCGCGTCCCCCGCGCAGGCCCCGCCCGCCTGGGGCAGGCCCCGCCCCGCCCCGCCCCGCCCCCGCCCCGCCAGAGCCCACCCCCTCCCGGCCGCCGCCATTGGCCGCGCGCGCCTCCGCCCTCGGCCTCGCACTTCCTGGCGGAGCCATGGCCGCGCACCCGGCCGGCCCACGGGCTCCGACGCCCGGGCCCCGCCGCCCCGACCGCCCGGCCCCGCCGTTCGGGATCCCCGCGCCGCGCCCGTAGCGCGCCCTCCCAGGTGGGCCTCCGCGCGCGCCCCTCTCCTGCCCGGGCCGAGAGCCGCGCGCCGTCCGGGGACCGGGGCGGGGGGCGGGCCTGCCTGGGAACGGTCCCCGGCCCCGCGAGCTGCGACCCGGTTCCGCCCCCGGGATCTCTTTGTGCTCGGGGGGTGGACCGCGGGGCCGGGGGCGAGCGGAGGGGCCGCCGCGGGGCCGGGGTTGGGGGATGGAGAGGGGGCCGCCGCCCCCGCAGGTGAGACAGGTGCGGCCTGTGCGGCTGGCCCGCGCGGCCCAGGTGAGTGACTGCCCTCGCGTCCCGCCGCGGGCGCTAGCCCCGGGCGCAACCCAGCTCCGCCTCCTCGCAGCCGGCTCGAGCCCGCCTTGGAGGTCGTGGTGCCGGCGGTTCCGCCAGGGGGTGCTGGGTCCGAGCGAGCTACAGAGGCGTCCCCGGAGACCCTGCCGGCGAGACCCGGGACGGGTGGGTGCCGGCGGGCGTCCGCGTCCACCTCCACGACGCTGTTTCCCGGAGCGCTGCGGTCGGGCACGTTCAGAGTCGAAACCCGGGGAAGGAGCCGGGAGAGGAGGCTCCCTGGGGACCCTCCCGTCCGGACGCGGCCTCGGTTCCCGTGTTTACTAAAAGACCTTTTACGCCTCACTGGGGATCGCCACCGTCCCTGCGTGTGGCTTTGACCCCTCACCTGCTTGCAGAAAGCACAGGAGGCAGCTGATACCTACACTCTTGTAGCAATGAGCCCCAGACCACTTGCCCGCAGACAAAAGGGAGCCTCCACAAGGGGATACTCTCTTTAGAAATCTTGGCCTAGAAAAGAAAGCTCTTAGCACTAAAGGCAGACCTGAGCCCTGGCTGGCTGCCTGCGGTGATGCAGACTGTGCTGTGTGACCTTGGGCGGGGCCGCACGGCCACCTGAGCCTGGGTGTCAGAAACGATGGTGGCACCTGTCTCAGAGGGTGAAGGTGAAACAAGGAAGTCAGGGGTGAGCAGTAGGTTGGATGCTGGTGTCCTTCTCTTCCCCCCTCTGAGCCCCCCAGCATCCTAGGAGCAGACAGAAAGGACAGGGGTGGGGACAGCTGGTCTTTGTCACGAAGTTGCTAGTTTGTCGAGAGAAATCTAGTTGGCCCTTCCTTCCCCCCAGGGAGCTGGCAGGGTGGACTGTGCCTGGATTTGTCCCCCCACCCTCCGTGGGAGCGCTGGAGCCCCCTCTGTGTGTCCCTGATTATCTTGACACAGAGCCGACTCCTTGTCACATTGTTCCTTTTTAGCAAAGGCTGTGTGTTCAGTTGGTAACAAATGGACTCTTTTCAACTCCGCTAGCAGGGGGAAGAATTCCTCCTTAAACCCTCAGTCCCAGTATGTGACTTGTGCCCATATTGCTAGCTTAATCCTTCCTCTGTGTGCCCCCCATCCTCCGAGGTCCCCCCAAAGCCCGGCTCTGTGCTGTTAGTGGGTTGCTTGACTTTTCAAAGCTGGAAGAAACCTTAACATCCCCTGATACACCAGCCCAGTCCATAGATTCAACCATGAAGTCTACAGAGGTTAACTTGCTTGTTCAAGTTTATCCTGCATGTTCCAGCCGGGGCATGGGCTCCCCCTGAAGAGGTTTCCTGCCTGTGGGCATTTTTTTAATGGTCAAGTGAAATAGCCCAGGGATTGAGAGCAGGAAAGCCTCCTTAGGTCTGCTTCTTCCTGTGTGTGACGCTGGGCAAGTTACTTCCCCTCACTGCCATCAGCTTCTTCCTTTATAAACTGAGGATAATAATAGTGCTGTCCTGGTGGGCTTGTTGTGGGGATTAAATCAGTGAGACATAGAAAACACTTAAGACAGTGCCTGTGTTTAGAACGTATTTTATACTTGGTAGTCATCACTGCATCATATCCTTAACTTCATGAAATTTTAGAAGTATGAGATTCATAAAGATTAGGCCACCTTCTACCAGGCATCCCAGTGAAGGGCCCATGTCTGTCCAGTTTTGAAGCTGGACAGACTCAGGTTTGATTCCCAGCCATTCACTAGCTTTGTGACCTTGAGCTCAATATCCTCATCGATAAAATGGGTTAAGTGACATCAGCCCGGCCAAATAGTTGTGGCAGTTTAATGAGATAGCACATGTCAGCTTGGTTCCAGGGTCATAGTCTGGGTTCTGAAATGATAACTGTTGTCATTATAATCTTGATCTCTCGAAAAGGCCTAATTCAGCTCAAGCATCCAAAGGTAGGTACTTGTAGGAGGTGGGCTAAAAGACACGATGTTGTCGGATTTTAGGTGAAAAAGGAACCCTTATTAAATGTTCTGTCTGATTCTAACCCTCTGATTTTTCCAGCTCTCAGAGGAAGGGCGTTCTTTGTAGAACCGTTTTTTCTCCCTCTTTTCCTCCACGTGACTGTTTCGCTCTTGCTGTCACTGATACGCGCCAGCAGAGCCTGCGATTCATGAATGGCCTCGAGTTATTACTACACGCTCAGAAGTCCTGTTCTTGTCGTAGGGCTGCGATCTTGTTTATGATGGAGGGAAGCCGGCAGACGCGAGTGTCTCGGCCGTACAAGATCAGCGAATCCTCAAAGGTCTGTGAATGGGTCGCTCGCCACCTGTGCACATTGCCAAAGAAGCATGAGATTTTTCTAATGAGCTCATTCTGATTGCACAGACTGATTTTCTGTCCTTGGTGTTGGTGTTAATCTCCTTAGCAATGACTAGAGGTGGCACAGGCAAGGAGTGGAAAAATGGTAAAATCAGAGAGAGCAGGGGTTGGGGGGTGCGAGGGGTGTTAGCGACACAACTTGACTCGTTTATCCCACACCTGGCATCTACGGGACAGGGTGGACGCCGTGGGATTTCTGTTTCCACTTGGACTCAAAAACTCCAAGGCTGTGTCCATCGAGAAGCCGGTCCCCAACCTTATCGTGGGGGCAACGCTTTGTGTACCTGGATGTTAAGGGCCCAGAGTCTTCCCCGGCCGTGACCTTCTGAGACCGTAGGAGCCAGTGTGGGTGGATTCTCCATGGCGAGGCTACCTACCTGTGGCACACTGACTACATCAGACTCACCCTGGGAGACGGGGAGGGAGCAGGTGTCTCATGAGAAGTGCATATGCCCGGCTGCACCCCAGACCTGCTAAGTTAAAATCTCAGAGCAGGACCTGCAAATCTATACCTTTAGCAAACTCCTCAGGTGACTTGGAGCGGCCCCTTCCCCCACAGCTGCTGTAGATGAGGTTTGGGGGGCCAGTTGGTGAGACCCTGTCCCAGTTTACACCTGTCTCTTTATGAACATTCATAACACCCTTTTCCTTCTTTAGTTTTTGTTTTTTATTAATTTTTTCGGCCGCACCGCAGCTTGTAGGATCTTAGTTCCCCGACCACGCATTGAACCCTGGCCCTCGGCAGTGAAAGTGCAGAGTCCTAACCGCTGGACCGCCAGGGAATTTTTTTAAAGTGTCCTTTTTTTTTTTTTTTTTTTTTTTTTAACGGTATGTGGGCCTCTCACTGTTGTGGCCTCTCCCGTTGCGGAGCACAGGCTCCGGACGCGCAGGCTCAGCGGCCATGGCTCACGGGCCCAGCCGCTCCGCGGCATGCGGGATCTTCCCGGATCGGGGCACGAACCCGTGTCCCCTGCATTGGCAGGCGGACTCTCAACCACTGCGCCACCGGGGAAGCCCTAAAGTGTCCTTTTTTGAAGATTAAATGTCATGTTTAGCTTAGATCATGCATTCTCCATGGGGCTGATATTGCTCACAAGGACATGAAATGGGTTCTTGGGGGTCTGGAAAGAATTTTACTCTTTTAAAGTATAAAGCTCTACGTATAATACATGCACAGATATATAGAATATATATCTTGCGTTAAAATGACATGGCAAGCTATTAGGAAAAAAATATCTTAAAAGCAGACTGAAAAAAAGATGAAGAAATACCATTTTAGATAAAGGGAGTTGGGAGCAGCCTGTAGATAAGAGGAGAAGAAGAGAGAACGAGGTTCGACAGATGTGTAAAAAAGAAAAACGGTGTAATTTTCAGGGGAGGTTGGTCCTCCTGAGAAATGCTCTCGTATTTCCATTTGAGTTGACTGAGAAGATTCTTGCCAAAGCCCGGCTTTATCTGCTGTGAAACCCCAGAAGGGTCTTGCTGCTGACTCAAAGGGGCTTTGTCTGGGAGCTTGGCTGCAGAGACAGCGTAGCTTTCTAAGTTCGACAGCACTAGAAATCTTTGTCCCTTCAAGCCAGATTCTGAGCTTGTCTCTCTCTGAATTGAAGCTTTTAGGAATAAGCTTCTCTGTCCCTTGGTTCGTTGTATTTATGTTCCTAACTCTTTTATATTTAAAAAGTGCCCAAATCATAATGTACCCTTGATTTTCTAGACATTCAACACACCCAGTTAAAGAACATTATCAAACCCTTCCAGCCCCTACAATCAAGACAGCCACTTAGGGCTTCCCTGGTGGCGCAGTGGTTGAGAGTCTGCCTGCCGATGCAGGGGACACGGGTTCGTGCCCCGGTCCGGGAAGATCCCACATGCCGCGGAGTGGCTGGGCCCGTGAGCCCTGGCCGCTGAGCCTGCGCGTCCAGAGCCTGTGCTCTGCAACAGGAGAGGCCACAACAGTGAGAGGCCCGCGTACCGCAAAAAAAAAAAAAAAAAAAAGACAGCCACTTGCCCAGCTTCCAGCCCTGCAGTTTTGCCTGCCCTTGAACTTATGTAGATGGAGTCAGGGGTGGGTCCCCTGGGTGCCTGGCTCGTTACTCTTGTCACCCTGCTTCTGAGGTTCACCCTGGTTGTTGCATGTGGTGGTAGATTGTGCCCTTCTCAGAGCGGGTGGAGTCTTCCACCGTGTGGCTGCCGCTGTTCATTTATCTGCTCTAAAATGTGTTGATCTACTTTGATGCTGAATTCTTTTTTCTTTTTTAATTATTTATTTAGTTAGTTTGTTTATTTATTTGGCCATGACACGCAGCTTGCAGGATCTTAGTTCCCCGACTGGGGATCGAACCCGTGCCCCCCTGTAGTAGAATCACGGAGTCCTAACCACTGGACCACCAGGGGATTCCCTGAGTTCTTTTTTAATATAAGATACCCCATGCCTGCTTTCTGCCCAGTGTTAGATCCTGAGTTTCTTCACCTGATTAAGGTGCTAAAGTAAGAAACAAAGGAATGAACAGGGTTAATACCACTGGAGAATGTTGCAGGTCGGAGTTTCTAAATTATATGAAACGTTGCAACTCAGTTACTGATGCCAGTTTAATGTTGGGAAGTCACATTTGTCTGTTTTTAGTTTTGGTCTCTGCTGCTGTACTAAATAACCAGAAATGGGCTGTAGTCAGGACCCAAGTAAAGAATTAAACGTGCCTACTTAGCCTAGAGACCCAGCTGTAGAAACAGTGGCCGCCGTCTCCCCTGCCCTGGCTCAGTGCAGCAGGAGGCTCCCCTGGTAGCTGTCATCTGGGGCTCTCCCCAGTCCCCGCCCCTCCCTAGGGCTGTTTCCCTTTTCACGCGGTAGCCTGGTGGGGGTGTGCCCCTATTTAAGTGGGGTAATTCCAGCACCCTCACCAGCTTGGAAACAACCAGGAGCCCGGGGTGGGCTGACAGCCCACCTGATGCCCCTCACTTGCTTCTCTGGGACCCTAGCCTTCACTATTACTCGGAAGCTTGCCGCTGTAGTGCCTTTTTCATTTCCTTCCTTCAGTCCGCACTCAAGAGGGGCCCCAAGCCAACATGTGTTGAAGCCCAGACCAGGCCAGCCTGGCTCTCTCTCTGAATAACCAGAATAGAGGGAGATACCTGTGTGTGGACCTACAAGAAACCATCCTGTCATGTAAGGTAGGAGAGCCTGGCTCTGTAAACCTGGAAGGGAAGGAAGCTTTAGGGAACGTCTGTCTGGTACCCTCAGAAGGTGAGGACGTTGCCCGAGACTGTTGCACAGACAGAGCGATTGATGTGGGAATTGGCCGGACGGGGAAGAACCACGGGAAGTAAAGTGCCCCAATTACTAATGCATCGGAGGCGGTAAGGAGCAGATCTGGAAGGCAAGAAAAATCCACCCCCCTGCCGTAGGACACATGTTGAGGAGTAACCCAGCAGGACCTGTGCCCCAGTCACCCAGCTGCTCACACCTGCTGAGCCCTCACCCACCTGTCTTCCTTTCCACCACCACTTCCCCTGGGGCTTAACGCCCGCCCCGCCCCTTTCCCCAATCGTCCCTGAATCGCCCTGCTACCTAGTTGACATTTCTGAGTGGTCTGTTTTTCCATATGTTGAATTTTCTTGTTGTTTTTATAGGGAATAAATACAGCAGTGTGAAATACCCTAATTAGTTCTTCCAGGGTATAGAAACCCTTGTCTGGGTCTGATTTTTCTTTGCATCTTCAAAAGCCCAGGGCAGGCAGATAACAGTCAAGCAATGTCCACCAACCTGAATGTATTGAATTAATTCCTATTAACTCTTCATATTAATTGATTTGTTAATTCCAGTGTAGCGTGGTGATGAAAGAAAGGTTTGGGCTCTGGGATCAGACCTAAGTTCAAATCCCAGCCCTGCCCCTCAGTCCCTGTGGGACTTTGGGCAAGTTCCTTAGTCTCTCTGAAGCTCACTTTTCCTCATCTGGAATAAGGGGGTTACAACTGACGTTCCGTTGGAGGGTTCCTGGGATGCTCAAATGAGAGTGTGCAGGCGAGTGCACGGCGCGGTCTGCGGCACATACAGCTCCCGGGAAAAGACAGCGTTCCTGCAATTTACATACATTTTCTGGCAATGACTGTTGAAGCCGTGTTTCTGAAAGTAAGATTCCCCAGAGCAGGTTAGTCTGGATATACTGCAGAGTCTCTGGGACCCTCTGCCTCCCTGGACTGGTCTCTGTAGCATAACTGTGGGCACCGCGACTCCGTGGGAACGGACGGTCACAGCTGCTGACTTTGCTCCCGCTCTCCTCGGGCCGGCTCTGGGCCATGTTCTGTCTCATGACCCCTTCCCCGCACCAGACCTGGGTGAGACCAGGAGCCGAGGCTCAGAGGCTGCTCGTGACTCACCCAGATCACACAGCTGCAGAGCAGTGGAGCTGGGGTTCCACCAGCTTCTGTCCGACTTGGGAGGCTACACCCCAGGCAACTTCACCCTCCCGATAGGACAGCGTTTTCGAACCTATGTGCCGTGACCCACACACACTAAGAAGGAAAGAGAGACAGGGAAGGAGGGAAGGAAGGAAACTTTGGGGAATTCCGTTTACAAAGAAGGAGGAGAGAGGGAAAACGAAACAAAGGGAAAAAGAAAGATTGAGTTAAAATTTTTATTTGTAGAGAAGGGAAGAAAGGAAATGTACAAATACATATGCACACATACAGGGAAACACCCTGCTTTTCTGCGAGGTGGTCTGACGCCTTGTTTCCTGTCCTCTCTCATTCCACTGTGTGTCAGTGCTGGTCGCGTAGCGCTAGCTGGGCCCCTGCGGTGTGGGGGCGGGTTGGCGGCCCCCTCCCCTCCTGACGCGCGCGCTCCACCGCCACCGCAGGTGTACCGCTGGGCCGACCACTCGAGCACAGTGCTGCAGCGGCTGAACGAGCAGCGCCTGTGTGGCCTCTTCTGCGACGTGGTCCTGGTGGCCGACGAGCAGCGCGTGCCGGCCCACCGCAACCTGCTGGCCGTGTGCAGCGACTACTTCAACTCCATGTTCACCCTCGGCATGCGCGAGGCCTTCCAGAAGGAGGTGGAGCTCATCGGCGCCTCCTACATCGGGCTCAAGGCCGTGGTGGACTTCCTGTACGGCGGGGAGCTGGTGCTGGACGGTGGCAACATCGACTACGTCCTGGAGACGGCCCACCTGCTGCAGATCTGGACGGTGGTGGACTTCTGCTGCGAGTACCTGGAGCAGGAGGTGAGCGAGGACAACTACCTGTACCTGCAGGAGCTGGCCTCCATCTACAGCCTCAAGCGGCTGGACGCCTTCCTGGACGGCTTCATCCTCAGCCGCTTCGGCACGCTGTCCTTCACGCCCGACTTCCTGCAGAACGTGTCCGTGCAGAAGCTGTGCGCCTACCTGGGCAGCAGCCAGGTGCAGCGGGAGTGCGAGCACGACCTGCTGCAGGCGGCCCTGCAGTGGCTGACGCAGCGGCCCGAGCGCGAGGCCCACGCCTACCAGGTGCTGGAGAACATCCACTTCCCCCTCATCCCCAAGAACGACCTGCTGCACCGCGTCAAGCCGGCCGTGTGCTCACTGCTGCCCCGCGAGGCCAACTGCGAGGGCTTCATCGAGGAGGCTGTGCGCTACCACAACAGCCTGGCGGCCCAGCCCGTCATGCAGACCAAGCGCACGGCCCTCCGCACCACCCAGGAGTGCCTGCTGTTTGTGGGCGGCGAGGTCTCCGAGCGGTGTCTGGAGCTCAGCGACGACACCTGCTACCTGGACGCCCAGAGCGAGCAGTGGGTCAAGGAGACGCCCCTGCCGGCCCGGCGGAGCCACCACTGCGTCGCCGTGCTGGGGGGGTTCATCTTCATCGCCGGTGGCAGCTTCTCACGGGACAACGGAGGGGATGCGGCATCCAATCTTCTTTATAGGTATGACCCCCGCTGTAAACAGTGGATCAAGGTGAGATTAAAGCCAGATTATTTCTTTACTCTTGAGGACTTTTGATCTCCTTAACCTTAGCCTTGACTGCCCCCCACCCCCTTCTCTCGGGCCTTGACCACCACCCTGCTTCTGAACGAGGTGTGACGATAAAGTGACAAGCCACATCATTCCCCCCACCCCCCCGGTTGGGGGTGGTGAGGGCTGACCGGCCACCTTCTGCAGGGACGGTCGGTGTCCAGAGCATCGCCGTGCAGTAGAACTTTCTTCACCGACAGAACCGTTCTTCATCTGCGCCATCCAATACGGTAGCCACCAGCCATGTGTGGCAGTTGAGCGCTTGAAACGTGGCCTGTGGGACTGAAGAACTGAGTCTTTCATTTTATTTCATTTTCACTAATTTACATCTGAGTGTAAATGGCCACAGGAGGCTGGTGGCTACCGTATTGGATGACACTGCTCTGGAAGATTGACCCACAGTTCTGACAACGTCCCCGTGTCTCAGAGTCTCCGCTCAGTTCCTCTTTGGGGCAGGTTTGGAGCTGGTCAAGGAGGCTACGAAGGCTCACACCTGGCAGGAGTCATGGCCCTTCAGCGGGTGTGGCAGCTGATTCCGGGACAGGCCTGGGTCTTGATGTCAGACCCAGGTTTGGGCCCCAACTTGGCTAAATCGTAGCTAGGGGTTTCAGACCAGTTCCTTGCCCGCTCCAAGTTTCAGCTTCTCCCTCTGGAAACGGGTAGGGGGATGCTGACCTTCCAGAGTCGGTGGTTGTGGCTCACGTTGATTGGCACATGTGCTCCTTCCCTCCCAAGAACCAGATGGCCACCCATGAAAGTCTGTCTCAATCTTTATACTCACACCTCAGTCTTCTTACTTAACTCGGTGCTCTTCTGAGCTCAAGGCTCAGAAGGGACTTGGATGACCTTTTGATTTTATTCTCAAAACTCTAAAACCAAGGTGTAAGTCTTGCACTTGCACTAGCAGGAGGCTCCCAGCTTTGAAGCCCGTCCTCCAAACCTTCATAGCGGTCGCAGCCTGACATGGTCTCCTGCGGGACCGTGTTCATTCGTGTGTTCTGCTTGGATGATTTAAAAAAGAAAGAAAAAGGCTTGGGTCTTCCATTGCTAATTTTCTGTGGAGCACCACTTTCTGCCCATCAACACGGATGACAATCAGCATTAATTTTTCAAATATCTGATTGTGGGGGGTGAGGGGAAAGATGAACTTTTATATCACGAAACCACTACATCAGCAGTTCTGACCTGTGTGTGCTGCAGAATTCCAGTCCACAAGGTCGGCCACGTGGCCAGACAGGTTTGGGGAAGTGAATCCTCCGTCCCCCTCTTGGGGATTCACGAGGTCTCGAGGGTCCTGGGGGCCCTGAGAAATCCCGCCTACAGAGCCCCCCTTTCTTCAAGTTTGGCTCCCTTCCCCAGGCTCATGTGGCCACCACCTCACCTTCCGGGGCTGTGCCTTCCGTGGAGCATGTTTGGGGATGCGGTGCTGGATGTTGATGCTGACCCGAGTTTGGGGAAGGGAAAGTACAGGTGTCTCACCTCCGCAGGTGGCCTCCATGAACCAGCGCCGCGTGGATTTCTACTTGGCCTCCATTGAAGACATGCTGGTGGCCGTCGGCGGCCGGAATGAGAATGGAGCGCTCTCGTCGGTAGAGACCTACAGTCCCAAGACCGACTCGTGGTCCTATGTAGCCGGCTTGCCAAGGTGATTGGGGTTTTGTGGCAGACCCTGCAGACATGGGGGCTTTGGGGTTACAGTTGAGCCCACCTCCCTCTCTGGATATTTTGGCCTTCCAATTCCAGGAAGAATCTCCTGGCTTGTAAATAACGGCGTGGGGAGCAGAGGGCGTGGTTGTCAGGGTGCCTGTTCTGGGCCATCGGACTGCCAGCGTCACCTCTGCCACTGAGACAAACATCCCTCTGTTTCTGAATCTCTTCACTTCCTGAGTTTCGGGGAAATGAGTGCTGGGTTCAGAGAGTGAGAGGTTTACTGAAAATTCCTCCGACTTTGGGCAGGAGGAGTACAGAGGGTGAGGGTTCCCTATCCTCCATCTGACTGCAGCAAGTGTCTTCACCCCACACTCTCTCTTTTTCCTCATCTGTAAAGGGGATGTGATGTCAGGACCACCCTGTCAAGGTGTCCATTCACTGCATTTGTTATGGTCACGGGCTTAGCAGAGGCGCCTGCCATTTATTTGAGCAGCTCCCTGTAGTGGAAGCTGCACGGCTCCTCGAGTCCCCGCCCGTCCCCCCACCCCACAGTAACTACCACCTTCAGGTAAAGGTTCCAAGAAGCCGATGAAGTAACACCTGGACACCTGTGGATAAGAGGATTGGACAATCATGATAGTGGCTGTTGATCACCACGTGCCAGCCTGGGCCATGTGCTTGATGGGATGAGTCCCTTGATATCCACAGTGATCCAGTGGGGTGGGTAATAACCCATGTCATTGATTACCCAAACCCGAATGACCGTGAACGGAGAGCTCACCGTATAAATCCTGACCATGTCCTGGGCAAACCAAGACCTGTGTTCCCCCAGGTTCAGGTCTTGTGTACCATCCCACTTTACGGATGGAGAAGTGAGGCTTAATTACATAAGAGTATCTGCCACTGTCACTTTCTCTAGGCCAGCCGGCGTGGTTTGTGTACCTTAAGTGCAACAACAACCCTATCGTTATTTTTTCTAAGTGGACCATCCATGTCCAGAGTTGGAGTAAACATAATCCACGATGCTGCCGTCATTAGGGCATGCATGTCCCACATTTGTTCCGTTTGCTTACTCACACCTTTTTTCATTCATTGACTGACTTGTATAATGAGACCTCCACGAGCCCACAGCCCAACCCAGGAGTCGAAGACGTTGAGCGGTAGCCCACCTGCCTGGGACCCATTTGCCCCGTGTGCGCTTCTCCCATCTGCCTGCTTCCCGCCTCCAGCTAAGGAATCACCGTCCTGAATGTCGTGACGCCGTTCCCTTTTTGTTCCACCTTTGTGTGCACTTTTTTTGCTGTTGGTAATTTCTTCTTTGTCTTTATATAGATCTCTTTTTTTTTTTTTTTTTTTTTCTTTTTGCGGTATGCGGGCCTCTCACTGTTGTGGCCCCTCCCGTTGCGGAGCACAGGCTCCGGATGCGCAGGCCCAGCGGCCATGGCTCACGGGCCCAGCCGCTCCGCGGCATATGGGATCCTCCCAGACCGGGGCACGAACCCGTATCCCCTGCATCGGCAGGCGGACTCTCAACCACTGCGCCACCAGGGAGGCCCTAGATCTCATTTTTTAGAGTGATTTTAGGTGTAGAGAAAATTGAGCAGAAAGTACAGAGGTTCCCACGCGCACCCAGCTCCCCCCGTTGCAGTAACTGGTACATCATTTCCAGCTAATGCACCAGAGTCGATACATTCGCTTTAACTAAGCTCTAGTTTACATTAGGCTCCCTCTCTGGGTTGTGCATTCTGCGGTTTTGACACGTGTATGATGATGCGTATCCATGATTACAGTGTCGTACAGAATAGTCCCAGTGCCCGAAGAATCCCTCGAGCTCCATCTTTTCATCCCTCCCTGCTTCCCCTGAACTGCTGGCAGCCACTGATACTTACTGTCCCTTTAGGGCTGACTTTTCCAGACTGTCCTGTACTTGGAGCTGCACTTTGTTGCAGGCCCTGCTTGATGTGTGATGGGACCAGGGCCACACGTGTGCCTCAGTAGCGTAGCGTTTCTAGCCCTAATGAGACAGATGCAGTCTTGTGATGATGCCCACTTCTCAGATGGGCAGAGAGAGGGCAGAGCTGGGATTCTGGCCCAGGCGGTCCGGCTGCAGAGCTGCCCGTGTGTCACCTGCCCTGCTCCATCTGTCACCCCCTCCCATCCTCACCACCCCCTCAGAGGGCAGCTTGTCCCCATTTTGCCGAGGAGAAGACCGGGTCCCCGGCTCACAGAGGCCCAGCCTGTGCAGCACTGAGCTCCTGTCTCTGTCGGTCTGTCCATCCATCTATCTCTCCACAGGTTCACGTACGGCCACGCGGGCACCATCTACAAAGACTTCGTGTACATCTCGGGGGGCCACGACTACCAGATCGGCCCCTACCGCAAGAACCTGCTGTGCTACGACCACCGGACAGACGTGTGGGAAGAACGGCGGCCCATGACCACGGCACGTGGCTGGCACAGCATGTGCAGCCTGGGGGACAGCATCTACTCCATCGGCGGCAGCGACGACAGCCTCGAGTCCATGGAGCGCTTCGACGTGCTGGGCGTGGAGGCCTACAGCCCGCAGTGCAACCAGTGGACCCGCGTGGCACCACTGCTGCACGCCAACAGCGAGTCGGGGGTGGCCGTGTGGGAGGGCCGCATCTACATCCTGGGCGGCTACAGCTGGGAGAACACGGCCTTCTCCAAGACGGTGCAGGTGTACGACCGCGAGAAGGACAAGTGGAGCAAGGGCACCGACCTGCCCAAGGCCATCGCCGGCGTGTCCGCCTGCGTGTGCGCCCTGAAGCCACGGCTGGAGGACAAGAAGAAGAAGGGCAAGGGCAAGAGGCCCCAGGACCGCGGCCAGTGACCCCGCCGCCGCCGCCACCTCCGGCGCGTCTGGAGACCAGCAGCCACGTGGTAGAATCCCGGAACCATTATCAACGACTTAGCAGCTTTTTTTACTTTTATGATTCTTGGTATTTCTATGATATCACAGTAACCGATTAAATATTCTGTATGACTTGACATACTATCTTGCTCGAATAATTAAAGCGGGGCCCAGGCAGGAGCGACCCCCTGTGTCTGTGCAGGGCTGCTTCCCACGTTGCGAACCCCCATGGGTGACCCCCCCCCCGACCGTCCCCCAGAGAGCAGCCAGGGCAGGGGTGACGCAGAAATTTTCCTATCGAAACGAAGGGCTGCGGTGGGACATGGCAGACTCCCTGGTCCACGCCTCCCCACACCTGGCTGAGCTTTGAAGAAAACAGGTTCCTGAGCCCCGCCTCAGAATGATCCAGTCTGAAACTACCAGGAGTGGTGTAGGGGAGCCTAGAAACTCCTTTAGCCGGTCCCTGGGACGACTGAGCGTCGGCCATGTTCGGAAATCACCGGCAAGGGCGTCTTTCCAGGTGGAGCACAGAGACCCACAGGGGGCGCCCGCGTGACCGAGAGCCACCAGCTTGCCGGCAGTCAGGCGAGCCGTGGGACTGCTCACCAGGGAGGTCTCCCCACCCGGATTTCTTGCTCAGGTGACTGCTGCTTCTAAATAATCCTGTTTCTCCTGGTTGGTCGTCTTCCCGAATTCTAAAAGGGGATAGATAATCAAGGAAGAAAGGTAAAAAAGGGCGCCTTATTCTGTGATTTGTGCTCTCGTCTTTTTACTGTTTCTTTTTTCTGGAACCCGCTGTTTCTCAGATTACTGATGGACTGAGCCCCACAGATCTCCATTTATCACTCAGGAAAGAAAAAGGGAGCCCGCAGAATGTGCCATTGTCTCCTGTGACTCCAGCTCTGAGAAGCCACAGGAAGCTCCCACACGAGTGAGTGAGGGCCCGTGGATCCCCAGCAAGGGAAGGTTGTCCGAGTACCTCCCTCGACTCCAGCGCCAGATCCTGGTCCTGGCCGTCCGTGCTGGGGGCAAAGTTCTTTAACAAGTCATGAGCTGTTTCCCCCCTCATTAAGTGACAGATGAAACAACGGCCAGGTCTCCTCCCAGGGGTTAAGCTCGCTCAGTCTATATAAGCTGTGAAAGTGGATTCCGCACCTCCTCAGGAGATGCGTGACCGGCCAGGCCTGGCTCCTGCAGTTACCGGAACTCACAACAGTAGCGTGTGCCATTTAAGGAGAGTTTGAGACTCGTGCCCAAGCCGCTGTGTCACACCAGGACGATGGGCATGGGGTGGGTTTTAATCACGAGCCAAGGGAAGCCTTAGTGATCTATACTGTAGCAGAGATCTGACTGCAGAGACGAGGACACTTCAAGATTTATCGTTAACATTGCTATTAGAATAAGAATCTCAGTTAACTTCTTTTTTCCTTTTTTGTCTCTTTACTACACTTCCTTTCCTTTCTCTCAAAGGTTTACTGTGATTTTGATTGGCCCCTTTCTCTAGTAACCAGGAGAGCTGAGAGCCACTTGGGAGCTGAAAGCTTCGGTACCCAAACGATTGCCCCCTCTCGTGAGACGGGCGACCTGTCTGCATATTTAGCTGGTTCCTTGCCTATGGAAGTCGCTAAAGGCTTCCAGACTCTTGAGAGGTTCTGCAAGGCATACAAACAGTCAAACCAGAAAAGTGTCCATCTTCTTGGAGCTCTTTAAAACAACATTTAGGTGTATTAAAGGCTCTGAGGAGTCCTGCATTAACTACTAACCCTCCATCAACCCAGCATTTCCAAACTTCATTGAGCCCGAAACCCTTCTTTTACCTCAAACCTAGTCCAGCCCTCCTCGAAACATGTTTTGCAGAACTACTGCCAATTTTGGGATAAGCTTACCCCCTTCCTGTTCCAGGAAAGGTTTCATTATTTGAAGACCCTTTAGAAGGCACAGAACCTGTGGTCTGTTCTCCCCACCTCAGCCCAGGTCATGAGCAAAGAGGTGGTCGTTCAGTCAGAATCCAGGGGCAGGCTGCGCTGAGCACATGGAAAGACCATGCGTGCTTTGGGGAGCCGGGAAGGCTTTGACCTTGGGAAGCAGACAGGCACGAATTTTTAGCCTAAGCCAGCTGTTGTGTTTTTGACTTCTAGGACGTGTTCCAGGATAAGGGTGCAGTGCTGGCCTCTCTTCTGATTTTCTTGTGCCTTGCAGGTTAACGTACCATGTCCTGCACCTCCTATTCTGTGATGTCTCCCTTGCCACTGTGAAGGCTGTTTGTGATTTACACGCCTTAGAATCTAATATGATTGAGGCGGTGAGTGTTCCTTTAAAGGTAGGGTTGATGAGGAAGTTTCCTTTTGGAGACCAACTTCAGATAATTGGCAGTGGCTCCACTGCGCTAGGAAAGGTTTTCGAGCTCACTGTGGTCCGTGGAGCGGAGCATCGTGACCCGTGAGCAGCGCCTGCCTGGCTGGATAAGGGAGAGTAGAGTGGTGGGACTGTGGCAGGTCTCTTGCTGTCTGTGGTTTTAAGATGGACATCACCGTGCTATGCAGTGCAGCTAAGATCGGAAGAAAATGGTTTATAACCCAGGTGGGCAGAGCTTGGGGATGTACTTATGCAGGTGGCCATTAGAACTGCAAAATCACGATAGTGTGATTTCAAACCATGGTGATGAAGGCTTGGGTTCTCCTGGCTGCCATGTTGAGACAGAAACAGCAACTTTTGCCATTATTTTGTCAAACTCAGCGCTCCGAGCTGTTCTGCTAGAACTTTGACAATTCTTGGATCATCTTACTTTGACCTTTCAGAATGAGCCTGGTGGGCTTTTATTCAGGTTCTGATTTTTTTCTTTTAAAGAACTAGAGTTTTAACTTCATATTAGTGGTAGGTTTTGAGTTTGACCCTCACCCAAGTTGGAACCCTGTTTGCTTAAGCAGAGTAGAAAAGCTGAAGAATCCTGGTTACTTACAGTGGTCTTTCTGCTGTTTAAAATACACAGAGATTATCTTAGCACCTTGCGTGTGTGTACGGCTCAATTCGTATTTTTAACATCCTGCTGCTTTAGAAATCTAGAATACCAGGTAGGACTCCTTCTAGATCTTGATCTGAGCAGCAAACCTCATGTGTGTATTTATATTCTGAATGCCCCTCCCCTTGACCCTGAATGATAGGAACCCCAGAAGCCAACCCTAAAGGGTGTTCAATTTGGGATGGGAACCCAAATGCCAAAGGGAAGTGGAGTCCCTCCCAGGTCCCACTCTGAGTTCAGGTGAGTTCACCTGTGGCTCAAAGTGCCTGGCCCCTAAGCCAGGAGTGACCTTTGGGTGATTTGCAGCTGTGGGGGAAGGGAAAGGACCGCACCCTGCCACCCCAACCCCCTTGTAGACTTAGCAGCCTCCTCCTCCTCTTACCCTGGTCCTCCGTGGCACGTGGCCCTGCCAGCACCTCACTTAGCTTTTGGCTCTCGGAACTTTTGGCTAGAATCTCAGACCACTGGTCCCAAACCTGGAGGGGCAGTTCTAGCCATGTGGCGTGGACATCCTTGCTGTCTCCGTGGAGATTCTGAGCATCTTCAGAGGGAAAGGGGCAGAGTCCCCATCTCCAGGATAAACCTCTGAAACGTAGGGCAGCCCTCCGGGTGCTTAAGAGAGCCTGCCCTGTGTGTTCCCCAAGCCTGGCAGTTTTTAAAGTTTTTGAAATGTTTTGATACTTTTTGATACCATTTGCTAATAACCTTTTGTAGTTGCCTGCCGGGGTTCTCCACCTCCCCCCACCCCTCGAGCTTGCGCTAGAGAGCAGGCGTCCCCGGGTCAGCGCCAGGGTCTCGCCTACCTGTGGCTGTGACTCTCCTCCATGGCTGCGATCTGATACAAACTCTTGAATTGTGTAAGGGCACACGTGGCCCGGGAATGTGACTGTCTTGGACCCCCCAACTGAGCAGAAGGGCAGTGCTTTATGATGAGGACACTCTAACGCCCTGAGATGTTGTGCATTTCTTCCAAAGGTCCTACCTCAGCAGAATGTGCAGAGTTGAAAAGATACCTGGGGGCTGATCCATATATCACCTGTCCAGTACAGGTCGTTCCTCAACCCAGGGCGTGGCTGGGTCTTGAGTCACTCCCGTCCACGCCTCCTTTTAAAGAGACATTTTAACATGAAATCCACAGAAGCTGTTAACAGTGAACCATCCTGCACTTTGCAGAGTGACTACCCGTAGTTTTGGAGGTCATTCATTTCTTTTTTTTTCCCCCTTTTTACATGGGTAGAATTTGTGGCTTCGCAGGGTGTTTGGGGGTCTCAAGAAATTGTCTTTTGGTTGCCTTAGTTAAAAGAGTTGAATGAATGTACAAATTTTGGTGGTAGAGGGGGGCGGAGGAGAAGAACCCTCCCGTGTCAGTTTTCTTTGAGAAAAGGAACTCCACTTTTCAGAGTTACTTGAGCCGTCCTTACAGGTTTGCTTGCGGTGGAAGGAAAAGTCCTTTGGATCAACTGAAATCCATCATCACTACCAGCCCCCTTGCAAAATGAGTAAGATCTTTGATGATTAAGTATTGATAATTCATTGGGTATGTTCTGGCTACTCATGTTACCGAAATCTGTAATTACGTGTGTGCTCTTTTTTTAATTTGTTGCTTTTGTATTTGTAGTTGTATGACACCCAAAGCTTTTCTGTGTCTTACCTCTTCTTTAATTTTCTGCACGTTGATTTTTCCCCCCTCTGTTTTTAATTCCATAAAGAATATTCAATTCTCAAAACACATTAAACATGATTTGCCTGCTAGGGTCTGGCTTATTTTATAATCATATCCCTTAGTCTTGTGTGGTTATTGTAATAATCTTCAGTCCTATTTTCTCTGCCTAAATGAAAAAACTCCTTGCATGTTGAGCCCAAATATAATTTGGAAATTAACCAGACTGCCTTTCAGTGTCACGGCAGGCTGGGACGTTTCGATTCTGCTCTCACTGTGCTGCTAATTACTGTATTTTACCAGGAATTTCATTCAGATCCTTGATTGTAGCCCCAAGTCCTGTGACCGGAACTGAAACTATTTGCTTAAATTTGTGTCAGTTGGGGTAATTTGATAAGAAAAGAAAAACAGACAAGGAATGGGTTATGTTCATCAGAAAGATACAATAACATTTCTATAAGAACAGAGTCCCCTTACTGCCCTTAGGGCCCAAGAAGTGGAACATCGCTCCCCTGCACGGACACCAGCAAGCCGACAAGCCCAGTCACGGTCCGGCGTTTCTTCCCCGAGCGTTTGGCAGTTCAGCTTTGGGAGGATGGTGGGAAGTACCTGCCATGCATATCACACCTGGAAACTGGATTCAAATTTGCCTCTGAGCCAGTGAGCTGCCCCAGATGGGACACCGGCTACCAGATGCTAAATTTGCCTGGATTCTTTCATTTCCAGAAGAATCTTAGGTTAGAAACGATACTCCTCCCCTTTTCCGGATGAAGCACCCAGAGCTCGAGCTAATTATCTTACCCAAGTGCAATTACCTTACCTCCCCAGCAGGTCCGCACTCGTCTTGGTGTGGGTCCTCTTGAACAGAGAGCCTTAGATGAGGACTTGGAGCTGGTCCTCATGTTCCCAGGAAGCCCAGCGAGACCAGGAAGGAGGAAAAGCTGCTCATCAGGTGCTTTACCTACGGCTAAGTAGGAGGCGCCCCCGCCACGCCGTGGCGTAAAGCCATAGCATCAGTTATTTTTGCTGACAAATCTGAGGGCTGCCTGGGCTCAGGTAAGCAGCTCTCACCTGGGTCTCACACAGTCCCGGCCAGGTGGCGGCTCCTGGAGGCTCACTGCCCCTCCCCCTCCTTCCTTTCCCTCTGCTCTGCTGCCCCTGCCCCTGCCCCATCCCACGGGTCTCTCTCTCTGGTGACAGAGATGGCACCTCTCAGCGGGAAGCGGGGGCGGGTGGGTATCAATGAATTGGAAAATCCCACAGGAGCCCGTGTGTTCCCACACGTCCTCTGCCCAAGGAAGAGGGGCGGAAGCTCCCAGAGGCCCTGACAACCTCCGCTCTGGGGCTGCCCTGCTCACCGAGCTGGCTCTTCAGTGTCTGGGAGGACTTGGGGCAGAGAGAAGCACCGTGTGTGACAGAGGGGGATGTCAAGCTGTCAGCTTGAGGCCAGCGGGGCCCACCCTGTAGTGGGATCAGAGGAGGGCAGAGGGTCTGTGTCGGATCCCAGAGGCGCCTGCTACGTCTGGAGCTGGATTTTAACCCGAGTCTGCCAGCTCAGACCCAGCTCTTTCAACTACCTGAAAACGATCACCATGTACGTTCCCTGCGTGGGATATTATGTCCCCAGAAGGCCCTGCTGGGGTGCACATATGTGAGCTGAGGGGCTAACGAGGGAAGCCGTCAGCTTTCACTCAACCACAGGCACAGATGCTGTCCCTAACGCAGAATTAGCAGAGAGGCAGTGGGTGCAGGACAGGCAGGTCTGCAGGGGGCTGGGGGAGGGGAGAGAGAGGACCCAAGCCCCTCTCTTCAGATCCACCTACAGATGAGGTCCACACCTCATGTCGGCCGAGGCCAAGGCCATTGTCTCAAGGACCTACCTGCGTTCTCCGTGGAGCTTGACAACTCTGAGTGTGCTCACAAAGCTGCCACACAGTCACTAGGTGTCCGCTTTGTGCCAGGCAGGCACCAAGGGGGGGTGAGGGGGGGATATGGTGGTGAACAGACAGCAAGACGTCCTCCCCAAGGACTTACATCCCAGTGGGAGAAACAGACCAACAAACCCAGGTCAGGTAGGGATAGCGACAGAACGCACTGAAACCCATCGAACTGTACCCTTAGATGGGCAGATGTTATGTGTGGGAATTATATCCCAGCAAAGCCTTTTTCTTTTTCAAACTCTGCACGGGGAGTTCACATGGCAGGTCAGGGGAACAAAAGGCGCTGAACGAGAGAGAGTTGGGGGCAAATCACAGAGCATCTGAGCAGCAGAGGGGGAAAGGGATAGAAGGCAGGAGACCCATCAGGAGGCCTCTGCCATCGCCGCATCCGCTCCAGTGATGGGGGCCGGGAGCAGAGACTCCCCCATAAATGCCCGTGGGAACACACCCCAGCTGTCCCAGCTCCCTATTGCTGGGGCTCAAAACAACTTAATTATATTTTACAATATGGTAGGCCAGGAATTGGTGTGGGGCTCAACTAGGAGATGCTACTGCTCCACGTGGCTTCAGCCGGGGTCCCTCGGTATTACAACCTCACTCGTGTGGCAGCTTTGGAGGGGAAGGCTGGCTTCACCTGGGACCTACAACTGCACCCCTGGCCTTTCCCACGGAGTGGTCTCAGAGAAGGCTGAGGAGTTCCCGCCTGCTGGCTCAAGGCAGCCCTGTCCTAAGAGATAAGAGGTAGATGCCACCTATGTCCTTTTCTAAAAATAACCTGCAGTAAAATGTACTCTGTGTGTGTGTATAGTTCTATGAATTGAAACAAATAACCAATCAACTATTCACTGCAAAAATTAAAGCCCAACAATGGGTGAATGGGTAAACAAAATGTGGTCTAACAAGATGGTGGAATATTACTTGGCCATGAACAGGAATGAAGCACTGACGTGATGATGTGGATGAACCTTGAAAACATTGTGCTAAGCTGAAGAAGCCAGGCACAGAGGACAACGTATTGTAGAATTCTGTGTATATGCCGTGGCCAGAACAGGCAAATTTAGAAACAGAAAGTAGATGAGTACTTGCTTAGGGCTGGGGTGGGGATGAGACAGGATAGGGGTGCAGGAGCTAAAGGGTATGGGTTTCTTTGTGTGGTGATGAAAATGCCCTAAGATCGACAATGGTTGTAGTTGCACACCTCTGTGACTATATGAAAAGTCTTTGCCTTGTATAATATGTGAATTACATCTCATTAAATGTGTTTAAAATATGAAAGCAGTAGTAATTCACCCCGTTCTCTGAGTTTCCTGTGTTAGTCTCCCAGATAGCTACAGGTTGAGCGCCAGGATAGAAGAAACCTCCCTAATTGGGTTCTAAAATTGGGGATAAAATGGTAAGCATAGAGGTAGTGTTGATTTCAGGCCCACCAGGGAGCAATTCTGTGTGTGCAGACCTCGTGGCATCCTTCAGAAGGCACCCTAGAGAAGGGGTCCTCCAACAGTGGTCCCTGGAGCAGCAGCATGGGCATCCCAGGGAGTTTGGGAATGCAGATTCTCAGGCCCCGCCCCCGATCAGCTGCCTCAGCCACTCCTGGGGTGGGCCCCGGCGACGAGTGTTTTTCACAAGCCCGCCTGGAGAGTCTCACGCATGCTCGGTTGAGAATCGCTGCTCTCTAGAGGGTTGTCTCCTTTCTGCACCCAAAGGCTTTCCTGAGCTGTGAGTTGGCCAGATCTCCAACAGCTGTGCCTGGTTTGCACTGGCCAAACCTGAACCGTGGGGCTTCCCTCTGGTTAAATACAACCCAGCCCAGGGGTAGCTGAAGCTTTGAGCTTGAGAAGGCTGGTGCGGTCTTGGAGCAAACCCCTGCAGGGGCCACACACCTGCTGCATCCCAGGGAAAGTGAGCCTCATCTGCGGACTTCCTGTTGATGGGGGGGAGGGGAGGAGGCAGGAAGCCCTGGGGTGTGGCCCAACCCTTTGAATAGGAGCCAGCATCCGCTGGCTCTGGGACTTCACGCTCGGCCCAATGGAATCATTTTACCCGGCGTGCCACAACAGTGATGATTCATCTTCTCAGGGGTCACCTAAAGGCGCTAAAAATATATCACTCTTATATGCAGTTCTGAACTTCTAAGTGCCCCAATGCTGTGGGCTTTCTTTTTTTGTTCCAGGCTGAAATTCAAGAGACCAGGATTCCAGTCTGATCTTTGTAACTAATTAGCTTCGAAGAAGGCTGTGCTTGGTGTCCCCTCCTTTCAGAATGGGGACTAGGGCTTCCCTGGTGGTGCAGTGGTTGAGAGTCCGCCTGCCGATGCAGGGGACACGGGTTCATGCCCCGGTACGGGAAGATCCCACATGCCGCGGAGCGGCTGGGCCCGTGAGCCATGGCCGCTGAGCCTGCGCGTCTGGAGCCTATGCTCCGCAACGGGAGAGGCCACAACAGTGAGAGGCCCACGTACCGCAAAAAAAAAAAAAAAAAAAAAAAAACCAGAATGGGGACTAGATCCCACCTCTGTGACATGGATGGAGCACGGGGCTGTGCATCACGAATGTGGGGTATTTTGTGGTTTTTTTTTTTTTTTAAGATTTTGGCCACACCCCACAGCATGTGGGATCTTAGTTCCCTCACCAGGGATCGAACCCATGCCGCCTGCATTGGAAGGCAGAGCCTTAACCACTGGACCAGCGGGGCAGTGCCAGGAATGTGGGTTTTAGCTTTGGCTCTGTCACATGCCACCTGGACAAGACATTTTATCTCTTAAATCTCAGTTCCTTACACTGTAGGATGAGATGTCCCTCAGGGTGTGACCTGCATCACCCTTGTCCCCTAAACAGCTGCCTGAAGGAGCTCTGGTCAGGAAATACGTGGGGGACTGTGGAGGTGAAGTCCCGCTCTTGGAGATTCACATCAGGCTACACATTTGTATATTACAGCCTATGAAAATCCCATTAAAGACATCTACCTTGGGAATTCCCTGGCGGTCCAGTGGTTTGGACTCCACACTTTCACTGCTGAGGGCGCGGGTTCGATCCATGGTTGGGGTACTAAGATCCCACAAGCCGCGCAGCCAAAAAAAAAAAAAAGTTACTTACCTGACTATAGTTAACCCAGGATTTCCCGAGCTTGTTTGCCCCTGGCCCCTTCCCTGCTTTTTCCTCTGTTAATAACTTTAGAGACTTTATCTCATCATAACACCTCTTGGGGAATAGGAAGCTAAAAGATTTCTGTGTCCCATCAATTCTGACAGTCAAAGATTCAGCGATTGTCCCATCACCCACTTGGAAATATGCCACAAAGATGTCAAAGAAGATGGTCAGCTGATTTTTTAGGATTCCCCATGGAGGACATTGGCTTGATGTGGTTACTGTGTTTTAAGGTCTGGCTTTTAATTTTGCATACCTAGAATCTTGATCTGGTTAATGCATCTGTGATGGTTAATATTATGTGTCAACTTGGCTGGGCCCCAGTGCCCAGATATTTAGTCAAACATGACTCTCAGTGTTCCTGTGAAGGTATTTTTTGGGTGAGATTAACATTTAAATCAGTGGACTTTGAGTAGAGCAGAATGCCCTCCATTACGTGGGTGGGCCTCATCCAACCAGGTGAAGGCCTTAATAGCACAGAGACCAACCTCCCCAGAGCAAGAGGGAATTCTGCCAGCAGACGGCCTTCAGACCTGAACTGCAGCACTGGCTCTTCCCAGGGTCTCCAGCCTGTTGCAGATTTTGGACTTGCCAGCCTCTGTAATTGTGTGAGCCAACGCCTTAAAATAAATGTCTCTCTCTATATATACATACACATCCCATTCTTTCTGCTTCTCTGGAGAACCCTGACTAACATGGCACCCGTAAAAGAACAGACTCAAGGAACTCACTACATGAGCCAGACTCTGAAAGAATTCAGCAAGGGGAACTCCTTCCAAGAGCAGACTTTTGCCGATGCAGCTGGTCACCCACTTTATGGGGAAAGAGAAGTAACCTGAGATAAGAATATATAGAGATTCACGGACAGTGATAAATAGCTTCATTGGTTGGTCAGAGACCTGGAAGAAAAAGAGGACTAAAACCAAGCGTGTAGGGGTTTTTTTTGTTTGTTGTGTTTTGTTTTGTTTTGTTTTGCGGTACACGGGTCTCTCACTGTTGTGGCCTCTCCCATTGCGGAGCACAGGCTCCGGACGCGCAGGCCCAGCAGCCACGGCCCATGGGCCCAGCCGCTCCGCGGCACGCAGGATCCTCCTGGACCAGGGCACGAACCTGCGTCCCCTGCATCGACAGGAGGACTCCCAACCACTGCACCACCAGGGAAGCCCAAGCATGTAGGTTTTTGTATCACATGCCATGTTCACTAGAGAGCATTCACCATGGAAGAGGCCACCCCAGTGCTGACACAACAGGCTTACGACCAGAGTAGCCATGGCAACAGGGGTGAAGGCTGTGCATGGGCTCCTTTTACCAAGGCTCATCTAGCTGTTGCCACTGCCACCAACGTAGACCAGTGTCACGCCCCACATATGGCACCATCCCTCAAGGAGACCCACCTACCGCTTGGCGGCCAGTTGGTTACATCGGACCCCTAAGACCTTGGAAGGCTCAGCAATTCATCTAGACCGGAATTAATGATAATCCAGGTATAGGTTTGCTTTTTCTGTCCAAAGGATCTCTGCTAGCGTCACTATCTGATGGCATACAGAATGCTTGATCTGCTGACATGGAATCCAACATAACATCCCCTTGAACCAGAAGACGCATTTTATAGGAAAGGAGGTAAGGAGGTGAGCATATAGCCATGGAATTCCTGGTCCTATCACCTATACCAGAAGCTTCCAGCATGATAACATGACAGAAAGATCTTTTGAAAGCACAGTCAAGGTGCCAGCTTAGAGATGATTCCCTGAGAGTTTGGCATACTATCTCCCCAAATGCAATCTACTCCCCAACTTAACTACCAATAGAGTATGATGTGTCCCCAAAAAGTAGAATACATTGGCCCTGGAAGCAAGGGACAGAGAAGCAGATTTGGTCCTGGTCAGTACCACTCCCAGCGACCCTGTAAGAGGTGTGCTTCTCATCCCTCCAACTTTTGGCTCTGTGGGTCTAGAGGTCCAAGTTCTCAGAGGAGTTAATGTTTCCACCTAGGGACACAGAACGGTCCCCATTAGACTTTAAGCTCTGACTTCTACCTGGTGGAAAACTTTAAATGTGTGGATCTTATGGTATGTCAATTATATCTCAATAAAGCTGTTATAAAATAAATGAGTAGGGCTTCCCTTGTGGCGCAGAGATTAAAAGTCCTCCTGCCAATGCAGGGGACACGGGTTTGAGCCTTGGTCCAGGAAGATCCCACATGCCACAGAGCAACTAAGCCTGTGTGCCACAACTACTGAGTCTGCTCTCTAGAGCCCATGAGCCACAACTACTGAGCCCTTGTGCCACAACTACTGAAGCCTGCGCACCTAGAGCCCATGCTCCGCCACAAGAGAAGCCACCGCAATGAGAAGGCCACGCACCGCAATGAAGAGTAACCCCCACTCGCCGCAACTAGAGAAAGCCTGCGCACAGCAGGGAAGACCCAACACAGCCAAAAGTAAATTTATATAAGAAAAGAAAGTGATACATCAAGAAGCCAACAGTGTTTGTCTTTGAAGAGAAATGAGTTTTTCTTCTTTCTACTTCGCTTTACTCTCTTTAACACTTTGAGCTTGTATTGCCTTCATAATCGGAAAGAATTAAAACAAACTGGCATCTCACAAGTAGGATGGAGACTCAATCTCCTGCCTCTGACCTTTCATCCCATTTGTCTGAGGTCATGGTCCTAGTGGGGGTAATGATGACAGGTGCTTGGGTGCCCCTCCCCCTCTCCCGGGAGGCTACCCTCCCCAGAATCTGCTCATGAAGTTAAATTCAAAATCATTGTATAACCAACGTATCCATACTGCTAACAGCAGCAACACTATCTTATATGCAAAACACTTCTATTTAATCATAGAGCAAGTGCAGCATAGTAATTACCTATCAAATGGTAATTACGGTTTTATTATTTTTTAAACTTTCATGAAAAGAAAGCATCTTAAATTGGAAAGAAACAATCCATGTCACAAGCCAGTTAGTCAAAAAATGTTTGTCTGTATGGAGGGCCCAGAATGATCATGGTAACATCTACCCTTTATGAAATGCTTATCATGGACCAGGCATCCTGCAGAACCCTTGGGATTTGAGGTCTCTTCACTTCCTTGATGGAGATGCATCTTGTAAATCACGAGATTAGAGATGAAGAACCAGAGACAGAAAAATTAAATCTCTTGTTGAGGGGGGCAGAGTTGGAATTTAAGCCTTGGAGCAATTTAAGCAATTTAAGCCTTGGAACTCAGAAGTGGGGCAATGTTAGCCAGCATGCTGCATTGTCAGTACAGGTGTGTTCTTAACCTCTGTTCACAAAGGTGTGTTGATGCAAACGAAGAAAAAAATAAGGCACTATGCCTCTAGAGGAGAACTGTCATTCCCTTGGCTTGTGTTTCTCTCTCCCATCAGACTGAGAGCAACCAGAGAGGTTCTGTTACCGAACGCAAGTTTGCGTGCCCGACACACAGTGAGGCCACACAAACTGAAATGCCCGAGTTTGGAGCAGAGAAAGGTTTATTGCAGGGCTAAGCAAGGAGAATGGCTAGCTCGTGCTCAGAAAAAACCCAAACTCACCAGTGGTTTTCGGGGAGATGTTCACATAGGCAAAATTTGGGGGAAGGGCTGCAGGGCTTGTGACTTTCATCTGATTGGTTGGTGGTGAGGTAACAGGGCGGGGCTTCAGGACTCCAGTGCTCAGCCTGAAGTTACCATCCTCCACCTGGGTGCGGGCCTTAGTTCCGCAGAAGAACTCAAAGACATTGTTACGGGGAATTCCCTGGCGATCCAGTGGTTAGGACTTGGCACTTTCACCGTCATGGCCTGGGTTCAATCCCTGGTCTGGGATTCCACAGGCCACATGGCAAGACCAAAAAAAAAAAAAAAAAAAATTGTTTATGTATATCCTTTGAGGAGGAGCCAGGACCCTGCCCCATGGCTGCACTATTGTTTCTTGAAGGCTCCTCCTTTGTTTCTGCATTCCTTCCCTTCCCTGGTTAGCAACCATTTGGATTTGCCCTCTGGAACTCAGGGAAGGTCAAGGAGGCTGAATGAAGCCTATTTCCTACAAACAAGAAACAAGGACACAGAAAGGGCTTATACCCAGGACGGCCCCACAGGATCCTGCTCCATTTCCTAGACTGTCCCATCTACCCAGCCCAGCAAAACAGAAATCCGTATGCCGTTTGGATAACATTGCCTCTCTCTCACCTTCCACAACAGTTGATGAGTTCCAGGACATCAACATCTTTCAATTCTTTCTCCTATGAACCAGCTCCTCTGCAGCATTCTCTTCAGGATGGCTTAATTGGGAAGTCTATGAATTTTCTCTAGCTTCAGGTATGGCTGTATCCAGGAGTTCACAGAGTGTCTCCAGCCTGGGATTCAGTTGCAGGCTCTTAACTAGCACCAAGTCCTATCTGTTTGTGCTCCTCCAACCTCACCACCTTCCCAGCCCAACCCCATCCATTTATCTGCCAATCCCTGAGACGTCTTTCTAAAATGAAAATGTGATCACCGAAAGCTTTCAGTGGCAGGATATCTTAACTCCTCCCTTGTCACAACCTGTCATATGTCGAGCTCCCCAATCTCACCTCCCACTTTTTTTCCCCACATGCCATATAAAGAAAAATTATCCCCGGTTTGGAACACTGGACGCCCTCAGGATGTTATAGCAGACTACCACAGCTTTGTTCTCAAGTCTGCCCAAGGGTCATCTGACTCTCAAGGCATCAGGAGCCCCCTGAGGGAGTCACAACCCAGATTGCTGGCCTGCCTCCTCCTGGAATTTCTGATTTGGTGGGCCTGAATTTGGGTGGAGCCTGAGCATTACATTTCTAATAATTCCCTGGGACTGATGCAACTAGTCCAGGGACCACACTTTTTTTTTTTTTTTTTTTTTGTGGTACGCGGGCCTCTCACTGTTGTGGTCTCTCCCCTTGTGGAGCACAGGCTCTGGACACGCAGGCTCAGCGGCCATGGCTTACGGGCCCAGCCGCTCTGCAGCATGTGGGATCTTCCCAGACCGGGGAACGAACTCGTGTCCCCTGCATCGGCAAGCGGACTCTCAACCACTGCGCCACCAGGGAAGCCCCAGGGACCACACTTTAAGAACCTCAGCTCTAGGGCAAATTTTTCCTGGAAAGAGCCAGATAGTAAAGATTACATGGGCCAGATGATCTGTGTTGCAACTATTCAACTCTGCTATTGCAGCAGGAAAGCAGCGAGAGGGGATATGTAAATGCATGGGCTTGAACGTGTGTGTTCTGATAAAACTTTGTTTACATAAACAAGCAGTGGGCCTTATCTGACCCGGAGTTTGCCTCTCCAAGGAATGGTCATTTTGTTTGACTTATTATTTATCATTAGGACCTACACTCTGTCAACTTAGATGTTGACTTGTAGGAGTATTAGTAAGTTACAAATGACTCTTGTCCCACAGAGATGAAAATGATTTACTTCCGGAAGAAAAGATAGCCCCAAATGCTACCATTTTATCGCCTTGCAGGGCATTAACCTTTCTGCGTTGGACTTTATCATTTTATTCCAGCATTCTTTCTCTCATTAACTATACAGACTCAGTGTCTTGTGTTCTCCCTTGAACCCACCCCCGACCCTGCTGCTTTTCCTGAGCTAAGCGAAACTCTGACCTGGGCTCACTATTATATTTGCATGTCATGTTTTAACTTTTGGAAAATGACACTTGCACACCGACAATAATAATGTATTTATGGCACTCATTTGGTGGTACGTGACAAAATTCCAGTCCAAAGTAGCAAAAGTTTGAAGGGGGTGGGGGTCTCAGTTCATGTGGAAATCCGAGTTGTCTCCAGTCTCAAGCTGCTGTACCCAAGGGCTCAAGAAATATTGTCAGCTCTCTCTCACCTGTGTCTCTGTCTCTGTCTTTCTCTCCCTCTCTCCATCTTGTCTCTGCTGAAATCTGCTTGGCTTCTTTTTTCTTTTTTTTAATTGAAGTATAGTTGGTTTGCAATATTGTGTTAGTTTCAGGTGTACAGCAAAGTGATTCAGTTATACATATTCTTTTCCATTATGGTTTATTACAGGATATTGCATACAGTTCCTGCTTCGCCTCTAGAGGGGATTCTCATGTGACCACAAGTTGCCCGCCCACTAGAAGCCTGGCATTCAGTGTGTGGCCCCATTACAGTGCTTGTCTTTGTCTCGTGGGCTCTGATATATCCTGGGAGCAGTTCGATGGACCCAGCTTGGGTCAGGCGCCCTCTAGGAGCCAAACACTTAGCTCAGTTGATGAGAATCATCCTCTGATTAGCTGGGTCCAGATCAGGGCCTGACCCTGGGGTAGGGGAGCGTGGGAGCTGCCCGCCCCCCAGAAGGACCAAGATGATTCTGGAGTAGGAGTGGGGTGCTGGGCAGACCAGCATAATTCTTCTGTTACTACAGATGACTACTGTAGTCTGCTACTACTACTGCTGTTTCTACTGTGCCTACAACAACAATAACAACAACAACAAATAATAATAATACCTTGTATTTGTTATTGAGTCCATGCTAAGGAGCCAACCCTGTGCCAAATGCTTGACCTTCCTAATCTGCCTCCCATCACAAACAGCTCTACATTCTTCCTACCGGCATTAGCTCCATTTCACAGAAGAAGACACTGAGGCTTGGAAAAGCTAAGTACCTCACCCAAGTTTACGCAGCTAATAAGTGACAGGGATTGTGACCCAAGTCCATCCAAATCCGAAGTTTGTGTGGTTTCCAATAGTGCTTGTGCTGGGGCTTGCAAGATGAATAAATTAGGAGTCTGCAGGTTAGATTGCAGGGATTAGGGAAGGGTGTTTTAGACAGAGGGAAGGGCACTGCTAAGCTATGGAGCAGTGGGAGACCACGTTGCGACTGGGAAGGCAACCCAGTAAGGCCATGGCCAGGCCAGAGAGCCTCACGGTACTTCTCTGTCCAGGCTGCGTGTTAAAACACCTGGGGGGAGGGGGACTTCCCTTGTGGCCCAGTGGTTAAGAATCCACTTGCCAGTGCAGGGGACACAGGTTTGAGCCCTGGTCCGGGAAGATCCCACATGCCGTGGAGCAACTAAGCCCGTGCGCCACAACTACTGAGCCTGCGCTCTAGAGCCTGTGAGCCACAACTACGGAGCCTGTGCGCCACAACCACTGAAGCCCGGGCACCTAGAGCCCGTGCTCCGCAACAAGAGAAGCCACTGCATGAGATGCCCGTGCACTGCAATGAAGAGTAGCCCCTGCTCGCTGCAACTAGAGAAAGCCCGCACACAGCAACGAAGACACGATAAGGCCAAAAAAACAAAAAACAAAAACCTGGGGGGATGGGGTGTTCATTAAACGCACCCAGAGATTTTGATTGAGTTGGTCTAGGATTGGGTCCCAGTGTCAGTATTTTAAAACTATAAATAGAAGCAAAAGCAAAAACTCCTCAAGAAGTTTTAACATAACAGCACAAACATGGTAGCAAAGTCCAGACTTTGGAGGCAGATGACTGTTGTTGCTAAAGAGACAAAGACCAACACCAGTGGCAGAGCCATTCTAGGACCCAGGTCACCTGGTGCCCTGTTATAGTGACATGGTAGTGTAAGCAGATACGTTAGGGGGTCCCTTAAAGGAATGGCTTTCTTGACATACAAGAAGCCATTTTGGCCTAAGCCATTTTGTGAGCTAAGCCCGGCCACCATGCTTGCCCTTGAATAGGTCTCAGTCATCAATGATCTTAAAAGAACACAGGAATGCAGGAATAGAGAAAAGGCAGTGACAAGCAGAGTCTTAGTTCCTCCACAAGGGATGTACATAATAGTATATCTTTGAGTTCTGCAGGAACTAAGGCCCCCACCCAGGTGGAGGATGGAAGCAGGATGTTGACCCTCCTGACTTCAATCAACTAAGACTTGGGCTCTGTCGACCTTGGCCCCAATTCTATGCCAAATCCTCCTCTGCTCATGCCCCTTCATGAATTGGCATATTCCCTTAGCTTCAAACTTCCCCACTTTGGCTCTTGGGGAGACACTGCTTTGGGAAAGATCCTTGGTGTTCTCCTCACTTGCTGCAAGTGATGATAAGTACTTCCTTCTCTCCATCTTTGTCTTGGTTGTGTCTATTGGCCTGACAGCCCCCAAGAGAAGAACCCAGGCTTCAGGTAACAGTAGGAGAGCTACAGAGCCCAACAAGGTGCTTGGCGGGGAGGTGGGAGCAGTTTTACTGCTCAGCACACAGCCCTTGTATGCTGAAAAGCCCTTGAAACTGAAGGGCTTTTCAGAGAGTAAAGGTGCAGACACAGTGAAACTTGAGTTATTTGAAGGCAGTGAGGATAGAAGTTACGGCCAAGGTCTCAGGCATCTGACAGACCTGGGTTCAAATCCTGACTTGACCAGGGACTAGGGGAGGGAGCTAGGGTAGGCAAATCCACAATTTGCTCATCTGTAAAATGGGGCTAATGATAAGAGTTCCTCTTTCATAAGGTTGTGGTGAGTGTTACATAGGCCTATAGACACAAAATATCAACCCAGAGCCTAAGTAGTGAGTGTCATCAGGGATTACCCTCCCTATACATGACTTAATGTCCATCCCCTGGGTGATGAGGTCCTGGGGACTCAGGAGAAACACAAGATTTGCCCGGTGTCTCCACAAAGTCTCCTGCAGGTGAAAAGGCTAATCTTCTAGTCTCTGCATTTTATTTTATTTTTTTGGCCGTGCCACGCAGCTTATGGGATCTTAGCTCCCCAACCAGGGATTGAACCCACGCCCTCGGCAGTGAAAGCGCAGAGTCCTAACCCCTGGACTACCAGGGAAGTCCCTAGGATCTGCATTTTAGTCCTTCAAAACATAAGTGCATAAAATTCAACTAAATACAGAGTTGGCTATCTCCATTTGCCATTAGACAATCTTATTAAGGGACAGGAATCCTAGGAATATGTCTGTGTCTGTGTTTTGGAGATTGTTTGGTGCCACAGACTAAATGTTTGTGTCCCCCACACCACCTCCCAAATTTGTATGTTGAAATCCATCCCCCAACATGATGGTATTAGAAGCTGGGGCCAGGGAATTCCCTGGCTGTCCACTGGTTAGGGCTCTGCACTTCTACTGCAGGGGCACAGATTAGATCCCTGGTCAGGGAACTAAGATCCTGCATGCCGCATGGCTTCAGCCAAAAAATTTTGCATACTAAAAAAAAAAAAAAAAAAAGGAGCTGGGGCCTTTGGGAGGTCATGAGGTCATGAGGGTGGAACCCTCATGTGTGACATTAGTGCCCTTATAACAAGAGCCCAGAGAGCTCCCTCCTGCTTCTTCTGTGTGAGGACACAGAGTAAAGATACCACCTATGAACCAGGAAGCAGGCCCTCACCAGACACTGACTCTGCTAGTGCCTTGATCTTGGATTTCTCAGGCTCCATCACTTTGAGAAATGAATGTTTGCTGTTTATAGAGTCTCAACTGGGTTGGGACGTCCCGGGGGCCTCCCACACATGGCTGGCAGTGGGTGCTGGCTGTCAGCTGGGAGCCCAGCCAGGGTGAGGACAGGGATTCTTTTTTTTTTTTTTTTTTTTTGCGATACACGGGCCTCTCACTGTTGTGGCCTCTCCCGTTGCGGAGCACAGGCTCCGGACGCGCAGGCTCAGCGGCCATGGCTCACGGGCTCAGTCGCTCCGTGGCATGTGGGATCTTCCCGGACCGGGGCACAAACCCGTGTCCCCTGCATCGGCAGGCGGACTCTTAACCACTGCGCCACCAGGGAAGCCCGAGGACAGGGATTGTTGATTCTCCTCCACAGGGTCTCTCTGTCACTTGGGCTTCTCACAGCATAGGGGCTGGTTTCCAAGGAAACGCTCCAAGTGCTCAAGAGAAAGGCTCAGCTTAGGAATCTACACAGCATCACTTCCATGGCCTTCTGTTGGTCAAAGCAAGTCCCAGGGCCAGCTCAGATCCAAGGGGAGAAAAGGAGACTCCATCTCTCTACGTGGAGTGTCGAGGATTGGCTGCCATCTTTAATCTTCCACACAGGTGGCTCTGAGGTGTCAACTCAGGAAGAAATCCCCATGGTGACTTTGAACGTGGTGGAGCTATAGGCTAGCATACTTTAGAGCACATTTCAAAAGGGGGTGTGGCGGGAAAGAATGTTTTGGAACCAATGGACAAAGAGTCAAAATCTTTTTTTTTTTTTTTTTTTTTTTTTTAATTTTACTTTATTTTTGGCTGCGTTGCTGCACACAGGCTTTCTCTAGTTGCGGCGAGCGGGGGCTAATCTTCGTTGCGGTGCAGGGGCCTCTCACTGCGGCGGCCTCTCCTGTTGCAGAGCACGGGCCCCAGGCGGGCGGGCTTCAGCAGTTGTGGCTCGTGGGCTCTAGAGCGCAGGCTCAGTAGTTGTGGCGCACAGGCCCAGTTGCTCCGCGGCACGTGGGATCCTCCCGGACCAGGGCCCGAACCCATGTCCCCTGCATTGGCAGGCAGATTGTTAACCACTGCGCCACCAGGGAAGCCCGAGTCAAAATCTTGATGTTTGGAAGTAATAGTTTTCAGAGAGAAAAGAGATCTTGGAAATTTGAGGTCATCCTCCATGTGTTGCTAGAGAAGACCCCAGATACGGAAAGTGACTTGTACTGGTTCTCAGGAGACCTCCATTCTGGTTCGTTAACTAACTGCTTCACAAATTCGGCATGTATTTATGGAACACTTATGTGACAGGTGCTGCTCTAGGCTCTGAGGCTATTACAGTGAACAAAACAAATAAATATCTCTGCTTTTGAGGGGGTCCCATTTCAGGGAGCAAGACAGACATTAAAGAAAATGAATTAATTAAATATATGGCTTGTGAGTGATAAGTTCTAAGGGGAAAAATGAAACAAGAGGATAAGCAGTGCTGGGAAGGATGTTCCCATTTTATCTGGGGCGGCCAGAGAAGTTGTCACGAGAGGGTGACCCTGGAGAAAAGGGAGGAGTGGCCACTGGGACGTGGGGAGGGCATCCCAGGCAGGGGGAGCAGCTAGTGCACATGTCCTGGGGCAGGAGTATCCTGGCCTGTTTGAGGACTGGCAAGGAGACCAGTGTGCTGGAGCAGAGGGAATATGGGGGAGAGGAACAGGAGATGAAGTGACGTTGGACCAGCTCTCCTAGGATCTCATAGGTCACTGTGTGGACTTCTCCTCAGAGCGATGGGAACCAGCATAGGGTTCTGAGCAGCAGAGGCACAGGATCCAATCTGAGTGTTAACAGGATCCCTCTGGCTGCTGCATGGAGGGTAGATGGAAAGAGACCAGGGTGAAACTGTAGGATATTCTATTAGCGGAGAATTGCCATTGTCCAGGCAAGGAGAGAGGGGCTAATTTTTCTCTGTCTCTAACTAGCTGGGTGAGCTTGCCAAGTTTGCAAAACCTAGATTGTCCTGGAATGGGAGAAAGAGAATCTCTACTCAGGAAAAGACAGGAAGGTGGTTTTTGAAGGCTTGAAGCTGTCACCTCCCTGTCTGGAGAGGCTAGCTACCATTCAGATGTTCTTCGGGGCCCTAATTCTTCATGAAGTCATCAGGAACTCGTGGAGTGCTCACCACATGTTAGAGATTCTGCCTCGTGTTGGGACTACAGTGGAAAGCAAGGTGAGCGTGGTCCCCACCTCCCCAGAGCAGAATCGTGATTGCTGGGACTGAACCGGAAACCAGCGTGTGATGAGACAAAACCATCGCTTACTCTCCTGCTCAATTTCATCAGCAGTAAGTGGCCTCCTTAAGAGGAGTCACTGCTGTCAAGAAACCCTTGGGTGGGGACTTCCCTGGTGGCACGGTGGTTAAGAATCCACCTCCCAATGCAGGGGACACGGGTTCGAGCCCTGGTCTGGGAAGATCCCACATGCCGCGGAGCAGCTAAGCCCGTGCGCCACAACTACTGAGCCTGCTCTCTAGAGCCCACGAGCCACAACTACTGAGCCCACGTGCCACAACTACTGAAGCCCGCGCACCTAGAGCCCATGCTCTGCAACAAGAGAAGCCACCACAGTGAGAAGCCCGTGCACCCCAAGGAAGAGTAGCCCCCGCTCAACGCAACTAGAGAAAGCCCACGTGCAGCAATGAAGACCCAACTGCAGCCAAAATAAATAAATAAATAAATTAGGAAAAAAAAAAGAAACTCTTGGGTGGTTCCCCCACCTAAAATGTGCTCAACCAGCCACCGTCATTGATTATTTTATTACTTAATGATTTTTTTTTAAAGTCCAGGGAAGATAATAAACACATGACAGCGTCCTCCATGATGGAAATACTGGGAACAACCTGCCTGGGACAATGTGAGCTGAGAAAACATGTGTATCTCTGTATGTACAGTCCGTGTATGGATACGTGCTGCATATACATTGTTTTAGTCACCTTCCTATCTCCAGCGTCTGTATGGACACTTGCATAGAGTAGGAGCTCTCTACGCTTTGCCGAATGAATAAATACGGGAATTAAATGATCGGCTTATGGGGAATTATGGTTAAGACTCGGGCTTTCACTGCAGGGGGCTCGGGCTGGATCCCTGGTCTGGGAACTAAGATCCTGCAAGACGTGCAGCACAGCCAAAAACAAAAAAGATTGGCTTTTGCATTTAAAGGATGTAATTGGAGTGCCTAGCACACAGCCTCAGTAAATGGTAGATGTTATTATCATTTCTCCAACACCATCTCTGCCAAGACTCCCTGGCTCCCTCACCCCCGACTCAACTGCCAGGCCAACCCTGGGTTTTAGAGGTACTGAGTGTATGCCTCTAGTTCACCCCTTCCACCCGTTCATGCTCCACCACACCACTTGGAGGGTCAGTGGTGTCTGTTTCTTGGGGTGCCTTGGCTGACCCTTATTTATGATGCTGTTATATGGCTGTTATATACGATCTCATTTTTTTTTTTTTTTTGCGGTACGCGGGCCTCTCACTGTTGTGGCCTCTCCTGTTGCAGAGCACAGGCTCCGGACGCACAGGCCCAGCGGCCATGGCTCACGGGCCCAGCCGCTCTGCGGCGTGTGGGATCTTCCTGGACCGGGGCACGAACCCATGTCCCCTGCATCGGCAGGCGGACTCTCAGCCACTGCGCCACTAGGGAAGCCCTATATGATCTCATTTAATCCTGACGACCACACTTTGAAAAAGGCGTCAAAGGAGGAAACCGAGGCTTCCTGCAGTGGACGTGCCCACAGCTCACCCCCTGCTGACTGGCAAGAGCTGGGAACTGAACTTGGACCTGGGACACCAAAGCCCGTGCTGTGGATTCCAATCACATCCATGCTAATAACAAGCTCATGGGGGGAAAAAAAATCAAACAATCATAGGGCTTGTGCCAGAGTGCTGGAGTCATGGATTATTATTTTTTTCTTTCAAATCTCTTGATTTTGTTACAGTAATCAATCTTCACTTGAGAGTAGAAAAGATACTTATTTTGGTAGGCTAAAGGAGCTTGAAAGAATGCTACACTATTTCTTCCCACTCCCAGCTGTCTGTCTGGCAGGAAAGTAAAAAATGTTAGGTGAAAATCAATGAAAAATAAGAAATTCTTTGATGAATGGGAAAGGGAAGGGTTGGTAGGGGTGACTGAATCAAGAAACATGAAAGGAGGGGCTTCCCTGGTGGCGCAGTGGTTGAGAGTCTGCCTGCCAATGCAGGGGACACGGGTTCGAGCCCTGGTCTGGGAAGATCCCACGTGCCGCGGAGCAACTGGCCCCGTGAGCCACAAATACTGAGCCTGCGCGTCTGGAGCCTGTGCTCCGCAACAAGAGGCCGCGATGGTGAGAGGCCCGCGCACCGCGATGAGGAGTGGCCCCCACTTGCCGCAACTAGAGAAAGCCCTCACACAGAAACAAAGAGCCAACACAGCCATAAATAAATGAATAAATAAATAAATTAATTAATTAAAAAAAAAAGAAGTGCACATAAAAAAAAAAAGAAACATGAAAGGGTATTAAATAGTGATGTCGCCACTTTAACTAATTAGTAATGTGAAAGTATTGCAGTTAATGGATTAATCTACATGGTACAAGCTGCCTTTTATCGTCCCAGTTGATCTCAGTACCTAACCCAAGAGGCAGGCAGGACACACTGGCCTTTCCTGCTTATGTAGGAACCAAGTTACAGAAAATCAATGATTCCTTTGAGTTCTCAAAGTGACTTGAGGCTGGAATTAATGCAACCCAGACCAATGGTGCATCTTACCTTGTCTTTTTCCTTTTCTTGAGCACTTTTCCCCCTGGCCAAGGTCCTTTGAGATAGTGGCACCTGTTCTGTTATCTGGGGACAGCGCCCCACCCTGGGGAGGGCAGAGACAAGGAAATAAGTATAACAGAGAAGGGAGGAACGGCACTGGCACTGTGCGGGTATTTTACTCAAGAAGAGACATCAACTATACGAGTTCTGCCACCAAGAATAAAAGAGCAGAAGAAGGAGAAGAAATAAATGGGTGAACACACCAGTCAGGGAGCTGAGAGGAGGGGCAGCAACCTGTGTTCCCTCGGGCAGGTTGCTGGGCTGAATTTGACGTTGATGTTTAAAGATTTAACATATTTGAGATAACATGTGCTGAAGAACAAGCCGTGATTAGGGGCTCAGGGGGACAACCTGAGGTTCCTTTCCTTTCGGCTCCGGATGAAAAAGCCTCAGAGTTTTGTTTTTTTTTTTGCGGTACCCGGGCCTCTCACTGTTGTGGCCTCTCCTGTTGCGGAGCACAGGCTCCGGACGCGCAGGCTCAGCGGCCGTGGCTCAGCCGCTCCGCGGCATGTGGGATCTTCCCGGACCGGGGCACGAACCCGTGTCCCCTGCATCGGCAGGCAGACTCCCAAACACTGCGCCACCAGGGAAGCCCCAGAGTTGGTTTTATTAAGTGACACAGAGGGAAGAAGACCGTGTGACAATGGAAGCAGAGATTGGAGTGCTGAAGCTCTAAGCCGAGGATCCCCAGCAGCACCAGAAGGTGGAGAGAGGCCTGAAATAGATGCTTCCTCAGAGCATCTATTTGTTAACAGCAGCCCTAGGAAACTCATACAGGCAGTATGAGTAGTATGACCTACTAGGCAGGTCCTTTCCCGAGGGAATGGGATTGCTCTGATGGGCAAATTTGGCTCAGGGACTTTTACCCAGCCCTTCCCCATCCCCACTTCTGCCCAGGGGACAGCCAGGCACCAGTCCAGGTCTCTCCCCACTGCCCCCAGCTCCCTTCTATTTTCCCTCTTGCTTCTCAGACGACCTGACCGGACATCCTCATATCTCAATGGTTCTCAAGATTTCACCTTTTTTGCTTCATCTATTCCTTTTTCCTTTCTGTTTTTTTTCTCAAATCTTTTGAAGCAAATCCCATACATCCTGTCATTTCACCTGTACATATTTCAGCATATATCCCTTAAAACAGGAAGTAGTGTTTCCTAGCATAATCTCAAAGCCACTAGCACACCCAACACATTTGTTGGTGAATAATTCTCTAGTCTCCTCTAGGCCTTATGTACACTACTAGGTTGTCTCAGAAATATATTTTTGAATGAAATAATGCCATTTGCAGCAACATGGATGGACCTAGAGGTTCTCACATTGAGTGAAGTAAGTTAGAAAGAGAAACAAATATATCTCTGATATGTGGAATCTGAAATATGACACAAATGACCTAATCTACAGAATAGAAACAAACTCACAGACATAGAGAAAAGACTGTGGTTGCGGGGCCTCCCTGGTGGCGCAGTGGTTGAGAGTCCGCCTGCCGATGCAGGGGACACGGGTTCGTGCCCCGGTCCCGGAGGATCCCACGTGCCGCGGAGCGGCTGGGCCCGCGAGCCATGGCTGCGGAGCCTGTGTGTCCGGAGCCTGTGCTCCGCAACGGGAGGGGCCACAGCAGTGAGAGGCCCGCGTACAGCAAAAAAAAAAAAAAAAAAAAGACTGTGGTTGCCAAGAGGGAGGGGGCTAGGGGAAGGATGGGTTGGGATTTGGGGTTAGCAGATGCAAACTATTATATTATATATAGGATGGGTAAACAACATCCTACTGTATAGCATAGGGAACTATCAATATATTCAATATCCTGTGACAAACCATAATGGAAGGAAAAGTAAAAAACAATGTATATATATGTATAAGTGATCACTTTGCTGTACAGCAGAAATTAACACAACATTTAAAATCAACTATACTTCAGTAAAATAAATTTTTTGTGTGTGTGTGTGGCTGCCTTGGGTCTTTGCTGCTGCTCATGGGCTTTCTCTAGTTGCATCAAGCAGGGGCTACTATTCATTGCGGTGTGCGGGCTTCTCATTGCGGTGGCTTCTCTTGTTGTGGAGTGCAGTCTTCAGTAGTTGTGGCTCGCAAGCTCAGTAGTTGTGGCGCACAGGCTTAGTTGCTCTGTGACATGTGGGATCTTCCCAGACCAGGGCTTGAACCCGTGTCCCCTGCATTGGCAGACGGATTTTTAACCTCTGGACCACCAGGGAGGTCCTCAGATTTCTTTTCACCTACAAAATTATTGCTGACCCCCAGAAGCTTTTGTCTTTGTGTGTTCTATCTTATTGCTATTTACCACTTAGGAATGAAAACGAAGACATTTACAAATACGTATGGCAATTTATTTCTCATAAACTCATTGCATGCCAATGTAAAAAATAACATATTTTTAATGAAACATAACTGTTTTCAAAACAAAACATGTTGGTGAGAAGAGTGGCATTATTTTGTATTTTTTTAAAGCTTTTTCATGTCAGCTGCATTCTCATACCTGCTTGTGACTTCAGTTGGTTGTGATATATTGCTTTGATTGAAGTGTGAAGAAAATCCAGCCTCACACAGGGCATGCAGTTGAGAAAGGGAGAGAGGAGTATTTTCCTGAAAAGTATAGTCCTCATAAGGAATGGCCTTTCTTAAGAAAAAAAGAAAAAAAAGGGAATGACCTTTTTTGGTAATTATGGATATTTTTCTCTGTTGCTCTGTGAAAAGCAGACAAATTTCTTAAAGGAAAATTGGAAAGTGGAATGTGAAATCATCTCTGAATTTTTTCGTACACTGTTAGATTAAAGTCCATTGGTCTATCTTGTACTTTGAATGGATCTTTTATTCATGCATGATTTTATAACATCCTACACGGGTCATTTGGAAAATATTGATTCAGTGAGTTATACACATCTTCCAAATGTTGAAATGTTCCATTAGTCAATATTTTTTTTAAAATCTCATTTGTTACTATCACCACCAATCTCATCAGAAAAGTCCTTCAGTGTTGGAAAGCTGCCCAGCTCACAATGGTGGATACATTTCCTCAAATTCTAATTTTTGTTTGAAAGCTTGAATTTTATCATTGGCGATATATCCTGTCAAATGCACTGAGCCTGTGCAAACATCACCTTCCTTTCCAAAAAGTCTGGGAATCCTAATGATAATTTCTATCATTTATCGAGCCCTTGTTCTATGCTGAACGTCTTATTAAGCAATTTACGTACCTTTTCTTGTCATTATATTTATTTCTACTACATTCCTGAAAGGTATTATTCCTCCTATTTTACAGATGAGGAAACTGAGGTCCAGAGAGATAGGTACTTGCCCAAGGTCACACAGCTAGTGGTACTCTTCTATACTATCAGAGTTTCAGAAAAGAATTTTCCGGGTAGGACAGGTCTAACTGAAATACTCTGACCCCTTGGGCCCAAGAGTTAACTCCTGCTTGTCAAAACATGCATCCATTGGTTCAGATGGGGAAATATGGGTGCCCTCTCAAGACATAGCCATCAAGGCTTAGCTCAAATGTTACCTCCTTGGAGAAAACTTACAGCCTCCCTGGGATACAATAAAAAGTCCCTTAGGTCTTCCCTGGTGGCGCAGTGGTTGAGAGTCCACCTGCCGACGCAGGGGACACGGGTTTGTGCCCTGGTCCGGGAAGATCCCACATGCCGCGGAGCGGCTGGGCCCATGAGCCATGGCCGCTGAGCCTGCGCGTCCGGAGCCTGTGCTCCGGAACGGGAGAGGCCACAACAGTGAGAGGCCCGCGGTACCGTAAAAAAAAAAAAAAAAAAAAAAGTCCCTTGTCACTTATTGATTGGTAGTTAAAAAGTGCTCAGCACCATACTCCGTGTGCTAGATCCATTACTTTGTTTCCTCCTGGCAACAGGCTTGCAAAGGAGGTGGTATTATCCCCTATGTTCATTTCCTGTTGTAACAAATGACCACAAATTGACTGGTTTACAAATTATTATTTTATAGTTCTGTAGGTCAGAAGACCCACTGGGCTAAAATCAAGGTGTAAGCAAGGCTTTGTTCCTCCTGGAGGCTTTAGGAGAGAGTCTGTTTCTTTTCTAACTTCTAGAACCTCCTGCTTTCCCTGGCTCATAACCCTGCCTTCATCTTCAAAGCCAGCTGCTTAGCATCTTGAAATCCGCCCCCCCCACACCGCGCCACAACCGCCCCTTGTTACTTCTCTGATTGTCTGACCTTCTGGCTTCCTCCCTTCTTTTTTTAAGGATCTTTGTGTTTATATGGGTCCCACCCACATAATCCAGAATTATCTCTTCATCTCAAAGTCCTCAATTTAATCCCATCTGCAAAGTCCCTTTTACCATGTAAAGTCACACCTGCACAGGGTTCTGGAGATTAGGAAGTGAACATTTTTGGGATGAGATTATTCTGCCTACCACACGTCCTTTTACAAAAGAGTCATAGACAGTTTAAGTAACCTGCTGAAATTCATGCAACCCAGTGAGTGGGGGACTCAGGATTTTATTTCTGGCCTGTCTTTACTCTGGGTTCCTCCCTTGGCTCTTAGTAGGAGGGTTTGCTAAGGACTGCAGGGCCCACAGTGTTTGTTCATATTTTCCTTTTCACATTTATCTCCTTGTATTGAAATTATGTGGTGCCACCATTAAAAACAAACAAACAGAAAACATACTTTTGGTATTCCCTGGCAGTCCAGTGGTGAGAGGACTCCAGGACTCCATTGTAGGGGGCACGCCACGAGTCTGATCCCTGGTTGGGGAACTAACATCCTGCAAGCTACCCAGTGTGGCCAAAAAAACCCAAAAAAACAAACAACCAAAAAAAAAAAAACACCCCCCAAAAAACCCCAATAGTGTCAACATTAAAAAAAAAATTCGTGGTAATATCTCTGTAAGTGATTTGAAAATTAAAACTGGGTCTCATTGATCATAATTTTGATTTTTTTTTTTGGCTGAGTTGGGTGTTTGTTGCTGAGCGCGGGGGCTACTCTTTGTTTTGGTGCGCGGGCTTCTCACTGTGGGGGCTTCTCTTGTTGCAGACCACTGGCTCTAGGTGCGCGGGCTCAGTAGTTGTGGCACGTGGGATTAGTTGCTCTGTGGGATCTTCCTGGACCAGGGCTCAAACCCGAGTCCCCTTTTTTGGCAGGCAGATTCTTAACCACTGTGCCACCAGGGAAGTCCCATAATTTTGATTTTTTGTTCAAGAACCGTTATGATGAAAATCAGATATCAACCATTACGTCACCAATGTGTTTTCATATCCCTCCCTGTCTTTCTCTATATGTAGGCAGAATTTTTCTGTGGTTTTAATCACAGCATGGATACAGTATTGTGTTCTGTTTCCCTAGCTTTTTTTTTTTTTTTTTTGGCTGAGCCGCGGGGCTTGTGGGATCATATTGCCCTGACTCGGGATCAAACCAGGGCCACCGCAGTGAGAGCACGGAGTCCTAACCACTGGACTGCCAGGGAATTCCCTTCCCTAGTTTTTTGTTAAAAATTTTTTTCAAGCATACAGAAAAGTTGATGGTACCACTTAGATCCAACAACTGTTAACATTTTGCATTATTTAGTTTCTCTCCCTCTATGTGTATTTGTGTGTGCTTATATAATTTTATTTTTTATTGCACCATTAAAAAATAACTCAGGTATTATGACATTCACCCTAAATTCTTCAGATGCATATCCTAACAAAACAACATTCTCTCACATGAGCGTAATATCATTATTATGGAACTTACCAATAATTCACTAAAATCATCTACATCCAAGCCATACTCAACTTTCTCCAACTGTCAAAAAATATTTACCAGGTTAAAAAACACCAGTATCCAATCAAGCTTCACACACTGTATTCGGTTAAGTTTTTTATTTAGCTCTTTTATTTTATTTTTAGAATTTTGTGTTGAAGTATAGTTGAGTTAAAATGTGTTAACTTCTGCTGTACAGAGAAGTGATTCAGTTATACATATATATGTTCTTTTTCATATTCTTTCCCATTGTGGTTTATCGCTGGCTATTGAATATAGTTCCTTGTGCTATACAGTAGGACCTTGTTTTTTTATCTATTTTATATATAGTAGTTTGTATCAGTTTAGCTCTTTTATTTTAGACAATCCCTTCCCCTTCTTATATTTTTCATGGCATCCCATTTTTGAAAAGACCAGGCCCTCTGCCTTATGGAATGTGGCAATGGATCTTACTGTTGATCCCCTCTGCTCAGCACGGGGTCTGGTAATAGGCTCTCTGTTTGCTGAGCACTTGAAAAGAGCGATCATGGTTATGAATAATAATCACAGAAGCTAATGTTTGTTGAGGGCTGGTGCGTTCACACTCACCTAATTTGATCCTCACAGAAATCTTGGGAGTTAAGAAATTTTATTAGCCTCATTCACAGGTGAGGAAACCAAAGACTTAGGAAACGGAATTAACTTGCCCGAATCACTCAGCTAGAAGGGCCAAAGTAGGTGATAAACTGCATGGTCAAGTAGGGGGTTCACTGTTTCTTGAACCAGTGACCCGAAAGCTGGTCTGTCTGTATGCGTGCATGTATGCGTGTGATAGTAGGCAACGCTGAGTGCTTACTATTTGCCAGGCCCCAATCCTAAACACCTTACCGGTGCGTTTTCATTTTTATTTTTTCAAAATATTCTCCAATGCCTAGCTAAAGGCGTGGTACAGAGTAGACGCTCAGATAGTGTTTGTGGAATGAATGAAAAGTGAATAAATTAATGAATGGACGGATGTGACCTCCATAAACCGGGACTACTCTGAGATCTTCAGCGCGCACTTCGGAGACCCCGGCCCAGGACGACCCCGGCCCAGGACGACCCCGGGGTTCGGGGGCGCGGGCGGACTTCAGGCCGCGGCTCCCGGGCTCCGGACATCCCGAGTCCCACCCAGCACCCAGGTGGCCTCCCGGCTGGTGAGAAACCCGAGCCGACCAGGCGCTTTGGCGTTATCACCTCCGTCTACTGTCCTTTCCCCTCCGGCGCAGCAGCCGGACCCGGGAGCTCTAGGTCCGCGGCGAGCGGGCCCGCATCCGCCGAGGGCCGCGGGCTCGCGGTCCGCCCCGGGCCGACTCTCGCCGCGCACGCCCACCTGTCGGCCGCGCATGCGCAGCGCGCGCTCAGCGCGCCCGGCCTCCCCGCGCCCCGCGGCACGCGGCCAGTGCGCAGGCGCGGCGGCCGATGCGAGTGTGTATGTGCGGGCGAGAAGATGGCGGCGGCGGGGGAAGCAGCGTGAGGAGTCGGACGAGCGCCGAGGCTCATTGAAACGGGCCGCCATGGCCCTCCGCAACCCGCAGGTAGCAGTCGGCCGGCGCCCTCGGCGGGAAGGGGCCCCGGGCCGCGGGCGGGTGGGCGCCGCGGCGGGCGGACGGGCGGGCGGGCGCACCCCGGCCCCGAGCGAGCGTGTGGGAGTGGGGGAGGGCGCCGGGACACGCTGCCCGGGACTAGGCCCCGAGCCTCCCGCCGCCTCCGCGCCTCGGCCGCCTGCAGCCCGGCCCGCCCCGCGCCAGAGCCCACCGGGCCCCGCTTCAGAGGGGGCGCCCGGGCCGGCCTGGAGAGGGCGTGGGGGGCGCGAAGGGGTTAACCTCAGGGCTGGACCGCGGGGCGAGCCGGCGGTGCAGATGGGGCCCTGGCTGCTCCAGGAGGCAGCCGGGAATCTTCGGGAGGCCCCGGGGCGGCATAGCCTTCCACGCCCTGTGGTCGCCTCTCTGCCCGGAACGAGCCACCAAGATTTGGGGTGCCCCGTTTTCCCCATGGCCCCAAAGGTTGCTTTCGCAGTTTGATTGACCCGGCGCGGGGGGGGCGGCTTGCCGGTGTTCTGACTTTTAGACTCAAGTCACTAAGAAGCAGCCTAAGGTTACTGGTGCAAAGAAAACTCTAAATAACTCGCCAGGACCATACTTGTACCTGCCTTTGAGTGACATCTTTTGCACGAATCCGCCCCAGCCTGGCTGACACTACTAACGCACCCTGTCATAGCGGTATCTTAGGGGTCGTTTGTGATAATCCCATAGTGGAAAGAAAGAGTAAAACGCACGCTTTTAGAGAGATGTGAGTGTAGAGTTGAGCTCTTATTCCCTCTCCTCACTCCCCCAAATACAATTGGTCTGGATAAAAATCGGCATGTGGTATTATTTGTCAGGCTTGCTGTGGACCGCTGATGTGTTGACTTCTAAGCCCTAGAAGTTATTGCGCGTTTTTATATCATCTCAGTGTGCTGTTGTATTAAATATGTATTAAATAAGGGAAAATGAAACAAAGTAGCTGTTGGAAAACTGGTGGCCGGTAAATCGTAACCCTTTCAAAGCAGTTGGTTTTTGTTGCCCTTTTGGAAATGGAGTCGGTTTTAGTAACTATTGGAATTAACGCGTGTCGCGGAATTTGAGACTCGATAACTTAAAAAATGAGATCTTACAGGAAGCAGCAATTTTGTTAAACTTTTGGCACTTTAGTTTGCTCTACAACTTTCCCCTTTAAACTTTTGTTCACGTGTACATCTGCGTTTTAAAGTAACTCAGTATAGTTCTTTGCACAAAAAAAGGGCTTAGTAGTGGTTGAATAAGTTTTACAAGTGTGCAATTCAAAGATTTCTTTCCTTAAGAGATTTGGTGTTTGCCTTTTTCTCACCTTAAATTTTATTTTTAAATTAAGCTTTGCTCTTATTTTTTTTTTTTTTTTTGCTGTACGCGGGCCTCTCACTGCTGTGGCCTCCCCCATTGCGGAGCACAGGCTCCGGACGCACAGGCCCAGCGGCCATGGCTCACGGGCCCAGCCTCTCCGCGGCATTTGGGATCCTCCCAGACCGGGGCACGAACCCGTATCCCCTGCATCGGCAGGCGGACTCTCAACCACTGCGCCACCAGGGAAGCCCAAGCTTTGCTCTTATTTAAAAAATTTTTTTTTAAATTTTATTATTATTTTTGGCTGCGTTGCGCCTTTGTTGCTGTGCACGGGCTTTCTCTAGTTGTGGCGAGTGGGGGCTACTTTTCGTTGCTGTGCGCAGGCTTCTCATGGCGGTGGCTCCTCTTGTTGCGGAGCACGGGCTCTGGGTGCGCGCGCTTCAGTAGTTGTGGCTCGCGGGTTCAGTAGCTGTGGCGCACGGGCTTAGTTGCTCCGCGGCATGTGGGATCTTCCCGGACCAGGGCTCGAACCCGTGTCCTTTGCATTGGCAGGCGAATTCTTAACCACTGCGTCACCAGGGAAGTCCCCACTTCCATTATCGGAAGCACCAGGAAGCACCAATCGCAATGCAAAGTGAAATGTTAATGAGTGGTGATAATAGGTAAAAGTGATTGTAATTTCATTTACTTTCCTTAATGTCCTAGTATTTATGTTTTATACAGCAATATTGCCTATACACATCTTTAGAAAATTGGAGTGGCAACAGTTAGCTGAACATAAATGTTAGCAGCACTTTGGGTTTATTCTTTTAAAGTTTGATTAGGGCTTCCCTGGTGGCACAGTGGTTAAGAATCCGCCTGCCAATGCAGGGGACACGGTTCGAGCCCTGGTCCGGGAAGATCCCACATGTCGTGGAGCAACTAAGCCCCTGCGCCACAGCTTCTGAGCCCACGTGCCACAACTACTGAAGCCCGTGTGCCTAGAGCCCGTGCTCCACAACAAGAGAAGCCACTGCAGTGAGAAGCCTGCGCGCGCGCTGCAGCTAGAGAAAACACAGCAACAAAGACCCAATGCAGCCAAAAATAACATAAATAAATTTGTAAAAAAAAACTAAAGTATGATTAAAATGCTTTTAAGTTGTAGCATGCAGAAGGTAGGAAAGGAAATAGTATGAGTTCTCATATTTTTCTTTTCTTTTCTTTTCATAATTTTCTTTTAGAAGAATAGTAATGAAAACAAGTAATGAAATCATATGTGATAGGATTTAATGATTGGATCCTGCTTGAGTCAGGCTAAGCATTTTAATAATTTTGTTTTATTCAGTTACCTGCTGTCCTGAAGGTCCTGCCATAGTCATGGCCATTCATTAATTCAACAAATATTGGTTGGGCTCTTGCCCTCTGCTAAGCACTGTTATTTGTTATTATGCGTGTTTCTTGTTTATTATTGGAGATATGAATCACAGATTAACAGTAAGGGTCCTATTTTCTTTTCTTTTTTCTTTTATTAAGTTTTTATAAGGGTCCTATTTTAAAATTGGATTTTAAGGTTACAATTTAAAACATTTATATAGTTTATAGCCTATTTCCACACCATTGATTGAACCCTTTTCCCTGGATTGACATAAACAGTGCAAAACTTAGAAACATTTCTAATGCCAGTAGTTTTCAACACATTTTAATAAATACAACGAACTTTGACAGTTGGAGTGAAAGTACATCTCTGACATTTGTTTGCATGAGGGAACTGATTAAAATGATTTGGGGTAATTAATTTGAACTGACCAATTCTGCCGTAAACCAGAAGAGATTTTTGTGATCATTGCAGTCATTTATAGTGAAAACTCTACAATAATTCTTCGTACACCCTGTTTGGACATCGTGTGGCTGCTCCTGTCCTGGTCCTGTGCAGCGGGCTCACTCTCATCTTTTCACTGCCTCACATACAGCATTGTGGCGCCCACATTTTACACTGTGGAATTTCTTGGATCCAGTTTACAGCATATGGTAGTGTTGCTGTATCGTTGAATATCTTTGTAACTGACAGCAGTATTAGTAGTTTTCCAAAGAGAGACATTTTTATTGGAGTTTCATAGTGAGCAACTGAAGTAAATAAAATTATTTGAAATGTGGAATATTTGGAGATACCAGTTTTCCTTTGCATAGTGACAGCAAAATCTTGAAACATGTCCTAAGACTAGATAAGCCATTTAAAGCTTGTGCGTTGATGGTCGCCTCAGTGGTTTCTACACAGGAGCAGTGGAGATGAGCCTTATCCAGGGCCTCACCCTCACCCTCTGGAGCCTGTCTTGTGGGGACCAGTGTCCTGAAATGAGCAAATAGTAAGTGGACCGCCTCATTCCAAATTCCTCTCTAGAGCAACAGTTAGGACATATATTTGAGGGCTTTTTTATGTGGAACTGAAGTGGTTTGAATAGTGGTTTGCATAGGAAAACTTAAAGGAGAAAAGAATTCTAAAGCTTAATGATTATTTAATGCCAGGCCTAGTGGTACATTTACTTTGTGCTGTGTTCAGAATATAATATTGAAGTAACTGAGAAAAGTTGTATCATCTCTACTTGAATTATAGTTCATCAAGGTTATTTTTTGTTTGTTCTTGTGTTTTTACAAATTTCAGACAGGCAAGTACTTGGCTGTTAATGGATCTAGTTTGTCAAGTGGCACATTAAGGGTGGTTGCTGAGGACACTTCTTACTGATAATATACTAAATATGAAAACAGTGGGAAGCACTTGCTTTTGAATTTGTAATTACGCTGTTACAGTTGTCTTTACTGCCACACATGCAAGAATCACTGTGGCACAAGACAGATAAATCTGTTTGCAATGGAATTTACTGGCCTTGGGCCACTGGATTACTGTCATTTGTCACTTTAGTGCTACTTCAGCAGTGTAGATGTTCATTTCCAAAGACTTACATGTGCTTGGACTGCAGTTTTCCTGTTTATTGAAGTGATCTCCCAATAGGTCTTTCTGTGACCGTTTCTGTCAGTGCAGTCTGTACTAAGAACAGTAGGCAAAATAAAGGCAGCCGGTGGGGGTAGGTTTATAGTATTTGTTTCAAGAATCAGAAATTGTAGGGCTTCCCTGGTGGTGCAGTGGTTGAGAGTCCGCCTGTCAATGCAGGGGACACGGGTTCATGCCCCGGTCCAGGAAGATCCCACCTGCCGCGGAGCGGCTGGGCCCGTGAGCCATGGCCGCTGAGCCTGCACGTCCGGAGCCTGTGCTCCGCAACGGGAGAGGCCACAGCAGTGAGAGGCCCGCGTACCGCAAAAAAAAAAAAAAAAAAAAAAAAAGAATCAGAAATTGTAGAATCTATCATAAACCTAGATGTGGAGTCTTCAGAGTGTAGACTTTTCATGAGTGGGCTACTTTCTGACTGCTTAAAAGCTCCTCAGACATGACCCCATTTTCAGCAGGAGACCCAAGAAACCAATAGCTCCATGCCGCTCCCTGTTTTGAAAGGCACTCTGCTCAGGTTGCCCTCTCCTGGGAACAGGGTCGATGAGGTGTAGAGTGGAAGTGTGGTTTGGGGCAGGGAGCGAGAGAATACATCGTGTCTTTCTGGACTTTCCTTTTCTGGCTCACTTGAGAATTGAGAGATGACCATGTGCCTGGAGAGTGTTAGCCCATGTCTGCACCAAGAGTCTGCGCACTGAGGACGCCTGCTCTTGTCCCTCAGGCCCCTCCCTCCTGGGCTTCGTCTGCAGCTTTACTGGTTGTCATTCTTCAGATCAGTTCTCAATTTATTTTTCTGGTATCAGCTCAAGGGCCATCTTGTAAGCCTACACTCTCTGATTTAAGAGTCTCACAAGTAGTGCATTAGAAATGAAAGTACCTCCTAATAGAAAGGCTGGTGCCCCACTCTTGTGCCTTTGGTACTTGAGTTTTATACATAGCTGCCTGCCTTTCTCTTTCTCTTTCTTCCCCCCTCTCTCTTTCTTTTTCTGGTACAATTTTGTTTCCCCATTTGTACTTGTTTTATGAAGAAATGCTGGCATGCCCGTGCTCTTTTGTGGCAAGTAGTCTTTAAAGTTTCAAAAGATTCACCATGACAGCTGCAAACTTATGTTGTCATTGGAGCTACTGTGAAAAAAAAAACTTAAATGTTAATTGGATAATACTAGAGGTATTCCTGCTGTAAGAAACTGAATGTAGGAAAAAACATGCATTTAAGACCACACAAAATGGAGGGGTTCATGTTACAGACCTGTTACTGTGAACGAGCTGGCTGGGGTGGGAAGGGAGGGGTCCCATGAATAGCACGCCCCCCCCACCCACCCACTCCTGGGGCTTTAGTCCCATGAGGTGCACTGGTTGCACGGGAAGCGGTGGGGACAGCTTTTCAGACCATTTTCTCAACTTACTCTCCTCACTGTTCACAAAAATAGAAGTTTATCATTATTGTGAGTACAAGTCAAAAATACTTATTTCTGTGTTTTAAAATATGTTGAATAAGGCTGGATATCTATAAATTCCGTGTTGCAAGCCATGGGCCTTGTGAACTAGAACTAGCACTGCCCAAGGACATTTAATACATGGCTCTGTGGGGGAAATTTGGATTTGCCTTTTGGTCTAATGAGTTAGTTTGCGTTGTTTAATAGTTCTTGCATAAACATGATGGTATCCTTTGCTCTGGATATAAGCAATACATTTTAAATTTTATTATATTCATTTAAATTTAGTCAGGGCCACTCAACTTGTGAATTTATTTGATATTCTGATAATTGTCAAGAAGATTTCTAGTGTTCCTCTTCTTTTGTGTCTCTCCTATTTTAGACAGTTCATACCTCCAGAGGAGTGAAGCAATTGCCTCTTTTGAGAGACTGGCATCATTAAAATATATACCCTTTCTATTTTGTTTGAAAACATCAATTTTTTTCCTGTGATAGGACTTGGGGGGGGGAATAGAAGAGAATTTGAAAAGGACATTTAATTCTGGAGTTTTCAGAGATTCTTGCCTGATCTTATAAAAAAACTTCTCTCGATATTTAAGTAGTAATTCCCCTTAAGTGGCTGCTAAGATGTGTGTATTTATTTGAGACCCTGGAGAGTAGGCCTTCTGGGTAGATCTGATAATTGGATGAGGAAGAGCATACTTATTATAAAATTAAGCATTGCAGCAATCAGCATGTGGAGAAAGTTGTGCAGTGTATAAGCTGCGTGGTTTATGAAGTGCCGTGACTGGTTTGATCCTTACGGCAACTCTGTAATGTGTTGTTATTATCATCATTTTACAGATGAATAAAGTGAGACTCAAGAGGTTGTGGGACTTCCCTGGTGGTGCGTTGGTTAAGAATCCGCCTGCCAATACAGGGGACACAGGTTCGAGCCCTGGTCCAGGAAGATCCCACATGCCGCGGAGCAACTAAGCCCGTGCACAACTACTGAGCCTGTGCTCTAGAGCCCGCGAGCCACAGCTACTGAGCCTGCGCTCTAGAGCCCGCGAGCCACAACTACTGAGCCCACGTGCCACAACTGAAGCCCGTGCACCTAGAGCCTGTGCTCCACAACAAGAGAAGCCACCACAATGAGAAGCCCGCGCACCACAAGGAAGAGTAGCCCCCGCTCGGCACAACTAGAGAAAGCCTGCGCGCAGCAACAAAGACCCAATGCAGCCCAAAATAAATGAATCAATAAATAAAAATTTAAAAAAAGTTTAAAAAAAGGTTGTGATGTGAAGTCGCATGGCTCTTAAATGAGCTATCAGGGACTTAGGAGCAGGTCTTTGGACTTCTATCCTTTGCCTTTTCTACTTGGCTGAACTGATAAAGGCCTGATGTTTCACAGTGTGACTTCCCCATGGTAGTTCCTCAGTGAAGATTCATGGAATGGCCAAATGAATGAAATAAAGGTTTACATGTTTAAAGATATTAATGTGTTAGTAATTACTAAGGGTTGCTAATCTGCTACTAATTATTAATTACAAGATTTTGTGTAGAGTGCATTTTGGTGAAAGTTCTTACTGATTTTATTTTTAATTAATTTTTGGCTGTGTTGGGTCTTTGTTTCTGCGTGCAGGCTTTCGCTAGTTGCGGCAAGTGGGCTTCTCACTGCTGTGGCTTCTCATTGTGGAGCGTGGGCTCTAGGCGCGAGGACTTCAGTCGTTGCGGCATGCGGGCTCAGTAGTTGTGGCTTGCGGGCTCTAGAGCGCAGGCTCAGTAGCTGTGGCGCACAGGCTTAGTTGCTCCGCAGCATGTGGGATCTTCCCAGACGAGGGCTCGAACCCGTGTCCCCTGCAATGGCAGGCGGATTCTTAATCACTGCGCCACCAGGGAAGCCCCACTGATTTTATTTTTAAATACAAAATAAAGACCTGCAATTTCTGAAACAGAAATATTTAAAGTAAAAAGTATGTCACTCTCATCCTCCCTGATCCTTGGTCCTCACCTTGATGTCTGTCTTCTGTGCCTTTTTGTGTTTGGGCATTGTTGTTTTTGTTCCCTTGTCTCATAATGCAGTCTCTTCTAACCAGGTAGTCACTGAGCTGGATTTTTTGGAGCTAGTCTTGTTTCTAAAACTATTGAAGGCATCTATTCAAGTATAGGAAGTGTTCTTATTTTTACCAAATTTTGCCAGGGGATGGAGCGGATGTCCTGGAGGTTAAAGTGGTTCCCTGAGACCTGTATACTGAGAACTGTGGAAGTGCTGTAGAAATTTATGACTATTAAAATGCCCAAACCATTTTTTTAAAAAGAAATATTTTGAAGACGTTCAACCCCTTAATTATAGCAGCCATACTGTTCAGTTTCTGTATTGTAAAAAAAAAAAAAAAAATGTCTGATTCAAAATTAAATTCTTGTCTCTTGGTCAACTCTGCACTAAAGAAGATTACTGAGAGGACAAACCTTTTGTTAGTTGGAAAGGTTGATAGGTCATCAACCCTAGTGAATAGTGGGGAATTGGGTGATGCACCTGGATTTTCCCCGTCTTCTCCAAAATCAGGCTTTGTTCACCTCCCCCTTTGTGTTTTTGTTTATTTATTTATCATTAATTATCATTATTATTTTTTTTTTGCCACACCATGATCTTAGTTCCCTTACCAGGGATCGAATCTATGCCCCCTGCAGTGGAAGTGTGGAGTCTTAACCACTGGACTGCCAGGGAAGTCCCTCCCACTTTGTTTTTATCAAAGTACTGCGATGGCAAAAGAAAGAAGAAAATCCAAAAAAACTGTCCCGTTTCTCATGTCAGGTCCTCTCCCCAGAAACCATATTCAACTACTTCTAATAAAATGCAAAATCAGGTCTTTTAGGGGTTGCATTCTGTGTCCTTCGGAATTAATTTGTAGGATACCAGACACCTTTATTCAGAACGACATATAAAGGACTTTATATCTTTTGTAATTGTTCAAACAAAAAATTTTGGTGGCCAGGCATTAGCAGGATAGAGCTGAAAAGAGAGTTTCTGTGCTTTAGAAGTTCACAGGGTAGTGGGAGAGGGAAGCAGGCTAATTGGTAGATACTGTTTTAGGGTGTTAATTCCTGTAACAGAGGTGTGAACAATACAGTCAAAAACTTTCATTTATTCATTCATTCATTTATTCAGCAGGTAGTTATTGAGTGGCTGCTGTGTACCAGGCGCTGAGGATGGAGTGATGAGCAGAGACGGGCATTGTCCCTCTTACCAGGGAGCTCACTGTCTAGTGAGGGAGACAGACGCTAATCAGATAGTCACAGTGATGCCTGTGGCCTTCCAAACGGAGGACTGTGCCGGGAGGGAGGGCACAAGGTCCGTCGGCGCGGCCCTGGGAAGTCAAGGATGGGCTCCCGGAAGCGGTGCCTTGGCTGATACCCAGCCGGAGACGGCTCTGCAGCTGGAGGGTGTGGGGAGCCCCTGAGAACTCAGAACGCTGGGTGCTGAGGTGCGGGCGGCCAGCCTTACCCCGGGGAGAGTGTGGAGGAGGGCGGCACGCACTCACACTCTGCCTGCCCTGCAGAACCATCCCAGTGGGCTCACGGTGGCTTGTGGGCCACCGTGGGGAGGGTGCCGTGGAGGTGGGGAGGAGTGGCAGCGTCACGTGGACTGGACAAGGGGTAGCATCAGGGGAAGCTGGGAAGACGACCCTCCTAGAAAGGCGACATTTGTGCAGAGAAGCATAAGGACAGGGTGTGGGGGGAAAGCATGCAGAGGAACAAAGTCTCAAAGCCTGCAGTACGCTGGAGCACGTGGACTCGATGGGTGACTGGCGTGTAGGGTGAGGGGCCGGGACCGAAGTCAGGAGGGGCGAGGGACCTTGCCAGTCCAGCCTGGACGGCGTCTGCCCTTGTCAGCAGGTAGGCATCTGTGGGAAAGCATGGGTTCGAGGAAGTGGCTCGTCCCGCTCTCTGTTAGCGTTGCTGAGGGAGATGGCTGTGCAGGGGCCCGCTTGGGGTCCTGCATATGGGGTGGCAAGGGTGTGTCCCTCTTCTGGCTCTCCTCCAGATCTCAGAGTGTTCGCTCTGCTCACCTCAGCACCTCAAGCATCTTAAATCTCAAAACTTTGAGGGGGGAAAAATTAGGACATTCTTTTGGGGTCATCTGAGGCAGATGAATGCAAGGCAAATAGCCCTTGAATGTCCTCAGTGATAGTTGGATAGAGTCGTTAGGGAAGGTCATTTGGGGACATTATTCCCTTTATGTTTTTTGGGGGGCACCTTTAAAACAAGCATTAGGTACTTGATTATGCTCCTAGAAAATAAAGAAAATATTAGAAAAAACATCACCCCTAATATCTCACGACTCTGAGATGACTTTTGTTAATATTTTGAAATGCTTCCCTTTGGTACTCTTGGTGGTAAATTTTAGACACTTGGGATCCTTTTATGTAATAGCATGTTTCCAGTTGTGATCCTGGGTCATGGTCTTCTCTCCTCAGGTCACCTGGCCTCCTGGTGGCCATCCAGACGCACTAAGTAGGGTCTCCTAATTCGGCCCCCAAGTCTGTGTCTCCCTCAGCCCCACGCAGCTGTCAGAGCCTCCACATAGTTGTTTTTTTTTAATTAATTAATTTTGGGGGCTGTGTTGGGTCTTCGTTGCTGCACGTGGGCTTTCTCTAGTTGCGGCGAGCAGGGGCTCCTCTTCGTTGCAGTGCGCAGGCTTCTCGTTGTGGTGGCTTCTCTTGTTGCAGATCACGGGCTCTAGGCGTGTAGGCTTCAGTAAGTAGTGTGGCTCGCGGGCTCAGTCGTTGTGGCTCACGGGCTCTAGAGCGCAGGCTCAGTAGCTGTGGCGCATGGGCTTAGTTGCTCCGCGGCACGTGGGATCTTCCCGGACTGGGGCACGAACCCGTGTCCCCTGCACTGGCAGGCGGGTTCTTAACCACTGTGCCACCAGGGAAGTCCCCCTCCACATCGTTTTGTTTACAGCTTTTCCCTTAACCTGCTGAACACTTTTCAGTGACTAGGATTAACTAAATCTTATCTTGGACATTTTAAAACTTTTCCAGTCTAGGTTAGGTATGAACAACAACAAAAGGTACAGGTTTGTGGCTCTCTGAGAGATACTATTATTAATTTTAGCACTGAGTAGAGTGAGTTGGGAACAGAACCAACTGAGGAGCCTGAAAATGTTGCTGTTTGAAGACCTGCCGCACTGGGTCTTCAGAATGAGAGTTCAGTTTTGTTTGAAGTTCAGTAACTAGCTCATTGACTAATTCCTTCTCAACAAACATGTATCCAGCTCTTGCTCCGTGCTGAGGCCTGTGTTGGGGTTCATAAGCTGCAAAACACAATTACAAAGATATATATATATATATACATGAACATTACATTCCCCGTAGCCACGGGAGACTGCGGTACTCCGTGTGGTGAGATGGGGCCCTTGGGGATGGTGTGCGGGCAGCACAGACTCGGCCACAGCTCGATTTAACTGTGACCGTCTGATGTCCCAGCAAGACGGAACAAAATTCCTAATTCATCCCGAAGCCCATTTGTGGTCAAGATCTCTTTGGGGATTTGTGCAGAGCATTAAGCCATTTTGCCATCGGAAACTCTTGCTGCCTTCTTTTGGTTGCTGGTCATGGATTTGTCAGCTTAGCAATTCTTGTCTCCAGTTTGTCACAAATTGGTGTTAAAATAGTCACTCTTGGTTCCATCTTGGTTCTTACTGAATTCTTGGCTTTTCCATGCCACACTACACAGTGTGAGTTAAGTGCCAGGAGCACAAACTTCCTTTTTTATCTGTGACTAGAGTTCTATTCAGTGAGAACGAGCTAAGAGATAACTTAAAAAAAAAAAAAATCTTAAAAAGCGTTCTCTTCAGTTTTGGCTGGAAGTTTACTGGCTGTAAATTGAACTTCACATGCAATGACACTGTAGCAATATCCTAGCCATGACTAGTCCTGGACACAGAGTTGCTGCAGCTCAGTTTGGAAAGAGTTTGCCTCTCACCCCCTGACACATGTTGAAAAATGAGTTTCTTTTTAAGGTGGAAAGAAAGTGAAATATGTTGCCATTTTGTTTCTTGGCCATTGATTTCTTTTTGGTTGAAAACAGATCTGAGTTAGCTTCCTCCCTTCCCTGGGGAGAAGGGGAGGACACCCATGTGTGTCGTGCACAGCGAGCCTGGAGGGTCCTGTGGACTTGGATTCTGGGGGTGCCGTGTCTCTCCTCCCTGGTCAGTCAGCCCTTCCCGGAGGCCTGCAGCCTGCTGGCCCCGAATGGGCCAAGTGCCTGAGTGGCGGAAGGACAGCATGGCCCTGCCTGGCGGAGGGCACAGTACACAGACGGTCGTCTGGCTAGAGTCTGGCAGGTGTTCCAAGGTAGGAGCACAGGGGCCCGGGAGCGGCCTGGGGCTCAGGAAAGGTTTCTTGAGCACTGAGGGGTCTGCTTCCCCTCCAGCGGCCCCACTGTTGGGCACAGCATCCTGTCCTGCATGTGGGGGCAGCTGGCTGGCTGTCAGGTTCAGGACTGCACGAGGGTTGGTTTTGGTGTTTCCAGTTCTAGGAATGAAGATCAGGATGATGGTGTGGTTCTGCACACGGGACGGCTTTGCTCTCCCCAGAAATACCTTTACAGTAATGAGAGCTGATGGAGAAGGGGTGGGCTGCTCCTGAGGTATTCAGATCGGTGGTAATTCTTGCATTAAGAATGCAGATGACCTCTATAAGTTTTCTTTAAGGGTTTCACGACTCTCTTTATCTCTGTTGTGTAGTTTCTTGAATCCAGGTGACTGATCTGTGTATCAGCTAATAAGCTGTTTTGTTTCATTCTTTGGGCTGTTTCTCAACAGTTGTAGCGGAGAGATCAGAGCACCGTTACTGATGTAAATAAAATGCCTTCACTATAGCTTTCCTGGTCCCAGTTAGTGGTCCGTAGCATTGATCCTTTGTTGGCCTGCTCTGAACAAATGCTGTTATCCCCAAATTCAAGAGCCACAGAGCTGTCTGCCTTCCAAGGTGGAGAGCCCAAATGTGTGTCAGCGGTGAGTGTGGAAAGAGAACTTTTCCACTGGCTTGCCTCAGTTGTTTTTTGTGTTCGCCACCTTTGTCACCTTAGATATCTCAGCCAATGTCATCATTTATCCACTGGTTATTTACTTTTAATAAATATTTATTTTATTGTTTTATTTACTTATTTTTGGCTGCGTTGGGTCTTCGTTGCTGCCATGGGCTTTCTCTAGTTTCAGCAAGCGGGGGCTACTCTTCATTGAGGTGTGCCGGCTTCTCATTGCGGTGGCTTCTCGTTGCGGAGCACGGGCTCTAGGCGCGCGGGCTTCGGTAGTTGTGGCCCATGGGCTTCTAGAGTGCAGGCTCAGTAGTTGTGGCATATGGGCTTATTTGCTCCATGGCATGTGGAATGTTCCCAGACCAGGGCTCGAACCTGTGTCCCCTGCATTGGCAGGTGGATTCTCAACCACTGTGCCACCAGGGAAGCCCCATCCACTGGTTATTTTTCGAGCTCAGCTAAGTGCCACAAAAATGAGTACAAATAAGTCCTCTCTACCCGAGACCCTCTGCTGCAGCATGCCCCCACTCTGTCCACGAGCTTGCTGCCTGGCCCTGGGCGGCTTTCGGTGTGGGTGATGTCTTCTCAGGATGGCCTGCCTCCCTGGCCTCTTTAAAATCCAGCCTCCTGAACCCTCACCACCTTTTTGCCTTGCTTTGTCTTCACAGCACCTACCACCTTCTGATACCCTGTATCTAATATCCTAACGTAGTTACTTTGTTCATTTTCTCTCTTCCTACTAGAATGTAAGATTAACGAGGGCAAGGATTTCTTTTGTTCACTGATACATTCCCTGGGCCTAGAATGTAGTAAGTGCTCAAAAATATTATTGATAAATAAATTAATGAAAGATACAACACCGTGGGTATATTCAGGAAGTTCATGGTTGAATGTGGGAAAGAGTCTCATCCACTGTTGAAATCCAGAGTGAGTAACTCATCGGTTTGTTAGGAAAGTAGTTCCCGAAGAGGAGACTTTGGAACTGAGTTCTGTGATGTGAGGAGAAGCCAGCGGCGCCCCTCCTGGTGGGAGAGAAGGCGCTCTGGGCAAGAGACCCTGTGTGGATGGCCCTGAGCCTGCAGTTCTGGGCGGTGGGGCGCAGCCCTGGGGGCTCTTGCGTGCTCTGCTGGAGCCTTTTGTCTTGAAAGGTCTTGGGGGCCTTGCAGGCCTGTTCCTAGGGACCAAAATAATCAGGTTCACATTTTAGAGAAAGCAGTGTGGTGGCTGCATGTGGTTTGGAGGGTGAAGGATGAGTCCGGGGGCAGGAAGACCAGTTAGGCACTCAGTGATCCAGTTGAGAAGTGCTGAAGGCCTCACCTCAGCCTGGGGCAGGGGGTGGAGGAAGCGAAGGCCTTGGGGTGACCAGTTGGAACGGGACGCATAGGGAGCAGGGCAGCTTCTTTGTGATGTATTTGTGGTAATGCATTTCCTTTTTTAATAACCTAGGACTATGCTGTATGTTGTTCAGTATTTTTTCCCCATTTCTTGTATTGTAAACACTCTTTATTTTTTTTTTATTTTTTATTTTTTTATTTTATTTTATTTTATTTTATTTTTTTTTTGCGGTATGCGGGCCTCTCACTGTTGTGGCCTCCCCCGTTGCGGAGCACAGGCTCCGGAGCACTCTTGATTATTAAACATTTTTCTTCAATGTTATTTTTAAGTACTGTGGAGTATCCACAAGTTATATTTTATGCATACTAAAAACAGTGATGTTTGGCATGTTTTGGATCCATTTATTAGCTGTTTCTCATTGTGAGTGGATGATCTTATTTCCCAGAGATAATTAAAGCCCAGTATTGTAAACTGAAAGATGAACATCTTTAATTCATTGGTTACTTGGAGGCAGAATGGGAGATACATTTTGCTTAGTAATATTAAGGAAATAATTAGTGGTAGATTAAAACATGAAGTTTTTTTATGTTTTTATTTTTAAACTACATACTAATTTGATCAAAAGCAAGTTACACTATGAAATATTTGAAAAAGATTGAGAAAGATCTTTTTATATAATATTTGTCAGCCAGCTGGCTCATGTTTGCTGAAGGCTGTTTTTTAGCTACTGCTCGTAGCTGCTCAGGAAGGTAACTAAAGCGTTCTTAACCCTGTGTAGGTAGTGGGTGACTCAGCAGGTGACTGAGGCAGAGGGAACTATTGGGGCAGGTTCTGAGATGTGTAATGTGCTGAACTAGGTGGTGCGCATGTCAGGTTCTGCAGGGGGAGTTCAGGGAGTGAAGGAAGTGGGCAATGAGTGACCTTGAAAATGAACAGGATTTGCGCAAATGGAGAGAAAAGATGAGGGCATTCCGTGTGGGAGAGTGAGGAGGACTTAGGTTTCAGATTAACTTTTTTTTTTTTTTTTTTTTGCTTTTTGAGTGATCTTACTTGGTATGAATCCCCTGGATCACTCACTCCATTTCTGTCTCAGGATACTTTTGATAACAAGTAAGAGAAAGCTCAGCTCTAACTGGCTTACACCATAACCTAGAGATTTACTGGCTCACGCCGCTAGAAATTCTGTACGTAGGTCAGTCTTCAAGGTTGGTTTGATTCATCAGTTCAGTGACATCTTTGAAGACCTGGTTTCTTTTCACTTGTGTTGTATCACTATTATCCGAAGCCTAGTTTCCCCCACCAGTGGCAAAATGGCTACAGTAGTTGTGGGCTTCACATTTGTGCCCAGCACACAAACCGGCCCAAGAGAGTGTGTGTGTGTCCCGGAATTCTTGGCAGTGCCCTGAGCTTTGTGCCCTCTGGGTCACTCTGGGCTAGAGGGGTGGCATGCTGTGCTGGCTGCCCTCTGGAGTGGGGAGTGTCAGCCTTCTGAACTGGGTGACCACTATCCAACAGGGGAGGAAGAGAGTGAACATTGGGAGGATGGCCGCAGAATCCTTTACCTGACGCTTCATCCCTCCCCACTCTTTCCAGGTTTATCGTTTCCTCCTTCTGGGCTCCTCAGACTCGGTCCTTTCTCCTTGGCAGGTCATCCTGGACTGTCTGATGGTTTCTTATTGTATCTTATAGTCTTCCTTAAGTTTTTTTTTTTTTTTTTTTTTTTTTTTTTTTTTTTGTGGTACATGGGCCTCTCACTGTTGTGGCTTCTCCCGTTGCGGAACACAGGCTCCGCATGCGCAGGCTCAGCGGCCATGGCTCACGGGCCCAGCCGCTCCGTGGCATGTGGGATCTTCCCAGACCGGGGCACGAACCCGCGTCCCCTGCCTCGGCAGGCGGACTCTCAACCACTGCGCCACCAGGGAAGCCCTCTTCCTTAAGTTTTATTGTTGCTTTATTATCTGTGTGTCTGTGCATTGAGGACAGCCCCAGGTTCCAGTGCTGGCTGTCCCATTTTATGTTCCTGGGCTCTTGGGCAAGATTATTTCTCTGAACCTCAAGTGTTTTCATCTTCACTCGGTCAACGGCTACTTACCAGAGTCTAAGTATTGTACTTAAGTGGATGGGATCCAGAACTGAAAGACACAAGGAGATCGTAGTTCATTTACAGAAACATGTAGGTAAGTGAGAATTACCATGAGGTTTGAAAAAGGGTTTGAAAGAAATAGGGGTTGCGATGACTTCCCTGAGGGGGTGATGCCTCTGTTGAGCTTGATGGGCAGAGGACTAGGCACCAGGGAGCTGCCTGCATGGAGGGCCGAGGAGTAGTGAGTACATTTGGAGTAACTGGGCTCTTACGTGCACACGGAGATGAGGCTAGGTTGTTTAGGCCATTACACCAAGAGTTTAGGTCCCATCTCTGTATCCCTTACAATTAGGAGTTGACCATATGTCCTAGTTGACACGTGTTCCAGGGTAATTAATGCAGTCCTTTCACTGTGAAAGGTGACATCAGTTTGGATGATAAACCATCACCCAGCTTAATAGAGGAGTTTGGAGCTATGTGGTGGTGGTGTACAGGATGCAGGGCTTACCCTACGGTAGGACCCTGGGACTGTGTGAGATACAGCTGCTGCTTCTCAAACTTAAACCTACATTAAGAATCAGCTGGGGATCATGTTAATGGCGTATTTGGCTTCAGTTGGTCTGGGGTGGAGCCTGAGAGCTGCATAATCTCCTGAGTTATTCCTTTGGTGCTGGGCTGGGGACCACACTTTGAGTAACAGGGTACTATAAGACATTAGGAGCATCAGAGGGTCTGCAAGTCCTGAAATCATGTGCAGAAATATGTGTATGTGCATTCTTCAGGTAGTGGGCTTAATTTGCTTACATCATATCCTCAGGGGAGTGTACTGCCACCCAAAAAGGGTTAGGGGAATCACTGTTCTTTAGAAATATTGTGACGATTAAATGAGATCTGTATATTAAGTGCCTTCAGGGCAGTGTTTAACCCACGGTAGTCATTCATTATGTGTTAGGTGTTTGTCCCATCCCCCAGGTTTTTTGAAGGCAGTAAACATTGCTTAAACATTTAAAATATCTTTTTTTATATCTTCTATGCCATTGGTGTTCAATAAAAATATGTTTAGTTTGGTGACAGACGGTTTTAGGACTGTTGGCCATTCTGTCAACATTTGAGGGTCTGTTATGTGCCAAGCATTTTATTGGGTATTGAGATGCTGAAGTCTAATCTTGGTTATTGCAGATACCCTGGCATGGAGGGGTTGTAAGGGCTTGGGCTGGATAGTAACACTAGGATTGAAGAGATGCATCAAAAAAAAAAATTGGTTTTTTTTGGCTGTGCCCTGTGGCTTGTGGATCTTAGCTCCCCAACCAGGGATTGAACCTGGACCCTCGGCAGGGAGAGTGCGGAGTCCTAACCATTGGACCACCAGGGAATTCCCCCCATTTTTTTTTTTAGTAATCTTATTATTGAGGTATATTCTGTGTTCAGAAAGGTTCTGCTCTTGCCTTTGACTCATTGAGATCCTGTTCTCTGGATCTCAGGTGTGGGTGTATGGATGTCAGGATGCATCACTTAATTAGAATGCTTATTTCAATTCATGCAGTTGCTATTGTTTTTACCAAATAAAAATTTTTGAACATTTTGATGAGATTGTGCCAGGAATTGGGGTATATAATTCAAGATAATCTTCAAGGTTTCTCATCTAGAAGACTGGAAGAACAGTGGAGTTTGCTATTGGCATAAGTGTAAAACCTGGTTTTGAGAAAATGATGGACTTTTTTTTTTTTTTGCGGTACGCCGGCCTCTCACCGTTGTGGCCTCTCCCGTTGCGGAGCACAGGCTCCGGATGCGCAGGCTCAGCGGCCATGGCTCACGGGCCCAGCCGCTCCGTGGCATGTGGGATCTTCCCGGACTGGGGCACGAACCTGTGTCCCCTGCATCGGCAGGCAGACACTCAACCACTGCGCCACCAGGGAAGCCCAATAATGGACCTTTTGATGTTAAGGTTAAACTAGAACGTAACAGTGGAAGAGCCTAGGGGCTGGCAGCTTGAAATATGGAACTGGAGTATAGTTGGGCAATCCAAGTTGAAGATGTGGGTTTGGAATTCATCAACATACTTGAAGCTGAGAATAGGTGAGCTGCTTAGCGGGGGAATATCCAGGTGCCATCCCAGAGGAGAGAGAATGGTTAAAGAAACAGAACCAAGTCTTGTAGAGTTATGGAATCCCCTGAAGGTAAAATTATTATGAAAAGTGTGTGTGAGAGAGATCTTATTACTAATCAAGTGCTTGATAGATTGACTAGCTTCAGGAGGTAGAATGATCTTGGTTTAGATTGGGAGGTTATTTTTGAAAAAGCAGAATGTTGAAGGTGAAAGATTTCACTGAGTCTAAAGAGCAAATGGGAAATGAGTTCAGTTACAAAGAAGTGTCTCTGTGGAAAAGACATTTCTGAAAAGTTGCATTGGAGGGGAATTTTTCTATCACATTATTTCTAGCTTAGTTGCATTATAGTTTTTCTTCTGATTGTTTGCCTTTAACTTGTTAATGATAAATAAATCCTTAAAAGCACTAAAATAGTTTTCCATTTTAAAAACATTTGCTTTGGTTGTTCATCAAGCAGTGGGTCCTCCTATAGAGTGAACAGTCATCTCATTGTTTTATAGTTCCTTCTATCTGGTTTGGGGGCATACTTGAATGTCGAAATAGCTCTGCTGGCCCTCCCTCCAGTTGTCTGCCTTGTTTCTCCCATCCCTGAATCGCTGGGTTGTGGGAATGCCCCTGTGTTCAGTGATTCTGAACCCTGACTGCACATCAGAGTCACACAGGAAGCCTGCCTCCCACCATTGAACCCAGAATTGTGGCCTGAGGATCCTCAGGTGATTCTAAGGTACAGTCAAGGCTGAGAAGCACTGCTTGAGGCCTTTGTCCTGCACAGCTGACCCTGTTCCCCTGCTTGGTGAGCTCTTCCTGGGGTTGGTTTTCTGCCTTTGTATGAAAAACAGAGTATTGTGAGTTGATTGGGTGAAAAAAATTTCTTTTCTAGGATACTGAAGCCCTGAGCTTCACATATTTACCATAAGGGAGACTTTCTGGAAAGTCTTGAGTTTCATTTTTCTTTTTTTTTATTAAATTTATTTACTTATTTATTTGGTTGTGCTGGGTCTTAGTTGTGGCAGGCTGGCTCCTTAGTTGTGGCTCTTGGGCTTCGTGGTTGTGACATGTGAACTCTTAGTTGCGGCATGCATGTAGGATCTAGTTCCTTGAGCAGGGATTGAACGTGGGCCCCCTGCCTTGGGAGCGGAGAGTCTTAACCACTGTGCCACCAGGGAAGTCCCGAGTTTCATTTTTCTAATAAAAGATTTTTAATCGTAACAGTGAACTTACATAATTCAAGAATGGAGTTCAGTCTGTTGTTTTGGCTGGTAAAGTAAACTGGACCTCCGTAATTACAGTCTTTGGAGGCTATTTTTCAACAGGCCATTAGGTGGAGGTTAAATTGAGAAAGTAAGCAGTGGACTGCTTCCTCAGTAGGCATGGTGGTCCTCAAGCCCTCAGCACCTGCTTTTGCATTCTTTTATTTTCAGCAGATAGTAATTTTGCAGCTTTTACTGCTTCAACTAACTCTTCTAACTTTGGTTTTCATTACAACCAAAGTAATTCATGAAAGGGAATATTCTGTATACTTCCTCCTTAAAATTGGAAGGAGAGGGGTGTGTGTAACAGCTAACATGAGTCCTTTTTCTTAGGCATCTCTAGATTTTCCAAGGTGTTTGAAGAGACCATTGGCAGTGACCATTAGATTAGAAGAAAATAATTTAGGTAGTCACACTTCTGTTTTCCTGAATGTCTTTTAATGTGGAGCTCTGGTTTAGTGGTGCACTTTCCTTTCTGGCAGGTGGCCTTCAGTAGCCAAGCTTTTGTTGGTTTGGTTCCAGCATATTTCATTAAGTGAAAAATCCTGTAGAACAGATGGATTTAACAAGTTTCTGCTCATGGAGCATTCTGTTTAATGCAACACTAGTTTTGATTCAGCGTTGTTGGCAGTTATTGTCTGTATGTAGTGTGGAGTTTGAGTAGGTGGTCAGGGGATCTAGGCAGTTATAAAGGCCAGGCCAGTCATGAACAACCTGAGGTTGGAGGCTTAAAGGAGCCTGTTACAGTGATAACAGGTAGCACAATACAAATACATGCCTACTAGTTTAGGTGGTGTTGTGTAGCAGTAGTTAGAGTCTTTGAACCAAGGAACATGAAATCTTAAAAAAAAAAAAGTCCTGATGTGTGTGTGAATATTTATCGAGTACTTAAGAATTCTACTTATGTGAATGAAAAATCAATGTTGTGGTCTTTGGTCTTCAAGAGTTGTTTTTACATTACAGCTACTTCATCCACCTTATTTATAGATGTGTGTCTAATTAAAGTCAACCGTATTGAGGTATACTTTAATACAATAACTGTACCAATTTTAAGCTTGCAGTTTGAGTTTTGACAAATGTATATACCAGGGTAACTGTCACCATGGTAAAGATATAGAACATTTTCATTGCCCAGAAATTTCCCTCATGCCCCTTCACCATGGGTCCCCATCCCTTAGCCGGGCAATTACTGATCTGCTTTCTGTCACTATAGGCTAAGTTTCTGTTTTCTGGAATTTTCTTCATGTGGAATTATATAGAGAGTACTCTTCTATCTGCCTTCTTTCACTCAGCATAACATTTTCGATATTTGCCCGTGTTGTAGGAGTCCCTTCCTTTTTAGCGCTGAGTGATAGTCCATTGTATGGATAGACCACAGTTTATCTCTTCACCTCTTGATGGACATTTGTTGTTCCAGTGTTGATTGTTATGAATGAAGCTCTTGACTGCATTCATGTGCAAGTCTTTGTGTGGACATATGTTTTCATTTCTCATGGTTAAAATACCTAGAAGTAGAATGGTTATATGTCATAGGGTAAGTATATGTTTTATTTTGTAAGAAGCTGTCAAGCTGGGCTTCCCTGGTGGCGCAGTGGTTGAGAATCTGCCTGCTAATGCAGGGGACACAGGTTCGAGCCCGGCTCTGGGAGGATCCCACATGCCGCGGAGTGACTGGGCCCATGAGCCACAACTACTGAGCCTGCGCGTCTGGAGCCTGTGCTCCGCAATAGGAGAGGCCGCGATAGTGAGAGGCCCGCGCACCGCGATGAAGAGGGGCCCCCGCTTGCCACAACTAGAGAAAGCCCTCGCACAGAAACGAAGACCCAACACAGCAACAATAATAAATAAATAAATTAATAAACTCCTACCCCCAACATCTTCAAAAAAAATAAAAATAAAAAAAGAAGCTGTCAAGCTTTTCTAAAGTGGTGATATCCTTTCATGTCTGCAGCAGCAATGCCTAATTCCCCTTCTGCAACCTCATCGACACTTGGTACTCTCAGTCTTCTTAATTTTACTGGGCCTCAGTTTTTTTTTTTTTCGGTACACGGGCCTCTCACTGTTGTGGCCTCTCCCGTTGCGGAGCACAGGCTCCGGACGCGCAGGCTCAGCGGCCTTGGCTCACGGCCCAGCCGCTCCACAGCACGTGGGATCTTCCCGGACCGGGGCACGAACCTGCGTCCCCTGCATCGGCAGGCAGACTCTCAACCACTGCGCCACCAGGGAAGCCCTACGCCTCAGTTTTAAAGGAAAGACTTTTTGTTCACAGGAACACGAGCCACATCTATGACAGAAAAGTGAATCTGTCTGCAAATAGGGAGTTCTTAGTGAAATATGTTTTTATTTATTTTTTAAATGCATTTATTTATTTTATTTATTTTTGGCTGTGTTGGGTTTTCGTTGCTGCGCTCGGACTTTCTCTAGTTGCGGTGAGTGGGGGATGCTCTTCGTTGCAGTGCTCAGGCTTCTCATTGTGGTGCTTCTTTTATTGTGGAGCACAGGCTCTAGGTGCACGGGCTTCAGTAGTTGTGGCGTGCAGACCAGGGCTCGAACCCATGTCCCCTGCATTGGCAGGCGGATTCTTAACCACTGTGCCACCAGGGAAGCCTGAAATATGATTTTTAAAAAAAAATAAATTTTGTTTATTTATTTTTGGCTACATTGGGTGTTCGTTGCTGTGTGCAGGCTTTCTCTAGTTGTGGCAAGCGGGGGCTACTCTTCGTTGCGGTGCAAGGGCTTCTGATTGGAGTGGCTTCTCTTGTTGCGGAGCACGGGCTCTAGGTGCACAGGCTTCATTAGTTGTGGCACACAGGCTCAGTACTTGTGGCGCATGGGCTTATTTGCTCCGTGGCACGTGGGGTCTTCCCGGACCAGGGCTCGAACCCGTGTCCTCAGCATTGGCAGGCAGATTCTTAACCACTGTGCCGCCAGGGAAGTCCCCTGAAATATGTTTTTAAAAAGAAGTTTAAGTAGGAAAGAGAGGGGGCAAGAAAGACTAGAGAATGCCTCCTTCATGCTGGACACAGGAGACTTATTTGGTGGTCAGGCATGTAGGGATGGGGAGTAAAAATGGACTTTCAAAAGGTTGACCTGTCCTGATGCACATCCATGGTTTGTTTTGCCCTTTTTTTTCCCCTTCAAGATTTAACATTTTGGAAGTTGATTTTTCTTTAGTTTGGGAGACCACGTGATAATTGTGAATTATTTTTCTCTAGGTCAGAATAGGTATCCTCTTATTAAAGTTTTCTGTGAAGCTTTAATTCAGTTTTCTTGATTGTGTTTAAGTGTTACTTTTAAAAATTAAATGTTATATCATGACTATATTAAAAGTTTATATTTAAAAATGAAACTTGTGCCCCTGCTGGCGCATCTCTGGCAATAGTAAAAACAGGAGAACAAGAAGCAATGAGTAGTTCAGTTGGAGTTTTGTTGTCAGCCTGCTGACATCTGGGAGTGGAACTATTGCTGTAGAGCAGTAGAAGGAGAGGTCATCGTTCCTCAGCCCTGGAACTTGTATTTGTTGTGGGCTTTGCTTTTCTTCCTCCTCTACCTGAATTCATTTTTTCAACAGAACTCTTGAGCACCTGCTATAAGCCAAGTACTGCGTTAACTGCAGGCGATGGGAAGATGAATTGAACTTGGTGTCTGTTCCTTTTTTAAAACCAGCTTTATGGAGGCGTTATACGTGTGCAGTGAGTTTCATTCATTTAATGTATATAGTTTGATGAGCTGTGACACGTTTCTTTTTTATTGGTGTTCTGCTTTTCCCCTTCCCATCCCTTCCCTTTCCTTCCTAGATTAGCACCAAGGTGATTGTAATGGATATGAAGATAGGTGGAATTTTGAACTTCTTTCTACTAGGGCCATCCCAGATAACAAGCACCAACTCCCTAATTTATCAGCTCTGTTCCATGTGATAAAAAGTCTGTATACCAAGTTATTGTATAATGAGGGCTGTTTAGTAATTGTTTAGAGCAAAACAAGTTAAAATTTAACTGGCATTGTGTAATGTACAATAGGCCTTGAAAGTTGGTAAAAGTGGATTTCTGTTAAGTGAATCATGTTTTCTAATTTGGAGAATGCAGTCTGTGCCAACAAGTTTTAGCTTAGACTCCCCACGAGAGCACTTAAAGAAATACATCCAACCTATCAAAAGTCCTGCTTGGAAAAGAGAGAGAATAACTTGTGATAGGACTTGAGTAGTCAGAATGAAATACACAAACCACATGAAGCTAACACTAAACTGCAGTAGGTTGACATTTGAATCCTAAGGAGGGATGCGCTCTGTGGGAGTGACTTTGTCACAGTTTTTCCATTTGTTCCCTTCTCAGGACTCCTTGGCCCCAAGAAAGTAAGCAGAATCCTGCTGCTACCCAGTCAGTGGAGGAATAAGCCTTTCTCTGCGTCCCTCTTCCTTTGTCTGCTTCTGCCATTTGTAATGCTCTTTGCAACTTGCAGTCCACTTGCACTTGTGACAAAACTATAATTGTCATGATGTCCCGAACCTTATGTCTGTCTTATTCAAAATTTATTCTCAAAATCTAGCACAGTTCAGTGTGATAGTTGGTGCTTTGTCCGTACTGTTAAATCAGTGAAATTTCTGCTGTGCGGTGACTGAACAGCGTCATCTCCAGGTGTCCCCAGGCCACGCACACCACTTTCCAAAGTTAAGATTAGCACACAGTGACTGTTCAGTAGATGTCAGTTAGCGTCCGCAAGTACTGGGTTCTGATTAAAAAAAAAAAAAGTTCAGTAAAGAAATCTAAATGGTATTTTATGCAAGTACTTACTGACCTGATTTTTTTTAACTTCATTTATTTAGTTGAAATAATTTCATGCCATAGAATTCTCCCATTTAAATAGCTGTACAAAAAAAATAGCTGTACATTTTGGTGGTTTTTAGTATATTCACAGAGTTGTGCAACTATCACCACAGTCAATTTTAGAACATTTCATCATTCCAAAAAGATTGTACAACAGAAACTAGCACAGCATTGTGAAGCAATTATACTTCAGTAAAGATGTATTAAAAAAAAAAAGAAACTTCATATCCATCAGTGGTGACTCCCTAATCCCCTCCGCACCCAGCCTCTGGCAGCCACCATCTACTTTCTGTCTCTAGGGATTTGCCTCTTCTGGATATTTCACACGAAGGGAATCATACAACGTGTGGCCCTTTGAGTCTGGCCTCTTTCGGTCAGCATGATGTGTTCAGGGGCCAACCACCTGGTAGCCATATTAGTCTGAGAGCATTTCCAAACCTGTGTTTCTCCTGGTTATATCCAGGAGATCCTTTTGGAGCTGGGAAGAACCTTGGAGGTTGTTCAGTCTGGCATATACCCTTAGTTTAGAGACGAAAGTAAAGTTTTTATCGCTTGGAACACTTTATTAGTCCTTAATGTTTCCTCCTGTCTCCCAAATTCAGTTTCCTTGGGTTGGGAAAAGAGAGAGAAGACTTTGTACTTTTTGTGCTTGGTTCTGTCGTTGAACCCTGCGAGGCTTGGCTTTGCATCTGTTCTCAGGACATTGTCCCAGGGGCTGGGTTCACAGTGGTTCCAGTGATTGCCTTGGAACCTGTACAGTGTGTACGGTGCACACGCAGCAATGTGTTTATTGATCATGCCTCTGTATCCTAATTTTTTTACCTCAGAGGCTGACGTCTTATTTTCCTGAGTCCTTTTGAAGGCAGAGGACATGGATTTGGTGGCAGCCTATATAATTACCCGTGTTTCTGGAGATGGAGCTTTGGAAGCTGTGCTCCAGCGCCCCCTAGTGCCGCGTTGTGGTGGTCGTCCTCCGTGTCCCCTGCTTTCTGTAGAAAGCAGAAAGTGCTGTTTCCTGTGGCTTCATTAGATCGGAGAACCAGCTGTAGGTCATGCGGGCGACTGGCAAATGCCTTTCCTTCTTCTTACCTCCCTTGGGCTGAGACTGTGTCTTTGCTTTTCCTTTAGCAGGAACACGGCCTGCCCCTTCCCCAGGCTGTACAGCCCTAGGCCCTCTGGGGCCAGGCTCAGAGCATCCATGCCCCCGGGGCTGGGCTTCAGTGAAGTGGCTTGTTTCTACCCTAAATGTGCTGTGGGCGTGCCCCTTTTCCTGATGTGTTTCTTTTCTTTCTTTTTCTTTTTTTAAATAAATTAGTTTATTTATTTTACTTTTGGCTGTGTTGGGTCTTTGTTGCTGCACGTGGGTTCTTCTCTAGTTGCGGCAGTGCGGGCTTCTCATTGCGGGCTTCTCATTGCGGTGGCTTCTCTTGTTGCGGAGCACGGGCTCCAGGCGCGCGGGCTTCAGCAGTTGTGGCCCGCGGGCTCTAGGGCGCAGGCTCAGTAGTTGTGGCACGCGGAGCCCGCAGCACGTGGGATCTTCCCAGACCAGGGCTCGAACCCGTGTCCCCTGCATTGCCAGGCAGATTCTTAACCACTGCGCCACCAGGGAAGTGCCTGTCCTGTCTCTTTAGCTTCCTGTAATCTGGAACTTTTCCACAGCCTTTTGTGACATTGAGTTTTTGGGAGAGCACAACAGTTTTCCCCCTGCTTTTCGGTAACATTCTTCATTTTGCCAAACATCTAAAATAATTTGTGATTGAAGATTAGGAAAATTTTGGGGGATGGTGAGACTTGAACTTTTTTTTTTTTTTTTTTTTTTTTTTTTTTTTGCTGTACGCGGGCCTCTCACTGCTGTGGCCTCTCCCGTTGCGGAGCACAGGCTCCGGACACACAAGCTCCGCGGCCATGGCTCGCGGGCCCAGCCGCTCCGCGGCATGTGGGATCTTCCGGGATCGGGGCACGAACCCGTGTCCCCTGCATCGGCAGGCGAACTCTCAACCACTGCGCCACCAGGGAAGCCCGAGACTTGAACATTTTAATGGCAGTTGGCTGCCCTGAATTTCTGTGATAAACTCTTTGGTGTCACAAGACTTGTGATGCTTTAACCTTTACTCAGATACAGTTTTAGTTAAATAATTGTCACTAAAATGCAGGGCAGTGTGATTTATTTACACTCACTGGGGTTTGCAGTTGAATAAATACTTGGCCTTTCTTTGCTTTTGTAGCTTTAACTTTTTTTTTCTTATTTGTTTAAGGTAAATTTTACTGTACAAGCAGTATTTCTGTTTGCCATTTTGGAACAGTGTGGTTAAAAAATGCTTCTTCATAGTAATGCTTCCTGTAATTGTTTTTGAATGATGCAGATGATTTTGATAAGCACTGAAATGATGTCATAGCCTCCAGGTTTATGTGGGGTATTTTACTATATCACTTCCCACAAATGTTTGAGTGGTTACCAAAGAAACATGACTTTCTTTGCCTATGAAAGAAATATTTACGTTTTTTTCACACTCACTGTGATGGCAGGAAATTGTCTTTTATTCTTAATCTCCCCATACTTGAGACCTCAGTGACTTGACCTTTGCTGACCTTTGAGAATGAGCTCCCCAACTATCAGGCCTTTCTTTATCTGCAGTTACTATGTTTCATTTGAATTCCTATTTGAGTCTAAGAAATATGTGTACAGATACATAGGAGAAAGATACATGTAGTTTATCTGCCATGAGCATATGGGAAATACTCATTGTACAGGAAATAGAAATCCTAACCAAAACTCTGGACAGTGAGTACCTTGCAGAGGCGCTGATAATACCAGCTTCTTAGCAACCCCCTCTGTTATCTCAGTCGCAAAACTGAAAGGACTGTTTTTTATATTGTTGAAATGTAACTACTTATTTTAAAAAAACTCTTGCATTTTAAAGATAGAAAGTAGGTCCGATTAGGGGCAAGAGGATGTGATTCATGTGTGTTTTGTTGGAGTTGTTTATTGATATATGTGGGCTGGTGTTACAGGAATTACATTGGAGTTCAGAGCAGCTCTGGCTAGCAGTTTGTCAGGTGTTAAATGATACTTTAGCGTTGCATATTTGATAGTTGGCAGTTGCTTATGGTATCTTTTTTGGATTAAATGTTTTCATCAAGTCCTAGTCTCTGTTGTCAGGGAGATCTTGAAACTAACATAGATGCAAACACAACTTTGCAAAATGTGTATATTTGAATAGTTGTACAATGATTTGTTTACATTGACTTTTTACAATTAATATTTTGAATAGATAGTTATTTATATGGTTCAGAACTAAGAACTCTGAAAAGATATACGCTTATTTATATGGTTCAGAACTAAGAACTCTGAAAAGATAGATGCTAAGAAATCTCACTCCCCGCTCCACTACCTCCACAGGGATCCGCCCTGCCCCCAACTCTGAATAGTCAAGGGTTTTACTCCCTTCTTGGTACCCTCTCCAATATCTATCTCTTTATGCAAACACAAATCAATATTTCTGTTTTCCTCCCTTTTTTTTTAACCTAAAGAATGTTTTCTATTTAACAGTGTCTTGGAGATTTCTTTTTTTTTTTTGCCATGAAAATTTCTTTGTTTTTTTTTTAACATCTTCATTGGAGTATAATTGCTTTACAGTGGTGTGTTAGTTTCTGCTTTATAACAAAGTGAATCAGCTATATCTATACATATGTCCCCATATCTCCTCCCACCCTCCCACCCTCCCTGTGTCTGGAGATTTCTGCTCTCTGTACTTGCTCTTTCCTCAGCCCCACCCCCCCACCCCACCCCACCCACCCAGTGAGTTTGGTGTGTGTGCTGTTCGTTTTGTTTTGGCCTCACCACACGGCATGCGGGATCTTAGTTCCCTGTGACCAGGGGTTGCACCCGTGCCCCCTGCAGTGGAGTCCTCACCACTGGACTGCTGGGGAATCTGTGCCCTGCCCCCCCCCAGCCCCCCACGTGGATTTTGTAATCAGGTTAAAGATACATATCCGGGAAGTTGTTAACTTGAAGTTGTAATGAGAAAGCACATTTAAAATCTATAGCAAAGTTTTTCAAATAATACTTTACAAATAAAGAATTAAGTAAAAATAGTAAAATTGAAAATAATAGAAAAAGGCTTTCCCTGGAGCCTTTCTAAGCATTCTGACTGTTGACCATGAGGTTGCTCCCAGCAGACTGGCACAGGGACTTGACAAGAAGGCTTGCAAGTGTGGGGGGGGGGTTCTATCGCCCCTCCCCCTCCATTGACAAGATTTTATTAAATCTTTAGGAATTTTAATTCTCTTATTGGATTGGCCAATTTCTCTTTTTTAAAAGACGTTATATAGGAACTCAAAGAAATTTACTTAGAAATGTGATTTAAATGAGCATTTCATTAATATTTGTTTTTCCAAGACAAAACCAGCCTAGGGACTTCGCTGGTGGTGCAGTGGTTAAGAATCCACCTGCCAGTGCAGGGGACATGGGTTCGGGCCCTGGTCCCAGGAAGATCCCACATGCCATGGAGCAGCTAAGCCCGTGAGCCACAACTACTGAGCCCACATGCCACAACTACTGAAGCCCACACACCTAGAGCCCGTTCTCTGCAACAAGAGAAGCCACCTCAATGAGAAGCCTGGGAACCTCAACGAAGAATAGCCTGCGCACAGCAATAAAGACCCAAAGCAGCCAAAAAAAAAAAAAAAAAAAAAAAACCCAGCCTAAAGAGAATAACTTAGACCCAGCAATCCCACTGCTGGGCATATATCCAGAGAAAACCATTATTCAAAAAGACACATGCACCCCATTGTTCATTGCAGCACTATTTACAATAGCCAGGTCATGCAAGCAACCTAAATGCCCAGCAACAGACAAATGGATAGAGAAGATGTGGTTCATATATACAATGGAATATTACTCAGCCATTAAAAGGAGTGAAATTGGTCATTTGTAGAGAAGTGGATGGACCTAGAGACTGTCATACAGAGTGAAGGAAGTTAGAAAGAAAAACAAATGTCGTATATTAACGCATATATGTGGAACCTAGAAAAACGGTACAGATGAACCGGTTTGCAGGGCAGAAATAGAGACACAGATGTAGACAACAAACGTATAGACACCAAGGGGGGAAAGCAGGGTGGGGTGAATTGGGAGATTGGGATTGACATATATACACTAATATGTATAAAATTGATAACTAATAAGAACCTGCTGTATAAAAAATAAATAGATTAAATTAAAAAAAAAAAGAATAGGGGCTTCCCTGGTGGCGCGTGGTTGAGAGTCTGCCTGCTGATGCAGGGGACACGGGTTCATGCCCCGGTCTGAGAAGATCCCACATGCCGTGGAGTGGCTGGGCCCATGAGCCATGGCCGCTGAGCCTGCGCGTCCGGAGCCTATGCTCCTCAACGGGAGAGGCCACAACAGTGAGAGGCCCGCGTACTGCAAAAAAAAAAAAAAAAAAAAAAAAAAGAATAATTTAGCAATCCTATAGAACCTTCAGTTCTCATCCTAATGTCTTCCCCACATTCTGAATTAAAGTAGTCACTTAGAAGGTAGAGTGGATATCTTTTACGTGGACAACATTTCTACTGTTGGTATTAAATAAAACAACATGAGTCTTCATGTTTGCATTGGGCTTCACAGCTACAGTGTCAATCATCTTTTGGATCCTCTTTGTTGCTGCTCATGTACCTCCTGAATTCATTTTCTGGAATTCTTAAGCAGCCCACCCCACCCATCCCAAGGGTGTATGAGTGTCAGAGAATTATTTTGCCTTTTGCACTTAAGTAATAAACTATAGAATAGAATTCTATGAAAACAAAAAATACTTTTTTCTTGGAACTTTCAAGGCATTGCTGTCTTGCTTTGTATTTATTTTGTTGATTCTACGTTAAAATCTTCTGTTGAGCTTGTAAATTTTGTAATTTAAATTTAATAATCTTCTGATTTCTGTGAATACTTTCTGGTTCTGTAATTGGTCCCCCCTCTTTTTAAAAATAAATAAATAAATTTATTTATTTATATTTTTGGCAGTGTTGGGTCTTCGTCGCTTCGCACAGGCTTTCTCTTGCTGCGGCGAGCGGGGGCTACTCTTCATTGTGGTGCGTGGGCTTCTCACTGCAGTGGTTTCTCTTGTTGTGGAGCACGGGCTCTAGGCGCACGGGCTTCAGTAGTTGTGGCGTGCAGGCTCAGTAGTTGTGGCATGCAGGCTCAGTAGTTGTGGTTCCTCGACCAGGACTCGAACCTGTGTCCCCTGCATTGGCAGGTGGATTCTTAACCACTGCGCCACTGGGAAGTCCCGGTTCCTGTTTTTAAATAAAAAAAATTTTTTTTTATTTGTCTGTACCCGGTCTTAGTTTCAGCATGCAGGATCTTCGTTGTGGCATGCGGGATCTAGTTCCCTGACGAGGGATCGACTCTGGGCCCCCTTCATTGGGAGCATGGAGTCTTAACTATTGGACCACTAGGGGAAGTCCCTAATACGTCCTTTTTTTTTTTTCATGGCAATCTGCTTATTTTACCTGCTAGAATTTCTTTCAGGATACAGATTAGAATTTGAAGTTCTTTTCTGTTTCCTATATTTTGTTTACGCAGATTCATTTCACCCTCATTTTAATAGTAACTCTCTTTATTGCTGTTGATTGCTCCCTCATGTGTCTTGTGATTTCTTGTTGTCCATTCACATTCAAGGGCTGAAATCATTAGTATTTTCGTGGGTGTGTTCCCTTGGCAGGTTGGAAGTTTACTATTTCTCTAACAGGCTTGCCCTGTGAATATTTCCATTCCCCCTAAAAGTTCCCGTGTGCCTTTTTAAAAATAATTTCCTCCCCAGACCTTGACAACCACAGGTCTGTTTTCTGTCCTTAGAGTTTAGCCCTAGAATGTTATATAAGTTCAGTCATGTAGCTTGTGGCCTTTTAAGTCTAATTCTTCACTTAGTGTGATGCTTTGGATAGTCACTGAGTAGTAGTTCATCATGTAGATGTATCACATCCACCTCTTGATAGACATTTGGGTTCTTTTCAGTTTTTGGTAGTTATGAATAGAGCTGCTGTAAACTTCAGCATACAGGGGTTTTTTGTTTGTTTGTTTTGTTTTGTTTTTTGTGGACATAGGTGTTCATCTCTCTTTGGTAAGTACTTAAGAGGGGGCTTCCTGGGTTGTATGGTAAGTAACTTTATAAGAAAGTGCCGAACTCTTTTCCTGAGTGGCTGTATCCTTCCGCATCCTTAGTTGCTTCACATCCTTGCCAGCAGTTGGTATTGTCTGGAATATTTTCTCCCATTGTATCGCTCATCTTTTTTTTTCTTCTGAGTAAATTTAAAGGTTTATATCTAGACTTACAGATCTCTCTGCAGTGGGACTATGAAGGCATGCCAGGCAGCAGTGTCATTTCTTACCCCACCCCACCTTTCCTTCTTGTCATTTAAAGATAACTTTCCCTTCCGTTGCTTTGTGTTATGCTGGAGTGAAATTAAAATAAGCTTTCCCCCAGTTTTGGTGATAAGTCTAATTAAGCTCACAATATTTCAGAAGTATTTCAGAAGAAGACTGTTTCTAAGTTGTTTTTGGGACTCTGCATTTTCACCATTACTGTCAGTGCACACTTTCTTTGTGGACTTTTGCAAGTATACGTAAATATTATGTCAAGACGTTTTTGTTTTTAATATATATTCACGGTCTTGGTAGCTACTGTGAAAGAGCCCTCCAAAAAAATGTTTTCCCCAGAAATACTGGTGCATTCCTTTTTTAAAAAAATAAATAAATAAATTTATTTATTAGGCTGCGTTGCGTCTTCATTGCTGTGCACGGGCTTTCTCTAGTTGCGGCGAGCAGGGGCTACTCTTCGATGCAGTGCGCAGGCTTCTCATTGCTGTGGTTTCTCTTGCGGAGCACGGGCTCTAGGTGCACAGGCTTCAGTAGTTGTGGCGCACGGGCTTAGTTGCTCTGAGGCATGTGGCATCTTCCCAGACCAGGGATTGAACCCGTGTCCCCTGCATTGGCAGGCAGATTCTTAACCACTGTGCCACCAGGGAAGTCCCTACTGGTGCATTCTTACCAACAGATTTTGAGACTTAGTTTCCATTTACTCAGTTATAATAATGATGGTTATTATCTATTTATATATGTTTAGATACTGTAAATTTCCCCACAAGTTGTTAGACTGCAGTTCTGTTAGAGGAACCACGACTCTGCTTTTGCCATTTTTATATCTAATACCGATTGTTGTGCATGACACTTAATAGGCTCTAAATAATTATTAAGTGAGTGATTCTCTGTTGTAGAAATCAGGTCATACTGATTCTTATCAATGACTTGTTTCTTGAAGCTTCAGGGAGAATATGAGCTGCTTGGCACTCGTCAAACTTACTTCCTTGCGGGTTAACCAGTTTTTCAGAAAGTAACGTTCAGAATTCTATGAAGTGAGAGTTCACAGCGAGGTTTGTGTCTGTTGAACAATATGTTTATCTGTGTTTCACGTTCCAGTGTATTTCTAAGGTAAAAAAATTACACATATATTTTTAAAGTTCATCCACCACAGTCATTAACATTTCCCTTTTTTGGGTTCCCCTATCTTCCCGTTGGAACCACGTTTTCTGCTTTTCTTTAATACGTATGGTAGGGAAAGCTGAAAAGGAGGTAGTGACATGAGTCAGCCGAAGGGTAAATGGAACAACTAGAAATGTTTGTGAACCAAAACAATTCTCCTGCAAGCAGGAGTCTACTTACAAGTTTGATGTACAGAGTTGACCTGTTTCAAAGTGTTGCCGAGCTGTGGTCCTAAGCCCCGGCTGAGGCCACCTGTCTACACCAGGGAGGTTCTTTTTCTGATCAGATTTTTGCAGCCAATAACAAAACTGATGCTGAGACTGGAACGGCACAAGCTTTATTCAATGGCCAAAGAATGGAGAAGCAGGAACCTAGTTCCAAATCAACTTCTCAGCGCAATTTGGGCAGAGGTACCAATATATAGGAGGGTCAAGGTAAAAGAGAGGGATTTGGAAAGAGTGGGAGGAATATTCATGACTTACTAGAGAACAGGGGTGTGGTTTGGACCTGGGACTGTCGCAGTTCTCCTTTTCAGTCCTGGTATGGACTTTCTCAGTTGTCATGGCAGTCCTCCACTGCGGTGCAGGTGGGTGGGTCATGTAGCGTGTGCTCACCTATTACCATGAGAATGTAATGAGACTCAACTTCCGCTGGAAGTCACATCCTCCGCCATCTTGGGCCTTGTTGGTTCTAACCAGTTGTTTTTTCCTCTTTGCAGCTTCCTCCCGAAACTTAGATAAGAATAAGGTTTCTATTTGAGGGAGGGGCAGGGACATGATTCTGGGGCAACAGCCTTGGTAACAAAAGTAAGCTCTGTTAACCTTAGGCTGTTCTTTGACAATTTATGGAAAACCTAAGTATTTTATTATTTGTAATTGGAAAACACTCCATCTAGAAATCTGTTGCAGATCCTTGATTTGTTTAACGGAGAAAGGGTCTTAGGGGTTCTGGCCCAATTATTCATAGGATTGAGATATAACACTTTTTTTCTGAAACTGTATGATTTGTGTATTTTATGTGATCAGTAATTCTCTTTTTTTCAGTATATTTTTGGAGATTTTAGCCCTGATGAATTCAATCAGTTCTTTGTGACTCCTCGCTCTTCAGTTGAGGTAAGACACAACTTTGTTTTATTGAGTACGTGCATTTAATTGATGGTTATGTGTTAGTTCTGTTTTTTAATTTATGCCTTTTGATGAGGAGTTCCAGCGTACAGAAGAGTGTAGAGACTAACATGAGAAATGACTGAACCCACCAATCAGATTTGACTACTCTTAACATTTTGCTATATTTATAAATAGCAAAGCATTACAGTGGAAGCCCCCATTGTATCCTCTCATTCTTCTTCTCCAGAAATGCTGACTCTGCTGAAATTGCTCAACATTGTTTCCTGACTATGGTTTTCGCCTTGTACTACGTACATATGTATTGATAGATAGTACAGCGTATTGTTTTTGTGGTTAAAAATGTCACATAAGTGATTTCATACTGTATTCATCATTTTGTAGTTTGCTTATTTTAAGTTAAATATTCTTTAGATTTATCTGAACATTTTGTTCTTGGTCTTTGATTTTAATTGTTAAATTTTTTGTTTGTTTGTTTTGGCCGCGCCCTGCGTGGTTTGTGGGATCTTACTTCCCCGACCAGAGCATGATCCTGGGCCCACGGCAGTGAAAGCACTGAGTCCTAACCACTGGACCGCCAGGGAATTCCCCGTTAACTGTTAAATATTGAACATACCTTTTCCCCTGTTGAGGACTATTTAAGACTGTGCTTCTTCCACTGTTACAAAAATGTGGCAGTAAACATATTTTGTCATGTCTCCTCATGCTCCTCTGTGGGTTTCTCCAGGAAATATTCCTAGGAATGGAATTGAGAGGCTCTGCAAGGAATAAGAATCTTTAGTTTTATTACAGACTTTGCATCTGCCTTCTAAGTGGTTTTAACAGTCTCCCTTCCCATCAGCAGGGCATGAGGGTTTTTAGATCTCATTTTTTAATACAATTCTTCTTTTTTCTTTGGAGCTGCTTTGGCTTTTCGTTGCCGTGCACGGACATTGAAGTGGCTTCTCTTGTTGCGGAGCACGGACTCCAGGCACACGGGCTTCAGTAGTTGTGGCTCGCGGGCTCTAGGTGCGCAGGCTTCAGTAGTTGTGGCATGCGGGCTCAGTAGCTGTGGCTCGCGGGCTCTAGAGCGCAGGCTCAGTAGTTGTGGCGCATGGACTTAGTTGCTCCACGGTGTCTGGGATCTTCCCGGACCCGGGATTGAACCCGTGTCCCCTGCATTGGCAGGTAGATTCTTAACCACTGCACCACCAGGGAAGTCCCTAAAAAAATTCTTGCTAATTGTCAGCATAGACATAGTTAAAATTTTTGTTAATCTGATGGGTAATAAATGGATCTTCATTATTTTAATTTGCATTTCGAGATTACAAACAATTGAGCACCATTACATTACTCATATGTCTGTTGGCAGTGTAGATTTCTACTTTTCTGTTAATTACCTGGTCTGTACCCCTTGTCCATATTTTTATCAAATGGCTTATCTTTTTTTAAATTGATTTATAAGATTAATAATCTTTGGGAGTACATTTTTTTTTTTTTTTTTTTTTTTTTTTTTTGCTGTACGCGGGCCTCTCACTGCTGTGGCCTCTCCCGTTGCGGAGCACAGGCTCCGGACACACAGGCCCCGCGGCCATGGCTCGCGGGCCCAGCCGCTCCGCGGCACGTGGGATCCTCCGGGATCGGGGCACGAACCCGTGTCCCCTGCATCGGCAGGCGGACTCTCAACCACTGCGCCACCAGGGAGGCCCTGGGAGTACATTTTTAAGTTTTAATGTTAAATGTATTGATTTTTTTCCCTCATGGTTTGTGGATTTTTTTTTTTTTTTCTTTTTTGCGGTATGCGGGCCTCTCACTGTTGTGGCCCCTCCCGTTGCGGAGCACAGGCTCCGGATGCGCAGGCCCAGCGGCCATGGCTCACGGGCCCAGCCGCTCCGCGGCATATGGGATCCTCCCAGACCGGGGCACGAACCCGTATCCCCTGCATCGGCAGGCGGACTCTCAACCACTGCGCCACCAGGGAGGCCCGATTTTTTGTTTTTTTAAAAATATCTTTAAGAAATTCTTCCTTTCCTTGAGGTAATAAAGACATTTAAAAAGTTTTAAAGTTTTTGTTTCAGTTTAGTATATAATGAAACTGAGATTGTGGTGTTGATCGTGTGTGTGTGTGTGTCTGTGTGTGTGTCTGTGTGTGTGTGTTGGGGATGTTAACCTCCCCCCACCCTATGGCAATAGCAAGTTGTCCCAGCACCATTCAGCCTTTGCTGGGGTGCCACAGTCAGGCCGCACATCTCCACATGGGCTCAGTGGGTTCTGCTTCCCCTGTTTTAATTGCAGCAGCTTTACAATCAGTCTTATGATAGGACAGGCACCCTTTTATACTTACAGGTATTTTGTCTCTTATTCATCCATAACTCTTCCCTAGGAATTTATGATAAGCACTTGAGGTTCCATGAAAAATCCTATTGAATTTTCAGTTGGAATTGTGTTAAAATTATGCATTAATTTGTAGGAGAGTTAACATCTCTATGATAGTTTCCTGAACAGGATTGTGCTATATCTCCACCCAGGTCCTCTTTTATGTCCACTCTTCATGTGATTGATGGTTACTATTTTAGTTTAATAAAAACTTATCTGGAACATTTTTTCAGATTGATGTTTTAAATATGAAGACTGTTGAAATTGCATTGAAAAGGAGAAAAGGGAGAAGTAAGTGTATATATTAAGTAAAATCTTAGTTAACTTTTAATGAAATCTAACTAGCCTTTTAGACTCCTTAATTTTGGATATTTGCATGCATATTAGATATTCATGTATGGAGTTCTTTTGTTTGTTAAAATGGGGCAGGAGAAGTTAAGTGCTTAAAGTAGGGTTAGGGTCTGGGTGGGCCACCTACATGTGACCTTGGCAAGTCCTTGGCTCTTCACCTTGGCTTCTGGAATTCTAAAATTTTTTAGGATTGTGGAAGTAGGACTAAATGAGAACATTTTGAAAGCATTATGTAGGCTATGCAGATATAAGAGAGATTTATTGTTTTCTTCACTTGAGGAAAAAGATATCAGAGGAGATAAAGCTTATATCAGGTTTTATTTTAGAAAATGAACAAATTCAGCTCAATGCCATCTCTGTCTCTTGTGTTTGTTGATGTTAGCAGTTATGATTTTAAGAAATCTAAGGATATGAGCTGGGGAATAGTGAAAGCTAGATTATATATTGTATTTACTCAGGCAATAAAATGTATCTATGCATTTTAGAATTCTGTGGAGTAAGGATTGAAGTTTAGTCTTTTTTTTTTTTTTTTTTGCGGTACGCGGGCCTCTCACTGTTGTGGCCTCCCCCGTTGCGGAGCACAGGTTCCGGAAGCGCAGGCTCAGCGGCCATGGCTCACGGGCCCAGCTGCTCCGCGGCATGTGGGATCTTCCCAGACCGGGGCACGAACCCGTGTCCCCTGCATCGGCAGGCGGACTCTCAACCACTGCGCCACCAGGGAAGCCCTGAAGTTTAGTCTTTAATGATTTAACAAACAGTTAGTTAGGACAAACATAATCAAATCCTATATTCCCCAAGTGTTAGTGTTAATTGACGTTGTACTCTGTGTACTATCTAATGATTCAAGTTTTAAACAGTTTCTGTCTTGACTCACGCTAAAATATGGTGGTACTTGCTGGGAACGCCACAGTCTAACTGTAACTGTGCTCTTTGTGATTAAGAGTTTAAAAAAACAATAAAAGCCCAATTCTGTACTTTATAGCTTGTCTCAAGTGAGTGCGTGTGTGTGTGTGAGTTTGTGAGCGCCTGTTTGCAAGTAAGTGTCAGAATAAAAACTTGGGCTTTCCTGTGGTATGAAAATGGAGAATGTACAATATATCAAGTCTAAAGAGCTGGGTTCCTTTCTCCCTTTGCTACTTAAACAGGCTTGATGGTCTTGGGCAGTTCCCTCCATCTCATTGTGCCTTTTTTTAAAACTGTAAATTTGGAAAGTGGAGGATGCTTATTTACCTCACAGAAATGTTGGGAAGCCATTAATGTATTCTGTAGTATTTCGTGTGTACCAAATGTTAGTAGATACGAAGGATTTTGATAGTAAAGTTACATCAAACTTTAAAAAAATATTTATTTATTTATTTGGCTGTGCTGAGTCTTAGTTGCAACACGTGGGATGTTCAGTTGTAGCATGCGGGATCTTCAGTGGTGTCATGCGAACTCTTAGTCGTGGTATGTGGGATCTAGTTGCCTGACCAGGGATCGAACCCAGGCCCCCTGCATTGGGAGCACGGAGTCTTATGCACTGTGCCACCAGGGAAGTCCCCAGACTTTTTATTTGTGGAAGCTGTAGTTGTGTGTCATCAGTGTTTGGGGGGAGGTATGACAAGTGTTGACTATCAGAATCACATATGGTCCAGTAACCTGCAAAAGAGAGACACAGGCTAATTAACATGATTAGGCTGAGTTATCTTTCTCACTGTATAATTATTATAACACAGGGGGCTGGGTTATAATAGTAATATCATCACATGGGACATGGACTGCTTAATGGGGGTGGTGTGTGGTTGCACTGGTGGGTGAGGAATGGTTATCTCATTCCACTGCATAATCATTTGTTTGACCTTTTATCTCAAAGGTAAAATAATTGCACCTCATACCTTCACAGTTCCTTCCATGTGGCCATGGCATAAATTAGAACCCTGTCGTATATTTTTTTGGCTATTAGGAACTTTAAAGTATTTTTTCTCTGCTTGGGACCAAGGACTGAGAAACCAAATTTGAGAAATACAGGGTGTTAAATTGTAAAAACAGTCTAACTTTCTACAAAAGCATCATACCTCTCAACTGAGAGTTTTGATATCTTTTCTAAAGCTGTCTTCCAGTTGATAAGCCAGGGCAATGTAAAAATGAATTTCTCCAACTTGAAAAAATATACAGTATACTTACTGAATAAGCGTATTTTGAGCTCCAGTCATAATCCTATTATATTGGTGTTCAAAAATAGGGGGAGAATGCTTATTGTTCTTGAAACTTTCCAGAAACTCAACATTGGGCAACTCATACTCCTCAACCAGCCGTGGAATAAACAAGCCCAGGGATAGCATAGTGCAAGCTGTAGAGGTGTGTGCGTGCATGTGTGGGTGTGTATAGTGATGCAGAGTTAAGACAGTTATTCTCAGTGGTTTGGTGTCTTATTGGGATTTCAGAGGGGAGATTCAGGGTTCATGAGGGTCTTTTAGAGAGAGCACGATCAATAAATAGTGGCAGCACCCAAAAGATTGTAAAATATTACCTTCTTATTGAAGGGCCCGGGTACTGACCTCACAGTATGATAGCACTATTTTCGGACTGAGTCGATTTGATTTTGTATCTGATGTAACTAGCTTTCTTTCTTTCTTCTTTTTTTTTTTTTTTGCGGTACGCGGGCCTCTCACTGTTGTGGCCTCTCCTGTTGCGGAGCACAGGCTCTGGACGCGCAGGCTGAGTAGTTGTGGCTCATGGGCCTAGCTGCTCTGCGGCATGTGGGATCTTCCCGGACCAGGGCACGAACCCGTGTCCCCTGCATCCGCAGTCAGACTCTTAAACACTGCGCCACCAGGGAAGCCCTAGATTTCTATTTTTTACACTGCTCAGTTTGCATTTGTGTGTGAGATTTTATATTTTTGCTGTGCTTTTAAAATTCTCTATTCTTATAAGTAACTATGAGAACTTTGAACACGTCTTACACTTTTATTCTGCTGTGTATTTATTATACCCACTTACCACAGACTAAGGGGCATCTTACAAGTGACAGAGGTTCATTGCATTAAAGGTGCCGTGTATGAGGCTATAGAGTAAAAATAAAACACACATTTTTTCTGTGCCTGAACTCACTCCAGCATTCAGTAATTCCCACAATTATGCACTTACCAGATTAGTAAGTCAAAATAAATGTCTTAAATACACTAACAGGAAATGGTAGTATTGCCCTGGCGTGTACCAGGCGCTCTGTTTTCAGATCCTGCCTCTACCACTCCCTAGATTTTGTGGAAGTGCAGTGTGATTTTAAAAAACAAAGTAAAATACTTTGAGCACCTTACAACTGTGTAATTTTCATCACCAGGGGGCACCCTAGTATCACTGATGGAAACAAAAAGGCAGTTCGGTGTATGGGCGTTTGCTAAACGTCCTGCGTGACGGCCGAGTGACACCACCCTGATTAGTGGCTTCCCCAGACGCACCTTTCTGCTCCGTGTGTCCACGCCAGCGGTAAATGCTGGGGCACCGGGTGTGAGCGTTTGGATGTTATGTGGAATGGTCTTGCGCTGCAGGTGCCAGGCCAAGTGCAGCCCACCTGGGCTTTGCCGTGATGAATGCTGGGGTGCCCCCGTGTGGTGGAAACTTGTGCTGCTCTCAAGTCCAGAAAGCGGTCAGTTCCTTTCAAATCTGCCTTTGTTTTCTTAGCTTCTTATTTGTCATTAATTCTCTCAGGCGAGAACTTTTATCTCTGTGATTGTTGAATTGACTTAGTAAGTTGACTGCAGAAAGCAGCTGAGGAAGCCACTTTAGTAGTTCCCAGACAGTCGTGGGCATGGGAATCTCATGGGTGCTCTGAACATCGCAGACTTCGAGAAGTTCTGTGTCAGGATGTATCGATAATTGTTTTGTTCTTTTGTTCTGCTTTCAGGTAGCAATTATCTGTCCACTTAACCTTACCCCTTCCCATCCTAAACTTTCTCATGTCAGACATATCCATTTGAAACATTTCTAACTCCTCTAAGTATTATGGAATAGCTAGGAAGGAAAATTTTGGTATATTCATGATACCTTCCTGCATTTACAAAGAGCTCAGACACCTGCTATTTTGCTTTCTCTCTTCCAAACAAGGAATGTGATCACTAGCTGTTAATTCAGTTATCTAAGGCACCCTGTTAAAAAGGAAGCCACGATCCCCAGGCTTTTCCTTCTCAGAGGCTTTGTCCACTCTCTGCCCCTGGGCCTGGTTCCTGCCTCTGGCTGAGTGGACATGTAGTGATGGTGAACGTCAAGCGCAGATGGCCACGAAGACTCTTGACTAGTGGATGGAGAAAGACAAGCACTGTTGTACTGGTGGGCAGTCTGCAGCTCCTGTGAAATGAAGGGTGTGGCATGAGACTTTTATTGTAGTGGATTGACATGTCCATTGGAGCCCATTTTTATTTTTTGCCTCATTTTTGGATCTGTTTATTAACAATAAATGTTTGAAAGCATTCCAGTGGTGTTTTAAAATGAAGATGTTTAATCTTACTGCCTCTCTGTCTGTGTTATTTTGTTAAAATGTCATGAGAAGGTGCATGGAAAAAGTGTTTTAATGAAGGTTGCTGTAATGAAATAGCATGTTTTGCGTTTTAACAATTTGTTGAATTAAAATTTGTTTTCCGATTCCCTGTGCAGCTTCCTCCGTATGGTGGAGCAGTTCTATGTGGCGCACAGGCCGCTGGTGAGCTACCCGATGGTAAGCTTGTGCTCTCCTTCATTCCCTGACGTGTGTGCTGGGTGGGCAGGCTCCCTGGAAGTGGTGTTCGGTTGGTCCATACCTTTTGGATAAGCATTCCCTTATTGCTTGATGTTTTTGCTGTAAGCTATAGCAGGTTTAATCACCGAACCACTTTGACGAGTGAATTAAAGTTTTTTCTGTGCTTCAGAGTGCCAGACGTGCAAAGGTGAGTTAAGGAAATAGTTGCTCATTTCTGTTTTTTTCCTAACAGTCCTCAGTGACAAAGATATATATTCCTTCATAGCCAAAGCTCTTTGTAAAGGTTCTGAAGTGAGCTTTCTCTCTGGATGCGCTGGCTGCTGGGTCCAGAGCTGGCGATTCTCTGAGCATGTGCTTTCTGCCTGGTTCAGTGGCAGCTCGGGTCTGTTGTCCTGCAGTTTGTGTTTATGTCCCCGTCTGTCACCAAGGCTCTTGGGAATTCAGGTGACCTCTTCACCTCTTGGCCTGTTATTATTGATTGCCTCTGTCCCAGACACTGAGCTGATCAGTGGAGATGGCGGTTGTTGAGATGCAACCCCTTCGTATTATTTAAGTGCCCAGTGTTTCTAACAGCAGGGGCCTTGCACATGTCAAACCTGTTAGACCATTTTTCAGTTTGCATTGTGTTAAAGGTCCTTGCTGGCCTTGGAGAAGCTAAAAGCCTAACGTTTTCTTTGAGAGCAGGGATTTGGTTCCCTGTTTCTTTAGCCTTGTCTGACCTATGAAAGGATTTTATTATAGTTTAGATTTAAATATAAACCGTGAAGACTATGTAAACTTTGTCTATAGTAAAATGAGAAAGTGATTATATCTAAAATTATTAGCAACTTTGTAAGGAACGTAAGGGAGAGAACAGTTCCAATGATGGCTTAGGACGACAGTAAAGTAAGCGATGCTACAGGGACCCACATGCCCTTGCAGGGCCACCCAGCCTCCAGAGTGGCTTTGTTATCTGTGGGTTGAGGTTCTCCCTATCTTCGTGTACTTGGTGCATAGGAGGTGTGCCACAGGTGTTTACTCAGTGCTTAAGAGATGTCTCATTATTTTCCCTGTTATAATAGTCCTTCCATCCTGGTCCAGGTAGTGGCCTCACCATCCTCCCAGTCGCTTAGGCTGGAGATGGAGGCTGCACCTCCCCCTCCTCCCCTCGTCCAACCCCCCAGTGTTCCAGTGTCACTCGCCACTAATCCATTTCCTTCTCTCTCTCGCCACATCCCTCCTTCTAGGCTGGCATCCTTGCTCAGTTACGCTTCTTGGCTCTTTTTTTTTTAAAATTATTTTTGGCTGCGTTGGGTCTCTGTTGCTGTGTGTGGGCTTTCTCTGGTTGCAGCGAGTGGGGCTACTCTTCAAGTGCTGTGTGTGGGCTTCTCGTTACGGTGGCTTCTCTTGTTGCGGGGCATGGACTCTAGGTGCATGGGCTCCAGTAGTTGTGGCGTGTGGGCTCAGTAGTTGTGGCACACGGGCTTAGTTGCTCCATGGCATGTAGGATCTTCCCGGACCAGGGCTCGAACCCGTGTCCCCTGCATGGGCAGGCGGATTCTTAACCACTGCGCCACCAGGGGATCCCCTTCTTGGCTCTTTTTCTCCATTCTCTCCTCTCTCTTCTCAAGTCCATCTTTTAATCCTCCAGAAACACGGCTGCTCACACTGTTAGTGACAGGCCAGCTTAAAGACCCCTTTTCTCCAAGGCGTCTTCTGCTCTGTTTCCGTTACTTTTGTTTCTCCTGCAGTGCAGGCTCACTCTGCCTCCCTCTTTAGGCTGAGTTCAGCTGTGGGTGGCAGAGACCACAGTTCATCCGTTTCTGCGTTTAGCAGCTGCACGGTATAGTATCTGCCGTGCTGTAGACTCTCAGGATGTTCTTTTTTTTTTTTTTTTTTTTTGCGGTACGCGGGCCTCTCACTGTTGTGGGCTCTCCCGTTGCGGAGCACAGGCACCAGACGCGCAGGCTCAGCGGCCACGGCTCACGGGCCCAGCCGCTGCGCGGCATGTGGGATCTTCCCGGGCTGGGGCACGAACCTGTGTCCCCTGCATTGGCAGGCAGACTCTCAACCACCGCGCCACCAGGGAAGCCCTCAGGGTGGTTTTGGATGAACACTTTAGAGAGACTTGTTCTATTGCCCACCATGGCCAGCGACTCACGCTCTTGGCGGGGGCTCCTGCACGGCGTGCCTTTTATACTGCTGCCTTTTTTAAGTCAGTTCCCAAAGCGGGAAATAGCCCCTACTTCTCACCACCCACCCCATCTAGTTATCCTGTCAATTCCACTGACCTCTCTCTAGCTTCTGATCGAAGTAGATCTCTTTTCCCTGTGTCAGGAAGCATTCTTTTTGTAAAGCTGTTGAGGCGTCCTCTTACCCACCCTCTGCGTTGTCATCTCCCGTCTTAAATGTTTGTCTCCCTAGTAGATGTAACTCCTTGAGTCAGAGACCTTGCCTTACCTCTGTACCCCACCCCCCTCCCCGATAATAAGTGCTTTGCACATAGCTAGGTGCTCCGTGATTGTTGAATTGACTCACTAAGAGTTGATCGGAGAAATCAGCCGAGGAAGCCACTTAAGCAGTAGCTCTCAGACAGTCCTGGGCATGAGAATCTCCTGGGGGCCTCTGAACATCGCAGACTCCGGGACCCCATCCGGGCACCCCAGGCCACTGTACCGTGTGTGCTACAGTACGCAGACTTTGAGAAGTGATGTGTTAGGATGTAATTGTTTTATTTGAGCTGGTTTTCCTTCCTTCAACAAATCCACTGCCTGCATGACCTGAGTGCTCAGGAGCTTCCAGGCCTTCCACCACTCTTCTGGCTTGACAGGTTGGGCCTAGTCCTGACTTCTCTGCCCTGGAGTGCAGTGCACGTGTGTGTCCATGACCAGTGTTCCTGAATAAGAAAAGGAACTGTTCTGGGTAGGAATCAGACTTCCAGGGATGTGATCAGATACTTTGTTGGGTAAATGTTTTGATGACAACTGTAGCATATTGAAATGGTTCCGTTAATGTCACATCACATTCTAGAATGTTCTGTGATACGATAAGATTAATAATTGAGATGTGGAAGGCACTGTGTCTATTGGAAATAATCAAAATCTGGCACTCACTGCATGATACAGCACATACTAATTTTTAGTGTGATTCACAAGGTACATCACAGTCTCCAAAGGACAGTCTCCTCATGCCCAGTGTCCTTCACTTCTTCAGGTCTACCCATTTCAGTCCACTTAGCAGCATTGTACCCTTGAAACCTCACAGGATAGGGGATACCTGGAAGCAGACTGGACACTTCACTTTTAGGTATAATAATAGAGAAATTAATTTCTCTGTGGTGATTGTTTTCAAAATAAGGAAACAACAGTTCAGCTCTCAGGGGCCAAAGGATTCAAATTGTCCTATTGGTGGCTTTATAGTAAAGCCTGCTGTTAGGCATATCCATCATTAGTATTCTTTTTTCAGGAACTTTTTGTTTGTCAGGCTGTTGTATTCCCCCCACCCCCAGGGCATGTGATATCAAAACAGATGGAGAATTAGGAAACTGTTTAGGGCCCTGGCCCCTCTGTGGGGCTGTTTTTTCTTCTCTAAAAAGACTTCCAAAGTAAAATATATTCAGTTTTGTTAATAGAATATGATTATTTTGGTATGGTGATTTTTTTTTCCCTTGAAATACATACCTTGGAAAAAAAGTGGGTCTCTTGTTCTAGACTTGGAGAAATCTTCAGTTATGCACGAAAAATGAGTTAAAAAGCACGTGTCCTTTCCTTAACTTCTAAATGTATAACTACTTCATCAGATATAAGATGACATTGGTGCTCGGTGTCTGTTGAAAGACTCAGTTGATTCTAAAACTCAACCTAATTTCTGAGATGTGACCCATGGTAAAATGTCCATGTTAGAATGGATAGAATATGTAGCTGGTTGTCAGTGGGGAGAAAGTAGTTGAAGGATTGCAAGGAGATTTTTAAAGGTTTGCAGTCCTAACTTTATCTTTCTGGGATTTTTGGAAGTACCTTCATTACCCATGGAGTTAATCCAGTATGAATTAATTTAGTAGAATTCACATGCACTCATGTAAGGCCATTTTTGGACTTCAGTTAAGGTTGTCAGTAGAGACGATCCGGGAGATGGATAATTTGAAAGAGTGCTTTTGTGTGATTCATATTTTTGGAATTAATTACACGAATTAGAGAAGCCATATATATATATGGCATTGATTTTTAAGTCCCCATGTTAGTCATCTTGGTTTTTTAAAATTAAGTTTTCCAAGATACATATGCCCTAGTCTCCGGCTTATAGAGTTAGCTAATAAAGTCAGATATCATTATTGAGGGATGTGTTTAGGTAGGCAGAATATTATTTGCTTTTTCTGTTATAATTTTCTTTTAATTTCTACCTTCTGAAAGTCTCCCTTAGCTGCCCTGAGAGTAGAAAATACATACAGGCTTCTGTATTTCATATCCCCAGGTTAAATATAATTTTGTAGTTATTACTTATTTCAGCAAATTATTTATTCAGCACAGAAATTAAATGTCAGAGCTTCGTTAATTACTATAAGACTTTAGGTTTCATTTTCAAAAAGGCATAATTACTGAGACTTTTATAGTTTGTTTAGCTGTGTTCTTAACTAATGGGGTGTTTACTGATCATTTTCTTTCTAAACAGGGCAGGACTGTCAGAGAATTGAATTTGGTGTTAATGAAGTAATTGAACCCAATGACACTTTGCTGAGAACTCCCAGCTACAGTATTTCAAGCACATTGAATCCTCAGGCCCCTGAATTTATCCTTAATTGCACAACTTCCAAAAAGATCCCCAATGACATCGATAAAGAAGGGAACTTCAGCTCAGCTGACTGCCAGTACCCAGGCTCTGCCCTCGCCCTGGACGGCAGCTCCAACGTGGAGGCGGAAGTTTTGGAGAGCGACGGCGTCTCGGGTGGTCTTGGACAAAGGGAGCGGAAAAAGAAGAAAAAACGCCCCCCTGGGTATTACAGTTACTTGAAAGACGGCGGCGAGGGTGGTCCCTCCACAGAAGCCCTGGTCAATGGCCATGCCGGTCCAGCAGTGCCCAACAGTGTAGGCACGGAAGATGTGGACTCGATGGGTGATGTGCCCCCCGTGGGGACACCCAGGACTTGGGGCAGCCCCCAGGACACCACGGACTTCGTCAGCGACGCCGTGCCTGCTGGTTCTTTCCCCGGAGCCCTTGACAGCGGGGCCAGGACTGCAGGGCAGCCTGAGGGCTGCCCCGGGGCCAACTTGGAGCCCTCTCGCCTCCCTGCAGAGGCCAGCAGGGACACCTTGTTGAGGACAGCTGTGGCTCAGCCTGCCGTTGGGACCGATACTACTGAGAACCTTGGAGTCACTAACGGACAAATACTTGAATCCTTGGGTGAGGGCACGGCTGCCAACGGGATGGAGTTGCACACTGTGGAGAGCTTGGACTCAGAGCCCGCCAGGGCCGAGAGCGGCGCCCCTCCTGCGGACGCCGTGGCCTCTGCGGCGGCCACCGCCCCTGCCGGTCACAGTCAGCCCGCCAAGTCGTGGGCCAGTCTTTTTCATGGTTCTAAGCCCCCTTCCTCTTGCGCCTCCTCCTCGCCTGTGGTTTCCATGGAAGCTAAGTATTCCCCTCCTGCCACATCTTCCCTGGTCTCTGAAAAGCAGGCCGAAGTCAAGGAAGGGCTGGTTCCAGTTTCAGAAGATCCTGTAGCTATAAAGATTGCAGGTATAGTTCAAAAGATACAAGTGTGAAGCCAAGATGGGCGCAGACAGGCTGGGCTAAAAACGTTGCTGGTATGTTGTTGCCCACAGCGGTAGTAGATTGATTACCCGTGTGTTAAGAGGAATTTCTGAATAATGCCTGTACCTTAAACGTTACTAAAAGTGTAATGGTATATGAGCAAAATGGGGTGGGGAGGGGGTGTCGTACCTTCATGTTAAGTGGAAAATCCATGTCCATTACCACCTTTTTTTACCAGTCCTTTTCCATTGACAAATTTCATTTCCATTTCTTGCCTTCTGATCAAGTCATTGTGCTCCTTTGTGTGACTGTGTAATAGGCAGTCGCGTCTGTGTTCCAGCTGTTGTACACCTTTGGTGCTAATCCCTGATTTGGACTCACTTTGTATTGTTTCTTTATTTCTCAGGGTATAAGAAAGTATTTGGGGTTTTTTCTTTTTAATGCCTATTTTGGATTGAGTAAATGGATTTTACTCAGTTTTAGCACACCAAGGCCAACCCTTGACAAGATGAGAAAAACGGTAACAGTTTGGCCTAAAGTTAATGTTTTATTCCACATGCTGAGGCTCAAAAGTAGGACCAGTTCACAGTAAAACTATAAAGCTGCACGACTTGCGACTTTAAAGTTAAAGTAGAAAGTCAGAAGCAGAGGGGCCGTGTGTCTGTTTATATTCGTCCAAGAAGCCGGGGCTGCTCTTCGGGTTTCATTGTACCGAGGAGTTTACTAGTAACCACCTTTCCAGGTTTTTGCCCCTTAGCCGAGTTAAAATTAGCTGTCTTATTTCGGCTTTATGTGATGTTTGCTGATGTAACATTTTGGTATGCCTGACAGCATTCATTACCAGGGTGAGGGGGATAGCAGTAGCAAGATGCAAAATGCATACCCTTTTATGAATGGTCAGAATTCCATCAAATATAAAACACATCCTTTTGATGGCAGTAAGATGACAGCAAGCAATAATTTAAATTTTTTTTAAATGAGCATTTTATTCCTTATACAGAATACATTATTTTGATTAATCTAGGTGTCTGGAGTTCTCTTAAAATGAGAAGTTAATTGATAGATGAATCACCATTTTGGGCTTTAAAGTGATAACTTTTAGGTTATTTGGGTGAATTTTTTATTACAAATATTAAAATGCTAGTAATGTTTTATTATTATTAAAATGTGTGCATTGCAAGGGAAAGCTGTCAAGGTCAGGAAAGGGAAGTAAAAGCCTTTGAACAGATCATTAAGTTAAAAGTTTATTTTTAGTCTGTAATGAGAGATACATGGTGCGACGCTTTTAAAAACGGTGCATTCTGAGTTTAAAGTCAGAAGGCATTGTAATTGTATTTCTGTTCCTAAAAATTGCTTCACAAAGGAAAAACCTCCCATTCCTGGGAAATTTTCTCAGTCTTTGTTTAAAATAAGAAAGAAAAGATTCATTTTAAATGTTTTAAAGCATTCTAGTCATATGACTTCAAATGTGGTTTGATACGTAGTTTGCTGTGTATGTTAAAAATCTAGTTGACCTGCTAAAATCTAATGTTAACCTGCTTTCTAAAACACTGTGAAGGGAATTCCCTGGTGGTCCAGTGGTTAGGAGCTTTCAGTGCTGGGGCCTTGGTTTCCTGGTCGGGGAACTAAGACCCTGCAAGCCCCACGGCACGGCCAACAACAACAAAAAAAGAAAAGTAAATTAAAATGATGTAAAAGTAGAGGCTCTTGGGCTTCCCTGGTGGCGCAGTGGTTGAGAGTCCGCCTGCCGATGCAGGGGACACGGGTTCGTGCCCCGATCCCGGAGGATCCCGCATGCCGCGGAGCGGCTGGGCCCGCGAGCCATGGCCGCGGAGCCTGTGTGTCCGGAGCCTGTGCTCCGCAACGGGAGAGGCCACAGCAGTGAGAGGCCCGCGTACAGGGAAAAAAAAAAAAAAAAAAAAAGTAGAGGCTCTTAGTTATTTGTATTAGTGGAGAGTGTTGCTACAATCGAATCATTTTTGAGTTGATGCAGTGTGTTCCTCCATTGCCGCGGGGGGACCCCCATTTACTTTCTTAATTCTATTTTTGATTAGGTCCGTTGTAAAGATGTTTTAATTATCTGAGCAGAAGTGTGGTTCCTTTTAAAATACTTCATTCTTTTGAGCCTGGTTATTGAACCTTGGAAATACACAGTGTAGTTGCTGACAGTTCTCAGTATTTCATGTTGTAAAATAATGCAGTGATCGTTGTCACTCTTGGACTCATACCGAGCTCAGGGAAAGAGGATTGTTTGGAATTTTTCCTTCTGTCACATTCTTCTCCTGAGAGGTTTTACTTTATAAAAACGATAAGGTAGGTTCAGTTTATTGTAGGTCAGATCACTACCACAGACTTCCCCTAAATGGGCACGCTTTTAAGCGTAGGCCCACTTATTTTAAGCAGTATTTAACTGTGTGAAATTCTAGCTCCATTAAAAGATCTGTTGATGTTGGTTATCACAGAATTTGACTTGCATTAGCGTCTAAGTGGTTCTACTGAGAGAATAATTTTTGTGTTTATCATTATATTTATTAACTTTTGGGAAAGAAAGAGGAGGGAACAACAGTTCAGATAAGTTTATTCTTTTTTGAGTTCTTAGAATAATATAAATATCCACAGCCAGATTTTGACCCCAGGGTCATTTAATTTGGATGTCTGCATTTCTGGATCATCTGCCCTGCCATTAAGTCTGTGCTTAACAAATGCCAAGTCGTTTTTGTATAACCACAAGTGAAACACAAATTAGAAAGACAAATCAACTGTAAACAAAGAATGAGAATCACATAAAGCCTTTTGAAATGAAATATAGCCAGCTTTCAATTACCCACGGTCTGTTTACCCATTGCTGTAATGGCTTCTGCTTTTACCTTTTTGGTGGCAAAGCTGTCTGCTTGGTGTCCTTTGTCAACATTTTTTTTTCATTTGCTGTTTTTCTTAAGTGTAAACTCTTACTTAGGAAGGAGATGGAAGGGGAGAGCACTTACACTGAAACACCACATGCTTTCCCTAAGCTCGCAGGGAGTATGAACCTGCACGAGAGGCCCGCGGGGTCTGTGTCTCAGTGAGTGGTTTGTGTCTGTGAGGGGCTATATGCCATTTTTCAGTAGGAATAACTGAGCTAGGAGGTGAGCAGAAGAAACTTGAAAATCTTAATTCTTATAGCTTGTATTGAAAGCAGCTGCAAAACTTGAGGCACACCCCTGTTGGAGAGTAAGTATGACAAATACCAGAAAAGTAGGAGTGATCTCTGCCTGTGCTCCCTCCGTTAGCTCAGGGTCAGAGTTCGAAATGAAACATATCCTTGTGATGAACATTACATGCTTCCTGGGTTTTTACTGAGGATCACTTGTTCTGTCCCAAACCTAAATTGTATCAAATGCTTTCAAATCACGAATAGAGCTATTTTGTATTTTATGTTTTGCGTCAGTGTATTTTGTTTTAAAGGAGTGTAAATAATGGTGGGCGAGGAGAGAGACTAGGCCAGATGCCCAAATAGGAGTTAAAATTCCAGTGTAAGAGAACTAGGTAAACTGAGGTCTTAGAAAGCTTTAGAAAAATTCTGTTCTGTGGGGGAATTGAGGTATCTAGTAATGTCATTTATTATGAATTTTAGTAAAACACACTTAATAGATGATTTTGCACAGTTTTATACCTAAAAATTGTTGCTGGAGAGAGCAACAAAATCACTACAAGTTGGATCTGCTCAGAAAAATGAATTCCTGGGTCTGTATTTATTGTAAACAAAAACATACCCCGATTGATCTTTGTTTTAGTGGTTTATAAATCACGTTTATATTCAACACTTTCCCTGTCCTTGAGAAATAATTCTCCAACAATTTGCATTTTCTCTTCAAATTCTCCGAAGCAGCACAGGCAGTGATCATGCAGCAGGCCCTGAGCTGAGGAGGTCCAGCACCTGTTTGCAGAAGTCACACTTGTGGGGTGAGAGTTCAGTCCGTATCTTAACTTGATAGGTGTATGTCCTTGCTAATATTTCTGTCATGTCTCTTTTAAAGAACTAAATGGACACTCCTCCACTTACGAAACATAAGTTGATCTATAGCCAACGGGTAGTGGTACATTTTGGTCACTTTGCTGTCCTCCACCTGATTAGGTAACCAAGATAGCGTGTGTTCTTCCGAAGTGACGTAATGAGGAAAAGAAAAACACTTGGAGAATGTTCTGGACAGTTAGGAAGATAACAGAAAAGCAGGTCAGCAGCATCAGAATGTCAATTATGAGCCAGTTATTGAGCCTTAAGAATCAGTGAAAGTTCTGCAGCTTGCGTTTTCATGTATTTTAAATGGTAATATGACCTAAATGCTAATTTTAGGAAAACAAAATTTGATACATAAAAATATAAGAATAATCATAGTTTATATGGACTTAAAAGTTTACAATGCTAGTATTGCCCTTGAGCTTATGGATCATTTCCTCTGAGTGATTTATGGTTATGTGTGTGGGCTACAATATATGTCAGTGTTTGAGATGTTACGAAGGTGAAGAGAACGGTTTCAGTTTCCTATCATTTATGTGATATGCAGTCATTCTGGCATTTTGTGCTGTGCCTGTAACATCATTCCTGGGCAACCCTGCCAACTCCTGTGGAAAAGATGGCTTGAGGAGGCCACCTTCCTAAAGTTACTGTCTAAACAGGTCTGAGGAGTAAATTATACCAACAACAATGGATTGAAAAGAAGGCCTCTGGGGGGAAAGTCTGTTACTACAGTCAACTTCTGATAATGTGCCCTAAAAGAAAGTAAAATAGAAAACCAACAGTGATGACTTGGGACCATAGGTCAGATTTAAAGGTTCAGCCTCAGGAAATACCCCCCCCCCCCCCCCGTCTCTCTTCTTTGGCTGCCCCTCAGTGCTCATTGACTTGAGCAAAATCTAAATGGAAACGGTGATGTTGTTATTATAAAAGGAACTTCATTAAGTAGAGCCAACTGTTACACCAAAACATTAAAAGCAGTATTCATACTCGCTTGTCTGCATTAATGAATATTGACCTCAGAAACAGAGCAGTAAGATTCATTTATTTTAGGAGCATTCAGTAACAGGAATGGAGATCGTTTACAGGAGTTAGCGTTGTCCTTGCACCGGTGCTGCTTGACTGGGTGGGAGGAGAGGGGCAGCGCGCCGTGGACTCCGTCAGACGTTAGCGTCTGGCTCAGTCTGTGGTCAGTGAAGTTCTTCAGGGGAAGGAACGCTCAGCTCCACCCAGCTCCAGTGTGTTATAAAACTGAACGTTGAAATTGTGTGGATGTTTGGTTTTTAAGAGAAAATCGTAGGCAATAAGATATTTAATCTTAATTTTTTACAACCTTTCATTCCTTTTGAAATGTGACTTTATTAATGTACTGTATACTCACAGAATATTCAAAACTTAATTTTAAGGAATTGAAGCAAACATTTCTTTCTGGAGAACTGAAAAGTGTTGGTTCTCTCAAACTCTTTTTTAAAATATAAATTTATTTATTTATGTATTTATTTTTGGCTGCGTTGGGTCTTCGTTGCTGTGCGCGGGCTTTCTCTAGTTGCGGGTGAGCGGGGGCTACTCTTCGTTGCGGTGCACGGGCTTCTCATTGCGGTGGCTTCTCTTGTTGCGGAGCGTGGGCTCTAGGTGTGTGGGCTTCAGTAGCTGTGGCTTGTGGGCTGTAGGGCGCAGGCTCAGTAGTTGTGGCGCATGGGCCCAGTTGCTCCACGGCACGTGGGATCTTCCTGGACCGGGGCTCGAGCCCACGTCCGCTGCACTGGCAGGCGCATTCTTAACCACTGCGCCACCAGGGAAGCCCTTTGCTTCCCCTTTGAGAGTGGAGTTGGCCTGTCGTAAATGATTGTTTTTAGTTTAACAAGATATGCATCCAAAGCACTTTTGACTACGTATAAACTTATTTCTGACTCTGTTAAAACAGATGCATGGAAGGGAAGTTTCAGATAGATCTTGCATGCCTGCCCCTGATCATTTTCTTTCTGTTTTCCTTCAGTGTCTGTATTGAACAGGAATTGATATTGTCGAGCCACTTCCCCTCCCATCTTCACCCCTGCCCCCAATCCCGGGAGACTTTGCTTCCAGTATCATCGAGAAAATTGAGGTTGCTATTTCCTTTCTTTCCCCACTGTACACTGTGGTGAGTCTCCCCTTCCCTAGCTCCTGGGAGCCCCTTAGTGACCCCCTTCTTCTGTCTTCCTCCTCAGCCAGGCTCCTGGCCAGGGGAGCCTGCACGAGTGGTCTCCGCTCTTGCTTTCCTCCCTGAGGCCCTCGAACGTGCTTCTGCTCCCACTACTGATCCCAGCTGCCCTGTCCTTCTAGATCACCATGACGGATTCTCCTTAGCCTGTCACTTGGACATGGGTGGTGCTTAGGGTTCCGCTTCTGACCCACCGCTGTCAGAATGTACAGTTCAGGCCCTGAGCTGCAGGGTGTGTGTGTGTGTGTGTGTGTGTGTGTGTGTGTGTGTGTGTGTGTGTGTGTGTGTGTGTGTGTGTGTGTGTGTGTGTGTGTGTGTGTGTGTGTGTGTGTGTGTGTGTGTGTGTGTGTGTGTGTGTGTGTGTGTGTGTTACTGGCTGGGCTGTGAGTGTCAGTGTACTGTTTACTGGTGTCTTCCATGTACCTTTTTATCTGAGCCTCTAAAACTCTTAAAACTGAACTCCTTCTTTCATCACTGTCCAAAACAGGAAAGAACCCGCTTGTCCTTTTGCTTCTCTCCTCCGGGTGGAAGGCACCATCACCCCGAGCTGGAGATGTTCTCCTGGTACCATCTGCCGTCACAGGCCCCTGGCCACCTCAGGTTTCTCCAGTTCTTGGATGGGGCGGGGCATCCCCGCCACTGCCCCCACCCAGCTTAGCCTGCACTGTGTGGTCCCTTTTTCACTGGTCTGCAGGCCCTGCTACAGCAGGGCCACCGCTCAGTCATCTCTGCACCTGCAGGTCCTGGTGCCCAGGCAAGGCTTATTAGCCAACTGCAGCATGTCATTTATCAGAGGTCCTTGTGTTAGGAAGGCAGTTGGTTTTGAGTTGTATGATTATATGAAAGCTTAATATTGTTTTTAGATATAAAAATACTATGGCAAAGATTCACAGGTATCTTGATGGAGCGTTCATTTTGGACTGATGCTTGTTTGAAAATGCACAGATATTTTGCAGAGTAACTATATGAAATAATGGTCATTCTGTGACACATACTGGAAATTATGGGCTGTTGTGATAAAATGGCTCAAAGATGGATGTAAAAATCCTCTGTGAGAAGAAGATCTTCAGCTTGTGGGGAAAAGTTAGTATCAGAAACCTTAGAGTAAAGGATCTTAAAGCAGAGTCCATTGTCTCCTGAGGGCAAAGAGCCCGGCTTCTGGGACCCAGACTCGTATGTCAGCTCAGTCATGTGCCCTGCACCAGTTCCCTAACCCCTCTGGACCTCAGTTTTGTCACCTGTGAAATGGGGATGATAATGGTGTCTCTTTGACAGGGTTGTTAGGCCGATTATGAATAATACAGATGGAGCTCCTAGCGGTGTCTGTGCTGGGTGTCAGTCACGTGGGCGTGTGGTTCAGTTGTGTATCTGATCTGTTCCTCCGTGAAGGCCCAGCGCTGTGCCCCGTAGTGAGAGAGACAAGAGGACCTTGGCAAGCTTAGTCTAACTGAACAGATTCCATGGGTTCTCTTGAGTCGCTTATGTTTCACTTTTTAATAAATGGGAAAATTATTCTCTGTGCCTCCTCAGTTAGAGGCCAGAGGGCATTTACCCTCACAGGAGAGAGGGAGAGAGTGTGTGTGTTGACATTAGAATCTTGCAAATTAATTTCTTCATTTAATTCTGAAGTCTGGCATCTGCCAGTGCAACTGTGTTTTTAGGAAAAAAAGGCTTCTTTTGTTTGATGCTTTGGGTGGTGGGTGCTGATATCAAATGCGTGCTCCCTAGTACACAGTCTAAAAGTTACGGGAGGGGCTGTGTCATGTGGCCGCACGTCATGGATTTGGGTACCGACTGTGCTGCCTGGCTCCTGTGAGGTCACAGGCAGGCGAGTTAACCTTGAGTCTCTGTTTCCTTTTGGTGAAGGCAGGATGGTTGGTGGTGCTCTGGGATCCCTGAGGATCCAGTGCAGCGAGTTAACATCGTAAGTTGTAACGCACTTGCCAAGAGTGGGGGGTAGGCAAACACTGTGGCTGTCGCTGTGAAAGGATCCATAAGGGACGTGGGGAGACCTTGTCATAACACATTTCTAAAAAGAAAAAGGGCCAGTTACTTACCAATATTTACAGCATTCTTTTGTAAAGATGGCATTTACAACTATTTTAAGACTATGGGGAAGAGTGATGTCAAAAGGGGAATCTGGGGATAACGAAGCTTATTTGTAAATGGAATAAGGGATTTTAGTATTCTGAGTGGGACTTTGATGAAAATACAGTTCAGTTCGTAGGAGATAATTGTCCCTAAAAGAGGGATCATCACTTGCTGAACAGTCACCAAACACCCACTGCGATGTGCTGGGCGTCCAGACGTGAACGAGACGTGTCCTGCCCGTAAGCCCCTCTCTGGATGGAGTCTGAGCGCCACGCGATTAAGGAGGCCTGCGCAGCCGTCAGTGTTAGAAGAGCCTGTATCTTTTAAGTCTGTTCCCGAATACTGTTACATTATTTTTCAAGCCCTTCCTGTTTCTTATTAAAACAGTCCTTGTGCCACAGGAAGATAAATAAATGTCATCAGTGTTCGGGGGGCAAATATTTTTGAAAATTTTAATAATTGAATAATTACGTGATGCGGAACAGAATGAAGCTGTAACACAGCCTGCCTTCGCTTTGGATGTGACGGGTGTGCTCTGTTGAAGGGGGTCCCCCTCCCAGAGCAGAGCGTGAGTTGTGCTCAAGATGCCATTAACGTCTTCACTGTGCTTCCCTCTTTCAGAGTTACTGGAGAGCGTAACCCTGGTTCATAAACCGGTATCACTGCAACCCCGCGGGCTGATCAATAAAGGAAACTGGTGCTACATTAATGCTGTATCCTTCTCAGAGGCTGTCCCCAGGGCTGGCTTTCTGCAGCTTTCTCTTCCTTGGGCACATTCGACTTAGTTCCGCTTCTGTGGGGTGTCTACCCCACATTTGGAATACAAAACCTCGGTTCCTTCCTGCTTATTAACTGGGCTATTCGTGACCCAAAAGAGAGATGATTTGTTGACCTGTGACTGACAGAATCAGGCAAGTTTCTCATTAAAATGGTCCTGAATAGCAGGGCAGAGTGACCACTTAAACTGGAAATCCTGTGTTAATTGACTTGATTATCTTGGTTGAATCCAGTTCTTATTTGTAAACTACTTGGCTATCACAAGGCAGTTATCCCCAGGATTAGTTGGTTTATTCCCTTTTGTGTTTACATATCTAAGTCGTTCAGTGTCCTTGGCTTGCTTAGTTTTATATGCTCTTGTGTTTTACGTGCCTTTCCACAATTTGGAGCATGGGTTTTATTTCCTTTACGCTTCCTTACTGCCATCATTTAGACACTGCAGGCACTGGTTGCTTGCCCTCCGATGTATCACCTGATGAAGTTCATTCCTCTGTATTCAAAAGTGCAAAGGCCTTGTACGTCCACACCCATGATAGATAGCTTGTAAGTAAGCTGCTGAAAATGTGTTAAGGGGTGGGCTTTTCCCCCTCTGATAATTAGATTCAAATAACAAAGTTCTTGATTTCCTGTACATGAATCCTGTAATTCTATTTTTTTTTAAATGTGGTGTTCATGACTTTCTATAGAAGTTAACCAGAAATGGAAATGGAACATTGTTTATCTGTGTTCTTTAGATTCAGTTGAATAAATTTTAGTGTTTACCAAATTATATCACTTTGAAATATACCAAAAACTTATGTAGAAAAGATTTACGAGCTCACTAGCTATTACAGCATTGGTTATCTAAAGTTTGCTATCTTCATACTAGATAACATTCTACTTAGCCGTCAAGACTTTTTAGTAATAGTATGTCTTTTTTAAAAAATGTACTAAACATTTTTCCCCCCCGTGTCTAGTGTTCGGCTAATGAATGAGTTTACTAATATGCCAGTACCTCCAAAACCCAGACAAGGTGAGTACAAACGAGGGTTCTGATGCCATTACATTTTGGGAGTTATGAAATCAGGTGACTGAGTTTGAGAAATTCAGGCTTGCTGGAAAGAAAATGTCTCTTTACATGCAGGTTACTACACCTGTACTATTCTCAGCATTGGGCTGGTGCTGGGGGCAGTTTTGATGATTATGCCTTTTGTCATTTTAAGACTTCTTCAGGTGTAAAGATCTGTGTCCTGTTTCCGTTGCAGCTCCTGGGGATAAAGCCGTGAGGGACATCCGCCCGGGAGCTGCCTTTGAGCCTACGTACATTTATAGACTGCTGACAGTTATCAAGTCGAGCCTGTCCGAAAAGGTTGGGGCTGCTGTTCCGTAGCCAGTGTGACGCTTGTGCCTTACCTGTTGCGTATTCAGTGCTTGCCCTCTGCCGGCACTGCGGCGATTAAGTGGGTGTTCAGTGAATCTAAGCTTGCTCTGGAGTCAGTTGCTAGGATGAATTAGAGTATGGGATGATAATGATGGTAATCAGAGACAGCTCGCGTCATTTACTGGGACCAACCACAGCTGTAAGTTTGTTCCATCCGTTAACTTACTTAACCCTGTGAATAAAGTGTGATTATTGTCTGCTTGTTCCATTTGAGAAAAGTGAAGTCATTGTCCAAGGTCACAGCTAAGAAGTGGCAGAGCCTGGCAGCGGAGTTAGCTCCTTCACTTCCACACAGACTGCCCTGCAGCGGGGGCGGGGCCGTGGGGCCGGGAACAATGGCCGCATTCAGGAGTGCTGCGTCTTCTCCACGCTCCCTCGGGCCTTCATCTTTAATCATACACTTTGCTGCTGAAGGCATGGGGCCAAGGGCCACGGAGGTCTTGTAAAGGGCCCTGACGGTGTTCAGGGTAAGTCAGGGGCACCCTTTGCACAGTTAACCAGAGCGTTTCTTTTCTCCCCGACAGAGTTCGTGATGAGTCAGTACAAGCAATTGAAATGATGCCAGAAAAGGGGAATTCTTTAGGAAATATTTAAGAAAGTTGTGTTAAAACTGACTAAAGTAATATTGTTTGCAGCCCCTTTGTTTCGAAGAAGAGGGAACACTCAGGGCACTGCAGCAGCATGCCACCAGGGGCTCTTCGTGTGCCCATGGCGTAGCCTTTGGTGTTAAGCTCAGGATTTGGGGGTGTTGCTAGTGTTAGGAAGGCAGGCATGGAGTGAACGGTGCCCTCTGCTTCTCAGAGCGCCTCGTCCAGTGGGGGAGTTAGATCTATCGTCTGAGGAAGCAGACAAGACAAGTACTAAGACAGATGAGTGCACAGATGCTCTAGAAGCCAGGGGCGGGCCCCCCAGCTCAGGGGGAGCAGAGGTAAAGCTCAGGGTGCTTCTTGTGGCTGAGCAGCACTGAGATCCTGCAGCTTTCGAAGTTACATTACTTTCGGCTTGTTGGGGTCTGCAGGACCACCCTCAGGGTTGAGGATTCGCTAGAAGGTCTCACGGGACTCAGGAGCTGTTACCCTCAGTTCGGATTCAGTACAGCCCAAGGACACAAAGCAAAATCAGCACAGAGTAAAGACTCAGGCAACGTCTGCAGGAAACGAGACTCCTCTCTGGGTATAGTCACACAGGACTCACTCAGTTCCTCCCACATCAGACTGTGGCAGCTGTGTGGCTTGTGGTCCACCAGGGAAGCTCCTCAGCAGCTCAGTGTCCTAGGGTTTTGCTAGGGGCTGGTCACATAGGCACCCTACCCTCTGCCTCACAGAGCCTCCAGTCCAGACTCCTGGGGGGAAAGCCAGTGCTCAGCACAAACCACACTGTTTGCACAATTGGCACACTCCCTTTTCAGTTCTTGGAATGGTGGGAACCCTCCTGAAATCCAAGTTCCCAGATGCCAGCCAAGGACCAACCTGGTGAGCAGGCCTTTCCCAGCACTGTTAACTCTTTTCTGCGTCTTGGGCTGTGCCAGCCTCTGCCCTTTCCCACAGACACACTCACACCAGACAGCCCCGTCCACAGCTGTAGTTCCATTGGAGCAAACAGATCTACTCAGAGACCGCAAGCAGAATAATTTGCAGATCCTTGGAACACTCACGCCATTATGCTCCAAAGAATGAAATATGAACCAATCATGATAAATTATATGATCAGATGAAACCAGTGTAAGATTATACAACTAGTGTGTGACCATATTGTGTGATTCATCTGCGAATGGTTGTGCTGATGTGTGTTTGTAAAGCAGGCAGCTAAGTCTTTAAATCAATAGAGTTTTTCACATATAATTTGGGTCCTTTCTCCTGTGGTTGCCCATCATCAAAAATAAAAGGAGACATACAGGGCTGCTAATTTTACAACTTGCAGTGTGAATGGTAACCCCTGAGGTTGTGCATTCTATTTCGTTTAAACAAAAAAGCAACTTATAAAATAACTTTTTTATTATTGTAGAAAATTTCGAAAATACAGAAAAGCAAAATTAAAAAGAAATCCCTGTTCTATTGCTTAGAGATAGATATTTAATCCTCCCCCGCTCGCACACCCAGTCTTCCCCACTTCACACATCTTAACTGTCCAAAGAAAAATTCATGTGATTTTTGGGAAACACTTTATGTTAAATCTTACTGAAAATTTAAGAGAAGGCATAGTTTGTATATGCAGGTAACACACTCCGTGCAGGCCTTGAAGAGTAATTGGTTAAGATTAACGTGACCCTATTTGAACTTCTCAGGGTCGACAAGAAGATGCTGAGGAGTACTTAGGCTTCATTCTAAATGGACTTCATGAGGAAATGCTGAACCTGAAGAAACTTCTCTCACCAAATAACGAAAGTAGGTTATGGTGTGCTTGCTCCAGAATTGGGTAGAACATTTTCTTAAGAATTATTCTTAAACAAATGCTATATATATGCTCATAGAGTAAGCTGCCTTTTCCCCCAACAGTCATTCGCCCTTCAAAAATCATTTATTTACTCATTAAGATAACTAGTTACTTTTACATTGCTTATTATGTACCATTGAGAATGTTGTGTTTATATATTTCAGATACATAAATGTATTTCCAGAATCTCTGCTTTTTCCCCTTCAATTTGTAATTAGGAAAATGATTACACATAGAGAAAAACTGAAAGAATAGGTTGGTTACCTGCATAACCACTGGATTCCACGGTTGCTACCGTGTTGTCCTTATTGATCTCTCTCTCTACTTCCCCAGCCCCCCACGACATTTTTCCCCAAGGGATTCAAAGTCAAGTTGCAGATGGCAGTTTAGTTCACCCCAAATGGTAAAGCATGGGTCTCCTGAGATAGGGATGGCTGGCTCTCCCACGTGACCCGAGTCCCTTCGCAAATGATGGAGTCCGACTGCAGTTATGCAGTAGAGTTGGCTTCTCCATCCCACCTGAGTTCTCCAAGTGTCCCACGGCATCTTCCGTCGCCGGTCACACCAGCAGGGAGATGCTGTAGCATCGCACACATTGCTTTTGTCCTCAGTGTAGAATACACTCTGATCTCACTTTAAAGCTCCAGTGGACAAATCTGTGTAGGTGGTTTGTGTAGAACTTTTATTTTTTGCTCTTTGTGTAAATAGTAGCCTAAGCAGAGTCTCCTTTTCAGAACTTACTGTTTCCAATGGACCCCGAAGCCACTCAGTGAATGAAGACGAGCAGGAAGAACCAGGCGAAGGAAGTGAGGACGAATGGGAGCAAGTGGGCCCCCGAAACAAGACTTCGGTCACTCGCCAGGCGGATTTTGTTCAGACCCCCATCACTGGCATTTTTGGTGGCCACATCAGGTTTTATGCTTTTCTGGAATAATTTAGCATTTGCCTTTTTCAGGTTTTGCCATTTTGCTGGAGGGGGGTAGGTGTAAGATTTGTCCTAAGAAATTTGGGACTGGATGGTTTGCCTTTGCACTCTGTGCCCGCTCTGTTCTTGGACTTCCTGACACTCTTCCTGCCGGCCCCACGGCTCTCACACAACCCACGGTGGGTCTTGCAGTGGGCGCTGCCTCTGCCTCTCTGCCAGGGGCTCCTCACCCCTCAGTGACACTGACATTCTCTCCATCCAGCTGCTCACAGCCGGGTAGGAAGAGAAAGACAAGTTAATGGAAATACATGTGTTGTTAAGAGAAGAAATTCATGTATCTGATTGGAGGAATTGTAGGCACGGGAGCCAGGCGAGCTCGGAAGCTGAGAGAGTGCAGAGGGAGCTGCTTTTACACAGAGGAGGACACGTGGCCTTCTGGAGTACCTGGGCACCCCCCCCCCCCCCCCCCAGTTCCCTCAGACTAGCTGCCCTTTGCTCATTCATGGAGTCCTTCTAGAAGGTTTTTTAATAACTTTTTTTTTTTTAACCCCACATTTATTTATTTATTTTTGGCTGTGTTGGGTCTTCGTTTCTGTGCGAGGGCTTTCTCTAGTTGTGGCAAGCGGGGGCCACTCTTCATTGCAGTGCGTGGGCCTCTCACTATCGCAGCGTCTCTTGTTGCGGAGCACAGGCTCCAGACGCACAGGCTCAGTAGTTGTGGCTCACGGGCCTAGTTGCTCTGTGGCATGTGGGATCTTCCCAGACCAGGGCTCGAACCCGTGTCCCCTGCCTTAGCAGGCAGATTCTCAACCACTGCACCACCAGGGAAGTCCTAGAAGGTTTTTACTTATTTACGTTAGAGCCGTTCAGTACCACCATTATGTGGAATTCAGTAGAACTTGCACTGACTCCGAGGACCTCCTTACTCATCCAGAGTCTGAAGGACTGCATTATGGCATGATTTCCTTCTGAAGACCTTACAGCTTCACCTACAGGAGTGTGTTTTTGGTTTTCTTAGTGAGCTTTGAAGCCTTTCGTCGTCCCAGAACAAGAAGTAACACCCTTTGCAAGGCATCGCAAGTCAGTTCAGTCTCTCTGCTCTAAAACAGTTTAGGTTGAGCACCTTGCAACAGGCTAATGAAATCCTCAGAAATGTGCCCGACCCCCTCCCAAGCTGGTCACACGACACTGAACACGTCATTTCTGTGCCCTCCCTGTGAGCTAGACTTTGCAGGCCCCTTTCTGTTTTGGAGTCTCGTGTCAGCCTCCCGACACCCAGCCCCACCACTGTGGCTGCAGCTTGTTTTCACCAGATGCAGATCCTCGGGAAGGGCCCTTTTGGGAGAGGGAAGCGGGGCTCCACTTTGGTGACCAGCAGTGAGAGGAGGCTGCCTGCGCCCTTAACTCTCTGTCAGCCGAGCAGCCTGACGTTGTCCCCCTCGGGGTGCTCACTGAGGGTTGGGGAGGAGCGAGGGCGCGGCCCAGTGGCTGTGACGAGGGCTCCGTGTTTGTGGGGAGGCACAGCAACCGGACTGCAAGGCCACAAAGATCCCAAATGTGCTTGAGAATAAGCGGTGGGAAAACCAGGATCCACTTTGGAGAAGCCCCTAGCTTTTGCCCCAGTTGACTCTTCATGTCCCTGTAGCCTCAGCCTCTGTGGGCTCTTTGCGTTGAAATTGGGTGTTGATTTTTTTTTTTTTTTTTAACTATAAAGCAAAGGTACAGAATTACTCCTTATAACTTAGGAGCTGCTTTTGTGTGTGTAGTAGGCACCATTAAGCACGATTCTTAATGGTGTGTGGCCTGTGGGATCTTAGTTCCCCGACCAGAGATCGAACCCAGGCCCCTAGCAGTGGAAGCATGGAATCCTAATCACTGGACCACCAGGGAACTCCCAAGCATTATTCTTTATTCAGACGAACTGAAAGGTTTTCTCCTAAAATTCACGCTCTTTTGGTGGTTTTCCAGTTACCCCAGAAAGACCAGCACCTTCCTCCACCTTGTCTACCCTTTTGGTAAAGTCCAGGCCCATTACTGCTGTTCCCACTATTTTCCCACTATTCCTCTCTGGAACCAAGGGAACGGCCGCCCCCTCAAGGCTTCCTCCTCACAGGGAGCCTGGAGGTGCTTCCTGTGCTGTGTGTTGGGAAGGCAGTGTGTGAGACGGAAAGCTGGCAAGAGAGCCGCTCGCCTGCCCCTCGCAGCAGTCTGACTACCTGTCCACCCCTTTTATTCGTGTATAAACTGGGACACTCAGACTGTAGAGAGACAATCCCACGTTGAACTCCTGGAACATCTCCTTGCTGAGGCTACGTGAGACATGGGCCCGACACACATTTTTACTCAGGAAAACTTGGACAAAGAAAAATGAAATGAAAACCCAGCTAAGGAAGCAAGGCTCAGCGGGCAGCCTCCTGCTTGAGGGTGGTGGCCGCCTTCCTGCCACACACACCCTGCTCCCCTTCCATTGTAAAGTCGTTCTCATGGGGGAAATGCTGTCCAAAGTATTCTGTTTACCTCGGGGTTTCCTCTCTTTTTTTTTTTTTTTTTTTGGCTATACGCGGGCCTCTCACCGTTGTGGCCTCTCCCGTTGCGGAGCACAGGCCCAGCGGCCATGGCTCACGGGCCCAGCTGCTCCGCAGCATGTGGGATCCTCCCAGACCGGGGCACGAACCCGTGTCCCCTGCATCGGCAGGTGGACTCTCAACCACTGCGCCACCAGGGAAGCCCCCTCCTCTCTTTTATTACAACAGGCTGTGACGCCCGAGAGGATAAAAGGTGTCAGCATTTTGACTCTGGGAAGATTGTCACCTTTGCTAACCTGTGCATTAAATAAAGTGGAGGGGAGGCGTTTGGAAGGTGAAATAGGTCTTCTTCCAGAGCTCTTAAGCTGGGAAAATTTTCAGCTGGTGGATTGAGTTGCTAGAAATTCTTTCGAGGTGGTATTGAGTGGAATTATTTTAAAATTCTTCAGTGTGTTTTTAGCATTTCTGTTCTCTCTGGTCTTCTGGCCAGTGATGCTGAATAACCTCGCTTGCAGTGTTTGTGCCTCTTGTCCTGCTGGATAACCTCAGGGAGAGTGGCAAGGCGAGCTCTTAGATGTGGTGTGTCTTCCACTTTCAGGTCTGTGGTTTACCAGCAGAGTTCAAAAGAATCTGCCACCCTGCAGCCGTTCTTCACGCTGCAGCTGGATATCCAGTCGGACAAGATACGCACCGTCCAGGATGCGTTGGAAAGCCTGGTGGCAAGAGAGTCTGTCCAGGGTTACACCACCAAAACCAAACAAGAGGTACGTTCACAGTTGGTCTTGGACCTTCATCCCGGGGCCCTCTGGGGTGGGCGGAAGAGCACCGACTCTGGAATGAGGAGGAGTGGGTTTGAGCCCTGCCTCTCAAGTCAGTTGCTTAACTTTCTTTTTGGACTGAAAGCTTCCACATTCTGAGAATGAAGTGGTTGAAACAGATGACCCTCCCAACTTCCCTTGGGTCTAAGTCATGAAACACAGGTCACGGTCTTTGGGGTTATTTATTCTGAGTTGCGTTTCATTTGCTGGCCATCCAGTCATGGCACCGTAGAGTGAATACCACCTCTGACAAAGGCCGATAGCTCATTCACATTCCTGATACCATAGAGCACAATTTCATGAGCGAGTTAGGATATAAAAGATGTTCTAAAAGATGTTCTAATCTGGTTTGCATTTGACTGTAGATCTTCAAGGACGTTGAAAAATAGAAAATAATTGTTCTGGTGCCTGTTATTCTTTGATTTAATCTGAAAAAAAGATAAAGTCTTGATTCTTTCAGTGTTCAGGAGTCAAGAGGAAGCGTGTCCGCTCCGTCGAGAGAGGCGATAATTCTCTGCTCTCTGAGGGCTTGTTAGCTGCTGGCCGTCCAGATGTGCCAGTTAGGCCCGACTTCTCCTCCACAGTAGAGCGTGCCTTCTCCGTTATGTATCCTAGGTCGTGGCTGTGCATTCATAGAGGTGTGTTGGGGAGATGAATGTAGACTGGCTAGGGCGGTGCCTTTTTGAACAGTTCAGAGTACTCCTGTGAGGCCTGATTTCAGTAGCCATGTGTGATGGCCACAGGGGGAGCCAGCACGGCCCAGCGTAGGAAACCTGCCAGCACCTCATGGGGCCAAGGGCCCTGCCCTTGCCTCGCAGCTCGGGCTCCATCCACGTGAAGAGGAGCAAAGGCAGGGTGTGGAGCGCTTCCGTCCGTCTGCTGTGTGTTGGTCAAGCCAACCTCTCGGGGCATCTGCAGAAGTTAGGCCTAGTTCTCCCCCGTGTTTTCTAATTGCTTCTCGTGGATCATTTTGTTCAAAAAGTAAAAGTGGTAGTTTTTCCTGAGAGAAACGGTGGAACTTAATGGGAGAGAGAGAGTGCATACTTGTTCTTGGGAGGCTGGGTCATGTACTGGCTGTGGGACTGTCCACCTGCTTGTCTGGGGCAGCCGTGACTCCAGAGGTGGACTCGCCATCCGGGCCCCTCCCCACTGGAGCAGCCGATCCCGCCGGGGCGGGGGGGCGGCCTTTCCCTGCGCTCCCAGGAGAGCCCTCTGGCGATATGTCTGTCTTCCTCTTGCTGCAGTTAAACTGCTGTTTGGGCAGAGGTGGGTGGGGCGTGATGACTGAGGTATCGGTGGCTGTGGCTGTTGGCCTGGGGTCAGAGGAGGGTGAGGAAAAGGTGATGGACTCTAGATGGCAGGTTTGGAGGAAGGAGTCGCCGAAGAAGTGGCGTCTCGGTGGCGCCTTGAAGACGGCGGAGAAGGCTGCTGGCTGTTCTCGCTCCACGGCTATGGAGGCGGGTGTCTGAGGAGGGAGCTTGTACAGCGTGTCTGTGAAGAGCAAGTAACACATTTTCTGGAATGTGATTTTTTAATTTACTTTTCAAAGTACCTACTTTAATTTTATTAGGTTTTTAGGTCAAAAGTTGTTTTTCTTTGGGAACACAGGAAGATCGTGGGAAAATATGATCGTACAAAATACTAGCTAAATAAAAAAGGTCTGGATTTGTTGGGTGTTAGAAAGTGTGGCTCAGTTTCTCTGGAAACCCGGAACACTCACTTACGGATTTGAGATTAGCTCCTTGACGAACAGAATCGCACGTCACTAGCGCTGAGAAACCATCCCAGACGTACTTTAGTCTGACTATCATTTTACAAGTGAGGAAGCTGGAGTCTTACATCGTCATCGCTGGTTTTGACTGTGGAACTGGAGTCATGCTTTTCTTCATTCACAATTCTTGTTGGATGTGAGACACTGGACAGCAGAGACTCAATGGGAATGTCGAGGTGATCGGGCCATTTCCATGCCTGGGACCTCAGTCTGGGTGGGAAGACAGGCCTGAAAGGGTCTTCACCCCTAATAAACCAGGTGGCAGTGACCACTAGTTTCGCTTCAGATACCTTCAGCCAGATACGCATGTAGTCCTCCGAAAGCTGTCTGGGTGTTTATTATATGCTCCTGTCTTTCGGATTGTTACGTGGACAAGTATTTCTACCGAAAGTATTCTCCATCTAAATACTGGAAGCATCAACACGTTTGCAGACACAGAGAACAGTACATAAAGGGGTTAAGTTTGCTTGTGAAGATGGATTTTAATAAAAAGCAGCGTTCAGTAGACCTTGAACGTTCATAAGGGGCATTTTGAATTGATAAAAGCGGAACTTATAAAACCAATGGTTACACTAAATAGCTTTAGAGTTATTTAGAGCGTCTAATTCAAGAAACACATTGGCTTCAGCTTTATCAGCACTGTGAGAGTTATTAAAAAAATAAGTTAATACGTATGTAATTCAAGGTATTACTAAGTTAGCTTCTAAATTTTTATGCCAATTTAATGCCCTGGGACAAAGGTTCTTAACTTGGCTCAGGGACCTTTAGGACCCCCTGCAGTTGTGTCTGTAGAGATATATGCATTTTTCTAAGAGGAAGGTCAGTACCTCTCAAAAGATCCCATTAGATTCTCCAAAGACCCTGTGACTCGGGAAGCTTTGAGAAGCGCCGCCCCGGAACATTGGAGTCTCGGAGCGAGAGGTGGGCTGGCGTCTGCCGCTCGGAGTAAAGATGGCGTTTCCTGTGTGCTCTGTGTGTCTCAGGTTGAGATCAGTCGAAGGGTGACTCTGGAAAAGCTCCCTCCTGTCCTCGTGCTGCACCTGAAACGGTTTGTTTACGAGAAGACGGGTGGATGTCAGAAGCTCATCAAAAATATTGAATATCCTGTGGACTTGGAAATTAGTAAAGGTAACAACTCTGTAAGGCAAAAGCGCTTATGATGACAGTGCTCTGGAAATCAGCCGGCTTCTTGATGCTTCAGCATTTTCTGTCATGGCAGGATTCAGCAGCTCTCTTTCATGACTTTTTTGTTTTAAATTTCTTGACTGTTAATAGACCTTTAGGTTAAAATTTCTCACTGAAATGGCCTTTTAAAAATAAAGGCAAAAATAAACCATATGAAAATATTACTAGGTGAGAAAAATACTAAATATAAAAAGTTTATGGGTTGTTGGTAGGAAATACTTGTCCTTATACTGAGTGCTAACAGCTGAGTGGAGCAGCCTGGCTAACTGGGCTTTTAGCGGGTGGGGAATGCTTCCCCTGCCCTCCGGCGGCAGGGACCCCGGCCTCAGAGCTGCAGCCCCAGCCCCGGGTCTCCGCCAGGTCTCCGGGGCTCGGCAGCTTGGGCACATTGTGGTGAAAACACCTAGTTGTCTTGCTAGAAGTGAGCTTGAAGGAAAACTTTCCTGGAAAGGTTCAGAATTTGTGAGAAATGTTCTGTGCAACAGTGAAGTTCGATCAGGAGTGTAACGAGCTCGAGGTGATGCTCCAAGTGTCCGGGGGCCTGGAGAACAGAAAAGAGGACGTGGGACGTCGTCCCTGGTCTCCTGGAGGCACAAACTCCCGTCCTCCTCCCTCCTTCCTCCCCACGCTGCCCAGCACTGGGACCTGCTGGGCAGTGGGCCTGGGGTCACCATCGCTTCACCTGCACCCCAGGCACGTTGCATTTCCTTCCCCCTAAGATTCGGACTCTGGCTCTCAGCCCTCTTCTCACGAGTTGCCGCCTTCGGCTGATAGGTTTGCCTCCTGTGCCCGTTCATGGTCTGTTTGAGGACCAGAAAGGGGAAGAAACGCCAGCCGAAAATCATCTTACTGTTTATTGGAGTTTTGTGGTCTGACTCATGTGTAAAACATTTTAAACCTTAGGCTTTCCAGAGCTGCTTTGTTTTTGTTTTTTTCTTTCCCATTTTTTAGAACATCTGCTTGTAAGGGGTTTCTAGCATGAGCTAGAGGCTCAGTATATGCCCCTGTCCTCTGATGGGTGGGTTCTGGTGACATCCGTTACTACCCTGCAGCTGGTCTTCCTCGCTGCTCAGTTTTTATGCAGATGAGGGGATGGAGTTCTGTTTGGTCTCCCTGGTCCACTGGGTGGGTTACTTGAATGGAAGCTGCTGTCTGCCCCTTTCTGGGAGCTCTGTGTGTCAGCGCTTTTATAGATTAAAGCTCTTGATATTTTGTTTTTCAGAACTGCTCTCTCCAGGGGTTAAAAATAAGAATTTTAAATGCCACAGAACCTATAGGCTATTTGCAGGTAAGTAAATTTGTACGACATTTTCCTGTTAAAGCAACGATGAAAAGGTTTATAATCCTGGCACAATTTTGTTGTAATGCCACTTAACGTAGAGAATAGATTATTGGTATCCCTGTGGACTTTATAAGTCTGGAAATCATTTGAAAATGTGCGTTTTACCTAAAATTTGGTGTGTTTGGAATTTGACAGAATATTCTCTTGGCTCTAAAGCTCAGCCCAGCGTGAGACGTCGTTTAACACCACTGTCTCTGTCTTGGAGCCAGAGGTGTGGGGTTGCCAGTCTGGGAACCCTCCCTGCTGCGGTCGTGGTGCCTGTAGGAGTGGGTGCTGAGGCGTGGCCCCAGCCAGGCTAGGGGAGCGCAGGCTCCTCAGCGGCCCACGGCCTCCTACCCCACCCCCACCCCCACCCCGCAGAGCTCCCCGCGGAGCCCGTCCATCTTCTGCGCCTCCTATCCTTCCATGCTTCTTTCTCTTTTACAGCCGGAGTCTTTTATGCCTTTGAGGCCTTATGTGTCTTTTAAGAGTTGCTGGTTGCAACAGTTGTGTTTGCTTTTCTGGCCGTTTTTATTAGAATTTTCTAGCTGCTCTCCCACCGCTCCTTTTGTGTTGCCTTTGGTGAGCCTGTCTGTAATGACTGCTGTTTATTGGCCCTCACACGTTCATTGAGCCTTTTCACTGGATACTTCTTATGTAGTATCTCATTTAGTCCTTACAGTGTCCTGAGAGGTATGTGGCGCTATCCCCATTTTGTAAAAGGACAAACTGAAACTCGTGGAGGAACGTTGGCCGCTTTGTGCCCTTAAGTGGCAGAGCAGAGCTTCACACTCCTGCCCTCGGTCCACCCCTGAGCTCTTGGGATGTTGGATTGGGCCCTGGTCGTTGGGTGGGTCGGGTGCCAGGTTAGAAGGTGTTGGGCCCGGTTGGCCCTTTCTTCCCACCAGGACCTGCTCCCTCCGACTCGCTCTTCTCCCCGGAGGTGGCTGATCACGGCCTCACCCCAGCCTGCTGGGACCTGGTGGGCAACACACTCCCGGCGTGTAGCCACCCTCCCCCGACCTGCCTTGGGCTGGAAGCTCGGAGGCCTCTCTGTGGTCTTCCTCTGAGGGCAGAGGGCCCCCAGGGTCCAGCCTGGCTCCCTGGGGTTTGGCACTGAGGTCCCAGGGTGATGACGTGTTTCAGCCTCCCTTGGGTCCCTGTCAGGGCCAGGTGATGGTCAGGGACAGGGTTAGCAAGTCTCGTCTCCTGGTCAGGGGACCCCGGGGCTCCCTCTGGAGTCGCTCTCGCCTGCACCCCTGAATCCTCATCTGAGCCTTCTAATCTCAGAAGTACGGTCACCGGATTGGTTGCAGCTTTCTGTAAACTGTGAGTAAAGAGGTACTTTTTAAAATGGTTTTGACTGTGGGACAAAGAAAACGAGTTAGTGTACTGCGTGAGCTTTTGGAAAACTCTTCATTCTCAGCTCTGCTTCTGTGACGTGGGCTTGCTGGGCGTCTGTGACACATCACCATGTTAGGTACAGGTCTGCCACTTGAGAAACCTGAATACGGGTAGAGCGCTTCTCTTCTGAATATTTAAAATGAAGTGTCGTAGAGGAAACGCAAATCAGTTAAACCCACAGGTCCTTTAAATCCTACTGACCTGGTCACTTAAAAAAAACCAGAACCAAGTCTGGTAGGTCTTAGAGGTGAAAATCCGGACAGACGCCCCACAGCTGGATTTGGGGTCAGAGGGACATGCTGGTGTCGGGGCTTCCCTTGCCCTGTGGCAGCCTCTCCATCGCTGTGACCTGCAGGACTCGATGTAGCCGTGAGCTGGTGCTGGTTCCGTTGCTGGTTTCCCACTTGACGGCCCAACAGTCTTGCTGTCCCTCAGTGACCAGTCACGTTCGTCACCAGCAGGCCAGGGCCTCAGTGTCCTCTGAGCCCCAGCAGAATGGCCTCTGTGCAGAGCCCGGCTCTGACCAGCCCAGGTCACTAGCTCAGGGTGAATTTGGATGTCCCTACAAGTGGGAGAGCGCGCCGACGTTCAGGCTATTTATTGCTGAAATTTCGTACCAGATGGTGCCCCTCTCTCCAAGTGACTGTCCTCATTGCCACTCAGGGCAACGCGCAGCTCACCCTGGCCACACTGTTGCCCCCCTCCCTGGAATGTCACTGGAGGCTGTTTCCCTCACACAGGGTCAGGTCTGCTGGTGGCTGGGCCACCTCCCAGCCCCTTCTCTGCATAGAAGGGGGAGGATGTGCCCTCCCACTGTCTTTAATACCTTTTCAGCGTCTTCCGACAGTTATATTTGTTTTAGACCTCTGACTAAGTAAGGCTTCCTGTTTGAATTACACAATTTTAATGAACAAGTACATGGCAGGTATTTTTTTCTGTTAAAACATGGTTGTAGAAAAATTAGAAATTTTTTTTAAAAGGAAAAAAGAGCAATGACTAGTGTCTGCAGGGTGACTCCACAACTGCTCACTCAGCCCAGCTGACTGCGCTGGTGACCCTCCTGGGGCGGTGCTGTCCTTGTCACGGGTGACAGTCCACAGAAAACCTCGGATTCTTGTTTTTTTCATGTAATGTAAGCATATTCCTACACCACCAAATACTTTTAATCTGGTCTACGAAAAAATTAACCTTATTGTAGTGTAATGCACTCAGCATTCCTTGTAGTGTGAATATAGGCTTTTCCATGTTTTCACTTTGTCCAAGATTCAGATACTCTGTTGAGAACAGTCTAGAAGTGGAATTGGCTGGATCAGGGCCTGTTGTTTGGGCCTCGGTGTGTGTTCCCAGAGGGCCATTGGCTGATGGCTCTGCAGGGAGCGTCGTCTCTGTGTCCTGCTTCCCAGGGGACTGCCTCCTGTATCAAGTCTTAAGGCGGCTGACGAGCCTGCCTACAGGGCTGACAGATGGGACGACCCCATTAGTTGACATTTCTTTTATAGTTTGTGAGGTATTGAGCGTTTTGAATATGTTATTAAGATGTAGATGTATGACTTTGTATTGTAAATTGTTGAACGGTTTTGAGTTGAAACAGCATTGCTTTGTATAATCCCACTTCTCTGTCCCACCTGCCTTGGTGCCAGGCCTTTCGTGGGACAGGCAGGTCTGTGGCCGGGGCAGGCGGGCACCTTAGGCGCTGGTGTGCGGAGCCGCTCTCACGGGCGCCCGGGCCCTCTCTTGCAGTGGTCTACCACCACGGCAGCAGCGCCACGGGCGGCCACTACACCACGGACGTCTTCCAGATCGGTCTCAACGGCTGGCTGCGCATCGATGACCAGACGGTCAAGGTGATTAACCAGTACCAGGTGGTGAAGCCCGCTGCCGAGCGCACGGCCTACCTCCTGTATTACCGCCGCGTGGACCTGCTGTAGCCGCCGCTGTGTGTGCCGATGCTGCTTGTGGAGCACCGGCTCTCACCGACTCCCCTCCTCTCTTTAGTGGCTCTTTAGAGAGAAACTCTTTCTTCCTGTTGCAAAAATGGGCTAGAATGAAAGGAGACGCCTGGGGTTTGTGCACAACATAGTTTATGTTGACTTCTAACTTCCAAATCAAAATCATCTGGTTGAGACAGATTGTCGCTTGATTTAAGCAAATACACAAAAAACCACATTTCCGAAATAATGCTGATTCCTGAGTAAGAAGGGGAACTTGCATTTGATTCCCAGTCTAACTGCGTAGTAGAATAAATCCTGCACCAGCAACGACACTTGTAAATTTGTGAAAATGAATTTTATCTTTCCTTACAAAAATAAATTTTTTAATCCATCACACTTTCTTCCCTCACCCTTTAGTTTTTGATAAACGATAAAAATGAGCCAGTTATCAGAGAAGAAATAGTTCTTACTTCAAAAGATAAACACAAAAAATAAGTTGCTGGTTCCTAATAGGAAAAACACATTTTAATAATTGTGCGATGAGAAGCTGCTTACGTACACATTGCAGATCAAATACTTGGAGTTAAGGTGTCAGTCACATGGATGGGTGATTGTAACTTTATTGCCATTAAAAGATTTCAAATTGCGTTCATGCTTCTGTGTACACGTAATGAAACACGGGCAACATAATGAAGATTGATAATTCCCTGCGTCTGCTGTCTAATTAATTCTGCTGTCTGCTCTTCTACGATGCCGCGTCTCTAATTGTACACAGTTAGTGATAGCTAGGAGTATAAAGTTGTCGCCCATCAATAAAAATCACACAGTTGGTTTAAAGCTGCGTGTGTGGTGTTTCTTTGACGGCAAATGCCTTTTCCAGTAACCGGAGTTCAAGTGGGCAAGACTGGGCTGCTGGAATTAAAATAAGCCCTTGGGGCAGCCTGACAAGTTTGTGAAAGCTGACCCACGCTCTCAGATGATTCTTGTTCGCTGTTTCCAAAGTAATTAACTCTAGTGATTTGGATAAATGAATTTTTTTAAATCTTCAAATAGCAGAAAAGAGGAGGTAAGCTCTCTCTCCATTGTTTTGTCCCCTGCATTGATCAGTTCAAGGGGGGGACGGGTGTGGGTCATGGCTGAGCATCCTTGTCATTGCCTGCTACTGAGCATCCTACCTGCGCCTCAGATGCCACCTCCAGATGTGGAAAGGAAGCCTTTCGAGATGGAAGACATGGAGAGAAGAGCCGTCGTACATGTCAGGCCGCTCCCGGCAGCTCTTGTGTCCATGGCATCCTGGTTCCAGAAGGCCCTGTGCAGGCTGCTCGCAGTAGTGTGCTGGGGTCCCCAGAGTAGCGGGTTTATGTGGTCCAAGCCTCTCCCCCAAGCTCTTCCTCTTACTGTCCGCTGTTCCTAATTGTAGCCATGTGCCACTGCAGGTTTGGAGCTTACTTTTAAAATTACAGTACTGTATAACATAGGGAACTATACTCAATATTGTGTAATAACCTAAAGGGAAAATTATCCGAAAAAGAATATATACACATATATAACTGAATCACTGTGCTGTACACCTGAAACACAACATTGTAAATCAACTATACTTCAATAAATATATATTTGTATAAAAATTTTAAAAAACATGCAGTTCTAACGTTGCCCCCTTGGCCCGCCTGCCCTGCTGTAACCCTACTCTGATGTGCTTAGCTACTTACAAGTCGTAATTAGTCTCTCATTAAAATCATGTACAATTCTTATGGAATATGTGGACTTCGAAAGCTAAATTAACTTTGGGGGATGCAACCCACAACCAGCAGTAACCCAGCCACACGTGGAATAAGGAGCCTGTTCTGAAGCCCGGCGTTGAGTTCTGCGTCGTGATCCGTGAGCCAGGTCAGGTCCAATCTGTACAAGTGGCTTATCTGTCCTGAGTATGTAGCCTCCGTAGCGATGTTGGCTGAAGTGTCCCCGTGAGTCAGTGAACGCCCTGTCCAGAACAAGGCCTCTCAGGGATCTGTAACAAGAGCCCGGATGTACAGTGTCGTCGTTGGTACACCAGCCTGCTTCCAAGTGTTAGGACACATCTTGTGGATTTAGATGAGGAAATTTCCCCTCAAATGTCATTCGAGGGTCTCTACATACTCATTAAATTGCTAAGTTACATATTCTGTCAAGCCCAAAATATGTTGGAAACTGAGATACTAAGGCCTTCCTTTGGAAGGTCTTGTCTCTCTCAAAAGTGGTTAGAGATGAATTAAGTGCAGTGGGGCATCCAGTGTCTCGGGTGACCCTGTAACGTGTGGAGGTACTGCATTCACGTTTTAAAATTTATTTTATTTTTGGCTGTGTTGGGTTTTCATTGCTGTATGTGGGCTTTCTCTAGTTGTGGTGAGCCGGGGTTACTCTTCGTTTCAGTGCACGGGCTTCTCATTGCGGTGATTTCTCTTGTTGCAGAGCACAGGCTCTAGGCGCGCGGGCTTCAGTAGTTGTGGCACAGGACTCAGTCATTGTGGTTCGCGGGCTCTCGAGCACCGGCTCAGTAGTTGTGGCGCACGGGCTTAGTTGCTCCGAGGCGTGTGGGATCTTCCCAGGCCAGGGATCGAACCCGTGTCCCCTGCATTGGCAGGTGGATTCTTAACCACTATGCTACCAGGCAAGTCCTGCATTCACTCTTCAGGCTGCTGTCCCCTCTGGCACATCAGACTTTTAGATTCAGCTGTCTGGTAGCCCTCAGATGGCTTCTCTGTTACCCTGTACATGAGTGTGTTGTCTGAAAGAGCATGCATAATCCCACAACCCCCTAACAGCTCGAATTGTATTTATGACAGATAACAGCTTCCCAATTTTCCTGTGCTTAAGTGGGATCAGCATGCCCAGCTGCAGACGAAGAGCAAAGCTCATAAAGGGGCCCAATATGTAGCAAGGAGATGCTAGCCTGGAGTTCACGATTATCTGCATTTGGTCCCTGCAGTGACAGATTGGCCCTTGTATAGAAAACCCGATCATTCTAGCAAATCCAGTGCTTTCTAGGGTCCCAGGTGAATTGTGGGCCTATCCATGTTGTTCTTGACATTTTGAGCTAAATGTTTAGTGTTTCCTGCTGCAATTTTTAGTATTTTTATAATTCCAAGACTATTTCGTTGGCTTTAGGGTCATTTAGACTAAGAACTTGGCCCCTTAACCTTGGTGCTGGGGATACAAATTTAGTGATTTTCCTTCATTAGCATTTGACATGTCTTTCTCAGTGGCTTTTAAACCACTGTGAATGCTAGGGTACCGTCAGAAGTACATCACAGGGAGATTTTTCTTTACTGTGTGAAATATTGCTAACAAGACTTGGAAGTTCTCTTACACGAAGAATGTAATCAGGTTTATCTGGTTGGTGTATTGTTTGCCCCAAGCCAAGAAAGTGCACGTGCCTCTTTCAGAACGAAAGAATGAAAATTGGGTTCCATTCAGAATGAAAAATGGCGGTCCTTCCATTGTCCTGTTTGTACAGCCATCCATGTTCAGCTGCCCGGTGGCTCAGAGAAACTGTTTCTTTAATTTTTCAGGTGGTCAGTCATGTAGTCATGGTCTAATGTGTGGGTCCTACGAGTAGTAACTTTGTAACCAGCAAATGCATCATTTTATGTCTTTTCCTTAGTGGAAATGTCTGGTGATTGCTCTCATAGGGTGCTTGTACTTGACCGGGCCAACTAGTTAGAAAGCTAAGATTGCAGTCAAAATCAGTTGCTTTGGATTAACCAAGTAAACCTATGAGTTCAGTGCTGCACAGCTCTCAGCTAACTTTGCAGGAGTCAGCGTCCTGCCAGTGTGGCCACTTGACTCATGGTTCGTGAAGCTTCTCTTTGGAAGTGCTTAGTCCATCAAGAGAGACCAAAGACTTTTCTATTACTTCTCTGGCTCAAGAAGGAAAGATACCTTGTCGACTGGCCCCGGTGAGGACAGTACCCATTACACCAATTTCCTGAGGGTCAGTGGGCTTCGAAAACATTAGGAAAAAAATCCTAGAGATTAAAAAAAGTCTAACAAGTCCGTGTGTTAACAGCCTGCTCTACGCATAATGCTATTTTTTCTTTTTAAAATGAATCACAGCAGATTGCCAGGCAGGTGTGCTTTTTCCTCATCAGACGTTAGCTCTTGCTTCCTATGATTTTTTTTTTTTAATTTGTTACTATTCATGTTTTGGACTGACTGTTCCCATCTTACTTATACCTTTTGGAGACGAATGTATTTGTTTGAAAAATGAGATTCACTTTGTAGCTTGGCTTCACCCTGTGGTGATGTTCGTTCTCTTCAGAAGTAAACGAACGAACCAGTGAACGAACGCTTGGTCCCTTTTCTGATCTTTCACTCTCTTTTCTTACCTCCCCCTACCCCCCACCCCTACAAGAAAGGGTATATCATCCTAGTTAGTGAGTGTGGGCTTCTTTTAGCAGATTTACACTGTAAATTTGTTTGCCAGTTGTGCTTCCGTTTTGTTTCTCAGACTTAGTCCGGTCATAATTAGGGATGACTTGCTAAGCTCTGATTTGCTGAGCACAGTAGCATTTTGTCAGGTGTCTTCTGTTGGAAACAGCTGTCAAGTAAGCTTTTAAATTTAGTGGGGTTTTCTAAATGTCCATCGACAGAGGAGTGGATAAAGAAGATGTTATATGTGTACACACACACACACACACACACACACACACACACACACACACACACACACACACACACACACACACACACACACACACACACACACACACACACACACACACACACACACACACACACGTATTACTCAGCCATAAAAAGCATAAAATAATGGCATTTGCAGCAACATGGACGGACCCAGAGATGATTGTACTAAGTGAAGTAAGCCAGACAGAGAAAGACAAAAACATATGATATCACTTATATGTGGACTCTAAAAAGATGATACAAATTAAGTTACAAAAGAGAAACAGACTCACGGACTTTGAAAACTTATGGTTAACAAAGGAGAAGGCAGGGGTGGGGGGATAAATTAGGACTTCGGGATTAACATACACTACTATATATAAAACAGATAATGGAGAAGGACCTACCGTAAAGCACAGGGAGCTCTACTCAATATTCTGTAATAACCTATATGGGAACAGAATCTGAAAAAGAATGGATATATATATATGTGTATATGTATACCTGAACCACTTTGCTGTACACCTGAAACAAACGCCATTGTAAATCAACTATATCCCAATATAAAATAAAAAGTAAATTTAAAAAAATTAGTGGTTTTTTTTTTCAATTAAGGGGAATGTACCTGATCCTAGCTGCCGTGCGATTTAGGAAGTGTTTTGACTCTAGGACTTCACATTGATTGAGTGATACCGTCCAAGATGTTTTCATCTTCATAAACTCCATTTCCTCCCAGATCCCATTTAAGTGCGCGCTCTTTGTCTTATCTGTCATGTGTTGGAAGCATTTATTGTTGGTTTTCTAACAAGTAAATATTAGGGTAGCTTTGTTCATTCTATGGTATCCATCCAGTCAGATGCATGTGTGCGTTTGAAGGGTTCCCGATCCCTTCCTGAGAAATCCCATGTCCCTGTCAGCACGTTCAGGAATCGGGTGAACCTCAACCCCGTGGGGTTTTTTTGTCCTTTTTTGAAATTGCAGTTGTTTTTTGTTTTTCAAGCATCTTCACCCATGCGGAGTGTTTTTGGTTTCAGCTGTTGGGCCCTCTGAGAGGCTTGCGCCGTGTTCGGGGTGGCCCTGGGATGCTGGGGTTGGGTCTGGTGAACCTGACCTTGAGCTCATCTGTCCTCCAAAGAAAACAGATCTCCTCACGCATTTTATGAGCATTGGGGGATTCTCTACGTGATTTAAGAAAAAAAATAATCCCTCTGCTTTAAAAAAAAAAAAAAAAGATGGAAGGACTATTACGTAAGCGTGGATTTCCTGCCGGATGTGAAAATGGACTCATCCTCGGTTATTCCCTGTTGTCAGCAGTGGGCTCAGCTCTGGACTCTGATACCTGTGGGGTCGGATTTGCTTTGTGCTCAGTGAGCCCTGGTCACCTCTGTCCCTTCTGGCGTCATCACAGGGCTTGGGGCCGGGCCTCATCTCTGATCATTCACCTTTTGAATTTTCCATCTTCTTCCTGCCTCGACCTTTGGCCCTGCTTGCCTGTCCCCTCATTTGAGTTCTGCTGTCCTGTCCGTTCTGGATGCTTCTGTTGAAGCCAGGCAGCTGGGCACTGTCTCCTGCCTGGTCAGGGCCCCTCCAGGATAGGGAGATGTTTGCTTCTGGCCGAGTTTCCACCAGAAATTAGTGTGAGTGTCTGGGTAGTGGGCGGCCTGTCACCAACTGCCCCCGGTGCCCCCTAAATCGCTCAGTAGAAAAGTTCATTCCTCCCTCCCTGTCTTCCTTTTATGCAGATGCCCACCCAGGGCGAGCTGCACACACACACCCTGGAGTTTTCTGTTACCGTTCTGTACACCTATCATGGGACTTTTTAAAGAAAGAAGTAAAATTCATCAGCACACAGAAAAAATGAACGAGACTGGTCCAACCTAAGATTTGCATCCAACCTAACGTTTGTTTTCAAAGAAATAAAGTTTAAAAGTTCAACTCATGGGCTTCCCTGGTGGCGCAGTGGTTAAGAGTCCGCCTGCCGATGCAGGGGACACGGGTTCGTGCCCCGGTCCGGGAGGATCCCACATGCCACGGAGCGGCTGGGCCCGTGAGCCATGGCCGCTGAGCCTGCGCATCCGGAGCCTGTGCTCCGCAGCGGGAGAGGCCGCAACAGTGAGAGGCCCGTGTATTGCAAAAAAAAAAAAAATTCAACTCACCCACGTTTACAACTAAGAAGAAAACGTACACTTCATTCAGTAAACACAGCAAACTTGAAATCTGGTTTTATTCTGTCTGGTGACCAGTTCAGGGCAGAGAAGGGATGATACTGCGGGAGAGGCAAAGGAGATGGAGGTTAAAAGGGGGAGGAAGCATGCCGGGAGGGGGGCGCGGACCCAGGGGAGCATGTGGGTCCAGCCTGGGCCTCCTGTGGAGACGGTGCTGACAGTGAACTCAGCACTAGCCCCCGGTCTCTACAGGGAAGGGCCGGTCATCATTTCTCTTCTGGAAACAGTTTACTCCGAGCTCTGAAGGTCTCAGTGTCTTCGTTTAGACCTCCCTTTTGGGTGTAGGGAGCTGTCCACCTCCTCGGCCTGTTCACTGCTCATGGCGGGTGTGTCTCCTTCTCAGGCACCCTGTTAGATCCCTGTGCCTGAGGCTGTCCTCTGAAGCCCACGTTTATTCTGACCTCTGAGTGCTTCCCTCTTGAAACCAAGTCCGTTTCAGGGGTTTTGTCCTGTTAGTCCTAATGGTGACAGTACGTAATACGATTCAAAGGGAAAATAAAAGGCACTGCAAAAAGAATAGAATAAATGGGCAGCGGCAGCCACAGAAAGACGTACTCACAGGGTCCGGCCAGTGCACCCTTCAGCCCGTCCTTGCCCTGGGCTGGATGGGTGACATCACAGCTCATGGTGTGAGCACAGCCAGTGGCTGAGCTCTCAGATCTGACCTCCTGGCCCACTGAGCAAGTGACCCCCGGGTCTTTACACGCCCCCAGCGCTGACACCCCAAGCAGGTTTGCAGCCAGTGGAGCAGGAAGGGGTGGGCCAGGCCCTCCCTGCCCCCTTTTCACAGAACTGCTGGCTGCGTCTGGGTGGTTTGGAAAATATTATGAAAAAGAACCGAGTGGCTACCACAAGTCTGCACGTTCACATGGTTTATGTTTGACTTGAAGCGCCCACAACCAAACCCTTTAATTTCACCTGAATAAAAAGTGGTGCATTGACGAAAACGCCTTGTCCTACTTAAGTGGGGGCTGTGGCGAGGGCGGTAATGTCACACTGGAGGGGACCCAGGCTGGGCCGGGCCTCGAGTTGTGACTTCCACGCGGCCAGGCACTCATGTTGAAATGGACAGCTCAGGAGCCTTTTGCATGTTTGTGCACCCGTGTAAATGTGTAGAGCATTTCCAGGGCCCCAGGGCCCCCGAGCTCCCTAAGGGTCACCAGTACCTGGCGTCCGTCATACATCAGTTCTCACCCTCGGCACCGTGGACACCTGCGTGTGGCCAGCTGTCCTGTGCATTGTGGGATGTGAGCATCCTGGCCTCACCTACTGGATACCAGTTGCACTCCCCCTCCAGTTGTGACAACCAAAAACATCACCAGACATGGCCGAGTGTCCTCTGGGGACCCAAATCACCCCTAGGTGAGAACCACTGCCATAGTGAATTTGACTGCTTAGGATTTCATAGAAACAGCATCATACAACACGTACTCCGTACCTTCCTTCACCCAAGATAATCTGCAGTTATAATTGTCCCCGTAGCAGCGTTAACACAATCCTTTTGTGTTGAAATCCCCAGGGGTCTGGGGCTGGGGCCGGGGCTGGGGCCGGGGCCGGGGCCGGGGCCGGGGTGGGAGGCAGATTTAAGCTCGCAGAAATAAATGCAGAGTGTGCCAGTTACTAAAGTATCAGTGTATCCACTGGTAAATGATTCTCAAAATGATAAACTCTCATAGTCCAGATAGAAAACCTTTTTATTCCTGGTTACTGGTGATTGAATGGTCACCTGATAAGCAAATGCCAGGGTAACCAGGTGACCTTGAGTTTTGCACAGCATCTTCCTAATCCTCACCAAAATCTTAGGAAGGGGGCCAGCTAGTCCCTTTGTTAAACGAGGAAGCAAGGTTAGCTGGTGGTGGTTTGCAGTCACTGCGTTCCATCCACCCTGGAGCGCCTCCTGTCACTCCGCCTTGGAGAGATGGTCAGAAAACTGTCCCTGTTCTCTGGAGGATGCATGAGTGACAGTTCCGGGATCCTGCTTTCTGGTCCCCGGGCCAGCTCACCCTGCTGCCCACAGGAGGGTGACCAGTGCATCTTGGTGGCTCCACGCTTTAGTGGAGGGGCCAACGGCTGGTTAATCACACAGCCCTGCTCCTTCATCTCACCCATGCATTTGCCACCTTGAAAGCCAGTTCCCAAAGCCCAGTGCAAAACAAAAACAGAACAACCCCCTTCCCCAGAAAACCTGAAAGCAAATACCCTCATCCAAACATCACCAGTGCTTGTCTCTGTAGGTACCTTCCCCCAGTCTATTTGTGTATTCCAGTTTTTCTACATTGGGCATTTACTTTCTAAGTTTAGAAATATTTTCTCCTCTGTGTCTCCAAGCCTCTGTTGCCAGACCAGGTAGCTGCTGTAGCCCCCCCTCCATCCCCCACTTCTCGAAGACCAAGGGTCCGGGGTTCTCTAAGGTCTGTAGTTTGGCCATGTTGCAATGCCAGAGGCTTATCTTGATTCCAGTAATTAGAGAAACACATCTGTCAAACCAGTACCCTCTTGGGATTCAAGCACTGGCTTGAGAATTAATACGACATTCAGTTGAGTGCACTCGAATGCAAGCATCTAAGTCCACGTTTGAATAAATACAGAGAGCACAAGTTGTCTGGGCACCGCGGGCCGTTCTGTTGGGATGAGTTCAGCACAAACACATCCTCAGTCTGAGGGTTAAATTCTTATGTAAATGCTTATGGGTTTACAACTTCCGGGGGAAATAATGCCTGGGAAAATGTCTTTGGGGTTTCATCGAACACTTGGAAAATAATCTGAAAACATTCTTCCAAACCCTAGGTAGTTCCAGCCCGGTCCTAATTGATAATAACTGTCTACGCGGCCTTTTCTCTATCCATTCTTAGTACCGTAAATGCCAAGGAGACCTCCGCGCTGAGAATTTATGCTGGTGCCAGTGGGGTCTGGGGATCAGGCTGCTCTGGCCAGTCTGTCTCCACCATCACAAAACAGTCTCCCCCTCCCCCAGAAATGCTCATAACTATTACGAGAATCAGATCTTGGGTTAATTTTAAGTGAATTTAATTCATTCATCAGACCATTATTTGGTACCGACTCAGTGCTAGGTTTTTCTTCTTGTTGCAGGCAGCTCATAAATGCAGTGAGGCGAGAAGTTTGACAGTTCCCATCTTGAAGGGTTCACAGTCAGTGGGAGAAAGCAGGACCTAGGCAGTGGGGTGGATAAAGCAGTGAGTGCTGGTCACAGAACAGGAGTTGGGGGCTGGGTGAGCTCAGAGGAGGGGCTGTCTGGGCAATGTGAGTTCAACCCTAGTCTTTATCCTAGGTCCTTTGCTTTTCCACATGGATTTTTTTTTTTTTTAAGATGTTGGGGGTAGGAGTTTATTAATTTATTTTCGCTGTGTTGGGTCTTTATTTCTGTGCGAGGGCTTTCTCCAGTTGTGGCAAGCAGGGGCCACTCTTCATCGCGGTGCACAGGCCTCTCACTATTGCGGCCTCTCTTGTTGCAGAGCACAGACTCCAGACGCGCAGGCTCAGTAGTTGTGCACAGGCTTAGTTGCTCTGCGGCATGTGAAATCCTCCCAGACCAGGGCTCAAACCCGTGTCCCCTGCATTAGCAGGCAGATTCTCAACCACTGCGCCACCAGGGAAGCCCTCCACATTGATTTTAGTATCAGTTTGCCTCTGTCTACAAAGACTCATGGTGGAATTTTGATTGGAAATGTCTTAAGCCCTAGAGATTGATTTGGGGAGAATTTACAACCCAATTGTGTCAAGTCTTCCAACCCCTAAACATGGTATATCTCTCCATTTATTTAGGTCTTCTTTGACTTCCTTTTTTAGGATTTCTTTGATTTTTTTTCATCAGCACTTCTGATAAAACATACAAATCGTGTACAAGTTTTGTTAGATTTATACCTAATTATTTCATTCTGGGGAGCAATTGTAAATGGTATTATTTAAAAATTTTCAGTTATCATTTGTTTACTGCTGGTGAATAGAAATAGGGTTGATTTTTGTACATTGACTTTGTATCCTGAGACCTTGATAAACTCATATTAGCTTTTATACATGCCTTAAGATTTTCTACATAGACAAAGATGTATGTAAACAGGGACAGTTCTGTTTCTTCCTTTCCAGTCTGTATGCCTGTGATTTCTTTTTCTTGCCATATTTCATTGGCTAAACCTTCCAGTAAGATTAGGCATAAGAATGTTAAGAATATATATTCTTGCCTTGGGACTTCCCTGGTGGTCCAGTGGTTAAGATTCCATGCTTCCACTGCAGGGAGCAAGGTTTCAATCCCTGGTAGGGGAAGTTTCACATGCCACACGATGCGGCCAAAAAAAATAAAAAGAGTATATATACTTGCCTTGTGTCTGGTCCTAAGGGAAGGCAGTTCTTTCACCATTAAATATGCTAGCTGTGGGATTTTTGTATATGTCTTTTACCAGATTAAGGAAGTTCCTTTCTACTCTGAGTTTTTTGAGCATTTTTAATCATGAATGGGTGTTGAATTTTGTCAAATGTTTTTTTCTGCACCAATTCATATGATTCTGTGTTTTTTCTTCTTTAGTCTATTAATATGATGGAGTGTGTTGATTGGTTTTTTAATACTCCACCAGCCTGCATTCCTGGGATAAACACCATTTGGTCATGGTGTAGTGTATTTTTTGTACATTGCTGGACTCTATTTGCTAATATTTGTTGAAGATTTTTGTGTCTGTGTTTGTGATGCACACTGGTCCATACACATTTCTTGTATTGCCTTTGTATGGTTTGGGTGTCAGAATAGTACTGGCCTCTTAAAATGAATTGGTAAGTATTCCCTCCTTGTGTAGGACTGGTGTTATTTCTACTTGAAATGTTTGGTAGTTTTCACTAGTAAAACCATCTGGGCCTAAAGATTTCTTTTTCGGAAAGTTTTAAACTACAAGTTCAATTACTTTAATAGATATAGGACTCCTGGATAATCTCTTTCATCTTGGGTGAGTTTTGGTCATCTGTGGCTTTTCAGGAATAGTTCTAATTCATCTAAGTTGTTGAGTTTAAGTGCAAAGAGATGCTCAAGGTGTTCTCTCATTATCCTGTTAGTGTCTCTGTGGTCTATCTATGGTGTTAACTCCTTTTTATTCCGCATATTGGCCATTTGTGTGTGTGTGTCTGTCTCTCTCTTTTGTCAGCCTTGTTAGAGATTTGTCAAATTTTACCGGCCTTTTAAAAGTTTTAGCCTTTGATTTCATTGATTTTCTCATTGGTTTTCTGTCACTGATTTCAGTGTCATTAATTTTTGCTTTTCGTCTTTATTATTTTGTTTCTTCTGCTTGCTTTGGGTTTATTTTGCTCTTGTTTCCCCAGTTTCTTAGGGTGGGAGCTTAAATTGTGGATTTGAGATCTTTATTATTTTTTTCCTAGTATTTTCTAATGCTATAAATTTCCCTGTAAAGATGGCTTTAGTTGCATCCCATCAATTTTGATACTTTGTATTTTCATTTTCAGTTCAAAACATTTTCTAATATGTCTTGAGAGTTCCATGCATGTGCAGCACAGAGATGAGCCTAGGAGTTCCACTGCCACCTCATGGGGTCACTTTCTTGAGTTCCCTCCTCCTCCCACCTCCCCTGACTCCGGTTCTCCTTCCCCCTCCCATGGCCACAGAACCTGGGCCTTAGTTCCTGGCTCTGCCATGCTCTTCCTGCCCCTGTCTGCCTCCAGGACCAAGTGGCAAGAGGTCAGAGTGAGGGAAAAGCTACAGGGGTGCCCCCGCATTCTCGGGACCACAGTTTTTCTGAGTAGAGAGAAGCTTTTCAGAGTTTGAAGTTCCACGTGCCTGCCCAACCACCTCCCTGCCGCAGACTCCCTGGGGGCCGGGACAGGAGACAACGGGAAAAACAGAACAAAGGGAGAACAACTCAGGGCACTCCCCACTCTCTCTAACTCTTCCCTTAGGTGTTGCCCAGTGCAGAAACAGAAGGGTTCTCTCGGAGCTCTCTCTGCCCCGCCTGGTGCACAGTTCCCTCCCAGCGCCTATGAGCTCAGGCCAGGAGATACCAGGAGAAGCGTGGAAACTCACCGCTGCCCCAGGATGCCTTGAGTTCTGGCTCCTCCCCCAGTCTGTCTGCCTCTGTTTACTTCTGAGTTGATTTCAGTGGGAGAGGCAGGAAGGACAGTGCTGGTCCTCTTGATAGCCCCAAACCTCCATGCTTGTATTTTTAATAATGGTAATCACTGTGGGGGCCCGTGGCAGCTGAGGGTGTCAAGGAACTCAGCACGTCCTGGCGTCGCAGGGACCCAGAAGTCAATCAGGTTTAAGCTTAGAAGGCTTTTTCCTCTACAGTAGTGTAAGGTTCACCCTGAATTCAACTCTCCTGGGCGCGTGCGCATCCATCTCCATCCTGATTGTATGTGTTGAGCTGATTTTCGTTCTGCTTTTCATTGGAAAAGTGGAGACGGTCAGAGTGGACCGGGTTCTTGAGGAGCTGGCCGAGGCCTGTCATGTTACAGATGGAGAAACTAAGCCACAGAGAGGACAGGTGTGGCCGAGTGAGGGTCCTACCTGGTCTCTGCGCCCCAGGGCCAGGCTGTGACAGCACTGGAGGGTGCTTGGGGTCTCGGCTAACAGAGCACCATGCACCCGGGCAGTGGAACACTTGGGTCAAATGCACGTGGCGCAGAGTCTGTATTTTAAGTACTAATCATAAGAGCTACCACTTAGTAAGCACTTAATGCGTCCTGACCATTATGCACTTCATAATCCTCTCATTTATCTCCACAGCGGCTCTTGGAGGTAGATCATGCTTACTATCCTCGTTTACAGAGGGGAGTGAGGGCCAGAGAAGGCAGGTGACTTTCTCAAGGGCACACAGCAAGGAAGCACCATGGCAGGGATTCAAACCCAGGCCCATTTTTACGGTGCCTCTTAGCCAGGATAAACTAAAAAATCAAATTCTGAAGACACGTCTTCCCGGTAAACACAGCGGGCTGGCTGGCTTATGTTTCAAGGGCGTACTTTCATAATTTCAGCGGTCACAGCCTTTCTGATGCATAACCGGCGGATCAGCCTCTGTGTCACAGAGACCTGATAAAGCAGCTAAGTCGTTAACCTCTCAGATGAGTTTTGTTTACTGGCAGGAAATGTGGTAAGAGAAGAGTTATCCTTGAAGAGTTTGTACGTTGATGACGTTTTTGTTTTGATTAAGAATTCTGGGAGGCCAGAGATGCCTTTCTGTGTAGAGAGCTGCCGTTTCCCCGCCAGAGTTGGCTCCTTCCGCGGCTGCAGCAAGATCCCGTCACTCACGGGAACTTTAAAACCTTCTCTTCCGCTGACCCATCCCTGACCCATCCCTGTCCTGCTCAGCAAGACTGACTCAGCGGCCCAAACCCCGACCCGTCCCCTAGGGCTTGTCAAGAGGTGGAAGTAGGAATTTCCCTGACTCCTCATCATTTTTTTTTTTTTTTAGATTTAAACCTTTTTTTTAAATTAATTAATTATTTTTTTAATTTTTGGCTGTGTTGGGTCCTCGTTTCTGTGCGAGGGCGTTCTCTAGTTGTGGCATGTGGTATCCTCCCAGACCAGGACTCGAACCCATGTCCCCCTGCATTGGCAAGCAGACTCCCAACCACTGCGCCACCAGGGAAGCCCACTCCTCATCATTTTGATCAATCTCAGAAACAGACCACAAGTAGGGCTACCCTGGGACGCCATCCACGCACCAGAAGCACTCGATCCCCATCATTTGTGCACGCGCCTGCACAGAGGCGGGAAGTGGATTTGGTTGCTGTTCTCACTTAATAGGAAAGTAGCACCATGCCTCCAGCTGCCTTCAGTCCATACGGAGGACAGACCAGGCGGCTCCAGGTGTGAACTGTTTGACAGGCATATGTCTCCTCCACGTTGACCGGATGCCCAGGTCTTGCAGGTACCTGGCAGGTCGTCGTACACTTGATGGTGCCTTAGAGGGCGGGGAAGCCCCCCTCCAGCTGCTGTCCAAGCTCCCTGGCAAAAGGTGTTGCTTTGCACCCTCCGTTCCTCGCTCTCTCCCTTCTCTCCTTGTTTTTTCTTTCTCTTCCCTCCCTCCTCATATTTCTTTCATTTTCCTGTTTTGCACATTTCCCCCTAAGGTAATACATGCTCACTGGAAACGTGTTTGTTGGTCATTGAACAGTAAGGAAAAAAAACCCAAACCTCTGTAATCTCAACATTCATATGTGTGAATATTTCTTTTTGGCCTTTTTATATTCTCTCTCTCTCACACACACACACACACATGTATGTATATATATGTTTTTAGGCTTGTACCCTTATATAATGCTCTTTTTCTCTGTTTTTTTTTTTTTTTTTTTTTTTTTTTTTTGTGGTACGCGGGCCTCTCACTGTTGTGGCCTCTCCCTTTGCGGAGCACAGGCTCCGGACGCGCAGGCTCAACGGCCATGGCTCACGGGCCCAGCCACTCCGCGGCATGTGGAATCCTCCAGGACCAGGGCACGAACCCATGTTCCCCGCATCGGCAGGCGAACTCTCAACCTCTGCGCCACCAGGGAAGCCCTTTTTTTTCTCTGTTTTTGTTTAGTATGTTTTAGAAGCATTTCCTCTTGTCATGGAAAACACCATTATTTTTAATGGCTGTTCTAGGGATTTCAGTGTGCATCTTTAACTGATCACAGCCTACGTAGTGTTCATATTGAATTACTCCAGGAGAATACAGGACCCTTGCGACAGTATATTTTCATGTACCCCTCCCCCATACTAAATGCTACCGTAGCCACATATATCATCTCTCTACACATTGTAAACCAACAACTCAGTGTCATCCCATTTATCAACTTGTTCTTTTATGGATTGTGCTTTTGATATTGTATCTAAGAAATCACCTCCTAGCCCAAGGTCTCAGAGAGTTTCTCCTATGTTTTCTTCTAGAAGTTTTATGATTTTAGGTTTTACATGTAGGTCCCTGATTTGATTGAGTTCATTTCTATATATGGTACAAGGTATAGATCAAAGTTAATTTTCTGCATTTAGATATTTAATTCTTCCAGCACCTTTTGTTGAAGGTACTCTCCTTTCCTCATCAAATTTGCTTTTGCACTTTTGCAGACAGAAAATTGACCATACATGTGTGGGTCTTGCTTTCTGTTTTATGTTAACAATCTTGAATAGGAATGTAAACCTTCTAACTTTTATTCTTTTTTCAAACTTGTTTTGACTATTTTATATTCTTTGTGTTTCCATGTGTATTTTAGGATCTGCTTGTTAATGTCTACCCAAAATAACTTGCTGGGATTATTATTTTTTGTTGTTATTTTATAAGTATTAGGTATACAGCATTATAGTTCAACATCTATATATACTACAGAGTCATCACCACCATGAGTCTAGTTACCACCCATCACCATACAGTGGACCCCCTTCACCCTTTCCACCCACCCTCCAGCCCCTTTCCTCTCTGGTAACCACTAAACTGTTCTCTGTATCTATGAGGTTTTTTTTTAATTGAAGTATAGTTGATTTATAATGTGTTAGTTTTAAGTGTATAGTCTTTGAGTTTTTGTTTGTTGGTTTTGTTTTGTTTTTTAGATTCCACATATGAGTGAAATCATATGGTATTCGTTTTTCTCTGACTTATTTCACTTAGCATAATACCCTCTAAATCCATCCATGTTGTTGCAAATGTCAGGATTTCATTCTTTTTTATGGCTAATATTCCATTGTATATATACACAGCATCTTCTTTATCCATTCATACATCAGTGGACACTTAGGTTGTTTCCATACCTTAAGCTATTGTAAATAATGCTGCAATGAACATAAGGGTGCAGGTGTCTTTTTTTTAATCTTTTCCTTAAAAAAAATTTTTTTTTAATTTATTTTTGGCTTTGTTGGGTCTTTGTTGCTGCATGTGGGCTTTCTCTAGTTGCGGTGAGCAGGGGCTACTCTTTGTTGTGGTGCGTGTCTCATTGCAGTGGCTTCTCTTGTGTGGAGCACGGGCTCTAGGTGCACAGGCTTCAGTAGATGCGGCGCATGGTCTCAGTAGTTGTGGCTCGTGGGCTCTAGAGTGCAGACTCAGTAGTTGTGGTGCACGGGCTTAGTTGCCCTGTGGCATATGGGATCTTCCTGGACCAGGGATCGAACCTGTGTTCCCTGCATTGGCAGGCGAATTCTTAACCACTGCGCCACCAGGAAAGTCCCCAGCACCTTGCTTTTTTATACAGTCTGACAACCTCTGCCTTTTAATTGGAGTGTTGAGATCATTTATGTTTAAAATAAATAGCATCGTTGGATTAAAACCTGCCATCTTGCACTTGGCTTTCCATTTGTCTTATCTCTTCTTTGTTACCGTTTTTTCTTCTCTTCTTTTAGATTAATTGCATAGCTTGTCTGATTCTAATTTATCTCTTTTATTTACTTGTAGATATTTAGAAAGTTGAAGTTTCATTAGGGATGTACAGAAAGTAGCCATTTTCCCTAAAATAATGAGACCAATCATGAGACAATTAATTGGTTAAGGAAAAGGTCAATAATAATAAAAATGCATATTTGGGTTTGCCTCTGGTTACCAGTAGGAAACAGAGTAAACCTACCCCAGAAGCCAAGTGCCTTTTATTCCCCAAGCTCACAGGTGTGGTGTCTATGGTTTGAATTGTCAGAGGAGCAAAATGGAGAGTTCTGGAAATTTGGGAGGAATGAGGTGATGGCTAAAAGCCCAGCCCTCAGCAATGACGAGCTCACCTCGGCTCCCCTTTTCCCTGTGGTTCTCCTCCCTTCCCTTGTGCTAAGCCTCTCTCTCCTAAGCGTCTCTCTCCGGAGCTGCGTGTTCCACGCTCCAAAACGTCCCCAGCCAAAGCATACTTCTGAGTAGTGTTTTCCAGTAATTGCGAAGTCCAGCTCTTGGGTTAGCTGGCGTGTCTCTCCAGTGCATCGGTTTGAGGGCATGTTTTGGTGATGGGCGTGAGTGCCAGCGCACCGGACAGCACACTCAGAGCTTTGTCTGCATCAGTCCATCTGCTCCTTCCAGCAGCACTGGGAGGTCCCCGCTGTAATTAGCCCCACTTTGTGGTTGATGAAACTGAGGCCCCAGCCCTTCCAGCAGCGGCTGGAATTCATGTCTGGGCTGTCCACCCATCAGAACCCATGCTCCGAACCCCGGAGCTGTCCCCGAGAGGGCCCGTCGTGCTTGGATCTCCTATTTTTGTCTGTTCTTCCCCACGGCTGAGATGAACAATAAAGTATTTAACAGGGCCTTCTGAAACATCTTCCTCTTCAGGAATCAGCCCCGTGCTGGTGCTGAGCAGACAGAGGGAACGAGACACGGTCTTTGTCGTAGAGATGCTGTTGCTGGCGTTACCTGGCTTCCACGTCTGCAGGTAGCTGGGGATGGGGGTGGGGATCACCTGATCTGTGCCAGGTTCCGCTGGGCTTGCCTCCAGGCTGAAGGTTGGATCCCATTCCAGCTCCCACATCTTTGTTCTGTACCCAGTCCCCCAAGTGTGGCCTGTTCTCCTTGTGGCCATCATAGAAGCCCTTTGAACAAAGAAAGTGATCAAACATGGCCAAGTTCAAAGTCAAGAGATGGGGAGTACTCTCTGCCCACCAGCCACGCAAGCCCCCAGGCCGTGGGGCCGCAGAACAGTCTTCCCGCCTAGTGACGAATCAGTAATTCAGTTGATTCCATTTACTTCATCCGTTTTGACAGGTGAGTAAAGTAAATTGCATAATAAATGCAAGAAAAGAGGAAGCACAAGGTGCCGCTGAGGAAGACAGTGACCTAAGCACCTGTGACCTGCCAACCATCTGTCTTCACAGAGGAGGTGGCATTTGTGCTGGGTCATACGAGGCGGGAGCTCCCCAGGCGGAGGGGATAGAGCATGTGCCAAGGCCCGGGGGCACGGAGGCCCCTGTGGGCTCAGCGGCCGGAGGCGGAAGCGTGGGCAGCTGCGTGTGTGAGGGGAGGCGCAGGGAAGTGGGTGCAGTAGTGGGGGAGGACCCCGGAAGGCAGCCAGGGACGAAGCTGGAGTGTCTGGGTCAGGCTTGAACTTTCAGATGACAGTTCTGGCCACAAAGTGGGGAAGAGAGGAGGCACAGCTATAATGACTGTCGCTTACAGGTTTTTAAAGAAGTGCTGGGCACTTTGCGTTTAAACCTCACAACAACCTTGTGACATCCGTGTTATTATTATTGGGGGGGGGTTAGTTTTTAATTTTTTATTTTTTGGCCATTCTGCTCGGCGCGTGGGATCTTACTTCCCCGACCAGGGATGGAACCCATGACCCCTGCGTTGGAAGTGCAGTCTTAACCACTGGACTGCCAGGGAAGTCCCCGGTATTATTTTTTTTTAGCATACAAATCAGTGAGTTTTAACTTATTGTAAAGTCTTTCCTCACTGGCCAGGCTTGACCAGCTGGAGGCTTGAATGTGCTCACCTGTAGGGGAAGGGAAGGGTCATCTCTTAATGCACTGTATGATCCCATTTACAGGACCTTCTGGAACAGGCAAAGCTGGGGAAGGTGGGAGGTGGGTGGGAGGTGAGGGAGGGCCCAGAGCTGACTGGGGAGGGGCATGGGGTGGTGGAAACATTCTACCTGTGATTGTGGTTGTGCGGTATAGACATTTGTTGGAACTGGTTGAGCTCTATTTGAAGTTGACCTCCTGTAGGTTTGATTTTAAAATGCCTCTGAGGCCCCCTGCTGGTGAGTTTGGGTCAGTGTGGGCGCCGCTAGTCAGTGGAAGGGGATCATGTGAGAACACGCAGATGCCCCTCCCTCTTTTGTGTTTCGGGGTACCTGGCCTTTCCCCTTCTCAGCTGAGGCTTCTGTCTGCCTCTGGGGGACCAGGGATGCTTCAGGAGCTCAGCATGAGAGAAGAGTCGGAGTCTAGCTTTTAGAGTTCTTACTGAGATCAGAGGCCTGAAAGTGGACACCGGTAAAGACAAAGGTTTTCTAAATCCCTTTAGCTCCCACTTATGTGTCAAGAGCCAGGCCTGTTATCACCAAAAGTTCTACAAATAACAAATGCTGGTGAGGGTGTGGAGAAAAAGGAACGCTCCTACACTGTTGGTGGGAATTTAAGTTGGTACAGCCACTGTGGAGAACAGTATGGAGGTTCCTTAAAAAACTGAAAATAGAGCGACCATATGACCCAGCAATGCCACTCCTGGGCATATATCCAGAAAAGGTGAAAACTCTAACTCAAAAAGATACATGTGGGCTTCCCTGGTGGCTCAGTGGTTAAGAATCCGCCTGCCAATGCAGGGGACGTGGGTTCGAGCCGTGGTCCGGGAAGATCCCACATGCCGCAGAGCAACCAAGCCAGTGCGCCACAACTGAGCCTGCATGCCACAACTACTGAAGCCCGTGTGCCTAGAGCCCATGCTGTGCAACAAGAGAAGCCACCACAATGAGAAGCCTGCGCACTGCAACGAAGAGTAGCCCCTGCTCACCACAACTAGAGAAGGCTCGCATGCAGCAGCAAAGACCCAATGCAGCCAAAAATAAATTAAAAAAAAAAAAAAGATACATGCACCCCAGTGTTCATAGCAGCACTATTTACAATAGCCAAGACATGGAAGGAACCTCAGTGTCCATCGACAGATGAATGGATAAAGGAGGTGTGGTATGTATATACAATGGAATACTACTCAGCCATAAAAAAGAATGAAATAATGCCGTTTGCTGCAACATGGATGGATCTAGAGATTATCATACAAAGTGAAGTAAGCCAGACAAAGACAAATAGCATATGATATCATTTATATGTGGCATCTAAAAAAAGTGATACAAATGAACTTATTTACAAAACAGAAACAGACTCACAGGCATAGAAAACAAACTTATGGTTACCAAAGGGGAAAGGGTAGGGGGGAGGGATAAATTAGGAGCTTAGGGTTGGCAAAGACACACTACTATATATAAAATAAACAAGAAGGACCTACTGTATAGCACAGGGAACTATACTCAATATTTTTTAATAACCTATAATGGAAAAGAATATAAAAAACAATATATATATAACTGAATCACTTTGCTGTACACCTGAAACTAACACAACATTGTAAATCAACTGTACTGCAATTAAAAAAAAAAAAAAAAAACGCACTGAACTTGGCCTCCAAGCTGATTATCAGCCATAGGGGAGTAAAGTTCAGGGCTTCGTGAAAGGGGCATCCTTGCAACACAAGAAGGTGGGAAGTCCATCCTTCCCAGCTCCAGCCGGGTGAGGGGGAATGAGAAAGAAATGGGGGTGGCGAAGTGCCCTGGGATGTCCCCCTGCATGCCCCCCCCACCAGCCAGAGCTGAGGGAGGGAGGGAGATTACGGGGGAGGCTGAAAGCAGAAGGACTCAGAGCCACCCCCAGTACGACATGGAAGGGAGACCACCGTGCACCGGGTGAGCTCCAACATGGGGCAGCGCCGTGGGCCCAGGCTGCTGCAGTGGCCTGGCTAGGAGGGAGTGGCCAGAGGTGAGCCCAAGCTTGCTGGAGTAGGTTGAAGAGGGGCTGCTAAAAAGCTGTGTCCACGCGCCAACCCCCAGCATGGCGAATGTGACCTCGTTTGGAGAAAGAGTCTGCAGATGTGATCAAGTGGTCATGTAGCAGATCTCAAGATGAGATCATCCTGGATCACCCAGGTGGGCCCTCATTGCAATGACCAGTGTCCCTCTGAGAAGGGGAGAGGCTGTGTGAGGACGGAGGCAGAGATTGGGCTGATGCAGCCACAGGGACAAACGCCTGAGCCCCCAGAAGCTGAAAAGGGCAGGAAGGATTTTCCCCAGACCCTTTGCCCACACTTTGATTTCAGACTTCTGGTCTCCAGAACTGCAAGAAGATGAACTCCTGTTGTCTTAAGCCCCCCTGTCTGTGGTCATTTGTTCTGGCAACCCCAGGACACTAATCTTGGCTCCTGTGTCTCGTAAAAGGATCTGGGGGTTGGGTGGGTTCTCCTTCCCTCCCCTCCCCCGGGAAAACCACAAAGACCCTAAACTTTCCTCCCACCCCAGGAGGCATCACAGGAAGGAGAGAGTCAAGGAAGAAGCAGCCGTGAGAGGCTCTGGGTGGCACATCTCAGATTAGCGACCTGAGACTTTTCAAATAAGCAGAGATGCTGTCAGGTGAGAGAAACTGGGATACTGCTTTTTGTCAAGTCCAAGTACCACTTCCCACATCACCTCCAACCGCCCCGTTATAGAAAATAGAGACACACCTCTGAGCACATGTGTGAGCATAGCTGTCTGTCCCATGGGGATGAGAAGTGCGAGGGGAGACGCCAAGGATGCCCGGAGTCTCTGCCCTCGGTCTCGGCCACGGTCACGTCCAGTCTGGTCCGAGCTTCTGCAGGCGTCCTGGGGCTCCCCCAATGGTGGAGGGTGGCTGCTGCCCATGATGATGAAGGCTGAACCGGGCCCCTGTCCGATTTTTGCGTCTGGAAAGTGTTACTTGATTGCTAGAAAAATAACCAGGTGAACCCGGGTCGTTTCCGGTGAAGAGGCTCTAAAGAGGCACCTCTGGAGCCGGATGACTCAGGGCTGAGCCGAGTGCTGTGTGGTGTGCGAGCCGCACTGCCTGGAAGCCGTTCCCTCCGTTGCAGCTGATTCACAGTTGTTTCCCCTTTGAGGGGCAGCACGGGAGCCTGTGGCCCAGCTTCATGACTGCCCCGATGCCCTTTTGCAGTCACAGCGAATCATGGATCAGTGTTAGTGTCCTATGGCTGCTGTAATAAGTGAACCAAACCTTAGAGACTTAAAGCAGCATAAATCAACATAAATCTATGGTCTTGCAGGCCTGGAGGTCAGAAGACCAAAATGGGTCTCACTGGGCTACAGTCAGGGTGTCGCAGGGCTGGTTCCCTCTGGAGGTTCCAGGAGAGAAGCTGTTTCCTGGCCTCTTCCTGCTTCTAGAGGCGCCTGCATCCCTTGGCTCGTGGCCCCCTCCTCCAGCCTCAGATGCATCCCTCCAGCCTCTGCTTCTGCATCACACCTCCTTCTTCTCCGACTCTGACCCCCACCACCCTTTTCTTTTTTTTTCCTGTTGAATTTTTCTATTTCTGTTCAGTAACAATACCATAAAAATAATACCTTGAGATTTTTATATAATTTCTTTCTTCCATGAACGCATTTATCCTCACAACGTCCCTGTGAGGTGGGAGAAATCAGGTACTCTTTTTGCCAATTTCAGGAAGGGAAACTGAGGCACACAGAGGTTAAATCACTTGCCTGGGACACAAAGAACACCAGCAGAGTAAGGTCGGGGGAGTGGGAATGCCAGGGTGAATCACTGCTGAGCTTAGGAACCAAAACATTTTGAAATGTGGGAAAATTTGGCACAGATTCCAGAAAACTAGAAATGAACTACTTCCCAGTATTAAAGATTAGAATATTTGTTATTCTTTTAAAAGTGATATCAAAGGATTACTTCCTGAGTTTTCCATTCTTACACTGAGAAACAATAGTAAGTACTAATAAGGAAAAGGAGCTATGACTTCACTATTAGCATAATCAAAATAAGATTCACCTATAAATAATTTGAAGTGACTGTTAAAAATAATAACACAAGTCATAGAAAACTGAACTAGCATCAAGGAACCTAATCATACTGTGAAGTAAAAAAAGCAAATCATTGAGGGCCTCCCTGGTGGCGCAGTGGTTGAGAGTCCGCCTGCCGATGGAGGGGACATGGGTTCGTGTCTCGATCCGGGAAGATCCCACATGCCGCGGAGCGGCTGGGCCCATGAGCCATGGCCGCTGAGCCTGTGCGTCCGGAGCCTGTGCTCCGCAACGGGAGAGGCCACAACAGTGAGAGGCCCGCGTACTGCAAAAAAAAAAAAAAAAAAAAAAGCAAACAAGCAAAAAAAAAAAAACAGATAAAAATTTACGGAAGATCTTCACTATCTGAAAGAAAAGGGAGGAGAAAGGTGGGTGGATGGTAGGAGCAGAGTGTCTCTGACAGACTAATGTGTCACATAGTGACACAATTTCTCTTTAACTGGAGACCAGACATGTTTTGCTCTGCCAGTGCTGCTGCTACAAAGGCCATAGGTTGCAACAGAGAGACCTCGAATGCTGTCTTCCCGAGATGCCAGGTGGGGTTTCCAGCGTTCCCAGCCCCTGTCAGCCTGGTTGCCACATTCTGTTAAAGTTTGAATCCCCTTGGAAATTCCCATGATGGTTTGGACCAGACTCCATGGTAGACATACCTCGTCCACTTGGCATCCTTCCTGGTGGTGGTTGTACCATGCTTTGCAGTCCTGGAGCTTCTCTTCGGGCGCTCCAAGCTTGAGCCAATGCAGCCCCGTCGATCTGGCTGGGATCCTGCTGGTGCTGGACTGACCGCAGCCATTGTTGTTGATGCAAAAGGGCCACTTGAAAGGGCTGCCCTCCTTGAATCCACGTCCTGACTTTTAAAGTATATCTGACTTTCTCAGAGGTTCACCTTCTGCGTAACATTTAGGTTGATTCAGAACTACAGCTTGGAAGCACAGCAGCAAGATGACTTGTGCCCCACTCTGGTCCCGGAACGCCGTGTCGCCACCGTTTCCTGTCATACCCCGCCTCCCTCTTCTAAGGACGCCTGTGATCACACGGGACCCACAGGATCGTTCAGGATGATGTCCTCATTTCCAGATCCTTAATCCCATTAACAGAGTCCCTTTTACAATGTGTAGTGGGTTGACTAGTGTTCCCCCAAATTCCATCTCCGCCCAGAAAGTGATCTTATTTGGAAATGGGGTCTTTGCACATGGAATCAAGTTGGGGTCCTACTGGAGTAGGGCGGGTCCTCACCCAGTCACTGGTGTCTTCGTACAAAGAGGGAAATTTGGACACAGGCGCACAGGGAAGATGGCCGTGGGACAATGGAGTCAGAGATCGGAGGGATGTAGAGCCTAGGAACCCCCACTTGCGACCAGTGGAAGCTGCCAGAGGCGTGGAACCCATCCTCTCCCAGAGCCTCAGAGGGACCAAGGCCCTGCTGACATCTGGATTTTGGACTTCTGGCCTCCAGAACCCTGAGAGCATAAGTTTCTGTTGTTTTAAGCCTTCCCACTTTCTGGTCCTTTGTAGTAGCCCTAGGAGGTTAACGCATCTTATAAATCAGCATTGATGGGCTTCAGGAATCAGCATGTGCACATCTTGGGGGGCCGTTACTCAGCCTGTCACAGAGCCTTGGAGGTGTGGAGAAACCTCCATGCTGGGGAGGAGATGGGTTGCTGGAAACTACAGTTAACCCAGGTATGAAGTCTAGGTTTGCTACCATGGGCTTTAGCGCAAGTGACGCCATTTCGAGCCCGTGGTTTTCTTTCTTTCTTTTTTTTTTTTTTTGCGGTACCCGGGCCTCTCCCGTTGTGGAGCACAGGCTCCGGACATGCAGGCTCAGTGGCCGTGGCTCACGGGCCCAGCCGCTCCGCGGCATGTGGGATCTTCCCGGACCGGGGCACGAACCCGTGTCCCCTGCATCGGCAGGCGGACTCTCAACCACTGCGCCACCAGGGAAGCCCTGTGGTTTTCTTTTTAACAGACTCAACATGCAGATTTGGGGGGCGGGGTACCCAGTTCAGCCTATAAGAGAAATACAAAATATTCCCTGGGATTCTTCCCTGGGAAAGTTGGCTGTTTGGAGGGGAAATGTATGGCTTTCAGAACACTCTATCCTTGACCAACAAAGCATCCCGAATCATAGGGGCTTCAAACAATGCAGTGTATTATTCTCAGGTTCTGTGGGGTGGTCCTTCTGTGGTGTCACTGCAGGGGACTGACAGCTTGGCTAGGGCTGAGGGTCCAAGGCCGCTCGCTCATGTGCCTGGCAGTTGGACCTGGCTGTCAGCTCAGGTACTGGGGTCCCCCGCCCCCCGTACTCCCCATCCTCTCATCCTCCAGTGGGCTAGACTGGGCTTCTTGATAGCACAGTTGTCTCTGGGTCTGAGGGAGTGACAGCAGAAGCTGCAGACCCTGTGGGTCCCAAGCTTGGAGCAGGTTCCCCATCACTTCCACCGTAATCTATTGTTCAAAGTAAACCACACAGCCAAGCCAGGTATAAGGGCGGAAGAATAGACTCCACCTGGTAAGGAGCTGAGGGGCAGAGTCACAGCGGGGCGAGGACACGGGGAGGTGGGGGGTCCCTGGGAGCCGTCATGCTAACGATTGACCACATGGTCCTGACTCTCCTGAGGAGACGATTCCAGCTTTGGCTTGGGTTGAAAGCAAGACCCAGTGAGCAACAGACCCAGGTCATTCAACTGACGATTGGGAACACATGCGCGCAGGGAGAGGCCATTCTCACAATTGTCCCCGGGTCAGAGACCCGCTAGGACTTGCACATCTGCACGAATCCACTGACTCACCCTGCCACAGCCTGCCAGGGACTCCAGAAGTCTGTCTTCCATTAGGGCCAGGATTTAATAGGAACACAGAGGGCACCCCATCATTTGGAAATAAGAATCTCAATTTATCTTGGTTTAGGCAGGAAGGAAGACAGATCCCTGTCACGTTCTATTCAATAGATCACAGGGTATTAATGACTTCGGTCGCTGCCATTGTCAAGTGCTTTCTTGGGAGTCAGAGATGATTCTGTTACAGTCAGCAAACATTTGGTGACCACCTTCTGTGTGCCCGGCCCCGTGCTGTAAAAGCAAGGAGCGGATTGACCCTTCCTGTTCCTGTTACCTATTGCTGCTGTACAAGAAACCACCACCAAACCTAGCACCTCAGAACAACACCAATCATTGATTTTGCTCGTGCATCAGCTGGTTCTGGACGACCCGCACTTGCAACTGCACATTGGTGCTGGCTGCCAGCTCTCCTCCCCGGGGCAGCTTGGGCTTCCTCATGGCATGGCGGTGGGCTTCCAAGTACAAGCGTCCCATGAGGAAGAAGTGGAAGCTACCAGGTTCTTAAGGCCTGGTGCAGCGTTACTTCTGCCATATTCTTGGTCACACAGTTCAGAGTCAAGGTAATAGTGTCCTTGCAAAACTCATGTCCACTGGAACCACAGAGTGGGGCCTCGTTCGGAAAAAGGGTCTTTGCAGATGGAATAGCATGAGGTCATACTGAACTAGTGTGGCCCTAATGCACTGTGACTAGTGTCCTTATATGGAGAGGAGGGGACACGGCAGATCAGAAGCTGGAAGAGGAGAGCAAGGATCCTCCCCTCCAGGTTCCAGAGGGAGCCTGGCCCTGCTGACCCCTCGATTTCAGACTCTGGCCTCAGATAGTGTGAGAGAACAAACTTCTGTTGTTTTGAGGCACCCGTTTGTTCTGGTACACCTGTGACGCGGATACGCTCATTTACCCTGCTTTTCAAACTCTGACCACAGGCTCCATTTATTTGATAGTTTTCTGGGGTGGGGGAGATTAGGGAGGGTGTGCCATAAGCGATAGTGCTTGGGAGGGACAGTATTTATAGAAACAGGAGTGGCAGGACTTCGTGGTTAAGAATCCAGTGCAGCGGACACGGGTTCAAGCCCTGGCCCGGGAAGATCCCACGTGCCGCAGAGCAACCAAGCTCATGTGCCACAACTACTGAACCTGTGCCTCTAGAGCCCGTGCTCCACAGCAAGAGAAGCCACCGCAATGAGAAGCCTGCGCACCGCAACGAAGAGTAGCCCCCGCTCGCCACAAGCAGAGGAAGCCTGCGCACAGCAACGAAGACCCAGTGCAGCCATAAATAAATAAATATATTTAAAAAAAGAAACAGGAGTGTTGACGACTCAGAGGACATGGATGAGAGGGATGATACTGAGAACTCTCGACAATTAACTCGTTACTACAGCAGCTCTGTAAAGTGGGTCTGTTACTATTCCCATCTCACAGATGGAGAGATCGAGGGATGGGGAAATCAAAGCACTTGCCCAGCGTCTCAAGCCAAGAGGGACAGAGCTTGGATTCAAGGTCCAGCAGGAGATCTAGAGGCTCACGGCCCCTCCCTAGCAGGAGGGAGCAATGCTGTGATTCCCTTGCTGGGGGCTGGAGGGGAGACCAGTTTTCATTCTGTTCATCCCTCTCTCCCCTGGCTGGTGTGCAGGGGTCCAGCTCACGTAAGGACCCAGCACACACACTGGGGGATGCCGTTCGTGAGAGAACAGGCAGCATCGGGATGCTTGGCTCCCCCCGAGGCTGACAGAAAGGTTTAGAATCTTCCAGAAATGCCACACCCTGGGTGTGAAACCCAGGGCCCACCGGGGAGAAAGCAATCACCGTTGTAGCGTTTGCCAAAAGAGCTGCATTTCCTGAGGCGTTCCCAGCCACAGTCATCGGTGTTCTCTGGCTCTTCTCCTTGGATATTGGAGAGAAGAGAGGGGGGCAGAAACCCTGGTAATGGCGGGAACCCAGGCGTGTTTCAGGTTAATGATTTCAAAGCAGTGTGAGCAAAGAGTCTCATGAAATTGTGAAATGTAGTCTTCCTGTTTTCGTAAAGATATAATCATACTTCCATTTTGTTGTTTGCCTCCAAGAATGAAGAGGTTCCAGACGGATGATTCAAAAGAGAGAAAACAAGGACTTCCCTGGACATCCAGTGGTTAAGATTCTGCACTTCCACCGCAGGGGGCACAGGTTCGATCCCTGGTCTGGGAACTAAGATCCCGTATGCGGCCCCAAAAAAAAACAAACAAAAAAACTCAACCAACCAACCAAACAAAAAAACAAAAGAGAAAACAAAGAAACAATAACAGCAAAAAATAGACTCCCTTGTTCTAACGTTAGATTTATTATCACTTTTAAACTAAAGTCGTTATCAGGATTGGCTACTAGGGAGGAACAAAAACCCCACCCCTCCTCCCCACCTAAATAAGGATAGAAGTTTATTTCTCTTTTATATAAAAGAAGTCTGATGTAGGTAGTAGAACTGATATAGAGACCTATATCAGTCATGGACCCAAGTGCCACCATTTATGGCTTCTGTTCCCAAGGTACCTCATGGTCCAAAGTGGCTGCTGCACTCCAGCCATCATACCCATATTCTAGGCAGGAAGGAAGAAGGAGAACCATGAAGGGCAAACCTCCCCCTCCCTTTAGGGAGACTTCCTTGAAGCCACACAAAACTATTCCACTCGCTCCTCTTTGACTTAGATGAAGTTCTACAGAAAGGAGAAGGTGCAAGGCTGGCTGAGAAGTATCATTTTTTAGCTGAATGACAGTGCACTCGATTAGGAATCAAGAATCTTCCTATTCTTCAGGAAGAAAAGAGATGAGCTATCTGGAGGCAACTTGAGCATTCTTTGTCGCTGCTGGTGAATTTTGTGTGAAAGGGATCTAGCACTGAGATGGAGCATTGGGAAGCTGGCATTATTGTCCCAGGATGGCCACAAACTGTGTCACCCTGGATGTTGATGATTTGGCAACCTTATCACTTTTCGTAAGCTTTTCCTTGGTTGAGGAGGAAGGATTCATGAGTGTTCCAGGATAATTGTTTATACTTCAAAACCATTAAAGTGTTTCCATCCCAAATCCTGTAAAGAAAAGCTCCCTGAATGTTCCAGTACTTTCTAACCAAAGAATTTAGTAGGTTACTCCCTTATGACCACCTCCTTGCTTCAACAGGTATCCCTTGCTAGCTGGAAGCTCACAATTGGAACTCGGGACCTGAATAGATTGAGGAAGAGAGGGAGGGTGGTAGGGAGTGCGGGAAGAAAGACAGAGAGGGAGCCCCCCATTGGACCTATGAGTGATCAATTACCACATCACAGATTTGTTAAAAGCCCAGGTTTTGGAGTCCACTGGGTTCACAGCCTCTGTATCTCTTTCTGTGAGATACTGGGCCACCTATTTATGCGTGTGAACCTCAGTTTTCTTTTCAGTTTAATGGGGATGCTACATATCCCACCTCACAGTACCGGCATGAGGATGGGAGACAGGATTCATGTAAAGCACTCAGTAGATGATGAGCTTGGGTTCCTAGTTCTCTCTTGTGGGCTCAGGGTTCACCCAGCACCCAGGTGCCCAGAGAGAAAGGGAGCTGTTTGGGGGGCTATGGCTGACCTCTTTGGTGCCAGGAGCTCCCCCTGAGGCATCCGTTCCAGCTCCCCTGGCCCCAGGCCGTCCTCCCCATGGCTGCCTCATGATCTGCCCCAAATGGAAGTCTGCCTTTTGGGGGCTCCTAATTCTCTCCCCCCAGGTTCACATCTACATTGCTTAGCAGCCTCGCTCAGGCTCCCACGCCCAGCCTCGCCTCTCCAATATGTCCCTGTGTCTCCTGTTCATCCTTCTAGACCCATCTCTCTGCCCAGCCCCCCTGCCTTGGATCCTCCCCCACTTGGATCAACAGCTCTGGCTGTCCCGGCCACTGGGTGCACACATGAGCCAGGTCCTTTCCCCCGGCCACAGGCTTGTGCCGATGGCTGAGTGTATTAGTTTGGGTTCCCCCAAAACAGACTCTGAGACAGGATATGAGTGCAAGTAGTTTATTGGGGAGATGATCCCAGGGAATACCAAGAGGAGGGGGAAAAGGGAAAGAGCAAACAAAGAGTGGGCATCACGTCAGCTATCACTGGGGCACCTGGAGTGTAGTCCCCTGGGTTCTCTGGGAGCAAGTGTCATCCCCTGAGCCGTGAGGGAGCTGGGGTACCTATACTCCAGGTCTTATTCAATTATTGGTTGAGGGCTTCCCTGGTGGCGCAGTGGTTGAGAGTCTCCCTGCTAATGCAGGGGACACGGGTTCGAGCCCTGGTCTGGGAGGATCCCACATGCCACAGAGCAACTAGGCCCGTGAGCCACAACTACTGAGCCTGCGCGTCTGGAGCCTGTGCTCCGCAACAAGAGAGGCCGCGATAGTGAGAGGCCTGCGCACCGCGATGAAGAGTGGCCCCCGCTTGCCACAACTAGAGAAAGCCCTCGCACAGAAACGAAGACCCAACACAGCAAAAATAAATAAATTAATTAATAAACTCCTACCCCAAACATAAAAAAAAAATTTTATTGGTTGATGCTGCTCCAACGGGTGTGATTCCATGCCAATTTTGACCTGCCATGGGCATCGTGCCCAGAGGCAAAGGAATGTCTGTGCCGGCAGCTGGAAGTCAGGCAGGCAGGCACTGCAGCCGTCAGGGTTCTAGGACCAGGATGGGGCATGACAGCATCTGCCAAAGTGGACATGTGGCCTGAGCTGGGCCAATCGTGTCTTTCCCTGGGATTTTACTTCTCAATTTGTAGCCAGGTGGAAGATGTGGCCTGTTGAATCATAGCTGTCAGTGGCCACCTTCTCTGCCTCGTGGGGTGACCAGAGGAGCCAGGCAGAGCCCAGAGAGAAGGGGGGAGGTCGGGGTTGGGGAGGGGGATGTGACCATCTTCTTTGAGGCCCTGGTCCCAGGTGTACCTGAAACTGTCTCTCCCCTGGGCCTCCCACTCATAGTAGCCGATACATCACCTCTTTTTCTTCCTCAGTCCATCCTAGTTACGTTTCCATAACCTGCATCTGGCCCTGCATCGCGTCTATCCGTGACGCCTCTGTTCACCCCTCGGTCCAGACACCCGCCCCCCCGGGCTCCTTGGAAGCCTGTAGATCCCTGTCACTGCCCTCAGCACAGAGGATGCATTGACTGTCCAACCGGGGTCCCCCCATCAAAAGGCTTGTCTCATGTCTGCCTTATTCATCTCTTTATTCCCAGAATGCCTGGTCCAAAGGAAGTCCTCAGTAAATATCATCAAATAGAATAAAAAGTGAACTCCAGCATTCATTTATTTAAAAAATATATTTATATTTTCTGCCTGCATTACTTCTTGTGGGGTAACTTGAGGTGGATAAATTTGCTTTTCACTGTTGGCTGAAGAATTCCTTTAATTTGCTCTAAACTACCTCTCTCGAACTTTAAGGGGGTGCTCATCATATTCTGGGATTTGGTGTTCACTTTTCCTATGTGAGTCATAGTTTTTATATAGTTAAATAATACCACAGCTCAGCCTTTGGCTTCCCAATTTCTTGTAAAAAGCCCTCCTCTTTATATGGCTAGACTTTTTCAGTTCTTTCCTATTTCTCTCCTATATTTGCCCACACTTTGTCTGACATATAGTAGGTGCTCAACTAATCAGTGCATAGAAGAATGAAGGCACAGATATCCTCAGAGAATAGAGAGACTCCTGGATTCCCTTCCCCAGACTTCAGGGTCCTTGTCTTAGTTTGGGTTCCCAGAAGCAGACCCTGAACTGAGGATTTGAGGGCAGGCAGCTTATTTGAGAGATGCAAGGAATACAGGAAAGAGATCCAGGGAAGGGAAGGAACGTGGTAAAGCGTACAGCATTAAGCCGACAACTATGTGATCAGCTAGAGAATCCTTCTGGGAAACATCCACCTCTGAATCATCTCAGCCGAGAGCACAGGATCTGGGGTATTTACACCCCCAGCCCTGTTAGCCTTTGTCAGCCGATGCCTCAGGGTCATTAAGTCCCAGGCATTTTGGGGCTTTGGTCTCATTTGATTGGCCTTGGATTGACATTTGCTCCCAACAGGGCCAGTTAGATTCTCTCTCTACGAAGTTAGAACTGGGAGAGGATTGGGCACAACCTGAGCTGGTCCCTGGAACAAGGGAGATGTAAACTCCCATGCTGGTGGGATGGTCATGTCCACAGGGAATGGGCGAGGCCTGGCTGCAGAGGGAGAAGGGAGGGACCGCTTTCAGAGTGTGAGAAATAGTACTGCCAGCGTGCTTGACACCCTTCCAGGACTCATGCTAGTTCTTTGAGGGTCTTGGCAGTCCTTGAATTCCACAGTAACCCACTATCCTACCAATAACCCCCCTTCTGTGCTTAAGCTTACTTGAGTGGGTTTCTGTTACTTGCAACTTCAATTGATCAGGATCTTACCCTAGATTTATACCCCCTCCCCCAAAGAGTTGCCTGCAACTCACACTGGTACCCTTCCTCTCCAACAAGTCAAGCAAATCCACCCCACTGAGATCCCGGAGGACCACATGATCGGCACCTGTCAACACAGAGGTGTCATCGTCTTTCCCGGCCTTTTCGTTCCTCTTTCTAAGCCATGCCCATCACAAAATGGTGCGCCTGTGTCTCCTTGATTCAAATTGTTAGTGGTCTTTATTGAGGCTCAGCGGCTTTCTGCGGCTGCTGAATGGGTGCGGCAGGAACAAACGAGAAGCTAGAACTCCACAGCCTTGCCTGTTGGTGTCCAAATCAGAGATGCCAATCAAAACAACCGGTGAGAAGATGTTGGTGTGAGTTCAAGACCCATTAGTTTTCTGGCAACCACCTCACGAGATAGGAAAGAAAGACCTTGATGCCGTCTGGTGCAACCCCACCGTTTTGCAGACGTGTGTGGTCCTCCCATCAGCCCACCTTGGTTCCAAGAGAGCGCGTGGAGAGACGGATGGAACCTCTCCAGGCCGGAGATTTTTTTTTTTTTTTTCAGATTGGGCTTCATTATGACCAGAAGGGCCTTTTCCTTGGTCTCAAACTCTCCATGACTTAACTCCTGCCTGGGTACAAACGGGATCCTTTGCTGGGATTTCCAAGGATACAAGTGGCCAGTCCCTTCTCAGGAGGACTCCTGGGTGCCTCTCGGTTCTTTCCCATCCAGGACCTCCCAGGAGCCCATGTTGCCCATGACACACCATTTTATTCAGATTCAAATGTTATTTTTTGGAAATTAGAGTCTACGATTGCACAATGATGGAAAAGTTGATGGGAAGCAAACCTCTCTCTTTGTACCTTGTTGGCCCCTTGTAACCATAATGTTAACTAATACTTGCCAAGTGCCAGGCCCTGTTCTGTTTTCCACATATTAACCATTTCATGGCAGCCCTGAAGAAGGAAGATGCTGTTCTCATCACCCCACTTCACAGATGGGCACCTGAACACAGGCCAAGCTTGGAAGTACAGGAGCCAGGATTTGAACTCAGCTCTACTGGTTCCAGAAGATGGTGCGACCCACAGGCAACAGACTCAGGCTCAACCTGCCCCTTGGGTGATCCAGCCTGGGAGGCACGTGCAGCTCAGAGAGGTCAGGTGACTTGAGCAAAGTCACAAAGCTGGAGGAGTCAGGGTTCACACATCCATCGAGACCCTCCTTCCCCTGGACTAACTAGTTAGCTCCCTGAGAAGGATTGATTGTCTTTCACTGAGTGTCTGCTTGGTGCTTGGCACTGTCTGTGTGTTTTCACATATTGTGTCTGTTTGAATTAATTAATTAATTAATTAATTAATTAATTAGGCTGCGTGGCACAGCTTGCAGGATGTTAGTTCTCTGACCAGGAACAGAACCCAGGCCCATGGCAGTTAAAAGTGCAGAGTCCTAACCACTGGACTGCCAGGGAATTCCCTATCGTGTCCGTTTTAAAACTTGGAGAGGATTTAAAACAAGCCTGCAGATTCTTTGATCTCTGCCTGTTAAAAAATGTGGTCCGTGCCCTCTCTCCTTGACCCCAAGCAGGCTCTGGGTCTTGACCAAGGGTATGGCAGCCGTGATGTTCTGTGACTTCCATTGCCAGGCCACTAAAGGTCCCGCATCTTCTGCCTGGTTCTCTTGGGAGGCTTGCTCTGGGGGAAGTAAAAAGTCTGACTACCCTGAGACTACCTTCCTGGAAAGGCCACGTGGCTCACCTACCACGTGGGTGACTCAGCTCGGATGACCAGCCCAGTGGAACCTTCAGACGTCTGCAGCCCAGCCAACATCTGACTGCAACCACACAATGAAGCAAGGGAGAACCGTCCAACGGGGCCCATCCCAGATTCCTGAGCTACAAAACTACGAGCAAAATAAGATGGTTGTTTTAAGCCACTACATTTTGGGATGTTTTGTTACACAGCACCAGTGGCCATAACATCCCATTTGAGAAATGTTAACCCCACTGAGATGTTAAAGAGAAATGAAGTCGCTCGGAATGCCCAACGGGTTCACACTGCAGGCAGTCCTGCTCCCTGTTCTCAGACCACCTGGTTCAGGGCCAAGGTCACAGGCGTGAGTGCTTGCTGGATGGAAGTGCTGGGCACAGTCAGATCCCATCTCTCAACACGGCAGACGAGAAGCAGGTGGACAGATGAAGAGGAGACCACAGAGGGAAAGGAAAGGAAAAAAGGGGAGGTGGGGGCCTGGAAGTTCCTTGGTGCAGGGTGCTGGGGCAGCGGCTGCCAGTCTGGACAGGAGTTGACAGCTCGGCTGGGGGACGACATTGTAGAGAGGTGCCCTCAAGTTGCAGCTCTGCCAACAGCCCCCCTGGAACATCTGAGCTGGGAAAGGTGTCCCCAGAGCCATCCGGGACCAGCGAGGAGCCTGCAAAGTTGCCACAAAAAGGAGGCGGAGGCCCAAGCAAGCTGAGCTGTGGATGTTTCGGTACTGACCACACCTCCCCACCCCCACCCAAATGCTGGGCCCATGCGAAATCTGATTCTGTGTGGCTTCCCTTCCCCTCTGCTGGGGCAGGGACCACTTTCTCCCACTCCCTCGGACCCCAGGTTTCATGGTACACAAGGTGGTGGCAGCTGAGTGGGGGTGAGCATGAGTTGAAATCCCAGTTCCTTGTGATGGGAGGCAGTGCGCGTGAGAGCAGGGAGCCAGCCTGGGAGGTGAGAGGTGAGTGAGGCCTTAAGAAAGCTGCTCAGTGTTCCTAAGATTCAGATACACGATCACTATTCTACCAAAGTTTAATTGAAATTGTAAATGTGAAATAAAATTTCTCCCCTGGTACAAAAACAAACAAAAAAACAAATCCCAGTTCCTCCACTAGGGAGCTGTGTAACCTTGGGAAAGCTACTTACCTCTCTGTGCCCAGTTTCCTGATGATGACTGCACCAGCCTCAGAGGGCCACTGGGAACGGGGAGTTTGCCAGGATGATGGGTATGAGGCTGGGTACCTGAGAGGCATCTGTCAAGAATACAAATCTGGGACTTCCCTGGTGGCGCAGTCGTTGGGAATCCACCCACAAATGCAGGGGACGTGGGTTCAAGCCCTGGTCTGGGAAGATCCCACATGCCGCGGAGCAACTAAGCCTGTGCGCCACAACTACTGAGCCTGCGTTCTAGAGCCAGCAAGCCACAACTACTGAAGCCCGTGCGCCTAGAGCCCGTGCTCTGCAACAAGAGAAGCCACCCCAATGAGAAGCCCACGCACCACAACAAAGAGTAGCCCCCACTCACCGCAACTAGATAAAGCCTGCGCGTAGCAACGAAGACCCAACAATGAAGACCCAATGCAGCCAAAGTAAATAAATAAGTAAATTAAAAAAAAAAAGAATACAAATCTCTTCTCCCCTTGGATTTGCTCTTTGTCAAACCGAGGACACTTGTTCTGCAGCAGTCTTTTGCTCACCACTAAATGCCCCAGTACTTGGGACAGAGCCTGGCATATAGTAGGTGCTTAATAAATATTGGATGAATGAATGTTGAGCTGAGAATGATGCTTCAGAAACTGAGAAAAGGAAGAAAAGTAAAAGAAATGAAAATAATATGAGTTTTATTTTATTTTATTTTATTTTATTTTTTTTGCTGTACGCGGGCCTCTCACTGCTGTGGCCTCTCCCGTTGCGGAGCACAGGCTCCGGACACACAGGCTCCGCGGCCATGGCTCGCGGGCCCAGCCGCTCCGCGGCATGTGGGATCTTCCGGGATCGGGGCATGAACCTGTGTCCCCTGCATCGGCAGGCGGACTCTCAACCACTGCGCCACCAGGGAAGCCCTAATATGAGTTTTAAAAAGATAACTATTTTTTATCTGCATTTGAGCTGCACCAAAATCTTCAAGAGCTTCCAGTTTTCTGAATTCGTGTCACACATGCCTGGCCAGTCACTGAGATTCTTCCCTTATCTTTGCCCCATCCCTGTCCACACGCCCTCCCCGCCCCGTGTGCTCTGACCTGTCCGGGTGCCCCAGACTCAGATCCCCGCATAGCACAGGGGCGGGTGCAGAGTGAGTGGATGGGAACTGTGTGGGGGGAGTCGATACTGAGTGGGCTGATTCGGTGTCTTCATGCAGGAATAAGCTACGTGGTGAGGACAGGCTCCATCTCGCCCTTGGGTACCACCAGCACACAGTAGGTCCACACTATGTGACTGAGTGGGGAGCTCGGGGGAGTCCTTTAGCTCCTGCAGCCTTGGTTTCTTCCCCTGCCAACAAGGGCATTGGCTTTACATCTCTCAAAGGCAGTTGCTTCTGGCTCTCAATTGATTAGAGTGTTAAACTGCCCTGTCCTCCGGGGACTTGGGGGCACTCGCTTTTCCAAGCCTCAGTTGCCCAATCTGTGAAATGGGATCATTTACATCTCACTGGATTCCTGTGAACCTGTAGTGGAATAATGACGGTAAAGTGCTTACTTAGCCTGGACCTCGGCTTTACTGCCTTCATCCAGTAAGCTCTTCTTGTCTTCATTCGCACCCTGGAAATTGTGTGTCTCTGTGTGTGTGTGTGTGTGTGTGTGTGTGTGTGTGTGTGTCAGGGTGGCAAGAGTGAAGTTTTCTATCCACGCGTAGAGGATGGAAATAAATTTAGCAAGTGTGTATTCTGCACCATAGTTGATGGAGCCCCCGCCCTTCCTGATTTCATTTGCTGCAATCCACGGGAGATAGCTTCCCTTTTTCCATTTTCCAGTTGAGCCGCAGAGAAGTGGAATTTGGTAAATTTGCACATCCCTTGTGGAAAGTGCCTGGCATCGCGCTGGTTGCATCGTTAAGCTGTCAATGGAAACGATACTTTTATGGTCATGACGAGAAACTGAGCGCGTCCTCCTCTTGTCAAGCCGAGTTCTTTGGACGCGGGTGGTCCCGCCCTCCCTGCGACGCCCCCGACCCGACCCCAGGCGCGCGGCCTCCGGGTGTCCTCAGGGCTCCTGGGGTGGGGCGAGGCCGGGAGGGGCGGGGCCGGTGGGGTCGGGGAGGACCTGGCGGGGCGAGGCCGGGAGGACAGGGGCGGGGCCGCGACGGCGCGGCCCCATCAGCGCCGCCGACCGCTGCGGGGCGTGGCCCCGGGGCTCCGGGCAGCCTACAAGAGGCGGTGCGCAGGGCCCTCGGACCCACTTCATCTCTCGGCGGCAGCGGTGTCCTGTGTCCCGCGACCTGCCCGCCGCGCCCGCTGTACCTGTGCTGCCGCTGCCGCCGCTCCACTCAGAAGACGCCGGCGAGGAGGTGACTGGAGCCCTGCGGAGGGAGGTAAGTGTGACTTAAATTGTGCTCCTCTCTGCGCTGTACGATCCGCTCCCGCAGTCTCCGAGGAGCTGAAATAGCCAGAGCAGACGCCGTCTCTTAGGGCTTACTGTGTGCAGGCACTTAGCTGAGCGCGCCACCTGCATCTCAGAACCATGCTCGGCAGCATGCCCGTCCACAGATGGAGAAACTGAGGCTCAGAGAGGGCAAGGTGCCTGAGACCTCACGTGCTGGAAGCTGGGGAGCCAGGACTCAAAGGCTGTCTGACCGCAGAATCGTGCTCCCTGAGGCTGTGTACTCCTCCCTCACCTGTGCAGTTCGCTAGCATCTGTTGCGTTCCCGTGTACACAGTGGGCGTCAATAAATAGAAAGCTGATGGTGTGTATGTGGCAGGACTTCGAATGTGTCCTGCCCACGTGTGGAGGGCCGGGGTGATCCTAACGGCGTGTGCGTTCTGCCCGGCAGGTTGACAGGGCCACGCCCCTTTATGATTTTGTTTGGAGCAGACCTTCCAGGTAGTCTTCCTGAGGGTCAGAGAGGTGAAGTGTCCAGGCAGAGCGGAGGCTGGGGCCCAGTTCTGTCTACCTCCAAAGCTCCATATGGCTGTGGGTGCGTCCAGGCGTGGGGCATATCAGAGTTCCTACAGGTTTGGGAAGAGTTCCTGGGTCTCTTCAACCAGAGTGGATATCTGCATAAACTTCTTGTGGGGGGACGGCTGGGAGCTGAGGGCTCAGCTCTGGGGTCTAGGAGATCTGCAGCCCCAGGTGGAAGAGCCAGGGCGAGCCCCTCGTGCAGTGCAGACCCAGCACCTCCCTTGAAAGGGCTGGGCTGGTGGACAAGCCACGAAGGGCTTAGCTGACGCCTGCTCATCGAAGTCCGATTTGAATGGGGTGTATTTTAGCCAGAGGTGAGTTACTCCTCTGGTCAAAGAGAAACAGCTGGGAGTCTGGCAGGTTCCCAGCTCAACTTCCAACCAAGAGTGGGCTTGTGAGTTTCTACCTTGAACCTTTGGTCTCCTTGCCCGGGCAGAATAGGGTGAGCCTGCCTTCCCCAGTGGGGTCAGGACACCAAGGGTCTAGAGCCTGACAGATGAGAGACCGTGTGAAGGACAAGGTGAAGGCCGTGCCCCCTTCTCCAGATAGACCCAGAGGGGAACTCTCAGGGCTCTTTGTCTTGTGCATCTGATTTTCTGTTTCTGCCCCTGATCTGGCTGTTTGCATGGGGGGCAAGGAGCAGAAGGTATGGGAGCTGTGTTGCTGGTGTGCTGGCTCTGAGGGCCCTTGCCGTCCTCTTTACCTGCAACACACCTTTACCTGCAGCACAAGGCCTCTGGGTTTTCATTACAGATGAGGCAACCGAGGCTCAAAGAGGTGAAGTGCTTGCCCGAGGTCCCCTAGCTTGTGTGTGATGTTGTCCCCCCAGGTCTCTCTGTCTACTTACCCTACACACTTAGCGGCTGGGTCCTGCCTCCTTTAAGGCACTTCTCTGCCCAACTGCTGACTCTACGTCTGAACCTGACCTTCAACAAGGAACCGTTTCATTTGAGAAATTTTCACACGTGAAACAGCAGCAGAGTTGAGCCCCAGCCTCGTCCCTGATGACGCAGCCGGGGAGGAGAAGGAAGAGAGTGATTTTGATTTTTACAGTCTCTTAAAAAACGGGAGTAGGAACAGTAATGATAGCATCTGTAATCCTACCAGCAGCTGACATTTATCTGGCACTTACTGTGGCCCAGATGTGCCTGGGGTTTTACATGGATGACCTATCCTGCTGACTCCTTTATGAGCTGGACTGTCCTCCTTTTTACAAGGAGGCAGTCGAGGCTCAGAGTGACTAAGGTATGTACCCCACGTGACACGGCCAGAGCAGGGAAGAGCTGCCATCCTGGCTGGACCCCACCCGAGATCCTGGAAGAAGATGCCAGTCCAGTGGGTGGCCACAGGACTGTCAACGCAGAGCATGCTGCTGCGCAAGGCTTCTGCCATGTGGGCTCTGAATCCCTGGCCCCGGTTAAGGGTGGGCGTGGAGAGGGGCTTGGGATCCACTCTGCTGACAGGTACCTGTATCAACGTGCAGAGGGCCCCGCTGGGGAGCCCAGAGCAATGCCAGCTGCTCCCACAGTCCTGCGTCTGGAAAGGAGAGCTGGCTTGATGGGGAGGGGCTGGAGCTCAGCAGAAGAGCATGAGCTTCTGAAAGCCCCCAAACTGCATCCCTCCCTCAGAGACCTCACGTTGGCTCTCTGGGGTTTGTGGTAGGTTGCATTTGAAAACTGGCTTTTAAAGGCAGGACCCCCAAATGCCGACCTCTTTGGCCTTGTGGGAGCTGGAACATTTCTTTTCTCTGTCACCAGAGTAATTTACTGCGTATGGGAGGTGCCTCTGTGTCTGCTTGCTCCCGACCTAGGAAGCTTTTCCCCCCCCCTTTTTTTGCAGACTCACTGGTTTTTGATCAGTCCCAGATGTGCAAACCCAGCATCACTCAAAGGGGCTCATGGCTTGTCAAGAAAGGAAAATATAACACAGACGTCATTTCATTTCATGTTCAGTTCACTGAGCTGAATAGCTTCTCAGACCTTCATGGGATAGGGCATCTGGAGCCCCTCATAAAATCCCAAAGGGAGCACACTCTGTTCTGGAACAGGGAGGGTCAGGCAGATCTGGGTGGTGGTTGGTAGGGCCAGCCATGCTCTTTTTTCTTTCTTTCTTTTTTTCCTTGAAAAAAAAAGGTTTTATTGTGGTAAAATACTCATCAACGTAAGATTTACATTTTAAAGTGCACAGTTTGGTGGCATCTAGTACATGAACGATGTTCTGCAACCATCACCGCTGTCTAATTCCAGAATGTTTTCGTCATCCCAAAAGGAGCCCCCATAACCATTATTAGCAATCACTCCCCACTCTGTGCTCCCCGGCCCCTGGCAACCGCTCATCTGCTTTCTGTCTCTCCGGGTTTGCTTATTCTGGGCATTTCATGTAAATGGAATCCCACAGTCCGTGGCTTTCTGTGTCTGGCTTCTCTCACTGAGCATAACGTTGCCAAGTTCATTCATGATGTAGCCTCTGTCCGTGCTGCATCCCTTTTTATGGCTGAGTACTAGTCCAGTGTATGGATAGACCATCTTTCATTTATCCCTTCTTCCACTGGTGGAAGTTTGGGCCATGTCCACCTTTTGGCTACTGTGCATAATGCTGCTACTCACATCTGTGTACACAGTTTTGTTTGTACACCTGTTTTCCGTTGTTTTGGGTCTACCCCTAGGAGTAGAATAGTTGGGTCACATGGTATTAAGGAACACATGTCCCATTTTCTTGACTTCCCTCTGGAAGAAACATCAACTGAGATCATCTCATTCAGAAATGAGAATCTGGCACCTGGGTGTTTGGGGGGCGGTGTTCACAGCTCCCCTGCCTCCGCACCAGGAGAGCAACTGACAGAGATTCCTGTCGGAGATGTTGCCCCGGGGGAGCTCAGCTTTCTACCCCAGGCTGTGCAGTTGTGGGTACTCACCGACAGACACCCCCTCTTCAAGGCTGTAGGGATAGACAGTTTCTCATGATCCAGCCCGAGGGAGATATATCTTCTCTGATTGTCTCAAATGCTGTGTCAGCTTAGACAGAAACCACAGATTTAGGGGAAAAAGAAAAGTCCTAATGAGGATTATGCAACTTTTGGGCCATCATTTTTAAAAAATATAAATTATGAAATCCCACATTTTCAGTACAAGTTTCTGGATCGCATCCCACAGTGAGTACAGAATGGTGAAATCCCAGAAGGGAAAAGAATCCAACTTCCATTTTGTTGGCAGTCAGGTGGTCCCAGAATGGACCCCGCCCTGAGGTTCTGTTGTATTGAAAACATCCTGGATCTCTCTAGAACTGGGAACTGGCATTCAGCTGGCAACTGCTGAGGCTGACTTGGTAAGATCCTAGAAGTCCTTTTAGAGCAAAGAGGCAGCGTTCTCTGGCAGGGAAAGGTGACTTGGGGCGGGGTGTTGGGGGGTACACCAAGGGGAAGGACCAGGTATGTGCAAAGGCCTGGAGGAGGGGAGGGGCCTGGCACCCTGAGAATGACCAGAAGCTCAGGGTGTCTGGGGTCTAAGGGTCACTCAGGGCGGAGGAGCCTGCCCTGTGGTGGGGTCAGCTGTACTGAGCTTGGATTTTCTGCTCTGGGCTGCGGGGCACAGGAGAGTCACGGGGTGGCCTTTGTACCTGAGAACAGATCACTGTGGGATGAGCAGTATCCCCCAAAGTGTGGGGAGCCCATCCTGCTGGTCCCCGAGGTGACTGAGCGTGTCTAGTGACCCAGCAGCAAAGACCTCCCACCGGGCGCTGTTCTCTCCTCTGTGTCACAGCAAGGCGACCATCTCAGGGGGTGCCTTCTGCCCTGAATGCCTCCCCACCCTGACCTCGCTACAACAGAGAGCGCCCTCTACAGTGAAGCCCCTGGCCCCAACTCTCTTCCGTTTTCCTCGTGTTCCGTTTTACTCCAGCCTCAGGTTCTCTGCACCTGCTGATGAGAGAAGTTTCCCTTTTTAAAGTAAGTTTCTTTGAACCCCCAAAGCAAGCCAACTTCAATAAAATACGAAGTATGAACTAGAACAGGGAGATGGTAGGAAGGTGGGCAAAGCTTGGGGAAGGGGGTGTGCCAAGGGCTGGAGTTCGGGAAACACTGGTCTAAGGTGCAGCGTGAGAAGATTTGAGAGGCTGTTACCACCTAGAGCAGCGGTTCTCAAAGTGGGGTCCCCGGACCAGCAGCGGCTCCCGGGAGCTCGTCCGAATGCCGATTCCCAGGCCCTGCCCCAGGCCTCCTAAAGCGATGGGGGTGGGGCCGGCTATCTGCGCTTTCACGTGGCTGCCAGCACTTTCTGGTGCGGGCTCCAGGGTGGGACCCATTGCCCTGGAAAGCCCAGAAGACTTGCCCTGGGCCCGGGCCCCAGAATGAGGTGGGCGGGGCTGGCTGATGGGGGCGGAAGGTTCTGTTTACAGGGCCTGGTGTGACCAGAAACAGGTCACATGGCAAGAATGGAGCCAGTGGCTTGGGAGCTAGAATGACCTCTTCTGTCCAGAGCCGAGGCCCCTGAGAACAGGCTCTTGATGTGTGCCTAGGACTTTCTTCTGGAAGAGCGCTCGGCTTGTTGGCACCCGTTGCTCTGGGGCCCTAGCAAGCGTCCTAAGGATTGCCGCCTTTTCCTTCAGCCTGTATTTAGAGCCCCGTGTGCCCAGGAGCTTGTGAAGTCTGTCTGTTGTAACCCCCGGGCGGCCCCTGTGAAAGAATGGGTTGTTTCCTTCCCAGCATTTAAAATACATCTGTGTGTATGCACGTGTCCACTGCACTTCTCCATCCCACCCCCAAACCGGCTTCCAACACAGCCAGTCTGTTCTCATGGGGGAAGCACAGGCTGCTGTAAAAACACTGTGTATTCCCGGGAACCTTCAAGGCCGGGCTTCCCGGGGACTGAGATATTTTCAGCGTTGGCATCGCTGGACAAAGTGCCCTTCAGACTGGGGATGAACTGGGTGGGCCCTGTCTGGGAGAGTCGGTGTCTGGCCCAAGTGGGAGGCTCTGGCAGCATGGAGCTTTATCTGGGCTCCAGCACCTTCAAGTTCACTTTGAAGGGCTGTAGGAGACCAGGCCCCGGACTTGTCTCACTGCTGAGCCTCCTGGGGAGAGCCCTGGAGGATTTTCCCTTGCATAATCTGTTCTCCAGCTCCTCTGGAGAAGCCGTTCTTCCAACAGAAGCCAGAACTTCTTTAAATGTCTCTTAAACTTTTTATTAAAGTTCAACATGCTAGAGAAGAATGCACATGCATTCGTGCGTTGGGGGATGAATTTTCTCCAAGTGCACAAGCCCGTGCTATGGCCCCAGAGCTACAGAGCCTGACCGTCCCCCAGGAACCCTCCCATAGCCCCACCTCCGAGAGTAACCATTTCCGGACTTCTGATGGCATAGGTTTGTTTTGCCTGGTTTTGAACTTTACATAAATGAACCATGCATGTTTCATCACTGGAGTCTGGCTTCTTTGGTTCAGTGTTATGTCTGTGAGCTTTGTCTGCAATGCTACATCTGCCAGGTTCTCAAAGCATAAATCAGACCCTGTCACCATCGGCTTCATCTGCCCTACACCCGACACCCGACACGCGCGCGCGCGCGCACACACACACACACACACCCCTCTTTGCAATTATGCTGTAAAATTTTTATTGTTTTTATTTTATGGCCATGCCGCATGGCATGCAGGATCATAGTTCCCCAGCCAGGGATCATACCTGCACCCCCTGCAGTGGAAGCACAGAGTCTTAACCACTGGACCGCCAGGGAAGTTCCCCCTCTTTGCATTTAGAATAAAATCCTTGTCATGGCCCTCAAGGCCCCCGGCTCCTTGGCTCTGCTTGCCTCTGTGACCCCATTTCTCCCCGGCCACACTGGCTTTGCACCCCTCCTTGGTCAGGCCAAGATGGTGACCATTCTCAGAGCCTTCCTCCTTGCGGTTCCTGCTGCCTGGAGTTCACCCCAGCCAGGGTGGTCCCTGCCTCTCCCTCTGCCCAGCCTCACCATCCCATGTCCCAGGGCTGTCTTCCTCCAGCCTTTGTATGTCTATTTGCTGCGATGTTCCCTCCCTCCCGCCCCCCCCCCCCTCATTCCTGGGGACAGAGTCTCGTTCACTGGCCTATCCCAAGGCCTCCATGGCCACCTGAGGGTTTGCCCTGGGGATATTCATCTGTGAAGCAGTGTGAAGATTCCAGAGCCTGCTGCTACAGAATTCTTGAGCTTGGTTCAAGGCTGTGACTCATCCTTGCAGGTACCACCCAATACCAATGAATCATGCATTTCAGGTGGGAGGCTGGTCCAGATGCTGTCAGCCTCATAGCCTGGAGCAGAGATGATCTGGGATGCCCGAATTCACCCAGGAGGAGGAGGGAAAGAAAACAGTCATTAAACACCGGTAAATCCTGGGGCTCTGCTGCTGAGCTCTTTAGAACCACTATCTCCATACTCTGCAAATCCTCCCCCAGTCCTGGGAGAAATTCAGGGCTTCATTTTGCCCATGAGGAGTTGGAGACTCCACGAGGTTGAGGGACCCTCTGGGCAGCACCCGGCTCAATGCTGTGGAGTCAGGATTCGAACCCGAACCGGGGTTGACCCAATGTCCACGCTTATCGCCGCTGCCTCCTGGGAGTCCTTGATTTCTTGTCCTTTGGAGGTGGAGGTTTCCTGCCATTTATGTGAAGCTTTGCTGGGAGCATTGTTTCCAAGGAAGCATCCACACATCTGCAAGAAGGGAGAAAGGGGCCCCAGGAGTTATGTACTGGGTATTTTAAGAACATAATAATTTATTATCCAGTCACTTTAAAGTGGCTTCTCTTATAATCTTGGCTTGCACTGAACAAACCTGGTTTTTAGTTCTTTTTTTTTTTTTTTTGCACAGAGTAGATTAAGTAAATGTTTGTTAAGCGAGTGTTCTCTTTTTGTTCAGAATTGTGTATATTCTCAGCATAGTATTTAAAAAACGGAATGGGTTTTGTATATTGTATTTGTTCAGTTAAGCATCCCGAGATACTGCCCTGTGTATCCCATAAGGACGTATCTCTGGCTGAGGGGACAGGAGGAAAGAAAGTGCCTGCAGCGGGGGGGGTGGGGGGGGCGACATTTTTGTTAAGCCTAGTGTCAATCTTTGTGGGGTTGAGGGCAGTGCAGTTGGCAAGGGAAGGGAAGGCCTGTTTCCTCCATTGTCCTGCCCTAATTCTGTTGAGAAGGGTTTAAGGAAAACTGGCTCCAATGGAGGAGGGAGATCCCCACCCCTGGGGTGTCTGATACTTACCCAGTCCTGGGATCTGCCTGAGACAGGCTGGGGTGTCCCGCCCCCCTCCTCCCAGCCACCACTTCATTCCTGGAATTTCTGGGTGGTTTGTGGGTCTGACTCTGCTCTGCCCTTGGCCTCGCTCACGTTTTGAGTTCTCCTTTGTGCTTCTGAAGAAGAGCGGAGGCTGGGGCACCCCGGGCTTGGGGGTTAGCCTCGGGGTCTCTCTCTGAGTCCGGCTGACGTTGGGGCACAGGTCAGAACTGTCCTGACGTTTTGGAGAGCAGGATGGGTAGGCGGTCAGAGTGTGGCAGGCTCCTCGGCATCGTCCGCAGGCACTCTGTGTGACCGTGAGCAAGCTGCTTGTCTGTGTTGAGCCTCAGTTTCCTCATCTGTAAAATAGGGATCATAATGCAGTGACCCCATCAGTCTGTGCAGAGGGTGAAATACGAGATGCTGGGAGTAGAGAACCCAGAACAATGTCTGCCGCTTCGCCCTCACTCATCACGTGTTGGCTGGGTTACTGGGGATAAGTGTTTGCTGGGCAGTTAATACGCGCTGAGGATTCAAGTTGAATAAGACCCAGTCGGCCAGTGCTGTGCTGGAACTGGCCAACTGGGTCATGCTGGCTTGTACCGGCTTGTCCCGGCTTGTGAGAGCCCATGGTTAAGTATTCAGAAAAGTTGTGGTTAAGTTTCCGAAAAGTTCAACCCAACCATCATTTTTTTTTTAATTGTATCGTTGATGTACAATGTACAATCATTGTATCGTTGATGTACAATGTGGTGTAAGTTTCAGGTGTACAGCACAGTGATTCAGTTATATACACATATATATGTATATACACCCGTATTTTTAGATACCTTTTTTTTCCCTTATAGGTTATTACAAAACATTGAGTATAACTCCCCGTGAACACCACCAACATTAAATGTTATATAAACTTACAGTGAAAAAGTCTTATTTAAAACAAAGATAATAAATACTCAAAACTTAGCGCATCCTTTTTTTTTTTTTGCGGTACGCGGGCCTCTCACTGTTGTGGCCTCTCCCGTTGCGGAGCACAGGCTCCGGACGCGCAGGCTCAGCGGCCGTGGCTCACGGGCCCAGCCGCTCCGCGGCATGTGGGGTCTTCCCGGACCGGGGCACGAACCCGTGTCCCCTGCATCGGCAGGCGGACTCCCAACCACTTCGCCACCAGGGAAGCCCAGAGGTGGAGCTTTGAAATAATGTGATGAAGAAAGAATAGCCTTTTCACTGTGTTCCCTGTTATTTTGTTTTGTTTTGTTTTGTTTTGCGGTACGCGGGCCTCTCACTGTTGTGGCCTCTCCCGTGGCGGAGCACACGCTCCGGACGTGCAGGCTCAACAGCCATGGCTCACGGGCCCAGCCGCTCAGCGGCATGTGGGATCTTCCCGGACCGGGGCACGAACCCGCGTCCCCCGCATCGGCAGGCGGACTCCCAACCACTGCGCCCCCAGGGAGGCCCTGTGTTCCCTGTTATTAATTCCAGCCTTCCCCCAATCCCTCCAGACAACGCGTCTGTGGAGCATTTAGCATCACCATCACTACTGTCATAACCAGTGTACTATTAGCCACAGACCACGTAGCGAACCCTGTAATATTGTAACACTCGTGTTCCTCATCTCCAGCATTCCTCGTACCACGGCTCGTCCCTTGACCCCAGCCTGCCCCCTCCCCTGCAGGCTGATCCATCCCTGCTCAGCAGTGAAGACTCAGCCGCAGGGTCGTTGCTTTCTGGAAGCCTCCTGGAGGTGAATCACACCTGCAGACCTGTCAGCCTTGTTCACCCACAGAGGCGCCAGCGGTGGTCAATAAATATTTACGTCGTGAATGTACAGACCTCCTCGTCCCAACGAGGTCAGAGACTGGCGGTTCAACGGTGAGCAAGGCGGACAGATCTGGGGCCATGATTACGCAACGACCCTGCAGTTGAGTCTTAACCCACGAGCCGGATTTCATTCATCAGCGGGCCCCGGGCGGGGGAGGGGCAGGCTGGGGTCATGGGATGAGCCGCGAGAACAGCATGTGCAAAAGCAGAGAGCTTGGCACGGTCTTGGGGCTGACGGCTGGCAGGCTCCGTCCTAAGAGTCATCTTTCTGGCAGGCTTTCTTCAACATAGGCGAAGGCAGCCCAGGCGGGATGACATGGAACTCCAACCACGTTCTCCTTCTTTCTCTCATTCCTGAGAGTTGAATCTGGTGGCAGCATGCCCCAGGAGTTAGCCCTCGAGGAGACACCTGGCTAGACGGGGGACATGCGGGGCTGTGGATGCCCTAAATGTCCCCAGAGCCTTGGCCACGGTAGAAGGGTGATGGCAGAGCTGACGTCGCAGCAGCCACTGCTCAGAGTTCCCCACGCTTCCAGAAAGCTGGATTTCAAGCCTTGGTTCCACCTCAAACCAGACCCACACCCTCACAGCTACCACGTAACGTCTCCTGGGCTCAATCTTGTTTTCCAGAAAATGGGGTAGAAAACAGCCAGAGTCCAACTGCATCTGAAAGCTGAGGCCGTGCTGCAGGAATCTGACCCCAGGTTGGGTCTGGCCGTTGACCGTGGGGCTTGAAAGCTTTCTTGGTCCCCTCCCCGCCCCCTGGTATGTGCTTATGGGACCCTGGCGCCGTTATCTTGTTTGTGGTCTCCCAGGCTGGGTTTTGCAACTGGGGCCAAGGAGACGATGTCTCCCAGACAGCGTTTCTGTGAATTGTACGGCCGTCCACGTGGGTGTTTCGGGCTTTTGGCAGGAGGCCAGGGACAGAGCGTGGAGAAGAGCTTCTCGAGAAATGAAGCTTGCGTTTGGCCACCCTAGGAGAAAGCGGGGACAAAAGTGCAGAGCTGGAGAGTGTGGGCCTCCGTCTCCAGGAACCGAATGGAGCTTGGGTCGACCCCCTGAAGTGTGAGCACCTCGGGAACGTGAGGAGGGCTGGAGGGTGCCCGGCAGAGAGGGTCCGTCAGTGCGGGCGTCATATTTTAGTCAAGGGTGCGTCAGCAGATAGAGACTGGGTGGGTGCCAAGCCCCATGACGGGGAGTATCTTGGTGAAATGTCACTGTGATGTAAAGGTTTCATTCCCCTGGGGGCAACAGATGGATGCCTTCTCTACAGCATCACTGTCTGACCTGGGGTGGGGCACGGTGCCTGTCTCCACTGAGCCCCACTATCCACGCAGGAAGCAGAGAAAGGCAGGGAGGGTCGCAGTGAGTGCTGGGTTGTTTGTGGGCGGCCCTCCCCTGTGTGGGTAGTGACGGGAAATCTCCAAGGAAGCCCACCCCTCGGGAAGGCACGGTGGCATTGAGGAAGGGGCTTGGAGGTCAGACAGAGCTGCGTTCCAGCCCCAGGTTTTCTGCTTGCAGGTGTGTGACCCTGGGTAGGTTCCTGACACTCCAGGGGCCTCAGTCTCCTCACCTGTAAAATGGGAGCAATAGACCCCAAACCTCTGAATCATCGGGAGGGTGAAGTGAGAAATGCAGCAACGGGCTTGTGGTGGGTCTCCCTCCGTGTAAGCCCCACTGGCCTCCCTGGTGGGGGCCTGTACGTGTCATTGGAAAGCCCCAGGTGGTGGTGGGCAGTGTGTGTGTCTCATTGGGAAAACTTTTTTTAAAATTTATTTTATTGAAGTATAGTTGGTTTATAATGTTGTGTTAATTTCTGCTGTACAGCAAAGTGCCTCAGTTATACAAATATATATTCTTTTTCTTATTCTTTTCCATTATGGTTTATCCCAGGATATTGAATGTAGTTCCCTGTGCTCTACAGTAGGACCTTGTTGTTTATCCATTCTCTGTATAATAGTTTGCATCTGCTAACCCCAGACTCCCACTCCACCCACCCCCCCATCCCCTGTACCCCTTGGCAACCACTAGTCTATTCTCTACGTCTGTGAGTCTGTTTCCTTTAAATTGTAGATGGAAAGGGGGCTGAAGTGCTTTTTCCCTGAGCTCTTACCGAGCCGTTTCGGCAGTGGAAGCTGAATGCCAAGGGGCTGAAGGCCAAGGCGGGCTGGCGTGGCCCCAGCGAAGTCGCCTCGGCTGGTGGGCTTGTGCTGTGACACAGCGCCGATGGCCACTGCCCAGGTTCCAGCCATGATCCCACCCTTGGCCTCCCCATTTGCCTCTCTGTTCCTCCCTTACCCGCTTCCATACAGCTGCCAGTGGGATACTTAGAACATAGTTCTCCTCACTTATTATCTGATGCTTGTATTAGTTTACTAGGGCTGCCAGGATAAAGTACCACAGACTGAGTGGTTTAAACAACACAAATTCATTTTCTCACACTTCTGGAGTCTGGAAGTCCAAGATCAAGGTGTCGGTGGGGCTGGTTTCTTTTAGGCCTTGCTCCTTGGCGTGTAGACGGCGGTCTCCTTGCTGTATCTCACACTCTCGTCCCTCCGTGTGTGTCTGTGTCCTAATCCCTTCTTCTTATAAGGACACCATTCATACTGGAGCAGGGCTCTCCCATATGACCTCGTTTTAACTTAACCACCTCTTGAAAGACCCTCTCTCCAATACAGTCACAGTCTGAAGTGCTGGGGGTTAGGACTTCGACATAGGAATTTGCAGGCCACACAACTCAGTCCAGGATTCTGTTTTTTTCCCCCTGTGTGCCAGCCCAGTGCTGTGCTCTGGAATGTAGATGTGAGATGCCAACCCTGTTGCTGTTACAATTCTGCTTAAATCTTCAGTGTTCTCCTGTGGCCCAAACTTAGCAGAAGCCATCAAGGTACAGGTGTTGCCCCCTCCCCAGCGTGGACCCCACCAACCCTCCCTGAGCTGCAGCCAGGCCAGACCATTTTCAGACCCAAAAGTGCCGCCCAGCACCATGTCCCGAATGGCCCAACCCAAGACAAGTTGGTGTGGTCCAGGCTAGCGACTGTCTCAAGTTGGAGAAACCACTTGGAGAAACGCCTCTTTTCACTTGCGTTTCTTCCCATGGGAAGGTTTGACTAAACCCCATGGTTGGGAATTCCCTGGTGGTCCAGTGGTTAGGACTCCGTGCTTTGAGTGCTGAAGGCCCAGGTTCAATCACTGGTTGGGGAACTCAGATCCCGCAAACCACACGGTGTGGCCATAAACAAACAAACAAACAAACAAACAAACCCCATGGTTCTCCCAACTCTGAAGCTCCAGCCGAGGCTTTGTCTGTTGTCTCCGGAACCTTGGAGGGAAGGACCCGTCTGCGGCCCATGGACCAAGCAAGGCCCTTGAATGTTCAGAGTGAAGGCGGCTGACCAAGTCTTCTGGAGTAAGGTCACCCTTGTTCAGGAGAACATGCCGGGAGAATGCACTTGGAACCAGCAGTGGTTTCACTGTCCTTTCATGCTTTGGCATTTTGCTTTGTTTTATTCATTAATATTTAAAAAAATTTAAAGTAGACAAGTCCAAAGGCTAGTATGCACTCACCTCCGAGGTCCGGCCCCAGAGGACACCCTCGTCTGGTGACTACATCACATTCCTGCCAACTCAGCCTGCCCACTCAGTGTGAACGGAGCTTACACTTTGCCATATTTGCTTGAGAATTTTTTTTTTTTTGATAAATTTATTTATTTATTTATTTATTTTTGGCCGCCTTGGGTCTTTTGCTGTGCGCAGGCTTTCTCTAGTTGCAGGGAGCGGGGCTACTCTTCGTTGCGGTGCGTGGGCTTCTCATTGTGGTGGCTTGTCTTGTTGCAGAGCACGGGCTCTAGGCGCATGGGCTTCAGTCGTTGTGGCACGCGGGCTCAGTCGTTGTGGCTTGCGGGCTCTAGAGCACAGGCTCAGTAGTTGTGGCTCACGGGCTTAGTTGCTCCACGGCATGTGGGATCTTCCTGGACCAGGGTTCAAACCCCTGCATTGACAGGTGGATTCTTAACCACTGCGCCACCGGGGAAGTCCCGAGATTTTTAATAGAAACAATATGTTAGACATAAAGGTGAGTTCCCTCATATTCTCCTTCCCGGTTCAGTTTCCCTCACCCTGGCATCATCTACCACCATGAACTTGGTCTGTTCAGTCCTGCTTTTACCGTACAAACACATGCAGGCGCACGTACACACACACACCATATACATATATGTACATACATGTATAATACATGTGTGTATAATACACACATATACACAGATGTATGTACATATACACATATCTATAAACTATACAGGGTATGGTTTATATGCCTTAAAACGCACACAAATAGTACCATTAGCGTAGTATTCTACAACTTGCTTTTTTAGCCCAACGTCAGATTTGAGCTTTGTTTATGCCAGCACTCACAGAGCTCCAGGTCATCGTTTTTACCTGCTGTATAATATTCCTCCCACACTGACTCACAATTCATTTACCCATCCCCCTACTGAGAGTCGTTTGAGCTGTGCCCGTTGGTGATTTAAACCAAGCCCAGTTTAGTTGAGTCATGTAAGCAATTCCTATTTCATGCCTTTTGGGGTGCCCTGCCCCTCGGGATGCTGAAGAGTAAAGCAAATCGGGTGTTGCCGTGACGCCCGAGTGGACACTCCGTGATGTCGATCCCGCTCCTTCTTTGTCCTAAATCTTAACCCAGCGTCAGTGCGTTTTGGCATCCTTTTCAGCCTGGCCTCTGCAGCTGGGAAATGCTCGTATATGGTGGTGTGACTAAGCAGGGAGACGTCAGGGACCCTGAGAGCATCTGCGTTTCTGGCTTGATCCCCGCAGGGCGAATGAGCACTCAGAAGTCTCCCACCGTCACCCAGGTCCCTGAGGCTCTGCCCCAGAGGGAACTCCTCGGGAGGGAGGCCACATCTCACCCACTCCAAGGAGTCAGGCCTCCCCCTAGATGGCGGTTATATTTATCTGAAGCGTAAGCTCGGTCAGGACCCTGGAGAGTTTCCAGGGCTGGAGATGGGAACTGCCGCGTTCCCATAGCTCCTCCACTGCAGCTGTGCCTCCTGGGATGCCCCGGACGCGCCCTTGAGGATGTCCTCCTCCAGCTGCCAGCTTGCAGCCCCAGACCACGCGCCCGGTGAAAACCCAGCTGTTGCCGGTATAGGAGAAGACCAGAGGGGCCACCCGGGGTTCCAGGTGGGTCAGCGTCCAGGCTTGGCTGCCTTTCCCCCCCTGGAACCCCTCCCTCCAGCTCCCAAAGCTGTCTTGTCAGGCCTGTCCCGCTGGGTAGGGGCTGTGGGTTTCCTCGCCTGTCGCCCAACTGGGAGCTCCCTGAGGCCAGGACAGTGCCCTTTTCATCTTCGTGTCCCAGCGCCCAGCACAAAATAGGTGTCTAATAAAGGTCATTGGGTGACTGACTGCCTTTCCTTGGGAGTAAAGCAGAGGCAAGAGGGTGAACGAACACACTCATTCAAGCCCTGCCTTGTCTTCTTGGACCAGACAATAAGCCAGGAGGGAGACCATGCTTTGTGACTTTTAGTGTGACCCCATGGAACCAGGGTAGCACGATGGAAAATCCTGGACCCTCAGAGACACCACACCTGGGTTCGAGTCTTACCAGTAGAGCGGCCTTGGGATCAGCACTCAAGCCTCAGCCTCCTCACCTGTAAAATGGGAGTGATAACAGGCCGACCTCCTGGGTTGTCGAGAGGACTGGAAATGACATAATGAGGTGACTGGCCCACACAGATGCTCAGGAAGGGTTCTGGGAAGGAACACAAGGCACAGCGGAAATTCACCTAATAAATTAACTTCGGACCGTGGAATTTTAAAATTCCTAAGTGTGTTCCAAGGCTAAGGCAGCTTTTCCTAAGACGCTAACTAAGAAAGGTTAGTGAGCGGCGTTATTTGGGAAAAGGGCCTGTAGCCCAAAGGCAAGGAGGGATCATCAAGGTCCTTGCTGGGTCATAAAGTGAGGGGTTCACCGCAGTCGGCACCGGGGGTCTCTGAGAGGGGTGAATCCCAACCAATGTGACCGCGAGGCCGTGCGCCACAGCCCCCAGCCCAGCACGTGTCAGGGTTAGGGTTCCAGAACTGCTCCTTGGGAAGTGCAGCTGCAAGATGGGCCCTGCAGGACCGGGAGTCCCAGCCACCATCTTCTGTCCCCTTGGCCCTGCTGATGCAGTTGTTGGGTACTAATAACCCATATGAACCACTAACTTAGCAGCCAACAGGGTGACACCCGGCAGTGCCTGTAATGGGCTCATTGTCAGACAGAAGCTGCCTGCGGGAGGCTGCACGCCAGGCTGTTTAGGGGGTTTGCCAGGCAGGGATGAGATGAGAGTGGGTACACAGATACCCCTTGGAGGTCCTCTCTCTTTCCACTGTCACTTTCTCCAAGGAGCAAATCGGCAGAGTGCACGGCTGGGTCCATGGCTGGGTCCTGGGAGATTGTGTCGTAGTGTGTGACGGTTACACGGGTGGTGCCCGGTGGAAGGGCCGTGATAGGTGGGGCCTCATGCGGTGATGGGTCTGGGGATGCCTCACCGTCGCTTTGGGAACTGAGTCTTACTTCACAGGGACCAGGAAGTTTGCCGTTCAACGTTGGTTCACGGCACGTCCTTTCGTGATGTGAAATGACTTCAGCAATCTCTTTTGGGGGCAGGAGGTTGACCTTAATTCAGGCCGTAGACCCACCGCAGTCCTCAATGAGTCTAAATGCTGACTCAGAGTGAGAATAGAAGGCGCCATGAGAAGTTGAGTCCAGGAGAGACCGAGCCAGGATGTCCCATGTGTCATCAGGCAGCTTGCCTTGCTGGAGACCCTTGGCTTGAATCCCAGCTCCACCACTTCCTGCCTGCGGGACCTTGGTGGTTTAGCTTCTGTGGCCTCAGTCTCCACATCTGCAAAGTGGGGAGAATGACATCCGATCCGGTCAGTGCCGTCGTGGGTTTGACACTGACTGACTTCTCCTGCCGCCCTCTGCTTCTTTTCAGAGCACACGAGCACCTCAGGAGCCCAGGCCACCCTGTCATCCCAGCCCTTGCTGCCAGCGTGGAGCCATGAGCTGTGTCCTGAACGGCATTGTGCCCTTGGGGCTGGTGCTGCTGGTCTGTGGAACCCAAGGCTTTTTCCTGCCCAATGTCACACACCTAGAGAAGCTGCTCAGCAAATACCAGCAGGACAGACCCCACTCCCGGGTCCGGAGGGCCATCCCCAGGGCGGACAAGGAGGAGATCCTCATGCTTCACAACAAGCTGCGGGGCCAGGTGTCACCACCGGCCTCCAACATGGAGTACCTGGTGAGCGCTGGGGCACCACAGGGGCTAGCCCCATCAGTGGGGGGAGGGGTGGGGGATGGCAGCCTTGGGGACTCCTGGTGAGAGAGGGCCCCCTGCCTCTGTTCTGGATGCCCTACCCGATCAGCACAGGCTGCGCCTCTCTGTAGCTCAGCCCGAGCTCTCGGCCCTCCTGGAGGGGGAGGGGGAGGGGGAGGGGGAGGGTCAAGGGCCGGACTTTGGTGAGTCCGACCGCAGCTCTGCTACGTCTTCACTGTGTGACCTTGACGTCTCCTTAGCCAATCTGAGCCTCAGCGTCTCCTTTGGAAATCCCACCTCATGTGGCCCCCTGTGACCATCTAACAGCATATGTGTTGACTGCCTGGCACAGATGCTCAGCCCTGGGGCTGTGCTGTTACCGCTGTCCTTGTGTCACCCTTAGCTTCACCCCACTGTTTAGCTGCGCCTTCCGTCTGAGTAGCGAGGGGTGGCCGAGTCCATGAGTGATGGGGTGTCTGCTGGGGAGGAGGAGTAGAGAAGGGACAGTGGCGGGTCCCCCGCGCGTCTGGACAAGCCCCGCATTTCAGAGCAGAGGGGGCAGCTGGCTCCCCGGTGCACGTCCCCAGCTCTGCCCTCACTCATGTGTCTCCGTGTCCCATCCCCCCAGCCCTGTGAAACGGGCGCCGTGGTATCCCCCCACTTTATAGACTGGGAAACCGAGGCCCGAGGTCACACAGCTGTAGAGGCGGAGGCGAATGCTGACCTGGGTCCGGCTGAGTCCAGGACCCGTGCTCGTGTCCCCTCTCCACGCTCAGTTTAACCTTCCCCCCTACCCCGACCCCACCAGCCTTTTCCATCCTCTCTTGATTATCGGGGCAGCCTCAGCCCTGGAGTGGGGGCGGGGGCCGTTTCACCTCCCATCTTGCCCTCTTCCGGCCCATTCTGCTTCATGGTATCTCAGGATTGGAGCTGGGATCTGGCTCCTTCGGTCTCAACAGCCCCTCTGTGGGGGAAGTAGAGCCTTTAGGGGTGTTGTTGAGGCCGCCTCTGAGCAGGGGGCCTCGGGGCGGGGCTGGCAGTCCGAGGCTTAGCACCATCCCCTCCCTCCCGGCATCCTCCGCCCAGTGCTGCCCGGCCAGTCTCCACCCAGACAAGTGGCACTGGTTTGAGAAAGCGTCTCAGAGTCATGGCTTCCTGCTCGGCCCTGCTTGCTGGGGCTTCGAGCCACAGTCCTTTGAAACAGGCTCAGCACCGAGAGGTGGATTTTAACACTCCAGAAGTTAAGATACCCCATTTTGAGGTTTTATGAGTGGACAGGCTCTGGAGCCAGCCTGCCTGGGGTTAGGTAGCTGCCACGTGCTAGCTGTGTGACTTTGGCAGATTACTTAGCCTCTCTGTGTTTATAATTTCTCACCAAGCACAATGGGGGACGACAAAAATACCTTTCTCACAGAGTTGTTTGGAGGAGTCAATAAGATAATGCATGATACTAAATAAATGTGAATTATACTGTTGCTATTATTTTAGTAACCATTATTTTAGTGGAATGGGACCAGCGCTTGGCGGCAGCATGCAGAGCAGGAAGATCCCCCTTGGAAGCTGGGTGACCTTAGGCAAGTTACTTAACCTCTCTTAACCTCAGAGGTGTTTGTTTGTTTGTTTATTTTATCTGCAACGATGGAGAGAGAAAACATACCTCCAGGGCTTGTTCAGGGAATTAAATAAAAAAATGGTGCTAATGTTCCCTGCAGCGGGCAGGTGTTCAGATGATGACTGCCCTGGCGGGTGCTTGAGAAAGTTAACTTCCTTAATATCCAGGTACCGTTGACGGAGAGCTACTTTGCTGCTCATCTGGGGGCTCCATGCCTCCTCTCGTTCAACCTTCCCCCAAATCCTATTCCAGGTACCATTCGCCCATTTAGATAGGGAAACAGAGGCACAGAGAGGTGAAACCATTTGCTTGAAGTCACACAGCCAGCAAGAGGCAGAGCCTGGCACCACCCCCAGGTTCACCTGACAAGAACGAGACCTAACAAGAGCCCCTCACTGCCCCCCCCTCTGAAGGTGGGAGGTGCGAGCTCTTCTCAACAGGCCTGTCTCCCACTGACTGAGTGTGGCCCCCGGGGGTTGTTGACCCCCTGTTTCAGGCCGTGCTTGGGCACTGGAGAAAGATCCGAGGCAGAAGTGGTACAGGGTTTGGTGGGCGCTGAAGGTGGGGCATGTCGGCAAGAAACCCAGAATGTCCCCTGCAGCTGAAATGGGCTGTGACCCTGGGCCCCCCGAGGCGACTGCCCTGGGGCAGGACTTGCCCCTGGGTGTTGAGGAGTCGCAGTTATCTTGGCCAGAAGGAGACAGCGAGACAGGAGGAGGAGAGGGCAGTGGGCAGCTTCCATTCAGGGGTCCTACAGTTGGTTCAACCAGTCTCCTGTTCCTGTTCCTGGATGGTCCCGGGGCTCTGCCTGGATAGGCTTTCAGTGAGCAACTACTGTGCGCCAGGGCTGGGGCTTCCCAGAGCGAGGGACAGCCCCTGGCTGCCCATGAGCTGGAGCATCTTACCCGAGACTCTGGGAGGGGGGCGGGACAGCCGCTGGCTCGCAGCTGGGAGGGCCGCTTGGCATCTGTTCCTCTGCAGAAGAGAAGTGACCCTACTTGCCTTGTTCACTGTGTTCTTTCTTGAGGAGTTATGTGTGCTCCCTGGGCCGGCTGGGAGGTAAGAGGGCTGCAGATTCTTTGGCCCAGACCCCTGACTCAGGGAGGGCTGTGCCGGAGGGGAGCAGGACTGGGCGAGTTGAAGGCATTTCTTGCTACCTAAAAAAAATATATATATATATATACATATATATAATGGTAAAATATACGTAATATAAAACTTAGCATTTCAGCCATTTTTAAATGCACTATTCAGTGGCATTAACTACATTCACACCACTGTGCAACCATCACCGCCATCACCGTCATTCATCTCCAGGATATTTATTCATCCTCCCATTTCACAGATGAGGAGACTGAGGCTGAGAGAAGGGACTTGCCAGTATCCCCAACAAGTTAGGGGCCGAGCAGGTGCTCTGAGGATCGGGGCTCCTCTAGGTTCTTTGCTGACCGGCCGCTTCCCACCTCCCGATCAAGGAACCCATCGGAGACATGCACGAAGTCCCTGTGTCTAGTGTCGCGGAAGCCGAAGCCCAGCCCTCGGGGTCTCCCAGGGCCTGAGCTGGGGGCGTCTCTGCAGTTTGGGTTCTTACACCCACCCCTGACCCTGACCTCCTGTTGCCCATTTCTCGTCCCCCTGCAGACCTGGGATGAAGAGCTGGAGAAGTCGGCGGTGGCCTGGGCCCAGGAGTGCATCTGGGAGCATGGGCCCCACAGCCTGCTGGTGTCCATCGGGCAGAACTTGGCCGTGCACTGGGGCAGGTAAGAGCCGCTGTGACCCCCTACTTGTGAACAGGGGTCTCACTCACGCCGCCAAGCCTTCAAGGCCTTGACAGTGTCTATTAAATGTCGCCCACGGACCTTCCCCCAGGTCAACCGGGCCACATTCCCGAGCATCAAAGCCAGCTGGCAGCCCCTCCTGGGCTGGGGGCTGTGGTTGCCTTAGAGGAAATGGACAAAATGTCTTCTGACCGGTTAAGACTCACTGACCATGTGCTGTGCACACGAGTCCTCCGAATGGGGGCCCGGGGGCCCAGGGTCTGCTTTCGTTGTGCCGCACTTATTGAAAAGTTGGCCTGGACTGGAAACAGCCCCTCAAAGTACAGGTCAGGGTTTGCTTGCCTACAGCCGCCCATTTACTCTATTTCCAGCTCTTTAAGCGTGGAGTGTACTGGGGCCACGAGCAGCTGCATTTTCCTTTAGCCAGTGCCCTTCCGGGAAGGACCCGGGCAGGTGTCACCATGGGTCCAGGGGTGTGACTTCGTGGAACCACAGCAACCCAGCATTCTCCTCTGCTTTTTATGAAAAAGTCAGTCTTGCGACAGCATTAAGAGAAAATGTCTAAAGGGAACCAAACCCATCGAGTCACTGCCCCAGTTCAGCAATTTGCATGTTCCTGGGCTTCTGGGCTGCATCTGGCTCTGGGCCGGCATGTTTTCACGTAGTTGTAATCGTGGCCAGGACAGCGGTTAATTCTTTTTTTTTTTTTTTTTCCTTCTCATACGACATCAAACAATTTTCTGTTACATAGTTGTCAAGGTTATCGCCTCGTCAAGGCTGCCTGTGGGCCACGAAGTTGACAGACTGGAATTTAGCCATTCTATTTTTTTTTTTAATTAATTTATTTATTTGTTTTTTGGGTTTTTTTGGCTGTGTTGGGTCCTCATTGCTGCACGTGGACTTTCTCTAGTTGAGGCAAGTGGGGGCTACTCTTCGTTGCCGTGCGCGGGCTTCTCATTGCAGTGGCTTCTCTTGCTGTGGAGTGCGGGCCCTAGAGCGCAGGCTCAGTAGTTGTGGCGCACGGGCTTAGTTGCTCCGCGGCAAGTGAGATCTTCCCGGGCCAGGGATCGAACCCGTGTCCCCTGCATTGGCAGGAGGGTTCTTAACCACTGCGCCACCAGGGAAGCCCAAGCCATTGCATTCTTGTAGCTAGGTTTTTTTTTTTCTTTTCCCCCTTGGCTCATTTGAATGATTTCAGTAGGAAACCTCTGAGGGGTAGGACTGATGAGTCCCAGGACACAGAGACTGTCCCTCTTCTGGATGAATATTGCCAACTCACTTTACAAAAGAGACCCTCTTCTGAAGACCCCTCTGCAGCCAACTGTTCTCTTTCCAAAACCACCCCAGCCTGGCTGTGAGGTTCCAGGGAAATAGACACACTGGTGACGGGTTCCCTGTGGCCCCAGAGCTCTGTTGCTGCGTGTGTCTCTTGCCCCGAGCTGGCCCCAGGAAGGGAGGCTGCTTCTCCAGCCGCGGCACTGACCGCCACCATTCCCTGGGTCCTGACAGTAATTGTTACAAGACTTCTAACCACCCGGGTCCCCACGGTGCCCTCAGAAGTCACCAGTGCCCACCACATCTGTTCTCTTTATTGAAACCGCTTTGTTTACGCTTGCTGGTGACAGCGACCGGGGGTTCCAGTCTGGTTTATTTTCTTTCCCGGTGCCAACCTGGCAGACACGGCTGAAGCGAGGGGGTGGTGGCCACCAGCAGTGGCTGGGGGCGTACTCCTCAGGGTTGGGGATGAGGGAGGGCTCAGGTGATAAAATCCCAAAGGGGAGCTTGGTACAAGGGTTTGCCCAGCTGACTGCAGGGCTCTGCACACCTGTGGGTTCCTGTGCCTTGAATGAGTTTTCTTCCTTGAGTCTGAGTCCTCGGGTCCCCAGGCAGCCAAGGAACGAAGCTGGTCATCACGTTACAGAAACGTGAGGCTTTAGGGTGCTCTTTGTGTGTGTGTGTGTGTGTGTGTCTGTGTGTGTGTGTCTGTGTGTGTGTGTGTCTGTGTGTGTGTGAGAGAGACAGGGACCTGTCTACCCTGTCCGCCATAGCCAGCTGTCTCCCAGCATCCTGATCCTCCCCTGCCACAGTTCAGTTATCTGGGCAGGATCTGTTCAGTTATCTACTGACTGTTTTTCTCTACATTGACTTTAAATGGACTTGCACCTTCAGTTTTTTTTGTTTTTTTTTTTTTTGCGGTACGCGGGCCTCTCACTGTTGTGGCCTCTCCCATTGCGGAGCACAGGCTCCGGACGCGCAGGCTCAGCGGCCATGGCTCACAGGCCCAGCCGCTCCGTGGCATGTGGGATCTTCCCGGACCGGGGCACGAACCCATGTCCCCTGCATCGGCAGGCGGACTCTCAACCACTGCGCCACCAGGGAAGCCCGCACCTTCAGTTTTGTCTTAAGCAGTAATATCTGTGAAATATGGGATTTGTCTTAAGCGGTAATAGCTGTGAAATATGGGATTCCCCAAACGTACGTGAAAGTTAATACATAATTATTAACATAAAAAAGAACTCACCGGGAGCCAGGTTAAAGTTTCCCACACACACTGGTGGCTTGTAGGTCACCCAGGGACACTCCTGGAGCCCAGAGGAGGCCAATTTGGGTTTTAAGCACTTTCAACAGATGCTGGGTGGGATATGGGGCTGTTGGCCCAAAGAAGCGCCCCCTCCAGCTGCCCCATGGATGGCAGTGCTGCCAGTGGGGGTCTCTGTCGTTGGATGCTTGGTGGCTGGCACGTAACAAGCTGATCTGCCCCTGCAGGTATCGCTCTCCTGGCTTCCACGTGCAGTCCTGGTATGACGAGGTGAAGGACTACACCTACCCCTACCCTCACGAGTGCAACCCCTGGTGTCCGGAGAGGTGCTCTGGGGCCATGTGCACCCACTACACACAGGTAAGGCTGAAGATCAGGTGTGACCTCAGCCTGGCACCCCCAAACACTGTCACTCACCTGGCCCTGTGGGACTGTTGCCCAGTCAGAAAACCTCTGCTCTATCATTGCCTTAATTTTTTCCTTTAATTCAGCACCACTCAAAGTATAGCTGGTGGGCCAGGCTGTTTGTGGCCAGTTCACAAATATGGAAACTGAGAGTAAGCACTAGAAACTTCTATGGCAGCTTTACATTGCTGGGGAATTTTCCTTGTGTGTTTTTTTATTCTTTTTTTTGTTTCTTTGCTTTTGTTTTAAAGAAATGTGTGGATCTTTAATGGGTTAGGGGAAGAATCTGGTCCTTCACCTCTTCACCACACACCCCTTTAGTGCCAGCACCTTATGGATCCAGACCAGATTATGTCACCCTGGTCATTTGTCCCTTGAGCTCAGATGTATGGATGTCATCTTTTCAGATAGTTTGGGCCACAACCACCAAGATTGGCTGTGCTGTGAACACCTGCCAGAGGATGAATGTCTGGGGAGATGTTTGGGAGAATGCGGTCTACCTCGTCTGCAATTACTCTCCAAAGTAAGAACAAGTGACATGGTTTTATGGGTTGGGGTGTGTTTGCCTGCTATGGAAGACCCAACTAAAACTGGCTTCAGTGGTAAAATCTCTTTATTATTTCACCTAACAAGGCATCTAGAGGTTGGTGCATCTAGGTTAGCTTAATAGCTCAGCATGTCAATGAGAACTTTCTGTCTTCTTGCTGTATTGTCCTCTCCTCGTGGTCCCAAGATGGCTGTAGAGCCCCAGGCATCACATCTTCCCAACAGAAGGGAAGAGGAGGGTAGAAAAGGCCTGTCTCCTTAGGCTTTTCTCACCCCTGGCCCACTTTCTCCTTATGTCATTGGCCAGAACTAGACCACTCATGGACAAGGGGGAACAAGACTGCCCCAGTTGGCTTTGACCAATGAAATTGCCCCAGTTGGCTTTGCCAGTCATCCCCTGGGGCTACTTGAATAAGTCAGAAGCAGGAGTAGTTGGCTGGGCAGCCAGTGGGGTCTGTCATAGAGATTCTTTTTCTCTGAAAATACGCAGCAGATAGCACTCTAAAAAATTGGTATTCATGCTAGTCCTAGTTTTTGCATCTTTATATTTCCCCTTCCAGAAGGGACCTCATCACACCTTTAGGTCATAGTCGCTCTTCCTCTTGACAGCATCCCGATGTCATCAACGTATCACTTATCCCTTTACTCATTCACCTCCGTTGCTCATCAGACAAGTATGTGCTGATTCTCAGAGACCGGCTCACCCAGTTTACAGCCTATGGTTTGCACACTGGCCACTGGGCTGGCCGCCATCCTAGCACTGGGCCCTGCACGCAGTGTGCCCTTGAGGCATGTTTTCTCCATCACTGCATGAAACAGGAATGACCTCATTTACTGGGTTGGATCAGGAGTGGCCGTGAGGAGGTAGCATGAAGAGGGAATCGCTGAGGTTGGGAGGAAAATAGAAACTCTCTGTAAACCATCTGGCATGCCTGTGGTAATGGTGTCTCAAGCAGCCCACAGGGATGAGGGCAGGGGGGTTACGTCATCCATGGGAGGGTCCTGAGCCCCATGGAAGAGCAGTAAGGTGGTCCCCATGGTGGAACTCCTTGCAGAGGGGCAGGTGGGGAGCGAGGAATCATTTGATTTAAGTCTTTATATTAAAAAATACACTAGAAGATCCAACCAGAAATACCATTCTTCCCTTATTTAGTCTTTACCGCTTTCTTGAAAAAATAATGACTTGTGTACAGTAAAGTACACTAATCCTAAGAGCACAGCTGGATAAATTTTCACACATATAGACGTGTATTAGTCAGCTCAGGCTGCTGTAACACAATACCGCAGATCGGGTGTCTTGAGCAATGCACATTTATTTCTCACAGCTCTGGAGGCTGGAAGTCCAGGTCAGGGTCCAGCAGGGTCAGTTTCTAGTGAGGAGTCTCTTTCTGGCTCACGGATGGCCATGTTCTCCCTGTGTCTCCACATGGTGTTTCCTCAGTGTGTGCTGGGGGTTGGGGGGGAGGGAGAGGGAGGGGGAATTGAGCTCTCTGTCTCCTCTTATAAGGACACTAATCCTATCAGAGTCCCACCCTTGTGACCCTTTAACCTTAATCACCTCCTCTGAGGCCCCATCTCCAAATGCAGCCACGTTAGGGGGTTAAGGTTTCATCATACGAATTGGGGGGGTGGGCACACACGTTCAGTCCATGCGTATGTATATGCTTTATGTATACCTGTGTAACGAGCACCCAGGTCAAGGGAGGGAGTATTTCCAGGGCCCCAGGCTGGAAGGGGGGGGCTCCCTCATGCCCCCCAGAGTGGCTGACATTCTGACACCCCTCCCCATCGGTCAGTCTGTCTGGTTCGGACCCTCCTGTGAATGGACAGATATGCCCTCTTGTGCCTGCCGTCTGCCTCTCAACACCGTGTCTGGGAGATTCGTCCGTGGTGTTGTGTGTTCGGTGGGCAGTTTTTTTCAGATGTCTTTGTGGTTTTCTGTGATGTCCACAGCCTCTTTCTTCAAGAATCCGAGCCCCCGGCCGTGCAGGGGGCAGTGGCTGAGAGGGTGGGCCCTGGGGTGGTGTCTGGGCTCAGGTCTCTTTGGGAGGGGGTGGGGTGGGGTGGTCTTGCACCTTGACGGCCTCATGGATGGCGGGAGGGTGCTCACTTCCTGGGGCTGTTGGGAGCGGGGAGGTTGCCCGTCTACAGGACGCCTAGCACCCAGCCCGCATCCACGACCGGTAACCCGGAGAGTTACTGCTCCAGCTGTGTGGGAGACTTGGTTTGTCTCTGAGGAAATGTGGAGCCTACCTGTGCTGGTGAACTTGGCTGGGGGAGGGGAGGAGCCTGTCTGGGAAGCCCGGAGGGTCTGCAGAAACCTACTGAGCCCCACCCGGTGACAGGGCAGGTGCTGGGGTACCCTGGGTCTGCCTGGTGATGGTCCATTTGGGAGGGTCATCCCGAAGCCCCCCGTGAGCCCCTAGCCAGCCTGCACATGGGGCAGAGGTGCTCAGCGGAGCAGGGTCTGCAGCCTGGTGGGGGATGTTATTTAGCCATCCGTGGGTGCAGATTATAACAGTACCCCCAGCCCCCCTCCCACCATCCCCAGGCCCGATGCCCACGTGGCCCTGGGTGATGCCGTTCTGCTATTTTGAGCTGTCCGGGGCCAAACAGAGCGTGTGTTTTCTGCAGTTGTCTCCCGGCCATCACTCTCAGGACCCCTCCTTGGCCACCCTGGACAGCCGTCAGAAACGTCACCCAATGAGGATGTTGATTTAGCAGATGCTCAGAGAGCATGTTGCCGTCACCAGGGGCTGGCCCCAGTCGGAGGCATCCACACAGTCGCCCCCTTCATCTCATGACCACCCCACTACAGAGAAGGGGTCAGAGGCTCAGGGTCGAGGGGCATTGGCTGGGGTCACCCGGCTGGCAGGGCCAGGTCCAGCCCCGGGAGTCTGCTCATCACCACTCGGCCATGCTTGGCCCAGGCTCGGGGCCGCGAATCTCTTTCCTGAGTGGACAGACAGGTGACGGGGCACCCATGAAGGAAGTTTCTAGAACAAATCACGGAGACTGGCTCCCAATCACTCACCTCTCCAGCTTGTGCTGCTAAAGGCCCAGGTGCTGGGAGAAGGGCTTGGGAATTCCACTCACCACCTGCAACCCGGCCCCTGGAGAAATCCCACTGACCGGCCTCTGGTTTTCCTGCCCTGGGAACTTCAAAGGCAGGCGGATGGCACCTGTAATGCCCAGAGGGACCTTGGTCCCAGCCCTGAGAGCAGAGTGTGGTCAAAGGCTCTGAGCCCCACAGCCTGGGTTCAAATCCCAGCCCTCCCACTCCCTCGTTGTGTGACCTTGGGCAAGTCCCTTAACCTCTCTGAGCCTCAGTTTCCTCTTCTGAAAAAGGATTGAACTCCAGCACGTCCCTCCTGGGGTGTTGGAAGGATGGAGTGAGCAGGTAGGTATGTGGTAAACACGAGGCACTCCCTGGAACAGGCTGACCTTTACTCATTTGAGAAATGGCTTCAGAGGATCCCAGCAGCTTCCAGTGCAGAGGCATCGGGGCTGGGACTGGGGGTGGCTGACAGCATTCAGAGTTGTGTGAGGCCACAGGACAAAGGTGCAGGGAGAAGGATGCTTCTCTCAACTGGGATTCTTCTGGAATTCTCTAGACTCTGTACACAGGAGGGGCTCAGGGCAGGTGCCTTTCCCTCTTCACACCTTCCTTCCTCCCTGACCGTGTCTGGGGTCCCGAGAGGCTCCAGAAGGGAGAGAGAAGCCCCCGGGCCCTGGCGTGGCGGCCCCCTGACGGTGTTTCTGGTCTGTCCTCAGGGGGAACTGGATCGGAGAAGCCCCCTACAGAACTGGCCGGCCCTGCTCCGAGTGCCCGCCCAGTTACGGAGGCCACTGCAGGAACAACTTGTGTTACCGAGGTAGGAAACGACTTCAAAACCCTTTGGAACGGGTGTCCCCTCCAGTCCCTGAGTCACAGAGTGGCTGACGTGAAACGGGGAAGTTGGACAATTTGGGGGGGAAATTGGTCCCTCCTGCCCTCACCCTCGGCCCTCCCCTCCTCCCCTCCCTATCTCTGGGCTCAGGGTTCAGCCCCAGCTCCCCGGGGATACGGCTGCCCCTGGGACATCCCCCCAGTGGGCGTCTCCCGTGGGAGGCATCCCTGCCCTCTTGGTGCTCAGAGTTTGGTATAAAACAGACAGCAAACAAGGAATTTAAAACAGCCACGTGATTGATGGTCCAGGCGAGCTGCAGGCCGGGCAGGGGCCGCCCCCGTGGGTTGTCAGAGCCCCTCCTGCCCGTCCTTGTCCCCCGCCGGCCACCCAGCCGCGTGTGCAGCTCGTCCAGCCCTTACTCGTCAGAAACCTCTGTTTCCCCTACCCCACAGCGCAGGCCAAGCCGGAGCTCTCAAAGGCCGTGTTTTCCGGCGATGCCAGCATTTGCTTATTGCCTGCTGCTCAGAATGTTCCCACGTTCCCCGCTCCTGTGAATAATGCACATTTTTCGTGCCTCAAGTGCTCCTGGCATTTGGGACTGTTTCCTCCGGCTCCGTCCCAGAAGGAGGAGAGCCCGCCAAGGAGCTGACCGTGTCTTTGAGGTTGAGATGTGTTTTTTTTCCCGTGGCTCCATCAACAGGTCTCGTGATGGCTGAGAGGGGTCTTTCAGGAGAGGTGGGATTGGCGGGGGGGGGCGACGCAGGATCAGTCCGGTGGGCTCCGGGGTGAAGAGTGGGGCTCCCAGACCCTCCCAGGCCTGCTGTTCGCTACCGACTCTGCCCACTGCAGGACGGGCGTGGGGATCTTGCAGGTGGGGAGAAGCAAGGATCTGACAGGCCAGTCCGTGCTGGTCCCCTGGGTCGTGAGTTTATATGCGGGTGGCTGAGCCTCCGGGGGAGACTCAGGGGGCTCAACCCAAAGTCTGGACGTGAGGCCTCTGGTTCTGGCTCTCCATGATTGGAGGCTGTTTGCTCAAACCAGCTGATCACTCTGCCCATCAGCAAAATGGGTATGATAACTCCAGCCTTCCATGACGTATCTCAGGCTCAGATGAGAGAGTCGGTGCATTCAGTGTGAATGTACTGAGCGCCTGCTGTGTGCCAGGACGTTGCTAGGTGACGGGGATGGGGATGACCGTGGGGACCCGACAGTCACGGTCCTGCCCTCGGGAACATGAGGTCCAGCGGGGCCACTGCCCCGAGGAGTGACACGCATCTTTCAGGGGAAGTAACAGATGCCTCAGGGCTTAATAGCAGGAGTATCCACCATCAGCCAGGTCAGGGAAGGCTTCCCAGGCAGGCGGCTATTGAGGAAGAGGACATGGCCTAGTAATGAGAGAAGGGAAGGGTGTTTCTGGCAGGCAGAACAGCATGTGCAAAGGCCTGGAAGATGAGGCATCGTGGTCACGAGACTGTGGGGCAGAGGGGCCCACAGGGATGTGCAGGTCCCGGCAGTGCCTGCCACGCAGCAGGGGCTCTGTAAGCATTTGTTAGATGGAGTTTCTCCTGCCCTCCCACCCCCTCTCAGGCAACACCTCTTCACTGTCTTCGAGAGGGAGGTGCCCACACCTGTCCTTAGTGAAATATTCCCAGATAGCCCAGCTCCGATTCCTGGATTCGTGGGACAAGCGTGGGTTTTAGAGTGCGACACAGCTGCCTGAGGAATATCAACCCTACATGTTCCAGCGGTGAGGACCTGAGCAGGGCATTTCATCTCTCTGAGCCTCAGTCTTCCTGTGTGAAAATGGGGTGATGTGTCAGCCCCTGGGGGTCGTAGGAGGGCTGAGAAGAATGCAGGCTGACACTCCAGGCATATCAGGTCGCAAATCCCCATTCAGGCAGGTCCTGTGGCTGCTGTCCAGTCACCCAGAGGGGCAAATCCCCCCATCAGATCCTGAGTGCTCATTTGGGGACCGTGAGGGAGGGATGCCCACTGGGGCTCCCCCTTGGCTCTCGCGTTAGGAGGGGGCTCCGTGTGCGCACAAGGCAGGCTGTCAGGGTGCAGGGCAGGCAGAGCGGGGCGTCTCTGCGTTCCTGGACGTGTGTGCTCAGGCACACTGCTTGCCTTCTTTGAGCCTCGGTTTCCCCATCTGTAAGCGTGATGACATCGCTCTCCCGCAGACGATTTGCTGGGAGGATGCAACAAGGAGGATGTGAGTTGCTAGGACAGCAGCCTGCACATAGTCAGTGCTTTATGAACACAGCTCATTACTTCCTTGGAGAGGTGGGAGTGGGGAGGTATGACTGCGCTTATCACCTGGCATGGGGTTCTTCCTCACCTGGGAGGTACCTGGAGCCCTCTCCCAGCCTGGGGGCCCCATCCATCTCAGGATCCTGGCAGACCCCTTCTCTTCTCGGGAAACACAGCTCTGGTGTCACACCTCCTCCAGGGAGACTTCACTGAGTCCACAGACAGGCAGCCCACCTGCCTCCGTGCTCTTACTGCACCCAGACTCTCCTTGAACTTGATTCACCTGTAGTTGCAACTGCTGGTTCACTCCCGGTCCTCCAGGGCCACGTAGCAGGTGTGTTCTGTATGTTGTCTGAGTAAACAGACCCCCGATATCCACAGAGGGTCATTTTCAAAGAACAAATGCACACAAAGATAGCCTAGATGCTGGTTAACCCACCCAGTGAAGCCTCCTGGACTTGTTTCTTTATTTTTGGTGGAAAATGCCCAACTTTGCTTGGCAGGCATCCCGATTTTCTTAGCTAACCATGCAGAAAGTCTCTTCTAAAGCAGCTTATCTGCATAAGCTACTTAATAAGCGTTTATTGAGGTGTGCCTGGCAAGGCCTTGACCTATAATGGAGATGGAACAGGGATAAGGATAGACCGTAAGAGAAGATTCCATCCCTGCAGCCTTTCCCTGTGTGGCGATGAAGGGTGTGGACTTTGGGGAAAGGTGATTCAACTCTCAGCTGTGTGAGCTTGGGCAGGTCACATAGCCTCTCTGAGCCTCGGTTTTCCCGTCTGTAAAATGGGGCTGCTCATGCCTCCCAGGGCAACGAGAGGATGAGGTGAGAGCTTGACATTAGTTATGAGCTTCGTCCCCACTTATGGAACCAGGTGGGAGTCTGCAGAATGATGGAGCAATGCTGTGTGCCTTGGGAGCCCTGGTCCGGAGCTGGACGGTGCACAGGGTAACCTTGCAGCCAACTTGGGCACGGAATTTCCCCAGGCCTATGCTGGTCCACACAGGGTATCTTAATTAGGATGTGATCAAATACAGCCCGTCCTCTGGGTAAGCATTCCACTTTTCATGTGTGTGTCTGAGGGCGAGGACCGTCTACCCATTTTCTTAAATAGTGAGCCCTCAAATGCTTTAGACTGCTTTACCCAACTATATTTGGCTAAATAAAGCCACGATTATGAGGTATAAAAATCCTAACGGCCAGTGGAAGAAAACCCAGCTTATTCCAAAGACAGCTCTGGCTTTCAGTGAAGGACAGACCTGAAAAGCCACATTGACGGGAAGACAGACAAGAGACAGCCGCTGGGTCCCAAGTGGTGTTTGCAAACCCAGCGTCTTCATAAAGATTTCACCTATAGCGTTTGGCTGTGCATGATGTTTTCAGAATTCCCTTCCTGAATGTCTTTAAGCTTTGCTGGGACTTTTTTTTTTTTTTTTTTTTTTTTTTTCCCAAAAGAGTTCAAAGACAGAATTTGCTGGGCGTTTTGATCATCCTTCACTCAGCAAATTTTGTTGAGCAGCTACTATGTTTTGGGAGCTGGGTGTCGTGTGGTGTGAAGCAGGCTGGCTGCTGGCCTCAGGGAGTTTACAGCTGGTGGGGGAGGTGGGTGGTGGTGAGCACGCCATCCAGGGGCAGTACACGGAGGTCCATGAGCTCTGATAATGAACTTGGGACTCAGGATTGCTGTTCTCCTCCGGCTTAAATCCTGTCCATCCTCCTCATGGGTCAGGGTAGTGGTTGTGCCGTGAGGAATCGGCCAGTGAAACAGCTGCAGAGTATCCCAGCCTTGAAAAACATCAGAGAAGATGTCACTTGCCCTTCATATTCTTGAATGTCTTGTATCAACACAAACCCTTGGTCTGCTTTTTGGAGAAAAGTTGTTGCTCTTCAGAAGAAGGATGAGGCTGGGGATTGGTGAACACGTGATGGGACTTGAGTTTTAATCCGTTGACACAGAGAGGCCGCGAGGGCGCTTCATTCCTGCTCCTTGGAATCGTTCTTACCCAGACACATCTGTTGTCTTTTCTCACCGGAGGAGCTTGGAAGGCAGGGGTTTCCAACTCGGGTCCACAGACATCCTTGGAGGGGCGGGGGTCCCCCAGCAGAGTTGCGCACCGATTCTTCTTTGGTAAGGGTGCTCAAGCAAACTCAAACAGCAATACTTTGCTTTACTTTGGCTGGAATTCATGCTTTGGTATCCAGCTGGCCTGATTGCAGATCCCAGTGAGTGGTTAATAGTTGACTTTCATGATGAAAACTGGAAGATAAACTGATGCTTAATAAATGCAATGTATGCGGTGAATTAGAATGTTCTGAAACAGGAAGCTCATGGTCATGGTTGGAGAAATAATAATATTTGGGTGGGGAAGATATTGGGACCCGAAGAACTAAGTTTTTTAACCAAGAGTTGGGTCTTTGGCTCGTTCTAGATGATGGTTCCAATGTTACTGGGCTTCGAAACTTCAGTGCAGAGAAAGGTTAAGTGATCTTGGCCTGCAGGGGTGGGGAAGGAAGCATAATGTGCTGGCGGTGAGGGGCAGTGGGGTCCAAGAGCATTGATGAGGGTCTTCGTGTGCCATGACGGCGTGTAAATGAGGCGGACCCCTCCTCCAGTGAGAACCTAGGGCCAGAGGCACCTCAGCGGAGACAGCTACAGTTTGGGGTCAGAGGATGAGGCGGCTTCCTGAAGCTGCTTCCTTGGGCAGAGACGGGACAAGAAACCATTCTGATGATCCAGGGGTGGGCGCCAGGGCCTTCTAACCTCTGTTCAGCCCAGCCACTCTTGCGTCCAAAGCAAACACAGTGAGCAGAGAGCCATCCATCGCCCCTTGGCGGGGAGAATTCCACCTGGCCAGCGCTGTCCTGAAATGTAACTTTCTCTTTGCCACTGAAATGACCCTTTGTGAAGCCAAACCTCAAACAACTTGAGTTTCCAAATTGCTTCTTTATTTTTTCCTAAATGCGTTTTGGTTGAATCCCAGCATGTTGCTTTTCTCTCCCTCTTCACTATTAAGAGACGTACGACCAAAAACCTGAAACGGACGAGATGAACGAGGTGGAAATGGCCCCCATTCCTGAAGAGAAGCACATCTGGGTCCAGCCGAGGGTGATCAGACCCACGAAGCCCAAGAAAGCCCCCGCCGTGAACTACATGAGTGAGTGGGGCTCTGCCCTCTGCCAGCCACCTCTGGAGGGGGCACCTTTCTTTGGGGTGGGCAGAGGAGGGAAACTGGTGGGTTGAGAGGTCTCCAAGTCGACAAACAGCAGGGAACAGGGTGGGGTGTAGCTTGCAAAAAGCACAACCTGAAGATGTTTCTAAAAAATGTTCAAAAGAAGCATTATAGGAGCTGTGCTTGGGTGGCCTTTTCCCCCCTGGCAGGTATTTTAAGGTTAGACCTTCTCTTGTCCTTTCAAAGAGGACTTGGGCTGAAATTGGGTTCCTACTGGAAGTGCCTGGCTCCCAAAGGGAGAATGAACGTGCAGCGTGGAGCCCGGCTCCCGTGGTCATCATGCACCAGCCCTGTGACTCAGACAGTCACCCGACTCTTTGAGACTTGATGTGCTCATCCGTAAAGTGGGAGCAGTGATGCCTCTGTCAGCATTTCTTTAAATCAGTGAGATATGGACCTTTGCATTTCATATGTCCATATTTTACAAGAGGCATTGGGTTCCTTCTTTTAAATTTATTTTATTTACTTATTTTTGGCTGTGTTGGGTCTTCATTACCACACGCGGGCTTTCTCTAGTTGTGGTGAGCAGGGGCTACTCTTCGTTGCGGTGCGCGGGCTTCTCACTGCGGTGGCTTCTCTTGTTGCAGAGCATGGGCTCTAGGTGCGCGGGCTTCAGTACTTGTGGTGGGCAGCCTCAGTCGTTGTGGCTCGCGGGCTCTAGAGTGCAGGCTTGGTAGTTGTGGCGCACGGGTTCAGCTGCTCCGCGGCATGTGGGATCTTCCCGGAGCAGGGCTCAAACCCGTGTCCCCTGCACTGGCAGGTGGATTTCAACACTGCGCCACCAGGAAAGCCCGGCATTGTGTTCTTGACAAAGGATAACTGCAGCAATTACTAAGGAACAAGGCCGTGGATTCTAGACCTGGGACAAACCTCCTGGGCTGTATGTCAACGTCCTCATCTGTTAGTCCTCACGCATCTCCTTACCAGAGCTGTTGCAGCTCCGTCAGCTTGCTGTGGGGATTATTCGCAGTAAATGGGGGCCACCCAGCGTCAGCTGTGCTTTGAGCTCACCATCAAGTTGCCTCCGACACCCCCCCTTAAGGCCGGAAGTTGCATGTTCTCCCAGAGACTTCCGGAAGTCCCCAGATGTCTAGTGTTCTCACGCACACCTCTGTCCCTCTTTCTTCTCCCTGGTCTCCCAAGACGCTTCGCCTGCTAGGGCTCGCTCCTTTCTTTCTGCCCTCCCCTGCCCGGCTCCGATTACCCCCTCCCCTGCTCACCTGTGTATGCGGCACCTTTACTGGAGGGTTGAGGCTCTGGAGGGCATTTTCTTACAGACACGGCACCAAGTGTGGGTCCTCTGCCCACCGGTGTCTCTCTTTTCCCTCCAAACCTCACACAGCGTAAAACTGGACTCACCCCCAAGTAGGAGGCCAGCTCATGGCCATGTTTCTCAAAAATCCTCTGCTGTTTTGTCAACTGCCCTGCCCTCAGCCCCCACCAGTCTCTAGCCTCTGGGCCTTCAAATGTCTTCCTCCTGGGCTTCCTGCCTGTTTAGTCAGCTGTGGCTTTCTTTGACCAGGAAATACGCTGATGTTCTTGTCTGTCCAGAAATTCCAAACACTTCAGTTGTTTTTTTCTTTAATAATGTAACATCGCAAAGTCATATGTCTTTTTGTCAAACTGTGACACGACTGCAAGATTCTGATATGTCCCTATAAAATAAACCAAAAAGGAAAGCTTGGCAAAGTCATCTTGGCTGGGGGCGGGGAGCCGACACTGGTGAGAATGGCTGGGTCCCCGCCAACCGGGCTGGACAAGGCTCGCCCTCCAGAGCCCTGGGAGGCTATGGGGCACCTAGTGTGCCAGGCTCCCTTCCAAGCCTACATTTACTTTCTCATTTAAGGCTCACAGCAACCGTTGGAGGTGGATACTGTACTCACCCCGATTAGTAAGCAGAATTTGAACCTCAGAGAGGGGGAGTAAGGTGTCCAAGGTGACAGTGCTACTAGAAAGAGGATCTGGGATTTGAACCTCACCCTAAGCCTGCAGCCACTGGGCCATGCTCCTGCTCTCGTTATGACATGGATTCCAGAACGTTCCAGAGAGTTCCTCCGAGGGGGGGATGGGGTCTTCTAACTCAGACTCGTCCTCCCACTTCTCGCCTTGACAAGTATTTCTGCATTTCTCTCCTAGCCCAAGTCGTCAGGTGCGACACCAAGATGAAGGACAAGTGTAAAGGGTCCACGTGCAACAGGTAAGGCCTGGCCCATCCCTGTCCCGCCGCCTACAGCCCTCTGAAGCACCTGCTCTCCGTCATGGGTCACATCATGATCTGTCACCTGATCTACATCTGTAGAAATGCCAGATGTGCTAGCAGCAGATGTGCTATCGACAGGGAGATCTTGACCGAGGTTTTTGTGCGGCTGGGGGCTCCCTCCCATCTCTCTGCATGAAGGGGTTACCCCAGAGCTAGCACGGGCTAGCCCAGAGCTCTGTGCCGGCTACGACTGGGGCTGCGGCATCGTTAGGGCAGGTGTGGCCGTGGACGGGTCCAGCACGGCTGCTGTGGAATCCAAGTCGGCCTGCTTCCCGAGGGGCCCCACCAGACAAAGAGCGGCCTGCGTGTCCCCAGTGTTGAACAAATTTATGTAGCTGATGGAGTCACTTAGTCTCGTCCATTTCAGATGTTGAAAAACATCTGCCAAGAAGAACAAGCTTGGTTTTGGCAATGTAGCTGCTGGGCTGTTCCTTCTGGCAGTGAGTGGCCAACAGGTGTAGCGGCCCTACGTAGATCCTCAGGTTCACGGCAGGAAACTGTGTTATCGGTGGAGGGGCCCTTAATCTTCTTCCTATGGATTCTGGCATCCATTTATCTAAAGGTGAATTGCATTTTTTTTCATTTATTTATTTTATTTATATTTATTTTTGGCTGCATTGGGTCTTCGTTGCTGCACACGGGCTTTGTCTAGCTGTGGCAAGCGGGGGCTACTCTTTGTTGCGGTGCGTGGGCTTCTCATCATGGTGCCTTCTCTTGTTGCGGAGCAGGGGCAGTAGTGTAGTTGTGGCACGCGGGTTCAGTAGTTGTGACTTGTGGGCTCTAGAGCGCAGGCTCACTAGTCGTGGTGCATGGGCTTAGTTGCTCCGCGGCGTGTGGGATCTTCCCGGACCAGGGCTCGAACCCGTGTCCCCTGCATTAGCAGGTGGATTCTTAACCACTGTGCCACCAGGGAAACCCTGAATCGTGTTCTTTAAAGCACACGCTAAAAGAGAAGGTATATTGTATTACCTAAAAGAGAGGGTCCTATTTTATACCACGGGGACTTTGGGATCTGGTTTGCCAGGAGTGTCCTGGGACAGACAGAGCAGCCCAGGCTCAGATGTTCAAGGGGCTCATACGTCATCCCACGAGCAGCTGGCGATGGGCCAGCAGGTACTACAAAAGTAGAACCAGGCAGTTTGTTGGTGAGATGGGCAAGACGTGGCAGTGAGGGTGGTGGAACAACCGTCTGTCCCCTCGCACCGGGAGGGGTCTCCACTCTGCAAACTCACAGGTCTGGGATTCCCGGAACGCCCCCGAGTTGCCCCTTGGTGGTGATGTGCCTTTCTGAACCGCAAGCTTGTTACAAGAGCATCACGCCTGAATATTCAGTGGGGAAAAAATGACAAGGTCTGGAGAGCATTTGTTGTTAGCATCAAGAGAGCTGCAGGGTTGGGGGTAGAGGGGACCCTCCCCAAGCACGGAAAAGGCAGGGGTCTGTCCACAGGAAGACTGTGAGATGCCTCCAGTCAAGATATAGAACTCAGCCCACCTGCAACCACAAGAACGCTCACGGTGCAGCTCCTGGAAGCTGTCCCACCATCTGGCACGTCAGTTTTCTGTACGTGGTGCTTTTACAAAAATAATATTTACTGGACTTTTTTTTCTGACTTTGAAAGGTATTCTTGTTCATTGTAATTCAGGAAAACAACAACCAAAGCAAAGCATAAAGGAAAGAATAAGTGTCCCAGAATCTCGTGAATATCAGTAACCATTCTATGTAGTTTCTGTGCACTGATTAGGCTAATACTGCTTAGGCTATACTGTTACGCGATCTTGTGTGTTACTGGTTTCACTTAAGGTTTTCCAAAGTCAATAACTATTCCTCAAAAACTTCACTTCTAGTGGCTGCATAATACTCTGACATTTGGCCACACAAAAATATATTTGGCTATTCCTTTGACACCTGCTGACTTATTTCCAGTTTTTTCCTATTACAAATGGTTGGAATAACATGGAGATCTGACTTTCTGTCTTTTTGCTTGGGAGATTCAAGAATCAAGGGATATGAATTTTTTTTAAATTGAAGTATAGTTAATTTACAGTGCTGTGTTAGTTTCAAGTGTACAGCAAAGTGATTCAGTTATACATATATATATTGTTTTTCAGATTCTTTTCCATTATAGGTTATTACAAGATTTTGAGTATAGATAGTTCCCTGTGCTATATAGTAGGTCCTTGTTGGTTATCTGTTTTATATATAGTAGTGGGTATATGTTAATCCCAAACTCCTAATTTATCCCTCCCCCTGCTTTCCCCTTTGGTAGCCATAAGTTTTCTATGTCTGTGAGTCTGCTTCTGTTTTGTAAATAAGTTCATTAGTATCATTTTTTTAGATTCCACATATAAGTGATATCATATACTTGTCTTTGTCTGACTTACTTCACTTAGTATGATAATCTTTAGGTCCATCCATGTTGCTGCAAATGATATTATTTTATATTTTCATGGCTGAGTAATATTCCATTATATATATATATATATATATATATATATATATATATATATATATATATGTATATGCCACATCTTCTTTATCCATTCATCTGTCGATGGACACTTAGGTTGCTTCCTTGTCTTGGCTATTGTGAATAGTGCTGCTGTGAAAATTGGGATGCATGTATCTTTGTAAATTAGAGTTTTTCATCTTTTCTGGATATATGCCCAGGAGTGGGATTGCTGGATCATACAATAACTCTATTTTTAGTTTTCTGAGGAACCTCCATACTGTTCTCCATAGTGGCTGCACTAATTTACATTCCCACCAGCAGTGCAGGAAGGTTCCCTTTTCTCCACACCCTCTCCAGCATTTTTTATTTGTAGACTTTTTAATGATGGCCATTCTGGCTGGTGTGAGGTGATGCCTTATTGTAGTTTTGATTTGCATTTCTCTAATAATTAGCAATATTGAGCATCTTTTCATGTGCCTCTTGGCCATCTGTATGTCTTCTTTGGAGAAATGTCTATTTAGGTCTTCTGCCCATTTTTTGATTGGTTTGTGGTTTTTTAAAAAATATTAAGCTGTATGAGCTGTTTGTATATTTTGGAAATTAATCCCTTGTCGGTAGCATCATTTGCAAATATTTTTTCCCAGTGCAGAGGTTGTCTTTCCGTTTTGCTTATGGTTTAAGGGATATGAATTTTGAAGGCTTTCTGGAAAGATTAACTGTTGTTTGTGCACATGACCACCATCATTTAGTTTTATTCTATTAAAAAACCCTTGACGCCTGGAAAATGCCACCTCCTTTCAGTCTGCACATCTTTGGTGACTGATGTCTGAGGATTTTTTTTGGTTCCTTTGAAGCCACTTGTCTTTATTCTGTGAATTGTCTATCTATTCATAGAATTGTCCATCTATTCAATTTGAACCTGAAGCACATGAAAATAGTCTTTAAGGAGGTCAAGTTGAATCTAGTTGTGTCTGTGTGACTAGAAACTTCAGCCTGGGTGAATTGCCACTTGCTCCAAAACAATGCATGCTGTATCACTGACGCTTTTCTATATGTAATAATAGAGCTGTTGAAGGGAAAAACCCCAATAGATTCATGATGAGGTTTCATGAACGTGTTTACCTCTGAAAATCATCTTCTTTCTTCTGCATCAGGTACCAGTGCCCAGCAGGCTGCCTGCACAACAGGGCAAAACTCTTTGGGACTCTCTTTTATGAAAGTGTAAGTATGGCCAGCATTTCTTTAAATGGCTTGTGTGGACTCCTGTCTATGTTTTAAAAGCAGGTGGCTGGTTTTCAGGTGAACAGATTTTCTTTCCACTCCTTAGTCAAACCCCCCTTTTTGTAGAGCTGATCCGTGTGTGTTTCTAGTGTCACAAACTTGTGAAGCCACTTTTGGGAACTGGGGATGACCCTCGAGCAGACCAGTCTCCATTTTAGCCCGAGCATTAAATGCTCCACTGGATGGGGAGAAAGGGCTGTTTGTCCCTGTTCTTAGTTTGTAAAGCAACTCGGATGAGTTCTTAAAGATAAGCACCCCCTGGAACAAAGACATGTTATAGAGTGCAGTCAGAGTGAGAAGTGGTGTGAGCCTTGGCCCGACTTTTTGGCTTTTTGTGGGTTGAGGACAAACATCTTGGATGTTTCTGGAAATGATCGCAGACAAAGATGAATTCAGATGTACTTACAATCTGGCCTGTCCCCCGCAGGCGTCCAGCATCTGCCGGGCCGCCATTCACTACGGGGTCCTGGACGACAAGGGAGGCCTGGTGGACGTCACCAGGAATGGGAAGGTCCCCTTTTTCGTCAAGTCTGAGAGAAACGGCGTGCAGTCTTTGAGGTAACTATTTGGTGATCAGGGTTCCTGAAAACTTCTTTTCTGATTATGAGAGTACTGTCAAAACTTTGAAAAGTACTGAACAATATAAAGAAGCAGGAAAACAGTAAAGATGACCTTAATCCCATAACTCAGAAACCATCCCCATTGGCCCTTTAGCCTATTTCATCCCAGTGGGTTTCGGTGTGTGTGTTTAATGTGGTTGAGTTTTGTTTCTTGTTTGTTTTTGTACGTTTTAGGAAAGTTTATTGTGTATTTAAAATTAACACTGTTCTTAATTATGAAATGTACACATAGCCATTAAGATACAGAAAAATGGAAATAAAGAAATACTAATCTCTTCATTCCCACTTCCCGGAGATAATCTAGGTACATGACCTTCAAAAGCATACAGTCTTGCAATCTGAGTTCTGAATCCTGCTTTTTCTCCCTTCCTTGTCCCTGAGAACTCTTCAGACACTTCAGTAATGATTGATGTTATCTTTTGAGTTTGTAGGCTAATTCTTTTTTTTCAATACATCTTTATTGGAGTATAATTGCTTCACAATGGTGTGTTAGTTTCTGCCGTATAACAGAGTGAATCAGCCTCCCCTCCATATCCCCTCCCTCTTGAGCCTCCCTCCCACCCTCCCTATCCCACCCCATAGGCTAATTCTTGATTGGCACTTTTTTTTCCCCCTGAGAACGAGGCTTTTCATTTTTTAAATATTCTTACTTGTTTTCGCAAGGTGTTTTTCATGTAAGGTATGTGGATGGCTGACGGGGCAGACCATCTTCGCCATTCTGACTTTTGGGGGTTGATGGGATGGGGGGACCGTGAAGAACCACGGCAGGTCGTGTCTTGATCTGTCCAGGGCATCTGAGGCATAAGGTGACCAGGAGCTGGTGGGACCCACTGGGGGCTCTAGGGTCAAACAGACCTGGCTCTGACTTCTCCCTTTGCGTGACCTGGGCTGGCTTCTTCATCCCGTTAGGGTGGCAGTACTTTCATTTATAAATGAGGGCCACGGCAGGACCCGGGGCGGACACCCAGCTAAACCACCACGAGGCAGCATGTCAGGGACCCCCGTGTCAGTGCCCATCCCAGGGTCTGCAGCAGGAAGGCACCCAGCAGATGCTCCTGTGACAGTTACAAGGTGGCATGTCCATGTCCCTTCCAAATAGTGAGGCCACTCAGAACATTTCAAAAACTACGTGAGTCATTCTGTTTGGAAAGGCCTGGTTCTTCGGGCAGTGTTGCAATATTCCTTCTTCTGTCTTAGCTGGGGATTTTATGTAAACAAAAAGAGAGCAAGGAAGTTTAAACGAAAGCAAAGAAAATATTCATGGAGAGATCGGTTGGGTGACCTCAACCCCAGCCTTGATGAAGCTCAGCCCCACCACCGATGGAGCTGTGGGCTTGACCAAGGGTTCAGGTCCTGCATTGCCTGGGACCCTTGTCCTGAATCCATTTCTGGTCCCTTCCAGTGGCCAACTTTACATCTAGAGTGGGGTTCTCCACGTCTTAGAATTAGAGTCGGGGAGTCTGTGAACGCAAAGCAAATGAAAGCTTTAGTTTTACTAACCTCTAATTGGAATGTGGTATTTTCTTCTGTGATGGATGTTAGCCCTCAATCTGAGTAGCACTCGTAGGGCCATCAACTTTCCCACGGGTAGGAATCCACGTGATGGAGACGCCTTGAAACAGTCTCTGCTGTCATGATCCCCAAATGACAGTAGTTAGAAGACCTGCCGCTAGATTCTGTTTTCAAGACGTTAATAAAGATGCACAGCTATTACGCTAACACAAATTTGTTTTAATACTTTAATAATGATATTAATAATACCTGATTTCCTTCTAATCTTTTAAACTTATCATTGCATTTTAAAATCATTGTTCTGAGAAGGTGTCCGTAGGCTTTACCAGGCTGCTAGAGGGCTCCTTGGCACAAAGAAAATTAACGAGCCCTGCTCTAGAATGTTCTCATTCTAGATCCTGCTCTAGAATGTCCCAAGGGCTTTCAGGCTGATGGGAAACAAGTAGGAAAATGTAAAGTTGAGGCCATAAATAAAATAAGTGCAGGAACAAGCGTGTACTTTTAGACGCATTTCTGTTTGCATTTACCTAATGATTCCTTTTACAGCAAATACAAGCCCTCCAGCTCATTCACGGTGTCAAAAGTAAAAGGTAAGCTGGCCAGTCTTTCCTTATATGACTGCAATACACAGGTTATCTTGGGTTTCCCTGGAATTTCATTCCTCTTAGTTATTGATTTAATGTTTACCATGTCTGCTGATGTTGCTGTTCTCAGCATTGTAAAGAGGTTCCTGAGGAGGTCTATTCTTTAACTAGTTTTTTAAAATATCATAACTTAGGGGGAGTTCCCTGGCAGTCCAGTGGTTAGCACTTGGAGCTTTCACTGCTGTGGCCCAGGTTCAATCTCTGGTTTAGGAATTAAGATCCCGCAAACCGTGGGGCACGGTAAAAAAAAAAATCTGAACTTGGCAATGGACCTAGATAGCTAACCTGAAACACAGGCATGGGTTCCCAGCTGACTGTCACAGAAATACTAATGCCTGGGTCTAGAGTAGCTAATAGGTTGCATAGGGAGTGTCAATTTCTAGTGAGTGATAGTGGCTACCTGGAGCCTTGTTTTGAGAAGGATTCTGAGGCCTCATTCTGGGTTCAGCAGAGCACGGAGCTTGATAGATTAGTAATGTCTGCCATGGACAAGAGGGAAACGTGGGGAAGTCCGTGGCCCATACTTGCTGTCTCTGGCCCAGCTTTTTGTATGGCCTCCGGGATGTTCATTTGGCAGGGTGGCATGCATCCATGGGACAGCATGCTGTAACCAGAATTGGGGTCTGGGTTATAGTTGCCCAGACTGGACACTTGACTGGAATAGCCTCAGGCAGGCAGGCATGCCAGGGTGCCCCACCCAGCACCCTCCCCTGGACCCTCTCCTTGATCCTTGCCCACTGACCCTTTCTTCTTTTGGGAAACCAATTCTTGTCATTTACCCCGGATACAAGAATATCTGGTTAGATATCTTTATAAAAACATATAGCAGCTTTTCCCCCTATTACAAAAATAATGCCTGTTTATTCCAGATAATTTAAAAATCCAGAGAATTGTTGAAAAAAAGACCTAAATTCCACCATTCAGAGATGACTGCTCTGAATATTTTTGTGGACATCTGTAGTGTTTCTTTTCCCTCTGCATTAAGAGTATGTACATTGGTAATGTATACATTGATATGTTTTTAAAAATTGAAATGGAATTGGTAACCTGATTTTTTGATTTTTTTTTCAAATAATAATATATCAAGAATAGTCTTCTATACCTTTAAGTGGACTTCTAAACCTCATTTTAATGATTTCCCCAGCATCCCATTGTATAGCAGACCCTTGGTGTAGTAAACCAGTCCCCTTGTTGGATTGCTGCATAGATCCCTGGCCCATCCAAGTGATAGGCTGGACCAAGAGTGGGCCAACTACAACCCTCAAGGCCAAATCCTGTCTGCTGACTGTTTTGTAAATAAAGTTTTAGTGGCACCTGGCCGCACCCATTCCTTTCCACATTGTCTGTGGCTGGTTCCTGCTACGATGGCAGAGCTGAGTGGTTATAACACAGACCGTAGGGCCCACAGAGCTGGAAATGTTTACTCTCTCGCTCTTTAAGGAAGAGTTTGCCGAGCCCTGGACTGGACAAGGACAGGCTGTCAGAGACTACAGGTGGCCAGTGTTAGAACCGCTTTCTTACATCTGTTGTTAAAACACAACATGTGACCTTGAAGGAAAGGGTCACCTGCCCCTTGGGAAGGGTGTGAGCAAAGAGCTCTAGGCTGGGAATCAGAAACATGGACCCTCAACCATGTCCTGTGCAGCCTCAGGAGGTCTCTTAGCTTTTCTGGACCTCAGTTTCCCCATCTGTATCATTAGTATAATACACGCCATGAGGCTCCAGCAGGATAAAGTAGAGGCAGAGGCTTCAAGGTGGAAAAGCACGATGCAACTGAAACGTTTGCTCGCCCCACAGAGAAGCTGTTCAGGGTGATGATACCTTTGACCTGTGAAAACACTTGGGCCTCGTGTTTTATCTCATCCCTAGAGTGCTCCTGGCGGGGGGTGCCAGGAGCACTGGGGCCTGCCACCTGCCGGGGCCTCATCCCAGCTCTCATCCCAGTTCGGGGGCCCAAGGAACCCCTAGGACCCGTTGTCCAGCAGCCTGTTTCACAGGCCAGTAGCCTGAGGCTCAGGCTTGCCCGTGACCTGACCCTTCCCCCTACGTGTTCCTATTCACAGTGCAGGACCTGGACTGCTACACCACCGTGGCCCAGCTCTGCCCATATGAGAAGCCGGGGACCCACTGCCCAAGGTAAGGCTCCCTGGCATCTGGATTGGCAAACATGGGGGCCGAGAGAAGAAGGACCAGGTTGGGTTGCGGTCCCTGCCCGGAGCCACGCACAGCTGAGTTCTAGACGTGGCCCTGGTGTGTGTCCGCCCAGGAAGTCAGTCGCTTTGTGCTCCGAGTCAAGGACCCACTTGGCCTCTCCCTGAGACCACTCGTTCTCAACCCTGGCTGCACATTGGAATTGCCTGAGAGGCATTAAAAGAACAAATCCCAGTCTCCGGGCGTGGCCCAGCAGGACATGCACATCTTTAGAAGCTTCTGGGTGAGCCCCGTGTGTAGCCAGGCCCCAGGGCCCTGCTCTGGGAACTTAACTGAAGAGATGACTTTGCCCTTTTAGATGTCACCTCCACTCGAAGGAGAGAGTATTTGACTTCATTTGCCACCAAGCTCTTCCCAAGCCCCCCAGACAGACCTTGGGACCTGTCATTCTTGGCCTCTTAGGTCAGTAGAGAACTGTGGAAGCTGGGTGCCACTGGTCCCCTTGGAATCAGCTCTTTGATTCTTGTACTTGATCTGTTATGCTTTCTATGGGTCCCTTTAGAACTAGCTCGTTAAAACTCAGCTTTTTGGAGGTATAATTTACACACAACAAAATCCACCTGTTAAAAGTATACAGTTCGATGTGTTTGACAAATGTACACCACGATCCAGGCAGAGAACATTTTCAGCACCCCAGCAGGTTCTCTTGTAGTCCCGCCCCCCTCCCTCCAACTCCCACCCACATCCCTGCCAACCACTGACCTCCTTTCTGTCCGTATAATCGTGCCTTTTCTGGAATCTCATATACATGGAGCTGTCACAGCACGGAGACTTGTGTATCTGGCTTCTTCCACTCTGCACAGTGCTTTGCGATTCCTCTGCGTTGTTGAGTGAATCGGTGATTTGTTTATCCTTTCATATGGCCAACTGGCGGGCGTTCCATTCTGTGGATGTACCGCAATCTGTTTGTCTAAGGAGTGGGTTTTCCATGCATCTGCCCAAACCTGAATTGGCTGAGCTTTGGGAGGATGGTGCATCAGAACAAAAGAAGGGGTATCTCCAGCGTACCTGTTAGATCCTGTCAGAAGCCGGGTTGTGTAGCTCTGAGATTCCACAAGCTGTGCGGCATGGCCAAAACAAAAACAAAACAGAAACCTAACAGGTGGAGAACCCCGAGGTGTGAGCAGGGAAGAGCCCCGGGAGGGGGCCAGTGAGGGGACCAGATGGGGTTCCTGAATCCTCCCCTTTGCTACTCACAAGCCAGAGGGCTTCCGGCTGCCATTTTGGCTCCTTGGTCCCTGGGCTCCAGCCCATGGTGTACCTGTTCCGGATAAAGACAAAAGACCTTTGTTTAAGTAAAGCTCATACTCTTTCCTGGTGTGAGAGATTCCAGTTTGAGGCCCTCTCCTCATCCCCTATGGCAGGGATGTGCTGACTGACACAGCAGTGAGCTGACCCTTCCTGCCCCGGGTTATCAGTGCCCCCTGCCTGGAATATTCTGTGGCTCATGGAGGTGAAGGCCTCCACCCTTTCCTCCCCTACACAGGGAAGTGGCCTTCCAAAAAATCTATTGATCGTAATCTCCATAATGTAGCCACAGTATGAACCAGCCAACATCCAAGAATGGGAGGAACAACCCCTTACAATCCCATACTCCCCTCTCTTAGATTTGTATTTCCTTTCACCTTGCTGTTTGTACATGTCTTGTCGTATGGCTTTTTTTTTCCATAAAGATATTCCATTTTATTAATAAGTGACTGGTCAGAAAAAAGAAACAGAAAGCATGCATTACTAAGGTACACTGAGTAAACCAGCAATTTTAATCAAGTAATCAACCAGCAAATGACCCAAAAACCTTTAATTCCTTTCATTTTAGTTACAGTTTTTAAAATTTTTATTTATTTATTAAAAAAATTTTATTGGAGTATAGTTGATTTACAGTGTTGTGTTAGTTTCAGGTGTACAGCTAAGTGAATCAGTTATACATATATATATATATATATATATCTATATCTATATATATATATATCTATATATATCTATATATATATATATCTCCACTCTTTTTTAGATTCTATTCCATACAGGCCATCACAGAGTATTGAGTAAAGTTCCCTGTGCTATACAGTAGATCCTTATTAGTTATCTATTTTATATATAGTAGTGTATATATGTTGATCCCAATCTCCCAATTTATGCCTCCCTGTATGGGGTTTTAAAATTCTATATGCACTTTTAAGGAAGAATATCTTTTTATCACTGCTAGGGTAGGAGAGGCGTATTTTTTTCTTAAAGAGTAAACCGTGTGGTAGTTGCCTTTCACCTAAGTACTTAAATCTTGACGTTCAAATAAAGAGGGCCAAACGTAGGGTAGATAGATAGTGGGAAGCAGCCGCAGAGCACAGGGAGATCAGCTCGGTGCTTTGTGACTGCCTGGAGGGGAGGGATGGGGAGGGTGGGAGGGAGGGAGATGCATGAGGGAGGGGATGTGGGAACAGATGTATATGTATGACTGATTCACTTTGTTATAAAGCAGAAACTAATAAAAAAAAAAGGAAAAAAAAAAAAAAAAGAGGGCCAGCTGCTTTTCTCAAGAAATTTTGTTTTCTGCTGATTATAACCATCCCCTAAATGCTTCTTGTTTTCCAGAGTTCATTGTCCGGCGCACTGCAAAGATGAGCCATCCTACTGGGCTCCCGTGCTCGGAACCAACATCTATGCAGACGTGAGTATTCTGGCCTTTTCAGCTGCCACCCCACAAAAACCACATTCCAAGGTCTGGACACCAGAAACTTGAGATCCCATTCCTGTGTCTCTAGCTAAATTTAGATCACTCATTTTTGCTACCATTGCCCTAGTTTCTCCATTTACAGAAATCTTTGAACTTCCACCAATGTGTGCTAATGAATACAGACACAGGTATACCTCCTCGTACACAGGTGGCTTCAGAGTTTGGTAAATTGAATTCTGCTTCTTTACTGACATGCTTTTTTCATGTGAAGGCTTCCGTGCATCACACACTTCATTCCCCCAGATATTTAATAACCTTTCTGGCTCTCCTGATGCATTTATAGCTATTCATCCACTCTACTCACTGCGTTTCTTTGTGGCTGTGTACACACTGAGCTAAGAGCACATAGAAGAAAATACAAACTACCTCCAATTTACTACTTGTCAATAACCACTCTTATTATATTGGAGTCTTTTCTTCCATTTTTCCCTCCTAACCTTAGCAAGGAAGCTTTAGCCTGATTTTTCTTTTTCTTTTCCTTTTTTAAAATTTTTATTGAAGTATAGTTGATTTACAGTGTTATGTTAATTTCTACTGTACAGCAGAATGACTCAGTTACACATATATATTTTCATATTCTTTTCCATTATGGTTTTTCACAGGATATTGAATATAGTTCCCTGTGCTATACCGTGGGACCTTGTTGTTTATCCATCCTATATATAATAATTTAGTTATAGCATAGGCTGACGTTCCTGAAGTGAATCCTACAGAAAGCAGTCTGCTCCCTCTGGTGGTCCAGGCTTTAGGGACATGGTGACCCAGAGATGTGACTGTGGTCACAGTTCTGACCAACAGACTATTTGATCTTTTTTTGGTTTTTTTTTTGCGGTACGCGGGCCTCTCACTGTTGTGGTCTCTCCCGTTGCGGAGCACAGGCTTCGGACGCACAGGCTCAGTGGCCGTGGCTCACGGGCCCAGCCGCTCCGCGGCATGTGGGATCTTCCCAGACCGGGGCACGAACCTGTGTCCCCTGCGTTGGCAGGTGGACTCCCACCCACTGCACCACCAGGGAAGCCCTATTTGATCTTCTTGACAAGTTGTTTATCTCTCTGTAGAATGAGCCAGAGCTGGGATTTTCTAGTCCAGGAAATCTAGATTTAAAAGTCCATGATGAGATCAGCATCGCTCATCCCCAGCTGACTTTTTTTTTTTTTTTTTTTTTTTTGGTACACGGGCCTCTCACTGTTGTGGCCTCTCCCGTTGCGGAGCACAGGCTCCGGATGCACAGGCTCAGCGGCCATGGCTCACGGGCCCAGCCGCTCCATGGCATGTGGGATCTTCCCGGACCGGGGCATGAACCCGTGTCCCCTGCGTTGGCAGGCGGACTCTCAACCACTGCGCCACCAGGGAAGCCCCATTTGATCTTCTCGCCAAGTTGTTTATCTCTCTGTAGAATGAGCCAGAGCTGGGATTTTCTAGTCCAGGAAACCTAGATTTAAAAGTCCATGATGAGGGGCTTCCCTGGTGGCGCAGTGGTTGAGAGTCCGCCTGCCGATGCAGGGGACACGGGTTCGTGCCCCGATCCCGGAAGATCCCACATGCCGTGGAGCGGCTGGGCCCGCGAGCCATGGCCGCGGAGCCTGTGTGTCCGGAGCCTGTGCTCCGCAACGGGAGAGGCCACAGCAGTGAGAGGCCCGCGTACAGCAAAAAAAAAAAAAAAAAAAAAAAAGTCCATGATGAGATCAGCATCGCTCATCCCCAGCTGACATTTTTGCTCAGCCTTCAGTTTTACTGTTCTCCCTCACCCACGACCATCACCTTCACCCCCATCTGCCTTCATTTATTCTGGATTCCTGTAAACGTGAGCTCACTGAGTTCTGCAAAGTCAAAGCAACCTTTGTGGCTACCTGCCCCCCACTCCCATCTTTTTTTCTTTCCCGATTAAATAAGTTTTTTTTTTCTCCTTGAAAGCTGCTAATTCAAAATTGAGTTCTAAAAGTTTAGTGAAGGAGTAAAATAATGTATATCAATTGTTATAGTAAATGTTTGAGCCCAAATCTGCTACTAAAAGACAGCATCTTCGATTTTCAAGTGCTTGAAGTATAAAGGGATGAGCAAAATGATTCCAGCAAAATACAAAAAAACAGACAGATAAAGCAGGAGTGGCAATATTGCTATCGGAGGAAGTGGAATTTAAAGTTAAACTTACTGAACGGGACAAGACAATTCGTTATGCAGTGGCACAAAAGGTACAATTTATGAAGATATGAAAATCAAATGTGTCTGCTCCAAACAGTGTAGCAGCTAAACGTATAAAGAAAAAAAGAAGAAAAAGAAAAGAGAAAAAGAAAAAAAATTTTAGAAATACAAGGAGAACTTGATGAAAATTTAGTAATGTTATAAGGCTACTTTTTACTATATCTTAGGCTCTTAAAAAACACCATCTCGGGCTTCCCTGGTGGCGCAGTGGTTGAGAGTCCGCCTGCCGATGCAGGGGACATGGGTTCGTGCCCCGGTCCGGGAAGATCCCACATGCCATGGAGCGGCTGGGCCCGTGAGCCATGGCCGCTGAGCCTGCGCCTCCGGAGCCTGTGCTCTGCAACGGGAGAGGCCACAACAGTGAGAGGCCCGCGTACCCAAAAAAAACAAAACAAAACAAAACACCATCTCTAGGTATTGTTATCCCCATCTTACAGAGAAGGAAAGTGAGGCTCAGAATAACCTGCCCCAAATTACACAGCTAGTACATGGCAAAGGCGAGATGCAAATGAGGGTGTAGTTTGCCTTAGGGTCTGTTCTTTCCCTACCCTGTTCTGCCTTGTTTGAATGCACCCACACTCATAAATACACAGGTGTGAACAGGCCTGTTTGTGAAAACCTGTAAACAGTCTCTTACTTCTTCACTAGGGTTTTGAGCTTTTGGAAGCACTGTGCTCATGACAGGGCTTGGCACACAATAATTGTTCTATTCATGTTTGTTGAAAGAATAAATCAGCAAAAATACTACAGTAGTCAGTGCTTAAACAGCTCTTCAGAGAATAAAAGAAGGAAGGAAGAAAGGGAGAAAGAGAAAGTTACCTCCATTTCAGAGGTTCTTTTCTGGCCTTGGTTTCTAGGTCACTCTGTATTCTGGGAAATGATGATGCCTTTTGGAAAATGTCTGTTTAGCTGAGAGATTTATTTTGGGAGAGTTGTCTCCAGACCTTCGAAGGGCCTAATAGCGCCTGCAGTTCCCGCCTGCTCCCCCGGAGTGCATTAGCTGGCAGGGCCCGTACTTTGTGGTGAGCTGCAGGCAGGAGAAGCAGCAGGGTGTAGCCTACGAACGAAGTCTGGGTCAGAAGATGCAAACTGAAGCCCCAGCTGTGACATTTACCAGTCGTGGGATGGTGGACAGGCCTTTCCCTGCTCTGAACCTGAGTTTTCTTATCTGTCCTATCTCCCTCCGTGGCTGGATAAATTCTCACACTCGTGCATACATCAGAATCCCCCAGAGGGCTGTTCAAACAGTTCCGGGTCCCACCCCACGCGTTTCCGACTCACGGGGTCTGGGGTAGAGCCAGAGAATCAGCATTTCCAATGAGTTCCCAGGTGACGCTGATGTTGCCGGTCTGGGACTACACGTTGAGGACCATGGGTTAGAGATGACAGTCCCTTGAGAATTTTCGATAATGGTGATGGTGATGTTGATGATTATGGTGATATTTGTCTTATTAACTAACATCTATTGAGCACTTACTGTGTGCAAGCCTGCATTTAGCCCTTGATCTTACTTAATCCTCTCGATAGGCCCTCTTAGGTTCTTACTGACCCCTGTAGAGTAGCATGCAGCTTGCTGGCTCTGGGTGGTAGTCGCAGCTCTGCTGTTTGCCAGCCCAGTGATTTGGGGCAAAAGTCAATTAACCCCTGTTAAGAGGGAATAATAATAATAATAATAAATACCTACCTTGTAGGTTATTGGGAGATTGCCATATCAATCATGTGAAACACCTAGAACTGGGCCCACCGTGGTTAATGCTCAAAAGGGTTACCGATGATGATCCTCACCTTATTAATTAATTAATTTTCTTTTTGGCTGCGTTGGGTCTTTGTTGCTGCGCGCGGGCTTTTTCTCTAGTTGCGGTGAGCAGGGGCTACTCTTCGTTGCGGTGCACGGGCTTCTCACTGCGGTGGCTTCCCTTGTGGCAGAGCACGGGTTCTAGGCGCGCGGGCTTCAGTAGTTGTGGCACGTGGGCTCAGTAATTGTGGCTCACGGGCTCTAGAGCGCAGGCTCAGTAGTTGTGGCACACGGGCTTAGTTGCTCCACGGCATGTGGGATCTTCCCGGACCAGGGCTTGAACCCGTGTCCCCTGCACTGGCAGGCAGATTCTTAACCACTGCGTCACCAGGGAAGCCCCTGATCCTCACTTTATACTGAGAAAATAGAGGCTCCGGGGGTGAAAATAGGTCATCCAAGACCACACAGCCAACACGTGGTGGGGACAGGGTTGCTGAGACCAGATCTTTGTTGATAGTGGTTGTTGATAAATATTCAGATATCGGTGTTGCCTTGGGTCCTGAGGAGAGCAAGCAGATAACTTGTACCTCTGGGGAAGAAGCAGGAGAGGAGGGGGGTGGGAAGAGGTAGGGGGAAAGGGGAGGAAAGGGTTTGTCCAGCATCAGCGGTGGAAGACGCGTGCAGTGATCGCTGGGCCCGTGCAGGGCAGAGGACCAGGCTGTGCGTGTGTGGTTTCCGTTCCCATGGCTTGATGTTATCATGGGAAACTTCTGTGCCTCTCGTGCCCAGAAATCCTCCGGGGACAGGGCAAAGGACTCTCACAGAGGCCACAACACCAAAGCGCCCACCTCCTGGCAGCCACCATCAGAGGATTTGCCTCCCCAGGCAGGCCCTGGGGCTGGTAACTCAGAGGGTGAGCAATACTGAGGGAGACAGAAAAAAATCCCAGCTCTGCCTGCCGGTGAGAAGCCCCACCCACGCTCGCTTCCACAGCTCAGCCCCGCTCGCAGCGAACTTCGAAGGATTCCACAATGATCATTTCATTTCCGAAGTCTCCCTGCCTCTCTTTTAGATGGTGGCAGATTTATTGCTGCTTAATCTTTTGGGGGCACAAACCCTTCTGAGAACTGAAAAGCTGTGGATCCTTCCTCCAGGGGGATAAAAAGGCTTCCTTGTGCTGAGAGGGTTGACCAACCATCCCAGTTTGCCTGAGATGCGGGGTTTCCTGGGCTCGATGCTAAAACCTTGAAAGTTCTTGCTGACCCTGGAGGTCCACAGAGTTATGCCTGTAGCCTCAGGGCCTCACAGACACCCCCCCCCCACCACCAAGAGTCCACTTCAGGCTAAGGAACCCTGCCCTCATCCATTTAATTTATTTACTGAAGACAAGACATGTTTGTGCGGGGTTAGAAAAACTGGCCTTCAGTTACTCAAGTCAATTAGTGGTGGAAACCAAGAAATCCAATTCTCCCGTCTTTAGCATGAGGGGGCCTTTCAACTCTGAGACTCTCCGCCTTTTAACAGCAGTATTAACTTCCCAGGGAGCAGGCAGGGCGGGGCCTTCTGCTGTGAGCGTTTTTTCCTTCTTCTGCAAAACCAGTAGCTTGTCTGGAATGACCTGGATTTTGAAGGGACGTGGCAGGAGCTGACAGTCTGGAAGGCTGTTGGGTCTGTCCCATGCTGCTTCTGTCTGCCTCTGACCCTCCCACCTCCCACCTCCCTCTTGTAAGGACCCCCTTAGATTCCACTGGGCCCACTTGGGTAATCCAGGATCCTCTCCCATTTCAAGGTCCTTAACTTAGTCACATCTGCAAAGTCCTTGTGCCATGTCAGGTCACACATCCACAGGTTCCAGGGATGAGGATGGGCATTTTGGGGGCCTTTATTCTGCCAACCGTAGAAGCACAGACTTTGCCGTCCGCCACATCTCATTTGGAATCACTGCCAAACCATGAACTGTCCGCAGGGCGTTGGCAGCGTCATCTAATCTCGCTGAGCCTGTGCTTTCTGGCCTGTAAAGTGGGAATAACAGTAGTCACCCATGTCATTGGAAGATTAAATGAGATGACAAACAAAAGGCAGCCCAGGCTGGTATTTAATAAGCTCAGAGTCGACGATAGCTCCACTTACCATGAAGGAGGCTGTGCACCCCACAGATGGATTAGCTCCACTCATGTCTGCAGCCCTGGCAACACCTGACCATCACCCAGCAAGTGTTTACAACACTCAGTCTCGGGCTTCACCCCAGAGCACTTGACTCTGGGGGTGGGAGGGATGGGAAGGGCGGGGACCTGGGCATCATCTTCACGTAAAGGTGCTGCAGGTGGCCCTGAGCTGCAGTGAGGGTGGGGACTCACTGCCAAGGCCAGTGTCAGGTTCCAGCGCAGGCCAGACGCAACGACCGTGGAAGAGGCAAGAGGGTGCTACCCACCTGGTTCTTAACCTGGAGTGTGTGTCAGGGTCACCTGGCCCTCACCTGGGGAGGTTCTGAGTCAGTAGCTCAGGGTGAGGCCCAGGAGCCTGCATCTTTAGCAGGTACCAGCCATCCCACCCCTGAATGAATTTCCCCAACTTTGGGAAATGTTGATTAGTTACTCTCAGACAGTCCAATCTGAGGACCATTTTTCTATTGGATAAGTGAAGACCCTAATGAAAGTTTAACTTGACAATTTTGTTACCCAGGAATTAGATGATTTGATGACTATTTATTTATTTATTTATTTATTTTGCGGTATGCGGGCCTCTCACTGCTGTGGCCTCTCCCGTTGCGGAGCACAGGCTCCGGACGCGCAGGCTCAGTGGCCATGGCTCACGGGCCTAGCCTCTCCGCGGCATGTGGGATCTTCCCGGATCGGGGCACGAACCCGTGTCCCCTGCATCGGCAGGCGGACTCTCAACCACTGCGCCACCAGGGAAGCCCGATTTGATGACTTTAGAAAACAACACATCCTACCCTTGCTTGAAAACCCAGTGGCTCCTCTGGCACCTGGAATGAACCCAGACCCCACCCTGTGGCCCTCACAGACCCACATGACTGGCCCCTTCTCACCTCTCCCCCTCTCCTGCCACATTCTGCTGGACTCACTGTATTCCAGCCACCCTGTCCCTCCTTCTGTACTTTGGACATGACAAGTTCATTCCCACTCCAGGGCCTTTGCACGAGCTGCTCCGTCTGCCTGGGACACTCTGCCCAGAGATATTCCCATGGCTGTGGCTGGTTCCCATGTTGTCACTCTGATCTGAGCTCAGCTATCAACATCAAGAGCAGTCTTCCCTTGTTAACCGTTCTAAAAAGGGTTCCCTCCACCAGCCATTTTATCTCATGATCTGGTTTTGTTTTCTTTATAGCCTGAGTCCCTTGTTTGTGTTTGTCCATCTCCCTTGACTCCATGAAGGCAGAGTCTTTATTTTGTTCCCCGCTGAATCCTCCTATATCCAGTACAGTGCCCGGCACATAGTAGGTGCTCAGAAAATATTTGTTGATAAAATGAACAAATGAATGAATGGATGGATGAGGCCAGGTCTCCCTGGAGAGACCACTGAGGAATCCAGGTAGCCATGGTTACTTCCTAGGCCGTGGTTACTTCCTAGGGGTTCCTTGGCCACCAGCCAGGAGGCCAAGTAACGGTTGACCCCAGCAGGGCTCCTTCACCCGAGCACCTGACCTTGACACTGATCACACCTCTTCCTGGGCTTTCAGACTTCAAGCATCTGTAAGACCGCCGTGCATGCAGGAGTCATCAGGAACAAGAGCGGGGGTTACGTGGACGTGATGCCCGTTGATAAAAAGAAGACCTACGTGGGCTCTCTCAGGAACGGAGTTCAGTCTGAAAGGTAGGGCTGCGTCCTCAGACCCTCGACACCCAAGGCCAGTGAGGGGCGTTGGAGGAGGGCCTAAGACAGTGCCCTTTAAAATATCAGAACACCCAGGACAAGCCTGTCCTTCTCTTTTCTCTTCCTTTCTTTTTTCACAGTAAGAACTTTTCTCTATGACCAGCACATGTTTTGTAGACAATTTAGAGGCATCAGATAAGCCCAAAGGAAAACAACCATCTGTTACCTCTCACCTGGGAGAGTTGCTGAGATTTTTGTTGCGTGTCCCAAAAAAGTGTCTTTTTTCTATATGTGTGTGTGCGTCCCCCTGCCCACGTCCCCAACAAAACAGTGGGATCAAATTATAGTCACACAGTGGTTATGTATAGCTACATCAGAATGTAGTTGCATTTCGTTACATAAATAAGAGCCGAGTCTGGAGTGCAACAGACCTAGGCTCTGCTTCTTACCAGCTTTGTGACCTTGAGCAGGGCACCGGAGCCTCCCTTTCCTCGCCTGTGACATGGGGATAACCACAGTCTCCACTTTAGGGGGCTATTGGGAGGCTTGATGGAAATGTTGTCTAGCTCTTATTTATTTATTTATTTATTTATTTATTTATGGCTGCGTTGGGTCTTTGCTGCTGCACGGGCTTTCTCTAGTTGCGGTGAGCGAGGGTTACTCTTCCTTGCGGCGCACGGGCTTCTCATTGCGGTGGCTTCTCTTGTTGTGGAACACGGGCTCTAGGCACGTGGGCTTCAGTAGTTGTGGCACGCGGGCTCAGTAGTTGTGGCTCACGGGCTCTGGAGCACAGGCTCAGTAGTTGTGGCACACGGGCTAAGGTGCTCCGTGGCATGTGGGATCTTCCTGGACCAGGGCCCGAACCCGTGTTCCCTGCATTGGCAGGCGGATTCTTAACCACTGTGCCACCAGGGAAGTACCCCGCCTAGCTCTTCTTGCCAGGACACCAGTCACGTTGGATTGGGGCCCACGCTAATGACCGCATTTTAATTTAATCACCTCTTTGAAGTCCCTGTCTCCCAAGTACAGTCATATTCAGAGGGTACCGGGGACTAGGACTTCAACAGATAAACTTGGGGGGGGCCACAGTTCACCCATACCAGAGGGGAATGCTGAAGATTTTATATTTGAGGGACCGCTTTAGAAAAGGAATGTAAAATCAAGAATAGAATACAAAATTTGTTGGGTCCCTTGAAGCCTGGGCTTTCACGGCTCAAGGGAACTTCTCGGCTGTCCCCACCCTCCCAGCCTCCTGGGGCGCTTTGAGCCTCAGCATGGTGCTTCCCAGGTATGGGAAGACCCTGCAAAATCAAGTGACACAGAATCCCAGGGTTCTGAGCTAGAGTTAAGAGCTTCTGCATTTTCTCCTTCAAAGTTTGCAACCTCTGTTTGGGAAAAGTGTAATGAAGGGAAATTCCATTGATTTAATGGGAGGGAAATGAAGCAGCTGATTAGGTGGAATTTCCTGGCCAGGCTGGAAAGAAATCCCAGGATACCAATCTCTTGAGCTCTTTGTGCCCCTTTAAGAGAAACTGTCTTGGTGAGAAGCTGGTAGGCTGGGCTTTGTTTTCTATTCCCACCTTAGAGGGAGAAGACCCCAGCAGCTGCCACCCCCATCCCAGGGCTGGGACACAGGTGGGTGTCTGGGGAGGGTTAGGGACTGAGAGGGGCTCCCCGAAAGTGTCTTCTTCCCCACTGTTAACTCCCCCGCCACCTGTAGCTCTCTCTGCCCAAAGGACCCGCCCAAATTGCGCTGGCATTATAAGTAGAGTGGCCCCTTGGTATCTGTGGGGCCTTGGTTCCAGGATCCCCCAAAGATACCCCAATCTGCGGATGCTCAGGTCCTTATATACAGTGTCAGAGTACAGGAGGCTGTCTACATCCACGGACTCCACAGCCGCGGATGACTGAATCGTGGGTGCGCGGATGCCGAGCCCGCGGATACGGAAGGCCGACTGTATCTTCTTCCAGGCGGCCTTTCCCAGGCCCCAAGGTGGCTGATGCCCACCGCACTATTCAGAAAAGTTTTAGCGAGTGGAGATTCTGCTCCCTTCCTTCTCGAACCCTTTCCCCCTGAGTAGGTCCTGCGTGCTGAAATCTGTGGTGATGTCTGGGTGAGTTTCCCAGGCTTTGGAGGGGAAAATGATAGCACCTACCCCTGGGGTGGTGGTAAAACAGTGGGTCTCCAAGTGGCTCCCAGGCCAGCAGCATCCAGATCAATGGGGGCTTGCTAGAAAAGCACATTCTGCGGCCCACCTCAGACAGACCCTCGGGAAACAGGCTGGGCAGTCTGCGTGGATCTGCCCTCTGGGAGTCCTGATGCCCACTGGAGGGTGAGAGCGGCTGCTGTGAGGGTGATGCAAGGGTGACCACGTCCCTGGCACACAGTCGGCACTGTCCATGATTCTGAGAGTGTGTGATGAAGAGTCATTGATTTACTACGTATTCAGGGTGGCCTGGACCGGTGCTAGGATCCGTGGGCACCAGGATGATAGAGTCCGCCCTGCACGTACAGAGGGAAGAGGCCAGGCCAGGAGGGCACACAGCGTCCGATGGCGTTTGCGAGCCCGCTGCGCTGCTCACCAGCTGGGTGTCCTTGGGCAGGCAGTCTCTCCACGCTTCGGTCCCTCCTCTGTCAGTGGCTACTGTGAGGATTAAATGAGACAGTATGTGCAAAGCACTCCCCCAGTGGCTCTGAGTAAGTGTCCGATAGATCCGCTGGCCTCGTTGCTATGACATAACCTCTAAGGCCTGTTGCAAACCTCAAGACGCTATGGTTCTTTTCACATAGGGGCAACTAACTCGATTGTAGGAAAGAACCTACATGGATTATCTTCTGGACAAGGGCAAAAGCATCCTACAGGAATTATTTTTTTGCCCTGGCATCCATCCTTTCCACCTGCACTCACCCATCAGGTGGCATATGCGTGGTGAGCCCTTACGATGTCCCAGGCACTGGGACCTAGCAGGGAACACACAGGCTGATCTCTGCCCTGGTGGGGCTTATCATCTAGTTGGGGGACAGACCATGCAGAAATGACAACATCAGTAGCAGGGCACAAGCATCATGGCTATGGAGGGAGGTACCAGGGAGCTGAGTACACCAAGCGGTGCCCCATCTTACTCTCTGGAGGTGCCTCCCTGGCGACGTGGCTCCTGCAGAGACATCTGGATGCCCCAGGCAGGGCCATGCCCCATCCTCCCCTTGTTTAGATGGGACCTCAGTGGCCCTCTGCGTAGAGACGAGGGCTGAGAAATTTCCCCAGAGCCTGTTCCCATTACGAACTCTGGGAACCCAGCCTGGGGCTGGAGGGTGGCTCTGTCCCCAGTGTCTGCTGAGACCCTGGAGTGGTCACAGCAGTCCCAAGGGAGATGTGGACACTGGACATATAGCAACCCGTTCACAGCAAGCTGCGTTCTAAATTTAGGGAATCCTTCAATCCATCAAACAAACAAACAAAACCTCCTATACAGAATTCTCAGGACACGGGCCAAAAGTTGTTTCTGCTTCAGAGTGACTTTGGTTTAGCAATTGTCTGTTTTTAGAAGAGGATTTCCTGAAAGTTTTGAAAGATGACCATGCAGAATTGGGCTAATGTAAGAGGACAGGCACTTTCTCTCTCACGCATGTGCCCATGAAGGAAGGGAAGGAAAAGGGGTGTGGAAGAGCTTCAGATGTTGGGACCAGGGTTTGTCCAGATGTTCTCGGAAAGAAGCTGGACATTGGGATGAATATCAGTTGAGGATTTTTTCTGAGACCAGGACCTTTTTTTTTTTTTTTTTTTTGCGGTACGCGGGCCTCTCACTGCTGTGGCCTCTCCCGTCGCGGAGCACAGGCTCCGGACGCGCAGGCTCAGCGGCCATAGCTCACGGGCCCAGCCGCTCCGCGGCACGTGGGATCCTCCCGGACCGGGGCACGAACCCCTTGTCCCCTGCATCAGCAGGCAGACTCTCAACCACTGTGCCACCAGGGAAGCCCCCAGGACCATTTGTTAAGGCAGATTTTACAATGAGATTGGGAAATATACCACACAATGACAGATAACATCCTTGGTCACTTGGTTTTAACAGATTTACAGAGGTTGATGGTATATATGTGGATGGACCTTTATCCAAATAGTAGACTCACTGAACTAGCATTTCTGGGGCAGCTCCTGTGTACTGGGCACTGTCCTCGGGGCTGGAGCCATGGCAGGGACGGAAGAGACAAAAATCTTCATCCTCAGGGGCCTCCGTTTACTGCGGCATGTCCCAGACGCGTGCCGCGAGCCACATATGGGATTTTAAAGTTTCTAGTAATCACAGTAAAAAGAAACAGAAGGGAGAATTTAGAGTATATTTCATTTAATCCAGTGTATCAAAATATTATCTTCAATACGTATGAATAGAAGAAGTATTGATGAGAAACTTGCGCTCTCCTTTATTCATAAAGGAGACCTACCGGGTATTTGCACACAGAGCACGTCTCAGTTTGGGCGAGCTGCATTTCAAGCACTGGATAGCCACTGTGAGCTCCTGGAGTCTCGAGGGTTGGGCGTCTGAAAATCTCTTGACATGTCCAGAAACTCTGGGAAGCAGAAACCATTGAGCTGTTAGTTCCAGACCGAATGAGCTTAGCACTCTCCCCCAGGCCGGCTGGACCCAGGCTGCACTGGTTTCCTCTGCCATCTCCGTCCCTCCCTGTACCCGCTTCCCAGCGCTCTTAAGATCTGTACACACATTAGCTCATCTCGTCCTCCCAACAGCCCCATGCGGCAGGGACCACAGTTTATCAGTAAGGAAAGGGAGGCACAGAGAGGTAAAGCAACTTGCCCAAGGTCACTCAGCCAACAAGCAGCAGGGCCAGGACTTGAACCCAGGACGCCTGCTCCAGCACCCATGCTTGTCACCAGCACACAGGACTCCTCACAGTAGCCAAGTCGTTGACCTTGGGACACAGGCCCTTCCTAGAAGGGGTTGGGGTGAGCCTTACAGTCCTAAGGTATACTTGTTTGTCACCCTAAAAATATTTATTAGAAAAGAAATACATACTTATTATTTAAATAATATGTCTAGGGATTAGAAAAAAAAAGAGTTCCTGCAGGCACCCCATTAACCTCTGTGAACTGCTTATTTAGAGCTCTTCCAGGCCTTTTTTTCCCCCTGGGCAACACACATAAAAATGAAAATGGAGATTATGTATACACCCTGCTCTGAAATTTTTTTCTCTAAAAAATATTTCAGATTTCATGAAATAAGATGAAGAGGTTTGATGATTCCTTGGGGATTGGGCTTTTGTGTGGATAACTTGTTCATTGCCGTGCATGTACCCACCGTTCTCCTGATGGGTGACGGTATCCGTGGGGCTTTGAGCGCCTGCTAAATGCGAGGCACTGACTCAGATGCTTTCCCTGGATAAGCTCATTCACTTCCTACCGGGTCCCTGAGGAGGGGGTACTTTTATGGACCCTGTTTACATACGTGGGAAGTGAGACTCAGAGAAATAGATTAACCACCCCAAGGTCCAACAGATAAGATCTGAAACTGTGTCCGACTCTTGAATTTTCCTGGAAGATCAGTGGAGGGTGAGACTGGGGGAGAACAGGGTTAGAATCTTAAAAAGAAAAATTGTATATGTATGTATAACACACACACATATATAAATACAAATATGTACGTGCATACATATAAGTGATATTAATAATAAACAAGATATTGCACATTTAAAAGCCAGAAGAGCGATACTCTGCCATCCTTTTTTTTTTTTTGCGGTACGTGGGCCTCTCACTGTTGTGGCCTCTCCCGTAGCGGAGCACAGGCTCCGGACGCGCAGGCTCAGCGGCCATGGCTCACGGGCCCAGCCGCTCCGCGGCATGTGGGATCTTCCCGGACCGGGGCACGAACCCGTGTCCCCTGCATCGGCAGGCGGACTCTCAACCACTGAGCCACCAGGGAAGCCCACTCTGCCATCCTTTTATCGCTGGGTTCCATGACTCCATGGGGTCAGCGGCCAACCAGTGGATGACCCCTCCGTCCCTCCCAGGACAGATGGCTGGCTGTCCTCTCTCTTTAATCCAGTCTGTGTTGTGTGCTGCCGCACGCCGATCAATTCCTGCCTGAGTAATTTTCACCGGCAGGAGTGAGCCTCCAGGACGCAGCCTTATGCCTTGCAGCTCCTGGAGGACCTGCAACTTCCCGCCTCCGAGGGGCTCCCAGCCTCTGAGTCCCCCGACTGCGATGCGGGGTTGGCCAGCGTGGTCCTCAGGGATGGCATGGCCACAGCCCACCCATTTAGGATAAGGGTTAGGAAAGGGTCCCAGAGCATCGACAGACCTGCGTCCACCTCCCAGCTGTACCTGGAACAGGCGTTGGATTTGGGGCAAATCACATCCCCTCTCAGAGCCTTGGTTCCCTCTCTGTAAGTGGAAGGAGCCCTAGATATCTCGTGCAGGGCTGTGAGGCATGGACGGGGTAAGATTACTTAAAGGATGGAGGCGGCGTCTGGGGTATGGTGGTGTGTGTGCCGGGTACAGCTGCTGGCACGAAGAGTTGAGCCCTGGAGCCGAGGGCAGGGTGAGTGGCCATCAGAAGCCTGCAATCACTCACCGGGACTGGGCTGGTGACACCGCCCGAGGCTGCAGACACTCGACCTTTCCCAGAGCACCCATCCCAGCTCATCCAGTAGGTCAGCGACCCTTGGGCACTAAGTCAGCCTAAGGGGATGCCCCAGAAGCTTCTCAGTCCAGCTGAGGTTCTCTCCCAGTTCTGCGAGGGGATTTTTGTGCTGGTTTTCCCTCCCTTCCATCCATCCCGCCCTTCCTCCCTCCCTCTCTCCCTCCCTCTCTCTTCCTCCCTCTCTCTTTCTTTCTTTCCCTTTCTCTCCTTCTCCCTTCCTTTTTTCCCCCCTACTTTTCGTAATAAGATTAGAGAAACTTCAAGAAATAGCGAAAATAATATTAAGAAATTACTATCATGGGACTTCCCTGGCGGTCCAGTGGTTAAGACTCCGTGCTTCCACTGCAGGGGGCAAGGGTTCGATCCCCGGTTGGGGAACTAAGATCCCGTGTGCCACACGGTGTGGCCAAAACATTTTTTTAAATTAAAAAAAAAGAGAGAAAAGAAATTACTATCATGGAAAACCCCATAGCCAGAAACACCCACTATAAACATTCTGGTATGTTCCCTTCCAGATTTTTTCTGTTTACACACTAACAGCTTATTTCTTATGTGTTTGTTTTGTTTTTTGTTTTTGTTTCTACAAAAAAAAGGGATCAGACTCTCTGCATCGTTCGGTTCATTATTTTTTTTTCAATCGGCAACAGGTTGTGAGTGTCTTTCCGACATTTCCAATGCCTGACATAGCCATGCTGTCATTTCTGTGGCTCCACGCTATTCCATTGTGTGGCCAGACCATCGTTTCTTTACCCAGATGACTGACATCTGGGTTGTTTCCTTTTTTTCTTTTGCTCTTGCAAACAGCACAGCAAAGAACATCTTTGCACAAGCCCGTGTGCTTTCCCCACACTTTTCTTAGGTAACTTCCTTTTATCAGAGTAGCCACAGCTACCAAATCGACTTCTTTCTGGGATGCACAGTGTGTCTCTCTCCTGTTGATACCCTGCCCCCTAGGGCTGAGAATAAAATCCTCGCCCCTTACCGGGCAGTCCACACCTACCACCACCCCACCCACTTCTCCAACCTCCTGGTGCATCACCCTCCTTGTCACAGCAGTGCCTGTCACTAGCCTTCTCTCTGTTCCTGGATACCAAGATCTCGCCTCAGGGCCTTTGCACCTGCCGGTATCCAACCCCAGACCCTCCCAGCTCCTATACCTCCCATGGCTGGGCCCGCACGTCGTTCAGACCTACATACAAATGCCACCTGCCCGAGGAAGCGTCCTCCTGCTGTTGGGTCTCCAGTAGCCCTCCTCCCCGATCTAATCTGATCCCGTCACCCTGTGCTGTTTTCCTCCCAGGACCCACCACTGTCTGAAGTTATTGTATTTCTCACACATATTTAGCTGTTGATCTTCCACCCCCCAGACTGTATAAGCTCCATGAAGGCAAGCATCCCATCGGTCTGGTTAACCCTGTGTCCCTGACACCCAACTTGATGCCTGTACATAGTAGGTCTTCAGTCAACACTGGTTGAATGACAGACAAAATGCTGAGTTCAGCTATTTGTTCAGAACTGCTTGTAGGAGTTTTAATGCCCATTACGAAAATTGTTCAATATCTTTTAGAAAATTCATCCAGTACCTTTTGTGAAAATTGTCCAGAAATGCTGTGCCAATTTACATTCCTTTTCGACACCTGTGGGAGCTACAAACTAGGCTAAAAAGAGTCAGAGGGCAAGATTTAAAAAAGGAGATTATTTTATAATTTATGTGATCACACTTGTTTTTCATCAGACACACACAACTGGCAACTTTTCTAGCAGAACTAGAGCTCAGTAAATGTTTGAAGCTTGAACAATAGGGACCCCCCCCCCCCGGCCTTGCCTGAAGCAGTGGAAGGGACCACAGCTGGTGTCACATGACACCTAGTCCGCCAGCTGTGTGATGTGTTGAGAAATCCACACCCGGTTCAGCGGGGCCTGCTCGTGCCTTCCGGGTGGGCCAGTTGTTCAATGGGGATGCTTGGTAGGACTGGGCAGGACCTCCAGGAACCTTAGGGGACCAACCTGGACGACAGCCTGAGTGGCCCCTTGTCCCTGGGTTGTCGGGGGGCCCTGTGCGTGGAGGCACCCACTGCCCCGTCTGTAGAATTGCTGGTAGTGAGTCAGCATCAGAAAGCCTGTCAATGGTCCCCAGTGTGGCTTTACCCACCACGTGGGACAGCTGAGTGCCTCGTAGCTCCGGGTGATTCTCCCAGACTAGTCATTTGGGCAGAGGACCCAGGGAAATCCTGTAGCCCAGAGGCCTGAGGAGGGCCCTGGAATCTGAGCTTTCGAGAAACGAGCGGGGCAGCCCGGGGTCACTCCACAACTGGATTGTGGAGATGATTGCACTAGCCCCGCCCCCCCCAATCACTAAAAATCATTGAATTGTACACTTCAGAAGTGTGAATTTCATGGCATGTTATATCTTAATGAAGTTTTGGTTGGTTTGTTTGTTTGTTGTTTTTTAAAGGCGTTCAGTTAGCTAAAGGGTTTAGCTCCTATCTTGAGTGGGTGGTTTTTACTGGCTGTGTTGACCTTGCAGAAATTTAATTTCTCCTTTGCCTGCAAAATAGGAATACTAATTGCTCTTCATCGGAAGGAGGTAAAGGCGTATAGAAAATCCTTTGCACAATATCTGAGCCCAGTCGGATCGGTGTGCCCATTTTAGTAACAGGAGCACGTGCATTATTGTTATAATGCCATCCTATTCATCGGTCAAGCAGGTGGCCACTCTCTGGGTTGACAGGTGGTACCAAAAACCAGGCAGAAGTCTTGGAGGCTGGGTTCAGTTCAGGCAGACGGGGGCCAGCAAATTCCAAGTTAACGACCCTGACCTCAGTTGAGACCCAGGTGCATCTGCAGAGGCAAAGGGCTTTGCCGGCTGCTCCCGGCTGGGGCATTCTCTGCTCCCAACAGCTTGGCCAACTGTCCCTCGGCCATGCTTCTTCCACCGCAGGGACTTGGGGACACCCAGTTCCCCCCACCTCCCTGCTCCATCCCTGCAGATCTTTCGGTAACATGTGCTCTCCCTTCTTTTTCAGCTTGAGGACCCCTCGAGATGGAAAGGCCTTCCGGATCTTTGCCGTCAGGCAGTGAGCTTGCAGGGTCGGGGAGAAGGGGGCGTCTTCGAGAGGGCTTCGGGGGTTCGCTTTTTATTTTTATTTTGTCATTTGGGGGGTGGGCCGGGGATATGGAGAGTCAGGAAACTTCCTTTGATTGGCGTTGCGTCCCATCCACCGTGCCTTGGTCTCAGCTCCACACAGGGGAGCATCCTTAGGGTCCTGAGCAGACAGCCGGTGACCATGCTGCTGAGGCCCGGGGGTCTCCCCCTGAGAGGTGTTCTTCTGTGGATGGAGAGAGGATTCCAGAGGATTTGGAGCTGATGCTGCGAGGCATTCAGGGGTGTGGGAAGGGGCGAACTGAGAACGCTCAGGGGAGTTTCAGGGATGGAGTAGAAGGTAGCTATTTAAAACATTAAAAAACCCAGGCCGTCCCCACCAATGGAGAAAAATGGGTTTCATGTTTGCTGGTCAGACAAACGGGCCGGAACAAGGGGACTCTGCCCTGGCATCTGTCCTGTTCCCGTCCTGCTCTGTGCAGGCTGGTTCTATACACAGCAGTGCTGGTTTACTTCGAGTTCAGCCGTAACTCCAGAGATGTATCTTGTCTTGGTCCTTCCCTTCGTCCACGTGGCCCATCTCTTTGCTGCCGTGACCTTTGGTCTCACTGAGGACTAATGAACCAGGACCCTTTCTTGATCCCCTCCCTGCTGTGGTTCACGCCCTGCCCAGACTGGTTTCTGTGTCTCCCACCAGGGTCTTTGCTTGGCAAACAGTTCTGTTTGCAGCCCACTTTTTTCTTTCCAACTCCTTGTCTCTGTGGGTTCCACTGAGATGTCTAAGAACAGCCAAAGAAGGGCTGTTTTGTCGCTGCCTTTAAAAAATGGCCTTGAATTGTGCAGATTTCCCATCCGTCGGATGACCTATTTTTTTAGCAATGAGAGGAATGGTTTCATTCCTCAGTACATTCCTCGCCGAGGTTAGCAGCTCTGGGAAGAGGGACAGCCTGCCGTTATGAAACCATCCTGCGGCATAACAGCAAGAGATGGTAACACACTTGAAGGATTTCTCTTCCTATTTTTGTGAAACAGTTCTTGCCAAATGTTCCTGAGGCTCCGAGGAGTGCGGTGCTCTCTGGCTGCCATCACTGTACAAAACTTCATCATCAGCCTAGACCCAAAACCCACAGTGAAATAAAATACCCTTTTGTAAATAGCATTTCTTTGCAGAAGGTAAAATTCCACCCTCCTCCACCAGGCTGGCCGGTAGATCACTTTTGTGGATGCTGATTTCAAAGTTGATTTCACTCTCCGTCAGAATATTTCAAAGGCAAAAGAACTAGCAGAAAGTTTAAAACGAACAAAAAAACAAACAAAACCTAAGATAGTCTGGACAAGGAACTCCACCTGGGGAACCAAGTTGGTGTGTTGTTTCAGGGCAACCCTAATTAGTGAAGAAACAGAAGGTAAATAGCTTTCCCCCCTCCCACCGAAGGAGTTTGTAAAAGTAATGAAACTCTTAGCTTGACCGAGCTGAAATGAGCAGGACTGTGTTTTTGCTTCGTGCATTGTGGCTTCTTATAATTCATAAGTACTGACTGTTCGACTCCAAATGTCAGCGCGGAAGAATTTGGTCAGACTGTCAGATACCGCGTCTAGTTCCTGCCAAAGAACCCTCTGGATGCTAGGTATTATGCTGTCGGACTTTCGCTTGTCACCAGGCTTTTATGTCTGTGGCCACGTCCAGACTGCAAACTTGGGTTTTTAGAATTAGTGACGGTCCCGGGGAATTTCAGTAGGTTTGCTTTTGAAGCATCCTGCCGGAGGAAGAATCTGAAACGTCCAATATGAGTGGACACTCTCATTTTGAAATAAAATTCCCGAGTTCGTCATTAACCGGCCCGTCTAATGGGCTAGAAACTCCTCGCCCAGAACCAGACCTTGCTGTCTTTTTCACCTTCACAAACATTTTGAAACTGGAACCATTTATCTTCCGGAAATGGACACAGTGCTACAAAGTATAAGACCTTGTAATCAGGGACCCCCTTCTAATTTAGCGTGTTTAAAGGACCATCGTGCCTTCAGCACTTCACCCATAAACACATGATAACTCTGGCCAACAGTGCTACTGGGCCCCCCAAAATGAAAATTTTTGGTGTCCTGATTTGTTCCCCGTCGTGTTCTGATTTTTCATACTGTCTGTAGGCTCACTCAGCCCGCAGCTTACGTGTGTGCTTTTTTCTATGAAAAATGATGTATTTTACTACTTCCTATGTACAAAAGTTTATTGTAAATGTTGTGTGTGCTTCGCATGAACAGGGACCACGTTGCTGTCGTTTCAATAAAACTGGTTTGATTTCTAAAACGTTTCTGGGACGTATCCTTTACGGACACATCTCAACGGTTTGTGGAATAACACAATGAAAACCTCCTTGCAGGCTTGTTACTTTTTTCTACGCCACTCCTCCCAGGAACGTGGCGCTCGGGGCGTCCAGATGCTAATTGTTGCAGTATTTTCACCTGAGATGTGCGTGAATCACGTGGGGCGGGGGCGGGGCTTGTCGAAACGCAAGTTCCGGTTCCGGGTCCGTCAGGTCTGGGCTGGGGCCTGAGGGGTTGCAGTTTCCACGGGCTCCTGGTGGCGCTGAGACTGCTGACCTGCAAATCACACTCTGCGTGGTGAGTATGACAGGCTTAGCCTCATTCCAGCACCGTCCTAGTCAGCTTGGGCCGCCGCGACAAAGCGCCGCAGGCGGGGGAGCTCACACCACAGAGGTTTATTTCCCCACACTTCCAGAGGCTGGCAGTCCAAGGTCAAGGGGCCGCCGGGCTGCTTTCTCCTGAGGCCTCTCTCCTTGGCTTGCAGATGGCCACTTTCTCACTGTGTCCTCTTCTTTGTTCGAGCATCCCTGCTGTCTCTTCCTCGTCTTATAAGGACACGGGTCCTATAGGATCAGGGCCTTAACCTGTAGACTCTATTTAACTTTATCTCCTTAAAAGGCTCCATCTCCAAATACAGTCACATCAGGCGTTAAGGCTTCAACCTATGCATTTGGGGAGGGGGGACCCCAATTCAGTCCTTAACAGTCACCTTCTTCCCAGGCATCAGCCCCTTTTTGTCCAGTTGAGTCGTGTGTCCCCCTGTGTTCCAAACGCTGTCACCTACAAGCGATTTTGGGAGCTCCTTGCTGACTTCGCACCATCCACCCTCTGCCTTTTCTTTCATGCGCCTTCTATTTATAACAAGTGCGTCTCATTTTCATTGATGGCGGGGTTAGCTTTCCTTTTTTTTTTTTTTTTTGCGGTACGCAGGCCTCTCACTGTTGTGGTCTCTCCCGTTGCGGGGCACAGGCTCCGGACGCGCAGGCTCAGCGGCCATGGCTCACGGGCCCAGCCGCTCCGCGGCATGCGGGATCCTCCCGGACCGGGGCACGAACCCGTGTCCCCTGCATCGGCAGGCGGACTCTCAACCACTGTGCCACCAGGGAAGCCCTCCCAGCTTTCCTTTTTAATAAGTATATCTAAGGCTTTTTAAATGTTGATTCTAAAATATCACATAAACAGGTGTGCAGGTGGGCCGCAGAACCCACGAACATGGGGTAATAGTGACTGATGTTTGGGAAATGCTGGTTTCTGACGAATGCGTTGTCAAGGCTGTAGAAATGCCCGCCCCATCCCCACTGACAGCAACCCCAGGGCATTGGGAGCCTTCCTTCCGGCTTTCCTCCTGCAGAATCTGCAGCCTTCCTTGGTGTACCTCTTCCTCCTGTTTCTGGAAGTTCTTCTGAGCTCCCAGGATGCCACAATCCTGGGCCCCAAACTTCTGGGCCCCAAACCTCCAACCTACAAACGATGTACTGGCAGCTGAGGAGGGAGCTGGCCCTTCCTTCTTGCAGAATCCGTCTGAGACGCAGCAAAGGTCTGCAGGAGTGCTGTAAGCAGGCTGAATGCCAGCACCACACTGCTTGGGAACCCCCGACAGAGGGGGCTCCGGCACAAGGTGACACAGGGACAGAGCACGGACTTGAGTCCCTGGGTTGCTCCACCTTTTACCCATCGAGGGACCTCAGACAAGTCACCCTTGCCTCTTTGGACCTCAGGCTGCTTATCTAGGAAATGGGAATTTCTCACAGCATCCTCACCGCAGCGCAGAGATTACAGGGGAGCTGTAGGCTGAAAGGTGCTTGACTAATAATGGCAACTCTGTGTACTGGTTGGCATGCTTTGGGGCTGCAGATAACACAAAGGCCATCTAACAGCCCCGGGACTTGTCAGAAAGACAGATTCTCAGGCCCCAGCCTAAACCCAGTGAGTCAGACCTCTGGGAGTTAACAAGCCCTCAGGGTGATTCTGCTACTGGTTCACTTGCAGAATCATTGCTCGGAAAAACGTTCAGATATCTTACGTGAGAAGTCAGGAGGGAGATGATTCGGGGACAGCAGCTCACAGATGTCGGGACACCTGGTCAGCATCCCTGCAAACCTTGCCCCGTCCTCTGTGGTCAGGACGGCCACTGCCCGCAAACCGTCCCCACACTGAGTCTGAGACGGATGAAGGGAAGAGAGGGCGGGTCCTCCTTCTCACAGTATTCTCTCTTTTCTCAGGGAAGAAAATCTTTCCCGGGATCACCCAGCAGACTTGTTTCTAAATCCCTTTCATCACTGATGGGTCACGTGCCCATTCCTAGGTTTATCACGAGGAATTGTGATAAAACAGGAAGGTTTAGAGTAAAGAGAGGCTGACCGGGGGCCATGAAGGGGTCATGTGGTGTAAGAGATAAGAGCTAGGATGCAGACATGCCGGGGTTTGACTCCCACATCAGCTCTCACCACCTGTGTGACGCCGGGCAAGTCCCTCAACCTCTCTGTGCATCAGTGGCCTCCTCCGTTAGAGGGAAATAATAACAGTGTCTGCTCCAAGGGGTGGTTATGCGGATTACATGAGGTCGAACTTGAGACGTGCTCAGCCCTTGGTGGGCACACACAGCTGCCCCGTTTGATCACTATATTGCTTTGCAGCATGGAACTGGTGCCAGTGGTTACATGCCACAGGGAGACAGATTTCTACCAAACACAATAAAGAAGATTCAAATGGGTGGAACTTCCAAACATGAAATGGCCCTTGTGAAGAGGGAGTGAGCTCCTCATCCTTGGAAGAATACAAGCAGAAGCTGGAAGATCCTCAGCCTAGATCTACTTTAAATCCTCTTTCCTGATTCCGGCTCCCAGCAGAGACCTGCCTTTCCCTCCTCCGCCCTGCCCAGAGGGCCCTGGGGACCCACGGAAGGGGTGACCTGAGCTATGGAATCTTGGCTCCTCAAACCATGGCCACTTCATTCTATAAAGGAAAAACAAAAACCCTACAGCTTTGTAGGTGGTCCTGAAACCGTTATGTCTTACTGGGTTCAATTTTGTTTGTTTGTTTTATCCATTTTCCTTCCAGTTTTTCACACCAAACCAAAACCTGTCCTAGACGACCACTGGGCCTTAAAAGGTCTTTTAGCCCCTTAAAAAAATAAATGTGTTGCCAAAGGCCCAGGTGTTGAAAACCTCATGGCATTCCTTTGACTCTTTCATCTTGGCCAACTAAACTGGTAGCAGCCTTCACCTAGGGGCCAGGGAGACAGACCATTAAACCAATTCTTCTGTCAGTGCCTGGCCAGCCTCCGAGGTGGGCAGAAGGCCTCCCTGTGGGACCTGGCTGCCACCACGCTGGACGGGGATGGGCTGGCTCGTCGGGCAGCAGGCTCCCCGCTCACCTGCTCTCACCTTACACCAGACATGGCTGTGGTCCCAAGGATATTTCCTCTCCATCCTGCTGTCACTAGCCCAGGCCCACTGCCCCGGCCCCTATCTGACCCAGGAAGATGGCAAAGGAACTCACCTGTGCCAAGTGCCACTATGTGCCAGGACTGAATGGGCACCAGACACATGCTCTCTCATCTACTAAGCACACGTCTCCATCAACAACTTGCTAATTCAATATACTTGTCAAATATAATAATTCAAATCCTAATTAGATTTTCTTTGTCAAAATGTCAGCTAGGAGTGTGTTGGGCTGCAGGTAACAGAGACCCAGCCACAGTGGAAGGTAGGAGGGTGAGGATGCTGTGAGAAGTTCCCATGTCCTAGATGAGCAGGGTGCAGTGCTTGGGAAGTTCTCAAGGACCAGGTTCCTTCCCACTTACTGCTCTGCCATCCTCAGCACATGGCACGTGTCCTTGTGGTTGAAAGATGACTGCTTTGGACTTCTCTGGTGGTGCAGTGGTTAAGAATCTGCCTGCCAATGCAGGGGACACAGGTTCGAGCCCTGGCCCAGGAAGATCCCACATGCCACAGAGCAACTAAGCCCATGAGCCACAACTACGGAGCCTGCGTGCCACAACTACTGAAGCCAGTGCGCCTAGAGCCTGTGTTCTGCAACGAGAAGCCACCGCAATGAGAAGCCCACACATGCTCAAAGAGAAGCCCCTGCTCGCCACATCTAGAGAAAGCCCACGCGCATCAACAAAGACCCAATGCAGCCAAAAATAAATAAATAAATTAATGAATCAGTTAATTTTTTAAAAAAGAAAGATGACTGGTTCCCTCCAGCAAGTCATAGACATTCCAGAAAGGAAGAGACATTTCAAAAGGCAGAAGCCATATGGCAGTTGATTTTGCCCCCTTTTATTACAGATATTGTATTTTTCAATTCTAGAATGTCCAGTTGGTTCTTGTCCTAAATTTCTAATTCTTGGTGAAATTTCTAATTTTTTCATTTATTTTGAATGTATTTTTCTTTATGACTTCAGCATAGATATAGATCAGCTAATCCCTGTATCTGGACCATTCACCATTTACTGTCTTTTCTCTTGAACAGGGGTTGGCATACTTTTTCTTAAAGGATCCAATTGATAAATATTTTAGGGTTGTGAGCAATAGCATCTCTGTCACGATTTAACTTTGTGGTTGTAGTCTGAGAGCAGCCATAGACAATATGTAAGTGGATGAGCATGACTGTGTTCCAGTAAAACTTCATTTTTAAAAGTAAACCAAAAAAAAAAAAAAAGAAAAAGCAGACGGCCATCCCCTGGGCCATAGTGTGCTGACCTCTTCTCTTGAGGATGGACACATTTTTTGGTTTATTTCTTTGTATGTCTAGTAATTTTAGAGGATATCTTGGACATTGTCAGGAAGGCCTCCTGGAGATTCTAGATTGTTACATTGCGTTTGAGCAGGGAATTAACTTGTCTGGACTCAAACTCTACTCGGCTGCAGTGACCGGTAACTGAAATCACTCTCGGTTCTGTTGGCCTTCGCCAAGCTGCTGGGAGTCTGCTGTGTGCCTGCATGGTTCAGGGGTCAGCCAGAGACTTGGGCAGAGCTTGTACCCAGAATCTGGCATTCCCCTTCTGCAACCCTCTCCTTTGTGGAGGTTCCCTTCTCACTTTCCAGCTGCTGCATCCTCTGGTTCTTCAAGATCTGAGGCTTCTTTTAGACGTTTAGCCACCCCTATAGGATGCTGACTAGGGCTGTGTTCAGGCAAAAAGTTGAAAAACACTGGAGACTCACACAGTGCAGTCGCCTTCCTCCAAGTGTTGACTCCCATGCAGTTTCTGCCTGCCTTTGCTTCTCCCAATAACCATCAGAGAGTTGTATTTTATATTTTGTCTGGAGTTTGTGGTTGCCACATATAGAATGGTTGGTCTGATTTTAGCTACTCTGCCATCGCTGGGTGAGTAGAACCCAAGTCTGACGCACCCAGAAAAACAATGGAAGCATAGCTTTCCCAGAAGTCGCAGCCGGTAAATTTCCACTGACAACTTGTTGGTCAGAATTGGGTCCCACAGCCATTCCTAGCTGCAAGGAAGTTGGGAGAGATGCGTATTTTTTCCTGAGCACATTGCAAATCCAACTGTAAAGCGGGTCCTATGAAGAAGAATGCGAGAAGGGACCTTGGGTAGTTAAGGTGCAGCTCACTTGTGAACTTCCACAGGTGTAGTTCCTTAGAGCTGCTGTAACAAATGACCACAAGTCCCGTGACTTAAACAACAGCAATGTACTCTTTCACAGTTCTGGAAGCCAGAAGTCTGAAATCAAGGTGTGGGCAGGGCCACGCGCTCTCTGAAGATTCCAGGGGAGGGTCCTTCCTGCCTCTTCCAGCTTCTGGGGCCCCAGGCATCCCTTGGCTTATGACCGCATCACTCCAGTCACCCTGCCCCAGCTTACATGGCCATCTCAAGATCCTTAACTAATTACATCGGCAAAGATCCCAGTTCAAAACAAGGTCACATTCTGAGGTCCCAGGAAGGCATGAATTTGAGTGGGATACTGTTCAACCCAGTCTAACAGGTAGACACCAGTCCTGCAGGCTGAGCAGTGGTAGCTGGTTGTCCACGTGATAGCTTATCTCCCTGGACACTTGGATTTGCCACCATTCACTCTTTGGGGTCTTTGCCCCAGCCCCTCTGTAGCTCACTGTTGGGGCAGCACTCTGGGAATGAGTGAGTGATGTAGCTCCAGTCTCCAGTCTGTGCCCTGTCCCATTTTCCCTTTTCAGCCCCTCATAGTTTGAATCTTTAAATCTTCCCAATATGACACTTTTGAGGGGTGGGAAAAGAATCTGGAGCCAGTGGGCCTGGGTTCAAATCCCAGCTCTACTACTTATACTCTGTGAAACCTTGGATGGGTTACTCAACCTCTCTGTGCATCAGTTTCCTCATATATAAAATGGGAACAATAATAGCAGCTACTTTGTTTTTTTTTTTAATTTATTTTATGGAAGTATAGTGGATTTACAGTGTTGTGTTAATTTCTGCTGTACAGCAAAGTGACTCAGTCATACACATATATATATTTTTTCATAGTCTTTTCCATTATGGTTTATTACAGGATATTGAATATATTTCCCTGTGCTCTACAGTAGGACCTTGTTGTTTATGCATTCTCTATATAATGGTTGGCATCTGATCATCCCAAACTCCCACTCCATCCCTCCCCCACTCCCCCCCCACCTTGGCAACCACGAGTCTGTTCTCTATGTCTGTGAGTCTGTTTGTGTTTCGTAGATAAGTTCGTTTGGGTCATATTTTAGATTCCACATATAAGTGATATCATATGGTATTTGTTTTTCTCTGTCTGACTTCACTTATATGATAATCTCTAGGTCCACCCATGTTGCTGCAAATGGCATTATGGTTTTTTTATGGCTGAGTAGTATTCCGTTGTATATATGTACCACATCTTTATCCATTCATCTGTTTACATTTAGGTTGTTTCCATGTCTTGGCTATTGTGAGTAGTGCTGTAATAGCAGCTACTTTGTATGGTTGTTAGGAGATTCAAAGAAGTTAGTACAGTTTTTAAAAAACATTTGGAAGCCTGGTACGTAATAAGTGCTGTATACATGTTAGTTGTATACCATCATTTTAACAAATACGTTGTGCATTCCTGGCGTTTTTTTCCATCTAAAACCCTGCCCTGAGCCTTCAGGCAGCAACCCCTGCTGTCCTCAGGGAAGGGAGACCACAGCAGAGCAGCAGGAACAAACAGGTGCATTTTATTTAGCTTTAGATTTGCTAGACAGATTTCTGGTTTTTAAATTTTTTTCTTTTGACGTCATTTCAGACTTGCAGAAAAGCCACACAGATGCTCCAAAGAATTCCCCTCGACCCTTCATGCAGCTTCCTCAGATATGAACATTTACTGCATTTCCTTGATCATCTTCTTTGCCTTTTTTCTTTTCTATTTAAGAGGGAGTTGCAGACATGAGACCCACTTTATCTCTAAATACTTCAGTATTTCCTAAGAACAAGGACATTCTCTTCTGAGGAAGGAGACATTTTTCTTACAACACCTGGTATAATTATCTGCATCAGGGAAGTTAACATGGATGCATTATGTGATCTAATCTACAGACCTTATTCAGATTTTGCTGATTGTCTCAGGAATGTCCATTATGGCAAAAGAAGATCTCAGATAATGAATCACATTCGGTTTTCATGTCTTATTAGTGTCCTTAAATCTGGACAACTCCTCATTTTATGTTCTTTTATGATGTTGACATTTTTTAAAAGATGACTGACCAAATATTTTGTGGAGCATTCCTCAAATCAAGTTTGTCTTATGTTTCTTCCTTATGAGATTCAGATGACACATTTGTGGAGGGAATCTCACAGAAGTGACATTGTAAGCTTCTCAATGCCTCTTACCAAAGGCATATGTCTATTTGCTGTGGGCTCTGATGTCAATTTTGAGATCTTGATTAAGGTGGTGTCTGCCAGATTTTTCCACTGTGAAGTTCCTATATTTTTTGGTAATAGATAATTATCTTGCAGAGAGATACATTGGAACTATGTAAATACCCTGTCCCCAGAAAACCGTCAGTCACCAGTTTTACCCTCTCGTGGTGCCTCTTCCCTGAAACAAGTATTTTATGATGGCTGTCAAATGGTAACTGCTCTAATTATGCTACACCTTCCACATTTATCAGTTGGCACTTTTCCTCTAAGGAAGAGGTTTCCCTTCTCCCGTATTCGTTTACTTATTCACACACACATTGTAGTTTATAAACGTATATTCCAAGTGTATTACTTGGAATATACATGTTATATACAATATATATACACGCATGTTATATACACATATATATACACACAGGCATATATTGTTGTGGACTCATTAATTCTTATTTTATGCAGTGCATTACAATGTTGGGTTTTTTTTGTTTTTTTGGTTTGTTTTTTTGATGCTCAAATCATCCCAGATTCGAGCGGCGGGAACCCCTTCCAGCTGGCGCATGTCCTTTTCACACAGCCCATCAGTTTGGGCTCAGCTTTTCTGGCACAGCGTGTTCCTGGCTCCCTTTGTACTTTCCTTGCTCTAGTCCTGGAATCAGTCATTTCTCCAAGGAGCCCTACTTCCTTTTGGTGGAGACTGTATCTAAATAGATGCGTGAAACTCTCTGGTGGAGAAAATAGGTTGAGGAAAAGGATGCTCGGATCTCAAAAGCCACATCTCATGGACCACACAACAGATTTGGGGAGAATCTGGTTCTTCACCCTGCCCAGCCTCTGCAGATAATGGGAGAGCAGCAGCCTAAACCCAGCTGCTGGCCATGGTCTGAGGGGCTCCCCAACCCCAGGAGGCTGAGCCCACCTCGTGCTTTAGAAACTTGGAGACACTTGCTTTCCCAGAATCCCTTGCAGCTAGGGTGTATGCATGGGACGTGTTTCTATAACTTCCAATTGGGAGCCCCTGGTGCAAGGAAGCTGGTGTCCAGAGACTTTTCTCGGGGGAGCAGTGGGACTTCAGGGATAGCAGGTAGGGGTACCAGATTTAGACAAAGTAAAATAATAATAATAACATTAAAATATTGTATGGAACATACCTTTACTAGAATACTGTTGTTTTTGTGCGGTTCAAAGTGAACTGGCTCACCTCTGTTTCATCTGGCAACCCTAGACATGAGATAACAGGAGAGTCTGGACTCCCACCCCGGCGGGCTGTATGGCAGCCACCCACAGGTAGGTCCCACCAGACCATTCTGTGGAGTGATTCTGGGTGTCATTTCTGGCTGCAGAACCCTCCTGCCTGGTCCTCCAGCCCTCCTTGATATTCTGTGGGAACCACAGTGTTCTTGTAACAAGTCCCTTTTTTGCTTAAATAAGTACAGGGTGCTGTGAAGGGCCACCTGTGCCTGCCTCTCATTGTGCTGGAGTCAGGTGGGGACAAAGGGAGGAAACCCCCAGGTCAGTTCCAGGAAACTGGAGAGTAGAAGGGACTTGTGCCCCACTTCCTTCCAGAACTTGCAGGATTCCCCAGCCTGCAGCCTGAAGACAGCCACCCACCCACCCCTCCATCATCCATCATCTACCATCCACCCATCTACCCATCCACCCATCCATCTACCCACCTATCCATCCAACATCCACCATCTACCATCTACCCACCCACCCACCCATCCATTCATCTGTCCATCCATCCATCATCCATCATCTACCATCTACCCATCCATCTGTGCATCCATCCACCCATCCATCCATTCGTCCATCCATCCATCCATCCATCATCCATCATCTACCATCCACCCATCCATCCATCCATCCACCCATCCATCCATCCACCCATCCATCCATCTATCCATCCATCCATCCACCCATCCATCCACCCATCCATCCATCCATCCATCCATCCATCCATCCACCCACCCATCCATCCATCCATCCATTCCTCCCTCCCTCCATCCATCTGACATTTATTGAACACCTACTGTGTGTTGGGCACTGTCTGGGTCCTAGAGACACTACAGATGAAAAAAAACAATAGATACAAGTGTGTCTGCTCCCACATGGAGCTTACCTTCATGTGGGGGAGGCAGGCATGAAACAAAACAAGTTACACACGTTCTGTGTCAGTTGGTGAGAAGTGCTGTAAAGATCAAAGAACGAGGAAGGGAGCAGGGAGTGCCGAGGCTGGGGCTGTTGGTATTTTACACTGAGTGGTCAGGAAGGTGAGGTCAGGTCCCTGAGAAGGTGACCTTTGGAAAGGGGGATGGAGGGGAGGGAGGAGCGCAGTGGCATCAGAGGGCGGAGAGTTGCAGGTGGAGGGCGCGGCGAGCCCCAAGGTGCTGGGGAGAGCGCGTGCCTGGTCCAAGGGCCCAGCGGAGGCCACAGGGAGGGAGGGCACGGGCAGGGGCGGCGAGAGCCAAGGACAGACTGGGGACAGCCTTCGGGCTGTGGGAAGGACTGGGGTTTGACTCCAGGGGAATGGGGCCCACAGGTGGGTCCAGGGCCATGGAGGGCTGGGCTCTGACTTCTGTTTTCAAAGGCCATTAAAAGCCACCTCAAGGAGAAGGGGGGAAGGAGGGCCTTCTGAATGAACTGATTTAAACTTGAAACAACAAGGAAACCCAGGATGCCTTTCCCTGAATGACCAGTTTTATTCTACCAAGTTCATTAGTTGGGGGGGAGGGGGGGGACTTGAGATCTAAAGGTCAAGTTTCCTCACAGGAGCGGGTGGCTGGAAAATTCACCGCACCTCACAGGCATCCCCTATTTATTCCTTGGCACACCCCACCAATACCCCATTTACAGGTGGGGAAACCGAGGCCCAGCGCAGCCGAGCACCTTGCCCAGGCCCCCAGGCCACGGGTCCCACCCAGGCCTATCTGTCCCCTGAGCTCAATCCCAGACCTGCCTTCATCACGAGCTTCTTTCCAGCTTGAGTTGCCTGTGGTGAGCCCTTGCACTCTGTGGGACTACGGAAATCAAGACGGAAATGACCAGAAGCCCAGCCTGCCCTTCCGGCTGCCGATATGGCCCGACCCTCCCTGCTGGGCTGGCCTAGAAGCACCAGCCCTGGCCCATGGGTGGATTGAGATGAAGCATCTCTACTGATGGGCGTGGACCTGGGCTAACACGGTTTTGCCCCCCAAATAAGATGGCCTTGTCACGCAGGGGTGCGTGTGGACACAGCAGCGAGGACAGCAAGTCCCAGAGAGGCCTAGGTGAGGTCAGTGAGCACTGTCTTCCCCCCCGCCCCCGGGCTGGTCTGGTGGCGCAGGCAGGCCAGGCCTGGAGCAGACAGGAGGATCAAGACCCACCTTCCCCCCTTCCCAGGGCTGCTAGGACGACCTACCCACTTCCGGACAAGGCTGGCAGAGCCACGAGACGTCTGATCCCAGATGGAAAATTGAAACCACGCTGCTCCGTCACTACAGCCATTTGTCACTGGACGAGGGTGCACATAAACAGCTTAATTCAAACCACACTGCCACCCCCTCCACTCCCGCCTTTCCTGAGCTTTCCCTTGGCTTGCAATGTCAAAGTGAAGGGCCCTCTTTCCTCCTCCTTGTTGAGATGAGCATGCTGAAATGCTTTATCTTGTCTTCACGTCAGCCCCATGACGTAAGAATTGATATTATGCCCACTTGTCAGAGGCCCGAGTTAAACCATTGGGCCACAGTCATGCAGGCCAGAGGCAGCACCACATGCTGGCCAAGCCGTCCCGTAGACCCAGCTGCCCCTCTGGGACCGTGGCTGCTACGCCGGGGCACACAGCACCCAGGTGCACAGCCAGAACCGCAAACCTGCGCTGGATCCCAGGTCCACTCCACTTGCTGAGTGTAGGCGGTCTTTGAGGTCCCTCTCTGAGCCCCAGTGGGAGACCCACCCGCCTTGGACACTTGTCCCACAGCTGATAGGCCTGAGCTGGGCTTCGTCCTCAAACCACGTGACCATTAGCTTCTCTCACCATCTCAAAAATCTTTTTCATCTCTGGTATCATCAAGCAAGGGAGTATAACTAAAGTATGAGGAGCCCCCGGGTTAGAGTCCCTGCGGGGTCCCTTCTAGCTGTGTGATCTTGGGCAAGTTCCTTAACCTCTCTGTGCTTCCATTTCCTTATCTGTACAAGGGGCCCAATAATAGTACCTATCTCATAGAGAGATAGTGTGTGTAAGGTGTTTAAAACAACACCTGGACTATTTACTAAAGGCTGATGAATAACAAAGGAAGCCCTGCAAATGTGTCTGATTGTATCACAATAATAAGTGAATGGTTATAAAAATAGCTGAGCAACAAAAAGTGCTCATACCAGCAACACGTGGATGAACAAATGAGTGAATGAATGAACATGAAACTGACCAGACTAGACCAGCAGAAGCCCATGGGAGCCTGGCCCTGTTTTCCGGTGTCAGGAGCCCTGGGCTGTAGGTGAGGATGTGTGTGGTTGTAAACCGAGCCCACACGGTTGGAAGGGGGAGAATTTGATTTCCCTGTGCAGGAAGCCTGTGAGCTGGATCCACAGGCTGCTTCCTCTGCCCTACGAGAAGAGGACTTGTTTCTGCAAGGCCCCCTTCCCCACGTTCACCCTGCCCGCCTCGTTCAGTGATTCTAGCTAAAATAGTGAAAACAGTGAAGAGGAAGAATTCTCCCGGTGAGTTGTCTGGGGAGTGGCGACCAATCCTTTTCCAGCCAGAGTCTCGGAAGGCAGTGGATTGGAGGCTGGGAGCCTCAGGTGACAGTTTAAATGTCCTTCCCGCCTGGTGTTCTGGGCTTAGAAAATCAACGGAGAAAAGAAGGTCTTGTGTTTCCTCGTGTGTGTGTGTGTGTGTCTGTGTGTAAAGGGAGAGTCCAGGGTAAAGGAATAGCGGGGAGCACGAATACTTTCATAAGACCGAGCCACTGTACCCAGAATTAATGTGACACACACTGCATCTTTAAGATTGTATGGTTGACACCAGACAGCCACCATATATTCCAAAAATCCTCCCCATTTCACCCGAGCCAGGCACTGTTCTCAGCTTTTTACAAATATTAACTTATCAGTCCTCAAAACAGCCTCGTGTGGTAGCTACCAGTATTATCTCCATTTCACAGATGAGGAAACTGAGGCACAGAGAGGGTAGGTGACTTACCCAAGGTCACACAGGCTGGAAGGAACAGAGTCAGGATTTGAGCCCGAGCAGTGGGGTTAAACTGCCTGTTCCTGACCGCTAGGCCACGCCACCCTCGGGGAGTCCCTGACCCAGGGTCGCTCACAGCCACATTTCAGGGCCACGTGACAGGATGTGACCAGAAAGGTGGGCATCAGTTTCATAACACACTTAATTCTCCAAACTTGGCCCCACATGGCTTTCAGAGTTCCCAACTCATGCGTCAAAACAAGAAGGGCACTCTCCTTCTTGTTGTTATAAATTTATTCATTTATTTATATTTATTTTTGGCTGCATTGGGTCTTCGTTGCTGCATGCAGGCTTTCTCTAGTTGCGGCGAGCGGAGGCTACTGTTCATTGCGGTGCGTGGGCTTCTCATTGCATTGGCTTCTCGTGGAACACGGGCTCTAGGCATGCGGGCTCAGTAGTTGTGGCACACGGGCTCAGTGGTTGTGGTGCACGGGCTTAGCTGGTCCGTGGCACGTGGCATCTTCCCGGACCAGGGCTCGAATCTGAGTCCCCTGCGTTGGCAGGTGGATTCTTTTTTTTTTTTTTTCTTTTTGCGGTATGCGGGCCTCTCACTGTTGTGGCCTCTCCCGTTGCGGAGCACAGGCTCCGGACGCGCAGGCCCAGCGGCCATGGCTCACGGGCCCAGCCGCTCCGCGGCATGTGGGATCCTCCCAGACCGGGGCACGAACCCGTATCCCCTGCATCGGCAGGCGGACTCTCAACCACTGCGCCACCAGGGAGGCCCAGCAGGTGGATTCTTAACCACTGTGCCACCAGGGAAGTCCCAGAAGGACACTCTTAAAAGCAAGTCAAGAAAGAAAGACAGTCCAGGAAACCATCCCAAATCGGAGGGGACAAAGGAACGGGGTAACTACACACAAGTGCGTCCTGGACCCCGGAAATAAAGGCTTCTTAGAGGCTTCGCTGGGATGACCTTGAGAGTGAGCTGTGGGTTACACAGTAGTATTGTGACAGGTTAGAGTACACGAAATATACTACGATGCCCTAATAGTACAGGCCAACCTTGGTTTAGTTCACTTCACTTGACTGCGCTTCGTGGATACTGTTTTTTACAAATTGCTGGTTTGTGGCGACCCTGTGTCTAGCAAGTCTATCAGTGCCATTTTTCCAACAGCATTTGCTCACTTCCTGTTTCTGTGTCATATTTTGGTAATTCTCACAATGTTTCCAACTTTTCCATTGTTGTTATATTTGTTATGGTGATCTGTGATCAGTGATCTTAATGTGACTCTTGTAATTGCTTGGGGGCACCACAAACCACACCCATATTAGAAGGCGGACTTAATCCATAAATATCATGTGTGTTCTGACCAATCCATAGACCAGCCGTTCCGCCCTCTCTCCCTCTCCTCGGGCCTCCCTATTCCCAGACCCAACAATATTGAAATTAGGCCAATTAATAACCCTGCGATAGCCTCTCAGTGTTTCAGGAAGAGTCGTACGTCTCTCACTTTAAAGCAAAAGCTAGAAACGATGAAGCTTAGTGAGGAAGGCTTGTTAAAAGCCAAGACAGACCAAAATCGAGGCCTCTCTTGCCAAACTGTCAGCCAAGTTGTGAATGCAAAAGAAGGTTCCTGAAGGAAATTAAAGTGCTGCTCCAGTGAACACACGGATGGTAAGAAGGTGAAACAGGCTGACTGCTGATATGGAGAAAGTCTGAGTGGTCTGGATAGAAGATCCAACCAGCCACGTTCCCTGAAGCTACAGCCTAGTCCGGAGCAAGGCCCCAGCTGTCTCCAGTTCTACGGAGGCTGAGAGAGGGGAGGGAGCTGCAGGAGGAAAGTCTGAAACAAACGTCGGTTCATGAGGTTGAAGGACAGAAGCCGCCTCCGCAGCACGAAAGTGCCAGGTGGAGCCGCAGGCGCTGAGGGGGAAGCTGCAGCAAGTCCTCCAGAAGCTGTGGCTCAGGTCATCGTGAAGGTGGCTGCACCGAACAAGAGATGATCCCTGTAGGGGAAACAGCCATTAAGAACATTCATGGTAGGGGGCTTCCCTGGTGGCACAGTGGTTGAGAGTCTGCCTGCTAATGCAGGGGACACGGGTTCGAGCCCTGGTCTGGGAGGATCCCACATGCCGCGGAGCAACTGGGCCCGTGAGCCACGACTACTGAGCCTGCGTGTCTGGAGCCTATGCTCCGCAACAAGAGGCCGCGATAGTGAGAGGCCCGCGCACCGCGATGAAGAGCTTGCCACAACTAGAGAAAGCCCTCGCACAGAAACGAAGATGCAACACAGCAAAAATAAATAAATAAATAAATAAAAACTCCTACCCCCAACATCTTCTTAAAAAAAAAAAAAAAAAAAAAAGAACATTCATGGTTCATGAGAAGAGGTCCAAATATTGACATACACAGGAGTTTGGAAGAAGTCGATTCCAGCCCTCATGGACAGCTTTCAGGGGTTCAGGATTTAGTGGAGGAAGGCACTGCAGATGTGGTGGAAACAGCAAGAGAACTAGAATTAGAAGTGGAGCCTGGGGGCTTCCCTGGTGGCACAGTGGCTAAGAATCCGCCTGCCAGTTCAGGGGACACAGGTTCGAGCCCTGGTCCGGGAAGATCCCACATGCCACGGAGCAACCAAGTCCGCACTCCACAACTACTGAGCCTGCGCTCTAGAGCCTGCGAGCCACAGCTACTGAGCCCACGTGCCACAACTACTGAAGTCCGCACGCCTAGAGCCCGTGCTCCACAAGAGAAGCCCCTGCAATGAGAAGCCCGCGCACCACAACGAAGAGTAGCCGCTGCTTGCCACAACTAGAGAAAGCCCGTGCTCAGCAATGAAGACGCAAGGCAGCCAAGAATAAATAAATTAATTAAGAAAACAAAAGTGCACTGGAAATAACGTTTAAAAAAAAAAAGTAGAGCCTGAAGACGTGACTGAATTGATGTAATCTCCTGATAAAACTTGAACGGATGAGGAGTTGCTTCTTATAGATGAGCAAAGAAAGTGGTTTCTCGAGATGGAATCTACTCCAGGCGAAGATGCTGTGAAGATTGTTGAAATGACAACAAAGGATTTAGATTTTTTTTTTTTTTTTTGGCCACGCCACGCGGCATGCAGGATCTTAGTTCCCCAACCAAGGATGGAACCTGCGCCCCCTGCAGTGGAAGCGCGGAGTCCTAACCACTGGACCGCCCGGCATGTCCCAAGGATTTAGAATATTATATCAACTTAGTTGATAAAGCAGGGTTTGGGAAGACTGACTCCAATTTTGAAAGAAGTTCTACTGTGGATCAAATGCTATCACACAGCACTACATGCTACAGAGAAATTGTTCACGAAAGTCAATCGATGCGGCAAACCTGACCTCTTTTTTTTTTTTTTTTTTTACGGCTGTGTTGGGCCTTCGTTTCTGTGCGAGGGCTTTCTCTAGGTGCGGCAAGCGGGGGCCTGTCACCACCGTGGCCTCTCTTGCTGCGGAGCACAGGCTCCAGACGCGCAGGCTCAGTAACTGTGGCTCACGGGGCCAGCTGAGCGTGGCCACGGAGCGTGGCATGTGGGATCTTCCCAGACCAGGGCTCGAACCCGTGTGTCCTGCATTGGCAGGCGGACTCTCAACCACTGCGCCACCAGGGAAGCCCCTGACCTCTTATTTTAAGAAATTGCCGCGGGACTTCCCTGGTGGCGCAGTGGTTGAGAGTCCGCCTGCCAGTACAGGGGACACCCTGGTCCGGGAAGATCCCACATGCCGCGGGGCAACTAAGCCCGTGCGCCACAACTACTGAGCCTGCGCTCTAGAGCCCATGAGCCGCAACTACTGAGCCCATGCGCCGCAACTACTCAAGCCCGCGCACCTAGAGCCCATGCTCCACAATAAGAGAAGACACCGCAATGAGAAGCCCACGCACTGCAAAGAAGAGTAGCCCCGCTGGCGGCAACTAGAGAAAGCCTGCGCACAGCAACGAAGACCCAACGCAGCCAATAAATAAATGAATGAATTAATTAAAAAATTAAAAAAAAGAAATTGCCGCGAGGGAGGCGGCGGGTCAGGGCCGGCACCTCCCGCAGCAGCCATGGCATATGCCGGCTGCACCGTGCCTCTCGTCGTGACGAGCGTGTTCTGGGACTTCGTCGGTTTCCTGGTGCCCTGGTTCATCCCTAAGGGTCCCAGCCGGGGAGTTACCATCACCACGTTGGTGACCTGTTCCATTTGCGGCTACCTCTTTTGGCTGATTGCAATTCTGGCCCAACTCAACCCTGTCTTTGGACCCCAGTTGAACAATGAAACCATCTGGTACCTCAAGCATCATTGGCCTTGAGGAAGAAGACCTGTTCACCAGTGCTCAGTCATTGAGGTCACGAAGAGAACTCCTCTAGATGCGAAGTCACCTCCAGACCCAGGCCACCTTCCTTGACTCGCCCACTTTGGCCGTCAGCTGCCTTAAACGTTCCCACCACGTTGGAGTATCTTATTCTGCAATGCAGTATTTTTTCCTGTCGCCCTTTCTGCACTTTGATGAATGATGTGCCTGTTGACTCTAGACTGTGCCGCCTCTATAAAATGTTGATGTGTTCTTCCGAGATAGAAATGCTGTTCTTCTGAGAAATAGCATTACTCTCTCCTTGGAAACTGTGGATTTGAACACGGCTCTGCCTGCTCACAACATGAGAATCCATGAAGTGTTTAAAAACTGTTACATGGGTTTCCCTGGTGGCGCAGTGGTTGAGAGTCCACCTGCCGATACAGGGGACACGGGTTCGTGCCCCGGTCCGGGAAGATCCCACATGCTGCGGAGTGGCTGGGCCCGTGAGCCACGGCCGCTGAGCCTGCGCGTCCAGAGCCTGTGCTCCGCAACAGGAGAGGCCACAACACTGAGAGGCCCGCGTACCGCAAAAAAAAAAAAAAAAAAAAAAACTGTTATACGACAATAAGATTCCAGTGGGGCAGTCAGTAGAACATGTTCAGAGGGAAAATCTGTCTCCCCAGAGTTACACAAAAGTATATTTTCAGGATGAATTTCTTATTTCTGCCCTCCTTTGGAATAAATTATTTTTCTGCTCTCTAAAAAAAAAAAGAAAGAAAGAAATTGCCGCAGCCATGCCATCCTTCAGTAGCCACCACCCTGATCATTCAGCGGCCATCAACACGCAGGCAGGGCCCTCCACCAGCAAAAAAGAGGACGACTCGCTGAAGGTGCGGATGATGGTTAGAATGTTCTAGCAATGCAGTATTTTTAAATTAAGGCATGTACGTTGTTTTTTCAGACTTAATGTAATTGCACACTTAACAGACTACAGTATAATATAAACATAACTTTCATATGCACTGGGAAACCAAAAAATTCAGGTGATTTATTGCAATATTTGCTTTATTGCAGTGGTCTGGAATCGAGCCAGCGATATCTCTGAGGTTCGGCTGTATTATACTCTGGTAAGATGTTAAATTTCCTGATTTGGGTCATTTTATTGTATTTAGAAAGTCATGTTCTTAGGAACCACACACCAGATTGTTTAGGGAGAAAAGTGGCTGATGTTTGCAACTTACGTATATATTATATTTACATGAAAACATATAGAGAAAGAATGGGGCAAAATGTAAATGAATCTGTGTGAAGGTACATGGGAATCCCCTTTATTATTGCAACTTTTCTGTTGTAATTATACCAAAATAAAAAGTTACAGAAAATAACAACCAAAAAAAAGGAAGTAGCCCCAAATCTGATGTCACAGCGCAGCCCGGCACCTGTCTTTCAGATTCTCGACATCCACCGACACTGAAACACACCTGTGCCCTCTCAGTCCCCCAGTGGCTGCTGCAGGTGACCACGTTCTGGTGGGCGGCCCATTGCTCGGATTGTTTGAGAGGCCCCGGCTGCCCCGGACATCCTCGCCTCTCCCACCCAGCTCCAGAGATGCCAAAAGCACCCACTGTGTGCCAGGCACTGGAGCTGACCCTGGTGGTTCCAGGGTCAACAAGACAGACCCTGCCCCCGCCCTCGCCCTCAGGGAAGCATCAAACACAGGACAGGAATTTCAAGGGTGAGGAGGGTCCAAGGAGAGGTGCTCCGGGAACCTACTTGTCCCGAGCAGGATGGGAGCGGAAAGGCTTCCAGGTGGAAATAATTTACACCAAGGCCCAGAGGAGGAGAGGGGGCAAAATGCTTCCTGGCAAATCTGTGAGTTAGGTACCCTGAGCCCATTTTATAGGTGGGAAAACTGAGGCTCCAGGCGTGTAATTAACTTGCCTGAGGTGCTGTGGCTAGGACGTGGTGGCCTTGGGGTCCACACTGGAACACTGCTACACCCTCCTATGAGCAAGAGGGGTGACATCTATGGGGAGACCAGAACCCACTCCCAGAGAGGGGACATCCGGGGTTGGGGCCACCCCTTCCATCCCCGGGAGCCAAGGGTGCAGATAACTAACAGGGTTTTCAGGAACCACTGTCTCTAGTGTCTACTTTTTGCTGAGCTATTTCCCCAGAAATTCTATAGACTAAGAGCCAGATTTCTTCCCCCTGATAATGAAATTGGAGTGATCACACCAGTGGGAAAATTGGGCCCAAGGTCCCCACTCAACCTGATCTTTCAACTTCTCAGCCTTCTACCTGCTGGAGCTGCCTGGACGTCTGGGGAGCAGACACCGCAGACAAGGATGCCCAGGTAAGGCATCTGCGTGCGGGGCAGGCCCAGCCCTGCCACTTAGAAGCCCTGACATCTTGAGTCTAAACCTCCACTTTCTTGTCCCTAAAATACAGACGGTAATAGTGCCCACAGCCTTGGCTCAGGGCTGGACACACTTTATGATGACGGCGGCGATGTTGATCAGAATGACGATGATTTTGAGGCTGAAACACTTCATTTTCTCCATTCGTGGCCCAGATGCTAAGGAACTAGGTCCAAATCTCACTCTTTGGCCAGCTCCTTTCCTTCCAGACTGTGTGGGTTTGTTTTTCCCCTTGTTTCTTTGCCAAAAGCAAGAGTCACAAACCTCACCACCTGCCCCTTTGGAAGAGAATTATTATTTTAACCAAAAGAACAGTGATGGCAAACCTTAGGGAACCTTAGGAAAACCCTAAAGTGTCAGCAGGGATGGGTCCCAGCAAACCTCAGGGTCCACTTTTCACCTCAGTAACCTCTTCCTGTGTCATTGCTGCACTGGTCCCAGGGGCTTGGGGACCTAACCCCAAAGTATAGTCGAGGAGAGACAGTTCAGAAGCTGGCCCCTGGGAAGATTCCAACAGTTGTTTTGTTTGGGCTGGACCTGTGGCTTCAGCTCACCTGGGCAGCTGCCTTTCAGAATGGCCCCAGGCGGGGCTTCCCTGATGGCGCAGTGGTTGAGAGTTCGCTTGCCGATGCAGGGGACACGGGTTCGTGCCCCGGTCCGGGAAGATCCCACATGCCGCAGAGCGGCTGGGCCCGTGAGCCATGGCCCCTGAGCCTGCGCATCCGGAGCCTGTGCTCTGCAACGGGAGAGGCCACAACAGTGAGAGGCCCGCGTACCGCAAAAAAAAAAAAGAATGGCCCCAGGCGGCTGGCTCCCTCTTTGACAGTGGTCTTCAGTGATTAGTATAATGGTCACAGCACAACTGCATCTCCTGACCCCAGGAGAGGGGACATCCCAGGTTGGGGCTGCTCCTTCCATGCCTGGGAGGCAAGGATGCAGGTAACTAACAGGGTTTTCAGGGACCACTGTCTCTAGTCTCCACTTTTTTGCCGAGCTATTTCCCCAGAAAGTCTATAGACTAAGAACCAGATGAAATTGGAGTGATCACACCACCCTCAGCGTTTAAGATGGCAATGCCAAAATTTTGTGGCTGTGTAGAGATGCACCACACTGCGCGATCACGTATCCCAACTTTCAGCAAGAAGGCAAGACTTAAGAAATCGCGATGTGAATAATAATGCTGCTCCCACACTGTTTATGGATGGCGCTCATTCATCCACAGATGCGTTCTCGGAGTGCTTGCTCTTGGCTGAGCACTGCCGATGGGGGGGTTCCCAAAGGTGCTGTGGTTCAGGGATGCTGGGCGGTGGACCCGCCAACACCCTCGAGAATGGCAGTCGGGGGCGTGTGGTGCCATGAAGTGGGTGTGCTCATGTGTGCAGTCAGGGAGGCTTCCTGGAGGAGGAATCCAGTCTTTATCCTAGGAGCAGTGGGCTACAGCAATTGAGGTTTTAATCAGGGTGGGGGACATGATCACATTTGCATTTTGAAAGCGTGTTCTGGCTACAGTGTGGAGAATGGATGGTTGGAGGTCAGAGTGGGAGCCAGGGAACCCGGGAGGAGACCTTAGCCCAGCCCTGGTGAGAGGCTCACAGCCAAATATTTCTAAAGTGCTTCCCTCCACTTCTGGGCGGCGTGGCCGAGGGGATGGAGAGAAGTGGGTGGGCTGAGAGATACTGAGGGGGCCACCTTGACAGGACTTGGGGGTTCATGGGCTTTGGGCAGAGGGAGAAGGCAGGGTCACAGTCACCTCCAGGTGACTGGCTTAGAGAAGCTGGTCCAGGTGGTGTCTGCCTGGCCAGGTAACTCAGGTGGGAGGGGGAAAGAAAAATCTTTGTTGTGGTAAATTTAAAAATACAAAACATAATCTGCAGTACAATATCGTTGTTTTAAAATGTACCAAAAAAAGACTGAAAGGAAATTCACCAAAGATCAACAGAGGTTCTCTCTGAACACAGGATTCTCCTCTTTCTACTTTTTTCTGTTTCCCAAATGATCGCTAATGACCATGTACTAATACAATAATTAGGGAAAACCACAAGTGAAAATCGATATGCATTCAATCAATTCTAGGACAATCCTTGCCTCTGATGGAGGTAGTTTTTCAGTTTTTCCCAGAGTAAGTCTGGCTGCTCAGAGCAGGGAGAGAAAAGTCCCATAGTTGGGACTCCATAGTTTAACCTCACCCACTTCCACCAGGAGCTGCCAGCCAGGCTCTGTCCTCACTCTCTGCAAGAAATTTTTGCTCCATTTGTTAAATCCAGGTGTGTGGATTGTATTCTGAATTCCAAAAGAATTTTCTTTTTTGAGTTCAGTGTCACATTTTCTCCCTTTCTCTCCCAAAGAAACGTGCAAAGCACGCCACAGCTCCAAGTGCTTTTGACATCTTCCTGCAGTACTTGGGTCTTTCTAGAAAAATGAGGTGTTCCCTTCCCTGGCTTCAAAAGCGTGGAGAGGTGCACTGTTTTGTTTCACGTCTGACCCTGAGAAGATAGGATGTGGGTGGGGAAGAGCCACTGGGAAGCAGCCTCCCCCATAAATCCCATCTGTTTGCTCAGGAAGGGCAAAAGGTTGAAACATTTTAAAACCTGAGCCTGAAGGACTGAGTCTGGCCCAGGGGGACCCTGCCGACCGTCTGGGGAAGATCGCGGCCCCCATTCCAGGGAGATGAACCCCCCAAATGCAAATGCAGGGGAAGGAGGCCGTGCTCCAGGCCTCTGCGGCCTCCAGTCAGTGATTGCCAGAGGGCTTTCCCCCACCATGGTGGGTGCAGCCAGGTGCTGTAGCACTGGAGGCCCGGGAAGACCTTGACCCCTTTGGTTCTGCAAAGGGTTGGACTTTTAGTTTGTTCCTGATCCAAGAGTCCAGAACTCAGCCTGCAGGAGAGGTGATTGTCCCTCCTTGAAGAATTTTGGAGGACAGAGTTCTTCTGCCTTGACAAAATAGTAGCAGCAGTAGTAATAGCCATAGTAGCAATAATACTAATAGTAATAATACTAACAGCAGTAATAATAGAAGCTGTAGCAATAGCAATGTACTACTAATCATAGTAATAATGGTAATAGTATTAATAGTAGCAATGATAATGATAGTAATGATAGTAATAGCAGTGGTAATCATAACAGTGATAATAGTATTAATACTGGTAGCAATAGTAACAATAGTCATAACAGTGATAATGATCGTAGTAATAGTAATAATAGTGATGGCATGAGTAATAATAGCAGCAGTAATAGCAGTGATCATAATCATGGTAGTAGTAGTAGTAGTAGTAATACTAGGAGGAGGAATAGTAAGAATGGTAATAGTACTACTACCAGTAATAGCAACTCCCACTTACTAGTCGCTCTGTCCCAGACGCTGCTGGGAGCACGAGACAGAAATGAACACCTTACTCTCCATGGCACCTGTGAGAAAGGTCCTGCTACTACTGTCCTCTGTTTGTAGATGAAGAAACTGATTTCCCCAAAGTCTCCCAGCTGCTAAGAGGCAGGGTCAGGATTTGAACCCAAACCCATGTCACTTCCCAGGCCTGGTGTGTGTTCGCAATCCGGCTGCCCAGGAGAATCACGGGACGCAGCTAAGCCCCAGCCCCGTGCCGGGACGCTGATCCGCCAGCCTGCAGGGAGCCTGGTGCTGGTTTTGTGCTGTAGGCTTCCGAGGTGATGTGAGCACTCAGCCAGGGTTGACCGTCACCACGCTACACAGTAGTTCTCTCCCTCGGGGAGGCAACAGGACCCCCAAAGGTTATATAGCTTGTCACCCACCCATCGGGTTTCTGATTCAAGAGGTCTGGGCGGGGCCTAGGAACCAGCATTTCTACTAAGTGCTCAGGGGATGCTGATGCTGCTGGCCGGGCAGCCCACTCTGAGAAGCCCTGCTCGGCCCAGATTCCACTTCCTAGGCAGAAACCTGGTCCACGCGTCCATGCATTCACTCAGCAAACTCTAGTGAACGCCTACCGCGTGCCAAGCCCAGCTGTGAGTGACGAAGCACAAGGAGAGCTTACACGTGTGCATCTGCCCTTTCTCCCCCGGCAGCGTGGAGCACGCGGGGGTCATGCGGGATAAAGGACAGTCTCTTCCCAGGGCTGGGCTAAGGGCTTCTCCCGGGTTCCCTGGCTCCCACTTGAGGATAAGGGATGATCCTCGTTACACGGACTGGATGGGAGGGGCTGCCCTGACCCTCGGCGAAGCGTGTGGGGTGCCCCTTTGTCCTCAGCCCCCGAGCTAATCCACCGTCCACACGTCCCCTCTGAACTGGTTACATAAGTGTTCCCTGAGGCCCGGAAACTTCCAGTTGGGCCTGTGGCCCATCCCACCAGCTGCTTCTGGGATGTCAGCCCCGGCCTCTTTCCTGGGCCCTGGAATTCCTGGAGGAGCCTGACATGGAGCAGCTGCCGAAGTGTCTGGGAAGGCCAGGCGTGCAGAGGGAGCGTGTCAAGCAGCCTTTGTGCTCCTGGCTCCTCCCACAGGCAGCTGCAAGGGGGAAGAGCTGGGTCCCTGTGACCCCGAACATCTGGGCCCAGCACACACCAGCCTCGAGGAAGGCCCGCCAGCCAACTCCCCTCAGCAGAACAGTCTGTGCTTGTCCCTCTTGTTCTGCTCGGATGCTTTCCGGGGCCCTCAGGGATGAATCTCCTCCCACCTGCCCTCAAGTAACCCTCACGGCTACATGCAGGGACCACTGGAGTTCCAGGCCTCCGGGTCCTTCAGAATCACCTGGAAAGCTGGCTTAAAATGCCCATTTGGGGGCCGCACCCAGAGAGCCTTGTCCTGTAGGTCTGGGAGGGGTCCGGGGAATCTTCATTTTTGATGAGGTCCCCGGGCAATGCAGGGGTTCCTCGGACCACACTTTGAAAAACACTGACACAGCCGGTATACTCTCATTTTGTACAATATATGATACATGTAGGCAAGGGAGGCTATCTATTTTATATCTATATATGTTTACAGATATTTCAGTATTTATTATATTAGTTTTCTAGGGCTGCCATAACAAAGTACCTAAACTGAGTGACTTAAAACAACAGACATGGGGCTTCCCTGGTGGTGCAGTGGTTAAGAATCCGCCGCCACTGCAGGGGGCATGGGTTCGAGCCCTGGTCCAGGAAGATCCCGCATGCCGCAGAGCATCTAAGCCCGTGCACCACAACTACTGAGCCTGCTCTCTACAGCCCGCAAGCCACAACTGCTGAGCCTGTGTGCCACAACTACTGAGGCCCGTGTGCCTAGGACCCGTGCTCCACAACGAGAAGCCACTGCAATGAGAAGCCTGCGCACCGCAGTGAAGAGTGGCCCCCGCTCGCTGCAACTAGAGAAAGCCCGCACGCAGCAACGAAGACCCAACACAGCCAAAAATAAATAAATAAATTAAAATAAAAAACAAAAGAAACCTGGATATATATTTTCCCAGTCTGGAGGCCAGAAGTCCAAAAATCAAGGTGTTGGCAGGGTCACCTCCCTCGGAAGGCTCTAGGGGAAGATCCTTCCAGCTGCTGGTGGCCCCAGACTTTCTTTGGCTTGTGGCCGCATCCCTCCAAATTGGCCTTCAAGCAAAAGGACGCGGAAGGTGCCTGAGTTCAGTTCCACCCCAGGAACAGAGCCGCAGGCTGGGTCCCTGGCCCCTCTTCAAAGCACTCAGGCTTTGCCCTGCAGCCAGCAAAGTGGCTGATCAAACGACAGATTTTTCTGAGACCGCACACTTCCAGCTGGCATCTGCCTGTCAACAACTACAGTCCTCTCCCCCCGCCCTGTTCCCCTCCCTCCTGGCGTCTCCTGCCAGCTCCTTTCCTTCCCCTCTGACGCTTGACCCTGGGCCTCTTCCCTCCCCCTTGGACCCACCCTCCCTGAAAAGCTTTAAGTGCCAGTAACGTGCAGGTCACCCTACATCCCCCTTCAGCTTTTGCCTCCCTGAGTTCCAGGTCCATAGAGTTCCAGGGCCAACCCCCCACTGGCCTGCCCACTCAGGTGTCTTCCAGACACTCACTTCGCTTTCCGGTTATGAAGGTAGCAAGCCTCTGAGCCTGTCTGAGCCCCCGCTAGTAGCCGTGACCTTGGAGGGCTGCTGTAAGATGCAGCAATCATGCTAAGCTCAGGGCAAGTGCCCAGAATCAGAGGTGAGCGTCTCACAGGGCAGATGTAAAATGCACACCCGCCCTTCCAGGTTGGAGTGCCCAGAGCTGGGAAGCAGGGCCTCGGCCAGGTTCTCCCACCTTCCCAGGTCAGAGGAGGCAGCTGCTCTCCAAGGTTCTTGGAAGGACCCTTCCCTTTATTCTCTGGTGCGTGAAACTTGAAGCCAGTGGGGAATCCTTCCTGTCCTCCAGCATAAGCTTTGGGATTTAAGTGGCAGTCTCCCCTGGAACGGAGCTCAAGGACTTGAACTGACTCTTACTAAAGTGTAAACGACTGACAGCAGATCAGTTCCCAAGAAAGAGCAAGTACCAGGACCCTGGCCTTGGGGTCGGGGGAGCAGGCACCCCCCCACCTACAGTCAGCGATCAAGGGGCACCTCCCAAAGGAGGCGGTACAGAATTGCCCACCACTAGGGGGCAGCACAGCACCAGGGATCAATTTACAAATACAAAGGGAGGGGTCTGAATTGGTACTTTGAGAAGTTGTGAAACTCCTGCCCACCCCGTCTAGGCAGCCCCTCTTCCTCCTTCCAATTGAATCCACATTCTCTCCAAGCATCCCCCAGGTGGAGGTCCAGAATGGTCCCAAATGAATCAGGAACCTCATGCCTCACATGCAGTTTTGCCCAGCTAGAGAAAGAAGCACTTTACACCTTATTCAAGTCATACGGACCAGCCCTAATACTGCTGAGTTCCTGTTGCCTCAGACCAGCAGAGTCAGCCTCGCCTGGAAGCTCGCTGGAAATGCAGACTCTCAGGTCCCACCCCAGACCCACAGCATCAGACTCTCTGAGGGTAGGCCCAGCAATTTGTTTTTGTTTTATTTATTTATTTATTTTATTGACATATAGCTGATTTACAATGTTGTGTTAATTTCTACTGTATGGCAAAGTGATTCAGTTACACATATATATGTTCTTTTTCATTATTCTTTCCGATTGTGGTTTATCATAGGATATTGAATATAGTTCCCTGTGCTCTACAGTAGGATCTTGTTTATCCATTCTTTTTTTTTTAAAGATAGATTTTATTCATTTTTATTTTATTTTATTTATTTATTTTTGGCAGGGTTGGGTCTTTGTTGCTGCGCACAGGCTTTCTCTAGTTGAGGCGAGCAGGGGCTACTCTTTGTTGCAGTGCGCGGGCTTCTAATTGCAGTGTCTTCTCTTTTGGAGCACAGGCTCCAGGTGCATGGGCTTCAGAAATTGTGGCACACGGGCTCAGTCGTTGTGGCTCGTGGGCTCTAGAGTGCAGGCTCGGTAGTTGTGGTGCACGGGCTTAGTTGCTCTGCAGCATGTGGGATCTTCCCGGACCAGGGCTCGAACCTGTGTCCCCTGCGTTGGCAGGTGGATTCTTAACCACTGCGCCACCTGGGAAGCCCTATCCATTCTATATATAGTCGTTTGTATCTGCTAATCCCAAATTCCCAATTCGTCCCTCCCCCATACCCCCTCCCCCTTGGCAACCACAAGTGTTTTCTCTATATCTGTGTCTGTTTCATAGATAAGTTCATTTGTGTCTTTTTTTTTTTTTTTTAGTTGCAGCATGCAGGATCTTTAGTTGCGGCATGCGGGCTCTAGTTCCCTGACCAGGGATCAGACCCGGGCCCCCTGCATTGGGAGTGTAGATTCTTAATTGCTGGACCACCAGGGAATTCCCTGTGTCCTATTTTAGATTCCACATATAAGTGATATCCTATGCTATTTGTCTTTCTCTTGCTGACTTCTTTCACTTTGTATGATCATCTCTAGGTCCATGCGTGTTGCTGCAAATGGCATTATTCTGTCCTTTGTCATGGCCGAGTAGTATTCCATTGTGGATACCTACATCTTCTTTATCCATTCATCTGTGGATGGACACTTAGGTTGTTTAGGCAGTTTGGGTTTTAACATCCCTCCAGGGCATTCTGATCGGCTCAGGGTTGAGAACCACTGCTTTCAATGTAGCAGGCAAGATGGTAACACTGGTTCGTGTTCAGTCACGTGTCAATACTGCTCTGAGGAAGAAAAGCCCAGTTTGGTGCAGTTTGCTGCAAGGAAGTTGGTTTGGAGCAGGGATCCAGCCCGGCAGGACTCGGCCCGAGCTGGGCCAGGTGGGTGGTTAATGTGAAGAACGAATGAGTCAGCTAGGGTCACACAGCATCGTGACCCAGTCCCTAATCCATTCCCAGGAGGAATTAGAAAGTGGTCTTCGGGTTGTCAGTTCTCCAAAATGAGAATGTCTACAGCTAAAAAGGAAGCCCGGTCCTTTTCCTGACACTAGAGGCTGCCCATCACGGGTGTTCAGGAAGGAGGGGAACCCCCTACCTGGGTTCAAATCCCTGCTCTGAAGCTGGGCCACCCTATTCAGTGATGCAACCTCTCTGATCCCCAGCTCCTGCCCTAGACAATGGGGACGACAATAGTACACACCATATAAGCTTGTCCTGGGGACGAAGTATGATAATTCATGTGACACTCTGGCCAGAGTAAGTGCTCAACAAGTGTTTGTGAATTTTCAATAAATGGGTCGTTTAAGTTGTTGTAAAACTCTATGGTTTCCCAGTCAGTCTGGCTGCTCCTCAGAAAGTTATAGAGTTACTGTATGATCCAGCCATTCTACTTATGCACCCAAGAGAAACGAAAACTTAGGTACACACAAAAACTTGCACACGAACGTGCGTAGCAGCACTATTCACAGCATCCAAAAAGTGGAAACAACCCAAATGTCCATCAACGGATGTGTGGATAAGCAAAACGTGGTCCTCCACAAAATGGAATAGTATATTGGCCATAAAAAGGGATGAAGCACGGACACAGGCTGCAACGTGGATGAACCCTGAAAACATTATGCTCGGGTGAAAGAAGCCAGACACGGAAGAGCACAGCTTGTAGGATTCCATGTATACGCAACGTCCAGAAGAAAATCCATAGAGACAGAGAGCAGATTAATGGTTGCTGGGGCTGGGATGGGGGTGGGGGGATCGGAGGGGATGGCTAAGAGTACAGGGATTCTTTTAGGGGTGATGGAATATTCTAGAAGTCATTGTACTGATGGTTGCAAGACTCTGAATATGCTAAAACCTACCCAATTGTGTACTTTAAAAGGGTGAATCGTGTGGCCTGTGAATTATATCCCAAAAAGAGCTCCTTTAAAAAAACCCACGTTTTCCCCATGAGACGCCCTAAAGCTATTTTTTTTTATTGTTAATGAGGGGCGGGGAGGGAAAGAGTGACCTGTGAACATTTTGATTTTTTCCCAAATTGACCCCTCAGCAAAAAAGTTTAGAAAAGGTACCTGAGTTCAATTTCATCTCCAAGTTAGGGCTCTGTCCTGCAGCCCCTCCTTCAAGGTCAGCCCTTCATAACACAGCAAAGTAGAGCAGCCCATCAAATTGTGGGTTGTTGTTTTTTTTTTAAGGCTACAGACTTTCCAGCTGGATTTTGTCTGAAAACATCATACAGTCCCTGAGGTGGGTTAAGCCCCTAAGATCTTTGGGGGCTTGGGGCTAAATTATCAGCAGAAAAATTGCAGCATCTCCAGGCCCAGGGAGCCAGGCTCTGTGTCTACAGCTGTCCTTGCAGGCAGCTGCCCGGGAGGCCTGCCCTGGCCTTATCTCCAGGAGGAAATGTCCCCACCCTGCTCCAAATGTTTGTCCAGAAGGATAGGGCCAAGCAGAGTCCCACATCCCCAGCCAGAAAGTCTCCCCCCACCCCACTCTGGAGGAGGAGAGTCACCAGGGAATGGATGGGGCTCCTGGCACGTGTGCTTCCCACGGGGACTGAAGGATCCTGTCCACAGTCTCCCCTCCAGCTCAGATCACCCCACACCTTCCCATCACCGTCTCACGACTTCAGTTTCAGGGCTGGGGGTGGCCCTAAGGTCTCAGAGCCTGCCCCTACCCCCAGTACAAACGTGTCACTTCTCCTAAGTCCCCCACACCCCAGGGCCTTTGCACAGGCTGTCGTGGGAAGGTTCCACCAGGTGCCAGCTCTGTGCCCTTGGACAGTCACTCCCTCCCGGGCCTCGGATCCTCACTGGTCATTTGAGGAGCTTCCTCCAGGACTGCTCTTTCCCCAGAGTCAGACTGCTAACTGCCCGCTCATCCTTCCAGCTGCAGCTCCCCTCCTGATGTTGGAACCTTCTAGAATGTCCTGGCACTCTCAGGTTCCTAGGCCCATCTGTGATGGTCTGGTGGCCTGTTTGCTTCTTGGCCACACTGACAACACCTGGAGGGCAGGGCTTACGGGACGGTCCCCCTTGCATGTCCCGTTCCCCAGCCTAGCCTGTCACAGGCTTTCTACTGAAGTGTTTAAGGGAGTGAGTGAGTTTCCAAAATACTTCCTCTTCCACGATCTCACTGCGTCTTCCCCGGCACCTGGGCACAGGGAACAGGCTATTGCTCCATTTTACAGATGAGAAACGGAGTCTCTGGGCTCCTCCTCCTCAGCTTCTCCCAGGTTTCCAAGACGGTGGGAGAGGGCGAGGGTGGTGCCGTCCACGGCCCCTCTGTGGCCCGTACGGCTCCTTGAAAGGATGCTGTTTCGGCAAAGCCTCCCGGCCCGGCCAGAGCAAGAGGTCACGTGTCCTCTGGCAGAGAAGAACCGTCCTTTGGGCCGGGCTGTGTGCGTGCTGAGTCATCACTCCCGGCCCCGGAGTCCCTCTGCCCCCCGCCCAGCTGCCGACCCCCAGTGCCAGCGCCGTTTCTCTTCCCATCGGGAAGGAGAGCCGTGGCCTTAGGGCACCCCGAGGGCCACCCTTCTGGAAGCAAACATGGACAAGCTGTTCCGGCTGGCGGAGGACATGGTCCTCTGCAGGTGGTGGAGCGGCTGGAGACTGTGCCCGGCCAGGCCGGGGCCCAGCGCCCCCCCCTCTGCCTCCCAGTAAGGTGACCTTGGCAAAGCACCGGACCTCTCCACCCATTTCCTTCCTGCAGCAGGGGCGAGGGGTGCGTAATAACAACCACTCTTATTCTGAAGGATGGTCATGAAGTTTAAAGGTCATGTAGGCCAGCGAGTGTTGGGCAGAGTGCCCAGCACACAGGAAACCCTCGGTGAATATCACTTATTTGTAAAAAGGTTGCTTATTTGTAGAAATCATCAGGAATCCTCAAGGAACAGGCAGAGTACAAGCGAACTGGTTTTGGAGTCAGGATAGAGGGCTCCTCAGTGAGTGGGGGCCAGGAGCTGTGGTCCCGCCAGACGCTGGGCTTGCTGAGGCCTGGATGAGAGCGGACACTGGGAGTTGGGGAGACGGAGCCTGGCCTGGGGGGCTCAGTGAGACCAGCCACTCTGTTAGAGAACAGGGAGGAAGGAAAAGGGGTATCTAGCGCTATTGCAGTGACCGCTGGATTGGATGCCCTCGAATGCTCTCTCTAAGTTCCCTGGTAGTTACGAGGCAGAGGCTGACGGGTTCTTTGAGGACTTGCTGGGCCCCATGGGGCCCGGGATTTATCCAGGTTACATATGATTGTCATTGGGCAGCGGAAGTTAAATCTGTGCTTGGTTGAGGATGGCTCCAAAAAGAGGTAGAGGATGGCTCCGAAAAGAGGCCTCTTGAGGCCACTGAAGGCCTGGTCTAAGAGCAGGGCCTTCGGGAGCAATAAAGAGCCCCGGGCTCTGTGGACACAAACCAGAAGGACCCAGCTGAGCTGCAGGGCTGTTTCTCCCTAGCACAGTCTCCTACGGCTGCTGTTAGCAAACTGTCGCAGACCCAACACCTTAATTAAAACCATGTAAATGTATTCTCTTAACCGTTCTGGAGGCCGGAAGTCTGAAATGAGTCTTACAGGTAAAAATCAGGGTGTGGGCAGGGCTTCTCTTTCTGGACACTCCAGCGTGGGGGGGAATCTGTTTCCAGGCCTTTTCCAGCTTCGAGAGGCGCCCGCATCCCTTGGCTCGTGGCCCCCTCCTCCAGCCTCTGCTTCTGTCCTCACATCTCCTTTCTCTGACTCAGACCCTCCTGCTTCACTCTTATGAGGACCCTTGTGATGACATTGGGCCCATGGGATAACCCAAGATAATCTCCCCATCTCCAGGTCCTTAATCACATCTGCAAAGTCCCCTTTGTCGTATAAGGTCACACAGTCACAGGTTCTGGGGATTGGAGCATGCACATCTTTGGGGGCCACTGTTCCACTGACCACACACTCTGTACGCACATAGTTGGGGCAGGCAGCCTCTGCCTCATGAGGCTGTTGGAATATCATCCACACAACTTCCAAGTCTAGGGTTTTAATGTAACAACTTCTCTTCCTATAGATGTCACCAATATCCATCCCCTTTCTTCCTTTAACGGTAGAACGCCTCAGCCTTCACTGGGCTTAAGACTGTTCATTTCCCAGCCTCCTCTGCAGCTAGAAATGATCGCATGGCTCTGTGTGGCCAACAGAATGGGAGCAGAAGCATTATGTGCCACTGCTGGACTGCACCCTTCAAAAGAATGGGCATGGGCTCCCTTTGCCTCTTCCCTCTTCCCACTCTCTGGGATGTAGACATGATGGCAGGGGCTGGAGCAACCACTTTGGATCCAGAGATAAAAACTATGTGTTGAAGCTCACAAAACTGCCCTCCTAGCGGTCACCTCCCTCTGGACTGTGAGACAAATATCTTATATTGTTTAAGCCAGCATATCAGGGGGCCTCTTTGTCACAGCAGCATACACGGTACCCTGACTCAGACCCATGGGCCTGTTTATCTGAGAGGCTGCTTTGTTCTGCCCACTGCTGAGGACGCCAAGGGCTCCGCCACCTCTCTCCTAGACCTCACCCCTGCTGAGCTGGTAGAAGCTGCAGGCAAGGTTATTACATTCTTCCTATCTTGGGCAGAGAGGGGAGACTTTCCCAAATGTGCAGGCTCAAAGCCCTGGCCATGGACCAGCGGCCTCAGCATCACCTGGGAGCTTGTTAGAAATGCAGAGGCCCTGGCTCCAACCCAAACCTTATGCGTCAGACTCTGCATTTAACACGACCCGCAGCTGATGGGTGTGCAGCTGCTGTTTGCAAAGCTCTGGTCTCAGCTCTTCAGATTTTGTACATGTCCGTGCTGAGACCCCTCCCACTCCAGGTGAGTGGATGTCAAGCTGTCCCCTGAATCCCTAGGGTTGTCCAAGGGCCTAGATCCCTCACCCTTGCTTTAATGAAAGCAAAACCACATTTTTGGTTTTATGTGATGGGGTTCTGCATAGACTAATTTTCTAAAGAGAAGAAGTAATTAAGTCCTGGTTCTGGGCCATGCCTCCTCTGATGACAACTGTGGGAATTGCTGGGGGCTCACAGGGCACAAGGCAGCAGGGGTGGCAGCCAAAGACAAGTATCAGGAACCCCCTCTGTCTCTCGGGCGTCTATACGACATTTCCCCAATTTCCTTTGGAGGAAGCGATCTCCATGGGTGGAAAGGCCTGGAGTCTCATCTCCAGGTGCATTTGAGACCATTCATTCTACTTCATGTTGTTTTAGATCATTTTTGTTCATTTATTAGTGGATAGGTGTTTACTAAGTGCCAGGCACTGTTCTGTGCAGTAGGAATACTGCACTGATCGTACCTAACAAACTTCCTTCATGGAGGTTACATTTTACTATGGGTGTGTCTGGGGAAAAGATTTCCAGGCAAAGGGAGCAGCCAGTGCAAAGGCCCTGAGGTCAGAGGTGCCGGGTGGGTTTGCAGAACGTCGTGGCTGGTTCGCGTGTTGTGGCTGGTGGGTAAGGGAAGACAGCAGGAAGGATGTGGGGAGGTGTGGCAGTCATAGATTTATGGGGGTGACTGGCCTGGTGGAGCAGATAATGCTTGATGTCCTCTGCCCTTGTCCCCTCTGAACTCGCCATCGTGATTCATGCCAACAGCTTCTTACCTGCAGTGCCCTAACCAAGGGCTTTCTCTGGCCACAGGAGCAAGCTCGGGGTGTAGCAGGGGTCCCCAGAAGGGCCAGAGAGTAGGGTGACCCACTCGTGTCTGGCTTTAGCACTGAAAGCCCCAGAGCCCAGAAAACCCTCAGTCCCAGGCAGACCGGGGCAGGTGGTCACCTTGTAGAGGAGTTAACGTCCAGGGAGCAGCCCCCAAGCAAGGAAGGACGAGGATGGTATATAAACCCCAGGTCCTGCCCCTCCCATGGGACAACTCAGCACCACGCCCCAAGTCGTGGGGTCCCCAGCAGGCTGCCCTCTCAGGACCGCTCTCTTTATCATCTTTCCCCTGCCCGCCTCCCTCCGGCACCTCCTCACTTGTGCTTCCTGGGAGCACCTCCCCAACGTGCTATTTGTACCAAATCCTTGTCTCAGGCTCTGCGTTCAGAGAACTCAATGTAAAACACAAGGCAGAGGGGCTTCATAGATATTCATTAGAATATGGGGTGGAGCTGTAGTTGCCCTGACTTGCATGCAAGGTTCTTGGAATTTGCGGGGGTGTCCCCATCCTGAGGCACCTCCGGCCTGTGCTAAGCCTGGCTTTGAGTCAGAGTGGACATCACAGCTGAAAGGCCAAAACACAGGGTACCTCCCAGACTCTTAGGTCATCGCAGCTGCCCTGCCGTGGCCTCCTCCCCTGCCGACCCGTCAGCTGCCCCTCCCGACAGGAGGCGGCCAAGGTCACAGGCAAGAATGAATGGTCTGTGTCCTCGGCCGCAGCCTGGGTCACTGCCTGGAACCCCTGGGCTCCCCAAGGCCCGGTCAGCATCCCTGTGCTGACCCTGGCCTGCTGCCGGCTTGGTGGGAACCCAGGGGCTGCGTGGGGTTGCTGGCCCCGGCCTGCACTTGTTCCTTCTCTCCCTCACTTGGCTCTGCCAGTGCTGACCTTGAATCATTGCCTTGGCCTCCAGCCCCTGGCCTCTCTCTTCCTCTTTCCACGGGGAGCCCAGATGTGCTGATGAACTTACCGGATGGCAGTAATCCTTCCCTGTGCTCTGACCTGCAGGGCCCTTGGTCCAGCCGGCAGCTGTGGGCCAGTGTAGACTTCCTGGGCCAAAGTCAGGGGGTTCCCCTCACATCGCAACCCACAGAATGGTGGCTGCTCTCGAGCTGTGCAAGGTGGCGAGCCGCCCTGCCCTCCTGCAACCCCCATCCACACACTCACGGCAAAATCCAAGCCCCCTTCCAGACTGCCCCGGACCCCGGCACACACAAGAAACCCTCTCTCACTCATTTCCGGAAGCCCCTTTCCCAGCACCTGAATTCCATCCTGCTTCCGTATCAGTTCATGGAAAGCTTTTTTCCTCTAACTGGCTTCACAGCATTGACTTAAGATTTTCCTTTGGTCATGGTGATGAAAGAATGACTCAGGTGAGGGGTTGGCAAACCATTTCTTTCAAAAGGAGGGTCCCTTTTCTTTCAGATGAAAGGACTCTTAGATTCAGGAGACAACCCTGCCTTTAGCTGACTGTGAGCCTTGAACAAAGGAATCCCTTGGCCTTTCTTGAACCTCACCTGCTTCCTCCATAACAAGTGACCTTCCTGTCCAAAACTGGAATCCTGGAGCTATCAGTTCCCTATGGAGACTTAGCAGTATGAACTCCTATCTTATGCATAGGGAGAAAAAGTCCTTTACTGTTCACAGTGTTTCCGTTTTATAAGAATAGTAATGGCTACCATTTTTAGGTGTTTATGATGGGCCATGCTCACAACCTCCCTGTGAGGTGGTCCAACTACGTCCCCATTGTATAGATGAGGAAAGCAGGGCTCAGAAAGGTTAAGTAATTTGCCCAAGGACACATAGCAGGACTCAAACCTAGATCTTTCCAAGGGCCAGAGGTGCCCTGGGTGACTCATTTCGGGTTGTCTGAAGATTCCTTCTGGACTCAGCATTTATTTTACTCTTCTGTTTTTTTTGTGGGTTTTGTTTTTTCCAAATCAAAACTGGTGGTGGTTGTTCCGATTTAGCTGGGGCCTGGTCGGACCTCCCCAAAGCAGGAAAAGATGCCTTTCCAGGATAAATTGAAACCGTTTACACGATAGTGGTCAAATGCTTTAGCAGGAACTAAATCGTATAGGATAACACTGGAAAAGCTGAAATGAATCTGTGTGGGCAGCTGGGTTTAACCCCCAAATTAGTTCCAGCCTCTTTAAAAAACATTTTTCCCCTCTCTTTTCATGTTTGTTTCCATTTTTTTTTCCCCTTGCATAAATTTTCCAGACCTGGCTTTCGGAGAGGCTGCTGATGAGTCAGACCATTCTGCTTATCTAAATGCTAACCAGGGCCACCCTGGTCCCCGATTATCTTCATTCCCGCAAACTCACCAAGGTGGGGGAGGGGAGGTGATGTCCAAATGAGTTGTAGTTCATGGAAGTACCCTCTCCCTGGGCTCCAGATTTGGGGACCCTCCCTAGAGAGGCAACAGGCCATGCCATCAACCCGAGCTCCTCAAGGCCCTCCACGTTGAGGGTCCCACACCAGACCTCCTGAATTGGCAAAGCCCAGGTATCTGCATTTTGATGCACACCCCTGTTTTCAACCCCGGCTGTCTTGAAGAAAACCTGGGCATGCGGAATCCTGTACCACAGTTCCCAGAGCACAGGTGGGAACCCAAGACCTCAGGAAAGAGTTCTTTGGAATGCTGCAGGACCCTTCAGCCCTCCACCCCGCCCCCACCTCCCGGACCCAGTCCACAGGGCAGCTCTGCCCACGCAGGGTGCGAGCCTCTGAAGGTTTAAGAGGAGCTGAAGGCTGTGAAGGGTGTGCCCCTGCAACTTTCCGTCGCTTCAACATTGACACGTAGCTTCTTCTTGTTCCTACTTCCTTTTCCCTCAAAACATCATAAGTACAAGAAAAGTTAGGAAATCTGTCAGCCACATGTCTCTGAACATGTTTACAATAGGAGAAACCAAATGGAGTCGAGAAAAACCCTTTATCAGGGGTTTCCAGTGATCCATCCGTTTATTCAGCAAATCCTTTCCTGAGTTTCCACCGTGTACAAGGCGTGGACAGACGTGAGCAGCCAGACACACCCCTGCCTGCCTGGGCCGACAACCAGGAGACAGACCTGTGATTCATTGTTGAACCAGGGGCTCCAAGAGCCTATAATGGGCTCCATCCCAGTTTAGGGAGACAGGGAATGTTTCCATGAGGTCTGAGGGGTGTGGGGAGGTGGGGAGGGAAGGGGCCTGATGAGCATCCAGACAAAGGCCACAGCCCAGGGAAGGCCCCCCCTAGTGGGGAAGGCTAGGGGCGTACGAGGAAATGAAGCCCGGGGTCTGGGGAGAAGGCCTAAGGTGAGGCCTGGTGCACCACATGGAAGGTTCCGGAACAGCTGCCCATCCTCTCCATGTCTGTCTGCACATCAGACAGGACCGATCTGCCTCCTCAGCTGACCCTCCGGCCACCAAGCGTGACGTTCCCACCATGCTCTGGCCCCTGTCCCCTCTCCTGCGGGGACGGCCTCTCCTCGGGCCCACTTCTGCATCCCGAGGACAGCGTTCCCACCGCCAAGGGCATCGGCGGAGACTGGGAAGTAGGCTAACAGCTTCCAGATGTCCATGAACCCAGCCTGGCTTCTGGAGGGACTGTTTGGCTTTCCGAGGTTTATAAACAGCAGGATCAGTTCCCCTCCTGACCCTCGGGAGACCGGGGGCCCCCAGCCTGGCCGACGGAGCATGCGGCGATCCCCGGGGATCTTGATGTGGGCCCTCCGGTGTTTCTGCCCCGATCAGGATAGGAGGGGCTCCTAATGCCCAAATGGCCAGATTCTGCCCCAAAAGAGAGATGGCTGGAGGCAAATCCAGTGAACCCGAGGGAAGGTTGGCTGAGCTGGGAGGATCCTGGCCGTGCCTTTGACACGAGCACAGCGCCACTGCCAGCCACAGGAAGCCCCAGGCTCTACGACCCCACCCGGCCCAGACGCATCCCCCGTCTGCCGCCCACTGAGCTGACGGCAGCCACTCTGACCTCGGGGCTCAGCCCGGAAGCGGGGTGGGGAGGGAGAGCTGGTTCCGGAAAACAGGACACGTGGCCTGTCCTTCCAGGTAGATGTTAGCAGCCCTCCCTCTGACTCACTTGGTGGAAGATGCTCCCATGAGCAGCCCCCCTCCCTGACCCCGGGAGGGCCCCAGGCACCACGAACTCAACACACAGACGGCTCATCGCTCTTCTTCCAGAAGCTTCCAGGGGCCTTTGTGCTGCAGACGCTGGCGATTCCCACCATCAACCCGGTCCTGCAGAAACCGGGGCATCTCATCCTTTTCCTGCATTCAGGGGATGCCGCCCTTCCGAAATCTCCGCACGTCCCGAGTGCCCCCCACCCCTCCTCTGCCCACATCCCTCCTCCTCTGATGGGCAGCTCCAGCTGGTCTCGTTGGAGTTCAGTCTTGCCCACTCTGGTGGGTTTCGTTTCGGTTTTAAAATACTTTCTTGAGGTGAAATTACATAAAATGAACGCTTTTAAAGTGATCACTTCAGTGGCATTCAGCGCATTCAGTGTTGTAAAGCACCACCTCCATCCGGTTCCAGAACCTTCCCCTCGCCCCAGAGTAAAACCCCGCACCCGTGAGGCAGTTTCTCCCTCTTCCCATCTCCCTCAGCTCCTGGCAGCCATCAGCCTACTTTCTGCGTCTATGGGTTTGTCTCTTCTGGATGTTCCATATCAATCAAGTCACACGATACGTGACCTGTGGTGTCTGGCTTCTCTCCCTTGGCATATGTAAGGTTTTCGAGGTTCATTCATGTTGTAGCTGTGTCAGCGCTTCATTCTCTTTTATGACCTAATCATATCCCACTATCAGGACAGACCACCCTTGGTTTATCCATTCACTGGCTCATGGGGAGGGAGAGAAGGAAGGAATCGCACCTCCTCCTAGGCCAAAGCCTCTTCCGCTCCTTTTGGGGGTCTCCTGAAGGCCCCCCGAGTTCCTAACGCCACGTAGGAGCGGGTCTCCCCGTTGGGGCAGCTCGTGCGCAGCCGAGGCTGTTGGTCAGGGAAAGAAAGCCCTGGCCTCTCTCCAAGGACTGAGTCTTCTTCTCAAAGCCGATGGACATTTCCACTTAAAAAGACTGTTGTCCAGCCTGAAAAAGCCCACTGTTTCCTGCCTGCCTGTTGCTTGCTCAGCTGTGGCTGGGCTGGGCCAGGCCAGCTCAGGGCTTTCAACGTACTGAGCCTTTAAATGACCCCCGATCTGGCTCATTTTTTAGCTGCCTTTGGCTCACCTACCATCTGTAAGCCATTTCCTGCCCGCGGCTGGCCCTCACCTCTCATTTACCAGAAGCAGAGCCGTGAGGCTGGGCTGCAGGGCAGATCTGGGGTGGGACTGGCGGGGCAGGAGCAGAGGATGGGCTTGGCCAGAAGCTGGCACTTCGTCTCCATCATACTTTAATGCCACCTCGCCTCGGTCAGAAGGGGATGTGGTTAATCTCGTGCTGTGCACAGGCCCCCACGCCAACCAGAAAGAAGCTGTACTAGGGCAGCCTCGGGTGCCCGAGCGGATTGATGGTTGATGGTCACAGCTGACAGTATGAGCCCCCTGGTTGAGGCTAACAGCAGGCCTAGCAGGCCAGACCCTGGGTCATCGTGCATTTATAAAGGGGGAAACTGAGGCCCCTGGGGCCCTGGCTGATGCTGGCAGAGGCGGCCGGGTAATTCCCCTTCCCTTCGCCTTCCGTATTCAGGGCAAACTCGTTAAGATGTTTTTCCCTCCTGCAGCATTTCCGTGTGTATCACGCGTGATTCCTGCATGTTGCAGATAATTCTGCATCAGGCTGAGGCCGGGACTGGGCCTGAAATCGCACCCTTGCTTCATCCTGTCCTGTCCGACTCCCAGGCGGCCATCCCAGGAGCACTTCCGTATCGCCTGCGTGCAAAGCCTCACCTCAGGGGTGTGATGTGGGGACTCTGACCCCAGACACTGTGTGTTTGGGGATTTCCTCCAGCACCTATAGCATAGTGAGCACTTAATTGATTTAGTAATTTATTCATTAAATGATTTGTTCTTTTACTAAATAGATATTTGTTGAGCACCGACTGTGTACCGGGCACTGTTCTAGGTGGTAGGAATGTCCATGCTCGTGTGTTTCTGAGTGTGTCGGGGGGGTATGTGTGTGTGTTTGAGATATTTCTATGTGACAAGCAGGTGGTGGGTCACAGGTGACAGATGGCAGGAGTGGTCCTTCTCCATGGGACATGGGACATGGTCACAGGGGGCAGGGGAGTTCTCATCGTCATAGGGACTGAGGGACCCCAGCTAAGGGAGCAGCCGCTGTCTCAACTTTGTGGCAGGGGTCACATTGGCGATTAAAGGCTCTCACCTAGGCAGTAACGTGTCCCCACCACGAGGGGGCGGAAAACGCAATCGTACCAGGTGCCCGGAGGAATGAGGTCCAAAGATATTCGGAGACCGGCACTAACGTCTACTATCACTGCAGTATGGGCGTCGCGTGGGCCTGGGGGGCAGCAGGGGACACGGGAACTCACGCACTGACGGTCTAGCTGGGGAGACAGACGGTGAACGAACCACGACAGAATTAATGATTTAATTGCATCTATGGCCAGGGCTACCAAGAAGTGCAAGACACCAGGGCACCAAACACGGCCACATAACCTCATTGGGGGTGTTGGAAGACCTCCCTCTGCGGCTGAGCTGATGCTTAAGATAAAACGTAAAAGACGATGACAAGGGTTCTGTAGGTGAAGATGAATGGGGGAGCCTCTGAGAAGCGGGCAGAGTGATTGCAAAAGCCCTGTGGATGCAGGAAGTGTCCTCTCCAGGAGCTGGAAGAAAGCCATCACTGGTGGAGCACAGAGCATGGAGATGGAGATGAAGTTGGAAAGGTCAGCGGCCAGATCACTCACGGCCTTGTAAGCGGGTTTATGAAGCTGGCTTGTATCCTAAGAGCCATGGGGTTTTCAGAAGGGGAGTGGGGTCGGGGGTTGGGATGGGGTGGGAGCTGGACAGCGCCCTCTGGTGGTTGTGTGAGGACTGGCGTCCGCAGTGCTCTCGGCCAGCGCTTGTCCTGGGCTTGGTTCTAAGCCTTCCCCGCAGGCTGTGGAGATGCAATCCTTCTGAGACTGCCCGCCCCATTAATGCTGGTGGACACAGCTCACAGGGGCCAGCCTCCCAAATGGCATGCCACCAAGCCATGCTGTCCAGGAGACACCAGACGGACATGCCAGGGCTGCGTGGAGCAGACCCAGACAGCGAAAGGTCTGGCTGGCCTGCGTTTTCTCCAGCGGGTGCCTGGTCTGGGTCTGACTTCAGACAGGACGGGAGGGACCCTGATTACCTTCCCGTTCCCATCCTGGGTAATCTCAGACCTCACATGGGTGTGTGCTTGTGAGTGTTCGGACAGACACCCCCCCCCCCCGCAAACGAGGGCCAATGGAATGATGGCCACTCAAATCTCCCGTATTACCGAAGGCAGATAAACCCCAACCAGCCAGAAGCAGGGGATCCTGTGGCCGCTGCCCCCACCCTCCCTTGCATGCTTGTGGCCTGTTTCTGCCTGAAACTGCAAATGCTTATCACAGGCGAGTGATGAGTCATGGCTTGGGTTCTTCCTCAAAGGACAGCCTGAAGCTGGAGACGTTTATCAGCTGCTTTTCTTCTTTATTTTCAGACAGGGCGATTGAGCCAACTGAACTTTGTGGAAAGGGAGAGATGTTTTTCCTCCTTCGTTTTCGGAAAGTGTGACCATTCCAAAGTGCCCTCAAGTCTCCCTCTGGCCCCGGAACCCAGTTTCCCTTCCCAGTCGCCAGTATCTGCCCTTCCAGAGGACCAGGCACAGAGCAGCAACCACGGATCCACCAATTTTTACAAAAGTTGTGCTCCCATGAATATGCTCTGATCCTTGCCGGCTACTGGCTTTACTTCTGTAGGGGAAGAAGATTTTGAAATAGCCCAGTAATTTTCTTGTGGGGTGCACCCATCAGCACCCCTTCTGCTATCACAACAGGGCCACGAAATGTGGCTTGTTGCTCAGGGCGGAGGAGAATGACTACAAAGGTATAAACATGCAGCTTTGAGCAGGAAAATAATTGAGTTTTCTTTTTAATCCTTGGTCAGACAGTGGTCTTGAAAGCCGGGCTTTCAAGCATGAGTAAATATTCCTGGAATTCCCATTGCTGGACCGTGTCCCATGAAGAGTCACGCATGGAGGACTGACCTCGGTGTGAATCAGAGCCGGGAGGATGCAAGAGGCAGCTGAGGGAAGAGAAAAGCACATGGAGAGGAAGAGCTGGGGGGCAGGGCCAGTGGGAGAGACAGACTGGCTGCAGCCCTCTGCTGGGGAGACGGAGGCTCCATGCAGCCTTTCCCTGCTCCCCGGTGGGCCTGGAAAGGTGGCCCATGGCAGAGAGCCTCATTGTGGGCCCACGCAGCAATCAAGGTCCAGCCCAGGAAGCAGACACCCTCCTGGGCATTTCAGTGGAGGGTACTGAATGCAGGGAATTGATGCAGGTGATGGAATGGCTGAGAAACTGGACAGAGGAAGGAAAGGGCCAGGAGGGGATTTGAAGGCAAAGAGGCCCAGGACCCCACAGCCCAGCACCGCTTCCCAAATGGCCCCGAACGATAGAATAGAAACGGTGGAGACTGGGGCCCGAGAGAAGACCCCTGCTTCCCATGGCTTGTGAGTGGCATGCGGGGGTTTGAGAAGTTCCGTGTGCCCCAGTGGGGAATGTGGAATAGGGCTGAGGGGGCAGGTTGGTGAGCTCACGGGGGGCGGGGGTCACCACTGGAAGGACCACAGGGACCCTGATCGAGGATCACGGAGCAGTGAAGCTGGGGAGCGGTCAGAGTAACATCTGGATTCAGAGAGTCCCCCAACTCAGATATCGGAATGCGAGTGAGAGAACAGCAGCTGGCTCTAAGGGATGACGGAGCCCTGCTGTGAAAGCCCGAGGACCGTTTGAATAGAAGGAGTCCGTGAAATGGGAGAGGAGAAAATAGCCATATTCCTAAGGAAGTCTCTAATATGATTTTAAATATGAATGTGTAAATTAATAAACTAAATATCATGTACATATATTTTAAATGAGAGCAAAGAACGATCACTCATTTTTGCTCACCCGTACATTTCAACAGCCCCACCGCACAGGTTGAGCAATGCCTGCCCCATGCCCCAGCTCCCCCAGCTTCCGAGTTACACGTCATTCAGTGGTCTCCTTGGCAGCTGTGCTTTTTCTGCAGACTCAGCACCCTCTTCCACATTCTGCATTTTAAGTCCTTTTTGCGGGGAGGAATCCCTTCGTAACCTGGAGTGGAGCTGAAACTCAACCCCCGCCCCCCGCCAGTTGGCAGAAACATAGTTTACTAGTTAAGGGTATGCTAGCTGCCCTAACAAGCAAGTCTCCACATTTCAATGCCTTTACATGCAATTGAAGTTTGTTTTCCTCTCGATAATGGAGAGCAGGTGTTAAGGGGCTGGCTTTTCCACAAGGCAATTTAGCAACCGAAGGCAGGGAACTCTCTGCCGGCCCCCAGAAGCCTTTTGCTTCCAGCTGGTGGGAAGGGACAGGGCAGGAAGGAGCAGGTGTGGGAGGTTTTTAGAGGAGCACATGACTTCCACGTGAATCCCATTGGCCAGAATTCAGTCACGTGACCTCGCCTGCCGGCAAGGGACGCCGGGAAATACCAGTCCGGCTGTGTGCCCTGGAGGAAGAGGAAGTGGTTGCGGGGGGTGAACAGCCAGCCGGTCTCCGTCACACACGGGCCCCGTGAGATTGCCTGTGCGACGCCGTTAAACGTCCTCCTGTAGACAGAGCTGGGGGAAGGCTGCCCTTTGGAACTTTGTTCCCGTGTCCCACGCGGCAACCTCACTTCAGTGCTCGCTACACAGAATCGGAGGACTGGCTAAGACATGGTCCCCGTCCTCTGGGGCTTTATGTGTCCCTGGAGTCAACAGATCCAGGAAGAGAGCACTGAGCGAGGCATGATGTCAGAAGTCCACACTGGCACCCGTGGGGCAGGAAGATGACTCGGAGCTTCAGCTAAAGGCCCACAGCTGAGGTTAGCTCCCCGTTCTCAACAGGGCGGCCTGCCCTGTCTCCAGGGCTCACCCAGAGCAGCCAAGCCTCGGCGCCTCAGCACCGTCAGCCGGTCCCATCCCTCCAAGCGGGGCCAGGCCCTGCGAGCTGCAGCTTACGTGCAGGTGGGTTATTCATGTGTGGGGTCGCGAGTTCTGGCTACGGTCGAGTTTCCCCCTCTCAGGTCCCACCATGGGAGCTGGATAATTCCTTTGTGTGTGTGTGTGTGCGCTGGGTAGGGGGTGCCCCATGTACTGCAGGAGGTTTACCAGCTGCCCCGACCTCTCTCCCCAAGACACTCTTAGCACAGCTCTGAGTTGTGACAACCAAAAGTGTCTCCAGACCTTGCCAAATGTACCCTGGGGGGCAAAACTGTTGCCAGTCGAGAACCATTGGCCTGGAGAGTGGTTCTCACACCTGATTACACATTTGAATCATCTGGAAGCTACAGACAATTACCAATCCAGACCCCGCACGTCCACTCCTAGGTATGGGCCTGAGATAAATGAGGCACGTCTACAAAAGACTGTAGGACTGTGTTCCTGTCGGTGTATTATTAATAGCTGATGGCTGGGAACAGCCCAGATGTCCATCCATAGGAGACTAGATGAACAAATCATATATATATTCACATAGTGGAATAATACCAAGAAAGAAAAAAAAACCCAACAACAGGCATGAATTGCACTGCTATTAAGTTGAGCAAAGGAAGCCTCACACAAGAGTACATGTCGTATGATCCCTTGTATATGAAGTTCAAGAACAGGCAAAACCGGTCTCTCGTGATAGAGGTGGGGAGAGTGGATATTTCTGGGGAGGGTAGTGACTGGAAACCTGGGACGCTGGGAATGTTCTGTCTTGATCTTCCTGTTGACACGTGGTGTGTGCGGATATAACAATTCATCGTGCCGTGCACTTAAGATTTGCACATATAACTCATGCCTTGTATTCGCTTCCTGTGACAGCTGTAATAAATTACCAAACCTTGGTGATTTAAAGAAACAAGAGTGTATTCTCTCACAGTTCCAGAAACCGGAAGTGTGAAATCAGGTGTTGCAGGGCTGTGCTCTCTCTGGAGGCTCTAGGGGAGGGGCCTTCTTTATCTCCTCCAGCTTCTGGTGGCCGCGTGGCTCTCCCAGCTTCTGCTGACACACTGCCATGTGCTCTGTGGTTATGTAATCTCCCTCTGCGTCCCTTATAAGGATACATGTGATTGCATCTCAACCCACCAGATAATCCAGGATAACTTTCCCATCTCAGGATCCTTAGTTACATCTGCAAAGTCTTTGCCATATAAGGTAACATTGATGGGTCCCAGGGATTCGGACCTGATCTCTTTGGGGGCCCTTATTCAGCCCACTGCATAACTAAATTTAAAAGAAAAATTTTAATTACCGGTGTGATGGCCCCACCACACACCAATTGAATCAGACCCTCTGCTGTTTCTGTTGATAAGTTACACAGTCCTGGGCGTAGCGGGTGGAGGGACACTGATCTAGAGGTGGTTCTTCCCTTGTCGGCGCGTTCGGGAAGGGTAGGGATGTGCCTGTCTTGCTCATCACTTAGCGCGGTGCAAAGTTGACTCAACGAACTTGCTAAACATGGAATGAATTGATACATGAATGAATATAGTTACTACTAAGATCTGTTTTTTGCTCGTAACACTTCTGACGCCAAACACGTAGATATTCCACACCAAGCAATTCTCCAGTTCTCTGTGGACGCCAGCTGGGTGTCCTACAACTTAACTCGATTCTGATGCTAACCACCCAGAGTGAGAGCAGACCCTGTGGTTAAGGGCTCAGCCCCGCAAGACTGCCCCCACTTCAGATGCCAGGCGCAAGTGGTGGGTCCCCAGCTCACCCACCCTTCTCTCTGACTTGGCAACAAATCAAGGAATCCCACAACCCCCTCCTCAGCTTCAATAATTTGCTATAATGGCTCATAGAACTCAGGGAAATACTTTCCTTACGTTCACTTTTATTGTAAATGTAAATCCTTTACATTTATTGTAAAGGATACAGATGAATAACCAGACGAAGAGGTACGTAGTGAGAGGTCTGGAAGGGTCCCAAGTGTAGGAGCTTCTGTCCCCATGGAGCTTGGGGTGCACACCCTCTCGACACGTGGGTGCGTTCACCAACCCAGAAGCGTTTTCATGGAGGTTCCATTATATAGGCGTGGCCGATAACCTCATGTGAGTGGTGATGCCCCACTCGCCTCCCTGGAGGTCGGGGATGGAGCTGCAAGTTCCAGTGCTCTAATCACATGATTGGTGCCTCCAGCAACTGGCCCCCGTGCTGAAGCTCTCTGGGAGCCACCAAGAGTCACCTCGTTAGCATAAAGTCAGGTGTGGTGGAGAGGGGCTTGTTACGAATAACCAAGGACACCCCTATCTCCCCATCAGCAAAGTACACAGGTTTTAGGACCAAATCTACATTCTTTTTCTGTCACAGTATCACAAGGGAGGATGAGTGTGGCCACAGTAAATTGGGATGATCTGAAGTCAGAGGACCCAGCTTCAAACCCAGCCCTGCTGCTTATCGGCTGCATGACCGCAACCAAGGCCCCTCGCTGTCTCACCCTTTCTCCTCACCAGGAAAGTGAGGACACTGCTGGGGGAATTCATGAGATGACGTCTGTCCCTGTGAACCTGCCTGAAATCCAAAACAAGTGCACACCTTCCCGTGCAAAACACCTGACGCTGAGCCCGTGGTAAATAGTGACTTCCCCGGGTGAATCAAATAAAATCACAAGATGCTGGGTGTTAGGCAAGTGGGATTTACGTGCTGGCCTCACTGTCGGCATAAAATACACTCGCTGTAAATGTGCAGAGCTTGTGAAATAGCTGAGCGCTCTTTGAAGCCCACGAGGAGGGACCCTGGAGAATGTAAGCTGGATGGGGGGACAGATTAGGTCCTTTTGAGGATGACAACTATAAAACCCTTTCCTAAGTCGAGGGTGATGTCCTAACCCAGTTCACTGCCTGCGTAACAGTATGCCCAGTGCTATTTAGTTTGACAGGGGAGAGCAAACAAACAAAAGAAGAACACCCAACCGACAACGAAAACCTCCTTCTTAGGAGAGCTTGGAGTCTGATGGTCTTGCTATAAGACGTCCCGCTTGGTTTGGGATTCTAGGCAGGTCTCTGGGGAGAGGGGGGAGAAAAGGGCCTGGTCCCATGGAAATTTCCTAGTAGGGTTTATTTTGAAGCAAAGGTTTGGCAGCCCTGAGCCTGTCTCCTTGGCTAGACAGAGCCTCTTTGAAAAGAGTCAAAAACAGCAGGGATGGGAAACGGCCCTCGAGGGAGCAGGTTTTAGTGGAATCCTCTTCTTCCAAAAAGAACTGCTGAGACCAGCCCGGGCATCCCTTGCTTTATGAAATTCAGCTCAGCTCACCCGTGGTTGGCAGAGTAATGCCCGCTGCCTGCCCCCACCCCAGCCTAATTCCCGGAATCGCTGTGTACGTGACCTGACATGGCAGAAGGCACTTTGCAGGCGTGCTTGAGTTGAGGACCTTGTGATGGGGAGATGATCCTGGGTGATCTGGGTCGGTCCAGTGGAATCGCATGAGTCCTTGAAATCAGAGACCCTTTCCCAGCTGTGGTCAGAGAAAGAGGAGGCAGTGGAGCAGGTTCAGAGGTGCAGTGTCGCTGGCTTTGAAGATGGAGAAGGGGGCCGTGAGCCAAGGACTAGGGGCCACTGCTAGAAGCTGAAAGGGCAAGGAATAGCTTGCCCCCTAGAACCTCAGGCAGCACCACTGATAACCTTGGTTTAGCCCAGTGAGCCCCGTGTTGAATTTCCGACCTCCAGATGGAAGTTGATGAGCGTGTGTTGTTGAAGCTGCAAAGTCTGTGGAAATGTATTGCAGCAGCGGTAGAAAATCCAAACATCACCTTTCTTCTTTTTTTAAAATTGATTAACGTATAGTTGATTTACAATGTTATGTTATTTTCTGCTGTACAGAAAAGTGATTCAGTTATACATCTACAGGTATTCTTTTTCATAGTCTTTTCCATTGTGGTTTATCACAGGATATTGAATGTAGTTCCCTGTGCTATATAGTGGGACCTTGTTGTTTATCCGTTCTCTGTATAATAGTTTGCATCTGCTAACCCCAAACTCCCACTCCATCCCTCTGCACCCCCTTGGCAACCACAAGTCTGTTTCTGTTTTGTAGATAAGTTCATTCGTGTCATATTTTAGATTCCACAGATAAGTGATATCATATGGTATTTGTCTTTCTCTGTCTGACTTACCTCACTTAGTATGATAATCTCCAGGTCCATCCCTGTTGCTGCAAATGGCATTATTTCATTACTTTTTATGGCTGAGTAGTATTCCACTGTATATACGTACCACATCTTCTTTATCCATTCATCTGTTGGTGCATGTTTAGGTTGTTTCCATGTCTTGGCTATCGTAAATAGTGCTGCTGTGAACGTTGGGGTGCAGGTATCTTTTTGAGTTATAGTTTTCTCTGGATGTATGCCCAGGAGTGGGATTGCTGGATCATACAGTAACTCTATTTTTAATTTTTTAAGGAAGCTCCATACTGTTCTCCATAGTGGCTGCACCAACTTACATTCCCACCAACAGTGTGGGAGGGTTCCCTTTTCTCCACATCCTCTCCAGTATTTGTTATTTGTAGACTTTCTAATGGTGGCCATTCTGACTGGTGTGAGAAATAATTGTAGTTTTGATTTGCACTTCTCTAATAATTAGCGAATGTTGCCTTTCTTGAGCACCTACTGTGTGCCCATTCCTGGGATGGGATCCCTAATCCTAGTGACCATCTGTGATGCTGAGCTTGTGATCCCATTTTACAGGTGAGTAAACTGAGGCTCAGCGAGGTGAACTGACATCCTGAGAGGGAATGGGAACCCTTGGCCGACTCCAGCTGCCCTGGGCCTTGCGCTGCTCACAGGTAAGATGGGCAGGAATGTGAGCTTGAAGCATGTGGTGCACAGTAGGTGTTTAGTCAGTGTTACTTCTCTCTTTCCTTTTCCCAAACATCAGGTGTCCAGCAGGTCTGGCTGTGAAGTGGGTGATATTTTCCTCTTGACTGCTCTATAAAACCATTACAAAATCAACCCTCGTTCCCAAGGGCAAAAACCTCCCCTGATAGAGGCCATCATGGTGGGTAAAAGGCTCTCACCGGCAGACCTGGGAGACAGGTCTCTCACATTGGCTCTGAATGATTGCTGTGTGACCTCAGGCTGGTTACCGCCCCTCTCTGGGCAGCGTGTAGTTTCGGTTGACTCAAGTTCCCTTGCAGTCTCAGTCTCCAGGCAGCCTGTGAGCAAACTCTGGTCCCCGTCCAGAGGACTGAGGTCAGGCCAGGCTGGTGGCTGCTGCTGTGTCTCTACATGCGTCCTGGGAGGGCACACAGGGGCCCTCACAGCAAAGTCAAGCCCTCCTGCCATCCAAAAGGCCAAAGTGTGAATTTCCCTCTGCTGTGAATCTGCCCCCTTGGCGGGGCCGGTTTCCTGGCTTAGGGCTGAGGCTCTTCCTGGCCTTCTTCCCCAGGAAGGTCCCCAGGTTGTGGTCCAGCCCTGGCCGGGATCTAAAGGTCTGTGTCCTGGCCTGCCTTTGCCAGCGGGCACCTGGCTGACCTCCAGACAGTTACTCCTTGGAAGGGAAATGTGAGGGAAGGTGGGACAGCCCAGGGGTCCCCAGCTGTCCCTGGCAGTCCAACCCTTCTCCCAAATCTGGGAGGGCATCGTGCCTCCGATCCGTCTTTCTCACACTTTGCTGTCAGCATGGGAAGGACCTTGGGGGTGGGGTGCCCCATAATGCTGGCCCGCTCAGCCAGCTTGAGTTGTATCCCTTAGAAAGATCTGTTCGAGTCCTAACCCCCAGAATCTGTGAGTGTGACCTTATATTTAGAAATAGGGTCTTTGCAGATGTCATCAAGTTAAGATGGGTTCGTACTGGATTAGGGTGGCCCTAATCTAATGCCTGGTGTCCTTATAAGAAGAGGGGAATTTAGACACAGACACACAGGGAGAAAGCCATGTGACGATGAAGGCAGAGATTGGAGTGCTTCTTCTACAAGCCACGGAATCGTCCCTAGAGCCCTCAGAGAGAGCTCAGCCCTGCTGACACCTTGATTTTAGACTTCAGGGCTCCAGAACTACACATTTCTGCTGTTTTAAGAGCCCCTAGTTTGTGGCGCTTTGTTACGGCAGCCCCAGGACACTCACACACCCACTGCCTGCTCTTGCCCATTTCCCAGTAGTCATTGCTTTGAAGAAACATGAAGAAATCACCTAGTGTCCCTCCAAACTGAACATATCCAAACGCGAGGCCTGGCCTTTACTCACAGCTTATGTCCTTCCTCCATTGTTGGGGGTTATCATTTTACGAAGGGATGCTAGCCAGAGATGGCTGTTGAACTTTACTGATCCTTTTGTTCTCAAAAGACTTTTCTGGGACTTCCCTGATGGCACAGTGGTTAAGAATCCGTCTGCCAATGCAGGGAACATGGGTTCGAGCCCTGGTCCGGGAAGATCCCACATGCCACGGAGCAACTAAGTCCGTGCGCCACAACTACTGAGCCCGCGAGCCACAACTACTGGGCCCACGTGCCACAACTACTGAAGCCCGTGTGCCTAGAGCCCGTGCTCCGCAACAAGAGAAGGCACTGCAATGAGAAGGCCGCGCACTGCAAGAAAGAGTAGCCCCTGCTCGCCGCAACTAGAGAAAGCCCATGTGCAGCAACGAAGACCCAACGCAGCCAAAAATAAATAAATAAATTAATTTTTAAAAAAAGTTTTCTGAATTTCTATGAAATTCAAAAGTCTGGTGACATGGGCTCTGGAGTTAAGAGAGCTGGTTCTGGGTCAGGTCCTGCTTGAAATGCCCTGTGTGTGTTTTCGGAGGAGCACCTAAACCCTTGGGGTCTTCCTGCCATCAAGAGGGTTGGAGCATGCCTAGCTCTTGGCCAGTTGTCAGGTTCCTTTAAAACTGGACCAGCCCCACGCCTGCTCCTCCTGCCTCCCCTCTCTCCATCCCTTAAGCCGGTCTCAAGTGCTGTCTGCGTGGTGCAAACTGTATTTGGTTTCTCAAGGGAAGGACACCGCTAAATACATAAGTAAATAAAAAGCAAAGTTCTTAGTTACACTTAGCCTCGAGAAGCTTAAAGGTCCCCTCTGGGAACTTTGCTGCCAAGTGAGCTTTCTTGACCTTCCCCATTGATTCTGGATTGGACAGGACTCCAGTATTTGTCAGTGACAGAAACTCAAACCAGAAGAGGCTCCCAATCACAGGCCACTCTGGGAGCCTTGAAGGCTGTAACCAGGTACTTCAGTGCCATGAGATCTCATGCTATCTCCATCTCTCCCCATCTTGGGGTCTCTGTGGGGACCTCATTTTCTCTGAGAGTAAACAGGTTTTCTCCCAGCAGTGACAAACACAGTGCTGGTATCCTCAGGCTTAGGTCCTCCAGCTTGATGAAAAAAGAGAAGGGAGAGCATCTCTCTTCCTGTTTCAGAATATAGATGCTCCAGGGAAGGACTTTTATTGGCCAGCCTCAGTCACATGGCTAAGCCTTGGACTTATCACTTGGCCGGGGGGGGGGGAGGAGTTCTATGATTGGCCAGGCCTGAATCACATGTCCACTCAGGGGGTGGGGCCCTGTGATTGGCAGCTCACCCAGCATCACGTGACTGACATAAGAGGAGCACAGCTCTCCAAGGGCTGGAAAGGGAGATGGACAGAGCCAGGCCCCAGCTGTGCCCCAGCTCCCTCTGACCACAGCCCAAGGAGCCCTAGACTGGACATCAGACCCACGAGATCCTGAAGTGCTGGTCAGTGGGTTTTGCACATCTCTTACTTCAAGATATATATATATTTAATTTTTATTTATTTATTTTTGGCTGCATTGGGTCTTCACTGCTGCGCGTGGGCTTTCTCTAGTTGCCGTGAGAGGGGGCTGCTCTTCTTTGCGGTGCACGGGCTTCTCATTGCAGTGGCTTCCCTTGTTGCAGAGCATGGGCTCTAGGCGCGCAGGCTCAGTAGTTGTGGCGCACGGGCTTAGTTGCTCCACGGCATGTGGGATCTTTGTGGACCAGGGAACGAACCTGTGTTCCCTGCATTGGCAGACGGATTCTTAACCACTGCGCCACCAGGGAAGTCCCAGGATTTAATTTCAAGTGAACTTTTACTTGGAAGACCAACCAGAGTTGTTCTGGCTGAGGCAGGAAGGGATAGGCAGAGGAAGCAGCGCTCAGAGTCCCCTCCCTCCCACCCTCGTTCAGGCTTCTCCACAGAGCAGAGCCTGAAAGTCACAGAGCCATCCCGGCCCAGCACACACGGGAGCGAGATCCCATTTTACAGACAGGAAAACTGAGGCTCTGAGGGCTCTATTCCTCGCCCGAGAAATTCCTCAGCAGTTCACAGCCACATCTGCTGCTGCCCAGACCAGGCAGTTGCCTGGAATTTGGGCCAGCCTCCTTTTCGCCCGGATGTTGGACCAAGTCCTTTGAATTCCCGGCAGAAGGGAGAGGTCCACAGACATCTCAGAGCTCAAATTAGGACTGTGGACTGTGGCTCTCTAACCTGCTTTGTGGCGAGCTTGAGAAGTGGCCCTGTGGCGTGGCGGCTGGCGAGTGCCTTCAGCCTGGTCAGCAAGACCCTTTTTCATGAGCGTGAACCGCCCTTGGCCCCGACGAAACAGCAGCGGGCTCCAGGCCTGAGGTTGTTCCCGCAGGATTCGCTGAGCCCAGCTGGTCAGCCCAGCCAGAGACGCAGTCACCGAAAGCCACAGGAGTCCCCACCCAAGGGACCTCTCCTGCCCTGTGCAGCCCCTGTTGTCTGCTGGTGGCACCCCCCACCCTGGGAAGGGCCAGCCCAGTCCTCCCTAGGACAGCCCAGTTGCCGGGAGGGCCCCGTGTCAACGCGGGAGGGCCCAAGATTTGTGGCCCCCGCGTTGACAGGCAGTGGATGCACAGAGAGACGGGTGTGAGTGGAGCGCAGGGCCCCTGGAGCAGGGGCATCGGGAGTGACTGAATTGAGGCCAGTGTACACAGGCCCCAGTGGCCTTTCTCCTGGACTCAAAAGAGGACTGACGGTCGTGGGGTGGCGCGGGGTCAGCTCTGTATTTAGGTCCACGCTCCACTGGAGGACCAGTTCCTCTGTCCTAGTCCACATCGCTCTGCCTGGAACTGTGTCCAGTAACTAGTCGGCTCTTTGCACTGATGGCAACTCCACTGTTCCGGTGTCTCTGGCTAAAACCCAGAGGTCACCCTCGAGGCCTCATTGTCTCACATCTCACACCCAAATGCTGGGTCGCCTTTTACTTCGCCTTTTACTGGCTCACCTTCAAAGGGAAGTCCAAGGCCAGCTGCTTCTCCCCACCTGCACTGCCTCTGCCTGGTCCAGGCCGCCGTCTCTTCTCGCCTGGACTGTGCTGTGGTATCCCCGCTGTGCTCGGTGTCCCTGTGAGCCTGCCCTCACCCCGCATGGTCTGTCCCAACACAGCAGGCCGAGGGCTGCTTGGAGAACTTGACTTCCGTCTGCTCCTGGGCCTCCCCTCTCAGAAGCCCCCGAGGTCTTTCCACCTATACTGCGGTGAATAGCATCCCCCCCGCCAAGTTCACATCTGCCTGGACCTGTGAACGTGGCGTTGTTTGGAAATAGGGTCTTTGCAGATGTCACCAAGTTTAAATGAGATCAGCCTAAAGGAGCCCTCATCTAATGACCAGGGTCTTTATAAGAAGAGGGGGATTTAGGCACAGACACAGAGGGAAGACACGTGTGTGAAGACAAAGGTGCAGGGGGGAGGAATGCATCCACAGGCCAAGGACACCTGAGGCCATCAGAAGCCAGAAGAGACAAGGAAGGATCCTCCCTGAGAGCCTTCAGATGGAGCCTGGCCCCCCTGACACCTTGATTTCAGACTTCTGGTCTCCAAAACCGTGAGACAATATACTTCTGTTGTTTGACGCCACCCAGTTTGTGGCCATTTGTTATAACAGCCACAGGAGACTAATACCGCCTCCTCTGTCTGCCTTGTGGAGATTGCAATGCTCATCATCTAGCAAAGGCTCTGAGAAATTCTGCAAGGAAGCACGTGTTCCATTTTCCCGAGCTTATCCCATCATGCAAGCATCCAGTTGCAACTACCCTTTCACCTCCCATGGGACCCACTTTGGGAAATGTTGGACTAGAAAATTCCTGACATCCCCTCCAGGCTGAAAGTTCTGTTGCTTTTGGAATTGGAAGACAAGCCATGAAATAAGTAGAAAATTGTATGCATGATTAGATAGTCATTTTAAATATAGCCAAAATGCTCCTGCAGTTGTGGGGAAGCAAAACGAGTCTGGGGAAGAACAGCCGCTCTAGTTAACCAGCTCTAGTTAAGCACTCAGATGTGAGCGCCACTGACCCCGTAGGAGCTCAGTCTGAGGTCGGTCACTGTGGGAATGAGAACAGTGTAGTGTGTAAGACTATTTCCTTGGGCTGTGTTCCTAGAAGTGGACTTGCTGGGTCAAAGGCTTTGCATTTTTAAGACATGGGATTCATAGTGCCAGACTGCTCTCCAGAAGGTTGTACAGATTTAAACTCCCACTAACGCAGACCAGCGGTACCCGTCTCCCATCTGTGCCGGCACTGGCCATTATCCTATTTGACATCTAGAAATTGTCCTGTGTGTTTTGACCAGAAAGGTAAATAGAGCTTTTATTGAGTTATCTGAGTTTCTACCGAGTCATGCCCAGAGCAGCCTGCCCACCAGCCCATCGCTGCCAGCAGAGGGCTCTTGCCAATGACTGGGCAGTGGTGCCCTGAGGTCAGGCCAAATTTTTGGAGGAAACAGCAAACCACACTCAGATTTGGCCTGAAATATTAAACTCTGAAAAAGAGAAGATTCAGTGTCATAGGATCCTTCCCCGGAGCAGAGTGGGAGAGAGAAAAGAAGTTGGGATTTGAAGTCAGGAACACCCGAGGGTTTGTCCTGACCTGGCCCCTTTCTAGCTCCGTGACCTTGGGCAGCTCACATGAGCTTTTTGCATCTCAGTTTCCTTATCTTTGATGTGGGATAACGACAGCCCCAACCTCTCTGAGTTTGATGGGGATTAAATCATTTCCTCGTTACGAGATGGGCTTTGCATATGGAACCCTAATACGAGCTGGGGTTCCAGGTGGCCCAATCCAGAGAGCGTCACAGAGAGGTGTAGTCGAGCCACCAAAATGGATTAGGAAGGAATTTGGATTCCCCCTTGCCTTTCTCTCAAACGTCAAGGGGAATCCACTCCTCAGCCCACAGTTGTGTTTCTTAACATCCTGCTCCCTCTGCCCGCCCCGCGTGTCTTGCATCCATCCCGCGGCAACTCCGGGACCCCCGCAGCCCCCCAGTCCCCCCCAAAGGTCAGCTCTCACTTTTGCCCTTTGCCCCCTCCACTTTGCTTTTGTCATGGAAATGAGCTTCCTCTCTCCAGTTTTGCTTGTTTTCTCATGGCCTCCCCTAGAATCCAGATTCTCCACAAGAAAGGGAGGATCCTCCCCTCTGTTCTCTGGCCTCTGTGGGTCCTGTTTTCCTCCACCTACTCCCGACTCTGCCTACAACGTGGAACCGGTCTAAGGAAGACAGGACTCTCTTCGGGAAGCGGGGTGGGAGGGAGCCGAGTGGGCACAGACAAAGTGCTCTGTACCTGACGGGGCCCCGAGCTGTACATGTGTCCGCGTGTGCTGACGCCGGCTCCCCTGCTGCCAGCACTTCTCCCGTAACTGAGGCTTTGTAACGTTTTCGGAGCCTTCCCTGTAGTGAACACGTTCTTTTCTTCCTCTGAGTCTCCCGAAAGACAGGTGAGGGGGGCAAGTTCTAACCCGAGTTTTGGGGCCAGACCAGCATGGCGGCCCAGCCTTGGGAGAGGCAGGCGTGGGAGGTCGGGGCGGGTGGGAGGTCATCTTCAGCGGCTGCCTCTTTCTCCAGCCTCTTCCCCCCATTGTCAGAGGGCCCCGTTGCTTACACAGCGTGTGTTCAAACAGAACTCCACCGAGGGTCGCCTCTCCCTCCGCCACCATCCTCACCCTCCTGCTGGGGTCCTGAGAGCGCCGGGTGCCAAGCCCCACCTGAGCCTTGCCCTGAACCATATCCTGTTCCCTAAGATCCAGAGCGGGGTTTGCTCCCGTGTGTCCGGTCCGGCCCTGACGGGAGGGTGGAGCAAGGTTCGGGGCTGGGGAGAGCTGGAGAGGTGGGGTCAGCCTGGGCTCAGCCGGCCCCCTTATTAGGAGCTGGGTGGCCTCACGTAGGATGCTGAGCCTCTACAAGCCTCACCCTCCTCATCCGCGAAGTGGTCGTGATGATACCTGCCCCCTCACGGCACAGGGCTCGGAGGAAACTGAACCTGCTGGGCACGCTTAGCTGTGGGCCTCCTCCGTGCATTCCCTCTCTGTGCACCAGGCATCCGCCGGCTGTCTGTTCACCACTCTGTGCTGGGCGTCCCGCCAACTCCTGGTGATACCCGAAGAATAGTAGCTGCCGGGGTGGTCGCTGACAGTCTCGCCCAGTGGGTGTAATTGCTTTGATGAGAGTACAGGGCCTGTGGGCTTAAAGGGGGGCCTAACCCAGCCTGGGGTGACCAGGGAAGGCTCCCTGGAGGCGGTGGTGACGGAGTCAGGCCTTAAACAGTGTGTGAAAAGTAGTCGTCCATTTTTCCATCTGTGTGATTAACAAGCATCTATACCATGTCTACAGAGTACGAATGCCAAGTCAGGTGTTGGGAAAACGAGGGTACATCAAGTGTTGGCCCTGGGAGATTTGAGGCCAGGAAAGTGGCGAGGATGTCTCAGACCTCCCTTTCCAGGCTGCACGGGGCCAGGGCATGGCCAGGCTGGGTGCGGGAGTGCTGGCAGGGCTGTCCCCGCATGGGGATCAGAGCCAGGGGCCCGCAGCCCGTTCGGTATCGGAGAGCCGTGTGGTGGAGTAGCGTGTGGCTGAGGACGAGAGGAGGTGGTGCTTCCTCTGGTTGAAACAACCTCCAAGATACATCGTTCAGTGAAAAACAGCAGAGTGCCACACTGCAGGATGGGGCCGTTATGCTACATACGTGTGCACGTGTGTGTGTGAGTACACGTACGGGACGCCCAGGACACGGACTGGCAAGTCTCTCACCCACCTGAAACCCTGCTCCTGGGAGGATGTTTGCTGCTCATCTGAGGAGCCCACGGGGTTGCAGAAAGCCAGCAGGGCCGGGGGGAGAGGGGACAGGCCCAGAGCGGGCGAGCAGGGCTGGGGTGAGGGCCCGCCCCGATGGGGCTGCTGCGTGGCATTGAGGTGGAGGCTTGTCATATGTGTGCAAACATGAGATGGGGTGTCACTCAGCCGTGACCCGCTCCGCCACGCATGAGCCCCAAAGACATGCTGAGTGAAGGAAGCCAGGCACAGCGTGTGAGTCCGTCCACAAGCAGTGTCCAGAACAGGCAAATCCATAGAGACAGAGTACGTGAATGGTCGCTGGGGGCTGCGGAAGGGGGAGTGAGTGATGTTGGGTCTGGGGCTTTTTGGGGGATGATGGAAATGCTTTGGAGCTAAACAGAGGTAGTGGTTACACAACACTGTGAAGGTACCAAATGCCACTGGATTGTCTACTTTAAAATGGTCAGTTGTTTTTTTTGTTTTTTTTTTTTTTTGCGGTACGCGGGCCTCTCACTGCCGTGGTCTCTCCCGTTGCGGAGCACAGGCTCCGTACGCGCAGGCTCAGCGGCCGTGGCTCACGGGCCCAGCCGCTCTGCAGCATGTGGGATCTTCCCGGACTGGGGCACGAACCCGTGTCCCCTGCATCGGCAGGCGGACTCTCAACCACTGCGCCACCAGGGAAGCCCTTTTTTTTTTTTTATTGAAGTATAGTTGATTTACAGTGTTGTGTTAATTTCTGCTGCACAGCAAAGTGATTCAGTTATACATATATATTATTTTTCATATTCTTTTCCATTCTGGTCTATCATAGGATATTGAATATAGTTGCCTGTGCTCTACAATAGGACCTTGTTGTTTACCCATCCTCTGTGCAAAGACATAGCTGCTCACCCCAAGCTCCCACAGTCCCCTCCCCCTTGGCAACCACAAGTCTGTTCTGTATGTCTGAGAGTCTGTTTCTGTTTCAGAGATATGTTCACTTGTGCCATATTTTAGATTCCACATATAAGTGATATCATATGGTAGTCGTCTTTCTCTTTCTGACTTACCTCATTTAGTATGATAATCTCTAGTTGCATCCATGTTGCTGCAAATGGCATTATTTCACTGTTTTTTTATGGCTGAGTAGTATTCCATTGTATATATGTACCACATCTTCTTTATCCATTCATCTGTCAATGGACATTTCGGTTGTTTCCACATCTTGGCGATTGTGAATAGTGCTGCTATGATCATAAGGATGCATGTATCTTTTTGAATTACAGTTTTGTCTGGACATATGCCCAGGAGTGGAATTGCTGGATCACATGGTAGCTCTATTTTTAGTTTTTAAGGAACCTCCATATTGTTTTCCATTGTGACTGTACCAGTTTACATTCCCAATAACAGTGCAGGAGGGTTCCCTCTTCTCCACACCCTCTCCAGCATTTATTATTTGTAGACTTTTTAATGATGGCCATTCTGATGGGTGTGAGGTGGTACCTCATTGTAGTTTTGATTTGCATTTCTCTAATAATTAGCGACATTGAGCATCTTTTCATGTGCCTGTTGGCCACCTGTATGTCTTCTTTGCAGAAATGTCTATTTAGGTCTTCTGCCCATTTTCAGTTGGGTTCTTTTTTTGTTGTTGAGTTGTATGAGCTGTTTGTATATTTTGGAAATTAAGCCCTTGTTGGTCATATCATTTGCAAACATTTTCTCCCATTCTATAGGTTCTCTTTTCATTTTGCTTATGGTTTCCTTCGCTGTGCAAAAGCTTGTAAGTTTGTTTAAGTCCCATTTGTTTATTTTCGCTTTTACTTCTGTTGCCTTGGGGGACTGACCTAAGAGAACAGTGGTATGATTTATGTCAGAGAATGTCTTGCCTCTATGCTCTTCTAGGAGTTCTATGGTTGTCCTCTCCTACATTTAGGTCTTTAAGCCATTTTGAGTTTATTTTTGTGTATGGTGTGAGGGTGTGTTCCAGCTTCATTGATTTACGTGCAGCTGTCCCGCTTTTCCAGCACCACTTGCTGAAGAGACTGTCGTTTTCCCATTGTATATTCTTGCCTCCTTTGTCGAAGATTAATTGACCATTGGTGTGTGGGCTTATTTCTGGGCTCTCTATTCTGTTCCATTGATCCATATGTCTGTTTTTGTGCCAATACCATGCTGTTTTTATTACTGTAGCTTTGCAGTATTGTCTGAAGTCTGGGAGCGTTATGCCTTAAAATGGTAAGTTTTATGTTATGTGAATTTTGCCCCCATAAATTCTTTTAAAAGAATTCAGACGTTGTCCCGATGACTGTGCATGTGAGGACGGCCGCCCTGGGCCCCAGGCAGCTGGCCAGGGAAGAATGGGGTCCAGGCAGCCATGAATCTGCATTTCTAGGTGAAACCTCCTGTTTTGCAGATGGGAGCAACTGACTGTGGGTATTTGACCCACCCATGGGGGCTGGTTCCAGGTCACGGCCACCAGTCTGTGGCCTCTGCCCAAGAGCATCCACCCTTGGTCCAGAGTGCCTTGACGGCTGCCCACAGGCCTCGGGCTTTGCTGGGAAACAGGAGGGCAGATGGAAAAGTACCCCCAGTGGGGAGAGAGTCCCAGACAAACTGAAGACGCTGGTGGTTTTCAAAGACACGAGCTGCAGCCTCTTAAAATCCCCCAGGCCTCCCTGCCATGGATAAAATGCTTTCTGGAGAGATTGCAAATGTTTGCTCTGGTGGGACTTTGTTATAAATGGACTTGGTTTCGTTTAGTTGGTTACGGTTTTATTTGGTTAAAAAAAAACAACCCTGCAAGATCATCTTAACTGAGGACTCCATGTTAATCCAAAAAAACCAAGAAAGGGCAAACAAGACGGACGAGGAGTCTGACTGCCTGCTGCACGTCGGGTTTGGCTGCAAAGCCCTTCCTCGGACCAGCCTGTCATAGTTGCTACCGTTTCTGGAGTGCCTACTGTGTACCAACCGTCCCGGTCAGCCCTGTATGGTTCCTTCTTTCTAATCCTCCCAAAGGCTTCACAAGGCAGGAACTGTTGTTGCATTGTTTTAAAGATGAGGAAGCTGAGGCCCAGAGAGGTGAAGGTGCTTGCCCCAGGTCACACAGCTGGGAGGTGGCAGGGATGGACATTGTAGCCTGTCTGGCTCTTTCAGTGGTATCTCACAGCCACTTAGGCTGAAAACCAGACCTGCCCTCAGAGTAACCCTCACGGAGGCCACCTGGTCACCGAGATTTCTGGGGCGCTGAGCAGGGTCTTGTGTCTGCCAGCGAGCCTGCAAGGCCACCGGTGAGCAACCGTCCCCAGATGGCAAGGCCGAGGCCAGAGAAAGGCCATGTGCAGACCCCCCTCCCTGGCCACTTAAACCCGCACCCCTGCATCCCATTGGGGTGGCTATCCACAGCAGATGCAACCCCTGCTCCCACCAAGGACCCCTCCCTAACAATCCACCCGAGAGGGAAATGTCTTTGAAATTCCTGATCTTGAGAAGTCCGTTTGCTTTGCTTCTGGGCTTTGGGGGAGACAGTCAGCCCATCTTTGAGAAATCTGCTTCAGATGAGCCCCTGCCCCACCCAGCCGATGACCTTTGTGTCTGTGCACATGTGTTAACCCCTCAGCATCTTCTCTGAGCCCGGTAGGCTGACACGTGAGCTTCACCAGCTCTTCCAACCCCAGTGTTCTCTGATTTTAACCAGCTCCAATTCTGAGTTCATTGCCAAGCCTTTCCCTGCCCCAGGGCCTTTGCACAGCCCTTCCCTCCCCCAGGGGCCCTCCCTGATTCTTCTTTCTCTGTGATACTCTCGCTAATGCTCCCTCTCTCTGCTGCTCTGTTCTTTTATAGCACGAATCACAGCATATAATTATACGTTTAATTTCTTATATTTGTGTTTACTGAGGGCAGAGGCCTCACCAGCACACAGTAGGTGTTCAGTAAATATTTGTGGACCGGCCGGCCGGATGCACCAATGTTGTAGGAATTTTTCTGTGGCCTGAGCAGTGTGCAGTGCCCACGCATTTGCTATCCCATGGCGCCCTCTGGTGGACATTAGGCAGATGCCAGGCTGAGACTAACCCCTTTCTCTTCTCCTTTCAGCATCGTCCCCAGCCCCGTGCCACCTGGGACCTGGCCACCAAGGTGTGGCCACCATCGGTGACGTGAGTACATGAAGCAGCAGAAATGGGTCTTCCTGGAGTTCTGTGAGCTGCTTCTGGATGAGCAGGTGAGTTGGAAGTCAGCCAGCTTCTCACATTATTATCATTAATAATATTGTCATTGTTATTAAATAGCGTTAGTAATGTTCAACATAGAACACTCACTGTGCACCACCCGTGGACCCCTGAGCAGCCTCTCCCTGTCGTCGCCTGGGTCCCTTCCCTCTCTCCTCTTCCAGGTGGTGATGGAGACTGTGGTGGGTATGTCCCTGTTATTAACCTATCTCCATCGCGCCTGGATTTGCATTAAAGCTCATAGGGAAAAGATCAAACGAGTTTATATCCTGAGCCAGGGAATGTGATGCTGTGGGACACACATCCCAGACACTTAGAAAGCAGAGTCTGAATATCAGAGGAAGCCCACAAGTTCCCAATTGGGCCTGGCACCTGCATACATGCTGAGCACAACACACAAGCTTCCGGCGCGGGCGCAGGCGCAGCTCCGGGAAATCGACAGGTATTGCTTAAGTCTGAGGGAGGCGTGGATCAGCCTGCAGACAAGGGTGAAGTTCATCTGGCATATACTTTGCGGTTCAAACCCTGAACTGAAAATATTATCGAATAAACCTCGGTGAAGGCTTTATTGTTCTCGACTTCTCTGTTAATTCAAGAAGCTATTACTTTTTACTGTTTTTACTTTAAAAAATAAAAACAGAGAAGGATCTAGGTTAGAAAAATGTGCTTTTATTCTAGCCAAAGCGTCCGTGGGGAAATCCCTCCTTTCTCCCTACCTGTGAGAACCTGGGCACATCCTGTAACCTTGATGAAACTCAGGTTTTTTGGTCTATAAAATGGGTATACTGTTATCTGCCTGAAGGTCGTAGGGAAAATGCAATCAGATCATGTATAGGAAGGCATTTTGGAAACCGGAATCGTCAAAACTGTGTCCTGGTGATCATTACTATTCTTTAACCTTGTACTTGGAGCTTTTCTTGGAACTCAAGCAAGTTCTACCAAGTTCTACCAGCCTGGGGACGGTGCTGGTTTGTCAGAGGGCTGGTTGCTGCCTGTGAGCCTCAGTTTCCTGGTGCCCATGGGCCTGTTGACCTGTAGCTAGATGGCACGTCAAGCTTGGCTGTCCCACGCCGGGCGCCTGCTCGGGAGAGGATTTCAGGGCTGGTGCGCCGGTGTGCCTGTGGACTCAGGATAACACTGTGTCTCGAATGAGCCAGAGCTTGTGTACCCAAAGGACCATGTCCGCTTCAAAGTGGGCCCCGGCCACCTCCGCACTGATCTGATGATGTCTCCGGGCCTTAAGACAGGCCTGCCACTTAGGGGAAGTGGCTTCAGAGCTGGGTGGCCCCTTCCTCGGGGCGGCTGGGAAGCAGCCAGGGTCACTGCAGGGCGGCAGGTCTGCGAGGACTGCCCTGCGCTGCCGCAGGTCTCACCAAACCCCAGCAGCAGCCGGGACGCCAGCTCTGCAGGACTGCGCCTCTCCCCTCCCACGTGACACCGCTGAAGGGACCACCCCCCACTCACTGACGCATTTCCTGCGTAAATAATCTGCCTTTTTCTGCCTTCAGCCCATATGAGCCGTGTCACCGTCCAGGCTTGTCTCGTTAAGCCCTAGGCAGGCCTCGGAATGAGGAGGCTCTAAACACCCTTTTAAAGTAGACGGCAAGCGGCTCAACTCAGTAGCCTTCTTTTCTGGGTCATGTACTCAAAAACACTGTTTATTCTACAAACCTATGAGGACTTAAACATTGAGATTTTCTGAAAGGCTGGTCACCTCAGCAAATCCAAATGCCCTCCTTGCTCTCTGTTCCCCTCCTGTTTCGACTTTATACAGACGTGCGTGTGTGCCCGTGCGTGTCATCCTGACATAGGCATGTAAGCGAGGATTGTCCTCTTCACTCACACAAGCGAAATACGTTTCAACGTTGCCAAATGGTTAATGCTTTGCGCAGCTACCATAGGGTAATTAACGCTTCCCATGTTGGCTGACATCTAGACTTTGCTACTCGAAGTGTGGGCCACGGACCAGCAGCAACAGCACCACCAGGAGTTGGTTAGAAATGCAGAGTCTCAGGCCACACCCAGGACCTGCTGAATCAGAATCTAAAGTTTACTCGGATGCAGGGAATTTGTATGTCCATTAAAGTGTCAGTGTGTAAAATGTTGGATGTATTTGGACAACACAGTGATGTCCTCACGAGAAGAAGGCCTTGCAGGGCGTTCACTTCTGTGGGTTCTCGTGTGTAAACGACTCCTGAGAAGAACCTGGGGGCTTTAGGGACCCAAGTAAATGTAAGTGCTTGCTCCCAGCTCATCTCCACTCAGCCTTCCAAGTCGTGCTTCTTTGGGATGTTCCAGCACTGGAAAAATAATCACAACCATAGAGCCAAGTGTCTGTTGCCCACCTGGGTGGAGAGAGGAGATGACCAAAAAACGGGCCGGATATTTTTAGGAACGCTGGGCTGACGCCACAGGAAGGGAGACGGCATAACGGTGGCAACACCAAGTTTCATGAGTTGGAATTAAATGACGTCATCGCTGATTCCTGCAGCTGTTTAGTCTTACCTGGAGTTGCTGTGTTTGTGTTACTTGGAAAACGTGTGGTGACCATGTGACCTGCAACCAGGTCACCATTCCTGTGGCGCCACCTTTAAAGCTCTGGGAGGTCCACATGGTCTGGAGCAGCTCGTCGCCCTTGGCCTAGGGCTGGGTAGGAGCCTTCATTTCTCCCTTCTTGACTCGTTTCCACACCATGTCCTCAAGGATGACAATCAAAACAAGGAGATGCAATAAAAGAAGCAGCATAATTAAACCCCAAACGTTTCATTTGGTTTGAACATTGCTTCTTTATCAATTTGAGGTCTCAAGTACCTCCCCCCAAAATTCCTCAAAACAAAGTATGTGCCACGAATGCTTGCATTTGCAACCCCCAGAGCAGTGATGCCGACCATTAACTCTCTACCAGACCCACCACAGCACTCACCTTGGCTGGCGTTTTCAAGTGGTGTGCTATTTCTTCAGGATTTAGTCTTGGTAGGTTTCTGATTCTAGGAATTGATCCTCTTCTTCTGGGTTATCCAGTTTGCCGGCCCGTAATTGTTCGTAGTGGTCTCTTGTGACCATTCTTCTTCCTCTGGCATCGGTTATAGTGTCTGGTTTTTCATCTCTAGTTTTATTAAGTCTGCACAGACATATAACTAGTACAGAGATTGAGACAGTGATCAAAAATCTCCCAACAAAGTAAAGTCCACGAATAGATGGCTTCACTGGTAAATTCCACCAAACATTTAAGGAAGAATTAATGCCATTCCTTCTCAAACTCTTTCAAAAAACTGAAAAGGTGGAAACACTTCCAAACTGATTTTATGAGGCCAGCATTACCCTGATACCAAAGCCAACGACACCACAAGAAAAAACTACAGGCCAATATCCCTGATGAACATGGATGCAAAAATCCTCCATAAAACAAAACACCAACAAACTGAATCCAACAGCACATTAAAAGAATCGTATGCCATGACCAAGTGGGATTTATATTTGGAATGCAAGGATGTTTCAACAAACAAAAATCAATCAATGTGATACACCATATTAACTGAATAAAAGATAAAAGATATGATCGCCTCTATAGAAGCAAAAAAAAAAGCATTTGACAAAATTCAACCCCCTTTCATGATAAAAACTCTCAACAAGCTAGGAATAGAAGGAAAGTAACTCAACGTAATAAAGGCTATATATAAAAAGCCCACAATTAATATCATACTCAATAGTGAAAAACTGAAAGCTTTTCCTCTAAACCAGAAACAAGGCAAGGATGCCCGCTCTCACCTCTTCTATTTAACATAGTACTGGAAGTCCTAGCCAGAGCAGTTAGGCAAGAAAAAGAAGTAAAAGGCATTCAAATTGGAAAGGAAGAAATAAAATTGTTCCCACTGGCAGACAACGTAATGTTGCAAACTCTAAAGATGCCACCAAAAAACTGCTAAAACTAATAAATTCGGTAAAGTTGCAGAATACAAAATCAACATGCAAAAATCAGTTGCATTTCTATACCCTAACCACAAACTACCTGAAGGAAATTAGGAAAATAATCCTATTTACAATGGCACCAAAAAGAATAAAATACTTAGGAATAAACTTAACTAAGGAGGTAAAAGACTTGTATACTGAAAACTACAGAATGCTGATCAAAGAAATTAAGAAACAAACAAATGGAAAGACATCCATGTTTCTGGATCGGAAGACTTAATATTGTGAAAATGTCCATACTACCCAAATATATCTGCAGATTCAGCACAATCCCTATCAAAATCCCAACAGTATTTTTTTACAGAAATAGAGAAAACTCTAAAATTCATATGGAACCACAAAAGATCACAAAGAGCCAAATCACTCTTGAGAAAGAACAAAGCTAGAGGCCTCACACTTTCTAGATTCAAAATATATCACAAAGCTCTTGTAATCAAAGCAGTATGGTACTGGCATGAAGACAAACATATAGACCAATGGAACAGAATACAGAGCCCAGAAATAAAACCACGTGTGTACGGTCAACTGGTCTTCAACAAGGGTGCCAGTGTTGCACGACGGGGAAAGGACAGTCTCTTCAGCAAGTGATTTTTAGAAAACTAGACATCCACATATCTTACACCACAGAGACTGGACCCTTACCTTACACTGCACATAAAACACATCAACTCCAAGTGGGTCAGACTTAAACAAGAGGCCTGAAACTCCTAGCATAGCACACAGGGATTGAAAAGTGTCCATACAACCTATGCATGGATGTTTATGGCAGCTTTACTCATCATTGCGAAAACTTGGAGGCAAGCATGATGCCCTTAGGTGGACGAATGGATAAACTGTGGCATAGCCAGAGAGCAGAATACTATTCAGCACTAAAGAGAAATGCCCTGTCAAGCCGTGAAAAGACACGGAGGAACCTTAAAGGCATATTACTGTGTGAAAGAAGCCAATCTGAAAAGGCTACTTTATGGTTCCAACTCTATGAGATTGTGAAAAAAGGCAAAACTATGAAGACAGTAAAAAGATCAGTGGTTGCCAGTGTGGGCAAGGGAGTGGAGGGATAGGTAGGCAGAGCACATAAGATTTCTAGGGCATTGAAAATACTTGGAGTGCTGCCATAATGGTGGATACACGGCATCAGACACTTGTCCAAACCCATGGAATGTACACCACCAAGAGTGAACCTAATGTAACTGTGGACTCTGGGTGGTGATGACGTGTCAGTGTAGGTTCATCAGTGACAAGTGCACCATCTGGCGGAGACGATGAGTGTGGGGAGGCTGTGCGTGTGTGGGGACAGCGGGTATGTGGGAACTCTATCTTCCTCTCAATTATACTGTGCACCTAAAACTGCTCTTAAAAAAGTAGTCTTTTAAAAAACTCTTGGAAATTAAGACTATAACAGCCTGAATAAAATATCCAATAGAAGAGATAGAAGACAAAGTTAGGTATATTTTCCAGAAAACAGAGGAGACAATGAGAGGAAAACAGAGGAGAGTCTAGGCAGCCAAATGTGTAAAAGTCAGAAAAATAAGAAACTGGAGAGGGTGAAACTCCCAAAGATGGAACACGGCAGTATTTTTTTTTGTTGTTTTTGTTATTATTGGCTGTGTTGGGTCTTCGTTGCTGCGCATGGGCTTTCTCTAGTTGCGGCGAGCGGAGGCTACTTTTCTTTGTGGTGCGCGGGCTTCTCATTGTGGTGGCTTCTCTTGTTGTGGAGCACGGGCTCTAGGCATGTGGGCTTCAGTAGTTGTGGCTCGCGGGCTCTAGAGCTCAGGCTCAGTAGTTGTGCTCCACAACTAGTAGTTTTAGTTGCTCCGCGGCATGTGGGATCTTCCCGGACCAGGGCTCGAACCTGTGTCCCCTGCATTTGGCAGGCGGATTCTTAACCACTGCGCCACCCGGGAAGCCCCTGGAACACAGCACTTTTGCCAGAACCAATGAGCACGTGTCTCAGGTGGAAAGGGTCCACCAAGCATTAGCACAAGGCATCAAGGCAGAGGACTGTTGACTTTGAGGAACCAAGGACTAAAAAGAAGATAGTGAAGGCTTCCTGAGTTAAAAAAAAAAAGGCAGGTTGTCTGAGACAGGAACCGGAAGTTCCCGGACCCTCTCGGCAGCAAAGCTGGGAGGCCGCAGTGGGGTCTCCAAAGTGCACAGAGACCCCGTAATTTCCACGCCTCCCATCAGTCCTGGGGCAGAGCCATTCCTTCCGTAAAGATAAGCACCCGGCTCGGGGAGCGCTCCCTGACCCAGCTGCACACCTGCAGTTGGCCGCAGCTTCCCTGTGTCCTGTGTAAGGAGCAATCCGGTTTCATACTGGATCCTCAGTCAACACTGTGGGCAGCTGACCTGTCACTGAAGGCTCCAGAGTGCTACTCTGGGATCAACAGGGATTTTACGGGCACCCCGCCCACTGTTCCTGGGCTTTTCCCAGGCCGCCTCTCCTTCAGGATACTTCTCTGCTTGAGCAGCCAAACCCAAATCTCCTAATGGAAGACAGGATTCAGCCACCTTCCTAGTTGGGTCATCTTTTCATTTTCCATTTTAATGCAGACGTCATCTGAGATGAGCCTATAAAACATCCCAACAGGAAAAACACAAAACGCGACACAATTCTGCAGAGCCACAAACACAAGCCTGAGGGTAGCCGCCGGCGCAGCAGCGTGCTCGGGGACGTGCCCGCAAGCCCGGCCAGTGCTCCCCTACGCGGTGGCCACCCTTGCTTCGCCTCTCTGGGTCCCTCCCTTGAGTGCAAGTACTAGTAGACACACTGTTGAATGAAGTTGTGGGCACCTGAGATGCTGGATGGAAGAGAGTGATCTTTAAAATTTTTATTTCCAAGTGCACTAAAAAAATGGGATGTTTAGGACAAAGCTAAGTGAGATCAGTTGCGTCGACTGGAAGTAAAATTTAAATGTGGAGACGGCGACCTTTGGGAGAGCGGCTCACTTGTCCCCGGCGATGATGGGGCTCTGGAAGCAGCAGTGGGGACCGCAGCGGCCCGGGTGCAGGTGTCAGAGCCGAGCACGGAAACACGCCAACGACCCACCAAGAACCGCGCCACTGAACAAACGGCTGGAGGATGTCAACTGGTGGCTTTATTTCTTAAAAAAGTTACATTGAAAGAAGAGGTTGAAAAGTCAAGTATACTTGATTTGCACATATTTGCCAAGTCTCACAGGATTCAACCACTTTGATAATTGTTTTTATTGATAACCAGGATATACATATGAAAAGCCTCACATTGAAGCCCAGTACACACGCTCAACCCAGATGACAGATACTGCAGAAGATCTCGGGGAAACCCATGTCTCCTGTTCTGTTAGTCCTCTGGCTGCGACTCAGCGCCCCCCGTCACAGCCCACTTCCTGCAGTGCCTGAGTCCATTTCACACCCATCCCACAGCTTGCTTACTCAGCTAGGCTGCTGTCCAGTAGGCCCTTTGTGGTTCTGCGCCGGCAGTGGTAGAAACCCTGATCAGGACAGGGGACGGGTTAACGCAAACGAAAGCACAACAGCTCACAGATGAGCAGAGAGGCGTGGAGACCAGGAGGGAGACGCCCACTCTTCTCAGCGTGGGACGTGGGCTCAGGGGACCCCCCCAGACCTTGTCAGAGATGGCTTCCTCCTCAGTCCCGCGAAACACCGACAAACCAGGTAAGTTTAAGGCGAGTCCCCAGGGAGGGGAGCTGTTTGCTTTCTGGCATAATTTTAAGCTCTGCACCAAGGGTCCTATTTTATCGCTTGTGACGTGGGTAAAGAAACAAAATGATACCCCAAAAAGGTAAAAACTGAAAAATCAAACAAGCTGTCGCCATCCTGAGTACTGTCTGCAAGCGAGGCCCACGGGGCCCAGGGGCTCCTGCCTCGCGGCCCCCTCACCTCGTCAGGGCCGCGCGCGCCCCCTGCAGGCCAGCTGCGCGAGCATCAGGCTGCAGGTGCCAGGCCGCCACAGACGCTGCTCTCCTCTCACGGAGGGGCCGTTTACACGCTGTTCATTTGGCCGGAACCAAACAGGTCAGTGCCAAAGCCCTCTCACGCACTCAAGATTTTTTTTAAAAAATTAAAACAGGAGGGCAACAGAAGACCACACAGGAATGATTGTTCTTTGGATTGAGATATTCTCCAATATGCAATACATTCATAGTAAACCCCACGGGAGGGGGGACCCCGCGCAGCTCTCCCCTCTTCCCTGAAACGTCGGTTTCTAAAAAATAGCTTGTCTGTGGCACACACCCATAACGTGTTATGTTGCCTGAACAACACAGCCCACTTTAAAACACACGTGCACACACACACACACAGACACGCGTGGACTTGCCCACAGGGTCAGGGCCCACCAGCCCCGGGTGGGGAGTGAAACTGCAGCCCTGCTGCTCCGTGCAGCGCCTGCGGCTCCTGCATCCAGTCCCCTCCTGGACCGAGGTGGGCCCTCGGGAACCACGGGGCCAGCAGGAGCTCCCCGAAGCCACCAGCCGCAGAATTCCTGGTCACTGGCTTGGCTCATTTTATTCATGAGTGAGTAAAGCAGCTCAGTACACAGGATTTTAATAACCCGTGTAACAACCCACGAAACTTCTTAAAAAATGCCAAGTATGTTAACAGAACTCCTAACTGTGCAGGAAGATAATGACATTTGGCTTCTTCGTGCAGCCACATCCCTTTGTTACTGGACGGTGACACAGATCAGAGCGCCACCCAGTTAGTGTGGGAACTCCGCCATCTGTGACCGTAAACATATAAAACTCTGCTTGCTGCAAGCAACTGGTCTCCACTTGCCCTACTGGTCACAGATGAGCTGCTGATACCCTTTCCGACCCCAAATAAATAAAGTCCGTGAACAAGTCCCAGCACGATGAGAGAGCCTCACACCGAGAACTCGGGGCCCCCTTTCCTAGGTCTCGTCTGCAGTCGCCTGAATCGGAAGCCGACGAAGGGGTTCATCCACAGCAGCGAGGGGGGACCCCCAAAGACAGACTTCATCCCTTCCCACCGCAGCCTCCGCTCCCACGTCGGCTTCTCACTCTTCAGCCTCTCAATCTCCTGGGGGAGAAAGAAAAGCAAGTGGGCGGCAGCGCCAGGAAAACCCTCAGCAGGTACGGGTCAGGCGAGCGCCACCAGACTCACACGTCTCTCCCTCCGCACGTGGGAGCGAGGCGTCGGGGTCAGCAGTGGGGGCTCTCCTGGCACCAGCCCCGCGGCCCCCCGAGTGCAGCCAGGCTGCAGCCACCAGCGGGGTGGACAGCCTAGGCAGCGCCAGAGGCAAAGGGGGAGCCACTCCTCCGGGCCAGGGATTGATCTTTTTCTCCACATCTTTTTTTTTTTTTTTTTTTTTGCGGTACGCGGGCCTCTCACTGTTGTGGCCTCTCCCGTTGCGGAGCACAGGCTCCGGACGCACAGGCTCAGCGGCCATGGCTCACGGGCCCAGCCGCTCCGCGGCATGTGGGATCTTCCCAGACTGAGGCATGAACCCGTGTCCCTTGCATCAGCAGGTGGACTCTCAACCACTGCGCCACCAGGGAAGCCCTCCACATCTTATATTACAAATATTTATCAAGCGCCTCCTCTGGGCCTTCAGTTCAAAGACATGAAGGCGACCAACTTCCTGCAGCAGCCAAGGGGCGCCGGCTCTCCCTGCCTGGCTCCGTGGACTCTCAAATCACAGGTACGCTTGAAACGCGAGCTGCACGCAGTGAGGGGGGCACGTGCGGCAACGCCGTCGCGGCCCCTCGGGGCTGCCCCGCCCACCTCCCAGGCAACACGCGGGCCCCTGCTGTCCCCAGCAGCGCTGCCCGCCACCTCGGGCCGCACCAAGGCCTGGCAGACGCGGCAGGGGAGGCGCATACGGCGGGGCAGGAGTGTACGGCGGGGGAGGAGGAGCTTGTACCGTTTCATCGCTGCAGATGGAGTAGATCTGGGTGCCGAACATGACTGCGGTGAAAGTGAAAAACAGCAGACCTTCAAGGCACAGGAAGACCAGCAGGATCACAGTGACCGGAGGTGAAAAACCACTGCACTCTGTGGACAAGAGGAGGCCGGCTGTGACTGCACATCAGGGCGCGGCGAGCATCCCAGGCCACAGGCTGGAGGGGTTCGGCTCACGGAAGAGCCCCCTCCGTGCCGCCCTCGGGCCGGCGCCCATGGAGGCGGAAGGCAGCCCTGCCAGGTAAGAATCCACACCGGCACTTCCTGGTCGGCAGATTCGGAAGGTTCTGCGTTACCCCAAGTTTCTACTGAGACTGTATTCGTGCACTGCGTACTAAAATACAGCTAAAGCCAGAAAAGATGAGAGTCGTGTGTGCCTACACCTGTAAGCAGGCCTCGCTCGAGGCGCACACCCAAGTCCAGGGCCGCCCACTCGCACCTGCCTGGCTACACTCGCGGGGCGACTTGGACTCAGCCACGCACGGTTGACCAGCCAGGGCACACACAGGCCTGCTGGGAACAATACGCATTCTCACCCGGTCTCAAAAATCTGCAAGGTGCAGAAACTATTAGCTGACTAAGGAAGACCAAGTGTATGTCCATGGCTTCATTATAGCAAAATGGCAGTGTGAGAACTGTCCCATACTCTTTTCTTAAGCTCAATTAACTCCTAAAATAACCGAGAGGATTTCCTTCGCAACTGGAGGATCCCTTCTCCCCCTGCCTCCCCTCCCCCCCACAGCGCACGTGCAGAGCGGCCCACGCCTGCGCTTACCAGTCCACTGCCCTCGGACGCAGGCGACGAACTGCAGCCCGCAGAGCACGAGCGCGTGCACGGACGCCAGCGCGATGTACATCTGCGGGGAGACACCCGTTAGCCCACGCGAGGACGAAAGGCCGCTGAACCGTACGTTTACTCCTGATCTCACGTGTCAGTGAAAATGAGTGAGGGAAGCAATAACAGCAGCAGGTGACATCCGCCTCGCCAGGACCACGCTGGACCAAGGACAGAAATCCACAGTGGGGAAATACGTTCCACCACTTCAAGAGCCTATGAACAACTGTGGTTCAAGGTATCTGGGAGGGAATTAAATCACAGTGAAACATGTAGAATAACACGAGCAGCGCACACTCATCTGGTGTGCTACTTCCTACCAGTGACAGCACAAGGTGTGCTTTGGGTCCCAGAGAAGAGGCTGCAGGTCTGACGTCAGAAGAGACTTGCTCGCTCCAGGTCAGGGCGCAGATAAAGAACTTAATACAAGTCACTCGCTACGTGAGCATCTTTACTCACAGTGAAGAGCACGAAGAACCTCTGGTTCTTTTCTCCGACACAGTTGTTCACCCAGGGGCAGTGATGATCCATCTTCCGAATACATCTTTTGCAAATACTGAAAAGGAGCAGTTAGATTTTCACTATTCCACGCTCTGAGGAAACACCACCCAAGGAAGACAGCACTGGGAAGAAGCCACCCAGGGGGCCTCCTGCCCTGGGAAGGGGTCCCTGCAGGGGCTGGAGCTCAGGCTGCACCTGGGCAAGTTTCCCTCCAGTGGTGGGTGCTCGGGATGCCCTGCGGAAGGGGTCCCTGCAGGGGCTGGGCTCAGGCTGCACCTGCAAAGGGTTCCATCCAGTGGTGGGCGTTCACACTGCCTGGGGAAGGGGTCCCAGCAGCACTGGGTTCTCTGGCTGCACCGGGGCAGGGCTCCCTCCAGTGGTGGGCACTTGGACTGCACCACGAAGGGTGTCTGCCCTGGGGAAGCGGAGCCTGCAGTAGTGGGGGGCTCAGCCCCAAGTAAGGGTTACAGCAGTGGTGGGTCTACGGCTACTGGGGAAAGGGTCCCTCCAGTGGTGGGTACTCAGGCTTCCCGGGGGCAGGGAGTCCAGCAGTGCTCGGTTCTCTGGCTACCCTGAGGAAAGGGTCCCTCAGTGCTGGGTGCTCGGGTTGCCTAAGGAAAGGGGTCCCTGTAAGGGTGGGTGTGGGTGAACAGACTGCCCCGGGGAAGAAATTCTTCAGCGCGGGCTCTGGCTGCGCCAGGGAAGGGGCCCCTCCAGTCACGGGCACACGGGCTTCCCCGGGGCAGGGGTCCCAGCACTGGTGGAGGCACTGGCTGCCGCAGATCAGGGGTCCCTGCAGTGCTGGGTGCTCTGGATGCCCTGGCAAAGGTGTCCCTTCAATAGTGGGTGCTCGGGTCACCCTGGGGAAGGGGTCCCTGCAGTGACGGGCACTCGGGTTCCCCTGGGGGAGGGCCGCCATACCTGCAGTGGTGGGCACGCTCGGGCTTGATGCAGCAGCACTTGGGGCACTTGTAGATGACTTCTCCAGGCTTCAGCTGCAAACTCTCCATGTGTTCTTTAGTAGCGTTCCCTTTGGGTACTGCCCCCTATGGTTTAATAACAATGTATTTTAGCTGGGGGGAAGGAAGGTTAAAAAACATCAGTCAATTTAGGAACTAGTCTGGGGTGTTATATATCATGATATAATTTATAATGCTGTAGTTGCCACTTATATTAATATGAAAAATAACTATTACTCAGGACCAGAAGTTTTATTTTTCATGAAAAATAATAACATATGCTTTAAAATGAATTCAAAATATAGAGTGCGTCATCCTTCATAAGGCGAATCACCTGGGTTTTTCAAACTTCATGCAGGACGTGCCAGAGGTGAGGTGTGTTTGCGAAGCCACTCCAGCCCCAGGGCACACCTCCTGGGCAGGGTTCCCCTGATAAGCACAGGTTTCCTATCAGCTGCAGCAGGGGAGCGCTGAACAAAGCAATCTCAAAAAGGACTTTATCTTGTGTGTTTAAAGTTGCCAACCTAATCAGGAGCGGTCACACACAAGCCCCAAGCCACCCCCTCCCCCAGGCCCCAGGGGCAGGAGCAGCGGGGCTGTAAAAGTGTCTCTGCAGGAGCCCTGAGCACCAGGGGAGCTTGAGAGGGATGAGGAATCTGGAAATGGGAGCCAGAGCCGGAGAGCCCCGTACACGGGATGGCAGTGGGCCCGAGTGCAGGGCAGTGGGCCGGAGTAGGCTGCAAATGGGGAGGAACTGTTCTTTGGGCAGTGGAGACAGGCAGTGGAAATCACGTTTGGAAGATCATTCTGGGCACCATGGCCTGTGGACTGGGAACAAGGCCAGGACCCCGTTTCTGTGCCCCACGGAGCCTGTCCTTCACACAGAAATGCACGTTTCCGGAGAAGGAGCCCCACTGGGAGGGAGCAGCAGAGCAGGGGTGCAGTGACAGGAGGGCACGGGGAGACGGGGGCGCAGTGACAGGAGGGCACCGGGAGACGGGGGCGCAGTGGCAGGAGGGCACGGGGAGACGGGGGCGCAGTGGCAGGAGGGCACGGGGAGACGGGGGCGCAGTGACAGGAGGGCACGGGGCGACGGGGGCGCAGTGACAGGAGGGCACGGGGAGACGGCAGGCACACTGCTGGCAGCAGGAGCTGCGCTGGAGCTCCTTAAAGCCCACTGCCCGGCTGCACGGGAGCCCGAGCCAACCTCTGCAGGGCCAGGGCCGACACCCACGTCTGCAAAGCCCAGCAGGCGCGTGTGGAGACCCAGGATCACTGGCTCCAAGGCCCCCGGGGAGCCGGACGGGCGGCCCTGTCACCAGCAGGAGTGAGGGCCCCACAAGGTGCCCCGGGTTCGGGGGGCAGCACAGGAAAATGGGACGGTTCACTGTCCGACCCTCCCCTGCAGCTGACTGCCCTCCACATGGGCACTGGTCAGTCCCCCATCTTAACACAGGGAAGCTACTGTGGTCAAGATCCTGGCCTTAACACACCACCTGTCTCCATCTACAGTGTAAAAAGTGTTCAGGGTTTAAAGGCTCATTTTTGAGAATTTACCTCAGAAGGTCAGGTCCAGCATTTTACTCAATTTTCCCAACACCCTCTGGAGTCTTTCTGGTCCCTCAACCAAGCCAGGACCCCAGCCCACCCCACGCCTACCGCCGGCCCCGTGACACTGTTCTGACTTCAGCAGCTCCCACGTTGTACGGCCGCTCCTGGTGACAGCTCGGGTCACACGTTTCATAAGACGACGGAACGGACCAGGTTTAGCCACACACACACTGCTTCCACAGTAAAACACGTGACCTGACACACTTCTGCGGAGCACGGCACCCCACGCCGCCCGCTGGTTAGAGAGCGCTGCTGCGACTGCTCACAGGACAGGTGGCAGATAACACGTCACAACCAGCCCGCGGGGAGATGAAGGCAAGGCACTTTCTGGCCCTTTTTGCGGCTCAGAGCCCTGGGCAGGCAGCCCCTGTCTCCCACAGTGCCTCCCGGTGACTCACCCAGGTCCCCGCGGCTGGCGATCTACGCTTCGATTCCGTACTCCGAGATCTCGCAGGCCAGACACGGAGCAGAAGGGCGGGCCCGGGGCCGCTCACCAGGTCACACCAGAGGAGCGCCCGCTTCCTCGGCACCAGTGGGCCCCTCTTCGCTCCATCAAAGAAACCTTCCGAACAGCTGAGGCACGTTCCTCAAGCTCGCGTTCGCCTTCGAACCATTTTCAGGGCATGTTTTTCCTAAGACGCAACTTGCGTGTTTCATCTGTGTCTCACCAGGACTGTGATCCCTGCCATAGCCACGCCTCCTACGCCGGTACGGCCCAGACGGCTCCCCTTGGCAGAGCGTCCTCCTGACAGCCTTTCCATTCACTGCTGCTGCTGCTAGCGCCCGACCTCTCACACCCGCACCCACCCACCTCTGACCCGCCCTGGAGCAGGAAACCAGGTGCCCGCTCTTAGGAAGAGTGGTCCCAACCACGGCATACATATATCCAGGGAAGTTATGATTTGCAAAGCACACTTCCCCCCCCCATATCTTTCCATCTTGACCCCCTGGTTCCCTCCCTGTCATGCATTCTGGATCCCCAGGACCTGATCTAGGGGCACAGGAGCGTGGCGCTTCCTCTAGATCTACCTATTAATCCATGGGCAGCACGGGACGAGGAGCGTGTTAAACCGCGTACGGGGATATAAGCTGAAAACCCCAGAGTGGAAGGAAAGCCACATGACAAAGGACCGTGTTTCTTCAATGTAAAAAATCCCAAGGAACAAGAGGGGACCACCGAGGTGAAAAATGAGACACGTCAACTAGTCACAAAGGATAGATCTTATTTGGATCCTGATTCAAACAAAATATAAAAGGACTGAGACGACTGAGGAGACGTGGCCTCTCACTGGACATAGTAAGGAATTCTTCAACCTCTCCACACGAGCCACTGGCGTTGTAGCCATGCTTTTATAAAGAAGAGCCCTTTTGGGACTTCCCTGGTGGCGCAGTGGTTAAGAATCCGCCTTGCCGGTGCAGGGGTCGAGCCCTGGTCCGGGAAGATCCCACATGCCGTGGAGCAACTGAGCCCGCGCGCTGCAACAAGAGAAGCCACCACCACGAGAAGCCCGCACACCGCAACGAAGAGTAGCCCCTGCTCACCGCAACTAGAGAAAGCTCGCGCACAGCAACGAAGACGTAATGCAGCCAAAAATAAATAAATAAATAAATTTATATTTTTTTAAAAGAGCCCTTTTTAAAGATACAGTTATTTACAAATAAGTTTTATAATGTCTGAGATGTACTTCCAAATATTCTGGAGAGGGAAAGAAAGGGAGTAGGCGAGGATATCGCTGACTCGAGAGGGACCACGAGGTGATGAGCAGGGTTCACGACCCTCTTCTCTCCACTTCTGTGTACAATGAAATGTCTGTAAGAAGTTAACAAAAAAGCAAGGGCTTTGGCAACATAACTGTTCAGACCTCAGCCTTGCCTCTTGCCAGCTGTGGGTCTCACCTTCTGACGTGATCTACACCCGCCTCCGCAAGGTGCTGGCAGGTTAATGAACACCCAAAGGTGTCCCAGGGCACCCGGAACGGGACCAACGGCTCCCAGCACAAAGGCTCCTTAGAGGGCCCTCGGCACACATCTGCTGATCAGGCTGATGCTTGTACAACAAGGCTGGGGACAGAGGACAGCAGGCTCTGGGTGCGGGGCAGCGGGTGGCCTTGCACAATTTCATGCTTCTGAACACTGAGACTCACTTCCAGAGGTGAGCTTGCTGCCTTGTGATCGATCAGCTCCCTGATCCATCCGATGTCAGACACCCCATCTTCCTTTCTGCTCCCCCTCAAAGTACCAATAACTTCTCAAGAAACAACCCAAGCCAGAGCCAATCCTAGCAAAGATTGACTGTTCCTAGTGGCTTAGTAAAAGGACGTCCAGCAGAGGACTGGCCTCACCCCGGGGGGCGTGACGGCTCTTGTTCAGCCCAGACTGGACCCCGTGTTGAAGGTGATCCACAGAGAGGAGAAGGCAGCCGCCCCGATGAGAGGACGGAGCGGACACCCGACCCCGCTGGCCACGCAGTCTCCCCCACACTGTGCGTCTAGAACCCAACGCTCCCAATCCCCTCTGGTGTGAGGGGCCACCGTCTTCACTAGGCGGCAGAGGGCCAGGATGCCGGGAAGGACGGGGGTGCCTGGGGGCTCGGTCGGCCTCTCCCCTGCCTCCTTCCCGAGAGCTTCCCCACCCCAGTCCCAATGCCTGCCCGTGGCCAGACGCACCCCTGCCCTGGGCTCCTGATACCCCGCAGGGTGCCCTCGGTTCTATTCACACTGGCTCCGGGTGGTTTCTGTAACTTGCCACTGGAGTGCTGACACATGGCATGGCGGAAACAGTGACATCTAGATGTCAAGACGGAGGACTTGAATGGACAGTTCTCCAAAGACCTACAAATGGCCGAAAAGCCCAGAATCATTAGTCATCAGGGAAATGCAAATCAAAATACAATGAGGGGGCTTCCCTGGTGGCGCAGTGGTTGAGAGTCCGCCTGCCGATGCAGGGGACGCGGGTTCGTGTCCCGGTCCGGGAAGATCCCACATGCCGCAGAGCGGCTGGGCCCGTGAGCCATGGCCGCTGAGCCTGCGCGTCCGGAACCTGTGCTCTGCAACGGGAGAGGCCACAGCAGTGAGAGGCCCGCGTACCGCCAAAAAAAAAAAAAAAAAAAAAAAAAAAAAAATACAATGAGGTATCACCTCACAGCCATCAGGATGGCTCTCACCAAACACATGAACAGTCACCCGAGGAGGTGGAGAAGCAGGAACCCATACGCTGCAGGGGGGGACTCTAACGCACTGCAGCCGCCATGAAAAACCACCCTCAGCAGTTCAACGTAGCGTGAACATATGACACGGTACTTCCACTCCTGGGTCTCTCTACCCAAGAGAAATGAAACATAGCTCCACACAAACCCGGTCCACAAATGTTCATGGCAGAATTGTCCATAACAGCCAGAAAGTGGGAAGAACCCTGATGGCCACCAACGGATGATGGCTATAAACAAAACGTGGCCCATCCACACAGTGGAACAGTCTTCAGCCGCGAAAAGGAACGAAGCACTGACAGTGCACGGTGTGGATGAGCCCTAGAAACCTCGCGCCGATGAAGGAAGCCAGACGTCAAGGCCACGTATCCTTGTGTGATTCCATCTATGTGATCTGTCCAGAACAGGCCAATCCAGAGACAAAAAGTACATCAGCGGTTACCTGGCGCTGGGGGACCTGGGGGGTTGGGGCAGTGACGGCTAAGGGGTGCAGGGTTTCTTTTTTGGGTGATGAAAATGTCTAAAGTGACTGCGGTGATGTGAATACATGAATATCATCGAACTATACACTGCAAAAGGGTGAATTTTGCGGAATGTGAATTAAATTTCAATTTAAAAATGCTTGCATCCAGGACTCACACCCTCCCCCACCTCACACTCCGGCCCTCAGCACTTCCATCCAGCTTCTCGGCAGCGAAACAAGTGAAGCGAACACGCCCGCTGGAAGCAGAGGCTGCGCGCTGCACACACCTGCTCCCCGACCCCTGGCTCGCGGGGCTTCCTGGAGAGCTGTGAGGCCTCTGCCCCCGGGAGCGGGGCTGTAGCAGGAGTGGGACCACGGGGGGAGGGAGGCCTACACTGGTCAGAAGACACAAGCACCGTGACGAGAGGGGCCCGGCCGGGTAGCCCTCCCTCCCCCGGCCCGGCCGGGCACACTGCAGCCCGGCACCTGGGCACCGATGTGGTGGCCTCCTCGCCGAAACGCCTACAAATGATGGACCCAGCCCCGTTTTCAACATGCAGGAAGATGGCTGACACTACCAGGGCTCTTCCTACAGCGAACTTAAAGATAACAGCTAACCTCTAGCCCAAAGAAGTTAAATTAAGTTGCGTGTGATCAAAAGACAACTGGAAAGATTCGTAAAGCGGTGAAACCTAGATGCCACATCACTCAGCTTTCAGTCCATACTTCAGAGAAACAAAAGTATTTAAACTAGAAAGGGGGACTTCCCTGGCGGTCCAGTGGCTAAGGCTCCATGCTCCCAATGCAGGGGGCGTGGGTTTGATCCCTGGTCAGGGAGCTAGATCCCACATGCCACAACTAAAGATACCGCATGTCACAACTAAAGATCCCGCATGGCGCAACTAAGAAGATCCCGCAGGCCGCAACGAAGATCCTGCAAGCAGCAATAAAGATCCCACGTGCAGCAAGCAACTAAGACCCAGCACAGCCAAATAAGTAAATACATATTTAAAAATAAACTAGAAAGGATTTCAGGCATTATTCAGTACACTTTCTTCATCTGAATAAACAGCTCAGTGGAATGTCTTCCACGAATATACCGTGACATCACCTCTCTCTGGGCGCTGGGTTCTCTCCAGCGAAGCCACGAACAACGCCACCAGCCTGTATCCAGGAACTCGTGAACCCCGAGGCCACGGAGCACGAGGCCCACCGCCCGGTGCCGCTGGCGCCTCCCCAGCCCAGACCCGGCCGAAAGCCCCAGCAAGAGGGCGGGTACTCACGGGGTCGGTGAGCATGGTCCTCAAGTGAGAGGACAGGGCAAGCACCGCCAGGCAGTTGAAAACGACTCCATTGACCACGGAGTACCAGAAGTCTCTGGAAGGCAGCAGCATGACGAACGTCACCACGAAGTCCGCGTACACGACCAGCAGCCACGTCACGACAGCACAGATCATGCCACAGCCGTCGCGGATGAACCAGACCCTGTCTGCCCCGTCGGCCTCGGATGAAGAGGAGGAAGAGTCGTCGTAGTTGTCATTTTCGGTCAGGAGAGGATGGTGTTCGACATCCCGGAGCCGGTGTCCTGATGACGGCATGGCTTCCCTGGAGGGGCGTGGGACACAGCTGGTGAGGCTCCGGGGGACACTCGGTCACCTGCACTGGCCCCAGCCACACTGCACGAGGACGACACGGGGTAGGAGCTAGACACCCTTGGCACCCAGGCTCCAAGCCCGGGGGAGACGAGGCCTGGGGTACCACGGCCCCATCCACGGTGCCAAGGCCCGACGGCCCGCAGCGCACACGTGCCAGCGGCTGAGGAGAGGCTGACAGACAAGGGGCTCTTCCACTGCTCGTCTCCACCCCGGCCCACGACCACAGAGCCCACGGGTCTCGCCTGACCTCTTCCCTGTTGCACTGAGTTCTTCACTCTCACTTCTCCCTCGTTCTGACTGTGACAACGTGCGACCATGTTTTTGAGGCCGTCTTCTTTAACTCTGTGCTGTTTCTAGAACGCCCTTCCTCTTTCAGGCTTTTAACCGTTTCCTTCACTTATCTGTTCTTTCGACAACTCTCCCGTATTTCCTAATACCCGAGAACACGCAGGATCAGAAACTAAAGGAAAACTTACACTTTTCCTGGCAAACATTTTGCTGCTTCTTCAAACCTATAACCTCCTCTCATCAGTGTTTGATATGAGTAGTAATACTCATGATAAATAAAGAAAGGGAAACAGAGTCAGTTCATTTGGCCTTGTTGTTCGTGCAGGGGATGGAAAAACACTGATAGCACTTTATCAAACGACCCGAGGGCTTTCTCCACTCAGGCGCGGCTTCTTTCAAACAAGCACAGAGCAAGCGACTGTGGTCCCCCCAACGTGGTTGGGGGGGAGGAGGGATAAGAATGCTCCTGGGGTCGGGTCTGCTACAACTGATTCACAGCATCCACTTTGGAATCTTGGCATTACTTTCTTCCTTAACTGTAACTAGAGCATGGTAATGATGAAAACATTTACTGAATGAATGAATTTGCTGATGAGAGTTCCTTCTGCAAATATTTTGCAGAATTCCCTCTTGATACAAAGATACTGACTAGTACAAGACAGAAATGAAATTGTTCCCCGCAGTCTGCTCTTAGATCAGACAAAAATAGTTTTAAAATTACTGAAATGAAGAAACTGAAGATAAGAATTTGGGTAGCCCCGAACCAGCCGCTTCAGCCAGCACATACTGGACCCGACGGTTGCCTTCCTGCCGAGGCCTCTGCCGAGCCCCCTCCCTCTGCAGAGGCCACCCGCCCTGCAGCGCCCGAAGCTTCTCTCTGCCAAGCAAGTCATCCTGCAGAGGCAGTCCTCCTGCCTCTGAAGAGCACTTTGCAAAGGGACTCTGAACATCAGACACGGCTATCTGGAGAGGGTGCTGGAGCGTGGTCCTGTCTACACCACTGCAAAGCCTGATGCCGTCAGGGGGCTGAGACTCTCTGGGAGGAGGCCCGGCTCAGCAGCTCCACGGGCAGTGCGCTCAGCACTCCCTACCTTGAGAGGGCGTCTGTGTCTCAGCCCCGGGCTGGCTGTGAGCCCTCGTGGGAAAGGCCTGGGTCTTCTCTCCGGGCTCCCCGTCGGGTGCCCGCACGCCCCTGGGCTCACGGCAAGTGCGCATCTGTTTACAGGCAGACGCAACAACGTGAATTGGTCCCCGTCTCAGATCCAGAGAGTGGCCTAGTGATGGCCACAGAAGTTTTTTAGTGAATCATAAATGTTCATCAAAGCCTTAAGCTGAAAAATTCCTCTGACCAGAATCCCTCTGCTCTATGGCTACTCCTCAGGTAAGACGCTTTCTATGAGAAACGGGTGCCCTCCTGCTGGGCAGTGAGCCATCGCTGCGGGGCCACGTGTCCAGAGACAGGCTAGCTTTTTGTCAGAGCACACTTGTGCAGCCCGAGTTCTGCCTAGAAATCAGGACCTGAGTCTTCTGGACGCCTGACCCAGTCCCGATTAACCTTCCCGGCTGAGGCGCTGGTGATGGCAGCCGCAGGCCTCCCCCGGGGGCGCAGATGGCAGCTCTATTTGTGAGGAAGGGTGACCGCACACATACCAACCCCAGTGGGCGGGAAGGGACATTCCCAGAAGCACGTTAGGATGCTGAGGCATCACGCCTGTGTGCTTCAGAGCTGAATTTGTAAAATCCACGAGAAGGCAAAGGGAAAACAATCTGATACCCAAAAGTCACTTCATTTGCAAGAAAGCAGTCGATGAACACAGCGAGGTTAGGCTGAACACACTCAGTTATCTGTCATCAAGTGCAGGCCCCTTCCGCTGAGTCACAGCACTTACGCTTCATTAATGCAACAGGAAGGGAGGGGAGGAAATGAAGAAACAATTCCTTTACACTCAACTCATCTGGAAATGCTGGGAACACACGAGCAAATGGCACGGCAACTGGCGATGCGAAGCCAGGACTAGGGCACAGCCTCACTCTGCGCTGATACCACCGCTGGTGACTGAATACTCTGCGAGATCACGTCTGAAAAAAACCTGAGAGCGCTGTGCACTGACCGACGGTGTTTCTACTTTAATGTCCAGTTTAATGGGATTCAGTCTACACTCCGGAACCCGAGCTGTTCATCCTCGTGTTAAATCAAGCCCCGTTTCCCAGAACACTAAGAGCAACACTGCGGACCTCCATTATTTAAGGGACGACCACTCAAGCAAAACCTTCCAGTGGTTTACATTTGAGAACTCCCCTCATCTTGTAATACCTGCTAATAACTGATCAATTCCCTTTATGGAATCTTCCTCCAGGGACCACTCTCCTTTTAGCGTAGGTGGTCAGCAAACCAAAGACAATACGTGAAGAAAAAGATCTACTTGTCACCATCAACCATCTGAACTGCCCGTATGTGCCTTTTCAAAGGTGTGCAAGTTAGTGTCAGCTGTTAAGAGAGGAAACAGTGATTAGAGACCTAAATAAATAATCACTTACCTCACAAACTATTTTTAGACATTACTTGAACATTTTGTGCCTTTTCTTCAGGATCTTAAGGTGCATACTGTCCTATGTGATAGGATCTGAAAGATAATAAAATCTGATTAGAAAAGTTACTTATTTTATGACCAAAGTGCATACTATTTCTTAGTGCATGATTAATTTTTGGAGCACACATAACCAATGTGACGCCTCACACCTGAAGTTCCGTTATTCAGAACTATCTTTAACTATGAAATCACGACTCCTCTAGCTTTTCGTTACTAGTAAACTGATTGACAATCCTGAAAATTAAGTAATTTATTTTAAACCTGTCCATTTTACCCTCTTGTTACTTTAGCCCTGGTTTTAAATACAAATCTCTAAGCCAAAATCCCTGAGAAAGAGCCCCAGGGATAATCCAGACCAAATCTGGTCAACCTGCATTTCAACAGGCAACAACTGTTCACCATTCACCAGCCACAGCAGAGGAATTACAGAAAAGACGAGAGAAAGAGGTGAGAGGTGCACCAGGCCCTGCTGGGGGAAGGTGCCCCGGGGGAGGGGGCACGGTGCACGAAGGAGTGGGTGGAATGACTGAGGAGCGTCCCAGTCTGGCAGCATCTCCCACTGGGTGGGCACGCAGACGTAGCCTCCCTAGAAGCACTCATCTGGCCCAAGAAAAGAGGCCGGAAGACACCAAGATGCAGGGTGTCCCCCTCCCAGAGAGGTCAGATTGCTGCCAGGTTTCCCTAAGACCAGGGCCACCAGAGGACAAAGGACCATGGACACAGACGCTCCAAGCAGACGCTCCTGGTGCATCTCATCTTAAATATGAACCAAGAGCCAACAGATGTTCTGGAGAAAAGCTCACACCGGTCTCATGAAAGAGCCCCAGAAAGAAAAGAGAAAAACAGGAATTCAGAGCAGGCATAATGCACAGAGAAGAAAACTTAAGGTGAATTAAGAGACTGCATCTGTGAGACAAAGAGGAACATTCTGAGAACTTCCTAGTTATTGAAAAATAAAAATATGATGGTAGAATTTTTTAATCTTACAGACAGGATTGGAAGAGAGAATGGGGAAATTTCCCAGAAAGGAGAACTAAACAACAAAGGGGAAGGAGGGAAGGATACACCTGGAGTTTGGGATTAACATATACACACCACTGCACAGAAAACAGCCGACAGGGACCTCCTGTATAGCACAGGGAACTACAGTCGATACCTTATAATAACGTACACTGGGAAAGAATCTGGAAAAGAAGAGATATATATATAAAACTGCTGTACACCTAAAGCTAACACAACATTCTAAATCAACTACTGTAAATCCAGTAAAAAACAAACAAAAAGAAGACAAAGACAAAGACCTTAGGAGAGGAAATAAAATGAAATCAGAGGAGCAATCCAGGAGGTCCATCTTCCAAACAACAGGTCTGGCAAAGGCTCCCCCAAACGAGACGTCCTTCCTCTGCACAGCTCCGCTGCCAGCCAGGCCGGCGGCCCCGTGTGCCTCGCAGCCTGTCCGCTCTCTTTGCATCTGATATCCTTCCAACGTAACATGTTTCCCTCAGCAAACCCTCAGTTGGTGTCTGTTTTCTGAAACCAAGACCCCTGACTAGGACACCAGAGGGCTGGCGTGGAAGAGGGTGAGGGGACTGGGGGGTCGAGGGGTGGGCAGGGTGAGCTCCCCTGGTCTCCTCCCAGTAACTGGGGGCTGCTCGCTGCTTCCTGACCGGGAGTGCCCCCTCCGCCGGGCCCGGCTCTGCTGTCAGGCTCCCCTGCCCACCCGACCCTACAAGTCTCCTCAGGACCCGTCCTCCCTCCACAAGGGCCTGGACAGCCTCCCCGCACCCGTCACCGCCACCCTGCACACCAAAGCTTCCCTAGCCTATCTGTGGCTCTGAGTCCCCTCTGAACTTTTCAGTAACAAATGCGGCCGTGAACCGCAAGCTGTTAAAACTAACGGAGGTGACTTTTAAAATATGGCATATATATATATATATATATATATATATATATATATATAGTAACTTTATTCAAATATCTATGCAGTAGCCAACAGCTTTAAATGCCAAGTAACATGCTGAACCAGTAATGCGTAATTATGCCTAGTAATACTTTCAACTTTTCATTCACATTCATTTTGAATATCCTCGAATGAGCTTATGTTAGCGCTCTTTTAAAAGAAAACCGGCTTTGCAAAACGCAGGACTGCCCATCGCAGTCCTCAGGTCTACAGCAGAATCTCTACAATGAGACCAAATCCCCAGTTACTTTTATAAATTTTAAAAAATAACCAAAATGGCAACCACTTCGGAAAGCGGTCTGGCACTTTCTCAGAGTTAAACCAACACCCGCCCTGTGACTCGGCAATTCCACTTCTAGGTATTTACCTCTAGGTGAATATGAACACAAAACATGTACAGAACTGTTCACGGCTGCTTCATTCATTACAGTCACCAAACCAGAACAACCCAAACATCCCTCACCAGGAGATGAATAAACAAACCATAGTATATTCATACGAGGGCATAAGAAAACGAGGTGGCGGGATTACGGATACATGCAACGATGTGGATATACCTCAAAACATCATGCTAAGTGAAAAAAACAGACAAAGAATATGTACAGTAGGAGTCCATCTCCATGGCACTCTGAACCAGGCGAAGCTAATTTATTTTGAAAGAAATCAGAACGGGGTTGGAGCACAAGAGGGAATGACGGAGAGCCCAAGGTAACTTTCTGAGTTGACAGGGCAGCAGGCTACACAGGCACACGCACTGTCAAACCAAATTCAATGAGCTGTTAAAATTATACACTTAAAATGGTACATTTCACTGTACGTTAACTATGCCTCAATTAAAAAATGAACGGGAGAAAAAATAACCAGCATAGGTACACGTGCAGGTGTAAAAGGGTGTAGTAACCGCCAAGTTCTAAGTGCTGCTGAAACCGTTCTCTCCCTGGCCTTCCGAGCCAGACCCTGTCACAGTTTACTTTTAACAGCATCTTCGGGCAAGTGTCTTAAACTCTTCCCCTCACTTTTTTCCCCGTGTCTATAAACAGAAAGTGCATTTCTGATAAACAAACTGAAAACAAGTAAACAAAAGACATCAATATACTTTGGTGATCAGTTGCTACAAAAAAGAATGAAGATCCAATGATTTTCACTGTTGCAATAAAAGGAAATGTCTACCCTAGAGTCTGGTATTCACGTGTACGTTAAAACACTGCGTAAACTCATCACTGTTTTACTATTCATACGCCCACTGCTGACCTACAAGAACCAGGAATAAGCACATCTCTGCTTCAGGCACAGTAGCAGCATGTGAGGCAAACACAGGCAGTGAGATGTGCTGCATTCAAACGTGGGGGCGGGGCCTCCAAGCTGCAGACTCCACGTGAGGCCCAACGATGCGTGACCTGGAACAGGCCCTCAGCCCACGAGGGCTCATGGGAGAGAGAGGCAGGGACCAGCCTGGTGAAGGATGTGCTCGGTGTTATCCTCAGTGGCAGGCAGAAGGCAATGAGGGAGAGAGATGACAATCGCTTATCCCGTCCAGAGGAACCAGAGAAGTGTCAGTTAGGACGACAGCAGGAGTGGGCCCCCAGGACAGGCAAGATCCGCACAGGAGAGGACAGCGCGGGAGGCACAGAGGCTGGAAGGGGAACCCGCGGGCTGCAGGGCCCCGGGCTCAGCGCGAGGGAGGGCGGGAAGGCAGGGAAGGGGGGGCCGGGGCCCCGCACAAAGCACTCTGAAGGCCGAGCTAGGCAGCCTGAAATTCTGTACGTCATTCTGCTGCAAAGGGAGGCTGGAACTTCGGTCAACAGACAAATGTTTTAGAAAGATAACTGGTGACAAACTAAGATTAGGATGGAAGGAGGAAGACGGGAGGCGGCTGCCATGCCCCAGAGCAGAGCTGACAGAGGCAGGGCCAGCAGGGGAGCAGCGGGGCCTGAAGGGGACGAGCAGGGGTTGGGAGCAGGAAGGCTGGCTGGAGCAGGCAGCACACCAAGGGGGCCGCGACCTTTTCCCAGCAGTTTCGGTAAAGAGCCAAGAGCTTGCAGACCGGGTGGTGAGAAAATTAAAGAAGCAAATTTGTTTAAATGTGGTTAAGTGAAGGACATATGTAGCTGGAAGGAAAAAACAATTTTCAATTTCCCCTCTTACGTATTATCTCATTTAAAGCTACAACGGGGCTTCCCTGGTGGTGCAGTGGTTGGGAATCCGCCTGCCAATGCAGGAGACACGGGTTCGAGCCCCAGTCTGGTAAGATCCCACATGCCACGGAGCAACTAAGCCCGTGTGCCACAACTACTGAGCCTGTGCTCTAGAGCCCGCTCTCCACAACAAGAGAAGCCACCACGGTGAGAAGCCCGTGCACTGCAGCAAACAGTAGCCCCCCGCTCTCTGCCACTAGAGAAAGCCTGAGTGCAGCAACAAAGACCCATTGCAGCCAAAAATAAATAAATTAATTAAAAACAAATAAAGCTACGATGAACCTTTCAACAAGACAGAATTCTATTTATCGTGTAAGCTGACTTCATCCTCACTGGCTCCCAACAGACAGAATTAACGTGGCTTCTGCAACGAATTTTAATTTGTGTAACAAATGATTGCTTTGTCCAAGTATTTAATTGATGTGATACCTTGTTTTCATTTTATATAAAACCCTTTATACTGTTCCACTAAATATCTTTATTAGTAAAACAATAATAATAAATAAAATTAGAGGATGGGACCAAGATGGCGGAGGAGTAGGATGAGGAGCTCACCTCCTGCCACAAAAACGCTGAACACACATCTGCACGTGGACAACTCCCACAGAGCAGCTCCTGAGCGCAGGCAGGAGACCTCAAACTCCCGAAAGGGCAAGAAAACCTCCAGGTAACCAGGTAGAACAAAAGGAAAAAGAGGGCTTCCCTGGTGGCGCAGTAGTTGAGAGTCCGCCTGCCGATGCAGGGGACGCGGGTTCGTGCCCCGGTCCGGGAGGATCCCACGTGCCGCGGAGCAGCTGGGCCCGTGAGCCATGGCCGCTGAGCCTGCGTGTCCGGAGCCTGTGCTCGGCAACGGGAGGGGCCCCAGCAGTGAGAGGCCCGTGTACCACAAAAAAAAAAAAAAAAAAAAAGAATGGAGCATTCAGCCAGCCTGCCCCAGTGCCTTGGCTCCAGTGCGTTCACTGCCACTGCAATTATGTTCTTACATGTTCCTTCCATCAATCTGCAGTCATGAAAGACTTAGTTTGTGCTTTCAAACCAGATCAGTGATGCATGCCATATGAACCAGTATTTTCTTCTCGAATTACTGAATCTGAAGAACAGAATATTAACCTTTAAGGGAAAAAACCAATGGAATATTAAGTGAACAAAAGCCAAGTCTCAATAGCATGCTGGCACACTGTCTACACTGTGAACAGTAAACTTATGTAACCTTTCCAGAAAGGTCTTTCATACTAAAACAAAACAGGGCAAACTGAGAAACACACAGGGAGCCGAGGCCCTGGGAGAGGAAAGCCAATCTCGCGGTGGGGGGTGGGGAGGGGATGGCACCGGGCTTTTCCCCATCCCGGCAGCCCCTCTTCAGCCCCCTGCCAGGTCCTTCTCCTCCACAGACATCGCAATGTGGTGGTGCCTGGGCTGGGTCCTGGGTTGTCCTCTTTAGCCACATGCAGTCTAAATAATCTCACAGGATCTCAGCTCCATGTAGTTTGAAAAGATGCATGTGGGAAACTGCCAAATGAGTAATGCTGCGTTACTGGGTGTCTCCAATCCATTACTCAACACCTCCACGGTAGGGTCAAAGCAGAAAGCCCTCCCCCCACCCACACCGTTCTGACCGTACCTTCTCGTCTCTATAAATGGCACCACCATCTAGGTGCCAAGGTCAAAAACCAGGACACACCCTTCATTCCACTCTTTTCCCAACCTCCCCACACCTAACCCAGGTCCTGTGGGCTGGACCTCCAACATCGACCCAGATCAAGGCTGCCCCGCCCGGGCAGCACAAACCAGTGCTCCGTTTCCACACTCACTGCCTCTGTGCACCCACTAACCCACTCCCCAATCAGCACCCAGGCCCAGTTTTTACAGATATAAGTCGGATCCTGCCACTCCCTTACCTATTAAAACCAGCCAATCGCTGCCTTTGTGGTTAGAATAAAACCCAAAGGCCACCCTGTGGCTACACAGCCCTACCGGGCCTGGGGCCTGTGGACCTCACCTCTTACCTCCCCTCCCACCCGGGCTGTCTCGTTCCTCCGTCATCACCTCAATAGAATGTTCTCGTAATATCCCCGGCACACCCCGAACTCTGCAAACACTTGTTGAGTGAGAGAAGGAAAAGCAAAAACAAACCCCACAGGAACTGGAAAGGAGTAAGAAAGAGGGTCAAAGTGGGAGGCCTGGGGTGGGGTGGGGTGGGATGGGGTCAGACGGTCCGGGGAGCTGAGGGGGGAGAAACGTAGACGGGTTAAGGGGGGAGAGGGAGGAGGGGAGGAAGGAGAGAGACCCACGCTGGCGGGGCTTTTGCTGGGTGTGTCACTTGGAGCACACAGGCTGCACGAGGCAGCCTCAAAGGCACGTGTACACAAATGCCAAAGCCTCCACCTTTATCCCCATACCAGAGCCACAGCCTGAAAGTCAAATGGAGGAGCTATTTTTAAGAATCCTGACATGGTAACTAAACCCTCAAGAATTCCAAAGCCAGAGACAAAAAGAACCCCAGAGTCCCTAAATCCTTCAAGTGTCCCGTCCCAGGGAAAAGCTGAGCCTGAACCAAGCTGGTGAATCCCCGCCTCTTTCCTTATCTTCCTAAATGGGGTTTCTTTGTTTAATAGGAAGTGAACTTTTGTAACATCAGACTTGCCCAAACCTGCAACACGAGGCGCGTCTGACCACGTCTGACCCGCTCACCATGAACCCAGCTCTCAGATGCAAGTTAACGACAATGTAAGATACTGGAATGTGAAAGGACAGGCCAGTTACTGAACACCTGCCGTGTGTCAGGACCTTTGTATATATCGTGACGGTGAACCCCGCCACTACCCCGAAAACGAGGTGCTCGCTGAGGGATGAGGAAATTGCACCTTCGAGCTGCCATACCTGCCCAAGTTCACGGCCAGCAAAGCATGGAGTCGGGGCTGTTCTGACTCCAAAGCCCACGCTCTTCCACGAAAACATGCCACCTCCCTGAGCACTTGGTTTCAGAAAAGGCGTTCCGTAACGTGGACACTGAATCTGGGAAGTATGGACCGCTAAGCATTCAAAACGTTCCGACCAGAAATCCTGTACGAGCCTGTCTCAGGAGACACTGGAAGCTTCTCTACCCTGCTTGCCCCTGCTTCTTACTGGCTCAGCAAACACACTGCGCCCTGTCCCAGAATGACCCAAACCAGCAGCTTAACACGGAGCCGGCCTCTCCTTCCATTTCCTGGTAACACTCCTCACACAGCCAGTACTTACTAAGCACCTCTTAACCTCTGGACACAAGGCCTCCTCTTCCCGCATTCCTACATGCCGCCCACGCTTCCTGCTTACAGCTCTGACCCTTCCCTTCCCACCTGTCCCACAACCCAAGCTTAGGCACCCTCACCTCTGGCTGTACCTCTGTAGAACCCTAACCAACAGAGGCGCCAAACCTTGGGACCATGGCATTCAAGGCGCCACTGGATCTGGCTCCCCTGCCCTTCCAGGCTCTTGCACGCAGCGTTCATCCTGGTTCCCCTGCCGGGCCTGTCCACACCTCTGTGCTTCTGCTCCCGCTGTTTCCTCCAATTAGAAGAGTCTCGCTCTCTGCCTATTTACCACGCACCCACTATGTACAAACCACTGCAGGGTGAGTGTGTTCAAAACTATGAGGTGCTGTACCAATATGAGGCATTATCTTGGCCCCATGAAGAGCCTGCATTTATTAGACAATTATTAAAATTCTACTAGAGGTTTTTCAAGAATAGAATGAAGTAGTAAACAAGACAAGAATACATCTGTAGATAGAGGCAAAGAAGTGAGTGAAAGAGAAAAAAAATCACAGGCAAGTGAGAGTAAGTGACTAAATGCCGTCCCCTAACAGGCAGACCGAGGTACGGACACATGTTAAACTGCAAAGGAGGCGTTTCCCCCTCCTCAGAGGCAAGGGGAAGAAAAAGACCGATGGGCATTCAGAGATGTCTCAGCTGGAATGGAGTCAAAGTGGAGAGAACTCTCCCAGCAGCCTCTGCTCCGTGATCTATAAGGGAGAGTCCTTTGTCAATGGTAAAGCAAAAAAAGTGTGTGTATATATATAATATATATACACATATACATACAATTTTAAGTGAGGTATAGTTGATTTACAATATATGTTTCAGGTGTACGACATTCACAATTTTTAAAGGTTATATTCCATTTATGCTGCAACCAAGGAGCCCTGGAGCCACAACTAAGGAGCCTGCCTGCCACAACTGAGGAGCCCACATGCTGCAACTAAAGAGCCAACGAGCTGCAACTAAGGAGCCCACCTGCCGCAACTGAGACCCGGTGCAACCAAGCAAATAAATTTTTAAAAAAATAAATAAATAAATTGGCTATATTCCCTGAGTTTTACAATAGATCCTTGTAGCATGTTTATTAATGATGGTTTGTACCTGTTAATCCCCTACCCCTATCTTGCCCCTCCCCTTCCCTCTCCCCACTGGTAACCACTGGTTTGTTCTCCTATAGCTATGAGTCTGCATCTCTTTTTAAAAAGTATATTTTTAAGGAAGGTACCATGAATGAAGGAAGGATGCTGTGTAGTAAAGAATTTAACCATATGCTCAAAAGAAGGTCTGGGCTGACAATCTGATTTAGGGTGGGGACTGGCCACACCAGAAAGACCAACAACATGATTTAGGGTGGGGCTCTGGGTCACGCAGTATCAGTTAACCTGGAAACTGAGATCAACCCTGTGGGCGGTCAATCAATCAATCATTTATGCCCGTGTCATAGAAGCCCAATAAAGACTCCAAACACCAAGGCTCAGGTGAGCATCCCTGGCTGGCAATACCCAGTGCTCAGTGTCTCGTGTCAACACCAGTTACGTGCCACGTTCCAACTCCTTGGGGAGAGGACAGTGGCAGCTCCATGTTTGGTACAGCCCCAGATTCTGTCCTAAGAGCCGCTTCACTTGGCTGATTTTAATACACCATAACTCTGAGCACAACAGCCTTCAGTGAGTTCTGTGAGGCCTTCTAGCTAGTAATCGAACCTGAGGGTGGCTTGGGGAACCCCCAGACTTGCAACTGGTGTCAGAAGTGACAGTGGTCTTGTGTGGACTGTGCCCTCTCAACTCTGTAGTTGACCAACTCTGCAGGTGGCCCAAACTCTTCTTGGGTGCTACAGCTGAAGGGTCACACACAAGTTGTTAACCTGACCCTGGAAACTGGCTTTGGGGACAAAAAGGAGCAAGAGTGAGAGTTTAGACTCTATACTTTATGCCCTGCTCTAGTGTTCGAACTTTTTTTTTTTTTTAACGAAACAAGCATGTATTACCTCTATAATTAAAACACTGCTTTTAAGAAACATACCCCCAAAAAGCTGCTTTAAGAAAACTATCTTGTAGAGTTGCTCAGCATGGATTGGAGCAGGGAAATTCTGGAATCATCAGGAAAACTACTTCTCAATTCATCCCAAGCATTAACTTCTTATGTGAACTTACTGCTCGTTCCATTTCCTCAAATTAACAAAGATTATGTGATTTATGTCACCAAAGGGTCCAAGCCTTGCAGGTAACAGTTTCAGTGAGAATGTAAAAGCATGTCCAGACTTTTGACTGGCTCGAGACTGTTCTTACACAAAGTGCCTTTCAGTACTTTCTGTCGCTGAGAGGGTCATTCTATTCGTGCTAATATTTGTCCTTTCTAGAAGAGGATTTCTGCTTTCATAGTGCATTGATTAGCAAGGCTGAAAATTCCCAATTTACTCATTGTAATCGAGGCAGGCTGTGAGTCATTGGTTAAAAAAAAAAAAAAAAAAACTTCTGTATACATCTCTACCCACTTTGCTTTGACATGAGATGTGTACATAAAGAATCCCAGTTGTTGATTTATGATTTAGGAAATCACTATCAAATAGTCTCATGCTCCTCCACCTCACAACTTAAAAGCCCACCTACCAGCCTCACTTCTGAAAGCACACAATCCAAATAATGTCAGTCACTCGACCCTTCTATTTACCAGAATCTTCAAGAGGTGCAATTTAAGACGTCTGTTCCATTCCGTTTTTCAAATATCCCAAGAGCCTTTCTCTTTAATCATGTATTCTGGGGCTTCCCTGGTGGTCCAATGGCTAAGACTACGCGTCCCCAATGCAAGGGGCTTGGGTTTGATCCCTGGTCAGGGAACTAGATCCCACATGCCGCAACGAAGAGCTCGCATGCCACAACTAAGTTTGCATGCTGCAATGAAGATCCCACATGACGCAACTAAGACCCAGCGCAGCCAAAATAAATAAATATTTTTCTTTTTTTTTTTTTTTTTTTTTTTTTTCTTTTTTTCTTTTTTGCGGTATGCGGGCCTCTCACTGTTGTGGCCTCTCCCGTTGCGGAGCACAGACTCCGGACGCGCAGGCCCAGCGGCCATGGCTCACGGGCCCAGCCGCTCCGCGGCATATGGGATCCTCCCAGACCGGGGCACGAACCCGTATCCCCTGCATCGGCAGGCGGACTCCCAACCACCGCGCCACCAGGGAGGCCCTAAATAAATATTTTTTAAAAAAAGTATTCTGACTTCCTAAGAAGCAAATTTAGGGTGTGGGCTTTCTCTAGCTGCGGCGAGCGGGGGCTACACTTCGTTGTGGTGCGCGGGCTTCTCACTGCGGTGACTTCTCTTGTTGCGGAGCACGGGCTCTAGGCGTGTGGGCTTCAGTTGTTGTGGCATGCAGGCTCAGTAGGTGTGGCTTGTGGGCTCTGGAGAGCAGGCTCAGTAGTTGTGGCCCAAGGGCTTAGTTGCCCCGTGGCATGTGGGATCTGCCCAGACCAGGGCTTGAACCCGTGTCCCCTGCATTGGCAGGCGGATTCTTAACCACCGGGCCACCAGGGAAGTCCCCAAGGTGACTTTCTAAAAAGGTGACTTCAGATAAGTAAACCTTAAGACAGTATCAAAAAGATGAAATCTGACTTTTGAAAAGGTGACTTTAAGCAAATAAAGTTTGTGGAAGTATCAACAGATTAAATTCATCATCTTTAAGGTGAAGAGTCTAGGAAGAAATATACATTGGCCCAGATTTCTAGACCACTTGAGACATCAGTGGTGAAACAGATGAACCTACGTACGCTATGTACAGACACTAAGCAGACTGCAAACGTTAAACACTGGAGCATTGCTTGGACAGCCCTTTACACCACCTGGTCAGTAAGAGAAGCTGCAAAGAAGCTACATCAACAGTTCTTAACCCCCCCCCCAAAAAATCTGGTTGCCCATAAGCCAATAAAGTGTGTCCATCCAACAGCGAAACGAGACTTAGTTTCAGCAGCAATGACTCCTCAGGAGAGATGAGCCTCGGCGACAGGAAGAAAAGATGCAAATTGCCCTGAAGGCTGACCTGACTGTCCCAGGTGCCCTGGCAGGCAATCCCCCAAAGACCACTGGCAGGGGAACGGAAGATAAGAAGGTGGGCAAAGAATAAAAAAGAAAAATTAAAACTTACACGGGAGGCAAGAACTGGAGCATTCACTCGAGAAGCCATGGGCGACGTTAGAGGAAGCCCACTGTGATGCATGCCTATAAACTACTCCCTACAGCTTACACAGGGCTTATTGCTGCCACTCTTCTGACTCCAACGACAACCCCGTTATCAGTTATTAAAGGAGAAAACCGTGGCTCGGAGACTTGAGTGTCACACCCAAGGTCAGGCAAAAAGCTGGGGCTGCAATTCGGGCCCTACCCCGAAAGATGAACTAAGGAGTGACAAGGAGACACCTGGAAGAGAAGTCAAGCGCTGGCTGGCACAGAGGTGCCCCGAGGAACTCGGGAAGGTCGTAGGTGCGGGGTGGGGTGGAGGAAAGGGAGCAGGGGGCTCGGGGCTGGCGGACGGGGGCCTGGAGTGGCCGGGAGACCCGGGCGCGAGGTGCCCGCCCCGGCCCACCGCACTCACCCGAGGCCCGGGCGGGGTCGCCCGGCGCTGCGGCTCCTCCCGGCCTGCGGCGGCGGCGGCGGCGACTGCAGCGGCCGAGGCAGGGACGCATCATGCGGCCGCACTCATGGCCGGGCCGGAGGGGGCCCCGCGGCTCGGCTCTGTCCTGCCGGGCCGGTCGGAGCGAGGCGGCCTCCGAGCGGACACGAGAGACAGAGCCCAACCTGGAGAGCTTGGCGGCACGACCCCCGGAAGTGAACCCCGCGTGGTCAGCGGCGCCGCGTTTGCGCAGTTCCGGTCGCGCCGCTCCCGGCAGCGGAGAATGGGTGCTTGAGGTGGTTTGCTGGGACTCAGCGGCCGGGATCCCTCTGGGACAGAGGGTCTTAAAGACTGACAGTTCCGAGAGAAAGGCGGCTCTTAGTCGCAAGGTCCCCTCTCTAAAATAAAGGGATCCATCCAAACTGAGGTCCGGAAGAGAAAGGATGAGGGCTACGTGCTACCGCAAGGTCCAAGCCGCGCGGTTAGGCTTTTTGACTCGGGGAGGAGTTCTTGCCCGGGTTTACTGAGCCCGCGGTGGCCCTTCCGAGCCAGCGTTAGGTGTGACCTGTACGGCGTGCGAGGACGGAACACGGGTTAATGGAGAAGCGCGAGTGGGAACGACGGAGCCAGAAAGCACGTGGGGAGTAGGGGAAGCGCCGTTGGGTGCGCGGTTCCTGATTCGCTGAGCCTCTGGTTCCCCTCTGAGCGACCTGGAAACCATGGCATCCCAGCGATTCCTTCCAGATGCTAAGTCCTAAGTTTTTTGAAGGTGGAAACGTAGTTGGGTTTTGTTTGGGGTTTTTTTCGGGTGGGGGTGGTATTTACTACAATATTTGGGACAATTTCCGCAGGGCTGGGAAGTAGGCGCTCAGTGTTTGTTATTAAACTCTTTAAGTACCCACTAGCTTGTAAGATTGATTAGAAACAGTAATTGCAGCTGCGGGATCTATCAGACTCTCACTGCCTGCCAGCCACCTTTTCACAATGTACCGTTCTTACTCCCAGGAACGCTTATCCAGCCAAGCTTTTGGAAGTAAGGTGTGCGTTAATCATCAAAATTTGAACTTTAAAAGCTTAAAATTTTGTTACTATACCTCTGCATTCACAGAGGGGCTATACATTCAGTCAGCCCTCACTGAGCCTCCTACCTCCTGGTCTGTTTATTCCCACAAGGAAGAAAAGTGGGGTAGGCGTCCAATCCGTGGTCATTTCTTTTTGCATAGGCTGAAAGAAAGGATGATTGTCTTTGGAGAACATCAAGACAACAAGTGCCTGCTATGCTTAAGATATACTTGCTATGAGCAAGTTAAGAGTATCTTTTTTTAAAATTGAAGTATAGTTGATTTACAGTATCGTGTTAGTTTCAGGTGTACAGCACAGTGACTCAGTTATACATATATATACATATGTATCTATTCTTTTTCAGATTCTTTTCCCTTATAGGTTATTACAAAATATTGAGTATAGTTCCTTGTGCTATACAGTAGGTCCTTGTTGGTTATCTATTTTATATATAGTAGTGTGTATATTAATCCCAACCTCCTAATTTATCCCTCCCCCCAAAAGAGTCTCTTTAAAAAAAAAAAAAAGCTTAAATCATGACTGTCATACAAATATAAACACATGTCAAAGATTTAATTTAACTCACTAATTCATGAGGAAGTAGGTAAGATGATACATGTGGTTCAGAGATGAATCCAAAAGGCAGGCACATGTATGCAGTCAGGAATGCTGCAATGAATTTGCTTCATAGAGCCAAAACTGGCTGCTTCTTCTGGCTTCTGACAATGGGGAAGTCAACTGAACTTCTACCAGACAAGATTCATTTGTATGTCTGATATCGGTGGACAAAAATTGTTACCAGGTTGGTCAACTTGACCTGCACCGGGGTCCTAGCCCCAGCCGAGACCTCTTGTCTTTTTCCGATCAGATTCGCACAGACTATGATGAAACCAGTGCCGACACTGGAACAGTACCAGCTGTATTTAGTGGCCAAAGAATGGAAAGGGGGAATCTAGTTCGCAAATCAACTTCTCCACCCAATTCAGGTGGAGCCACTAAATATATTGGCAGGTCGAGGTAAAAAGGAGGGAATTGGAAGGAGTGGGAGGAATATTCTTGACTTACTGGAGAACAGGGGTGTGGTTTGGACCTTGAACTGTTGCAAGTCTCCTTTTCAGTCCTTATGTGGGCTTTTCTGGTTGTTGTCATGGCAGTCGTCAACTTCCTGGCCCTGGTGGGTGTGTCATTTAACATATGCTAATATATTAAAGTCAGAGTATAATAAGGCTCAAGGTCTACTGGAAGTCAAATCTTCGGCCATCTTGGGCCTGGTTGGTTCTAACCAGTTCTTATTTTTTTTCTCTTTGCATCTTCCTCCTGAAACTTAGATAAGAATAATTGGTTTCCATTCGAGGGAGGGTCAGGGATATGATTCTGGGGCAACAGCCTTGGTAACAGAATCACTTGGATTGCTTTCGATTCTCCAAAACCTATAGAGTTATAAATAGCTTAAAGCAAAGAAAAAAATCCATAGAACCACATAACCCAAGGGTGTGCATGACAACACCTAGTTGTCCATTGAAGGCACCCAATAATTTTTTTTGACCCATTTCAAAGTCTTTCACAAAAAGACTCATAATTCTTCTCTGTATAGTCTTGTATAGGCTTGTTTATTGTAACTTTAAAATTGCATTGTTACTACAGGAAATAGCACAGTAAAATCATTCGTTAAAATATTTAACAGAGATGACAGCAGCTGACAAAAACAATTCAACTCTTTCAAGGATTTTCATCTCTTTCTCAACAGACTTGATATGTGGTCTTCTGCAAGTCATTTCCCCTCTCCAAACCTCAGCTTTTTTTTTTTTTAATCTCTAAAATATGAGCTCAGACGATTTCTAAGGTTGCTTCCTGTTCTGAGACTGTGGTTCAACACAGTTTTTTTGCCTCACCTTGATTTCATAAGGCCCATAGAACCAAAAACCTAACATTGGAGGCCCTTGCAGGGATGGGAAACATCCCATCTTCAGGATTAGTTCTGTTTACCCATCAGGAGCTAGTTTCCAGCTAACCACTCATCCCAGGAAATAGTTCTTTTAAAGTGGAGCCTCTGTTCAACCATGTGGAAAGATCCGCAGCCTCATTCAAAGTAAAAGGAATGAATGCAAATTTAAAGTACCAGGAGACCCCATTTTTCACCTAGTGAGTTGGCAAAGATGAAAGTTTGGTGATTCTCTGTTGGCAAGGCAGCCCAAATTGGTGCTATTGTCAATTTATTCAGCTCTTTGCAGAGCAAGATAGCAATGTGAATCACAAAAATCTAAGTAAGTACCCTTTGACCCAGCAGTCCCACTCAGGAATTTATCCTACAGATAGACTCACCCATGTACACAAAGATGTTTGCACTTCAGTATTTACAGTAGGATGTTTGTAGAAGCAAAAAACTGCATCGCCCTGTATGCCATCAGTACATTAAATAAAGTATGTTATACATACAAATGGAATGCTGTGGTGTGCAGTGGCCTTTGAGGTATATTAAGTCCATGTGTAAAACGGTATTTGTGTGAAAAAGAAGATTTGGGGGATATATATATGTACACAGAATATCCCTGGAAAAATATACAAGGAATAGATCTGTAACTTATTAAGCTTGTAAACCATGGATCCATTTTTAAATACATAAAAATTAAAAATAAATGAGACAACCCAATAGAACAATTGGCAAAACACAGGTACTTCACAAAAGAATATCCAAAACATGAAAAAATGCTCATTTTCATTAGTCATCAGGGAAATGCAAACTTAAACCACAATGAAATCGTATTCACACACCCACTAGAATGGCCAACGTGAAAAAACAAGTGCTGGCAAACATGTAGAAAGACTAGGACTTCCATACGCTTCACTGCTGGGGGTAGGAATGTGATTATTAAACCACCCAGGGCAACTGTTAGGAGTATCTGCTGAAGGTGGACCAAAAGACTTGTGCTAGAATGTTCCCACAATACACAGTACAGGGTGGTTCATGGATGTTTAGGTTGTTTGTAGTTTGGGGCGAGAATGAATGAATCGTGGTATACGTTTACAGTGAAATACTGTACAGAATGAAAGTACACACTACATACAACAATACAAATAAATCTCACAAATAGGATGTTGAATAAAAGAAGCAAGACATGAAAGAGTACATACTATATAATTTTATTAATAAAAAGCTCCAACTTGGGCAAAACTGATCTTTGGTGTAGGAAGACAGGGCAGGGCAGTGGTGACCACTGAGGTGGGGATGCTAAGGTGCTAGTTATATTCTATTTCTTGATCTGGGTGCTGATTGTATGAGTGTTCACCTGGTAAACATTCAGCCACGTACATCTATGATTTGTATGCTGTACTTTAAGTAAACAGTGGGAGAAAGAGAGAGAGAGACTGCCAACGGTTGTACAGTGGAAAATCAGAAATTTCTTCAGAAGGGAGTTTGGGTGGTTTCTTATTTTTTCCCCTGAGATCGTGATGTTGAATGCATCAGGAAGCCAGAAGGTTGAAACTCCACAACCCGTGGTGTTGAACAAGGCCCAGGAAGTCCAAAAACCCGAAGTGGTATGATACGTTCCTGAATTCCTTTTCACTGGGCCACCTCACCTCCAGCTGCGGGTCAAGGCTGCTGGGGCAGCAGGCCTGTGCTTGGGGCTCTGTGTCCCCTGGATGTCCCAAGCGGGCTCTCTCATGCCCTTCAGGACTTGACTCGGAGCACATCTTCCTCCCCGGCACCCCACTGAAAAATTCTCCCTCTCTCCCATTCCTGCAACAGTTCACTTCCCCCTCCCTGCTTTGCTCCTGGTCACACGTCAGCTAACATCCTCTGTCACTTAGTTATCCCGTTGTTTATCCCTCACTGCAACGCAAGCCTCGTGAAAGGCAGGGATTTTGTTGGTCTCGTTCGCTGTCAAAATGCAGCGACTCAATAAATATGCATTGAACGAATGAATGAACATGCCATGGTTGGCCCCTTTTTCAGACAAACAGGCCCAGCGAGTTTAAGGGGTGTGCTGCCTCATAGACTCTCTCATCCGCATGTCTGTGAAACTGGTACGATCTCTTTGCACAGCTGAGAAAACGGGCTCAGAGTTAAGTGACCGCCCCAAAGAAGCCGAGCACAGCTAGCCTGCGGACCTCCTTCTGTGCAGCTCTGAAGATCCTGCTCTTCATACCATAACGTTCTCACTCTCTAAGGAGCCGGAGGCCATGCGCTCTACATAGCAGCTCTATACCAAGTCCTGAGGGCTCACCTGGGATGTGGTCCCCAGCTCCTCCTACCAGGACCTGATTCACCAAGTTGCCTGGAAGCAAGTCCCTGCCCGTTTGTGCTCTGGCTCCAGTAACTCAGTTCTCTTCTTTTCCTCCACCTCCACCCCCCAGATCCTTATCTTAAACCTATATTGGTTCATTCAACAAATATTTAATGGTCTACTCTCAGAACCATGTTAAGTGCTGCAGACACGGGGGTGAGCAAAACCAAAGTTCCTACCTGTTGCGGAGCTCAGAGATGAATTAAACAGATAAAAAAAGTGGACAAGCCACATTGCCTGCTTTATCCTGTATAGTTCTTTTTTGGATTCATCCTCTAATCAAAGTATTTTGAATATTGATTCACCCATCAAATGAATATACTACTTCTCCCACCGTTTTTTCATGCCCGTTATACAATATCACAAGATATCTTAGCAAATGCTTGGTTCCAGGTATCTGTTGCTTTCCCCTTTTTTTTTTTTTTCATAAATTTATTTATTTATTTTTGGCTGCGTTGGGTCTTCGTTGCTGTGCGCAGGCTTTCTCTAGTTGCAGCGAGTGGGGACGACTCTTCGTTGCAGTGCGCGGGCTTCTCGTTGCGGTGGCTTCTCTTGTTGTGGAGCACGGGCTCTAGGTGCGCGGGCTTCAGTAATTGTGGCATACAGGCTCAGTAGTTGTGGCGCACGGGCTTAGTTGCTCCGCCGCATGTGGGATCTTTCCGGACCAGGGCTCGAACCCCTGTCTCCTGCATTGGCAGGCGGATTCTTAACCACTGCGCCACCAAGGAAGTCCCTGTTGCTTTCCCTTGCCTGCCTCGAATCCACCCCTCTTCTTCTGGCAAGAGCACCTCAGTTTCCCATGGGCACCCACCCTTCCCTTCCTCTCCACCCAGTAGTTAGGTGGGGCTGATCCCCAAAACCTGGCCTCAGCGGTTGGTTTAAGGGCATGAGCACATGAGTGCTGCTGGTCCATTCAGACCAAATCCTGAGACGTTTGCTGGAAATACTGAAGGAGAAAATTCTTTTTTTCCACAGTGGCTGCTAACTTGAGAGAACATAAGCCTGTTGCTGCTGAAGACCACTCTATAAAAAGAACCTGGTCTGAGAGTGAAGCCCAGCTCAGAGGGAAGCAGTCAAGAAGGTGAGAGAGACCAAGTTCTGATGACATCACTTGGCCCCTGGATCCTGCTGGGCCAACCCCAGAACTTTTCAGTTTTTGAAAAAACAGTTTGCCGGGATTTCTGTCACTCATTACTGAAAGAATTTTGGTAAATATGCCTTCCAGGTCCAAATACACTACTTCTATCATATTTCCTTGAATTACGAGTCTATAGATTTCGTAGCTTGAAATCTCATGGTTAAGCCAGCATGACTTGGTCTTTGACATCAGTGCTTCCTCTTCTGAGGGGTCACAGATGTTTTTCATGAGTTATCTGGCCTGAATGCTTCCCAGGCCCAATGTCAAGTTCACTGGTCTGTGGTTTATAGAACTCACTCTCCCCCCCTTTTTTTTTAATAAAATGGCCATATCATCTGCCTCTCTCCAACTTTCTGGCAAGTACAGAATATCTTTTATGTGGTATGGAGAGATAAGGTCCATGTGAATCTCTTGAGGAGAAATGACATTTCCCCCAAATGGAATCCGACCCTGAATGAACTCATTTTCCAATTTCCTTGAACAGTTGGTATCTCCAGAGTCAGAACAAGGCTGCAAGAGCCCATGCCTGGTTCTGGGTTCACTCACTGAACCAAGGAAGGACTTCCTCTGGCCACAGATATGACCCTCCTCCATCCCTTAAAGTCTTCCTGATGGGCTTGTATTCTGCTGGACGCAGGGCAGAAACTCACAGGGACCAATGGCATGCCCACCAATCTGTAGTGGCCACATAAGGGAATGAACGCCACCTTCCACTCCTTCCCTTCCTGAATTCATACCAAGCTTAAAACACCCAGAGATCTGGTTTCTTGCACATGATGGCTACACTGAGCTGGTCAAGCAAATCTGGAATGGACCTGTGGTGCTGAAGGCCCCATAATCCTTGTGGAACCACAGCTCCCAGCTTCGTCCTCCACATTGGTCCCTTTAACTTCCCCCAACAATTTTTTTTTTTTTCTTAACTTTTTGGCCACACCACACAGGCATGCAAGATCTTAGTTCCCCAACCAGGAATCGAACCCATGCCCCCTGCAGTGGGGAAGGGAGTCTTAATCACTGGACTGCCAGGGAAGTCCTCCCTCCCAGAAAGTCTTTTAAGTTCAATAGGCCACCTTCCCAGAGATCAGTAGCTCCATGCTTGGGGCACAGGAAAGACACTTGATCATCAATCCATATGTCATCTTTTCTCCTACATGGCAGATCTTTAGTTCCTTCTGCCTAACTGCTAGGACTTCGGAGAACCCCCAGTTTTCTGAAATTGACAGTCTGCCCTCGTTCAGATACCAGGGCATTCATTTAAAGGTAGAGTTTTATTATGTCATACAGCCAACCCCCAGAAGGAGCACTGTAGCTCTGCAGTGTAGCTCTGGAAATGTCTTTAGAGAATTTGAGGCATCAGAGCCCACACACTGTTTTGCTAGGTGCTGGAACCAAGTTTGCCATAACCGCAAAATTATTGGGAGGGGGTGTCAGTTTACATTTCTGTACTTGCTCTAGAACTGAAAAAGCTCCCGTAGGAGATACTTTTATTTTTTACCTTTTGTGGTTTTGGTTGGTTTGTTTGGATTGAAGAGACGTGGAAGAAACCCAAACCCGACAGCCTGAAAATTGTGTTTATTGTATCTGGTGAAAAGATGCTGATTGGCCTAGACGTTTCGGAGCAGAAGGTGGGATCCATCAGCTTTAAGAAGCCCCATTTCAAAAAATCAATCGGCCTCAAATTGCCCTTCTATTCCATACATTCTTGCTTGACTTGTTTCACAAGTATGCTCTTTAATGTCAAGACGTCACCCTAACTCTGAAATAGGCCAGGAGGAAATGGCAAAGGACATCCTTGTTTTAAAGGTGCGGACACCACGGCGGGGAAGCAACCAGAATCAGGCCCTACTTTCTGGCTCCCTGCCGGGGCTCCCCCCTCCAAAATCACCAAATCACCCACTCATTTGTTTGCAGAGCGGCCTGCGCCCACCCAGCTCTGCCCCGCCTGGGAGAACACCCTAGTTTTGAGCAGATCCAGCAAACGGGGTTCCCGGGACCCTCTGTTAGAGCGAACCACGGGAAGTCCCCGAGCGTGCTCCCAGGGCCGCAGGAGGAGGCCTCTCCGCCGAGGGGCGACCCCAGGCCCGAGCGACGCGGGACGTGGACCGAAACCCTCCGTAGGGCCGGGCGCCGACAGCTGCACCGCCCCGTCACGTGACGCCACTCCCGGGCCGCTCCGCGCCTGCGCAGACGGGGCGGGGGGGGCCGGGAGAGGGCGGGCGCGGGGGCGGGCGCGGGGGCGGGCGCGGCCAGCTGACTGACAGCTCGCGCGGGCCGGCGCCTCAGAAGGACCCGGCTCTGGGGCCGGCGCAGTGGCCGCATTCCCGAGCCCGACGGCGCCCGCTCGCTCCCCGTCTGCCCGGCCGGTCGGCCGGCCCTCGCCGCGGTGAGAGGGGACCCTGCCAGCGGCCGAGAGGGGAGGGCGTGCCGGGTTCTCCCGGCGGCGAGGGGGCTCTCCGAGGGGCGACAGCTGGAGCGCCCAGGGACCGGCGGGTGAGGGACCGTGGGGTGGGGTCGAGGGCCTCTGGGGTTTCTGCAGGAAATGGGAAGGCGGGGCAGGAGCCCACCGTGTGAGGAGCAGTGCGATACCTGAGGGGGGGGCTGGACAAGGTGTCCCCGCTCCCCGGTGGCTGACGGTGTCGCCAGGTGGCTTAGGGATGGAGCCGGTTCCCCCCCGCCCCCCGCCCTGCCTCGACTCCTGGAAGGGCGTGCTGGGGAGGGGTGCGTGGGACCGGGATGGGAAAGACAGTTGCCAAGTTGTGCTGTGTGTTGGATTTTAAGTTTTCTGTCCCTCTGCTCCTGGGGTGGCAGCTGGGGGCGGCGGCATGGGGGACAAGGAAAAAGGGCTCAGCTTGTGCCTTCCCAGGGCCCCCTCCTCCCCACGCTCAGGAAGCAGGAGGAGCTTTGCAGAGGGGCCAGCACTACCGACACAGTGTTAGAGGCTGTTTGGAACAGCTGGTTCAGGGTGGCCTGCACCCGCGTCCGGGGTCTTGGAAAGGACAGGATGCGGTCCTTCTGGAGCTGGGTGCGAGTTGCCCCTTGGTGGGGTCTGGGCTTCCCTGGGTTGTACGTTGATTGCATTTGGGAAGAGGAAGAGGACTTGGCAGTGGGCACCAGCCAGCTCCCGTGACTCTGCCTAAGTGTGAGGCCAGGGTGCCAGCCTGCAGACTGGGCGGGAACTCACCTCTGAGCTGGCACAGGTGAGGTGCTTGACATGCAGGCTGTCCCTGAGGCGAGTCAGCGTTTGGAGGCAAGCCAACAGCTGTCAGGGACCAGGCTGCTGTAGCCAGGCCGCCCTCCAGACCATTGTCACCTAATGCTAAGGTTTGGGGCTCATTTGCTTAGAGGCACCCCCTCCCTCACCCTAAACCAGGGCAGCCAAGATGCTTAACACCGAATTAAGTAAAGAAAAAGAAATCCAGTTGTATTACACGTGAGCGCTTCTTCCCATCTTTTTCACGGTTCTGTTTGGAAGTGTATGTTCTCCCATTGTTCCATCTCTCCCTTGGGCTGTCACTGGTTTTTTTTTTTTTTTTTTTTTTTTTTTTGTGGTACGCGGGCCTCTCACTGTTGTGGCCTCTCCCGTTGCGGAGCACAGGCTCCGGACGCACAGGCCCAGCGGCCATGGCTCACGGGCCCAGCCGCTCCGTGGCATGTGGGATCTTCCCAGACCGGGGCACGAACCCGTTTCCCCTGCATCGGCAGGCGGACTCTCAACCACTGCGCCACCAGGGAGGCCCCTGTCACTGGTTTTTATTTCCACCTTGTGCAGAAATAGGACTGCTTACGCATTTGAAACACAGGGCGACCGGCTATTGAGATCAGCTCACAATGAGAAAGTTGACTCATGAGATTCTCTTTTTCCGTTAAAGAAATGAAGATGGCCAAGGACTCAGGCATAGACACTTCAGCGAGCAGCAGATTAACTTCTCATTTGGTTCTGGAGTACATTCCCGTGTTTTGTTTTGTTTTGTTTTGTTGCAGTGTTTGTCTTTTGTATGGCCTGTGTGAGTTAATGTGAAGATAGTTCATATTACTTAAGAACATAACAACTAAGGCCAGTGAAAAGCTACTCGGTGACCTGAGTAAATCACAAACCTTAAATAAGTTGCTTTGGATTTCCAGAGAGTGGAGGGTATCCACAGGTATTAGATGTGCTTCTTTTTGCATGACTATAGCTTTGGTTCTTTGAAGGTAAATTGCTTTGGGGTGACCCCAAATGGCTCTGAGGGCACTTCTTTTAGGATAGTCTTTAGGAAGGGTTTAGGGTGGGATGAGTCATGCTACGTGCCTCCCCATCCTCCCTCAAAAAAGAAAATAATCTGGTTAAAAGAACCATCAGAAGCAGCCTGGGAAGAGAAAACGTCAGGAAAAGTCAACCCTCATGACACGCAAAGGGAGGGGTAAAAATGCTTATTGCCAGTGATAACCCCTCACTTTTACAAGACAGTCAGTTGCAAACGTCTTTCACACAGAATCTTAATTGATCTTCACAAATGTCACAGATGAGGAAACTGAGGCCAGGTGACTTGCTCAAGGTCCCTTAGCTGCTAGGGGGCAAAGCAGAGTGTTAACCCTAGCCATCTGACACCAGATGCAATGGCCCATCACCACTCTGCCGAGTGGGATGTGGGAAGGATGAGGACAGATGACACACACACCCCAGGGCCCTAGGGCTTTCCCAGCATCCTTCTCTCCCACTGCTTGCCCCACCTGCTAAGTCGGCTTGGCTCGCAGGTGTGGATTCTCTTCACCACTTCCCTCTATCCCAGGCTTGGGAGTCTGCGCCTACTCAGATTTGTTGAAGTCTTTGAGAAATCTAGTGGGAGGTATGATTGCAGGGAGTGTCTTTTGCCCAAGCACTCAGTGTTTCCTAATAGTCTAGGTGTCTTCAGCCATGTGATGCAAGAGACCAAAGCAATTCTAGAGCAACTTGCCATAATCATTTTTCTTGTCCTCCACCCGGAAGAAAAATGCAGTGGTTGTGAAACCTGAGGAGTTGACCCAGTACTTTTGTTTATTTTATCCAGTTTTTTATGCATGGCATTGTTCGCGTTATAGTGACACTTTTTTTTTTTTTAAAGAGGGCACAGCTGTTCTCATTAGGGAAGAATGAGTTTGAATCCTGTTTTCTCAATCTGAGCATCTAGATCTGAAAAAGGACACCAGAGGAGGTTATCTGAGATGCGTTTCAACAGGTCAGTGGTACAAAACAGAATTAAAACCAAGGCAGTCTTGGGGCACATCAGTGGACATGTAGATCTGGAATGACAAAGGTGAAAGTTCTCTTCTACTTCATGCTTAGAATATCGAGTTCTCTTCTGGGCTTCACATTTAGTGAAGGACATAGAAAAAAACATCAAGCATATTTACTGGAAATTGCTACAGTGGGGAATGAACGAGAGCTGGTAAGCCTGGAAATCTTGGGAGTCAAGATTCAGGACTGTCATTTATTAGACTTGTTCTGTGGAGGTCCAAGATCCCAAGAATGAAAGGACAAAAGTTATACTTAAAAAGCCTTCAGTTATAAGAACTTTTTGGTGTCAGAGTGATCTTTTAAAAACTAAGAATCAAATCATGGCTCTCCCCAGTGACTTCTCAGTAGTCGTGGGGTCAGATGCAAACTTCTCACCTGGGTCCACTGTACAAGGACTGACTGGCCTTCCTTGTTTCTCCAGCTTCCTCAGTTAACCCTCTCTCACTGTCTCACAGAAGCCCCTCTTTCTTCCTGTGCCTTGACCAGGTCTAGCTTGCTCTGTCCCAGGTCCTTGCACTGGCTGTTCCTCCGGCCATATTCTCCGTGGCTGACTCCTTGTCATTCAGGTCACCGGTCCAGTATCCCATGCTTAGTGGGACCTTCCCTAACAATATAAATAATTTCATCCCGGTCCCCAACCCACTCACTCGTGTTACGGTGTTTTACTTTCTTCAAAACATCAGAACTGGCCTTATTTGTAAGTGCTTTTATTGCCTGCTCCCCATTTTACCGTTGTATCAGCAGTGCTCCAAACAGTGCCTGCCTGGCACGTAGTAGGTGCTCAATGAATATTTGTTGAGTGAATGATTTTTACGACAGATCTTTTCAAAGATGGGAGGGGTTGCTGCATTGGTAGATACTAAATTAGTCTTCTTTTACTAGAGACAGTCATCCATAGGCTGGCTAGCTGACCATCGGGCAAGAGAATTCAAGCATTAGATAGACAGTAAAACCAGATCCTTTTCTGTATGAGTCTCCTAGGTCTGCTATAACAAAGTACCACAGACTGGGGGGCTTAAAGCAATAGATATTCTCTTACGGATCTGGAAACAAGACATCCAAAATCAAGGTGTCAGCAGGGTTGGTTCCTTCTTGGGGGCTCAGAGGGAGTGTCCGTTTGGGGCCCCCTCCCAGCCTCTGGGGGTTTCCAGCCATCCTTTCTGTTCCTCAGCTTGCAGCTGCATGACTCCTACTCCTGCCTCTGTGGTCACATGGCCTTCTCTGCACGTGCATGTGTGTGTGCGTGTGTGTGTGTGTGTGTGTGTGTGTGTTTTCACATTATCTTCCCTCTGTGTGTCTCTCTCTGTCTTCTCTCTTCTTGTAAGGACACCAGTCAAATGGGCTTTGGGGCCCACCCTATTCCATAATGACTTTATCTTAACTAATTACATCTGCAAAGACCCTGTTTCCAAATAACGTCCCATTAACAGGTTCCAGTGCTTCAGACTCAACGTCTCTTTTGATTGTTCAATTCAATGCATAACACCTTCTAACTTCGAGATCCATTGACCTTTTAAAGGGAAAAACTGGCAGGAGGGGCTGGGTTATTTTTCAGGCTAAGGACGTGGTTTTGGATGTTTGTGCCCAAAGCGTTTGTAATCCTTACAACTCGCAACTAACAGCTTGTGATCTGTGTGTGGCCCAGGTGAGGGGAGGGAGGGTCTGAGTGACTTGCCCGAGGTCGTGCAGGACCCAACCCACCTCCTCACTGATTGCAGAGCCCGTGGCCTCTCCTCCCCTCCCCCATCCGCCAGTGGCCAGGCCTTTCTCATGGCTCCGGCCCAGGTTAGGATGCGGGTTTCTCCAACGGCTCTTCAGGGGCCCTGGAGGGATGATCTCCTCCCTCGGCTTCTGCTTTACCCCGTCGTCCTTGTGGTAGAGGAGTGGCTCAGTGACAGTGAGATAAGCGGTGCAGCTGGACACGATGTTCCCAGGTCAGACCTCACACAGCTGGTCAAAGCCGGAGGCCACAACGTCAGAGAAGTCACGTTTTTCCTTTGTTGGGCTTTTCCAGTGATTCTGAGGGGCTTTTAAGTAAGGTCTGGAGAACTCTGAGTTTCGGTGTCTCAGATTTTGACCCTGAACAAGTATTGCTGATGTTCTAAAGATGAGCCATGCAGGAGTTCGTAGAGAGACTTTGCTGATTGGGGCCCGGGGGGGTGGGGGCGGTGAGAGCAGGGCAGGCTGCCAGCAAAAGAGCCGAGGCGCCTTGTCCCTTCGCCTTCAGAGACCTTTTTGTTTCTGGGTCTGTCTCACCCAAATACCCGATATCCGCGCCCCCCTCATTTCATTTTTTGTTGGCTGGGTCATACATGCAGATGGTACAAAACTCAAAAAATACAGAAAGATGTCCAGTGAAAAGTGGTTTCTGTCACTGCTTCCCCTGCCCTCCCCCAGCTTCCCAGTCTGTTCCCCAGCGGCACCATCTCCACCAGTTTCTTCTGTCTCCTCGCAGAGACCTTGCTGTCCTTTACTGTCCTCAAGCATCACCTCCAGCCCGCCCCACCGCACGGACTGTGCTCCCATCCCTGCTTTCCGTTCCTCCGGCCTTTTCAGACCCCTTGCTGTGGGCACCTGAGAGGCTGGTCTGTTCCCGGGTGCTAAGAGCTAATGACAGCACCTCAGCCAAGAGCTTTATATTTAGACGGGAGGTGCTTAGAAGAAAGGAGTCTGTAACGGTAAAATGGGGGGCTTTCAGGGAAGAGTGTGGGGAGAGAGCTTGTATTTATGGGGCGCTTTTTAGATCAGGTTCCTTGAACTTCAGGGTTAGCCCTGATGAAGAGGTGAGTACAGAGACTCAGGGAAGGAAGCAGGGAGGGGCAGTTGATGGTGTGTTTCCCCAGGGCATCGAGATGGTGTCTTCCCAGCTCAGATTTGCTGTGCCGGGTACTCTCTGGGGGTTGGCACTAACCCTCACAAGAACACTGTTGGGGGAGCTGCTGTTCCCCTCCCCGTTTCACAGGTGAGAAAGCTGAGGCACAGAGAAGCGGAACGATGTGCCTCTGTCACATCTGCTTGTAAGGGCAGAGCTGGCTCGCAGCTCCAGGCAGGTTCAGTCCAGGTACCAAAGCTGCGTGTACATGTCATCTCCCCAGAGTTTGGTGGTATCTTCATAGCTCTCAAAAGGCAGCGTGATCCCAGTGTGGCACACGGGTGACACTCCATGTTGTGCTCCAGAGGAGGAACCTCACAGAAGGAAAATCTGTCATCCCTCAGGCTTTCTGGGCTCATTCAAGAAATGTTCTCCTGCCTCTAAAGATGCAAAATGATGGGGCTTCCCTGGCGGTTCAGTGGCTAAGTCTTCGCCTTCCAATGCAGGAGGTGTGGGTTCGATCCCTGGTTGGGGAGCTGAGATCCCACATGCCTCATGTCCAAACAACCAAAACAAAACAGAAGCAATATTGTAACAAATTCAGTTAAGACTGAAAAAAAAAAGATGCAAAATGAATGACCAAGACTCATCCCACCGTAGGGATAATCTCCAACAAAAGCTGAAAGAAATGGTAAATTCGGAGGGGAAAAAAAGAGAGAGAGAAATGGGGATTATTTTTTTCTCCCGTTTACCAAATCCACATGCGCAAGCTTGTGCCTGGGTGCAGGCCGTGTTTCTCAGGGACAGCCTTTCACAGACAGGTGTGCTCTGAGGCCTTTGCATCACAGCCTGGCATGAGTCAGAGAAGATGATTCACCAGTAGCAAAAATGACCAATGAGCTGGGGAAAAAGGAGACTCTAGGATCAGCAGAGCAAAGGGAAAATACCAGAGTAAATGAGCTTGGAGGGCTGCTGTGCAGCTGACATCCTTCAGCGAGAGGCTTTGGGGGTAAAGCAGGGAGGCTAAGGTCAAAAATAGGGCCCAAGGGGCTTCCCTGGTGGCGCAGTGGTTGGGAGTCCGCCTGCCGATGCAGGGGACACGGGTTCGTGCCCCGGTCCGGGAAGATCCCACATGCCGCGGAGCGGCTGGGCCTGTGAGCCGTGGCCGCTGAGCCTGCGCGTCCGGAGCCTGTGCTCCGCAACGGGAGAGGCCACAACAGTGAGAGGCCCGTGTACCTCAAAAAAAAAAAAAATAGGGCCCGAGAAAAGTGGGGGGAAAATCCCTGCCAGAGAAGAAAACGGACCTGAACTGTGCGTTAACAGTAAATACCAAGAATGAAGTAAAAGAATTAAGTGAGATCAGAACAGTGAAAACGTAAGACCCCTCCCCACTTAATTCGTGTGGTGGTGTACAGGAATAGGAAACCGGTCCACGGAGGAAAGCTGGTCGGTCCCCTCTCCGCTCTAGGAGGGGGTAGATTATGCTGAAGCTCTTGAAGCAGCAGGATCACTCTTAGAACCCCGCGGCTCCGTGTGGGTGATGAACAACTTCAGGGCCACCCTTGGTCGGGGAACTAAGATCCTGCATGCCGTGCGGTGAGGCCAAAAAGAAAAAGAAAAAGGAAAAAATTTCACTTATCTGAAAGAAGAAAGTGAGGAGGATGAAAGAGGTCGTCTACATAATCAAAATCTAACGTGAGGGGAATTAACAAGAATCCTGTGCCCTGTGGCAAAGGCCTCACCTCTCAGGTCACATCGAGGGGCTGAAACCCGAGGGGTCCCGCTAGGTTGAGCCCTCCCGCCTGGTGGTCCTGCTGTGTCCTCGCCTCCGTGCCTGTCGCCTCTCTGCACGGCCGCCCGAGTGCAGCATCTTTGCAAAATCGAAAACAGACTGTGGCGTTCCCCTGGTGCAAACCCTCCAGCGCTCTCCCGTTGTTCCTGGGATGAAATCCCGACTCCTTAACGTGGCTCCCAAGCCCCTGCCTAGTGCACGGCCTGCAGCTCTGCCAATCTCAGCTGGACCAAGTTCACTCCCACCGCAGAGCCCGTAAACTTGTCATTTCCTGGGGCCGAGGATGCAGGTGGTGGAGGTCTCTCAGGCTGAGCCACATGCATGGGCTTCAGCTTCTAGCAGCCACACGAAACAAGTAAAGGAAACAGGCCCAGTTAATTTTGCTAGTAGATTTTATTTAATCCAAGATATCCAGAATATTATCATTGACATATCTAATCAACATAAAAATTGTTAAGACAGCGTACATTCTCTTTCTGTGCTAAGTCTGGGATCTGCGCGGTTGGCACGTCTCAGTTTGAATGAGCCACATTCCCTGACTCAGTGACCACATGGGGACAGTGGCTGCAGCTCTAACCTGCTTGTGCTTCACTCACGGCACTTAGGACAGACCATGATGCTGTCTGTTTACCTCTGTTCTCTGACTTGAGCACACGCTCCTGGAGGCCCGGACTTTTGTTTGCCTTGTCCACGTGGCCCAGCACCTGGCACCCTGTGATGCTCAAGAATGTTTATTGAGTGATCAGATAAACACATGACCGAGAAAATGAGCCTCACCTCCATCCTCTTCATGTCCCAGAGGCAACTCAGTAGTTAGTGCCATTTGGAGCCTCTTCAGTCAGGGGCATTGCATGCACAAGGTTCCCTGCTTCTTGTAGGTCCCTAACTATTTCATATCGGGACTTGTGTATTGTCAAAGGCCCATCATGATTATTCTTTATTGGGCTTTTTTGGGGGGAGCGACAGTGATACTAACGAGAGAAGGATTTTCAAAAGGAAGCAGTTAACAGGATTGAGACCCTGGTGTTACTGCTGAGAGTTAATCTAGATCAGGGATTTCAACTGGGGACAACATCTAGGGACCTTTTGGTTGTCACGACTGGGGCTTGCTTCTGGCATCCAGTGGGTGGAGGCAAGGGATGCTTCTAACCATGCTACAGTTTGGCACACGGGACAGACCCCACTACCAAGAATTATCCAGCCTGCGTGTTGATGGAGCCACTGTTGGAAGCCCTGCTGTAGATCAGCACGGCTCCACATTGGCTGCGTTTCTGAATTGCCTCTGGTAACGTCAGGGAGGTTATTAGTCTCCAGAAACTTGACAGGTTCTACGCATTCCCTTGTCTCTCTTTCATGTAAACTGGCCCCTACTTATCATTTATTTTCCTAAAAGGATAGCCCAAACGGGAGCTGCCTCCAGCTAAAGCCCTTGAGATGAAAGAAAATCAGCTCCACGTTTACGGCATGAATTAGAATTCTGCAGAGAAGACATGTGGAGAAGCCCGCGCCTCGAGAACCATGGATCAATGCACTTTAAGCCCTTGGAAGCCGTTTGGAAAGCTTTGAAGCAAAGCAGCAGCGGAAACCCATCTCTTTTCACCTACGTTGAAATAAACATCTGCCAACTACGCTTTCAAACAAACAAAGAAACACGTATTTGTACTCAGAAGCAGGACTGGAGTGCAAAATTACATATATTTCAATTCTTGTTCAATGTTAAGGCCCCCCAAAATAAGAGAATGCAGCTCTCATAGTATTGTGGGTAGAAAAGGGATTGATTATATATGTTTTGATTTTAAGGTTTGGGGGAATACTTGCAAATATAGAGTTGTGCTAGGCTTGGCAATATTTTTTATCTTTGCCAGTCCTCCGACTAGTTCTGAACAAGTCTGAACAGTTGTGTGTGTGTCGGGTGGTTCCCACTACCCCTCGCCCGCTGCTTCGTGCTGTTTTCTCCTGCAATGTCTCCCCTTGTCTGACTGGCAGGCTCCTACCAGATTTGACCCAAGCAGTGCAGTCTAAGTCTCCCCAGGCAGCATCAAAGTCTCCTGCTTCTGGGCTTCCATGCATGTCTGCAGCCTGGAATTACAGCACTTGTCCCGTTGCTATAATCATTTACTTATGTCTGTGTCTTCTTAGATTGTGTTTGGTAAAGGAAGGCCCATATCCTCTTCATCTTTGTATCCCCAGGACTTAATCACAATTCACAGGACATGGTAGGGGCTTAATAAAATGTCTGTCGCACGAATGACCTGAACGCTACAAGATAACACCTTACGTCACGCTGGTACGGCCTCCATCCGAGAAGTGCGGCAGCGGCTCTGTTCTTGGCCTTGGATGGTGAAGTTGCAGGACTCGGCACTGAGCAGAGATGACAAACCAGTCTCGGGGTAGTAGTGGCCCTGCATTGTCCCTGGGTCTCTGTTTTAGTCAGCTGGCGACATTGTGGGCGGAAAGTGTGGGTTCCAGACGCAGCTCTGTGTGTACCGCTGTGCAGCTTTGCTGACACGCCATCCCCCGTCCCTTCGCTGCCCTGGGTCTCCTTTTCCCATCTTAGGGCAGCTTCCATGAGTCTGTGCCTTTCCCCTGAGCTTCTTGTCTGCCGCCCCATCCCTTTCTTGTCTGTCTGCCAGCCGCCACCGTCTTCTGGAAATCTGAAGTCTCATCCAAGCCTGACATCTTGGGGTTTTATTCGAGTAAAACAAAATCTAGAATTACGTAGTGCATGATGGTTTTGTTCCCGCTCCTTTGCAAACATCTCCTTTCTTCTTCTCTTTTTTAAATTAATTTATTCTATTTATTTCATTTATTTATTTCATTTTTGGCTGTGTTGGGTCTTTGTTGCTGCGTGCGGACTTTCTCTAGTTGTGGCGAGCGGGGGCTACTCTTCGTTGTGGTGCACGGGCTTCTCACTGTGGTGGCTTCTCTTGTTGCGGAGCACAGGCTCTAGGCGCGCGGGCTTCGGTAGTTGTGTCACGCGGGCTCAGTCGTTGTGGCTCGTGGGCTCAGTCGTTGTGGTGCACGGGCTTAGTTGCTCCGTGGCATGTGGGATTTTCCCGGACCAGGGCTCGAACCCGTGTTCCCTGCCTTGGCAGGCGGATTCTTTTTTTTTTTTTTGTCACCATCATAAAAAATCATTTATTAGATGCCAAATTGCACATCAGATAGACAGCAACTACTGCCCAGTAAGAGCTTGAACTCTAGAGCTAAGACTAATGAGAATATACCAAAAATTGTAAAATCAAAACATTAAACGAATAGCACAAGTGCCTCCAACAAACATATTACTTCTAAGGTATCCAAAGGAACTAGAGATTGCAGCATATTCTCAGGTTTATATAACTGTGTATTTATATCATATCCCCACACTCCCTAGACTGTTAATACAAGGAAGGATGTCAAAAAATAAGACAAAACACCTGTAGTCAGACAGGCTGTGAAAAGATGGGTAGTGGTCATCCTGATACCAGATCAATAGCTCTCTCAATCTACAAAACTAAAACAGATGAATATACACACTTCTCATGAAGATCCTTTAGTTACTTTTTGAACAGATGTCCAAGCAAAAACACTTTCCAATGGAAATCCTATAGGCTTAACAAGTTTAATGAACAATTTCAAATAAGACTCTTTATTCAGATAAATATAACCTGCTTAGTACACATATGTAGTAAATTAGCAGATTACTTTGAGCAGAATCTGCAGTATCAGATTGTATGACATGCTGCAGTCATCAGAACAATGCCGCTTAATTATATGGAATGGCAGGAGTCAAAGACTCAAAACAGCATTTGCTGCGAAATGTCACTTGTTTTTAGTTTTAACTCCCTGAATTACTGGGTTAGTCATTTTCTATGTTAAATGCAGAGACGTGGATAGACTATTACCTACTGCAACAAAGCTGTAAACAAAACTATTTTGAGTTCAACTCCTTCAAGAATAACAATTAAATTCCACAGTTTCTTTAATTACAAAATGTAACCTGTTAACATCTGCATGCTATTAGAATAATGCTGTTTCATCAATGGTGGATGTTACGTAACCTGATAGTCCAGGAATCACATTAAGGACTTTGATACACATTTTCATCACTGCATCAACAACAAAACCCAAGAAATTTGTTCAACAGTTGAATTCTTCAGTACAAAGTTTTCACTCTGCATGTGTCAACATCCCTGCTGCAAAATGTCGTAAACCAACCGTCCCTAGCAATGAATTCCTGCATTTAGTTTTTCATCACTATATTAACTTTCATCCAAGTATTCATTAAAACTGACATGGTAGGATAATGATGTCTCTGAATTAATGACCATCTGTGGAATCTGTCAGTTAACACTGTAAACAGAGGGTGAAAAAGCCATCAGCATAAAAATAGCATGGGTCTCACGGATGGACACTGACCGCTTCCTTCAACTCCTTGGGCTCTGAGCACCTCGAATTACATCCAGCAAATGGATTTAGGTGCAAGTGCCCAACAAAGCAACAACTGAAAATATGCCTCTTTCACAGTAACTGACACTCAGGGATTGTTCTTTCCTCTGCATGCCAATCATTAACAATATTACACCAAAAAGGCATTTTAATTACACTCACGTATATATTAATGTCTTCGTAAAAGATAGTTTTCTAATCCTTTATGGAGACCATCTTTCTACACAATTCTAAGAACCTCAGACAGAGAGACTTGCTGAAGAAGAACCTATAGAAGACCTCGCTGCTTTTTTTTTTTTTTTTTTGCGGTACGCGGGCCTCTCACTGTTGTGGCCTCTCCTGTTGTGGAGCACAGGCTCCGGACGCGCAGGCTCAGTGGCCATGGCTTACAGGCCCAGCCGCTCCACGGCATGTGGGATCTTCCCAGACTGGGGCACGAATCCATGTCCCCTACATCGGCAGGCAGACTCTCAACCACTGCGCCACCAGGGAAGCCCCTCGCTTTTTTATTTGAGACCCCGAAGGCCCGGTAGGCTGCTGTCCTGTGACCGAAGGGTGGAGACATCGGAAACAGTGATCCAAGTGTGACTTTGACGTACAGAGCACAGGGTCTCAACTGTGGATCTGCAAACAAGAAGCAAAAGAAGAATGAGCAAGCGGGGGAAAGGAGTGGATGAATTGGGTTAGGGCTGTTGGTTTCCCTTTTCCTCACCAACAGTATCTTCGGCCGGCAGATTCTTAAACACTGCGCCATCAGGGAAGCCTCTCCTTTATTCTTTTTTCTCTTTTTTTTTCTCGACTGTGCCACGCGGCTGACAGGATCTTAGTTCCCTCACCAGGGATCGAACCCGTGCTCCCTGCATTGGAAACTCGGAGTCCTAACCACTGGACCGCCAGGGAATTCCCAATTCTTTTATTATTATTTTAAAATCGTTCAGTTTTTTCCCCCTGAAGGCCCTGAGTAATTAATATGAAAGCCTAGCATTTGTGGGTGAAAAGTGCTAAACCCTCCTTGTTTGCCTGTCTCTACTAAAATAGGAATTAGAAAACTTCTTTAAATGCTTTGGAATAAATGTCAGATTGCTAAATCAGACATTGCCTGTATCACTCCCAAACAGGAAGACCTGTAGATTGTCTTCTCCGGTAGGGATTGGTGAGGGAGGCTTAATCCACTCCAGTCCTTGAGGGCTCTGTGGAGCGTCCTTATCTGTACCCCAAATGAGCACAGTTACCTACTTGCCCTACAGCAAGGCTGTGGACTCAGACTCTGCTGGGGCTTATCTAGACTCTCGTATTTAGCTCTATGGCTTTAGACAGCTACTTAAAAATATCTATCTAAAAAGCTCTTTAGACAGCTTTTCTAAGCCTTAAAGTTTCTTCAGCCGTAAAATAGGGATAATAATAACCTAGCTTCTGTGTTACAGGAGAATTAAATCAGGTTCTCAGCACAGAGCACTTAGCTTAGGGCCTGGTGTGTTGTGAGCATACAATGAGTACTGGTTGCAGTTATCAAGAAGTACTAAATAATTGTAATGCATTATGGAAAAGAACAGTCCAAGTCAGTGGCTTTGACCTTCTAGAGAGAACGTCACACCGGGAACCACAGCAGGATTCAGGTGCGGCAGGAGGTCTCAGGTGAATGTGCGAGAGGTGGTGGGAGCAGTGACTCTTTTGAGATGTCTGGAAATGCCATCCTTTTATTCAAATTAAAATTTGCCAGGGGGAGAAAATTTTTAGCGAAATGTGATTGTGTATAGCTTCTCTCACGGCTGGTATAAAACTCTTTAAAAGGTTTGGTGAAAGACTCATCTCACATCTCAGACCACTCTATAGAAGTGATAATACTCTGTCATTAGATCCAGCGGTGAAACCCACCCTCACCCCACCCCCGTCTCCCTCTCTGTGTCTCTTTTGCTGTCTCTGTCTCTCTCACTCTCTTTCTGCCTCTGTCTGTCCGTCTGTCTCTCTGGTCATTGGAGCAACCTAGCAAGTACGGTCTGGTCAGAGGCCCTTGATGAGATGACACTTTCCTCCATGTCATGTTTCGGGGGATTCTGAGGCCAAAGGCACGTGGGATCTCTTATGTGAACACGAAGAGTCTGGAATGGGATTTTAGGAATATACTCAAATTTGCTCAATAAGGGGGCGGCAAGTGGGGAATTGGGGGTAAATCACTCGACGAAAGAACAAGCAAAACGGCCGTGGAGGTGGCAGCCTGGAAGCAGGCATCCTGTCTCATCCCAGCAGGGCAGCCAGAGCCATCGCCCCTGGTTCTCCTGAGCCCTGGGCCTTGGGCGGAAAGACGGGCCGACGGCCAGCAGAGGTTTGGGTCAGGCTGTGGCCCAGCACAGAGAGTGTGGCCTCCTCCCCAATCTGCCCTGTATGACTGACGTGTGTTAAATTGCCTGAAATACCTTACAGGGACCTTCATGCCTTTAGAAAGGCGTGAACGTTTCCCCATCTCTGTTTCCTAAAAACCACAGTGGCTCAGAAAGAAGGCTTGTCTCTTCTCCTCGTGGACACTCGACGAGGTCTCTGCAGCTCAGCGCCTTTGTCCAGTCAGTAGCGAGGAAGCTGGGTCCACAGCGTGAGCTCGGAGGAAGGAGGTGACCCCGGGCCCAGAATGCACCTCAGGGGCCACGGGTCCCCAGGAAGGGGAGGTGGTGGGCTCCTGTGTCACCCAGTCCAGGCTTGCAGGGAGGTGACTCAGAAACAGGCCCCAAGGGGGAGCTTCGACTGCATTTACTGTCCGTGGTGCAGAAGAGTGAGACCCCAGCTCTCCCAGCAGCTCTGGAATCAGCCTGTCTCCTGCCACCGCCAAAAGGCAGCGCTTCCCTTAAAAAGGGAGGTGTTCCTCCCCAGTCATGGGCGTGGTCTGCAACAGACAGACGCGTTCCTGGACGTTTCCTTGGCAGGAAGGAGTGGGTGGAGAGGAGGCCCGGGCTGCCACCCAGCTCTTCCCAGAGCGGCAAGGGGCTGTCTTACTGCAAAGTGAGCACGTTCCCTGGGGAGAGAGTGCTTGTATTTGATACTTCGGCGGAGGGCCCATGACTGTGTTTTAACAGTGTGGTACGGGGGCTCTTGAAATTGAGTCCCACTTCAAAGATTCAGGGATCCTAAGTCATTGTCACCGCAGAGAGGGGACCGAGTCCTGCCCTGTGCGTGTGTGGAGGGGGCCTGTCCTTCAGGCCCCGCAGGCTGCATCGACGTCAGACCTGTGGTCAGCTCACGAGGCTTAATGGAGCTCCTCTGGGTTCCTGACCTTGATCCTTAAGTCCAGCTTGGGCTTTTGTACCTCTCTGGGGCCCGTGGCTGGACCCCCAGTGGGTGAGGCGCATCTTCCAGTGGCATCCACCTGCAGTAGGGGTCGGAAGGGTGATGTGGGCCGGCGGTGGGGGGCCGTGTGCAGCCCTGGGGCAGCGAGCGGGCCCGTGTGCTGACACTATCGCGTCTTTTAACTTGACTGTCGTGACTTTGGTCTTCCAGTAGGAAGCATTTCTGTGAGATTTTCTCTCATTAAACCTTTCTTACCATGTGTCTTCACTGTGCAGCCACACCTGTTACACGAGGCTATTCTGCCAGCGGTTTCTTACCTGTTCAGTTTTAAAACAAAACTGACTTGATCCAGAGTAGCTTCTACCTGCCTGACCCCTTCCTCCATGCAGACAAAGGATGAAAAACCACAGAAAAACGAGAGACTCTGGGATCGAGGACTCCCCCCGTTCTCCACCTCTTTTCTCACGTGTCTGACCCTGTCTACCTGCAGAGGAAGGACAGCCCACGTGTAAGGAGGTGCCCTCCTTTAAGGTCAGCCTGCACGGAGATTGAAAGGACCGGTTTGGTTGCTCACGTTCTCTAGGGATTCGGGTGCAGAACCTGTTTGTCAGGAAGGGTGTGTGGTTCCAAATGGACACCTGGGAGGCATGCGGACACAGGTAGCCACTGAACCAAGAAATCGAGAACACGCGCTAGGCTGGATGATAAGGGAATGTCAGCCATGCAGCTGAGGAGTCTGGGGTCTCTAGGGCCCCGCTTTTTATAAGAAAAGGGAACTACTATTTACTTAGCCCTTGTTTTTGGCACTTGGCTGGCTGCTTCCACCTCTTTTTTTGTTTTTTTAATTAACACATAGTAAAATTCGCCTTTTTTTTAGAGTACATTTCTGTGAAATTTAAAATACGTATAGATTTGTGTAACCACAAATTCAATTAGGAGGCAAAACATTTTCTTCATCAACCCCACATCTCCCTTGGGTTCCCCCTTGTTGCACCCCATCCCTAACTCCTGGCAACCCGCACCCCCTTGTTTTGGAGCACATCTTATAAATGGAGTCTTGCCTTAGGTGAACTTCTGAGGACCGTCTTTCACTCAGCATCACGCATTTGAGGTTCCCTGAGGTGTTACGTGTGGTAGGATTTCATTGCTGAGAGGTAGGCTCTAGTGTGGGTACAACAGAGTTTGTTTAGTCATTCACCCATAGGAGGACATGTGGCTTGTTCTCCATTTGGGGCCATTATGAATAGAGTTGCTAGAAACATTTGTGTACAGAATTTTGTGTGAACCTAAGTTTTCATTCGTCTTGACATATCTAGGTGTTGCTGGGTTATGTGGTTAAGTATATGCTTAACTTTATAAGAAACTCCCCACATCTCCCATGCAGAAGAATTCCAAATGATGTGTGTAGATCCTCTACCCTGAAGGACTTGGAGCATAACTCCCTACTCCTTAAGGGGGTGCTGCGTGAAGTGACCTCCTTCCCAAGAGCACAGTTTGGAAGGGGAGATTAACAAAAGAGCACTTTACAGTGGGGAAGCCTGGTAAATATGACCTCAGCCTGGTGATCAGGGTCAACGGTGAGAAGTCAAGTTGATGGTATGTGACTTTGAAATGATGTGGTGAAAATGGCACTTTACCTCTGTGGTCTTCCTCCCCAAACCCCATAACCCCAGTCTAACCCTGAGAAAAATACCAGACAAATCCCCACTCAGGCACATTCTGCAAAATACCCGACAAATACTCAAAGTTGTCAAAGTTACCAAAAACAAAGAAAGTCTGAGAAACTGTCATAAGTGAAAGGAGTCTGAGAAGACAGGATGATAGTGTCATGTGGGATCCTGGAACAGAAAAAGGGCATCAGGAAAAGACTGAGGAAACACGGATACAGTACAGACTTTAGTTAATGAGAATGGATGAATAGCAGTTCACGAATAATGACAAATAGACCTAATTAATATAAGATGTTAACAGTAGGGGAAACTTGATGTGGGGTATATGGGAGGTCTGTACTATCTCTGTTACTTTTCTGTAAATCTAAAACTATCCTAAAATTGAAGGTTTTTTTTTAAAAAAAAACAACAAACAAAAAGAGCTGCCAAACCATTTTGCATCCCCACCAGCAACACAGAGTTCCAGTTGCTCAGCATCCTTGTCAACACTTGATATGACCAGTATTTTTTAAGTTTCGCCATTTTAGCAGGTGTGTAGTTGTGGCTCATCATGGTTTTAATTTGCGTTTCCCTCGTGGCTAATAATGTTGAACACCTTTTCATCTACTTGTTCACCATCCGTTTCATCTCTGGTGAAGTGTCTGTTCTTTTTCCATTGTTAGGTTGGCTTCTTTGTTTTCTTTTCTTTTTTTTTTTTTTGCGGTACGCGGGCCTCTCACTGCTGTGGCCTCTCCCATTGCGGAGCACAGGCTCCAGACGCACAGGCTCAGCAGCCATGGCTCATGGACGCAGCCGCTCCGTGGCATGTGGGATCTTCCCGGACCAGGGCAAGAACCCGTGTCCCCTGCATCGGCAGGCGGACTCTCAACCACTGCGCCACCAGGGAAGCCCGGTTTCTTTGTTTTCTTACTGTTAGGTTTTGAGAGTTCCTTCTGTTTTCTGAATACAAGTCCTTTGCTGGATATGTGATTTGCAAATATTTTCTCCTAGTCTATAAGTTGTCTTTTCATTCTTTTAATTGTGGTTTTCACAGAGCAAAAGTTTTTAATTTTTGTGAAGTCCAGTATATCACCTTTTTCTTCTCTGGATAGTGCTTTCAGTGTCATAGTGTCTAAGAACTCTTCACCTTGTTTTATTCTAAAAGTTTTATAGTTTTGTTTTACATTTGGTCTGGGATCCATTTGAGTTAATTTCTTAGAAGGTGTGAGGGTTAGGTCAAGGTTTTTCTGTTTATTTATTTCTTTGTTCATGGATGTCCAGTTGTTTCAACACCATTTGTTGTTGAAATGACTGTCCTTGCTCCATTGAACTGCTTTTGGATCTTTGTCAAAAATCAGTTTGGCTGTACTTGTGTGGGGCTGTTTCTGGATTCCATCCTGTTTCATTGATCTGTGTGTCTGCCACCCACCTCCATGGCACTGTCTTGACTACCATAGCTATTATAGTAAGTATGATTAAAACCAGAAAGTGTGATTCCTCCAACTCTGTTTTTCTCTTTCACAGTTGTTTTATGTATTCTAGTTCCTTTGTCTTTCTATATACATTTTAGAATAGGTTTGTTTATATCTACCAAAAAATCCTGCTGGGATAGGAATTGTGTGAAACCTGTAGATCAGTCTGGGGAGACTTGACATCTTTACCGTGTTGAGTCTTAACAGTCCTTGAACACGATAGTTATTTTCTTTATTAAAGTCATCTGTGGTTTCTTTCATCAGTGTTTTGGATTCTTTAGCACACAAACACTGTACATGTTTTGTTAGATTTTTGCCTAAGTAGTCACTTTTTCAAGTTATTGGAAATGCTGCTCAGTTTTTAACTTCAATTTCCAAATGTTCATTGCTAGTGTATAGAAATACGATTGGGGCTTCCCTGGTGGCGCAGTGGTTGAGAGTCCGCCTGCCGATGCAGGGGCTGGGCCCGTGAGCCATGGCTGCTGAGCCTGCGCGTCTGGAGCCTGTGCTCCTCAACGGGAGGGGCCACAGCAGTGAGAGGCCCGCGTACCAAAAAAAAAAAGAAATACGATTGAATTTTTGTGTTAACCTTGTACCTTACAACGTTGTTAAAGTCACCTATCAGTTCTAGGACTTTTTAAGGAAAGATTCCTTGGGATTTTCTACTTAGACAAGATGTCATCTGTGAATGGAGACAGGTTTATTCTCTTTTTTCCAGTATTTTTTCCCAATGCCTTTTAATATCTTTCCCTTGCCTTATTGCACTAGATGGAACTTCCCATACTGTGTGGAATAGGAATGGTAAGAGTGGATATTCTTGCCTTGTTCCCAGTCTTACAGGGAAAGCATTCAGTCTTTCACCATTAAGTGTAATGTTAGATACAGAGTTTTGTTTGTTTGTTTGTTTTTGGCTGCATTGGGTCTTCGTTGCTGCGTGCGGGCTTTCTCTAGTTGCAGCGAGTGTGGGCTACTCTTCACTGTGGTGGATTCTCTTGTTGCAGAGCACGGGCTCTGGGCACGTAGGCTTCAGTAGTTGTGGCTTGCGGGCTCTAGAGCGCAGGCTCAATAGTTGTGGCGCACGGGCTTAGTTGCTCCGCGGCATGTGGGATCTTCCCAGACCAGGGCTCAAACCCGTGTCCCCTGCACTGCAGGCGGATTCTTAACCACTGCGCCACCAGGGAAGTCCCAGAGTTTTTATAAATGCCCTTTATCAGACTGAAGAAGTTCCCTTCTATTCTTCGTTTGCTAAGAATTTTTATCATAAATGGAGATTGAGTTTCGTCACATGCTTTTTTGTTGCTATTGCTTCAGTTGGTATGATCATATGATTTTTCTTCTTCAGACCATTAACACAGTGGATTACATTGTTTGATTTTTTTCATTATATCCCCAGGATAAACTCCACTTGGTTATGATGTATTAAATTCTTTTCATATGATGCTGTATTTGACTTGCACGTATGTTCATGAAGGATATTGGTTTGTCACTTTCTTGTACTGTCTTTGTCTGATTTGGTGGAGAGTGATACTGGCTTCATAAAATGAAATGGAAAATGTTGAATTTCCAAGAAGAGATTGTGTAGACTTGATGTTGTTTCTTCTTTAAATGTTTGGTTGACTTTGCCATTGAAACCATCTGGACCTGGAGTTTTCTTTTCTGAAAGGTTTTAAACTATCAGTTTAATTTCTTTCATAGTTATGGGACTACTTAGGTTATCTGTTTCATCTTAGGTGAGTTAAGGTAGTTTGTGATATTCAGGGAATTGGTCCATTTAATCTAACTTGTCGGCTTTGTGTATGTAGAGTTGTTTGTAGTTTGCCCTTATCATCCTTTGAATGTCTGCAGGATCTCTGGTGATAACCCCCTCTTTCCTTCCTGATATTCGTCATTTGTGTCTTCTTTTTTCATTGATCTATCTTGTTAGAGGTTTATCAAGTTTAGTGATCTCAAAGAAGTTTTTGGCTTTATTGGTCTCTCTTTTTCAACATCATTGATTTCTGCTCTTCATTATTTCCTTATTTCTTCTTTTTGGGTTATTTTGCCCCTTTTTTCTAGTCTTTAAGGTAGAAGCTTAAATTATTGATTTGATACCTTTCTCTTTTTCTAATGTAAGCATTTTGTGCTATAAATATCTCTCTAAGCATGATTTAGCTGCACTTAACAGGTTTAAATATACTGTATTTTCACTTTCATTCAGTTCAGTATGTTTTCTGACTTTCCTCGAGACTTCCTTTTTGACCAATGGATTATGTAGAAGTATGCTGTTTAATTTCCAAATGTTTGGAGATTTTCCTGTTATACTTCTTATCAGTTTCTAGTCTAATTCCATTATGGTCAGAGAACATACTTTGTGTGATTTCAATTGTTTTAAATTTACTAAAGTTTGTTTTATAGTCCATGATATCTTGGTGAATATTGCACGTGCGCTTGAAAAGAATGTTTATTCTGCTGATTTTTGGTGGCATGTTCTATATATGTCAGTTATATCCGGCTGGATGAGGTTACTTATCCGCCCTCCTGCATCCATGCTGATTTTCTGTCTGCTCGCTCTACAGATCACTAAGAGAGGAGTTTTTAAAGTCTTCTACTTTAAATTGTGGATTTGTCTCCTTCTCTCAGTTTTGGCAGTTTTTGCTTCATGTATTTTGGGACTCTGTTGTTAGGTACATATGTATTTAGGATTATTATATCTTCTTAACGAATTGAAACTTTTATCATATGTAATGTTCCTTTTTATTTCTAGTAATTCTCTTAGTTCTGATGTATAGTTTGTTACTAATAGAGCATTTCAGCTTTCTTTTGATTAGTGTTTGCATGGTATATCTTTTTTCTACCCTTTTATTGTTAATCTACCAATATAACTATATTTGATGTGAGTTTCTTGTAGACAGAATATAGTTAGGTCATGTGTTTTTATCCATTCTGGTCATCTCTGTCATTTAATTGGTGTGTGGGTTTTTTTTTTTTAATATTTATTTAATTTATTTATTTATTTTTGGCTGCTCGGGTCTTAGTTGTGGCACGTGCACTCTCTAGTTGAGGCGCACGGGCTCAGTAGTTGTGGTGAAGGCTTAGTTGCCCCACGGCATGTGGGATCTTAGTTCCCCAACCAGGGATCGAACCCACATCCCCTGCATTGGAAGGTGGATTCTGTACCACTGGACACCACGGAAATCCCTAATTGGTGTGTTTACACAATTTACATTTAATATAATTATCAATATGTTTGGATTTAGGTCTACATTCTGTTTTTTTGTTTTCTAATTGTTTCCTCTTTTTCCCCCTCTCTGTCTATTTTCCTGTATTCTTCAGGATTATTGGAATGTGTTTTAGCATTCCATTTTAATTTATCTATTGTGTTCTTTATGTATAGCTTGTGTGTGTGTGTGTGTGTGTGTGTGTGTATTTGCTCTAGGGATTACAATATGCACACTTAATTTTTCACAGTCTACTTAGAATCAGTATTTTACCACTTCAGGTGAAAGTAGAAAACTAACCATCACAGGTCCCTTTATTCTCTTCCCTGTATGTTGTAGTTTTCATATGTATTCTGCGTGACTTGTGGGATCTTAGTTCGTTGACCAGGGGTTGAACCCGTGCCCCCTACAGTGAAAGCACAGAGCCCTAACCACTGGACCTCCAAGGAAGTCTCTATAATTTTTGCTTTCAGCTGTCAAACATACTTTAAAGAACTCAAGGAGCCTGTGTGTCCGGAGCCTGTGCTCCGCAACGGGAGAGGCCACAGCAGTGAGAGGCCCGCGTACAGCAAAAAAAAAAAAAAGAACTCAAGAGGAGGAGGATAGTCCATTATATTTACCCAGATTTTTTTCATTTGGTCTTCCTTCATTTCTGATGTTCCACTTCCTCTGGTATTATTTCTCTTCTATCTAAGGAAGTTTCTTTATAACTTCTTATAGAGCACATACACTGGCAGCAAATTCTCTTGAGAAAGTTTTCACCCTCATTCCACAAAGATTTTTTGGGGCACATCTAGAACTCTAGACTGGCAATTCTTTTCTTTCAGCACTTAAAAAGTGTTTTTTTTTTTTCCCACTTCCTTCTGGGTGCCACAGTTTTTGTTGAAAAATCTACAGTCACTTGAATCCTTATTCTCCTCTGAGTAATGCATTTTTCTCTGGTTGCTTTCAAGATTTGTTCTTTGTCTTTAGTTTTCAGCAGTTTCATTATGATGTATGTGTGTGTGGATTTTTTGGATTTATCTTTTTTGTATTCACTGAGCTGCCAAAATCTGTTGGTTTATGTCCTTTGCTAAATTTGGGAAGTTTCAGTCATTATTTCCTCAAATATATTTTTTGCACCATCTTCTTTCTCCTCTCCTTCTGGGACTCTGATGACACAAACGTTACATCCTTTAATTTTGTCCACAATTCCCCAAGGCTCTGCTCACTTTTTTTTTTTTTTTTTTTGCGATACACGGGCCTCTCACCGCTGTGGCCTCTCCCGCTGCGGAGCACAGGCTCCGGACGCGCAGGCCCAGCGGCCATGGCTCACGAGCCCAGCCGCTCCGCGGCATGTGGGATCTTCCCGGACCAGGGCACGAACCCGTGTCCCCTGCATCGGCAGGAGGACTCTTAACCACTGTGCCACCAGGGAAGCCCCTCTGCTCACTTTTTTAAAACCCTTTTTCTCCCTGTTTTTCAGATGAGATCATTTTTATTGATCTGTCTTCATGTTCACTGACTCTTTCCTTTTTTTTTTTTTATAAAGAAGTGATTTTTTTTTTTTTTTTTTTTTTTTTTGCGGTATGTGGACCTCTCACTGTTGTGGCCTCTCCCGTTGCGGAGCACAGGCTCTGGATGCGCAGGCTCAGTGGCCATGACTCACGGGCCCAGCCACTCCGCGGCATGTGGGATCTTCCCGGACTGGGACACGAACCCATGTCCCCTGCATCGGCAGGTGGACTCTCAACCACTGCGCCACCAGGGAAGCCCAGAAGTGATTATTTTTAAAAATAAATTTATTTATTTATTTTTGGCTGAGTTGGGTCTTCGTTGCTGTGTGTGGGCTTTCTCTAGTTGCAGTGAGCGGGGCCTACTCTTCGTTGTGGTGCATAGGCTTCTCGTGGTGGCTTCTCTTTTTGTGGAGCACAGGCTCTATACGTGCGGGCTTCAGTAGTTGTGGCATGTGGACTCAGTAGTTATGGCTTGTGGGCTCTATAGTGCAGGCTCAGTAGCTATGGCGCATGGGCTTAGTTGCTCCATGGCATGTGGCATCTTCCCGGACCAGGGCTTGAACCTTTGTCCCCTGCATTGGCAGGCGGATTCTTAACCACTGCACCACCAGGGAAGCCCGACTGTTTCTTTTATCATATTCATTCTGCTATTGAGCCTATCCAGTGGTTTTAAATTATTCAGTTACTGTATTTTTTAGTTCTAAAATTTTCATTTGATTCTTCTTCATATCTTTTGTTTCTTTGCTGAGACTTTTTATCTTTCCCTTTATTTCAAGAATGTTCTTCCTTACTTCTTGGAGTACTTTTTATAGTAACTACTTTGAAGTCTTAGTTAAGTCCAATACTTTGTTGTCTTGACACTGGTATCAATTGATTATCCTTTCCCATGTGAGTTGAGGATTTTCCTCATTCTTTGTATGTTGAGTAATTTTGGATTGATCCTGAGTATATGAATATTACATTATGAGACTCTTGGTCTTGTTTAAGTCCTATGGAGAATGTTGCCATCTTTGTTGTAGCAGACACTCAACCAATTTGAGTTCAGATTCTAAGTCCCTACCAGCCTTCTGTGAGTTTCAGTATCAATTGTGTGTTCAAAGTCTTCATGGTGCTCTTCAGATGTGCCCCTATGTATCACTCTGTGGCCAGTGTGGGACCTTGGCAGTGTTCTCTCCTGAAGTTCAGTACCCAGAGTCCACAGTATGCTGTTTAGGATTCTACCTACACATGCTCATCTCAGGACTGAGCCTGGGGGCTCATACACGCTTTATGGGGTTGTTCTCCTGAGCTTCTCCTGTTCCACAGTCTCCCCAGTCCTTTCCAGTTCCAGGGACCCCTTCTGTTTGGTTTTTCAGCCAGAAAGCAGAGGTGTTATTTCTCCTGTTCTGCTACATTCTTCCTGGGGCTTAGCTCACATCTGTGACTAAGCAAGAGAAGGACCAAGAGAGAAAAATTCAGTGGGGTTTCCACCTGCTTCAGCTCCTCCAATTGGAAAGGAAGCTTCCATCCCTCAAAGTTTTAGGCATTTGTGGACCCCTCTGCTGCTGGGGATTTGCTGGGAGACTGGGGCGTGAGAGCTCCAAGAAGACAGAAGCACAAAAAAGGCAAAGCCCTGGGCTTGGGCTCACTGCCTCTGAGAATTAGGCAACCGCTTCCCTGATCCCCAAGCCAGGACCAGCCTTCTGGAGCTCTGCTGATACCTGTTTCTGGATGTCGGGTTATATCCAGTCCAGGCTGGGGGTCCTGGAGTGGGGAGGTGGCAGAATCACCACCATGTTGGCGGTGCTTCAAATTCTGATTATCTTCCCTCCTCGGCCTGCTACTGTTGACTTTCCGGAGTCCTCCAATAGCTGCCCTGTCCATTCTGCCCCCGTTTTATAGCCACACTCAGTGGTTGAGACAGGACGGAGTGCGCTCGCTCCATCTCACTCAGAGCCATAAGGAAGCCAGGAGACGGGAGTTTTAGAGACGTTCAACAAAAAGTCCAGATTAAACGGACACACGAGGAAGTCAGAATGTCACTGATGCAGGAGAGCTGTGGTTCGTGTGGAGAAGGAGGAAAATAAAAGAATAAAAGTTGAAGGATTAGGTAGATGGTAACAGAAGTAACTGATAGGCAGCGTCACGTAAAGGGCTGATGGAAGGAGCCCTCTCCTTGAGCTCCCCTCACCCCATCGTTACGTATCTAGCCTTGCTCAGTGTGAAGGGGGTTCCTTCTCACCCACTCAGGCTGCCAGCTTGAAGGGAACGGTTTGACTGTAAGCACATGAGCTTTGTTCCTCTCCATTGGGGGTGTCAGGAAATGTGTACATAGAGAAGCAGGGACAGATCTCTCGGAGAGTCAGGAGGCTTTAATCTAGCGTATTTGGGGATTTGTATCCAGGTGGTCACCAATGTGTATGGCCTCGTGCTGCAGAATCTGACCTGGGCTTGATAAAGAATTAATCTCTAGGCTTCCCTGGTGGTGCAAGTGGTTGAGAGTCCGCCTGCCGATGCAGGGGACACGGGTTCATGCCCCGGTCCAGGAAGATCCCACATGCCGCGGAGCGGCTGGGCCCGTGAGCCAAGGCCGCTGAGCCTGCGCGTCCGGAGCCTGTGCTCCGCAACGGGAGAGGCCACAACAGTGAGAGGTCCGTGTACCACAAAAAAAAAAAAAAAAAGAAAGAAAAAAAAAAGAATTAATCTCTTAGGGGACTTCCCTGGTGACTCAGTGGATAAGACTCCGCGCTACCAATGCAGGGGGCCAGGGTTCGAGCCCTGGTCAAGGAACTAGATCCCACATTCATGCCGCAACTAAGAAGCCTGCCTGCCGCAACTAAGACCCGGTGCAACCAAATAAATAAATAAATCTGCTCCCTGGAAAGGATCTATTAAGCATTAAAAAAAAAAAAAAAGAACCTCTTAAAGTAGATCCTCTCTCTCTCTCTCTCTCTCACTCAAATAAAGCAAAGCCTTTATTGCAAGAATAACTCTTTCTTTGTTAAAAGATTTTCTGAATGAGAGGACTGCTGATACCGTTAAGTGTCACTGAATTTCAATCTACACATGTTGACACAGATGAAAGCAAAAACCCTCTGAAAATCGTAAGCAGAACTTTGGAAGTGGCCGTTTTCTCCGGGGTCTCTGATACTGATTTCATCTTTAACGTTCCCATTGCTCTGTCGATTCACGTACTGAGCATTCTTCCAGTGCCTGATATGAATACCATTCAGAATTCGTATAGTACTTCAGCCATTTGCCTTCTTTTTTTCTGGTTTGTTTTATTAGTTCATTTGATCCTTATGACAACAGTGTAAGGCAGACAGGATAGCTGTGGCGTTGCCCTGTATTATTTGTACATAGTTGTAATTACAGGGAGAATATAAACTTACATCTTGGTTTTTCATTTTCCACTTCTTTTTCATTTAACGTAAGTATTTTCACAATGCCATGTTGTCATTATTGCTCTCTGTCCTATTTCAGTGAAGCGCCAGAATTAATGTAGCAGAATTGACATAACTTTCTTGTTGTTGAGCGTTTAGTTTATGTTCACTTTTTTTGCTATTATAAAGCATGCTGCACAGAGGTATTTTGGGCCATTTTGGGGGTTATTTCCTTAGGATAAATTAAATAGATAGACTTAAAAAATATTGTTAAACATGTTTCAACATTCAGGAGGATTTCAAAAGACCACAAATGACCTAGAGAAAGCACCAGTGTGACACAATCACAAGTTTCAGATTTCTCCATGTTGCAGAGCAGGTTTTGTATGTGCCAAGAGATTTAGCCAGAGGGAGGTGGGTGGTGTGTATAGGGAAATGAAGAGGGCATTAGCAAAGGCCCAGTGTGTGTCAGAGGGAGGGAGGGAGGAAACTAGCTTGATTATGCAGAAGTTCTGTCTTGCAGAAACCGACAACCCATGCTTACGTGAGGTTGCTTTTGAATGACCGCAGCATCCCCTCTGCAAGTGGCCATTGGAGAGCTGTGTGGGCAGCTCCAGATGGCAGAGCTCCTTGACCAGCAGCCAGAGATGACAATGTCACAGCTAACTGGTGACGGACACGAGCGGGTTTCAAGCAGAGTGCTTACTGCGGTCTCCAGGTGGTCCCCCATCTAGGAGGGTTTGCCCAGAGCCTTCCCTCCCACGGGGGCACAGATGTCCGTTTGCATGGCTCTTCGTTTTGGCCCCGGTTGGTCCAGTGGAGCAAAGCACCAACACCAAAGAGACTGGATGTTGTTCAGTTCCATCCCTCACCTGCCTTGGGTTCTAGGAGAAGGACCAAGTTTCAGAGCTTTTAGGGAGCCTATCCTAATCCGACGGAGTGCGGCTGTCTTCGTGCCAGGGGTGGGGGAAGTATGCAGTTATTTTGCCACGTTACCCAAAAGGATGGAAGGCCAAGTCCGTCTGTATCCAGATCAAATCCGGCTGTCACTGAATCACCAGCTATGTCCTTCTTTTACTAAAGAAGTGCAGCTGCTCACAGAGGGAGGGATGTGCCTAGTAAATTCGAACATTTGGTTATAATGCAACCAACTCAGTAAGTTAGTGGTGAGAATTAATGGAAAACACCTGTCACCAAATTCCTCCTTGCTGCCTTAAATTAGCGGGCTCGTCAATTCATTGAAGAATTACCTGGGATGAATTAAACATTAGTAAAGTGCGTAAGGTACATCCACACCCAGGTGGGAGGTGACTTGAGACTTCGAGCAACTTTGGAAAAACTAAGAAATTTCAAAGTCTCAGACTGGGGAGGACCTGTTGGTTTGTAATCCCTTTCCTTCCTCCCTAATCCAGTTGGGGCTAGTTGAATTCCTGTACCCTTCTGATTTGGGCAATGTGGTGGTGAAAAAGGATTTGCTCTGGAGCCTTCTGCACTGTTGCTGAACCAAGGCAGGCAGAGTCACTAGACTGTAGGGAACTTGTCTCTTCCATGGCCCGTTTCCCCACACTTTGCACAGTTCCTGGCCCATCGTGGTGGTTTTAATAGGGACCCAGTGAGGTCAGGTGTGCGGGAACCAGCAGATGGCCCCTTATCTCTTTTTCCTGTGAACTGTGAATATTTTAGACCTTTCCTTTTTCCTGGAGGTCATAAAATAAGAGTTATCTTGGATATAACCATTACAACAGCTGCAGCGGAGAAAAACCTGCGATAAGTGTCATAAAATGTTATCTCCGGATGGAATTGGCATGAAACCCTAGAGGTCCAGCAGCGTGTCCTGCTAACAGCGTGCTAACACCTTCTGCTTCCGGCTTCCCTTTTAGAAAGGAGACTCTTGAGGGACCACTCCCAGGGCTGGTGGAGACGGCTCCCTTGCTGGGACTCTGTTCTCCCTTCTGGAGCTATGGAGGACAACCTAGTCCCTTGGTCACATAGCCACTCCTCACAGATTTGAATCCGCTGTCTTTTTTTTTTTTGTGGCCACGTAGCATGTGGGATCTTAGTTCCCCAACCAGGGATTGAACTCACGACCCTCCCACATTGAAAGCGTGGAGTCTTAACCACGGGCCTGCCAGGGAAGTCCCTGAATTCACTGTCTTGTTTCCCAAGTTACTTTACCCCTCAGTAAATCCCCTTGACTTTCTCACCATTGCTCATGTGACACAGTTATCAAGTGGGCCTTTGTTTTCCTTTTCCTGTTGGGGGATGCTCTCTGCTTTTTTACAAGTCTTCCAAACATTTATTAAATTGAAATACTTGTGCCAGTTTATTACGTTTTCGAAAACGATGGATCCTGCTGAGTTGCTTCAGGCTTAACGACTGGGGACAACGAGGCCTGGGTCCCCAGACATGTTTTCTCAGATTTGCTGCCCTAAGAGGAGCTGCTTACTCCTTCCAAGGGGTGGGGTTGGACAGAATGTTCCAGGAGCCGCCTGACCGGCGGGAGCAGCGGTGAGTCTCTCCTCTTTTGGGTCAGGTGCTTCTATCAGGGCAGCCCAAGGCTAGTTTCGAGTTTGTTGTTATTGTCGGCATCAAACCCACTGACTCGTGTGGCACGTGTGCCGCCCGAGAACGAGCTGCCTCTCGACAATGGACTTGTGAAACTTTGAGTCAGGAGGTCAGACTCCCTCGCTAATAATTTATGAGTTATTCAGAGACAGAGGCCACACTGTCACCATCTCTTTGCTCCCACAGCAGGCCTGGCACGTGGAAGGCACTTGGCTGGTGCCCAGCGAATGACCACATTCACCGTCCAGGGGCGTCTTTTAGACTCAGCCTCCCTGAGTCTGCCGGAATCTTTTGGGTCCCGACTGTGTCGTTCCCTGAGTTAACTTTCCCGCTGGCTTTCGGCTCCCCACGTTCTCCACCAACAGGTTACTGCACTCAAGTCTGAGTAATTAATGAGGGGGTAGCATAGAGCCGGCCGGAGTCCTTAGCCCATGAGCGGTAGAGACATCTTTCCAAGTTGACGCCGGGGGAGGGGTTCAACCACCGTCTTTCATCAAGTTGAAGACCCCGTCAGTTGTAAGATTCACCACTCTTTTATGCACAAGGAATTAAGATGCAGGGCTGCCACTTAAGCTATGACCTAATGCTCTCTTGTCCCTAGAATTTTATTCTGTCTTTCTTGTAAGAACCCTTATAGACTGACTTGGGCATAGATTATTATGAAGCATCCCTCTCGTCCATAATGAAGAGGAAAATATAAGCAAAATAAGTTGGTTAAAGAACTTCTAAAACTTCCTCACATTCAGAGGCCTGTTCTTCTGCAGTTGCCTCAGAGCCGTTGAAGTGCAGCAGGGTTTCTGTAACATACCATCCTCTCTGCCGTCAACATGCCCTCTACAGGGTGCTGGTCCACTTCCCTTTGGGGAGGAGGGGAGCCCGGGGGGAGGGGGACGAGGTGGGGGCTTGTCGTGTTCTGTTCCCTGAGGTGGGTGGTGGATTTAGGGGAGAGTTCACTTTGCGGGAATTCATTCACTTTGAGTGATGTGACTACAGTTTATGTGTTTTGAATTGATTTTTAAAACTAAAGAATAGAAGAGGCTTCACTCTTGTCTCTGGACAATGACAGCTATATCTCAGGGGGCCTGGCTGGGAGCAATGCTAAGGCACATCTGACTTCAGAGATCTTAAAACGCCAAAAAAGTGCATTTTAGGATAATGAAATATAGTATTGATGAAACCACCTAATTACACAGTATTCAGGCCACATTTTTCTGTTTTCTCCTCGAAGCTGTAATGCGTTTGTCTAGTATCTTGCTAAAACCCTTGTGCTGTTTCCACAGTATTCCCTTGATTGATGGGTCTGTAAGGCGCACAGACACACACACACACACACACATGCGCGTGCGAGTGAGGCTCTAGAGCTTAGTTTGGCATCAGGCTCTGACGTTGGTCCTCCCCGCTTCCCGGTCCTGGTGCTCAGAGCCATCCTGCTGCTGACCCGGGTGTCCCCTGACGTGGCTCTCTCTCTCTCTTTCTCTCTTTCTCTCTCTCTCTCTCTCTCTCTCTCTCTCATCATCTGCTGTCTTCCCTTTTGAAACCAGGTTACATATGTCCCTCTCCCTCCCCCACCCGTCCTCTCTCCTTCCTTGAGGACGAGAGGTCATGGCTCAGAGACACCCTGCAGAGGCTGTGGGTTGTGATTCCTCACCAGTTGCTCAGTTCCCGTCTCCTTAACCAGTGTGGGCTCTCATCCCGATGAAACCCCTGGAGCTGGTGCCTCAGGCAGGGCTTTGGAGGCGCCCCTTCCCTGCACCCCTCCAGCTCTAGTTCTGTTCTGATCACCAAATCAGAATGTTGGCGCAAGTGCTCTTCAGAGAATTCTGCCGTGAATGGTGGTGATTGGTGCTTGCCAGAAGCCCTGGGGGACATCTGATGTTTGAGGGAGATGGACCCTCATGGGCATATTATTAACTCTGACGTCTCCAGGTCTGTTACGCTCCATCCCTGCACCACCAAGGAGATCTTACCTTAACCTAGTAGCATGCTCCAGCCGACAAATACCTGCTCCAAATGCATGTAACATATGCTTTCAGATTTTTGGAGAACCATTTAAAAAATGTATGTTTCAGCATCTCTGTATCTTTTACAGAACCTGTTAGAGACTTCCACTGTAATAATCAGTGTCTTTTCATAGGAGGATCTTCTTGACAAATTGATTTTTAAGTTCGGTATTTGGATAAAGTTCATGTACAGATGAGTTTGTCAGAATGAAAAGAATTTGTGACCCGCTGTAATTCCCATTTTTGCTTTGGCTGCCAGGAAGCTCCACTACATTCGTTGCCCGACTGCAATAATGGGTTTCGATCCCACTGGCCTGAGGTTGCCCTAGATCCACATTGACTGGACTTAAATCTACGTCTGAACAGTTGCGCGAACACACTGACATCTGAAAGGATGGTGACACTTCTTATTTGACACGTATTCATTCTTTGGAATGACTATTGTCTCATAGCCCCCAATAGCCCCACATTTCTTCGTGATTCCAAGGCAGTGTCAGTTATCCCAGCCAGAAAGCGCTGAGCGGATTTATCCATCAGGAGCTGTAGGGCTGCGCTGTGACCAGCCCCTGGAGGAGGCAAATGCAGGTCCTTGTTATGGTCTCGCTGCAGGAGAGGTTCTGAGCAACAGGAAGCGGATTTCCACAAGCCTCAGTTGTGGCTGCGGGTCCACCTGGGGCTCCTCCTCAGCCCCGCCTCCCTGGCCAGCCCGCAGGGTCTCTCTGTGACCTGTGGCCTCAGAGGGGGAGGGGTGCCCGGGGAACAGATGCAGATGGAGCTGCAGGAAGAGCCTGTGTGCTGTGAGGCTGATTGTTTGTGGCAGGCCGGGGAGGTGTGGAAGTGATACCTGCACCCCGTGCTGCTGGGACCCTGCCAGGGCACAGGCGGGCGCATGAGGAGGGGAGGAGGACCCTGCAGAACCTTGAGGTTTGCAGTCCATCCATCGTGTCCATAGTGGTCTCTACAGGGCGAAGGATGCAGCAGCGGGTTGAAAGGTCTCCCTTATTTCGTCTCCCTCTCCTCTCCTCCAGCTATTCCAGTGAGGCACAGTTTTCCTGGAAGCCGTGCATTATTAAGTCATTTCATAGCTGAACCGAAACAGATAACAGTAATCTAATCATCGATCAAGTTCACTTGTCTCCCCTCATCCCTGCAGCCAAACCCAGACCGCCTGTCGACCTTCCGTCAGGTCCATTTGAAGTAAAACACTCCTCAGGAGACCGGAGAAGGCCCTCTTCCCTGGGGTCCCCTGCAGGTTTGTAGCTGTCACGAGAGGGACAGCCACTAGCTAGGTGCCAAACAAACATCCGAATTTCTCTCGCCGTTGAAATGGTAAAAAAAAAAAAAAAAGAGTTTGCCTTTTGACCAAGACCAGAAGGGCATCCACGAGAATGGAGACGGGATTTTGTTGGCCTGGTGGGACCAGGAGCTTCTTCTCCCTCATCTATTTCCAAATCTTTCTCTAACGATACATTTATGATAAAGGGACAAGAAAACAAAATAATCTCCACAAGCTTGACTTGAGTGCTGGGGAGAATCCGTCTAACCGATGTGTGTGAAGTACTACATCAGGTTCTCGGCTCCAGTGGCAGGGAAGGTGTTTGTTGGGCGTGACCCGGGCCTGCCTTCTATGCCAACGGTTCGCAGCCTTTTTGGCACCAGGGACCAGTTTCGTGGAAGACCATTTTTCCACGGACTGGGGGCCGGGGGCGGGGGCGATGGGGAGCCGCAGATGAAGCTTCGCCCGCCCGCCGCTCACCTCCTGACGTGCAGCCCGGTTCCTAACAGGCCGCGGCCCGGTACCGGTCCATGTCCCGGGTGCTGGGGACTCCTGTTCTAGTGCACAGCACAGACTGGGGAAGGCGATTCGGCAGCCCCAGCAGAGCCTCACTGCTGTGCAGGCCTCTGACCCTCAGCTCCGCTTCTGGAGGTGGACCCGCAGGAGAGCATCAGAGAGGCCGCTGCAGGGCCCACGTGGTGACTTGAGAGCCTGGGCTCGGCGTTGACCTGAGTTTGGACTCTGGGCCCCGTCACTTCCTAGCTGTGTGCGGGGGGACCTTCTGCTTCCCCACCCCCGCCTCGATTCTCTGATGCTGTGCGAGGAGGGGCGGGGGGGATGGAGGGAGCCAGCGTGTGGTGTGTGCTGGTCCGTTGAGGCTTGCCGTCTCTTCTTTTGGTTGGAGGAGCAGCACGTCTGGTGGCTCTGGGACAGTAAAGGAGAGGGAGCTGCCTGAGACGGATGGCAGAGGCAGAGTTCCAGAAGGTTCCGGAGCCTCCCCCGGCCCCGGGAACCTGTGGGATTGCCCAAGGTCAGCCTGCTGGAGGAGGGCTCACTCTGGGCGCCCAGGGTGCTGGGGAAATCAGGATTTGAGCAAAGCCCCTGGGGATGTGGCGCAGCAGCCACAGAAGGCAATCTCCTTCCGAGTTCCTGCCGCAGCTGGGGCCACGTGGTGGGGGGGATGTGGGTGGGAGGTGGGGCAGGAGCTCAGGAAACCTCCCCCCGAATGCACCAGCCGGGACCACCTCCCCTGGCCCCCTTGCGCTCGTTCTCTTCTGCAAACTGCTGCCTGCCCATCACCCTGAGAACCCAGTCGAGGCCCCTAGTGTCTCACCTGGCCCCCCTTGCCAACCTGCTCCCTCCTCAGCCTTCCCATTTCCTGAACTTTCCGAAGTCATGGCTGCCGAGGGCCTCTGTATGGGCTGTTCCTCCACCCAGACCCCTGCCCTCTGCTCAGAAGACAACCTTCTCCAGCCTTCTCGAGTCTTCTCGGCTGGCCCGGCCCCCCTCCATCTCAGCTCAGATATCTACCTCCCTGACCTCCAGTCCGAAGAAGCCCCCTCTCAGCGCTCAGAGACATGGGCTGACTTAGAATTTTAGCCTAATTTGATTGGTAGAAGCTTCTGCCATAGGGCCTAAGAGGTGAATTGTAAAGATGCGGTTGCAGGAAGGTCTGTTTGGCTGCAAGTCTGTAGAAAGCATTTTTAATATCCACGCTGTCTGTTTGCAGAGATTCCACTGTGATTTAAAACCCTGAGTCTCAGAGCCTGTGGCCCTGCAGTGGGTCTGGGGACCTCCTTGTACACAGGACAGAGCAGAGGGATTGAGTGCAATCTGCAGACATGTTCTCTTTGGTCCATGATGTGCTTTGAAATAAATTTGAATTAGTTGCCAGTGTTGAAGAGTTGAAAGATTTCATGAAGCGGATTTCAGCACTTTTATAGAAAGCTCTTTAGATCTGATCCCACTGGGCCCACGATCCTGAGTGGCAGCCGCTGGCTGGCCCTACTCGGGGACAGTGCAGTCAGTCCCCACTGGGCCCACTTCCTCTCTGTTCTGCAGCTGGGAGGGCACAGGTAGTCGAGTGAGGTGTGTGATCCTGGTGTCTTGAGAGTGACCGTCACCTTGTCCTGGACGGAGGCCCGTAATTATGTTTCCTTCCTGGAGAAAGAGGGTGGGGTCACTTCCAAGGCCCTTAGCATGAGTGGCCACTTCACCTGCATCTCAGCTCCGGGAGCAAGGTTGGCTGAGAGATGAGATCCCGGGCAGAGGGACCTGCACTCTGCAGCCCACGCTGCCCACATGGCGCCCAGGACTGGGCCCCCCGTCACTTTTGCTTCCTCTCCTGCAGGGCCAGGCCCCTCACCTTGTCCGCTCCTTCCTGAGCCCACAGAGGAGGCTTCTGGGAAAGGATGACTCATGCACTCCCCGAATTTCCAAGCTAGAAAGGCGCTGGGAGAGCGCCTTGGGCCGGACCAGAAATAGCCGTAACAATTGGGTCTGATCTTGCCCCTCCTGTGCTGTCACGTTCTGCTCTGGTAAATAGATGCCACCCTTCAGACCAACCACCTGAAACGTTGCAGATACAGTAACTTGTTTCCTTTTCCTCTGAATTCTTATTGATTGTAAATTCCACTGTTAAAGATAATAAAATAAAAAGGGGCGGTTACCTCGGTGCCAGCACCGTAATATATTTCTATCTCCTTTTTCAGTCCTTTTTCATATGTATACGTGATTGTAATTACAGTACAATTAAAATTCATTCACCTCAGTATTTCTAGCACCCAAAGCAAGAGGTTGGCATGCAATAGGATTCAGTAAATATTTGTTGATTGTGGAATATTTGTTTACGTAACTATAAAGTGAGCATTTTTCTAATTGCATCATACACTGATTACCATTACATCAAGTTGTTAGAATATATTTGCCACTTTACTATATTTAGATTTCTTTCCCCTATTTTTCAGGACTATAAATAATGTTGTAGCGAGCATTTTTCTCCACATAACTGTTTTTGACTGTTGAGAATTATTTTCTCAGAATAAATTCCAAGCACTTGAATTCCTGGATCAGAGGAGAGAAAGATAAGAATTACAGACATTGCTTCCTAAAGTCTCATTTATCCCTATTGCTGGTTGTTTGAGAATATATTAGTTTTATCTTAGTCTCATCTGCTTTTGGGTTATAATTTTCAAATTTTTGCTTATTTTGTAGTATAAGCAGGTACCTAATTATTTTGATTTGCCTATCTATATGTGTGGTTATTAGTATGGGTTGAAGAATTGTCTAAGCACTTAATAATAATATTTCCTCTTGTGTGCCATGCCTATTTGAGTAGTTTGTGTATCTATTAGAATATAGATTTTTAGTTGGATGTGGGTGAATTTATCATACAGATATGATTAGCTCAATTTTCCTATCATAGTGGCTGCAAACATTTTCCTAGTGTGTGATTTTCCATTTTTAATATCCGGTGAGTCATTATAGGTGTTATTTTCTGTTCTTTGGAGAGTCCGTGAGTGTGGTTGCCAGAAGGACCTTAGAGATCTAACCTGACCTCAGTGTCTGGCGGGGACTCTGGCCCAGAGAGCAGAGGCCACAGCTCACCGGCCCCGCCAGCGAGAAGGGGCCAGGGCTGCCCTGGCCCTGGCCCACGACTCCTTAGTCTGTGCTGCCACCTGAGCTCCTAAGACTCCCTGTTGCTCTCCTGGCCCAGAAAGTTCTTCTGAGCTGAGGTGTATGCGTCTCTGTTTTGGACCAAGGTGGGCTTTGTAGGACTCTCCAAAGAGGGGCCGTTGCCACTCCAGTGGCACGGAGCCAGCCATTCCATCCTTCTGACTCAGGGCATCTAAAAATATCCTGGGCTGGGGAATTTGGAGGAGCCCGTAATCGATTCGTGAACATTAAGCTCTTAACAGGCAGTGAATGCAGCTTTGATATTGAATTACCCTCAGAAGATGCATTAGTTTCACAGTATCGGCAGCCACCTGTCTGCCAGGTGTTGTCCTAGATATTTGGGGTCTGTAGAGGTGGAGGATAGGGACATTGCCCAGGATCAAGTTGGACTCTTATATCAGGAGGGCTCTGACTTACTGCTTAGCTGTCTGCCCATCGTCATGGGGGAGGGAGCCCCAGAACTGGCAGGTGACCCCTGAACTGACCAGCAGGAGACTGGTTTAGAAGCGAAGATCCTAATCCCAGCTCTGCCTACACCATCTACTTCCCGACTCTTAGAGCGTGTTCACGGTCAGATCTGGTCATCCATTCAGCAAACGTACAGTGGACACTTAGTTAGGACTCTGTGCTGGGCACTCGCGTTGCTACAAAGGTGGCTGAGGCATGGGGTATCCTCAGGGGATTGTACTTCAGTGGGATAAACAGAAATACCCACATCTACCTATCAAACAAGCAGACTTAGAAATGAGTGTCAGTAAAATGCCAGTGGGCCACACAGGGATCAGTACATAGTTTGCACAGGGTTTGAGTGAAGCTTCTCAGAAGAGGTGGCCCTAAGCCGAGCCTCGAGGGATGAACAGAACTCCGGTTGGGGCTGAGGGAGGAAGATAGGGGAGAAGGGAGAGGACCGTCCAGCTTAAGGGGGGAGGAACAGACACCAGAGGTGGATGCCATTGCTCAGGGTGGCCGTAGTGCAGGGAGGGGGCAGGGAGGAGGAGGTGGGTCCAACGGCAAATGCTGCTTAGAAACCATCAGAGGGAGGGACTTCCCTGGCCATCCAGTGGTTAAGACTCCGCGCTTCCACTGCAGGGGACGCGGGTTCAGTCCCTGGCTGGGGAGCCAAGATCCCGCATGCCGCGCGGTGCGGCCAAAAAACAATGAAAATCATTTTTAAAAATGTGCCAGCAGATCTTGTGTCTGGTGAGGTGCTTAAAAAAGAAAAGAAAAAAATGAAACCATGGGAGGGTTTAAGGGGATGATGAGAGGGGACATATATCCAACATCCAGGAAGGTGCTGGGTCTTGAGTGGGAAAATGCTAAGAAAGGAACCCAGGAAGGAAGAGACGTGGGCCTTGGAGACCCGTGTGCTTAGCATGTGCCTGACGACACCACCTTCAGTGGTTGGTGACCCAGCAAGAGTGAGCGGCAGACGGCCGTCTGCAGTGATTTCTGTTCTGACTGGCCTCAGTCTGGTCGGCCGAAGTCTGGAGAGGGCCGGGGGGTGCAGCCCCCTCGAGGTCTCCTTGCTTAGTTTGGAGAAATCCTGACGGATGGTGTGTGTTTGTTCATCGTTTGCCTACCATATAGCAGGTGTTTAACGGTAAGTGGGCAGTAGGAAGATGACATCAGCAGACAGGTGGCCCAAATTCTGGAAGTTTGGAGCCTCTTACAGGGCATTCGTGCCCTAATTCATTCCCCTTATATGACGAGAAGCTCTCGTGGTGATGATGACGTGTCTCTGCTTCCATTCCAGATGCCTTAGGGCCCCGTGGGCCGCCCCAGAGGGCTCAGTCCCGGTGGCCAGCGGCCCCCAAGCAGCTCGCATGCGCTCAGCCTCAGGCTCCCGCTGACGTACCTGGGAACCTCGTTCACCGGCCCCCGCCCAGCATCCTTGCCGGCAGTGCCCTCCACCCCGCCGAGCCATGGAGGCCCCCGAGGTCCCCGTGGGCTCGCTGATTGACTTCGGGGCCGGGGCCAAGCCATCCACCTCCTCGCCCCTGGAGGTGCTGTCTCCAAAGCTGCAGGACGGGGACAGCTCCCCGGGCGAGGGCGCGTCGGAGAGCGAGACCACGGAGTCGGCCGACAGCGAGAACGACATGGGCGAGTCGCCCTCGCACCCGTCCTGGGGCCAGTACCGCCGCTGCTCTTCCAGCGAGTCCTTCTCCTCCAACCAGAGCACCGACTCGGCCAAGGATGAGGAGCTGCTGGAGCTCCGGGAGTTCATGCGCGGCTACGTGGAGAAGATCTTCTCCGGAGGGTAAGCCACACGCAGGGCGCCGCCGGCCAGGGCTCCAGGCCTCACCAGCCGCTGGCCCCCTCGCGTCTACGCCCCACCCCAGTGCACGTAGGCCCCCGTGGGGAGCTTCTGCCACTCCTTCCCTCCGCTCAGGGCCCTGGCTTTGCTCCCGCGGCCCCTCGGGTGAGCCCCCAGGGGCGCGCCTTCAGAGGTGGTTATTAGCTGGCAGTGACTTAGGGGCAGTACAAGGCCAGGAGGTTTCAGTTACCCGCGGCCCTTGGGATGCTCTCGGGCAGCTGAGCCTTAAGCAGCTGCTAGGATGGGGACCCACCCTCGCGCCTCCTTCTGGCCTCTCGTTGGTGGCTCTTGACAGTGCAAACAAGGAGCAGTGACAGTTGTAGCGCAGGTGGGGCCTGGGGTGAGAGCGGAGGCCGAGGAGCCGGGAATCTGACTCACGGCTGTTGCCGTCACAGCAGCAGAAAGGGGAGCCCGCTGCAAACTCAGTTCAGGCCTCAGGCCTTGACGGCTGGTCTTGCATCGTTCACAGTGGTGCGCGAAATGCCGGAGGTCCTGCCCCTCAGATTGTCTCTGGGACCCACAGCATCAGCGTCGAGGGGTGGGGTGTGTGTGAGAAATGCAGAGTCGTGAGCCCCACCTGACCCACTGAGTCAGAATCTGCATTTCAACGAGACCTCTAGACCTGCATGCACTGCGGCCTGAGGAGCTCTGGCGGAAGGGACCCTTTTCCAATTTCGTTAAAGCGTAAGAAGAATTTCTGCCTGTTGACGCCACGTACTGAGGATGTCCTTTCCTGCTGAGATTTAGGCCCCTCGTTTGTTAACTGGCAAGGTTGATTTCCACCTTTTCCAGGTGTGCCTCAGTTTTCTCTGCAGTTAGAAGGGGGAAGAGTTCTAGGATCCTAATATCTGACTGTCCCCAGACTGCTTTTGTGTTTGATTTTGAGTGCATCCTGGGAGAGCAGTAGATGTGGCTTCCTACTCATTTTGTTTGACTGACACTGAAATTAGTCAGCTTTCTCCGAGTACACCCAGTTAATGAAAAGGGGAGAAAGCCCAGAAGCTCACTAATTTGCCAGGAAGGCCACTCTAGATTTGTGACAGGCAGTCGGCAACATGGAACGTGGACAAGTGAGTGGGATGCATCTTTAAGAGCCTTCCAAAACTCCCTGCAAACGCCTGGCAAATTCTCACATTTCATCTGGTGTTGGTATTTGGGATAAATGAGACCAAGATGTTTTCTATAAAACCTTAAGTAAATGAAATTGCAGAAGCCAGTGGATTTTCAGCCTGCTGCTTCCCCCTTTTAGTCATTACATTTGCGGTAGAGTACTGGCCTCCCCACAAAGATGATTGGAAGTGGTTTGAGATCAGGTGAGCATTTTGTCCACCCTGGCAGGGGGCGACCCTCAGGCCTGGGGTCCCCCTATCTTCACCCCTCACACAGAGCCATGGAGAGTCAGCAGACCGGCTCTTCAGAAGTGCAGAGGAATAAGCAACCATGCCCTCCTTCTGATGGCTGGAGGTGGCGTCAGACCACTGTGTTTCTTGGCCTCAGTGGGTCCTGCTGAGACTGAGCACATTAGGAATTCTTGAATCCAGTCGGTGGCTCCATACCGACCTCAGCAGCAAAGATGGGGGGCAGTTGGATGAGCTGGAGAACCAAGCCCTTGGAGAGTTATGGAACCCTTGTGAGTACCCAGACCTCACTGAGGCAGGAGGTCGGGGGAATGCACGTGGGCTTTGGAGCCAGGAGGTCTGGATGGGGCTCCCACCTGCCACTCCCCAGCTGTGTGTGATCCTCCGAGCCAGGCTTCTCATCCTGGAAACAGAAATAATAAGTGTTTCCTCTCGGCGTTGCCCGGAGGCTGAGATGAGCATCCGCACTTGGTGGGGGCGAGTTACCGTCGGGGTTCCGTGGTGCGGATGCCGAGGGCCGACTGCACTTAGGAGTTCCTCTCCTTCCTCTTTCCCTACTGTAGCCATTTTTGTTGAAGAGGATTAAAGCTTTCCTATCTTTTCCCTTTGCCCTCTTTTCCAGGGAGGACTTGGACCAGGAGGAGAAAGCCAAGTTCGGAGAGTACTGCAGTAGTGAGAACGGAAAAGGCCGGGAATGGTTTGCCCGGTACGTGAGCGCCCAGGTAAGAGGGGTGACGCCGGGCTGTGGTGTGGGGCAGCCCGCCCGCTCTGGAGAAGGGAGTTGAGGAAAACGATCCCACAGGCAAAAGCGTAAAGCTTGTCTAGAGATGTTATAAAGTCTAATTAGAATAGTGGAAGGTGCCCCACTAGAAAGGAATGCTGGGCTGTCAACTTCATGAAATTCCAGAAAAGTTCATTTTTTTAAAGACAAGCACATGGGCTATGTCCACACATGTTTTTATTAAATAACCTACAATATTCCTTTTTTTTTTTTTTTTTTTTTTTTTTTTTGCGGTACGCGGGCCTCTCACTGTTGTGGCCTCTCCCGCTGCGGAGCACAGGCTCCGGATGCACAGGCCCAGCGGCCATGGCTCACGGGCCCAGCCGCTCCGCGGCATATGGGATCCTCCCAGACCGGGGCACGAACCCGTTTCCCCTGCATTGGCAGGCGGACTCTCAACCACTGCGCCACCAGGGAGGCCCAATATTCCATTTTTGTGAAGATAAAATATTCAAGAGAATGACAGCCATGTATGTAAGCTCAGATAAACAGTAAGTTTTAAAAACAGCCAGTATTATTTTTTTCCCTGTAAAGTAGATTAAGTTCTTCATTTTTAAAGTATTTTTTGGTCACAAATAATTTATTCTTCCAAGAAAAATTAGAAAATACAAATAAGCAAAAACAGAGAAACTGCCCATACGTCACCCACCCAGCAAACAGCCGGCGTCGTCATCCCATCCCTCTGTACTTCCCCACACGTGGGTGAGTGCGTGAAGTTCATAGTTTTAAAAGTCTCACAAGGAGACACAGGAAACACCCGAGTGATGGTCGGGGGAGCGGGGGGGCAGCCCTCTGCTGGGTCCCGGTCTCTGGGGAGCAGGGCCTGTCCTGGGCTCCTGCCGCAGCTGTGTTTAGAGATGCTGGGCGGGGTGAGCACGCAGCCCCTCTGAGCTGGGTGCACCTCCGCCAGCGGCCGCCTGACGCGGCTGCCTTCTTCCCGGACAGCGCTGCAACTCCAAGTGCGTCTCGGAGGCCACCTTCTACCGCCTGGTGCAGTCCTTCGCCGTGGTCCTATTTGAGTAAGTGATGCTGCGGCTTAGCGCCTCCGTCCTGACCTCCGTCCTGACCCCTGTCCTCCCTCCCTCCCTCCCTCCCCACCTGGGAGACCCCAGTCGTGAGAACCAGCCGCTTGCATCATCAGCTCAATTGCTCCCCCTCCCCCGCTCCCAACCCCCCTCCCCCGCGGCGGCAGCATTGGCTGGAAGTCGTGACCAGTATCTCACGGCGGGGAGTGAGCGGTCCCCACCTGCCAGCAGCGATCAGAGGACCGCCGGTCTCTTCCTGCGGGTCCCGGGACAGGCTGTGATTACACAGCAGCCCTGCCCTCCTCCAGCTGAGGTCTGGGGTTCTCTGGATTTCCTGTGGTGAAGTACTCCAAACCGGGTCACCGCCCGCTAATGAGATGTTAGGATGGCATCGCTGCCCTGAGTTCTAATGAGGCACCACTGGGGCCTTTTCTCGCCCAGGACAGCGTGGGCTGGGGAGAAGGGCCCCCCACCTCCGTGTGGCCGGGGGGGACGGCCACCTGCCTTGAGGGGCTCCTCCTCCTGAGGCCCACGGCTCTAGGACTCCTGACCCTCTTCCTACATCCTGATGTGCATCAGAGCCGGACGCGCCCTCCGCAGTGTGATCCGGAGCGGCCCTGTCTGCCTGGGGGATCATGGGGTGTGGGGGAAGTGCGTGGGACAGGGAGGGAAGCTCTGACCCTGATCTGATCTGACCTTCGGTTGAGCCTGCTTCCCCTCCATCACCTCAGTGAGGCCTCGGAGCAGGTCCCGGTCCCCTGGCTTAGGCCGTGGCCGCTTCTCTGTGTCCCTTGTGTCCTTCCAGGCCTGGAAACCCCTCCCTTCCTGTTCCTTCCCCTTCTCCCAGCAGAAATGTAGCTGCTCTCTTGACTTTAATTCCCTGTCTCGGTGTCTCCCCAGCGTTCTCTGTCCCCCATGAGCACGGGGCATGTACTGGAGGAAAATGGCCAAAACACAGGAGCCCCTGTTTTTCCTGCACTTGCTCAGAATGTCCCAAGTTCAGGGTGTGCTCCCCAGGGGCGGGGGCTGGGATCTGGGTCTGGGAGCTAGTGTGGGTGGAGGGACGAGAGGCCCTTGCTGAGGTAGCCAAGGGCCCATGCTTGCTTGCTTCCGGAGCTTTGGTAAAGCAGCCCCAGGGGGTCGGGGGTCAGTGTGGCTTCCTGCCCTGAAGACCCTTTGACCTCCAGACGTTTGCATCCATAATTTTCAGGAACCTGTATTTTGTGTAGATGGTGCCTGTCCACATGGCAACGTGCTTATCTAATTCTCAATTTTTCTTCCAGTTTTTCCTTAAATAAGCAAACTGGTAGGTGGGGGGTGGGGGGGTAGTTAACCTCAAGTTCCAACCCTGCCAAAACACAGAATCTTTTCATTACTTTGTCTGTGAGCATATATTTTTTTTATGTGGTTGCAAAAAAAAAAAAAGAACTTACAGACATTTAGTTTTTTAGATTTGTTATTTTTATGTTAAAAAGATAAACAAAAATGGCCCTCATCCCACTGTCTAGATAATTTCTGTTGATTTTCTTTCTTTAAGTAACACTAGTCCGAGGTGAAAAACTAAACAGGAAAGGAAAGTGCATGAGGGAACAGGATGCAGAGGCACAGAAGCCTAAGAGGGAAAGGAGGTGTTCTTTCACACCCTGTTCTCTCACTTTTGGTCCATCTCTCAGTGGTAACTACTCTTAATAATGCACATGCCAGCAAATAGATATTTTTTCTAAAAAGGCAGTACTGTGCATTTGCATTCAGCGCTGCATCTGTAACAGCTGTGAGGTGTTCTAATACATGAACGTACGAACGCACCATAATTAATTCGGCTCCTGCCCTGTTGATGGGCATTTAGCTGATTCCTCATTTTTTTCTCTAATTTACAGTGCAACAGTGGACATCACTGTAGCTTTTGCCACTGTAACAGTACAAATTCTTAGTGGCAGACAGACCCTCTTTTTGAAGTGTTTCCCCCCTTTTTGTTTGCTAAATTGAATGAATCCATGTATGTCTCATACTCTCAATATAGTAAGTGTGATATAATATAGTAAGTATTAATATAATCCTTTATATTTGTAGGACATCTTTTGCACAGCAAAGGTGCTGGCGTGTAGTACTTTAATTTGATTTTCAGCAAGTGGTGTAGGGTACGTAGGTATTCGTATTCCCAGTCATTCTCAGAGTGCTGTCCCTGGGCCAGGAGCCTCAGAACATCAGCTTCCCAAGGCAGTTTGTTAGAAATGCACATTCTCAGGCCCTGCCCCAGACCTGCTGACCCAGAGACTCCAGGGTGGGCCCAGCAATCCACATCTTCACTCGCACGCCCCCCCCCCGCCAGGTGACTCTGCTGCTACCCACATCTGGGGGGTATCATCTAAGTCACTGCTCATTCCTGAGAAGTAGGGGCTGGAGGGGGCCAACGGTTTAAGCCTGAGACATGAGACCCGACCTCCAGTTCCGGGTCTGCTCCTTGGGGTGGGTCCCTGGCTATTCCACCTTGAAAGTGAAAGAGGCCAGGCGGATGGGTGGTGGGCACCTTAGTGCCCCAAATCAGACCCGCTCCCAGGCCAGGTGCCTGGACCCAGGGGAGTTCTTTCTGTGGCTTCTCCTCTGGAGTGTCTGGGGAGTGAGGTGCTAGTTCAGAGGTGTCTGTGGAACATGCTAGTCTTGTCTCAGGAACGTGCAGAGAGAATCCGGTGGAAGGATCCGTCAGCCAGTCACCCCCTTTCCATTTCAGGTGTCACCAGATGGACGACTTTGGGCCTGCAAAGAACCTCATGACCATGTGCTTCACCTACTATCACATCGGTGAGACCCGGGGTGCAGCTTACATGGAAGGCAGACCTGTCACCTTCCAACGCCACGTCAAGTGGGGATTTCTTAAGGCAAAGCTTTGAGGCATCCAGAACACAAAGGGAGCTGATGTTAGGGTGGGAACAAGGAGGAGGGAGACCCCTAGAACGGGAGGTGAAGAACGGTCCACAGCGTGGGTCAGGAGGCTGACGGTCCTGGCTGGGAGGACGCGAGAAAGTAGACACATGTGCAGGACGGTGCAGGGTAGACACAGGACAGCGTCTCACGTTCTGGCCAAATGTGACACAGGGTCAGCTGTGGACGGGGGTGACCTGGAGCAGCCCGGGGTCTGGGGCAGAGTGTGGGTTGAGCTTTTCGGGCTCGTGGCCCTGGGGCCTCCTGGTGAATCGCAGCTGGGGGCAGCTGGGGGGCTCCCCGTGTTAAGCTCCTTGGGCTGTGACCACTGGCACTCATTCAGGCCGCCCTGAGGAGAGGGTTGCTGAGGGCTTGCCTGTGGGCTGGAGCTGGGCCAGGGCAGCGCAGCACCAGTGGGCTGGCGCTTGTGATGCACCCCCTACCTCTGCAGCTCAGCTTCGTCCTCTCCTCACCTCGGCAGCCCACCCTCTCCCTGCTGCTCTGCGCTGTTGCAGCAGCTGCTCTGATGGCCTCAGCGTGGAGCCCTTTGATCTGGGGCGGGACATCTCGGCCCGCGGGGTGCCTGGGCCTCGGTCCGTGCACAGCCGTAGGAAGGGACATGCCTCTTTTTCTCCCACGTCCAATGGCCTCCCTGTTTCAGGACCAGCCCAGGTGCCAGCCAGGCCGTCTGGAATCCGCACGCCCCCTCCCTCCACAAGGAGAGACTCTTGTGTCTTCCTCCATCACTTTGTACCTTATACTCTCCCTGTGTGCGCTGCTCCCCCGCCTTCTGGACTTGGTGCTTCTTTGGGGCTGGATCCCTGCCTGTTTCCTCTGCAGCCCCTGGTGGCACCTGGCTGACTGGTACACACTAGGTGCTCAGCGACCGCCTGAGAGGGCAGGGGCCCCGGCTCTCCGTGTGCCCACGGGCCTCCCGAGCCTCTTGCGTCCCACCGCCGCCGTGTCTGACGATGGCGGAGGGAGGTGGCCCCGGCCTCCGTGGTTCCAGTTGGCTCTCATCCCTGCTCTCTCCCCCTCCCTCCAGGTAAACCACACCTGCTCCCCTCCGAGTTCAAGGAGAAGCCGGCCGGGAGCATCGACTCCTACTTGAAGTCGGCCAACAGCTGGTTAGCGGAGAAGAAGGATATCGCCGAGCGGCTTCTGAAGAACACGTCGGCCAAGACGGAGAACGTCAAGGGCTTCTTCGGGCTGGAGACCAAGCCCAAGGGACCCCTGGCCAGGAGAAGCGAGTGAGTGTCGCCTGCGTGCATCCCTCTCCGACCGTGGGTGTGACAAGGAGGCCACCCTGGCCCAGTGACAGGAGCATCTCCACACCCTTGGCCGTCACTGGGGCCTGAGAGCTGCTCCCGGGGGGCAGATGCCTCCCCACCCTCCAGTTTTCTGGGGCTTCCAAACACTGTCCCGTTTGCTGATGTGCTGGGATGCTCCCCGTGGGCCCACGTTTCTAGGACTGGAGAGGAGTGTGCAGAAATTATCAGTAGGCAGGAGGGGAGTTACACTCCCTCCCTGCGCCCCGCCTCCCGCTGCCGTGAGAGAAGCCGCATGCCCCAGGGCAGCGGTGTTCCCACAGCCACTCGGGGACCCACGGGGGGCGGGGCCGCTTCAGAACAGTGCAGGAGCCGAGACTTCCACAAAGAAGGGGCACCCTGTGGTCCCCGCCGTTCCGTCTGACGGCTCGGTTACAACCAGGCCACTTGGCTTTATTCCTCCTCTGGTCTGGACAGTCTTGGATTCAGAGAAAATGGCACAAAGAAGGCTGAACAGCACATCTCAGTTCTAGAAGACTGGCAGTTGGTACATGTGGCGTTGACTTCACAAACATGTTTTCGGAGGAGACCACCTTCGATTTACACATTGGTTATGGGCATCATCCCATTTCAGCAACGTAACAGGGTTCTTTGGGTCGTTTTGTCACTGCTATGGTTTCTCTCCCCAAGGGAGAAAGAGGACAAGCCCCAGGAGAAGCCGCGGAAGACGGGTGAGTGCCTGCCTGTGCTCGCGGGGCCGGGCGGTGCCACAGCAGTGCCACGGGGCCTTAGTCCAGCCCACGGGGAGCCGCAGGTCCCCGGACACCTAGGGCTCCAGCTCCTCCGTAGCAGGGGACGCTGTCATACTGCACTCTGCTCTGGCCTCTAACCGCTTACTGACTTTCCACGGAAAACCCGCCTCTCTGGGGATCAACTCCTCATCCCAGGGGAGTCAAGGAAAGTATCCCCAGCGGTGGGGGAGCTGTTCCCGGGGCCCTCCCTGGGGAGGAGTCCTCAGGGCCAGGCCCGAGGGCCGCAGGGCAGGTGCCATGGAGTTTCCGCTGCATGTTTGTGTGACCTGTGGGATGATGCGGTGCCTGCTGGGAGGAGGGTCGCTGGAGTCGGGCCGGGTTGGGGGGGTTCTGCCTCGCTCAGTCTCCCTCCCCCTCCCGCAGTGACCGTGTGCAGCCCAGAGGAGGAGAGGAAAGGGGAGAAGATCTACCTGTACACACACCTGAAGCAGCAGCCCATCTGGTAAGGCCACCCGCGACCTGAGTCACCAGCACCCGTGTCTCCATCAGAAGTGAGGGCCACTCACGCCCCCTGGGAGAGCCAAAGGAGAAAAGATGGGCCAGGGTGCAGGGAAATGGGAAACTCGTACACGGCTGGTGGGATTGTCCCGTGCAGCAGCCACTGCGGAGGATGGTCGGGCAGCAGTTAAACAGAGTCTTAGCCCATGACCCCGGCGGTTTTACTCCTGAGTAGATACTGAAAAGAGTTGAAAACAGGTACTCAAGCAAAAAACCTGTGCACGTATGTTCATGACAGTGTTATTCGTAAGAGCCCAGAGGTGGATACACGAAATGTGGGCTGTCACTCAGCCACCTAAAGGAATGAGGCGCCCACACCTGCCACGACGTGGGTGGACCTGGACAACATTCTGCCACGCGACCCAGGCCAGACACAAAAGACCACGTAGTGTATGTACACAACGTGTCCAGGAGGCAAAGCCCTGGAGACAGGGCAGATTGGTGGCTGCCAGGGGCTGGGGGAAGCCGGGAGTGCGGTGATGAAAACGTCCCGGAGATGGATAGTGGCGATGGTTGCACAATTCCGTGAATATACTAAAACGCACTGAATTGTGTACTTGAAAAGCGTGCATTTTACAGTATGTGACTTATATCCTAGTACAGCTGTTCTGTATGTGTCAATAATGTACACACGTGACGGTCGTGGTTGCAGTGGGAGACCAGTGGTCAGGGGACATCTCGCCCTCTGTCTTTCTCTGAGGACGCTCTCTTCCCTCTGAAGCCTCTCCATCGGTGGCTTTTACTTCCTCACAAGTAGGCGGTGTAGTAGCACCTGGAACCCAAAGGGTGTCAGACGTGCCCCTCCCGCGAGGATCACAGTCTAGCGGCGGTGGAAGAACTTGGTGCAGCAGAATGGGGTGTGTGAGGCACGCAGCCGGCCAGGGCTGGGCTGCAGCTCTCCTGAAGCCTCCGTGAGGAGGGCCCGCCCTGCAGGGCCAGCCTCGGGGGGAAGCAGGGAGAAGGAGTCCAGCAGCCCCGGTCCCACTGTCCGTGATGTAGCTTGGGCCCCTCTAGGCTCAGCTGCTGTCTTGTCATCCGCAACAGGGCTCAGCCCCACTTTTCTGTACAGAGCCGGGTGGTGAGTGTTTTAGGCTTTACAGGCAACCACTGCACTCCATTGCTGTAGTGCCAAAGCCGCTATGGACAGGATGTAAGTGGAGGGGTGTGGCTGTGATCTCATAAAGCTTGCTTTACACAGAGAGCAGGCCGGACTTGGCCCACGTGCCGTAGGTTTGCTGACCCTGATCCTCGGGAAGAATGCTTCTTCCTCGTGTGTCGCTATAAATGTGTTTGCTCTCTGCACGTGGCCTGTCCCTGCCGGGGGTTCCCATTTATGTTCCTAGACCCTGTTCTAGAGAAGCAGGTCTCCTTTAAAGCCTGTGCTTCCTGTTGGGAGCCTCAGCCAGAGACAGAGAAGGGGAAATGGCCTTCGCCCACATCCTGCTGGTGGCGGCTTCCCCTTTGACCCGATGAGTCCAGGCTGAGTCCTGGGAGAGACGCACAGATGCCCTCAGGACACTTTGCCGGGTGGTGGGGGAACCAGCTCCATTTAAGATAAAGGCACATGGGCCTTGTCTGTCTTGCAGGCACACGCTGAGGTTCTGGAACGCGGCCTTTTTCGACGCTGTCCACTGTGAGAGGAGAAAGCGGTCTCCCACTACCAGGTAGGAGCCAAGTCCGGGCCCTCTTGGCCTCAGGGAAGAGGACCAGGGCGAGGCTTTATTGCCCCATTTCTGAAGAGGAAGCAGGAGGACAGAACGGCTGAGTCGATGCGTCTGTGTTTCTTCCTCAACCCCTTGCGGCCCCGGTGCCCTGCAAGCTGCCTGAAGGGTCCCGGGCGCACCGCTTCGTGGGTGGGGGGGCCCAGCTTGCATGAGCGCTTCCTGCCCCGGGGCTCCGGCATGACTCGGCCTGACCCTCCTAAGAAATGCAGACTCCCACTGAGTGAAGCCCACAGGGCCCCCTCGGACCCACTCTGCCTGTCTCTGTGAGACTCCAGACTCCTGAGCTGAGACCACTGCCGCGGGACCCTGGATGCTGGGCTCACGTCTGGGCAGGGCAGTCGCTACCGTCAACTTACTCCTCTGGGCTGCAGCTTCCCCGAGGGCAGTCTTGCCACTTCGGAAGACTCCCTTTGTAACCCGGTTCACTAAGCACTGGGCGGCGGCGAGGGCTGGGCACGGGTGCTCAGCTCTCTCTGGCCACGGCGGTGAGCTAAGGCTGGTGCCTGCTGTGTGCAGCGGCGGGGCGGGGAAGGGGCAGTGGCCTTCCAGGCCTGGGTCACCTTGTTGGCCCCTCCAGTCATGGGACTTTGAAGTGTGAGTCTCTCCTCGTTGATGAAATGAATCCCCGCCTTCTTTGACCCTGGGGAGACCCCTTAACCTTTCTCCCGGCAGGAGAGGGCAGGTGCCTGCTGGTAAAGGCTTTAGTCCACGAGCACTTGGGGGATCTTAAGTGAAAACATTTTTTGGGGGGAAGTAAACCCTATCGGGATGACCTGCCTTGTACCCCACGGCGGCCTGCTGTGGCTGTGTGTCCCAGGAAGGCAGGGGAGCACGTGGAGAGGAAGCGATGCTGGAATGTTCCTCAGGATTCTAGAGAGAGAGTTCTCCGCCCTTCTGGGAGTCGCAGATGCAGGAGGTGCCTGTAGGCGAGGGGGATCCTCGTGTTGCTTTGCTCTCAGACTCCTGGGCCACCGCCCCCTGGAACCCCATCTCCATATCCGTCTCCGCTGTGATAACCCTCCTTCCGCGCTTGCTCTCTTTTCCATCCACATATCTTGCATGACTTTGACGTGTTCCTCTGTTTACCTGTTTCTGCTGCCGCTCCAGAGGGGATGCTGGAGAGGAGGAGAAGAAGAGGTGTGTGTCCACGTGACTGTCCATGGACAGTGCGGGGGCCCTTCCGGGGCCGCTGGGTCGGAGGGGAGTGGGGTGTGACCAGACGTGGGTGTGACTCGCGGCTGGCGGGCCCAGTGCTGGGACAGGCTGGCGACAGACAGTGGGGAGCTCGCCGAGCATAGAGACCCCGAAATGGTCAGGAGACAGACACGGCCCCCGAGACCCCCACGAGGCCCGGTGCGCATCCCGAGAGGAGAGGGCAGTGAGGTCCAGGAGGTCAGCTCCGACCTGGAGCGAGTCCAGCCTCCATGGGCCACTCTGGCCCTCCCAGCGGACCCTGAAACCACACCCTTGGGTTCCCTTGTTGTCCGTTCGGTCATTGAGCCGGGCTCAGGAGCCGCAGGTCGGGCCAGAGGACCTGTCCCTGCAGTCATGCCTAGGGGCCTGCGGGCTCTGGCAGACCCTTGCCCACTCTGACAGGTCTGGGGGGTCCCGGAGGAAGGACAGCTGCTTCCTCCCCCTGGCCACTGTGTGATGTGAGGCCTGTGTGTGTGAGGGGGTCCCCTGAAGACAAAGGTCTAGAACAGGCTATTTCCTGAGAGCCCACGGTGGGGTCTGACTTCAATTGTTTGAACTTGATATGTGTTCGATATCTTGGTTAAGATATTTTTAGAGTGAAAGGCCTGCCTATTCAAAATATAGTTTCTGATTCAGTGCTTTTTTTTAATTTGGTGGAAATTTCCCAAAGCATGCTTCCTTTAATCAGTGATGTATTTTTAGTGCTTATTGTTTTATGAGAAATCTTGTTTTTGTTAATGCAGCCTTATTGTGGCTTTAAAAGGAGCATTTAGGCATGGCAGCTACCTCCGTTCCTAAGAAGCCCCCAAGTTCCCACAGACTCTCTGGGGGGCGGGTGTGTGTGTGTAATTAACCAGCCTTCCTGGAGCAAGGCTTGCCAGCACCACAGCCGAGGCCCGACAGGGCTGGAGCATCATGACCTCTGAGCCCCACGAGGGGAAGTGAGCCTCTGGGCCTCACAGGCCTCCTCACCCAGACCAGATGTGGTCTGGCCATGCACATCCCAGATCTGGCCCCCAGGACACCCCAAGATTGGGGGCCGGGGGTTGGCTCTGGGTCCTTGGGCCACCTTGTGCCTCCAGCATGATTCCTCTTTGGCAGACTCTGCCGACTGCACCATCAGCACCCTCTCTGTGCTCAGAGGCAGAAGTGTCCCCTTTTCAGGAGGCTTCCTGTTCTGTAAGCTGCTGGGCACATCCGAATTCCCACTGTGGCAGTTTAGACACACGATCTGCCCTCCGGTGGTATTAGACCTCGACCAGTATTGGGTGTTGAACTCAATTTTAAGGAATTGATTTGTTGGTAGGCATCCCCTGATCCCAAATGACCTTCTACCTGTTTCTTCAGAGATCAGATAAAATGTCCCAACTCTAGTCCTCGCCACAGCAAGAAGACTCACCTCCTCATCTGGGTCAGGGCTGCTGTGCTGCACGACTGCAAGGGGGCCACTTCCACGTGGTCTGGGGTTGTGCAGTGCACAACCTGCGCACCTGTACCCAGCGAGCCTGGCGGTGGTGTGGGAGTTTATGTGCCTGGACCATTCTAAGGGTCACCACTCAGGGAAGAAGGATGGGAAGGAACATGGCATGGGATTAGCATAGTGCCTGGAAGCATGTTCCAGGTATCTTCGTGGGTGTCCTGTCAGCATGAGGAGACTGGGAGACTGACAGTGCCGCCCTGGTGTCCCGTGGCTCCCTCAGCTGCAGCGGCACCCGTGGCCTCCCTGGGCTGGGAGGGGGGAGAGGAGTTAAGAGTCGATTGTTGGTTCTGTTCCTCTTCTTTCAGCTTCTCCATCGCCCTGACCCCTCGCCCCCTAATACTGCCTCTTCTCTCCCTTCTCTTTTGTCTTTTTCCTCTCAGCCCTGTTTTAGTCAGACTGCTTGTCCAGAGTGTAATTTTTAAGGGGAAATAGGCATCTGCTCACTTCTCAGGTGGCCACGCACGCGGCTCCCGTGCCCCGGGGTGGTGGAGGTGGAGTGGTGCAGTGGCTTACGGTCCTGGGCCACTGGGGACAAGGGTGCTCGGCCATAAGGGGAGGGGCTGACGCCCTGCAGGACCGGGCGGCGTTCGCTCTCACTCAGGGACACCGAGCTCAAAAAGAGCCCAAAAGAGCACCTTCCCTGCCCGAACCCTGAGCCGTGTGCTCCTTCACGGAGAGCATGTGGAGCCACACAGGCTGTGGTCCCTCCTCGTTGGGTTTCCCAGCTTTGCTTAGAGGCTCTTTGCCGTCTTCACTGCGCTGACGGGCCCGTCCCCGCGCCCTACGAGGCAGCCTGCAAGCAGAGTGAGCGGCGGAGGTGGGCCGGCCTGGCGGGCAGCATGTGGCCAGAGGCCGCAGACCCCCGCCGGAGAGCCTCGGGCCTGCACACAGCGTGGGGCCCAGGGCCTCCTCGCTGGGCTCCTGGCCCCTGCTCCGCCAGCTTCTCGGCGCGCCTCCCCGCCGGTGACATGGGCCTCGGCCTCTGTTGTCCTGGAGCCTTAGAGAAGGGTGTGGGGGCAGCGTTCTCGTCTCCTGGAGAATGTTCCGGGCAGCCGCTAAGCGCACACTGTCTCTGGGTCCTGAGCCTTGTCTCTGCCAGGAGAAGCTGATGAGTGTGGGCCTCGGGCCCCCAGGCAGAGGGGCAGCCTTCGGGCAGGCTTCCTAGAAGCAGCGCCAACAGCCCTTCGGCAGAGGTGTCCCCTCTCTGTCAGGGAGGCCAGCACCTGTGGGTCAGAGCAGGGGAGGGCCAAGCGGCAGGGATGTGGGCTCTGAAGCCCCTCCACTGCCCCTCCTGTGCTTGCAGAGAGAGGTGGTGCCACATGACCCAGGAGGAGCGGGACGATAGCCTGCGGTTCAACGAGAACATCACCTTCGGGCAGCTGGGGTGAGCGCCAGGGCCAGCCTGCCACCCCCCACCCCGCCCCGTGACCCGGACGGGGCCCACGCCCACCCCGGGTCACCCAGGAGATGAGCAAGCAGGGCGGTGTGAGGAGGGGCCTCCGGGTGAGACGCTCCTACCCGGGGGCTCTGCTGGGGGAGCGCCACCCTTATGATGTCACACATCCCTGACTCAGTGTCACCACCACTGTGCGTTCTTAAACGGCTCAGAAGCACACGATTCACTCCATTTGGCCTTGACTCCGGTTCCTAATCAGTCCGCCCCTAACACAGTTTCATGGTGAGCAAGGCTGGCCGATGAGGCGATTTGGTTTTACATCTTTCTGTCGATTCCCCGGCCTGGTGGGCTGCATGTCGGGCCCCGGCTCCCTTCCCCTCTGGAGGCGGGAGGGGTGCCAGCTCACGGCCGTGTTCCGCCCCCCCCCAGCACGTTCACGCACAACATGCTGGCGTTCGGGCTGAACAAGAAGCTGTGCAACGACTTTCTGAAGAAGCAGGCGGTGATCGGCAACCTGGACGAGGGTGAGTGGCGGCGGGGCCGGGGTTTTGGGGGCCAGTGCGCCGCATGCTGGAGTCCCCACCCGCTCGGAGGACGGTCCCTGCTGTAATTACACATGGGACATGAAACGTTCCTGTCCGCCTGCGTGCGTGGGGCACTTTTCCTTCCACTTGGAGACCCAGTTGTGCTAGGTAGGGCTTGCCCATGTGGGGCAGGATGGTGCAGGGCCCACCAGGTCAGTGCTTACAGACAGGGCCCAGGAAAAGATATAACTTGGTGCTCAGACTCTGACCTTGAAAATGGGCAGACTCTGGCCCTGAGTTGCCCCTCCTTCTAAACGGCCACCACGTGGCCTGCCTTCGCTCCTTGAATGACACTGCTGCTGGAGGTCTTGGGGGAGCGGCGGGGGTCTTGAGGTCTTTCCAGCATCTCTAACTTCTGTAACGGAAGGAGACACGTTGCTGATGTCAGCTTCCCTGATCGACAGCTGGCCTTTATGCGTCATCCCACGTGCTGCAAGATGCTTCCTCCTTGTCCCCTGAAAAGTCTTCCACTTAGACATAGATTGGTACAGATCAATATTGTTTACAAATAAAACTCCATCCTGGACCAAGTTAATGAGGGCCAAGGACAGGTGGCCTCAGGAGGTGCCCCTGGGCAATCTCAAAGTGCTGTCACCAGCCCCACCACTCATCACAGGGCAAGAACACTGTCCCGTCCACCACGTGACCCCTGCGTGGCCTCCAGGACCCACGCCTGGCTCCCGGGATAGGGTTCTTCCGCCCACACCAGGCTTCCTGGGGGCCTGCGGGGCTGCCCTCTGGAGCATCATGGCCATGGGAAGATGCATCCTGGTTCCAAGGAGCCCACTGCCAGGCCAAGGGCACACCTTCAGAAGCCCACACCCACCATGCCCGGGAGGGCCTGCTTTGTTATCACCCCGAATGAGAAGGACCTGCCTGTCCGTGTCGCCGTCTCTCTCACGAGGAATAACTTGTTTTCTCTTCCAGAGCAGTACAAGCTACTGAGCGACCACATCGAGCAGATGGCCGCCGAGTAGGCCTCGGGAGGTGGCCCGAGGCTCCCCCAGGAGGACTGTGGGTGCGCGCCTCCCTCCCGGGCCCACGGCTGGCTGTCACACACACACCCCGCCCCCGCATGACATTGGCTGCACCCAGAGCCGCCCCACGCCGCCCTAGAACGAGCGGTTAGAAGAATCTGGTTGCCTGTTTTCCCTGCCTCCCCTCTGCCTGTGTCTGCTCCCCCATCTGCGTGCCAAAGTGTCCCTGGGATTACACAGCTAGCACCGAGGTGACTGTCCATATCCCCGAGTGGCAGACCTGCGACGTGGGACCGAGGGGGCGCAGGAGGGAGGATGCTGGGTCCACAATGGGCCGGCGTCCATCGTAGCCTCCTGCGGGAGAGGCTGGGGCGCCCGTGGGAGGGTGGGGCAGGGCAGCTGTGGGGTGGCACACGCCAGTGACACAGGGCAGTCAGGAGGGATGACCGGGGGCCCCTGGCAGGGTGGGGTTGGGTTCCTCCCACAGTGGGGTTCCTGCTGAGCCGGGACCAAGCAGAGGGGGCGGGGGCCTCTGAGTGTCGGTCCATGGCTGGTGTGGCTCTTTCCCGGGTCCCCTCTCCGTGCAGCAGGGACTGGAGTCCCAGGAAGCTCCAGGAGGAGAGGGACACCCCCTACTCCAGGACGGGAGAGAGACCGGGGCAGAGGACGTGCTTTCCCGGCTGCAGAAGGCCCGGCCACAGTCAGGGGTGTGGGCGCCGGGAGACGGCACGGCTCCAAGTGGCTGTGTTGGACCCACGTAGCACTCAGGTGTCTGTGTCAGGCCGTCTGAGATGTTCTCGCTCAGCCAACAGCTTCCTTCTGGAGTGGAGAAGCTTCCGCCCCTTGCTCCCTGGGAGTAGCTTGGGGCTATCAGTCCCGTGATGAAGCACAGACAAGAGAAGCTTCTTCAGCAGCTTCAAGACAACCGCCCTTTCTGAAAGCAAACAGTGCTGCTCTTTATTTCAAAAAAGACAAAAGAATCTGTGTCAGTGTTACAGGCACCGTGGCAGAGGCCGCTTCTGGCGGTGACTGTGTGAGGCTGGGTAGCGGGGGCTTCGGAGGGTCGGGCCCTCCACCCCGGCCGCCTGGGGAAGCCTGTACCTTCCGCCACCCGAGCCCTTGGACCACTTTCCTGCAGACTCTGCAGACACCCCCTCGCCGTCTCAGGTGCCGGGAATCGGGGCTCTTCCCCCCAGGTTTGTACCAGGCACAGCTGACCAGCCCGAGGGACCGCAGTCTGGCCAGCAGGCCTCCAGCCTCCCAGCTGCCCTGGCGAGCCCGGCTCCCCCGCCCCAGCCCCAGCTCTTGGGCGCTGACCTTGACGAGGCCAGCGGGGCTCTCTCCTTCTCGCCTTGATCCTTCGTCCCGTGTGCCTGCTGCACCTCCTCCAGCATGACAAACATACGCCTGATACCCAGCCCTCCAGCCCTCCAAGGTTCCCCTCGTGGGGGATGCCTCCCTGGAATGTTCCAGAGCAGAGCGTGCATTGGTTGAGCCGAGAAACGCACATCCAGGTGATCGTAAGAGAGATGACGGGAAACACGGCAGGACCCGAGCGCGCCGGCGTGAGCTGCTCCTCCAGGAGACCTGGGGGGCTGGGGCCTCAGAAACCCTGCTGTTTTCGCAATGGCGCGCGTGCATGCGTGTGTGTGTGTGTGTGTGTGTGTGGTGGTGGCAGCCTCTCTGGCCATGTCACTAAACAAAGCACATCTGTGTCGCCAGTTTGCATAACATCCAGCTGACTGTGGGCCCCTCCTCCAGTGCCTCCTGAAGATAATGCAGCCCCTCCTGAGACGTTCAACCACAACCCCTGGGTGTGCTGTGCTCCCCCCACCCCCCGTAAGAGCAGGGCCACGTGCCCTCGCAGGACTCTCCCGCGGTGGCTGTGTGTCGTTGGCTTTCTTAGTGGTTAGTTGAAATGCGTTAAGATTTTATTCTAAGGTGCCCAAATGACTTATCCTTGTACATAGAAGATTTTTGTACGGACGTTCTATCCAGTCTGATTTCTGGAGGGAGATAGTAGGTTCTGGGTCTTCCCAGGGTTGCTGGGGAGCTGGCGGCTCTCTCCCCCCAGGGTGGGGCGGGAGGGCCCCTGCAGCCTTGGAAGGAAATGCAGCTTTGACTTCTTTGGGCTTTTCCAGGCACTTTAACTTCCAGATGATCTTGAGACCTTTTTTTTCCATACAGTCCTCTTGAAATAGCAGTTGAAGCTAGAAGCAAGGGTTGCTTTGGGTTTTTTCCCCTCCCCTTGTTTGTGTAACTCTAGCTCCTAAGAGTGGAGCCTGACCCCAGAAGTCCTGCCTGTCGCTTTCAGCCCCACGAGGGGACACTGCCGGAGACCGTGGGCCTCGTGGAGTGACCGATGTCGGGGTGGCTCTGAGGCTGCCCTGCTGTGTCCTGGTGGCGTCTGCCTTTGGCCGAGCATTTCACCTCGGAGTGTCTGGCCACTGTCACCCGGAGGACGCACGGCGTCCCTAGCAGGAGCCGGCAGCTTGCCTTGCTGACGTTTCCTCTCTCTGTGACACTGTCTTCCCTCCGAGGCCTGCTCAGCGCAGACAGACACAGGGCGGGCCGTCAGGTCCGAGCGTGGAGAAGTCTCACCCCGCCGTACACACAGGAGGCTTTGGAGAAAGCTCTGGTGGCCCTCCTTATAAACTCAGGACCCTTAGGCTCGGGGCAGGAAGCGTTGGGTCATGTCCACGAGGAGAGTTTCCAGTCCCGGCAGGTTCAGGGTCCCAAGCCAGGAGCTTCGAAGGCCTGCGTTAGCAGTGGCATTTCAGTCTCCTGCTGTCTGCCCTTCAGGGCTGTGTGCATTGTAATGAGCCAAAACCAGCTAATTCTCCCAGGTAAAAAGTACTCTGCTTTGGAAATAGGATGATGTCGAGATGTGGCTTTGTACGTCTTCAGCCTGTGTTGCGGTTTTAGCAATGTTGTTAAATGTTTAAGGGCTGTGCTAGTATTCAGATCATATCAACTGTGTGCGCGCGTTTAATCAAAGGCAGGAGAACCAAGTTCTGATATTGTAAGTTCTTTGTACAGTGAAAGGGAGTAGACCATGATTTTCCTATTGCCAGAAGGGGAAAAAAGCAGACCTAGGAGCTCTTAAGTTGCCAAAAGGAGGGCTGGAGAGAGTCCAATTGGCGAGTTTTGTGCTCCAGTGAAACCCGGGACGGTCAGGGTCACGGGCAAGCCCCACGCTGGGTTTAGGGCAGAGACCCAGGACTGGAGTCAGAGGTGCCGCCTGACCTTTCTCTTTCCTCCTTCCCGGGAGATGGAACCAGTGGAACCTGTACTCACCTCCCCCTGCCCAGTTAGACGGTGAAGTTCATTGCTGTGGAGAGAAGGTGGCAGCCTTGAGGCTTGCTTTTCCGTCTGCTGTTTTAAGTGGGTTAATTTCTCACCCAGAGTACTTGGTATTGCAGCCTCCCAGTGTGAGAAGCGCAGTGTTCACGCCACAGAGGGGCTTGCGAGGAGTTTTGTTGAACCCAGGTGACCGTGACCAGCAGTCAGGGCTGCAGCTACAAGCCTGACCTTCCTGGGCGTTGCTGCACCCCGATGAGTTGGCTTTCCAGGAGGACCCCAGCAGGTCGGTGCGGTTAGGTCAGCTGTACGGCCAAATCACCTACAGCTGCGGCAGCTGGGCAGCCAGGGGCCTGAGTCATTTGCCAGAACAGTTAGGGAGCTTGGGAAGCGGGGAAGGGCCCAGCACCAGCCTCGGGGGAGGGGGAGTAGCCGGGCGGTCCCAGGCTGGTCACCCCCTGGCCACTCTCTTCCTCAGCCACAAGCAGAGCTGCGGGGCTGGGGGCCCACGGCCCCTCGGTCCCGGGGTTCTTCTCGCAGCGCCCCACCCACCCCGGCCTTTTAGTTTCCTTGAACCACTGTTCCAGCCACTCAGCCATCTCTCCGTCTTCCTGCAAATCACTGATCCCTTTTTACGATTCTTGAGGGTGAGTTTCGCTAGGAAAGCCTTTGAAGCTGAGTTCATACAGGGGAATGGCATCGGTGACGAGTACCCCCTAACTGGCTGGTGTGCGACGTTCAGACCTGGGCTGGAGTCAGGCCTTAGTCAAGTCACGTGTCCCAGTACGTCCTTGTCGCCCGGCGGCCGGGAACAGGCCTGTGTGGGTTCTCCAGATGGTTCCCACCCAGGAGCACCCTCAACGCCAAGACCCTCCGCGTGGCCGGCCCCCCCGGCCTCGTCCTGCCACCATCTCCCTGCAGTCCCTCCCCAGCAAGCACCTCGGCCGGCCGGCCCACCTTATCCCTCGGTGTCCTGGCACTGGCCTGTGTCCCTGAGTTGGCTGGTCTGTCTGCGCTTGAGATGAGTGAAGGGTTGCGGGGGGAACGTTCCCCCTGGCTGTGTCCCCAGGAGTCAAGGGGACACTGCTCCTGCTCCAGAGTTCTTGGTTACTGTTGGAGAAGGAACACCTCGTCATTTCCAAGAGTGAGTCAGGACGGTCTGGGTTTGCCCGTCTTCCCGTCACTTCCCGCAGGACCTCTGTGCAGGCAGGGGTGACCCTGCATCCTCGCTTGTCCTGCAGGGTCAGACCGGGGCGCTGTCGCTCGGCGCCCTCCTGAGCAGCACCGACGGGGTCGCTGAGCTGGAAGGAGGGCTCCTGCTGGTGACGCCCCTCGGACCCTGGGGGGCTGTGCTTGTCCCCACCTTGGTCCTGGATGGCGCACTCGCGAAAATGAAAGGGAAGTAGTGCTCAGCAGGCCCTGTTCCAACACACAGGCTGCATATGTGGGCCCTGATCTGTCCCTGTGCTGGAGGCTTGCTTAGGTTCCCGTGGATGCCTTGAGATGGACGGGCTGATCATTTGAACAGTAGGAAAGGCTCGAACTCAAATGGCAGGTACCTCCCCTTAAGACGTGTCAGCTTGAGAGCTTCATGGTTCTAACTGTGGCCTCTGGGGCTTCAGGAGGGTCTCCCACGTGCATCCCCTGTTTCTCTCCCACCCGTTGGTCTCGGACCTGAATTTGCCTTGGCCATATCCACGCATTGCCCTTAGTGGCCCAGAAGTCGGGGTCTGTGATGCAGGTGTGTTATATGTACACTTACGCAGTTTCGTGTCCCACGAGGCGTTGTTCTACAAACTGTGTTTTCAGGTAGAGAAAGTTTCAAGGTCGAGCTCTCAGAACAGTGCTAAAATCAAATCAAAGCTGTTTCCTGTGAAAAAAAAAAAAAAACCGTCTATATATTTCACCTCAGATTGTCAGAAGGCAGAAACTGAAATAAATTATCTTAAAAAAAAGAAGTCAGTCTGTTGAATTTTTGTTTTCACATGTCCGTGAGCACATTTTTTTTTTTTTTTTTTTTTTACAGAATTTGCAATCTTCTCAGTGACGACAGAGAAAACACCTTTTTCGAGGGTCAAATAGACGTTCTCCCCACTTAGGCTGAGAAGCTGGGTCTTGTGCAGACGTGTGTGCGTGTCATGGCCAAACCGATGGGCAGAGGGAGAGTCCGCTGAGTTACCGCCGGGGGTGTGTTAGTGAACGGAGGGGCCTTGGCCTCCAGGATGCCTCCAGCCCTTCCAGCTGATATCTTGGTCTTGCCTTTGAGCCTCAGCCACCTCACTTCTTGCTTTTGGGAGTCGGGGGGCTGTGAGTAGATCGCAATTACCACCCCTGCCTGACACACACAGGACACCTTCATCATCCCTTACAAGTTGGTTTGACAGACGTATTTTGTGAAATGTTAGGCTTGCTTTTTTTCTGATTATAAGAGGTCAATAGCCATGTTCTAAGTCTCCAGACTAACAGATCTGGGAGGTGAGCCTGAGGACCAGCACAGGGCCTAGAAGAAGTGTCCTTGGTACCCGGAGCAGTGGACTCAGTTCCAGGGGCCTTGGGTGGGATGGTTCCCAGGGAGAAGGTGCAGGCAGGTCCCCCAGCCCTGGCCTGGCCACCTGAGATGGGGTATGTGCCCTGATGCTCAGTGGGGCGGGGGCCGAACCGCCCTGTCTCTGGTTCTCCCACCCAGCCTGGAGGACCGGCCCGGGTGGTAGAAGCCTTCACAACTGACTTTTCCTCTGGTGCCAGGAGAGTCCAGCAGCGGAAGGCAGCAAGGACCCTGAAGAACACGGGGTGGGGTGGCCCTGGGAAGAAGCCTGGGTCCCGTTCTACCTCCCCACCAACCCACTGCGTGCCTTTTGCCAAATTTTTCTTTGAACCTCAGTTTCTTCATCCATATAATGGGAGGGAAAGCATCACCCACCCGAGGTGGTTCCTGCGAGAAATGCAAACGTGCTTCTCACTCCAATCTCTTTCCTCCTCGTCCCGATGAGGAAATAAATCAACCTGGGAGCTGTACCTGTAGGAAGGGTCCTGCCCATTTAAGGAAAAAGAAAAACGACCAAACTTCTCTCTAAATTTTATAGGAATCCATTTAAAACATATTCTTCAAAATTCATGACACTAAATATAAAAGAAATTTAAACAATTAAGCATTCAAATGGTGTTTCTTTGTAAATTGTAACCTTTCTACTTCTGACTTTATTGATGCTTAAAACTGTACTGAGACTTCCAGGGCACCCTGATCATGTAACGCTCTTGTCCTTTAAATTCGTGCCGAGCACCTCTGTCTGCAGCCACCTCCCCTGCACAGTGCCACAAACGCCCCTGCTCCCCTAAAGAAGCATCTTCCCTCTTTCCATATTTGGAACAAGCCTCTCACTCACGAAGTCATCTTTTAATGTCACAGGAAATGACCGCAGGTGCTCTCTTTTCTCCTGTACTCAGATCCTGCGCAAGTTGCACTGGGAACCAGTGGTGTGGGTTTGCCCTCAATGCCTGGGACTCTGAAAGCAAGAGACCCCAAAAGTTATGCTCCTTTCACCCCTGCTCACCCCACCTCCCACCTCCTGGGCCCCAAAGAGAGGAGCTAGGAATTTTGTCCCTACTCCCAAGCGACCATGCACAGAGAGAGAGACAGGGAAGCTCCTGGCCAATGTCCAACCCTGGAATTGGGAACAATTGGTCTCTTCGGGGTGCTGGGGCCAGAGAGGGAGGAGAGAGGCCCCTTGTGCCGTCCACTTACCTTTAATGAGCCCCTACTATGTGCCAGGTGCCACCAGGCTCCAGGACCAGAAGATGAAGAAGCAAGGTCCTTTTCCTTCAGAAACTATCAGTGGGGTTCAGACACAACTGAGGTTAAAAAAAGGTACATTTGTGTGTGTCTGTCTGTGTGTGCATGTGCACACATATATATGCTTAGAGTATAAAAATATAACAAAATAGGGCCTCCCTGGTGGCGCAGTGGTTGAGAGTCCGCCTGCCGATGCAGGGGATACGGGTTCGTGCCCCGGTCTGGGAGGATCCCATATGCCGCGGAGCGGCTGGGCCCGTGAGCCATGGCCGCTGGGCCTGCGCATCCGGAGCCTGTGCTCCGCGACGGGAGAGGCCACAACAGTGAGAGGCCCGCATACCGCAAAAAAAAAAAAAAAAAAAAAAAAATATATATATATATATATATATATAACAAAATATATACTGTAAAATGTGATGATATATAATACAATCTATGATAAGGTTATTTTATAAATTATTATATAGGAAATATAGAATGTTTTAGTTATTTTTGGAGTGAGTGTCCTTCCTGGTTGAATCAGGGTGGACTTCCCTGAGGAGGTGCCTTGGAGCTGGAATTTGGGAAATATAAGTCACTGTGGCAAAGACATTAATCCTGCAATGATCCCATGAGAAAGGTTTGGGTTTTTTTTTAATTTAATTTAATTTTTTATTGAAATATAGCTAACTTACAATGTTGTGTTAGCTTCTGGTGTACAGCAAGGTGATTCAGTTATACATATCCATATTCTTTTTCATATTTTTTCCATTATATGTTATTACAAGATACCCCTGTGCTATATAGTAGGACCTTGTTTATCTATTTTATATATGGCAGTGTGTATCTGTTAATCCCATACTCCTAATTTATGCCACCCCCTTTAACCCTTTGGTTAAACAAACCATAAGTTTGTTTTCTATGTCTGTGAGTCTATTTCTGTTTCGTAGATAAGTTCATTTGTGTATTTTAGATTCCACACGTAAGTGATATCATATGATATTTGTCTCTCTGTCTGACTTACTTCACTTAGTGTGATAATCTCTAGTTCCATCCATGCTGCTGCAAATGACATTATTTCATTCTTTTTTATGGCTGAGTAGTATTCCATTGTATATAGGTACCACATCTTTATCCATTCATCTGTCAATGGACATTTAGGTTGCTTCCGTACCTTGGCTATTGTAAATAGTGTGCAAAGAACATTGGGGTGCATGTATCTTCTTGAATTAGTTTTCTCCGGATATATGCCCAGGAGTGGGATTGCTGGATTATACAGAAATACTATTTTTTAAAGAACCTCCATACTGTTTTCCGTAGTGGCTACACCAGTTTCTAATACATTCCCTCCAACAGTGTAGGAGGGTTCCCTTTTCGCCACACCCTCGAGGAAGGTTTTGTTTACCACTTTGCTGATGAGGAAATCATGGTACCCACCCGCAGTGGGGACTGAAATCAGGGGCTAGCTGGCTCCAGAGCATAGCGTTTATCCTGAACGGCTGCAGGACGTCCTCTCCCTGGCAGAGGTCTCTAGGAGGCAGCAGGAGGTGTGCTGAGAGCCGAGTGACCCAGAGCTCAGATGCCCCCAGCCACCGTCAGGAGTTTGCTCCCCAAATGTGCACACCCAGGGGGCCCAGGCGGGCAGGCGGCCGAGCCTGCGGACCCCCACCCCTCCTCCACTTCTGTGATGTGTCCCTGGTCCCAAGGTCATTCCCGCACATCACGTCACTATGGTTTGGGTGAATTGCGTCCCCAAAACTCATGTGTTGAAGTCCTAACTCCCAGTACTCACAATGTGAGCTTATTTGGAAAGAGAGTCTTTGCAGATATATTTAGTTAGGATGAATGGGGTGGACCCCTGATCCCGTGACTGGTGTCCTTATAAAAAGGGGAAATTTGGACACAGAGACACACACAGGGAAACGCCATGTGAAGATGAAGGCGGAGATCAGGGTGATGTGTCTACAAGCCAAGGAACACCTAGGATGGCCTGGGAACCACCCGGAGATTCTCCTCAGAGACCCCAGAAGGAACCAGTCCTGCCAGCACCCTGGTCTTGGAGTCCAGCCTGAGGGAGAATAGATTTCTGTGGTTTGAAGCCCCCAGTGTGTGGTGCTTTGTTAGGGCAGCCCTGGGAGATGATTCACCTGCAACCAATAAGGACTCTGTGGGGCTTTCCCGGGACAGACCCACCCAATGTTCTCCACCTGCCTCTTGTTTGTAGAAAAACTTGAGCCTCCTAGGCCTTCCCCGAGTTCCAAAGAATAAATTTAATCAGAGAAATGAGAAAATGCAGAAGCTAAGGAAAATAGTCAAGCAAGACAAAATAATAAGAGTTCAGTCATTAAACAAAGCCAAGGACTTTTAGTTCCTCCTCAAGGACTATGGGTAATACTCTGCGCCATGTCCTTTGAGCTGTTTTGCAGGTACAGAAACCCCACAGGTGGAAGAAGTTAACTGGATGCTGCCCAGTTACCTCACCACCAGCCAATCAGAAGAATGTCCACAAGGGACTTCCCTGGTGGTCCAGTGGTTAGGACTCTGCGCTTCAACTACAGGGGGCCCGGGTTTGATCCCTGACTGGGTAACTAAGATCCCACAAGTCGCATGGTGCAACTGGAAAAAACAAAAAAAGAATAAAAGAAAAATGTCCAAGAACTGATAACGCGCCCCACAGTCTCCCTCCCTCACCCTGTCTTTAAAAACCTTTCCTGAAAGTCATCGGGAAGTTGGGACCTTTTGAACACCAGCTGCCTGGACTCTTTGCTTGGCGCCTGCAATAAATCCTGCCCGTTCCTTCACTACAACCCGGTGTCAGTAAATTGGCTTTACTGCACGCAGGCAAATGGACCCGAGTTTGGTTCGGTAACACACGTTAACACAGGCTTAAACACCCCGAAGCCCAGTCATAAGACGGGAAATGAGACCCAGCAGGAGTCAGGGTGAGATGCACGCACGTTTATTGAACACCTGCTATGTACCAGGTGTCCTTCTGGGCACCTTGATCCCCAGAGCAGCCTGTGAGCTGAGTGATATGATTCCTGCCAGACAGATGAGGAAAGCGGGACTCAGAGGACACGGGACTTGCACACGGCAGAGCCTCTGAGCATCCAGCCTCAGCCCCTTTTTCCTGACTGGGGAGTTCTCGTCCTACTGATGGAGCCCCTTCCCCTGTCCCCTGAGGTCCTCCACAGGGTCCTCCTCGACAGAGTTGTCCTCACTGGCTGCCTCTTTTCTCTGGCTCCATCTGGTGCTCTGGGTGCTCTAAATAAAAAATATATATAACAACGACAATAACAAAATCATCATCATCACAGCAACAACAGCAATAATAATAATGACAGTGACAAGCACTGTTTCCTAAATGTTTCAAGTAGATGTGTTCGCCTAATACCACAGCCCTTTGAGGGGGTTACTATCATTGGCCCCACTTTGCAGGTGGAATCTAAGGCACAGAGAGGTTAAGGAAATTTCCCAGGTCACACAGCTTGGGAGCAGTGGGTTTGGACCCAGGCAGTCTGGCTGGGGACCATACTTCCTCCGCTGCCTTTCAAGAGAATTATTCAGAAAGCATGAGATGCCCCTCACCACACTGTGGTTCCCTGAGTCTGCTTCAGGCAGGTCCAGGTCAGATTCAGGGCCACCCTCCCACTCCCCAAGCAGCACTCCCTTCTCAGACCCGAGTTCTCAGCCGGCCTCTGGTCTCTGGTCTCTTCACTTTGTCACAGGTGTTACACCCCACCCCCAGTGCTCACCTGGGCGAGAAACCACGGGACAGCTGGGGACAGGGTGGTGTCCGTGAGCAGCCGAGCGTCATAACCCCCATAAACTCCACGCATCTTGGCTCTAAAATCCTGACAGGAGGGTTGGATCTGGTCAGAAAACAAAGAAAGGGGTGCCACCGGGAAAGAAAGACGTGGGACAAGAAGGCCAGTGCACAGGTAACTGCAGGTACCCCCACCTACACCAGGTCCGCCTAGGAGTCTCCTGTTTCTTATTCCATATGATCTACTGCAGAGCGGTAAGTGGGCATTGTCATCCCATTTTACAGATGGGAAAACTGAGGCTCAGAGGCAAGGTAACATGTCCACAGTCATGCAGGAAGATTAGAGATCACACTTCCCTCCAACCAAAGTAAAGTAGAGTTGAGTGAATGCACCAGAGCCCAGCCAACCTTCATTGACCCTCCTATGACGGTTTTAAAGCTCATCCACAAATTCTTTGACACTTCTCCCATCAGGAGCTGGACTATAATTCTCCTCCCCTTGAATATGGCCTTAATGATGCACTTCTAAGGAACAGAATGTGGCACACAGGGTGCTCAGTTTCTTCGGAGGTTAGGTCACAGAAGGTGACACAGTGTAATTCTCTGATGCTCACTCTTGGACCAGCTGCCATGGTGTGAGGACGTCCACACCCCATGGAGAGGCCGTGAGCAGTTATTCAGGCTGCAGACCCCACTGCAGACCCAGACAGGATGGGCCTCACTGGGGTACAGTTCATGCAGTCGCCCAGGGCCCCCAGCTCAGAAGGACTCTGCCATCTTGGAATTCTTAATACTTATTGAACAAAGGGCCCACGTCTTCATTTTGCCCTGAACTCTGCGAATCACGTGGCCCATCCTGGACCCAGATGACAGCCATCATCTACCACACACGGGCGAGGAAGCCTTGGAAACAGCTCCGGCCCCAGCTACGGATTGGCTGAAAGAACAGAGTGAGGACAGCCCAGCTGAACCCACCAACCCTAGAGCCACAAAAGATAATCCCAGTAAAGGACCACCGAGGTGTGACACAGCACATTATAGATAACTCAGATGGGTTTTTCTAGATCCTAATCACATCAGGTGAGGGTAATAAGCACTTTGTCTACCTCCGAAGTACAGCAGGCATCAGCCTGGAGATGCTTTTTGTTGTTGATTCATTTGTTTTTAAGCACCCAGGTGATGACGATGTACGTTGATGGTCCAGAGAGACAGTGTTGGGGAAATTCCCCACCTCTGGTTCGGTGCCCAGGGGCAGATATTTAAAAGAGTTCATTACAATGAGCCTTCAAAGCTCGAGAAACTGCAGAATGTTGCCAACAAAAACTGCTTCTTTCAAGACAAAACCAACAACTCAGCCATAAAAAAAAAAACAAAATAATGCCATTTGCAGCAACATGGATGCAACTAGAGAGTATCATACTAAGTGAAGTAAGTCAAGACAGAGAAAGACAAATACCATATGATATCACTTATATGTGGAATCTAAAATATGGCACAAATGAACCTATCTACAAAACAGAGACTCACAGAGACATCAGACTTGTGGTTGCCAAGGGGGAGGGTGGGAGGGAGAGGGATGGACTGGGAGTTTGGGGTCGGTGGAGGCAAACTATTACATATAGAATGGATAAACAACAAGGTCCTACTGTAGAGCACAGGGAACTATATTGGATCTCCTGGGATAAACCATAATGGAAAAGAATATTTTAAAAAAAGAATGTCGTGGGCCTCCCTGGTGGCACAGTGGTTGGGAGTCCGCCTGCCGATGCAGGGGATACGGGTTCGTGCCCCGGTCTGGGAGGATCCCATATGCCGCGGAGCGGCTGGGCCCGTGAGCCATGGCCGCTGGGCCTGCGCGTCCGGAGCCTGTGCTCCGCAACGGGAGAGGCCACAGCAGTGAGAGGCCCGCATACCGCAAAAAGAAAAAAAAATAATAATAAAATAAAATTAAAAAAAATAAAAATAAAAAAAGAATGTCGTACGTGTAAAACTAAGTCACTTTACTGTACAGAAGAGATTAGCACAGCATTGTAAATCAACTAGGCTTCAAAAAAAAAAAAAAAAAAAAGACAAAAACAACCTCCAATTCAGCCCCACCCCCCACGTAGGAGATGGGATGTCTGTGACCCACCTCCAGATCCCTCTCCAGGTCGTAGCTCTCCAGGGTCTGGAAGGCACTGGAATACACCTCCACCGCTTTGGCATGGAAGACCATCTCAATGGTCACAAAGTCCAAAAACTTTTTCTATGGGGAGAGACGCCCAGATCACATAAGTAACACTGTCAGAAGGACTGTCCTGGGGTCATCTCGACATGGACCAATTGGGCGTGTGTGTGTGTGTGTGTGGGCGGGGGCTTAGTTGTCCTTGCGGGGCAGGTCCTAGGTGTGGAATTTCAATATATTATTTCTAATTAATTTATTTTTGTTGAACAGATAATGCATTCCCATAGTTCAAAAGCTGCCTTGCACAGAGATTGTTCCAGAAATGTGTGAGGGCTTGTGGACTTTCTGAGGGGCATCCTTTTCTCAGCTCTGTCAACCTGGGCTCCTCCACTCAGCTTGCACTTCTCTCATTCTGAGGTCAGGTTGATGGCTACAAACTTTCAGCCTCTGTCACCCACGGGCTGGAAGTGGGTCTTATGGGAGGGGGAGGGGATGCTACTGGCCCAGAAGCCCCACAACCTGATAAGCCAGCTTGTCAAAACATTATTAGTGATGGAAACGTTGGCTTCTCTTGATCAGATGGTTCAGCTTGGCTCAGTAAGCTCTCACAGAGCTCCTACTGCGTGTCCAGCTCCAGTGGGGGCTTCTACTGTGTGCTGGGCCCAGCACAAGCTCCTACTGTGTGCCAGACCTGAGGGGAAACTCCTGTTGTGTGTCAAGTCCAGCACAGGCTCCTATTGTGTGTCAGTCCCCTCCTACGTGCTGGGCCCGGCACAAGCTCCCACTGTGCCTAGGGCCCAGCACAAGCTCCCACTATGCGTAGGGCCCAGCACAACCTCCCACTGTGTGTAGGGCCCAGCACAACCTCCCACTGTGTGCTGGGCTCAGCACAAGCTCCTACAACGTGGCAGGCCCCAGCAGAACACAGGCTTGCTGTTGGGGGAGGAGCCTGCAGTCTGGAAACACACCTCTTCCGGTCACATGGGGAGCACCTGGAAGAGGCGGGCCAGAGGAAGCCGCTAGGCTACCTGGGAGAAGGAAGGGGCGAGGAGGCCAAGGACTGTGCTCGAAATCCCTGCCTCCTGCCTCCTCCCGTCCTGCCCCCGGGAGGCAGTGCTGGTGACAACAACAGGCCTCGTCCTGCCCTTTGCCGGCCTGTGGCCCCGGGTAAATGACGTCTCCTCTCAAGCCTCAGTTTATTCGTCTGCACGGGAAGGACGGGAGTGGTCCCGGTTCACAAAGCCCTACGAGAGATTCGTTGAGTGCCGCGGCTCTGGACCTGCGGGCCCCTCATCAACACCAGCCTCACCTGGGAGCTTGTCAGAGATGCCAATTCTTCGGCCCACCCAGGCCCATTGGATGGGACGCCAGGGTGGGCCCACCGTCTGCGTTTTAAGGAGTCCGCCAGGGCATTTCTGACGCACGCTCAGGTGAGTGAACCGCTGCTTGAAAGCACGGCTTACATTCTTTTTAGAGGAGCCAGAGAGTTATTTTGTAGATATTTCATTAGAACCGTGACCTAAAACTGATATAGCGGTAATGATTATTTCAAGTTTGGGCTTTTATCTCTTTTAACATTTGGAGGTTTGGATAAGCGTCTCTTACAAATGAATTCCCCCGATTTTAAAGGATGCCGGTGTTAAACTGCACGCTTCTGTTGGCCGCCGACAGAGCAGACTCTCGCCGGCCTCGAAAACATCAGGTGCTTGATAACGGTCAGCTGGGGGTTTTAGGTTCTGCCTGCAACGTGGGTGCGTGAGCAGTAATTACCACTGTTTCACTTGCTTCGTTCATTCATTTTCCCAATATTTACTGAGTACCCACCGAGTGCCAGGCCCTAGACCTGGTGCCCAGGACCCAGGAGGGGACGTGGCAGGCAGGGGGTCTGCTCTGTGGCTTCGACGTGCAGTATAGGAGGTGGCGTGGAGCAGTGAGTTCTCCCCGGCTCTCCACCATCACGGGGTCTGCGTGAACTCTCTCTCCCAAGGGTGTCAGCTCTGTGAGGACAGGGCCTTGCTTTGCTGGCTGTGGTGTCCTCAGCCTCAGGCATAGCGCCTGGCACATAGTAGGTGTGTATTCAACATGTGTGAGATTCGCGAGTGAATTAAAGATACAATGACTCCACCCCCTGGGATAACTGCCCCCAGAGGGAGCGGAGCAGAGAGTGTTAACAGTTGGTCGGACCAGGGCTGGGGGTCCAGGTGAGTTTCTCTGAAGGACAGCCGGTGTGAACTCGATGCAGAGTAAAGGCAGAGCCCTCCTGGTAGAGGACACAGCCTGTGCAAAGGCCCTGAGGTATAAAAGACCTTGGTGCACTGAGCTTGGAGTGGTGTGTCCCAGAGAAGGCTGCAGGGCGGGGCTGGGGCTTTGAAGCCTTGGGGAGGATTTCAGCCTTTCTCCTTGGAATGAGGGAAGCACAGGAGGGTGTTAAGCCCAGGAGTGACAAATCAGAGCTGCCTTTTGTGAGATGCTTGGGGCTGCAGTTTGGAAAATGGATTAAAGTGGCAGGGGGGCAAGAGTGGGTGCAGGGATCTCTGTGACCGTCTTGCCCTTAAAGACCCCGCCTCCCTGAGGCCTGTTGTAAGAGCTGGGGTTCTGGGCCCCGGGGCTCTGGGTGTGTCAGGGTGGAGAGAGGAAGGATTTGTGCCCCTGGGGCTGTGCGGAGGAAAAGAGGAGGGTCCTGTGGATCCTGTGAGGAAAGGCAGGGGCTGGGGGGACAGACTCTGCCCAGTTCTCCTGGCAGGTGGGGAGCTTGGCCGGGTGCTGAGAGCGCACGGCTGCCACTGCTGGCTTCCGGGCAGGACAGCTGAGCAAGACAGCTGCCCGGGGAGCAGCCGGCCTCTACCCGCCGCGGCCCGGAGGAAGCCAGGATGAACTGTCCTGGGAGTCAGGGCTCTGAGAGCCGAGCAGGCACAAGCTCACACACACACACTCTGTCACAGGGAACACACGTGCACTCACACAGACACAGGTGCACACACACCCGAGCTCACCCACGGGGCAGCCCAGAGTACTTCCGACCGGGGACCGACCACCCCTACCCGGAGGTCCTTCAGCTTCTGTTCCTGGAAGGCATCCACCGTCTCCTCCAGCTGGTGGGAGGTGCGGCTGGCATCCACCAAGGCCCTCTGCACGCTGGTCTCCGCCTGGCCCCAGAGATACAAAGTGTCATGGGGGCTCCATTCTGGATCATTCTCTGGCCCTTTGCCCCACCCTTGGGCCAGCTGTCCTGCGTCGTGGGAGTCTCTTGCCAATTTGGTTGTGGAAGGAATGGCCGAGTGGGACCACAGCGAAAGGGGCAGCTGCTGCTTGGACAGACCCTCTTGTTAGCTGTGTGACCTCAGGCAACTCACTGAACCCCTCTGAGCCTCAGTGTGCTTGCCTGCAAACAGGGGACAGGTGTAAGGCCTGCTTTGCAGGATTGTTGCAAGAATGAGAGTGGGCTCAGCTGAACTACTGCTATGACAGGTACTCCACATTAGCTGATAATTAATTCCCGCATGTGGAACGCTTTTAGGTAATTAACTTATTGGTTACTTTGTTCGGCATCTATATGGCCTGACTCCAGAGCACGCCTGGCACGTGACGAAGCTGGATTTCAGAGCCAGACGCCTGCAGAGCTGAGTTGGGGGTTGCCCCTTAGCTCTCTGTGTGACCTTGGGCAAGTCACTTTTCTCAGTTTCCCCACCTAGAAGTACCCACCTTCTGTGAGCAACCCTGACAAGGAAGCAGGCTGTGGAGGGGAGTGTCTCTCTGACTCTCTGAGTAGCATCGCTGATGGGATGGAACCCAGGTCTCCTGAGCCCCAGCCGATGGCTGGCTCTCCCAGAGCCTCTGACTCTCCTGTCCTAAGCCCAGGGCCCTGCACACACCCACCCAGGTCAAGCTCACCTCGCCGTTTTGTGAGACCATTCGTTACCTGCGTGCGAGCCTGCCGTCCCCAGACAGACTTGTGATGCTCACCTGGGACTGAAACAGGTGCTGTTAGGGATTCAGGTTAGCCAGCAGCCCCCATGGAGGGGGCACGGTGATGTACGGCCCCGGCTGCACCGCCCCCCAGCCCCTGCCTCGGGAAGGATACGATGGTCTGTCTCTCTGAAGGGGACTTCTGCCTCAGTTTCTCCAGCTTTTCCAGTTGTTTGAGCTCGTTGTTCCGGACGTGTTTGAATTTCTTGATCTCAGCCTATGGAAGGAGGAGGGTGGTTGCCTGGAGTCCCAGCACCCTGCGTGGCCCACGCCGCAGTGCCGTGCCCTTGCTCACCTGGGTCTGCCTTATCTGCACCCCGTAGAGCTTCAGGGGCTTGACCACCTTGGTCTCCAGCCTCTCGACCTGGGGGCACGCGGACATACACAGTCAGAGCGGGTGGAGCCAGGGAGATGCTGGGGGGCTGCACGGCCCCTGGCCTGCATTTACAGAGCGCCATCTGCATGTCCGGAGCTGCACGGTGGGTCCTCCTCCCACCTTGGGGTTGCGAGCACGGGCGACACATTTCATCTGGCTGAGCCCTGTTTCCTGGCCTGTACAGTGGGTATAAGGAGTGTACCCGCCCACGGTTTTTTAGCAACTGGATGGGACCCAGCGCTCTTTCATTTCTCCAGACTGCCTTAGATCTCACCAGGGATGCTGACAGATCCACCTGGAACACGGACTAGCAGGGAATTCAGAGCTGACTGCTCTGTGCAGCCCCCAGGGACATGGCAGGGTCAGCGAGGGGGACACCTCACGCCCCTGAGTCAGTGCCTGTGTGCCAAGCCTAACACTAGACACGAGGATAAACAATATCAGTACTGGTAACAATGGTCCCAGTTAAAGCTAGTGCGGGTTAAGCGCTTACTCTGTGGGTGTCACAGTAGAACAGGTGTAGGAGTCCCCCAAGGGCTTCTTAAAACCCTGATCCCCAGGCAGCACCCCAGAGGTTCTGACTCAGCAGGTCCAGGGTGCAGCCCAAGAATCTGCATTTTTCTAACAGGTTCCCAGGTGAGGCTGGTGCCTGGAGGATGGGGTCCCCTGAGAGTCTGGTTTGCCCGATGGGTCAGGGGAGCCGGAGTCCCCACCCAGCCCCCTCCTCCTCCTCCATCACGGCTTATGGCTCTTGTAAACGCAAACCTAAAGAAGAAATTATTTTCCCAAGTGCCGAAAGGGAAAGGGACTTATCCCTTCCGTTTCTGTGCAGTATTCCTTTGAGAAAACATGCAGTTGTAAATCCTTTCTCTGTCCCTTTGAGATGGATATAAAGCTTTTAAAAGCTAAAGAAGCCTCTGGCTGGTTTTACAACCAGGGAAGCCCAGTCATCTCTGAACTGTAAACTTTGGGAGGACAGTGTCTCCAGGCTGAGTTTGCTTGGTGCCTGGCTCCCAGCTGTACCTACCTGCTTGTCAGAGAGAGATGAGGTTTTCGTTTTCTTTGGATAAAGATGATTAGCCAGCCCAGGTGGCCACCCAATCGCCAGGTGGAATTAGGAAGTCCTGTGTGACAAAGGGTGCTGTCCCCTTCCCTGTCCTCTCGGGGAGTGAGGTTTCTCTGTCTTTGCCATCACTTATTCAGTCTACCTTCTGGTTTAACGCTTATTCAATAGAAAAGCTGTTCCATTCTTTTCTACCATCGCAGAGAGGATTTTTCTGGGCTGGCTGGAGTTTTGTTTTATTTTTATTTTATTGTTTTTTCGATCCCAAACTCCTAACCCTTCCCTCTCCAATACTCCCTCCCCCTTGGCAACCACAAGTCTGTTCTCTATGTGTGTGAGTCTGTTTCTGTTTCGTAGTTCATTTGTGTCATATGTTAGATTCCACATGGAAGCGATATCATATGGTGTTTGTCTTTCTCTGTCTGACTTACTTCACTTGTATGATAATCTCTAGGTCCGTCCATGTTGCTGCAGATGGCATTCTTTCCTTCTTGTTTATGACTGAGTAGTATTCCGTTGTATAGACGCCACATGGGGACTTTTATTTTTAATTCTTTCCCTAACTCCCTGCAGCCTCCTTGCCCTCCACAAGCCTCCAGGCTCTCAGTCCTGTAAACTGAGGTGTGACCCTGGGGAGGGAGTGATGGGAGCATCCTCACTCTGGGGACGCCTTTGGAGGAGATGCGTCCGCTGACTGTGGACCCTGCCGGCCAGCTCTGACTCTCAGATCCCCCCGGGAAATGGGCCCGCTGGGGCCACTCGCTCACCTCGGCCTGCCGGTAATCCTGCACTTTGACCAGGTCCTCGGCGAAGTTCCTCAGGGCGGCCCGCATCTCCAGGTTCTCCGTGTTGGCGACGTCGATGAGCTGCCTGACCAGTTGGTCGGCCTTGTCACGCAGCCGGGCTGTCTTGCGGGTGTAGGCGGCCAGCAGCGAGCAGAACTGGCCGAAGTACTTCTCAGTGTTGGTCACTGTGTCCTCTGTCACCCGCACCTGCTGTCCCTGGGGAGGTGGGGGCCTGAGGAGCCGTTCTGGGCAGGGACGCCCAGCCAGGCCACGACAGCGAAGCAGGGGTCACCCCCCCACCACCCTCCTCCTAGGTGGCAAATCCAGGCCAGGCGTCCGGTCCCCAGGATAATGCCCGAAGTCCCCGGGTCAGGCTGTCAAGGCAGATGCGGGAGACCAGCAGGGTCTACAGGGCTGGTCCGTGGCCGGGCAGGAGTGCAAACATGGGCTTGGCTCCTAACCTGGCCTTTCCCACCCTGGGGCCCTTTAGAGGGGCTTTATCTTCCCAGCAGAGTTGGTCTGTATTCCAACCATGCCGAGCTGCTGAAATCCCCAGATTCTACCTTTTCCCCGAGCTGTTGAAATTCTCTCCCTTCTCTACATCGTAAATCTTTATTAATAAACTTTTTTGCAGGGTGGGGGGACCAGTTTTAGGTTTACAGAGAAACTGAGTGGGTAGTGCACAGGGTTCCTACGTACCCCCTCCCCGGCCCGCAGGGTTTCCCTACAATCAACAGCTCCCCTGTACTGCCTGACCTTTGTGACAAAAGGTGAACCAATAGTGACACATTCTTATTAACTGAAGCCCCTCGTTTACATGAGGGCTCCCTCTTGGTGTCCTGCATTCCGTGGATTTTGACAAGTGCTCAGTACCCTGCCTCCACCATCACAGTGTCGCAGAGAACTCTCACCGCCCTAAAGACCCCAGGCTCCGCCCGTGGGTCCCTCCCCCAGCCCTGAACCTTGAGTTTGTCCTCCTGGCGTGCCATTTATCAGCACGTGTCACTTCCTGTTGTGCTTGCTTTCTGTCACCCTCTGCATCTTTCTGGGTCGGGCTTGCGGGGAGCTTGCTGACTCATCTTTTTCTCTTTTTTTTGCTGACTCATCTTTATGTGCTGCTAGCCTGGGGCCTGCCCATCGCAGGTGCTCCATGAAAAAATACAGGGTGAGTGAAGGACCCGCTGGATTTCATCTTCCCGAGACAGTAAAGGGGGCACAGCCTCAGACAGTCGCCTCCCTCTCGCACCACTGCACCCTGTCCTTGCCTCTCGTCCCACCCAGGTGGTCACTGCTCCATCCCCTCTCTGTAGGACCAAAGCCCCCAACCTGTGCATCCCTCTAATCACACCTCTAAAGCTGGAAGCTGAGAGGAGGGCCCTTTGTCCTCCTAACAAACCCTAACTGGTGCAGCCCTTTACAGTTTGCAGTGCGCATCGTGTGTGTTACCCTGCAAACAAGGTAAACGGAGACCAGAGAGGTGAAGCATCTTGTTCCAGGTCACACAACTGGCCACAGTCCCTGTCCCTCCACATGGGGTCCTTGGACCCCCTCAATCAGAATTGCCTGGGATACAAGTTAAGCCTGCAGCATCCCAGCCCACTCTCTGCCAGACTCCCTGTGAGCGAGGTCCAGGGGGCTGCATTTTTAAAGAAATCCATCAGGTGGTCCAGGGGCACCCTGGAGTTTGTGGGCCCCAGAGGAGCCAGGTGTGGAAACAACTGGGTAAGGGGCAAGTTGAGAAGGCAGTGGTAGATTCAGGCTGCAGGCAGTGGGCTCGGGGACGATTCCACAGAGGGGGTGATGCCTGATGGGGTTTTGAGGTATGAAGAGGGGTTTCCCAGGTAGAGATGAGTGAGGGAAGTTGGGGTGGCCCCTGTGAATTTAGCTACCGTACCAGGGCTGTGGGCAAAAATGCTGGAGAAGCAGAGGCCAGATTCTGGAAGCCTCCATGGTCTCTAGACCTCCAGGTGGGCGTGCTGTGGGCGGGAGAGCATCCTTACCACTGCGCCGCCCCCCCCAGCAGTCCAGGCGGCCCCATCAGTCTTGGTGCGTCTGGCCCCGAAAACCCGGCCACCCCCTCCCTCCCAGCCCAGGCCAGCGTGGGGCTGCTCACCTGGAGAGAACGATGTTCACTGTGGCTGGAGACAGCAGCCGTCCTGGTCCTGGGGAGTAAGGACAGGGCCCCCGGGGTCCCACAGGCCTGGGAGAAGCCACACAGGGCTGGGTGCAGCTGCATGGTCCTGGCTCAAGGGGTGCTGCCGCCTGGTTACCAGGCGACGTGGCCACCCGCAGTCACCCTGGGAGGAGCCTCCGCTGGTCACTAAGGCAACCTCTCCCCGGGCCAGCCTCCCCGAGCGGATTAGGAGGCCTCAACCAGCCTTGCGCTGGCCCAGGTGGGGTCGCCGAGAGGCTCCCACTCTCCCGGTGAAGATGGAGGTTCTTGTGGACCCGGCAGCGCTGGGGTTCCCCAGGAGGTGCGGGGACCGGACTTAGGGCTGCTGGCCCTGCGCCCAGCTGTGCTCGTGGGTCGTATTGCTGGGGCTCCTCCTCCCCTCCTCCGAGAAGGCCACCCGGCCTTCCCCAGGCTCCTAGGAGACTTGGCTACTCAGGAGGGGTTTGCGGAAAAGCACAGTGAATCGCTGCTCGTCGCTGAATCGAGGGGACAGACAGGGCACCAGCCCACGGGGACATCTTAAACGTGTTAATCATCATTTTACTGGTCTTTTCCCCCTTATTATAAACACTATCTGCTCATTGCTAGAAAAGCAAGAAAACAAAGATAACACAAAAAGAAGAAAATAGAACAGCACATACAAAATTGTGCTAACTGAAGTACGGTACATTTTGCTAATTGTAAGATGTGTGCAATTCAGTGCATCTACGTTTTACCTAAAGAAAAGAAATATGCAGCTAACAACCACAACAGTAAGAGATCGGGTGGGAAGAGGGGAAGGTAGAAAAGCAGAATGTTGGTAACTGTTGCCGTGGAGGACCCGCTGCACATGTCTGTTCACTTTGTATATGTCTGAAGGTCTTTATAACGAAGAGCGTTTTTTTTTAAGTGTATATGAAAGCGAGGACTTTATTTATTATTTATTTTTATTGAAATACAGCTAATTTACAACGTTGTGTTAGTCTCTGGTGTACAGCATGGTGATATACACACACACACACACACACCACACAGACACTCTTTTTCAGATTCTTTTCCATTACAGTTTATTACAAGATATTGAATATAGTTCCCTTGCTATACAGTGGGTCCTTGTTAGTTATCTCTTTTATATATAGGAGTGTGTCTGTTAATCCCATACTCCTTATTTATCCCTCCCCTCTTTTCCCCTTTGGTAACCGTAAGTTTCTCTTCTATGCCTGTGGGTCTGTTTCTGTTTTGTAAATAAGTTCCTTTGTATCATGTTTTCAGATTCCACATATAAGTAATATCATATGATATTTGTTTTTTCTCTGTTTGACTTACTTCACTTAGTATGATAATCTCTAGGTCCATCCATGTTGCTGCAAATGGCATTATTTCATTTTTTTAAATGGCTGAGTAGTATTCCATTCTGTGTGTATATATGTATATATACACCACATCCTCTTTATCCATTCATCTGTTGATGGACATTTAGGTTGCTTCCATGTCTTGGCTATTGTAAATAGTGCTGCGCTGAACATAGGGGTGCATGTATCTTTTCAAATTATAGTTTTCTCCGGATATATGCCCAGGAGTGGGATTGCTGGATCCTATGGTAGGTCTATTTTCAGTGTTTTCAGGAACCTGCATAGTGTTCTTCACAGTGGCTGCACCAACTTACATTCTCACCAGCAGTGTCGGAGGGTTCCCTTTTCTCCACACCGTGAAAGCGAGGACTTTAGAGTCAGCGAAATACAGGTTCAAATCCCAGCCCCCAAGGGGGCCTCCCTGGTGGCGCAGTGGTTGAGAGTCCGCCTGCCGATGCAGGGGATGCGGGTTCGTGCCCCGGTCCGGGAGGATCCCATATGCCGCGGAGCGGCTGGGCCCGTGAGCCATGGCCGCTGAGCCTGCGCATCCGGAGCCTGTGCTCCGCAACGGGAGAGGCCACAACAGTGAGAGGCCCGCATACCGCAAAAAAAAAAAAAAAAAAAAAAAAAATCCCAGCCCCCAGCCCTGCTGTGTGACCTTAGGCAAATCACCTGACCTCTCTGGGCGGCAGTCTTCTCCCTGGTAAAATAGGACCGTGGCCCTCTTTCCTTGCCTTGTTGTTAGGAGAAATAAGTCCCTGGTGCATCAGTAGAGAGATGGCAGGGCAGCCCCCAGGGCAGTTCCTGGCCTGTCTGCCCACAGTGGTGCCAGCTCTGGGGTGGCTGGTCCTGTGCTGGTTACCTGCCCCCTCCCCCCACATCTCTGCGTGGTCCCTTTGCACAAGCTCAGTGCTCCCCGTGGGCCCTGAGCAATGCATACACATAACTCAGCTTCTTCCTGTCTGGGGCATGTCACCTCCCCTGACTTCCCACACGGTGGCCCTGACCGGTGCCCTGAGGCTCTGCCAGTCGCTGTGCAAGTCTTTCCTGGATGAGGCCGCGGGAGGGGCTCCTGTGTCCCAGCTCTGTGTGGAGCGGCCATCCAGGCACCGGTCAGATCCCTTGCACGCTCTTGGCTCCGTCTCTCTTGGGGGTTGCACTGCACTGAATAGTGTTCCCCCAAATGCACGTCCACCCAGGACCTCAGAATGTGACCTTATTTAGAAATAGGGTCTTTGCAGATGTCATTAGCTGAGCTGAGCCATCCTGGAGCAGGACAGGCTCTGGTCCAACGACGGGGGTCTTGTAAAAAGAGGAAGCAGACACACAGGGAAGAGGGCCACGTGACAGCAGGGGCGGAGACCGGAGGGATGTGGCTGTGAGCTACGCCTGGCCTGGCGTCCCTCGCTTCCTGCACATTTGGTGAAAAGCTTCAGCTCCATCCCTTATGTATGATTCCTCTCCCTCCCTCCTTCCCTCTGTCTCTTTCCAACTTCATTAACGTTTCATGCAGGTCATTCTCGTCACAACGGCAACAATAATAATACCTGCGGGGCAGCTCTGGGCCGTCCTGCTCCAAGCCCCACCCTCGTTCACTCATACACTCAGAAGCCAGAATAGGCTTTTTCTTACCAGATGCGGGATTTTTAAAAAGTTGGAGTTGGGAATCAGCAGGACAACACTAACTGGAGACGTGACATTTCACTTTAAAATGCAGCCTTTTCAGTGAGCGCACTGCGATGGTCAGTCTTCTGTGTCATCTCCGCCGGGCCCACCGTTTCATCCAGCACGAACCCGTGGGTTGCTGGCAAGGCACTGGGGGATGCGGTCGGCCTTGCAGCCAGTTGGCTTGAAGTAAAGGACCTGACCCTCAGTGACGTGGCGGGGTGGGAGGGGCGCGGGGCGTCATCCCTTCACCACTGGGAGATCCTAGGAGCAAAAGGGAGGTTTCCAGGAGCTTCAGCTTCTGCCTGAGTTTCCAGCCCGCCCTGTGGATTTCAGACTTGCCAGCCCCACATCACGTGAGCCAGTTCCTTAAACTAAATCTCCTCATATATTCAGTTGGTTCTGTTTCCCTGGAGCATCCACCTCTTGTAGGACTAGGAGAGGCTGCAAAGCCGTTTCAGGTTTCTGGGGCTCCGGAAGTATGAGTTCGGTGTTATAGGCAACGACCACCAGAGGGCAGCAGAGACCCGCTAATGGGGAATTCCCACGTGGAGGGCAGAGTGGGAGGTGACCCCAGGAAACGCACCAGAGGAAGCCCATGACTCCAGGCAAGATGGGAGAAGGAGCAGCGGATGGAGAGAAAGGGCAGTGGGTCATTCATGAACTTAAAGAACTTTAAAGAACGGAGACCACTTTCTAGTAGGGCCACACGGAGACATCTTGTGGCCAGAGAGAGAAAAGCCAAGAGACTGGCGAGAGGGGGGTGCAGGGGCTGGGTAGGGGGAGGGAGGAGGATGCAGGGGCTGGGTGGGGAGAGAGCCTCCCCCTCCTTCCCCCCTTCCCTCCCTCCCCTCCCCCTCCTTCCCCTCTCCCCTCCCCCTCCCCCTCCTTCCCCGCTCCCCTCCCCTCCCTCCCCCTCCTTCCCCTCTCCCCCTCCCCTCCTTCCCCTCTCCCCCTCCCCTCCCTCCCCTCTCCCCTCCCCTCCCTCCCTCCCCCTCCCCTCCCTCCTCCTCCCCTCCTCCCTCCCCCACCCCAGACCCCTTCACCACCCTTGGCTGCAGGGGCAAGCAGGTCTGTGTCTTAGAGAAAAGTGGCCTGAACCCCGTGCACACCCCACCCGAACCCCGTGCACACCCCACCCGCACCCCTGTTTAGTGCCCATGGCTTGCACTCTTTCTTTCCTATATGTATTTTTGCTGAACCACGTGAGAGCCCATTGCAGACATCCTGACCCTTTGCCCCCAGTCCAGCGTGCACCTCGAGAGCAAGTTCGTTGTGTTCTCCTGCGAGACCTCATGTGACCATCACACCCAGAAAACATGGATGCAGGGCCGGCATGCAGTACTGTCTCTGTGGTCGCATTTCCCCAACCGTCCCACTAAAGTCACTGGTGGCTGGTTTTTCCGCTGATTCGGGATGCGTTGCAATTCCTGCTGAGTCTGTTTAGTCTCCTTGAGTTGAAAATGGGCACCCCCCCCAGGCTTTTTCTTTTCAGGATGCTGACTTTCTGTTTGTAACAGAAATCATTTCTGTCCTACAGAAATAATACAAGAACTCCTTCACCCAGTTTCTCCAACTGTTAACATTTTACTGAGTTTGCCTTATCATTCTCCTCTCTCTCTCTCTCTCTCTCTCTCTCTCTCTCTCTCTCTCTCCCCCTCTCCCTCTCCCCCTCCCTCCCCCCCTCCCTCTTTTCTGAACCACTTGAGAGCGAGTTGCAGACCCGATGCCCCTTTAACCCAAACACCCAGTGTGCATTTCCTAAGAGCAGGACGAGCCTCTCACAGCCACAGACAAACTCAAAACCAGACGGTTCACACTGTTACACAGTCTTTCACTCTTTATCTAATCTACAGGCTTCATTCAGATTTCACACTTGTCCCTGTAATGTCATTTCAGTACATAAGCAAGCAGATAATTTTCTCCTGCTCCAGTGTCCAGTCCAGGGTCACCCGCTGTCCTTAGCTGGCACGATTCTGATGTCTTCGTGGATGGGGGGCCAGTTGCTTTGGGGGAACGTCGCTCCGTTGGGCTGGGCGCCGGGCAGGAGGACTCAGAGGTGGGTGGTCTTGTCCCATTTTATGAGACTGTCTTCCATAGCCAGCTCTGTTCCCTCCACCGTTCCCCATGTGATGTCACTGCCCGCTCTCGTCACTTGCCCCTCACCTGCTGGTGAACCCAGGATCTGGCTCAGTCATCCTCCGCCCCCCCCCCCACCAGGGGTTTGCCAAGTGTCTCCTCCACCCCTGGCCCTGGGCTGCTGTTGGGGACACCTCTCTACACAGACAGAAGGGTCCCTGACTCGTGGAGCTTGTGCCCAGGGGCCAAGTCCAGGCTCCTTCCTCCTAGCTGGGCCTCAGGGCAGGCCAGGACTCCCCTGAGCCTCAGTTTCCTCATCTGTGAAGTGGGGACAGTCATCTTCCACCCTCACAGGGTGACCTCAGGGAGGAAATGAGATGGTGCCAGGAAGGGACCCTTGGTGTCAGGCCACAGTAGCCCTGGGCAGCATGGGGGTGGCTGCCATTGCCCAGAGGGGCCCCATCCCCATGTGGGGTCTGACCACACCGAGCTCCGGGAGCTCTGCCCTCCCAGATCCAAGCCCGAACATTTTTAGTGCCACTCAAGATTGAATTAGCTTTGTTTTTGTTTTGTTTTTTCCTGGCTTCATTGGGTCTTTGTTGCCGCACGTGGGTTTTCTCTAGTTGCGGCGAGCGGGGGCTACTCTTGTTGTGGTGTGCGGGCTTCTCATTGCGGTGGCTCCTTTTGTTGTGGAGCACGGGCTCTAGGGCGCGTGGGCTCAGTAGTTGTGGCGCACGGGCTTAGTTGCTCCGCAGCGTGTGGGATCTTCCTGGACCAGGGCTTGAACCCGGATTCTTAATCACTACGTCACCAGGGAAGTCCCTGAATTAGCTTTTTTTTTAGCAGCCACATCACACCGAGCTGGCATTTCACAGGCTTCATGGAGCCAGCAGGCAGGTACATGAACTCAGCAAGGGGCACTCAGTTGGGGCTGCTGCAGACGCCAGAGTCAGCAGTGGCTTTGCAGCCCTGCCGGGCCCGGTGTTTCTTCTGACTCTTGAGTCCGGCTTGGGGGACATGCTGAGAGGCCCCAGGGAGACAGGGGTCGGGTAGGGCCCCCCGGTGGGTCCCGCTCGGTGAAAGCGTTGGGATGGTCCCAGGCCCGGAAATGGCTCTGTCCTAGATGGGCCTGCGCTGGGGGCATCAGGCCAGCCGGGGGGGATAAGGCTGGAGGGGGCGATGGGGAAGGTTCTCTGACCCTTCCTGGCCTCAAATTGGAAAAGAGCAGTGAAGAGCGAAGCAGAACGTCCAAGTTCACGTGACGGGCAGCGTCCGGGGTGCGGCTGGGGGTGTCTCGCCCTGCTTGCCCCTCACCCCCCCAGCTTCTGCTCCTACTCCGACTCCGAGCTCTGAAACGTGAGCTAATAAACGTGTTCTGTCTGGGGTCATTTGGTTACAGCCGCCCCAGGAAACTCCTTTTTAATTCCAAGCCTGGCCATTCATCTGCTCTCTGGGGCTGGCTGCAGAGGACACAGAGCTAGTGTGAACCCTGGGGGACCAGAGGACTCATGGGGGTCCACAAATCAAAGGAAACCCCAAATAATCATGGCTTTAAGAAGATGGAAATTGGGAATCCCTTGGTGGTCTAGTGGTTAGGACTCTGTGCTTTCACCGCCGAGGGCCTGGGTTCAATCCTTGGTCGGGGCACTAAGATCCCATAAGCTGTGCAGCATGGCCAAAAAAAAAAAAGAAAGAAGATGGAAACTTATTTTTCACTGCAGGGGGCTCTATGATGTCAGGGCCCAAGTTTCTCCTATCTTGTTCTTCCTATTCCTAGAGTCACCCCATGCTCCAAAATGGCTGCTGGAACTCTGGTCATTACATCTACCATCTAGCAAGCAAAAAGAAGGGAGGGGCAAAGAACAGCATGCCCCTTTCTTTACTTAAGTTGTACATCACTTTGCACTCACGTCCTGCTGGCTAGAACTTAGTCACACAGCCACACCTAGCTGCAAGGGAGGCTAGGAACTGTAGTCTAGGCTGCAGGGCCCCACTTCTGGCAGGGCCCATAGCTACCAGCTTCGCATGGACTCAGTATGCACTCACAGCCACCAAAGCCCCAGCCTTTCCCAACAGGACACCAACGTCAGGGATCTGGGGAACTTGGCAAACACCCCACCCTGTGTTCCAAGAACTCGGGGCTCATGTGCTGAGCAAGCACCAGGGACAGGCCTGGTGTCCCATCTTTCTCCAGGCCAGCGGTGGCCTTGGGTTCCCCAGGCTCAAGATCTTGTTTGTGGCGTGCCTCACTGCCTGTCTGCAGTCTTGACCAAACAATTAGAAAGGGCTCTCAGATTTCTTCAAATGAGTGGAAGAAAAGAACCAAAACCAAAATATGTTTCCCTTGGAAAACTCAGGGGTGATTTTGAAACCCAGTGATGCAGAATGTCGGGAAGGGGTTGGAGTGATTGCTCTCTGGGTCCACTGAACAGAGAAAACTCCAGAAGCACTCCTGGGAGAGTGCCCTAAAGGATGGGGAGAGGGATCTGGGGAGGAGGGCTCAGCAGTCATAGGATCAAGTCCACCTTGGCTGCTGGGTGCCATGTGACCTGGGCAGTCACTTCCCCTCTCTGGATCTCATGTTCCTATCTGTATAATGAGAGGATGGGATCAAGAGTCCCCCCATCTCTGTTGCCCTGGGGATCAGTTCCACATCCCAGGGCACCCTGCACTCTGACCCGGTATAGCTTTCTGAAAAACCCTCAGCCCACAGCTCAGCGCTGCCCCAGGAACCCGTGGTTCCTGGGAGCCCGGCCCCAGCTCCACGTGAAGGGGCCTCTCTCCTCTATTCTTTCTCATCTGCTGGACTCCTGGCAGCACAAACGTTTCCAGAACAGGAAAGCCTTGTTCCCTCCTAGGCAAAGAGAAGACAATTTAGGAGCAATTAGCAGTTCCCCGGGAGAAGAGAGAAAGGGAAGGACGATGGGAAAAGAAAACCCTAAGATGCATCTTATTCATATTTTTTACAAAGCTTTTTTCCCCCTAATTTTAGAAAATCCAGAAACACAGGTAGAAAGTACGGAGGGAAAAGCTGATAACCCACATCCAGAAATATCCCTTAGTTGCATTGGGGTACGTTTCCTTACAATCTCTTTAGTAAATAACTTATATGAGTTCATAATTTCTACATATCACAGGTCTGCCCCTGTTGTTTCTTATAAACTCTGCATGGGTATAATTTTTGTTATTTTTTCCAGCTTTTTATTAAGAAAGATTTCAAATATACAGAGCAGTGGGAAAAAAATAGGACAACATAGTTTGTGTCCCCACCATCTAGATTCGAATACTGTTAATGTTTGCTAGTCTGTGACCTTGTTTTAATGGCTATATAATATTCCATGACAGTAGGTGTACTTGAACTCAGTCAGTTACTGAACAAATATTTATTAAGTGGCTACTCTGTGCCCAGCGATCTCCTAGGCACTGAGGCCACGTCAGGGAAGCGTAGGCCTGCATTTCCTGAGTGGACATTCAGTGCGGAACGAAGCCAGACCAGGGAGCCAATAGCCAGCAGGTGAAGTGGAATTTCTAACATGCAACTCAGCCTTCCTGGGAGCTCAGGGCACCCTTGAGACGGGGAAAGTTCTCTATGGGGACTTTTGGGTTTTGTGTGTGTGTGTGTTTTTAATTTTATTGGGGTAGAGTTGATTTACAATGGCATGTTAGTTTCAGGTGTACAACATAGTGATTCAGTTATACATATACACATATTCTTCTTTTTCAGATTCTTTTCCCATATAGGTCATTACAGAATACTGAGTAGTGTTCCCTGTGCTCTACAGTAGGTCCTGGTTGGTTATCTCTTTTATATATTCTACAGGGACTTTGGCCATCAGTCTGGGGCCCACTTCCTCAGTACGATAGAGTCATCAGGGCATCCCCCAGCCAGTGGGAAACCAGTGCCAAGTGGCCCCTGACTTTTTTCAGCCACGTCTCCACAACAGCCACCGGCTGTGGGTAGATGCCACCGCAGCAGGGCCCAGCCCAGGGGTCCCCAAAGGCTGACCACATGCCACAGCAGCCCTGCTTAAGCATTTGCACAGTCCAAAGCAAACAGACAGGAAGGAACATGGGAGACGCAAAAGTGTACTCACAAAGTGGGGCTGATCCCATTAAAACAAAATTCCGAGATCGTTGATTTCCTTTGCTTTCGGGGCTAACGTGTCTCTTGCGTGGTGCAAAATGGCAGTGGTTGTAAGTGGTACTTTAGAAGTTGTCCTTTCTTGGCCATACAAAGAGTTGGCAACCCTCTGTCAGTTCCCAAAACTGGGGAAAAAGAAGAATTACTAAACCTATGACGTCTAAGAGCTGGGGGCTGCCATTGGGTCCGTGTCACACACTCGCAGAGGGTGGGAGTGGCCAAGGCATTGTGACCCTTTCCTGCTTTCTGATCTACAACTTGAATTTCTTTTTTTTTTCTTTTTTTTTTCTGTACGCGGGCCTCTCACTGCTGTGGCCTCTCCCGTTGCGGAGCACAGGCTCCGGACGCGCAGGCTCCGCGGCCATGGCTCGCGGGCCCAGCCGCTCCGCGGCATGTGGGATCTTCCAGGATCGGGGCACGAACCCGTGTCCCCTGCATCGGCAGGCGGACTCTCAACCACTGCGCCACCAGGGAAGCCCCCTTTTTTTTTTCTTAATTTATTTTGTTGAAGTGTAGTTGATTTACAATGTTGTGTTAATTTATACTGTACGATACAGTGGTTCAGTTATACATATATCTACATTCTTTTTCATATTTTTTTCCATTAGGTTTATCACAGGCTATCATATATAGTTCCATGTGCTATACAGTAGGACCTCATAGTTTATCCATTCTATGTATAGTAGTTTGCATCGCTAACCCCAAACTCCGACTCCCTCCCTCCCCCACCCCCCTCCCCCTTGGCAACCACAAGTCTGTTCTCTATGTCTGTGAGTCTGTTTCTGTTTCGTAGAGAAATTCTTTTGTGCCATATTTGAGATTCCACAGATAAGTGATATCATATGGTATTTGTGTTTCTCTGTCTGACTTACTTCTCTCAGTATGATAATCTCCAGGTCCATCCATGTTGCTGCAGATGGCATTCTTTCACTCTTTTTTATGGCTGAGTAATATTCCATTGTATATGTGTACCACATCTTCTTTATCCATTCATCCGTCGATGGACATTTAGGTTATTTCCATGTCTTGGCTATTGTGAATAGTGTGCAGCTTGAATTTCTTACCGTCCAGCCTGTCCCAGTGTCCACGGGCCCCAGGCCTCGAGGGGGAGGGGCATTCTCACCTGGGAGATAGGTGAGCCACCTCTGTCAGTGAGAGAGGGGGTAAAGGATGCTCGTGGCTTCCAGGGATACAGTTCTCTGGTACGTGTGGCAGGGACACCTTTATGCCAGCCCTCCAAACGAGGAAACTGAGGCACGGAAGGGTTTGCGTCCTGTGCCCGAGGAGATCACAGCCGGGCGCCAAAGCCTGTGCCTCCCCTCCACAAGGGATCCCAATTTCACCAATCAGGAAAATTCAAAAATAATAATCTGGGGGGAACAAATGCAGGTAAGACACCTTTTTATTTGGCCCAGACAAACACTTTTCAAAAGCCCAAAAAACTGAGGTTCCCCTATCACAGCATTTTATTCAAGGAACGAATACTGTAACGCACACACACACGCGCGTGACCTCAGAGGAGGTGCCAGCTGCCCCCTCACGCTGACGTCTTCTAAATGCTCAGGGTCTCTATTTTGCTCCTCTTTTTTGAGCTCCCGGTGGCCAAACTGCTTGATTCAAATCCCAGCTCCTCCGCCTGCCAGTCTTGAGACTGTGGCCCAGGTCTGACCTGCCTGGGGCCTCATTTTCCTCATCTGTAAAATGGGGACAGTAAGACAGCCCTTCGACAGGCTTTCACGTGGGGTGAGTGCCCGGAAGTGATGGTCACTTTTGTCCCCGGTCCTGAAGCAGGGACCTGGCTGGGCTCAGGACAGGGAGGACGGGGGGAGTGTGAGCGAGGAAAGTGGGAGGATGGCCAAGGTCAACTCTACTGACTTCCGGCTCCACCAAGGCATCCGAGCCGCCTCTGTCCAAGGCACCGAAGGGTGGCCTCCCCTCGGGCTCCCCGATTCCACAGGCACAATTCAGCGTCTCCCTCGGGCTCTGCAGAACTTTTTCCTCTAAACAATAAGTGCTGAGCTCCTGTGCTTCCTCCCCTACAAGGGCGGCATCGCACATCCGCTGCGTTTGGCCGGGATGGACGCCGCGGAGGCCAAGGCATGGGGGATGGGCTCCGTCCAGGAGCAGAACTGCAGACTCGGAGGGGTGGGGGTGTGTGTGTGTGGCCCGAGACCAGGTCCCTCCCAGGACAGTCACTCGGAGGACGCCGTCCAACCCGGCGGGGCCTTCAGTGACGACATGATATCGGAGGAGAACTTGATGAGAATGTGGAAATTTCCACAGAATGCGAGTTTGGGTCTGGTTCCTTGGGCTTCTGAATGATCAGAGGTCTTTAGAACTCAGAGCGCAGTATGCGGTCAGGATCTGTGTTCCCATGTGGCTGCTTAGGATGGTCATAAAGCCATCCATTCATTCAACAAGATTGTGATCGAGCAGCTGCTCTGGACTGCGCCCTGGAGGACCACAGTAGACGGGACAGGTGTGCACCCTGAGTTCCTGGAGTCTCAGTCCAGAGGGAGCCCCCATTTATTTATTTTTTAAATGTTTACAGGGGCCCAACATTTTTTTTTTTGTCTGTGCCGGGTCTTAGTTGCAGCACGTGGGATCTTTAGTTACAGCACGTATACGGGATCTAGTTCCCTGATCAGGGATCGAACCCGGGCCCCCTGCATTGGGAGCCCGGAGTCTTACCCAATGGACCACCAGGGAAGTCCCGAGGGAGCCCCCATTTAAACAAGAGCTTGGCAGTTCCGTGGGTGGTAAAGTCTGTGTTCAGAAGATCTGGTGGACGAGCAAGGTGAGAGCAGAGAGAAGCCACATCACCCCCACTGGGACGGCTACAATCAGAAAGACGGACAGTCACAAGTGTTGGCGAGGGTGCAGAGAAATCAGAACCAGCATGCACTGCTGCTGGGACTGGAAACCGGTGCAGCTGCTTGGGAAGACAGCCTGGCAGCCCCTCCAAAGGTTCAACATAGAGTGACCACGTGACTCGGGCATTCCACTCCTAGGTATCTACCCAAGACAAACGGAAACGCCCACACACACAAAAGTGTCCACAACTGTTCACAGCAGCGCTCTTCACAATAGCCTCAAAGTGGAAACGACCCAAATATCCACCAGTGGATGAATGAATAAACAAAATGTGGTCTGTCCGTGCACTGGGATGTTATTCAGCCATAAAAAGGAATGAAGCACAGGCTGGGACATGGACGAACCTTGAAAACATCCTACTATGTGAAAAAAGCCAGTTACAGAAGACCCACGTATTGTGTGACTCCACTTGTACGAAGTGTCAAGAATAGGAAAATTCACAGAGACAGAAAGTAGATTAGTGTTTGCCAGAGCTGGGGGGTAGGGAGAATGGGGGTGGACACTAAAGGATATAGGGTTTCTTTGCGGGGTGGTGAAAATGTTCTGAAATTACATAGTGCTGATGGTTATATGCCCTTGTGAATACGTTTTTAAAAAGACTGCTGAATTGTACACTTTGAAATTGTGAATTTTATAGTATATGAATTATAGCTCAACATTAAAAAAAGCAAAGAGGGCTTCCCTGGTGGCGCAGTGGTTGAGAGTCTGCCTGCTGATGCAGGGGACACGGGTTCGTGCCTCGGTCCAGGAAGATCCCACATGCTGCGGAGCGGCCGGGTCCGTGAGCCATGGCCCCTGAGCCTGCGCGTCCGGAGCCTGTGCTCCGCAACGGGAGAGGCCACATCAGTGAGAGGCCCGCGTACCGCAAAAAAAAAAAAGAAAAAAAAAGAGAGAAGGGCCGGGAAATGGGCGCTTTCAATCTTTTAAGGATCTCTCCACACACAAGTCCTGGAAAGTGTATAAAATATTCATTCCTTTTAAACTTTCCAGGCTTTCACAAGCCAGAGAGCTGTGGCCTGTTCTTCATGATCTTCTTGCTAGGGGTTATTTCTGTGGCCTGGGCTGTCCTGGGAAGGTGCTAGCACATTTTGAGCACAGTAAGGGCTCAGAAAATGCAGGCATGTCAGAAGCCACAGGGATGTCTGAGCCAGTCACCTCTTTGCTTTACTTCGGAGGTCTAAATTCCATTCAGACCCTTCTGTCCTTCAGAGCCAGCCCTTGTTGGACCCTCTCCACTTAAATGTACATATAGCCTTCTAATGAAAGGGAACAGAGTGGGTACTGCCAGGTCCTGTGGGGCAGGTTGTTCACTGTGCAAGCAGCATTCATTGAACATTTGCGATATACCAGAAACCGTACTGAGCTCATTTTCTACGATGAACTTTGTTTAATCTTCACATTCACCCTTGGGTGAGAGTTGTTACCCTCAGTTTATGAAGGCAGGAGCCTTGGGAAATTTTATGATTCCCCCTAATTCCCGCTCCTTTCACAGCTGTGCTGGGAGGGATGCAGCTCCAGCAGGAGCCTTCCTGCAAAGCAGGCCCTGCCTGACCACTGGGAGGAGCCGGAGTTCTCCACCACCCCAGGCCTCTCCACGCCTAGAGCTGGCCTTCGCTGGAGGAAGTGCAGTGGTTAGACGCTCGCACAAGGGGTCACAGGACCTGGGTCCAACCTAGCTGGCTCTGTTCTCATGCAAGTTGTTTTATCTCTCTGCTTCACAATCCTATGCTGGTTGTGTTTCCCCATCAGTCCATGAGGGCAGGGGCCCAGCCGTCCCACTCATAGCAGTACCCAGTGCCTGGTGCATTCCTTGGCACGTAGTAAGCATGTAATTAATATTTTTTTGAACAAATGAATGAATGAATGAATGAATGTGTCCTACTCAGTGCTGGGGGCTAGGCTGAGACTGCAGGATGGGCCCCTGGAAGTCACCAGACCCCTGGTACAAGAGGCCACAGCCCCCGGGTGCCCCATCCTGGCAGAGGTCAGAGTCTCCATGGGTGGTCCTACCCTGGGGTGTGATCAGAACAAAGCCCAGAAAACACAGCTGTAGGGCCCCCACGTGGTGGGGGGAGGGGGGGAGTCCTGGCCTCTCCTGTTTAGCGGCCTTGCCTGCACGGTGACCTTCCCCACCTGGCCCCGTCCATCTCGCAGGCTGCCCGGGCCACCAGGAAGCCTTTCGCATGGAGAGGGGACCTTCTCCATCTGCAGGGCCTCCCGGGACTTGCATCTCCAGCTCTACAGTTACATTCCATTCACAAAAAACAATCTAGATCTTAAGACGTAGGAGCGCATTAAAAGGAGAGAAGCGAGGTGGAAAAATGTGGTCAGGGAGCCAGCGAGCTGGGATTGGGGCACAGGAAGTGGCTGCTCCGCCCCCTTTCCACCCACCCACACACATGCCAGCTGGGGAGCCTTTCCATCTGCTGTGTGGGCTGCCCGAGCTGTGGAGATGGGGGGAGTGGCCCGAGAGGCAAAGAGTTTCAGAGGTGGAGGCCCCCTCACCCCTCCGCCAACCGTTCCAGTCTTCCCTCTCACCCGGGGCCGCCGGGGACTGTCGGGCAGGTCGTTCATTCTGCGCAAAGACCTGGCTCCGTCCAGCAAGCTGCGTGCCCTGGCGTGGGGTTCTGTGGCCCAGCGGAGCATCTCTTCCTCACACACACAAAGGCACCACCTGGGCTAGTGGTCCTGGCTCCTGTATCTTTACTTCTAAGACGCTTAAAACAGAACTTTGCTAAGTGTGACTCCGCTTCCACCCCCGCCCCTCGAACTCTGAGACTCTCCATGGTTCCCACTGACCTACAGGATAAAAATTAGGATAATAATAACATAGCGCTCACACTTCCTAATCATTTACTATATGCCCAGACTGTGCTAAGGGATTTTCTGTGCAATGCCTATTCCCCCATCACGTGCAATCTTTATATTACCAAGCATAACACATATATAGAAAACTGCACAAAACATCTACGTACTGTCTAACAAACTATAAACACATTTAACCTTCACGGCAGCACCGCGATGGGGTCATTATTACCATCCCATTTTCCAGAGGAGGAGACTGAGATGCAGAGTGTAAGTTGCAGGCCTGCGATCACACAATGAATGGCAGAGGCAGGATTAAACTCAGGCCTCTGGCTGCATCAACCCACGGGGATCCTGTGCTGGCTTGGCTCACGGAATCCTCACAACCCCCTGCCAGGGGCTTCTCTCCTTGTGCCCATTTTCCAGATGGGACAGTGAGATCAGAGGGCTCAGTCACTTCCTTGTCCAGGGCTCGAGGCCCAGCATGGAGGATACCAGATCACACCACCACACTGTGCCTCTGTGCACAGTAGGTGCTGGATAAAGGCCCATGTGAGTGATGGTTGGGTGCAGTAATGTGCACCAGTGCCCAGTCCCTCTCCAGGAAGTTTTGCGAGAGGCAGAGGGGGTCCGCATTCCCTGGGAGGCCGGGTCAGACATGGAGTCTGATGTGGGGGCCTTTACCCCTTAAGTTGCTCCCCTCTCCCCGACTTTCCTCTTGCCCAGAAGAGGCTTGTTTCAGGACGGAGTCCCAAGGTTGCTGGCCTTTGCCTCCCATTAGCCCCTGTGGAGTAGGCTCCCCGCCTGTACCTCTTCTTGCCCCAGTGTGCTTTGCACACAGTAGGGCCTAAATGGACTGAATTCCAAACAGCAGGGTCATCTCTGCCACTGAGAGAGCCTGTGTTCACACCCCACCCCTGGCCTTGCCACCTTGAGAAAACGACTTGGCTGCTCTGGCCCTCAGTTTCCTCACCTGCAAAATGGGATGAACACCTTGCCCTAGGTTTGTTGTGCGGCTTACACCACTTACTCTGTGCAGCGTGCCTGGGAGGGTGTTGGTACCTGTGGCGACAGCTCTGTCCCCATCGTCACGTGGCAGCACACACAGATCTGGTGGCTTAAACAAAATCAGGGGCTAGGGGCTTCCCTGGTGGTGCAGTGGTTAAGAATCCGCCTGCCAATGCAGGGGACACAGGTTCGAGCCCTGGTCCAGGAGGATCCCACATGCCGCGGAGCAACTAAGCCCGTGTGCCACAACTACTGAGCCTGCGCTCTAGAGCCCACGAGCCACAACTACTGAAGCCCACGCGCCTAGAGCCCGGGGCCTGCAATGAGAGAAGCCACCGCAATGAGAAGCCTGTGCACTGCAATGAAGAGTAGCCCCCGCTCGCTGCAACTAGAGAAAGCCTGCACGCAGCAACGAAGACCCAATGCAGCCATAAATAAATAGATAGATAGATAGATAAATAAATAAATAAATCTATTTTAAAAAGAACCTGCTGTATAAAAATAAAAATAAAATTCAAAAAAATAATTAAAAAATAAAAAAAAACGGGGGCTGTTCTTCACCATGAATCCTCATCCACATGGCCCCAGAAGCCTTATTCCTGTTAGGGGATTTTTTTTTTCTTCCTGTTGCATCTGTCAGTATCATAAATACTTGCAAGGGGAAGAAAAAAAATTCCCCCAGACTTTACGTCAACACAAACAGCCCTAATTGGTCCTGGAGCCTCATAATTCTCAGATTGTCTTGACCATGTGTATCTAGGAAATTCACAGCAGCAAAGGTGAAGGGTGTTTTCATTCGTAAATTGAAGTGGAGGCTTTGTCTTCCACTGAAATTTGGCTCCAGCTTCTCGCCTTGGGGCACTTTTTCTGTGTGTGTGCAGAAATCTGACTTATCCCTTTCTTAGGGGAAAGGAGAAAATGCATGAATATTTAATTATTCTGCTGCCAGGAGGGGAGGGCTGGGAGCTAAATGGATGCAGAGGTGGATTTTTCTTTTCAAAGGCCACGGCAGGATCCGACCTGGCCCTTCAGATTTCCCCCGTCCTCCCGCCCTGTGTCATGTTGGGGGACACAGCTGTCATGTTCCTGCTACCCCGGCCTCTCTAGTTTTGGAAAGGATCAGCCGTAGGCGTGTTTGGGTCATTTCCGGTCGGTTCTTCTGGGCTCCTTGGCATATTTTGTTTGGCTTGCAACAAACATAGGCGAAGGGGGTGGGGAAAGGGGCGGTAAGGTCCAAGCACATCTTTGGCCGAAGAACTGCTGGCCAACAGGGAAGGGGAACCTGTGGCTGATGAGGCTAGAACATTCTGCAGTGTGAAAGCCAAAAAATTCCAAAAGAAACATTCTGTAGTTTCCAGCCTGTAAGGGGAGGAAGAGGATTTCCTCTTTGGGCGGCTTCTGGGGGCTCTGGGGAGGGCCCCCATCAGTGGCGGCCCCTCTGGCGGCCAGCACGGAGGGGCGGCGGCGGGGGCGGGGGACAGGAAACAGGTTTGGGAGTCTGGGCAGGACCAAATTTGGAGAAACTCAGGGGCAAGCATTTCAGCCCAGGCAGGAATAGGACTCGCTGTAAAGGCACAGCACTCTCCCCCAACGGTGGTCCTGGGGAGAGCTGCCTCTGCTGCTTGGGGGAGGGGGGTGTAAACTGAGGCACCAACGTACCTTCACTTTGCAGAGAAAGTTTAAACGAGGACTGCATGTCGGGGGAGAATGACCACAGGTACCGCTGGCTGAGCACCTACTGTGTACCGCAGGCTTCCCTGCATCCTCAGCACACATCCCCGCAACGGACGGGCCATTAGGTCCATAAGACAGATGTGGAAACTGTGGCTCAGAGAGGCAGATGGGCTGACCCCGGCTCCTTAGAAAGAACCATCTCTTCCCCAGTAGATGATCTTAAGTTGTACTATTCTCTGTTTAACAACAGGATGCCACATGTAAAGGCATTCTCTATAAACTGTTGAACATAAACTAATGAAGAATTCAAATTTTTCATAACCATCAGGAATAATTAAGGCAATTGTGTTAGGCCAGTTTTGTCATAGCGGGTCCCTTTCCCACCATCTGACAGAAAATGGGCATAATTGATGCACAAATAGCCCACCTCTCACGTCAATAAATCTGTCATAAAAATTCAAAAATGTTTTTAAATGATAAAGATGTTCACAGTGTGAACAGCATCCCCTTGGATATGGCACCTTGTGCAGTGCACAACCTAAACAACCGAACACAGCAGCCCTGATGAGTGAGCAGATTTGAACCTGGGGCTGTCTTTCCAGAGCCTGGGTACTGCCAGGCTCCTCCCTTGGCTTAGCTGGCTTGCGATTTGGCCCCATCCCAGCTTCTAACTGCGAATGACAAAGAGCACTTGATGAATCAGAAAGGAAGGAAGAGAGGTGTAAGGATTAGATCCAGCTTTTATCACTGAGTCCTAGCACAGGGCCTGGCGTGCAGTGGGCTCCTTAAGGCAGCCTGAATGAATGATTGTGTGAATGAAAGCTAAGTCCACTCCTCTCCCCACCCCCTTGTCTGCGTCCCACAGGGCACTGAGCTCAGGGGTGGTGGCAGATGGAGGGGCTACAATCTGAAACCCCACTGAGCCGAGGGAAGAGAGCCAGTTCCCACAGGCCCCGGGACACAGTGAGCCGTGTGAAAGCCGCCGGCCAGAGCCTCTTGTAATCAGGGACAATGCTTGGCCCTCATTCCCGAAGGACATCCCGGGGTCTCCGGAGGCTGGACCGGTCCTGCCAAGTGCTCTGGCCTTCTGCCCGCCCAGCGCCGCCTGGTGAGGGTGGGGCCCACCTGGCGACTCCTTCCTTCCAGCTGCTGGCTCCGGGGGTTCCGGCCACGCTTTCCTGTGGCCGCCCCTTCTCTTCCCGGCCCCCACCCCGCTGGCCTTGCTGCTCCAGTTTCTGCCTGCCACCAGCCCCGGCCTTTCTGGGCTGTCCCCCTGGCTCTGGCTGTGTGCAGCTGACTCTGTGTCATGCTCGCTGACGGTGGGTCTGGAGACAGCGGTGCTCACCTGTGTCATGGGACCGTGTGGATGCCCTCCACACTCGCTCCCTCAGGCCTCGCGCGGCGGTCCTTGGATAGGCTGGGGTCATTATCCCAACCTCACAGGTGGGGAAACTGAGGCTCTGAGAGCTTGAGGGACTTGACAAGGCCACACTGAGTTTATCAGAGGCAGTCAAGGTTTGAGCCCAAGCACGTCTGCCTCCAAATTGGGAGTGTCTAACCCTTCTGCCGACCTGCCCTGCACACCCCAGGACTTCAGCCCGTGCACCCAGGCTGCGTCTGGGATTCTCACCCCTGGTGGAGATGCCCAGGACTGTGCTGGAAGCAGAGAGAACATTCCCCTCGCCCCGTCCCCACCAGTTCCTGGCTCCAGTGACATCCAACAGAACACCCTGAATGGGCCAGGAAGTTGGATGCACTTTGCCCAAACAGTGTTCTTATGGGGGAGACCAGAAGCGGTTGTGTTGCTTCCTTCTGAAGTTTCTCCAGGATAGACCCCGGTGTGTGTGTGTGCGCGCGTGTGTGTGTGTGTGTGTTTGTGTTTTACCACCTTCACCTGGAGGACCGATGTCTCCTCAGAGCCTGGCTGTCAGAGCGAGGAGGGGGCGGACAGTGGGAGGGGTTGGAAGGAGAAGAGAGGGGAAGGCAGGCAGGGACCACGCTCAAGCCACAAGGCCGGGTTGGGGGGGTTATGAGAGAGAAGGCATGGCTCCACCGGTGGGGGTCCCCAGGGCATGGGGACCGTGTCTGCCCCCCCAGATCCCCAGGGAAGCCCTGTCAGTGGGAGCCACTGTGCTGCGGAGGAGAGAGCCCTGGCCCGGGGTGGGCAGGAGAGCCTCAGTGCTGACACTTGCTAACAGTTGCGTTCCTGGGTGGATATACTGCCACTCTGACCCTCAGTCTCTTCATCTGGAAAGTGAGCAAAACAGTTCCTACCTCGTGGGTGGTTGTGAGGAGTAGATAAGCTAGCAAGATGAAATTAGCGGGCTCCTCAGTGCTCATACACATTAGGAAAAAAAGGAAGAAGCCTTGGGCCATCCCAAAAGGTCAGTTTGAGGGCTGAGGGAAAGAATTCTCCATTTCCTCCAGGGCCTGCCCTCGGTTTGGCCCCACTTCCTGTCCCAATCTGGCCAATCAGGCCTGCCCAGATTTAACCCCTCCCCTGCCCAAAGTCACCTCAGCCACTTGGCCAGGGCCTGACCTGGCCCATTTGGTTTAATTGGCCTCAGCCTGCATTTTAAGGCAAAAGTAGACCTCTCCGGGTACCATCCAGGACGGTCTCCCCGCCCTGCACAGCTGCAGCACCCCCGATCCTTCCAGTCGCTCCGATTTCCTGGTGCTCTAGGGCCCAAGGTCAGTGGGTCATGCAGCTCACCTCCTCTCCCTGCAAGTCTGGGCCCCATTTCCTTGTCCATGGAGCAGCTCAGGCTACCTGAACATCCTTCCAGCTCCACCTCCCACAAGGTCCTCACTCAGGATGACACTTACCTCCACCTCTGCCATCTTCCTAGAAAAGTCTCAGCGAAGGGCTTTGATTGGTCCTGGTTAGGTCACATGCCCATCCTAGCACCAATCACAGTGGCTAGGAGAATGGGAAACTGTGATTGGCCCGGACTGGGTCACATGTTCCCCCCTGTTGCAGAGGGACAAGAGCAAAATACTGTGATTGGCACCTGCCCCCAGAACCTCAGGGTTGGGGCGGGAGAAGCCACTCCCCCAAGTCAGGGGCGCAGTTGTGCAGTTCTGTGGGGAAAGCCCAAATGCCAGATGTCCACACTTAGGCGAAGTCCAAGGTGGGGTGAAGCAGGGTGGGATGGAGCTAAGTAGGCGGGGCCAGCAAGGGGAATGCATGGAGACCCCCAACCCCTTCTGCCACGTGTCCAAGGAGAAGGGGTGCAGTGACACCCCCTGTGCAGTCTCTGTGCGGCTGTCGCGGTGCCTCAGGCCTCCCTTCCCTGCCGCCGGAGCACACGTTGCAAACATCTGCCCTGCTGGCTGCTGGGGGTCGCCCTCCTGGAGTTTCCTGCTGCTGACAGGAACCGTTTGCCTTTTTATTACCCTCAGCGCACATCTGGGAACACTCTCGCATCAGTCCAGCCGAGCCAGTGGGCTGAAGAGCTGACTCCCAGGCCAAGCTCATGGGGGCAGGGTGGGGAGCGGTGGCGACAGCCTGGGTCTGGGAAGCGCCTCCCTCCCCCGCCCCTCCCACGAAGCTGCCGCATGTGACCGGCCTCCTGGGCCGATTCCACAGAGAGGTTGTGTAACCAGCCTTGTCCAGGAGGGAGGGGACAGCCTGGGCCCAGGGTGGGGTCCCACCAGCAAGCCTGGCCTGCCAAGTCCAGAAAGGGGCCCCTGGGGCGGCTTCGGGACTGGGTGGTGGGGTTTCTCTGATTAGGGGTTGAGGTGTTCATTCTCCCCCGGCATTTTTTTCTTTTTTTTTTTCCCCTCTTTGCTTTTCTTCCTTAAACTTTCCTTCTTTCTTTCTTTCCTTCCTTCCTTCTTTCTTTCTTTTTCTTTCTTTCTTTCCTTCCTTTCTTTCCTTCCTTCCTTTCTTTCTTTTTTCTTTCTTTCTTTCTTTTTCTTTCTTTCCTTCCTTCCTTCCTTCCTTTCCTTCCTTTCTTTCTTTCTTTTTCTTTCTTTCCTTCCTTCCTTCCTTCCTTTCCTTCCTTTCTTTCTTTCTCTTTCTTTCTTTTCTTTCCTTCCTTCCTTCCTTCCTTTCTTTCTTCCTCCCTCCCTCCCTTCCTCTCTTTCTTTCTTTCTTTTCTCCTTCATTTTCCCTCCTCTCTCCTCCCCTTGAAATGACTTTTGAATCTTCCCACTCAAAGAGCACATCTTTAAGAACCGCCTTTGAAACAGCAGGAAGCAAGGCCCTGAACAAATAACATTAGTTTAGACAAACCTAGTCTTTCTGCTTAAAGATAACGGGGTCAGAGGAGGAGCTGGTTGTGCCCTTGCCTGCCCCTCTCCATCATGTGCTGTGCCCCCTTCCCCTTCAGCCTTTAAAGGAGAGAAATGACCCTTCAGCCTCCAGCCGCAGGCCCAGAGATTTCCTGGTGTCCGTGGGTTGCAGACGCTTGCTTCTGAGGTGAACACAGGTATAGAAAGGGCTGCATAGACCTCGGCAGAGCCGTGAACTAGACCGAGGTGCTAAGGAGCCCTTCCAGCTGCAGCCACAAACCCACCAGCCTGGCTGGCTGGGCATCAGGCAGCCCCTTGCTTACCTGGCCCTGTGTCCATCCATCTATCCATCCATCCGTCCGTGTGTCTGTCTGTGGCTCCCTCCAACAGCCACCTCTCAAACCCCCACCAACATTACGCCGTTTTAAAAATTTATTATGACATGTTTATTTTGTTTGAAAGTGTCAACTCTTCCCAAATGAAAAACTTCACCGGGGGAGGCTGGGTGGCCTTAGGGGGGCAGGGGCCAGAGGATGCTAGTCCCTGGTCTCCTCAAAGCTCAGAGAAGCCCTGAAGGGTCGCTAAGGCTCTCACCAGCTCCAAGGCTTGGCCAGGAACGTTCACTGTGTCCCTTTTATTGTTCATTCGTTTCATGAATATTGACCAAGTCCTCCTGGGTGTCAAGGCATGTGCCAGGTATCTGCATTATTAGAGTGTGCAAGACAGAATATCCCTGCCTCTTTCATTTTAGTGAAATGTTGGAAATAAGACAAAGCCAAGTAAGTAAACGCAAATAATTACAATTAGGAAGGTGGACCTATAGAGGCACCGAAACCCATGGGTCCCTGGTTGACCTGCTTCAGAGCGGCGGCTCCTTCAACCTGGGCTGGGCAGGAAGAGAGGGTCCAGTCTTGTGAGGAGTGGGAGGAATGGTCCAGGCAGTGGGAACAGCACATGCAAAGGCCCTGGGGCAGGAACAGCTTGGTGGCTTCTAGGATCTGAATGGAAGCCGGCAGGGCTTGAACAGAGGGAGAAGGAAGGGGAGAGGGACAAGAGGATGTTGGGGGGACGGGGCCTGATAACTGGGCCACTGTGAGCTGAGGCCAAGACTTTGGGCTTTGTTCTAAGAGCAGGAAGGAAGTCACTCCATGGGCTTAAGCAGGGGAGCATTGTGATCTGGCTTACCTTTTAGGAAGGGAAGACCACTTACCAGGTGGAAGAAAGCATGAGGACAGGCAGAGAGTGGAGAGAGCGGGGGGTGGGGGGGAGTCAAATGTAATCATTTGAGCAGAGGTGATGGTGCCCTGGAGATGGAGAACAACAGGGTAAACCTGGGGAAGTCAGAGGGTCCCCACCCTGTAAGGGCCTAGTTAGTGAGGGGACCAATTTAACAATCACTTACAAAACAGAGTAAGAAACATAAAATATAGAGGCAGCTCTGAGGGCTGCAGGAGTTGTTCATGATGGGCATCCAGACCCATCTGGGAACAATCAGGAGGGCTTCCTGGAGGAGGAGACGTTTCAGCTGAAAATGGAAGGATGAGTAACAGCTAGGAGAAAGGGGGTTGGGGCAGCAGGAGAGCGCTGTTCCAGGCAGTGGGAGCACCCTGTGCAAAGGGCTAGAGATAAGAGGAAGCTTGCAGGTTTGGGGACTCCAGCAGGTCAATGTTCTCAGGTGAGGAGGTGAGGCTGGGGAACCAGGCAGGGCTGGGCTGTGACCGGCCTGAGGTCATGGAGGGCGGAAGACTTTATTCTGTGGGCCCTGGGGCCACGGGAGAGTTTAAGGCTCAGTGTCATCATCAGTTTTGTGGTTTTGAGCCATCCGGGTGGCTACTGGTGACATTGGTGTTGGGGGAGGGGAGGCAAGTCCAGAAGAGGCGGTTCTAACTCAGTGGCTTCTTCCTGCTTCTTCCTATGAGAATCGGCCACCCAGCAGCTGAGCTCCAGCAGGCCTCAGGGGGAAGGTGGTACACGTGGCGCGGTGGGCTCGGGAGTTGGGGAGATCCAAGTTCAAGTCCCAGCCCTGCTCTTGTCTGGCCGTGGGACAGATGAGTCGACAGAGGTGAGATTAGGCTTTGGGGGATATTTCCATTTTATGGGTCCCGGAGTTCTGATGGCTAAGTGTTTCCTCCTGGGTCTGGTGCTTTATGGTGGCCTGGGGTTGGCCTACCTACTCACCTGGCCCCATCTCTGACCTCTGGAAGGAGCATTGCCCCAGATCCAGGTGTTGGCATCATGTTCTGTTTTGGGGTGTACTAGGAACAGGATCTTTTTTAATTAAAAGAGGAAAGTGTAAAATATGTTTGACCATTAAACCTATTGCATAATAACCTAGTGGAAAAACAAAAAAACTAAAATATTTAAAGCAATTAAGTGCTTCCCTGTGGGGGGCTTTTGGAGCAGCAGTTGAGGCTGGCTTGTGACGTAGCTGGCCCCCTGGTCATAAAAGGCCGTGTTTGGCGCAGTGGATGGAATGGAAGGAGAAACACTGATGACAGGAATTAGGCCCACCAGGATTTACGAGGCTCATCGCTGTCTCCCCATAACTATAACGTCAGCATTAACGAGCCCATTTAACTCAGTGTTGGCCTGTCATCCTCGTGGGCCTTTCCCGGGGAAAACAAGCGCTTTTCAGACTCTCCATTTGTGGACAAAGATGTGCACCGTTTATTTCCATTCTTTTTTTTTTTTTTTTTTTGCGGTACGCGGGCCTCTCACTGTTGTGGCCTCTCCCGTTGCGGAGCACAGGCTCCGGACGCGCAGGCTCAGCGGCCACGACTCACGGGCCCAGCCGCTCCGCGGCATATGGGATCCTCCCAGACCGGGGCACGAACCCGTATCCCCTGCATCGGCAGGCGGACTCTCAACCACTTGCGCCACCAGGGAGGCCCTATTTCCATTCTTAACACTGTCCCCTCACCACCCACTGCCTGACCCCGGGGTGGGTTTGCATCAGGATCCAAATAAGGTCCACACGATGAAGAGTTAATATATAGACTTTTTTTTTTTTTTTTTTTGCGGTACGCGGGCCTCTCACTGTTGTGGCCTCTCCCGTTGCGGAGCACAGGCCCCGGACGCGCAGGCTTAGAGGCCATGGCTTACGGGCCCAGCCGGCTCCGCGTTATGTGGGATCTTCCCGGACCTGGGCACGAACCCGTGTCCTCTCAACCACTGCGCCACCAGAGAAGCCCATATATAGACTCTTTTTAAAAATATTTTAATTTTATATTGGAGTACAGTTGATTTTCAATGTTGTGTTAGTTTCAGGTGTCCAGCACAGTGATTCGGTTATACACATACACATATCCATCCTTTTTCAGATTCTTCTCCCATAGAGGTTATTACAGAATACTGAGTGGCGTTCCCTGTGCTGTACAGTAGTCCTTGTTGATTATCTATTTTATATATAGTAGTGTGTGTACTTAATCCCAAACTCCTAATTTAAGACATAGGTTTCTCCTCCATTTCTTTCTCTCTGCCTCTGTCTCCCTTTCCCTCCTCCCCATCTCTTTGTCTCTGTCTCTCCCCCTCCCTCTCTGTTTCGTTACAGTGTATTTATTTAAGAAACAGGGTTGTTTGTCTTGGAGAGATTCCCACAGTCCTGGGAGTCTATTGCGAAGTAGAATCTATATATATGTAAACGTATATATATATGTAAACATATATGTACGTGAAAGTTTAACCCCCCTGCACTGTCTGGGCTTCTCAAGTTCTCAGGCTCAGGAAGGCGGACATTAGGGCTGGCTCGTCGTCTTTGGCGGGGCTGCCCTGTGCCCTGCAGGACGTTGAGCACCATCCCTGATGTCCACCCATAGACCCCAGTAGCATGAGGCCAACACTGGGAGGGAGCCAGTGTGCAAGAGTTTGGGGGGAGGCCCTGGGTCAGCACCGTGGGGGAGGAGGGCAGCTTGGCCCACCCCGCTGGGAGCTGCAGAGCTGGGGTGGCCCTTGGAGCTGTCCCCAGCTGGGCTGAGGTGGCCGAGCCTTTATGCACCAGCGTCGTGGGGTCACTGAGGCCGGGCCACCCGGGAAGGGCCTGACCTTGGGTGTGGCTGACAGCACTGCCGGTGGTGGGGATGCGTCCCCTTGGACGGATCTGGGTGGCCCCACAGGTCACCGGAGTGAAAGGACACACGTGTGAATGACGGTGTGTGTCAGAGGCATCAGTGGGGCAGACGGCAGGGCCATGAGTGCTGCCCGGGGAGGAGCTGGGGGAGAGGAGGCCGGTTCTTTCTCTCTGAGCACCTACTGTGCGCCAGGCGTCACACGCAGGTGACAGCATGTAGTGACTGAGAGCGGGGCCGTGGGAGCAGCGCACACGATGGGGCGGTGGGGGGAGCGGTCTGCAGAGAACTTGACGGCAAAGCAGCTAAAAGTCCACCTGCTTTTTAACGTGTAACCGCGTCACTGACGTATCGCTGTAATCCACATACCACCGAACTGACCCCTGTAAAGTGTACGATTCGAAGGTTTTTAGTATGTTCATAGATTCTGCAACCATCACGGCTACCTAATTCCAGAACACTTTTATCAACCCCAAAAGAAACTCCATTCCCACAAACCCCCCAATTTGCTCAAGTCCCCAGCCCTAAGCTACCACTGATTTTCTTTCTTTCTTTTTGTTTTTAAATAAAGTTATTTTATTTAGTTTATTTTTGGCTGCACTGGGTCTTCGTTGCTGCACGCGGGCTTTCTCTAGTTGCGGCGAGCGGGGGCTACTCTTCGTTGCGGTGCACGGGCTTCTCATTGCGGTGGCTTCTCTTGTTGTGGAGCACGGGCTCTAGGCGCACGGGCTTCAGTAGTTGTGGTGCATGGGCTCAGTAGTTGTGGCTCACAGCCCTTAGAGTGCAGGCTCAGTAGTTGTGGCGCACGGGCTTAGCTGCTCCGCGGCATGTGGGATCTTCCCGGACCAGGGCTCGAACCCGTGTCCCCTGCATTGGCAGGCGGATTCTTAACCACTGCGTCACCGGGGAAGCCCCACCACTGATCTTCTTTCTGTCTCAAGCAATTTACCTGTTCCGGACATTTCATGGAGATAGAATGCTGCGCTATCTGGTCTTTTGTGACTGGCTTCTTTCACTCTTTGTCATGTGGTCAAGGTTCATCTGTGTTGTATTTCATTCTTTTTTAAGGCTGAATAATATTCCAGTGTACGGATAGACCATATATATTGATCCATTCACCCACTGATGGACATTTGGGTTGTTTCCACCTTGGGCTATTATGAATAATGCTGCTCTGAACATTTGTAGCTGAGATTTTGTGTGGATGGGTGTTTTCGATTCTCTCTGGGAGTGGAATTGACGGGTGGTATGGTGACTCTGTGTTTCACATTTTGAGGAGCTGCCAAACTGTTTTCCAAAGCAGCTGCCCCATCAGCAATGTATGCGGGCTCCAATTTCTCTACATTCTTACCAACACTTCTTTCTCTCTTTTTGATTCTAACCATCCTAGGGGGTGGGAGGTGGTATCTCTCTGTGGTTTTGGTTTACATTCCCCTAATGACTAATGATGTTGAGCAGGTTTTCATGTGCTTGTTGGCCATTTGTATATCTTCTTTGGAGAACTGTCTATTCAGATCCTTTGCCCATTTAAAAATTAGGTTATGTGTCTTTTTACTGTTGAATTGTAAGCGTTCTTTATACATTCTGGATACAGATCCCTTATCAGGTATGTGATTTGCACATAATTTCTTCCATTCTGTGAGTTGTCTTTTCACTTTCTGGATGGTCTCCTTTGGAGTGCAGAAGGTTTTAATTTTGATGAAGTCCGATTTCCCTGTTGTTTTTGTTGCTTGTCCTTTTGGTGTCGTTTCTAAGAACCATTACCTAGTCCAAGGTTATGAAGATTTTCCCCTATGTTTTCTTCTAAGAGTTTTATAGTTTTAGCTCTTACATGTAGGCCTTGGATTCATTTTAAGTATACGGTGTGAGGTAAGGGTCCAACTGCATTCTTTTGCATGTGGACGTCAAGCCCCATTTGTTGAAAAGACGGTATTCCCCCACTGAGTGGTCTTGGCACTCCTGTCGAAAATCAGTGGACAGTAAATGTGAGGGTTTATTTCTGAACTCCCTGTTCTCTTCCATTGATCTCTGTGTCTGACCTCATGCCAAAACCGCAGTCTTGAGAACTATAGGTTTGTAGAAAGCTTTGAAATCAGGAAAGTGTCAGTCCTCCGACTTTGTTCTTTTTCAAGATTGTTCTGGAATTTTCCAGATGAATTTTGCATTTCCGCATGACATTTAGGATAAGCTGGTCAGTTTTTGAGCGGCCTTTTATTCTAAACAGTATCAATGATAAAACCTTCCTTCTCCTATCCCCACACCCCACGGGGGTACCTCTGGTTAAGGGTGTGGACTGAAGTGCCTGGGTTGAAGCCCGGGCCCCACTGCTTACTAGCTGTGGGACCTCGAGCAAGTTATTGGACCTCTCTGTGCATCATCCATCTCAGGTGTTCAATATGGGTGATGACTGTACCTACCTCCTGGGGTTGCTGTGAGGATGAAATAAGCAAATGCAGATGAAGGACTTCATTGTGTATAGTAAATGCTCAATAAATATTAGCTGCCATGATGAGCTCATGTTACTTCTTTTAAGCCTTGCACCAGCCCCAGGAGGCAGGGGTTCTCAGCCCTGCCAGCACACAGGATGCTCTTGGGGACCTTAAAAGGTCCTCTTACCAGGGCCCCACTCCCCAGAAATTCTGATTTGATACATTCAGGGTGCAGCCTGGGAAACAGTTGTTTTTAAACTCCCAGGTAATTTTAAAGGGAGGTGGGCTAAGGACAGTCGTGAGACTGCAGACAGTCATCTCCACTTGGCGGGTGAAGCACCCGTTTGTCGGGCCCCACTCCCACCCCATGGCACTTTCACGGATCCAGGGAGGGCACATCCCTCCCTCAAGGAGTTGCCAGCTTAGCTGACCGCAGGGGCGTGCCAGGGAGGAAGTTGAATATGGCTAAGTGGCAAGTTGTCCATACAACACAAAATGTGACCGCATGAAATGAAATGCAAATAGCCTTATCAGTAAAAGTTCAGGAACAAAGCGAGCCCCCCACCCCCACCCCACCCGGAGCTGGGGGAGGGGCGCAGACAGCCCAGAGAGACCACCGGATGTGGAGCCCACCGCTTGAGCCTCGTCACAGGATTGCCCTGAGGACTCATGAGGTCTTCAGTGGGGATGTGACAGTGTTAGTTTCCTATGGCTGCTGTCACAAATTCCCACAAAGTTAGTGGCTTGAGCCAACACAGGTTTATTAATGTTGCAGCTCTGGAGGGCAGAGCCCGAGTGTGAAGGTGTGGGCAGGGCTGCGTTCGTTCTGGAGGCTCTAGAGGAGATGCTTTCTCTGCCTTTCCAACTTCCTAGAGGCGCCCCCATTCCTTGGCTCATGGCCTCTTCCTCTGTCTTGGCAGCCAGCAATGTCATCTTACAATCTCTCTCTCTCTCTGACTCTGCTTCTGTTGTCACATCTCCTTCTCTGACTCTGACCCCCCCACCTCCCTCTTATGAGGACCCTTGTGATGACATTGGGCCCGTGGAGAACCCAGGGTCATCTCCCATCTCAAGATCCCACTTTGATTACATCTGCAAAGTCCCTTTCTATGTCAAGGTCGCATATTCACAGGTTTTGGGGATGAGGGCGTGGACATCTTTGGAACCAGTGTTCTGCCGACCACAGTGACAATGGTTAACATGTACTGATCCCTTCTGACCCGCCAGGCACTGAGCTTTGGTACCAGCCACAGGGCCACCCTTGGGGAGATGGTGTTCCCATCTCATCCACGGGGCACCAGAGGACAGCAGAGGCAGGACCAGGGTCAGGCAGGTCTGGCTCTCTTGACCACGCCGTGCTCATCTTCCTTGGAGGCAGGTGAGGCAGCGTCTGGGGCAGCGTCCAGGACCCAGGAGGTTAGAGCTGGAGGAGCCGTCAGAATCGATCCCGCTTAGCACTAAATAAAGTGGGCTGACCATTGGGGCTGAGACAGTGTGAGGAATGACGGTCTCCCAGACGAAGGCCTCACTCAGGCCTGGGACGTTTGGAGTCAGAGCAGAGCCTGGATGGGGAGGAAGCTCCCATTGGTGGAGAGGCCTGAGGGAGCCTTGAATGCCGAGCTTCGGTGTCTAGCCTTGATCCTGTAGGCGGTGGGGAGCCACAGAAGTTGTGTGAGCAGAGGAGAAGCATGAGAAAGGGGGCGTGAGGAGGACTGTCCCTCACAGGCTTAAATGCCTGTCACCCTCACCCAGGGCAGCCTTTCTATCCCCCACCCCTCCCCAACCAGGGCCATGGCATTCCCAGGGGCTACCTGGCCCAGTCCCTTGGGAAAGCACCAGGGCTACCGGCACCTCTTTCCTGTGCCCGGGGTCCCCTCGGTGGCCGGAAGCAATGCATTGTAATGCTGGCCTCCAGGACTTCCTGTAGCGGCCCAGGGGCTGGATGAGTCTTTGTGAAAACCCTCCCCAGAGAGCCCTGGGCTGCCTGGCCAGGGTCAGACCCAGGAGGGATGTTTGCTATGGGGCTTTGGGGAGAGGGCCTTACGGGAAGTGGCTGCTCTCTGCTTATGGGGCCAAGGGGGCCTCCAGAGCCCCATCCACCAGCCTCCTGGCTCTGGGTGTGGGTCACCTCCCGGCATCCTCTGCAGTGGCCACAGTGGGAATGGGCTGTCAGCTCCTGACCCCAGCTGGCCGTCATGGGCTCCCCTGCCCTTTGCATTCAGCAGAAATGACCGCTGGGTTGTCAGGTACCTTATTGGGGGCTGTGTCCCCATCCTCAGCCCCACGCCCACCTCCCACAGGCAGGGGACACGACCCGCTGCACTGGGGACATGGAGGGGTGAGATGTGAAAGGTCACCCTTGACTCCCCTCCCCCACCCTCCCCCGAGACGGCCAGATCTTGTCACTCGCGGCCTCCAACCGGCTCTTGGCTGAGGCAGGGACACACACTGGCCACAACGGAATTTTATTCATCCACGGTGTCCACCCAGCGCTGACCACACAGAAGGGGCTCAGTAAATGGGTGTCGGGATCCAGGGAAGACAGTGGGGGTGGGAGGACACCCTGCCGCCCTGCCGGGCTGGGGTGAGGGGACTCCCACCTGCACCGTGACCTGACACCTCCCGGGAGGCAAGATCTATGGCTCGAGGCCACAGTGCCTGCGGCACAGCCGGGCCCACCGCAGCCTCCAAACCCAGCCGAGGCCACACTGCGTTTCCTGTCACCACACTTCCGAGGCCAGTGTGTGTCCCTGCGGCCTGGATCCAGCCTCTGACTGTTCCCGTGAGAAGCTGCCCTGTGGGTTGGGGTGAGGCCTGGGCTGGGCTGGGTGTCAAGGACCTGATTTCTGCCCCAGGGTGGCTGGAGGATGCGTCCTTGGAGCTCTCTTTGGTCCCTCCGTCCCTCTGCCTAGAACACCTTGTCCCCGCTGTGCCCATCCACACCCAGCCTGACCGGGAAACTGACATGAAATGCTCCCGGGAGACTGTGGAGCTGAGCGCAGATGCAGATGTTTCTGTCCACCTACAAAATGCTTCTGAGGGCTTCCCTGGTGGCGCAGTGGTTGAGAGTCCACCTGCCGATGCAGGGGACACGGGTTCGTGCCCCGGTCCGGGAGGATCCCACATGCCGCGGAGCGGCTGGGCCCGTGAGCCATGGCCGCTGAGCCTGCGCGTCCGGAGCCTGTGCTCCGCAACGGGAGAGGCCGCAACAGTGAGAGGCCCACGTACCGCGCAAAAAAAAAAAAAAAAAAAAAAGCTTCTGAACCCTGCTGTCTTCCCACAGACCACAGTGGAATGCCATGGGGGAAACCCAACAGAGCCGGCTGGAAGTCTGGCTGCGTGATCCTGAGTTAGGTGGGTTCACCTAGAAAGTGTCCCACTCCCCAGAGGTGACACCGCACAGCTGTGGGTCTCCCCTCGCCCTTGGTCAGGCTGGGAGGAGGACGGGGCTTCTGTGGGCCGTGATTTCCATTGCCAGGGAAGTTAACCACCTCCCCGGCCTGTGGGTCACGGGTCACCATGGGACAGTGGAGGGAAGTGAGAGCTGACATTAGCTGAGCACTTACTATGTGCCAGCCTGTGCTGGGCCCCCACCCCGGGCGTGTTGTTTGGCCATCGCCATCCCGGGAGGCCAGTGCTGTTATTGTCCCATTACAGGTGAAACACCCAGACTCAGGAAGGGGTCGCGGCTCACTGGAGGGCACCCAGCTCTTCAGGAGGGCCTGGGCTGGAAGCAGGGACGTCTGTTTTCACTGTCTGTGAGGGCTCTGTGCATCCCCCTCCTCAGTGTAGGCACGGTGCTGCCCTCAAGAAGGTCCTAGAAAAAAAAGCTAAGCAATAAATGAAATGATTTCCAGTTGCAAGGCATGCCACATGGGAGACCTCTGATAGGAAGTCAGGGAGTACTTCTCGGAAGAGGTGACATTCTCACACCATGCTGAGCCCTGAGAACAGACAGCTTTGCATCGAGAGGCGACAAGCAGTCAGCAGCTGCTTGGGCAAAGGCTCAGCTGACGGGCTGAACTGGGCTGCCTGCCTGGAGTGCAGCGAGGCGGGGGAGGGCAGACCCCTGGACCTGCAAACATGGTTAGGCCACGTGTGCTCTGGCTGAGCCCACACCACGCTGGGTGCTATGGGACAGACAAAGACGCCCAAATCAGGTTTCCTGCCTTTGAGGAAATTCCAATTAGATGCTAGGTGAGATGCAGAGGCGTGATAAGTGACTCACAATGGCAGGCCTGGAAAGAAAGTGAGCAGAAGCAGAGGTGAGTGTGCAGCAGCCCAGAGACAGGCGAGGCCCGCGTGGGCTGGGTTGGGGTGGGAAAAGGAGGACAGACGTGGCTGGGACCCTGACAACAATAGGGGACGTCCAGGGTGCTGTAGGAGTTTCCTGTGGCCGCTGCTAGAAATGACCACAAACATGTTGGCTTAAAACATCACAGATTTATTCGGTTAGTGTTCTGCAAGTCAGAAGTCTGGTACGGGTCTCCCTGGGCCAAAATCAAGTTGCCAGCCAAGCTGTGTGACCTGGGACAGGTCACTCTACCTCTCTGAGCTGCACTCTCTGCAGGTGAAGGGTGGGGTGAGAAGCATTTATAAATTGCGTGACACAGGGCTTCCCTGGTGGTGCAGTGGTTAAGAATCCGCCTGCCAATGCAGGGGACACGGGTTCAAGCCCTGGTCCGGGAAGTTCCCACATGCCGCAGAGCAATGAAACCGTGCACCACAACTACTGAGCCTGCACTCTAGAGCCCATGAGCCCCAACTACGGAAGACCGCGCACCGCAACGAAGAGTAGCCCCGCTCGCCGCAACTAGAGAAAGCCTGCACGCAGCAATGAAGACCCAACGCAGCCAAAATAAATAAATAAATTAATTAATTAAAAAAATCATATTAAGCTATTAACGAGATTTTTAAAAAAATTGCGTGATACAGTGCCTGGCACACAGGAGATGATTTACTTGCAGTGGCAGCTGACCACATGGGCGTCCTGCACTGAGCCCGGGGAGACGGTGCCACGGGAGTGTGTGCTTACCAGGCCGCACCTGGGTTGAAACAATCCATCCCAGGACCATCTCATAAGCTGAGAAAGTAAAGGATGTCCCAAGAAGAACTCTGATGACAGCAAAGACACCGGGTACCTCATTGTGGCACAGAGTAGGTGCCTAATGGGTGTGTGGAGAATGAATGAACAAGTGAGGCGGGGGAATCAGTGCAGGGACCGGGGTCCCGTGCAGGGGAGGGGACCTCAGAGGGGAGAAGTGCGGGCCGCTGGGCTCGGCCCAGGGATGGGTTTGGGGTGGGCAGAGGCCTGCAGCTCAGCTGAGGCCCTGCTCTGCCAGAAGTGCCCTTTCACTGTCAAGGTCCCTTCATCTGATGAATGGCCCGGGATGGCTGTGACCCGGCCTGGCCCTGCTCTGGGGATGGACAGACCTGGGCAGTGACCCAGAGGTCACTGACCGGGGACAGCCCCAGGGTGTGGACGGGCTGGTGCTCCTGGCGGGAGCCACACACCAGGGCCACCAAAGCCCCGAACCACCAGGAGATGATGTGCAGGAGATTAAGTGCAGGCCAGTGGCTACGGCGAGAGCTGGTGAGCGGAGAGGGTGCCGCCTTTCCGCTCGGGACCCCTGGAGCCCCTGCAGGGTGGCCCCCGAGGGACACTCACCAGCCACCCGGAGTTGCCACCGGCCCGACCCCTGCCACGTGCACCTGTGTACCAGCACAAGCCGTGACTCATACTTGAGGGACGTTTGCGTTGCCAGAGCACCTACTGTGCGCCAGGCCTGTGTTGATGCTGCAGAGAGGCCGCGTAGCCTGGTGGTTAGGACCACGGGCCCCAGAGCCGGGATGCCTGGGTTTGAGTCCAGCCTCTTCTTGTGCCAGCTGGGGGACCCTTGACCTCTTTGTGCCTTGGTTTCCCCATCTGTCAAGTGGGAATAGAACAGTACCGACTTCGTAGGGTTGTGATGATGATGAAATGGGTCTACGCATGGTATGCCTTTCAGAGGGGCCCTGCCCGGGGCCGTGGCAAGGTCTCTGTGGGCGTCCACTGTTCCTGTCCCATTGACACAACTTGGTGGTCCCCACTGCGGTGTGCAGAGCACGGAGCAGAAGGCGGGAGGTGACATTGTAGTGATGGGGACAGCTGTTCTCGAGGCTGGATGGGAACAGCGAGATGGGGGCTGTGCATGTTGGCCGGGGTGGACCCAGGACACCACGGCCTCGGCCAGACAAAGAAGATGGACTGCTTCTCTCCCCAGTGTTTGTAATACTCAGAATGACCAGCTGGCACTGCTCCAAACACTCTCCATGTGGTGTCAGCACATGGACTCTGCCCATGACTTGGTGTAGGAGGCACCCTCCCTGCTCCATTTTACAGATGGAGAAAGTGAGGCACGGCAAGGTGGAGGACTTGGTGATGTCACTCCATTTGTCTGTGGTGGAGCCATGATTTGAACCCAGATACCCTGGCTACAGAGTCCTTCCTTTTTGCCAATTTCCAAACTGCCTCTCTGGGGCACTAGGGAGCCACAGATGGTTTGCGGGCAGGGGGGTGACGTGAGCAAAGTGGAGCTTTGGAAGGCTGGATGTGGAGCAGCATGCCAATGGGCTGGTGTGGGGTGGGGAGAAGGGTAGGGGGGTGCCTCTAGGAGATACTGTCCCACAGTCAGGCAGGGAGTGGTGTGATGGCCAGGGGGAGGGGTCAGCGAGGCTGAGCTATAGAGCCCAGGCTCTCAGGGCAGGCTCACAGGGATACAGCTGGCCTCCCTTCCCCTCAGATCTGTTAAAATCCAGCCTGAGGCTCGGGGAGAAGCCCTCACTCTGCAAAGATGGCCAAGGGCACATCTGCCCCTGCATGCAGACCCCATGACATGCGTCCTGGGGCGCGGGGCTGGCTGACCATGCCCTGTGCTCACCTGGCCCCGTGGGCTCGGATGTCGGCCAGCCCCGGCTGGTGGCTGACCTTGGGCCAGGCTGGTGGTTGACCCTGGGCGGGTTCCTTAACCTCTCTTGACTTCCTTCTCTGTAAACATGGGGAGATTAATAATAATAATAAATGTTAAAGGATTCCCATCTGGGGGATTGTTTTGAAGATTTCTTGAAGATAATGAAGTGAAAGACAGAATAGCTGCGAACCTGCTCATTATCATGTTCTCCTGGCAGGGCTTTGCCTGAGGGACTGGGGAGATTGACGAATGTGTGCTGAGCACCTACTCTGTGCCAGGCAGTGTTCCAGCCCTGTGCTAAGTGCTTCTGTGTATCATCTCATTACCCTGCATAGAAATCTTACAAAGATGCGCCATTATTATCAGATTATCCCCAGCTTTTAAAAATTGAGGCAAAATTCACATCCCATAAAATTCACCAATTTAACTGTGTTAAAGTGTATAATTCAGTGGTATTTAGTACATTCACAAGGTTGTGCAATCCTCGCCTCTACCTAATTTGGGAACCTTTTCATTACCCCCAAAAGGAGATCCTTGCCCATTAGCTACCACTCCTGATTCCCCCTCCCCAGCCCTAAGCAACCATTCATCTCCTTTGTGTCCCTGGATTTACTTGTCCAGGACATCTCATATAAATGTAATCCTACATTTTGTGGCCCTTTGTGAGGCCAAAAATTCAGCCTCTGTGCACCAGTGCCGAATCAAGTCTCAGAGACAGAGTTTGGGGTGAAGTGCGAAAGAATAGCTTTATCGCTTTGCCAGGCAAAGCAGGACACAGCAGGGCTCATGCCTCGAAAACTGTGTGTCTGAACCAGGGGTGGGATTTGGTGAGGAGTTGTACAGCAGTGGTTCAAGGGCAGGGTTGCTGACAAGGATCAGGGTGCGTGCAGGGCCTCAGGTGGTTTCCTGATGAGCTTCTTGAAGTTATCAAACTGTGTGACCTTCTCTGGAATGAAGAGTGCTAACCTCTTCCATTTGTTGGGGGGTTTTAGTTCTGCAGAAGAGTTCAAATATACTGTGATGTGCATCCCTGTGGGGGAACCGGGACCCTGCCCGAAGGCTGCACTCTTGTTTCTTGGCGGCTGCTCCCTTGTCTCTGCAGCCCCTCCCTTCCCTGACTAGCCACTGTTCGAATCTGTCCTTTGGGACTCAGAGAAAGTCATGGAGGCTGGAGTCTGTTTCCTATAAACAAGAAATGGGGGACACAGAAAGGCTTCTGTGCCCCGGAGCCACACAGGGTCCTGCTCGGTTTCATTTGTGTCTGCCTTCTTTCCCTCTGCATGGTGTTTTCATCCACGTGGTAGCCTGTGCCAGGACTTCATTCCTTTTTTTAAAAAATTAATTTATTTTATTTTAATTTATTTTTGGCTGCGTTGGGTCATTGTTGCTGTGCGTGGGCTTTCTGTAGTTGCGACGAGCGGGGGCTACTCTTCGTTGCGGTGCGCGGACTTCTCATTGCGGTGGCTTCTCTTGTGGAGCACGGGCTCTAGGCGTGCGGGCTCAGTAGTTGTGGCACATGGGCTCAGTAGTTGTGGCGCACGGGCTTAGTTGCCCCGCGGCATGTGGTATCTTCCCAGACCAGGGCTCGAACCCGTGTCCCCTGCACTGGCAGGCGGATTCCTAACCACAGCGCCACCAGGGAAGCAACTCACTTTTTTTATGGTTGAATAATCCTCCACTGTGTGGATGGACCCCTTTTGATTAATTCAGTCATCTCTTGATGGACATATGGGTTATTTCCACTTTTTAAAATCTCCATTTTAAAGACAAGGGAAGTGGGGCCAAACCAGTTACTGGCTCAAGGTCAGCACCTGACTATGACCCAGCAAAGACAGTATCCAGGAGGAAGAAGACCCCACATGCACACCAGGAGCTGCACGGACATCCACAGCAGCTTGCTCATAGTAACCCCACACTGGAAACCACCCACATGTCCATCAACAGGGGACGGACACACAAGCTGGTGTCCTCGTACAATGGAGCACCACGTATCAGCAGAAAGGGAGGAGTGATCCCTGCACACTCCTTGGAAGGCCCTCAAAAACCTGCTGAGAGCTGCCAGGCACACTGTGTGACTCTGTTCCTATGAAATTCTAGAAAAGTCTAGAACATTCTAGAAAAGGCAACTCTACTGCCACAGAGAACACATCAGCTGTTTTCAAGGGGTGGGGTGGAGGGTAGCCTGGGGAGGGGCAGGAGGGAAGATTTTTGGGGTGATGGAAATGTTGGTCATTTTGGTCTGGGTGGTGGCCAGTCAGGTGTATATATGTGCCGCACTTACTTAAATGGATGCATTTCACTATGTGAATTGTGCCTCCATCCAGGCAGTTTGAGAAAAGAAGCTGTGTGTCCCAGCCTCACGTGCCCACTGTTCTTCTCGACCTCTGTCCCCCGGCCCCTGTTCTCTGGACCACACAGCCTGGGTCCCTTGACTCGCATGGCCCCTGAGTTTGCAGCACCTTTGAGCCCGCCGGGGCATGGCACACGGTAGACCCGCTGGAAAGCCTGGCTGCAGGCTGACTGAGGTCTGTGGCCTCCCCACCGGGTGGCCCTGACTCCCCCTGAACGGAGGCGGGGCCCAGGTCTGAGACAACTCCGCTTGGGGCCCAAGCCCAGGGCCGCGGGGCTCATAACCCCCTCCCTGGGGCCGGAGGCCAGGTCTCCTTCAGACTCTGCAGCCACCCTCTCTGTACCCTGCAGGTGAGGGAACTGAGGCTCAGAGAGGTGCCGTGCTGGACCCGTGTCTCGAGGTGGGTCGGGGGCAGACCCGGCAGTCAAGCGTGGGCTGCAGGGGGCTGGTCCCGGCGCGCGTCCACCGCTCAGGCGCCCTCATTGCCTGACGCAGCGGCCCTGAGCGAGTCTGGGTCAGGGTGTAGGACACTGATGTCGGCTTCTGAGGCTGAAGGACGGCCCCAGACTCCACTCCAGCGGCTCCCCCAGGAAGCGGCTGATTCGGGGGTGATGAAGGCGGCGGGCTGGAGGGGGCCTGCTCCGGCTGGGGCGGGGGCGGTTCTCTGTCTCTCTCTCTGCCTCTGATTTTGTGATTCTCCACACATGAGGTCTTGTGCTGTGTGTGTGTCGCTCTCTGTGTCTCTGTCGCCCTCTGTCTCTGTACCTGTCTGTCTTGGCGTGTGTGTCTCTCTGTCGTTATATCTCTGTCTCTGTCTCTCGGTGTCTCTGTCTCTCCCTGTTTCTGTCTCTGTCTCTCTGTGTGTGGCTCTCTCTCTGTCTTTCTCTGACGGTCTATGTGTCTCTGTCTCTCCCTCTCTGTTTCTGTCTCTGACTTTGTCTCTCTCTCCCTGACTCTGTCTCTTTCTGACTCTCTGTCCCTCCACCTGTCTCTGAGTCTGTTTCTCCCTCTCTCTGTGTCTCTCTGTCTCTGTCTTTTCTCTCTGGTGTTTCCATCTCTGCATGGTCGGAATCACCGTGTCCTCTCCTGCTTCTGGCTCCAGTGGGAAGAAAACCCTTCTCAGGGCGGGGACTTGAGGGAAGCGACAGGCCCGCCCTGACCTGGCGCGGCTCCTTCCCAGGCCGGCTCTGGCGCCTCTGGGCCGGCGGGAAGAGGCCTGCAGCCCAGGGAGGCCAGGGCCTGGCAGGCAGGCCTTTCCGGGGACAGGACCGCCCACTGCCCGCCCCCTGCAGCTGGCTGGCTTTCTTCTTCACGCCTTTAGGATCAACTCTGGGGCCCTGAGCACCGCGGGGAGGGACCTGCCTCCTGCCCCCCATGCAAGCACTCCTGGCCTGCGTGCCCTGGGGTTCTAAGGGGAGGAAAGGCATCAGGCAGGGCTGGCTACCCCGAGGAAGGGGCCTGTTAGGGAGCAGAGGCTAGCCCGGGGAAGAACACGCTGTAACGGCGGCTGCTGTCTGGCCCCAGGGCCCCCTTCCCCGCCCCCGATGGGTCAGAAGCTGTGTCTCCCCAGCCTCAGCCTGCAGGCTGGCACTGGTCACCACACACCAGGGTCCCAGCTGCTGGGAGGGTGACAGCTGGGCCCCGCCCTGGGGGCAGGTTTCAACATGTTCCCTTTCAGGGTGGAGGCGGATTCAGGGAGGAGGAAGGAGGGGGGCCTAGGAGGACCAGCGCGGGGGTGCAGCTGGGGATCCGGGTGACCTGGCCCAAGTCCGGGCCTGCCCTGGGCGTGGTGGCAGATGACTTGACACGTCCCTTCCTTCATCTGCAAAAGGCTGATAGTACTGACCACACAAGGTCATTGTGAGAATAAAAGTGTGTGAGGCTCAAGTCGAAGAAAAGGATTCAACCCTCAGTTCTAAGAGTTTGGCGCTGTTATTATTACTCCCATTTCACAGATGAGGAAGTTGAGGCTCAGGGAGCTTCAAGAATTCTCTCAGGTGGTCAGCTGCAGAGCTGGGAAGCTCTTGCGTTTTTAAGTTTTGGCATCTCCTTGCTGGGTTTATAGACTCCCCAAGGCCTTATCTCTGCAGCTGGCGGGGAGGGAGCCCGTGCAATAAACAGTTAGGGAATCAATGAGTGACTTGATGGATGTTAACCTGTGTGACCCCAGGCTACCTCCTTCACATCTCTAGGCCTGCATTTCGATATTTGTCAAGCAAAGGATGGGCGCTCTAAAGAGCTTTTAGGCCAGACTCCAGGAACCCAGTGAATAGAAAGGCAGGGCAGGGCCTGAGCACAGGGACTTTCCAAGGTCCCTGGTCATTTTTAGCCTTGCTCTCAGGCGACAAGTGACCCACGCTCTGTCCTCGGCCTGGCCAGCTCTCCGCGAGTTCTTTTTCTGGCTGTATGAACTCAGGCCGCGTGCGCAGCCAAAGTTAAACTCAAGAGGGCCTGACACGTGGCCTGGGCAGGGAGCCGGAGCAGATGGCAGGCCACCTGTTGAGGGGTGGCTCTGAGTCAGCGGCTCCGCCCAGCGGCCCCTCTGCCGTCCATGCCCCTCCCTCCCTCCACCTGCCTTTGCCTCTCACTCACCCTCCCTGCTCCGTGCTGGGCCCCTGGGGCATCCACGGTGGGGCTCTGGGCCTGGGACTCTCACAGAGAGGGGAACCACTGAGGCTGGTTCCCTTTAGAGCCCGGTTCTCCGGCTGGGGGAGGGGAGGCCCTGAGCAGACAGGCAAGGGGCCTTATCCACCCTCCGAGAAGACCCCGAGACGAGCCATGGTCACGCTGCCCCTAAGTCTCCAACTCCCTTGGCCCACTGCTGCCCCCCGAAGGGGTCATTTCACCAAATCTTTGGAAAGATTTCGAAATTCCTATTATTAAAAAAAAAAAAATCACAAAGCAATATATATTCATGGTTCAAGGTAGAAACTTTTGAAAGTACCCATAAGCAAAAAGCAAAAAACCCCACCATCTGTGGCCCCAGGTGTCAGGCATACCTACTGTTCTGGTCTCTTTTCCATGAACACCTGTATAATTTTTAAAAATTCTTCTTTTACGCTCACACTACGGCGTGAATTTCCTTCTCAGCCCATACTGAGGTGGCCAGTGTGTGATTTTTTTTTCATAGCATCATTCTGGATGGCCGCATCTTTGTACAGGGATCGATCCCTTATCCGCAGTTCCGAAATCATAAAAGCTGGAAAAGCCAAGTTTGTCTGTAACTCATTTGGCTGCAGAAATCTGCCTTGAACTGACATGAGGCTATTTATAGCCTCCATTGCTCGCCCTTAGCATGAAGATTCATATATTTTGGTACAGAAATATCAGTGGGTTTGGTTAAGGGGACTGCCCCCGACCCCACTGAGGTATAAGGTAACGTTGGGCCTGGGTAGCATTTTATGTTTCTAAAACGCACAGAATTCTGAATTCTGGAATTCCTTTGCGGCGCGGAGGTGGACTCGATTTTTCCTGAGTGGATGCGTTCCGCGCTTACATTTGCTGGATGTAACACTCTCTGCGGGTGTGTTGTGCGTAATGCTATGTCAACAGGGAGAGGGAAAGCACTGGTGTTGTGTGCAGTTGGCAGATGGAGATGCGGAGGCTCAGGGGGTCCCCCGGGACGGGTCAGGATGGAACCCGGATCCTTGGCGGCCAAGTTCAAGCACACGCTGCCTCCCTGCCTCCCGCCCTGTGCTTTCCTGATACGATTTGAGATGGCACCAATATCAGTGTTTTTCAAGCTGTGGTTCATGAACCACCTGCATCAGAATCCCTGGATGGTCATTAAAACAGTGCAGATTTCCAGGCCTCCCACCAGCCTCGGGACCCACATCCCTGGAGTGCCGTGGACAGCAGCTTGCCCGAGGGGCTCAGGGCGATTCTGGGGCTCGTCAAGTTTGAGCTTGTCTGGGTCCCAGGGACAGGAGTGAAGAGAAATGCTGTCCAACTCCTACTGGACATGTGTTCGGGGGCTCATTTTGGCCTCTGTCCCTGCTGCCAGGGGCATGTCAGCCTGAGCTGCCAACTCAGGAGCCCTGTGTCTCCAGGGCAGCCCAAGGGCTACCCTACCGGGCATGCCCTGTTGGCCTCAAAACCATGGCAGGAAGCGGGCTCTCCAACCCAAAGCCATTACTATTGGTGACCACGAGGGAGTTGCTGCTCCATTCAGAAACTACCTTCCCAGCCCGCTCCCTCCTCAGAGCCGGACCTTCCTGCATCTTTCAGGGACTCAGCACAAGGTTCCCGTGTGAGCGCTGCGTTTCCCGCCCCTCTGCTGCTTCTCAGAAGGATGGTTGTGTCTTTTGTCTTAATTCAGCCTGCCTGTCTTCCCTCCCGGCCTTCCTTTTTTTCCAGGAGTAAATCCTTCTTCTCTCCCACTCATGTACTTATCCACCCATCCTTTCTTCCTCTCTCCTACGGTCCATCTCTCCACGTATCCATCCATCCACGTATCCATGTATCCATCCATCCACGTATCCATCCAGGCACCCAGTGAGTCCCCAGTAAATCGTAGTAGAATGAATGAAGAGTTTCTCCAAGCAGTCTATCCAGCAACCTTATGAAAGACAGAAAAAAGACTCATCTAGAATAAGTGGTTCTGACTGAATGCGTTCCTCCTACCTCTCCTTGTTCGTTTGTTCGTTCATTCATTCAGCAAATGTTTGCTGCATGTGCCTAGGTGCCGGGCACGAGACCAGGTTCTGGTGCTGGACATACAGTGGGGAGCAGAAACAGATGTCTGGCCCTTACCCTCATGGAACTTGCAAATTTGGGAGGAGACAGATGTTAATCGAATAACCACACTCATGAATTCATAATTGCGAACAGCAATAAGTGCCCAGAAGGAAAAGAAATCACCCAGCATATCCCAGCATTTCCTGAGCCAGGCCTGGGGGGCCAGGGAGGGCCCTGTGGGGTCTGCATCCTCATGCAGGAACCACAGGATGAGCTCATGGTAGCCAGGAAAGAGCTCCTGCGTCAGGTGGCTCCAGAGAGGGAATGAAATAAAGGGACCTGGTTACAAAAGTGGTAACATAGTTGAAAGAGCAAATAGAGGTGATTAGGAACTGCAGGAAGCTGTTGTCCCCCCCACCCCGGGCTGGATGGACAGAGAGGACACAGTTACTGGGGCTGCCAGGGGAGCCACAGAGCAAATAGAGCCATTTCTAGAGACACTGCCTGAAAGGGCGGTGGGGGGGAGATGGAGAAGGGGAAAGGGGGAGAGAGCTGGAGGTGGGAGAGGAAGAGAGAGGACGAAAGCCCGGCTTCTCCCTCCTCTCACACTTGGGTGTCCCTTCAGTGCCTCCGTTGGCTGAAGCCAGGGGAAGGCAGAGGCTGGGGGGACCTGAGGAATGTGGTTGCAGGATTGGCCTGCAGAGCAGAAGGGTGAGGAATGGCTTATGTCTGGCACAGGCAGGAATTAAATAGCCACAGAGGGGAGGGACTCCAGTTCCAATCAATCCAAACGGCATGTGCAAAGGCCCTGAGATGCAGAGTGCATGGGGCCCCTTGGGAAGGCCAAGGCACCAGGGGGGCACAAGGGGCCCAGAGGTCCTGGGGTCTCCTGGAGATGTGGGCAGGGCCAGAAACAGGGAGCTCGATCTGTCACCTGAGAGTTGTGAAGCCTGAGGATTTACGGCAAGAAGGAGACCATGACCAGATTTGCACTTTTGAACAGATCACACTGCGTGGCTCTTGGGTGGAGAGCAGATATGAGATGCCCCCAGACGGGAAGCAGGTAGGGGGCCATTGCAGCCCTGCCAAACCCACCTCAACTCCCAGCTTCCACCCCAGGAGGCCTGGCAGTGCCCCCACTCTTCACCCGGCTCTGGCCCTGCACACCCACAGCAGGAGGAAAGCTCCAGCTTCTTCTAATGAGGCGGCCACTTCCTTGATCTTCTTTCCCCAGATGAAGGCCCCCCCCACCGCGCTCAGCTGGCCTCGTCCACCCCCGCAACCTCCTCTAAGCGCCCCCAGCCGCCTGCAGCCTGGGCTGGGGTGCCCGCCACCGTGGCACCTGTTCTCGGCTGTTTTTCGCGGCTCAGTTTTCAGGTCTGATAAATATTGATGACCGAGCAGGGTCCCGGGTGGCCCTGCTGGGAGATAGTCTTTCTGGAAGGCGAGTCGGGGTGCCCGGCCAGAGTCGCAATGGGACACCCGGGCCTGACTTCCGGCCTCCATGCCTGCCCCCACCCAACTCGGGGAGGGGAGGTGAGCCTGGAGCCCTGGGAGGCCGCCCAGAGCATCACACTTGCTCTGGTTCTCTCTGAAGGGTGGAGCTGCTCACCACGTGGGCTGAGCTTTGGGGTCCCGAGGAAGAGATGGGGTCAGCAAGAAGGATTTTTTTTAAAAAAATAAATTTTATTTATTTATTTATTTATTTTTGGCTGCATTGGGTCTTCGTTGCTGCGCGCGGGCTTTCTCTAGTTGCGGCGAGCAGGGGCTACTCTTCATTGTGGTGCACAGGCTTCTCATGGCGGTGGCTCCTCTTGTTGTGGAGCTCGGGCTCTAGGCGCGTGGGCTTCAGTAGTTGTGGCTTACAGGCTCAGTCGTTGTGGCCTGCAAGCTTTAGAGTGCAGGCTCAGTAGTTGTGGCGTGTGGGCTTAGTTGCTCCGTGGCATGTGACATCTTCCCCGACCGGGACTCGAACCTGCATCCCCTGCGTCGGCAGGCAGATTCTTAGCTATTGCGCCACAAGGGAAGTCCCAGCAAGCAGTTCTTGAACAACGGGGTGAGGGCACCTTGGTCTCAAAACCATGAATCCCCATTTTCCAAAGGGTGAAAGAGTTATAGGCTGAGAGTTCCCCTCGAAACTCTGTGTGTGACCTCGGACGATGTATTACACCCTGGGCCTTGGATCCTCCACCTGGTTTTTTTTTATTTTAATTTTTTGGCTGCACCACGTGGCATTTGGGATCTTATTTCCCCAACCAGGGATCGAACCCGTGCCCCCTGCAGTTGAAGCACGGAGGCTTAACCACTGGACTGCCAGGGACGTCCCCTCCACCTGTTAAATAAATGGGGTGGGCTGGACAGGGCCCACAGCCTCAACTCTCCAAAAATATACACTTCTTGGAGGCGGGAACCATTTTGGGGAGCTACGGGGAGGGGGTGCAGAAATGGACCCCCGTGCATCACCTGCTGAGTTCTCAGCACTTCTACATTCAGGGGTGTTTTGATCTCCCTGAGGCCACGAGGGGCGACAGGGGTAGTTATTCTCCGCATTCATATGGACTAAGGAAACATGGCTCAGAAGTTCAGCCGCTTGCCCAAGGCCATGCAGAGAATAAATGTCAGGGCTGGGATTTCCATGCAGATGCTGAAAGCCAGAGGCAACGTGGTGCTGAACAGTTTGAATTCCACCTCTGTCACTTAGAAGCTGTGTGATCTTGGGCAAGTAGCATAGCCTCTCTGAGCACCAGTCTCCTCATCTATAATGTGGAAATACTACCTGTGCCTCTATCTCATGGGGCCGTTGGAAGGATTAAATGAGAGGATGTACACGGACTTAGAACAGAGCCTGGCTAGCTGAGGGTCTGGGACCGCCTCCTTCTAAAACCCACGTTCCTCCCAGTGAGCCAGCCCGCTGCCTGTCTGCTTGGACCCTGCGCAGCGTCTAACCCAGCCCTCTGGATGGGCAGGAGCTCAAGAAATACGCTTTGAACCCAGGAGGGAGTGGAGTTGGGACCCAAAGTGGGAACTGGGGGACTGTAAGTCACTGTTCCTGGTGAGTGCTGTCCTCTGGACAGCTGGAATGTTCTAAATCATTCTAAGACCTGGGCAGATTGGAATTTTAAAATGTGTTTCCCCTTTTAGAGCGAGCCATGCCTAAGTATTTCTGGCCTATGAAAGGAACACAGTTTCAGAGCCAGAGTGGAGAAACCATGCGTGCTCCCATAACCCAGCGAAAATATCAGCCACCAAGCCCTTTTCCTCTGCGGCCCGTGTGGGCTGCATGGGGGCTTCTGGGGCAGGCAGGGGGCGGGTGTCTTGCGGGAAGATGGCCCACGGGGTCAGGCTGATAGGTGGGCAGCTCAGAGGCGGGCTCAGGAACTGAGGAACCCTGGGAATTCCACAAGCCACCATGAATGTGGTTTCGAATATCTTAGGTATATATTGACATCTAACATATACCTACCCCACAGCAGCAACTCCAACAGAAACGCCTCACGTGTTTTCAACAAAAGACAAGGACGAAAGTGTTCAGAGAAACAGTGTCCATGTTAGCCTAAAATGGGAACTACCCCAAAGCCAATCAACAGTGGAATGGATGGATAAATTATGGTAAAGTAATCAGTGGAATACTATATAGCAATGGAAAAGAATCGGGTGCCTCTAGGTGCAAAAACGGGAGAACTTCACAGACATAATATAGAGCCACAAGCCAGACTCAAAGACTACTTATGATATACTTCTGTTTATATAAAATACAAAGACAGTCTGTACTGACAACTGACACAGGCTACAACATGGATGAACACTGAAAACAACATGCTCAGGGAAAGAAGCCAGTCACAAAAGACCACATGTTGTATGATGCCAGTTATATGAATTCTCCAGAATGGTTAATCCATAGAGACAGAAAGTAGATGAGTGGTGGTGCAGGGGCTAGAGGGATTTAGAGGTGACAGCTAGTGGACATGGGGTTTCTTTTGGGGGCAGTGAAAATGTTCTAAAATGGATTCTGGTCATGGTCGCACAGTTCTAAATAGACTGAAAGCCATTGAACTGTCCACCACTGAATTGGTGGATGGTGTGGTATGTGTATTTTATCTCAATAAAGCTGCTAAAAAAACACCAAAAACAGTTTGGCATTAGAAGCCGGGATGCCTGGCATTCTGGCTGTGAGTCGTTACCCTTGATAGGGGTGTAAGGCCTAGACTAGGATGCAAGGGGAGCTGCTGGGAGGCTGGACGTGCCTTATCTGGGTGTTGATGACACAGCTGTGCTCTGTCTGTGAAAATTCTGCAATCTGGTCCTACATCATGATGCCACGGTTCTATATGTACATGGACACACTTTTCTATATGTAAAAACCTAATGAGAGTTTTTATTTATTTATTTATTTTAGAAATAGGTCTTGGAGTCTTTTTTTAATACTATTTATTTGGCTGCATTGGGTCTTAGTTGTGGCACGTGGTATATTTGCTGCGGCATGCAGGCTCTCTCGTGGCGCAGGCTCCAGAGTGCACAGGCTCAGTAGTTGCGGCACGCGGGCTCCCTAGTTGTGGTGCATGGGCTTAGTTGCCCCACAGCATGTGGGAATCTTAGTCCCCCAACCAGGGATCAAACCTGCGTCCCCTGCATTGGAAGGCGGATTCTTAACCACTGGACCACCAGGGAAGTCCCCTAACGAGAGCTTTTAAAAATCACTGCACCCCGGTTGAGGGTTGGACACACGCTTCAGTCCTGCTTTGCATCCCCATCAATGAGTCCAGTACCAACCAACCGCAGAAATGAAAGAGCAGGGCAGGCGGGCTGGCCGTGGGCTTTGGAACATCCTTCAGTGACTCAGAGGAACAGCTGGAAGGAATCTGCGGCTGCTGCACCGCCCCCGCCCCGCCATTAGCCAGCGCTGAGGACCCGGCCGCAGCCCACCGAGTATTCCAGGGCCTGAGAGCCTGGGCTGCTGAGGGTCAGGGGAAGCTGGGCTGGGCTGTGGCCGCTGGTGAAGCCACAGGCAGGGCTTGAAGGCGTCTGGCAAACTCTACCCTTAGCCTCCCTGGCCGGACCCAGCCAAGGACAAGAATCCGGGGAGGCTGGCCTGGCAGGCCAGGAGCTGGGCACACAGTAGCAGCGTGGATTAGAGCAAGGCTCTTGGGCCAGACTGCCTGGGTTTGAATCCAGCCCCACCAGCTGAGCTCTGTGACCTTGGGGACGCGTGTTCACCATTCAGAGCCTCAGGGTCCCCATCGGTAAAATCGGGTAAACAATAATGCCTATTTCTCTGGCTGTCATGAGATCTAAACTAGGTGATGATGTAAATGCTGAACATAGCGCCTGGCATTTAGTCAGCACACAGTAAACCTGAGCTGCTACCGGTACACACTGGAGAATATGAACTGGTTCATACTGAGTGCCTATTGCATGCTGGGGACTCTTATAAATTTATTTTATTTATTTATTGTTTTTGGCTGCATTGGGTCTTCGTTGCTGCGCATGGGCTTTTCTCTGATTGTGGCGGGCGGGGGCTACTCTTCGTCGCGGTGCACGGGCTTCTCATTACGGTGGCCTCTCCCGTTGTGGAGCACGGGCTTCAGGCACGTGGGCTTCAGTAGTTGTGGCACGTGGGCTCAGTAGTTGTGGCTTGCGGGCCCTAGAGCACAGGCTCAGCAGTTGTGGCGCACGGGCTTAGTCGCTCCACGGCATGTGGGATCTTCCTGGACCAGGGCTCGAACCCGTGTCCCCCGCATTGGCAGGCGGACTCCCAACCACTGCGCCACCAGGGAAGCCCTGCTGGGGACTCTTAAGACAGTATGAGGTTGCTACTGTCTACTTTATCCCCCACTCCTCCCCCACCCACCTACTTCCTACCTTCTCAAAAACCTCCCCAGCTTGGAAGGCGGGGAGCTAACCACATGAATGATTACTGTGGATTTTGTGCTGCAAATCAGGGGTCTGTTGAGAAACCAGCAAGGGAGTCTTTGAGGACACTCAAGATTTATGTGGAGTGTTTGTCCCATCACCCCCAGTGGCAGGTCCACCCTGGTGATCATTTATCAAAGGAGTTTTACGAGGCCCTGAAGTTCACGGCAGTAGCCTCAGGTTTCGAGATGGAGGTGGAGGTAGGGCGAAGGGTGTTGCCGGAGGGGGAACCTGGGCTGTTTGCTTCTGGATTTTTTTTCAGGTTCATGGGAGCAAGGCAAGATTTCAGGGGCACCTGAAATCCGCTCTTAGACTCTAGACTCTGTGCTCTGATCCTTAATTGTGTAATGCAAGCAGTGATTTTTTTAAACAAAGCACTTTGCAGCTTACAAAATGCTTCTGCACTGGCCGTCTCAGGCCCCAGGGGTGCAAGGTGGTCCTCCTACTTCCACCCTCTGACACTCCTGTATTTGGAAGCAGGAGGGATGCCAAGCCAGGGTCACCGAACACTCCATATATTTTTAATGTTTACACTGAACAGATTAGCCCAGTTTACACATACAAAGGCAAGGATATTTCACCAGCCTCGGCAGCTGGGAGCTTCTCCTGGTCCCCCAGAACTGTGCTCTGGAGCCTCAGTTTCTCCGTCTCTTAGATGGAGCTGGTGAATCCTGCTTCGCCCCCCCCCGGATCGCTATGTCATTACAAGCTAACGGATGTGAGGCAGCTCATAAGCCCAAGGCCTCCATAAATCCCAGGGATTTTTTTTTTTTTTATTGTTAACGGTTGCATTCCTTCCCTCTGAGAAGGAGGATATGCTTTTGCCTGTGGCCTGCCGTGTTTGAAGCTCTTTCTGAGCACAGAGGAGAAGTGCTTGCTTCATTCTTAAGGGGAAAAAAATGGAAAGAAGAAAAAATACAACAGTCAGATGATAAATTTTGTTTTTCTGGTCCCCAGTGAACCAGAGGCCAAACACACAGCACACGTAGCCTCTAAAAGAGGGAGGATGGACCAGCCTCCGAAGGTGAATGGGTCCTGGGAGAGGTGCCAGAGGCACACTCGCAGTGTAGAGAGAGGAGGAAACGGAGAAGGGTACCAGTGAGGAGGGCAGGCAGGTTACAGGGTTGGTGCGGGGAGCTGGGGGCACATGGAAGGGTTTAGTCTGGAGTGCTGGCACGCAGAAGAATGAAAGACTGGAAGCTGGCAGGAGATTCTGGAACTTGGAAGGCACTGTGAGGTTTTGGATAGACTCTGGCATCCCATGTTTCAGCATCGTTTGGGCCCCAACTATGTCCCCGGCCTTGTGACGCTGTGGGACCTTACGAGGGAAGTCACCCAGAGACAGACACATAATACAACGTGTGATAAGTGCTCAGAGCCTGGAAACTTGCTCTCCCCCGCAGTGCGAGGGCAGATTCCCGCGGTTCCTGGGCCAAGACGACCCTACAGGAAGCCGCAAATTTGAGAGGTGCCCGGGTGTTCCAGGCTGACAGCCTTCTGGTCTCCTGTAGACCCGAGGTGGGCGTTTTCTCCCCATTCCCAATGCCGGGGCCGCCTGGGAGCATCTGTCGCTGCTCTTCAAGTCCATCACGCTTGAGTCCTAGGAGTGAAGATGGAGGGAGCTGGATGGCGATCCATGTGGTCTAGGGGGAGCCTGGCACCCTCTCCCCAGCTGCAGGGAGGGCTGCGGGGCTCAGAGGGAAGCAAGGAGCTGGCTCTGCTGGGGTCTGGAGGCTGTGGCTCTGATATGAAGTTAATATGCATGAACCTTGAGATTCCACCGCGTCTCTGGCACAGACTCAGCCTGTTTTGTGTCTCAGTCGCTTTAGGTGTGAAACTGGGGACATGTGTGAGGACAGGCTGGCATCGCAGGGCTCGGGGCAAAGCTAAGGGACAACAAAGCCAGGGAGTGACAGAGACACACCGCCTGGGCTCCAGCCCCAGCTCTACCTGCCGCGTGACCTTGAGCCTTTAGTTCCTTTCTCTGTCTCCTCACCTGGAAACTGAGGACATGACAGAATCTCCCTCTCCGGCTTGCTGCACAAATTCACCAGGGACTGTGTATGTTTCACCATCGACCCATGTGCACAAGCGTTACTGTTGGGTCTGCATCCGGAGGGTGTGCTCTGCCTGGACTGTCTCAGTTCACCTTTCTCCCAGCCCTGTGGGGTGCATCGTTTCGTTATCCTTGTCTTGCAGATGGGGCAACGGAGGCTCAGAGAGGTTAAGCAGCAGGCCAAGGCCACACAGCTAGTAAACGGCAGAGCTGTGATGTCCTTCTGGTGTGTCAAGCTGCGCCAGTGTCCCCACCCCGGTCACCCGTCCACAAATGACCAGCCGCCATCACCTGCCTTCCTCCTCCTCTGATCTGTGCTCACGTGCTCCCTGGCTCCCGAGACGTGTGCCCAGGGACTTTCCTGAGTCACCGGGTCAGTGAAGGAAACAGAAACACCCAGTGGGTATCTCTCTCCTCCCACTCCCGGCCTACTTTATACACACACATAGGCGCACGCATGAACACATGCATACACATGCACTCACACATGCACACACTAACACATGCATATGCACATGCACACTCATGTGAATGCAGGCCTATGTGCACGTACATATGCATACATATACACATGCACACACAAACACAATATCTGCACATACCAACACATGTATATACAAACTTTCACACATGTGGTACATACTCAGGACACTCTCTGGATGGTTCCAGCTTAGTCAAGAAAAATCCACCTCCCTCTTGGTCCTGTCGACCCCTGTGGCCCTCCTCCCTCAGACCGTGTGTGTGACCTCACCACAGTGCCCCCCTCACCTCGGAGTGCAGACAGGCAGTAGCAGAACCTCCTCAGCCACTGGACAGAGCCAGGAAGGATCAACACGCACACACATACAGAGTCACCTACAACGTGCCAGGCCCCTGTGATCCTCGCAAAAAAGTTGGGTGAGGATTACGATCCCATTGCACAGAGCAGAAAACTGAGGCTTAGGGGGAGCTAAGAGGTTTGCCCAAGGCTCACACAGCTCGAGAGGGATGGGACAGGATTGGAACCCAGGTGTGTGGCACCCAGGCAGTGAGCCAGGCCCTGGAATCTGCATAGTGAGCAAGACAGACCTGCTTCCCACAGGAGGGAGCATCCAGGCTCCTGGGGAAACCAGACAGAGAATAGACAACAGAAAAATAACATCAATGGCAAACTCCCATGCCAATGAGCTGAGACCGAGAATGCCAGGGGAAGCAACTTTAGATAGACAAAGCGTGGAGTCCTCTGGGAGAAGATACTGCAGCCAAGACCATAAAGAGGAGAGGACCTGGCTTCACAAAGACAGCCTGGAAAAGCATTTGAAACAAGGAATAGCATGTGCCAAGCCTTAGGGGACCCACATGCAACCCCATAGAGGACCTGCCTTTCCTGAGCCAGGGATTGTTTTACCAGCAAGCTCTTGGTCTGTGTGGAGCTTGAGGGTTGTGCTAGGACACAATTAAACAGACCTCACCCTTTAAAGTTTTCCTAATCAGGCCCCCTCCCCTCAGCAGTTATTAAAAATGCCAGAAGCAGGGAAGCCCCTTCGCCCTGCCCCCAACATTCCTTCGGGACAGTTTTGCTGACACAGCTTTTTTTCTGGCCTGCGTGAGGACCCGCAGTCCTGCATTTCTGGCCGTGATGATGATGGTGACTTTCCTGTTGACCCCTGGACTGCGATCCCTGGAATATCCACCAGGGATTCCAAAGAGGTGGCCCTTTTCTCTTGTTCCATTTATTTATAATGGATGGCCCTCCTCCGTGCCAAGAGGAAGCCTAGTTTTAGTTACACGTCAGTGCCCCAGAGGGCAGAGGGGCTAACCTGGCACCTTTTTCCCCAGGCTGACTCCGGGCTCCAGCTGGCAGGTTGGGACGACTGTTCACTGCTCAGAGATCAGAGACTCATAGATTTTTGAAGCTGGAAGGGGTGGGCATTTTGCAGATGGGAAATGTGAGGCCCAGAGAGGCCTGGATTTGCACAAGGCCTCCCAGCCTGAGCCACAGCAGCAGGGAGGATGGAGAGGTCCTGGCTGTGTCCCCTGCCGTGGACAGTCTCCATCAGCAGATGGATGACGGGGACCAGACGTTTGCTTAGTGACGCTGCGTAGCCGGGGAGTTGAGAACGGGGGCCTGGAGCCGGTGCCGGCGTCTGAATCCCAGCTCCGCCACTCCTGAAGAGTTCCTTAATGCTCAGTGCCTCCTGTTTCTCATCTGTAGAATGGGCCGATCATGGCACTTAACCCAGAGTTATTGGGAGGAGGGACTGAGCAGATGTGTATAAAGTGCTTAGATTCTGCCCCTGGCACATACTAAGGTCTCTCTCTCTCTGTTTAATAAATACATGTATCTATACATAGGTACAGTAAATACATGGAAACAGTTAATCCCCTGCCAGAGCTCCTGTTTAACAAGAGAAAGAAAGGGCCTAGAGTTGTCAAGTCATTTGCCCTGGAACACACAGCTCAGATATACAGGACCCTTTCTGCCCCTGGCTGGAGGTGGGGAGGGCCAGGATGGTGCATTCACTGATATGTTCTGGGGGAGAGGGGACAGCTCCTGTTCCCTCTGTCACCAAGATTAGAACCCTGGGCCCTGAGAGGTGCCCCCAACCCAGGGCTCTTTAGGGCTGTAAAAGGCCCTTTAGAATGGGGAGGGGGCCGGGGCCGCCCCAGCTCATTTGGCGGCGTCCCTACTTGGGGGCTGAGGCTGCCCCTCCGGAGAGCTGCCCTTTCTCGGGGGGCTCCTCGGTCTCCGGGGGACGCCGGGCGCGTCCTTACCTGGCTCCTCCCGCGTCCTGCTTGACCTTTACTTAAAGACCAGCTCTAGCGGCTGATGGGTTTCCGCGGGTCCCCGAGGAGACCCTTCAGAGGGCTCGCGCCGGGCTTGCTGGAGAGAACCCCTAACTGGGGCAATGAATCATCGAGCGCGGCTCCCGGCCGGACACAAAATAGATAGAGGAGCCGGCGAGCTATTGTGCGCAGTTTGGGACGCGGGGGGGAGGGGGGGAGGCAGGGCTGAGAAGGAGGAGGACGAGAAGGACGAGGAGGGGGGCGGGCAGAGGGGAGGGAAAGGGAGGGGAGGAAGCGTAAGGGAGGGATTCCCCCCCCCCCGCCCGCCGTGCTCCCGCCCTCCCGCCCTTCTCCTCCCCTCCTCCCTCCGCCCGCCCGCCGCCCCGCCTCCCTCCTCCCCAATTAAATGACCCAACGCTTTGGCAGGCGCCGGAGCTCGCACATGCGGCTGCCGCTCCAGCCGCCCCGGGCCCGCCGCCGCCGCCGCCGCCGCCGCCGTTGCGTTCCGGGCGCGCTCGCCGCGGCGCCACCGGGGGCTCGGCCGGCCGGGGGGGGCGCCTCTGCGAGCGGCCGAGCGCCCGCGCCCGCGCCGGCCGCCCGCCGCCAAACTTTGCAGCGCGCACACATGCTCCAAGTTGGGCCCGGCGGCGGCGGTGGGCGGTGAGGGCGGCCCGGGGCGCGCGGGGGCCCGGGCGGGCGGCGCGGCGCGGCCATGAGCGGGCGGCCGGCGCCGGTCTCCCGCAAGCAGCGGCTCATGGCAGCGGTGGGCGAGCGGGCGGCGGGCGGCGGCGGCGGCGGCGGCGCGCCGCTCTCCTGCTTCATCTGCGGCGGCGGCATCGGGCGCGGCAAGGAGCTGAAGCTGCAGGTGAAGCAGCCGGCGGCGGGCGTGGGGGCCCCGGCGCAGCCCTTCTTCCCGTTCCTGCAGCAGCAGGAGCCGGCGCCCGGCGCGCGCGAGCTGTCCCCGGCCGACGGCTGCGTGCTGGTGTGCGCCGTGTGCCGATGCTTCCTGGGCGAGCAGTGGGCCGCCTTCGAGCGCGCCCGCACGCCCGTGGACAAGCGCATGTACTGGCTCAAGCGGCCCCACCAGTGCGACGCGGGCGCGGGCGGACGCCGCGGGGGCGCCGGGGCCCCCCGCGAGTGGAACGTCGCCTACGCGCTGGGCGCTGCGGCCGGCGACGAAGACGACGACGACGGTGGCAGCGGCGGTGGCGGCCCCGGGCCCCGCGCGGCCGCTGAGGAGCCTCGAGACTCAGAGCTGTCGGAGCTGTCGGACACCGACCCCCTCTCCGAGCCCGACCCGGCCGCGCGCGACGCCGCCAGTCCCCACCAGCACGGGGCGCCGGCGGCTCGGGCTGCCCCGGGGCCCGGGCCTCGCGGGGGCCGCTGCCCAGAGTGGAGGCTGGCGCCGGGCCCTTCTCCTGGACAGGGCGCAGAGACCACCGCACCGGGGGACGTGGAAAAGGAGGAGGTCCCCTCGAAGCTCCGAGTGGACGGGGAGCCCAAGGCAGGCATCCGGCGCCGGCGGAAGGGCCATGGGAGGCACTGGGTCCCGGAGGCCCGGGCCAGCGTCCTGAGGGGCATTCAGGACCCTTGGCAAGGGCCTGCCGTCCAGGTGGCTCCTGCAGAGAGCATGAAAGGAGCCCCTACCGGCAGGGCCGCCAAGAGTCCTGAGAGCAGGCCGCCGGGGGGGACCCGCGGGGGCTGCTGCGTGTCTGAGGACAGTGACGTCAACATCACCAGTGATGAGGAGGACCACAAGGAACAGCCTTTCTCAGGCCCCCGCGGCCCCGGAGACGCGGACAGCGCTGGTGGCCGTGCCCCTCGAGCTCCCCTGGAGAGCCGGGCTGCACCACCAGAGGGCCTTTGCTGCTACATCTGCGGGTCGGCGCTGTCCCCGGCCTCGCAGCACCAGATCCACGTGCAGAAGCAGGAGAAGCTGGCGCAGGCCCCTTTCTTCCCCTTCCTGTGGCTGCACAGCCCGCCCCCGGGGGCACAGCCCATCAGCGAGGGCGGCAGCACCCTGGTGTGTCCCTGCTGCTTCTCGTCCCTCATGCAGCAGTGGCAGAGCTTCGAGCTGGCCGACGTGCCCGTCCTGCAGAGGCTCTACGTGGTGCCCCTGAACAGCCACGCCCCCGGCATGGCCTCCAAGGGCAGGAGGCTCCCAAGGGAAGAGGGCCCCCCCGCTGGGGCCCTGCCAGAGGCCTGCTATCTCTGCGGGGAGGACTGCACCCAGGATGCCCGGGCAGTAGCCTCCAGGATGCTCAATGGGAATACCAGGGGCTCCATGCATTTCCCCTTCCTCAGCCTCCTGCCCTGCCCCCCCAACGCCCAGGGCCCCAACAAGCGCTGTGAGGTCCGCAGCTGCCCCAAGTGCTTCAGCGTCCTGGAGGACGTCTGGGCCCTGTACCGGGCCTGCCAGAACGAGGAGCTCATCACCTCGGTGCAGGGCTTCCTGGGCAGGTACCACCAGGCCTTCTCGGCCTCAGACCCTGCTCTCTCCGAGCCGCCCGCGTCGGCCCAGGGCAGCCCGGCGTCCATCTGCTACATCTGCGGGGCTGAGCTGGGCCCTGGGAAGGAGTTCCAGCTCAACGTGAACCCTTCCAGCCGCTTGGGCGAGAAAGAGCCTTTCTTCCCGTTCCTCACCGTCTACCCGCCCGCCCCGCGCGCCAGGCCTGCCGACTCCACCGGCCTGGTGGCCACCTGCGTGCTTTGCTACCACGACCTGCTGGGCCAGTGGCTGCAGCACGAGGCCCGCGGCACCCAGCACGCCGTCAGCCCCTGGTCTCGGCAGTACCAGGTGGAGACGTTCGTGTGCTTCTTCTGCCGGCAGGAGAAGAAGCGGTGCCTTGGGCTGAAGGCCGTGCGGGTAGCCCGGCTGCCCTTGTTTCTCTACACCCTGCGAGCGAGCCACAGCCTATTAGTGGACGATGGCCGGCAGCTGATAATCGGCGCCTGCACAGAGTGCGGGACCCTGGTGTGCGCTGGCCAAGGGCTCACCCGCCAGGGACCCGTGGGCTGGAGCTCCCCAGTGGCAGCTGCGAGGAAGGTAAGCAGTTCTCATGTCATTCTCTGAAGTCCCAGCAGGGAAGGAAGAGATGTTGTTTTCTGTTCTGCCAGGCAGGAGTTTGCACCGGTTCTGTGTGGTGTGTTCCAGCGGGAGGTGCCCTCCGGGGTCACCCCGCTAGCGCTTGGTGGGTGCATTGGCCTGGAGGCGTGTGGCAGGTCGGGGGAGCTGGGGGCCGAGAGTGGTCCTGTGGAAGAATAGGGCACTGCTGGGAACAGCGGGCATGGGCCTGAACTTGAGTGTGTTTGCAGCGGAATCTATCAAACAGAGGAAGTTCGGGGCACGTCTGTCATCCGCCTGATAACATTGGTAATTAGTCCAGCCATACAGGTCACTGAGAGGTCTCCGTACTTACCCGGTTTAAACACATCAGAAGTTCCTCTCTCCTCTTGTTCCCACTCAGCTTAGCTTTTCCAGAATTTCCCACCCAAGTTCACACCTTTCCTTTGAGGCCCTCTGGTTGCTTAATAGCAGCTGGAGATGGATTTCCAGACATGGGGGTTTGGGACCCAGGGGACAGTGGCCCAAACAGACGTTTCTCCCGGTGGGAAGAGAGTCTTTCTTTTCTGCAAGTCAGCTGTGCAGGGGGAGGGTGGGAGGCCTGGCGTGCGCCCTGTTTATAAGGCGCCTGCCTTCACGCTGCCTGCCCGGGAGGAGCCAGACGGGGCGCAGTTAATTTTGGATCTGGCTTTGCAAAGGCCGAAGCAGGAACTGCCCCCGGTGGGTCTGGGGAAGCAGACGTCTGTGAGTTGTGATCACCATCACGGCCACCGGAGCCAGAAATCCCAGTTTCCACCAAAGCTGGTGACCCTGGCTTGTCTTACTCAGACACCTGGAGTGGTAGCCGCTGGTGTGGGGCTGGAGGAGGGACCTGTGAACAGGGAAGGGTGTCTCCGCCCGTCCAGGAGTGGGTGTTGCATCTGCCTGAGAGGCTTCTGATCCTGTCTCCCGAGCATCCGTGCGCGTGTGCACACGTGTGGGGTCCTGGGTTACGTGTTCACTCGTGGTGGTTGCATCTATAAAGGAGATGTCCGGCCCCGACGCCTTCACGCTCTGCCCAGGGTTCTTTCGATGTCAACGTCCCGTTTGGACTCTAGTGCTGCCTTTGGGGGGCTTTGGTCTGGTTTGGGGGCTTTTGTCTTTAGAGCTGTTTTTGGATGGCCTCTTGTTTTAAACGGACAAGCCTGCCCCCCCCGCCCCCCCGCACCGTGGATGCTAAACCTCTTGTTTGCAGTGTGTGGCAGCGCAGCCCGTGCGTCTGCTGCTGGGGATCCGACCTACAGGTCCCGGAAGGGCCGGGCCTGGGGGAAGAGCCTGGCTGAGCAGGACAGAGCCGGGTTCCAGTCCTGCCCTTTCTCTTGTTAACTGAGTGCCAGGGAGGAGGCGTCTCATTGCTTTAAGCTGGGGAGTGGAAATAAGTATCACCTGCCTCGTGGGGCCATCATGAGAATTAAATGAATCGGGGCATTTGAATGCTCCCGGCAAGTCAAGCGCTTGGCATAGAGTGGCACCCTTGTGTCCCCCCCATGTGTCGGGGCAGATTGTTCCAGGATGCAGGTGGATTCTGCAGGGCGGGTACAGGTTTTCAGCTTGGCGGTGGTGGGCGTGGGGTCGTCAAAGCACTCGCCGTGAGGCCTCTCAGATTGTTTTCTGTACAACCTCCAAACTGTGGTGTTTTCTCCCGTTGATTTGCTCACTCATCGGGGAGTTGACGAGATGCCAACTGGGGGCCTCAATGATAGGAACGTGAGGAAACGAAAGAAGCTGCAGTTCCCAGTCCAGCTGCGAAGGGGGTTGCGGAGGGTGGCCAGGTGTGGACGAAAACGCAAGCTGGTGTCTGCCCAGGAGGGGTCAGCATGAGTTTGGGGGGGCCTGCTGAACGACACGCTAACTTCTGCACCATTTCTAAAGCAACTTATTTCGTTTGCTCCTTACCACGTCCCTATGAGGCATTATTATTCCCATTTTAGAGATGAGTAAATGGAGGCTCAGAGAAGTCAGATGACCTTGTTGACTGTCACACAGCCAGTAGGTCGCTGAGGTGGGTGTTGAACCCCAAAGTCCTCCGCCGTTGGACCTCCTGGCAGAGGTGGAACCTTGGACGATGGGCGGGATTTGTTGGTGGGAGAGGATTCAGGAGGAAGGGAAATAAGGTTGGAGTGAACTAGAGGCCTTGAAATCAAAAAAAGGAGGTTGGGTTTAGAGTTGAAGATACGGGGTAGCAATAAAAAGTGAACGAAGCCTTGGAATGGGCTGGGAAGAGCTACGCCCAGGGCCGGACCATGGCAGCATCCCAGGTGGTTGGTGAGGCCATTGGGCCTCTGGGTGGTGGGGCAGCAATGTGGGGCTCAGGCTCATTTACACAGAGGGAAAGAGAAACCTCAACTCCTGCCGCCAGGAGAGCCTGATTGATGGCCAGGAGAGTGCCGGAAATACAGCCTCGGCCCGCCCGCCCCCCATTCATTCAACAGATATTCATGGAGCACCTACTCTGAGCCAGGCACTGTTCCAGACACTGGGGCGCTGGTGGTGTCAGGGGGAGGGACACGAAGAGCCCGCAAAGAATACTTCCTGCAGAGCTGTGAGCGGAGCAGGATGGGGCTAGGCCAAGTGCCAGGGTGGGCTTGGGGATGAGAGCGCAGGGTCACAGGAGCTGCAGACCAACCCAAGGGACTCCTGGCAGGGTTGTCAGGGGTGAAGAAACGGGTGACACCACCAAGGAACGTGCAGAGGTCCCCATGCTCCTTTCCCGAAGCCGGCTCCGGGGTCCTTGGTTCTCACGTCCATATTCCGTGTCTCCGTTCGGTGCGTGGTTTGAGAATGTGGCGGGGAGTGGCTAGGGACATTGGAAGGTGGCCGCGGGGAGCCATTTAGCTGGGACAGTGTGTTCCAGAGCCTCGTCTGTACCGCCTCCTATGATGCCTCAGTTGTTTCCTGTTAAGGGTTCGTTTACAAGGGAATCAACTTTAACCGCTAAGAAAGTAAGTGTGAAAGAGGAAGGAAGTAAGGAAGGAAAGGTGTCTGTCCCTGGTGCCCTCCCTTTAGATTGTGGCTTTTCTCACCAGCTGGCCTCCTGGCCCCCTGGAGAGCACCCCGTTCTGTAGCCACCATATCTCTGAGCTGGCTGCTTGGGTAGGGCTGTGTCGGGGGTGGGCTGCAGAGGCTGCAGCCCACCCACCCTTTTGGGGGTGCTTCCCCGAGGAGGAGCCCCAGCACCGGGAAGCTCTGTGAAGCCATGGAAAGACCCTGGCTTGGCCTTAAGACAGACCTGGCTTCAATCTTCATTCTGCTGGGAGCTGGCTGTGTGACCTTGGGAAAGACGCTTGCCCTCTCTGAGCCTCAGTTGCTGCTCCTGAGAAGTGGCGATGTTCGTTCCTCTGGAAGGTTTGTGATGGGAGAGCTGCTAGTGGGCACCAGGGCTGTGGGTCCCATTCATTCCTTTCTTCTCCCTGAGGTACTTGTAACTCAGGCTGGGTCTCTCACTGGCACCCACAGGCTCCAGCATCACAGCCTCTGCCCCCAACTTTTCTGCCGGGGGTGGGGAATGGTTGTCCCTCCCTTCAGAGCTAGGAGGCACGGCTGGCCAGGCTCGGAGATGGCACCTGGGGACGTAATAATGATGAAGATACAGAATGCTTCCCGAGTTCTAGGCTGTGCCAGGCTTCACCTGTCCTCATATTTACCAAGTCCTCACAACAACACCATTTAGGGAGGTGCCACTCTCCCCCTGTCATAGAGGAAAAAGCAAGTCCAGAGAGGTCAAGGAGTTTGCCCAGGGTCACTCAGCTCATGACATCAAGGCCAACATTGGACCCAGGAGCGAGGCTTTGGAGTCTGTGCTCTTGACTTTTTGTCCCCTCTGGGGCTCCAGCTGTAAAGGTGACAGTGCCCTGGCAGGGGGAGGGTGGTCCTAATAGCCCCTGCGTGAGCCTGCCCACCCCGCATTTCAGCCGGCAGAGCAGCTGGGAGGCAGGAGTCAGCTTGACTGGGCCAGAGGCCCTGAGAAACCCCCCACCGGCTGCCTCTGCTGCCTACCCACCGCCCCCAGTTTCTCCACCTGCTGAGAAGTGGCGCCCTTTGTCTTTTGCTTCCCCCAGCACTGCCCAGGTGTTCAGATTTCAGCCGGGACCTCCGTCAAGGATGGGCTTGCTGCGTGATCGAGCTGCTTTCCTCGCGAGCCAGTTGGCCGCCAGGCCTCCCTTGCCTCTCCCCTCCGTCCGGGGAGCGTTCTGGGCAGTGGAGCGTGCAGCTGTTTACCTAACCGCACCCCGGCCCTCGCTAGGGGCTGCCCGCCCAGCCCCCCGAGCCTGGCCTCCCGGCCTGGAACAGGTGTTGCCGCCGGGCCGCCTTTCTTTTCTCCGCGCTGACATCTGAAGCCTGCAGAGAGGGTCTGTCATCACTCGCCTGTCAGGGCCACATGCACATCTGTTTCCCGTGTTCCCGGCTCTCTGCGCCCACTCGGCTCCCTGCTCTTCAGGGAGGGCCTGCCAGCCCCTCCTCCTCGGAGCCAGGATCCAGGGGCACTTGGGCAAGGCGATAGGATGGGGGAAGCTTCCGGAAGGTGCCAGGAGAGGCTGCCCGGCTGGGCTGACACTGGCACCCTCTGCCTGGCAGCTGCTGGGAAGTGACTGGGCTTTGGCCTTCCCCAAGCTCTGACCACCTCCTCCGAGGGGAGGTCTCTGCTTTTCTTGGCGGATTGGGAGCCATCTGCTAGCGGAGTAAACTTTCCAGATGCGCCTTGTCTTAACCCTGGAGGTGATTAGAGACAACTGGGATGGCAAGAGGTCTTCAAAACTCAGCCTCCCTGGAAGCAGGGAAGGGGAAGTTGCCCAGAGCCTTCTGGCCCTTTCTCTGCTTAGATCTCTCTGGGTCCGACCCTTGGGAGGTTAACTCTGCCGTGACTCTTCGGAGGGGTTGAAGGTTCTGGGCAGGTTTGCCTCATTGGCACCTTCTTTTGGCTGAGGAAGAGCCCGCGTCTGGAATTCAGGTCCATCTTCTGTCCTAGGTCCATATCCTGGCAGGGACGGTGGCGAGGGGTGATGCCTCTGCCCTCTGCGAAGAGCGTTTAGGACCTTGGCTTCTGTTTGCCATGCCGTCCTCGGAGGGAGCCTCACCAGGGCAGTTGTGGAAGGAGCTTCTACTGGCCGTGTGACCTTTGTTCATTTCCCCATCTGTCAGAATGAAAGGTCTGGTCCTCAGGGGTCACAGGCGGTTTGCCTGCCACACGTGAAATCTGACTGGTGGTACTGTGTTGAGAAGGATGTTGAGGCTGTGTCTGGACTTGCTGGGAAAATATCTAGCAGTTTATTAACAGTTATTTTTTTCTCTTTTTTCCCCAGCTTTTTGAGATATAAATGACATACAGCAGGAGGTAGTTTTAAGGTGTGCAGAGTGTTGATTAGGTACATGTGTCTATTGCGAAATGACCTCCATCCCCCCTGCCCCGAAGTTGCCAATTCTTTTTTGTGGTGAGAACATTTAAGATCTACTGTCTTATCAGCTTTCAGGTATGTGATACAGGGTTGTGAGCTGTCATGCCCATAATGTACGTTTGGCCCCTTTGTTCAATATCTCCGCATTTCATGGGGTCTAGGTTTTAAAATTGGTATGTGATGCTGGGGCCCCGAAACACCATGATGTTCTCTCCTGGGGAGGGTAAAGTATTACGGTCACAAAACCCTCACGGATCATCATTTTTCAGGCAACTTTATACCAGGAGGACCACCAAGCCCACAGCCTAAGGCCACTTCTGCTGGTTTGATCTTTCAGTAATACAAGGTAGTTAGACGTATAAGTTTTGAAAGAAATTCTACCAGTCCTGTGCCAGGGATGCTGGTGCAGTTCTGCCTCCTGGCCCAGCTCAGCCCTTGACCAGGGCTGCCCTGGAGAAACGTTTGTACCCATTCTACCCATTAGCTCAACAAACGTTTGCATGCCTGTAGTGCACCAGGTGCTCTGTGAGCACTTGGTGCTCTGAGGATGTGATGTGGAATCAGGCAGGCCCTGCCCTTGGGTGGATGGGGGATGGGGTGTGTGTAGGGATCCGGCTGTGATCGTGTACTGTGTTGAGTTCTGTGCTGGGGTCTTCTGGGAGCCCATAGGATGATGGAAAACGGGTGTGTTCAGGGAAGGCTTCCTGGAGGAGGTGGCACCTAAGCTGACCCAAAGACTGAAAAGGAATCAGCCAGGTCCACAAGGGGGTCATGTGCTCCTGGCAGAGGAGCATGAGCAAAAGCCTGGATGTGGGGAGTGGGATTTGCTGGAGGACCTTAAATAGTTGCTCTTGAAGTGGGAGAAGGGAATGGGGTGGGAAGGCTTGGTAGTGTTTCAAATTCCTGGATGCACATTTGAATCCACTGCCCCAACCTGTTAAAGCAGAATCTGTGAGGGGTGGCCCTGGTGGCCCTGGTATTTTAAAGCTTCTGGAAGATTCCAGAGTTGGGGTGAGCACTTACGATAGAGATTTTAGAAGCACAGCCCAGGAGTTTGGGGCTTTTATCTTGAAGATGTGGCTTGGCAGTCACCAAAAGGATTCTACTCATTTGTTCAGTCTGTCTTTACTAAGCACCTACTGTATCCCAGGCACTATCTGGGCATCAGGACCCAGCAGTGAGCAAACCAGGCCTGTGCAGGGAGGGACTGTGATGGTGGTGACGGGGTGGCGGGGAGAGGGGAGGGTTGGGGGCTGTCACTTGAGCAGTGAGGGGGGTCTGGCAGGGGCCTGAGGAACAGTGAGGAAGCCGGGGTGCCTGAGGGCAAGGCAGGGTTCCTCTCAGAGGCGGGCAGGGGCCAGTCAGGGGGACCTCACTGGGGAGTCAGGACGGTGGGCTGACCCTGAGAAGGCATTGTTTTTGTTTTGTTTTTAAATTGAGGTATAATTCACACCCTACACAGCTCACCCTTTTAAAGTGTACAGTGCAGTGGTTTTTAGTGTATTCACAGCGTTGTGCACCCGTCACCACTATCTAGACCAGAACATTCCTGTCACCCCTGACGGAAACCCCCTCCCCGTTAGTGGTCACTCCCCCTCCCCCAGCCCCTGGCACCCAGGAATCTCCTGTCTCTATGGATGTACCTATTCTATGTTTCATAGGAATGGAACCATACAGTATGTGGTGTTTTATGTCTGACTTTCGTCATTGACGTTTTCGAGGTTCATCCACGTTGTAGCATGAGGCAGTACTTCAGCCCTTTTCTTGGCTGAATACCATTCCACTGCATGGATAGAGCACATTTTGTTTATCTATCCGTCAGTGGATGGACATTTGGGCTGTTTCCACCTTTTGGCTGTTGTGAATAACGCTGCTGTGAATGTTTACAGGTGTACAGGTTTTTGTGTGTATCTGTGTTTTCTCCTGGATAGATACCCAGGAGTGGAATTGCTGGGTCATCTGGTAATTCCCTGTTGACCCTTTAAGTTCCGCTTTCCCACTGGGGGTTTTAGGCAGGCAAATAACATGATATGACTTGGGTTTGAAGAAGTCACATCTGTGACTCCTTGAAGCTGTGTTCCGTCAACTCACTGGCCACCGTTGCACCTCCTGTGGCTGGTCTCCATCACTGGATTTGTTTGAAGCTGGGAGCTAGTCTTCTTCTCGCTGGGATAAGAGAAACTTTATTAAGAATTGAGCTCTTGGGGATTTTGGCTTGCTGTAGCTGCACCCCTGGAAATCAGAGGACCCAGATTCTGGCCCCAGCACTCAGTTGCCTTGGGTAAAACCCTCCACCTGTCTGGGTCTCAGTTTTCCCCTCTGTAAAGTGGGAGCAGATGGTGGACTAGTAGCTGAGCCCCTTGGCTCCTACGCAGCTGTCAGGCTGTCATCTTTCTGCACCTTTTGGCAGGAGTGGGATTGGGGGGTGGAGAGAGAAGACCCCTGGGGTCAAGGCCTAGCTTGGCTCTGTGAATCCAGCGGCTCTGAAGTTCTCTGCCCCGTCACTGGCTGCCCCAGCCTCTTGCTGCCCGATCTGTTTGGTGTGGAACCCTGTATGAAATTGATTGCTGGATTGGGTTTCCTTCCAGAGGTGCCAGCAGCCTTGAATGGATGGCACAAAAGTCACAGTTGGTATTTGGTACAGCGGAGCCAGGCAGGCATGCCGGGACCCTGGGCAGGTGCACCACCTCTTGGAGCTGTTTCTACCCGGCAGGTGAGAGTGAAGTGGGGAGAGTAAGCGGGCCAGGGTCCAAGGAAGACCCCTCAAAGGTCAGAGCCCACCAAGGCCACGTTGTCCTGCCCACCTCTTAGCATCAGTTGTTGGCAGAGCTGGTGAAAAGGAAGATCACTGAGGTTGTGTCCACCCTCCTGGTCCTGATGCAGACACAGTGAGGTCTGAGGAGATGGTGGTGGTTGTGATGCTGATGCTGGCTGTAGCAGATGATGCTGATGGTGCCCACTCTGTGCCAGCCACTGTCCTAAGAGCGCGTGCAACCCTCTTCCCCAGACTGCCCGTTCCTCCTCTGGCCACGGAGGGTGGCGTGAGCTGTCCTGTGGGAAGGTGGCCTCGGTCTCAAATCTCCGATGAGGAGGCCAAGGCTCACGACCCTGAGAGTTTTGGGTTACATGGCAGAGCTGGGATGTGCGAGAGCCAGTGATCTATCGCCCGGCCTTGGCCTCTCCCCCTGCCCGGGCTTGAGTGGCAAGCGTAGGAGGAGAGGATGTGGGGCTGGCAGGGGCCGCCCTGGTGTAGCCACACAAGGAGGCTGCCCTGGGACTCCTGCACCAGCTCCCCGAGGGGGCCGGCGTGGGGAGGGCTCCGAGCATCCGCACACTGCAGCGCTGTTGTATAAGCCTTCCCAGACCCGCAGAGCTCACCCGGCTTCCAGACGAGGGTTCGCAGACGGGGATTAAGAGGCTTGTGAGGGTTCTGCCGCCGGGGAGGGATGGAGACAGGTGGGAGACAGGCGTGGGCTGTGCAGACTCCCAAATGCAGCAGCCCCGGGACGGGGTGGGGGGATCAGAGGTCCTGGTGTCCACGACCGTCGGTCCAAGACAAGGGAGGCCTGGAGGAGCCATTCAGCCTTTGAGGCTCAGATGGCCCGAGAGGGTGGCCTTCGATGAGCTTCGGCGCCCGCTCTTTTAATCCTGATTCCTTTGATGGCGGGACCTCTCCTTTGACGGCGGGATCTCTCCCCTTGCCCTTTCCCTTCCGGAGGGTCTTGCTCCCTTGTATGCTGTTCTGTCTTTTGTGTGATTGTGCGATGCCCTGGGGCCATTGGACGGGGAGGCCTGGAATGTTCAGAGCCGGGAAAGCAGAGGTCAGGCAGCCTCACTGTGTGCCGTCCCCTGCGTCCTGCTGGGGTCCGGGGGGTGGGGGCAGTGCCGTCCTGGAAACAAGGCCTCTGTCCGATCTGTGCAGGAGCCAAGTCTCCTTGGGGACCTGCACATCCCGGTCCAGAGAAGGGTGGCCCTGGCCCCCGGCCTGCGTGCAGCCTGGCCTGGCTGCACAGTCACCCAGCCGCCCCTCCCGCCAAGGGAAGGATTGCTTCTCTTGCCCCTCGCCCTCCTTCTCTTGGGAAACTGCATTTTCTTTGCTTTTCAAAACCGTGTAGGGGAAGCGGGAACCGGTTTTTGGAGCTCCCATCCCGTGGGGTGGGGTGGCCAGAGTCCTTCTCGTTAGCGGGTGAAACCCGGACCTTACTCACCTGTCACCTCACCTGATGGGGAGGCACCGGGCCTTCTCTGGGGTGAGCGCTGGCTTCGGGGCAGGTCCCGAGGAGGGGGCCCTCGTGGCCCTGGGATGGCCAGTTGTGCGGGCGTGAGAGGATGGCGCCTTTCCCCCATGTCCCCTGCCCCGCCGACTTATGCACAGACACCCCGACACGCCTCTCATACCCAGGCTCACAAGCCTTTGCTGTGACACCCACTCCCTCGTTGCACATGCACTCACACTTAACATGCACACTCACACGGGTGCGTGCTCTCTTGCATGGGCACACTCATACACACACACCCCCATCACATTCTCTGAGAGAGGGGTGTTCATATCTGTCGCAATTTTGGATTTGTCTTTTTCTCTCTTGAATTTTGTCAACTTTTGCTTCGTGAATTTCGAGGGTCCTGCACGTTTATGATTGTTTCGTCTTTCTGACGAGTTGGCCCTGTCGTCACAAAGACGTATCCTTCTATCTCTGGCAGTGTCTGTGTCTCGAAGTCTATTTGATCGGAATCATCCCCGTCTGAAAATCAAGGCCTCTGAGGTTCAGAGAGGGAAAGTGATTTGCCTAAGGTCACACAGCTCTCAGTGTCTGGGGTGGGATTCATGTCTCTCCGTGCAGCTCAAAAGGTCTCTCCACCTCACTGGCTGCTTTGGGGCGCGGGTCTGAAAGAAGCCCTTTCCTGGTACTTTCTGGGTGTCTGCATTTTAATGTCATGATTGTCAGGTGGCCAGAGCTGTGTCCCTGCCCACCCTCAGCAGAGGACCCCCCAGGAGCCCCAGAGCCGAGCATCTGGCCTACAGCTTGCGGAGCTCCGCTGAGCATGCTTGGAACATCCTCCGGAGATTTCTGGCCAAACTCTGCTCTGCAGCTCCTGGCCCCCCCACCCCATTTGGTGAGATTGTTCTGAACGTGTTGAGTGGAGCTTCCTAGGACTCACATGTAGAATGTCTCCCGGGGGGTCAGCAGAAATGTTCCCCCTCGCTGGCTTCTCTGGTCCGTGTGGGCCTTTTGGAGCTCGTGCTAAATTCACACTTTCTGGTGGCTTCACCCCAGCCAGGCCCACGCCTGGAGGTCCTCTGGGGCTCCTTGCTGGAGGCAGGCTGCCTGCCTGTGGTCCAAGTCATCCCAGCCAGCCCTGCTCCCGGGTCCCGGAGGAGAGCCACCTCCACCTCCCTGGGGCATGCTGGGAAACTCTGGGACGTGCAGGGGGCCTGGGAGGCGTGTTGCCTAGGAGATGTTTGTGGGGAGAATTGACACAGTGAGAGGACATATTTGCCTTAAGCTGTCAATAAGGCAGTATAAGCAAAGGGATGGGTTGGTGCCCTCAGCAGAGTTTTCACTGAGCCCCTCCTGTGCCCTAGATGCTGTGCTCAGAGTTAAGGACCATGATTGTGCCAGGTGTAGGGTATGAATACTGTTATTTATCTAATCCTGGACGGGGTCTGTCCACTGTAAAACACATGATTGTTTTATATGCCACTAGGCAAGAAAAAATGCCACTCATGAAACTGACACTTCACCCATTGTAAGATTCATCCTGATTTCACAGAGCTTCAAATGTAAAACAGACAGTGTGTGTCTTCAGATCAACGAGACGGGATGATGGTGATGATGAGGATGATGGTGATGAGGAAACAGCAGTGGCAGCTGCCACATGTTCGATGCTTACGAGACATTATCTCACTGACCCTGTGAATAGCAATCTGGTGGGTGAACGAGGGAAGTTGGCACCTGTCTTTCCTGCTGGGCCCTTTGGGGTGACTTTGCAGGGACTGGGCAAGGTCCCGCTGAGCCTGGATAGGGGCCCGGTTGAGGCTGACACAGCAGCACAGCTACGCTGGGCACCACGGGGGAGCAGTGAGCCTTGAGAGGCCTCTGGCCTCTGTCACCTCCAGGTCTAGCACCGGGCAGCAGGGAGTGACCCAGCTGACAGGCTGACTCTGTGGTGTCCTGGTGCCGGGCTCTGTGCCGCAAGGGGCGTGACGGGATCCCTTGTGATTCTGGCTGCATTGGCGCTGGGGTCTTAATCAGGCGGAACACGGCATCAGCAGAAACTGGCGGCCGCGTGGCTCGGAGGGCGTGGCTGGTGGGAGGGGTAGGAGCGGGGCTGCCAGTGCCCCCCCCCTTCCCCACCACCCTACTGGGGGCAGCTTCAGGCCAGACCAAGGTCCTAGGGAGGCTTCAAGGGTCCCTGCCAGGACCCTGCAAACATAGGAGCCTTTCTGCTCTGGGGAGAGAGATGCAAGGACGTCACAAACTCACTTCCCAGACTTTTCCCGGAAGGAAGCCTTCATCCCTCTGCTTAGCGTCACGCCGTTCTCCCAGCCATCCATACAAAAGCGGGGCTGGAAGCACGGCTCCAGGTGAGGCCGTGCTGCTCTGCTCTCCACCGGCGGACCGTGTGCTTTGGCCAAGGGTATTCTGAAGTCAGACCTCGCCACCCACCCCGGCCACCCGTGTGGTCCTCCGCATCGCTTCACGGCTCTGAGCCCCAGGCTTCTCACCCATACACGGGGACAATCTGATGTCCTCCCTCAGGGGAGCGGGAGGCAGCTGAATCCCCCAGTGAGAGCCTGGCAGGCTGTCAAGACCCCAGAAATGTTTGCTGTGGTTACTGGAGGCAGAGGAAGGAGGGGTGTGTGAGGAATCTGAGGCCCCACTCGGAGGGGGATGGGAAACCTGGAAGCAGCCTGAGGCCCCTGGGATCTGAGCTGCCCTTGTCCCCTCCCTGGGCCCCCAGTGCTCATCTGAGAGATGAAGGGGGCATTCAGGTGGTCGACCCTCACGTTACCTCTGGCCCCGACAAGAGCCACGTTGGTATTTGGTGGCAGTCAGCAAGGTATGTGCCACCTGACTGCTTGTCGGTCTGTGGGCCTGTTTCCTCATCTGTCTATGGGAATTACTGTAGTGTGTGTGTGCTATAGGGCTTGGTACGTAGTACATGCTCAATGAAGGTTGGCTCTTATTATTATTATTATTTTTTTTTTTTTGCGGTATGCGGGCCTCTCACTGTTGTGGCCTCTCCCGTTGCGGAGCACAGGCTCCGGATGCGCAGGCTCAGCGGCCATGGCTCACGGGCCCAGCCGCTCCGCGGCATATGGGATCCTCCCAGACCGGGGCACGAACCCGTATCCCCTGCATCGGCAGGCGGACTCTTAACCACTGCGCCACCAGGGAGGCCCTCTTATTATTATTTAAAAAATTTTGTTGAAGTATAGTTGATTTACAGTGTTGTGTTCATTTCTGCTGTACAGCAAAGTGATTCAGTTATACATACATATATTCTTTTTTGTATTCTTTTCCGTTGTGGTTTATCACAGGATTTTGAATATGGTTCCCTGTGCTGTACAGTAGGACCTTGTTGTTTATCCATCCTATATGTAATAGTTTGCATCTGCTAACCCCAGACTCCCACTCCATCCCTCCCCCCGCCTTCCCTGGCAACCACAAGTCTGTTCTCTATGTCTGTGAGTCTGTTTTTGTTTCAAAGAGCTGTTTATTTGTGTCGTATTTTAGATTCCACATATAGGTGATATTGTACGGTATTTCTTTCTCTTTCTGACTTATGTCGCTTAGTATGATACTCTCTAGTTGCATCCGTGTTGCTGCAAATGGCATTATTTCATTCTTTTTTATGGCTGAGTAGTATTCCATTGTATACACGTACCACATCTTCTATATCCATTCCTCTGTCGATGGACATCTAAGTTGTTTCCATCTCTTGGCTATTGTGAGTAGTGCTGCTCTGAACATAGGGGTGCAGGTATCTTTTCAAATTATAGTTTTGTCTGGATATATGCCCAGGCTCTTGTTACTTTTGCTATTTGTCATTTAGTTTCCTCTCCAGTCCTCCTCATTCTCGAGAGCTGACCCATAGACCTCAAAAACACAGGGATCTGGACCCCATGAGTGAGATGAGATGAACCAGGAGGGAGCACCTTTTGGCTCAGGCCGTGAGGAAGAGGGACACGCTAGAGTCAGGAGTTAGGGGAGTTACAGAGACCCATCATTCTCAACCCTGTGTCCCCTTTCTTACATACAGATTTCTTAACCTCAAAACTCAATGCAAAATCTGGGGTGTATCTGCAGTTTTCTGGGGATAGGACATCAGTGTCTCTTATTAGGCTCTCAAAGGGGTGTGTGACCCCCAAAGGTAAAGAGCCACTGTTAACGTGTGCACCCATCTGCACGCAGTCATAGCGCAATGCATGTGGGCTGACTCCTTGATATTCCTTGAAACCATCTGACTTGTTCCCACCATTGTATCTTGACACGTGCTCTTTCTCCTACTTTTCTGCCTATTTTCCCACTCCTGGAAACCTCCTTTGCTAACTCCTACCAGCTGAAGTCTCCCCCACCCCCTGCTCCCCCAAGGGCCTAGGCCCTTGTCTGTATGCAGCTTTTTCCCAGTTGTTAATAATTAATCACTTTATTATGTGTGGTTTCATGTTGTCTTCTGGTTGCTTCATATCTGTAAGCCCTGTCTCTCCAACTAGATGGAAAAAATAGCTAAAACTGGCATTTTTATCCTTGGACCCTTTCTTGGTTTTTCTTTTGTGCATTGCACACAGCAATTCCTTACCCGCCGTGGGAATGGCATTCGTCAAGAGCTCCATGGTTGGCAAAATCAAAGTCTCAGAGAAAATAGGGAAAAAACCAATAAAGATGGTATTAAGTATATGTCTTTAAAAATCACAGTAAATAAACTTTCTAGGAGACATCAAGTCAAAACACACGAGTTTCATCCACGTTTAAAAACCTGTCCCAGGGACTTTCCTGGTGGTTTAGTGGTTGGGACTCTGCCCTTCCAATGCAGGGGGCATGGGTTCGATCCTTGGTTGGGGAACTAAGATCCCACATGCCATGTGGCCAAAAAATAAAATAAAATAAAATAAATAAAAATAAAAACTTGTTCCAGTAGTAGCCTTTTCCTGAGTTTCCTTCTTCAGTGGGTGGGTGACCTGAGGTGCTGAAGGAGAATTGTCCCGTAAGGTTTATTTCTTCTTGAGTCAGTTTTGGTCATTTATGTTTTTCAGGGAACTTATCCATTTCATCTAGGTAGTCAAGTTAATTGGCACAACTCCTTCATAATATTCCCTTATTATCCTTTTAATGTCTGTAGGTTCTGTAATGATGTCCCCTCTTGCATTCCTGATATTGGTCATTGGTTCCTTCTCTCTTTTTTCTGTGGGTCAATCTAGCTAGAGGTTTATCAATATTATTGATCTCCCAAAAGGTTTATATTTAGAGACTATGCTTCTTTAATGTTTTGAACCAGTCCTTTTGGGCTTGAAATGTAATTTCTTTTGCACTTGCATCCTCTCTTGCTCTATTTTTGAAATTGTAGACAAAGTGTTGTGAAACCATCAGGCCTCTTCCAAGTTATTTATGCTTAAGGGAACATTTTCCAAGCCTGACCTTTTCTCTCTGTGTTGAGCCAGTGGATGTTAAAATGATTTCTGTCAGCCTGCCCTTGTGACTGCCACAGGTGACGTCAAGATGCTATGTTCTTTGCTCGAGGGCGTTTTATCAAGCCTCAGATAAGTCAGAAAGATGCTAGACTTAATTTTTTTTATGCAGAAGAGAAAAAGACATTATATCAGAACTGCAGATTGTGACGGATCTGGCTTTTTTATATATTGGTGGCTCTGTTATTTAGAACATACATATTCAATAATGTTAAGTTTCACTTTTTATTGTACAAAGTATCCACTGTTTAAAATGTTGGTGTCCATCCATGCTTTTGCTACAAAGTATATTTCATCTGTAACCTGATTGACACTTTTGTTTCTCTTGTCTTTGCATTTATGACAAGTCTCAGAGTGTCTCTTTAGTCCTGGGAGGAAGCTTAGTGATCCTTGAGTCCAACCTCCCTCACTTTATCAAAGAAGGCGTAGGGAGGGGAAGGGACTTGCCCATGAACACAGAGAATGTTAGAGGCTGAGGCAGAGTGCCAGTGTCCTGGGATATTTCCAATTCATCAGCTAAGGCTATCCCTCCCGTCACAGATGTCTTGATATTTTTACATTAGCAATTTGAGGGCCTGTGGAAGGCCAGTCCCAGCTGCTAAGCCATGGGGAATCCCCAGCCCTAAGCACAAATGGGGGGCTCACGAGGGTGAGGCTGCATGGTGAGCAGTATCCTTCTGTGAATCCACTGCCCCTCCATCTTCACGGCTACCTTGTGTCCTCTCAGAACCATGGGAATTATTTCTGGGTGAGTTGTATTCTTTAAAAAAATTTTTTTTCCAATAGCAGCTTCATTGAGATAAATTTGCAAACCATAAAATTTACCCTTTTAAAGTGTACAATTCAGTGGTTTTTATTACGTTCACAAAATTGTGTGACCATCATCACTGTCTAATTTTAGAACATTTTTCATCACCCCTGAAAGAAACCCTATTCTCCCCTCCCCCCAGCCCCTGGCAGCCCCTCATCTCTTTTCTGTCTCTATGGATTTGCCTGTCCTAGACATTTTATGTAAATGGAATCATACAATATGTGGTCTCTTGTGTCTGGCTCCTTTCACCCAGCGTAATGTTGTGAAGGTTCGTCCACATTGTAGCGTGTGTCAGTGCTTCGCTTCTTTTCATGACTGAGTAATAGTCCTTTGTATGCATAGGCTACATTTTGTTTATCCGTTCAGTGGTCGATGGATATTTTGAGTTGTTTTCATCTTTCAGCTATTGTGAAGAGTGCTGCTTTGAACATTCATGTACAGGTTTTTGTGTGAATGTATTTTTTTTCTCTAGAGGGTATATGTAGAGTGGAATTGCTGGGTCGTATCATAACCCTAGGCTTAACCATTTGAGGAACTGTCAGATAGTTTTCAAAGAGGCTGTACAGGGGTATATGCCCACCAGCATGTGTGATTTGTTTTTAAAAGAAGAGCAAAAGCAGGTGGGCAGGTTACATTTATTTGTATATCAGTAACAGTACACATTCAATAAATATTAAAATTCTTTTCCATCCTTGAGGCTTCATATCAAAAGATGGTTTTAATACTTAAAAAAAATTTTTTTTTAATTTTAAAGGTGACAAATCCCAGCTGTGTGGTCTTGGGCAAGTAAATTAACCCCTCTGTGCCCTGGTTCCTTCTTCTGTGAAACACTGGTGATTGTACCTGCCTCAAAGAGGGTGTTAAGTAAATTAATGCATGTAAAGTGCTTGGTATCTGGCAGTTAGTAAACCCCATAGAAGGGCCAGCTGTTATTTTCATTATGATTCCATTATTATTGTAGGGATCTGGGGAAGTGCGAGAAGGAATAAAGGAGAACCGCTCCCCCAGCCCAGCCTCAGCACCTGCTCTCCACGTAGCTCAGAGACAGCTGCTGTTAACACTGTTATTTGTTTTCTCCTGGGCATTTTCAATGCATCCTTTTTTCAAAGTTGAAATGAAACTCGATGTGCAGTTGTGCGTCTTGCTCTTATTCACTTACTGTCCCAGCATAAACATTTCCCAGTGTTGTAAACACAGTGTTAATATCAGTGAGATAGACTCCCAAAGAGAAGGGCCATCATTTAACCCCCCCACTCCCTCCCCCCTCCCAAGAGTGAACATTTAGGGAGCGCAGAGCCGTTTATGCCACTGTAAAGTATATTTCAGGCAAGGCTGTGTACGCTTTTTGGCTAGAGAAGATTTCCCTGACCTCGTGACAGGCCTCGGGGGCGGGTGTGGTATGGTGGCCAGGAAGGACTCAGGCCCTGAGTGAAGTTTCCAGAGCTTGTGGGCCTGGGTGGGAACATGGCAGAGGAAGGGCACCTGGACAGAGAAAGGAGGGCCCAAGGGCAGCTGACTTAACAGTTTCAGATCTTTTCCTGAAGTCTAACATGGTCTGGGTTGAAAAGGTAGACAGTAGAGATACAAGGGAAGTCATAAAAATTACCCAGAAGTCTGCCACTCAGAGCTTCCAGCCTTTTTAAATGCACGTATGTGCATACACATGCATGCACATGCTGCTGTAGGTGGGATCATACGGCATGATGTGTCTTCTAGTCTTTTCCATCTAGGACATCATGAATGTTTTTTAGAGGGGCTAGGACTGCGGACTGTGGACCAAGATGCCTGGGTGCTACTTGGGGCTTCACCCCTTACTAGCTGTATGTCCTTAGGCCGGTTACTGAGCCTCTTTGTGCTCTGATTTACCCATCTGTAAAGTGGGATAGTAGCAGGCTTTGTCTAAGGTGGTTTTGCAGGTTGGACAGGCTATAACAGGTGAGAGCAGCAGGCTGGCTGTTATCCCGTGGTTCCCATGTCGATGAGTATCCTTTGAGAATAGGGATTTTATGGGTGACCCTGGGTCACCTGTTGCTGGACACCTAGCTTGTTTCTGGGTTTGCACAGATGTGGCAGGTCTGCAGTAAGCCTTCCTGAACCTCTGCTGCCCCTCGGCTCCCTCCACCCTGGGCCTGTCCCCCACTCTCCCACCTTGGCCCTTACTGGGTGACCTCAGGGGCTGTCCCAGCATGGACTCATCAGGCAGTGGGGAGCCTGGGGACCTCCTGGCCTCATTGCTAGCCATGCAGCAAAGTGGCCAGAGGGCTGGGAGACCAGGAGGGGGAAGTTTTCTTTGGCAGCCTCTGAGCAGCTTCCCTGGACCGGCTGTGGGCAGGGACCTGGGCAGGGGGGGGAGCAGGCGTGGGGGTGCGGGCGGCCTGTCTCACACCTGGGCCTCTGCTGGAAACCGCCTCAGCCCTTTTGGGAGAGAGGTGGGATTTGAATACACACCTTCCCAAGCAGGAGTGAACCCTGTTCTTGGTTCTGCTGGCAACGCCTGTCCTCCTCCCAACCCCTAGGCAGCTGGCGAGTCTTTTTTTTAAAAATAAATTTATTTATTTTATTTGTTTATTTTTGGCTGCATTGGGTCTTCGTTGCTGCGCGCGGGCTTTCTCTAGCTGCAGCGAGCAGGGGCTACTCTCCGTCGCGGTGCGTGGGCTACTCAGTGTGGTGGCTTCTCTTGTTGTGGAGCACGGGCTCTAGGGTGCGCGGGCTTCAGTAGTTGTGGCACGTGGGCTCAGTAGTTGTGGCTCACGGGCTCTAGAGCGCAGGCTCAGTAGTTGTGGCGCACGGGCTTAGTTGCTCTGCGTCATGTGGGATCTTCCCAGACCAGGGCTCGAACCCGTGTCCCCTGCATTGGCAGGCAGATTCTTAACCACTGCGCCACCAGGGAAGCCCAACTGGCAAGTCTTGATAAAGCCTCTGCTGTGGGGAGACCACAGGGGGCCCTCTGGTGACAGCACACCCAGCAAGCCGGCTTCGGATGAGTTTACTTTTCCGGGCTGATCAGACGTTATTGAAAGAATAAGGAAAACTATTGAGCACCTACTATGTGCTTCTCGTGTTCCTGCATTCACTCAGTTCTTCAGTGTCTGTTTACTGAACACGCATTGTGTGGTTAGGCATCACGGAGAGAATGAGAAATATGCCATCTTGTTGAACACTCGCAATGTCCCCACGATATAGGTGTTAGCCTTCTTTGTTTAAAAACGTGTTATTTTGAGATAACTGTGATTTCACATATAGTTGTGAGAAATCACCCAGTTTTCCCCAGTGGTAGCATCTTACATAACTATAGTGCAACGTCACACCCACGAGATTGACACAACCCGCCCATCTTATTCAGATTTCACCAGTTTTACACGCATCTGTGTGTGTGTCCTTGTGTGTGTTTGTGTCTGTGTCTCTGTGTTTGTGTGTGTCTGTCTCTGTGTGTGTGTGGTCTCTGTGTATGTTTGTGTCTGTGTGTCTGTGAGGCCTGTTTCATTTTACAGAGAGGAAGTGATGCTCAGGGACCAAGGCCTTACCCAGGACCACGCAGCCAGGTCGCAGAGAGTTGGGTGTCACATCTGGACATCCTGACTCCACATGCCTGAACTGCTTTGGGAAAAAAAATCACCTTTACTCTTTGCTGCTGTTCCTGGACTTGGTAGCCCCACTGGTCTCTGCTGGAGCTGTGAGCTGAGACCCCTAGGGAGGCTAGAATCCTAAGACGTTGGTGCTGGCGTGCTGGCTCCTCCATTTCACAGACGAGAAGACTGAGGCTCAGAGAAGTTAATGGGTTTGCCTAACATCACCCAGCTGGTCAGGGGCTGGTCTGGGTCTGCACGTGGCAGTGACCACAATGAGCTGCTTTTTTCAAGAGGTAAAAGGACAGAAGAGACTGTTGATCACAAACACCAGGCTCAGGATTCAGATTGGTTACCAGGGAGACGGTGGGGGCCTTTGGGAAGGTTTCTCAGCAGGAGATGGCTCCGGAAGTGTGCGAGGTGACCTCAGACACTTAGCATGCCCCCAAGTGTGTGCCAAGGAACACTAAGGACTCGGGTGTTGGCATGATTTTTTTCCTCATTCACGTACATTTGGGAAACAGTAGATTAAAGAAAGCTAAAGGGGGTTGTGTGCTGCAGGACTTATCAGTGCCTTTAATGCACTGACATGCACTGTGACCCTCTAGGCAGGGGAAGGACTTCTGTTCTGCACAATGTATTTCAGGAAGCACTTAACAAGACACTCTCCAGTGTGAGATGCTGAGGTTCTGATGCCAGGGCTGAGGTGGGCAGAAGTGCCCAGGGAGCAGGATACAAGCGGCCGAAGTCATTGTATTTTTTTAAAGAGGAGGCTGGTGTGCCTACAAGCGAGCATGCAAGGCGGGTGTAGCTCTGCTGGGGACGGTCGTATGGTCAGTGGCTCTCAGATCAACGTGAAGTCTCCTTCCCAGCATAGCAGACACTTAAGAGATAATGTAAAGGGCAGACACTGGGATGCAGGACTGTCCACCCACCGTGATCAAGCCATGTGCCCTTGTGTGTGGATGTGCTCAGATGGGGGAGAAACAGGCACAGATGAAGCCAGCCAGGTTGACAGAATTTCAGGTGATTTATTATTTTTAATATAAGGTTTTTGTTTGTTTGTTTGTTTGTTTGTTTTTTCTTAAACCAACAGAGGAGGTTGGGCTCCATTCACTGGGGCAATAAAAAGCCATTGTGTGTTTGGAGCGAGGGTTGAGAGCAACGTAACAGAAGTGGTTTTATTTTATTTTATTTTTGAAGTAGCACATTTTAATTTTAATTTTTTTAATATATCTTTATGGGAGTATAATTGCTTCACAATACTATGTTAGTTTCTGTTATACAACAAAGTGAATCAGCTGTACGTATACATGTATCCCCATATCCCCTCCCTCTTGTGTCTCCCTCCCACCCTCCCTATCCCACCCCTCTAGGTTGTCGCAAAGCACTGAGCTGATCTCCCTGTGCTTTGCTGCTTCTTCCCACTAGCTATCCATTTTACATTCGGTGGTGTATATATGTCCTTGCCACTCTCTCACTTTGCCCCAGCTTCCCGCTCCTACCCCATGTCCTCAAGTCCATTCTCTACGTCTATATCTTTATTCCTGCCCTACCACTAGATTCATCAGTACCTTTTTTTTTTTTTTTAGATTCCATATATATGCGTTAGCATATGGTATTTGTTTTTCTCTTTTTGACTTGCTTCAATCTGTATGATAGACTCTAGGTCCATCCACCTCACTACAAATAACTTAATTTCGTTCCTTTTTATGGCTGAGTAATATTCCATTGTATCTATGTGCCACATCTTTATCCATTCCTCTCTCGATGGACACTTAGGTTGCTTCCATGTCCTGGCTATTGTAAATAGTGCTGCAGTGAACACTGGGCTGCATGTCTCTTTTTTAAAAGAAGGATTTTTCTGAGTGACGTTAGGCAGGCAGGTTGGGAGAAGAAAAGGAAACAGGTATAACCCCCTTGGGAGGTGGCTGCTCTTAACCCAGGCCTGGGCAGCAGTGGGAGCTGGAGGTAGCATCACAGCTTCTCATTTTCCCTGTGGCCCAGAGAGGTTAAGTCACTTGCCCTGAGTCATACAGCTGCCAGTCTGCAGACCCAGGACTCGGATTCAGCTCTCTGATTTCAGCATCTTGGAACACTGCCACGTGGCACCTAGCTGTCTTCATCTGCAATGTATTTTCACCACCATTTGGGGTATGCACTGCTGATGAACCCTGTAGAAAACAGGACTCCAGTGTGTGTGTGTGTGTGTATCCGGGTGTCTGCTGCAACATCGCCTGTGGTAGCAGAAATTTACCCTGTGAATTTCTCTGTGACAGAGAAGATTCAGGATGTCCCAGGCACTGTGCTACCGTGAATATCATGAGAAGGTTAGAAAGAAGGAGAGGTTGTTGTGAAAGTTAGCAGCTGCTGTTCATGTCACTTCTGGTCCACATCCCTTGTTGGATGCCTTTCGGGCCAGAAACGTTGCTGAATTTTTTCAGCCTCTTAGTAAGATTCTTCAGAGCCGATGCTGCATTTTACATAACACCTCAGCAGGGCCAGGGGCAGCACCGTGGAATCAAAGCCTGTCCTGTCCCTGGGCCACAATGTGAATACCCCGTGGGAAAGAAACGGGGACTATAAATAGCCTTCAGGCGGGGCAGGTTTTGCTGACAAACGAGTGCAGAGCAGTTTTGGTCTCCAGAACTTTTGGATTTGGGGCTTGTAAGGATTTGGGGATCCGCGTTATGAGTGCCGTCGCTGGAGTGGTGCCCGTGTGATGTCGAGTCCTGGCTCTAGGAGGGTCTAGGTGATGGGAGAGAAAGCCGCTCTCCTCTCTGGACTTTTGTGTTTATTTGAAGACGGAGAAAAGTGGGGAAGGAGCTGCGTCTGATCGTATGGAGAGAGCAAGGGGAATGGCCGGCTTTTTACCCGCATGCTCCCGCACTGTTTGAGTCGTGCAATGAGTGTGTGTTACGTTTTTCAATGTCAGGAGAAAAGGAAAAAATGACCCCCTTGTGTGCCCAGGACTCCCCTTGTGTTGGGGGCATTGGGGATTTTTTTTTTGTTCAATCTGAGGTTTTTATGTTATTTTATTTTATTTTATTTTATTTTATTTTATTTTTATTTTATTTTTTGCGGTATGCGGGCCTCTCACTGTTGTGGCCTCCCCCGTTGCGGAGCACAGGCTCCGGACGCGCAGGCTCCGGATGCGCAGGCTCAGCGGCCATGGCTCACGGGCCCAGCCGCTCCGCGGCATATGGGATCCTCCCAGACCGGGGCACGAACCCGTATCCCCTGCATCGGCAGGCGGACTCTCAACCACTTGCGCCACCAGGGAGGCCCTGTTATTTTATTTTTAACTTTTTTTGGAATATAGTTGGTTTACAATGTTGTGTGAGTTTCAGGTGTACAGCAAAGTGAATCAGTTACACGTATACATATATATCCACTCTTTTAGATTCTTTTCCCATATAGGCCATTACAGAGTTTTTTTTTTTTTTTTTTTTTTTTTTGCATTACGTGGGCTTCTCACTGCTGTGGCCTCTCCCGTTGCGGAGCACAGGCTCCGGACATGCAGGCCCAGCAGCCATGGCTCACGGGCCCAGCCGCTCCGCGGCATGTGGGATCCTCCCAGACCGGGGCACGAACCCGTGTCCCCTGCATCGGCAGGCGGACTCTCAACCACTGCGCCACCAGGGAAGCCCCTACAGAGTATTTTTTAAAAATATTTTTTTATTTTATTTATTTATTTTCCTTTTTTTTTTTTTTGGCTGTGTCGGGTCTTAGTTGCGGCACACAGGATCTTTTTTGAGGCGTGCAGCATCTTTTCATTACGGCGCGCAGTCTGCTCGGGTTTCTCTCTAGTTGCAGCTCTCAGGCTTCTCTCTAGTTGTGGTGTGTGGGCTCCAGAGTGCATAGGCTCTGTAGTTTGTGGCCCGCGGGCTCTCTCGTTGAGGCACGGGAGCTCAATAGCTGTGGTACTTGGGCTTAGTTGCCCCGCGGCATGTGGGATCTGAGTTCCCAGACCAGGGCTCGAACCCACGTCCCCTGCGTTGGAACGCGGATTCTTTACCACTGGACCACCCGGGAAGTCCCCATTACAGAGTATTAAATAGAGTTTGATCTGAGGCTTTTAAAAAGTCAGCTTGTCTCCACCGCGAGTGGGACCTAGGCTGCTCTCCCCACCCTTGCTGGCAGCCAGGCCTTCCCAGACCTTGGGCAGCTCCATAAATTCCTCCAGTGACAGGCTATCATCCTGCGCACATGCTCCCCGGCAGCCCTGGGAGGAAGCCCCGGACGCTGCGTGTTTAGACGGGGTGGGACCTGCTGGAATTTGTGTTCTCTCATCCAGAAGCTAAATGGATCTTTTATTAAGGTCAGCATAATCCATTTTTAACTGAATTTGAAGGTCACTCTGTGCTTGGGTTTCTCCTGCGGCTGCTGGGAGTGACTGTGTGTCCACAGCATTTGGGGACTGGCCGTGAGTCTTGGAGATGGTCTTCCTGTGCTAGGGGCCAAGCCGTGCCCAGGGAGTCTCGAGACTCTGCTGGGGACCCATTGGCTATCTGGTCACCTTGGACCATCAGCTTAAACTTCTGTGTTTCCTTGGGGTCAGAAGGGGGGTAGATGCGATTCATTCATGGATCAACCATTTATTGAGCACCTTCTGTGTGCCAGACACGATGGAGAGCACCAGTCCTGAGGAGCTCAGAGCCTGGTGGGGAAGCTGGACAGGTGGGCAGGCGATTCAGGACAGCGGAACAAGAGCCGAGCCGGGGTCAGCCCCAGGGGAACAGACTGGGAACACAGGGAGGCCCTCACTCACCTGGGGAAGGGCGGGGAAGGCTTATGACCCCCAGGGCCCTTCCAGCTTTAAAATCTTGACTCTGTATCTCAGTTTAGGGCCTCAAATCCCAAAGAAATCAGCTCACCAAATTGCAGTTCAAGAAGAAACGTAACAGGGGCTGTGTTTCTCCAGCTGCTGATGGTCCCGAGAGCATCAGCCCCTCAGCAGGGCTAAAGTCAACACCTCTGTACACCTGGTGACTTGGCAGTTCTCTCCCAGGATCAAGGCCATGTGTCACCCAGGTCAGGGAACCCTGGTCCTGGTGTCCCCGCTCTGTGTCACCCTGGAGCGAAGCCCCTTCATCCAGGGCCTCTGTCTCCTGGTTGGCAACATGGGAAAATTCTAAGCACTCTGATAGCTGGAAGAGGGCGGCTCGTCCATGCAGCACAGCTGTACCAGGGCTGACCCTCAGCCTCGTGGCTGGAGCTGAGCTGGTCCGATCGGAGCAAAGTCAGCACGATCTTACTCCGCCTTCAGTGTGTGATGAGCGTACAGGGCAATTTCTAGATTCAGTCAATGACAAACAACGTTTTTTCTCCAAGGAGGCAGCAATTCTTACTTCCAGCCAAGAATGCCTTTTCTTTTTTAAAAATTTAATTTATTTATTTTTGTTGAAGTATAGTTGGTATACATTGTGTTGACTTCTGCTGCACAGCACACTGATTCGGTTACACACACACATGTAACTGGGTGAATCCTCCTACATGGAGGATGCTGTGCGCTGAGCTGTGGTCCTCAGGGGTCTTGGCTCCCGCTGCCTGTTTGGAGGTGAGAAGACGGAAGGAAACAGGAACCCCTGGTTGCGTCCAGCTCCCAGCCGTCCCGTGACCCTGGGGGGCTCTCAGGGTCATGGAACAGGTCACTCCAGCCCCCAGCCATGGGGACGGGGGCTCACAGAGAAAGGAGCTCACATGTCCCTAGAGGTGAAAGAGAAAGGGATCTTCGTCTGCTGGTCGGATGAATGGATGGATGAGAGAGGCCGGCCCAGTGCATTCACTGGGCAAACATTTTCTGAGTGCCAGCTGCAGGCCAGGCCCTGTCCCGGGACGGGCAGGGGGCGCAAAGCCATGAACAACACACAGTCCCTACGCGCCCGGAGCTGACCCTGCAGCCAGGGAGACGGGCGGTAACGAGTGGACAGGCAGACCATGCAGCATGTCCAATGGTGGCTGGTGGGAGAGGTAAGACAGTCGGGAGGGTGGGAAGGAGGTGGTCCAGAGTCCTGCTGGCCGGAGGCCGGGCTTGGGGATGGAGGCTGACAGCTCTCCCCACGGGAGGCTCTGGTGGCTTCAGAGGTGCTCCAGGCTTCCCCCAGACAACCCTGGACGCTGCCGTCTGATTCTGACGAGCAGTACAGAGACCCCACCCCCAGTACACACGCTCGGGCTCCTGGCTCCTCAGGTCCCGGTGCTACCTCCTGGCCAGACCTCCTCTGTGCTGGCAGGGTGTGCGCTGGCGCGTGGGACTCCACCGTCCCCCAGTGTGGCTCACATGGAGCTGGGCACGGACACCAGTCCTTTTGACCAAAAACTCAGGGGGAGGGAGATGTGTTTATTCTGAAGTGTAATCACCCTCTCCAAGAATACACAACAGAGGTCCTACTGTGTTTATTTTGTCAGAGGCATATTGGCTTAGCTGCGAAGAGAGACAAGTTTCTGCACCAAGATCCGCCCTCCTTTATTTCTGTGTAAACATGCAGTTTTTTCTTGTCAAAAGTGCTTTGGGTGGGAACTCGGAGTTTGCACCTCTGCCCTTTTTTTTTCTTCTCTGAAATATAAGTTTGGGAGCTCAGGATCCAGAAAGGTTTAAATGGGGACATTCTGTCCAGAGGTTACACTTTGTCCACTCAGAGTGCCTCAGCCAGGGGCAGCAGGGGAAGGATTTTGAGCGGGGGCCTGATGTGACCAGAGGCAAAGCCAACTCCTGTGCGGAGGCCCAGGTGACGTCTGGAGCCTAGTGACTGGGAGAGCAGGCAGGGGGCTACTGCAGTGGTCCCAGCACAGACGAGGGAGCAATGTGGACGGCAGCTGGGGGATGGGGCAAGCCAGGCCTGGAAACATACTTCTTAGGTTGGAAGACGTGATCACCGTGTCTACCTGACTTGGCCCTGCTCTGCTTTCCCCTGAATAAAAATAGCCTGGACTGTCACCCTTCCCTCTGCTGTCTGAGGACAGAATCACCTTCTCCATCACCTGTTCCCTGACACCTTGTCACTCTCTTCTTCCCGCTTCCCTCCACCTTCAGATATACTTGCGTCTCATTTTTGTCACTAACGGGGCTTGTCCTTGTGGCCAATTTTCTCTCTCTCTCTGGGGCTCCAAGTTCCCTCTGGGCCAGGGACCTCTTGGAAGAATCCTTGAATGTTTTCCGTATCTCCAGTCTCGGGCGGCCAGGCCAGTATCACTGATCTCTACTACTTTAGTGTCATAATAGGGATAATTAATATTTGTGGAGTGTTTCCTAGGGACTTTGGTCTCATTGTCTCAATGGCTGCACAGACGCTCTGTTTCGGGAGCAGGGAAACAAGGAGACTTCGCTCAGAGAGGTCATTTGACTTCCCCCACGTCACACAGCTGTACTGCAGAGGCCAGACCTTGGGTCTCTGGGTCCCAAGCCCTCTCCCCTGGGCCAGCATTTCCTGGTGTGGTTGGTGCTCTTAAACAGCTGACGTCTTATAAGGAGCCCAGAGATGCAGGTTTAACTGACCGTGGGTCACACGGCAGGAGAGCTGTCCTTTGAGCTCCATTTCTGATTTTATGGCAGGGGGACATCTCAGGCCTGGAGTCTTATTCAAATCTCTCTCTATATATATACATATGTATGTGTATATATATATATATATTATATGTATATATTATTGTGGTCATGTGGACATAAAGTAAAATTTGCCACAAACTTGTGAATTCTTTTTCCCTCAAAGGCTTTTCGATTTTGGAACTGAGGCTGAGGAAAGTAGTGCTTTCAATCGGAATCTCTAGATATATTTCCCTTACCATCGTGGTTGGTGAATGATGCTGTTTTTTTCAATCTTTAGAAGGTTAAAATAGTGAGTTGAAAAGGAAAATTTCAGAGAAATGAGAGCCTGGTGGGTGGTCTGGGGCCTTAACCAAGCTCAGGGAGGTGGGGTGGGAGGATGTCCCCCGTCCAGGCCTGTGGAGGCCCGTCAGCTCTGTGGCCCACAGTGTGGAAGAGCTGGGGGTCCAGAACTGCCCCACCTGCCCAGCGGTGGTCAGGTTGGGTGGTGAGGGCCGGGGTGGGCTGTCCTCGTCACAGACCCTCTCCTGCCGGGTCCCCACCGCCTTCTGGAATCCGGCACCGTCCCAGAAAGGAGCTGAGTGCCAGGGTCTCAGGGAGTTTCCCACCAGCCACCTTCCCGCTGGAGCCCGGGTACGGCTCCACGGCATCAGCGCAGGGCGTGCCGGACACCAGGGGCCTGCTGAAGGCCCGGTCGGGCTTTCTGAGGCCAGGAGACTGCTGCCTGGCAGCAGCGTTTGTGAATAGGTGCCTGTTTTCAGTTCTTACAGTCTTGGGGCTGTCAGCCTTCACGGTGCACTGTGATCCTCAGGGTGGACCCATGGAAGAAATGGTCCCCCCTCCCCCCCCCACCAGAGACCTACGTGCCTCTTGGAAAGGCCTCTGTGGTTCTGGAGGCCGAGCATGTCTGGAGATGACTTTGCTGACGGCCTGGGAACCTCCATTTGGACAGAAATCACACCCAGTTCCCTTGGTCTGCTCTCGCCCGAGCACCCTCCTCAGAGCCCAGACGTGGTCTCCCCAGGCCCGGGGTGGAGTGAGGCTGGGCGTCCAGGCGGGACGGGAGGACGGGGGTCTGGCCTCACCCCGCCACCGCCACCCTGGTGACAGGCTGCAGGCCTCCTGGCTGCGCCCCAGCCCCTCCGGGAGGCCGGCCAGCCCTCCGCCTCTCCCGCTCCCCTCCTGCCCCGCCTCCAGAACATCTGTGCTCACGGGGAGTGAGGCTCCCAGCCCCAGCGGCCCCACGGAGGATTGCTCCCCAGATGCCGTGGCTCCTCGGGCCCTAGTCCTCTCCTCCGGGAGCCAGACCTCGGGGCACCTGAGCTCTGACTTCCCACCTGGCTCTAGGGCCTCTGCCCCAGGGCCCCACCCCGTCCTCTTCCCTCCAGCGGTCCTCCTTGGCACCCGGTTCCCGATGGCCACTCAGACAGAGCCTCTAAAGGGCCGGCCTTGACCTGTGGGCCTTCTGGGTCTGCAGCTTCTCTGCAAGGGGTGAGCATTGGGCCTCCTCAGGGGGGGTCCTGGCAGCCACGGGCACACACGCGTGTTCACGGCCGAGGAGGGCTTACTGCAGGGGCTGTGTGCCCAGGCATGGGCAGGTGTAGCAAGAGCACAGCGGGCAGCTCCCTGGGTCGTAAGGGCATCAGGGGCAGCTCCAGGGCCCAAGGGCAGGAGGAGGGAGCTGTCGGTGAGCCGAGGGGTCTGTGTGCAGGGCCATGCACTGGACACTGGACACGGCCAGTCCATGTGTCCCTGCAGGGAGGATGATGAAGCAGCCAATACCCTGTTCTCCTCTCCTCTGCCGGCCCTTCCCACCGGAAGCCAGAGGGCCAGGGCCCACCGATGCCACCCAGATCTGCCTCACAGGACGCAGAGCCAGGGGCAAGGAAGGCAAGAACCTGGAGCCACTCCCACTTTACAGATGCGGAAGCCGAGGCTAGGGACTGCGGTTGTCTTTTTTTTTTTTTTTTCCTCGGTACGCAGGCCTCTCACTGTTGCGGCCTCTCCCGTTGCGGATCACAGGCTCCGGACACGCAGGCTCAGCGGCCATGGCTCACGGGCCCAGCCGCTCCGCGGCATGTGGGATCTTCCCAGACCGGGGCACAAACCCGCGTCCCCTGCATCTGCAGACGGACTCTCAACCACTGTGCCACCAGGGAAGCCCCAGCGGTTGTCTTTTTTTTATAACAGCTTTGTTGAGATAGAATTCACACACCACAGTTCACCCATCTAACGGGTACAGTTCATATTCACAAGGGTTAGCGTATTCGCAGGGTCGTGTAGCCATCACCAGTGTCTGTTTTAGAGCAAGTGTATCACCCCGAAGAGAAACCGTGTGCCTGTGAACAGTCACTCCTCCATCTCCGCTCCACCCCGCAAGCCCTAAAGTGATCTCGGATCTTTCTGTCTGTATGGATTTTTCTATTCTGGGCATTTCATATGAATAGAATCATTTCATATATGGTCTTCTGCATCTGCTGTCTTTCACTTTGCCTACTGTGTTCAAGGTTTATCTGTGCGGGAGCCTGTGTCAGGACTTCCTTTCTGCGGCTGAGTTGCATTCACTGTCTGGATATATCCGTTTGTGTATCCATTCATCACATGATGGACAGTTGGGTGTTTCCACTTTTTGGCTATGGTCCATAGTACAGCCATGAACATCCATGGACGAGGCTTCGTGTGAGTGTAATGCTTTCATTCTCTTGGGTCGATAGCTGGGAGTGGAATTGCTGGGTTACGTGGTTACTGCCAGACTGTTTCCCATTCCCACCTGCAGCTGTGAGGCCTGTGAGTCCCCCACGCTCACCAACACTTGCTGTTGTCTGTCTCTTTGATTCTAGCTGCCTCCGTGGGGTGTAGTGGTGTCTGTCTCACTGTGGTTAAGGAGTGGGATTTGAACTGTGGTCTTTCCACCCTGAGGCTGTGCCTTCTCCCCAGCCGGAGCTGACCCCCCCATAGGGCCATCCTCCTTGGGACCCCAGTGTCCCCAGAGGCAGGCTGAGCTCCTGGAAGGCAGGGTCGTGCAGCCCCAGATCCCCTGCGTTGAAGGCCTGCCCTGCCCCTGCCAGTCAGCCAGGGGTGCTTTGTGCTTAGCGCTCCTTACAGGGTAAGAACTAGGTGGGCGGTACCCCACAGGCCCAGAGTTCTAGAGTCCAGGCTGTTGAAGCCCCTGGTGGGGACATTCCGGAGAAAACCCTTGAACCCTCCAGAATGTTCTGGACAGGTGCTTTTCCCGAATCACGAATCGTAAGACTCTCACTGGTTGCGTACTTGCACATCTTAGCTCGCTTGATCCTCTGCATAGCCCTTGTGATCGTCATGTCCTTTTTTGTGGACGAAGAAACTGAAGCCCAGAGAGGTCAGACCACTGACCCAAGGCTGCACAGCAGAGCCAAGACTTGAACCCACATTTGGCCGGACAGTCCATGCTCAGGCCACGGCCATCACAGCCTTGCTTTTTCTCCCTTCCTTTGGTTTCCCCCAAACCCTTTCATCCCCGCAGTCATGACAGTCTGTGGTGGGGGGGATGCTCTTGTCCGCAGGGGGTGTGGGTGTCCCACTGGGCCAGGAGCTGTGGGGAGCTCCGAGGAGCAGGGGACACAGCCTGCTCGTGAAGGCCTCCCAGACCAGCGAGGGGATTTGAACTGAGCTTGGGTGACCTTTCTAGGTGACACTGCCATTCAGGTGACCCCTTCATTCACTGATTCATTCATTCCACAAGTATTTATGTACTGAGTGTGATTAGGTGCCTGGTGATTAAGAAACCGTGGTGTGTAAAACCAGACACAGCCCCTTCTTTGCAGATCTCCCAGTCTGGTGGGAGAGAGAGACAGATGCTGGTTACCGGACACACAAGCCACTTGTGGCCGGGCTAAGGGCTTGGAAGGAGAGGAATGTGCTGCGAGGAAAGTAGGTAATGGGGGCCTTGGTCTTCATGGCGGGGGGTGATGTCTGGGAGGCTTCTTGGAGGAGGTGACTGTTGATCCGAGGTCTGAATAATAAGAGGAAGTGAACAAGGCATAAGAGAGGAGGCAAGAGTATTCACGGTAGAGGGGGCAGCATGTGCAGAGGTCCAGAGGCAGGAGAAAGGCACGTGGTGGGGAGGCTGTCTAAGGGGGAGGCCGAGGAGGCAGGCAGGGCCGGCAGCACCATGATGTGAAGGGCATGGAAGGGTTCCAGTGGGGGTGGCTTGGCTAGATTTGCCTTTTGAGAAGATCTGTGGCTCTGGAGGGTAGAACCAAAATGAAGGCAGCAGTTTTTTGGGGCCTGATATGAACCAGCAACAGGAACCGTCCAAGGCAGAGTGAGTGGTGGCTGCTCCCCAGGGCTGGTGAGAGAGGTTTTTCGAGACGGCTGAGAGGTTGCTCCGCGTGGCCTGGGCCTCTGCTGCCCAGGGACCCCCTGCCTCCTCGAGATCCAGCTGGAAGCCCCAGGTGGGGTCTGGGGTGCTGTGAAGAGCATCTGCCGCCCCTGGCCACGTCCAGGGCCCCTAGAGGAGGCCTCACCCCTCCCCTGTCCCTTCTCCAGCCTGCGGCCGGCACTGCCCAGCTGGGCCTCGCGGCGGCCCATTCATTCACAGCCTCCCACTCTCTCCTCGAGAAAGGGGGAGCTTGCAGGCTGCGAGGATGGAGGTGCTGGCCCTAGGCCAGCCCAGCTTCCCTGCCCACTGCCCCTCCCCAGATGCCCGCCCCCCCGCCTGCCCTCTCTTTATGGCAGGCAAAGTGCTAATTCCCAGCGCAGAGAGGTGGGCCAGAGTCTGCGGCCAAGAGAGAGACTGTTTCCAGCCTCCGGCGGTTCTTGGCTCCAGAGGTCCGGCGGGCCGGCCTTGCAGTGACATGTTTATTCTCCAGGCCCACTGCTGGCCCCGGCTCTTGGCAGGGCCGGCGGAGGGTTCTCGGTGATGGGGACAGGCTGGCGGCTGGGGGCTGTTTGTGTCTGTGCTTGCCTGCTCCCTCGCTCCCTCCTGGTTTACATTCAGGCGGTGAAATGTGGAGCTGAGGCCCAGGGGCCCCCTGTCCCCAGCACCTTCAGAAGCTGCACCCTGGCCCCCTGCTCAGGCTCCCGGGAGACCCTGTAGGGCCAGGGCTCCAGAGTCCCACCGGGAAGGTCTTGGGGGCCCCTCGGTCACTCAGCAGATGCCTGCGGAGCACCCGGCCAGTGCCAGGCCTCGGGTGACAGCAGTGAGCAAGACACATGGGACCCCGTCCTCCGGGGCTGGCTGTCCCCTGGCAGGGGTAACCGGGCTCCTTTAGAGGTCTCCTCGCCACCCAGCCGCAGAGCTCCTTCCCACCCGCAGTGCCTGCAGGTCCCTGTCCGCCCACGAGGCTGGCTGCAGTGAGGGAGCCGGGCTTTGGGGCCAGACGGTGCTGGCCAGCTCTGCCGCTGACCAGCAGGGTGACCTCAGATGAGCCCCTGCACCTCTCCCGGCCTCTGCTTTCTCGCCTGAAAGCGGGAGGAGGACTGTGACCCTTTACAGCTGACCTCTGGGGCCGATCACTTACTCATTCAAACACCCACTCAGGGTCACCAGGTGCTGTGCTGGACGTGCAGTGGCAAATGAAGAAGACCGGAGTGGCTTTTAGGGGCAACGCATGAAGCAGGGGCCGCTTTCCCAAGGGACCAGGCCGGGAAAGGGCAGACGTGATTCTTAGAGCGTAGCCAAGGACGGCGTTGGTGTCCCTGCGTCCCCATCCCAGGGCCTCACTCAAGGAGCGCCGTGTCCAGGCCAGGTTAGCCCTGTGCGAGAAGGTCCAGCTAGGGTCTTTGGGGACAGAGGGTGTTCAGGAGGGTCCCAGGTGCCTGAGCCCGTGTGTAGTGTGGAGCATCGACTGGCTGGTGACTGGACGAGCCGGCCGTTTCCCTGGGGTCCGGCCCTACGACCTCTCTGGTTCCCTCCAGATCTGGGTTCTGAGCTCCGATGGAGGGGGCCACACCACGTGGCTGGGCCTCATCCCGAGGTGTCTCAGCGGCTGCTTCTCTACCCCACGGAGGCGCATCAGCCCGTTTCCCCGGTGGACACGCGACCGGGTGCCCGCTGCTGGGCCCGGCACTGTCTCTGACCTGCAGGTCCTCCCATGCAGCCCTCCGCTCAGACACTGATGTCCTGCTGCTTTCTCTCCTAAGTCCTCAGGTCCTTGCCCCACACCACCCGTCCCCTCTCTGTGATTCCACCAGAAACTTCGATGCCTCTAGACCAGGCTTGGCCAACTTTCTGTTAAAGGACCAGGTCGTTAATATTTTAGGCTTTGCGGGCCAGTCTCTGGTCTCTGCTGCATTTTCTTCTCTGTTATTTATTTATTCTTTACAATTCTTTTTTTTTTTTTTTTTTTTTTTTTTGTGGTACGCGGGCCTCTCACTGCTGCGGCCTCTCCCGCCGCGGAGCACAGGCTCCAGGCACGCAGGCCCAGCGGCCATGGCTCACGGGCCCAGCTGCTCCGCGGCACGTGGGATCCTCCCGGACTGGGGCACGAACCCGCGTCCCCTGCATCGTGCGGACTCCCAACCACTGCGCCACCAGGGAAGCCCTATTCTTTACAATTCTTTACAATTCTTTAATGTGAAATGTAAAAACCATTCTCAGCTCGGCTGGCCGGTGGGTTGCGGTTTGCCGTGGCCTCCTGCAGACCAGCTGGGTGGGATGTGGGTTGGCTGTGCATCACCCGCGTCTGAAATTTTTGTTTTCTGAGCACAGACCTGCTGAGCTGCACACATATATTGGCTCTGTTAACTCGGACAACAGCCCCGTGATGGGCACTGTGAACCCATTTCACAGGTGAGGAAACTGAGGCACAGGGAGATGAGAAAACCAGCCTGTGGTCTCACAGCGGGTCAGAGCAGCACCGGGATTTGAACCCAGGCCATCAGTGTCTGTCTCAACCACGATGCCTCACCATGTGGCTTTTAGTGCCCAGCTTCTCTGCCGCCTGCCCCTACCTGGGTTATTTTGGATGTAAAGGAAGCCCGGATTCTATTCCTGGCTTTTTCTGGGTCTCTCTTGGCCCCCCCCGGCTGGCCTGCGTCCCCATTGACATTTGCCTTCTCCCAACCTGTCCCCATCACCTTCACTTGCCCCACATTAGGGAGACACCCTCTGGAGCAGGTCAAAGTTCCAGAAATGGCTTCGGTAGCACCTGCTTCTTCATGGCCAGCCCTCAGGTCACACAAGGCAGAGCAGTGTCCCTTCAGCTGCTTGGCCCACATTCTGCAACCCTATATCTAAGCCACATGGGCTTGGCCACGGCACGTGACTGAGGCGGGGAGTAGGAGCCCCAAGCTGTCAGCCCGACATTGCCCGCTGGACTTGTCCTGGCGATAGGGGCAGCTGTGGCTGAAAGGTCACTGGGAGAGGTTGTCCCTTGCCACTGATCAGGCACAGAAAGTGATCCCTTGGCGTCCTGAAGCTTTGGACCATCAGAGGCTGGTTCTGAACTTTCTGGCCTCCCAAGGTGCTGTCAAAAAGACTGGGAAGTTTTGGGCTTCCCTGGTGGTGCAGTGGTTGAGAGTCCGCCTGCCGATGCAGGGGACGCGGGTTTGTGCCCCGGTCCGGGAAGATCCCACATGCTGTGGAGCGGCTGGGCCCGTGAGCCATGGCCGCTGGGCCTGCGCGTCCGGAGCCTGTGCTCCGCAGCGGGAGAGGCCACAACAGTGAGAGGCCTGTGTACCGCAAAAAAAAAAAAAAAAAAAAAAAAAAAGACTGGGAATTTTGGACAGGTGATTCAAATGAGAGAGAATACAAGTAATATATGGGGAAATAGTTACATAAAAACTACTAAAATATCAGAAAAAATAAGACTTGGTGCTGGTGAATTCGCAAAATATGGCTCATTTGTATTGCTGGTGGCAGCACAAATGTGTATCATGTTGTCTGTTCCCCAAACCATTTGTCAATGTGTATCCAGGGCTTTTAAAAACACTCCATACTTGGACCCAGTAATCCCATTTCTAGAAATGCATCCAAAGGAATGAACTTGGAAGAATGAAAACGATAAGACACAGAAAGATGTTCTTTGCACTGTTGTTTATAATAGTGGGGAAGTTCTGAACATCCAACAATAAAATACAGTTAGGCAAACTGTTGTGTACCCCTGGGGGTGGAATATTCTGTGGCTTTAAAATGACAGCCATGGAGCCCATTTCAACACAGAGAAGCTGATGATCTAATGCTGAGTCAAAATAAGCAGAGCACAAAATTGTACACGTGTCTTGATTACAGCCTTAAAGAAATATGTCCATGGAAGTCCAGGCTGGAAGAGGACTTGGAAAGCTGGTACGGTTGTGTTCACAAGGTGATGGGACCCCCTCCCATTGAAACACGCGTTATTGCTATCACCGAGTTGTCTTAGTGTTAAATGTGAGGCAGGCATTTCTGTGCCATGTGACCTTGGACAGGCCACTGGCTGTGTCAGCCTCGCTTCCACCATCTGTGAAATGGGGCGGCACCTCTACAGCTGCCCTTGGGGTTATGGGAACCGGAGGGGCCTGCCTGGCAAGGCCTATATTATGGGTGACACCTTGTTGTCCTGTGTGGAGCTGGATTGTCACCATCGAGCCTAAGGAGGCCAGTAGTGAGGGTGGAGGGGTGTAGACCAGGCCCCCCTGCCAGGTGAACCAGGGAGCCTGGCCTCTGATATTGAGGACCTACGAGGTGGGTGTGGGGTAGCCCCTCCAAGGCCACCCAGCTCCTGAGACTTGGAGCTGGGAGCTGCCCCAGGCCCTTTCCTTGGCTTTGATGCTGCCTTGTGGGGTAGAGCCTTTCAGATAGGGAGGGCTTCCTTCCTGGGAGCCAATGGGATCTTTGAACTCTTGGATCTCATGCGACAAGGGGGCTGAAAGCTTCTGTGTCACCTTGGTGCCAGTGTCACTTGACACATGGCCTGTCAAATGGCTTCCGTTTGGTGGAGGATTCCTGTCGTGGGCTGAATTGTATCCCCCCCCACAAATTCCTGTGTTGAGCTGCTAAGCCTAGCACCTTAGAATTTGACTGTATTTGACTATACTTGGGTCTTTACAGAGGTCATCGGGGGGGCCCTGATCCAATAGGACTGGTGTCCTTGTAAGAAGAAGAGATTAGGACACAGACACACACAGAGGGAAAACCCCGTGAGATATACAGGGAGAAGAGGGTCCCCTGCAAGCCAAGGAGAGAGGCCTTGGAAGGAACCAAACCTGCCAACAACCTTGGTCTCCCAACTTCCAGCCTCCAGAATTGTGAGAAAAATATGTCTCTGTTGTTTGAATCTGCCGGCCTGGTACTTGGTTACGGCAGCCTGAGCAGTAGACGTCCATAGGGGTGTCCAGCATCCACAGGGTGATAGCTGAACTTGTTCAGAAGTGTGTGAATGGGGCTGTCTGGGTTTTATTAACTGCACCTTATGGTTGGACGTTTAGACGGTTTCCGCCACTATTATAAATAACAGTGCAAAGAACATCTTGCTGCACGTTCACAGTTTTCATGCTTGTAGGGTACATTTCCACAAGTGTCCCAGGGCCATGGCTGCTGCATATGGCGGTCCACCCACCCCTAGTGCATTAGTCAGCAAGGCTGGTCCCTCCGTGTGAGGAAGACACCCCAGGCCGGGGGAGCCCAGAGCCTGGGCTCACACCTGGTAAGAGTGCCCTCCAGGGGACCACATGACCTTGAAGGTCACCTGGGCTCTGACTCTGAGCTGAGCTTCTTGTGGGAGCGGGGAGCGTTGGAGGAGCCCCTCGGCCGGGGGTGGGAAGACCGGCGTCCGCAGGCAGCTCAGGCTCACAGGCTCCGGGGGCGGAGGTCAGCCGGCTGTTGGCAGCTGCGCCGAGCCAGTCGTGTGGGAACGGAGGGCTCGGTCATCCCCACAAAGATTTTCTGTGGCTGGTTCTGGGAGAGAGAGAGCAGGAGAGAAAGAGAGAGCTATGCAGCGAGGTGGAGGCCATCCCCAGGCACCTCTTGCCAGGCTGGGAGCTGGCACCGGCTTCCTCCCTCCGGGTACATAATATCCCATAATAGGCTCTGGCTGTTAGGAGTCCAGAGACAGAAAAAAGATTGACATCATGCAAGCATTGGGTTTGGTGAGTGGAGTGCCCGCCGGCCCCTTCGCCACGGTAGCGGCTTCTGTCCACCTGGAGAGGTCTGCTCGGGGGTTAGCGCCTCGAGGGACAGTGCTGGGGCCCAGTGTACCCCCAGGTTCCCGTCCACCCAAACCTGTGAAATGTGCCCTTATTTGGAAATAAGCTCTTTGCAGATGTGATCAAGTTAGGATGAGGTCACTGGATGAGGGTGGCCCTGAATCCACTGCCTGGTGTCCTTATAAGACGAGGGGAATTTGGACCCTGGCAGAGAGGACGGTAGGCGGAGACAGACACGCACACGGAGGCCACGTGAAGATGGAGGAGAATGGAAAGGATGCAGCTACAAGCCAAGGGCCGGCAAGGATGGCTGGCAGCCACCAGAAGCCAGAAAAGGCAGGACGGATCCTCCCCTAGAGCCTTTGCAAAGAGTGTGGCCCTGCCAGTACCTTGATTTCAAACTTCTCCAAACCGAGCAAACGAAGTTCTGCTGTTTAAGCCACCTGGTTTGTCATAATTAGTTATGGCAGCCCTGGGACGCCAGTGCACTCGCCCGGTGGTCCTTCCCTTCTTTCTCCCTCCGTGGCCTGGCACGTCCCTCTTACAGACCGCGAGTCCCAAGAGATGAGAGCGGCTTTCACACGCCTCGTCTCCTGGGTGGGGCTGGCCGTGGGCCGGCACACAGTAGGTGCACAGTAAAGGTTTGCTGAGTGGATGAGAGGGGCGGGGGCTGGGGCAGGAGGAGAGGGGAAGGGGTGACTCTCAGCGATGCCCCTGTGGCCGGCAGGGGGTGGGGGGCGGCCCCTCCCCCCCCCTTCCCATGCCTGCCCCGTCCTTCTTGTCCAGGCTTGGCTTCAGGGGAGGGGAGGGGTGCTGTGCCTGGCTCAGGCCCGGCCAGTGCCCACTGCTCCTGTCTCTCTCCTGCCTCTTGCTGGCCGTCTGGCTTTGGGCAACTTACCAGACCTCAGTTTCCCCAGTGTAAAATGGGTTTGCAGCACCCTTCCTTTGGGTCATCTTGGGAAATAAGCCTGTTGGCCTGTGGAAGGCAGCGTGGTGGACGTTTGCGTGGATCTCGACAAAGGCTGGTTTGGATGGGGAGCAGCCGGGCCAGCCGAGGGAGGAAGGAGGGTGGAGGATGCCCATGGAGAAGGGAGGAGGGCGCAGTGGTTGAGGGCGTGGTGTTGGAGGGCAGGTCCTGTGTGGCCCCTCGGCTGTACCATTTCTATCCTGGGGTAGCTGACTCTCTGGCTCAGTTTCCCCATGTGGAAAATGGGGGCAGTGAAAGCACCCACCTCACAGGTGACTGGGTGTGAAGGGGCCAGGGAGCCTTGCACAGGCTCTCCAAGCCTGCACCTCAGGTGATGAGGGGAGAGGGTGGGAGAGGGTGCCTGATACGGACAGGACATTCCGTACCTGTGGAATCGGCTTGTCTTCATTTCTGGCCTGCATTCGGGGCTGAGGAGGAAAGTGCTGGCTGGGCAAACCAGAGGAAGCTTCTCGGTACAAAAGCCTTGGCATCTGAAGGTTGGTCGTCCCTTGAAAGAGCCATGCAGAATGTCACAGGGTGGGAGTCTGAAGGTCCCTGAGCCACCCACGCCTCCCCTCTGTGCTTTTGAGTAGGGGGACCCAGGCTCAGAGGAAGCGTGACGTGTGGGAGAGGTGATGCCGGTGCAGACCCGTGCCCTGCCCCTGGCCTGCCCTGCTTTGTGTACTGAGGCGTTTGAGTGAAACTGGGGTCGCCCCTGCACCCGTGCATCTCCCTGCTGGAACCCGGCACACGCATCGGGAAACGTCTGGCAGGGGTCAGAGGGCGGTCTGCACTGTGGAAGCGAGGCATCCTGCTGGGCATGGAGACCCCCCTCCCCCCCACCTATCTGGGGGCCGGGGCCTGTCGTATCACTGAGTATCCCTCGGGTTGGGAACGGGCAGCTCTCCAGGAAGGCGTCTTTTCCTGTTGTCACTTCTCTCCTCTCTGCGTTTTCCAAGATGGCAGAGAGAGTCCCCGTGTGCCAGCTGCAGCCGCAAGGTCCTAGGACCCCATCCTTGTTCCCCCGAGACCACCCGAAGGGCCGTGTTATGCCCATTGCACAGATGGGCTTACTGAACCCTGCCAGGCTGGTGTTTCCCTTTCTCTGTTTCTCGCCTGGGTCAGGGAAGGCAGGCTACCCTGGTCGCCTGGCCCTGCAGGGGACAGGTGGGCGGCACCTCCCAGGGTGGCCCCAGCCCGAGGGAGCGGGATTCCTGCTGCTATTTTCAGCCACTCCAGGGAGACCCTGGGCTGCAGCCACCCGCCGCGGTCCACGGCTGTCGGGACTGGCCTGTGGGTCTCACGTGATGTCGGAGTATCCTCCTGGCCCAGGAGGGGCCCGCACCCCTGCGCTCAGCCCCTCGCCCCTTTCCTGGAGGCAGAGTGGGGGCATCCCATGGCGCGTCCCCCACCCCTCTGGGCTGGAGGCAACTCAGCGTTAACCCCGTGCCTGGGTTTCCCGAGCCCTGTTGGGGCCCCCCGCTCCAGTGGGTGGCTGTAAAAATAGCACTTGCTTTCAGTTAGGAGCTGGGGGCGGCGGGGGCCCAGTTTCCCTGCTCCTGGAGGAATTACCAGCCCACATGTTGCCAGGAGCCTTGGCTGGGAGAGGCAAGCGAGGCTCCAAGCCGGCGAGCGGGCGGCGGCACAGATGGAAACTCGATCCCGGCTCAGCAGACTGTTTGATTTATTTTAAAATCAAGCAGATGGCTGCTGCAGGGGTTTGTTTAAGTTCAGCTCCGAGCCGGGCCCGTGGCCAGGAGCCTCGGGGCAGCTGCGCCAGAAATTTTTCAATGACTTTGGTCGTCAAACCACCTCTTCCCTCCCTTTTGAACTTGAGCCTCACCACACACATGTCGGCGGCCGCGCGCGCCTTCCCCGCGCGGCCCGGCTGCTCCCGGCTCTCCGATCCTCCCTTTGTCTCGCTGCCGCCACCTCTGTCTTTGTCCTCCCGTCTCGCTCTGGCCCTGTGTGTCTCCCGCTTTCTGGGTCTCTCTGGGTGTCCTCACCACTCCCTTTCGCAGGGAACCTTCCCACATCTCCCTCCCGGTTCCCTGGCTTCCTCCAGTGGCTCCCGCCCTCCCCCCGCTCCAGGCACATGGGAGAACAGCCAACCTTTGTGGCCACTCAGCGTCCTCTGGGCTGCCCCCTGTGTGAGACACTGTGGCTGGGAACGCCAGGCCCCGACCGTAGAATCCTGGAGGGGACCAGCCCTCCGAGGTCAAGCGGCTCAGCCCCCGCCCGGGGCACGGAGGCCGGGCGGCCCGCAGCTGTCCCTGCTGGGCGGCGGGTGGCCTGGGCACCTCTGAGGAGCCCGCTGTGTGGCTGGGGAGGCCAGCTGGGGGCCGCCAGCGGGGTTCATGCTCCCCTCACCATGTGCCCCCCCAAAACGGCTGGCGAACAGGCCAAGTTACATCCCCCGCACCCCCAAAGGGACTAATTGGTCCCCTGTTCACATAGCCAGCAGGCTCTCCAGCCTCAGACCCCCAAGCCAGGGCTGCCCGGCCTCATCCCCTAAGGGGCCCAGCACCCACTGCCCTGCTTCCTAAACAAACCAAGGCTTTAAATAGCAGCCAGCCCTGTAAATAACCCCAGGTCCCCAAGGAGCGCTCTCCGGGCGGGTGGAGCGCGGCCCCCAGTCACCCCGGCACCACGGGGTGTGGGGAGCCCCGATGGCATGCGGCCCCTGGCCTGGGCCGGGGGCCAGGCCTCATGGCAGGCCCTGGGTGGGGCTGGGATGTTTTTCTGCCTCTGGTGGCTGCAGTTGATCTGGTGGGTGCTGACTCAGCTGCCCCTCCCGGTCCCTGTCCCCCAGGGTCACCCCTGACTCGCTGGCCCGCCTCAGGGAGGACAGGAGAGGCCTTCGCCAAGCTGGCCACGTTGCAGCCGAGGGTCCGCCAGGGGGACCTGGAGGAGAGGCCAGGATGCTGGTTCCACATCTCCCCTCCTCTCGGCCGCGTCCGTGCTGACAGGGGACCTGGCTGGGCCCCCAGTGCCCCTCCGCCGCCTCTGGGGTCCTCAGTGGAATGACCTCACGTGCTCTAGGGTGGAGGCCCCAGCCTCTTCCTCCCTCAGCCTCTGCCCCGAACTGGGTGCAGGGAGACCTTGGGGACAGACTTGTCGAGAACGGCAGCGTGTGGAGCCCAGACCCGACTCAGGGCCGGAGCAGGACTCCTGCATCCCTCGCCCGCCAGCGAGTTGGTGAAGTGATCGCAGGTCCGTGGCCTCCATAGGGGATATTTTCACGTCCCAGTGCAAGTGCATTAGTTCTCTGTGGCATCGTGGATGGTGGAAACGAGCCCACCAGCAGCTTTAAGTCTTGAAAAAACTCTCCCAAGAGGTTTACATCTATTTTCCAAACAGCCGATTCCCACTGCCCCCCTTAGCCATGCACCAGCGTCTGTCAGATCAGTTTGAAAATTGTAACGATTTTAGCTCCTCCTGGAGCAGCCCCGGGAGCTGAAAACGTGGCCCAATTAAAAAATGCATCCTGGCTTGCTGCATGGACTGGACGCGTGGAGGTGGTTCCCGTCGAAAATGCTCCCTGGGAGATGGGGAAGCTTTCGTTTATTTATTTTCTGTCTCATTGGTCCCCCTCCTGCGCTGGCCCTCCCGACGCAGAGGTCTGGAGCCACCACAGGGCTTCATTCATACCGTGATTTTTCTTCTCCTCTTTCTAGTTTAATTTTTGTGTAAGAAAGAGGAAAACAAAAATTTTTAAATGATATACTGTATATCCCCAAAGCATGTTTGTGAAATGTCTCAGACTTTCATTTTCCAGGTGGTTTTACCAGATTGATGTTTTTGTTCATTTTCCGATGAGTTGTACAAAGGAGAAGTTGGTTTACTGGGCAGGCAGGCATCAAAGCGATCACACCCATGTGTCTATCTCAGGAAAACACAGAAAAATGCCTTTAGACCTACCAGTGTTATAGATGATAAAATCTTCAAACTGCTAAACTTGATGACAGCCAAATGGGGCCGATACCATTTTTTTTTTTTTTACACTTCTTTATTGTGTGAAAAATAAACACCATGTAAAATTTACCATTGTAACCGTTTTAAAGGGTCCAGTCTAGTGGCGTCAAGTATGTTCACACTGTTGTATAACCATCACCACCGTCTAGTTCCAGAACTTTCTCATCACCCTGAGCAGAAACTCCATACCCATTTCCAGTACCATCTTCAAGACGTTCTGAGGCAGAGACCCTGCCCAGGCCCCACGGGGCACATTCAGAGGGTTCCTGTGTAGGGACGCAGTGGAGAGAGCAAAGGAGCAGAAAGCCGTGGCAGAGAATTGTGCGCTGGTCTGGTCCAGGTCCAGTTTAGCTTAGTTCATTTCTATTCCGACTCTCTGGTTTCCTGGATGCCCGGCCCTTGGTGGGATCCAGAAGCTCCATCATTCATTCAGTGAAGGTCTGTTGAGTCCCCGCTACGTGTGGGGCACTGTCCTGAGTAAGGAAGACAGCTCTGAACAAGACAGACCTGCCGCTGCTCCCCCATCCCTCCCCCATCCCTCCCCCATCCAGTGTACCTTCTGCTGCGGGAGCCTGACTGAGAAGAAGAAAGGGAACAAATAGGCAACCAGCTATTATCGTGGAGATGGTGAGGGCTGGAGGGAGTCCGGGAGCAGGGGCTGTGTGGGGATTGACCAACAGATGCTGTGGTTGGGAGGTACAGGGCCAGGTGAGGAGTGGTGTTGGCAGGGGGAACAGAAAAGCGGTCCGTGCAGAGGCCCTGATGGGAAATGAGCTTGAGGTTTTGTAGGTAAAGCAGGAGGTCGGCATGGCTGGAGTGGACGAATAGGGTGGAAGGAGAGCCCGGGGGGAGGTCCGAGAGGGGAGGTCCGAGAGGCCAGTGGGGCTGGGGGCATGGCGCCTTGGGAGTTTCAAGTGGGAAGGGGATCCACTGGGGCAGTTCCCCAGGGAAATGTGACCTGATTCACGTAACGCCCCTCCCTCTGGCTGCTGAGTGGGGAGCAGGCTGGAGTGGGCAGGCATGGACATGGCATCAGAGAATACACTGAGTCCCGTCAAGGTCCACTTCTTCCCCGTTCAGTTGCCCTTTGATCATTCCGACTACTTCACGGAGAGTCTCAGGCTGTCTTGCTGTATAAGTTATCTACTGCTGTGTAACAAAATACACCAAAACGTTGCAGCTTGGAACAACAATTATTTGTTCTCTCACCGTTTCTGTGGGGCTGGCTCATGGGGGTGTTTCTGGCTCCAGGTCTCTGATGAGGCTGTAATCAGGCTGTTGCCGGGGCTGCGATCTTTCCTGAAGGTTTGACTGACGTCTCACATGGCTGTTGGCTGGAGGCCTTAGTTCCTTACCGTGTGGGTCTCTCCCTAGAGCAGCCGGCTTCACCCAGAGCCAGTGACCCACGAGAGAACCAGGAAGGAACTTCTTTGCCTCAGATGACCTGGTCTCAGAAGCCACACGCTGTCACTTCTTCATTGGAAGTGAATCACTAAGTCTGGCCCAAACCCAAGGGCCCTACCTCTTCAAGGGAGGCATGTCAAAGCATCCGTGGACATATTTTTAAACCACTACACTTGCTGATCTCCATTTTCAATAGGGAGGGAATAGGCCTTGGGTCCCGAGCCTTCACTGGGAGTAGTATTTGGCTAAAACTGAATAGCATTGCCTCGTTTTCACAGTATGTATTTTTAGGGTTACTTTCTATTTATGTTGTTTAATACTGATTTTCCTTTTAGGGTACTCATGTACATTTTAAATTTATTTAAGCTTAAACAGTGAGTTGACTTAAGGAAGATTATGAAGTAAGAGAAACGAAGTAGAATTAAGCGGGGGAGGTGGAACATGACGGCCACAGGTGGGGCCTGCTGGCAGCAGAGTGGCTGAGAGTGCGGGCTCTGGGTTCGAATCCTGCCTCAGCTGCCTAGAGCTGTGTGACCGTGGGTAATAATCTAACCCCTTTGGGCCTCAGTTTCCCCCTTGATAAAGTGAGGGAGCAGCCTGCTGCCTGGGCTCTTGTGGAGCCCAGGTAGAGTCTCCACAGAAGGGCTTGGCATGGGGCCGGGTAGGGAGTAAGGGCCCAATGAGTGTCCCCTGCTAGGAGATGACACGTGCTTTCGGCCTCACCACACGGTCTGCGGGGCTCTCGTGATGCCCCCGCTGTGTGTGTGTGTAGCTGGAGGACCAAGGAGATACCACCCCTCCCCTCTGCTCACTCAGAGCAGTGGTAGCCCTTGTTGGTGAGGGTGGGGAAGACTCTGGGTGGGTTCTTCATCTGGTCAGAAAACTGAGGTTACCCGTGAAGTAACCTAATAAGTAACCTAAGCAGTGGTCATCCTCCCCATCCAGTTGCCTGCCTGCCCATCCACCCATCCATCCATCCATTTTTCTTTCCATTATCAACACATGCATCCGTCACCCATCCTTCCATCCACCCATGTGCCTTTCCTTCCTTCTTCCGTCCATTCATATCTCTGTTTTACTTGATTCCTTCATTCTCTTCGTCCATCTATCCATGCATCTTTTTTTCCCTCTGGGCATCCATCCACCTGTCCATCCATCTATCCATCCATCCATTTTTCCTTCCTTTCATCCATCCATGTGTCCATCCATCTGCCCAATTCATCTGTCCATCGGTCTGTCCATCCATCTGACAGGCACTGGATTTTTTTTTTTTTTTTTTTGCTGTACGCGGGCCTCTCACTGCTGTGGCCTCTCCCGTTGCGGAGCACAGGCTCCGGACACACAGGCTCCGCGGCCATGGCTCGCGGGCCCAGCCGCTCCGCGGCATGTGGGATCTTCCGGGATCGGGGCACGAACCCGTGTCCCCTGCATCGGCAGGCGGACTCTCAACCACTGCGCCACCAGGGAAGCCCTGGATTTTTTTTTCAAATAACTTATTTATTTATTTTTGGCTGCGTTGGTTCTTCGTTACTGCGCACAGGCTTTCTCTGGTTGTGATGAGCGGGGGCTGCTCTTCGTTGTGCTGCACAGGCTTCTCATTGTGGTGGCTTCTCTTGTTGGGGAGCGCGGGCTTCAGTAGTTGTGGCACGTGGGCTCAGTCGTTGTGGCTCACGGGCTCTAGAGCGTGGGCTCAGTAGTTGTGGCGCACGGGCTTCGTTGCTCCACGGCATGTGGGATCTTCCCGGACCAGGGATTGAACCCGCGTCCCCTGCATCAGCAGGTGGATTCTTAAGCACTGTGCCACCGGGGAAGTCCAGGCATTGGATTTTGCACTGAGGATGTAGCAATGAACAAAACAGCCCCTGCCATCAGAGAGTTCCTGTCCAGTCAGGAGGCCTGTACGTTGTGAAGGACCTGAGAGGAGATAATGGGTTATCCTGTCACCGTGTAGTGAGCACCTGCTGTATGCAGCATTGTGATCAGTGAAGGCAAAGACATGAGGACCTCACAGTGGGTGTGTCTGTTGGACAGAGGATGTCAAAAGGGGGCGCGATCAGTTCTGCCTTGCAAGGGAGGGAATACCTGAAGGGCTCTTGAGGACTGTGCAGGAGTTGGCCGGGTAGGGGAGGGAGAAAGGGTGATTCAGGTGGCGGGAGCTGCACAGGCAGGTTGGGGACATCTGCACCGTTGGGGAGCACCTGGGGGAGTCACGGAGGAGGACTTGGAGGTGGGGCCAGACTGAGGGGTGGTTGGGCCCCTTGAGGGAAACCTTGGGAGTTGGGGAGGATAAGCATAGGCAGAGAACATGGGAGGGGGGTCATTTCAGGCCAGCTGGGACTCCAGATGGATGCTGGCTCTGCGATGAGCCCCAGGAGAAGGAGACACATTCATTCACTCACTCACTTATTCACCCAGCATTTCCTGCACCCTGGCCATGTCCTGGCGCAGGGGATACAGCAGGAAACAAGACAGGCAAGGTCCTGCCCTCACAGGCTCACAGTCTAATTGGAGGCCTCAGACGTTAAACCTAAATCAACGCCACGAGAATTCCCTGCTGGGTGGTGAGAAGTGCGTAGTGGAGAAAATACTGCAGGAGAGGGGTGTGGGGGGGATGGCCTCTCCCAGGAGGGGGCACTTAAGCAGAGGGGCAGTGGGCAGAGAGTAGCTTCCAGGCAGAGGGAATAGCATGCACAAAGGCCTTGTGGTGGGTGCGAGCCTGGCCTCCTGGAGGACGTGGTGCCTAGTCCAGGCTCTCAAGCACCCCTGTCATTTGGCTTGTGGTGAGGGGTGAATAGATTACAGGGGTGATGTCAAGAAGTCAGAGATGGAGAGGGCTTTACCAGGATTTTGGGTTTTTTTCCTGTGGGTGCTGGGGAGCCACTGAAGGTTGCTGAGCGGGGGAGGCTTGTAAGCATTGTTCTTGGGCAGCAACGTGCTGGATGGCCGGGGGAGGCCAAAGCTCTAGGGCCGGAAGCTTCTGGGAATGCTGAGTCAGTGCAGTTAATGCCCAGGCTTTAAGGTCAGCCAAGCCTGGGGCTGAATCCGTCCCCTGCCGTGAGCTAGCGGTGTGACCCAGGCAAGGAACTCATGCCCTCTGACAGCCTCGGGTCCTCACCTACAGAATGTGCATGAAGACTGTGCCTGTCTCTGGGGTCGTCATGGAGATGCCAGGAGGTGTGTCTAAGCAGCCTAGTCCCTGCATGTGTAGGAGCCTCGCATGGATCCTGGCAGCTCCCCAGGCCCCGTGAGAACTGTATGTGAGTCGTGGGTAGACGCAGAAGGCAGGAGGGCAGCTCCGCTGTGCCCGACGAGGAGGCGTGCAGAGAGATGTCTCAGTTTACCCCGTTGCAAAGGGGCCTGGGGTCTCCCGCCCTCCCCAGAGAGAGAACACGCCCGAAGGAGTTACGCGGCCCCCAGCCCGGCAGCCTCTGTCGAGCTGTGCAGGGCCTGGGCATCCGACAAGCCAAACAAGTGTTTTCAACTCCCTGCAGCGTGGCTGCCAAGTGGAATCGCTTCCACGGTCGGCTCCGGTGGGAGGGGTGGAGGGGACACCACGAAGGGAGGTCACACGGCTGGGAGTCAGGAGTGCAGCCTGCAGAGTGGGGGTGGGGGGGCATCTCCGGGCCCGAGCTGAGGTCCCCCCAGGCCGGCAGGGCGCCCACCTCGCGGGCTGCCAGGCTGGCTCCGGGCCGGCAGGAGTGGAGGGGAGGCGGGCGGCTGCGTCGCGGGGCATCTCTCCCTGCAGGCATCGGCAGGCTGGAGCCCGCTGCTCTGGCCTTGGCAGGGTGAACACAGAGCGAGTCAGTGCGGCCTCCGCAGTGCCAAGGCTGGGAGCAGGCTCGTGGCTCCTGTTCAGCTCCTGAGGGCCTAGGCCTCTGTGCCCGCCTGGCTTCCCCCCTGGCCCGGCCCCCCCGCATCCGCACATTCTCTGACAGCAATGGCTAATTAGAGCTAATGTTTATTGGGGGCACTTCCTACATGCCAAGCACTGTGCAAAATGTTTTCATGTGTCCTAAGTCACTTAACACTCACAAATATCATTCATGTTTTATGGAGAAGGAGACGGAGGCACAGAGAGGTTAAGTAACTTGCCGAAGGTCACACAGCCAGCAGGTAGTAGATAGAGCTGGCTCCAGAATTCATGCTTTTAACTTCTTCACGAGACCACCTCCTACAACCAATAGTGAGAGTGCAGACCTCAGCCCACAGCCCCAGGTGTACAAGAGATGACCTTCTCCTTAAATCAAAGTAAATCTGAGTATAATTCTTTTGGCTCTTGCTTTGTGGTTGCATGCTGGCTGCCACAGCTCCAAGCACTACGTTCCCTCAGGATAGCATCCAGAAGCAGGATGGGAAAGGGTAGGGGGCTCCCTTGCCCTTTTCTCTTTGGGGCATGGGTGTTTCCCAGAAGATTTTAGCAAACTTAGGTCCACTTTTCCAGGCTTGGCCACATGCCTGTCTGTAATAGCAGGGGTACTGGGAACATGAGTGTCTGACCTTCTCAGACTTTATGCGGAGCAGGCTGTGCCATCAAAGAAAGAAGCGGGAGGGGCTTCCCTGGTGGTGCAGTGGTTGAGAGTCCGCCTGCCGATGCAGGGGACGTGGGTTCGTGCCCCGGTCCGGGGGGATCCCACGTGCCGCGGAGCAGCTGGGCCCGTGGGCCGTGGCTGCTGGGCCTGCGCGTCCAGGGCCTGTGCTCCACAGCGGGAGAGGCCCGCGTACTGCAAAAAAAAATAAAGAAAGAAGGGGGTAGGGTTGGCTGGCGGGGGAGCAGCCCAGTCAGCCTGATCTTCAAGCAGCCCTGCACCGAGGAGATGCTGTCTCCATTTTACAGATAAGGAAACTGAGGCTTAGTGATAGGGGCCTTGCCTGGCCTTTGACCCCATGCTGGCCTTGAGCAGCTGGGCTGGGTGGCTTTCCTCCTTGTTCGTGTTTTAGAGCTGCAACTCCAACTGGGGGTCAGCCTCTGGCAGGCCGGAACAGGGCTTATATTTGTCTTTTGGGCATCCTCATCTGACTCAGATTGAGCATCTAGAAGGTTCTAAATCACCTTGTATTGTATTGGAAGGGCTTGTGTTACCCACGCCCCTTTCTGTTTGCAAATGCCACAAACCCAATTCCAAAAGGGCGTTTGTGGGCTTCCCTGGTGGCACAGTGGTTGAGAGTCCGCCTGCCGATGCAGGGGACACGGGTTCGTGCCCCGGTCCGGGAGGATCCCACGTGCTGCGGAGCGGCTGGGCCCGTGAGCCATGGCCGCTGGGCCTGCGCGTCCAGAGCCTGTGCTCCTCAACAGGAGAGGCCACAACAGTGAGAGGCCCGCGTACCGCTAAAAAAAAAAAAAAAAAAGGGGGCGTTTGTTGCCCCCACATAAGTGGTGAGGGTGAAGCTGGCCCCGGGCACTCCTGGACCCGGGCTCGTCCACCTAGCTCCATCCTCAGCTCCGCCTTCTCCTGTGTGGAATTCCTTCTTGGGCAGCTTCTCCTCACATGTCAGAGACGGCTAAGAACAGTTCTAGACTGTCTAGTGACTCCAAAGAGGGATGGGGAGAGCAGTTCCTAGCAAGTGTCCCAGGGAAGATTCTGATTGGCTCGTCCCTGTAAAGGGAAAAGGAGTGTGCTGGTGGACAGGCCCATGAGGCTGGGGAGGGATGGATGCTGGTTAGATAAAATGAAAAAAGTTGCTTACTCCAGATGGGTGAGTGGAAGGACAGAATGATGGAAAGATGAAGGATGGATGGATAGATGATGGATGGATAGATGGACAGATGAATGAGTGGATCAGTGGAGGGATGGAAGCATGGGATGATGGGGATGGATGGACGGATGGATGTTTGGGTGGATGGTTAGATGGATGGAAAGATGGACAGATGAATGGATGCATGGTTGAGTGTGCTGACGGTTAGACAGATGGGTGGTTAGTTGGATGGATAGATGGACCAATAGCTGGATGCATGGTTGGAATGGGGGGTGGCTGGCTGGCTGTAGCCCCTCCTCCTCCCATCCCTAGGGGCTCCCTGGGCAGAGCTGCCGGTGTGAGCAGTATGATGGCTCCACTGGGTCTTCCTCTCAGGCAGCTAACTGCTTAGGCCCCAGAGCCCATTGAAACCTGCAGAGTTTCACTTCAAGGTCATTTCTGCTCCTTTTTCCTATGAGCGTCTTTAATACCACTTACTCTTTCTTCAGCACAAAACGATGCCTGGTCATCTTAGAAAACTTGGAAGATTTAGAAAAACTTGCAGAAGCAGATGGAGAGTCATCATGGTACTGGCCTCTGGGACCCCCGGTGCTGCCAGCTGGTGGGTGTCACTCTGTGGCTCTTCTCTGACAGCTGCAAGTGCCAGTGCCTGGTGGCCCCTGTGCCCTTGGTTTAGGGAGTGCCAGGCTGCTGGGGCCTGGGCCCAGCCAGACTTGCTTCCACCCCATTGGGGAGATGCTTGCTTCCTCCCACTGGGGAGATGAACAGTGGTGACCTTTTTGGCAGGCAGATGAGAACCAAGTTGTTTGCTTTTGGTACATGTCTTCAGAGGTATGTTTGTTGCCACAAGGCCACATGGAGCCAAGCATTTTTATGACTTCTTTCTTGGGAGCTGCCTTCTAAACCCCAAAGAACATGTGAATCCCAAAGAAGCCACGAGGTGCTTCCCGGGGGGCACACTCTGAATGGGAATGTTTTGCCCATTTTAGCACCAGTCTGCTCCCCCTGGGGCGGGAGTTCAGACTACTCTGTCAGATACCCTCAGGAGGCGGGCGGATGGGGGCTCAGGGTGTCGATGGGCTCTGAGTGTCTGGAGCAAAGAGAGACAGGACTGCTCCCCGGTGCCTTGTCCTGCTTAGAGGATTTGGGCTTGGGAGCAGAACAGACAGACCCTCAGGCCGGCTCTGCTGCCACGCAGGCCCTAACGCGGTCCGGCTGAGTTCCTGTGTGAGGTGTCAGGCAGAGAGAAGGCAGCCCCCTCCCCGCACCCTCACTTAGGGCTCCTTCTTAGGCGCTAGGAGTGGTGGTGGTGGGGAGTCCTGTCAAAACAGCAGCCTCCTGCCCTCAGATACAGCATGGTACCTGCCCTTCTGCCCAGAGTACCAGCTTCTTTTCATTGAATGCTCAAGTGTCACCTCCTCCAGGAGGCCTCCCTGACTACTCCACCTGAAGAAAGCTCTCCACCCTAGTTGCATCTTCAGGATCTCAACCCTGTGTTTGTGTCCTTTCTGATCTGAATGAGTGAATGGCACCAGGTTCTAGCGTGTGACGCACACGAGCAGGACACCCATGGCTGGGCCTCTGGGTGTGCGGCCGTGGGTCATAGGGTGCGGTGGGCAGGGGACCTGCGCTCAGGGGCCTCTTGGGGGCTGCTGGCTGTGGCCGGGCACCCCGCCCCCGCCCCTGGCCTTGTACTCATCAGTGAAATGCGTGGGGAAAGTTGGGTACCAGCCTTCTCGCTCCAAGAATCCGGGTAGTTACCTCCCTCTCTGCTTGCAAAGACGAGGCATCTGCCAAACCACATTTATCAGCCAATCATTAATTCATTCCCTCATTTTTTATTAATCACTCTGCCGACCAGCCAGAGCTTCGGATGGGGATGAAAAGCGCCGGGGAGGTACTGGGTTGACAGAATTGCCGCCCCAAGCAAAGGAATGGGGAGCCGGAACCCAGCTGGGGCCCTCCAGGGGGTGCTGCAGGGGTCTGCTCCGCCTTTCGGGGTGTTTAGAACAGCTCCAGGGGCCGCATTTGTCTCCTTTCATCGGGTGGGAATTGCTCTGACAGACTCGTGCACGTACATGTCTGTGTGTTTGTGTTCCCATGTGTGTGCATGTGGCGTGAGTGTGCAGTGTGTTGTGTGGGTGTGTGGTGTGTGCCCATGCAGAGCCCGTGTGCATAGTGTGTGTTCTTCCATGAGTGGCTTGTGCACATGGGGGGGCTGTTCCTGCATGCGTGGTACGTGTGTTGGCACAAGTGGTGCGTGTGTGCGTGCTGTGCATGGGTGGAGGCATTGGAACAGACAGACTGACAGGGAGTTTCTCTGGATGATTAATGGCCTTTGGAAGGAGGCGCCGTGTCCATCAGACGCTCCTGGCCTGTTCTGTGCTTGGCAGCCCGCCTGCCTCCGGGCTGAACCAGCCCAGGTGAGGCTGTGTTCCCAACCCAGTGGCCCAGGGCTGGCAGGCGGGTCCCAGAGGGGACAGTGAGCCCCCTTCAGAGCTGCTTTCGGCTTGGCCTGTCCCAGGCCCTTTCTGCCTTGCCCCTCATACATGGCATGGACCACCTGGGCGGCAGCACGGACTGCAGCGCCTCAAATCCCCCACCACACTTGTAATAAATGCAGAGTCCAGGGCGGCCCCCACCGGTAGGACCAGACCAAGGCCCCAGAAGCTGCATTTTTAAAAAGTGTCGCAGGGGTCTGATTCCGGAGGGCTTCAGACTACACTTTGAAGAACCCACCTAGTGCTACAAGAGAAGCAAAGGCTGGGAAGGTGTCCTCCCCTGCCCCATCCTATATTTGCCCCTAGGGCAGCCATTCTCTCTGCCTCTCACTTGCTGTGTGACCCTAGGCAAGTCACTTTACCTCTCTGGGCCACTTCCTCATTTTTAATAATAATCCTGTCTCTTAGTAGCTTTGGGATCTTTCTGGGCCTCAGCTTCTTCGTCTGTGCAGTGGGGTTAATACTAGCACCAGCCTCCTCGGGTTCTCAGGTCCTTGGGAAGAGTGAATGAGTCATGCCTGGGGAGTCCTGTGGGCACCTAAATGACTGTCACTGCTGTTCCATGCCCTGGACACGGGATGTGTGGTTAGATGGGGCCGTGTGGTGCACAGTGGGTGGTCAGGGAGGTGAGTATCGTTCTAGATCCTAATAGTAGCATCTGAGCTTACCAAGCCTCCTACAACCTGTGACCTCATCATTCCCAGTTTACAGACAAGAAAACCAAGGCTCAGAGAAGTCACATGACTCACCTAAAGTGTCTGGGCCCAGGAGGGCTTGATCCCAGAGCCGGTGATCTTCCTCTGTCTGACCTTGGCCTTCAGGCGGGACAGAGGTGAGGTTGAGGCTGCCAGGCCCCTGCTCCCCCCCACCCCCAGTCCCCAGCAACCCTGGGAATGCCAGGCAGCGGACACAGCGGGGACGGGAGGGGCCGGAGGGGTTGGGAGGCGCTGGAGCTACAGCCGCCAGCAGATCCAGCCCAGCTGGGGGATTAGACCGCATCTGGCTCGGTTTACACCAGAGAAACAAAGGCGGCTGCCGGCGCCTTTATCTGGTGGGAGGGTTGGGAGAGGGCAGGAGGGGGGCTGCCCTCAGCCCTGTGGGGGACCTGGGGGGAAGGGAGGAGCGGAATCTGGGCCCCGATCCCGAAACTGGCTCCCCTACCCGCCCCTCGACCCGCAGGGAGGTGACCTCACTTCTCTGGATGGAGGACAGGGTGTTCCTGGGGTGGGGCGAGGTGGAGGGGGTAGGCTGGGGGGGTGAGGCTGGGGGAGGGGGCAGGGAATCCTAGGAACCCCAGGGTCCCCGCAGCTGCCCTGCCCAGGCAACCTGCCCAGCCCGCGGTGGGGATCCCCAACTTGGGGGCACGTGGAATGCGAGTACTTCCCCCTCAAGCCACGGCCCCAGGCTCAGCACCAGGTCTCCCCTTTTGGTCACAGAAGGGAAACAGCCCGTAAAATAGAAAGTCAGAGCCCGCCCGAACCCCCCAGCCCTCTTTCAGCAGCAGGGAAGTGTTGGCTTTGGTGGGAGCGGGGGGGGGGGGGGCTGGGTGTTTCTACCCCACTCCACCCCCTGCCCCCCAAGGGAGTTCTGCCTCCCAGAGGGGTGGCTTCTTACCTCTCCCTGCACCCGACCTCTAGGGGGTGGGGAGGTGTTCTGGCCCCTCCCCATCGGCGGGGGCCGGGGGTGGGCTCCCCCCTCCCCCGCAGCAGGGCTGGGGTTGGCTCTGGCCCGTCCACGGGGAGGTGGCGCACCTCCCGCCCCGGGAAGCGCGGCGGCGCGGGTGCCAGGCTGGCGGAGGCGGCGGGTGAGTGCGCGGCTCGCCGGAGCCAGGAGCTGACCTTATTAGCCGGGGGCAGCTGTTCGCGATGCACATCTGGCAGCGGGCTGGGGCTGTACCCCCGCCCCCCGCCTGGCCTGGCGTTACCTTCCAGGAATGCTGGCAGCGCCTCGCGCATCTGCAGCGTGTTTCTGGGGGCAGCCGGCGTCCCCTCCGGCGCCTGGCCCGGGGCTGGGGGTGGGCGCCTCCCTGCCCGGATTTCCTGGCTCCTCCCTCCTCCGGCTGCCGGTGTGGCTCCCGGGCAGGCCCCCCGTTGGGCCGCGGGACGGAAAGGGCAGCGGGATGTGGCTTTCTCCCCTGGGGCAGGAGACTTAGGGACCAGCTGCTTGGCCCCCATTGCAGAGAGGCGGAAACTGAGGCCAGGGCCGCGCGCCTCCTCTGTGGTGCCGCGGTTGGTTGTAAGGCAGATGGTAATTTCGGCGTTAACCTCCCATCGTACAGGTCTGAGTCTGATAGAGCCCACGGTGGTTCATTATCACACCCCCTGTGGCATCGTCCTGGCTGGGTCTTCACCTCTGGCTGGCTGGGCTTGGAGCTCCAGGGCCTAGGGCCCGGCGCTCCAGGGCCTAGGGCCCGGCTGGGGGCACAGTAACAAATGAACAGCGAAGTGAGCGCCTCAAGGCCAAGGCTGGGGACATAATGCACCCAGGAGCCCAGCCTGGCTCCCAGCCCAGCCTCATCACTTCCGAGCTGTGTGACCTGGGCATGTGACTTAACTTCTCTGTGCCTCACCCTTGGCTGTAAAATGGGCTGCTCGGAGTTCCTAGTTCAAGGAGTGTGGCGCTGTGGGTAACACAAATAGCTCAGGGCCTGGGGACAGGGAGGGACGGGATGGACCCGAGGGCTTCCCTGAGAGGAAGAGGAGGGCTGTGAAAACACACAGTCAGATGTAGAAAAGAGAGAAGGGTGTGTTTTGGAGAGGGAACAGCAGGTGTGAGTGCCTGAGTCTGGAGTAGAGGTGGCTGGGTACGTTGGGGCCAGTGTGAAGGCTAGGAATGTCTGCTCTTGGGTGCCAACGCCCAGCATCTCTCGGACTTTGTGGCCAGGCCCTGGGGAGCCCTTGAAGGTTCATGAGCAGGAGAGTGGCCTGGGTCCCTGGGCAGCAGTTCCTTCTCCACTTTGGTCTGCATTTTAAAAAAGTATTGCAGGGGTCTGATTCCGGAGGGCTTCAGACTACACTTTGAAGAACCCACCTAGTGCTAGAAGAGAAGCAAAGGCTGGGAAGGTGCCCTCCCCTACCCCATCCTATATTTGCCCCTAGGGCAGCCATTCTCTCTGCCTCTCACTTGCTGTGTGACCCTAGGCAAGTCACTTTACCTCTCTGGGCCACTTCCTCATTTTTAATAATAATCCTGTCTCTTAGTAGCTTTGGGATCTTTCTGGGCCTCAGCTTCTTCGTGGGTGGAGCACCCCAGGAACTGTGAGGGGACACCCCCTGCTCCACACTGCCCTTCCGGCTCCCATCAGGCCCCCTGGGACCTCTGCCCAGCTGCCTCTGCTACCCCTCCCTCAGGCCCCGCACCCTTCTCCTCCTGCAAGGCCTCCTGTGAATCGCATACACCCTGAGCGCCGTTTGTCACCTCCCCTCACCCCAGGGGTCTTCCGTTTAAAGCTAGTCCCTTGTGGAGGGGGTGAGGGAGACTTCCCGGAAGGCTAGTGGACAGGGGCTGTGGGCAGAGGCTTGGAGGAGGGGGTGAGCTTGAGCAGGTGCACAGTCCGGGGGCCCGTCCCATCAGGGCAGGGCAGGAGTCCTGAGAGCGGAGTTCAGACTCGCAGTTGACAGCTTTGGATGCACGCTTGGGGGTTTGCCTTATCCTGAAGGTACTGGGGACCTTTGAAGGTGGGTGAGTGAAGCTCCTTGGGGCAGGATGGGTCTGTTTGCTGCTCCAACCACAGTGCCTTGAGTGGACCCGGGACATCCTAGGAGCCCCCTAATTACTGCTTGAGGGAATGAAGAAAGGGTGGGGGGGGGGAGCAAAGCCAAGGGCTTGGCCGCAGACGGGGCAGTGGGGAAGAGGGAACAGTAGGGACCTGGCGCCCTGGGTCCTGGCTTGGGCCACCCAGCCAATGGTGCCGTCAGACCCAAGGCGGGGGGAGCATTGGCCATGGGCATAGGAGGACCCCCGGGTGGTGGCATCCTGCCAGGGACACTTTCTCTGCCCAAGTTCCCTGCCAGGCCCAGCCAGAGGAGCCTGAGGGCCCGACCCTGGCCTGGCGCCATAGGGCACCCGGGGGGCCACCCTCCAGCCCAGCCACCCGCCAGCCTGCCCTGACCTCCCCCAGACACCGCGTCTCTCCCACCAGCATCTGCTGCCTGCTTCCTCCCTCCCCCAGCGCCTGTTTGTTTTTCTTCCAGAACCATTGCCTCCCACGAAGGCAGTCATCCAAGGGGGGTGGTGTTCTGGAGACATCCCTCTGCCCTGCGAAGCCCATCAAGCCTCACAGCCGTGGAGGGGATGGTGTGGGAGGCTCGGGCCCCGGGCGGCAGGCGGTGTATCCTCGGGCGGCAGGCGGCATCCTCTGGCGCCGGGCTTTCGTCCGCCTTGCCTCCTGGTTCTGCTGGTGGAATCCTGGCCGTGTGTGAGAGGAGCCCTCACCTCCGTGTGTCCTGGAAAGGGGCTCTGGATGGCCCTCTGCTTGTCTTGGCCCCTCTCCCTGCTCCCCTTTGCCCCCCCTCCCCGCTCAGGCAGGATTTGGTCAGAGCCCCTGCAGGGGTGGGCTCCAGGCTGGGCTGCCGGGCTCTCCCTGCTGGTCCAGGACCTGGGCCTGTTCAGAGCAGAGGCACGTGCAGCATGTGCCCTTTCCTCTCCCCAGACCCTGGCCGCACCCCTTCTTTTCATTTCCTACTTTCATTTAGTCAGTTCATCCAGCTGACACCTAATGAAGACCTACTACGTGCTGGCTGGCGAGACCCGCCCAGCAGAGCCGTAGCAGGGCAGCAGGGAAGGTGTCCTGAGCAGAGCGGGCTTGTAACAGACCGCCGTGACTCACATGGAGAAAGGGGGCCAGGTGGCTGAGGTGCCTACCCGGGGACAGAACTGTGTTGAGTGAGGTACAGGGTGTGAGCAAAGCAGTCAGAAATGCCCCCCGCCACTCCCCTGGGCCGTTTGCACAAGGGGGTCGGCAGGCGTGGGGAGAAGGAGGTTCTGGAAGAACCATAAGAAGGGATATGGACGCACCCCTAGCTGAGGATTACTGCTGGCCCTCCCCCTCCTTTGAGCCTCTCCCTGGAGCTGGGGCTCGGGCTCGTTCAGGGCCAGACACCTTGCCCTTGAGCCCCAGCTACAGCTCTCCAGGGAGGCCATGGCCACCGTGCAGGAGGGGAGCTGGGGCCAGGAGGCGGGGAGGGGCACAGCCAGGGGGTGGGGGGCTTCTTCTGGGTGACTCCGTTCCCCTGGGAACACAGTTGGGGCATCACCCACGGTCTGTGATTTTTTTTTTTTTAAGTTGTTTGGGTGCCTTAAAATTTTTTTTATTGAAGTAGAGTTGATTTACAATTTTTATTAATTTCTGCTGTACAGCAAAGTGATTCAGTTATACATATGTATGTATATATATATAAATTCTTTTTTAATATTTTTTTTCCATATGGTTTATCACAGGATATTGAATATAGTTCCCTGTGCTCTACAGTAGGACCTTGTTCATCTATTCTGTATATAATAGTTTGCATCTGCTAACGCCAAACTCCCACTCCATCCCTTCCCCCTCCTCCTCCCCCTTGGCAACCACAAGTCTGTTCTCTCTGTCTGTGAGTCTGTTTCTGTTTCATAGATAAGTTCATTTGTGTCATTTTTTTTTTTTTTTTTTTTGCGGTACACGGGCCTCTCACTGTTGTGGCCTCTCCCGTTGCGGAGCACAGGCTCCGGACGCACAGGCTCAGCGGCCATGGCTCACGGGCCCAGCCGCTCCGCGGCCTGTGGGATCTTCCCGGACCGGGGCACGAACTCGTGTCAGGCGGACTCTCAACCACTGCGCCACCAGGGAAGCCCCATTTGTGTCATATTTTATTTTAGATTCCACATATAACCGATATCATACAGTATTTGTCTTTTTCTGACTGACTTCACTTAGTATGATAACCTCTAGTTCCGTCCGTGTTGCCGCAAATGGCATTATTTCATTCTTTTTTATGGTTGAGTAGTATTCCATTACGTATATATGTACCACATCTTCTTTATCCATTCATCTGTCGATGGTCATTTAGGTTGTTTCCATGTCTTGGCTATTGGAAATAGTGCTGCTTTGAACATAGGGGTGCATGTATCTTTTTGACTTATAGTTTTGTCTGGTTATATGCCCAGGAGTGGGATTGCCGGATCATATGGCAACTGTATTTTTAGTTTTCTGAGGAACCTCCATATTGTTCTCCATAGTGGCTGCACCAATTTACATTCCCCCCAGCTGTGTAGGAGGGTTCCCTTTTCTCCACACACGGTCTGTGATTTTGCCACTTGCCGTGGTTCAGCCTAAATCTGTCCTCCACTCTGGGCCCCGTGGTACCAGATCATAAAACCCCACCCTGGAATCCTGAAGATCCCAGATCCCAGAATGGGGGGCCTTTAGGCTGGCAGGGGGTGGAGTCAAGAATCTGTTCCATTGGGTCCCAGGACAGCCCATCAGGACAGCGGTGAGACCTGTCAGTCTGGAAAAAACACAGAGCCCTCAGGGCTGGAAATGTTCTGTCTCGATCTGATGGGTACAGGGTATGTCCCTCTGTACCTAAGCACTGGGCAGGATGTTGAACTGTGTGCACGTAACTATTTGTAAAAGTCTGTGGCCTGCTGGGAAGGCACAGGCTCGAGGGCCTGGAAAAATCAGGGCTGTGGGCCTGTGGCCTCATCGGTGAGCTGGGTGACTTTATGTGTCATTGAGCCTCAGCGTCACTGTCTGTAAGGTGGGGACGTGGGTGCTTTCTTCCTAGGGCTCTTGGGAAGATGAAGTAAGTGAACACAAGAGCAGTCTCAGCGGCTGTCGCGGTTCTGATTAAACGTGTAGCCCCGGGTGCCTTCTGTATACCCCACAGTAATTGGCCACAGTCTCCCTGTGGGTGCCAGGCTGGGTCCTTCTCCACTCCACAGATGGCAGATGAGATGCTCTGACCCTGCTTTTGACTGTCCAGGCTCACTTTTGAAAAATGCCTTATTAATGACATCTGAGGTCCTGAGACCCTGGAGCGTCAGTCCAGCCCAGGGTGCATGAGGAAGCAGGTTCCCGTCTTCCTGGGTGGGGTGGGGGGGGCTGTCATAAGCCTTTCTTCCCCCTTTGGGGGCAGACAGACCCAGGTATGAACCGTCTAGCTGTGTGCCACGGGCTCACTGCTTTCCCTCTCTGAGACTCAGTCTTTGCATCAGTAAAATGGGGCTGGTGATTCCCACTCTGAAGGGCCGTGGTGCGGACTCAGCACAGGAGCCCCAGCCAGGCACCTGGCACTTTTAGATGCTCACTGCAGTTGTGTTTCCTCGTGCCGCCTCCCGTTCCTGCACACCTCTCCCCAAGTCAGCTGTGGTAGGGTTATTTACACCACGGAAATTGGCAGATGCTATGCATCAGAGTTGTTCTTTTTCTGTTTTTGTCTTTTCAGAAAGCTGCTTGTTAAACATTTACCCCACACCACTGGGAATGGAGTGTCAGTGAGTCTCAGAAAGAACTGTGTCTTTTACCTGGTGTGTCCCCACTAGTGCCTTGACTTGGGAATATGTCACACAGTTAGTGACAGAACAAGGATTCAAGCTGAGGGCTGCAGGAATCCTGAACTCTGCATTAAGTCCTCAGTCCTGCAGAGATGGTCAGGGAGGGCTTCTTGGAGGTGATGGGGCTCCCAGCCGGGCTTTGAAGCGTTCTCTCGCACAGCTCTCTCCCCCACTCTGGCTTTAGGACTAAGGATGGGCCAGCCACCCTTTATAGCATCCTCCTCAAGTGCCCTCTGGCCCGGAAATGGGCAGCCTGCCCATCGTTTCTGGTGGCTACAGGAGGGAGCCAGCCCCTGGAAGGCCACTGATCCCTCCCAGTTGCTGCCTGCGGCCCCAGGTCCAGCCAGGTCCCTGTCTGTTCCCCATCACCCCAGCACAGCCCCCGCCCCGGCCTGCCTGGTCTGCCACCGTTGGGAAGGAGACGTGTGCCTGTGGCCCGTGCTGGGGCTCCAGGAGCAGGAGGTCCAGGCAGTGTCCCTTAGAAAAATCCAGTTGCCAGCACTACCAGGGGATTCCGATATGACTGGTCTGGGGTGAGGCCTGGGTGTGTTTGTAAAGTTCCCCACGGGGATGTAATGGGTAGCCAGCGAGGGAACACACAAGGGTACCAGTTTCCTGTGGCTGCTATAACAAATGAACACAAACATAGTGGTTTAGAACAACACCCATTTATAATCTTAATTGTGTTGGATAATATCTGAATAGTAATGTTCAGAGGCCAGCAGTCCAAAATCAGTCTCGGTGGAAACTCACATCAAGGTGTCAGCAGGGCTGGTTCCTTCCAGAAGCTCCAGGGGAGAATCTGTTCATTCTCTTTTCTAGCTTCTAGAGGCCACCCCAAGGGGGAGAGACATCAGAAGACAGCGGGTATTATGGGACTCACATCCCTCTGACCTAACAGTTCTGCTGCCAGGACTGCGTCCCCTGCTGTTACCTTCACCCAGAGGGGCCCTCGGGGGGTGGGCGTCATGTCCCAGAGCAGCCGGACACATTCAAACAAGGTGGGGTACACAGATGCCCACTGCGGCACTGTGCACCCAGGCCACCGGGTGCCCCTGCTAGGGTGCAGGACCGTGAAATCAGCCCAGGCCCCTGTGCAGCAGGCGGGGCTGAGAGGAAAGCTCCCCGAGGTATTTCGGTGGGAAAGCCAGGAGCAGATCCACTCACATACGCACACGTGTGTATGTGGTGGATTTTGGAAAGGCGCAGAAAAGTGTGGACAGTGGTCGCTCCTGAAGTCCGAGGGACCCTCACGTAATGGTACAGGGTTCTACGCTGTTTGGCTTTTTAGAAGTCATGTGTCTTGCTATTTAACATTTGTAAAAGCCTTTGGTGTAAAATGAAATGTTACCAGGTGCCAGGGGACTTTCTATTACTGGCTCAAAGGCCAGTAATGTGGAGGTGGCTTTCTCTGGTTAGATGTTCGCTTAGGGCGGTGATGGGGGTGGAGGGGAGGCCCAGGAGATCTCGCGTGGTGTGTGCCTGCAGGATGCTGCGCCCTCGAGATGCTCGGAGCCGGCGGGGCTGCCCCCTCTGCTCTGTCCTGTTGCTGCAGGGTCACCGCTCGGCCAGGTGTGTGCTGGAGGGAGCTTGTAAGGGGGTCCTGCGAGGTGTCTGGACAGAGAAAAGCTCAAGGGTCAGGTGTGTGAAAGGCTGCAGGGTGGACGAAGCGGTAAACTGAGTCACAGACTGACTGACTTGAGAGGAACACCGTGGGCCAGTGGCCCTGAGAGGTGCACCTGAGGACAGTCAACCTGGTGGGTGCACCTCCCAGACCCCATGATTGCTGCCTGGAAGCAGGAGGGGGCGAGATGAGGGCCAGGGCACCATTTCGTGTCCAGAACACCGTCCTGGTTCAGATGTCCAGCTGTGCCACTGAGCTGAGTGACCTGGGCAATCAAAGAACCTTCCTGGGTTACTGTTTCTCCCTGAAAGACGGACACCAAAGGCAGTGCCCCCCTCCCACCCCCCGTGAGGATGTCTCCAAGCACCACCTTTTGCTTTGGCATATTCATCCTCACACGACCCTTACACCACTACTCGTTTCATAATTTTATCTAAATAGGATCCCCTTTTCCCTAAAGAAAATTTATTTATTTATTTACTTAGGCCACTCCACACAGCATGCGGGATCTTAGTTCCCCGACCAGGGGTCGAACCCTCGCCCCCTGCATTGGAAACGCAGTATCTTAACCACGGGGCCTCCAGAGAAGTCCCAAGTAAATTTATTTTAAAAGAATCCTTTGCATCACAACTGTGGTAGGCAGCAGTGGCCCTGGCTGGCCCGTTATTATTATTGTTGTATTTGGAGAAGGAAGTTCCTAACTGTGATAAAAACTCCTTCTGAGCCCCTTTTGGTTGGATTGTTGAGATAAAGTTACACGCCTTAGTCTTTTAGGCAGTTACCTTAAATTTTTTATATATTTAGTTCTTAAAATAGTCCTTAACCCTCCCTCCCCTTGCCAGTTAATTGAGTGTTTCCTGTAGGCATATATACCAGAATTGATACAGATTAGGGGCCTTTAATAGAAAGAAGTTTCCTCCTGGCTGGAAGGAGGAGGCAGGGGCGGGGCTCTGCCTTGGGGCGGGCCAGGTCCAGGCTGGCAGTTCCAGTGACAGACCCTAGGCGGCGCCAAATCCCCAAACTGCAGTTTCCCGGTCCTCACTAGGGGGATCCTGTGTGCGTGCGTGTGCGTGTGTGTGGAGGATATGTCTGTATATGCGAATGTGTGTGTGTGTATGGGAGTTTTGTCTCTGGGTGTGCTGTCAGTAGTGGGTGAGTGTGTAGGTGCGTGTGTGTGTCTGTGCGTGGGTGTGAGTTTCAGGGAACCTGGAACCACACCCTCTCCACCAGCACCCCACACCCTCACTGGGGGAGCACGGTGGACGTGGGGTGCGTGGACCCCCCTGCAGGAGGCCCCTGCACCCCACCCCGCCTGCCCATCCTCAGGAGATGTGATTAGCAGATGGAGGGCCAGGCCGTGATTTATGTTCCCGGTCACCTAATTATTCCCAGCCCTGAAGGAGGAGAAATATAATGCTTTGCAGGGCTGGGAACCCGAAATCCCAGCGGGGGCTCCAGGGCACCAGGCCCTCCCCATGTGCACCCTCAAAGGCCCCAGACCTCCCGCAGCCTGGAGAGGGGACTGAGGGGGCAGCCAAGGGTTCTGCGCCTGGAAGTGACGCGAGGGGGGCATCTGCCACCTCTTCTGAGTGATGGAGCGGGGGAGGCGCTCGGGGGGCCCGCAATGGTGTGTCTCCCACGCTCAGCCCAAGCAGCTTTGTAGAGGGGCCGGGCTGGGTCCCCCTCTGCCTAGGTCCCAAGGCAGCATCCCGATGCTCTTAGGAGGAAAGTCCAATCCTCGCCTTAGGGCTCAAGGGGTGTCTCCAGACATGAGCGCGCCCTTCCTGTCTGACCTCATCGTGTACCCCGCCCCACCCCATATTCCCCTGCACCACGGCTTCTTTACCTCCTGGACACGTAAGTTACGTCTACCTCAGCTTTCACGTCCTCTCGCGGGTGGTGTCCCTTCAGGCCATCACCGTGGCCTTCTTGGGCCACTGGGCCACTGTTCTTTGGCGCTCATCTCTGACCACGGGTGCCCTTGGCCCCACGCCGGCGGCGTCTGCGTCCCGCTGTTCGCGCCGTCCCCAGTGCCCGGACTAGCGCCTGTGGGTAGGGAGTGCTCAGTAAATATTTGTGGTTTGGATGGACGGACAGACGGATGATAAGCCCGCAGCCATGCTGAGAGGCCGAGGCTCGGGGTGGATGGGACCTCGGCGCGCAGAAGCAGGGGGGCCCCGTGGGTGGGGAGAAGTAAGAGGAGGTGGCCTTGGAGAGCACCCAGGGTCTGGAGAGGCCTCCTCGGCAGGGGAGTCCTGGTCTCGGCTGGCCACTCGGGGGTGTTCTGCCCTGTGTCCTCTGGGAGCCTGGCTCAAGCCCTTGGCCCTGGGGGGCTGCGTTTTGTCCCTGAGCCTCCAGCAGAGGACTGGCTGCTCCCAGAGGCACTGTGCCAGGGTTCGGGAGCGTGGCCCTGACCTTGAGTCCCTGGCCTTGAACTCCAGCGTGGGGCTCCCCCGCTGGGTGGCTTTGGGCAGGCCGGTCACTCAGCCTCTGTGTGTCCTTTCTCCTTATCTCTGCATAGGTTGCCCCATGGGGCTGTCCCAGGGATTCGAAGAGGGGACGCAGGGAGGGGCTGGGTGCCTGGCAGACGTGCCAGGGGCGCTGGTCTGTGATGGCCAATGGAGATGACTGATCCCCGGCTTTCTCTTCTAAGCAGTGCTGGGCACCCACGGTGTGGCATGCGGCCGGGCTGGATGTGCACCCGAAGGCCTTTCCCTAGAAGGATCTGGGGTTCTGTACCGCAGTGACTCTCATCTTTTGGCTGTAGGAATCCTTGGGGGTTAAATCAGCCGGTGGTGCGGGGTTGAGGCCTGCTGTGGGCAGCCCTGGCCTCAGAAGGGCTTTCTTGGGGCCTGCCTGGCGCCCTCCAGCCCCGCCCGCCTGCCTGTGGGACTGAGGGCAGCATGGGGTGAGCACAGCTGCAGAGGCGGCGGACGAGGACAGGCAGGGGACCCTGATGGGCAGGTGGGCCTGGTGCCCCAGGAGCCCCCCACCCCCTTGGAGCGCTCACAGCTGCCTTCTCCCTGGCTCTCCCCCAAATGTCTGTGTCTCTGACTATTCCATGTGCCCACCTCTCCCTGCTCCTTGACTCTCTGTCACTGTCTGTCTCTCTCCCTCTGTGTCTCTGTCATCCTCGCTCTCTCCGTCTCTTTCTCTCCTTTTGTCTCTTTCCCTTTTTCTATCTCCCTCCTCTCTCCCCTCTCTTCCGCCCGCCCCCGCACACTCTGAGCAGCTGTTACCTAATAGGCTGTTAATGATGATATGGTAAGTGGAAGACAGAGTCCTGCGGGAGCCGCCATGATCTGTGTAATTGGTCTCACAGGAGACAGAAGTATCTAATATTTACACACCAGCCTTAGTCCTCTGGGAGCCTTATCTTGGCCGGAGCCGAACTGGGAGAGGCAGTTCTGCCTGGTGCCATCTCCCCCGGTGGCACCCGCTCAGAAGGTCTTCGGTCAGTGGGAACTTTTCCCTTTGGGTGGGGATGCCAGGCCCTGGGCTGAGGGTCCTGGGAGGTATGGGCTCAATGCTGGGGGTGGTGTGGTTGGACCAGCCTGGGTGGGCACTGGGCACTCAGCATCCCCTCCAGTCAGTGCTCCGGGGGCATCACGTGGCAAGAGCCCCCCAAGAGCAAGGCCAAGGTTGAAGAACTCAGGGCTGGTGTGGGTGGAGGAGAGAGACAGACAGACAGAGGCAGCTCCCAGGTGATGTGTATGAGCCTCTGGATCCAGCCGTGCCTGAAGCCCTTCTGCCCCAGACTCTTCACTTACCAAGTCGAGTCCGTCTTTTGCTCAGCCAGCTTGAGGCACAACTGAGAACTCCTGCCTTACCCAGGCATGAAAGGTTTTTGAGCAACAGGGGTGTTTGTTCAGATTTCATCGTACCCAGTGGCCCAGTGTACCCAGTCAGGAGGAACAAAGCTGCTGCAGAGGGAGGATGCCAGGCCAGAGCCCACCCGCCGCCTGGCCCCTTCCCTAGGTCCCAGGGGGCAGTGGGGATCCCCGGCTGCAGACCCCTCCCCTGGCCTTCCAGAAGGAGGCGTGGGGCTCAGCGAGGGGCAGACCCGCGGAGGGCCACGCCCAGGCTGCGTTCCAGGGTTTTATGGGCCTCGTGTAGCTAGCAACCCTCAAGGAGGACAGCATTGGCCTGTTTCACAGACGGAGAAACTGAGCAGCGCAGCTGGATGCAAACCAGGACCCCCAGCGCCGGGGGCGGGGGAGCATCTCCCTCTGAGGTCACCGCCCGCCCCTGGCGCAGGGACCTTGCACGTTGGAAGTCCCTCAGTGGAAACGACAGCTCCTCAGAGCAGAGCTCCAGGCTCTGTGCCACCGCGTGGGACAGGCGGGCAGCCAGGCCGCCCTCAGGGCCAGGGTGTTACTGGGGCTCGCACTGCCCAGCTGTCCACCCAGCAGGATGCTGTGGGCCTTCCATGGGGCGGTCCCTGAGCTGTATCCTCTACAGTAAACTGGTTCTCACGAGTCATGTTTCCCTGAGTCCTGTGAGCCATTTTAGCAAATGATCAAACCCGAGGAAAGGGTCGTTGGGAGCCCCCGATTTAGAGCCTGTCAGCTAGAAGCGGGGGAGCGCCGGCGATGGGCACGGAAGCGGGCGGGGGGGGCCCCTTGTGGGCCCTTGTCCACCCGTGGCGTCGTGCTAACTCTGGTGTTAGTGTCAGAGCTGAGTTACATTGTGGGACGCCCAGTCCTGCGGGTAGAAATGGATGGTCATTGTAGGGAGGGGTGTTATTCTGGGAGCCTCAGGGCCTGGCTCTGAGTGGGGCTCAGGAAGCAAGTGCCAGGCTCGCCCTGCGATGGGGCGGGGGGGGGGCGGTCCCACAGCCCGGCGCCCGGACACCCCTGGGAGGACAGCCAGTGTCACTGCTGCAGCAGCTGCGGATGCTCTGGGGCCGAGAGTGGTGTGACTGGGACCCCTTGGTGCCTCAGTTTCCTCATCTGTACAGCAGGGGTGATACTGGTTCCTATTCTCGGGCTGTTACGGGTTCACTGGGGCAGTGGGAGGTTTGCAGAACGGTGCCCGTGGGGCACATGCTACGCACTCTGTGATGTTGTTATTATATTAGCCACGGCCTCAGGCACCTTCTTACCGGTCCTCTCTAGTTTCGTCCACCATCGTGCGGCCAGGCCGAGCCCTTGGCTGACCCTGGAGGAACCCCCCCGGCTCCCTGCCCACTGCAAAGAGAGAAGACGGTGGCCTGTCTTTCAGAAGGGCCTCGGACCCCTTTCCATGCGTCCCCGTTCAGGGCGGCTGGTGGTCACCCATACTCCTCTCGATCCCTGGCACAGCCCCTGCCAGCTTCAGACACTCACCCCCAAGGCCAGGCCCCCAAGGACCGCTGATAGTTTACAGACAGCAGCCTTGGGGCGCCTCTTCTCGGTTCCCCCGCACCAGCTGGCTGTGTCCAGGGCGAGCTGGGCTTGCGGGGACTGGGTGGCCACCCCTCCCCTGCTGCAGGCCTGTGCTGCCTTCCCTGAGCCTGCACGGCCCTGCCTGCAAAACCCCCTTGTCACAGAAGCCTTGCAGGCACGTGTGTTACATCTCTGACCACAAAATACCATGTGCTCGTTCCTTTTAATTTCTGTAATTTCGAAAACACCCCACTGTGTGAAAAATGGCATTTTGCAAGTGTTAAGTGCAGTTTTTTCAATAGGAATTTTATAACAGTTCACCCACTTAAAGTATAGAGTTCAGTGGATTTTAGCCACAGACGTGTGCAACCATCACCACCATCGAATTCTGGAGTATCTCATCACCCCAAAAAGAAATCCCTTACCCTTAGCAGTCACTCCCCGTTCTCCCCCACTCCAGCCCTTGACAACCACGAATCTACTTTCAGTCTCTGTGGATTTGCCTTTTGTAGACATTTCATATAAATGGAATCATATAGGTATGTGTCCTTTTGAGACTAACTTCTTTCACTTGGAAGAATGTTTTCAAGGTTCATCCCCGTGGTAGCGTAGGTCAGTGCATCACTCCTTTGTGTGGCTGAGTAATATTCCATGGGACGGACATGCCACATTTGGTCCATCTGTTCACCGTTGATGGGCAGCCGAGCTGCTGTGATGGTGCTGCTGTGAATGCGCCTGGACAGGTTTTGTGTGGATGTGTGTTTGCGTCTCTCTTGGGTTCACACCCCCAGGACTGGAATTGCTGGGTGACTCCAGGCTCTGGCCCCCTTTCGCAGTAGCACCTCTCCCAGCTCTTCTAGGCCCTGCCCCAGTGTTACCCTGTCTGGTCCCCTCATGGACACCCCAAGGGCAGTGTAGCCCATCCCTCTGGGGAAGGACTTGGGTCTTGTCTGCCGCTCTGTCCCAGTCCTGAGCACAGCAGTGTCACAAAGTAGGTGTTCAGTAAACACAGGGTGGATGACTGAGCCATGAGGCCTGGTGCTTCTGCTAGCCTGGTCACCTCTCTGTCCAGGCGGCCTTAACTTCCCTCCTGTTCCTCGCTCAGGACCTGGCACTTGTCAGCGGCCAGTAGAGCAGACACTGCCCGTGTCCCTGAGTCACTGGAGCTCGGCAGAGGTGATGGGGCCCAAGGTCTTTGATCCCTGCTCAGGCTCACTCGGAAGCCAGATGGGGCCAGACTAGAGGATCAGGGTGACCCTGGAGGAGGCCTGGAGCCTTGCCGGGCCATCTGAGCCTGCCTGCGGTGGGCGGGTCCCCAGCTTCCCAGGATGCAGATGAGGCTCTTTCTAAACGCAGAAGGCTTTTCTTCTTTCCTGGGTAATTCTATGTCCAGAGGCCTGAGCAACAGAGCAGCTGCCCAGCGGCCCGGCACCTGGCTCTCTCCTCAGCCCCACCCTGTCCTCGTCCCCATCAGAGGCAGCTGCCTGTCTGCGTTAGGGACCTCCTCTCACACTGCTGGTCCTCTGGGTCACATGCTCAGACTCCCAGATGCTCTGGGCTCCTGTCCTGCATCTCCCTGGCAGGGCCGGCCTGGCTGCGGCATTGCCTGGTCTGTGATGTGGACACAGCCTGGCACAGAGGGGGGCTCCACGCTTGTTTGCTAGATGGGAACCTAGCAGTCAGGTTGAGCTTCCTGTGCCTTCCTCCATCAGAGCCAACGTTTATGTAGTGCTTGTCCTATACCAGGACGAGGCTGCTGTGTTCATCGCAGTGAGCGAAAATAACAGCAGGGCTGGTTCCCAGTGAACGGCATCCTCCCACGGGCCATGATGTCCCGGGGCCACGCCCTCACTAGACCGTGCCCCTGCCAGGCCACGCCCCCACGGGGGCCACGCCCTCCCACGAACCACGCTCTCACTAGGCAAAGCCCCTGCCAGGCCACGCCCCCCTGTTCTCCTCCTCTGAGGTTGGAGCCGTCTTCTCATTTACAGAGGGGAACCCAGAAGATCAGAGAGGTTGGTGTGGTGGCCAGATGGGCAGCAAGCCTCCGCGGATGGGCTGGCCTCCAGGGCAGTGTGCGATGCCCGTGTTACCCAGACAGGTGGCCAGGGAGGGACATCAGGCCAGGAAATGCCCAGGCGGTGGAGGTGCAAAACCAGCCCCATGTTGCAGGGCTGAGTCCGGGCAGACAGTTGACCGTTCTCAACCTTGGTGTCCTCATACTTAAGGGTGAGCCTCTTAACAGCCTCTGGGTGTTTTGGTGAGGAACAGTGAACCCACGCGTGTGCCAACCACTGTTCCTAACTGGTAGGTGGACGTCATGGGTTGGATAGTGTCCCCCAAATACCTGTCCTCCCAGAACGTCAGAATGTGACCTTGTCAGGAAGGAGGGTCTTCGCAGATGTAGTTGGTTAAAATGACGTCACACTGGATGAGGGTGGCCCTCAATCCAATGACTAGTGTCCTTATAAGAAGAGGGGAATCTGGACACGAACAGAGTGGCATGTGGGGACAGAGACACATGGGGGCAGGCCACGTGAAGACTGAGGCAGAGATGCGAATCATGCTGTCACAAGCCAAGCCACCCCAGAAGCGGGAAGACGCAGGAAGGACCCTCCCCTAGAGCCTCTGTGGGGAGCACTACCCTCCCGATACCTCAATTCCAGACTGCTGACCTCGAGAGCTGTGAGAGGATGCATTTCTCTTTTAGTCCGTCCATGAGCTCATCTATTCCGTCATCCATAGGTAGGAGCTGTTACTGGCTCCATTTCAGAGATGAGGGGACTGAGGTGCAGAGATGGAGGCTCTTCACCTGAGCCACATAAGCTGACAAGGGGCAGCGGTAGGATTCAAACCCTGGGATTCTGATTCCTGAGCCCCGCGCCCCCCCCCCCGAAGTGAAGCCCTGCATGTGGGCTTCAGTGACCCTGCCCGGTCCTCAGTAGATGCTCCTAAGGGTCTGGGCCAATGAAGAGGTGCCGTGGAGCTGCCTTAGCCGGGCTCCTGCAGGGAATTCGGTGCACTAGGGCACTGGGCCTGTTATCGTACACTCACTCTTAGCTCCCATGGTGTGCAAGGCTCCAGAATCTTCCCTCTCCCCACCACTTCAGACTGTGTGCCCATGTGCTTACTATGGAAATCATCTCTCGACACTTTGTGGTTTAAGGGGACCAGCCCCCAACCCCTCGATTGCCCCCCAGCTTCCCAGGCAGACCCCAGGCCCGTGTGCAGGACACCAGAGCTCCGGGAACCCAGTGTGAGAAGCAGGAGTCACTTTCAGGCTTTTGGCCCAGAGTTCCCTGAAGACTCCACTTCTGGGGTGGTCCGAACAGGAGGAGACCAGCGAGGCCGAGGCCTCCAAGAGGGCCCTGACACTTCCACGGGGAGGAGGACATGGGGGTATTCTGGTGTGAGGACTCGAAAAGGCAAAGCTTTGAACAAACCGAGCCTCCCGCAACCAAAGGATTCCGCAGGGCTTTGTCCCACCCAGACCCCCTCAAGTTACCGATGCACAGCCGGAGGCTGTGTACCACAGGACCCCAAGCTGTGTGGCCTCTGTGAGCCTCAGTTTGGTGGTCTGTGAAATGGGCTCACAGGCCAGCCTCCCTCACTGCCGGGCTGGCCCTCCTCAGATCAGCTCCCCGTGCATCTTGCTCCGTGTTGCAGTTGGGGTGAGCTCCAGCTCAGAGGCACCCCACCCCCGCCAGCAGGCTGCCTGCAGGCCCACTGAGGATGCTGTGATAGCGAGAGCATATGGCGGGCATATGCCACACGGGAACACGGCTGCCCACGGGGCAAGGCATAGGAGTTCTGGAGGGACGGAGCAGAGCCCGGCGTCGGTGCCAGCGATGCGCGGCGCCTGCCCGCGCCCTGCTCCTCCCTGGAGAGTGAGCCTCCGCCCCTTGGGGACTTGGGGTGCGCTGGGGGGACCTCCTGGGGTGATGGGGCAGTGTGCCCTCGGCCCACTAGAGGTCGCTGTCCCCTGCAAGATTCAGCAGACCCGCAGCTTAACAGGCCCTGGAAATGGGGTGGGGTCTCTCCCACGGAGCGGGGTGGGGGGGGGAGGGTGCCGCCCCTTGGTACCCAGAGAGGCCAAGTACCTGGCCTGCCTTCCCACAGCCAGGAAGTGGCAGAGCCAGTATGGAGCCCTACCACGCGGTAGTGTCAGAGGCGAGGGGAGCAGGGGGAGGTTCTGGGTGCCCACTGAGCCCTCCCCAGCCCTCAGGGCCCAGGTTTTCTGTCTGTGGAGCCTCACCTGCCACTGTGTTCTTCCCTGTGTCCCCCTCGGCCCACGTGCCCTGCAGGCCTTGTCGTCGTGGCTGCCTGGACTGGGACGCACGTTGACCCCTCGAGGTTGTCCTTTGGCCTCTCCCTCAGTGCCCTGTACACAGCGGGCGTCCAGTGCATGCTCCGCTCTTGTTGGGTGGTCCTCAGCGTGGCTGTACTGCGGGGAGGGGTCTGCTGAGCCCCCAGGAGGTCTGGCGAAGGGAGTTACGGTAGAGACGGACGGTTCTGAACTCTCAGCTTCCACGGGCCTCTGCCCCCAGCGGGGGAGCCGCAGAGGTCCCTGCCCACACGTGCCCCTCACCTTGCTGCTGTGAGTCAGGTCACACCCTGGGAAGCAAGGATAACTGTTTCTGGGACAGCAGGAGACCTTTTCAGGCCGCGGGGCTCTGTGGTCAGAAAACCCCCAGAGGGAGGGCTGCAGGGTCCCGCTGACGGGTGGGAGCTGGCTGAGAGCTCACAGCCACGTGGATGGTGTGTGCTATGCCCATGACACGTGTGATGGCGGGGCTCAGGAAGGTGAGGGGGCATCCCAAGCACTGTGCCCCCCACACCGCCCCCCCGGGTATCCCCAGGCCCGGGAGCAGGGGAGGGTGGGAGACAGCCCCCCACTGCGACAGCAGCGGGCGGTCTAGGCGAGGACCTGACGCCCACCCGATCCTGCGGGAGCAGATGGGAGGACGCAGCAACAGTTGGTGCTGCCGGCTTCTGGCTCCCCCGCAGCGGCGGGTGCGAGAAGCAGGGACGGGAGCCAGTGGCAGAAGCCTGGCCTGCTGTTGCCACCTCCTCCTGTTCCCCGGCCTGCCTCCTTGGCCCTTCCATAGGCTTCTTCCCAAAACACCCTGCCTGGAGCCCGCCTGGGAGGCCTGAGAGCCCAGTGGTCAGAGCCCGGCCTGAAGAGGCCCAAGTCCCAGCTGCCAGCCCAGCTCAGCCTCTTCCTGGCTGTGTGACCCAGGACCACTGAGGACGCCCCTCCCAGCCTCGGTTTCCCCATCTATAAGATGGGCTTGGGGCTTCCCTGGTGGCATAGTGGTTGGGGGTCCGCCTGCCGATGCAGGGGACACGGGTTTGTGCCCCGGTCCGGGAAGATCCCACATGCCGTGGAGCGGCTGGGCCTGTGAGCCATGGCCACTGAGCCTGCGCGTCCGAAGCCTGTGCTCCGCAGCGGGAGAGGCCACAAGAGTGAGAGGCCCGCATACCGCAAAAAAAAAAAAAAAAAAAAAAAAGGTGGGGCCATGTTGGTGCCTACCTTTGAATCCTGGCTGTACTCCATGGAGCTGTGTGACCTTGGGTAGGTCCCCCAGCCTCTCTGTGCCTTGGCTTCCCCATCTGTAAAACGGGGAGAGTTATACTACCTAACCTGCAGCATTGCAGCACTGAAAGGAGTTTTTTCTGGTAAAAGCATGTAGGAGGCAGGGGATGCCAGGAGCTATGGGCTGTGCCGTCGGCAGGGAGACTCAGATGGCCCTGCGGGGAGGCCTCAGGCAGGGAGGATGACCACAGCCAAACATGTAAGGATGGCCGTCTCCGGCATTCATGGCGTGCTCCCACAGCCAGGCGTGTTCTGCGTGCCTCACACGCGGGGACTCATTTAACCTTACAGCGTCCTTGGGCTTGGTACCATTATAGATGCAGTTTTCAGATGGGGAAACTGAGGCCCAGAGCAGTGGAGGCACTGGCTTAGGGTCACTGCCCCCCATCCCTTCACCAAGCCCTCACCTCGTCCAGCCTGCCTCCATCACCTGGTCCGGCCTCCCCATATCTGCTGATGCAGTGCTTCCCGCCGGGATCCTAGATCCTGTCACCCCTCCACCACCTCATTCTCTGTCTGTCCCAGTCCCAGGGGCTGCTTAGGTCCTGCTGTGCTGTCAGCCTTGGGGTCTCGTCCCTCCCTGCCTACCCTCTGACCTCAGCTGCGCTTGCACTGAACAGAGAAGTTTACTCCAGAGAGGGGAGTGAACAGGGGGGTGGCCACCAGCCACATGTGGCCACTTAATGAAAGACAGCTAGAAATTCCGTTCCTTGGTCGCACTGGCCACGTTCCAAGTGGTCAGTAACCACCCATGGCTGGCTGGCAGCTACCGCATTGGGCAGCACTGATCTAGAACATTCCATCACCACAGAACATTCTCTTGGGGAGTGCCGCGAATGCCTCCTGGGGGAGCTGGAGACACGCAGGGTGGGCTGCTCTGGCTGTCCTACTCTAAGAGGCAGGCAGGAACATAGTGGAACCGCTCTCTGCATTTTATGGCATGTTTCCCCGGGAACTCAGTCTGTTCTGTTTTTACCAAACCTTGAGCTGGAGCACACGGTCCGGGCAAGGAAACTTCTTATATATTTGTAAATTGATTTAAAGAAGTCTTAAAAGACTTGAAAAATGAAGCCATGTTTGGTTAAGCATTTTACAGATTGCCTTCATCGAGAAGAAGAAAGAAACTAAAATCGAGCCTCTCTCTGAACATCTGGGATGTTTATCATCCTTCCTCCAGACCTCAGTCTACACATCTGCATGAGGGGCTTTCTCCTGGGCTCCCAGCTGGGGGTTCCGGGAGGCCGGGCAAGGCAGTGGGGAGCACAGGTCGTGGACTCAGCCTCGCTTTGGCCAGCGAGCTTGGCTCACTTTTGGGCCTCGGGGTTCTTCATCTCTAAAATGGGCAGAAGAACCCCAGCTGAGGTGAAGATCTCGGTGGGGGTGGGGTGCCTGTGTAGCACCTGGGGGAGGCCTGGCGGGAGCAGGGCCCTCTTTGCCCACTTTGAGAAGGAGCAGAATGGACAGAGCTGGGCCAAGGGGCCCCTCCGCCTCCCTCTGCACCACCGACACCACCCAGGCCCGGGCCGAGTTGGGCCATTTTCCTGCAGGCCCGTCACACAGCCCAGAATAGCCCGGCTCCCCTATCATGGGATGGAGGGAGGGAAAGGGACCCGGATCTCCCTGGGAATGTGCATCTTCCTGGCATCCTGTCCTCATAGCATGGGTCTGAGTTCTTCCAGGGGCGCAAGTGAGAGCAAGAAAGGTCCAGCAGGGGTGGGTGCTGCCACCTTCATCTGCAGGGCAGGGGAGGGCGGGGTCAGACAGGCCGAGTTTGATCTCAGCGGGTCTTTTTTTTTTTTTTTGGCGGTACGGGGGCTTCTCACTGTTGTGGCCTCTCCCGTTGCGGAGCACAGGCTCCAGACGCACAGGCTCAACGGCCATGGCTCACGGGCCCAGCCGCTCCACGGCATGTGGGATCTTCCCGGACCGGGGCACGAACCCGTGTCCCCTGCATCGGCAGGCGGACTCTCAACCACTGCGCCACCAGGGAAGCCCCTCAGCGGGTCTTTTGTCCCGGCCCTGCACTCAGCAGCCTCCTCCCCCGACCCCGCTCTCAGCCACAGGTGGCTATGAACATGCCCGTTTGTTCATCCTGACATTCGGCCCATTTCACTGGTCCCCTGCTAAGTGCTGCAGAAACAGGGAGCACAGCCAGTGAAGCTGTTCCTCCTGGGTGGCACAGCCGTGAAGCCCCTCCCAGCTGGGATGGAGGGGCGGGGTGCCCTTTGCCTCAGAAGGCATCAGAGCATTCCAGCAAGAGCTCTCAGCCCCGTGGGTGAGCAGAAGGGAGGTGGGCTTCCCTAGATGTCCGCTCCTGCCCCGTGACCTCTCGGTAGGGTCCTCACACTCTCCTCGGAGAGGACGCCGCCTTGTCATGTTGGCCCCCGCCCCGCCCCCCGTGGCCCCCGCGCCCCAGCCCGACGGGCCCTGGTGGGAGGCCAGGCCCGTTGCTCTGCCAGACGCCACTCCTGCCAGCTGGCCCGCCCTGCACGGTTGCCATGGCGACCCGTCAGCATGTCTGCAGGGCCTGCTGCTCCCTCTGCATCTCTCTCTGGGGCCAGAGCCACTTCGGGGAGGCCCCGGGGGCTGCCAGGCAGAGGGAAGTTTCCCCAGAGGCCCCTCGGGGTCCTGGGCCTAGGCCAGGCCTTGACCCCTGCCAACGGAGGATGGGGGCTTCAGGCAAAGAATGAGGGTGTCACTGGGTGGCCTGGGAGATGGTGGGAAGCCGGGGGTGGGGCGAGGGCAGAGAGAAAATAAAATAACCCCGTGGTGGGGCTGTGTGCCCCTGGGTCTCCAAGGGCCTGGTGGACGCCTCTCAGCCAGTCATCTGTGCGGCACCCTTGCCCCTGGGAGGCCCGCTGCAGCCCCACTGAGTGACACCCACCCCCACTGCGTGTCACCGCCACTGTGTGTTCCAGCCCGCTCCACTGGGTGCCAGGCGCCAGAAGACTCTTCTTTGGGTGAGGAGACTGAGGGTCTAGAAGCAGCCAGACGGGGGTGTCAGCTGTGACTGGTGTCAGAGAACTGCAGTCACAGCTCTCCGGGAAGGTTGGTGACACTCCCAGAGACACAGAGAGGGTGAGCGACCAGCGGCGAGCCGCACAGGGCTGTAGCTAGACCGCCCTCGTAGGGCTGTTCTCGCATCAGTGCAGGAGGTGGAGGACCCAGCGAGAAGGAAGAGCTGGAGGGGAAGGGGGTCCTGTGCGGAGCCAGGAGGAGTGCTGGGGCAGCTCAGAGGCGGTGGTGCCCCTGACTCGGCCTCCTGGAGCTGCAGACCCCCCTAGGGGGTTAGTCTGGCTGGAGCTGAAGGAATGACGGGGCCGGGGTGGGGGGCCTGGTGGAAGTGGGGGGCGTCTAGTGAAGGATGGGACAGGGCCATGCGCCTCCCAGCACAAGCTCCTGAAAGGACCCTGGGTGGTGGCCCCAGGCAGGAGTGGCCCATGGGAGGGGCCCCATGGCAGCCCACGGGTCCTTCCAACAGCATGGGGGGAGGGCGGAGAGGCGGGCGCGCCAGCCCCACCCCCTCCAGCAAGCCCTTCCAGGCCACTAGCCCTGCGGTCACCTCTGGTCTTGGGGGTTACACCATGGCTTTAATTTTAGTGACCTTGACGCTTGTCAGGTCAAATATTTCAACTCAGTGGACCTATCTAGCAGGAGCGGGTTTCCATGGCAACGGGGGCTGACCCACAGGAACCTCCCCGCCCCCTGAGCACTCCCCTGTCCGGGAAGCCTCTCTGCGCTCCTGCCTGCACACCCCCTGTCATAGCCCTTCCCCCGTGAGTTGTAACCGCTCTGGGCTTGCCCATCGCCCCCCAGACTGTGCTGCGCAAAGGCCGGGATTGTGTCTGGTGGGGCCCCACCCCACCGCCTCCACGTCCTGTAATATGAGCACACGGGGCTGTTGTCTACCAGGACACAGGGAATCCATGTGTGGCCTCAGGCTCAGCATCAAGATGGGCTCATGTTTTTTCCGTGGGGACGTCTGTTGACCCGCCCCACCCAGCTGCAGAGCAAAGGAGGAAGGGTGTGTCTTGGCATTTTGGCAGGAGTTCAACAGAGATGCCCAGTTTCACACAATCTGTGACCCAGTGGGAATCGTCCTTTCCCAGGAGCTCAGGCCACGTGGGAATTGGGTGTTCCACCCATGTTGTCAGCTCCCAGTCTTCACGGTCGTTCTCATCTCGCCTCCCACCCCGCAGGGCCACCCCCATGATCCAGGCACTGTCCGCCTGCCGTGGCAAACCCCGTCTCTCCTTGTGTTCCTACAGCCCGGGCACAGAGTGAATGCTTTCCTGCCGATGGCACCTCCTCTGCGACCCCATCACCAACCAGCATTTATTGAGCACTTGCTGTGTGCCAGGCACACATGGAGCCCTTTATGTGCATGATTTAATCCTTGTAACACCCTGCGAGGGCTCTTGGGGGATAGGTGTCCAGGGGCCACCACTCACTAGGTGTGTGACTTTGGGGAAATGAGTTTGCCTCCTGGTGCCTCAGTGTTCCCATCTGTATAATGGACTGTTGCCGGACCTCTGTGAGTGAATTCATGTCATGTGGAGTTTAGAACTGTGCCTGACTTCTGGTTAGGGCTCAGAGAGGGTCCGCAATTCATGTGTGTCTCCCTGCCCTGCAGAGAAGGGGGGCACAGAGAGGGTATGCATATCTCCAAGGTGGCACAGCTGGTTCTGACCACCAGGTAGCATTTCCAGCAGGCTCCGTGGGGGCCGCATGAGAGAGGGGAAGAGCCAGCTCAGGTGAGGGGTCAGCTGAGCCCTATCTGCTGGAGCCCTGGCTGCTTGTAGGAGAGGGCTTGGCATTTATTGGTCCCCCTTTTCCTGAGGCCACCCACCTTTGACAGTGTCCACGGGGCCCAACAAATGACCTTGAACGGATAATCAGAACAGTAGCCATCAACTCGGGTGTGTTCTAGGCGCCCGTTCATTGAGTTCTGCGATCTCTGAGGTCTGAGCTGTCGTCACCCCTATTCTAGAGAGCCGTTGAGGGTTTGAGGGTTTCCGTAGCTCGGTGGGACTGGCAGCAGCAGGGGCGTAGAAGCGCTTATGATGTCCCCCATAAATGTATTCATCTCGTGGCATCTCCCCTAAACCGTATGATGTAGGGCTGCTGATCACCCCCACTCTACAGATGGGCAAACTGAGGCCCGCGAGCCACCTGCCCCAGGTCACACAGGTGGCACGGGCAGAGCCCAGGCCCTCTGCCGCTTTGCCGGCCCCTCCCAGCCGACGCTCAGCACACCCGGAACAGGAAGTGTGCCCTGCGAGAATAACTTCTTTCGGGAAACTGACGATGACACTTTATGTTTTTAATGGTTTTAATTTATCCCCCTTTCCTCGGAGAGTGTCAGAGGCAATCTGCTTCCCTCAGCCTCTGCGTGCCTCTCCGTCTCGTTAGTGGCTCAGCTTTGAACATATTTCCTTTTATCATGTGGTGACACAAGGTGGCAGAGGGTGATTCCGGGAGAGGCTGTCGGGGAGGGGCCGAGCTAGAGTTTGCATCGCTCCTGACAGCTAATTAGCTGTGTGTCTTTGCACCGGGGGGCCTCTCATACGGCAGGCGTCCTCATCACAGCCCTGAAGCCGCACGCCGAGGCTTCAGAGGAGACCCGCCACGGCCTCCCGCCTCCAGCCCCGCGTTGGAGGTGTCCAGGGTAGCGGTTTGCATTTTGGCGGTGCCCTTGGACGGCGGGCCCTCTGGGGGCCTGCTTGTCGGCCGGGGTTAGGAGGGCAGGGCCAGAACGGCGGATTCCTGGGGACCGAATTTGCCAACAGTTGCAGGGTTCTGGAGTAGGACCCAGACCCGAGTGGGAGTCCAAGGCTCTGTTTGTCCTCAGGCAAGTCCGTTCCTCCCCGGGGCTCAGTTTCCTTATCTGCATATTGGGTATAAAGGGATACTCATTCTGGCTCCCTCAAGCTTGCTGCAAGCATCCAGTAAAGGAATGTGTCACACAGTGAGCTGAAAGAACTAAGAAACGTCTGGGTTCTATGGATCCAGTTTGTATCAAGCAGCCTACTGAGTGCCAGACCCTGTTCTGGGCGCTGGGGGCGGAGCAGTGAACAGAAAACCTGCTGACCTTCCAAAAGGGAAGGAGAAAATAACAAACCGAGAAATAGCATATGTAATCCCTGCTGTTGTCAGGGAGGGGGCCAGGCTGGCTTGCATCCTCCTGACAGCTAATTAGAGGTGATTAGAGGCAGGGAAGAGAGGGAAGCGGGGGGGTGGGGTGGGTAGAGAGTGTGGGGAGGGGAGAAGGGTGCAGTTTCAAACAGCGTGGTCAGGAAAGGCCTCACTGACATCATCGATTGTTACCACTATCGTGTTTGTTTACGAGGATGAATGACGAAGATCATGAACCACCGCTCCCCGTTTTGGCTTGTTAGAAAAACACAGTGTATTCCTTTATACTTTTTAGGGCAGGGGTCTCACACTTGAGCGGCATCAGGATCCCCTGGGGTGCCTGGTAAACACATCACCAGGCCTTCCCCAGAGTTCCTCATCCAGAATCTGCATTTCTGACAAGTTGCCAGGTGATGCTGAGGCTGCAGGCTCAGGGACCCCTGGTCTGGGCCGGGAATACACTTGTCTCATGCACGAAAGCTTGACTTTCTTCTGCCTAGTGGATGTGGCCGAGAGCCACGGATTCCTGGGACACATACTTCCGAGGCCCCGAGGATCAGATCAAACTGTGTGAAACCGCCTCTTGTTCTATTGCATTTGGTTCAGCTTCCCATAGGCTGGGTCTAAACAGCTGTCCTGGCCTCATGGAGCTGCTGATTAGCAGGGAGGACAGACGTACGGACACTGTGTGCGGACATAGAGCTCAGTCCAGGGTGGGAGAGGTCAGCCTGGGCATCAGGGAGGGCTTCCAGGAGGAGGTGACACCTGAGTGGTATTTCCATGGACTCCCAGTGCCACCAGGTAGGGAAGGTGGGGTGAGTGTTCCAGGTGGAGGGGACCTTTTGTCCACTGGTTAGGAGTGAGTGAGCTTGGGGCCCAACCTGCTGGGCGAGGGCTGTGGGGGAGCTAGATGAGAGACTGGGACCCCTCTCCAAGGGCCTCAGATATCCTGCCAGGGACATTTCATCCTGGAGTTTTATCCTGAGGGCAAAGGGGGCCCCTGATGGATGAGGTGTAACATCTTTGTGTGGACACATGTCTTGGATACAGAATATGATTCTGCCTTCCCCTAGATCCTTTCCGGAGCACAAGGAAACCCTGGGGGGGAACCCCATCTCAGACTGGCCCAGTACAGTAGTGTGAACCAGCCCCCCACCCCCCATGCCTGGCACTGCTGGCCAGGGGCTGATCCAGGTGGAACGGGAGCCTTGGCTGCACCCCAAGCTGGCCCTTGATGAGGTGTCACAAACCTCCTCTCTGGGTTTCCGGGGCCATCTTTATTTTGCAGTGGTCCCCCTGTCCCCACCATCTCCTTATGTTTTATTTCTGACCTAGTGGTACTCAGGGCACCCTCCACTTTGCATCCTTGGCCCCAAGCCTGCTTGGAGACCTGAGAACCACCTTCAGCGCAGCCTGGGGCAGCAGGGTGGGGAAGGGGCTGGCAGGTGCAGCCTCCGGGGCCTTCACTCTGTGCAGTCCCTCTGTGTGTGGTGGCCCCAGGGGCTCGAGCCCTCGCCCTCCCTGCCAGCTCGCCAGCAGCAGCTGTCCCAGGTGGGTAGTCGGGGAGAAGGGTGTGAAACTGGGCCCTCCCTCTCTTGAGAATCCCGGGTGCTAGGTGTGTCAGGAACATGCAGGCAGCTGGGACCAGGAGGGCTGGAGCAGTGGGGTTAAGTCCTTGCATTTCAAGAGCAGACGTCCTGGGTCCTGACTTGGGTTGCTGTGTGATGCCAGTCTGGTGACTTCGCCTCTCGGTGCCTCCATGTTCGCCTCTGAGAAATGGGACAGTGACGGCAGAATGGCCGTGTGGGGTTGTGGTAAAGAGTGAACAGGCAGGTGCCCCTGGTGCGCTCGGAGCGGTGGGTGGCATGTTGTAAATGCACAGTAAACATTCGGGGTGGGGGGCTGCTTCCCTCTATCGCCAAATGAGGAGTCATGGGAAGGGGGGGATAAACATCATTTTGTTACTCTTAAGAGCACACGAGCAGCGCAGTTAGAGGAGTAAGGGCCTGCGGGTAGATGCAGGGAGTGTAGACAGGGGGCTGAAACCAGCTTGTTTGTAGCAGGAAAAACTTGTCACCAATCTTGGAAGCCTGGCACGTCAGTTTCATCAACAAAACAGGAGCTTGCGGCCGGCCACCTTGCAGTGGGTGGAGGCAGTCATGACTGCTGCTAGTAGGAGCTGGCTGCTCAAGACATGCTGCCTTTCCTGCCGAGGCTGACCTCCTGGGACCCAGTCTCTGGTCTCCAGAACCCTCCCACACACTGCCTCCCAGCCCAGGCCCCCTTCTGGCCTCCCCCTGAGTATGCCCGGACTGTCTGTTGTAACTGGGATCCCCCCACCCCTCCTTTCTCTGCTGGGAAAACTCACCCTAAGTGTCACCTCCTCCAGGAAGCCTCCCATGATAGCCCCCTCCAAATCCGCTTTCTGGGAACTGGTTTCATATCCGTCTCCCCCATGAAATGTGAGTTCCTCAGCCAAGGCCTGTGTCTCTGGTTTCTCCTGTGTGGTCAGCACCAGGAGGGCCAGGGGCCTTACATTTGATGAGTGAATGAATGAATGATGTTATTCTCTGCCCCAAGTTCTCCTAGGGCACCTGGATCCCAGCTGGGCATGGTTTCCTTGCACTCCTCACGATAGGTTGCTTTCTTCTGGGGCATCACCCCGACTAGCAGAGAACCCCAGGCCAGCCTGGGTGCTGGAAAACAGAGTCGTCACTCTACCAAGGAACTCCCTCCCAGCGTGGGGGTCTGTGCAAAGACAGGGTGCGAAGCCTTCTGCAGATCCCTGGGGGGTATCGCCACCAGCCCCTCTCCAACCCAGACCTGCCCCAATCCATTTCCATTTGCAGAGAGTTCCAGATCACAGGCGCTGTCACATCTTGGCTCCCCGCCCTGGGCCACCTTCTCTCCTCGCTCCTTCCAAGGCCAGCCTCACTCCCCCTCCTCCAGGAAGGCCTCCCTGACCTTTCCTTTGTTTGTCAGCCCTGTGCCTTCACCAGTGGCTGCCCCTAGGTCCTAGGATGTAGGTCCCCAAAGGCCCTGGGATTCACAGTCCACCCAGGGCAGCAGGCCCCGTGCCCCCAGGGTGTGGGAAGCTGCCTTGTGATACTGACCAAGACCCTGCAGTGAGGGAGCCCAGGCAGCTTCTTGCCCTGCGCATGCAGCCTGGCTCCAGGCCACCGAGTGCTACCCCCCACTGCCACCCCTGCTGCTGGGGGAGGGCACCGAAAGCCCCACGTTCAGGGCAGGTGCTGATTTTCGTGAGGGAAGCATGTTCTGATCAGGCCGTGGGGGGCTTTCTGCTATGCACAGTAAACAGGGGTGCCTGGGTCCCTACCTGCACCCCAGGTGTTCGGGGCTCATGAGACCTAGGTGAGTGCATTTTTCCAAAGAGCATCCCAGGGTCAGGAGGTGAGGCCCCACATCCACGGTCATGGGGCGGGTGTGGGCCCAGGTGTCTGTGCTCAGCCTTGATGTTCTCTGGGCCCCGTGCTGCCTGGGGACATTTGCCACGCTCCCCATTAGAGTGGCCTGGCGGCCAGCAGAGCCCTAGACAGACGCCGCGGAGTGATGGATTCCAGGCCTCGGCTCTGGCTCCGGAGGGACGAAGGGAATTGCTCATGCTGTCAAGGGAAGGCCATTCCAAGGAGCCCACGGCGTCTCAGGGAGGCGGGGGGCGCCCTACCCCAGCCGGCCTCCTCCCCAGGCTGTGGGGCACCTTGAGGGCCATGAGGACCCCTTCCTGCCCCAGAAGGAGGCTGCCGGGAGGTGCATCTTCTCTCTCTGGGATGCCTTCTGCAGTCAGGAAGGAGTACCTTGCTCATCACCCAGTTAGGGAAACCGAGGCCCAAGGAGGCCCTTGTCAGGGCCCACCGGGGAGGCCTTTACCCCTTCACTCCCGCTTTCGTTCAGCCAAATTGGGGATCGCTGACAGCGAACACTGCTGAGATGCCCGGGGCCCCCCAGAACTGGGCGGGGATGACAGCGTCCCTCGAGAGGAACCCCGTGGTTGGAGCCGAGCTGGCACCGCCAATGCTTCATCATGGCCCCTGCAGTGGCTTCCAGGAGCTGGGCAGCCTGTGCCCAGGGCCTCCACGTGTGGACCTCTTTCTTCCCAACCTCGAGGTGGCTTCTGTTGTGCCCACTTCACAGATGGCAAGACCCAGGCCAGCGGGTCTACGTTGCTGACTGTCACACAGCAGACGGGAGATGGAGCTGGTGCCAGGCCTGGACCCACCCTCCTAACTGGAAGAGGGTGGTTTGAGACCTGATAGAGTGAGAGAAGCAGGAAAAAGGGGTGAATGTTTTCTGGGAGTGTGTTGGGGGCCGAGAGGGGTGGGGTAGAGACAAGGATCTAGTGGCCACTCTTGAGTGCTGAGTGATTGCGTCCTGGGAAAGACCCTGTGTGACCCGCATCTTTCAGAGGCCTGACGTCTGACCCAAAGTCACACAGCCAGTGGGGTGGGGAGCAGAGATTCGAACCCCTGCCCGAGTCCCATCCCTTCCTACCTTGTCCCCCCACTGCCCGCCGTCCAGTGCCTGCCAGGCCGGCCCTGCCCTGCCCTCAGCCACAAGCCTGCAGCCCTGCAGCAGCCGGCTCCGTCTTGCCTCAGAAAGGGGGGATGTGTCTCCCGCTCAGCTAATTATGTGGAAAATTGGAAGAAATTGCACGAGCCTCGGTGGGAAATGAGGTCAGGGCTGAAGGTTATCGGAGCAGCAGCGGTGGCCGCTCGGCCAGCCTCCCCTGAGACTCCCAGCCCTTGACGGAGGCAGAGTGCATCCGAGGCCCCCTCCACACCCACTGCTAAGGTTCCTGGGAAGTGGGGATGGCAGCGGGCAGCTAACCTCGCTTCCGTGCAGTGTAGTTCCCAGTCCTTAAACGTCCAAGGCTTGGTGGACCAGTTTCCCCATCCCCGCTGCATCCCTGTCCACCCCGTCCCCAAGGATGCTGGGCAAGGCAGAGCGAGGGGTGGCGCAGGGCAGTCCTGGGCAACGCAGGGGCACCGCTGGGGATCGGCAGGAAGTAGGTGAGGGCAGTGAACGTGTCTGGAGGGGGAGGGGTGTGGAGGTACTCTGTGCACACAGGTGTGTGTATGAGATAAAGCTGACTGCCTCAGCCTACCCATCCCAGCCTGCGTCTCATGCTCTCCCCGCCTCCAGCACCTCGTTCCATGAATATTTATTGAGCACCTACTGTGTGCCAGGCACATACCTGCCTTTCTCTCCACCTGTACTCACTTCTCTCCATTCTCTTGAGCACATCCACACTTTCCCCAAGCCCTGAGTTGTTTCCTCTGCCGACCAAGTTCACCCTTCAGAACCCTCTGCAGGTGGCCCCTCCTCAGGCAGCTGCACGCCGCATTGATACGCGCTGCTGTATAACAGGGGCCGGAGTGTGCTGGTTAAACACGGATGGTGGGCCAGATGCCCGGTCCAAAGCCTGCTCTACCGCGAACTAGCCGGCAACCTTGGCCAAGTTGCCTCTCTGAGCCTCAGTTTCTTCATCTGTGAAGTGGGGATGACAGAGGTGCCTGCATCAAGATGAAATGAGTCATACGTGTCATGAGCTTGGGTCCATGCCTGCCACAGCCCAGGGGCTGTCATGTCAGGGTTTGTCACTGTGTGCTGAGGTTTTCTCAGCTCCCTGCCCCCCGGTAGCCTTCTCTCCTGCCTCTGTGTTCACACGGTGCTGTCCGTCCTGTTACCCTGGTGGGTTGTCCGTGCCTGGGCCCTGGGACCAGCTGTGTTCGCTGAGCTGGGGTGGCGGGGGGCAGCACAGGCCTGGGCAGTGGGGCGCCCCGGAGAACGTAGGTCCTTTAACACAGACCGTCTGCCTGTTCTGACGCTCCGGGTGCTGTCCCCCAGCGTCCTCTTCCTAATAGGCAATGATGTGATGGTGATGATAAAAGTGATAACAGTGACCACCGTACAGGGACTGCACGGCGAGCACCCCTTCCCCACTCTGCATTTCGCACACGACCCCTCCTCACCTCCCTTCGCCACCGGCCCCCTCCCTCTGCATGGGTCCTCTGTGGGGAGCAGTGTGGGCAGTGGGTGTCACCGTTCTGGGGGGGCGTGGTCTCTCCACACTCAGAGCTGCCCAGACACAGGGTTTGAAGCAGGAGCCCTGTGTCTACCCCAGGTGGCTGGGCCCGCTTTCTCCCTGTTCCCAGCAGGCTCTGATTTTAACTGCAGAAAACTCAAGGGCGGGGAGAGACTGACCCTCTGAGCCAAGGGCTTCCCTTCCATAGGGCGATCCTGTGGTGGACGTGGGCTCCATGGTACATATGGGGAAACTGAGGGCAGGGATGCTCGGAAACTTGACCAAGGCGACCCTGGAACTACCTTGTTTTTTTCTTTTTTCCTTGCCATGCTGTTTAACATGGAGGTTTTGAGGGATGAGAATAAATGAGCCGCCCCACCTCCAGTTTCCTCCTGATTGACGGGTGGCGGCCTCCTGAGGGCTGGTGGGCCCCCCCAGGGGGAGCATCCCACGTCCTTCCTCTGTGTCCCGATACGGTGTGATGGTTGCCCCTGGCGGCATCAGAGGCTGGCAGGGAGGTGGGCGTAATTGACTTGTAACATTCAGACCGTGACAGCCTGTCATCCATGTCAGGCTCGGGGTGGGAGAGCACCTGTCAGTGTGTGTGTGTGTGTGTGTGTGCGCGCGTGTGTGTGCGTTCATGCTGTGCGTCCTGTGTGCGCTGCGTGTTCTCTCTTCATGTTTTATGGAGATAACAAACCATCTTTCCTGATTAGGGAGATCCTTACAAGTGCCGTGCAGGTGGCATACAGGGCTGGGGACCCAGGACGGAACAGGGGACTCCTGACCCGACCTTCCTTGCAGCTCTGCCTGCCCAGCCCCTCTCTTGGGCGTTGAGAAGCCCCTCTCTCCAGCCTTCCCAGCCCCCTTCAAACCCAGGTCATGGGGAAGGGCTCCCAGTGCCCCTGGAAAGTAGCCAAAGTGCCCTTGTACCCTGGCCCTCGGCCGCAGGTCTGCCCGGGGTCTCCAGGTGAGAGATGGCCCTATAGGTGGGGCGCCTGTGGTCCGCGCACACGCTGTGCCACTGACCCACCAGTGGGCGCTGTGGAGCACTTTGGAGTTCGCTTAGCCAGCCCATTTTGCAGGCGTGAAAACTGAGGCCCAGAGAAAGCAGGTGACTTTCCTGAGGCTGCACAGCTGAACTCAAGTCCACTGGACTCCATCCCCGCATTCTTCCTGTGCTGCCGCAGCATTGCCTTCTGCCCACAGCCTGGTGTGGCTTTGTTCCTAGGAGTCACTCTGGCCAGAAGGGACCAGATAGGTGCTCCATAGTGACGTTCCCTGGGCCACCAGCTTCCTGTGCAGACTCCTGGGGCTTGGCCCTTCGTTCTGCGTACCATGGCACAGCCGCCTGGTCTCTGGGGGGATGATGCAACCCTGCCCGGGCCCTGTCCCTCCAGGGCTCCCTGGCAGGGCGATGACCGTGCTGACTGGCCGCTCTCCCTCCCACGTCCTTCGGGAGCCTGGTCTGATGGATAAAGAGATCCTCCCCTCCCTGTGGCTTTCTCCTCCTGCGCCATTTGTCTCAGTGACATCAGGGTCTCACTCCCTCTGCCCAGGTGACTCTCTGAGCACACAGCCCACGTGGACATTGAGCCCAGCGAGCTCCGGACGCTGCGGTAGCCAGAGGTGGATTTTTCCATTTGTGTCTTCTTTTCACATGTTTTCAGAATCTGGAAACAATTAAAGTAGCCCAGTGGGGGCCGATTTTATTAAATCAAAGCTCGCAGGCCGTTGTACTTGTTGGATTGTTGCTGCCCTGGGCTGGCTGCTTTGTTAATGCTCCGTCCTGCGTGCGGCCTTGAAGGAAACACACACCAGAGGGAGGGAAAATCCATTTAATAATCCTCGGAAGCCCGGCTCCCGCGAGCTGCAGAGAATGTCGCCCCGGGTGTTTCCGGGGTGGGAGCAGTTCTGTATGAGGCCTTGCCATCCACTCCAGAAAGAGCGGTTTCTAAATGTGCCTGTCTGCAGCCCCCGACAGCCCATCCATCCCAGGCTAGACCAGGGCAGGAGGACTGGGAAGCAGACAGCCTTGGGGGCAGACGCGCCTGGCTTCAGAGATCTGCTCCCTCTTGGAGTGGCTTTGGTTTCTCTGTTTCCTAACTGGAGCCGGTGCCCCCATCTCGCGGCTTGTTTGGAGGCACATCGGAGTCCGTCAGGCCCGCCCATACCCCGCCCCCCTTCATCCTGCAGGCCCACCTTCCAGCTACCTGCCCTTGAATGGCTTTCTTTTCCAGGTGCTTCCGGGGCCCCGGGTGCACACCTGGCCTGGGTTGGTGTATAGATACCCCAGCTCCCTCCTGTCCTGGGGGACCACTGAGCTCCCGGCAGGGTGAGCAGGATTGAAGGCTGGGGGACCTGCCCAGCGTGGCTCTCTTTCCTTCCCTTCTCCCTCACCTCCTGCCTGTGCTCTGACATCTCTGCTTGGATCTTTGTCTGCTCCTGGGGCTGGGTGGGGTGCAGAGTGTCTCAGGGACACAAGGTCTGGAAGTGGTGGCAGAGTGTCATGGTGGTTATTGGCATCAGCAGTCTTTGGGGGGTAAGTGGAGAGGCGCCCCAAAGCCTGAAAACCCCTCTAGGCCACGGAGGGCAGCCATGAGGAAACTTTAAGGTTTACAGACGGCTTGCCTGTCACTTGCAGCATCAGAATGTTGCCCCATCCGGAGAAGCCTTCGGGGGCCTCTAGAACCAGCCCCGTCGTACAGCTGGAAACAGGCCCAGAGGGGCCAAGGGTCGGGGGTGGGGCGGTCACAGGCCAGCAGGGGTCTTCTGACCCATGCCCCGCTTTTCTACCGTCTTGGATCCTGGGACAGAGTCCCAGTGGGGAGGACGGCATCACCTGGAGGGAGGGGATGAGGGAACGGGGGGAGGGGGGAGGTGGCAGCTTCTGGGTCACATTCTGGTTGAGACGTGCCTCGTTCTGGGGGTAGCAGGCAGAGGCCCCAGCGCTGGGGTGGGGAACGTGGGGGAACCTGCAGGGACCTCGGGGCCAGGCTGGCGTCTGCAGGGCGCCTTCTCATAAGGACTCTTTTTCTAGACACCCTCCTGCCTCACCCCTTCCCTCTATGGGGGTCACCGCAGGGGGACGACCCCTCCCCGAGTGGGCGGCCGCCAGCCTGGGCCCAGGGGTGTAGGCTGTGCAGGTGCCCGGTGCCCTGGTGTCCCCAGGCCCGCATCCAGTGTGCTCATCATCGTCCCCGTTCGTCTGCCGGGAGCTGAGGGACAGGCACGCCCCAGTCCTCCTCTCCTACACGGGTCCCAGTGCTGGGTTTTTGGCACTCAGGCCCCCTCCTCGCCCTTGGCTGCACCGCCGGGAGCGCTCCGTCGCTGCCTGCACGTTGGAACAGCTTCCAGTACGAGAACGATCCGTTCCTCCAACTTCGAAGGAAACACGTCTGGCCTTCACCATCCTTGCAGTTAATCCTTTGACAACTTTTGCTGTTTCTTCCCCGGTTTGAGGTCTGTTCATGTTTCTCCTGCTTCTTGGATGGGTTTTGGCAGTTTTTACTTTCCTGGAAAACTGTCCCGTTTGGGTGCGATCTTCCCACGCGTGCTGTTCAGCTGCACACGGTGTTCCGTCAACCCTCTGAGCGGCTGCCCGGTTGATGGGCACCGTCTGCCCTGATCCCCTGGCCCCAGGTGCCTGGCACCTTTCTGCAGAGGCTGCCAGGTGGCCCCAGGCTGCAGCTTGTGAGCCGGAGCTCAGCTGGCCCTCCTGGGTGTGCTCAGGGGCCTGGTTTAGGGGACAGGAGGAGGAATGGAGGAGAACCCCACGGTGCCCCATCTGTGCCAAGCGCCCCTGCATCTTCTCAGGCAAGAACAGAAGCCAGGGCTGGCTGGGAGATGACACGATGACGGCCTGGAGCGGGGTGGCGCCAGCTTCGGGGCCACACAGGCCTGCTCCCCAGAGCTGGGGGACCCCAGGCAACTACTCGGCCTCTCCAGGCCCCAGTGTCTTCATCTCCAACGTGGGGTGAGCACCACCCACTGCCCGGGGGGCGTGAGGGTTGGAAGGGGAGACATGGGACCATCAAAGCTCAGCCAAGTGTCTGCTTGAGAAAGATGGACTTTACGGCGTGTAATTACACCTCAGTGAACTTGACCTTTAAACATTTTAAGCGAACTTATACGTGAATATTCCCTGCAGTGTGATTCACCGTAGCCAAAAGGTAGAAATGGTCCAAATGTCCATCAACAGATGACAAGCAAAACGGGGTCCATCCACACAATGGAATATTACTCAGCCATAAACAGCAGTGAAACACTGACATAGGCTGCAATGTGGATGAGCCTTGACGACAGCCTACAAAGTGAAGGAAGCCAGTCGCGAAAGGCCACGTGTCGTTGATTCCATGTATATGAAATGTCCAGTCCATGGAGAGAGTGAGAAAGCAGATTAGTCGTTGCCAGGGGCTGGAGGCTGGGGAAGGAGGGTGGGGAGTGACAGCGAACGGGCGCAGGGTTTCTGTTTGGGGTGATGAGAATGTGTTCTGGAACTAGACAGAGGTCGTGGCTGCACAAAACTTGAGAATGTACTAAATGCCACTGAGTTGTTTGCTTTTAAAGTGGATAAAATGTTCAGGTGTATCTTGTGCGTGTTCTACCACCACGACAGAGGTAAGGGAGGGAGATGAGGTGTCTGGGTGTTTTTGATGACACCCATCAGTGATGGCCGGCAAGGCCCTCCTGAGGCCTGGCTTGGGACCCGGGGTCCCAGCGGTCTTGCACTCTGCTGCCTGGGGGATTCGGAATTTCATCAGACTTGCCCGCCCTCTGCAAGCAGGGCTGATGGGCAGCTTAGTCTTTGCAGTGCTGATGGGGCTCAAGTGCCCTTTGGCTTCTCTCCAGCGGGAGGGTCAGAACCCAGGGCACTGGTCTGGGCTGGTCCGATCCTTGGCACCTGCCCCCTGGAACAGGTCACCTGCCACCTCCTCGGTGCAAAAAGCCGAGCCCTGGACCCTGTAGGCTCCCTGGGGGGCTGGCCCTGCTCCTTCTGCAGTTCATGGGGAAGACAAGGCATATTCTGCCATTTCACCATCAGCAGACTTGAGGATCAAAGTATCCCTAATTATAGCTCGTTGGCAGCCCGGGTCCAGCGCTGGGAGCTTGTCAGGACTGAGAAGCCGCACAGGATTCTGCTGAGGCTGCCCGCAGAGCGTGGCGTGGCGTGTTCAGCCGGCCACAGGTGCAGGGGGGTGCCCGTGTTGCCCTCCTGACCCCCCATGGGCAGAGGAAGATTCCAGAGCCAGAGCCCCAGGAATTGGGAGGAGGATGGGCAGTTCCTGCCAGGACAGCCAGCCAGAGCTCCAGCCCCTCAATACCAGACCTGAAAGCCGTGTAGAAGGCAGGGGGATGCAGAGGAAGCCCAGGCCCAGGGCCCTGGGGGGGCAGAGGCCTGGGGGTGGGAGAGCACGGCCTGGGGAGGGGCTCAGGCCCTCCACCAGCAGGAGCATCTTGAGGGAAGGGCCTGGGTCACACACAGGAAGTGCCTTGGCCTGCATCTCAGCTGCCTCACCAGGCTCATTGTAAATACCCAGTGAATTGGAACCACACCAGCAAAAGGAGAGGAGTCAGCACCCAGCATTCCACCCCCAGGTCCGTGGGCGTCAAGGCCGAATCCCAGGGGTCTGTCTTGGGGTGGGGAACCAGTCAGGACGCCACCCAGGGGCCCAGTGTGGTTACATTAAGGTCATGACCCCACCCAGCCTGGATCCAGGTGGGAGCCCAGCAGAGAGGTGCACCAGGGTGCCAAGCCCCACGGCCCCAGCAGATGGCGCCCTTGGCCTGGGAAGGGACGCAGCAGATGGCTGAACTGCAGGCCTGCACGCTGCCCTCTGACCTGGTTTATTTCTGCACCGTGTGGGTACCAGGCGTCACACAGGCCCAGTCCCAGCGCTAGCAGGGCAGTGGGCAAAACCAGAGGGGATGCTCCTAAGCTCTAGGCCTCAGGGTCCCCATCCCAACAATGGGTACATTTCCTGCCTCTGAGGGTGGGGAGCCCATAGATAATTTAGCCATGTACTAGCATGACAGCCAGAACCACAGAGAAGGTGGTCTCAACTCTTAGGCTGCATTGACGGGGTTCACGTCCCCACTTTGCAGATGAGGAAACTGGGGCCCAGAGAGGTTGCGTTACTTTCCCAAGGTCACACAGCTGGGAGGACTAGACCAGGCCAGTTGTGTCCACCTTGCAGGGCAGCTGGAAGACCCTTCTGGTGGCTGCAAAGACCCTTCTGCTTTAGCTGAGTGCTTGCTGTGTGCACTGTTGGAGGACTTTACACAAATCTCCAAACGTAATCCAGAGGAGGAAACGGAGGCAGAAGGACCTCAGGAAGGTGGCCTAGGAGCCTCCGAGCTGCTCTGGGCTGGGCCAGGAAGTCTGGTTCACAGCTAGGCTGGGTCAGAGTCATCTATTCACCCACAGTTTTCTGAGCACCTACTGTGTGCCCGCAACCCTCCCCCCTCCCCCCATGCCCCTGCAGCCTGCTGGGGAAGAGAAACGTGAATAAAAGCAGCTGACAGTCACTGAACAGTTACCGCTGCAGCAGGGCCAAGGAAGAGACTGTCCAGTTCTTCAGGGCAGTGTTAAGGCTATTTGATCCAGAAAGGACGGTAGGGTCAGGGAGGCCTCTGGAGCGTGACGACCAGGAGTGACCAGAGGCAGCTGGCTGGACAGAGGCTGCCGAGGTGGCATGGGGAGCGGCCTTTCTGCAGGTGTGGTGCAGGGCAGGGGGCATGAGGGTGAGCAACTGCGTGGGAGTCCCCCAGAAGCCTCAGAAACGCACTCTTGGGGCCCACCTGGGCCCACCCCAGGCCCGGGCTGCTCAGATGTGCACGCCAGCCACCCGGGCTCTGGTGGGTCCAGGGCAGGGCCTGAGACTCTGCATTTCTAACAACTCCCAGTGATACCCGTGATGCTGGTCTAGGCCTCACTTTGAGGCGCCACCTGGAGGAGCCCCTGGGGTGCAGCTGGGCAGCTGTCAGGGGACGGGGCAGGTAGGGGCCTGGTTGGGGGGGGACCCTCCATCACCTGGGCCTCCCCGTGGAGTATTTCCTCTCTTTTTTATGTCCGTCTCCAGCAGCTCAGGCCTAAAGTTCCTTTCCCGCCCCTGACTCTGGGCCGTGTCAGGGCTGGCACATGTCCTCCAAGCTGTGTGCGCCTGGGGGAGACCTCAAGTGACCCTAGGACGTCCAGCTGCAGGGCCTTTGACTGGGGTGGCCTGTGGTTTCCTCTGAGCCTCCACCTCGGGGCTCCTTCCTGCCTGGGGGACATGGGGTCCTGGTGCCATCTCTGTATGCAGGGGGGACGTGGGTAGTAAAACAGCCCTCAGGGACTTTCCTGGCTCCACTCATGGGAAGCACAGTGGTGGCCACTCTTGCTCTAATTATATGGTCCCGTTTGAACCTTACAGCTGCCCCATAAGGAAAGTCATCATTAGGACCCATTTTACAGATGACAAGACTGAGGAGAGAGGTGCTCGGTTCTCTGGGCCAAAGTACAGGATTTGTTTCCAAGTGGGCAAGGGGCTCCCCTGGATTCACCCTCTCTAAGTGGGGGGACCCTTCACTGACCCAGGTGCTGCAGGTCTCGACCTGAGACCCTGTCTCCTGGCTGTGGAGCTGTGGATCAGAGATGGCAGGAGCAACAGTGAGTGGTCCTTGTCTGCTGCTTGAGGAAGGGGCTCGGTGCCCGTTACCAAATGGCGCTTTTTCTGTTTTTATTTGCTTGTTTCTCATCAGCTTTTTTTTTTTTTTTTTTTTTTTTTGCGATATGCGGGCCTCTCACTGCTGTGGCCTCTCCCGTTGCGGAGCACAGGCTCCGGATGCGCAGGCCCAGCGGCCATGGCTCACGGGCCCAGCCGCTCCGCGGCACATGGGATCCTCCCAGACCGGGGCACGAACCCGTATCCCCTGCATCGGCAGGCGGACTCCCAACCACTGCGCCACCAGGGAGGCCCCTCTCATCAGCTTTTTTAAGAAAGGTGACATTGCACCTAATAATGCAGATTAAAAAAAAAAAAAAAAAAATCCCTTGATACCAGACTGACTTGTGCTTACCCTATGAGCATGAATTCCTGAGGGTTTTTTGTTTTTGTTTTTGTTTTACCTCAAATGTTTGGGGGGTATGTGTTTACCCCCAATTTTTTTTTTGTTTGTTTGTTTTGTTTTAACATCTTTATTGGAGTATAATTGCTTTACAATGAACAAAGTGAATCAGCTATACATATACAGATATCCCCCTATCTTCTCCCTCTTACCCCCAATTTTTAAAAATGCAAATGATGTGGGCTTCCCTGGTGGCGCAGTGGTTGAGAGTCCGCCTGCCGATGCAGGGCACGCGGGTTCGTGCCCCGGTCCGGGAAGATCCCACATGCCGCGGAGCGGCTGGGCCCGTGAGCCATGGCCGCTGAGCCTGCGCGTCCAGAGCCTGTGCTCCGCGGCGGGAGAGGCCACAACAGTGAGAGGCCCGCGTACCGCAAAAAGAAAAAGAAAATGCCAATGATGTGATGTTACATGACGTGGAAGAGAGGCTTTCGGGGCCTGGTTTGTTCCTCGAGCTCAGGTGGTGGAGCGTCGTGGCTGATGCAGGGAGGGTGGGAAACTAGCGGGGAGGGAGGGAGCTCCAGGTCTAAGTTCCTGGGGTGGGGACCCGTGTTTTCTTGTTCCCAGGCATGAAACTCCTCTGCGAAGCCTGCCATGAATCCCACTGAAGGTAGCTCCAGAGCTTGGCGCCGCAGCGTGCTCACCTGTAACAGGGATCGGAACCTCCCTGCTTGCTTCTTGGAGTTGATGGGGGGCAATTGAGCCCCGGTATCTGAATGCCTGTGAATCCCTCAGGAGCTGGGCCAGGGTTGTAGGTGATTCTTTTCTGAACTTCAACTCCTCTTGTGTTCGGTCAAGTCCCTGAGACACTGACCCTCCCCTGCCCAAGTTTAGGATCTGAATTGTGAGCGAAGCGCATCTCTTGGAAAGAACATCTCAGAGCAAACAGCCGGCTTTAATCTGGTGGATCACTAGCCGGGGAGACGGGCGTTCACTGAGTCAAAGTGTGTGACTCCAGGAATTCTCAGTGGGATGACTTAATTCTTTGCACCCACAGAGTTGAGGGGGGAAATTGAGCCCTGCCCGGGGCCCCAGAAAGCGTTCCCTTTCACCCACAGCTGCTGAAGTCAGCACTTTCGTTGGCGGTTTTCCCAGAGCTAGAAGGTCTGCAGCTCTCATGCCAAAGCCCATGTCATTTAGGAGCAGTGGAGCTGGCCCTTGGGGACCCAGCTTCCCTGCAGGTGGAGCCTGAGGTGTTGGGGGGGAGCTTGGAGCCAAGGGCGTGGAGGGTGCGGGGAGCGTGACCCAGCTCCTGCTTCTGCCTGCTTGGTGACCTTGACAGAGTCCCTCACTGGTCCAGGATGAGACTTCTTTGCCCAAGATACCTCCCAGCACTGCAGTCTCTGATTTCTCCCGTGGGGGTCATCTTCTGGCGGAGGTCGCTGGGGCCCACAATCTCTTTTATTGGGGGACTCCCCCCAGCAACATCGTTCCTGCAAACTATTTTCATTAGTTTCCAAAACGTGTCCCTTGCTTCCTTGTATTTGCTTAAACGCCTTTTCTTTTTCAAAGCCCTCTGAGGACATTGTCTTATGTTACCACATCTGGTTTCTTAGAAAAACAAGACAGAGACAAGCAGAGGGCCTGGGTACAAAGAGTGGGTCCCATGGGCTGAGCCGGTGAGGCCGAAGTTGGCACCCTACAGTGGAACCCTCTCCCGGTTATGAGGGTGCCTGCCCAGCCCACCCTGGCTGAGTGTGTTCCAGCAGCTGGGCCAGGTGAGAACTCACCTGAGAAGGGCCAAACCAGGTGGAAGAGCTGGGCCAGGTGCCCTTGCTCTGCTCGTGTCTCTGGTCGCTGTGGGGAAGTTTGGGAAGGATGGTGCTCCCTGCTCTCAAGTTCCTTAAGGAAAGATCCAGAAAGGTGAAGAAGCAGACAGCTTCTCTTTCTACCCAAGCACCCCTGAGCTTGAGAGCTGCAAGGGATCTTACAGGGCGTCCTGCTGGACCTTGAGGGGGGATATCCGGGGCCTGGGGACTTATCCGAGGTCACACATTCTCGTCAGCAGGCAAGTGATGGCTTCTTTCTGGAACAGCACTTGGGGGTGATGTTCACATCCCTGCCCCCCTCCAGCGGGGGCCGCCACGGAGCGGCTCAAAGCATTCCTAGCCACAAGTTAATTAACCCTCCCAGCACCTCTCCAAAGGAGATAATTATTACTCATATCCCTTCCGTAGGTGGTTAAACCGAGGCCCACAGGGGTTGAGCAAGTGTATTAAATGCCCCATAGAGAAGTTACTCTGCATCAGAGCTTAATCTAACCTGCCTCTTAATTAGTCAGGGCTGTTAGTTTCCAGTACTTTCAAAGACTCCAGTTTTGTTGTTTTCTTTAAAAAAACCATACGCAATGCTCCAGAAAAAGAAAACCCCAGAAGAACATAAATTTCAAGCTCTGTCCAACCTGGCCTCTGTGGGCACAACCGAGGGGAATGGACATGGCGGCGGGGGAGCGAGGGAGCAGTTACATCCCAAAGGCTCTGCTGCTGCTTAGCTGATTCAGCCCACTCCCCAGGCGATGGGTGACGTCTCTACGGGATAGGAAGCGGGGAGGGGCAAGAGATCAGAGTTCCTTCCAAGCGTCATCGCTGCTCTCCTGCTTTCAGAAGATCTAGAAGCAATGCTGGAGAGATTCACGTTTCTGAGCGGATGTCTGATTCCCATCACATGCAGGATTATTTAGCCAGAAATCCCGGGGTCCCTGGGTTCAGCCACCCCACATGCAGAGTGCTTGCTTTCCTCAGAGCCTCAGAGCTTACATTTGCCCCCTCTGGGGTCTTGGGCAGCATGGGCGGTGCTGGGGGTGACCTCAGGGGCCACCGTCTGGTCACCATGCTTTTTCACTATTAGTTTACATCGACCTGCCAGTGACCTGCCTCCTGCTGGGGTTGACTCATTTTAAAGCTTTCCTCCCTCCAGGCTTGTGAAAGTTGCTTTTATCAAAAAGGCCTGCTCCAGAGTTCTTGGGTCTCCGGGGGACTCAGGGGGTTTACAGAACCAGGTCGGGGCTGCAATCCCAGATTGCCAAGTAGCAGAGTCAGAGAGTGCAGAGAAGCGTCCAGGTAGCCCATCGTTTTCATGACAAGGACGCCGATTCCCCAGAGGAATGGGGTTTGCCACAACATGTGTTGCTGGAGCCGGGGGCACCCCAAAGGCTCTTGTTTTTCCTAGGAGAATTTTATCATGAATTCCTTCTTTCTGTCCATAACTTTATACATTTTCTATACCAAGGTTTAAGTCCAGATTCACCTTTATTGCCTACTACAAGGTTTTGTTTCCTGATTAACTTGTTTACTTCAGTGCCGTATTACTAGTTACTGATACTGCGAAACCAATCACCCCCAAATGTAGTGACCTAAAACCACAGTGAGCATTGACTGTCTCTCCCGGTTTCTGTGGATTGAACTTCAGGAGTGGCTTGACCGGGTATAGTTCTAGCTCAGGGTTTCTCGAGATGTCGGCGGGGGCTGGACTCAGCTGCAGGCTGGCTCAGGGTGGGAGGATTTGCTTCCAAGGTGGGGCCTCGGATGGCAGGGGAGCTGGGTCCTGTCTCCGTGGGGCGTCTCTCCACAGGGCCGCTCGAGTGACCTCACAACATGGCGGCTGGATTCCCCACGAGAGCTGGGTGGAAGGGGTAAAACCTTTGATGTCCTCACCTCAGGAGTCATAAACTGACCCTAACACCGTATTTTGCTGGCCACACAGGTCCCTGCCCTTGCTTCACTGGCCTCCAACTCACCCCTCCTTGCTCTATCCTAACCAAGTGCTGAATTGGCAGAAGCTGGAAATACCCTGCGGGGGTGGAGTTGGCGCTGTAGAAGCTGGAGTTGAGTGGGTGCCAGCCCCATGTGCCCTTAGCTGCTTAGCTCCACTTGGCTTCCAGCTGGGGCTGCAGCCGAGGGGGAGCCATACACACTCTTCTTCTGGAGCACAGGGGCCTCCTGAGACCCACTGCCCCCACGCATGCTCTGACTTGGGCAGAGCCGGCGGCCAGGGCCCCAGAGGGACCTGGATCTTCATCCGCTGCGGCCAGAGAGTGGGGTTGGGCCGGTGCTACATCCTCAGACGCCCTCCCCCGGGGGTGAGCAGGAGTTGCAGGAGGGCAGGCTTCCGCGGCACTGTGCAGTCTCGTCAGGCCCGTGGACCCGGGGAAGGGCACTAAACTGAGAATGAGAAGAACCTTTGCAGCTGTTGTGCAGCCAGGCCTGTTCTCCGTGCTTCCTAAGTGTGGGAGCTCATATAACCCTCAAGACAACCCCTAGGGTGTGCAGACTGCTGTTACCCCCATGTTAGAGATAACTGAGGCCCAGGGAAGTTAAGTTCCTTGCTGAAGGCCACACAGCTAGGAAAGGGCAGAGCTGGGATTTGAACCCAAGCAGTCTGGCTCCAGAGTTCTGATCTACTCTGCGTGTGTATCCCTCCTGCCTGGGGGTTCCTGGGCCCGTCTCTTCGCCCCCCTGAGCCTCGGTTTCCTCGCGTGAGTGACGTGGAGTGGGGGGTGGGGGGCAGGACCGCACAGGCTCCGTGCCTCCTCCCGCCATTCCGTGCGTGCCCTCGGCTGGGGCTCTCCTGCGTGGACAGCTGCCTGCCAGTCCTCCGAAGCACGTGGTTCTGCTTTCAAGATGCCCCCGGGCCCAGGAGAAGGCCCTGCGCGTCAGGAGGCCGAGAGAATTGAGAATCTGCCCGACAGGCTGTGCTTTAGCTATCACCGCGGGACGACCCTTGGCGTGTAATCACAGCGTGCAGCACAGGGACAAAGAACATGACAGCAGAGGATGAGCAGACAGAGAGAAGGCGGGAGAGGGCAGAGCCGGTGGGGGCCGGGCCCGGGAGACTCCGCTTACATCTACTCTCAGAGCCCTCGGGGAGGCGGCCGGGGACACCCGCCCCGGTGCCCTTCCCTCTGCTCCTGCCCCAGACACCTGACCTCCGAGAGATGCAGCCTCCCCGGCCCCCAGGACCCTGTCGCTACAGCACACAGCCCTGGGTTTTTCATGTCCGCCAATTAAGGGATCTGCCGGGTTGACGCTTCTCAGGAACTCGGTGCAGACCTTGTGTTTGAGCCAGTGAGGGGGTGGTGAGAGCCACTAACTGGATGTTAAACGCCCGCTGCTGGGGAGTCGTGGTCCGGGGCCCGTTGGGATCATTCGGGCTGGAGGGGTCGTTGGGAAAATGGTGGCGCAGGACTAATAAAGGGAAGGCTTGCCAATGCCTGGCGAGGGCTGGCACGCGCGGCCACCGTGAAGACAGGGGCTGCCTGCTCTGCGGCTGTGTGTGGACTTCCACCGGCCGGCAGCAAACAGGCATTGGGAAGACTTCAGCTTAGCCGTATCTGGGCTCCTTTTTGTATCAGATGTACAGCAACAGAACAGAGCTTGAATCAGAAAATTAGCGAACGTAGAGGGGGTGATGGAAATAGTGAAAGGCCGTTTGCAGACAGCACAGTCATTGTTTCGGGCAGGAATCATCAATGGTTACGGAAGTCAGGGGGCAGAGGATGATGAAGATGAGACGTACGCGTTGTCTCACAGCATCTTTCCTCGAGGTCTTTCTTGATCGTGAACGGGAGAGTGGTCACTCTAAACCCACGCCAGGTGATCTGTGGTACCATCGTGCGGGTGGGACAGGAGACTTCGAGGGACTCCAGACATCAGACACGGAGAAGGATGCAGCATTGCTTCTGGGGTGCTCCTGCCGAAAATGACCTGTTTGGTTAACTAAGGAGAGTGGGTGCTTCTTGACCCAGCTGCCTCTGCACAGGGAGGGGGTTTGGACCAGCCCTTGGGTGCTCAGTGCGGTCTGTGCTCCAGCGGCAGCCCCCTCCCCGGAGCGTGCAAGGAATGCAGCATCTTAAGCCCCCCCCCAACTTAGAATAGAACTTGGCATTTGGTGGAGCACCCACCCCCCACCCCAGGTGCTCCACAGGCACAGTGAAGGCTGCAAACACCTCCCTCAAGCATTCGAAAGCACCTTTTAGCTCCCAGAGGGTGTGGTTTCGATCCAGTCAGTTTCAGCATCACAGGCAACCAGAACTTCGCGACAGGACCCTGGCAGACGCATGGGAGCAAATGGGGACACCGAGGCCGGTTATCAGGGAGACTGGCTGGCTCCCTGGACTGTTGCTGCAGAAAAGGTGATGTCCTGACACATCGTCACAGAATGGCTCCTGCTCTCTCCCGCAGCCCCCTCGTCCCGAGCTGCTGAACTGACAACCCGGGGCCCACGTGGGCGTCTCACTCAAGCAGGAGGAGGGCAGCAGACCCTGCCATGGAAAACACACACGGCCAGAGGGCCCGTCCCCCCCAGCTCGTTAGTGGGAGCACAGTGGCCACTTGATGTTTTCCGAGGAAGGGTTCAGGCGGCTCAGCCCACGTGCTGGCATCAGCGCCTGGTATCTTTGCCAAGTGACTCACTCGAAACGGGAACATTTATTTGAGGGAATGTGTGACAACACAGCTCTGGAAAATCAAACGGGGGTGTCTGTATCCGCGTGCCTGGCCGGTCTCCCCTCAAATCACCACCTGGCCAAATTGGGGGCTTGGCGTGCCAGGGTGGCCGTTCACAAGGTGGGCTTCCACATGCTAGTCCTCGCACCGGGAGACGTCCATCCTGACAATAGATCATTGTCGAGCGCCTGGCCCAGAAGGCTGGGTCCTGTTATAATAAATTAAGAGCAGGCACGTCTGAGCTGTAATCATCGCCACGAGGAGTTCTCGGCTTGCCAAAAATTATTTGGCGCCATGGCGGACACATCTGTGAGTCCAAAGCCCAACAGCTTCAGATCGGATTGTGGGGGGTGTTTTTTTGTGGAAAGATGAAAGGTTGGGGGGCTATTGGAACATCTGTTCTGCTATTGCTTGGGAAGTTTCAAGTCAGGCGAGTTTGTATTATCAGCCAGAGTGGGGTGTTTTATTCCCTGCGTAGGGAGTTCAAAAAAAGAAAGAAAGAAAAAAAAGAAAAGTGAAAACAACACGTGAGTGTTTTCCTCATTCCGTGGCGTGGGGCTCGGGGTTCTCCTGGGCTCTGGGGCCCTGCAGGAACCAGCTGCAGCGGTTCTGCCTGTGAATCCGCCTGCCAATGCAGGGGACACAGATTTGAGCCCGAGTCCGGGAAGCTCCCACATGCCGCGGAGCAACTAAGCCCGTACGCCGCAACTACTGAGCCTGCGCTCTACAGCCCACGAGCCACAACTACTGAGCCTGCGCCCGAGAGCCCACGATCCAGAACTACTGAGCCCGCGTGCCACAACTACTGAAGCCCGTGCGCCTAGAGCCCGCGCTCCGCAACAAGAGAAGCCACCGCAATGAGAAGCCCGTGCACCGCGACAAAGAGTAGCCCCCGCTGGCCACAACCGGAGAAAGCCCGCGTGCAGCAACGAAAACCCAGCGCAGCCAAAAATAAATAAATTTAATAAATTTATAATTAAAAGAAAAAAAAAGACGAGCTATTGAAAAATGTGCATCCACCCTGGGAAGGACCAAGGGCTGTGGGCTCTGGGGCGGGGGACACCCACCTGCCGCGGGGGACGGCCGCTGCCTCGGCTGCACACACAGCTCTGGGCACTGCCTCTGCCCCCCCCCCTGCAGCGTCTCAGGGGATGGGGACAGCAGATGACTGTTCTGCGGTGTCACTGAGAACCCTGGCTCGTGCGAGGGACCAGCTGGAGGCAGGCGCTGGGGTCTGTTCGAGACAGATGGCTCTGTCAGATTTGGCTCCCGGAAATTGTGCAAGACACGCTGCACTTGGCGGGCCTGCAGAGACCTGGGCTCCAGGGTGGCCTCGCAGCCCAAAGCAAACGCTACGTGCCTGCCCCCTGTGCCACCTACGCCAGGGTTTTATAGGAGGACCTGTTGGAGGACCAGAAAGCTGACCAACCACTCACGACCTCACAGTGACCCCTGAGCCTTTCCTGATCTGCCCATAACCCTACCTCTGGCCTGCTCTCTCCTCCTTACTCTGTTCTAACCCAGCTCCTCTTCTTGCTGTTCCTCATATACGCCGGCCATGTCGCTGCCCCAGGGCCTTTGCATGTGCCGTTCCCTCTGCCTGGAACACTGTTCCTCCTGATAGCTGCATGGCTCGCTCCCTCACTTCCTTCCGGGGCTTCCTTAATTGCTACCTTCCCCCAGACATCCTATCTAAAATTCCAGCCCCCAGCTCAACAACACCTCTCCCACCTCCTGAGCTTTATTTCCCTTCTCCACGTGTGTCCCTAACATACTGTTTTACTTGTTTGGTACCTATCTTCCCCAGCCCCTCCGAAACCTGACTAAGCTCCGTTGTCCGCAGAGATGGCCCGACTTGCTCACGGCTGTGTGTACGGTGCTGAGGTCAGTGCCTGGCACACAGTAGGTACTTAATAAATATTTGTGGAAGGAAGAAATGAAGATCAGTGAGAAAGAAGCACTACTGACCTTCCTCTCCCCGCTTTTCGACCTTTAAAAAATAACGAAAGAGGCATTGACTCTGAATTCACTGGAGAATGTCAGAGCCGGGGGTGGGGTGGGGGGGTGTGGATGGTGGGAGGAGGGAGCCTCACAGACAACAAAGCCAAGTGGGCAGGTGGGCAGAGACCCTGAGTGAGGAAGTGAGCTGCTTGAGGCCATGCCCAGCACCCAGTCTCAGCCGCCTGGTGAGGACGTGGCAGCCTGGGAATCTGTAGCACATCAAGCACTGGCTGGAGACCCGACAAGGTTCCAGGAGGTGCTGATCCTACGGTGCCCCGTGTCTGGGGGGAAAAACACCGCTGCCACTTAGAACAGCGGAAGTCGGGATTCAGTCTGCACCTTAGAGGAGGGACCAAAGGCGGCGTGGATTCAGGCTGGCTTCCGGCAGGCAGCATTTGTGCTTGGGTCGGTGGGATCTGGGGTGGGAGGTATTTCGGTCCCGACAGAGTTGGAAGCAGGGAGGCCGGGCTGTGGGCATCCACACAAGGCACCCACGCTGGGGAGTGGGGTGTGGCGGCTGAATTCCCCTCTGCCGGCGGAGCCCTGAGCCCCACCTGGCCTGCATCGGCCTGAGAAATGGGTGCCTGAGAGTTGACTTGGGGTGCTTCGAGGAGAGGTAGTTGGAGAGAGAGCAGTGGGGTCCGGCCCTTGTGAGCCCGAGCCACCCCTCCTGCTTTGTGCCCCTCGGGACTCACCTGTGCCTCGGTTACCTGTGTCCAGCTCAGCTCCCCTCACCTCTGAGCGTGTCCCCTTCGTAGTTCGTGCTTCATAGAGCCAAGCGTTTCAAAGGGGACTGTGCGCGAACCCCTCAGCCCTCGTGGAAGTGCAGGTCTGGGGTGAGGCCTGAGGCTGCATTCCTAACCTGCTCCCAGGGAAGGCCAGTGTGCTGGGCCACAGACCATACTTTGAGAACCACTGAGCTGGACCGTTTGCACGCCTGCTGCCCATAGGAATCGCCTCCAAAATACTGACACCCGGGCCCTGCCTTCAGGGATGCTGGGGTTAATTGTGCACATCTCCAGCTTTTAACTGGTGCAGGCACTGGAGCTTTGTAAGCCCACTTGGTAAAGTTTGGGCAGATGAAATTGCAGTGGGATGGTTGCAGAGAGGGAAGTTAGGTGAGCAGCCAGGGTGGTGGGGACAGGAAGGTGTGGAGTTGGTGGCAGGGAGCCCACAGCTTGTGGAGGACATGGTGAGGCCCTGGGGAGATGGGTGTGTGAAAACGGCGTGAAAAGAGTAAAGATCTTTAAAAATTAATTATGGCTATTAGTTCCGTTACAGGTAATATTCTAAAATCCTGTTTTAACCCCCATTTTCATCCCAGCGTGGTGTTTAGCACACGTGTTTGTGTGTTGGGGCCTGGGAGCGAGCAGCATGTTAGTGACTTGACGTAGGTGGTCCGACTCCAGAGTAAAGATGAAGGAAAAGGCTGCATCCCGCTGCAGGAATTCCCGGTCCTGGAAAGGGGCAAACCCGGGACAGTGAGGGCAGCACTTCTGTGGGAGCAGTGATGGTGCTGGGGAGAACCATCAACCCAGATGGGTTTCCCGGAAGAGATGGTATTTCACAGGAGCCCTGAGAAGCCTCTGTCTGATGGACAAGGGCAGGGCTCCCCAGGCAGGAAGAAAGAAGAGCCAGCGTGTGACTTTGCGGAGACAGAGTGCATTATTCAGTCACATGGCGCTTTCAGCACAGACACCCCCAGGTTGGACCCAAGCTCGGTGACCGGCCAGTGCTCACAGGCCTCCTGTCCTTCCGTGGTCACGTTGGGAAGCTTGGCAATTCCTCAGAACCTATTAGGCTCTCATCTGTGGGGAGGTGGGGACTGATTTCTGGAAACGGCCAGTGGTGGTTGCCAGTGAGCTGGAATAAATGAGGTTTTGTGGGCGCCACGTGGAGCAGGCCCGAGAGGCAAGTGTCACGTAATGAGGCTCCTTCTCTGATGTGACCCCCAACCCAGCTCCCAAGGCAGCCCCAAGGAGGAAATGCAAAAAGGGTTTAGATGAGGCCCAGAGAGGGCAAACTGAGAACTGCAAAGGGTGATTTGAAGAGGTCGGAGCCTGCACTCTGCAGAGCTTCTTCCTGAGTCTTCCTGACATTGTCTCCTAAGAAGGGCTTTCTCATCCCTGTTTGCTTGATGAGGACCGAGGCCCAGAGAGGTTGAGAACTTGCCCGAGGTCACACAGCCAAGAGGCGTTGGACTCCAGTCCACATGCAGCGCAGTAGCCAGAGGTCCCCATAAGGTGCTAGAGAGAGCAGCTCCTGCTGCTTTGTCCCTCTGGGATATGGAAGCTTCCACCGTCTTTCCAGCTCTCAAGTTAGGCCTCTCCTGACACTGACAGCGGGCGGGGGTGGGTGGGGGGTGGGGGGGATTCAGAAGATTGGCACCCATGATTTATTTCTGTTGTTGGCTGGCATTTTTCTGAGCACTGGTCCAGGGTCAGGTAGCACTGTTCTTAATACTTTACAAGGATTGTCTGATCCTATTCCTCACCCCATCCTTGGAGGTAGAGACCATTACTGTCCCCAGGATACAGAAGGGGTGGTTGAGGCCCAGAGAGGGCAGGTAACTTGCCCAAGGTCACACAGCTAGGAAATGATAAAGCCAGGATTCATACCAGGGCAGCCCGACCCCCAGGGCACATCTAACCACCAGGGCTAAAAACACCCCACAGGGCCTCCCAGCACCTCCTGCCGCTTCCGGAACAGTGCCAGGCGGGGAGGGCAGGCTTTCCCCCGTCAGGCCCACAAGACCTTGCTTAAAGCTTCTTTGGAGTCTGCTCCTGGCGTCTCTGAAGCCCCCGTGCAAAACAAAGCCAGTAGTGTGGGGAGGGGCCCTGGGAGGGAGCCCGGGCCCACACCGCTCGCCCCGCTGCCCAGCTGGTGCAGCTGGCCCTGCAGGATGAGCTGTGACAGCTGCTGAGGGATTTGCATGGGGAAGGGCTGGAGAGGGTTAGGTGCACTGAGTACGTCCCCCGGGCTTCCATCCATCAGACGCCCCCTCCTACACCCACACGTGCATGAAGCTCAGAGCGGCTCATTCCTGTTTCCCAAAGGGGCACTTGGCAGGTGGGGCCTGAGCTGGCCCCCCATTCATTTCCATTCCAAGTCCTCACGTGCAAATAACAACTGTGCCTCTGAACATTCAAAACCGAAGCCAGCCTGGGCTTCGGGCTCCTATCAGGCCAGCCACAGCCCTCCATGACCTTTCACCCGGGGAGAGGGGCGCAGGCAGGAGGTGAGAGGGAGTTGCTGGCTGAAACACGGAAGTCAGGAAGCCAAGGAGACGCAGTGCAGTTCATTGGGCAGGGAGGCGTAAGGGGCCGCCTTTCCTGGCCTGCCCACCCTCCACGCCAGCCCAGGGGCTGGCGCACAGCAACCATGGGGCCCCTGGGTGTTTAGCAAGAACCAGCATCACCTGGTGCCTCCTGCCAGGCTGGTCTGGTGGCTGCATGCTGCACCCGGACCCAGGAGACGGGGGTCAGGCCACGGTGTCACTGGGGCAAGGTTTAGCAGTTCTGCGCCTCGATTTCCTCATCTGTAAAATGGGAGGGTTGTGTGGTACTTATGAAAGCGCTGAGCACTTGCCTGATGTTATCAAAATGCCACCGTAATGCTGATGCTAACGTGGTGGGTGGTTACAGAGGGCAGAACCTGTGTGCTGGGCAGAGGCCAGCTGACATCTGTCTGCAAGGGCTTCCTGGAGGCCCTGGTGACATTCAGACTGCAGGTCCAGGGGCAGGGGACGTCGGCTTCTGGACTGATTCCAACCCAAAAAGCTGTGAGTGAGAAGGGAAACCGCTCAGCCTCGCAGGCTCAATCCACCCCCGTCTGGGCCTGGACCACCCAGGCCAGAACCACACCTGTGTGGCTTCTGTGTTTTAGGAGCCAGAGAAAGGGGGTGTTTGGAGAGGGTGAGGCGAGTGGAGACCCCGGGGGCCTGGACAGGCAGGGGCTGTTGGTGGGTGAAGATCCCTGGTCTCCGGGGAGAAGCCGAGGGTGATGGAGCTGAGGGCCTTGTTGGAAAGTAACCGTGGGCAGTTGGGAGCCCCTGAAGGTTGGGGGTGGGGGGCATCTCCAAGCCAGGGCCTGCTTGGTCTCCCCTGGGGAGAGGGGTTGGGCCATCATCAAGAGCTGTCCAAGTCTTTGGAGGGGGGAGGGATGGCACTCATCCCGGGGGGTGCAGAGGGAATGTAAACCCCTTCCTGACAGCCAAGACCCCTCTCCCGGAGGCTGAGGGCCTGCGGCCCCAGGGCGGGCCACCCCGACTCTCCCTCCGGCAGAGATTTTTGCTGACTTGGCTAAGCACCTACGGCTCCTTCTTCTCTCCTTTGCTGGAGTCTCAGCTGTCTTGCGCGTGTGTCCTCTCAGATGGAGGTGGGGGGGAGGTGTTTGGGGACGGAGCCAGGAGCAGGATCTGGGGTGCAGAACCCGGGGAAGCCGGAACCCCCCGGGTGAGGTCGGGTCTGGGTCCAGGCTGCCCATGTGGGGAATGAGGCATTCCTCTTCCTCCCAAAAGGGCTGCTTGCCTTTGCCTTGATGCGGAAGAGAAGTGGTTTGGATGCCAGTTACTGGACAACTAAGCCTTTTCTCTAGAGGGAGGGTCATCTTCGTGTCACACCTGCGGGCACCTGTCCTGCCCTTGGGCCCATTAGCTGTCCCAGCTCGTCCTGGCCAGCTGTCTCCTGTGCCCCCAAGGCTGTCCTCTGATCGCTCGACCTTGTCCACGTCTCTCCCCTTGCCTGGCCACTCCACCAGGAACACGCTGGCCTTCAGGAATCCCCTGCCCCCAGGCTTCAGCACCAATCACGTGCTGCTTTACGTTGTTAACTGAAACATAAGTGCGTCTCTTTCCCAGACCTAGATGCTAGGCCTCTAGAGATCAAGGGACATGCCTTAACCCCCTTGTCATTCCTGTGGCTTTCTATTCATTACTCCAGGGCTCCCATGTGCAGTTTTGCAGGTTCCACACTGCACAAGGACACCAACTGAAATCCAGCCTACACACCACACACCGAGCCGTGTGTCCTGGAGCAAGGGGGCACCTTTTTCTAACATAATCCTCTAATTTACACCTTGCTCCTTTTTTTGTAATCATCTGTGATGTTAACCAACTCTGCAAAGAGCCTTTGCGGGGGTCGAGACAGACACACAGGGTAGAACGCGGCCCCCACCACACGCTGTCCTTCAGTTTCTGAGTTTCTTTGTGTTTTGACCAGATGACTGGCAGGGACCACGTCCTGTACTTCTTTGCCCCTCCTGCAGCCACTGGCCAGCTTGCACAGTCCCCCAGGAGTGGGCAACTCAGCAGTATCTGCTTAGTGCTCCAGGGCAGGGTAGCAGGGAGGCGTTTCTCCACAGTCAGAGCCAAGTTAGCAAACCCGGGGCAGGGCTGCTGGCCCCAAACAGGCACAAGAACAGCAGCAGACCCTTACACGTCCCTGACTGTCCACACGGGGTCTGGGGCTCAGGTAAGAAGCAGGGGGTCGGGGGACCCAGGGCGGCACAAGCCCTGCGCAGCGGCCACTTCACAGAAGAGCGCCTTTGTGCCTGTCTGGCTCTTGCTGTATTTTTTTCCCTCCCGAGGCAATCAAGCAGCATTTTCTGGATTCTTCCCTTCCTTCCCTTCCCGTGCGCCCTGGCATCCTGGGGTGTTGAATGGAGGGCTGTCCGCCCCGGCAGGGTGGACGTGCCCGCAGGGCTCAGGGCCATGGTGTGGGCACAGTGTGTGGCCTCTGCCTGGCAGGCAGGCAAACCTCATCCCAACCCCTCTTCCCCCGCCAGCCCCAGCTGCTGACAGAGCCCCTGAGCTCCGGGAGACCCTCCCCACGCTGTCGTCACCCTACAGGAGGCTGGAGGCGCAGGTCCGGCCTGTCGCAGCCGTCCAGGGGCGAGAAGCCACCTCCCAGGCCTGTCTGTGGGGTCACTAAACTCCTGGCTGGGCTCTGCCCTCTTCCCTCCGGAGCACAGAACACGGCTCTTGTTCCCGTTACCACAAAGGGCCCTTATTCCCCTCCATCTTTTATTAGTGCTGGCTTCGGGTTGACTGGGTCAGGCTGTAGGGACTTTTACAGAAATAGAGCAGCCCTGCCCTTGACCCTCCGAGCCCAGTAAGGAGGCAGAGGGGTAAACAGAATAACCACCCTCGGCCTGGGAGGTGCCAGCATCCCACATCCATGGCTACTTGCTGTGCATCTTTGGGGTGAATTACTTAACCTCTCTGGGCTTTGACGTCTCATCTGTAAAAGGGGGCGAATAATAGATATTACTTCTCTTGTGGGGAATAATTACGTGTGTGTGTGCGTGCCAATTAAATTGTATTATTTTATTGATCAGCTTTATTGAGATATAATTTATATACAGTAAAACCCGTGAGTTTTAAGTGCCTAATTCAGTGAGTTTTGACAAACACATACAGTCATGTAACCACCACCACATCATCGCGTAGACTGTCTCCATCACTCCAGAAAGTTCTGTGTGCCCCTTTGTCATCAATCCCCTCCCCCTCCCCTCCCCTTGGCAGCCACAGACCTGTCAACTGTCATCAGCTGGGCCTTTTCTGTTCGCTCTTGGGCAGACAGCTCTGTTACAGACCTGCATTCGTGTCCTGGGGTGGCGTAACAAATGCCCACAAACTTGGTGGCTTAAAGCAACAGAGATGTATTCTCTCAAGTCTCAGAGGCCAGAGATCTGAGGTCGAGGTGTCAGCAAGGCTGCTATTTTCTGGAAGCTCGGGGAAGAATCTGTTCGTACCCCTCTCCCACATGTGGCTGCCAGCCCTCCTTGGCATCCTGGGTTTATAGATGCATCCTTTCTGTCTGTGCCTCCCTTGTCCCGTGGTCTGTGTCTTCACACGGCCTTCTTGTAGGGACATCGTCATTGGATTTAGGGCCCACACTAATCCAGTGTAACCTCGTCTTAATTAATTACATCTGCAAAGACCCTATTTCCAAGTAAGGTCACATTCTGAGCTTCCGGGTGGACGTGAATTTTAGGGGGACGCTATCCAACCGAGCGCAGCACCTCTCTGCTTCAGTTTGCCCATCTGTACAGTGGGGATAATGGCGGGAACGCCTCTTCCTGGGGCTGTTGATTAAATGAGATAACAGAGCACGGCCCAGCGCTCAGCATCAGCCAGTTCGGATGCCTGTTCCTGCTGGCATCGCTCCAGCAGCGGGGAGACGCCTCGGAGCAACCCTGTATCAGAGTTTGATCTTTCAGACTTTCAGGGCGTGTGGCTCTAACCAGAGACCACCTGTGGCTTCAGTTGACCTGCTTTTAAGCGCTGGGTAAATGGTTCCTGGGAGCACGTGCCCTTCAGAGCTTGCCTTTACGGTTGAGGTTCCCTGAGAGTGGAGAGTGACCCCCATCCTGCCCAGCCCAGCCCAGCAGTGAGCAAGCAAGTCCCTGTGTAGGCGGTGGGGGGAGGCTGTGGGCTGCCCTGCTGGTTTTTAACACGGGGACAGCACCTACTCTGACCTAAGTCGTTCAGTTCTCCCAAGAGGTGGCCCTTCCCCATAGGTTCCATTGTCATTCCCATTGTACAGACAGGAAAACTAAGGCACAGAGAGGTTAAGTAATTGGTTCAATGTCAAATGTCTGGCCAGTAGCACAGCCAGAATTTGAGCCCAGTGGGCTCTTCTCAGGGGGTTCGAGTTTGCGGTCTGCACCTGTTGGTCCCCTCGAGAGAGGGCGGACGCCTTGCATGGCCTCTTTACCACCCTGTCCGTCAACCCTTTCTCACTGCAGACGCTCTTCAGGCCCTAACAGAGACTCCGGTGCATGTGGGTTCACTGCCTGTGTTGACTGCAGCCTGAGTGTTATCTGGGGGTGGTGAGCAGTGAATTTCCTTTAGGACAGCTTCGGATTATCTGTAGGACGTGACAAACCACCCCAAACTTGGTGGTGTAAAATGGTGACTACCGTTTTCTCGTGAGCTCCCGCAATCAGGGCCCCGACTGGGGTCAAGGTGGTTGATGCTGGGCTCAGGGGGTGTCCCGTGGGGGCCGGGCTGGGAAGATCCAAGCAGCAGGGGTGGAACAGCTGGGGCTCCCGGGTCTTCACCCTTTCCCCGCAGTTAAAAGGAGGCAGATTCCAGAGAACAGGGGAAAAGGTAAGTCGAGGCCCCGTTGGAAGTGTCCTGGTGGGTGGACTTGATTCTGTGGATGGCAGGCAGCAGTGAAGGCTTTTGATAGGCAAGTGACACCATGAGAATTCTTCCCGTAGACATTTGTCAATTGCCTCCAGGATGGGGCTAGCGTGGGGCTGGCGTCTAACAGGCAGCCTCCACATCTGCTCTGTCGCTCCACCTGCAGACCTGCCGGCATGCCGAGGAGAGGCTGGGGAGGGGCAGAGTCTGGACCAGGATGGCTGATTCCAGGGCCGTGCGTGCCTTGGTCCCTGCCTGCGCCTTGGGAAGCCATCTGGGGAGAGAGGTCTCCTCAGGGCACCCCACCTTGCGCTCAGCCGACCAGCAACTCCATTCTATCTCAGCAGCTCAGGATGAGCCCCCAGCCTCGGCACTGGCTTTCTGTGGCTGCTTCACAAATTACTCTGAACTTGGTGGCTCAAATCACATTTATTCTCTTACAGTTCTGTAGGTCAGAAGTCTGACATTGGTGTCACGGGGCTGAAATCAAGGCATTGGCAGGGCTGGTTCCTTTCTGGAGGGGGAATCCGTTTCCGGGCCTTTTCCAGCTTCTGGAGGCGCCCACACTCCTTGGCTCGGGGCCCCTCCTCCATCTTCAAAGCTGGCAGCATTGCATTGCTCTGACCCTGCTTCCATTGTCACATCTCCCACTCACCATGGCCGGGAAACCACCTGGATAATCCAGAATCATCTCCCATCTCAAGGCCCTTAACTTCATCGCACCTGCAGAGTCTCTTTAGCCATGTCAGGTCACGTAGTTACAGATTCTGGGGATTAGGGTGGACTCATCTTTGGGGGCCACTATTCTGCCTGCCACACCCTGGGTGACCAGTTGGCTGGCAGGTGGAGGCCAACAGGGAGGGACAGGAGAGATACCAGAGCCCAGGGACCCAGTCCTGGGCGAGCAGGTTTCCACTTCTCAAGGTCAGTCGGCCCAATGAGAATCTCTGTTTGCAGCACTTTGCAGCCAGCCTGGGTGATGGGACCCCTCTGTGAATGAAGGACCCCAATTCCAGGAAGGTGCTTTGTTAGGGGGCTTCTTTCCAGTGTTGTCCTTGGGGTCTGGAACACCCTGTTTGACTGGTTGATGTCCTTGGTCCATGAGAAGGACCTCTGGGAGGGACATCTCTTTGTCTAGCCCTCACAAAAGAGACCTCATCATATTCATTGAACGGATCCAAGCCCGGTTAATATCATGGCTAGGTCACGGACGCTCGGCTGCGGACGGCGTAGAACTTGCAGGAGCGTCTCAGAGGGAGTCTAGTTATTCATGTACATGGCGTTGGACAGTTTTCCTTCTTGGCCAGCAAAGCCAACCACCTGTGGTTGTGGGCACCCCCTCATCTGTCTGTCTGTCTTCCTGACATTCTGCAGCCCTATTTCCCAGCCTGTCGTGGGGCATGGCCTTCTGGGCAGCACATTTGTTCAGTGAACGTGTATCATGGCTCCAATCAAACCTCGTACAGTTATGCGTGCACCGTCTCATCTTCAGGGAGAAAATGCATTTGGGGTTGACCTGGCAAGCCTAGGAAATATGCTGGCCCAGTAGTACCTTGTTGACAGGTTCGGTCCTGAATGTCCCACTGAGTCTGGCACAGCAGAATTCCTCTGTCTGTTTGGGAAGCGGCCAGTCTTCGGGACAGCAAGTTGGTGGGTAGCAGAGCTGGGGGCAGGATCCGGGCTCCTGGATCCTGGGCAGTGTCCACGCCCACATCCACCTTGCCAGCTAGGTGAGGCTGAGTGACTTGCCCAAAGCTGCAGGGGGTGTGTCCTGAAGAGGGCCTGCTTCTAGGCATGCTCTTAGGGTTCAAGGTCAGCACTTTCCATCGGAGACCTCTGCCCCGCCCCTTCCTCCGCGGAAATGAAGACGGCTTTAACCGTCGACCTAACAATTACATTTTGTTACTGTGTTAAAGTAGATATAATAGAAAATTTGCCATGTGAATCATTCAGCATACGATTCAGTGGCATTGAGTACGTTCACAGTGTCCTACAACCATCACCACTATCTTTTTCCAAAACCTCTTCATCTTTCCAAACAGAAACTCTGTACCCCTTCAGTAATAACTCCCCATACCCCTCTGGCCAGCCCCGGGTACTTTTTTTTTTTTTTTTTTGTGGTACGCGGGCCTCTCACTGCTGTGGCCTCTCCCGTTGCGGAGCACAGGCTCCGGACGCGCAGGCTCAGCGGCCATGGCTCACGGGCCCAGCCGCTCCGCGGCATGTGGGATCTTCCCGGACCGGGGCAAGAACCCATGTCCCCTGCATTGGCAGGCGGACTCTCAGCCACTGCGCCACCAGGGAAGGCCCCCCGCCCCGGTACCTTTAATCTGTCTGTGAATCAGCCTGCGCCAGATGACTCCTATAAAGGGAATCATACAATATTTGCCCATCTGTCTGGCCTCTTTAGCTCAGCCTGTTTTACAGGTTCATCCGGGGTGTGACTGTGTCAGTGTTTCATTCCTTTTCATGGCTGAGTACTATTCCACTGTGTGGAGAGACCACATTTTGCTTATCCACTCATGTGTGAAGGATGACATTTTTGGAACAGTCACTGTGTACCTGGCACCCACCTCAGTTCTCACAACAGCCCTGTGATTTACAGCCCAGCCTCACCCCCGAATTGTGGCCCAGAAGACAGGGGTTTCCAAAGGTGAGCAGCTCGGCCCCGGCCACGCTCCTAGCGTGCCCCTGAGCTGGGACACCCGCAGGGGCCTTGCACCCCACGCCCCGCACCTTGGGCCCCCCCGCTGGCCCTGCCTCCTGGCATTTGGGGCTGCTGTGAGGCTGGAGGAGGAGAAGACGCGGGCAGAGCTGCCATGGGACAGCTAGTCCCACGAGCTGGCGCCGCAGGGCTTGCTCACCTCTCTGGCCCCCTTGGGAGTGGGATGGGAGCGTGTGGGGAGAGGGTCCAGCTGCCCTCCCCCCAGGGGCTCCCTTCCCCCTGCACCCTCCCACCACTTAGAATTCCTGCACTTCCAGCTGCCGGCTCTCTGAAGTGGCACAAAACCTTCCTGACCCATAGCGTCTGGCCGGGACCCCCCCCACCGCCCCGCCTTCCCTGTCACCTCACATGGCGCCAGGCCCACTGCAGGAATGTTTATGGTTAAACCTCCCAAGTCGAGACCGTGTTGATTTTATGAGCCGTGTGGGCCTAGCAGAGTGGTGCCCTCTGTGAACGTTTGCTGACAACCCAAGCTGTTGGCAGAAGCCGCCTTCACTTGGTAGGGGGGAGCCTGGAATTCCTGGGGGCAGTTGGAGAGGCCCCCGGAATGGGGCAGTCCCTGGCAGACGGATTCTAGGGATAATGAATGGTTTCCAGAAAATGCAATCTCCTCCCAAAAATCTGTCCCCGAAAACACAGATTCTGTCTGCCCTCACCTCTGCAAGCTGCCCATCAGCAGAGCCTGGTGGGGAAGCGATTAGGTGTAGCCCCAGCTGCCCTGAGGGGGGCAGAGCGGCCTGAGGCCCTGGCAGTGTTGGGGGGAGTCAGCCCATCTGGGTTCCCTGACCCAGGAAGACGGCTGCGCCACGCTGGTGGATGAAAATGCTCAAGAAGCAGCAGAACTCCCCAGGCAGCAACCCTCCCAGACCTCCCCGCCCGGCTGAGCTGCCCGGCAGCCCTCTGAGCAGCTGTTCATAGCTGCTCCAGATTTCCAAATCCTCCACTTCCAATTTCCCGTCTTAGAATGTCACCTGGGGGAGGAGACACAGCCCAGGAAGGGAGAGAGGAAATAAAAGGGAGAGAGAGGGAGCTCGAACGCACACTCTAATCTTCGCTTGGCGGCTCAGCTTTCAGGAGCCCCAATTAATCATTATTAATTTAATCCGGGATGACTGAGAGTCGTCCTGACAAGAGATCAGCCGCGATTTATCCCACCTGCTAAGAGACGACCTTATCAGAATTCAATGAATTCGTCATCGCATTAAGCAAGGACCCTAATGAATCTCCTGTCTGCTGAGTTTACTGACTGACCATCAGCCTCCAGTGACTCACCCCCACAGGGTGCTGCCTGCTGCCGTCAAGGCTTTTCACGGACGGCGCGGGGGCGGGGCTGGGCTCAGGCCAGAGGACCCAGCCTGCCCTCTTCTCAGCACCAAGTGAGAGGTCGTCATTTTGTGCTCTGACGCCGGCAGTTCTCACATGCGTTGTGCATCAGAGTCGCCAGGGGTGCTGGTTGAAGATGTGGGTTACAGGGCCTCCCCCGAGCTTCTGATTCAGGAGGCAAGGGCTGGGGACCGGCATCTGCATTTTAACAAGCACTCCTGGTAATTCGGATGCAGAAGACCCAGACCTCTCTCCCCCAGAGCCCTGTGAGTTCCTCAAGGTAGGATCTTGGCCTTAGTCATTGTTGAGGTTCGGTGTATTAGGCAAGGCGGGTGATGCCAGCTGCTGTAACAAAAAGCCGCCAGTCTTTTTTTTTTTTTTTTTTAATTTATTTATGGCTGTGTTGGGTCTTCGCTTCTGTGCGAGGGCTTTCTCCAGTTGTGGCGAGCGGGGGCCACTCTTCATCGCGGTGCGCGGGCCTCTCACTGTCGCGGCCTCTCTCGTTGCGGAGCACAGGCTCCAGACGCGCAGGCGCAGTAGTTGTGACTCACGGGCCCAGTTGCTCCGCGGCATGTGGGATCTTCCCAGACCAGGGCTCGAACCTGTGTCCCCTGCATTGGCAGGCAGATTCCCAACCACTGCGCCACCAGGGAAGCCCAAGCCCCCAGTCTTTAATGGTTAATGCAGTATCTCAGTCCAGTAGGGTGTTCAGTAGGTCTTCTAGAAGAGATGGTTCAGGGTTCCAGGCACCACCGTATCTTGGGACCTCAGATCCCCCACTGCTAGCCCAGCGGTAGCAATGGGTGTGTCCAGAGCTGTGTGTCCGATTTGGTGAGCATCGGCCAGTCTCTGCCTCACCCAAGGCCTAGCAGGATTCCAAGCACATGCCTGGCATTTAGGTGAGATGGCCGAGTGACTGGAGGCTTGCTGTGTAATGGTCACTCTAATGTAGCTCGTTTCTGGGCCTCCAGGACATGCCCCAGCCATGGTTAACACTAAGATCGGGAGCACCCAGAAGGTGGGGTGCTTTGGGTTCGGGGACCGTGCTTCAGTGCTGAAGCACACCCAGGTGTTCCCGGAGTAGAAGCCCATCCTGGTGTCTGGTCACCTGTGGCCAGTGGATGGTGGCCGTTGTCGTCCCTCCTATCGTCCGATGCTGCTGCACGTCTCCTCCTGCAGGAGACCTCCCAATCACCAGAGGGCGCTATAAACGCCCCTGGCCCCTGAACTAGAAGTAGCACCGTGGCAATCCTAGTAGCTGGCACGTATTAAGCACTTGCTGTGTGCCCCTGGACTCGTTCATTTGACCCTCACGACAAATCCTTCATGGCAGGGTCTACTGTTACTCCCATTTTACAGACAAAGAGACTGAGGCCCAGAGAGGCGAAGCGGCCTGCCCAAGGTCACACAGCTCACAAGATGCAGACCAGGTTACGTATATGATGGCCAGGAGCAGGGCTGTGGAGCCAGGCTGCCCGGGTTCACAGCCAGCCCTACCTCTTGTGCTCTGGGAGACCTGGGAGAAGTGACTTTAGCCTGGCCCCGCCTCAGTTTCCCCATGAGTAAAACGAGGGTGAACACAGGATGCCCCCCTTCAGATGGTGTGAGGATGAAATGCGGGAATGTGCGTGAAGCGACTGGCCAGGGTGAGTGTCCGGGGGACACAGCGCCTGGGCTGCCACAGCTCCTGCTTTCTCAGGCCCGAGGCCCCTGGAAGCTCTGAGCACAAGGGCTGTGCCCTAGGCTTTTCCATGCACTCTTCAGGGCCAACCAGGGCATCCTAACTGACTGACCACAAGAAGCGTCTGCTTCCTCGCTCCGGGCAGAGGCTGTGACCCAGGTGAGGAGAACAGGACCAGGCGTGGTCCTGGGCGGGGCAGGAGAAGATTCCAGAATTGAGGACAAAGGGAGATGGCAGAAAGTTCCTCCAGAGGCCTCAGGGGTGACTGTCCAAGCTTAGGGGACAGGGCGGCTGCGGTGTGTCCCTTCTGCACTAGACGCCCCAAAGCATGGACTTTCAGAGCACCGAGGGACCTCGGCAGCAGCCTTCCTGTTTCATGAGGGGGAAACTGAGTCCCAGGAGGAGGCAGGGACCAATCCCTATGCCGTTTTGTGTGGAGCTTAGAATAGCCCTGGGCTGATGTCTGGGCCGGTTGTCTTTCACCGCCACCTCCAGGAGAGGATGGGCACTCAGGTGGGTGGAGACCGCTCTTTGTGGAGGCTACTGGGCATCGCAGGTGAGGCTGGGTAGCTGCCAGGGGCAGCTCCTTCCATGCCAGGAGAAGCCCCAGGCTTGCGTCTTCAAAACAGAAAGAGAGGGCTTCCCTGGTGGTGCAGTGGTTGAGAGTCCGCCTGCCAATGCAGGGGACGCGGGTTTGTGCCCGGTCTGGGAGGATCCCACATGCCGCGGAGTGGCTGGGCCCGTGAGCCATGGCCACTGAGCCTGCGCGTCCGGAGCCTGCGCTCCGCGACGGGAGAGGCCACAACAGTGAGAGGCCCGCGTACCGCAAAAAAAAAAAAAAAAAACAGAAAGAGAAAGAGGGCTTTCGGGATTGAACTCCCCACCGTGGGCATCCACCAAGGTTGGGGTCCCTTTGCCTAGACCCCATCAGACCTGGTGTGAAAAACCGCCTGCGGGCCACTGGGCTATGACATTCCGGTCGAACATGAGCAACGCTAACAGGCTACAGACAGGACAGCGGGGGCACCCGTAGCCTCGCTGGGCACAGACAGCTGCCCTACAACCCCAAGGTGGCTGAATGCCCCCTCCTCCCCCCGCATCACAGCTGCTGCTCTTTTGCCAGTGGCACCTCTAGCCACCTAGGAAAAAATTAAGATTCCCCCATCACCAAGCATCCCCTGCTTTAGGACTGCACCCAGAAAGGGACCCACTTCCTTTTATTTATTTGTTTGTTTGTTTGTTTATGGCTGAGCTGGGTCTTTGATGCTGCACGCGGGCTTTCTCTAGTTGTGGCGATCAGGGGCTACTCTTCGTTGCGGTGTGCGGGCTTCTCATTGCGGTGGCTTCTCTTGTTGCGGAGCCCGGGCTCTAGGTGCGCGGGCTTCAGTAGTTGTGGCACACAGGCTCAGTAGTTGTGGCTCACGGGCTCTAGAGCACAGGCTCAGTAGCTGTGGCGCACGGGCTTAGTTGCTCCGCGGCATGTGGGATCTTCCCGGACCAGGGCTCGAACCCATGTCCCCTGCATTGGCAGGCGGATTCTTAACCACTGTGCCACCAGGGAGGACCTAGGGACCCACTTTCTTAAAGCCTGAGCGAGTAGGGCCGAGCTGCACAGCCCAAGTCCTGTTAGAAACCTGCCCCTGTGCGCGGCCCAGCCCGGCCTGCCTTGTGGGACGCCCCGCTTTCCTCAGGGTGCACGCCCTTTGCTGCAGGTGCATCCTGATGGTGGGGATGGTGGGCCCTGCCCTGGCAAAGATGCTCCCTGGGGGTCCCGGGTTCTCCCCTCCCAGTGTGGGCTGAGGGGCAGTGGTCCTAGACCCGGCTGCACCTGACAACCACCCAGGGAGCTTTCAACAAAATGCTGATGCCCGGGCCCCGCCCAGCCCAGCCCAACTGAACCAGAATCTCTGACCGTGGGCCTTGGGCATCCGTATTTTGTAAAGTTCCCTGGTGGTGATTTTGTGCAGCCAGGGACAGGAGTTGCCGCTCTAGAAAAAGAGCAAGAACCATCCTCCGGTTGTTTACTGGCTGCCAGTGGCCCTCCAGCTCTGGCTGCGCTCCTGCCCAGCTTCGCTTCCTAATCCGCCCAGGGCGGGAGGGCAGGTGGCGACGCGCTGGAACACCGGCCCGGCCGAGCAGGTCTGAAGAGGGAGGCCGCCAGGGTGGCAGCAGGGGAGGGGACTGGACGGCTTGGTGGCTGTGCTTACATACCGGACGCGTCATGTCAAGAGCAGTTTGATTGATTCAGGATGGAGCTTCCTCAGACTGGAGGTGGAGTTGCAGAAGACCCTGACTCAGTGCAGGAAGGAACTTTCTAGCCATTTGAGGCCAACCAGAGAGGGGGCTGCCTCTGGCCCTGGGCACGGCCACACGGAAGTAGATTTGAGGGAGCTGTGGGGTCGACGGAGTGGCTTTTAAGCCAAATTTTCCAGGGAGGGGAGCGGCCCTGTAGAGAGACACTTCATCACGGGAGCGGGGGAGCCGCCACCCCGAGGGCTCTGGTTCCCGGCGCCCCTTCCCGCTCTGCGCCCGGGCACAAGCTCTGCTTTGGGGGTCAGAGGCCCAGTGTCCAAACCCCAGCTCCCACCGTCCAGGGCTGCAGCCCTGAGCACTGGGGTGTGGGCCCTGGCACCTGGCAGGTGAGGGCAGGTGAGGGGGGTCTGCAAGGCCCACCCAGCAGCAGGGTTTGGGCAGAGTTTGTACTCAGGCCACACAGACAGGCTGCAGGAGACGCCCTGCCCCCAGGGTGAGGGAGGCGCGGGCCTGGCTCTCCTGCTGGCATGTGGCTTCTAAGGGACTTTAGTGGTGGTGGGCAGCAGGTAAATCCCCAGTCAGATCTGGCAGCTCCTTGCCCTTCTCTTGTTTCTTGTCTACATGGTCTCTGGTTTAGCCATCCGCCAGGTTCAGAGGGCGTCCACAGACTGCCCTCACCTCTCCCACCGGAGGGGCTGAGGTTGGGGGCGTCCCCCAAGGCCACTCTCAGGTTCCACCGTTTGCGTACAGACCTCCAAGCTGAAGGCCGCTCTGCTCACGGCTGCGGTTCATGACGGCAGGAGGATTCAGAGGAAAATCAGCCAAGAAAAGAGGCCCCTGGAGCGGGTCCAGGAGGGTCCAGACTTGCAGCCGCCCCTTGCAGCAGGTCAGGACAGCATTCACTCCTCATGGCAGCATGGTGACACCCGCCTGGCATCTCACAACCAGGGCCGCTCCCTTGAGCCGCGGTTCCCAGAGTTTTTACTGGAGCTTGTCACAAAGACAAGGCCAGCTGGCCGACCTTTGCCTCCAGCCCCTCCAGAGATGGTCAAGACCCCCATCATAAGTCACATTCACACAGACTATACAGTGTGGCCCAAGGCCCCGGGGAAACAAAGACACCCGTATCCAGCAGCCCATCCCAGTGGCGCGGAGGCCACCTCCCAGGAGCCAAGGGTCAAGGCCAGACCTCTGTGGGTGTGGCTCACTCTTCACTACTCACCGTCACCTGGGAGTTTTAGAAATTTGGGGTCAGTTCTTTTGAAGTGGATGGCAGGCCCTTTGCTTCCTCTCTAAATTTAAAGGACACGTCTAAAGGAGCCCTCAGCCCTGCAGGCCTCAGTGCATGTGGGTGATGTCTCGGTGGGGAGGGCCAGGGGACGGGAAGGGCTGACGGCTCCTCACTCTCCCTGGACCCCGAGTCCAGCCTCCAGCACCTTTGGGGGCAGCCAGGACCGAGGGGACAGTTTACTTCTTAAGATGTTAGGGTGTCAAAACAGTCTCTTGGTTTCCCAGGCCTGGAAAGCCCTCCTCGAATATCAGGACACATTTTAAGCCACAGAGTGTGATGCCGATGACAGACAAGGACACAGGGACTTATTTTAAACTGCTTGAGAAAACAAACTCCCCAGGAGCTTTAAAAGCGACTTGTCAACATACCTGTTGCAACCGGTCCTTAATGGGAAGTCTTTCTTATCTATTTAGTAAAACTGGCCCCCAGAAGATGCTCAAGAGGCAAGCTCAGCTTGTATTGACGTGTGAAGAGTGAAATATATGTATTTTATTTATTTATTTTTAAAATGCATTTATTTATTTATTTATTTTTGGCTGTGTTGGGTCTTCATTGCTGCGCGTGGGCTTTCTCTAGTTGCGGCGAGCGGGGGCTACTCTTCGTCGTGGTGCGCCGACTTTGTTGCGGAGCATGGGCTCTAGGTGCGCAGGCTTCAGTAGTTGTGGCACACGGACCCAGTAGTTGTGGCATGCGGGCTCTAGAGCGCAGGCTCAGTAGTTGTGGCTCACGGGCTTAGTTGCTCTGCGGCATGTGGGATCTTCCCGGACCAGGGCTCGAACCTGTGTCCCCTGCCTTGGCAGGCAGATTCTTAACCACTGCGCCACCGGGGAAGCCCCTGAAATATATGTATTTTAAATGCTTTGCCTGTGGAAGGCTCTTGGTAAACAGTTCTTGAATTCTGCAAGCTAGACAGTGTCTCTCCATTTAGTTTAAGTCAGAGAGGTTTTGACCAGAAGCGCTTTGGAGGGACCTGGACAAGCTCAGCATTCTAATAAGGTCATACTTTCTGCCACCACGACCCACAGGAGAAACCCCCCCCAGCTGGGGCCTGTGCTGCCTTGGGTGGAGGGCTGGGCGTTTCTGCTGACTTGGGGCTTTGCAGGAGCCCAGAAGGCACGTGGCAGTGCCGGAGGCCTGATTCAGTTTGGAGACAGGTCACAAGCACACAGCGGTGGTGGGGCTCCAGAGCTGGCCTGAGAATGAGGATTTGATTCTGCAAGCCTGGGGATGGCCTGGGACTCTGCATTTCAAACACACCACAGGGAGTGCTGATGCTATGGGTCTGGACCCACTGCCCAATAGGAGTAGAACGCCAGCCACATGTGTAATGTTAAGTTGTCAAGTAGCCACATTTTAAAGTTAAAAAGGTGAGATTCATTGTGAGACTGTATTTTACTTAACTTGGTGTATCTAAAATAGCACCACTGTGGGATGTGAGCAGCTGGGGCCGGCAGGAGGCGATGGACCCTTCCGTGGTCCTCCCGGCGGGGAGCAGCGTCCGCAGCTGCTAAGGCTGCCCACCCACTGCCCTCTTCTCTGCAGGCTCCATTTGGGGCTAATGATCCCCTTTCAGCTGCTGCTCTACGAGCTGGCACTCAGGAGCGTGGCTCTGCTGCAAAGCTGGGCAGCAGGCTGAGCCCTTTTCGCCGGGCTGGCTGGTGGCCTGGGGCTGGGGCTCCGGGTGAGGGGTGGATGCGGCGGAGAAGCTTTCATTGTGCCCGCAGCAGCTGATGTGCTTACAGCTGGCGAAGAGGCAGGCACCCCCCTCCTCCCCCACCCCCGCTCAGGAACAAACATCTCTTCTTACAAAAAAATAAAAAAGGAGAAGTGACAGGGGTCATGGCTCTGCTTTCCACATGACCTGCTGGGGAACAGAGTGCGTCTTTGTTAATCCAGCCGTCTGTCAGTTGGCCTCTGCACGGAGGCATAAGCCACTTAGTGCCGCCTCAACCCTGACCCGCCTTCGGGGGCTCAGCTGGGCCGGGCCGGGGGGCAGGGTGAGGGCGGTTGTTGGCCTTGGCCTGTGCCTCCTGCTGGCTCCCCCACCAGCTGCCACCCACCGGCGGGGCAGCCGTGCTGACACGGACGGGAGAGGGCCGGGGAGCGGCACCCTCATTTTGGCACCCATCACTGCTGTGGGCCTCAGTTTCCTCAATCAGGGAAATGGGAATACTAGCCATGGCTACCGCACTGGAGGGCAGTGCTCAAGAAATAGCAGCTATTTTTATTAAACCGTCATTTTTATTAATATTATCATCCACCCAACCTGCGTCTTCATAATGACCGGGCTCAGCCTGCCTCCCTCTCTCTCCCCTCCCCCCTCCCCGTCTCTCTCCCCCCGCTCTTCTCTCGGACCCTCTCACCTGTACCCCTCCTTGCTGCTTCTCCCTCTGTCACCCTCCTCCCTGCGCCCAGGCACCTGGGCGTCATTTATCAGCCCCTCTGTCCAGTGTTGGGAGGGGACTGCCCAGGCCCGCCAGGGTGAGATGGGCCAGCTGGTGGAGGAGGCCAGGCCAGGGAGGGGGCTTCCAGCCCCATCTGGAAAGGGCAGTGTGCCCGGTCAGGACACCCCGGGAGGACACTCAGAGCCACCTCTGGCCTGTGCTCTTCTCCAGGCCCACCCACGGCTGCCCGGCCCACGGCTGCCCGGCCCACGAGCTCTGCTAAGCCCTCCATCTGGGTCACTTGGCCACCTGGGCTGTGGCCCCCACACCGGGAACGCCCACCCCCAGCGTTCGCAGCCAAAGAAGGCCCTGAATCGGGAAGTCTGCCCTGGTGGCTGGGGCACCTGCCTGGGGCACACACAGAGGGGTCAGGGGCCCTGCCCCCCTCCTGCCCCCACCCTGTATCCTTCAGGCCCCCGCTTCCCCCAGGTACGTCATAGCCTCCCAGGCGGAGCAGTTGGAGGCTCAACAGAGCCACATCGGCCTCTCCTCCGTGGTCGTCAAGAATGATGGTGGGCTGTCCAAACGGATTAGCTGGTCCACCCGCAGGCAGGGGGTCTGACAGCCGCAGAGGACAGCCGGGTTGGGGGAGGCACGGCCCGCTCCTTGGTACCCAATTCCAAGGCCCAACGGAGGCCTCGTTTCTTGGGCTCCCCACCACCAGCAGATGGGCTGATGCCTGAAGCCCACCGATGCTGGCACAAGATGGGCAGGCCAAGGCGCAGAGCGGTGCCCCTCCCCAGGCACCAGGCCGTGGGCTCCCCTGCCAGGTCTGGTGGCTCCTGGCGTCCCTTGGCTTGTGGCCACAGCCCTCCAGTCTTTGCCTGCGTCGTCACGAGGCCTCTCCTCTTCCTCTCTCTCAGAGGTTCACTGCTGTTGGATGCAGGGCCACCCTGATCCAGTCTGACCTCATCATAACTTGATTGCATCTGCAAAGCCTGGTTTCTAAATAAGGTCCCGTTCACGGTTCCGGGAGGCAGGCACTGGGGGGCAGCGCTGTTAACCCCAGCACAGACAAGAGCAGGACGGGGGGTCTTGTCCATCTAGACTGAAACTGGCCTCAGAGGAGGGCCCGCAGCCCCCTCTCCCCTCACTGGCCAGGCCTGGCTGGGCTGCAGCATGTCCCAGGCTACAGGGCCACCAAGCAGCGGGTGAAGCAGGCATGGGGCCAACGGGGGCTCCCGGGACCTGGTGGGGAAGGAGGGGCCGCTGCCCACTGAAGCTCACAGGGGCCCCGAGGAGGCCTGATACCCAGGTCTACGATCAGCCCCAGGACCCCGACCGTGGGGTGGGGGTTGGGGGGAGAGCCCCTCCCACCGTCCCAGCAGGAGGGAAGCCGCGGGCCTCCCAGGTGCTTTCTCAGAGGGGAGGGGAGGACCAGCAGCGCTCTTGTCCCGCAACCAGCTGGGCTCTGGGTTCCAGTCCCTGCTCCGCACCTTCCCCGCCGGCCCCGTCTTCCCGTCCAGGGAGCGGCCACACCTGTAGCCGCCGCATGAGGGCCGCCTGTGGGTGAGTTCATCTAGAATCGCCTGCGGAGGGGCGGCCGGAGAACCCTCGCCCTCCGCATGCCCCGCTCGCCCTCGGCGGGCACCCCCGTTCTCTGTGTCTCCCCTTCAAGGCCCCTGGGGCCCCTTGCTCGACCCTCGTCCTATGGTTCCGTGTTTGGGGGGCTCCCCCCTGCCCGAAGACCACCCTGGTAGACGTCCCAGGACAGCCTGCCTGGTTGGGCCCGGGCCAGGCCATCCTGGCCTTCTCTCCCTCTCTGGTGGACAACGGGCCCTTTCATGTTTGCTCTGAGGAAGCCAAGCAGAATAATCCCACCCCTGCCCCCAGCTCTCCTTCCTGCACCCCCAGCATCCTGTCCTGTGCCATGAGAGGGTTTCCTGCCCTGTCGGTCACCCCAGGACAGCTGGAGGGGCCTCAGGCCGGGGGGAGTGAGGCCTCAGCCTCAAGTAGGACTCCAGGGCCAGCCCAGCAGGCACCGGGGGCTGAGGCCGGGCAGGCCCTAAGGCCTGGGGGTGGGACAGCTGTGGGGAAGGGGTATGGGGGCTGCTGAGCTGCTCTCCTGGCTGAGACCTGCCACCTGCCACCCTGCAGCCGGGCTGAGCTGGCAGCGTCTACCCGGGGCCTGCTGGACCCCCACACCTGCTCACTTTGGGGGCTGAGAGGCCGGGGCACCTGAGTCGTGAGCAGGTGCGGGGGTGATGTGATACTGCACTAGTCCCAGCCGAGTGTGTGTGTGTGTGTGTGTGTGTGTGTGGCACACACACACACAGCCTTGCTCAGAGAGGGGCCCCCCTTCTCCACCCCCTCCTCTCCAGCACGGGGCTGGGGAAGGAAGAGAAAGGAAAAGAAGGCATTTCACCAGCTGGGGCCACAGAACAGCCCAGAGCCCGAGGCTCACTGCACCCAGCTCACCACAGTGGGGGGCGTGGGTGCTGTCACCTCCCAGGAACCCTTTGGAAAGTTCTTGAGACCACTCGGACGTTCATTTTTAAGCTTACAATTCAGTGGAGGTGAGGCACACAGCATGCCGGGCCTGGCCCGGCACCGGGGGGAGGACAGCTGGGGCCCAGATGGGCGGTGGCAGGCACCGTGGGGCCTGGTGAAGCTGCGGGCCTTGGTGGCGGCCAAGCTGGCTGGCCCCTGCCCGTGTGAGAACACATGCCCGTGTGTACACACACTCCCGTGTGCACACACGCGCGTACACGCGAGCACACAGGTTCCCTCGGTCCTCTCCCGCCTCCCCTCGCGGCCCCGCCAGCCTGGGTCTTCGCTCCTGAAGAAGCCCACGGCTCGGAGCTGTCTCCGCCCCAGCACTCGGTTCTCAGGTGTTTCCAGCTCGCATTTTTCTCCTGCTGCTTCTGGAGCCTTATCTCCGCAGACAAGATTCCCCGAGGGCAGGCAGCAGTGTGGTCTCCGTTTCTTGCGTATCTTCCAGGGCATCTGGTAGGGGTGACAGGGCAGCTGGGGGGGCCCATCCTTCCCAGCTAGGAGTTCCGGGGCCTTTGTATGTTGATCAAGATGCAAACTGGCACATTCCCTGCCTTTGCCGTTTGCTGACCTAGCAGAACATGCAGGACATTTGGATGGTTTGGGGGACACCTGGTCACAGTGCTTCAAATCAAGGCTGGCTCAGAAAATCTGCCACGTGTGTCCCGGGCCAAAGCAGAGGCCCAGCTAATATCTGAGCCCTGCCCGCTCTGGACAGAGGCAGCCGAGGTGCCCAGTGACCCTGTCTTTGGCAACTTCGTCTGAGAACTTCCAGAGGCACCTCTGCAGAGTTAGCTTTTGACAGCTGAGAAGGAGGCAGAGGGGCCGGTTGAGGGAGAGGGGACGGGAGGCTGGAGACCACACTTACTACTGCTTAGCGCTCAGGGTCACCCAGGCCAGGAGCGTGGTGGCGCCAGCAGCAGTCAGGGCCAGCTCTCTGGGCCTCTCGCGGCCTTATTTCAGCTGAGGCGCTTCCTGCGTGTATTTCGAGACCGGAGGATGTTTGCAAGCAGTCAGGCTTACTCGGAGAATGGGGCCCACTCTGAGTGTGTCCGGGAGCACCAAGAGGTCAGGGGGGGTCTCAGGTCAGCTGCCTTCTTCCTGGAGGAAACGTTGGTTTCCCTCATTCATTTGACAAATAGTCGTTGAAATAGATTGCTTGTCAGACGGAACTAAATGCCAAGGGTCCAAGGGTAACTGTGACCAATGCCCCTGTCCTCCGGGAGCTGTGGTCCTGGCTCGGGTGCTCCAGGCAACATGCAGAACAAGAGTGGAGTGCAGACCTAATAGCGATGGGGGCACCAGGCGAGATCCAGGGCACCCGGTTAAATTCGCATTTCCATCAACAAGGGATACATTTTTGGTATAAGTATATCCCACTTGGGATATACTTATGCTAAGAAAGTATTTGTTGGACTTCCCTGGTGGCGCAGTGGTTAAGAATCCACCTGCCAATGCAGGGGACACGGGTTCGAGCCCTGGTCCGAGAAGATCCCACATGCCGCGGAACAACTGAACCTGTGCACTACAACTACCGAGCCTGCGCTCCTGCGTGCCGCAACTACTGAAGCCCGTGCGCCTAGAGCCCATGCTCCGAAACAAGAGAAGCCACTGCAATGAGAAGCCCACGCACCGCAACAAAGCGTAGCCCCCGCTCGCCACAACTAGAGAAAGCCCGCGTGTAGCAACGAAGACCCCACGCAGCCAAAAGTAAATAAATAAATTTATGGGCTTCCCTGGTGGCGCAGTGTTTGAGAGTCTGCTTGCCGATGCAGGGGACACGGGTTCATGCCCCGGTCCGGGAAGATCCCACATGCCACGGAGTGGCTGGGCCCGTGAGCCATGACTGCTGAGCCTGTGCTCCGCAACGGGAGAGGCCACAACAGTGAGAGGCCCGCGTACTGCAAAAAAAAATAATAATAATTAAAAATAAGTAAATAAATAAAATTATTTTTTTAAAAAAAGTATTTGTTGTTGATCTTAAATGCAAACTTAACTGGGTGCCCTGGATTTTTATTTGCTGCATCTGGTAACCCTAAGTGGGAAGGATAAAGGGCATGGAGTCACTCAGGCAGGGAAGGGTGAGAGCCAGTCGCTGATGCAGAGCTTCAGTGTTAAGTGAGATGCCGAGGACGGCCTGCGGGGAGGGGACCGCTGGGGTTAAGGCCAGAGAGGAGTGGCTGCGTCCTGCGGGGCTGTGGCCCCTGCCAGGCTCTGCTCCGGCTGCTTCAGAGTCTGTGCTCAGGGCCACAAGGTGTCCTGGATGGATGGACACCAGAGGCCGCCTGGTCTGTCTGCTGGTTTCCAAAGGGCCGAGTGACTTAACCAGAAACTCCAGCCGCTGTCCAGTAAAAATACAATGCCAGCCACCTATGGAATCTTAAATTTCCTAGTAGCCACATTAAGAAAAAGGAAAAACATCTTCATCCCAAGAAAAAAATCTGTAACCACATGAGGTGATGGACTGTTAACTAAACTTTTTGTAGTAATCACTTTGCAATATACGTATTTATCAAATCGTTATGTTGTTTACCTTAAGCTAGTACCGCGTTATATGTCAATTACATCTCAATACAACGGGGGTGGGGAGTGAAACAGGTGAAATTAATTTTAATGTATTTTCTTTAACTCAGCATATCTGAAATGTTATCGTTTGAACATGTAATCAGTATATCGAATGATTAGTGCGATTTTCTTTGTCTCATAGCAAGTCACACAGGGTGCATGTCAAGGGCTCCATAGCCACATGTGGTCGGTCTGTGGCCACTGTTTTGGACAAGCGTGTCTGGGACCCACATCTTCCGACTCCTGGTCCAGACACTTTCTCTCTCCTGGGGGGCAGGGGTGAGCACCCTGACAGTGCGACCTCCTGTTGATTGGGGTCTCACCCCCGACTCCGGAGGGGAAAGGATGTGCTTACGACCCGACAGCCAGTAGGGGGAAGCGGTGGGTCAGTGCCCAGGGTCTCTCCACAGACCAGGCCGCCTGCAAGGACAGCAAGCAGATTGTCCTCAGCAGAGGGGCCACGGAAATAACCTGTGATCTCGTAGCAGAGGAGCCAGTTGGGAGCCCCTGATGGCCCCCCCCGAACCCCCATGATGCTTTGCAGGTGCCACGGTCCGGCCTGACACCGTGGCTCGTTTCCCTGTGTGCCTCGGGAGTTGGGAGGTGGCATCCTCTTGGCAGGAGAACCTGTTCTCTCACCAGGGGTGTGCAGAGCTGAACCTGGGCAGGTGTGAACGCCCGTCTTGCTCAGGTCACCCAAGCCAGCTTGGCTACGGCCCAGCGGCGGGGTGTGTGGGGAGGGCTTCACAGAATCTAAGTATCGAATGAGCTGCCACTTGGGTCAGCGGTCATCAGGGCGGGAGCCCCAGAAGTGGCGCCCTGGTGCTCCTGTCGGGAGCGGCTTCCACAGGCGGGGGTGGTGCGCGTGCAGGCCCTGCGGGGTGCTCCGAGGTCCCCTGCCCACGGGAGCTTTCCACCTCCCGCTGGGCTGAAGGCACGGGCAGTTATTCCCTACCCACGTGGAAAGGTCTCTCGCTCCATCTGCTGTGTGTTTATTTAACCAGGAGCATTTATTGAGCACCTACTGTGTGCCGTGTGGGCCTTGTCTGGCAGAGCAGCTGTGAGGTTGGGGCAACACGCAGCGATCAGGTTCTCTGGCTCACAGCGCTGGGACCAGGGTCCCAGGAAAAGCCCCCGGCCAGCAGCCGACCCACACAGCACCCCAGTCACTGTGGTGTCACCTGATGGGCAGCAGTGCGCCCCACGCTGGCTCCTCCCTTCCCATCTCACCCCCACCTGTGCATCCGGCACCGCCCCCGGCCCCCCCCCGCCCGAATTAGCTATTCCCATGCCAATCCCTGCCTCAGTCTGCTTCTGGGGACCCCAAACGAAGACAAAAAGCCTGCCTTACCAGTTGCGAAGTATTCAAATATCAACCTGGGGCTGGGGGTTCCATGCGGGAGAGACAGGGCCTGACCGAGGCCACAAAAGAACTGGGAAGGTTCTAGGGAATTCCCTGGTGGTCCAGTGGTTAGGATTCGGTGCTTTCACTGCCGGAGCCTGGGGTTCAATCCCTGGTTGGGGAACTAAGATCCCACAAGCCACGCAGTACGGCCAAAACACAAAAACAAAGCAACCAAAAAATGGGAGGGTTCTAGAAAGCTGGGAAAAGGAGGGGCTGGCAGCCAGGCAGGGGGAACAGTTCCTACAGAGGCCTGGCAGTGGCACAGGCAAGGTGTGCAGTGGGGCGGGGACCTGCGTCCACGCGGGCAGGATGCGATGGGACCAGTGCACCCCGCAAGGCCCCTTGGGAGAGCCAGTGCTTTGCAAGCAGGAAGACGGGGGCCCCTCCTTGTCAGGGGCGTCCTCTCCGGGGTTTGGCTGCCCTGGAAGACAAGGGCTCGAGCCACCCTGTGCCTCAGTTTTCTCATCTACAGAATGGGGACAGTAGTCTCTAGTGGTGGGGCCGAGGACGTGGTGTGTGGAAGCGGGCATAACGGAGCGGGTGCGGGGCACGTACGGAGCCGGCGCTGTTGTCAGGGTCAGCACTGGTGGTGGTGGTTGGCGGTGGGCGGGCTCTGGAACAAACTGCCAGGGAGGATGTGGCTTCTGGGGTCCTCCCTCCCCGCCCCCCGAGAGGTGGTGCAGGAGACACGGGGCAGGGGTGGGGGGATTCCCAGGACTGTCAGTTCTTGGGCCTCCTTAGCTGTCCACTCAAGCCATCGTGTTAAAGTGTCATTAAGTGACCTTGGACCTGAATGTTCTCACCTCTGAATGGCCCATCAGCTCATCCGCGTGGCTTGTAATTCGGGTGGCATTCTTAGGGGACAGGGCAGGCCAGGGGGGGCGCAGTGCTCAGATGGCGTGTGGCCCCGTGTCTGGGTGCCGAGTCTCGGTTGGAAAGCCAGGGTAGCTCCAAAGGATGGAGCTTGGGTGACGTCTGACCTGGAACCATGGGGCTGGGCATACAGTAGGCGCTCAAAACATCTCACTCCTCTCCTCTCCTCCTCTTCTGCCCTGACATTGGGACAGGGGTGGGCTGGGGTCTCAGAGCCAATTAAGATACCAACTCCCCACTGCCAGGGTTTGGAAATTTGCAAAGGAAGTGCCAGAAAAGTGGGCGTGTGACCCAAGGCTTGCGGTCAGTGCTGGAGTTCTGGTGGGGCAGGACAGCAGAAATCCTTCTGGAAGCTTCTAGATCACGTGACATCGTAGCAGGCTGCAGCGGGGCAGCTGTACCAGCAGTGGCGTGCAGCTCCTGGGCCTTGTCCTCCCGGGGTTATCCGGCCAGGGTGGGGTGGAGTGGGGTGGGGAGCATCTGGGGCTGAGCGCACTAGGACGGGCTCCCAGGCACATCCCAGTTGAGCTTTGCGGTGACCGTGCAAGGGCTTGAGCAGCCATCGTCACGGCAGTGTCACAGATGAACCGGCAGAGGCTCGACCCAGAACACACAGTGCACAGGGGCCTCGAGAGCCAGACCCAGTGTTGTTTCAACTTTCCTCTGAACACCCCCGTGATCTCTCAGAGGCCTGTCTCCCTCTGCCTGGTACTCAGATGCTTCTGGTTGGCCTTGGGCCTTACCGTCTCCTCACCTTCCTGGAAGACCTTTTTGCAAACTGTACGCATTCAGTAAAATAACATCCAGCTGAACTGAGGCTGCGTTTGTGGGAACACCCAGCACGGCGGCTGGCAGACACAAGGGCAGTGGGTGACCTTCCCTCCGTCCCTGGGTTCGTCACCTCCTCCTGGGGCTTACGGTTGGCAGAGCGTGTAGCTGACTCACTTCTCCTCTGGGGCTGTGTTCCCTTAAAAAAAAAAAAATTACAGGTTCTCAGATGCATAATGAAGGGTTCCAACTTTTCAGAGGGGAAACTCTGTCTGGGAAACTTTCACTAAGGCAACAGGGAGAGCCAGGTGGGGCTTGGGAATCCATTTTGCTGCTGTTCCTGGGGCCGGGGGCCTCTGGAGGGGCCTGGGTGGAGAGCAGGGCACTGGTCACCCTTCCACAGAGGGAGCAAGCACTTGAGGGCTTAGCAGATGTGTCACTTGAGGGCTCTCGGGTGACCACAGGCCACGAGTGGTTTTTCTTTTCCTTCCCCAGAATGCTGTACCTGTTAGCTTCCTCTGAGGCTAGGAGCCCGGTATGGTGGGCAGTGTGATGTCCCACGACCCTTTAAAGTGCCAGGCAGTTCCTGCCATGCCCACCCTCAGTGTCTGTGTTCACCCCCATCTCACCCCAAATGAAACCAAAGTCCTTCCCTGGATGTTTGGTGTCCTGGGGCAGCCATACCAAATGACCGCAGACTGGGGGTGTAAACAACAGAAATGCATTCTGTCACAGTCAGGAAGCCGGAAGTCCTAAGTCAAGGTGTGGGCGGGACCAGGCTCCCTCTGAAGGCTCCACGGGCGGTTCCCTCCTGCCTCTTCCAGCTCCTGGGGGCTCCAGGCGTCCTTGGCTTGTGGCCACATCCCTCCAACCTCCTTCTTTGTCTTCACCTGGCTTTACCCTCTATGTCAGTGTCCTCTTTTTTTTTTTTTTTTTTTTTGCGGTACGCGGGCCTCTCACCGCTGTGGCCCCTCCCATTGCGGAGCCCAGGCTCCGTACGCGCAGGCCCAGCGGCCATGGCCCACGGGCCCAGCCGCTCCGTGGCATGTGGGATCCTCCCAGACCGGGGCATGAACCCGCGTCCCCTGCATCGGCAGGCGGACTCCCAACCACTGCGCCACCAGGGAAGCCCCTAGTGTCCTCTTTTTATAAAAACACTTTTACTGGACTTAAGGCCCGCCCCAATCCAGTGTGACCTCATGTTAACTAATATACATCAGCAAAGGCTCCATCTCCAGATAAGGTCACATCCTGAGGTTCCAGGGGGACACGAATTGGGGAAGATGCTATTCAACCCTGTACGCTTAGCCAACCAAGGTACGATCTGTCCCCTTAGCCCGCTGTCCTGCGTCCTTTCTTCCCACTCACCTTGGCTGCCTCGGCCACTCGGGCCTTCTTGCCGTTCCTCCAAAGCACCAAGGGTGCTTGTGCCTCAGGGCCTTTGCACCTGCTGGTCCTCCTGCCTGGAAGGCGCTCAGAGCTCCCTTCTTCTCTTCCCTCGTGTGGCCCCCCCAGAAGTAACACCCTCCGTCACTCTTCATCTTCCTTCTGTGGTTCTAGTTTTCTTCATTCCACTCATCCCCTGCATATCACATGTTTGTTTTTGGTCTCGCCACCTCCAGGAGTCTGGAAGACTAGGGGCCTCGTCTGTCTTGTTCACAGCTGGGTCCCCAGGCCCTAAAATACTTCGTGGCACACAGTAGGTGCTCAACTAACCTATAGCCCAAGTGAGTGCTCATGGAGCTCTGGTGTTCAGGCTTTAAGGATACCATGGTATCCTTAAAATAATGATTTATTCAGCCGTGGAGCTGCAGGGGCCACAGGACAGGGAAGAAAATGCGGTGGGGGGGGGAAGCAAAGACATCTGTGCCACTCCTCCCGCCCATGCCTGAGCTATTCTGCTTTCATCTAATTAATTACTTAATTAATTAATATTTATTTATCTGGCTGCACCAGTCTTAGTTGTGGCATGCAAGATCTAGTTCCCCGACCAGGGATCGAACCCGGGCCCCCTGCATTGGGAGCGCAGAGTTTTAACCAGGGAAGTCCCTATTTTTTCTGTTTCTTATTTGAAAGGGACGGGGGTAGAATCCTGCTGCCTACAGCCGGTCGAACCTCTTATCTAGACGAACAGTCCCTTTTCACAGATGAGGGCACGGCGGCTGCGGGAAGGGTCAGGCTCCTAAGCCAGTCACGGTAGAGCCAGACCCGGGTTCTGCTCTCTGACCCAGGGTGGTGTCCCCACTCCAGGCCTGACCACCGCTGCTCCCTCCCCGGGCAGCTTCAGGGGCCTATTGCTCAGGGCTGGCACCGGGCTTCCGTGGGAAGGCACCCCAGGCCCTGCACCCAGCAATGTGCAGGCAGGAGGGCCGGGGCGTGTGGACCCTCCCAGGCTCCAGAGCACCGCGTCACCTTCCAGGTTCAACATCGCCGTCCGCCAGAGGCCAGCTCAGTGTCACGTGGCACACGTTCTGGGAAGCAGCGTGTCTTCTGCCATCCTTGGCGACCAGTCCCGGTTGGTCTGATAGCGCCCAATGGGTCAGCGCCCTCGGGGGTGAGTTGGGGCAGCCCACCCAGAGCGGGGAGAACTCCCAGGGCCTTCTGGAAACATTGTAACCAGCCACACTGTTTGCATTTCCAAACCCTATTGCAAAGAAAAATAAATACATAAACCTAATCAAGGTGAATTTGCCGCATGCGATGACCAGGGACTGTTTATCCTGACGCTGTGCCAGCCGCTAACGTCCATGGGGTCTGCTGGTCTGGGCACCGAGCTCTGAGGACAGCACTCCAGCAGGGCTGGCTCTGCGGGGCAGGGCTGTTGTCTCCGGTTTACACTCGAGGAAGCTGAGGCTCTGCGGGCCCTGGGTCCCGCGGGGACTGGGCCTGGGTCGGTCTGGGGCGAGGGTCACACTGTCCCTGCTCTGCGTCTCCAGCCCCAGAAATAGCCCGGGGCTCGTTGCCTCTGAGCATTTGTGGCTCCAGGCAGAGACAATCTCAGTCGGCCTGAAGGCCAATCTCAGGAGGGCCTGGGCCTCGGAGGCCACAGTCCCCAAACCAAACACGGGCTCACATGGGCCCCCAGGCGTTTCTGTGCCACCTCGGAGCGGGAGACATGGTCTCAGGGAACAGCGTTCGGTGCCACACGCTCAGCATTTTCTGGAACGTTCTGTGGGTGGGATTAGACACCCCCCCCAGCTGCCCGCTTCAGCTGCCCTTAGAAAGGGTGAAAAGTTAGAGGTCTGGGGGTGCTGGCCGACCAGAGTTGTGAGAGTGAGATTCCAAGGAGGCTCTTGAGTTTGGGCCCACTCTGGCAGAAGGAAGAGAACTTTCCAGAAGCCAGGGATCTGGGAGGGAGGATGACAGCTTGGAGACGGGCCAGTCCCTGGTGGAGAGGAGGGGGTGTGTGCACGAGACCTGTCACGAGGACCCCAGTCCGCAGGCCTTTGCAGGTGGAACCTGCCAGAACTCCTGGAGGCACTGCCCTGTGGGTTCCTACCTCCCCAGGTCCTCCCAGGCTGAGCGGAGGGCAGAGGCCTGGAGAGACCCTTTGTCCGAGTACCGACCACGTGTCCAGGGCCAGCTCTGTGGCCGCCTGCAGTCACCAGTGTCCCGCACCGGGTTTAATACTGTCGCCCTCCTGATGTTCTTAATCACCGTTGAACAAGGACCCCCCCCCGCCTCCATTTTCGTCCTGTGCCGGGTCCCACAAGTGATGTAGGCCATGTGTGTCTGTCACATGCTTGCCTCTTATTTGCCTTATGAGGTCACTTGACACAGAGAGGCTGGTCACTTGGCTTAGGGCCACACAGCTTCCATGTCCGGTAAAGCCTTGACTCCAAATGTCTCTTGAGTCTAGGAGAATTTTCTGTGAACCGTCCCTGTGTCCCCTGATCTCTTTTTGCATGAAAACTCAACCACAGTGAGACACCACGTCACGCCCCACTAGCATGGCTGGAATCAAAAAGACAGTAACAAGTGTCAGTGAGGATGTGGGGAAATCGGAACCCTCACACATGGCTGGTGGGAGTGTGGAATGGGTGAGCTGCTGTGGAAACAGTGTGGTGGTCCCTCGAACACTTAAACATGGAGTCACTGTACGACCCTGCAATCCCACTCCCAGGTCGATGCCCGCACGAATTGAAAACATACATCCACACAAAAATTTGTACACAAATACTCACAGCAGCACCAGTCACAATAAACAAAAAGTGGAAACAACCCAAATGTCCATCCACCGACGAGTGGATAAACAAAAATGTGGTCCATCCAGACAATGGAATATTATTTGGCTCGAAAAAGGAACAAAGTACTGATTCATGCTGCACATGGATAATAAACCTTGGAAACTTGCAGCCGGACACAAAAGGCTGCATATTGTATGATTTCATTGATGTGAAATGTCCAGAAGAGAGACATCCGTAGAGACAGAAAGTAGACAAGTGTTTGCCTGGGAGCTGTGGCGGGTGATGCGCAGGTGGGGAGGGGAAAATGACTCTTACGGGGGACAGGGTTTTGTTTGGGGTGGTGGCAAGATTCTGGGATTCGATAGCGGTAATGTGTGAATATACTAACGACTAACTGGGTTGCACGCTTTTAAATGGTGCGTTGTATGACATGTAAATTACGTCTCTGTTTTTCAAGAAGGTTTAGTGGCCAGAGCATGCTTTGCGCCTGGGCTGCACACTTTGTTTTCTTTATATCCCAGACCACTTTGACCTCTGAGGGCTTATTATTGTCCGTCTGAGTTATCACTCTATCACGATCAAGATGTTCAGACAAAACCTGGGTCCTGTGATCTGATAAAGGATATTTTCAAGTTGATTTTAAAATATTGTCACATGAAAAAGTTTATAGGGGTGGAAAGGTAGCCTGACAGTTTGCACTTAACATCATTTCATTGGAAAGAACACTTTTTTTTCTGGAATCAGGGCCCTCTTGGCTTTTTCAGGACCATCACAGCCACTGGGAAGGGGGCAGTAACACCTAAAGGTTAAACGGGAGGACTCTGGAGCCACTGGCCCTGTTTGAATCCCAGCTTTACCACTTCCTGGCTGTGTGACCTCGGGAGAGCTCCTTGACCTCTCTGTGCTTCGATGGCCTCATCCGTAAAATGATAGTGAATGTTGTTACGATGAAATGCGTGTAATCCTTAGAACAGTGCCTGACACTTAGGAAGTCCTTACTGTCTGGATTTATCTCCTGTTTTAGAGCCGGTCGTCAACAAGTATTTGTGGGCACCGGCTTCATGCTAAATGCCATGGGGTCCCAATCGGGAAGATTCAGCTCCCACCTGGAGATATTTCTCCCAATAGTCATCTATTGCTGTGTGACCAACTACCTCCAAACTCAGAGCAGAAAACAACCCAGCATTGCTTTTGCTCACAAATCTACAATTTGGGTGAAGCTTGGCAGGGATGAACTGTCTCTGCTCCCCAGGGTAGGAGCCTGGAGCTCGGTGGTGTTGGCTCCACTACGTGGCTTGTGCTGTGTCACAGCAGGGTGGCTGCATCCCAACACCAAGTGTCCCCAGGGAGAGAGCCGGGCAGAAGCTGTACCCCCCTCATGACGGGGCCTCCTAGGTTACCTGGCATCCACTCCCATCATACTCCATCAGTGGAGGCTGTCCCAATGCCCCTGCCCCCTCCAGATTCAAGGGAAAGGGACAAAACTGGAAAGTTCTGGAAGAGCCTGTGGGATGGAAATTACCACCGTAGCCATTATGAGAAAGAGAATCCATTCTTGCGACACGAAGGGTCAGGGCTGGATGGGTTCGTACAGGTCACTCGGCCTCCACCACACACCACACTTCACAGATGGGAAAACTGAGGTCCTGAGAGCAAAGCGAAAGCTCAGGGTCACAGAATCTCCCCTTGCCCGGAATCAGGTTCTTTGGAAGGATGCCTTATTTCCTGCTTGACAGCAGACTCCTGTAGAGGAGGAGCCGATTCATCTTTGTCTTTGTATCCCCTCTGCCCCCACCAATGCCCAGCTCAGATTCCCAGCCACCTGAATTCCAGCTGGCCCCCTGGCCAGGTCCCTAAAGGCCCCTCAGGCCTTCGGTGTCTCTCTCCCGTGTCGACCCCGCCAGTGCTGCATGCAGTAAGTGCTCAATCGATGCTCGACAGTCTACCCATGCCTGACCAATGCCAGGGGCCGCGGGGCCAGCAGGGCACGTGGGATGGCCGAGCCTGGCCGCCCCTCCTCTTCCAAACTGAGCCCTGACCACCGCACCGCATCCCCACCCCGCCCCGCCCGCCCAACCAGGGGTAGAAGGGCCTGGAGATGCCGGCCTGGCTGGCCCCTACCCCACTGCTGAAGGGATCGGAGGCCTGGAGGGCGGGCTTCCTGAGCCCCTGCCGGAGATGCCTCCGTGGCTTCGGGAAGAGCCGGCAGAGCCAGATAAAGGCCCAGCGGGGGCCCTTTCCCAACAAAGGAAGCCAGCGGAGACCTCTTCTCTCCCGCCTAAACACTCCAGATGCCTTTCAAGCTCCTCAGCAGGCAGATGAGGGAGGAGGTAGTGACCGCACAAAATGGGGTGGGAGGCTCCCCTGCCTTCTTCCCGCAGCCCGAGGAGGATCCACTGATTTTAAAAAAGACGAACACCCCCCCCCACCATGTTGTAGAATATTCCCTCTCAGAGAGTAGGCCCCTTTCTGGGCCCTGCAGGGCATGCACTGGGGAGGGAATTGGAGAGAGGTGATGGGCCTGGGCCCCTGCTCACCCCCCCCACCGCCGTGCATGTCCCCCCCCAGGGGTCCTTGCGGGTTCTGCCTCGTCTGTGATTTATGAGGCTGCCACCCAGCCCACAGCTGGCTGTTCCTTCTGGGGGCCCCAGTCCCCCCCGGGGCCTCCTGCAGCTGATGGGATGGATGTGGACAGAGGACACCACTCCCACCCCTGCCCCCAGCCTCACAGTAGGAGACGCTAGGTCTGCGGGAGGCTGGCTGATGGCCTCCAGGGTTGGAAACTTCTCATGAGACAGGCGTTTGGCGATGGGCTAAAGGGGGGTCGTTGTAACCCCTGGTGGGGCCAGAGGCTCAGGCGACAACCGCTGTTTTAACCTTTGAACTCTGTCCTCTGCCACTGCTCTTCCCCACAGCTCCCTGGGCTCCGTGGAAAGAGCCACAGCCTGGGAGTCAGGCCAACCCTAGTCCGAGTCCCAGTACCGTCCTTCAGCTGCTCTGCACCTTGGTTTTCTCTTCTGTAAAGTGCGGGTTGACACTGCCTGCCTCCCAGGGCTGGTGAGTGAGGTTAATCCAGGAGGTGCCTGCGCAGTGCCCAGGGCCCTGGGTATACAGGTCTCCGCGCCCCCAGGGGCCTGGGACGACACAGGACGCCAGTAGGGTTGGCATCAGGGTGTCAGCCGCTGGACAGGTAAAGCCTCAGGACAGGCTGGGCTCCTGGTCGGTGCTAAGGCAGAGCCCGGCCCCCTATCCCCCGCCGGCTCGGGGACACAGAGTGGCCTGTAGGACGCCCCCTGATCTGGGCACACGCTGGCCCCCAGGCCTCAGTCCCCCCTGGGCTGCTGGGGCACCGCCTGGCAGGGCTGAAGCTGCTCGGTAACGAGCCCCGGGGGCGCCTGGGAGAGGGGAGCAGGACAGGGTTCGCTGGTGCCATGGCTCGTTAAACCTGCTGTTCAGATGCGGATTAGGCCGGAGCCAGCCCGCGATTCCTTGGGTTTGGTTATTAAAGGCTCCTTGCAAGGTAAACACCAGGCGCTTCCTTTCAAAGCCGAACCTGCTAATTAGAGGGCAAGGAACTCATTAAAACTGTAACTTGGGGCTGCCTGGAAAGAAGGGCTGGGGGAGGGGAGGCTGGGTGGTGGGTGGGCAGAACCCAGGGCACAGCATCCCTCCCGGGCGGGGGGACAGACACTCCCCCCGTCATGGGCGTGGCCAGGGGGCTGGAGAGGCAGGTGCCAGCCCCCTTTCTCCAAGCCGCTTCACCTGAGAGCCCCAGCCTGGCCCCCTGGCCCCTTAGCTGTCATTCCTGTGCTTTTTTTGTTGTTGTTGTTGTTTTGCTTTTTGGGTTTTCTGGCCATGCTGCGGGGCATGTGGGATTCTCGTTCCCCAACCAGGGGTTGAACCCGTGCCCCCTGCAGTGGAAGCGCAGAGTCCTAACCACTGGACCGCCAGGGAGGTCCCAAGCAACGTTTGTTAAATGCCTGCTGTGCCAGGCTGAATAAGGGTCCCCTGGATGTCCGTGTGCCAATCCACAGAACCCGTGTGTATGTGACCTGACACGTCAAAAGGAGCTTCATAGGTGTGACTCAGTTAAGGACCTGCCGATGGGGATCCTGGATTATCCGGGTGGGACCGGTGTCCTCCTGGGGTCCTTAGGACAGAGAGGTGGAGGGGCATTCTACAGAAAAGGCAGTAGGCCATGTGACTGCAGAAGTAAGAGCTGGAGTGATGTGAGGAAGAGGCCACGAGCCAGGGGATGTAGGTGCCTTTAGAAACTGGAAAAGACAAGGAGCTGGATGCTCCCCTGGACCCTCTAGAAGGAACCACGCCTGCCCACACCTGATTTTAGCTCCCTGAGACCCAGGTCGGACTTGTGCCCTCCAAACTGTAAGAGAAGTGGTGATGTTTTCAGGACTGAGCTTGTGGTCGCTGTTACAGCGGCCACAAGAAACTGATGCCTCTGCTGAGTGACAGCCACGCTACAGTGACCGGCAAGCCCAGGGCCCTCCAAGCTCTCGGGCAGGGATGCTGTCTGCACAGTGGTGTCCACCTCTGCTGGATTGGGGTGGGGGGTACATGTGGGCAAGAGGTGGGCACCTGTGTGCTTGCTACATTATTTTCTGTATGTTTGAGATATTGCATTATTTAAAATGTTTCCAGGTGACATCTGCCTGGTCCCCAAACCCTCTCTCAGACTCCTCCCGCCCCTCTTTGGCAAATATCAGTGGCCAAGGGTGAGCCCTGGGAGCCTGGGGCCAGACCTTCCCTTGCTTGGACCAGGCCCTTGGGGAGGCCGAGGGCTTGCAGGGAGTTGGATGGCCCAGGGCACCTAGGAGCTGTTAACTGTTCACCTTTCCCAGCCTGACAGGAGTTAATTCAACCAACCAGATGGGAGTTAGAGATACCAAGTTCAGAGGCTGCTGTGTGACCTGGGGCAAGATGCCTAACCTTTCTGTGCTCAGGCTTCTCTTATAGAAAAGGAGGAAATGCTTCTCATATTTGCATGTCTTTTGATGTTGTAAGGCCCAGAGCAGGGCCTGGTGCAGGAAGTGTGGGCACGGGGCCTCCCCCTGAGGTGGACGCCAGGGAGTTAATGAGTGTGTGTGTCAGGCCCTGGGACCTCTGGATGAAAGGGGTGTGGACACCTGAGTCACCTTTATGGCCATTCCGTGCCCCCTGGGTGCCTCCTGCTTTGACGCGGGGCCTCAAGGTGCCGGACCGGTTTGGCTGCCTCTGAGGTCTCTCAACTGCTGTGCTCCAGGTTCTGGGCGTCTGCCGAGGGCTCCAGGGGCCCCTCTCCCGCACCTGCGACCCCAGGGGCAGCCTCAGGCACAGGGTGGGGGGCCCAGACTCTCCGTCACATTCTGCTAGTGGGGCAGGTCCCAAAGAGGACTCTTACCTAGAGGTGGAAAAACGCAACGCTGCTGCTCGGTCTTCTAGGGCTGTGTCGCCCTCGGCCACAAGATGGGGCTGCTGCTCCGTCCATCCCTGGGTCTGCATGCCGGATAGTCGGGTTTATGGACCCATGTGCATAATCCCTTCTAAATAACGTCAAAACTAGCCCAAGTGTATGGAGAGTGTACGCCGTGTACTTTATATTTCTTAACTCATAGAATCCTCCAGCAACTGTACAAAATAACGGCCACCATTGGCCACACTTTCCCGATGGGGCAATGAAGGCTCAGAGAGGTGAAGTGACTTGCCCAAGGTCACACAGTAGCATTCACGGCCTGCTCTGTTGGGTTCCAAAGCCATAGCTCTTGTTGGAGCCTCCCCACCTCTCCCCTCCCCTCCTCCCCTCCTCTCCCCTACTTCTCCGGGCTGGCAGCCTGGGGGCTGGGGGGTGCGGCTGGGGGCCGCGGGTGTCACTGCCCTGTTGCCTTTGGCCCCTGATGAAGGGCGTGTCTGGCTTTATCCCCCACACTGGGCTGGGTGGCTCCATGCCTGGCGGGCACCCCCTTCTCAATGTCCCTTCCCTGAAGTCCCTTCATCCTACCTCTGACCCTCAGAGTCCTGCTCATCCTAGGAGGCCGAGCTCCTTCCTGCAGCATCGGTCTCACCCTGGCATCCTGCCCGGAGGGTGAGCTTCGGGGGGCAGGGGCCCTGGGAGAGGGGTGGGCCGCTCAGACAGGAGCCCTTAAATGGGACTGTGGGACCCCTCGCTGGAGACCCCAGCCCCTTCCCCGCCCTCCCCTGAGCCCAGCCAGCCCCACACCACTGGCCCGGCCCCGGCTGCAGGTGAGCCGCTTCCCTGAGCTGACTCTGCCCGTCACGGCCTCAGGCCCACTGCCGCTGCCGTGCAGGACGGTGTGCATGCGGGCTCGCTCTGCAAAGCCGGCGCGGTGGAGGGCAGGGCTCTGGTGGAAGGCAGGGCTCTGAGGCAGGCGGAGGCGGAGGCGAGGCGGAGGCTGTACTGTCTTAGCTTTGTTTCCTAGGGAGGCAAGCAGGCAGGTCCAATCCCTTTTTAATAAACGAGGCCTTTGATCTGCAAAAATGAGTAATTAGCAAGGAGCCAGTGAGTTGGCACCGTGGCCGCCTGGAGGCTGGCTGAGCACACAAGGCAGGGCCTCTGGAGCTGCTGGAGGCGGAGGCCGCTGTGCAGATCAGGCTCCTCTGGATGCTGGGGCGCCCGTTTCTGGTTGTGGGGGGCATCTCCAGGGACAGGGAGCCACAAGCCCCAGGGTGGGCGCCTGGCTCCTCTGCCCCGACCAGGAGCCCGGGGACCTCGGCGGACCACCTTCCTCTCGAGCCTCAACTTCCCCATCTGTAAAGTGGGGCTGTTCACCCTTCACTCAGGAGGCCGGAGTGAGATGCTGCCCACAAGGTGAACGGCACAGAAAGGACGCCCAGTCCCCCGGTCCCCTCAGGACGCTCACCCAGGGCCCCGCTCGCCCGTGGGGTGGCTCTGTGGCCGCAGGAGAAGGCAGCGCTCTGGGCATGCCCATCCTCTGCCCTGTCCCGCTGCAGAGCTGCCCCGCCCCCACACCCCGTGCAGGGCACCCGGGGGCCTCCCTCTGCCGTCCCAGCCTGACTTCTGTGAGCAGCGTGCCCATCCTCAGGCCATCCCCCCTTAGTGAGCTGTGCAGCCAAGGGAAGGCTTGGGGGCTTTAGTCCGCGTTCATCTCGACCAGCCCCACCAGGTGTCCTAAATAATGAGGGTGAAGTTTAAAACGGGTGTTGGGGGACTTCCCTGGTGGTCCAGCGGTTAAGACTCCACGCTCCCAAAGCAAGGGGCTCGGGATCGATCCCTGGTCGGGGAACTAGAGTCTGCATGCCGCAACGAAGATCCCACACGCGGCAACGAAGACCCCGCGTGCCGCAACGAAGACCCGGCGCAGCCTAAATAAATAAATAAATAAATAACATAAAATGGGTGTTTGTTGGGCCAACCCGACTTCCAGGCAGCACCCTCTCCTTTGGACAGGCTCCCCCGTCCGGGGCGCGTGGAGTCCCCTCCACTGCCGGTGGACGGTCCTGTACCAGCAACAGCAACGGTAATGACAACTTCTGCGAGGGAGGGAGGGAGGGGGAGACAGGACCACGCCCATTTTAGAGTCGGGAACCCCGAGGCCACGGAAAGCAGATGCCTGGTGGGAGGCCTCCATGGAAGCTGCTACCACGCTGGGTGCAGGTGGGGACTTCCGACCCCTCACGCCCAATAAATATTTGTGTGGAGTTTCCCTGCTCACCTGAGGGTTCCCATAAAGAGCCCCCAGCCTGCTTGCTGGCTGGCCAGGGGGTGGATTCTGGGGCTGCCTTGCTCCCCACCCGCCGCCCCGGGCTGCCCTGGGAGCACAGCCAGGGCAGGGCACACGGCCCTGGACGAGGCAGGACCCAGGTCTCCCTGGGACCCCAGCGTCTCGGAGCTGTGACAGAATGGGGCATGGGGGCTGCTTCTGACTCAGGTGTGGGCAGGTGTCCTTCTAGAAGTCTCTGGGCTGTGCCTCGGGCCTTGGTGATCAGCGGGGTCATTTGGGAGCCTCCATTAACCCTTTGCCTGCTATGTGGGACTCTGTGATGCTTGGCTGCTGGATTTTGTGTTCCTTCACTTATTCATTCAACAAACTTTTATGAAGCCTGGCTCTGGGCCAGGTGGTTGGCAAGGGTTTGCTCAGGGAGCTCCCAGTCTGAGCATCAGACTTTGAAGACAGAATATCCAAGGTGCTGGCAGTAAGGGAGCCCCACAGGGGAGGGCAGAGGTGTGATGCGGAATCAGAGCGCCCACCCCCTTGATGAAGGGGGGTGGACGGGGCAGCCCCCTCCAACTGCTAGACTGTGCACTACTGAACACAGCAATGTGTCATGCGTGCACACACACACACGCTCCCACGCATTCACATGGCGCACCACATGCTCACATACAAGGCACACTGGTGCATACAACCCTGTGCCAAAGCCATACATGTGGTTCACATGTGCACACATGCACACACTTATACACACATGCATGCATGCACACATGGCTGCTTACACAATGTGATTCATATGTGCACACATACCTGTTTAGCGGCGCATTGTGTACCTGTGTGCCTACGTACGTGCTCACATACACACAGGCACATGTGCCTACACAAACACACAAATGCATGCATCCACATGCACATTCACATGCGCACACACATGCTCACACACACACACACACACACACACACACCAGGTCTGCCCCAGCATCTGCGGGGTTGGGGACAGTGAACCAACAGAGACTTGTGCCCATCCTCTGTCTTCTTGCCTGGCCTTGCATCCCGCATCACACAGGGCTCCCACACTTGGACACCCAGCCTGCTTGTCCAAGTTCCAGCCACGCTGCCCTTTGGCCACCCTTCAGGATGGGCTGTCTGGCAGGGCTGGGGTCCTCTTCTCAGCGGGACACACTGGAGAGAGACTTGCATGGCTCTGGACATGGCCTTGGGCACGCAAGCAGGGGCCCTGGGTCCTGGAACTGGGGGCAGGGTTTGAGAGCGTAACGGCCGTGGGGTGTGGCCTCTTGGCCTCACAGACTCCTTGTTCTTGGGGGTGCCTGGGGGGAGGCCAGAAAAGAGGTGGGCTTTAAATACAGGGCCCCGGGTCCAAGGTGACACTGACATACATCAGTACCTGAAACGTAAGTTTCACAAAATATCTTTACTACATGCGGTGCATTACAGTATTTTTTTATTGATTCTATTCCATTCTCTTAAAAAAAAAAAAAAAAAGCTCCCATGTGGGACACATCCCAGACTTTGAGAAACATGAGGCAGACAACATTTCAGGTTCCTCCCGCCTCTGAGATTTGGGGGTGCTGGAAACCTCCCTGAGCTCCCATTCATCTTTGCAACGAGACAGAGATTCCACACACAAAACGGGCTCCTCCGTGCCTTCCCAGCCCCGCTGGAGCTGCTCCCCAGCACGCCAGCCCCTCTGCTCGCAAGGTGCCAGGGCTGGTTTTCCTTTTTCATGATGATCAAAAGAAACGCAGCATCAGAATGAAGACCTGGAGAATGGATGCGGACGGAGGGAGGGCCCCTTCCTGTTCCTGGAGCCTCGTGCCCGCAGGCTGCCTCTCCCTCTCCCTCTCTCCTCTGCTCTTCCCCTGGAGTCAGGGCCCTTTGCCTCCCGCAGAATGGCTGCCTCCCCCGCATCCCTCCCTCCCCATTTTATGCCCACTTTATTCTCCTTTCTGATATCACAGTATTAGATCTCTATCCCCCTGCGTCTCCAGACTCACCTTCATCTGTGTCTTGCTTCACCTCTGACCAGCCGTTTGTATGAAGTTGCCTTTGTAAAGTGGGGGGACCCTGAGTGCCCTCTGAGCTTTCCGGCTGTTCTCGGGGACGGTTTTGCGTGGAGGTTAAGAGTACAGACCGAGGATGACAGCATGACAGCATCTGGGTGCAGAGCGGGTGCCGGGTGACCTGGGGCGGCTGACTTACCCCTTCTGTGCCTTGGTCTCCTTATCCATAAAGTGGGTGTGTAATAGAGTAGAACCTACCTCGTAGGCGTGTTAGGAGAATCAAGCCAGTTAAAAGGTACAAAGTGTTTGAACAGTGCTCGGCACATAAATGACATTAAGTAATTATCTCAAGGGGTCGGCCATAAGGAAAAATAAAATCATCTGAGCTTTCTTTCATATATATATATATATATATATATATGTATAAATTTATTTATTTTATTTATTTATTTTTGGCGGCGTCAGGTCTTCGTTGCTGCACGCGGGCTTTCTCTAGTTGCGGCGAGCTGGGCTACTCTTCGTTGCGGTGTGCAGGCTTCTCATTGCGGTGGCTTCTCTTGCTGCGGAGCACGGGCTCTAGGCACGCGGGCTTCAGTCGCTGTGGCTCGCAGGCTCTAGAGCGCAGGCTCAGTAGTTGTGGCGCACGGGCTTAGTTGCTACATGGCATGTGGGATCTTCCTAGACCAGGGCTCGAACCCGTGTCCCCTGCATTGGCGGACAGATTCTTAACCACTGCGCCACCAGGGAAGCACCATGTGGGCTTTCTTGAGCAGCTCCTGAGGGCCAGGTTGTGTTCTAAGCATGTGTGTCTTGAGTCTTTTTTGTTTCCTTTTCTTTCTGTGAAGTGGATACTGTCATTATGACCATTTTACAGGGGAGGAAACTGGGGCCCAGAGAAGTTTAGTAACTTCTCTGGGGCCACACAGCCCACAGGGAAGGAGTCACTGCCTGAGTCCAGAAAAGCTTTAGTAGATGGAGGCTGCTGTCAATCTCCTGATTATTACCCATACTGTTGCTTAAGGATGAAATAAGGCGCTGTGTGCAGAGCGCGGCCGGGCACGTGATGGGCCAAGTCACAGGTCTTCCCGTTGGCGTCACTGATTTTAGCATTCAGGCAGGTGATTGCATGAGGTCAAAGCGGGGCATCTGTGCCCCCAGGGGGGCCCGGGTCTGACCCAGGTGGCTGCCGTGGCCCAAGTTAATGCTGCACGGGATCCCATACCCCCGTCTAGTGATTTGTTCTGGAGTCTGCCTGGGTATGGATGCCAAGCTAGCTGGCCTGTATGTCCATCGTGGGGCATCTCTTCTCTCCTGGGAAAGGGGTACATGTATCTGTGTCATCCCTGGGGTCTGCTTTCGTGTCTCCCGTGATTTCTCTGAACAAACAGCCGGCAGGGCTGACCCAGCCCTGGCGTGACTTGCCCACATGCTGTGCCCTTTCTAGAAGTTCCTATCTTCATTTCCCCCTTTTACTTTTCCCCTTTCCACCTCAGTCAGGACTCACTCCAGTCAATTACTCCCTTCAGATCTTTGCAGGGAAGACAGCAGTGCAAAGCCACGAAAGTCACTCTTCTCTGTGTTTCTCCCATTATTAGATTTCTTTCCCTGGAAATGGTGTGTGTGTGTGTGTACACGTGCGCACGCTCAGGGAAAGAGGGAAAATGAGAGAATCTTTCTAATCTTTCCCTTTATTCTTCTTTTTAAAAGAGTAAGCTTAAAATCCTTTGCTGGTCAGATTCTTAGATTTTTGACTTGTGTCTTTACATCATAAGACCGTGTTTGGATTTTCTTTTTTTTTTTTTTTTTTGGATTTTCATTTTTGATGACTTTCCCCTTTGCCTGTGGACCCAGAATGAGCGGCTGTGCTATTATCTGTCTTCTTCCAACCTGAAATGTCAGCAGCAAGAGGCCTGGAACTTTCCGTGCCTTTGCTCTGAATCTCCAGTGCCTGGAACAGTGCCTGGCACAGGGCAGGGGCCCAATTAATATTCCAAAATTAATTCCTAGGTCTGTTTTTTCTTCAAAGCCCCCCACCCATGCATACCCAGCCCAGCTTTGAGTCAGGGGGAGCTGTAGGAAATTTAGGTGAATTCTCAACCCCAGTAGGTGAAGGTGTAGTCACAATAGAATTGCACAAGCCATGTCAAAATAAGTGTGAGCACTACCGAACGCAGGTTTGTGTGCCTGACGCACACTGAGGGCAGACAATACCGAAACATCGGAGTCTGGAGCAGAGAAGGGTTTATTGCAGGGCCAGGCAAGGACACAGGTGGCTTATGCCCCAAAAACCCTGAACTCCCCCGAAGGGTTTCAGTAAAGCCCTTTTAAAGTCAAGGTGGGGCGACTTCCTTGGTGGCACAGTGGTTAAGAATCCGCCTTCCAATGCAGAGGCTGCAGGTTCGATCCCTGGTCAGGGAACTAAGATCCCATATGCCGCAGGACAGCTAAGCCTGTGCACCGCAACTGCTGAGCCCGTGCGCTCTGGAGCTCGCATGCCTCAATGAAGAGTCCACGCGCCACAACAAAAGACCCCACAGGCCACAATGAAGATCCCGTGTGCCACAACTAAGACCCGATGCAGCCACATACATACATACATACATAAATGTTTTTAAAATGTTGAGGGAACAAAGCATTAAGAGTGTATTGAGAAAAAAACAATAAAGTCAAGGTGGGGACTTCCCTGGTGGTCCAGCGGTGAAGACTCTGCATTTCCACTGCAGGGGGCACGGTTTTGACCCCTGGTCTGGGAACTAAGATCCCGCAAGCCCCATGGTGCAGCCAAAAAAACAAGCAAATAAAGTCAAGGTGAAGGAGGGGCGTGGTTATTTGTTGCAAACTTCTTGGTGTCGGAATCCTCTGTTCTTGCAGCTGTCCCGCGTGGGTCAGAATATGATGTTCCCAGGGCTTCCATGGTGGCGCAGTGGTTGAGAGTCCGCCTGCCGATGCAGGGGACACGGGTTCGTGCCCCGATCCCGGAAGATCCCACATGCCGCGGAGCGGCTGGGCCCGCGAGCCATGGCCGCGGAGCCTGTGTGTCCGGAGCCTGTGCTCCGCAACGGGAGAGGCCACAGCAGTGAGAGGCCCGCGTACAGCAAAAAAAAAAAAAAAAAAAAGAATATGATGTTCCTGTCAACCTCCATCAAGACAAATGTTATTCTCTGTTCTGCAACTTTTCATCTCTATGTGAATGGAAAAGTGTAATACCCTTAAAGGTCAGAGCCTTGAGAGTGGGCTATATCCTGTCTATTTCAGGCTACTGCAACATTCTTAACTGGAAACAAAAGCAATAGAATACAAAGGTGAAAGTCAAGGAAACAGATTTAACATGGAGTCAGATTTGTTGTTCCTGTTACAAGGGTGTGCAGGACCAGCCCCCAACACAGCTGCACGTGCTGTATGCTGAGTTCAGATTCAGTGGCCAGCAGAGATGCTTGCCAAGTGCCCGTGGGTCAAGGGGCCCATCCCCTGCTGGGCTTAGAGGCAGCTGGCAGGGGGGTTCAGAGGGCAGCTCTAGAGGGGGCTGAGCGGGCTCAACCTCTGCTCAGCCCCAATTGTCCCTGCAGGCAGGTTACACGATCTCTCTGGGCCTCCAGACGCGCTTCCTCATCTGGAACACCATGATGATACTGACAGTGTTTGCCTCACCCGTTGTATCGAGGATTAAGTGAATTAAAACGTGTGGAAAGTACTTGAAACAGTGTGGTGTGCAGAGCAGATGCTACGCCTGTGATTATTAGTATTTTATCGCCTTTATATTTATCATTCTTTCATGCACCGAATTGAAACGTTTTGGCTGTCGGGAGACACTTGACTGCTGTGACCAGAACACGCAGATTCCGTCGGTTTGTCTGGGGCCTCTGTTATTAACACGTTTTAATGGGGGAGTTTCAAGTCAGCATCCAGCTGAGCGCCCCGCGATGGCAGTGGTGTTGGAGCACCGGCTTGGCTTGCTGAGGGCCCGGCCACCTCTGCCCCCAGGCCCGTAGGACGCCCGCCAGGACACGCCAGCACTCTTGGCAGTGGCGTTGACAAGGGCCCTGGCCATGTCCTGACTGCTGTCCCTCTGCAGGGGCTGGATGGTGGGTGAGGCCACATCTGCAGGCCCCTGGGCACCCGCCTCCAGCCCAGCCTGCTGTCCCCCAAGGCTGCTGAGCCGTGACCCAGCAGATGTGACGCCCTGGGAGGCAGTTTGCCATGGCTATCACTGTATCTCCACGATCTCGTGACAGAAATCCTGCCCTGGCATTAATTTACATTATAGCCAGCGCACCCCGACGTGTTTGTTTTTGTTTTTGTTTTGGGGTTTTTTTTGGTGGTACGCGGGCCTCTCACCATTGTGGCCTCTCCCGTTGCGGAGCACAGGCTCCGGACGCGCAGGCTCAGCGGCCATGGCTCACGGGCCCAGCCGCTCCGCGGCATGTGGGATCTTCCCGGACCGGGGCACGAACCCGCGTCCCCTGCATCGGCAGGCGGACTCTCCACCACTGCGCCACCAGGGAAGCCCCCGACGTGTGTTTTTAAAGGGTATAATTTTTATCAACTTCAATTAGAGCTATTTTTATTTTTGTCACCCTGAAGAATTTCCCTGCGGTTAAGCTGCCATTTTTCACTGTAATACCCCTGGCAAGGGCTGGGGAAAAAAATTAATAGTCTAGTGATCACTTAGCTAATGCACTGTCAGCGCTTGATAAACTGACTGCCTGGGGGAGACAACACAGTGCTTTCCACAGTAATTAGGTCACGTTTACCTGAAGCTGGCGAGACCCCCTTGGTGGACGCGTGGGGTCGAGCTGAGCCCCCCACAGAGCCCGGGGCAGGCCCCCTCACCCCCCTGTCCGCAGAATCTGCCTTTGATGTAATTGAAGCACATTAGGGTGGGCGTCTGCCCATCTTCCCGCTGTGGGGCATTTGGCAGGTTGCTAAACATCTCTGATCCCCATTTGAACAGGGAGCACTCCAGAAGGGTTACTGTTGATAAACCACCTGACCTCCCCAGTTCGGAGGCATCGAAGGAGGCTATGGGCAGAGGTGGGAGAGCATCATGTCTGGTAAACAGGGTGTCCATTCCCAAAGCGGGGGGAGGGGCAGGCCCTTAATGGGGAGCTGGCAGGTAAAGCCAGGCACAGACTCTGAAGACAGGAGGAAGGACAGGGCCGCGGTGGGATGTGAGCCTGGGGTGGGGGCAGAGGAAGCAGCTCAACCTGCAGGGAACTGGCTTCCCTCCACCGAAATCAGACAACAGGCTACCAAGCTTTGGAACGGCCATGCTGTGGACGACAACTCCGTAATAAAAAGGAACAACCCGGGGCTTCCCTGGAGGCGCAGTGGTTAAGAATCCCCCTGCCAATGCAGGGGACACGAGTTAGAGCTCTGGTCCGGGAAGATCCCGCATGCCGCGGAGCAGCTAAGCCTGTGCGCCACAACTACTGAGCCCGCGTGCCTAGAGCCCGTGCTCTGCAACAAGGCAAGCCACCGCAATGAGAAGCCCGCGCACCTCAACGAAGAGTAGCCCCCTCTCGCCGCAACTAGAGAAAGCCCGCACACAGCAATGAAGATGCAATGCAGCCAAAAATAAAAAAAGAAACTTATGAAAAAAAAAAAGGAACAAACCACCTAAATGCCCAACAACCTGGTGAATCTCCGGGGAATCGTGCTGAGTGGAAACAGCCAGTCCCATAGGGTTACCCACTGTGATTGATTTACACAACGAGCTTGAAATGGCGAAATATAGAAATGGGGAACGGATCAGTGGTTGCCAGGGCTTGTCGTCTGCGGCAGGAGGGAGCTAGGTGTGTTTATCAAGGGGTGTCACGGGATGCTTAGGATGGGACTGTTCTGTATCTCAGCTGTGGAGGTGGTTACAGGAGCCTGTGCTGGTGATAACACTGCAGAGAACAAAATACACGCACGTGCAAGTACAGGTCAAACTGGGGAAGTCTGCATAAGGTAGGCAGGTTGTCCTGTTAATTTCCTTCTGTGACCTTGTACTATAGTTTTGTAAGATGTTACCATTGGGGAAACTGAACAAAGCGTACTCAGGATCTCCCTGTATCATTTCTTACGACTGCATGTGAATCTAGAAGCATCTCATCGTAAAAAGCTAAAGTTCAAACAAAAATCAGATCACGTCTCTCCTTGGCTCAGAAACTCCCCACCCCCCCGGCCCCCAGTTCCCATCTTAACTCTGAATGAGAGCCAGAGTCCTTTAGGGGCCCATAAGGTCCTCCAAAAACATGGCTCCATTGCTTCCCCCAGTCTTCAGCCATGTGGGCCCCATTGCTGTTCCTCAGGAACACCAGGCATTCTCCTGCCTCAGGGCTTTTGCATGGGCTGTCCCCCATGCCTAAAACACTGTTCCCTAGGCTTCCACATGGCTCCTTCTATAACTTAGATGTCTCCTCTTTGTGCTGTGTTGGGGACACCATGCCAGCACCTGGGGTCACCAGGTGCTGTTCAGGGGAGTGACAGTCTTGATGGGGGCAGAAGTGTAACAGCTGACTCAGTGGTACTCAGATGAGGGCACTAATGGAGGTGGTCCAAGGGGGGCTCTGGCTCTGCCTGGGAAGGGGATCTGGGGAGAGAGTCCAGGGGAGGGGGGCAGACTCTTGGCTGAAAAGGAGGCAGGGAATTGGGGAGGGGCAGAGGGCATTTCGGGGTGAGGGGGGACTCATGGGCATGACAGTGGCTCGTGAGCAGACCCCTACGTTGCTTCCACCCCGAACCCTGAACCTGGGGCATCCTCACCATTTTATGGATAGGGAAGCCAAGGCCCAGAGAGGTCGAGTCACTTGCCTGAAGGCACACAGCTCATAGGTGGCAGAGCTGGGATTTGAACCAGGCAAGATGGTCTCTGCATCTGCCCTCAGCCCCTTACAGGACACCTACAGGGGAGACCAGAAGGTAATAAGCCCAGCGGTACAGGTGCACACGTGTCCTTCCACAGCCCTTCCTGCATCGGGTGGACCTAGGAAACCGGAGGGAGCCTCTGCAGCGGCCCCACCACCTCCACGTCTCCCAGCCTCGCCTCTGCTCTGAGTCAAGGCTCAGCTCCCCTCCTCCCGCAGACCCCTCTCCCCCAGGTGTGTTCAGGAGTCGCAGCAAATGGTGCTGCATCTCCACCCCGACCGCCACCCCTCCAGCCACACGGACCCTGCTGCTTGTAGAACAGGGATCAGCAAACTTGGCCCACAGCCAGTTCCATACAGCCCATGGACTAAAAATGGATTTTACATTTTTAAATGATTGCCAAAAAAAAAAAAAAATCAAAGGGAGAATAATGTTTCGTGACGTGAAAATTATGAGATTCAAATTTCAGTGTCCCTAAGTAAAGTTTTATTGGAGCAGCCACCGTGTTCCTGTTCATGTTGTTTAAGTGTGCTTTAGAGCTACAGGCCTAAGTTGCATAGTTCCAACAGAAAATGTACAGCCCATAAGCCTAAAATCTGATCTGGCCTTTTCAGAAAAGGTTTCCAAACTTGCTCCCCGACTCAGGGCCACTGTGTTTGCTGTTCCCTCTTCCTGGAACACTCTTCCCGCAGATATGTATCTCCATGGCTAACTCTCGTGTTTCCTTCAAGTCTTTGCACAGATGTCCCCTTCTCAGTGGGGCCAGCCTATGGAAAATTCTAACTGTGCCCATCTCCCCTCCTCCCTGTCCCCTTCTCCTGTTTGTCTTTCTGGCATCTCCTACCAACTGTCATGTAAACGTGTATTTACTGACTGTCTGTCTTCCCCGACCCGAATGTCACCTCCTTAATGGCAGACATTTTTAACTTTTTTGTTTGCTCCTGTATCCCAGGCACAGTGCCTAGCAATAGTAGGTGCTTAATAAATGTTTATTAGATAGATGGATGTTTGACTGGATGATCGGATAGCTGGATGAAAGGATTGATGGACGAATACCCAGATAGATGGATGGATGGATGTATGGATGGATGGATGGATAGTTGGACAGATAGGTGGATGGATAGGTAGGTGGGTGGATAGACAGATGATTGGATAGATGGATAGATGGACAGCCAGATAGACAGGTGGTTGGATGGTGGATGGATGCTTGGTTGGTCGGGTAGATAGGTGGATGGATGTGAGGCATGACAGACTGTGAAAAGCTGGGCTGGCCCAAATCACATGGCTCTTAGATGCCACATGGAGGAGCCTTTGGTAAAGGACTTTATGCAGGTGGGTGAGTGTAGTGCTTTGGAAAGTTGGCTCAGGCCAAGGCATGGTTGGTGGGGGGGTGAAGTGGGTAGGACTGTGTGCCCAGGAATCAGTGGGAGGCTCTCTCCCTGGGAGGAGGGGAAGGTGAGTGGGCCCAGCAAGAGTAGGAGGGGGCACCCCAGGAGAGCCGGGGTGTCGGGCCCTCATTGGTCTGAGATCAGTCTAGCTCCTGCTGCCGGCCTCCAGTGACTGGCATTCGGGACTAACGCCCAGGACTCCGGGAGCCCCCGCATCCCTGAGGGCCCTCACCCCTGACCCTGGGGCTGAGCTGGATTCCGCCAGCATCACCCACGTGCTCTGTTGCCTGGCAGTCATAGGGAGGCCTGCTTGCCTCTGGAAACAGTGAATTCCTCCATGCAGCCCCCTGCTCTGTCCCAGGACTTATGAGGGGGTCAGCTGGCTCAGAGGCCTCACTTGAGGGAGGGGGCCAGGCCCATGCCTTCTGGAATGTTCCTTTCAGCCACAAGAGCAGCAGAAGTTGGGCATGCCTGCCTCTGGCCAGCTCCAGTCTCCGGGTGGCCTCACCCTTCCCAGCTGCACCTGTCCCACCTGGTGTGTCTCCCAAGGCTGTGAGTGCTGTTAGCAGCAGACTCCGGCTTTCTAATAAGCTCCCAGAGACATCACGCCCCACCTGCCCCATCCGAACACATGGCAGTGAGTTACCCTTTCTGTGTCTCAGTTTCCCCATCTATGTAATGGGGCCCAACAGTTCCTCCCCACCAGGGCCAAGGCTTCATGGGCTGACACGGCAAAGGCTGGCACGGGGCCTGGTGCTCAGTAGGTGCTGTCAACGTTTAGCTGCGACCAGTGAAAAGCACTTTTGTCCCAAGCCTCCTGCTTTAGGGTCATGGCCCGTGACCCTTCTGCTGCAGCCTTTCAGGGACAGGCAGTAGCTCCTGGCTTGGAGAGAGTGCCTAGTTTCAGCCGAACCCAGAGATTTTTCAGCTCCAGCAGCCCCCAGGCCTTGAACCAGGGGCTTTCTGGTTCTCTTGTTTTTTGTTTTTTGTTTTGCGGTACGCGGGCCTCTCACTGTTGCGGCCCCTCCCGTTGCGGAACACAGGCTCCGGACGCGCAGGCTCAGCGGCCATGGCTCACGGGCCCAGCCGCCCCGCGGCATGTGGGATCCTCCTGGACCGGGGCACGAAATCTTGTCCCCCGCATCGGCAGGCGGACTCTCAACCACTGCGCCACCAGGGAAGCCCTCTGGTTCTCTTTATGGCAGGAGGGACTGGGCTCCCCCTCTTTGTTCTGCTCTTTCTTGCTTTAACAAATGCGTTCATGGACTTCCTGTGCGTCAGGCCTGGGCTGGGCTGCACGAATGCTATCTCCCCGTGACTGCCCTGTGCCGTGGGTGTGGCTGTCAGCACCCCCTTTTTCAGACGAGGAAGCTGAGGCCCAGAGGCATTAAAAGCGTGCCCAAGGTCGCCAGCTTGGAACCCAAACGGTCACTCCCATTGGCCACCTAGCTGCCTCTGGCCCCTTTTTCTCCACTGAGCTTGGCTGCCATCCTCCTGAGAAACACCAGTGTCTTCCTCTTTTCGAGACACCCGGGGAGGGGGGGCGGTGTCCTGTGCCTGCTGGAAGGGGAAGCAGGCTGGGTGAGCTCTGTCCACTTCCGGTCCTCTTGGCCTCAGTTTCCCCATCTATAAAATGGGCTGATCACTCTCCCTGCCTGGCAGGACCACCGCAAAGCTCCAGGAGGTGACCCTGCACACACACCTTGCAGGTCATTTGGGGGGAGAGTTATGACTGTTTCTGTCCCCTCGGGTGGCTGCAGGGAGTGCTCACCTGGTCGGATGTGAAGCCAGGGATAAAACCTTTTTGTTTTTTCCGAGTCCCGGACCTTGTGTCCGCTTGGGCTTCTCTTGTCTTTGAGGCTGGATGCACGTGGGGCCTCCCCGCCCCCTCCCTCCAGCCCCTGAGAGGTGGGAGCAGCCGGGGGGACTCGGCTGGGAAAAGAGTCAGATCGAGACCCCCGGCTGTGGCTGCTCTGCCCGAGCCGTCGACCTCCTTCCCACGCACGCTGCAGCCGGAGCGCCCCTAATTGCTGTCACAGATGTATCAGCCACCAGCCTCTCCCTCGCGATCTGCTGGGTCGCGTGAGCTTAATTAGCCCCTGATTACTCATTTACTGGGTGCTGTGTGTATTCCATATCTAATAACTTTCCAATTACGCCCGGTCTGCACCGCACATTTAATAACCCGTTAGTTGTCTGCTTATCGGGGACTCTGCGTTCTGCAGCTCCATCTCCCCCTGACCCGGAGCCTTATCATTCCCTTTATTGCGGTATTTGGAGTTCTCTGCTCACCATTATGGAGCTATTACAGGGAATTAAGGGGCGTAAAATACTGTTTTGCGGCCTCTGATGTACCAGCTTGCAGCACAGAACAAGGAATCTCACCAGAGAGGGCCGAGTGCATCTTTGTGGGTGGGCTCTCGTGGGGACCAGGAAACGGGAAGGAGGGGCCCTGTGGCAAGGCTGGCCCGTGCCCCCTTATGTTGCTCCTGGACAGACGGCCCCGGGCCTGTGACCCACGTGTTGCCGGCAGCTGGCAGAGGTCTCCCACCAACCCGGCTGTGCCCACGCACCCTCCAACCAAGGCAGGCCCCCCGCCATCACTGTTTGGGAGGGAGGTGGCTTTTCTCCCCAAACTTGGCTTCCTGCCTGTGTCTGATTTTTCCTCGGGGCCAAGGGCAGGTGATGATGCCACGTCCTTTTGCGCCATCGGGATGCTGGCGTTTCCTCTCCCTACTCCTGCAGCTCTGTTGTGTCTCATGTTCCCAGCCTTGGTCTTCACGTAAATCAGCCGCAGACCATCAGCAAACCCACCGTTCCTCAGCCGCAGGATAAACCTGTGTGCCGGAGACCACAGTCCTGGTTGCTGTGTGTCTGCTGAGGCAGCGAACACAGGAATCAGGCCCTGATAGTACGCAGGGAGCACCTACTGGGTGCCGACGCTGTGGGGGCTCTGACTGTGACCGGCTGGGTGACCTTGGGCAGCTGACTTGACTTCTGTGTGCCTCAGTTTCCTCCTACAATGTGGAAGTTAAGGTAGGGTTGTTGGGAGGATGAAACAGGCTACAGAAAGCAGGTGCTTGGTGGATACCTAGCACATAGCAAGTGCTCAGTAAATCTAGGGTAGGCATTACGGGCCCATTTCCCAGAGGCATAAACTGAGGTCCAAGCAGTTGTGACTTGCCTGTTACTCCTAGTTATGCCCACAGACAAGTGGCACTCAGATTCAGTCCCACATCTGCTTTATTCACGATCAGCAAGGCCAGCTTCCTGGAGTATATCTTGAGCCGATTTGGAAGAAAGAGACGATTCAGGGTGATCAGGAAAAATGGGGGAGCCCATGCCCCAGATCCTGCCCCCATGAGTTTAGGGGCTCTGGGACTGCCTCAGGCTCTGCGTCAGCAGCGGGCAAGGGGGCCTAGAAGGTGTCCCTGCCAGCTGGGGCCGAAACTGCCCAGAGGCCAGGTGGGCCCGCCTGCGAAGGCCAAGGCTGTGAAGCCTTCCCCAGCACACACCCCTCCAGGCTCTGTGGGGTCCCCTGGCCACTGCACCCCTTTGGCTCTTGTTCCTGATGCTTATGCAGTCAGGTCGTGAGATGAGCTGCCATTTCTTGAGCACCTACTATGTACCAAGTGCTTTAGCAGAAAGAACTCATCCCCTGCACCCTTCCTCTTGGAGGTAGACACTTGCTGTGTTATTAATCCATTTTGAAGAAGGGGAAACTGAGGCCCAGAGAGGTGAAGTCACTTTGCTAAGATCTCCCAGCTGGGGAGAGTGGCCAGGACCCAGTGCCTGGCCCTGTCCCACTACAGGGAGCCGGAGAGGTAGAGTCTGGCTGGGTGCCCAGGAGGCAGAGGGAAGCAGGCTCCGGGAACAGCCAGCCCCTGTTGGAGAGGCTGCCGGAGAGAGAAATCCTAGTGTCTCGTGCAGTGGCGTCTGGGCTGCTGTGTGCCCTCAAACTGCAACTTCCCTTGTGTTTTAAAATACGTCATTTACAGGCTACCACATGGGTGAGCCTGGGAAACATTATGCTGAGTGAAAGAAGCCAGACACAGAGGGCTACATGGTGTAGGGGTCCATCTATATGAAATGTCCAGAAGAGACAAATCCATCGAGACAGAAAGGAGATGAGGGGTTGCCAGGGGCCGGGGGAGGATGAGGAGTGACTGCTAATGGGTACCGGGTAATGAGAATGTTCTAGACGGATTCTGCTGATGGTTACACAACTCGATGACTATTCTCTAAGCCACTGACTTGTACACTTTAAATGGGCGAATTGTATAGTATATGAATTATATCTCAATAAAACAACTCTACAGAACAATAAGGCCGGAGTTCTCAAACTTGGGGAGCTCACGGACTAATACAATTAATACAATAAACTGGGTACTGACAACAGTGCTGCATGGTTTTCCCCTGTGAAGCGGGGATGCTGTGTCTGCTCTCTGCCCCTATCCATCCCCATCCCTACGTGCGAATTTACCTGGAGTCAGTGTTCTCCAGAAATCACTCAGTTCCCCGGAGGAGGTGTAACAAGGTGAGATCTCATTAGGATATGCAAGGGTGGGCTGCAAATCCCTTTTATGGTAAAGAACCCTGGAAATTTTCCTCCTTTTTGCCTTTCTCCGTTAACTAACGCTTTAAACATAGTAGTGGCCCTGGTCCAGGGAAATAAAGGGGACAATAAAGTTTATCCTGCTTGCTCTGCGGGGGCCCCATGGGCTCTCTGGGATGCTGTCAATTCCCAGGGTCCCCGGGGCGGGGAGCAATATATGTCCCAGACCCGGTCCTAATAGCACTTTAAATTAAGACAGGCCGTGAGCTTGGAACTCTTGGCTCTGGTAGAGAGAAGGCACAAGGAATGTGTTGGTTCAAGGGTCTGCTTTTTATTAGTCAGGCATTGTTGTAAATTTGTCCTGGAAGGGTGAGGAAAGGCTGCTCTCTGCTTCCATGTGATGGTCTGGCTGAGAACCTTTGCCTCCACCTACGATGATGCTAGCATGAGATAATGCATATTCCCCACCCACATATGTCTGGCAGCCTCGCCCATCCATTAACAGTGACTGAGCCCTCTCAGGAGTCCACTGGCAGCTGCCGACAAACACCGGAGAAGGGGGTAAAATCCTTTTACTTCCAACAAGAGTCAACATGGTGGGAACAGCTGGACCAGAGGAGGGAGGGTGTCTGGCACACGATGGTGCCAGGGAACATGTGTTTCTGGGCCAGGCCCTGTCCTAGAGCTTTGGGGTTTTATTAGTTATCGACTGCTGTGTAACAAAGGACTACACATAAACAGCTCACAGCAAGACACCTATTACCACACGCTCAGCCGGGGCCCCTGCTGCAGGTCAAGGCATCGGTGGGGCTTCGCTCTCACCTGGGAGATCGACTGGGGAAGGACCCACCTGCAAGTTCATTGTTGGCAGAATTCATTTGTCTGTGAACTGAGGGCTGTTAGGAACATTTAGATGCAAGTTTCCGTGTGGACGTCTGTTTTTGGTTCTCTGGGGATCTACCTAGGAGTGGAATTGTTGGGTCCTATGATGACACTGTTTGCACCTTGATGAACTGCCAGGCCGTCTCCAAAGCAGCTGCACCAGTGTACAGTCCCACCAGCAGTGTATGAGGGTTTGCATCGTGTTTCAACGCTTAATAATCATGAGAGTGCAGCTTTTAAAAATGGATTCCCAGCTTCCTCTTGAAAGATCAGAACTGGCGTGATGGGGCTGGCTTCCTTCCATGTGGCCCCCATTGGTGCTGGGTGGGACTGGTGCAGTCCCCATACAGTCTCATCTACCAGTACCTTGTTTCTGGTTTACCCCCCTGGTCCCCGTAGAGATGTGTGTTTGAATCTCTTGTCCTTCCCGTCCCCCCTTCCTTTTAAAGCCTGCTCCCTTTGAAGGCCTAGTTCACATTCCACCTGCTCCAGGAAGCCTGCCTGGATTTTTCCAGCCCTTGGGGAGTTCTCCTATTATCAAACTCCCATAGACCTTGTCATCTGCACCCCCTCCCACCCAGTAATACTCTCTTTTGCCATCTGCTCTTTTTTACTTCAAAGCCATGTTCCCTGGATGCTTTGTAACAGAGAGTCTTCTCCCAGCTGCTTGAGTTCACATTCCGGACACCTCCACTTACTGTGGGGACTCAGGCCACTTTGTCTCTTCGTGTTTCCATGTTTTTGTTCGAGACAGGACTGTTGGGAGGATTAACCATAGCACATAGTAGGTGCTCAGTAAACGGCATCCTCATGCCCACAAGCTCTTCATCCCAGGCAGCCATCCCCACCCCCATGAGGCATCCCCCCGGCCACTTTCCCCAGCAGAACCCTGGTCCCCCAGCTCCAGGAGGACAAGCAGTAGGTGGGCCTCACCCCACTCTGCTTTCCACCAGCGCATGGGCAGGGTCAAGGCCAGGGCACAATGCCACCCTCCTTCACTCCCTGCCAGCCTGCCCCAAGGGGGTTGCAAGAATGCTGCCTGCTTTGATGAGGTGCCATCCCATAGACGGTCCCTGGGGTTGGCTGGACTAACAGGGGGACACAGCAGCCCTCCATCTGGCAGAGTTTCCTGAAGTGATGTTGGCAAGGTTGCCAGAGCAGCTAAAAGCCTGCGGGGCGGGGTATGTACAGGGGCTCCAGGCTCCCCGCCATGCTGAGGGGCCCCCGGCCCTAAGCGAGCCAGCGAGTGAATGAAGTGTGCTGGGCCCAGGCGCCGCCCTCTCCTGGCTCCAGCCTAAGCCGCCAGCACCCCTGTGGGATTTGCGGGGGCTGCAGTCTGGGCAGTGTCACCATATGGATCCCATAAATTAAAGCGTTCCCGGAAACAAACGGTAAATTTACCCGTCTCTCGCATGTGGAGCTGCTGGAGCCTGGATGGAGCGCCATCCGTCTCTCTCCGGTACTTTGGTTTTATAGCCCTAATCCCTGGAAAAACAGGGTCAACGTGAAGTTGCTTTTCGACAGCCGCGCCGCCCTGAAGCTCGTAATCGGGGCGTGGGACGTCGCCAGTCCCCGGGACCGGCCCCCAGGGAACTGCTGTTGTGCAGACCCTGGAACCCTGGCAGGGGCTTCGCCATGACCTGGAGCCCAGGATGCTCAGCTGGGTTGACCCTGCCTTGGCAGCTCTGTGACCTCAGGCTCCCACTACCCCTCTCTGAGCCTCAGTTTCCCCAACTGTGGAAAGGGGGTGGGGTGACTGGGATAGTCACATTCATAGAGACAGAAGGTAGGGCGGTGGGTGCCAGGGGCTGGGGGAGGGAGTATGGAGCGTTAATGTTTAATGGGTGTGGAATTTCCGTTTGGGTTGATGAGAAAGTTCTCAAAATGGGTCCAGGGGATGGTTGCACATTGTGTTTGGACTTCACGCCACTGAGCTGTACACTTAAAAATGGTCAAGATGGTAACGTATATTTTACTACAATTTTTTTTTGAATACAGAAAAAGCGGGGGAGATGACTGCCCTGTGGGGTGAACTGAAGATTAACTAGGTTAATGGTTATAGTTGCAACTAACTCGTAGGTAGTTATTACAAACTTCCGTGCAGAGAATAGGGGCTTGGGTAGCGATGGGACCTGGGAGTGGATGCTCAGTGCCCGGTGATGAGCCTGGTGTCCACCAGGCTGCTGGGCAGGTTTGCTGGGCGAGGCAGTCACTGGTACTGACTCACACTGGCAATCTGGGGACCAGCTCTGCTGCTGCCCTGAGACAGCCACGCTGAGTCCCTGATGACAAAGCCAGGCCATCATGGAGGAGGGGTGGTACCCAGCGGCCCAGGAGGCCCACCCCTTGGGCACCTCCTGGCAGGTGTGACTAAGACTCATCATGTCCCTCCCTCCCCCGTCCTTCCAGGTCACCTCTGCATCTCTCGAGGCATCGACGGCCGTCCACCCTCCCTCCCGGGAGCCCGAGCCTCGGCCAGGCGCCCCAGCGGAGAGCCTGCCCAGGGGCCCCAGGACCGCCCAGGAGCAGGGGCCAGCCCGGTGTCAGCAGAGCAGCCTGGACGGGGCCGGACCGGACCTCACGGGCACAGGTAGGTGCCAGCTTTTTACTGTCTCTGAGTACTGGAGCGGATCAGGCTGCTCCCGGCAGCGAGGAAGCACCCAAAGAAAGTTCCGGCGCAGACTCCCACCCCACGGTCGCCCCATTCTAGGGGAAAGCCAGGAGGCTGGGTCTCCCTGACTTGAGTTTGATTTTCTTCCCCTGCTTCTGAACACTCTCTCATGGTTGGTTCACAAATGGCCTTTGTGGGGTTGTCGTTATTGTTGTTGTTTCATCTCTACGTTCCATTGTGTTCACTCGTTCATTTAAAAAATAATGTCATGGATCCCCATGAACCACCACCCAACCCAGCCCTAGGACGCTGCATCTACCTGGATGCCCCGGCAACCCCAGAGGGACCCGCCGGGTCCCATTTGCTTTTTCCGTCGCACCTGTGCTTGCCTGACTCGCCGGTGTCCTGGGGGTGTGAGCTTTGTCTCCTGGGCCTGGCTCAGCGCTGCAAGGTCCTTCTGTTTTCACAGCTGCCGCAGTGCTTGGTTTCACCGTCGTGTGCCACGGGATGGGGGGCCCGCCCTGTGCGTATGCCCACGCTCCCTCCCGCCTTGTGGATGAGCCACACGTGTCCCGGCGCGCTCCGTGTGTAACCTCATTTAGGCCAGAGGGAACAAGGGTGTTCAGCCGGGGAAGATGCTGACTAGTGTTCTCCTGCGTGGGCGTTCACTCCCACCCCCTTCAGCCTTGGAGACCCCGTCTGCGCATCTCGGCCCCGTTGGACACGTCACTTTCCCCATTGGCGGAGAGGCAGCTCCCTCGTGGGTTGTTGGGCCTGAGTGTGGAGTCCCGAGGCATTTATCGTGGGGCACATGGGCCCTGGGCTGGGAACAGCGAGTGGACACCTGCGTTCTTACCTAGGGAGCGTCGTGGAACAGCCCCTTAGGCCAAGAGCCCTCAGAGTGAGTCCCTGTGTGTGTCCTGCCCCTAAGAGGACTGAGTCTCAAGACCGCCCCCCAGCCCAGGCCTCCCTGTTGCTGGGCCACTGCGGGGGCAGCTGGTGGAAAACACTGCTTGTTATTGAGAGGGCTGGAGCGGGCAGGTTGGGGGAGCCGGCGCATGGTCATCTGGGCATCCATCTCCAGGACAACCCCAGTACCCACCTTCCTCTCTGCGATGTGGACCCGCCGAGGGAAGGGGCTGCCTGACCAGGGGCTGATGGGCCACCCAGCCCTCTGAGGGGCTTCCAGACCCTGGCTGGTGGGGATGGAGTGTCAGGCAGCAAAGGGGACATGCGGGTGGTGGGCAGGGAGGGCCCCAGCATTCTCTGAGCCTGGGACAAGTGTCTTCTTGCAGTGTGCCTCAGTTTCCTCATCTGAGGAATGGGAAGGAAGGCCAATGGAAGTGCCTGGCTCGCGGGCAGGTGTGAGAATTAAAGTAACCAGGACAGGAGCGCACTCAGTGCAGGTCCTGGCCCCCCACCGCCATGAGTGCCTCAGCTCTGGATAATAACCTGCAAAACTGTGACCCTCGGGGACCCTCCCCTCCCCCGGGTGGCACGCACGAGCCCCTGCCCCCTGCCCTGGGGCCGCCCCAGGACAGGGCAGGGGCACAAGACCCACGTCTGCCAGCTGCTCTCTGTCAGGCTGTGGCCCTGCCTGGGGGGGAATTGGGGGTCCAGCTCACAGCTGGAGACCCACCAGGAGCACCATCCCACAGTCAGCCCCTCCCAGGGAGGCCGCTGCTGCTGCTACTTGGAAACGTGACAGTGACTAATGTTTTATTACACACCTGCCGCCTCTCATCGGGCAGGCACGCAGCCCCCGGGTCCAGCTGTGCACTGCCAGCTGGACAGCGGGGCGGGCGCAGGGCGCGAGCACTTATAGACACATGGACACACAGGCGCAGGGACACGCGGGGACAAGCGCAGACCTGGCAGCCGCACCAGACACGAGGGTACATGTGCAGAGACACACACGCAGGCACTAGATGCTCTTACACGTGCACATAAGGACATACCGCAGACACGCACCTGGGAACGCATATCCGTATGCACACGTGTCCCCCCCCACACACACAGCCCTGTCACTCCCTCTCTCCAGATCTCTGAGCCCCTCCCCGTCTCCCCGCTGTCTCTCCCGCTCCCTGCATGGTGGCATCCACCCCAGTGCTGCCTTTCCTAGAGGACAGGGTGGCCGTGGGCAGGTCGGGGGCTGCATCTGTTGCCTTGGGGGTGGGGGGGGCAGCTTCCCATTGCTATCTGTTTCTGAGCCCCAGTTCCCCGCAGACACCTTCGCCAGGGGAAGGAAGCTGTCACACCGCCGGGCTGGGGAGCTGGGCCACGTGCCCCCAGGGATACCCACGGCCAACCCGCCTCGGTTTCTGCCAGAGGAGGAGGCTGTGTGGTCCTCAGGCGCCGCGCTGGGAGGGCCCACCTGGGGAGTGGTCACTTGCTGGCTGCAGGGGGAAGAGCTCCAGGGCTGCAGGGGAAGCGGGGACCCCCACGGCTGGCATCCCTCTGGCGGGCCAGGCACGGACCTTGGACTGACCAAGCTGGTGGGGGAAGGGTACCATCCAAACCTCCCCATGAGGCAGCCTTCCCTCGTAGGCGGCAAGGCCCCAGGCCCAGCTCTTTCCAATATTCTTAAGCCTTTAGTCAAAGGGAGGTCCATTTCTCACGTGCCACTCGCAGGCGGTATAAAATCCAGCAAGAGGACACTTGCAATTCATCACCAGCTGATGAGGACAGGCGTTCCTGAACAATGATCTCTGTGCCGTCGCAGGCTCCTTGGGAGAGAAGCAACACCATCTGGTGATAAGTGAGGGTGTGGCTGGTGTCCTAGACCCGAGTCCAAGTTTCCAAGTCTCAGAGCTGCCACTTCCCGGCCATGGAGCCTCTGCAGGGTTCAGAATCTTCTGAAAGCTTAGCTGCTCCAGCTGCTGAGTAAGCGTGAAATTGTAACAATGAAATCTTCTTTGGAGCATAGTATCGGTGACATGGGAGGAATGCCAAGGGGGCACCCAGGCTGCAGGGCAAGGCTGTGCAGGCTGCACACTGCACAGTTCCAGGGGGCACCGTTCCTCTTGTCGCCTCCGTGCACGTGCTCCCTGCCTGGCCTTCGGGGCTGCCATGTTGCACTGCTGAGCAGTGGCCCTATAGTTCTGCCGCATGGGCCCTGGGTGTCCTTTCTGAGCTGTGGAACAGCTTCTGAAATGGTCAATAATACAGAGCTAGTGGGAGCCACAGACCCCACTGATGGGTTTGGGATGGGGTCACAGAAAGCCAGGCAGAGACTGACTCTCCCACCATGGCTGTGTTCCTGAGCACCTCCCTTTCTCCCCTCCCATGTTGGAGTGCTGGGCTGGGCCTGCCCTGTTGGGGGTGGCCTGTGGGTTCCTTCTGTCCTAATAGCTGCTGACCTGCTCCCACGCAGAAAGCCTCCATTCTCATTTGTACTTATTCCAGGTTTTGGGGGACCACTGGTCCAGCGGGGAGGGGAGAGGAGGAGTGGGGCTGGCAGGGTGGGGGTAGGAGCCAATACGGGAGACATCGTGCACCTTCCATCTGCCTTCTGGGCTGGCCCAGAAGATCCCTCCCTTCACCTGCTCCTGTCACGACCACGGCAGTGGCTGCCTTGGAAGAGTTCGGGGTTAGTTCCTGCTGCTGCTGTAACAGGTCATCACCAAGTCGGTGGTTTAAAGCAATACATATTTAGTATCTTACACTTCCGGAGGCCGGAAGTCCAATATGGGTCTCACTAAGCTAAAATCAAGATGTGGGCAGGGCTGCGTTCTCCTGGAGACTGTGGGGCAGAATCAAGTTTTCCGGCTTCTGGAGGCGCCCACATGCCTTGGCTTGTGGCTCCCTCCTCCACCTGCAAAGCCAGGAACCTTGCACATCTCTGCCCTGCTTCTGTGGTCACAGCTCCTCTGGCTCTGTCCTGCCCCCTTCCTCCACATACAAGGACCTGTGATTACAGGGGCCCACTGGACAATCCAAGGTACCCTGTCATCTCAAGGTCAGCTGACTGGCAAACTTCATTCCCCTTTGCCGTGTGAGGGAGCATACTCACAGGTTCCAGGGATTAGGACATGGATGTCTTTAAGGGCCACTATCCTGCTGACCATTTTAAAGTCCCTTATAACATCAGTTTAGGAGTCAGGGCAACCGTGGACGGGAGTTGTACAGGTAACCCCGAGCCCATTGTGAGTGACGCAGGGTCCCAGGTTCCCTTTAGCTCGTGGCTTCCGGAGTTTCCTGATTCCATCACCAGCAGACACGGAGAAGAGAACAGGAGAAAGCCACTGGACATTCACCTTTGGCCTTGCGGTGACCCGTGTCCTCCCACTGGCCCCAAAGATGGAAGGGAGCTGGGCAGTGACAGCTGTCCACTGCAGCAGGGCCCGGGCGTGGTGGAGAGTCAGCTGGCCATCTTTGCCCCGGCTGCCCATCCCCCTGGGCGGTTCATCCACGGCTCCATGAGCTCCAAGAATGTGGGTCTGAGTCGGCCCTGCTGCACCTGGATACACTCCCGTGGTCCCTGTGTGCTTTGGGGGAAGGGTTGGGCATCCTCATCCCCTGGCAGGTGTGGGAACGTGAGGCCCAGTCCCCTAGCTCCCTGAAAAAGACTAGCTTCCCCTCCAGGGCTGCCCTGGACCAGGCTGGGGCTTTACCTGGAGTGGCCTTTGCTTGCTTTCTCTGCTTCCTTATCATGTCCCATCCCTGCTCCCTGGGCTCTGTGCCTTATAAATCACTCTCACACACATCCTTGTCTGCTTCTGACAAACCACCTGGGATGGCACATTTCCCAGGGCCGTCCGCTCAGCCTTGTCTGCAAGCAACACGGCACATGCGTGCACCGGCCCCCAGTGTAACCGGCCTCCCCAGCCCCATGGATATGGGGGAATTTACTGCAGGTGCTGTGGCTCAACCAGCTCTCCCAGGGAGGGCACCCCAGGAGTCAAGCCAAGAGCACGGAGAACCAGGCAGCTTCCCGGGAGCTGAGCCCCTCAGGCCCAGGCTGAGTTCTTGGAGCCTGGGGGCCGCGCCTGGAAGCTGTAGCCTGAGAGCCGTGAGGACATAGCAGTGAGAGTTGCCTGGACCTTGAATGATCATAGGTGCCAACGTCCGTCCTGGGGCTGCTGGGGTTTTTCCTCCTCTTTTCCTTTCTGGCCATGTGTGTAAATCAGATCAGTGTCTGCTGGGCGTGGACGTCTTCGAAGCTTCCAGACTGGCACCCCCGAAATTCAAATGCTACCACTGCTCCTTCTGAGCTTCTGGTTTTAGGCAGACAACCTCTCTGTGCCTTGGTTTCCCCCTCGATTGCTGTGAGATCCAAGAGTCGATCCACATCCATCGCTGAGCACCGTGCCTGGCACTCAGGAACACGGGAGCTGGCCCTGGCCCTGCGAGGAGAGCGAGCTGGTGACCACCAGGGCCCTGGCCCTGCGCGGCTTTTGTCTCTCCTTTGTTGGGAGAATGGGCTCCCGGCCAGCGGGGCTGGACCTCCGTGGCCAGGAAGGCAGGGCCTCCACTTGGGGACTGGCTCAGGCCCCGAGACGTCCTTGGCAGGTCTCACCTGGAGCGCTGCTGGTGCTGAGTGCTTTGGCGGGTGGCGCTGGGTGGACTCTTGGGCCCCGAGGCCAAGCGGCAGCTGCTCAGAGAACACAGGGGCTGCCGGGCTTGGCTGCAGCTCATCCTGGCTTTGTGGAAAGGGGCTTTGTGCAGTGGAAGCGTCTCCGTGCTCCCGTCACCCCCTCTCTCTTCCCTTGTACATCTCCAGCCAAGCTGGGATCCAAAGTCTGTTTTTTCTCCAACTAGCGACTGTTTATCTTCTCGGGAACTTCTTGTAATGCCAGGAGCACGGAGCTTGCAAGTCTGGGCAGGAGGTGGAGAAGCCCAGGCAGCCCCGGAGGCTCCAGGCTTGTAAGTCGATCTCTCCCCAGGAGCCTCTGAATATTTAGCAAGACTCACCGTGCTGGGCCTGAAGCCCCTTCCCTCCTCTCTCCTCCAATTGCCAGGGTCTGGTCCCTTGGCTGGTGTGCAGCTCTGTGTGTCTGTCTGACTGATTCAGGTGTCCATGACATGAAAAAGAAAAGAGAACTTGGGCAATTTAAGAAAATGATAAACTGAGTGTTGACTTCAACGAAGTTCAAAAGGGCTGGAGATGTCCAAGGGAAGAGAGAGGGGGTGACGGGCGCACGGAGACACTTCCGCTGCACGAAGATAAAAGCAGCTCTTTAGAACTGGCAAAACTGCTGTCAGGGGGGTCTGTTTGCCCCGAACTCTTAATTTCTTTCCATTAAGTTTGTGATTAAGGCTTCAGGTAAGGGGATTCCCTGGCGGTCTGGCGGTCAGGACTCGGCACTTCCACTGCACGGGGCACGGGTTTGATCCCTGGTCGGGGAACTAGGATCCCGCGTGCCAAAAAAATAAATACAATACAATACAGTAAAAATTTCAGGTAGAAAAAAAGAGATCAGCTGAGCCATAGAAATGACTGTTCCAGGGCTCAGGCTGGGGTGTCCTGGGGGCAGTGTTCAGGGCCCCAGGGAGTAAAGCCAGCACAGACCACCCCTCCAAGGGCTACTGCACTTGGGGCCCACCTGTCTGCTGTCTCTGCCGTGGCCTCCACCCACCCACCACCCTGCTTTCCCCTTGACCGGGTTTAAGCTGGTGGATAAGCTGGCACTCGGGGAACCTTGGCTGTCCTTGTTTAGCGCCATAGGGGTTTAACTGGCTAGAAGAGCATCATTTGTAAGATTCTCCCTGTGTCCACACCCACTCTCACCTGTAACCTTCTATTTAGAGCAGAAACCACTTGACATTGGGCATCTCCCAGAAGACCTTTGCTTGCGTCTCCACCATGGTTGCCTGTTGACACATCTGTCTCCACCAGTACACGGCCGTTCACGTGGGGGCATTTGTTCACAGATCTTTGTTGAGCACCTACTATGTGCCAAAGACTGTGCTAGGCAGCATGTGTGATGCCAGGTGGTGACAGGTGCCATGAAGCAAAATAGGGTCGGAGAACACAGAGATGAGAGTTGTGACTGTAGGCAGGCTGGTCCCAGAGGCCTTGCTGAGGAGGTGGCATTAGGCAGAGTTCTAGGCCAGGGGAAGCGCAAGTGCAAAGGCTCCGAGGCAGCCCACCTGCCCTCTCCACGAAGGCAGGGACCATAGTTTACTATCCTCTTTATCTTTCCAGCACCTGGCCCAGTGCACATAATAGGCGCTCAGTCGAAGTTTGTTGAGTGAATCTGTTGAGTTTTAAGTCAGCTGGTGCTGGGGGGACCGGATGAGGGGAAGGTAGAGAAGAAATGAGTCTCTTGTAAGCACTGGGGGCGTGCATTTACCCGAGCTTCCTGGGCCGAGGGCTGATGTCCCAAGCGGGTCCTTACTCCATTCTGGAACTCTTCTTCCCTCTCCAGGGCTTTGCTCTAAAATATAAAATTCCAGCAACCACAGGCTGCTTGCTTTTCCCCGAGGTTTCCCAGTGTGATCATGTTGGGGTCAAGGACACTTCAAGGTCACCTGTGAGTGATTGGTCCTTTCTCCCCCTCGGACTTGGCTGACGCTGGGGAGGGGCTGCGAGCTCCCTGGATCAAACACAGAGAAGAGCATTTACTGAGCAACTGTTGTATGTCAGATGCTGTGGGTCCGGGAACAGTTGTCTTCCTAGCTGTATTCGTCTCCTGTTGCTGCTGTAACAGACCCCCACCAACGTGGCAGTTTAAAGCAACACAAGTTTATTACCTTACAGTCTGGAGATTAGAGATCTGACACAGGTCTCACTGGGCTAGAATCAGGGTGTCGCAGGGCTGGTTCCTTCTGGAGGCTCCAGGGGAGAATGTTTCCTTCCTTTTCCCGCTTCCAGAGGCGCCCACATTCCTTGGCTTGTGGTCCCACATCCCTCCAACCTCTTCCTTCTGTCATCACATCTCCTCCTTCCCACCCCTGCCTCCCTCTTACGAGGACCCCTGTGCTCGCACTGGGCCCACGGGGCTGATCTCCCATCTCAGGATCCGCAACTTAATCACATCTGCAAGGTCCCTTTTGTTCTATAAAGTGACACATTCGCAGGTTCCAGAGATGAGGACATGGCCGACTTTGGGGACCATAATTTGACCTCCACACCAGTCATTCTTGCTGGGCTGAGCTGGCCACATGCGGCCCCTGGGGCGTGGAGTCCGTGCCCACAGCTGAAGAACAGGCAGGCTGGTGAGGACTGCACGGCGATAGAGGAATTTCCTGAGCGCTGATTCTGCACCGGGCACCGTTGTGTGTGCTGGGACTGAACCCTCTGGCCTTGTGGCCGTGCTGCTGGGGGACCTGACACAGCCTGTTCAGCCCCAGCAGGTGTGCTCTGGGTCACCCTGGGTCAGTTTCCTCCCCTAGAACATGAGGGTCATGATAGAACCTTTTCCCCGGGCTATTGCATGAAGATGACCTCAGTTAACAGTTTAGAATGGAGATGGGGGACCTCCGGGGGGTCCGCACCCCACCCTGGCTGGGAGGGGCTGGATTCTCGCCCATTCCAGGAGGTTCTGGGTGCAGTTTGGTGTTTGCCCAGGAGGTGACACAACAGAGCACTGGAAACACGGCCTAAGCCACAGCCCTCAGCTTGCCCCCAACCCCAGTTCCCATGCCTGCCACCCATCCTAGGTACAAGGAAGGGGATTGACCCCAGAGACCGGACAAGGCTCTGCCCCGTCCCCTCCCCTCTCACCACTGCGCCCCAGCAAGCAGACTGTGGGCCCACCTTCGGGTCCTTGGGTGGGTGACCCTTTGGGCCCGGCCTGAGCCCCAAGGCAGTCGTGGTCCCCACCCCCAGCCACTGTCCAGCTCTTCTGTCCCCAAATACACCAAGATGGACTCTAGCAAGGACAGAGTGGCAGACACAGCAACAGTGCCGCTGGGGGGGCTCCAGGGAGAAGGCAGCCCTTGAACTGGGCATCTGGACCCTTGTGGGCGGCAGAGGAGAACCCGGATGACAACAGGCTCCTCCCCTTCCCCCTCCATCCTTCCTTCCTTCTCCCCACATGTCTCCCGCAGGAGCGTCTCTATAGGTCGCCAGAGACCACGGCCCACGGTGGGCACCGCCCACACCCCCAGCTCCCCTGTGCGCTTCCTCCAGCCTGAGCTGAGCCGTCCTTGGCCCCTTCTCTGCAGGAATGCCCCCACGGGGGTGGCTCCTGCTGCCTGGAGGGCATCACGGCAGCCACGGGGACTTGGCACACGGTTAGAGGCCCGGCACCCGGCACGTAGTAGGTGCCCAGCACAGACTGTTGAATGACGGTGTGACTCAGCAAGGGTGGCCTTGGTGGGGGTGTGACCCCCTTTGGGATCTGGAGGCTCCTCTGCGGCCCAGGGCATAGGTCTCCCATGTGCAATAAATCCCTTGGGCCCCCTGGGTCCTGCGGGAGGAGAACAGCGCAGGGAAGGCAGGAAGTGGCCGCCACCCTCGGAGCGAGCGCGGCTCCTGTCTACAGCTGGCGGGGCGTGTGCCAGGCCGGGAGGGGGGAAGGGGGGGAAGGCTGGGGGGCGGGGGGAGGGCGGCCGCGTGGTTGTGCTGTGGCTCGCCGGGCAGCCCTGGCTTGCACGCGCTCCATCTCTCAGCTGACTTCTCGGGAGTCAGCTCCCAGAGCTGGGCTGCAGACCTGGGGGAGAGGCTTTCTCTGCCCCTCCCGCCTTGCTGCCCCGCCCCCAGGCCGAAGGGAGCTGCTCCGAGATGGCCAGGCCAGGGGGCCAGGGGCTGGGACTGTCAGTTCTCATGGACCAGAAGAGTCCCAAGTGGCCAGTGCTCCTGCCGGGTGAGTCCCTGGGATGGCCCCACGGCGGGGGCGGGGGGGAAGGGGGGGTCCTGGGACGGTGCCCAGACTCACAGGACAGAGGCAGAGATGGGGGAGCAGATGCTGAGCAGGGACTCGGTGAGGGGGGCACGTCCTGGCTGCAAGGGCACCGAGGCGCATGTGTGGAACGCAGCACGGCCCAGGGGACAGATGGAATGTCCCCAGGGGCCGGCATGATGGCCTCAGTCTGAGCCGGGGCCCAAGGGCAAGCGTTGGGATCGTAAGGGGGCGCAGCAGAGCGCTGAGGCATGGCAGCAAGTGCCGCAGCCCTGGGTGCCCCCGGGCACGTTCCCGCTGCCCCCACCGCGACAGCCCCTCTGCCCACTGTGCCGTCATGGAGCTCAGGCTGGCGCGGGGCCTGGCGCTGGGCACCTGGGGGTGTGCACAGGTGAGCCTGCTGCCCTCCCAGCCGCTGGAGGTGAAGCCCAAGAGCCAGGTGGCTCACAGAGGTCACTGAATCCCACCGTCCCTTCCTGCAGAGGGGAACCTGAGGCTCGCAGGCTCGCTGCAGCCCCCCGGGACAGAGCAGGGTCTAGAACCCAGGTGACCCATCTGCCAAGCCCCCTCCTGCTGCCGGAAGTGGGAGGAAAAGGGCAGATCTGGGAGCTCAGGAGCTGGTGGAGGAGGCCAAGGGACAGCCTCCGAGGAGGTGCTGGGGGGGACATAGGTGTGTTCGGCACAGGGGATGCTGAAGCCCCAGAGCTCCCCGTTCCATACCAGGTGGGGTGCGAGGGCTCCCCCTCCACCCATCGCAGCCAGCTTCTTGGCCCCGAGGACAGCATGCAGGGCCCTGGGCTGGGAGGTGGGAGGCATGGACTCTAGGCCTGACCCTCCACTCCCTGCCTTGGATTTAATCTGATTACGAAGGAACACACTGACAAGGGGAGCACACTCCCCTGCCCATCCACGGGGTGGTCGACTGTGAGGTAGTGAGCTCCCCATCCTCGATCGTATGCGAGCAGGAATCACCAACCCATTGGAGAGGTTGTAGAGGCGCAGAGGTCAGACGGGACAGTCTTCCTTCCGTGTCTCAGATTCCAGGTCCCTCCTCCTCTGTGTGCCCCATCTGTGCTACAAGAGGGACTGTAGCAGCTGGCGTTTAGTGAGCACCTACTGTATACTGAGGCTCTTTGCCACTCTTGGCAGATGCCAGTTCACTGAACCCTCACCACACGCTGTGTGCGGGCGCTGTTCTTCCCCCATGTTCCAGATGAGAAGACCGAGGCACGGAGGTTCAGGTGACTGGCTGATGGTCCCCAGGCCAGTCAGTTGAGAGGCAGAACTGGGATGAAAGTGTGGCACAGAGTTTGCATCCTGCCCCACCACGCAGGATAAGATGTAGCCTCAATTATGGGAAGTCCAACCCCATTTAGGAAAATGTTTCCTAAGCTTTGAGAAGTCCAGAAAGTTCTCCAGAGTCACTGCGGGGCTTCGGCTGGGAGGACAGTGGGCTGTGGCTTTCCAGGACTGGGCAGCCCCAGTCCTGCCAGGACGGGCAGGTGCCAGGCAACGAGGCACCCGTGGTGATGGGAGACGGGGCACCTTGTCCTCCCCGCGGGTGGCGGGGGGCACTGGGAGCCCAAGAGCAGGCCCGGGCCCAGCCTGCCTCGTGGGTGCTCGGAGGGCAGCCAGGGGCCGTCATTGCCTTTGTTCCCATCACGAAGGCACAGCCCGGACTCCAGCCCCTTCCTCACACCCTTGGCAGCCAGACAGGCCACATTCGCCCCAGGCAACTGCAGGCCCTGTCCCCGACACTGCCCGGTACCCCGTGTCTGCGCTTCCTGGGATCCCCCAGACCCTCTTTAAACAGAGGACTGGAGCTGAGCCCTGGCCTGGGTCATGGGCACGGGGTCTTGGTGGGTAGTGTGTCTCTTCCTCTAGATGCAGCTCAGCCCTGCCTCTTGCAGGAAGCCTTCAGTGATTGCTCCATCCTCAGAACCTCCCTTTCCCCCTCTCTCCCAATATTACATCGTTTCCTCAGCCCCAGAGTGGGAAGGGAGCTCCCTTGACTTCACTCAGGTCTAAACCAGGGCACATGGGAGAACACAGGTGGCGTGATTAACCTATTATGTGGGGACATTAGCTGAGAACCAGGACTGTCCTGGGCGAACCAGGACATACAGTTGCGTGGCTTATACCATGATGGTTGGCCATTGGCGTGTTGCCTTCTTTAGTTCTCTTTCTTGTCAGATGCAACAGACAAAAACGGGAAGGGGAAAGGAGGGAAGGGAAAGATTCAAAGCATGGGCTCTTGTGTTGCTGCTTTTTCTAGTGGAGCCTCAGCTTCCTCATCTGTAAAGTGGGAGTGCGGGCAGCAGCTATCACGTAGGGTCACCGTGAGGTTAAATGAGGCTGCGTGCATAGCAAACGTTCAGTCATACTGTCCTTCTTTCTGGGAAGGGACCTGTCTTTGCCTCCATCCTTCCAGCACCAAACTAGGGCCAGACAGGGCCTCAGATGTACTGATTGCTTCCTGGAAGAGGGTCTGCACACAGTACGCGCTCAGTAACATTTCTAGAAGGATGGATGGATGGACAGTGGAGGATGGATGGATGGATGGATGGGTGGATGAATGGATGGATAGACAGTGGAGGGTGGACGGTTGGATAGATGGGTGGGTAGGTGGATGGGTGCGTGGATGTTTGGCTGAATGAATAGTGAATGAATGTTGGGTCTCCTCTCATCCCAGGCAGGCCTGGAGACCCCAGCCGGCTGGCAGCAGGTAGCCCAGGGCTAGTATGACTGTGCTTTTGTCCCCACGGTCCCCCGTGGTTGCCCATTGCCGTGGCAAGGCCACACACTCTCTGCACCTCCTCCATAAGCCACAGGCCCTGGCTGCCCACCAGGCCTTTCTCCCTCCCTCCCTCCCTCCCTTTGGGCACCATCAGGACAGACAGGTCAAGTGGGTTTCAGATCAGCGGCTCCTTGCCCCCTCTCTCTGGGGGCTCTGTGTGTGTGCGTGTGTGTGTTGTGTATCTGTCTGTCTCTCTGTGTCTCCGTGAGTACATGTGTCTGTATCTGTGTGTGTTGGTGTGTATGGGTCTGAGTTTGTGGGCGTGTGTGGTTTTATGTGCGTGTCGGTGTGCATGTGTGTGTGCGCCCAGCAGGCCCAGCGGCCGATGTGGCCTCTGTGGCTTCAGGCTGAGGGAATTAGTGTGCAGACAGTGGCTTTGGTAACTGGCCAGGTCTGCTGTCCCTGGAAGCTGTGAGGGGCGTGGACGTGACATGAGTCTGACCTGCTGGTTCGAGGCAGGCTGTGGAGGAGAGGGCCCCTGAGGCTGGCTTTTGGGACCCTAACCCCTTGTCCTGGGCCACCCACTGCTGCCCCAAGGCCAGAAGGAGGCTCTCGTCCTCTGTGGCTGGGGACAGATGAGTGGACAAGGGCCAGCCTCCCTGCCCCTTCACCGGTGACAGTGGTACCACGCCCTCCCTGATGGGGGCTAAGAAACCAGTCCTGGCACCCCTCGCTCCCCAGATGTGGTGTGAAAAGTGGGGCTCTGGACCTGGCTGTCCTGGGTTCAAATCCCCCTTACTGCTACTTATTGCTGTGTGCCCTGGACAAGCTGCCTAACTTCTCTGGGCTATTTCCCGACATGAACCAGGGCTGTGAGGATGGAGTGGGTCAGGACCTGAGGCGCTCGGGACAGCTCAGCTCAGCAGCATGAGCTGTCAGCACCCTGATTTTCACTGTCCCAATCCTCATTCTGTTTTCCTTGTCCGGGAGCATTTGAACCCCAATGTCACTCCTCCCCCACTACCCTACCACAGCCCGCTTCCTCCAGGTGGGGAGAAAGGCAGGAATCTCAGGACCCTGACTGGGTCAGGGAAGATCGCATTTGACCCTCACCAGACCCAGGGCGGGAGGCAGCCAACCAAGGTGAGACACAGCCCCCTTGTCTGGAATGTTCAGAAATCACAGGAAAATGCCATCCTCAGGGTGGCCTCCAGCCACCCTCCCCCACCACCAGCATCCCAGCCTCTGGCCCTCTATCCCCCTCACCCAGCAGGGTATAGGAGGGGAAGGAGCATTCATCAGGCACCGACTGCATGCCAGTTCTCAAGTCATTAGCCCCACTTTACGGATAAGGAAACTGAGTCTCTGAGCCGTGGGAGGTTTACCCCAGGCATACGTGGGGCGTGGGACCAGCTCCAGCCAAAGCAGGAATTCCCCCCAGGAACCAACCTACACGCTCTGCGTGGGCCTCCCTCCCACCTCTTTGGACCCGAGCCCCTGCCCCCTAAGCCCCTCTGGCCCCCAGGCAGGGCTCCAGCCCATCCCCAGCTTCTCCCCTGCTCCCCGCAGGAAGCAGAGCCCGGGGAGACGGCTAACTGCACATTCTCAGGAACCAGACCCCGCAGGCAGATCTGTGCGCCCTGTCTGAGGCTCAGTTTCCCCATCCGTGAAATGGGGATAACCAAGGATGTTCATCTTCTCTAGTGTGGGGAAGGCCGGGCTGTTGAGGCCCCACCCCTGTCCCCAGGGGCTGGTCTGGGGTGAGTTCAGAGCTGGGTGGGCTGGTCTGGCCGCCTCACGTCTCCCTAATGGCAGGTTTGGGCACAGAGCCTGTGGCCTGGCGGTGTGGGGTGGTGGTTCTGCTCCCCTGCCCGCCTGCCCTCCTGCCCGCCGTGTGGTCCCAGCGGGGGCACGTGAACACAGCCTGGCTCTGTTCTCGGAGCTTTGGGAGGCGGGCTGTCACGGCAGGAGCCAGGAGCTGGAGGGGAGCCCAGAAGTGGGGGAGGGGCAGCGGATGTCTGTGCCTTCCCCCACCCTCAGCGCCAGGCCCTGCCAAGCCACAGGTGCCCCCGCAGCACAGGGTGTGAGTGGAGGGCTGGGGGCGCCTGGGAGGGGAGTACGGGATAGCGAGGAGGGGGGTTTTGGGGGGCGGAGCCGCCCCCCTCTGTTCTGGGGCTTTAGAGGTGTCCAAGGCAACACAGGTTGGTCTGGTCTGCACGGCCACCATGGCTGCAGGTCCCGCTGGATTTCCGAACTGCTCCTTCTGTTGTGCAGGTTGTGCACTGCACAATCTCAGGGGGCCTTTGGGTAGAGTTGTGCACTGTGCAGTGGCCTAGGGCCTCCCTCCCGTCTGCACCTACCATATTTTGATTTTCGGTTCTGGAATTCTGGTCACCTTTGATCAGAGGCATGGAATGTTGATGGGGGTGACATGTGTGAATGATTGTGGGTAACAGGGCACCCATCATGGGCTGCACATAGTGTGGAGGTTAGGGGGGTTGCAAGAAGCCCTGTCTGTCCCTCAGAGGTCAGAGTGATGTCTGCGTGTCTGAGTGTCCCGTGCATCCCGTTCTCCACGGGCATCTGTGTAACATCAGAACTTTGTGGGCACCGTGTCTCCCCGCCCCCCACCTCGTTCTCTCCTTTACGTCCTAGCCCTCCTTGCCAAGATACAACGTCTTAACTCCAGGGCTCACTGTGGGCTGCTGGGAAGAGAGACACCAACTGAAAAATTTCCTAGCTGTGTGACCTTGGGCAAGTGACCTAACCTCTCTGTGCCTTCGTTTCCTCATCTGAAAAGTAGAGGTAATAGACTACCTCGTAGGGTTGTGGGCAGATTAAATGAGGTCATGGTGAAAAGCACTTCGAGCCGGGACAGCATGTAGGAAATGCCAGCTGCTTTCTCACGCCACGTGCCCTGAGTCGAAAGTGCCAGCTTTGATCTTTCCTCTGACCCCTGGAGGTCCTGGCAGACAGGAGGCTGGGGTTCACCTTGTCCCCCAGGGGTGGCTGGCACCAGGCTTGGCACAGGGTGAGCCCTGGAGGCGTGGGCCCCCTGCTGGCCTGGCCCCTTTGTCCATGCGGGCCGCCCCTCCCCGCTGCAGGGAAACCGCAGGCTCCGCAGTGCCGCTCAGCCTTATCTCGGGCCTTCTGCAGACAGCCCTGTCCCTGGGAAAGGGGTTTATCAGCCTGGTCATCTGTGCCCCAGGAGGCTTGGAAAAACATGTGGTCTAGTGGCAGGGAGCTCGGAGGGAGGCCAGCGGGGGGCCGGGGGGGCAGGGGCATACCCATGCTGGCCTGACATGGCCCCCCCGCTTCCTCCATGGGGGACTCTGGGCACCTGAGGAAGGGCCAAGTTTCCAGACTCCCTTCCCAGATTCCATGACATTCAGGCCCCACTGGCCCCTTCCCCAGCCCGTGGACTTGGTGCCCTCCATGCGGACACCGAGCACTTGGGCGTCTTGGGCTGGCCTCCCAGGGAGCAGCAGCCAGGGAGCCTGGCCTGGGTCTGGAGGATGGAAATTGGGAAGCCCATTTCAGGGCAGTGAGCCGTGGGAAGGCCGCCCAGGCTCCCTGATGCCCCCCGAATGGCCAGAGAGACCCAGTCCTCTGCCCTTATAGGAGCAACAACTCACGTGTGTTGAGCGTGTATTGAACAGGGCGGCCCTGCTCGCCATGCTTTGTACCAGTTCACTCTTTGACTCCTCCTCACATTTCTCATAAGCCAGGACCATTTATAAACCCATCTTAGAGACCGGGAGACTGAGGCCCGGGTGAACCTTTGCACCCTGCAGCCTTGTGCACACCCTGGGTCTCTGGGCGCACGGGACAGTCAACTTGGGGATGGAAGACGGTCCCTTTGGTCCCTGGCCATCCGGCTACCCTAGCGCCATTCTGCCATCGTCTCCCCGTCCTGTTGCTCCCTCCCCTCCCCTCCCCTCAGGGAGAAGTCCTGCTAAACCAGTGGTGGAGGTATCAGAATTGGACCCTCCCCAATAGGTGCAAACAGCCAGAGAGGCAGCTGGAGATTTTAAATATCCGGGTTCAGATCCCAGCTCGGGCACCTACTGGCTGCAAACCTGGACAAGCCTCCTAGCCCTCCGGGTCATGCCGGGGGGCATGTACCCTTTCCACCCCCCAAGTACACGCCCCCAGGCCTTGGCCCTGCTGCTGGCCCTTCCCCAGAGAGCCAAGGGCTCTGCTTCTCTTGCCTCAGATCTGTGGGCGAAGTCGCACTCTCTGAGGGCGCCCTGTCCATCTATTCTAAAACGTCAACCTCCTGCCATGTCACGTCCCCGTCCTCAGGCTGTCCTGGGCGTGCGTCACTACCTCGTGTGTTTTTCACTGGCTTTCTTTGATTATCGTCTGCCGTCCTCACTGGCCGGGCAGCTCCAAGAGGACAAGAATTTCCATCTGTTCTTGTTTCTCTCAGTCTCCCCAACACCTAGATCAGTGCCTGGCACATAGTAGGCCCTCAGTATAAATACATGTCAAATGAATGAACGGACAGATCAGCAAAATAAGAAAACTAAGAGTTTCTTCACTTTTCCTCTTATTGATTTAATTGATTGACTCTTACCCCCACCTTGCTCCTGAAGAGACGATGCGTTCTCCTGATGGGTGCTCCCTTGATGGGCACATAGTAGGTACTTCTAAGTATCGGTGTCCTTCCCCGCCCCCATGCTGAGCAGCTGCTCAGGCCCCCAGGCCCCCGGTTCTCATGGATCAATTGAGGTCTCACCAAACCAGAGCCAGCAGCCCCGTTCCGGGGCAGGGGGATGCATTTCCTGCCGCCCCTCCCTGTGGGTGCCAGCTCAGGCCACCGGGCCTGGACCCCGCTCCCTGATGGGCTAGGAGACCACCAGCAGGGCCGTGAGGGTCCTGGAGTCCTGCCACCTGGGTTCGTGTTCTCTCTGCTCCCTGACCCCCAGCCCAGCCAGTAGGCGAGGGAAGCAGGTCACTGCAGTCACCCTCCTGCTCTGGCTCCCAGGAGGTAAGACCCTTTGCAGGTCCAGGGCATGGCCCTTGAGAGGGTGCCTGGCCCGCTGGCCTTCCTGCCCAGTCCACGCCTACTGGGTGCCAAGCTTGGTGGCAAAGGGGCTTATTTTCCATATCCAAAGATAGGACATCAGGTATTTGGCTTTGGGAGGTCAGAACATTGTCATTCCCAGAACATTCTGGTGGATTATAAAGACCGCAGGGCTGGCCAGGAAATTCTAACGTGGACGGTCACCATCTCCCTGAATGATAGCAGGAGGTCAGAGGTAGACACCTTGTCCTCAGGGATCTTAAAGTCCAGCTGGGCACCCCAAGGGTTAAGGGCATGCAGCTGAGGAAGTCTGGGAGGGCTTCCTGGAGGAGGAGAGACAGAGCTGTGACTGGAAGGATTCCAAGATGCAAAGGAGGACGGTTGAGGTCTTCTTGGAGACAGAGGGAGGCTATTCCAGTGGGGAGGGGTGGTGCTTCTGGGCCTCATCTGAATTGGGGGGATGTTGAAGCTTCCCCCCATCTCCTCCCTGAGTCCCGGAATCAGGGCCTTGTTTCTGCACATGAGGAAACTGAAGCCTGGGGAGCCGCTGGTCAAGGTCACAAGCAAGACAGAGGTGGGGGAAAGTGAGGTGAGGAATCCCCTCTCTGTTGCCCAGGTGCCCCCACCTCCCGGCCCCCAGCCACGGTTGGGTTTAGTGTTGAATCTCAGACATTTGGTCTGTGCTCTGCAGTAGACAGTAATGGTTTGAAGTCGTGACATAAACATGGTTAACAAATTGGCCTCATTTGGTGTGGCCCCAGATCTAATTGGATCCAGTTAACACTCACTGGGGGGTCTGAGTCAGCAGCCCCTGATCTATCATCCAGCCTGCAAACCAGCCCCTCCACTGCTCCTCCGCCCCGGGGAGGTGCCATCCTGCCCAGGTGGGAGGCATGCCTTTTCCCAGCCTTTGCATTTTATCTGGGGACCTGTGAATTTCCAGGTGGCTGTGGGAGCCCGCCTGGTAAAGTCTTGGCAATGCATGTTAATTTAAATTTTTTGTATTGAGATAGAATTCACATAACCTAAAAGTAGCCATTTTAAAGTGAATAACTCCGTGGCATTTAGTCCATTCACAATGTTGGACGGCCATCACCTCTTTCCAGTTCATCACTCCCAAAGGAACCCCCGTACCAATTAGTTATTCTCACTCCCCCTGCCCCCCAGCCCCTGGCAACCACTAACCTGCTTTCTGCCTCTATGAATTTGCCTCTTCTGGACATTTCATATACATGGAATCATACGATGTGTGGTCTTTTGTGTCTGGCTTCTCTCACTGAGCATGTTTTCAAGGTCCATCCATGTTGTAGCTGTGTCAGGAATTCATCCCTTTTCATGGCTGAATAATATTCCACTGCCTGGATGTGCCACATTTTATGTATTCGTTCTTCCGCTGATGGACACCTGGGCTGTCCCCACATTTTGGCCGTTGTGATGAATGCTGCTGTGAACATTCCTGTACAAGCTTGACTTGGAACACTTGTTTTCAGTTCTTTGGGATATACAGTTGACCCTTGAAAAATGCAGGGTTTAGGGAAGCCAATCCTTCGAGCAGTCGAAAATCCTCCTATAGGAGGATTGATGCCCTCGGCCCTCCGCACCTACGGTTCCTCCACATCCTCAGATTCAACCAACCATGGATCCTGTAGTACTGTCATATTTACTATTGAAAAAAAAATCCGCGTATAAATGGACCCGCGCCATTCAAACCCGTGTTGTTCAAGGGGTCAATTGTATACCTAGGAGTGGAATCTGCTAGGTCATACTCTGAATTTAATTTTATTTCATAAACATGTATAGTGCTCCGACTAGGTGCAGTTTTGTATTCACGGCATCCCCTAAGAGGTAGGCACTGTTAGCCCCATTTACAGATGAGGAAACCGAGGCATGGCAGTTAGACAGCCAGGAATTGAGCCAGGCAGTCAGACCCTGGCAGCTCCCACTCATGCAGAGCTGAGGCCAGCAGCTCTGTCCGGCCCTTGGGTTGGTGACCACATCTCAGGGTAACTCGGAACACTGGCCGGGTCTGGGGGAGCTTGCTGTGCTCACCATGCCAAGAGGCTGTGGGGTAAACCTGAAGCCGGTGTGTTCGTTCTTAGAGAGAAGTGTTACCAGGATGATCTGGAGGTGGGTACCTCTCCGGGTCAGGTGCCCCTCCTGACAGCAGCCTGGGATCACTGTGCTGACCAGGCCAGACCCCCTGGGGCTCCCCTGCCTGCTCACGGGGGTGTCGTGTCAGGAATACATGACAGCAGAGCAGGCTCTCAGCCAGCCCCACTCTCCTGGGCCCCTGGACTTGCGCAGGGCCCCCACTGCTGCTGATACGCCCCCTGCGGGTGGTGGACTCACCCACTGGGCGTCAGTCACGCGATCCTGGGCCCCGGCTGGCCACCCCCTGAAACGTGGTTAACTCCCGGCCACACACTCCTGCGCGTCCGGGGACACCAGCGGCTCCGATGGCTTATCTCCCCGGCCTGTTGCTCCCTCCCCAGTCCCTCCGAGTCTGGCTTTATCTCTCCCTTCTGGGCCCTTCCTTTACCCACAAGCCCTGGCTGCCAGTGGGATGTGGGCCGGAACCTTGGTGGTCCCGGACCCTCGGGGCAGAGTTTCCTCCCCAAGGCTAATCACCCACGAGGCCCCCGCTGGGAGCACTTGTGTCCGAGAGGACACGCAGTGACCCCAGGATCTTCCGGACGCTCAGCCCCCCGTCTTTGCAGTGTGGGTAACAGCCCGGAGGGACCCCAGGGCAGACAGCCAGCCCCTCGATTTCCTGATGACAGAGGCCGGGGCACGTGGGGGACATGCTGGGGGGCCCTCAGCTGGCACCTGGGCCGGGGACCCCACCCCTGGCCTCTGGGTGAGTTGGAAGGACGGAGTGGGCATGGGGGCGGAACAGGTCAAAGTGCTTCTGAATAAGAGCGGAAATTCTAGAAGGCCTCCTCCTTCCCGTAGGCTTATCTGGGAGCAGGGACATACTCCAGCACCCTCCAGCTTGGGGCAGCCGCTGGGCGCTTCACCGTAGCCTCACGGGCCTGCTGTGGGCACACGGAGCTCGGTTCATGGATACAGGCGTGTGTGCACACACACACGTACATACACAGTTCCCAACTTTACACACACGGAGCTGCCTGCATGGGTGTGCACACATATGCACACAGCCTTAGTGCATAAGCACACGCATCTACTCACATACGTGCACTGAGACACACAGTCTGTCTCACACTCAAGCGTCCACACAGAGCTCGCAGCACACTCACACACACACTTGTATGCTGTGTGTGTGTCTCTCTCTCTCTCTCTCTCTCTCTCTCTCTCTGACACACACTCCTCCCCCAAGGCCAGCCTGGGTGACTGCGCATTTCCTCAGAAGCTGCCCACAATTGACTATTCATGCTTCTCTCTAATTGCCTCCTGGGTGTTTTTCTGCTTGGGGAGGGGAGCCAAGGCCGGGAGGATCTCGAGTGGTCTTGAGGGTGGGACTGGGATAAGAGGGGTCTGCCATTAAAGGGACCCGCCCCAGGGCAGGAAATCCTCAGGCCAGGGGTGGGAGGACCCCTGGGAAGACCCCATGTGCCCCTACCTGCAGAGCCCGGGTCCGAGTGAACCACTGGCCTCTAAGCCACAGGATTGTGTCTTTGGCCCGGAGGCTGCTGTCATCAACCCTTGGCTCTTCCCTGTGGGGCTTGGCAGCCGCCCCCAGCTGTGGTTCAGATCCTGGTTGGTTTTCGCCTCAGAATCCAATCAATGTCAGCCGTCCCTCCTCATCGGAGGAGACTTCCTTTGCCAAAACCGCTTCACACAGTGTCCCTCCCCAGAACTCTCTCCATGCTGAGAAGCAGTCAGTGTCACCCTCCCTCCATAGATGAGAACAGACTCAGAGGAGGGTAGTGTTGTGCCAGTGGGGACCGCCCAGCCCAGGATCCTGATCTGGGGCCCCAGAGACACCCCGCCCCCCAAGAGAACGAGGACTGGGCCTCCTTATACCGGCTGAGACCCCCCTCTGAGGATGTGGCAGGGGTTGCAGGGTGGCCTTCATCCTGCGATGAGACGTAGCCGACAGGCGCCGGGTGCTGGCTCCCCTCCCAGCCCTGCTGTTTACTTGCTGTGTGACCTCAGACCATTCTCTCAACCTCTCTGAACTTTCGTTTCCACACCGACAATGTCACCAACCCGCAGCCTCACCAGGAGGATCATGCGAGCTCCTGCTCGTTGTGTCGCACGGGACCTGCAGAGCAGGCAGTGGACCAGTGGCCTCCGCTATTATCAGGAGAAAGCATTTCGTTTACCTGTCTCTCTGTCCCCTGGGCCTAGCTCTCCCTTCTCATACACGCGGGGACCTGTGCAGGCGGCAGCTCAGTCCACAGAAGGGCCGACGGCTGGCGGCCAGGCGTGAGGGCGGCATGTCCTGAATGCCCAGCAGCCTTCATCTTTGGGGACCTTGGTGAGCTCCGACTGATGAAGCCCTGATCTCCTGAGGGGATACATTCATGGGCGGAGGAGTGGAGTGACTTGAAGCTGGTCCCGGGCGGAGGGGCCTGGGAAGGGGCACAGAACAGGCGTGTCCGAGTCTTGTGAGCCTTTCCTGTGCCCTGGGGGCTCTTTGGTGAGTGACCAGAGGACCAGGGGAGGGTGGGAGATCCACCTCTGGAGCAGGCCTGCTCCCCTTCCGGCCACTTGGAGCCGCCGCTGAGCCAGCTGAGGGTGCTGGGCGCCGGCCCCTGCCCCGCCTGCCCTCCAGAACCGCTTTCTCTCATAAAGGTCTCGCTGGCTCCCTGTCACCTTCCCGGGGCCCCAGGTTGCTCCATCAGTTGGGAGACAAGTCCGTTCTCGCCCTTGTTCCACGCTGGGCCCAGCAGGGCAGGGCCACCTCAGCAGGTGTTTGGGGGTGGGTGCCAGCCAGTAGCTGCTTGTCAGGGGCAGGGGTAGGGGGTCAGAGGGGGGAAGCACACTGATTGTGTGTCTCTCGGGGTGGCCCCCACTGTTGGAGCCCACCGCCCAGACACCTGGAGAGATTCACAAGCTCACAGAGTCAGGGCCTGGTGAGAGATGCTTGCTTCCGGACCCCACCGCTGGCTGCCGGCTCCTTCTTGGGGTCCCTGGGGAACGAGGCAGGGGGCAGAGCCGAACTGAGTGCCGTGGCTTAGGTGGAGCCCCGGCAGCGGGGGAGGGGTGTCGCAGCCCCCCACCAGGGTCGGGCTGGCTGCTGACGGATGGGAATGAGACCCGGGGAGTCTGATGAAGTTCATTTTTCACCTGCCCGTGCTGTCGCCTCCCTGCTCTCCCAAGGCAGCCGGTAATCCATCCTGGAGCCCTTCAGAGGCCTCGGCAGTAATGGGGTCAGAGATCACTCCCTCGCGGCGACGGAGCTGGACGGCAGAGTGGAGCCGTTAAGGGTGACCACTGGTGACCCCCGGGCCAGGCTGACTCCACCTCTGCCTCCAGGTCCAGATGGGCCCTGCCGCTCCCTGCACGTGGGTGAGGCTGGGAGAGGGCCAAGGGACGGCCTCAGGGTTGGTGCACACCCCCGGGGGGTGGGGGGCCCCAGGGGAGGACAGTCCTTCGTTTTGCATCATTTTGCTGGCCCGTGTGGGGCTTCCTGGGGCCGTGTGACAGTTGCCCCTTTGGTCAAGGCCTCTCTGCGATGGGTCAGGGTTGACGGGATGCCAGCCTGGAGACCACCCCGACCTCCCACTCTGTTTAAACACTGTGACTGCAGGTGGAATGCTTCACACACTGCCTTGCCCCTGTCCGGCTCAGCAGTGTGGGCTGCAGAGATTAGAATGGTGGCAGACACCCAGGTCCCCCCCCCATAGTAACAGCCCTCCTGCCCCCAAACCAGTGGATTCCAAAGCTGGACAGGAGTCCCATCCTGCCTGGTTCAAACCCCAGCTTCGGCGTCTTAACCTGCCGTGCAAATGGGCAAGCCTCTCTTGCCTCAGTTTTCTCATGTGTAAAATGGGACAATGGAGTTTGGGGATGATAAGATGCATTGTAAATGGGATGTACTTTTTTTTTTTTTGCGGTACGCGGGCCTCTCACTGTTGTGGCCTCTCCCGTGGCGGAGCACAGGCTCCGGACGCGCAGGCTCAGCGGCCATGGCTCACGGGCCCAGCCGCTCCACGGCATGTGGGATGTTCCCGGACCGGGGTACGAACCCGTGTCCCCTGCATCGGCAGGCGGACTCTGCACCACTACGCCCCCAGGGAAGCCCTGGGATGCAGCGGCAACGTTAGTTCACAGCACAGGCTCGGATCCCAGTTGTGTGGCCTCTGAGCACACGCTTACCCCCTGTGGGCCTCCGTTTCTTGACCTGTCAGATGATGAGAAGACTGAACAGGCTCACTCATGAAAAGCCTTGGAAGGGAGCCTCCGTGGAGTCTGCGCCCAGGGAAGATTAGTTCTGGTTGTTGGGTGCTGGAAACAGCTCCCCACTGCCCTCCTGGGATGTTCCATTGTGCAGTGGGAAGGGAGAAAAGAGGGCTCCCAGTCAGTAGGCCCCAACAGTGAGGCTCTGGGCCAGGCCCGTGGACATGAGCCGAACACGCGTCACGTCCAGGTGGGGAAACTGAGGCACAGAGGCTTGCTGACCCCCAGGCCGTCACAAGCAGTGTCCTCACCCAGCTCCCCGCGTTCCTGACAGTTTGAGAGTGGGGCTCTCAGAGCCCCTTGAAGGCTGCAGGGAGCCTTGCGGGGGTATCCCCACTCCCATCTGACCCTGTGGTTTCTGGAGATGGCTTTTCTGGTCCGGGACTGGCAGCTTCTCCACGCAAGCTGCCCGGGGTCTGCACTGTAGCCTCTGGGCCTGAGGAGGGTGCCCGCTCCCCGAGCACCCGAGGACCACCCCCTCCAGGCCCCGCCCAGTCCCGCCCCCACCAGTTTCCCAGAGTCACCACTTCCCCGCTCCCGGCCTCCTCACCACCCGACTGGAGCCCCACCGCAGCCGACCCCCCGCGGCCCCTTCTCTCCGGGTCCTGCGACAGGGCCTTTGCCTTTGCTCTTCCCTCTGCCCGGGACGCCCGTGCCCCAGCGCTCTGCGTGACGGGCTCCCCTTCCCCTTCGGGCCTCAGGTGCAGTGTCACCTCCTCCGTGAGGCCCTCTGGACCACCCAATCTGATGACCTCCCCTGTGGAATCCCTCATTCTCAGACACCTCGATTTGCTTCCTTCTTCATACTTGGCACTGATCACCCCAAATTGTCTTGTTTATTGATTTCCGTGGTTTTTAAAATCTCCCTTGGCTAGAACACACTATTGTGAGAGCTTATGCTTCTCTTTTGTTCACTGGTGTGTCCCCAGAACGTGGAATGGTGCCTGGTGCAAAGTAAGTGCTCAGTAAATATAATTGGCTGCACAAATGCGTGGATGGAAGGACAGACAGGTGGGTGGATGGAAGGAGGAAGGCAGGGAGGACACTTGGGTGGATAGACGGGGAGCGGGTGAAGGAAGAAGAGAAGAGAGGAAGGCAGGCTTCTTTGCTTCCCCTGACCCAGCTCCGCCCACTGATGGGGGACAGCGGGAGGTGGCTGGTGGCTCTGTATGGGTGGCTGGGTTGTGACAAGGTGGCTTAGAGGAATCACCTCCAGGCAAGGTCACAGGTGTGTCACAGATTCTAAAAGGTGGAGAAAATCTCTGTGATGTTGAGGGCCCTCTCAGGACCTGGGAGTGGCTGTTTGATCAAGAAAGGCAACTCAGTCCTGAGGCCTCCAAGCCAGGTGCTGCAGGGAGAGGCGGCCCCCGCCCAGCAGCAGCCAGGGCCTGCCTGGCACCATCCTGAGCTGTGCGATTGAGCAGAACCTCTCCGAGAAGCTGCTGGACCTATACCAGGGTGTGTGTGTTGGCCCACGGTGAGGGGAGCAAGTGTATTCGCATCAGACTTGCACGCAGGTGGTGTCAAGCCTGACTGTTCAGACCTCCTTCAGGTGTGGTCCTGTCTCTGCTTTTCCTCCTGCCCCCCCACCCTTTGTCACTGTCCCAGCCACCCTAAAACAGGGAGGAGGGTGCCCTGCTCTGCTGGCTGAGCCTCCAGGGTCTCCCTTTCTGTGTAAAAAAGAATAATCCTTATTCTTATGTACATGGAAGCATGGAGTCCTTCCTGCTGAAGCCGCTACCTGTATTAACCCACTGAATTCTCACAACCCCACAAGGGAGGTGTGGCTGCTGCCCCCATTTCACAGAGGAGCAAACTGAGCCACAGGGAGCGGAGTCGCTGACAGGCAGCCACGCGGCGGGTAGACCTGAGGTTAGCGCTTTGTGTTGCTGGGGTGCTGAAGTCTCACAAAGACCCCATGGATAGAGATGGGCTCTTTGCCCATTTCACCCGAGAGGCAGTGTGGACTCCTGAGAAGAGGCAGAGAGAATAAAGCACCAGCTGTACTTGGGAACGAGCTCGGATGCATCCTCAGATTGGGCTGGGAAGTCCACGTCCTTTCACGCACTTCTGTGTCCCCAGGATCCGGGACCATCGCTGGAGCATAGTAGGTGCTCAATAAACTCTTAGCGCCTGTAGCTCTGTGAGGCCTCAGACACAGCTCTGCCAGAGCAGGAGGACACATTCAAGTGACCGAGGTGAGGTGCCCAGCAGGAGAGGAAGGATGGGGCTCTTTACAGCAATGTCACAGTCAGATTCCCGCCAAGCAGAGGGACCCGGGGCCGGGCGGGCAGGCAGGGCGCTGAGCCCCCTTTGAGACCTAATTCCAAGAACCTGCTTTGTGTCCCGCTGTATAACAATATGATAGGTTAGGGTCAAGCTGTGGTCCCATAACTCGTTGGAAGACATTTCAGAACAATAAAGGTGTCTGGCTTTATATCTGCTCATATTTTATCCTTGCTTTAGCTTCTCCTGCTTACTTGCCTTGGATTTACTGTGCGAATATTTTAAACGGGTTGAGGTTTGACCCCGGTGTTCCCCACGCTGCCTGTCCCCTCCCACCCGCCCCGGGAGAGCCCGGCCCCGGCAGAGCCCCGGCGCTGGCCTCCGCCTGCTGAAATATTTACCTCCAGGCTCCTCTGACAGCGTAGCTGTCTCCCGAAGCCAAGGTGATTGGACTGCGCATGTTATGACATTACATTTTGTGTCTGTGCTCTTGAGATGTGTGACGCTGGCAGAATGCTAAGGTTCGGGTGGAGCTGGGCGGGGGATTAACAGCAGTCCCCTCTATTGCGGCGCCTGCCCGGCCCCACCGTGGGCGCCCCAGGAGTTGTCGGAACAAGGGCACCAGCCTCCCTGGCTGGGGCTGCGTAAACGGTTTGTTGCTGTCAGCTCTCCAGGCCCCCACGGCTGCCAGCCCAGCGCACTCCAGAAGAGGCTGGAGCAGAACGGGACACGCCCACCACAGCAGCCGCCCCCGCCGTGCGGGAGTTAGTGCGTTCTGGGCACCGCGCTGGACGCCTTGGGCTTATGAATGCGCGGTGCACACGGCCACCCTAGGAGACAGGCGTTTTCATCCCTTTGGTCAGTTGAAGAGACTGAGGCTCAGAGAGACGGTAACTCGCTGTGTTCAAGTCCCAGGGCGGCCGTAGCGAAGGACCACACACTGGTCGGCTCAAAACAACAGAAATGTATCCTTCCTCAGTCCTGGAGGCCAGACGTCCAAAATCAAGGTGTGGGCAGGGCTGTGATCCCTGGGAAGGTTCCAGGGGAGGATCCCTCCTTGTCTCTTCCAGCTTCTGGTGGTTCCGGCCATCCTTGGTGCTCCTTGGCTTGTGGCTGCATCACTCCAATCTCTGTCTCTGCTTTCACATGACCACATTCCCTGTCTGTGTCCATGTCCATATTCCCCTCTTCTTAGAAGGACACCAGGCATTAGATGAGGGCCCACATCGGACTCATATTAACTTGATCACATCTGCAAAGACCCTCTTTCCGTAAGGAGTCACACTCACAGGTTACAGGTGAACGTGAGTTGGGGGGACACCGTTCACCCCAGTACACTTGCCCTGAGTCCCTGTAGCGGATGCTGTTGAGACCCCACCTGCGTCTCCTCCACCTGCCCCGGCACTCACCAGCAGAGAGTTCCGAGGCCCCTGTAGCTTCCAGACCTCTAAGATTCAAAGTCTTAGCTGCCTCTCCAGGCAGGGGGTTGACATCCCACCAAGGAAGAAAGGTGTTGCTGATGAAGCCCCCATCCTCCTGTCCTTCCCAGGGACCCTTCTCTCCCAGGGTCCCCAGCAGGACCACTCAATGTGGCCCCTCGTTGGCCCTCCCACCTTCCCAATCTCACTGCTCCACACCCCACTTCCCAAAGCCCCTCACAAATAAACCCCTTGCCTTTGAATCCTTGTCTCAGGCTCTGCTTCTGGGGAACCCAAAGGAAGACAATACAAATAGTAAAAATAAGAACAGAACAGCCAACATGAGTATCATTAACTGTGTATGAGGCAGTTAATGCATTTAATGCCTACAGCAGGCCTGGGAGTAGGGCTGCCAGATTTAGAGAGAAAAACAAAATAGCACGCTGGGTTAAATTTCAACTTCAGATAAATAACAAATACATTTTTATATAAGTATATCCCATGTAATATTTGCGGTATGCTTATGCTAAAAATGTATTCATTGTCTAGGGCTGGGGGGGAATGGAAGTGATGCTAATGAGTATGGGGTTTCTTTTTGGGGTGATGCATATATTTTAAAATGGATTGTGGTGATAGTTGTCCAGCTCTATGAATATACTAAAAACCACTGAACTGTATACTTTCTTTTTTTCTTTTCTTTTTTTTTTCTTTTAAAGAAGATGTTGGGGGTAGGAGTTTATTAATTAATGTATTTATTTTTGCTGTGTTGGGTCTTCGTTTCTGTGCGAGGGCTTCCCCTAGTTGTGGCAAGCGGAGATCAATCTTCATTGCGGTGTGCGGGCCTCTCACTATCGCAGCCTCTCTTGTTGCTGAGCACAAGCTCTGGACGCGCAGGCTCAGTCGTTGTGGCTCACGGGCCTAGTTGCTCCGCGGCATGTGGGATCTTCCCAGACCAGGGCTCGAACCCGTGTCCCCTGCATTGGCAGGCAGATTCTCAATGACTGTGCCACCAGGGAAGCTCCTGAACTGTATACTTTAGATGGGTGAATTGTACATGGTATGGGAATTATATCTTTTTTTTTTTTTTTTTTTTTTTTTGCGGTACGCGGGCCTCTCACTGTCGTGGCCTCTCCCGTTGCGGAGCACAGGCTCCAGATGCGCAGGCCCAGCGGCCATGGCTCACGGGCCCAGCCGCTCCGCGGCATGTGGGATCTTCCCGGACCGGGGCACGAACCCGTGTCCCCTGCATCGGCAGGCGGACTCTCAATCACTGCGCCACCAGGGAAGCCCTGGGAATTATATCTTAATAAAGCTGTTATATTTAAAAATTTATTCATATGTGAAATTTAAATTTCGCTGTATTTTATCTGGCAGTCTTGTTAGGGTACAGGTTCTCCCACTGTCCCCAGTTCATGGACGAGAAAACTGAGGCCCAGCCAGAGAGCACAGCCAGGAAGTGGTGGAAGGGACTGGAACCCAGGCGGTTGCCTCCCTGACCTTTAGGGAGCATCACCTAAGGGGTGACTGGGTCCGGGTGGGCTGACCCCTGCCAGGCTGGGGACCCTCCCGCTGACGTCTGTCCGTCCACCGAGGGGCAGAGCGTGTGTCTCTCTGAGCAGCTGAATCCTGGCGTGGCTGGAACAGAGCCTGGGTTTCTCTGGCCTCCCCCTGCCTGCCGTTTTGGGCTCGGCCTCTTACCTTTGGCAGGACAGCAGGCTGGTCAGAGAGAGGAGGATCCGAGAGAGGGTCCAGTGAGACGCTGCTGCTACAGGTATTGCTTCCAACAGGCCCAGCTGGGGCGCTGCGGCTCCCTCCCAGAGACTCCGGCCGTGTCTGAGGGCCTCTGGCTGTGCGAGGGCAGAGGGGAGGCGGTGGTCTACAGCCTCCCGGGGGCTCCAGGCTGCGTGACCCGATGTCCGTGATTGCATCACCCCCTGGACGCCTGCTGGCGGTCCCGTCTGATGCCTCAGGACAGCGCAGCCCTGCACAGCACCTGGCACACAGTAGGTGCTTAATAAGTGCTGCTGGCATTGACTCCACCTTGGAGCTGAAGGGCTGATGAGGCAGCTGGGAGGATGCTTTGTTAAGTTCATTTAGCAGAGACGACTCCTGAGGTCCAAAGGGCCACCGGTCGCTGACTGAGAGAGGCCTGGAACCTTCCGGAACAGTGTTTCTTCAGGCTGCTGTGTGATGTGCAGTCCCACGAAGGCCATGGAACCCACACCCATAAGATAGCAGCCGACTCCAGGGCTCTGATCTTTCTAGGAGTTCTGGTCCAGAACCAGGCGGTCCCCCAGCCTAGTGGCTGGGCCTGAGCCCAGGGGTTTGTGGTCAACCGCCACCACCCTCCTGCCCACCACGCCACCCCAGACAGGTGGGCCTTATCGCCGCCAGGGGGCAACAGGGGCTTAGCCGCCACCCCGGCCCGGCAGTCCTGACTCAGGCCCCCTGGGACAGACCTGGGCTTGGGGAACTTTGGTCTTGAGGGCGGCAGTGCTGGTCTGCAGGCATCAGTGTAATGTGCTTCTCCCCCAGGGTGCATGCTCCTGCTTCTGCTGCCCTACTTGGGAGCAAAGGAATTAATGAAAGGCCACTTCCCTTGTGTCAGATTGACAGTTTTGCTGCTATGCTGGCTTTGGGGTTGTGACTGTTGAGTTTTGCTTCTCTCCCCAGGAGAATGAATATTTAGTCACCAGGCTCAGGGAGCCGGCTGTCAGGTGGTCCAGGAAGGTTCCCGCCCATACCTGCTGCCCACAAACATCTGTGAGGGTGGAAGCCGGCGAGGGGTCGACAGGAGAGGAAAGGAAAGAGGTCAAGGCCCGAGAAATTAAACGTTCGTAAATGTAGGCCTGGCGCTCACAAAGTAGGGCAAAGCCATTAGTGCTCATTAAAATTTAATACCTGTCTGTGCTCCCGCGGCCCCGTTGGACACTGCTCTAATTTGATGGGTGTAGAGGGAGAATTCTCAAATAATCGTGGAGGTTGGTGACTTGCTTTTCGCATGTTAACGTGAAGAGGACCGTCTGGCTTTGAGCTTCACCTTCAAGCCGATGATTTGGTGGGTCCTTGGGTTAGCGAGTCCCCTGCACCCGTTCTTTGTGGGGTGGCTGGTCTCATCCTGTACGGCTCTCCCCCACCTCCCCTCTGCGGGTTCACCCCACGCTTCCAGGCCCTGCCGGCAGCCAGGTGTGGACTTGCCCTCTGAAGGTCTCTGGGGGGTGTCGCTGTTAGCTCATTTGTCTTCTTTAGAGTGGCAGTCCCCCCTCTTCCGCCCAGAGCGTCTCTTTTCCTGCAGCAAAGTGAACCTTTCCTCTCCTATTTCCTGATGCCCTCCGTACCAGCCCCGGCTCCGTTGGCACACGGTTTCCGGGCTCGGCGTGGGCCCAGGCCTAGTGCTCCGGAAACTCAACGAGGGACACACTGGAAGCATCCCTGGAAGGCTCCCTGTAGGAAGTGGTGCTAAAGTCCTCGCAGGACATGTGTGGGAATTAGGCTAGCATAGAGAGGCAGCTGGGGGGCTTCCCTGGTGGCGCAGTGGTTGAGAGTCCGCCTGCCGATGCAGGGGACGCGGGTTCGTGCCCCGGTCCGGGAGGATCCCACATGCCGCGGAGCGGCTGGGCCCTTGAGCCATGGCCGCTGAGCCTGTGCGTCCGGAGCCTGTGCTCCGCGACGGGAGAGGCCACAACAGTGAGAGGCCCGCGTACTGCAAAAAAAAAAAAAAAAAAGGGGGGGGGCAGCTGGGCATTCTCAGATGGGGAAGGGGGAACTTATAGGGAGGGTGGGGGCTTGGGCACCTTGAAAAAGGGAGGCTGGAGGTCGGGCCCCGGCGAGGTGGGAGATGGCAGGTAGGGCGGGGCCTGCATGCCAGGCTAAGAGTATGGACCTTGCCCTGAACCCCTGGTCTGAGAATGGAATGGATCAGGCCCAGAAAATCTAAGCCTGCGGCAGCCAGGGCCTCAAGGCAGTGTCAACTGTGGAGTGTGTTACAAAGCAAGGAAAGGAAGGAACTAAGATTACCGCGTCCCTACTGTGTGCCAGGCTCTTCCAGGTGAGAAGGGTGTCACGAGTCTCCCCATTTTATAGATGGACAAACTGAGGCCGGTGCCTGGGCCCAGTCTGCCCAAGGGTGGAGCAGGAATGCAGAGGGGCGTCTTGGAGCCTGCAGGCCCAGCCTGGCTGGCCACAGGCTGGCATGTATGCCAGCCATAGACACCTCCCAGGGGCCAGTGCGCAGCTCTGTGGCTCTGGCTTTGGGCCGGGCACAGTGCCCAGCCCTCACCGCAGCGTCTCTGAGCCTCCCTTCCCACCAGGGCTCCCGAGAAAACCCTTTACATCTTTTGACTCACCCTTAATAAATGTGCCTTCCATCTGTCACCTCGCCCTCCCCTGCCCACACTCTCCAGGGGCCTGCCCAGAGCAGCTCCTAAATCATCCTCCTCCTGGCTTCCTCCGGCCCCCATCTGGCCCCCTGCTGCCCTCCCCTGGCCTCAGCCCCTTTCCCAGACTGGCCGGGAGCAGGGCAAGCCCAGAATAGATCAGGAGAGAGGAAAACCGTAAATGCCCAGGCCCTGCAGAGGGGATGCCTGGGGAGTCCCACAGGACTCAGGGTCGCCCCAGACCAGAACTGAGACCCCTGGCCCGGGGCCTGGAGGGCTGGCAGGCTATCTATCCCCAGGCTCCTCGTGTCCACCGAGCTCCCCCGAGGTGCTCGGGGGTTTTTCCTCCTTTTTGCCCCCAGGCTTCCTTCTTCTAGAATGTTCTCTCAGATGTTAATAGGGCCATTGAGAGCATCCTCTCAGACCCTGGTGGCCCATTCCCAGCCTCAGTCTGACCTGCTCACTCACAGCTCACATTCCTTGTCGGAAAACCCACTCAGACCCCATGAGAAGAAGGTGGGTATGGACATGCATCCGTCCTGGTCCCCAGCCCCACCCCAAGCCTGTGAGCCGGGGAGTAGATAAAATGCAGCCTCTTCTGGGCCAGCAGCTTGGGAGTGGGCGGTGTATCTTGTTCTAAGAGACAGGAAATATTCGGCCACAGGCCCTACCTAACATAGACAGGTCCCGGCTTGAACTCCAGAATAGAGCAGATTCACTGCAACTGTGATGCAGAAACACTCCCCTCCCCCACCCAGCACCCACTTCCAGGTCGGTGAGGGAGGAGCCTCCCTGCCGGCTCCCTCCACTCCTGCGGTCTGCCAACGCCTTCCGATGCCAGGCCACTGCCAGAGGCGGGCTGCCCACCACCAGGCGCCAGCAGAGGAAATCAGTTGGCCCAGGGCCCAGCGGCTCTCTCCTCTCCCTGACTTGGAAAGAGGGTGGCTGTGTGCATTTCAGCGTGTCCAGGGCATGTCCAGTTTCTCTCAAGGGGTCAGGATGAATATCCGGGGGCTGCCCAAGTGGAACAGGGCCCCTTGGAGGTGGGAGGCCTGGTGGGGACTGGAACCAGGGGTGCATCGGAGGAGGGTCCCATCTGGAACGCCTGTGCACTAGGAGCAGCGGTGTGGCTGCTGCCCAGGAAGCTGCCATTTCCTGTCTGTGTGGGAGATGGGGTGCCCTCTCCAGGAAGCCTGGGACCCCACAAGGCTTGGCACCGTCAGACAAGGGAGACAGAGAGAGAGGGGAGTGGCGGCTGGGCAGGGAGCAGGAGATTGGGAGAGGGGGGTGGCTCCACCCAGCTGGCGAAGGCCGGAGAGGGCGCAGGGGAGGTACGGAGTGGATGGAAAAGGGGAGAAGCTGACACCCCAGGGCCCCCCCTCGCTCACAGAGTCTGGTGGGAGAAGGGGAGAGGTGAGGCTTGGTTTCCCAGGCCTGGGTCAAGGGTCAAGGTCAGATACCTTCTCTCAGCTCCCAGGCAAAGTGGAGACCCCCCCACCCCATTCCCAGATGGGGAAGTGAATCATGGCTCAGAGAGGCAGAGTGCCGAACCCAGAGCCACACAGCAGAGCTCGCCAGCCCAAGAGCCCTGGCCCTCTGCCTTCTCTCTCTCTCTCTCTCTCTCTCTCTCTCTCTCTCTCTCTCTCTCTCTCTCTCTCTCTCTCTCACACACACACACACACACACACACACACACACACACACACACACACACACACACCTGTGTCCGCCCCCTGCTGTGAGTACTGTGCTGTCCCCGTCCCCACCCCTCAGACAGGTACCCGGTATTGGGGTCCCCTTGCCCCGTCCCTGCCCAAAGCACGTGGTCTCCGGTGACCAAGGCTTGGGGAAGGGCTGATTCTGGAGCCGTCAAGTCCGATTTCACGAGGTTCCAAAGTCACCTTCTGGGCAGGGAGCCTAGGTGTCTGACTCAGCTCCGGGCCTCCCAGGAGCTTCTGGCAGCGCACGCCGCACCACCTGCCGGCCGAGCAGCCATCTGGCCGTGCTCAAGGACACCCGCCAGCTTCACACCTTGGTCTTCTTCGCAACCACTTCTCCGGGGACCTGCTGGCCTCGGGCTTCGGGACTAAAAATGACGCAGGAAAGGGGACCCGCCTGTGGTCTGATTTGAACTTGGTCATCTCTCCTGGGAGCCGCCCCTTAGCATCACTTCTCCGAAAGCCTGAGGCCCGTATTCCACCCCACAGACTGATTAATTCAGCATCTCAGGGTGGGAGGGTCCAGACATCGCTGTGTTTTCAAGGCTTCTGGGTGACTTCCACGGGAGAACCCCGGTGTAGATGCACCTCGCTCTGCGTTCCAGGGTCTCTGAGGTTCAGACCCTGTAAGTGCTGTCGTCGCTGTCTATCTCGGTGTCCACATCTGCAAAATGGGCCTGATAATAGTGCCGACTCCACCGATGGGCTTGAGGACTGAATGAGTTAATGCAGGTGAAGAACTGGGATGCCTGCTGGGAACGCGGGGTGCGGGCATTCGGAATATCATTCTGTAGGCGGAGGGGACTCAGGCAGACCTGAGAGCTCAGCCCCTCCCCGGTCAGGAGGTGGAGGCTCAGAGGCCACCAGCCTGTGTCCCATCCCAGCTGCATCACTGTCTGTCTTTGGGAAAATGACCATACCCCCCGCTGGGTCTGTAGCATGGGGACACATCTGCCACCTGTGGCCGTGGCAGGAATAGAGGTAACGTGTGTGACAACCACCAGGTCACCGGCACTAAACAAACACCAGATCCCATCCTCTCAGGCAAGTGGCTGTGTGGCCTGGCACCTCAGTGCCCCCAGCTGTAAAATGGGGGAATAGGCTAGAACTGGGGGGCCTGCAACTCTGGTGTTGGAGCTCCCAGGCAAAACCAAACCTCACAGCCGGTGCCGGGTTCCTGGCCCAGTGGACAGTGTCCCTCTTCTGGTCACTTGGTCCTGCTCAGGGAAACGTGTGTGTATGTGTGTGGAGGTGTGTGCAGATGTGTGTGCATGTGTATAGGTATGTTTGGGGTGTGGGGGCTGTGTGCATACCTGGACATATGTGTGATGGTGGCGTGTGCAGACTCACATGGTGTGTGACCGTGTATGCATACACACACGTACACACACGTGTGGGGTTGCGTGCTGCACGCACACTTGTATATGTGTCATATGAGTACACGTGGGTGTGTGCTTTCATGCACACGTGGCAGTGTTTGGTGCACTGCTGTGTGCAAACACACCAATGTATATATTGCACTGTGCAAACAATGTGTGTATGTTTGTGTGTACTGTCTGACTGGTGTAAATACGTGTGCAGGTGAGCATCCATGTGCGGTGTGAGTGTGCTGTCGGACGCTCTCCAGAGTGGCCTCGGCTCCTAGGCCCTGCACTCACGGGGAGCTGCCTCATCGGGCGGCCCTGCAGGGTCCTCCCGGCTCTGAGCCCTCTCCAGCTGCCCCCTGACCCAGAGCAAGGCCCCATGCACTCTGGAAAGGTCTGCTTCCATGCGGGGCCGGGGATGTCAGTCCACAGGGGCTGCAGGGACTGGAAAACATCTCACTGTGAATATTCGCCGCGTTCAGAAAAATACAGAGAATAGAACAGCCACTCTCACACCCGCCCCCGCCCCTCCCCGCCCCCGCAAAGCCTCCGGAAGAAAGTGTGACCCATATGGGTTGTACCCGCTCAGAACTTCCTCTTGCCCCGTCCTGTGGGCTTTTTAGAGCCCCTGCAGGCCGCTGGGTAGACCTCGTGCTTTTCTCACCTCTCCTGCCTCAGTTTCCCTGCCTGTAAAATGGCGGTAACAGCAGCACGGAGCGTGGTCAGTTACGTGTGTTTGCTGAGCGCCTGCCGTGTGCCGGGCACCCTGGGCGTGGGCTCCAGCCGTCAGCGGACAGACCAGGCCGCCACCCTTATGGGCGCACATTCCAGTGCTCAGCAGCCCCGCACCCACTCGCTGATGGCTGAGAGGTCACTGCCGGCTGGGGCAGACCCGGCCCCAGGCCCCGCCCAGCCCAGCCCCAGAGGCTCTGCCTGGACAGCACAGCTGGACTCGGGGCCTGCCGAGTCACGCCCGCCCTGTGGCCACTCTGAGCCCCAACCTGCACCCTCATAACCAAGCCAGCACCTTGAATAATTAATGCAGATTCTTCAAAAGTCAAGAAGAAATACACAGAATTATCCACCAAAGGTTCAGCCAGCCCTCCCCACTCTCCTCTGTGTGTGTATCTTGTGTCTGTGTGTGTGGTTGTATCTCTGTGTGTGGTTGTGTCTATGTGTGTGTGTGTGTGCATATGTGTGTGTTAGGTATGTCTGTGTGTGTCTGTGTGGTTGCGTATCTTACGTCTGTGTGGGTGGCTGTGTGTGCATGATTGTGTATATCGATGTGTGTGTCTCTTTGTGTTTATGTGGTTGTGTATCTTGTGTGATTGTGCATGTGTGTCTTTGAGTCCATATGTCTGGGTGTGTCTGTGTGTATTTGTGTGTCGTGTGTGTGTATGCGTTATGTATGTGTCTGTAGCTGTGTATTTTGTATGATTACGTGTATGTCTGTGTGTGATTGTGGGCGCGTGTCTGTGTGTGTCTGAGTACATGTGCTGGGAAGGGGGGTGTAGCAGAGACCTGGCTTTGACCTTGCAAATATCTGTTTGCCAGAGGAGGTGGCTGGGCCTGAGGCCTGGTTTGAATATGCAGAGCACAAGGGTGTGGACCCCAGATCCTGCCTTCTTCCCAAGTGGCCCCAGAACCCCTCCCCCAAGATCAAGTCCAAACCTTGAAGGACTGAATGGGAGGAAGTGGTGCCCAGGGCCTGGGAGCATCCCCCCCGCCCCCGCTGCAGGGGTGCAGTCGCTGGGGGCCGTGGGGAACCCCGCCCAGGCAGGAGAGAGAGGCCGATGTCATGCATTATTCAGCAGCTCCTGATTTCACATTATTCTCCCTGCTACTTTTACAACCTGTCAGTAAATAAAAAGATTCTACATTATTTATAGAAATGGAGCAGAACTGGCCACGAGGATTCAGGGTGGCTATTATTATAGGGAGTCCTCGGGACCATCAGAATGGGGCGGGGCGGGCGGAGACGCTGCTGCCCAGGCCGGGGAGGCTGGGCTTGGTTTGCCGACCCCAGGGGGGCCCACGGCTGCCATGGTCTGGGCGCCTGCCCAGAGTCACGCCAGGAGGGTGAGCTGGCCCAGAGGCGGGCGGCTGTCTCCCCAGCTGGCTCGGGGCTCCTGGGGAGGCTGCGGCCAGGCCCGCCAGCTGTGCGCCCTCCAGGGCAGGCTTCGCGCTGGGCGGCCATGGCTGTGGTCACAAGGTGGTGGGAGGGGACCACCCAGGTAGGATGAGAGAAAAGGCAGTGGGGGCAGCCGGAAGCTGAGTGCTGAGAGAGGGGCTGGGGAGCATGCAAGACACCGAGTGTTTATGGAGCACCTACTGTGTGCACTTGGCACTGTACGGTGTCGAGGGCAGGGCCAGCCCTCCCAGGGATGTACTGCATTTAGCCCGCCTCTTTGTCCTCAAACAGTCAGGCCGTGAGTCCAGTCACGTTTGGAAAGGGTGCTGCAGACGGTTCAGGCTGACTGAGCATGCGTGCCCTGGTCTGATGGCCCAGACTCCCCGTCCCCTCGTAGATGCCACGTCTTGTCCTGCCCGGGGCGCTTCCCTGGGTGCGTCCGTACCTCCTGTTATTCCAGGCCGTAGCCTTGAGCACGTATGTGGGGCTGGCTGACGGCCACCCTGCTATGAGAGTGTGATTCTCAGCCTGGGCGCCACCAGCTCCCTAGCAGAATTTTTTAACTTTGCGCTCTCCACCTTGATGGCAGTCTAAATCTAATTAACTTGGGCATATTCTGGTTACTGGGCGACCACCCTGTAACCGAGCGTTTCCAGGGACTCAGGGCCTGCGTCCGCGTGCAGTCACATCTGCACAGAACTCCCCTGGGGATGGCGGTGAATGCCACACACTGGGCTTCTCAAAACCGGAGCCCAGGCACATTAAGGACCCCCATCGAGGGAACCGTTTTCTCACAAGCCCTGCAGTCCCCAGGTCTGAGAATCATTGACCCAGAGAGGACAAGAATCCTGTGCTACTTTTCTGGAAGCCCAGCTTCCAGCACACAGTAGGTGCCCTACGGTGTGTGCTGTTGAGTTGGTTAAGTGTGATCTGTCCTTAGGAACCTTGCTGCCTGGGGAGGAGTCCAGACGAGCCAATGGATCCTGAGACCAGGACGTGGCCTGTCAATCGGGGCCATGGTGTTCTCTGAACTGAACCCAGAGATGCTGAGGGGTCCAGGGGAGCAGAGACTTGGATTGGATGGAGTTGATCAGAGAAGCCGGCCGTGAAGGGGAGACTGGAGTGGGCCTGGAGGGAGTGAGCCTAGTTTGCAGAGGGACAGAGAGAGCAGCCTCGCAGCTGAGAATGAGCTGACGGGGACCATCGTGGTCTGATGGAGAGTCAAGGCCAGGCTGCGCTGTGAGAGCTGAGGTTGGAGGATGAGCGTGGGCGAGGAGATGGGCCTCTGCCAGCTCAGCCGAGCGTGGGCTGCAGAGCCACAGAGCAGTCCTTCCCAAAGGAGGTACCTCAGGCACGTCTGGCTCTGTAACAAATTCCCCCAAAACTTGGCGGCTCCAAACAGCATTTATTATCTCCCAGTGTCTGTGGGTCAGGAATCTGGGTGCAGCCCAGCTGGATCTCCTGCTTCAGGGTCCCTCACAGGCTGTGATCCAGGTGTCGGCCGGGGTTGCCGTCTCATCTGAGGGCTCGCCGGGGAAGGGCCCACTTCCCAGCTCACTCACCGTCATGGGCAGGATTCTGTTCCCTGAGGGCTGTTGGATGGAGGGCCTCAGTCCTTTGCTGGAGGTTGGCTGGACGCCTCCCTCGGTTCCTTACCACGTGACCGTCTCCCATGTGGCAGCTCACGACACGCTTTGTCAAAGTGAGCGAGCCACGAGGCAAGAGTGCGTGCGGGGGAGAGAGGGCACCACCGTCTTTTAAACGAATCTCACAAGTGACATCCCATCTCTTTTGCCATATTCTGTTCATTAGAGGCAAGTCCCTACGTCCAGCCCACACTGAAGGGGTATGAACACTGGGAGGGGGGGTCACGGGGAGCCTGTCAAAGCTGCCCCAACTTTGGGAGAGCAGAACGTTCCTTGGTCCGTGAAGCTTGCCCATGCCCTGGGAGTCTTCCAGGGAAGGATGACGTTAGCAGCGTTTCTGCAGAGTGACCATCTTGGGACTCATCAGAGATTTGGGGGACTGTTACAGAAGGAACAGTGACAGTGTCCAAGCACGGAGTGTGGTTGAGGTGCTTCCCCTTGGCTTCCATGGGAAGAAGGTTTCAGGAACCGGCCGCACTGCTGGGAGCGATGCAGAGCTGGGGGCACTCGTCCTAATTCTTGAAAATGTCTCTACTGTGACCCCAGCCCTCGGCTCTGGCTGCTCTCAAGGCTAGAAAAGCTGCTGGGCAGCCTCCCTCTGCTCTGCAGGTTCGAGCACTCTCTGGGGGCCTGGTCCAGGGCGCACTGATGGGACACTCCTGAGAAAGTGGCCCAGGTTGTCCGGGCCGCCGCCCCACTGGCGCACCTGGAACTCTGGGTGTCGGGCCAGCTCCACCTTCTGCGGTCCCGCCGCGAGATGAAAGTCAACTTCCCCCTCCCACAGGTCTGCCACCTCAACCCACTGCAGACGGATCCTGAGGGGTCGCAGCCTCCACCCCAGGACGTGCTGAGTCCCTGGGGGTGGATAAGAGGGATGTTCCCCAGAAGTGCCATCCTAGGGTCCCCACGGTGCCCCACCCCGAGACCCCGGGGGCTGCGTCCTGACCCATACCTGGGTCCAAGCCCTCACCAGCCGCGGAAGTAATGCCAGAACGAGAGTCTCCCACTCTCCACACACAGCTGGCTGATGCTTTGTGGCAGGGACGCAGTGGGGGGCAGGACCACTGCTCAGCCAAAGCGTCAAGCCCCCTGTACATACTGTGGTCCCATCAGACCTCACTTAGAAAACACAAATCGAAAGATGAAATGATTAAGAATTTAAAGGCGCCGACCACAGAGCATTAAATTACCAGCACTAGACCCTTTGGAGCATGGGGCCTTATATGCGTGCCCCGGGGCCACAGTAGCAAATGACCACAAACTCAGCAGCTTAAAACAAGACATATTCTCTCGTAGTCCTGAGGCCAGAAGTCCAGAATCAGTGTAATGGGCTGAAGTCAAGGTGTGGGTGGAGCCCTACTCCCTCTGGAGCCTTGAAAGGGATCTGTTCTAGCCTTTGCCAGCTTCTGGAGGCTGTCGGCATCCTTGGCTTGTGGACTCCAGTCTTTAAGGCCCCATCTTCACGGGGCCTTGTCCTCCTTTTGTGGCAAAGCTCCCTCTGCCTTCCTCTTGGAAGGATGCATGTGACTGCATTTAGGACGCACCTGGATAATGCAGGCTACTCCCCCGAACTCAGAGCCTTACTCTTATCACGCCTGCAGAGACTCCTTTTTTTTTTTGGTTTGTTTTGTTTGCCGTATAAGGTAACATTAGGGCAAGGATGTCTTTGGGGGTGATTTTCCGCCTACCCCCAGCCCCGCGTGCTCCACAGGCCACACACTCATGAAGCCAGCCCCGCCGCTTGCTCAGTTACAGGTTATAAGTTGAACCTTTGCTCGACATGTATGAAATCAGGATTCTGCTCATGGAAGGCCTGGCTTCCGGAAGCTTCCATGCTGCTGCCGGGAACGCACAGGGACCCCTGCTCCAAGCCCCAGCTGTTCTGCTTGCCTCACGGCTGACTGGTGAGGTCAGAGTGTGTATTCTCGTTTCAAAGCCCGTGTGTTTCCGCGTGCCCTGCCAACCCAGTGTGACAGTTGGAGGCTGTCACACTTCAGTGGGATCCATGAAGTAGCTGAATCGCTGGCCTCCCAGGGGTGCTGACCCAGGAGCGCACGGCTGGGCCTAGGAATTTGCATAGTGACAGACACCACAGGGACACTGCTCCACGCAAGCGGGAACCCCTGTTTTCTGAGCCCCCCAAAGAGTGAGGTTGAAACAGCAAGACAGGGGGAGAACGTGCTCATGGTGGCTGGGGTGTGGCGTCCGTGGGGGGCTGGGAAAGTGGGGAGATGAGCAGCTTCTAGTCTACCCAGGAGGAAGGCAGGGGCATCCCTCAGACATTGCTGAGGACACAAAGCTTGATGTCACCTCTTCTCCAGATGTCATCCCCAGCTGTCCCACCCTCCCAGTTGGGTTTAGAGCTCCATCTTTAATCGTTAGCATCAGTGACACTGAAGTGATGGCCCACCTTGGGTCCCAGGGGTCTCCAAACTTCCCAAGCCCATATCAATCAAATCGTTTGTAGCACATGCCTCCCAGAACATGTATACTTACATGTTACATACATGTACCGCTGTCCTACCAGGCTGGGTAGCTTACAAAACTGAGCCCAGAGGAGCAACTCAGAAAGGATTCAGAGAATCCTAGGAGATACTCCCAGAGCCCTGTGGAGGGTGTGGGTGTTTGCACACCCCCTGGCCCGCACTCGCCTTCAAGAGCACCGTCCTATGGGGTAGGAGATCCAGCTAGACACAGGGCAGGGAGGCGGGCATTCGTGGGACTCATACAGGAAGATCAGACGCTTCCACATGCCAAGAAAGCGAGTATTTCAGGAACCACGTTACTTGCCAAATGACTGGTACAGACGAGAGTTTCTCAAACGTCTATGTCTGCACTCACAGTATGAATTTTCCATTTCACATCCTGCCCCACGTGCATGCATGCGCCCTTGAAATGGTGCTTGAGTGACTCCGGTGTTTTCTGTTCTGTTTTGTGCCACAGAAGATTCTTGCCCCATCCACAGGATGATGTCATGACCCCTTCTTAGGTCTCAACTCCGTTTGAACAAGAAAGGAGTGAGAGTGAAGCCACAGGGCTTCAGAGAAGGAAATAGATGGTAGTGAATTAGATACACAGAAGATACGATATTAAGAAGGGAGGCTTTTTGTAATACTTGGGGATCCTGACGTCTCAACTGTTGGGTCTTCCTGTGTTCTCTTCATGTCCTCATAGGACCTGGAACATAGCAAGTGCAGAATAAAATATTAATGATGAATGAAAGGATGGATGGATGAATGGGTGGATGGATGGACGACTCTATAATGAACCCGTATGGAACCAGCAGGTTCCAGGTGCGGAAGGTGTCCTGAAGCTACAAACCACATCTTAGAGAGGAAGAGCCTGACAACCAGGGCAGGAAGTGACTGGATCCCGGCTCCCGCCCCCGCCCCCTGCCTAGGCAGACAGCTGTCTCCCGCCGGCCACATCCCCAGCAAATCTGTCCACAGCAGCCAGCCTCTGTTGACCCCCGTAATTGGGATCTGTTGTTTGAAAGACGATTCATTCCCTTTGCAATTGACGAACCCGCAGAAGAGCCAGCGAGGGTGGGAGGCAAGGCCCCCGTCGGCCTCCAGAATTTAACGGCTTGTCCCCCTGTCCTGAAGGTGCTTGCTGCCAGCCCGGCAGTGACAGTTTTATTGGCAGGCGGGACTGCTAGAAGGATTGTAGGCTATTTACAGTGTTGAGGCCATGGCTTTGCGCAGAGACGGTTAACATAAATTCACATGATGGATCCGTTATCACTTCATTGAACTTCTGGCGGACGCATCGAAGGCCGAGCGATAACACACTGTTTCCTGGGTTTGCACAGCCCTGGGATACATTAAATACACTTTATTTATGGCTCACCATCGCTGCACTGTGGGCAGGAGAATGCAGCTTTTGCAACTATCGTCTAATTTTATGATGAGCATTAAAGCCGGGACTATAATTTGCACCTTTTTATTCATTAGACAGTGGTGCAGCCATAAGTCAAAAAGGCCCAGGGATTTAGATGCAGATCCAGAAGATAAACTATTGACAAGCCAGATGTATTTTTACATTAGAGCGCCTTTACAATAGTTTATGTTGAGAGTGGAATATAAATTGCGTTATTAAATATGAACCGCTCTTGGAACCAGTGCTCGCCGGCAAGAGGAGGGGCGGAGCCCTGGAGCCTGGAGCTGGGAGGCGCCGCCTCATTTCTCAAGGTTGAACGTGTGATTCTGCTCCTTGGGTTTTCTCTGTTCAGAGCCCCAAGTGGGAGCAAGTGGCGTGATGGGGTGGAGGCAGCGGGCTCAGACTGACCCACCGCTGAGCAGGGTGAAGTCCGGGGCTGCCCTTATGGCCCAGCTCCTTCCGGGAAGAAGGGCTTGATCAGCTGCCAGGCCAGGAGGGCGCGTGCCCACTAGCTCTCTGGAGGGGTCCCGGGGTGACAGTGGGGCCCTGCAAACTCTTACTGGACATTTCAGCAGCCATGCAGGGTTTGGCAGGAATTTGAGGTCCTGGCACATGGACTCCCATGGAATCACTGGTTTCCTGGTCCTGGGCTGGCTTGGAGGCCCAAGAACATATGTATAGCCCAGGGCTTCTCAACATTGCTGCTGTTGATGTTTGGGTCTGGACCGTTCTCTGTGGTGGAGCCACATCCCTGGCCGTGACCCACCAGATGCCGTTAGCACCTACTCCCCCAGGAGTGAAAACCCAAAACGTGTCCAGACATTGCCAGCTGTCCCCCAGGGGTGAAATGGCCCCCAATGGAACCGCTGATACAGCCCACCAGGCTCTTGACTTAACATCAGAAGCCCTGAGGTCAGGCTCTAGCTCAGCCACTGGCCACCCCTATGATTTATGTTGACTTTCCTGGCCTCCGTGCTCTCACCGATGGAAGGATGGGGTCGGAGCACTGGATTTCTGACTTCCTCTGCTTACCCTCCTGTGGCTCTAGAAGAACTTGCCGAGGTGTGTCGAGATAGCTGCAGGAGTCCCCCTGTCACTGCTGGTTTGGTGCATCTCCGTGTCAGTGTTTGCAGCTCTGTCCCCATCCCCCCTCGCCCACTGATGGCCCAGGCTGCTCCAGCGGTCATACGCTCAGGTGACGTTCCTTAGACGGAAGGCTGGATCCCACATCCAGTGGGAAGGGACGGGGCTCTGGGTCCCAACAGTCCACCAGCTTCCAGCAAGGCTGGGTCGCGGTTCTCCAACTCCAGCAGCGCCACCACCCCCGGAGGGTGTGGTGACATCCGTGGTGCTGGGCTCTGACTCAGTGGGTCTGGGTGGGGACAGAGACTCTGCCTTTCCAGCAAGTTCCTTGGTGACGCTGATGCTGCAGGTCTGGGGCCACAGACAGAACCACTGGGCTTGAGGAAGGCAGGGTGGGGAAGTGTTACTGGACAGGAGTCTTGGGGGCTGCCAGGAAGCAGGTTTGGTGCAGAGTCACAGAGGTGGGGCTAAAGGGCTGGAGGCTACGAGGCTCGGGGCCCAGGGCTATGCCAGGCGTGCCCTTGACTGCTGGCTCCCTCAGGAGCGATGGTCCAGCTCACTGCTGGCTTTCCCAGCATGCTACTCAAATTAGGACACGATGGACTGTCCACCTCCCCCCTGGCTGCCCATCCCGATCAACACAAACCCCGCCTCTTCCAGGAAGCCCTCTCTGACTGGTCCAGCCCTCGACCCAGAGAAGCCACTGCCGTCTGTGGAGTGTTGGTGACAGGTGCCACCAGGAGGACGTGGTCCAGAGCTGAAAGGATACACAGCTCCTATGTCATCCCTTCCAGGCTCCACCCCAGGAACCCCCGGGCTCTGTGTGGGGAACAGACAAAGGGGGCAAGGATGGAGCATTGGGACCATTGGAAAGTTGTTGCAAGAATCAAGGCAGGGGCTTCCCTGGTGGCGCAGTGGTTGGAAGTCCGCCTGCCGATGCAGGGGACACGGGTTCGTGCCCTGGTCCGGGAAGATCCCACATGCCGCGGAGCGGCTGGGCCCGTGGGCCATGGCCGCTGAGCCTGTGCGTCCGGAGCCTGTGCTCCGCGACGGGAGAGGCCACAACAGTGAGAGGCCCGCGAACCGCAAAAAAAAAAAAAAAAAAAGAATCAAGGCAGGACTTCCCTGGTGGCGCAGTGGTTAAGAATCCGCCTGCCAGGGCCTCCCTGGTGGCGCAGTGGTTGAGAGTCCGCCTGCCGATGCAGGGGATACGGGTTCGTGCCCCGGTCTGGGAGGATCCCATATGCCGCGGAGCGGCTGGGCCCGTGAGCCGTGGCCGCTGGGCCTGCGCATCCGGAGCCTGTGCTCCGCAACGGCAGAGGCCACAACAGTGAGAGGCCCGCATACCGCAAAAAGAAAAAAAAAAAAAAAAAGAATCCGCCTGCCAGTGCAGGGGACACGGGGTCGAGCCCCGGTCCAGGAAGATCCCACGTGCCGCAGAGCAACTAAGCCTGTGCGCCGCAACTACTGAGCCCGCGCGCCTAGAGCCCGTGTTCCGCAACAAGAGAAGCCACAGCAATGAGAAGCCCGTGCACCGCAACAAAGACCCAACACAGCCCAAAATAAATAAATAAATAAATAAATTTAAAAAAAGAAAAAGAATCAAGGCAAAGACGTGATGGCTTCTGGGCCCAGGGTGGTACTTTGGAGGGAGTGATTGGATTCAGGGTACATTTGGAACGCAGAGCTGTCAGGATTTGCTGGTGGATCGGAGGTGGGAGAGGAGAGAAAGAGGACTCAAGATCATCTCCAAGTTTTTGACTCGAGGAACTGGAAGGCTGGCGTTGCCAGGAGGAGCGGGTTTGGGGAGCGGAGCCGGAGCTCCGTTCCGGCCACGTTAAGAGATGCTGTTAGACGCCCAAGTGGAGCTCCAGTTGGCAGTTGGATATTTGAGTCTGGAGCTACGATCGCAGCACCCTTGGTGCACAGATGGTGTGTGAAGCTGGGCGCCTGGGGGAGGCACCTTGGGAAGGAGTGGGAGTCCTGGGGCGTGGTGACAGCCGGGGGGTGCTGGGTTGGTCACCGCAGGGACAACAGCAAGGGTGCAGGTCCCTGCCCTAATAGAGGGTGCTGTGGACCACATCAGGGACCCTGTCTAGAGTGGGGGGCAGAGTTTAAGAATACACCAGCCATGGCCTTCCCTGGTGGCGCAGTGGTTGAGAGTCCGCCTGCCGATGCAGGGGACACGGGTTCGTGCCCCGGTCCGGGAAGATCCTACATGTCACGGAGCGGCTGGGCCCGTGAGCCATGGCCACTGAGCCTGCGCGTCTGGAGCCTGTGCTCCGCGACGGGAGAGGCCGCAACAGTGAGAGGCCCGCGTACCGCAAAAAAAAAAAAAAAAAAAGAATACACCAGCCTTTCCCTTGCCTTGGTGCACGGCTTCTCAGCCTTGAGCGCTTGTTCACATCATCTGGGGAAATTCTGAAACACCTCTGATGCCCGGGCCCCAGCCCCAGAGATCTTGATGGAAATGGCTGGGTGGGGCTCCTGCAGGGGGAGTTTTGAGACCTCCTGTGTGATCGCTATGTGTACTGGGGGCTGAGCTGCTGCTCTGGGAGGGCCAGAGTCGTGGGGTGCTGGGCCAGAGTCTCAGCCCCAGAAAGGCCCAGACCCAGCTGGGACTGTTCAGTCACTCCTTCTGTCATTGGTCTGTGAAGTGCCCAGGGTCTGTGTTAGGGGCTGGGTTGCTGACCTGAATAAGACGAACCCCCTGCCTTCCTAGTGTCTAAAGGAGCCCAACAGTTACCTCGGCAGATACTGAACAGCGTGCTTGTCACAGTGACTGGAATGAGCACAAAGAGCAGGGAGCCCCGCCCGAAATCAGGGAGGGCTTCCTGAGGGTGATGATGCTTGAGCTGGGCTTTGAAGGCAAAGGAAGTTCCCTCCATGGAAAACTGGAGAAGGGCATTCCAGACAGAGGGAATGGCGTGGGGAAAAGCTTGGAGCCTGAGACAGCATGAACATGGGGCCGTGGGGGCAGAGCTCCACGTGGCTGGGATGGAGGATGAGGTGCCACTGTCGGGACGCAGACAGAGCCCTGGGGAGCAGCAGGGGCCAGGTTAGCTTGGGCGCTAAGGTGGGGAGGCCGGCCTGGGGCCTGAGTTATTGCTGAATATGGGGCTGTTCTGGGTTGGACAGTGGCCCCCAAAATGCATTGTCCACCTAGAACCTCAGAGTGTGACCTTCATTGGAAATAGGGTCTTTGCAGGCGTAGTTAAAATGAGGTGATAGGGCTTCCCTGGTGGCGCAGTGGTTGAGAATCCGCCTGCCAATGCAGGGGACACGGGTTCGAGCCCTGGTCCGGGGGGATCCCACATGCCGCGGAGCAACTAAGCCCATGTGCCACAACTACTTAGCCTGCGCTCTGGAGCCCATGAGCCACACCTACTGAGCCCACGCGCCGCAGTTATTGCAGTCCATGCGCCTAGAGCCTGTGCTCCGCAACGGGAGAGGCCACCGCAATGAGAAGCCCGCGCACCGCAACGAAGAGCAGCCCCCGCTCACTGCAACTAGAGAAAACCCGCGGGCAGCAATGAAGACCCAACGCAGCCAAAAATAAATAAATAAATAAATCTTAAAAAAAAAAAACAAAAAAAACGAGGTGATACAGGATTAGGGCAGAGCTTCAATCCAAGACCAGTGTCCCTATAAGAAGGCCCTGGGGAAGGGACCAGGATGGCTGGTAGCCACCAGAAGCTGGAAGAGGCAGGAAGGATCCTCCCGTAGGGCCTCCAGAAAGGTGATCTCAGACTTGCGGCCTCCAGGACCATGAGAGAGTAAATTCCTGGTTTTGTAACTCAGCCCATTTATGGTCCTTTGTTACAGCAGCCGCAGGAAACTCGTAGAGGGCCAGGCAGGTTTTGATTCTCACCTCACTTCATCCTCCCCCTCAATTCACCTCAAAGGAAAGCAGGGAGAGGCCCTGAGAGACCCAGGTGGTTCCAGGGCTGAGGCTCTGCACCTGTGCTCTCTGGTCCCACCTGGGCCCGCCTGCCCTCTGGGTCCCCACCAGCCACGCCTCCTATTGATGGCCGATTGGCTCCCGCGGTGACAGTGAGCCCCCAGTGACCCAGTACACCTGCCCGTCCCCCAAGGCTCAGGTGTCTGTTCGCCTGTGATCAGGCAGGTGGCTTCCTGATGACCTTTGTTGGGGGGGGGTTCAGGGCCTCCCAGCAGGGCCCCCGGAGAGGGTGGGGACTCCCAGGCTGGAACCCCTGAGCTGCAGTGTTGAGGGCTTCCACAAGGGGGTGCCACTCAGATGCTGCCCGCCCTGCAGGGAGCATCCTGCCCTGGCTGTGTCACCTGACCCTCTGGGCCTCAGTTTCCTCCTCTGTCAAATAGGAATAAGAACGTACCGACCTCAGGGGCCCCTTGGGAGGATTAGAGAGCCATCCGCAGTATTTAGGACAGTGCCCAGCAGGCAGTGAGCGCTACAGAAGGGAAGCCAGGCAGAGGGAAGGTGGGCAGAGGCCCTGGTCTCTCCTGAGCAAGGTCCCCCAGCAGCCTGGACCCAGGACGGAGGTGTCTGGGGGTCTCTCTGGCCCTGGCCTCAGATCGTGGGAGGATGGGGGCCTGGGGCATCCTGCCAGGTACCTGCTTTCCACAGGCCCCTCGATTCCCTGTGCCTCTTTCTGTCTCACCAATCCCACAAACGAGCACTGCAAGCAGGACATCGACTCCACCCCCTCGTTCAATGGGGAGCAAGCTCAGGCCCAGAGAGGGGCGGAGCCTGGCCCGCGGATGCAGAGCTGGCCCGGCGATACCCTCTGGTAGTATCTCATTTAATCCTCACCTGTGACGTGGGGATGTATGAACCTCCCTACAGTACAGCCGATGAGCCTGAGCCCAAGGGGGTCTCGGGCCCAGGTCTCAGAGATAGCAGGATATAGAGCCGGGCCTCCAACTGCGGCTCCCAGCTAGCTCATCACTTATTCATTTGACAGATGGCTGGACAGTCACTTTCTGACGGGCAGAGGACAAGGCAGGTCTCCTAACTGCTGCACTTGTGAATTGTCTCCACCCGCATGTGTGTGTGCATGCTACAACGTGTCACTTTTTTTTTTTTTTTTTTTGTGGTACGCGTGCCTCTCACTGCTGTGGCCTCTCCCGTTGCGGAGCACAGGCTCCGGACGCGCAGGCTCAGTGGCCATGGCTCACGGGCCCAGCCGCTCCGCGGCATGTGGGATCCTCCCGGACCGGGGCACGAACCCGTGTCCCCTGCATCGGCAGGCGGACTCTCAACCACTGCGCCACCAGGGAAGCCCCGTCGTTCATTTCTGAGGGGATGACCCAGTGCGGGGAAGCTGGGCCTGGAACCCAGGCAGCCCATCTGTGGACCCCTGCGCCCAGCTGTCCCCCAGGGTGCATCTGAGGCCCAGGTCACCCCACCTCGGCCCCCACCTCCTGCATCTGGAGCTGTGATGCAGTGGCAGCTTCTTCTAACAGGCTAAGTGACTTTGCTCCAGACACCATCGCGTTTACATTATCAGCATGAATAAAAGATGAATTCCGCTGGGGTGGTTGTCAGAGGCCTCTCACGTGCACACAGGCTCCAGGCAAGGCTGACAGTAAGAGGCTTCTCGGGAAGGAGCTGGGGTGTCCCCACAGAGCCACTAAATGAGGTATGTCGCCTACCCCTCCCCCGCCCGAGAGGCCTGGAGGCCGTGCGGGAAGGCAGAACAGGAAGAGCACTGAGCTGGGAGTCCAGGCCACCACGCAGACGTTTGCTGAGCTGCCACTCTGTGCCTGGTGCTCTTCTAGCCCAGAACAGGGCAGACAAGGTTCCTGCCCTCACGAAGGGGCATGGATAGAAAATAAACCTGTGCTCTAATGAATACAGGATACCAGGCCAGGTGTGGTAAGTTCTATGGAAACAGTGAAGCGGGGAAGGGGACGAAAGGGACAGGCAAGAGCTGTTGTTGCGGATGAGGAAGAAGAGCATCCTAGGCAGGTGCAAAGGCCCTGAGGTGGCTGTGTGCTTGGGTGCATTTGAGGCTGGAGCTGGGGAGTAAGGGGAGTGGGGCCGGTCATTCAGGGCCTCAGAGGCCCCTCAGGGCTCCAGCTCGTTTGCTGAGTGGGAAGGGAAGGAACCTTTAGGTTCCCCCGTGGCTGGAGCACAGCTACTCTGGGGTTGGGCTCGGTGGACTCTGGCAAACAGGCTTTGGAGGAGGGGCTGCTGGAGCCCGCAGGCTGCTTGTTAACCAAGACTGGCCGCTCTGGGCTCCAGCGGGGCAGGGCAGGGCACCCCGCTCACCAGCTCCGCTGCTTTATCTTGGCAACAGATTGCACAAACCCCTGAGCTAATATTGAACTTGCCTGGATTTTAAATAGCAGCTGTCAACATCACTGCTCCCAGCCCCTGGCCCTCTGATCCCTGCCCGAGGGGGGCATTCAGGTGCGGCTGGCCCCAGGCGCCACCTGGGCAAACACCACAGAGGGCAAGGGAGGGTGGAGTCAGTTACCCAGGAACCAGAATCCTAATAATCTGACCCGCCCCTGAGGGCAGATGTACGTTTGGGCTGGAAGTAGCCAGAAGGAACCCTCCTCTGGAGAAAGAGGCAAAGGTCCCAGCCTGTCTGGGGGTCCATTTCCAACCCTGCATGGATGTCCTCCCTGATGCAGAGCCAGCCTTTTGTCCTCCTGTACTCCCCGATGCTGGGGTCAGGCCCCTTGGCGGGGTACCCAGCCGGCCCCCACCAATGCCCAGAGGCTGCAGGCCTGGCGATCACCTTCTGCTGAGCCTTAGACCCCTGGGGGCACTTGTGAAATCACCCAGAGTCCAACCTGCAAGGGTTCCCACTTAATGGGTCTGGAGTGGCTGGGCCTCCGCACACGTTCGGGGGGCTGCTGTGCCCTTAACGCTACATGTCCCGAGCAGCGGATTCTGCGATGGGCTGGGGGTTGAGAGGGGCTTGGACCAAAGAAAAAGTAGATCTAGACAGGGGTCAGGGAAGGCCGGGGCAACATCGTTCCTCCACCAAGCCGTGGTGAGAGTGTGCAACTGTCTGTCCGTCTGTCTGTCCTCACCCAGCCCTCACTGCTCCAGCTCACCCCCCTGCCTGCAGAGCTCTCCGCCAGGTGCCTGCTTCCCGGCCCGGCTCACGGCTCCAGCATCATCAGATTTCTTTAGGGGAGCCCCTGAGCCCTTCGTTGGGGCGTCAGTTGTGGCTCCGGCTCCCCGCTTGGGGGGCTGACCTGAGGCTGACCTGAGGACACTTCCAGAGCCGAGCTTCCTGCTCTAATCTCAGTCCAGGTTGAGAGAATGGAGCCCCCAGCCCAGCGCCCCACAGCTCGGGCACGTTATTTGTTCAAAGAATATTCTGGGGTCTCCTGAAGGAGCCAGAAAGGCAGCTCTCGTCTCCCTAATAACCACGGCCCCCGTCCATTCATTCACTTGTTCACGGAGGGCTTCTCAAGCTCCTCTGTGTGTTCTTGGCATGGGGGTGGGGCAGAGAACCCGAGACCCCTGCCCTCACAGTGCGGGGGCCAAGTGTTCTTGGGGGAAGTCGAGCTTGAGATGCGCCATCAGGGTCAATGTTCAAGACGTTTCACCTGTTCTGCCGACAGCCCGCCTTTCATTATGGGTCATGGGGAGACCGGCGGTTTCCTGGCGAGAGGCCAGGCCTTCTGGAAGCAGCTTGCTGGGACCTGGGGCCGCAGGGTGGAAGTATGTCAATATTTTAACAACTGGCCCAGCTGGCCTAGTTGCTACAAGCCGCACAGTGACCCAGTGGCCAGTGGGATCCGCAGTGTCATATGGTCCAGCCCCTGCCCACCTCTGCCAATCCGGGAGGCTGGCCCCTGGGGGGCCCGCCCCACCACCCCGCCTCCCCCCTTCTCCCTTCTCTCCCAGCCTCCAGGATCTTGCTTAAATACTTTAAAACAATCTAAAAGTAATTATCACGAACAGGCTGCTTGGGAACACCTGCTCCATCCGTCCCTTGGAATAGCTGATGTGTCTCAGGGAGCACTGACAGGCATTGGGCTTCTCGCGTGTCCCGAGTCGCCAGATGCTCCTGCGCCGTGATGCCCCCCTCGCCACCCCGCCGCGGGGCACGGGGAGGCCGCCGAGTCCATGTTTCCAGCGTTCCCCGCACAGCTGTCACTTACGGCGATCAGTAGGAAAATGATCACCCCACAAAGTCATACATATGAAACATCATATTTGCAGAATATTTATTTTAACACGCGTCAGGGCCTCCTCGGGTTGTAGGCAGAGCCTCTGCCTCATGTATAGGCAGCTGGCGTGGGGCTTTCTTCCCGGAGGACAGCAGGGTAGGCAGAGTGCCGGGCAGGCAGCACACACCAGGGGAGCTGGGCTGTGCTCAGGGACCCCATCCTTGAGCCCAGGGCTCTGGTCTACCCTCCCTCAGTGCTCTGGGTTGGGGGATCGGCCGTGCCCCACGACCCTGGCTGCTCCCACGTTGTCACAGCTGTTGAACAGCTGTCCGTTCTGGTGTCTCAGTTGGGGGCCAGCCAGAAAGCAGAAACCACCCGAGGTATTTCAACAGAGAGAATTTAATGCAGGGCATTGGTGAAACAGGTATTGGAGGACTGAAAAGGCAGAAGCGGGACACGTGGGTAAGAGAGGTCTTACCAGCTGGAAGCAGTACACCCCCCAGGGCCAAGGAAGAGGTTGGGGCTGCTGAAAGGCAGAAGGTTGACAGAGGAGGGACCCTCGGAGCTGGGAGCCAGGCCTTGGAGGAGGGGGCGAGGCTGGCCTGGTGCTGGACGTGTGGGGAGAAAACAGAAGCTGGAGAGAGGAATCACTGGGGTGACACTCATGAGACAAAGCAAATCTCAGGGCGGCAAAGGGGCATGGGATCTTCCTGCTGGGGGACACAGCTGCGAGGACAAGGAGCAGTAAACAGAAGCTGTCGCCCATACACTGCCACCCCCACCTCACCCTCCAAGGCCAGCGTCCCCTTCCCGCCTTCCTAAAATCACTCCAACCCCCGCTGATCAAGCCATGCTGGGCAACCGTATCTCCCTGGCCTCTCAGTGCTAGGAAGGGGCAACTTTGTTCCCAAATGACAGATGGGGAGATCTGAGGCTGAGCCAGTGAAGTAACTTTTACCTTGGCCAAGAAGAGGCAAGTAGGAATCGGAACTTCTTATATTGCAACCTCCTCAGGCGAATATCTTACAGATAATATCGTATAGATATCGATATATCCCTTCTTATAGCTAGGAAAACTGGAGAGGTGGGGTTACCTGCCCACACTTGCTCAGCTGGTCAGTGGCAGGGCCAGGATTCAAGCTTCAGACAGTCCTGCTCCGCAATCTACACTTTTCGTCACCACTCTCTAGGAATTTGTTGGAAATGGGTGGATGGATGGATGGCTGGAACCATGATGGATGGATGGATGGATGGATGGATGGATGGATGGAGAGATGGATAGATGGACGGATGGAGGATGGATGGGAGAAAGGATAGATGGATGGAAGAATGGATGGATGGAGGGATGGATAGATGGATGAATGGGAGAAAGGATAGATGGATGGATGGATGGATGGATGGATGGATGGATGGATGGAGAGATGGAGAGATGGACGGATGGAGGATGGATGGGAGAAAGGATAGATGGATGGAGGGGTGGATAGATGTATAGATGGATGGAGGAATGGATGGATGGAGGGATGGATAGGTGGATGGATGACCAAAAAAACAACAGAAAAATATTCCCTTGGCCAGAGGCATTTGCAGTCAGTGGAACTGTGCTGAATTAACCCTGGCTTTAGCCCACTTCTGGTGGCTCAAAGGTCCTAATCTTTTGTTTTCTAGTGAGAAGTGCTTGAAGCAGAGACTGGGGAGGGCAGGACAGCACATGGGCCGTGGCGGGTCCCCCATACCGTGGGTTGAATGCCACCTGTTCCCCTTACTTTTGAGTGACTTGGGAGCGTCAGTTTCCTCACCTGGGAAATGGAGCCGTGAGACTGTCGACCCCAGCTCCCCCTCACCTGTGACCTTGCAGCGGGAACGGCTCAGCACACGCCGTCTCTGTGTACGCACATCATATACCCGCAGCTCTAAGCCCGCGCCCACACAGGATGCACACACAGGTCCGGGTACACACACAGACACCCCCCCGCCCCGCAACACGCTGCATAACTTCTGAAAACACACATGGGAGCAACAGACACTCATGGGTACCCATGTTCCTGCAACACACACCCTCAAATGGAACAGGAAAAGTCACACGCATGGAAACACGGCACAGGACTCCTGCCCAGAACACGCATCTAGGGTGTCCCCAGAGGACGCTCCGCAGAGCCAGACGCCTGCAGTCTCACACTGTCACGGGCATGTGACAGGGCACAGGGGGCTCCCAAAGGGACAGCGCCCAACTGCTGCCCAGAAATAGTCCTCCCAGGAAGCTGCATGCACAGGGCACCAAGGACCCTGTGTTTACCCCGAGGGGCTCTGGTGGCAATGGGCGGGCAGGGGGCAGCTTGCTCCGCGTGACAAGTGTGGATCTGCTAGTGAGGCATCGTCTTGTCCCTTCTTGCTCAGAACCTTCCATGGCTCCCCTGTCACTGGGGCAAAGCCAGAGTCCTTGCTCTGGCCTCCAGGCCCCGGGTGGTCTGACCCACACCCCCAGCCCCATTATCCCCGTCCTGTCTCCCACTCTCTCCGGCTACACTGGCCTCCTCCCTGACTCTCACACATGCCCCCAGGGCCTTTGCACTTGCTGTTTCCACTGCCTCTTCCCACTCACACGCATCTGCATGATTCTAGCCACTCTTCCTTTCACAGCAGGGCCTGGGTGAGGCCTCCCTCCCTCCCTCCTTCTCTCCCTCGGGGCTCTCAATCCACCTACTCTGCTGTTCTTCTCCAGAGCTCATCATCGCAGCTGACACACACACATGGATGTGTGTATTTACTTATTATCTGTCTCCCTGCTGGACTGCCAGCTCCACCAGGGACTTGTTCCACGCAGGTGCTATTCCCAAGGCTGCGAATGGGGCCGACACATGGCAGGTGCACAGTGGAAACTGTGGAGTGAGCGAACGTCGGTGGATTTCATGCCCTCTTCTGTCTTCATTTCCCAGTCCTCCATGCATAGATTCCGGGCTTAGCCTGAGCCCAGCTCTGTGACAGCTGCAGGGCAGGATCCTAAGAACATCTAGCGCTTTCTGAGCACTCACAACATGCCAGGTGCTGAAGTAGGAGCATCACATGTTAACTCGTTTAATTTCACAACCTTGTAGTACATGAAACCCATTTCGCAGATGAGGAAACAGGCACAGACCTACTCTGAAGGATAAAATCTAGCCCCTCACGGTAATTTTCAGCAATAGGCACATGAATAAAAAGATGAACCATGATAATCAATGATGGTAATTGTCCGGACACAGGGCGTGCCTCCTGTGTGGAAGTAATCCCCAGTTCACAGATGGGGGGAGAAGACCCCACAGAGAGGTCAGGCAACCTGCCTGACGTCACCCAGCTCGGCAGGACCAGCTTGGCAGACCCCGAGAGGGATACAGGTGGAAACTGCACTGGGAAAGCAGAGGACATTGGGCACGATTTCTAACCACCACCTGCACCCCCTGAGATTCTCCTGCGCAGCTAAGGGTTGGAAATCCCCGCTTCAAGGGCCAGAGTCCTTATGGCCAGCGAGCAAAGCCTACAAGCTTGGCTCAGCGTCCAGGAGCCTCAGGGGCATTCATGTGCAAAGTCTTTGTGTCTGCGTGACAGAGGTGGCCGAGTGAAGCTCACACGGGAACCAGAGGACGAGGGAGGCCGCCTGGGTGTGCTTGGAGGGGTCTTTGCAGGGGTGGGGGGCTTGCTTAGCCTCAGCTGATTGTTGCTGCACGATGGCGTATGGCAAAAATCTTTGTATTTTTCAAGAGAAGCCAGAAGTCCAGATTTTTCTGTCAAATCTGATTTTTAAATGTTGGCAACTAATGCGAATATACAATTCTTACGTTACCGCAGGGCGAAAAACCACACAAAACCCCAGCCGCGTTGCCAGGCCCTGTTGGTAGAGTGTGCTTCTCTGATCCAAGCACACGCTGGCCCCTGATCTGATCCTTTGGGGGGTCAGGACTGGAAACTGGCCTCCGGGGGTGGATGTGGCGGCGTTCTCTTGGTTGCACCATGACACTCAGCCAGCCCGCCTCCTTCCATCCCAGAGTGGCCCTGCCTTCCCGCCCTCTCCGAGCCCACCTGGGCAGGAGCGGGGTCCCTGACACCCTACGCACCCAGAGCGCAGAGGGCGTCTGGGCCCCCTCGACCCCCAGCCGCCCACGCATCCTCTCCTGACAGCTTTATCAAGCCTCCAGCCTTCCCAATCCCATTGTTCCTGACATCTGTTTCGGTAAGTGATTAATTGCAATTAGCGAGCGGTTTGAAAGCCCTGGAAGAATACTCAGCAGAAAACTCATCAAGATTAATGAGTGGCGGGGCTGTCAGGAGGGGGGCGTCGCTGCCACGCCACCACAGTGGGACCCAGCGGAGTCATTGTCGCCTGCACAGGTGCTGGGAAGCGAATTGGAGGCGACACCCTCGCTCCACGCCCCCCAATTTGCCCAGAAACCGTCCTCCCCCATAAACTAGCACTAGATGATTTCTTATCAAAATGCATGAATTACCCACTAATAGGCTATTAATAAAACCCTTAGAGGGTCATAAGATGAGGTTCTGAGCCTGCAGAATGCATTGCAGTGCTTCCAGAACACTCCACAACCCGTCCATGTGGGCACGCCCAGGTGCGGGAGGCTGGAGGGTGGCACCTGTACACAGCTGCAGCCCCATCGAGAGATTGTCGGGAACTGGGGAGCCACCTGAAATCGAAAGTCAAATCCATAGCGAAGTGGAACCTTCTCCCTTGAAGTGGGGATCTCGGGAGCATTTGCCTCACAGGCAGGTAGAGAGCAGGTGGGAGAAAGGCGACAAGCACCTTGAAACTGAGACCCAGTGTTGGCTTCCCAACCGTGCTTTTCTGCTCTGCCAGGGGCCCAAGCACCTGCGTGCCGTGGCGCAGAACACGCCTCTCCACGCGGTGGTTCTCTTTTTTGCACGTTCCCTGCCGGGCCTTGCCTGCATATCCGTACGTTGCACCTTGTGTGCACGTGGTGCACGTGTGTTATGTGTCATGCACGTCTCTGTGCCCGTGGCGGGTATCACTAGCCGGCCGTTGCACGCCACCTTCGTTGTCATACCCTTCGTGCGTTTCCGAGATTCCCGGCATCCCTGCTCTGCCTGGTTTATAAAGATAACAGGTGTTTATTTATTTATTTTATTTATTTTTTTCTTTTTGCGGTATGTGGGCCTCTCACTGTTGTGGCCTCTCCCGTTGCGGAGCACAGGCTCCGGATGCGCAGGCCCAGCGGCCATGGCTCACGGGCCCAGCCGCTCCGCGGCATATGGGATCCTCCCAGACCGGGGCACGAACCCGTATCCCCTGCATCGGCAGGCGGACTCTCAACCACTGCGCCACCAGGGAGGCCCAACAGGTGTTTATTGAAGGACAATTATGTGCTGGGTGTTTTACAGTCATTCTCTGTAATGCCTCCAACAGGTCTGAATGCCCCTGGTTTACAAGTGAGGAGACTGAGGCTGGGACGTTTAAGCAGCATGGCCCCGGGGACACTGTTGGTGACGGAGCCGGGTTTGAACCCGGGTCTGTCTGACGCTGCAGCTGCAGGCTGAGCATGCCCCCCACCCCCGCAAAGACCCCTCCACGCACACCCAGGTGTCTTCCCTGGGTCTTGAGCTGGTCTCCCCGAGGTCTAGAGCAGTCACGCTGGATGTGGATGGAAGGGCCCTGTTTTTTATCTTGTGCTTTTTCAGTTCTGCTCTGAAGCCCAGATGGTGATAAATCCCCCCAAGACTCTTCTGGGGAAGTTGGGAGGGGGCCTGTAGGTTCTGGGGGACTCAAGGGCTCAGGGGGCGGTGCAGGCACCGACCGGGTAGGTGCCGTTATTGACAGTGGCTGCGCGGGATGTGAGAAAGTCATCCAACCCACTTTGGGTTAAAAACATTCTCTGGCTTGGTTTATGTTTTCATTTTCCTCTCATTAATCTGGACACCACCCAAAGGAGGTAGTTCTTATGCCCATCTTGCAGACAAAGAAACTGAGACTTGGGGAGGTTAAGTCACCTTGGTCAGGTCACCAGACATAAAAGTGGAACTGTGATTTGATTGAGCTCTGGTCCATCTGACCTCAATCCGTGGGTCCCTCTTTTTGTTCTGACGCCCAAGCCACTTGTCCTACCCTCTGTCAGCCTTAGAGAGAGAAGCCGAGTGTATGTCATGGACCATGACTGCTGCCCACTCTTGACATGTTTTGGGACCCTTCTGCTTGGCCCTGATATCTGTCTCTCTGACCAGATGAAGGTTGTGTGGATGGATGGATGGGTGGATGGATGAATACCGGCTGGCATTATATGAATGGATGGACGTTGGTTAGATGACTAAATGGAAGGAAAGATGGAATGGAAGGTGAGATGACTAAATGGAAGGTTCTGTGAGGGGAGGGAAGAGCCATAATTCCTCATGTCCCTGGTGAAAGGGATGAGTGTCAGGAAGAATTCTGCAGTGTCCGTTTGAAGGACTGTGGCCCACCTCCTCACTGTACCAGGGAAGAAGCTGAGACTCAGAGACAGGAAGGGACTTGCTGCAGTCACAGGATTTATTCATGGCAGGCTTGGGAACCCTGGCCTCATTCCTATAGAAGTATGGCTCCCACAGGACGCCCCACGGTCCTCTTGTGCTCCATGATGAGCCTCATCTATGTATGACCCAGGGGTCACTAGGGTGGTGGCCCATAACAAAGTTTATATGAATAAGAATTAATAACATTCACATCATGATTACTCTGTGCCAGCTCTTAACATGTGTATGTAGCTCCTTTAACTTCCCCAGTAATCCAGTGAGGAAGGGGCCGTTATCTGCCTTTTACAGATGAGGAAGCTAAAGCACAGAGAGGTTGACTTGTTTGCCCGAGGCCACACAGTTAGGAGGTGTTGGAGCCGGAATGTCAGACCGGCTGGGGCCTGTGCTTGCCCATCTCTGCCCTGCCCCATCGGGGTGGGTCCCTTCCTCCCTGACCCCACAGCAGAGAGGCGGGCTTCACGGGCATGTGAGCTGTACAGTCACACGGAGTCCCACACTTGGTTTCATATTGGTGTTGCCATCTTGACACTCAGTTCTTTTTTGAGCGAGGGGCCCTGCGTTCTCCTTTTGCACTAGACCCCACAAATTCCGTGGCCGGTTGTGCCTCAGGGTCCCCGCTCCCTGTCCAATTGGGACAGGGGGCCCGAGCCTGCTGAGAGGCTGGACCCTTGGGCCACACCCAGAGGTGCGCTCCAGCCAGCAGCCTCCCAAGGGTGGCCCTGGTCTGGGTCCTCCCTCTGCCCAGCCCCTGAGATCCCAACCTGCGATGCCCGGCCCCCGCCACACGGCAGTGGAAATTCCTCGGAGCCCTGTGTGGGCCAGGCCTGTGCCCGAGATGTATCCAAGCCCCCCCAGCAGGTGCGCGGCCCCTGACTTCTGGATGGGTGTCGTGGGAACGGCTGGAGCTGTGGAGTGCCTGAGGCTGGCCTGGTTTCCCACTGCCTCCATCCTGAAGCCCTCTGCCTTCGACGGCCTTGGGGGGTAATTGGAGCTTGATGGTGTGCATACAGGAGAGAGGGGGAGAGAGAGGGAGCGAGCCTGTGTGTAGAATGATCCGACAATGGGGGGAACGCAGTGCCCCCCTCGGCCCTGTCTCTCCCAGTGCGCGCCTGTTTCCTCACCTGGGCTGGAGTTGGATCGGGGGCCGGGCACCTGGTGAACCGTCTCCCGCCAAGTGGGTGTTGTGGGCCCCATTTCCCCAGGCAGGAAGCTGGGGGGGGGCGGTGTCACATTTGTGTGTGCTCAAACATCAGCCAGCGGCATCGGGCCACACTCCATCCCCGGGTTGTGGGCTCCGAGGCACAGGCCCTTGGGGTCCCCCAGCTGCCCCAGAAGACATGCAGGGTCTGGGGCTCCGGGGTCCTGACTCTCAGGGATGTGCTTTGTAAATTTATTTAGCTCTGTTGGTTCCTCCAACCTCTGCGGCCTTCCAGGGAGGGGCAGGGAGCCTGGGTCAGGGGCTGCTGAGCCCCTCAGGCCCTCGATTAATGGGGGGCTGTCAGAACTCCTCTCCCCTCCCTCCTCTGCACTTGGGAAAGCACCCCAAGGAGGTTATCAGCATACATCAGTTCTGCAAGGTAGTTTTTTCTTATCCTGAATTTGCAAATAGGGAAACTGCCCAGAGAACTCAAGACACTGGCCTCAGGCCACACAGCTGATAGTTGGCCCAGCCTGATCAGAGCCCTGACCCTAGCTCGGTGTCAGCTAAGTCACTGTGATTCTAGTGCGATGGTGTCAGCCTCAGCCTGTCCCTGCAGTATTAACAGCTCTGGCTGTCTGTTCAGTGGTGGCATCTAAGCCTCTTCTGGGGCAGGAGTGGGGGATTAACCTTTCACATACTGGGGCAATTCCTTGTCTAGAATGCCGACCCTTACAGGGTCCCCGTTAGAGAGAAACTTCCTTCTTCAGTGGGGGTGGTGAGAATCAAAACTCTGGGCACAGAGGGTTAAGGCGTGGACCTCGGCACCCCGGGGGGAGAAGGACTTGACCTCCCGGGGAGTCCCCGAGAGCCAGCTCCAGCCCCAGGCCTGCTCAGCTGGGAGCGGCCCAAACCCCGGAGGGCCCGTGGGCGCCGGTCTCCCGCCCAAGGGGCGGGACGGCTGCCTGGCAGGGGCCCCGCTGGCCGGGCGCCCGGTTCCCGGGCTGGGACCCCACGCTGCGGCATTCGCGGAGTCGGGGAGAGAGCCCGCAGGCCTGAGAGTGGGCGGGGCTTGGTCCCCTGTCCCCGCCCCCCAACCCCTCGGCGCGGCCCGGGACGGTGGGGGCGGCCTGGAGCGAACCTCCAGCTCATCAACGGGCGACATCTGCTTAAAAAGTGGGCGTGGGGAGAGGAGGTTAACGCCGAGGTCTGAGCGGCGGGGCCCGCAGCAGCGCCCCACACCTCCCGCGGCGACTTTTGGCCTCGGAGCAGACGGCGGGGGTGGGGGGCGCGGGCGCAGCCGGCGGGTCTCACGTGTTACCACGCCCATGAAATTTCCCATTGTGGGGGGCGGGGGGCGAAGAAGCGGCCGCCACCCCCTTCCCTTCCCCCGCAGCCCCTCCCGCTCTGCGGCCATCTGATCTCCCTCCCGGCGGACGCCTCTGCCTGGTTCGCAGAGGAGGCGCCTGGGGTCACAGAGGCCCCCTGCGCGCCCTCCAAACAATCCCCCGCCCCAGAGCAAGCGGGGGAGGGTCGGGGAGCGCCGAGGAGACCTTTTTACATGTAAATACGAGAGCTGGCCTTCTGGAAAGGCTTTCTCCCCTCATTTTTATTTAGAAAGCCTGATGTTGCTGAGGCCCTCCTGTGGACCAGGAGGCTGGCGCATGGTGCCCTGGAGGAGAAACAAGGAAATAATGTCGCCTAGGGAGTGGGCACCCACGCCGCCCCGCCCTGAGGAGGGGAGAGCTGCGTGTTTGCACAGCCCAGTGGGCTCTGCCCAGGAAGGGGCACGGGAGGGGGAGGCGGCAAGGTCTGCCCCTTACCCTCTCCGGGCCTGCGTTTCCCCACCTGTAAAGTGAATGTGCTTTTCGCTCCCCTTGTTTCCGGCTCCGGGAGTCCAGCAGTTGGAGGGGCTGTCAGCGAGGCTGGACACCGCCCCTAGAGCCCGCCGGCCCATGGGTCAGTGACTGGACTGTCTCTGGATTCAGATACTCCTCTGACCCTTTCACTGTGTGGTCTTGGGCAAGTCACTGAACCTCTCTGAGCCTCCGGTTTCCTAGATCATAATAGGACCTCCCTCACATTTTTATTTTTGTGGGATTTTGTGGGATTGTCAGTCCTGGGTGTAAAGCGCTGGAACACGGCAGGCAATAAATAATAGCTACTCTTAGGACTTTTATTACCTGGCTCTTCGTGTACTCCCAGGGTAGCTGTCCCAGGCTTGGGGGAGGGGATCTGTCCTGAGCATCCCCGGGACTGCCCCCCTCTCTCTATGTGTACCCACCTGAATGGGAGTCTGTGTTTTTGTCTCTTCCTGCCGCATCAGGCTGTGAGCCCGCACTGGACACTGGACACTCCATTTCTGTGCGTTCTGTAAAGTGTGTGGAATGAGTGAGTGAAGGAATGATCGGACAGCGGGGGTTAGGGTGGTCTCCCCGTGGGGGAGGGGAGGGGGAAGGGGAGGGTGAGCCTTCTCACTGTACCTATTGGTACCCCCAGGGCCCACCCCTAGGACCTAGGTCATACTAGGTGCAGACCCCGTTCCAAGCGCTGCCTCTTTTAATCCTAAGGGGAGCCTAGGGGGGTAGGTGCAGTCACCCCCGGCTTTGCAGATGGGGAAACTGAGGTCCAGGCAGCCGAGTCACGTGCTCAAGCTCAGCAAGTCAGGATTCAAACCAAGAATTCACCAAGAGGGCTTCCCTGGTGGCGCAGTGGTTGAGAGTCCGCCTGCCGATGCGGGGGACACGGGTTTGTGCCCCGGTCCGGGAAGATCCCACAGGCCGGGGAGCGGCTGGGCCCGTGAGCCGTGGCCGCCGAGCCTGCGCGTCCGGAGCCTGTGCTCCGCAACGGGAGAGGCCACAACAGTGAGAGGCCCGCGTACCGCAAAAAAAAAAAAAAGAATTCACCAAGACACCAGAATTCAAACCAAGCAGTTGGATCCAGAGCCTGCGCGTCCAACCCAGCCTCTGTCGCCTCCGTTTGTTGTATGACTGTTAGCCTAGGTGAGGATTCTCGCGAAATCCCTATAAAGTCGGTGTGAAGACAAAGGGTGGGGTCACTCAGAGGAGGATTTGAATCCAGAGACAGTCCAGTCACTGACCCCTGGTCCAGCGGGTTCTAGGGGTGGTCCCTGGGCAGTGCCCGTGCTGACCCTTCACTGACCACAGCGTGCAGAGGTTCAGGCCTGGGAGTCCGCTGACACAGGCAGCTGCTGCGGGCCACCCAGTGCCGCCTCCTGCCTGCTGTCCGTGGGGGACACCTGGGAAGGTTTGGCCCGAGTCCCTGACCTGGGGCCTGTGATCAAAGGTGCCCTCCCCTTGCGGTAGGGCCAGCTGCCATCCCCCAGAGGCCCAGGGCAACACTGGGCCCTCCTGACCTTCCCACTGGCCCCTGGAGGTCCCCGGCCGGAGCTGTCAGCCACTCTGTCTGCGGGCCCTGGGGGCCGTGACCTGGATGGTGATTTATGTGGCAGCGGCAAAAGGCCACTGGCGGTGGGGCTCAGGGACGGGGTCAGGACAGCCAGGAGGCGCCGAGGATGAGGGTGGTGGCCTGCCCCGTGACCCAGGTGGCTGGGGGGCTCGGAGGAGGGGGCAGCGGCCCCGGCGCGACCTCCCTCGGGGGAGAGGAGGCCTTGATTCCTGCCATCTGGCCTCTCCCGGCCTGGAAGGTTGCGGGTGCCCCCCACTGGCTGTAATGGCCGAGCCCGGCAGGAGGGGAGAGACAGATGGTGGTGGGCCTGCGAGGTAGAGGGTGGACTTTGTTTCGAGGGGCTCGCTGGGGGAGAACACAAGGCTCTCACACACATGCACACACACATGCACACATGCACGCACCAGGCACCACACTGAGGCACTTTGTAATTCTGGGCCTGTGTCAATGGGGGTGGCCTTCTGATGAGTCTTCGGGTCCAGACTTGCCTGGTGAAGCTTCTCCCCAACACGTGAGCACAGACACATGTGCACACACGTGCACAGAGATCCACAGACACACATGCACACAGACGTGCACAGACACACGTACGGAGACACAGAGGCCCAAAGACGCACACGTGTGCACATGCACAGACACACACAGACGCACTCACACTCGCTCAGCCCCAGGCTCTCACCTTCAGGGAGGCGGAGGTTGGTCCCTCTGGGCTTCAGAGCAGATTCTCTCTCCCGCTGGACAATTGGCTCCCACCCGCTGGCTCTCTCCCCACGGCAAAGTCTTTTCCAGAGAACCAGCCTCTCTCCCCATCCTGCCCCCTTGTGTTGCCATGTTTATCTGAACTGCCTTTATCATCTCTCTGACTCCTGAGCATGTAAACCCCATGCAAACAGACTTCCCGTGTCTTTTTCACCTGCGTATCCCTGAAGCCTGGTATAGTTCCCGGCACAGGAAATGTTTGTTGAATGAGTGAATGAACGGACGGATGACTTGGGGCAAGTCTGGGCTGGAGAGACACCGTAGGTTGTTGGAGTTTAGAGGTAGCCACACTGACTGCCTTGCTGGTGCTCAAGTGCACAGATCTCGTTCCTGCCCCAGGGCCTTTGCACCTGCTGTTCCAATGGCCTGGCGCCCTCTTCTTCCAAATATTTGCAGGATTCAGTCCCTGCCTTGCGTCAGGGCTCAGGTCAAGCATCACCTCATCAGAGAGGCCCTTGCTGGCCACCCCTCCTTAGAACAGCCATGGCCACCGCCTCCCCTCTCTTCGTTTCCCTTGTGGCAGTCCTCCGTGGCTGAAATGGTGTTACTTGTCTGCTTGTTTACGGTCTGGCACCCCCACCCCAGCGTCAGCCCCATGCACACTGGACCTTTATCACCTTCCCTGTACCGTTCCCAGCGCCTGGAACAATGTGGGTGATCAGCTGGTTGATATACGTTTGTTGAATGAATGAATGAAGGGCGATGTGTTGGGGAGCAGGAGGTTGGACCCCACTGCCCAGGTAAACTGAGGCTGGTGATGCACAGTATCGGGTGCCAATCCATCATCCAGGATTGTTTGGTCGGGAGAGGGGCGTGATGTGACTGCTCCAGGTTTCAGACCTGCCTTGATCACAGAGGGTACCAGGAGTCCCAGTTAGGCAGCCTGTCAGGTGGGGACCCTTCCTCAGCAGTGGCCTCCCTGGTAGCCCCCGTATTAGTGTCCTGGGGCTGCCAAGACACATTATCACAAACTCTGTTTGAAACAACAGAAATCTATTCCCCCAGTTCTGGAGGCCAGAAGTCCAAAGTCAAGATGTCAGCAGGGTTAGTTCCTTCTGGAGCCTCTGGGGGGAGCCCTCCTGCCTCCTCCAGCTCCTTGGTGGCTCCGGGTGTCCTTGGCTTGTGGCTGAATCCCTCCAACCTCCGCCTCCGTCTTCACATGGCCTCTCCCTGTCGGCCACCCTGCCCACTGAGATCTGACATCTGCCTGTCAGTTTCCTATTTGGCAGAGGGAGATGCATTTTCTGTCTCTGGGGGCCCAGGACAGGTCTCCTGGTGTGGTTCCCAGCAGGCTGGCCACCTTGAATTCTCAGGTGACAAGTGGCTTGATATTACCCATCCCCCCCTTCACCATGAGAAAGCTTCAGCTAGAGTGCAGAAATCTCAGGTCCCTGTTGTCTGGGACAAAGATGGTCCAGGCGGCTGTGACCAGGTGGTATTGGAGACGAGGCCCATCAGGGCCGTGAGGTGCAACACGCGGTCAAGAGTGTGGCTTCGGTTACTTGACTACAGGTTTGAATTCTTCCTCCAGCTGTGTGACCTTGGGCTTGTTTCTTCACCTCTCTGTGCTGCTTTCCATCTGTGGAATAGAGATATCGATAATACCTTCCTCCTCGTCTTGTCAAGGGGATCGAATAAGGAAATGTATGTAAAGTGCTTAGATCTGGATCTGGCCTGCGCTGTTATTTATATGTGTTAGCTATTATTACAAGCAAGAACTTAAGTCTTGTTAGAAAAACAGAAACCTAGAGGCAAATGTGGACTGTGTGGCGTGTGCACAAGGAAACATTGCACACGTATGCCCAGGCCCCCACTCTCCTCCTCACAGGAGAGGCCGGGACAGCAGGAGCGCTAGCATCTGGAAGACAGAGGACCTAGCCCTGGGGAGAAGGTGGCAGGCTGGGTGTCCCCGCCCAGTTCCCCTGACCTCTCAGAGCTTCAGCTTCCTCCTCAGCTGAGTGGGGGATGATCGTGCCCACTTGTAGAACCTTGTGACAACCAGAAATAATGTTTGTGGGAGGCCCGGAGCTCCTGCAATTAAGTGAGGCCTTGAAGGGTGGCCGGCAGGTTCTGAGGGCAGAGAGGGACTTCCCAGGCAACAGGAAGGGCACAAGCTACAGTGGCCCGGGGGATGGGAACGACAGCCCCGGAGCTGGAGTGGACTTCATGGGGATGGCCAGAGCCTCGAGTCCTGTGGGAAAGACCAGAGAGTTGGCAGGAAGGATGCTCAGTGCCTTTTCCAGATCAGCAGCCCCTCGTCCAGCTGGATCCCTGAGGTGCGTGATGCAGAAGGCCGTTCATTTTTACAGCTGCCGAGTCCGATTTATTTGGAGAGCGGACACCCGGAACGGCCTGGGAAACCTTGGGGGTGGGGGGTTGAGGTGGTTGTTTTGTTTCCTGGGCTACAGTTGAGAGGGCAGAGGTCATGGCTTGCAGTGCTCTGGTACCCCAGTTCCCCTGGACCTCACAGGCTGGGTGGGGCGCATCCTTCATTCTCCCCCCGCCCCCGACACACACACAGACACACACAGACACAGAGACACACACATAGAGACACACACACAGACACAGACACACAGACATACACACACACACACAGAGACACACACAGACATACACACACAGAGAGACACACAGACACACACACAGACATACACAGACACACAGACACAGACACACACAGACATACAGATACACACACACAAAGACACACACAGAGACACACACAGACATACACACACAGACACAGACATACAGAGACACACAGACACACACAGACACAGAGACACAGACACACACACACAGACACAGACACACACACAGACATACACAGACACACAGAGACACACACAGGCATACACACACAGACACACAGACACAGAAACACACACAGACACACACACAGAGAGACATACACACACACACAGACACACACACACACGCTGCAGCTGGGGCTCTGTTTTGGTGGAGAAAGCTGCCTCCCTGTGATGCTGGCAGCGGCTGGAACCAGCACCTGGCCTCAGGCCTGACCTCGGGGACCGTCCTCACTCTCCCTCTAATCCCAGGCTTCATGTGGGTTTCAGATGTGGACACAGAGACTCGCAGGGGTTCAGCGACCCCCCTCCCTCTTCTCGGGAGGCCCCAGCGGGCCTCTGGCTTTGCAGCAGCTGAGTCTCAGCCTCCAGTGAACTCGAAGCTGCTTCTAATTCCTCCGGCTCCCCCGCCAGGCTCCCCCGCCACACGCACTCCAGGAGGCTGCACGGTCGCTGTCTTTTCCGCATGCCTCGCCCTTGATCTTCTCAGGCTTTATCCTCCAGCCTGAATCGCCAGCAGCAACCCCACGGGGCCCCCTGGTTCTGAGCCGCCTGGCGATGGGCTTGGGGGGCCTCTCGCTCCACAGCCCGCCCCCCGCCGCCCCCTCTGCCCCCCGGCGGGGCTCCTCGCAGCCTTCTCTTCCCTCCCAGGAGCACCTGCCACGCGGGGTAATTAGGGGCTCAGCGCCAGGTGTGGCGGCCCGGGGCTGGCGCGGTGGAGGGGCCGCGGGCTACCTGCTCCGTCAGAGCCGAGCAGACGTTGCAGAGTGGGGTGGGGGTGAGCGTGGAGAGGGAAGGGCGGGACCCCGCGTGCCTGGGAGGCCACCGCTTGAGGCCCCTCGCAGGTGCGGGCCCAGATTCTGTTGAGCTAAGCTTCGCGTGGCGGGCGGCTGGCAGGGAGCTGCTGAGCTTCCCAAGGTAGCAGCCATCTGCACTGTGATAAAAAGCCCCGAGGATGATAAATAGACAAGTCGCACTTTTATTGGATTGCAGCTCGGGCGCAGCCACTTTGGGTTTGGCACTGTGCTAACGACAGATTTCTGCTTCCCTTGCAAGGCCTGGCCTCTCGGGGAGACTGCCAACAGCGGCCCTCTCCTGGTGGGAGGGAGAGCACCCCCCTGCCCTCAGCCCCGGGGCGGCTGGCCTGCTCCCACCCACGCCTGCCTGTGGAGTTTCTGCAGGGGCCCCATCTCACAGGCCCTGGGGTCAGGCCCTGGGCTCCCGTGCGGGCTCTGACACCTACTGGCTGTGTGTCTCCGGCAGGCCGCCTAACCTCTCTGTGCGGTGGCCGCCTCGTCTGTAAAATGGGCAGATAATACCGTTTCCCGCCCACTGAGGCTTGGGAGTTTCCGTGAGTGATGGTCGTGCCCGTAGCATTTGGAAGCACACGGGGAGCGTTACGTAACTACTAGCTGCCGGTGTCCCCGCTACCATTGTCATCATCGTTGTCAGCATTCTTGCTTCCAGAGACCCTCGCCTGGCCCGGCACCTGCGGGTGGGGAGCCGTGTAGGGTCAGGTATGGGAAGATGGGGCCCCTTCCTGGGAGGACCTGGGCTCTACCAGGACACCAAGGCCTCTGTTCATCGCTCCACCGGTTGGCTGGACGCGGGAGCTCTGGAGCCGCATGTCCTGGCCACCTCAGGCTCTGCCCTGAGCAGCTGGGAGACCCCCCGGCGGCGGCCGCCATGCCCTGGGTCTGCGTTTCCCCGGCTGTCACGGGCGGATGGTCACAGCACTTGCCTGGCAGCACGGCTGAGGGGCTTAAGTGAGCTGACCCGCTTGAAGCTCCAGGACCACGTCGTAGGGACAAGTAAACGCTGGCTCTTGGTGTTGTGGACGGTCCCCTGGGTGGATGCCGAGGGGACGAGGAATCAGGATGGGAGAAGCACAGGAGGGGGGCCAGGTGGGGTCTCCAGGGTCCTCCGTCGACAGCCCGCCGTTGGTTCTCGGCATGTGTAGTGGTGCGACCTCCTGCACGCTGGCCCCGGTGGGCCTGAAGCTCGGCCCGAGGAAGGGGGGAGGGCACAGCGTGTCACGGGAGCGGTGGCCGTCTGTCCCACTTGGCTTCCTGTGCGCCAGCGTCCGGGGGAGCTAATCTCTCTGAGCCCCGGTGTCCTCGTCTGTGCCCGCCCAGGGCCCCCGGCCCGGCTGCCTTGCTCCCTCCCTACCTGCTGTCCTGGCCTGATCTGCCTTCCCTCTTCGGGCACAGGGCTTCCTTTGTAGTTTCCTCCCTCCTTTCTCCTCCCCTCCCCCGACCCCTGCCTCATACAATGTCAGGTGCTGTGTGTGCTACAGCCCCAGACTGGGCCTCTCTGTTCATCCAGGACTTGAGCCAGCTGCTCCAGGCACTGACCCAGTGTGGCCTCTCGCCCTGGGCCCCCATAGAGCCTTGCCTGCTCTATTCCCAGACATGGGTGGCGGGCACAGGTAGGAGTGCACAGCCCCAGCCGAAGCCCCTTCATGGCCCAGGGCCCTATGTGTGTCCTCTTCTTTCAGCCCATCGGCTCCGGCCATACCAAGGTCCTGGTGGCCCCCGGTGGTAGAGCCCAGGACAAGCGGAGGCACCGGAAAGAGGCCCACAGGAGCATGTGGGGGCCAGGACCTTGGACTCACAAGTTCAGGGTTTAAATCCCAGCCTCACCAGTTGACCTTGGACAGGCGACCTATCCAGACCTCAGCTTTCTCATCTGGAGAATGGGGCTGCTAAAAGAACCCGCCGGGCGGGTGTTCTGTGAGGTCTCAGAACTCAGGACACGCCAGCTGTCACCGCCGCTGGGCCAGGCACTTATGCGGTGCCTGTTTCACCTCCACAGTGAGCCATGAGGTTGGTCCATCCTTCCCACTTCCCCAATGAGGTGACTCAGCTTTTTTAGCATTGTACAGGGATCTAGAGGTGGAGACTGAGTTGAAACCCCATTTCCCCCCAGACCACAGAGAGCTCGGAAATGCACGGAAGAAGAAATGAGACAGAATTTTAGGTATGAGACTGGACCCTCGGGTGCCTTGCAGGCACAGCTTTGAGGCTGTCTGTACCCAGCCGGTACCCGACCTTGTCAGCAAGGGTCCAGAAAAGTTAAGCGACTTGCCTGGTGTCACACAGTTTCTCTCTGCCAGGCCAGTGTGCTCTCTCCTGGTGGGGCGGATTCGGGGGGTGGCTTTCTATACCTCCGGGCCTGCTGTGTCTCAGTGTTGGGGGACATGAGTGCAAATCTTAATGGGAGAGGGAGAGCACAGCTGGAAGGAAGGGCAGGGCAGCCTGATGGCTAGCGCGGGCTGCCTCCTCAGCCTGGCTCTCCTCCTGCCGTAGCTGGCTCTAGGCTCCACAAGCCCTCCAGGTGGTTCTAACATGCAGCCAGGGCGGAGCACCCCTGTTTCCTGTGCTCTTGAAATAACTGCCGGGTATGGAACGGTGGCATTTCAAGAGCACGGAGAGGCTACTGCAAGGGCAGAGGGCAGGGGGCATCTACTGAGCAGCAGCTACGTACCCGGAGATGCTCCAGGCCCCTGACACAGGTGCACGTTAGCCCAGCGAGGCGGACGTGAGAGCCAGAGGAAAGGGGTGGGACCCCCAGGGGGAAGATGTCTCCCCTGCCTTCTGGTACCTTCTGAGGAGAGCAAGGCCCAGACCTGTGGCCATTTCCGCTCCCTCCCGCTCGCCTATCTGGCGCCTCTCCCTCCCTCCATCCGCTGAGTTAATGCAGACCGGCAGGGGTGGGGGGCTTCGGGGCATTGCTGGCAGCCCGCCCGTGCCGCCCACACCCCCTACCCCTGCAGCGCCAGGCAGGAAACCACCAACGGGCTTATGGAAGAGGCAGGCGCAGCTGCTGTTAACAGGTGAGGCCTTCCGAGCTGGCCTCTCCCAGGGCCTCCTGGAGAAATCTGTAATGAAGTGCAGCTGTGAACTCCGGTTTTGGGTCAGAAAGGCAATTTCTCACCTCTCCTCACAGCAATTGAGTCGAAAATCCGGGAGCTGTTTGCTTCTCCGGGGCCTCCGCCCCTCGGCCCGGGAGGCAGCGTCCGGTATCTCCGCTGTCAGGGCCAGGTGGCCGGGCGCGGAGGGAGCGGCCTCGCGGGGCCAGCGAGCTGGGAACAGGGAGCAGCTGGCCACGGTGCTCTGGGGATCGGAAGGCTGATTTTCCTCTCGTTTTAATTGGCCTTTGTGACTCCAACGGTGCCTGATTCACCTCGTGGCAGCGTGCTGCCCGCGGTCTCCTGCCACACACCTCATCTGAGGCTTTCCGGAGGCACCAGGCAGCTATTCCCGGCCTCACCCACGACATTCCTGGTGGTGTGGGGCCTGGAAGGGCCTGGAAAAACAAAGTCCGGGGTGGCTGGGAAACCTCAGGGTGCTCGCTGGGATAGCGGTGGCAGTGGCATGGGGGTGGGGGGCCGAGCCCTGGCTCCCAGATCAGGCCCTGTCGTGCCACCTTTGCGGCAGGGTCACCGGAGAAGCCCGTTCCCATAAGGCCCGGATGACGGGAGAAACACGCGCCAAGTAAGATCGATTGGAACGTGAGCCCAGCGCTGGCTCCTCTCCTGTCTCGGGAACAAGGCTTTCGATGCCCCATTGCCTGGTTTCCGCCCGGCTGAGAGTCACTCTCAGAACACTGAGCCCCGGCCTAGTGGTTGTGGGTGGGGGCTCTGCACCGCCGCTGTGTGACCTTGGAGAGAGCGCTTGACTTCTCTGATCCATCCTCCTGCACAACGTAGAGGTTGCATTTAAAGAGCCACTTTGAGGATCTGGTGAGGACAACAGTGGCAACGATGACAATAATACCTGGCAGATTACCGGTTGTCCCCTTCCTGCCACCCTGCCCACCAGGGCTCCCAGCTCAGCCCGGCCGAGGGGCAGGGTCTCAGCCCCCGGGGCCTTCCCCCTCCAGGCCCTTTGCATAGAATCTGAGCTCCCTGGATGCACCCAGACACCCTCTGATGGCCTCACTTTGTGGCCAGCTCTTTGCAGTCTCCTTATAATAGCAGGGTTAAAAACACATGGTTTACATGCAACAACATTCACTCTTTTTAAGTGTACTGTTCGGTGGGTTTTCACAAATGTATACAGTGGTGAGATCACCACCACAGCCAAGATGTAAAACGTCCCCCTCAACCCAGAAAATCCCCCGGTTCCCCTCCTCTGCCCCCTGCAACCGCAGGCCTGTTTTCCATCCCTCTGGCTTCGCCTTTGCTGGAAGGTCGTAGGAATCATTCAGCGGGAAGCTTACGAGTCTGGCTTCCTTCTCTCGGCACACTGCTGTTGGTGCCTGTGTCGTGGTCGGGTCGGCTCCCGTTGTCAGGACGCGCCTCAACTGGTGTGTCTGTTCGCCCGTCAGTTGGCATTGTGCGTTGACTCTGTGTGTTTTAATTCTTCCACAACTGTCTTCGTCTGCTCAGGCTGCTACGACAGAGCCCCATCGACTGGGGGCTTAGACAGCAGACGTTTATTCCTTATGGTTCTGGAGGCTGGAAGCACGAGATCAGGTGCCGGCAGGCAGGGCTCCTGGTGGGCCCTCCTCCTCACCGTGTCCTTACGTGGCTGCTTATTTGTGCACTTGTGTCTCACCTCTTAAGGGCACTAATCCCCTCAGGGGGGCCCCACCCTCGTGACCAAATCACCTCCCAAAGGCCCCACCTCCAAGTACCATTGCACTGGGGATGAGGGCTTCAATGGATGAAACTGGAGGGGACACAAATGTTCAGTCCACAGCAGCAACTCATGACACTCCCATGAAGTCTATGGCATCATCATCTCCTCTGGTGGATGGTGATATGGAAGCCCAGGGTTGAGTTGTCAGTTGCCTCCCCACAGGCCACTCAGCCCAGGAGGTTATGAAATAGGCCCTCCTTCCCTGCCTTTGTCTCCTTTCTGATTCCCAGGGAGACCGGGGCCCATGTGCCCTAAGGAAGAAGTGTCTGGGCCCCATGGACACATCTCTCAGCATCAGGTCTGACCTTGGCTGAAGATGCCTCTTTGTCCCTGCCGGAGCCCTGTGGCCACCTCGAATAATTGGATTTTAATAAAACGGATGGGAGTGCGGGAGCAGTTCACCACCCTGGCCTGTGCCGAGGCCCTGCAATTAAACCGATTATGTCTTAAGAGTCAAGCTGTCTGACTTTGCATCCCTAATTTGGCGGTGCTTGCCGGCCCTGCCAGCATGGTTATTTATTTATTTACCCGACTTCCACGAGCTGGGACATGCCAGGCCGGGTGGGGTGGGGGTAATTAACGTGGGGTGGTGAGCCGGGATCCGGGCTCTGGGTGTTCCCACCCAGCTACTCACCTCTCCCTCCATCCACAGCTGCCGGGTCCTGGCAGCTCAGGGAATCCCTGGGAGACTTTAAAATAGTGATGCGGGCCACCCCCTTCCCCTGGGGGTTGTGATGTAGTTAATTTGGGATATAGCCAAGTCATTGGGAGTTTTCAAAGCCCCCCCCCCCAGGTGAGTGTGACTGGCAGCCCCCGACCTAAAGAGATCGATTCTTCTGGAAGGCTAGATTGGATGCCACCTCCTTCCCCAGACCCACTGGGCTCCCATGGGCGTAGACTGTCCCCAGGGGAAGGCTTGTGGTCATCTCCTCCGTACGGACTCGTGGAATCCTGGTGAAGGGTCTGAGCACAGGGACCCTCGGTATAGACGTTGCCAGAGAGAGACATCTGGTGGGCGGGACGCTGTGTGCCTTTTCCAGGCCTGGAGTTCTCATTTCCTCTCCCCCGTCTATTTTGTTAGTAACACCGAGGGCCTCCTTTTCTCCAGGTGTTCTGTTGGTGCCGGGTGGGTGGAGACCCCTCCGGGGAGGCTGGGGGCTGCTTGGTGCCTCCACCTACCCTGCCAGCACCAAGGGTCTTGGCTGGAGACCTTTGCCTTCTCTGGGAGTGTGTTTTGGCAGTAGGTGCCCCCCTTGCCTGTGTGTTTCGGCCTTCGTGGCCCCCAAGAGGTGCCGTGCCACTGCTGCTCGTTCTGGGCGCAGACCCCCGGCTCAGGACCTCAGATGAGGCACAGACTCATGGCTGGCCCCCCTTGTTCAGTGGAGGCGGTGGGTTGCCAAGCACAAAGCAGCCCCTCTAGTTCCCATGCTGGATGAAGGTTCTGGATTTTGGCGTCAGCACAGCTGACGGGCGGTGTGAAGGGAAGCCATTTGGGGAGCTCTGCAGTGAAACCACTGGGGGCTGGGGACCCTGGGCAGCTCGCCCTCCCCCTGCGCCCCTTCCTTTCTGCAGCCCCTCAGAGGCTGTGCAGACCGCGCCGTGAGCCGCGTGCAGGAAGGCCGGGCCCTGAGCGCTCAGCGTGCTCTAAATGTTTGATAATTATGATGAACTGGGAAGCGGGGGGTGCAGGTAGGCCGTGAGCCAGCTGTGGAGCGAGCAGTAGAGGCTGCGGGGCTGGCCCCCAAGCTCAGGGGGGAAGGCGGCCCCTTTCATTGGGGTGAAGTCAGTGGGTGGCCATGGGGCAGGTCCCATCAGGTGGCCACTCTGTGGGCTGAGGGGGGGTCGGTCCTGGAGCCCCAGCTGCTGAGGGCTGGGGTTTGCCTGTGTCGCTCAGTCCTCAAGGCGGCCCCCCAAGGCTGGGCTCAGACGGTGCAGTTCCTGGCCTGGGGTCCGTGGTGGCTGGGGAAGCGGGGTAGCCCTCGCCTTTCCTGTGAGTGACCCTGCCTAAGCCCTTTTCCCTCTTGACACCTCATTTTCCTCATCTGCAAAATGAGGTCACACCCTGCCCCGATCTGGGGAGTTGAGTATCTTTTTTGGGGGGGAAGATGCCTGTCTGATCTAGGAAGGCCCTAGGGACAGCCCCACCTGCTTGATGCCCCTCTCCGAAGCCCTCTTGCCCCTCAGAGCCTCTCCATAGCTGCCCCAGGACCCTCGTCCGGAGCCTGGAAGCCCTCATGGTCAGCTCATGCCACCTGCCCCCATCCTGGGCTGAAATGCCCTCCCCGCTCCCCCAGGCCAGGTGACCCCACGGGTCAGGTCCTGCTCTATGCACCCTACAAACCTGTATGGACTCGTGTCGTTGTCACTGTAACCCTGCAAGGGGATGCTTGAAGCGTCCCCATTTGCCAGATGAGGAAACTGAGGCTCAGAGAGGCTAACGACTTGCCTGGAGAGAGTACACGGTTGTGAAGTAGCAGAGCTGGGATTTGAAGCTAGGCATCCGGCTTTCCATCTGGACTCAGCTCACCCTGGCCTGGTCCAGAGGAGGCTGGCGTCTCGCTGAGTTAACTCAGGCCTGGCTTTGAGGAGGGGCCGTGAAGGGCGGGCCTTTTGGGAGACGTGGCGTGCCAGCGCCGTGGTGTGTCGGACGTGTGGTGCAGGGAGAGTTAGCATTCTATGTGCCTGGTTTTGGTGGGACGGACGGAGCTGGGGCATCTGGAGCGGTGAGGTGGCATCCGGGCGACGGGACGGACCAGAGAGCTTGCTCTGGAGCAGCGCTTCCCATTTTATGCTCTGGAATTTCTCAACTTCTGGTGCCTCAGCACACACAGCCCAGCATTCCACGCGGCGGCAAGAAGCACAGGCCGGTGCAGTGGGGACCGGGGGCCCCTGCAAGTCCCCAAGGATCCTGAGGACAGGAAGGGAACGGTGGTCTTCTGCCTCGCTGTGTGTGTGTTTGGGAGCCCTCGAGGCGGCTAAGTGGTATTTAAAGAAGAGTCATCTAGCGTCTGTCGGAGGGAAAACTGCCGCAGGGACAGGCCTGCTGGGAGGCTGTTGTAGGAACCCCGGTCCTGGAAGGAAGACCCCGCCCTCGGTCCTCCTCTCTCCCCAAGGGAGACCGTGGGACAGGCTGTGCTTGCCAAAGAGAACGCCACCCAAGCCTTCACCACGTGAGCACAGACAGCCCTTTCCCTGCTGAATCACTGTGCGCCACTGTGCACCCAAAGAAGCTGACGGGGGCTTCTGCGGCCTCCTCTCCAGAAGACTGCCGACGGGGCTCGGAGACATCTTCTGATAAACGAGCCCCAGAAGTCGGTGTCCCAGGCTTGCCGCCAGCCCAGGATGGCTGAGGAGGTGAGCCCGGCGGCTCCTGCCGCCCCTGCGTTCCTCGGACCCCAAAAGAAAGGGCAGCTGGGTTTGCCCCCTGGGCCCTGGGAGTGTGTAGCCAATAGCCAGATAGGGATGGGGAGAGGAGAGAGGCGAGGCCCTGTCTGGCTTATCTGGAAAAGGTCAGGACCCCAGAGCCGGCAAGACACGGGGTGGGAGGGTGGGGGAGTACGTGCACCTCCATCGTGAGCCCAGAAGCAGGGGCTGGGCGGGCTCCCTGACAGGCCTGGGCTGCAGCTGCCTGGTCACGAACGCCAGGAATTTGGTGGCCGCCGGGGTGAGGCCACCTCTGACCTGGGATGAGGATACAGGCCATCTTGGGTTTCTCTCCTGTCCCTTCGAGGGTCAGCACGGCAGACCTTGTCATCTCCCTCACGGGGATGAAATGTGTCGTCACCCCAGGAGCTGGCAGTCCCTAAGCTCTGGGCATGTGGGGAGCAGGGTGAGGGTAAGGGGTGGGCTCCCTCCCAGGGACCCACAGGCCACCTGCATGTGGCCTTTCCCTATCGCCCCATGTGAGCTGGCCAGCGAGGTCCTCACACCCCAGGAACGAGACTGGGGTGATTCTGCCTCAGCCCCCAGCGAGACACATATGGGCATCAAGGAGCCCAAAAATATGACCCAAGGCTTGGTGCTGCCCCCGGTTTCCCAAGAACAACAGTAAAAATAGCAACTAACATTTATAAAGAACTCCCCAGACCCTGTTCGGAACCCCTTCTATACATTGCCTCAGTTTACCCCGTGACAGAGGGCAGTGCCCTTGGCCCCATTTTACAGATGAGGAGGCTGAGGCCACGCCCTCTAGCTCATGTCTCCGGAGCAAGGTGGTGTTCAGGTTTGCTTGTGTCATTTTTGGTCCTTTGTTCTCAGGCTCCGAGGGGCCCTGGAGATTTCCATTTTGCTACTGTATGTGACACCATCGCTATCTTTTGCTGGCTTGGTGGTTTCTAATAATGTCTGTAACTCATTCACCCTGAAAGTAGGGCATCGGGGCCAAGTCAGGAGACAGGCAGGATATTTCTAGGTGACAACGCTGCCCACCCCAAATGCTGCCCCTGTGCCCTCCTTTGTCCAGTCTATAAATCATTTACCCCTTTGAATGATTTTAAGAGTCTGTGTCCTTCCTGAGAGGTTGTAGTTCCAGTCTGTGCTCTCAGAGTGAAAGGAAACACTATCCCTAGGAAAGGAATTTGGAACTAGAGGGGCAGAATTTAGGAAGCAGCAGGCCTTCCCTAGGAGGGCCACCACCAGCCTGTACAGGTCTTCTGTGCAAATTGGAAGGTACCTCTTCCTCCAGGCAGATAGAACACATTCCCAGGTATGTTTTATGAGCAGAGTGAGGGCTGGGTTTCAGCAACCATTTGCCATGTCATCCAGATGCTTTTGTGCAGTGAACAGCTTGAACAACTGCCCTTGGCGGCCCTTCTCCTGGGGTTTCTATTGACTCCACCCCCTCCACCACTCCCAGTTGGTTGCTAGAGACTCAGAGCACAAACCCAGCACCACCCAGCCTTCTTTCACCCTGGGGAGACCAGGGTGCTCATCTCCACTGCCCTGCTTGGTGTCTTTTACCCATGTGCTTAGTGGGGCTTCGCTGGGCTCTGCCAAGGGGTGGTTTAGAGGTGGAGCTTTCTAAGAGGGCATTTAGCCCAGTGTGCCCATTGTACAGACGAGAAAACTGAGGCCCTGCAAGTTAGTGTGACCTTGAGCAAGTCAGTTCAGACTTTGTTTCTCTTCCTCTTTTGTCTTGAGCCCTTGCTCTATGCAGGGTTGAACAAGTGTTCACCCGTCCTTTACAAATGATGGTGCCGAAGCCCAGGGCTGCTGGGCACTTCGCCCCAGCTCACACACTGAGTTAACAGCCCAGCTGGATCTGAGTCTACACTCCTGTCTCCTCCCAGCAGCTTCTCAAAGAGTTCCCACCAAGCAGCAGACCCCATAGCTCCCTGGGATCCTGTTCTCTTCCCTGTGGGATGAAGAGGAGGGGCTCCCAGGACACATACGGGACGCACCTTCACCCAAGTCCTGGCCCTGTGGCAGGATTTGCCCACGCCAGCTCTGCATGGGATCAGCAAGCACCCCTCCTGCCATCAGCAGGGTGAGGGTGGTGGGGTGTTACTGCCACTGCTGGGAGTTCTACCCATCCTGGCTGCACCCTGCCTTCCTCCCAGCCCATATCCCTGGACCAGTAAGCTATTCCCCCACAGCCACTCTAGCCTGAAATGCCAAGTGTGTTCAAGGTCAAACGGGCTGGCCTGGGGAGAGCTCGTGTCCCCAGTCCTTACTGCAGCTGCTCTCAGCTCTGGCTGCACACTGGAACCACCTATATTCTAGAAATATTGATGTTTCTGCCCCATCCGCAGAGATTCTGACATGACTGGTCCAGGGTGGGGCCCCAGGCCACTGGCATGTCCCCCAGAGATGAGAATCACCCTCACACAGATACCCACGCCCATGGGAGGGCCAGCAGACTAGTTGGATGTGGAACCCAGGTGTTTCCTAATCTGCTGGCCGATGGAAGAAACTCCTTGATAAATTGCAGTGTCGTTCACGTGAGGTCCAGCACTTAGTGTCAAAAAGCAAACCGACAAGCAGAGGGTGGGGAACTTGACTTGGTAGGAGGAGAATTCAGCCTTGGCAGCTCCAAGTAGGGCAGGAACCAGTAGCGACCTTTACTAATGTCATCTTCAGAGGCACTGCGAGTGGGAGGGAGGCTGGCATAGGAGGAGCACACACGCGTGGTCATGGTCCTGCAGGCCTGAACTCTAAGAAGGATGTTGATAAACTGAGGAACATTCCAGAACCCGGGACTTTGGTGGGGAATGAGTTGAGGAAACCCGGGGTGGGCTGGGGATGGGGTGAGATTCTGTTGGAGCAGAGGAGAGTCAGGGGACCCCGGAAGTGGACCCCGGAAGTGGACCCCAGAAGTGGGCTGCTAGTGAGTACCTGGGGCCTGAGGACAGATGAGTGGGGCTTGGCCCAGGGGATGGAAGTTCCCAGATTTCAGCTCAACTGCAGGAAGCAATTCTGCGGAGCTGTTCTAGCCCCAGGGAGGGGTTCCAGAGAGGGAGGGAGACCCAGCAGTTCTTTAGGAGCATGCTTGGGGCAAGTGCTGAGCTGGGCTCCCTTCGAAGTGTTCCCAAGGGCATTTGCCTGCACCCAGGAGGGACTGGCCTAGCCCGGAGCCCTAGACCTCAGCACTACAGACATCGGAGTCTGATGATTCTCTGTGGTGGGGCCATCCTGTGCATCGCAGGGTGTTGAGCAGCATCCCTGGCCTCCACCCACGCGAGGCTAGCAGCACCCCCGTCCGCGCTGTGACAGCTAAAGATTTCCGCCGACCTTGCCAAATATGCCCTGGGTTGGGGGGCACAACCACCCCCTGGCTCACTGAGAACCACTGTCTTGGAACGAGGGCTTTCTACCTAGGCTGCAAGTAGGAATCCCATAGGTGCTTTAAGAGATACTGATGCCTGGGCCCTTGCCCAGAGGTGTGATGTCAGAGGTCTGGGTCCCGCCCAGACAACCTGAGGGTGGGAGAGGTGCTGAAAACGGCTCCAGGTGGCTCTAAGACGCAGCAACGTTTGAGACCCCATGGGGTAGAGTGCTTCTCAAACTAGGATCACCTGGCTGGTGGCTCCACATAAAGTCCCCAATGTAATTAGCATCACCTGGAATGCTCAGGCAAGCGTGGGCATCGCCACCCCACGTGTCCATCCGTAAGCCCCTTGCGGCCTGAGGCTCCAGGATTCTGAGCTGAAAGGCCCTGGCTAGCCAGGGACCTCGTGTACCTCGGTTTCCTCCAGCCTGCCTCGCCACCCCCCCTGCCGCCCCCAGCTCTCCTCCTCCACCCCGGGGTCTGGGCCTCTTGCTCAGCTCCCCCACCTCGTCCTCCTGGAGACTTCCTCCCAGCCCTCGCCCCTGCAGCAAATCCGGAGAGCCAGCCAGAAGCCTGGCCCTCCTCCCTCCACTCCTCCCAGCCGGTGGCTCTCGGCGCCCGCTTGATTTAGTAGGCGTTGGAGGAGAAAGGCAGCCTAAAGAGTCACCGAGAGCCTGATGCTCACCAGCACTTATCTGGGAAGGAGAGGCCAGCAGCCCCTGGAGGGAGCCGGGGCATAAGAAGGAACACACCTCTCAGCCCGAGAGGGGGCTCGGCAGCTGGCAGCCGCTGCAGGGTTATTAGCTCCTGGGCTCCCTGAGCGCCCCCGTCACACAGTCTGGGGGCCGCCCCTCCTTGCCACATCACCCAAGGGTGGAGGGGAGGCTAGCGGAGGGGCAGGGGGTGCCCCTGCAGTTGCCTCCTGCGCGGGGGTGGGGTGGGGCTCAGCTCCTGGCAACCCTCTGTCGAGGAGATCAGAGACCCCTGGGTTAGATGAGATGTCAGGTGGGCTTAGAGGGAGGCGTCCCGTAGCCGCTGACTGGCTCTTGGGGGGCAGGCGAGGGCCCCCTACCTGGCTCCTGTGCTCCCGCTCGTGCCTTTTGGTTGTTTGCCTGCCCTCCTCTCCCGGTGCCGGTCCCCCGCCCCCGGTTCTCCTCCCCTCTGATGAAAAACACAAAAGGAAAATGCGCCAGTGCTCAGGCCTGGGGAGCCCCAGCCCGCGGGATGGAGAAATGAAAAGCGGCCCCAATTAGAGGCTTTGGTTCTGCAAACTTGATGCTCGGCGCTTGAACTGTCACGGCGGAGCCTTAATTAGCAGCGGCGGGGGAGAGGTCAGGAACAACTCAGCAGTCTTGACAAGCGCGTTATCAAGTGCAGGGGAGCGGGGGCTGCCCGGGGAGCGGGAGGGGAGGGAGGGGAGGCGGACGATGGGGGCGCCGAGGCGCGCGGGAGGTGGCGGGGAGGAGGCGCGCGGCCCCAGCCGAGCGGGAAGGGAATAAAATGGTTGCTGCCAGGCGGCCGCGTAGCCACGGCCGGCGGTTCGTGAAGCCGAGGGCGAGGGGGCGCGGGGCGCTCCCGCGGGCGGCGTGAGAGGCTGCCGCGGCCCCCGGGCGCCCCTCTCCCAGGTCCCTGCAGCAGGCAGGCGGACGCCCCCGGCGGCTCCTGATCCCCCATTTCCCCGGCCCCTCTGGGGGCATCCCGCTGTCCCGTGACCCCCTCGGCCCCCCACCGCGGCGCGCCACCTCCCTGGGTTCCCGGCCCCCGGCGCGCAGCGGGCAGCAGCAGCGCACGGCGCGCGTGGACCCCGCCGCTCGGTGACCCCCGCGCCCACGCCGCGGGCTATGCGGGGAAGCCCCTCCTAGAGCCCCCTGGGTCCCCGCGCCCCGGCGGGGGGCAGCACAGCATGCTCGGCATGAAGACCTGGTCGTCCCTGCTCCAGAACCTCAGTAAGTGCCGGGCTCGCCGCCCAAGCCTGCGGAGAGGGAGAGGGGGAGGGCCTGGGATGGAACTTCTGGGGCGCGCCGCCCACCCCGCCTGGCTTGCGGACCTGGGATTACCCCCAGGTCATGCCCGTCCCCCCAGACGCCTGCCACCTCGTCTTCCTGTCAACTCAGAAAAGAAGCCGATCGATTTATTTTTTTTTTAAGTAGAAAAGCCCCATCTACCTGCCTATCTGGCCACGCCTGGGGCACGTCCAGGGTCCAACGGTGAGGCCATGGAGAAACCTGCAGATTTTGTCCGTGGAGGCAGCCGGGCCTGCACCAGCCTTGCAGGGGTCTGCGCTGTCACGGCCAATTAGCAACCTGGGATGGGAGTGTCAACCCAGGCCTGGCCCCTTAGTGCCAGCAGGAAACCAGGGGGCTGAGATCCAGAAACAAAAAGTGGGGGGGCGGTTCTCCCCGCTCTTGCACACAGGTGGGGACCAAGGGTGGTTTAAATTATGTTTCACCCAACTGGCCCCCTTCCCAAGCTGTGCTACTATCCCCCTGGGCCCACCCAGCCCTCCTGGTGGGGGAACAGTGTCAAGGCTGTGACCTCACATTGCTGTGCATGAATCAGGCCGTGAAAGGGCGAGCGCTGTTGCAGAGCCCACTGTGGACAGATCCCCTCATCAGTCCCCATTGAAGAGGGTTCAGCAGGTCTCTGAGGTCCAGGGCACTCCTACAAGCAGAGGGTGTGAAGATGGTAGTGGGTAGGGTGGGGGCCCCTGAGGTCCTCGGCCGGAGGGCAGGTGGAGGGGGTGATGGGGAGAAGGCAGCCATGGACACTAACTGGCTGCCGAGGTCCCTTCACGGTGATGCTAGTGACAGAGGCAGGGTGGCCTGGTGGCATCCACACAGCTCCCTCCTCAGGAGGGAGGACAGGACATCCTGACCTGCAGACGATTTCTTCCAGGTGACCCTAGGGTGTCCCTCCTGCTCCCTACCCCCAACCCCATCATCCACGCCACTGGGGTCCCCCGGCCCCCTCCTCCCTGCCTCAGCTCCCTTCCAGCCCTGCATCTCTGTGTGTATCCCTCTCTGCCTGTTTGAACCGAGGCTTTTAAAGGTTTTTGCCTTTTGAAAACTCGGGGAGGGGGAGAGTGGCTTGTGGAGAGGTCGTGAACAGCTGATGATTATAGTGCAGTGGGTAGAAAGAGCTTAAAACAAATCCCCGTCCATCAGATGTCGGCTTAGGCGGTTTCCCGTGCTCTCCTCGGGGGCCAGGTGCCGGGCAGCAGCTTAGAGGAAGGAGGAGGCCTTTTTCCTTTAGTGAAATGAACCTGCGAAACTCCCGTCTCATTCCGGTGTTTGATCATCACTCCCTTCCGCCCACCCCCTGTGATCGCCGTTCTTCCCAGGGCGGGTGGACGGAGGGCACTGGAGGCCCTGCCCCGTGGGACCCTGGCAGCCCCAGGAGGCCCCTCGCCGGCTGTGTGCCCTTGGCCAGGTCACGCGGCATCTCAGACCTCGGTTTCCCCGGGGTGGACGGGATGGCGGTCATGTGGGTGTGAGCCACCATCTGCCAGGTGGACCGTGTCCCTGGCCCGCAGTGCGGAGGTGAACTCGCAGGCCTCCTCATACCTCAGGCTTCACGGCAGCTTCAGGAGGGAGGTGCTGGTTTGGTGCTGTATTGTTTTGGCAGGTAAGGAAATGGGCTCAGAGAGGTTCAGCTCATTCCTCAGGGTCACACAGCTAGTGAGGTGGTGAGGGAGGGGTGCTGGGGCCGCGGGCAGCCCCACTCTGGGCCGTGTTCCTGGTCAGCCATCTCTGGCAGCTGGGCGCTGCTTCCTCCGTCTGGATCTGGTCCCTCTGCGCTGCGGCAGCCTCGGACGGCCTCTCTGTGCCTGTAGGATACCACCTCTTTGGATTATTCCCCAAGTGGGGTCCCAGGGAACCCCCAGAGGGTGGACAGGGGCTGTCTGGACCCCAGGGCCCCTTGCCGCCACTGCCAGTGGACCTAGACCAGGGCTTCTCTCAGGAGATTCCATGACCTCAAAGGGGCCCTGATGGTCTGTCTACACTGGAAGGTGAGCCTGTCGGTCCTTGGGTCAGCTACTGTGAGAGGTGGGGAGGCCCTTGTAAACCCTTTGGAGACAGGCAGGTGGTAACACCTGTGCCAGCGGTGCAGACTCCTGGGGTGGCAGTGGAGGTGGTATCAGCTGTGCTTTCGTCTGTCAGGAAGGAAACCAGGCAAAGCCATTTCCAGGTTTGCATATGTCTTGCTCTTTTTGGAAAAAGCATATCTGGAGACCCTCAGCCAAGAAGGAAGAGGCAAATTAAGAAGTGGGGCTGAGGGCCTCCCTGGTGGCGCAGTGGTTGAGAGTCCGCCTGCCGATGCAGGGGACACGGGTTCGTGCCCCGGTCCCGGAGGATCCCACATGCCGCGGAGCGGCTGGGCCCGCGAGCCATGGCCGCGGAGCCTGTGTGTCCGGAGCCTGTGCTCCGCAACGGGAGAGGCCACAGCAGTGAGAGGCCCGCGTACAGAAAAAAAAAAAAAAAAAAAAAAAAAAAGAAGTGGGGCTGAGCGGGTGGCTTAATTGCCAGGTCCTGAGCTCAGCACGGCTTCAGCAGCCAGGTGGGAATGCCGGCCCTTGCTAGTGAGCGTGAGGCACCTAAGCCCGGTCTAGCGGGTATAGGAGCGCCAGTCTGGAGCCAGGCAGCCTGGGTTTGCATCTGGATCTGCCTCTTATTGGCTGTGTGCCTTTGGGCAAGACACGTAACCTCCCTGTGCCACGGTTTCCTCCTCTACAAAAGGGGAAGTGATAATAGCATCTATCGTGTTCTAGATAGCTGTTGCTGCGTAACCAACTGCCCCAAGACGATGGATTTCAGACAAGTCTCAAACCTCCCCCTTCCATACCTCTTAAGGGTGTTGGACTAAGTGGTTAGAATGTGTAAACAGTGCTTAGAACATGGAGTTTACCTAGTAAACGTTAGCTCTCCCCAGAGCTGGGTCCCCGTGACATTCTTCTCATCTAAAGTGATATGAAGTGCTGGAGGAGAGCATGTGGTACGGGGAATGGGGGGGGGGTCTGGGGTCGTAGGCCTGCCTGCTCCTGTGTTAGCATTCCCTCTCTGCCCAGCCTCTGGTTTTCGGAGTGACCCTTGAGCTTTGAAGTCTGTTCTCCCCCTTTCTGCCTGAGTCCTGGCCTTCCGACCCCATCGCCCGCCTTGACGGGGGTCCCCCTGGAAAGGTGCCTCTCACCTGTCCAGTGTCCCACGTGTCCGTGTTCAGGGGTCCTGGGGCCACAGGAACAGGGGGAGACAGGAGGGATGCCCTGGAGGAACAGGAAGAATCCAGGAGCCAACGTGGGGCCTTAGACGAGCACTTCCCTTCTGGGGCCTGTGCCTACGCAGCTCCATGGGGATGGGCTGGACCGGCTCCTCCCGGGGGTGCAGCACCAGCGTCACAGGCCCGGGGACTCACTCAGATCTAGGGGCAGGTGAGTTGAGCCACGTCAAGGCCAGCGGCCCTTCCGAGCCCGTGGGAGGACCTGGTCCACAGCCTGGCCTCAGAGACCTTCCAGCCAGGGACCGGCTCCTTCCTTCTCTCCTCCCATCCCCCTGCCAGCCATGCTGTGGTCGAGAACAGTGACTGCCTTTTCCCATCTACTGACATGGAAGAGCGTGAGCTCCGGGAGGAAAGTGGGGTAAGGCTCGTGGTAGTATGCTGGTGACGTTATAATAGATGGCAGCGAGGGCCATTTGTGCTGGGGTGAATAGTGTCTCCCAAGACTCATGTCCACCCGGAACCTTGGAATGTGACCTAATTTGGAAAGATGCAGGTAGTTAAGGATCCTGAGATGAAATCGACCTGGATGAGCATGGGGTCTGAAGTCCAGTGATGGGTGTTGTCCTTGTAAGAGAAAACGGAGACACATAGGGAAGACAGCTGTGTGAAGATGGAGGTAGACACTGGAGGCATGAGGCCACAAGCCAAGGACACCTGGAGCCCCCAGGAGCTGGAAGAGGCAGGAAGGACCCTCCCCAGAGCTTCTAACATCTGGAGGGGTGCAGCCACAAGCCGAGCCTGGAGCCACCAGAAAGAGCCAAGGATGGATCCGCCCCAGAAACTTTGGAGGAACTGAGCCCCTCTGACACCTTGATTTCAAACTTCCCGTCTCCACAGCTGTGAGAGGATATGTTTCTGTTGTTTTAAGCCCCCAGGTTGTGGTTATTTGTTATTGGAGCCCCAGGACACTCATAGACCATCATCCCTCCTTAATATATTTTTAAAATATATTAAAATGTATTTTTAAAATATATTAAAATAGGGCTTCCCTGGTGGCGCAGCGGTTGAGAGTCTGCCTGCCGATGCAGGAGTCGTGGGTTCGTGCCCTGGTCCGGGAAGATCCCACATGCCGCGGAGCGGCTGGGCCCGTGAGCCATGGCCGCTAAGCCTGCGCATCCGGAACCTGTGCTCCACAACGGGAGAGGCCACAACAGTGAGAGGCCCGTGTACCGCAAAAAAAAAAAAAAAAAAACATATATATATATATATATATATATATATATATATATATATTAAAATATATGAAAAATACCATCTGATATTCCTCTGAAGACCCCCAGTATTGTGGGATGGCTTAGAGCATACAGACCTGGCTTGGGGGACCTGTTTCCCACCGCCCCAGAAGCTGGGGCCTCCCTTTACCTCCCTGGCCTCCAGTTCAGGAGGGAAAAATGAGCTGCTCTGACGGGAAGGAAGGCCTTTCCAGTCTTCAGTGGGCACAGCAGACGGCCAGGCTGGGCCCAGTGGCCGCCCCGCGGTCACCCGTCTGCAGGAGGTAGGGACCCCCGAGGGTGGGAGCAAGGTGTGGGGAGCGGAGCCAGGCCATCCGCCTGTCACTCTTGCTCATCCCCGGCCTGAGATGCTGCCACGTCCTCTGCCCCCAGCTCCCACCCCTTGGCCTCGCGCCAGGGCGCGGCTCACGGGGTCTGCAGGAACCCCCGTCCACCTTCACCTTCTGGAAGGCCAGCAGCATAAGCCAGCTGGTCTGTTTGCTGCCGTATCCCAGCACCCAGAACATGCTGGAACCAGTAGGCGCCCGAATCCTTGCTTGTCTTGGAAGGACCTTGGGGGCCGGCGGAGTTTCCGCCTGCCTCTCCTGCCCTGACCTCACCCCTGCACACTCAGCCCGGCAGCAGTCCCAGCAGCTACCAGACCAACCACAGGGCCCCGGGGAAGATGTGGAAACTGAGCCCTGAGCAGGTCAGGGCTAGCCTGGGCCGTCGGCCAGGGACAGGGCTGGGATCTGAGTCACCTTCCAGGGGGAAGTTGCCGTCCGGGGCCTGTAGCACAGACATCTTCACCCGGCCACTGTGTCCTACTGGGATGCCCCGAACTCATCACGCTGGTGACCCACGCCCAACAGAGCTGAGTCTCTTGGGGCAGGAGGAGGGATGGGGGTCTGGGAGGACCGCTGAGCGCCCAGGGGAGGGGCTGCGCCTCGCTCTGCTTCCTGGGGGGGACGAGCTGGCAGGGCTTGCGGCTGCCATGCTGCCCCCCCTGCCCCTAGCCTCCAGCGTGGAGAAACCCCGGTGACCCAGTCAATGTTTCTTTTAATTAGAGACAGTTAAAGCAGTGTGGCGGTGGCCGTTTGGTAGCTTCTTTAGGAGGAAGCAGAGAGCCCAAACGGAACCTAAAAACATAAAAAGATAAAATAAAACCGAGTGAATTTTTAATAGCGATTATCTCCTGACACATAGCGCGTTGCCATCTGGCAGACACGCAAGCCCACTGAAGCTTGATGCTGGGGGAGGAGGGGGGAGGAGGCGGCGGGAGGGAAGGGTGGCCGCAGGGTTCCTGCGGGAGGCCCAGAGCGGGGCGCTGCCCTTGTGGACGGCCCCGCCCCGGTGGAGGCCCTCGCCTGCCTGCCCTGGGCTTTCTCAGCCCGGCCCCCTCACCTCAGACACCCCACCAGCAGCTGACCTGAATGGAGAGGCTGGGTTCTCAGCATCTCAGCTGATTGCGGGGTTCTGCCGGCGCCGTGTTTCAGTGGTGGCCTTTGAGGAGGTCACGGCTCAGTCTCAGAGGCCACCGTCTAGGAGTAAACGTGGTGCTGTTCTTATGTCGTGCCGCCCGCCGGTCCCTCGGATCATTCATTCAGCCCATGTTTCTTAGGCGCTGGCTTGTGGCTGGACCCAGGATGGGCCTTGATGGCTCAGGGATGAAAACGGTGCCGACCGCCCCCCCGCCGGCCCCATCCCTGGTCGCTTAAGGTTGGGGGAGAAGTCGTCACCTGAAAGTGGTTACATCTTAAGGTGCTGGGACACTGTTGATGTTTGGCGCTGGATGCTTCTTTGTCGTGGGGCCGTTTTGTGCAACGTAGGTCGTTGAGCAGCACTCCTAGCCTCTGCCTGCTGTGTGCCAGTAACACCCTCCAGTTGTGACGGCCAAAGAGGTCTCCAGACGTTGCCCAGTGTCCCCTGGGGGGCAAAGTGATGGCCACAGCTGAGAATCACTAGCACCCTCTCGGGGCCATCTCACCCCTGCGTGCAGCTGGTGTCTGAGAGGTGAGGGGCGTGTGGCCTGGGGAGGGGCTCGGCCACGCGATAGGCCCAGAGCTACTAGTTGCAGGTAAGGGAGGATCCAGCAGTCCCAGGTCGGGAGCATTCTAGGCAGTAAATGATAGAAGTAGCGCCTGTTCTGGAGTTGTCTAAAGGTGCAGGTGCCAAGAGGACCAATTTATGGCAGCAGGAAAGTGAGGGGGGCACTGCTGGGTTAAGTTGGAGGATTATTAGCTGTCCTGGGACGGCTGTAATAAAGCTCCACAAACTAGGTCCTAAACCAGATGTTTATTCTCTCAGTTCAGATCCTGCTGCAGGCCTGCTCCCTTCGGGGCTCCAGAGGAGAATCATTCCTTGCCTCTCCCAGCTTCTGGCAGCTGCTTGCATTCCTTGCCTTGTGGCCTCCACTCTGCTCTGTCTTCACACGTCTCCCCCATGTGTCTTATATGGACACTCATTATAGGACTTAGGGCCCACCCAGATAATCCAGGACGGTCTTATTTCAAGATCATTAATTACATCTGCAAAGACCCTTTTTCCAAATAAGGCCACATTCAGAGGTCCCCTAGGACGTGGGCGTATCTTTTGGGTGCCAGAGCTGGTCACACCAATGCCGGAGGGGAGTACAGCTGAAGCAGAGCCCTGAGCAGGGAACTTGCCCGAAGTGTTCAAGAAGAGGCAAGGAAGCCAGGCCGTGTGGGCAGCAGGGTGGGAGGAGAACGGGGTGTGCGTGCCGTGGTGCCAAAGACTGGCCCTTCATGGGAGCGAGGTGGGAGCCTGGGAGGGTTTGGTCAGAAGGGGGGGGATGTGAGCTGGCCTCCCTTCTCACGGAGTCCTCGGGTGCCACATGGAGGGTGGAGCATGGGATCAGGGCAGAAGCCGGGGACCAGCAAGTTAGCTGGCTACTGCACCAGTCCGGGCGAGAGGTGGGGATTGGCTCACATCTGGGGATGAGCAGGCATCTCGGTGTGGTTCCCCACCCAGCCAGGGCAGCGTGTTCTCAGATGGATTTCTGAGTGTCTTGTCTTCCCAAATAGCCCTCTCCACCTCTGTCCTCTGCCCTCTGACCTCCTCCCCTCCCCTCCCTCCTGTCCACCTCCAGCCCCCGTAGGGCTGGGGGAGCAGGATGCTGTGAAGTCCTTGTGCCAGTTTCCAGAAGGAGTGTTGCTTCTCCTGCTCCATCCTTCCATCCTTCTTTCCTCGAAAGTATTGGACGTACCCCTGGCACTGATGGGCTCCCAGCTTGGACCTTGGGTCTGAATTTCGCTGTAATCTCCCGCTGGGCTCTTTCTCCAGATGGTTCTAGTTTATCTCCTGATTCAATCGGGGTGACCCCACGTACCCCATGCCACAGCTGATGTGGCCCAGGGACGATCCATTTTAACTTGTCATAACATTCCCAGCGGAGTCACTGATCTGCTCTGGGGGCCCCTCTGACCCCTCTCTTCTCGGCCCCTTGTGGACGAGTCCCAGCTTTTCTGTCTCCCTCTTCCTTATCTCTGCCCCCACCAGCCAGGTGTGTAGCCTGGGGCCGCTGAGCCGGGACAATTTGCAGGGAAGTGGGAATGTAGACAGGAGTGTTGCTAAATCTTTAATCAGGGCTGGGGACCCCACGGGCCCTTTACTCGGGAGAGCTCTGGTCACCAGGCCATACACGCCAGGCCCAAGGACTGTTCCAGGGACTCTTTCTTCCCAGTGGGGGTGGACTGTTTCCTGCCACATCTGAACTCCTGCAGGCTGGGCCACCTGCTGCCCCCTGGGATGCAGAAGGGTGTCCTGAAATGGGCGAGGGCAGGGGCATGGGGTGTCCATCCTTCAGCTTGCCAAGCTGCAGGAGTCAGACTTCCGTCTCAGAACCCGTAATTATGCTGAGGAGTGATTATTTATAATAATACCACCCCGGCCTTCAGAAGCTGGTTTATTTGTAGCCTGCCATGGTCTGTCTGCAATGACAGGCAATTTGGAGCCTGATAAATCTCACTGCCGGGCCTGCCGGGTCACATCTCTCTGTGGCTACAGGAGCCCGTGTCTGGGTGTCTGGGCCTGTGATTTCCTGGGCAGGAAGCTCTCTCAGGAGGGAAACAGGGCATCTTGCTTCTGCTGGGAAGGGAGAGGAAGCAGGAACCCAGAGGGCAGTATTTCTTCTGGAGGCCTGTGAGGGTTCCTAAGGACCTGATGGGCTCCCCAAGGCCTGGGGGTGCCTGGAGGGGGTTCCTTGGAATTTTGGAGGGGCCCACCAGGGTTGGGATGACGTTCAGAGAATCGCAAACTGCACACGGTTAGGGGCTGGCGGGGTCTCCTATGCCTTCTTATCCTCCATTCTCACATACACGTCTGACCGTCCCAAATAAGGCGTGTTGTGCTTTCAACCCCACATCGTCCCGGCCTGGTGGGGACATCGGCAGTGTTCGGGGTACAGAATGGAGCAGGGAGGTTTCCGTCAACCCAGACGCAGGTCCTCGCTGCTCCCATGCTTGCCTTTTGTTCCCTGGGTCCAGCCTCACCGGCCGTTTTTAGTTCCTCATGTTCCTGTTAGCCTCACAGTCTTCACACATGCTGTTCCCACTTTCTGTAATGCTGTTCCCTGCTGACTCCAACGTTTCGTTTGGATCGAAGGTTTCTGGCCCGTCTTCTGGGTCTACTTGGTGTGGATGTGTTCACATGACTTCGTGATGCTCGGGGAACATGTACGCAGGAGGTGCTCAGTAATGATTCTGGATGAGTGTTCTGTTTTATGTGCTTCTTGACTCTTGAGCCAAAACGGAAACTGAGAGATCTTCCACCATGTGCTGCCTGCTTGTGAGCGGTACCCTCCCAGCCAAGGGGGGCTGGCTTCCAGCCTGGTCAGGCCATTCCCCAAGTGGGCACCTCTGCCCACCCCGCCCCCATCCTTGCGCCTGCAGAGAGGCTCCTGGGCCCTCGGGAGTCCCTCACCAGACACAGAAGAGGCTTCAGGGCTTTTGGCTCTTTTAGCGGTTTTATTGAGATATAGTTCGCATACCGTATAAACCACCCTTTCAAGTGTACAAGTCGGTGGTTTGGGGCACAATCACAGCATTGTGCAGCCGTCCTCACCATCTCATTCCACCATCTCATCTCATCTCGTCACCCCACAAAGAAACCCCGTACCCATTCGCTGTCACCCCCTATTCCCCCCACCCCAGCCCCTCACAACCACTAATCTACTTTCTGTCTCTGTGGATTTACCTATGCTGGACATTTTGTATTAACAGAATCATAATATTTGGGACCTTTTGTGTGGCTTTTCTCACAGAGCATCGTGTTCTCAAGTTTCATCCACACTGTAGCATGAGTCAGGACCTCTGTGCTTTTCGTGGCTGAGTGATATTCCAGTGTGTGGATGGACTGCATTTTGTGTATCCATTCATCCATCGATGGGCATTTGGGTGGTTTCCACTTCTTGGCTCTTATGACTAGTGCTGTATGGACATGTGTGGACATGTTTTTGTGCAGACATGTGTTTTCACAGGGCCTCCTGTGGGTAACTCGCTCACTGCCTCTCCCATCCAGAGAACTTCTGTTGGTGTTGAGTGCGGGGTGGGGGAGGGGTGTGTGTGGCCAGGGGTGCCCGTCGTCACGGTGGAGGGAATAGTTCTCTAGTGTCGCTGCGTGCCCTGTGCTGGCCCGAGCCTGTTCACAGAGGCCTCGGCAGCTCTGGGCTGGGCTGTTATCGTGCTCAGTACACGGTGGGGAAACTGAGGCCCCGGGTGCCCTCACTTGTGACCGCAGCGTCAGGGTTTGTTTCCTCCTCGCCCTGTTTGCAGATCTGAGGGCGGCAGGGGTGGAAACAGGCGTCAGTGGGTGGTACCTCTGTAGCATCTCCTGTGTCCCTGGCCCGTCCCGAGCTCTCAGTTGAAACCTCTAACCTCTCACAACCCACCACTGGTGTGCGGGCTGGTGCTGTTCCCGTTTGACAGATGAGGAAACCGAGGCACAGAGAGGACACGGTCATGGGCCTTAATGTCAGGGCTGGAGTTGAACTTGGGCCGTTTGGCTCCAGATGCTACTGCCTGAACTGCAACCTTTTGCTGCTGGGGTAAGAGGCAGATGTTGGACAGGGATGGAGGGAAATCCTGGGACCCTGCTGGGCGACATGAGACTCCATCTTTCAGGGCCTCTGTGTCTTGGTTTCTTACTGGGGCAAGTCTGTGACTGCCATAAGCCTCATAGGTCCCTTGGGATCCCTACTGTTGTTCCCCCATTTTTAAGCCCACCCTCTCGGGCTCTGCTGCTCCTGGGAGGCCCAGCAGGGCCCCCGCCCTAACCCCCAGCCACCCCAAGCTGATCAGCGGCCCATGCCTGTTCCTGCTCTGTGTGTGGTGTCCGATTGCCCTCCCAGGAGGTAAAGAAGGGACCTTCCGCCGAGGGGTGTCGTTTTCACAGCAGGTATGGCAGGCGGTGGGGGCGGCCAAGGTGCCCTCGGAAAAGCGGGGGCCAGATTGGGTGACCAGCACCATTGGGGGCCCTGGGCCCCCCAGTCTGATTTTTCTGCTTGGCACCCCCGGTGCCCCCTCCCTGAGGTTTCAGCCTGAGGCCCAGCAGAGCCCTCCACCCGCCTCCTTCCACTCCTGAAATAATAATCTCCTGGAGCAGCTGGGTTCCGAGCTGAACGAGCGCTGGCGGGTCCCCCAGGGAGCAGCGCGTGCAGAAACCACAGGTCTCTGTCACCCCCCTCCCGGGACGGCGCGTGCTGCCTCTGCCTGGATTTCAGTCTTGTTTTTTGGATCGCTCTTGCTTCCTCCCTGGGCTGAATGGCCTCCCGCCTCGTTTCAGCAAATTTCCCCTTGCCGTTCCACCAATTCCAGCCAATCCTGACACCGGCTCATCCTGAAACAACTTAGCCTCCCTGAGATCAGAGCCAGACTTCCTGGGTTCAAGTCCAGGCTCTGCCACTGGCCAGCTGTGCAGCCTCAGCATGTGGCTCAACCGCTCTGTGCGGTCAGTTTCCTTATCTGTCAAAGGAAGAAAAACGGCATCTCCCGTTTTAAAGGATTAACGGAGATAAAACACATAAAGTGCATAATGCAGCGTCTGGCTCCTGGTTGGCAGTTTTGGCAATGGGAGAGGTGCACATCAGGCTCAGAGATGGCCGGGAAGAGGCAGTATTAACTCCATGGGGCGCAGGGGGATGTGATGCTTGAGAAGGATTTTGAGGGGTGTGTAGGAGTTTTCTCGGTGGATGAGGAGGGGATAAAAGGAACCCAGTCAAAGAACTGACGTTAGTTCTGTGTGGATGGACTCCTCCTCCTTCCAAGTGGGGAGTTGATGGAGATGTTTCAGTTGAGCTGTAATCCTGTCCTGTACACGTGCCAGGGTTTGGACAGTCAATGCCTGTTTGCTGGAAGTGCTTGGTGTGGTCAGTTTCCAGGAGCTGAGATGAGCTGGTAAAGACAGAGCCTGGCAACCTCTCTTCACCTTGATGCTGCCAATTCTGTTGCTAGAGCCAGCCATGCGTTTTGGAGGCCATCCACTCTGTGTGTTGGCACTTTGAGAGATGGAGTGAGAAGCACAGAAAAGGTGCGGTCAGGACGGCCCTGCGCTACGTGCTTCATTTTGCATTAACTTCCGTTATTCTCATGACAGCCAGAATGAGGATGTGCTTCTGTTTTTACCCCCATTTTACAGATGAGGAGACTGAGGCTCAGAGCCGTTACTTGTGACTTGCCCAAGGTAAACAGCTGGGAGGTGACAGAGCTGGGGTGCAACCCGGCCCCCCACCCCAGCGTCCACACCCTTAGCCACCGTGCTTAGCGGCCTCTGCAGGACAGGCTGGCCCTTCACCTCAAGGCCCAGTGGCCTGGTGTCCGGAGACCTGGTCCCCTTGGAGGCATGGGGACTGGCCTGGGTCAGTTCCCCTTCGGATTTCCCATTCTCACCTGAACAGTAGAGCTGCTGCTACCGCTGCCGACCCTCCTGGTTGTCACATTCGTTTGGAGGCTCCGATGGTTGCAAAAGGGCTTCGTACGCTGTCGAGTGCCTCCACGTGCTGGCTGTCATTGTTCTCCAGAGAAGAGCAGCAGATGTGAGGCGGCGAGCGGTCCAGGAACAGAACGGGCCAGAACTCTGCAGCCTACGGGCTGCATTTACTCTGGGGGTGCCCTGGGTGGTGCCCAGTTCTGCCGGGCGAGAGGCAAAAGGTGCATGAATATGTGTCCCGGAGGAGGGCCACACGTGGAGCTGGGCCTGGAGGGGGCCGAGTACGTGGGTGTCCAGACGGCCTGGCCTCCAGTCCCCACCCCAGCACTGACCCCTTGGGCGACCTTGAGTGAGTCGCTCAACCACGCTGTGCCTCCGTTTCCCCGTCTGTGCGTTGGTGTGGTAAGGGGCTGGTGGTGAGGGCTGGAAGAGCCCCCGGTGGCCGCGGGCTGTCCCAGGCCTGGCGCACAGTAGGTGCCCTGGGAATGGTAGTTTCTGTGTCCTTTCTCTTCTACCAGCGAACACCCGTCCTCAGGGCCACTGTCCCCGCCCGCTAGGCAGGCCTGTGGGATCGGGTGTCCCAGAGGCGGCCGGCTGAGACCAGCAGGCCTCCTGGTCGCACACCTGAGAACCCGCTGGCAGGAATGTTTGCTTAATTAATTGACTTTGCGAGAAGGAGCCTGTCCCCATGTAAATCTACCAGCAGGCCCCGGTGCTCACCGCTGCCCGATGCACAGATGCAAGACTAGACTTTAAATAAGGGTGTGGTTTTTGTTTGAATAATTGAAGAACGTCGGGGAGACAGCCGCCCTCGGCACACCTCCCGTCCGCGGCCAGCTGGCTCTGTGCTGCTGGTGGGCCCTGAGCCCACAGGACAAGAGGGGCTTGCAGACCTAGGTGCTGGCTGAAGCCACACCCACAGCAGCCATCAGGAAAGGGAGAGATCAAGTGCCCCCATTTTCCAGATTGGAAAACCGAGGCCAGGGTGATTAAAATGCAGGGCACGGGCCTGGGATCCAGCGTCCTAGGCTTGGCGGAGCTGGTTCTGCTTTTCTGCGAGGGGAAGAGATGGCCCTGCTTCCGAAGCCTCTTAGGGATGTGGCATTGCCCCAGTGGAGGCCCGCGGATCTGCAGACAGTGGCGATTTTATGGGGCTCTCGAGACCATTTTGTGTCATGCAGGAACAGACCCTTAAGTAAAGCCACTCCGTGGGTTCCCTGCTCTGCCGTTTCCTCCCGATCCTGTGGTGAGAAAGGCCGGCAGGTGCCCGGGGGCCCCACACACGCTAGCCTTTGCTTAATCCCCTTTGAACAAGCTGGGCTTGGCCACCAGGATCCAGGAGGATTTGGGGTTGGGGTGCTGCCCTTTCCTCCTCCTGCTGATCGGCAACTTCCTTCTGGACATAAATTGGTTGTTTAAAAAAATGAGTTGTTGGGCTTCCCTGGTGGCGCAGTGGTTGAGAGTCCGCCTGCTGATGCAGGGGACACGGGTTCGTGCCCCGGTCCGGGAAGATCCCACATGCCGCGAAGCGGCTGGGCCTGTGAGCCATGGCCGCTGAGCGTGCGCGTCCGGAGCCTGTGCTCCACAACGGGAGAGGCCACAGCAGTGAGAGGCCCGCGTACCGCAAAAAAAAAAAAAAAAAAAAAAAGTTGTTATAAATTATCCCTCTGACGTGGCCATGTCTGAGTGCCGGGCCTGTGGGAAACAGCTTTAGACACATCTGCTCACCTTCTCATAACTGTTGGGGGAGTGCTGTTACTTGCCATTTTACTGATGGGGACACGGAGGGCACAGAGAGGGTAAATAACCTTCCCGCCTCACACAGCAGAGCCAGGACTCAAACCTGGCAGTCTGGCCCAGAACCGCCGCAAGCCCCCAGACCCCCTTCCTCTGCAGCCAGCTCTCCTGCCCGCCCTGTCTCTCTGGACAGCCCTTCCAGTTCATGGTCCGTGCTCTGCTGTGACAGCCAATGGGGGTGCCTCCTCCCCCATGCCCGCCCCTGGGGCCCAGCACCCCTGCAGCTGCCTGGGCACGGTTGCACCTGAGCAGGCCCGAGGCATGTACCTGCTCAGTCACCCTTCATTCCTCAGCACCTGTCCTAGGCCCCTTGCCAGGGCACCCACTGCCCAGATGGTGTGGCAGGGCCCCTTCCGCCACCATGCACAAAGGCGGGATTTATGGTTGTCAGAAAACCATCTGGAACAGTCTGGGTGACATTCACGCCAGCACACCTCCCCAAACCACTGAGGGACCGCCGAGCCCAGAGGCAGGCACCTCAGGGCCGCCCACCCATGGTTTCCCGTGCCCTGGAGACATCCATTCTAGCCCCTGCTTTTTCCCAGAGTCCACCCTAGGCCCAGAGAGGGATATCGACACGCCCGCCGTCATACAGCAAGGCGTGGCCGGGTTCCAGTTGCAGCCTTCGCACAGCACTTCTCACATCAGAGAGGTGGAGGCTGTGTCCTTCTCTCTTCCCCTGGGCCTTCCCACCTGCCTCCATTTCATCTTGCAGGACAGGGAGGGAGGGAGCGAGGCGTGGCCCCTCGGAGTGCTGTGCCCGCCCGCCGTTCCTGGGAGGGCATCCTTCATCCCACAGCCCTGCGCCGCCACCACCACCACCGCATTAAGGACAGATGGATTACAGCTAATGAGCCTGCTTGCGCCATTAACACTGGAGAGGCTTCCCGGGATTAGAGCAGCCCGCCGGGGCCGGCTTGTCACTCTCGCGGTGGCGCCGAGGTGGCTGCCTGCGCAGCAACGTGCCCTAATTGTTCCTGTAATTGGGAGCCTCGTGCCGCCCTCCCCGGGGACTGCCGGCCGGCAGGAGCTGCCCCCCACGCCCCCAGCCCTGCCCCGCCTCTCCCACCCACCCGACCCCTGCCCAGCCCGTCCCTGGGGGTCCGGGGTGCCAGGAGCTGCTGCTCCCACCCCTCCCACTGAAAAGGGGACGACCCCTCTCCTGGGCCTGGACTGGGGGCGGCCTCACCTCAACAGAGCCCCAAGTCTCGCCCTGAAGCTGGCTGGGAGGGGTCATGGCCCCATTTTACAGATGAGGGAGGGGGCCTGGCAGACGGTGAGCTGCACCTGACGGGGCCCACCCACACTCAGCCCCTCGGTCCCCTCTCTCAGGCACACACACACTCACAACACACACTCGTGACACTCCCTACACACCCACGCATGTGCTTACACTCACCCTCACATGCACACGAGTGTGTGTACCCTTGTAGCTCGCCCGTGCAGGCACACACGCACACGTGCACTTCCTCTCACACTCATGCTGTCTCACAACGATCACACACTCAGCCAACGCCCACCCTTTTACACAATTCACCTGCGGTCTCACACACATGTTTGCACACGTGTGTGCTCAGAAATGTGCACACGGGCACTCAGAACACACCCTCGCACATGCTCACAGGCTCACTCCCACACGTCTGCTCTCTCACACGTTACACGCCCATGCACACAAGCCCTGGGAGGCCCCCGAAGGGCGCACGGCCCCTCCCCTCTCTTCCCCCGGAGTTACGCTTGGCCTCGAGCGCTGGCGGCTCAGCTCAGGACGGCATTTCTCCCCTCTGAGAATTTCAGGATTCTAAATGGCTGTGGCCTCCCTCCGTGCAAGCCTTCTGTGGCTCCCAGTGGCCGGCTGGCATAGGGCGCTGCTCCAGGGTAGGTCTGCCCGATGCTGACTGAGCGCTCTCCTGGGTATCCAGGCACAGGGAAGGGATGGACAGCAGGGTGGGGGCAGTGCAAGTCCTTTACTCCCTAAGTGAGCCTGGCTCTTACCAGTACCTGGGCAGTCAGCCCTGCCCCCCCGGGGAAAGTTCTTGTCCATTCAGACCCAGTTTTCAACCCAGAAGGAGTGCGTTTACCTTACCTCGTAAGCTGCACCTTCCTGCTCGTCCAGCTAGCTGGTCACACGTGGCTGGAAGGGAGTGGTTTAATCACTGCCTTTGCAGACCTGAGTTCTGGGGACCGTGGGAGTCACCCCGGCTGTGATGGGGTCATGTCTGTGCGCACCCCGGGTGAGTTGATTTCCTAAATGCTTACGGTAGGCTCACGTGAGCCAGGCTGAAGTCTATGGCACCCTCGTGGTTCTCATCTCTGTGTTACAGGTGGGAAACTGAGGCACAGAGAGGCTAGGTGACTGGCTCAGGTCACACAGCAGGGGATGGTGGGCCGGGACTTGAACGCAGGCGGTCTGGCCCACCTGGGAATCCCTGTGCAGCCTTGCACAGAACAGCAGTGGGAGCTAGGTGCTCGGAGGCCAGGGCCGTGCCCCTGGGAGACGAGGGAGGTGTGACATACAAGGAATATCTACTTGGCTTCTGCCCGCTTCCTGACACAGAGCCCCTAAGTCCCCTGGAATTTCCTGGGTGAGGGGAGCATCTTTTGTTCTAAAGATGTGACTCTGGGTGGCCTCGGGGATGGCTTCAGGAGGGGGCTGGTCACCAGGACCATGATGGGAAGCTTGGCGCTTTCGGCCCCGCCGCCTTCGTCCAGCGAGTGAGTTAGTAATCCATCATACCTCCGTGAGGAAGCCTCCATAAAAGTCCCTGATGAACTACAGAGTTCTGAGAGCTTCTGGCTTGGTGGACACGTCCTGTTTCGGGAGGTGATGCGCCCAGAGAGGGTGTGGATGCTCCGTGTCCACCCCTAGGCCTCGCCCGAGGCCCCTCTTCCATCCACCATCCCTGAGTTGTATCCTTTATGATAAGCCGGAAAAGTCAAGTGTTTCCCCGAGTTCTGTGAGCCGGTTTTTTTTTAATTTTTATTTATTTAATTTATTTATTTTTGGCTGCGTTGGGTCTTCGTTGCTGCGCCCGGGCTTTCTCTAGTTGCAGCGAGCGGGGGCTATTCTTCGTTGCGGTGCGCGGGTTTCTCGTTGCGGTGCGCGGGTTTCTCATTGCGGTGGCTGCTTTTGTTGCGGAGCACGGGCTCTAGGCGCACGGGCTTCAGTAGTTGTGGCTCACGGGCTTAGTTACTCTGTGGCATGTGGGATCTTCCCGGACCAGGGCTCGAACCCGTGTCCCCTGCATTGGCAGGCGGATTCTTAACAACTGCGCCATCAGGGAAGCCCTGTGAGCCGTTCTTGATGGAACCCAAGGAGAGGTCATGGGAACCTCTGATTTATAGCTGGTCACCCGGAAGTGCAAGGCGCCCGGGACTCTCTGTTGGCACCTGAGGTCAGGGCAGTTTTGTGGGGTCCGACGCTGACTCCAGAGAATGGATTGTTGTGGGACCCCCCCCCCCGACCCCCAGCGTGGTGTCAGAGGTGTTTTGAGTAAAAAAGCGTCCCTTTAGGAGGGGTGTGCTGTGCTCACTCGGGAAGGGGACAGGCCAAGTAGCCCCAGGGAAGCAGGGATCTCACACGCATGACCTTGGATGGTTAACTTGTCCTTCGGAGGCTCTCCCCCGGTTCGGTCCCTGAGGCTGTGGTTCCTGGCCTCCCAGAGGGCTGTTCAGGCCGCGGGGACGCGCCCCCGGTGCCCTCTGCACCCCCATCACTCCGCTCTGCTTTCTGCAGGGCGGCGGCAGCAGCAGTGGGGTCAGAAAGCAGAGGAGGCCCCGCTGCCCGGTTGCAGAGGCTTCAAGCAGGAGCCGGCAAGGTGAGCCTGGGAGAATGGCTTTAATTCAGCTAGGAAGCCACTGCCCAGCCTCACGGTGACCTTGCACGTGGCCCCTGGCCATCTGCTGAGGTGGGGGCGGAGGACAGACAGCTGGGAGCAAGCTTCCCAGGGTGGAGTCTGTCCTCCCAGGGGACACAGGCCCCGCCTGGCTCACTGTCTTAATGGTCCTTCTAGCTGTAGTTTCCACACGCAGTAGCCTCATCCTCTGGCAGTCTTTTCTCCACTTAATTCAGCTTCTCGGCCGCCCTCCATTTTAAGCTCCTACTGTGTGCTTACATGTGTGCTCAGCATCTGGAGAGAGGATACAGGATCTGACCCCTGATCTCTGTTTGTCACTCATTCATTTATTCATGCAGCTGACAGCTATCATGGTCCACAGGGCTCTTGGCCATGTTAAGCTCTAGGAAACTCAGGGTCTAGTTGAGAGAGAATTCTGGATTATTCCTTCTACAGCACAGGCATTATGCTGACGAGTCTGGTTACAAAACACTCACAGCCAAGGAGAGGACAGATATGCACAAGTGACTCAGGTTCATGGTGGGAAACGCCACAAGACAGGGAAGTTCAAGATGCTGTAGGAACAGGCTTTCCAGAGGCTGTGAATTTGGACTGGGGTTTTGAAGGATGCCTAGGAGTTTGTGAGGCCGAGAACAGAGGATGCAGTGTTTGAAACTGTGGAGGGGGGCCTTGTGGAAAAATTTGAGCAGACCTGGGGATTAGGCAAGAGCAAGAATGAGGGAAGAGAGGGGAGAGGTGGTGGATGACCTCTTAGAGCCGAGGCAGGGGTTGGACCTGGAGAATGCGTTGTATTTGGTCAATGATGGAAGGAGAGGTGAAAATGCTGACTCCAAAACCACCCCTGGGATTGGATTTGGTGTGATGGGAAATCAGAAGCTCCGTATGCTTTAATTTTTTTTTTCATTCAGTTCTTTTTTTCTTTTTGGCATTGATTCTTTTTGCCCATGGTACAAAATACACAAGGAAAAATGAGTCTAGCGCTGCTGTCCAGTAGAACTTTCTGCGATGGTGGAAAACGCTCTACATCTGTGCTGTCCTGTGCAGTAGCCACTAGCTACACATGGCTCTTGAGACTGAGGAATGGAATTTCAAATTTTATTTAACGTTAGTTAGTTTGAATTTGAATTCCAATCCCTGCCTGTGACTGGGGGCTGCTGTACTGAACAGCACAGCTCTGGAGGGGAAATGAAGCCACCTTCCCCCCTCCAGCCACCCCATCCTGTGTCTCCATGAGCTTTGGAGAGGGCTGATGCGATTGTTCTGAACCAGGACCCTGCAAGAGGATGCTTGAGGTGTTTCCCCCCCACTGCCCTTACTTCTAGGTGGGTGCTGTTGCTTTATCCTAGCCGCTGAAGGAGCCTGCCAGGGAGTCAGGCGGCTTGTGGCTTGGGCACCCATCCTGCCTCTGCAGGTGGTCAGAGCAGGCTGCAGAAGCCCCTGGGCAGAGAGACGGGGGTGACACATCGCCTCTCCAAGGCGCAGGTGCAGCCCGTGGACCCAGGCATGTGGTCCAGTGCCCTGCCATGTGGTTCAGTTACTGAACAGCCAAGGGCCTCCTTTAGAAAAGGATAGGGGGGCGTTCCCTGGCGGTCCAGTGGTTAGGACTTGGCGCTGTCACTGCTGTGGCCCTGGGTTCAATCCCTGGTCGGGGAGCTAAGAAACTAAGATCCTTCAAGCCACACGGCTTGGCCCCCCACCCAAAAAAAAGAAAAGGATGGGCCCTTCACAGCCATATCCTCATGGCGGGTCAGACCTCATCTCTACTGGGATGAATAGTGTCCTCTCAAAATTCACATCCACCCAGAACCTCAAAATGTGACCTTATTTGGAAATAGGGTCTTTGCACATGTAATCAAGTACAGATGAGGTCAAGCCTGAGTAGAGTGGGCCCAAATCCAACAGCTTCCCTAGACGAAGACACACAGACATGGGGGAGAAGGCCGTGTGATGACAGGGAAAGGATTGGAAGGATGCGGCCACAAGCCAAGGAATGCTTGGAGCCACCAGAAACTGGAGGACGCAGGAAGGATGCTCCCAAGAGCCTCCAGGGGGAGCGGGGCTCTGCCAAAACCTCGATTTCAGACATCTGGCCTCCAGCACATGAAAGAATGAATTTTGATTGTTTGAGGCCCCCGTCTGTGGCCCCTGTCAGCACACAGAAGGTGTGGGGTATACACCCGGCCTTGGCCTGCTGGATGTTGCCTGGTGACACCTGTGCTGGGTGTCCAGCTGTGCCCCGGGCTCCATGCTGAGCGCCCCCCATAGGCTGGGGCTTCCAGGAACACCTCGTATTTTCTATTTTAAATGGAGGAGACCCCCACGGCTGCCATTCAGCATCACTCAGGGTGGGGAGGCTCTAATGGAAGAAGTGGGTGGCCAGGGATCCAGGAGACCCATCTGTCCGAGACTCTGCTTACTGATTCACACCTCTCGGCCTCAGTTTCCTTATCTGTGAAAAGGGGCCAGGGGGGTGGGACAGATGATGTCTGCAGAACATCCATTCCAGCAGTGTCCTTGGAGGCCCAGATTATAAACTTGACCTCTCAGGCTCAGGTCCAGCCCCCCCTGAGGTGTCCAGAGGCAGGTGTCTCGGACAAGAGGCACGTGGGCTAGGAGATGGCACTCAAGGCTGTTGCCATGGTGATGCCAGCCCGCTCCCAGGCCTGCCCACCTCACCCTCCAGCCCTTGCTGCCCTCTTGAAGGTGCCAGCCCGGCCGGCCGCCGAGGGGCACCCTGAGCGGAGGTGGACCCGCGGCTGGCAGGTGCTGCGGCCACCAGACTTCGATCCCAGGGCTGGGCGGCAGCGTTGCTGACACCCCAGCTGTAGCTTGGAGCACCGTCTCTGTCAATATAAGAGGAGGCTCTATGCGGTAATAGTGTGGGGCCTGCCGGGCAATTGATTTAAATCATTTTATAGAGAACCTATGTAAAATAAAAAGCCTTTAATCACATTTGTATCCATTTCCAGGCTCAGTAAATCAATTTGAATTGAGCTGGGGGCCACAGTTACAGCTGATTAGCGTGTGTATATATGGTCAAATTAATGCCGGCCAAGTCTGCTGGATGGGGCGCAGCCATTAGCTCCTGGCGGAGCTTGCCCGATCTCGCGGGGGTGAGGGCCACATCCTGGACCCCGACCACAGGGCAGCCTTCTCTCCACCACCGCCCGCCCCGCTTCTGGCCCCCTGGTCCCCCTGCCCTGCTTCAGGTGGTTCCTGTGGGTGCCACGTGCTGCCACCACCCCAGGGCCAGGATCTGTGCAGCTGGGAGGAGCTTTCCCGGCCGCTCTGCCTGCTGAGCCCCGGGTGGGCTGCCCACCCCTCCCGTTTGCATGGGCAGCAGGTACTGATTGAGGCCTCCTCTGGGTGCCTCCTTGGGGCCAGGAGAAGGGACCCAGGATCCGTCTGCTCCTTACCCGATATTTGTGGAGCACCTGGGACACAGCAGAGCCACACAGACAGCAGTCCGTGCCCTTAGAGACAGATAATAAACCCAGTACATCAGTGGAAGAGCTGGAGTGTTGGAAATGCGGGTGCTCTGGGGAGGGGTGGTCGCAGTTGTAGAAGAGAGTGGAGGGGAAGCTGGCATTTGAGCAGCGATTTGCAGGCGGCCGGGGAGTGAGCACAGAGGCCCACGTCTGAGGTCTGGGGGAGGCTCTGGGCCTGGGAGAGCAAAGGCTGGGGAGGGGGCTGGGGGGAGGGGCGGGTCAGGCTGGGTCGCAGGTGGGGTGAGGAGTGGGGCCAGGCATCCTTGGAGGGTTTGGGCAGGGCCAGGCGTGACCCTTCCGGCTGTTGTGCGGGGAAGGGGGCTGGTGGACAGCAGCAGGGAGGCCCTGTGAGGGGGGAGGGGGGAGAAAGGCTGGGTGGGGTCTCTTCCTCCTAGGATGGGGCGATGCAGTGCCCCGGGCCACGTGGGGACCCTTGAACCACGTGTGGGCTGAGCAGAGGCAGAGAATTGGGGGTGGGGACACATGGGGCCTGGCTACCTGCCACCCAGACAGTGTCCTTCACTGGGGGACACAGTCCCCCAGCTGTGTCTAATAGCTCAGTGGTGGCTGTGGCCCGTGGCCCATGTGTACAGGGGGCACCCTCTGCCCTCCTGTCCTGGTCCCCACATGGGTCTCGGGTCTGCTCTGGGCGCACCGGGGTGCTGGGACATCTTTCTGCTTGCCGGGTGCCACCGAGGTGCGGGGAGTTGACCCCTGGACGGCAGCCAGGCCTGGATTGCTGGCCCCTTCTGACCGCCGGCAGCTGTGCCCGCCCCTTGGAAGCTGCAGGTACCAGACGGGCTTGGCCAGAGTGCCAGGTTGCCTTGCTCCTGCCCCTCAGAGCTAGCTTTTCACTGGGAACACCTTTCCCAAGAATTCTCAGCACAGCAGCATCATCAGTAACTGCTTAGCTAGTGCTTAGGAAATGCCGCCCCTGTGGCAGGGTCCTTCCTTGCCTCTCCCAGCTTCTTGGTATTTCTTGGCTTGTAGACACATCACTCCTGTCTCTGCTTCTGTCACATGGCCATCTTCTTATAAGGACACCAGGTATGTGGGATTTGGGGCCACCCTCATCCAGGATGACCTCATCTTATCTAATTACATCTGCAAAGACGCATTTGCAAATAAGGTCGCATCGTGAGGTTCTGGGTGGACGTGACTTTGGAGGGGACACTCTTCACCCCACTACAGACTCGGATTGCTAAAAGGAGCCTTGGGGCTCACCAAGCAAGACGCTCACATCTGATGAGGAGGAAACGGAGCCCGGGTGGGCGAGATGCCTCAGGGGCGGCCTCCAGGCTCTCTGCATTGTGCTGCCTGAAAACAGGGCTGGATGGTAGGGAGGTGACCGCTGCCCGTGAGTGGGCAGAGCCTTGGCCTGGCCTGGCTCAGAAGTTTCTAGGTCAGGCCAGCAGCCCTCCTCCTGGCTTTGACCATGCTGGACTTCTTCCGGCACTGCATTATTTAGAACGTGGCCGTGCTGGTGTTCTGTGGCCCTCTTAGGGTTGGGGGAGGGAGAGGGGGGAAGGCCCGGGATGGCAGTGGCCCGTCCCCCGAAAGCTTGTGTGAGATCCTCTCCCATGAGCCTGAGGCAGGGGGATTCCATCGGGAGAGGTAGGAGCACTGGAGCTGGAGTCCAGGCCCCCTGGCCAGACCACGTGACCCCCGGCAAGCTGCTCAAACCTTCAGGGCTTCTTGATCCTTTGCTCTCAAGACAGCTGACAAAAGACAGCCCCGTCTCCCTGGGTTTTGAGACTCAAATGAGAATGTGCTTTGAACTCCTTAAACTGGTGAGAAGGGTGTTAAGACCTAATCATAGCCTCCGGGAGGCTGGGGAGGGGAGGGGGCCGCTGGCCCCACCGGAAAGGACATCGGAGCCAGGAGACCTGGGGTAATTTGTCCAATGTCCCTGAGTCTCTGATTCCTCATTTGTCAAAAGCCACAGACGGCACCTGCCTCAGAGCATCAGCAGGCGGCTCCAACGAAATCGATCGTTCTAGAGGCCAGAATTGGATCCCCCGGTGCTTGGTAGAGCCAGATGCTTGTACGTGGGACGGAGTCGGTGCACTGCCCGGGGCAGGGGTCTCCTGCTTCATTTCCCTGGGGGCCAGCCCCACAGTGGCAGTGACTTGACCCCACTCCCCAGAGGTGAAAGGTCCCCACTTTGCAGCCGGCGGTAATTTCCAGAACCATCCATCTCCCGCCACCCCACGCCTCTGGGTGCCACAGTCGTCGGGATGAGTGATGGGTGCCTCTCGCGGGCCCCAGCGGGGGATTTGCTACAACAGGTTTACGCCGTGAGCGATGGTGTTTGTACCTCTGACGCCCGGGTGCCGCCAGGACCCGACGGTGCCAGGGACGAGACCTCCCTGATGATAAATACTGCGCAAAGCTTCCAAAGAAGGAACCGTTTTTGTGCCCGAGAGGCCACCCACCAAAGGGCACTGGGGAGGCAGTTGGCGCGGAAAGGCGGGGTCCTGAGGTGTGTCTGTGAATTGGCAGCCAGGCCTGCCCTGCAGCTGATGGAGGGCTGGGTGATTTTTTTAGGTTGAGGGCAGAAATGGAATTGGGGAGAAACTGACTTGTTTGGAGCTGGGAGCTGGAACCGTGTTGGTAGTGGCAGATAGCAACAGCAGCGTGTTTGAAAGATTCAGAGCCTGTAATGCCAGCCAGGTTCCCGGGAGTGCAGGTGAGGGGCCGGCTGGTGCCGCAGGAGAGGGCAGGCCAGAGCCAAGAGGAGTTGTTGCCAAAGTCCCTCCCCCGCTGGCTGTCACTGGGCTTCTGGGCGTTCCGGATGGCCCTTGCGGTGGAGTGTGTCGCGGCCCCCTTTGTGTCTGGACTTTCCTAGTCCCGCTGAAGCTGTCACTTAGCATTGCTCCTTGGGGACCTGCCTGGTCCACTGAGCGGGGGTCTGGCATTAAACCCCCTTCCTCCTCTGCCTCCCATGGTTTACATCGGGAAACGCGCTACAGCAGGGACTTGGGGATCCCCACGTGTGAGTTGTGGAAGCCATGTAACCTGAGCCACAGGCTTCACTTGGGGCCTCGGTTTCCTCATCTGTAAAGTGGGGCTGTGGATCTATCTGGTAGGATCAGAACAAATGAGATCACGTGCGTGACTTCTTCGATCCAGTGCCGGCCCGACATTCCCTAGAATGCATCTTGGTGTTACTTTGTCAGTGTTTCTAATGTAAATATATTTTTCTCCTGACGAGACACTGAAAACTGCTGGCACACCTGGCCTCACACTTGTGGGCGGCTGCGTGGTGCGGTGGGTAACACCTCCATGGCTTACTTACATCCTAATCCCAGCTGCAGAGATCCGAATAAGGTCCCAGTGGCAGGTTCCAGGGGTTTGCACGAGGACACAGCCCAGGACCGGCTCAAGGTCGCAGGGTAGGGGAGCCCCAGGACGGCACACACCGCCGTCCTCAGGTGCTGGCCCGGTGCCTGTGTGGTCTTGGCACTCAGCATGGGCGTTTTTAGTCCACACGGCCTCCCTGTGAGGATGGTGCTCTGGTTGTCCCCATTTTGCAGATGGGGAAATGGAGGCCGAGGGAGCTGCGGCCACTTTTCCCTAAAGTCTCATGGCTGGGGGCTGGGGGAGCGGGTGACCCAGGCTCTGGGACTCACGCCCTGGCTGCCATGCCTTTGCTGCTGAGGAGCGCCAAGTTCGGGGGCGGGGCGGGGGTACCTGGGCCCGGAATCCAAGGGCTGACGGGGAAGGGGCAGCACTCTTGGGTGGGTGGTGGGCGCAGGGAGAACACGGCCCCCCCCACCCCCGTCTGCCCTGCAGGCAGTGATTCCCCCTGCTGGGGTCCCCGCAGCCCTGCACACCTGTAGCGCTGACCTGCTGGGCTGCCGTCTGTGCGTCCTCATTCCCACCCCCAGCACACATGCACACACAGAGACACTTGTGCCTGCATAAACACGCATTCGCCTACATACATATGTGCATACGTACGCATATACACATGCAAGTACACACGCACACAGAGGCGCATACACACGTACTACACCCATGCGCACACACCCACGCACACTACATTTGCACATGGCACATACATATACACTCACGCTATGCACACATGCACACAACAGGCACATACATGTATCACAAGCAAACGTAACACACGTATACACACTGATGTGGGCCAGGGCGTGGGTGTGCTAGGTTCCCAGACTCCGCCAGCGGGTGGCACCTTCCTAGCCCCTCCACCTGCTGAGGACAAGGAGGATGCCGGCAGCAGGGAACGCCCGCCCAGCGGGGCGTGGTGCTCTGTGGGATGCTTTCACCTTGTACTTTCAACCCGCCTGTTCCTGCTGACAGTAGCGAGGTGTGACAGAAATAACAGCAGGATTCACGCCGTGGTGACAGAGGTGGTGACAGCCAGAGTCCCCACAGAGCCCGGAGCTTTGGTCTTCTTCGGTTTGGGGCAGCCCCGCAGCTGGCTGGGATGCAGGAGGAGCTGGTCAGGTCCCTGCTGAAGGGACAGTGTCTGGCCCGGCCACCTGCAGGGCAGCAGGGTCAGTGTGGTCTGTGCACCTGCCTTGCTTGCAAAAGAGCAGGAAAAAGCAAACACCGGCTTGAGCAATTGGAAGCTTGACATCAGGGGTCAGGTGGACGGGTCTGGCGGCCCAGAGTGACCTGCACCTGGTGAGGGGGGCAGGGCTTTTCTAAAAGGAGTTGAGTTCTAATGGGCTGGGCAGGGGGAGGCACTACAGGGTTTTGCCCACTTTTCAAGCCCAGCATACAAGTGGGACTAGGACACACTGGGTTGTAGCTCCTGAGAGGTGGGCCTGGGCAGGTGAGGTGGCCACAGAGAAGCTAGGGTAAGCCAAGTGTAGGGCATCAGAGAGCGTGTGCCAGCCAGCCATCACTGAGCCGTCTTCACACAGGTGGGGAAAGAATTTTTTTGTTTTTGTTTTTGTTTTTTTTTTTGCGGTACGCGGGCCTCTCACTGTTGTGGCCTCTCCCGTTGCGGAGCACAGGCTCCGGACGCGCAGGCTCAGCGGCCATGGCTCACCGGCCCAGCCGCTCCGCGGCATGTGGGATCTTCCCGGACCGGGGTACGAACCGGTGTCCCCTGCATTGGCAGGCGGACTCTCAACCACTGCGCCACCAGGGAAGCCCGGAAATAATTTTTTTAAAATGCAATTTAGGGACTTCCCTGGCGGTCCAGTGGGTAAGACTCCACGCTCCCAATGCAGGGGGCCTGCAGGGAACTAGATCCCGCATGCATGCCACAACTAAGAGTTCACATGCTGCAACTAAGAGTCCGTGTGCCACAACTGAAAGATCCCGCATGCCGCAACGAAGATCCTGCGTGCCACAACTAAGACTGGACGCAGTGAAAATAAATAAATAAATATTTTTTAAAAAATAAAAATAAAGGGCTTCCCTGGTGGCGCAGTGGTTGAGAGTCCACCTGCCAATGCAGGGGACACGGGTTCATGCCCCGGTCCGGGAAGATCCCACGTGCCGCGGAGCGGCTGGGCCCGTGAGCCATGGCCACTGAGCCTGCACGTCCGGAGCCTGTGCTCCGCAACAGGAGAGGCCACAGCAGTGAGAGGCCTGCGTACCACAAAAAATAATAATAATAAAATAAAAAAATAAAAATGCAATTTAATGTGAACGTGCTTAATACCACTGAACTGTGCACTTAAAAATGGTTAAGGTGGTAAGTTTTGCCACAATTAAAATTGATTTTTTAAAAGTTAACCTACGTACACGTTTGAAGCCACCCCCCCATGCCATTTTATACCTGCTAAGTCAGCCCCCAAACATAATAAAAGAATAACATGCGTTGCTGGCACAGTTTTGGTGAAACAGACAGATGCCTGGAGTCTGGCAGCACGTGGTTGGGAAGAGCCCTTTTGGATAAGCAAAAGGGCAGGTTGTAGCGAGACCCACAGAGATGCTTCTTTGCTCAGATCCCAGAAATCCCATGCTGGGATTTACTGTAAGGAAGTCAGTCATAACAGACAAACAGCAACAAAACAGGAAGTACGAAGATATACATCCTACTGTGAAAAACTGGGACCACCCTATGTATCCCCCCACGGGCACTGACATCAGCACGGCAGAGTATTAGGGCGTGCTCATGTCATCCTAATAATCCCAGAGACCGCGGGAATCAGATAATAAATAACAGGCTGCCAGGTGCACAGAGGGGTCTGGAAGAGGTTTGTTCTTTTTCTCCTCCTGTCCTTTTGGGAACGGGAAAACCAAATGCGGATGTGTTTTGTAGTTCCCGTGGATTCCCTGAAAACCTCCAGAGAAGTGATAAACAGATCTTTGCATCCTGGTGCTGGCTAATTTGTTTTCGATAGGTTTCAATCAATTACGTGGGGTCCTCAGGAAGGGGAAGTGCACCAGTAATTGGCTAAAATAAATCACTCGGCACTTCAAAAGCAGCTCTGTGCTGAGATGCAGCAGCCCGGCCTTCGATTCTTAATAAACAGGCGTGTTCCCCCCCACCCACCCACTGGGTCCCCGAGCTCCATGGGAACCACACACCTAGGGTCCGGGAGGAGGGGCACACGTGGCGGTGATGGATTTGGCCAACCCGCAGAGGTCACCGAGTCTGACGTGCCCCTCTCGTGTGCCCCAAGGGGTGTCCAAAACCAGGCGGCTTAAACAACAGAAATCTATCCCGTCACATTCTGGAGGGCGGAAGTCTGAGGTCAAGGTGTCCGCGGGGCTCCGCCCCCTCTGAAGTTTGCTGGCCATCTCAGTGCTCCTTGGCTTGTGGCCGCATCCCTCCCATCTCCACCTCTGTGGTCACGTGGCTTCTTCCCTGTGTGTATCTGTCTCTGAGTATCTTCTCCTCTTCTTATAAGGACCCCGGTCGTACCGGATTGAGAGCCCACCCTACCCCAGTGTAACCTTTTTTTAGCGTACATCTTCTTTACATCTGCAAAGACTCTTTCCAGACAGGGCCACAGGGACTTCCCTGGTGGTGCAGTGGCTAAGAATCTGCCTGCCAATGCAGGGGACACGGGTTCGAGCCCCGGTCCGGGAAGATCCCACGTGTCGCGGAGCAACTAAGCCCATGCTCCACAGCTACTGAGCCTGCGCTCTAGAGCCCGCGAGCCACAACTACTGAGCCCGTGTGCCACAACTACTGAAGCCCGCACACCTAGAGCCCGTGCTCTGCAACAAGAGAAGCCACCACAATGAGAAGACCGCGCACCGCAACGAAGAGTAGCCCCCGCTCGCCACAACTAGAGAAAGCCCGCGCACAGCAACAAAGACCCAAGGCAACCAAAAAAAAACCCAAACAAACAAACAGGGCCACATCCAGAGATACCCAGATTAGGGCTTCATTGTATCTTTGTGGGGGGGAACCACAGCTCAGCCCACACCCCCGTTTTGGGTGAGGATCTCGGCGGACGCCGTCCCCTCTGCATGTGGGTTTGGAATGGGGGTCTGTCCCCCACGTGGGGCCCTGCCCTCCCCCCTCCTTCTCCTTTAACAGCTGTCTTACCTGGATGGTGGGGTGGGGACAGCGGGTGGGCAGGTGACATTCAGCAGTTGGGGAAGCATCCGGCAGAGGCCCCACTCAGCATTCATACAAAACGTCCTTGAGGAAGCACCGTGCTCAGGGTGGGAGGCTCAGCAATACCCACGGGGAATTTGCTCCAGCGGAAAGATCCAGGAAGGTGGGGAGTGGGCCGGAGAGGTGGCAGCTCCGTGGGTGACAGTGGAAAGGGGGTGTGTGCGCTGCCGGTGCTGACCCCGGGGAAGGGCCGCCTGAGGCGGGGCAAACCGGGACCCCCAGCCCCAAGCACCGGGTGTGTGGGCCTGGGGGCTGAAGGCTGAGGCTCCAAACGGTCACGCTGAAGCCTGAAGGCTGCTGCCCTGGGCTTCTGAGGATGCGGAAGTGCATCGTGGACTCCGATGCTGGCAGCTTAGCAGGGAGGTCAGCCTGACCCCTCCCAGACCTCCCGGGGCGAGGTGACCAGGAGGGGCGTCCAGGCTGTCCTGCCTGTGCATCCCCAGCACTTCCTGTGTCCCGGCTCATCTCCTCAGAACTGGCTCTCGGGGGGAGGAAATAGGCCGGCGCCCAGTTTACAGAGGAGGCAAAGAGGCTTGGCAGGATCATGGCCCTTGACACCCAGAGAGCCCCCACTGTTGACTGTCATTCCCCGCAGATGCACAGAGAGGTTCCCGGGGAAACTGCCTTCCCCGAGGTCGGTCAGCTCCGAGGCCGGGCCAGAGCCCAGGTCTGCCGTCCTGGTGGTGGGTCCTCTGTTCTCGAGGTCACGCTTGAGCCTGAAATGCTAGAAGAAGCTGGAGAAAGAACGCGAAGCTGCCTGGGACCCACGGGCAGGGGCGCACCTGGGGTGGAGGTCCAGCGGCATGGGCTGGGCAGGTGTTCGTGGAGCCCGGAAGGGTTGCACCCAGCCTGACTTGTCCACGGGCCCTTCCTTGAAGCCTTGGACAAGATCAGCCTGGGACAGAGACAGCTGGTGGCCCCAGGCAACCAGGAAGTGGTGTGATAAAGAGCCATTCTTCCCAAGACAGGCCAGGACCGCGTCCTCATGGACTGCGGAACACAAGCCAGGGCACACAGGCACAGCGTGGCCTCAGGTGGGGACAGAGGTCATCGGAGGGACAAGGGAGAGTGCAGGGATGGGTGATGGGGGTAAGGAGGTCAGGGTAAGGCCCCCCTAAGGAGGTGACTAAGCTGGCACCTGAACCAAGAGATGGGGAGGAAACCACGTCAGCATCTGGGGAAGGGTGACCGGGGCCGAGGGAGCCACAGGTGCAAAGGCCCTGTGGTCTGAGCTCACCCGGCCCAGGCGGACAGTGCGGCATGGAAACTGTGGACCACGGAGCCAGGATTCTCTCTTCCCTGTGGCTTTCTGTGGCATCCAGGGGTCTCTCATTTCTGTCGCCACGCTGCCGACCCGGATGACCCCGGAGGGAGGCAGCCCCCAGCTGGGAAGCACGAGAGCAGGTGGGGCCCCTCCCGCCTCGCCACCCAGCCTCCACTTTCCCCTGCGCCGCAGCTCGACCACCTCTCCTGCTCACAAATCACGGCTGCCTAATGAAGTACCTCGTGCCTTGAAAGAACTCCAGGGCCTCTTGCTCTGAGCCAGGTCAGAGCCCCCCGCGAAATTACAGCTGTAAGACACTGTGAGGGGGTGCGGGGCCTCTCACCCTGCCTGTAATTACGGCCCGTGGAGCGCTGATTGCCGCAGTCCAATTAATTAAACACAGCAGCGACCCAAATTATGATCCCTGGCCTCGTACCCAGCAGTATTTTTAACCTTAACTGTCGCGGCTGAGCTTAAATTTCCTATCTGGGCAGAAGTGTCCCCACGGGAGAAGGAGTGGTGTTGAACTGAACCTCACCGGTGACAGACCCTGTAATTAGAAACTGGAGTGTCCCCGAGACTGGTCTTTAAAGCTGTCGGAAGCCAAACGGCTGTCATTTGATACGAGACTATCATTACCGTGAACCTATTAGCTGCAGGTAAATAACATATTATGCTGGGGACAGAAAGCAGCCAGGTTGGGGAATTCACTGACGCTTAATTAGGACCAGCCACGCCGAAGACGGATGGTCACCTTCTCGCTTCCTTCATTAGGAGGGAGGGCCAGGTGTGGCGGTGGCTGCAGGAGGGGCCCAGGCTGCTGACTGTGCAGGAAGCGCCACCTCCCTCGTCTGTGCCCTCTCTGCCTTACGCTGCAGTGCCCGTGTCGCTCCTCCAGACCGAGGCTGGCACTGATCCCAGTGGGGCGGGAGGGCTCAGAGACCAGATTGCACGCACCCCTGGGCCGAAGGGAGAATGGTGGAGCAGACACCCTGCTGGGCAGAGGACATCCGTGGGGGGCCTGGACCCTCCTGGGGATCGGGGAGGTGTATGGTGAGAACAGGACTTTACAGTTTGTAAAGGCTGTCCTGCCCACATGCACTCAAGCTTCCTGATACTCAGCCTTCTTTCCCCTCACACTTTACAACGGCGCTGGAAAGGCCTTTTTTATTTTTTTATTTTTTGCGGTACGCGGGCCTCTCACTGTTGTGGCCTCTCCCGTTGCGGAGCACAGGCTCCGGACGTGCAGGCTCAGCAGCCATGGCTCACGGGCCCAGATGCTCCGCAGCACGTGGGATCCTTCCGGACCGGGGCACGAACCCGCGTCCCCCGCATCGGCAGGCGGACTCTCAGCCACTGCGCCACCAGGGAAGCCCTGGAAAGGCCTTTTGAGGCCTGGTTTCCCAAAGTGTGGAGTAAGGTCCATCCCCGACCACAGAGCAGTCACGGGGTGTGTGGATTCCTGGCTCTAAGCTTACGGGTGACCCGGCTGTCGTTCTAACATGTATCCAGGGGACATAGAGTTACCTGTGAAACCGGTGTCGCCTTGAGGGTGTGGGCTTAAATGGTGAGTGAGTCTGTTTAGACACTTATTAAGTTGATGGCTCTGCGAGATGCCTGGGGCCGCAGGTATCAGAAGGCCTGACGCAACCGGCTTAAATCATCGGGGATCTTAATGTCCCAGGGCAAGGGGTGCAGAGGTGGGTCAGGTGGGCTCTGCCCCTGGGTGTGCATCGTCCTTGGGCCTGTTTGTTAGGTAAACGAAGAATGTAGGAAGATGAAGGTCTGAAAAGAAGTTAGAACTATTCAGTCGCTGGACAGAGAATTCCCTCTGTACCCAGCCATCCACCCACCAGCACACGCGCGCGCGTGCACACACACACACACACACACGTGCCCCACTTGCATACACACTTGTACCCACACACCCTGCGTGCCCCTGTCTACATACATATCCACATGCACTTATATGTGCAAACATACGTGCACATGGACCCCGGGACAGCATGGGCCCTCCCCACTCATTCTCCAGGTTGGATCCTGGTTTTTGAAATGTTTGCTCTGTACCCCTTCCGTCCCCGTGGCTGCAGGTGGACGGACTCACGGGGCACTCTCGCCATTGGAGCCCAGGCCTGCGCTGAGCAGGGTGGGCCATGCGTGTCGCGAGGTGAGAGGCACCCAGAGGCAGGGGTGGTGCCCGAGAGCTGAGTGCCGGAGTGCAGGGTGATGGGGGACACCGAGGGCGGGCGTCTCCACCCCGGCACCTTAGTGTCACCTGGGCCTTCCCATCACCCGTGGTGCCTGCCACGCAGCCAGAGGGATGAAGGGGGACCCACCAGGGGAAGGAGGGAGGGTTGTTCCAGGAAAAGGGGACGAGACAAGCATGGGGAGGGGCTGGAAAGGGCAGGGCCGTTGAGCATCGGGGAGACGAGTGGCTGGTGTCGCCTGCGGCTGGCCCAGCTGGGAAAAGCCCGGAACACCCTTCTAAGGGGTCAGGTGTTTCTGGCAGCGCAGGTCATCCGCGTTGACGCGGGTTTGATCCTGGGGAGGCGGTGGCAATGTAGTAACACCGATCGTGACAGCTAAAGTGTCTCAGCTGTGTGCGTAGTGCTGTGCTGAGCGCCCAGGCGCGGTGTCGTCCGTTTGCACATTCATTTATTCATTTGCTCGTTCGTTCGTTCGTTCGTTCGTTTGTTCGTTCGTCAGCTATTCAGGGAGCTCCCGCTCCTTGCTGGGGGAGGCCGCACAGACAGTCTTTGCTCTCCGGGGCCTGACAGCTCAGCCAGGCGGGCAGCAGTGAAAGCCTCTCTCCTGTTTTCCGCCCTCCCCATGCACCCACATTTCCCGAGGCCCCTTTTTGCTTAAGTTCCAGACCAGATTTGCACGCACACTGTCCCCTACACCTGGAGTCCGCAGCCCTGCTGGCCCACTGGCCCCTCTTCCTTCTCCCCCCCGCCCCTCACCGGGGTGCCTGTGTCGGGGCTGCAGTTCCCGAGGACGTGTCGTGGTGACGTGTTTGGTGGCCCGGCCGTCCAGGCGCGAAGATCCATCACCGACGTCCTCGTCGCTCGCCAGCTCCAACCACGTTTTAATTTGCCAGTCGGTGGGCTCCTATACACATATTCATCTACATTTGTGTCAGGAGAGATTGCCTCTGTCTTCCTCTGCCTGCTCATAAATCCCCCTCTGCAGGTCTCGGCATTCTGCTTCCTTGGTAACCGGTTTGGAAATGGAGTTGGGGGTTGTGGTGACTCTGAGGGAAAACGACCCCATGAAGCCATACCTGGGTGTTTCTCTCCCCACCGGACCACCCCCCATCTCAGATGGGAGTGAGCTGACCACAGGGTTCCAGGCCCATCACATGGGTGCTGTGGTACTCGGCTTTGGACGCCATAACAAAGCATCACAGACATGGCGGCTTAGACCACAGACGTTCATGCTCTCACAGTTATGGAGGCTGGAAGTCCAAGATCGGGGCGTCAGCAGAGGTGGTTTCTCCTGAGGCCTCTCTCCTTGGTGTGTAGATGGCCGCCTTCTCCCTGTGTCCTCACGTGGTCGTCCCTCTGGGTGTGTCTGCGTCCTAATCTCCTCTTCTTCTAAGGAAGAGTCGTGTTGGATCAGGATCCACGCCAATGACCTCGTTTTAACTTAAGCACCTCTTGAAAGACCCTCTCTGCAAATACAGTTGCAGTCTGAGGTGCTGGGGGTTAGGACTTCAGCACAGGGATTTTAGGGGCCACGGTTCAGCCCATGACGGGTGAAATTTCTCCTTTTCAATTGTCTGTGAAGTATGGTGGTCATCAGAAAAGTGCACATAAGTGCCCACCTCATGTGTATTTACCAGCTGAATTCACCATGGGACCAGCACCCAGGAAAGAAATGGAGTGTGACCAGACCCCAGAAGCCCTCTCGGGCCCCTGGTCAGCCACTGTCCCCCTGGGGAAGCCACTGCCCCGATGTCTAAGCCCGTGGGGTAATTTTTTTTTACAACAACTTTGATGGTCCAAAGTGACATATTCTGAGTGGCTTCTCCACCACTGGGGGCAAAATGGGGGAGAAGCAGAAACAGCTCCATGAGTGGGGACAGGCCGTCCGGGGGCTTTGCAGGCAGGCTGCCTGCAGGCAGGAGATGTGGTCCAGCTGTCCCTTGGACCGAGCCCTGAGCGGGCTTTGGGGTGGAGTTGGCCAGCCGCTGATGCCTCCGGCAGCTGCTTCACAGACGCATGATAACGGTTACCCTGAGAGGCCGGAGGGAAAGAGGTCGCCCTGTGAACTAGATGTGCTGACGGGAGATGGTTTCTTGGTTTGTTTTGTCCACAGAGTGAAATTCGAAGGAAGCTTATAGTGCTTTTTGTCTTTTACCTGCATCCTGGTTGCCCATGAACTTGACATTCAGAGGAACCGTTTATAAACATCTTGTGTCCTGCCTGGTGTCACGTCCTTTGGGGCGTTTCGGGGGCACTCTGTGCTCTCCGGGTGTGTGGCTGACAGCTGGACGGTGTGGACGAGGCAGGCGCACGCGGCCAGCCGGTCGGCAGCTCCTCGGGTAACTGAGTGCTGGCTGGTTGGAACTCGTTAGACGTGACCGTAGGGATTGGAGTTCCGGGAGATGGACAGTGGTGGGGATGGCGGAGGAGAGACTTGAGCCACAGCCTGAGGGAGAGGGGGCTTGGGGTGACCTCAGCAGAGAAGAGGAGGCTGACCTGGGCAGGGCACGTCACGGACAAAGGCTGGACCACGCAGAGCTACGCGTGGACGGGGAGCGCCGCCTGTCCACGGGAGGGGAGCCAGGTTTGTGCGGGCGTGCATGGAAAGGAAGGCAACGAGAAGGGCTGGATCCGGCCGTGGAGGAGAGCCGGACATGGGCAAGAGACAGCGAGGGTTCTGGCCTCGGGGGGGGGGTCACGTTGGCGGGGACTCCTAGGCCGGCTCCTGAGGCTGCCTGGCCTCAATCAGAGCAGCGGGATGGTGGCTGGCGGGGGGACCCTGTGTCTTGTGCATCTCAGGAGCCTAGAGCTCCAGATGCGGGGTCTGCTACCCAGAATCATGGCGCACGGCGGGGAGGCCAAGAGCCTCTCCAGGCCAATACCAGCCTCCCGGCGGTCCCCCAGGCCAGCTCCTGCTGGGAGAGGCTGGCTTCCTCAGCCGCCCACCCGGAGGGCACCTTGGCTCCAGACTCCCGAGTCCTGTAGCCTCAGGTCTGGGTTCCCCTGGCCTGGTTTGCATGGGCCCCCACCTGCCATCAGCTCACCCGGAGATGGCTGGGTGCCTGATCGTCGTAGAACTGTATGGAGCTGAGAGCCAAGAAGGCTCCATCTAAGGTAGAGCAGCAGCAGCCCAGCCAGGCCGCGGGCGGAGGGGACCCACCGCTAACCCCACCCGCAAACCCTACGGCGGGCGGCGAGCTCGCTCGCCGGGACGCGGGCGTGCGGGCCCCTCCCTCCCCCGCCCGGAGGCTGGAGGAGGCTTTGAGGGGGTTGGATCTGCGCGCCCCGCCCCAGCTCCCACGTCCTGATCGCCTCTCCTGAGCTCTGCGTCCCCTGCAGACGGTCTCCCTGGCAGAACCTGACAAGAGCCATTTCCAAGATGGATTGATTCAATTTAGCACAAATTTTTGCTGGATTTGGTGACGTATGGCTCCCTGTTGGAACCGCATCGAATGGGACTCCAAAGAGAGAGGGTTTATTAGGCCAGGCGGCGCCGAGCAGGTGGGGCCCCCAGCGGCCGCCCAGCCCTCCCGTCATTAGGGGGCCCCTCGGCCCAGCTCAAAGGGAGACGCCTCCTGAGCGGGCTTTGCATTATACTCCAGGGGCTGAATTTCCATTTTATTCCCAGAAGCAAAGTTATGCTACTGCCGAGGACCCCACCGCAGGAAATCCAGAGCTAAGGACTTCTTCCGTCTGGGCTGATAAATTCTTAATGGAGGCTGCAGTTCCAGAAGGCACAGCGCTGCCCACGGCTCAACCCCAGCCTGGGAGTGTGTGTGTGTGTGTGTGTGTGTGTGTGTGTGTGTGTGTGTGTGTGTGTGTGTGTGTGTGTGTGTGTGTGTGTGTGTGTGTGTGTGTGTGTGTGTGTGTGTGTGTGTGTGTGTGTGTGTGTGTGTGTGTGTGTGTGTGTGTGTGCGCGCGCGCGCACGCGCAGCCGGTGCAGCCAGCCTCAGCCAGGGCACGCACACCATGGCTGGCGGCCTTGCTCTGTGCCCGCAGCTGTGTGCGTGAATACAGGCTTCTGGACTGGGCACTCAGCAAGGGCTGGGACCTGCTTCTGGCAGTCACTGTTGGAAGAAAACCCTGGAAGGGAGGAGGGACCCCTTGGTTAGGGAGGCAGGACCCCGAGTGTGTGCATACGTGGCTTTGGCTTTGTTGTAGGAACACTCCCACAGGAGCAAAGTCGAAGTCACAGCTAGAACAGCAAAGCCTTCCTTGACCCCTGCCGCCAACCTCCTGCTCCCCCCTCCTATATCCACCTCTGATTCCCCCCTTCATCCGCTTCACTCTAGCCACGCCGGTCTCCTTGCTGTTCCCGGAACACACCAGTCACTCTGTAGCCTCAGGGCCTTTGCACCTGCTGTTCCGCCTGTTGCAGTGTTCTCCCCGAGACCTCCACACTCCTCATGCTCCTGGCTCCTTCAGGCCTTTATTCAAAAGTCAGCTGCTCCATGAGGCTGACCCTGGCCACCCTGTTGAAATGTAACACCGAGGGACTTCCCTGGCGGTCCAGTGGTTAAGGCTTCACCTTCCAGTGCAGGGGGTGCAGCTTTGATCCCTGGTCAGGGAGCTAAGATCCCACATGCCTTGTGGCCAAAAAACCAAAACATAAAACACAAGCAACATTATAACAAATTCAATAAAGACTTTTAAAAAATGGTCCACATCGGGCCTCCCTGGTGGCGCAGTGGTTAAGAGTCCGCCTGCCAATGCAGGGGATACGGGTTCGTGCCCCGGTCTGGGAGGATCCCATATGCCGCGGAGCGGCTGGGCCCGTGAGCCATGGCCACTGGGCCTGCGCATCCGGAGCCTGTGCTCCGCAACGGGAGAGGCCACAACAGTGAGAGGCCCGCATACCGCAAAAAGAAAAAAAAAAAAAAAATGGTCCACATCAAAAGAAATCTTTAAAAAAAAAAAAAAGAAATGTAACTCCAAATTCCTCTCCTGGCTTCGTTTCGCTTCGTATCGATTCCACTTTAACCTCATATTCATGGAAGCTGCATGTAGACAGGGGCCGCGTTCTGTTTCCTTTACTACCCCACACCCAGGACAGTCCCTGGCGTTCTGTAAGTAGTAAGTAGGCAGGTGAAAGAGGTCCTGAATGAGGGCCTGGCTGTCTGAGGTGGACAGAAAGAAGCAGGAACCTGGCTTGATGTTCCCTTCGTGTGTGTGATAGGCTGAAAAGTGGCCCCCCAAAGACAAAACGTCCTAACGCCTGGAACCGGTAAATGTGACCTGATTCAGAAAAGGGTTTTTTGTTTTTTGTTTTTTGTTTTGCGGTACACAGGCCTCTCACTGCTGTGGCCTCTCCCGTGGCCTCTCCCGTTGCGGAGCACAGGCTCCGGACGCGCAGGCTCAGCGGCCGTGGCTCACGGGCCCAGCCGCTCCGCGGCATGTGGGATCTTCCTGGACCGGGGCATGATCCCGCGTTCCCTGCATCGGCAGGCGGACTCTCAACCACTGCACCACCAGGGAAGCCCAGAAAAGGAGTTTTTGCAGGTGTGATTAGGTTAAGGACTGTGCGATGTGATTAGCCTGGATTATCCAGGTGGGCCCACAGTGTAATCACGAGAGAGAGGCCAAGGGAGCTCTGAGACACAGACGTGGAGGAGGCCACGTGACCACAGAGGTAGCCCTGGAGCCAGGGCGCACCTGCAGTCACCAGGAATTGGAAGACGCTGGAAGGATGCTCCCAGGAGCCTCTACGGGGAGCACGGCCCTGCCAGCACCTTGATTTCAGCGCAGTGACACAGATTTCCAACTTCTGGCCTCCAGAGCTATGAGAGAATACATGTGTGTTGTTTTAATCCACAGGTCCGGGGTAACAGGAAACTAACACGGTGTCTGGCCCTATTTAACACAGAATGTAGATAAGCTCCAGCAGCCGGGCAGGGGCCAGACAGGCCGCTTGGAGGCCACCCTCTCCCCAGAAGGCCAGCCTCCCTCCAGTGCTCTGAGCCTGGGTCCCTGCGTGCCGGATCTGCTGGATGGGGCTGGTTTTGAGGGTGGGAGCCAGGGTGAGGGTGGGTGGCCGAGGAGGGGGGCAGCAGGAGGCGAGGCATCTCTGGGGAGCTCCGTCCCTAGTGTCCACAGTCTGGCTCGGCCCACGTGGGGAACGTTAAACCTCAGCCATGGGGCTGGGGTGCGGGGGTCCAACTCAGCTCTGGGGTCATTCTGGGGCACAACAGGGACCCCTCAAAACTGAGCCTGGGCCTTGAGCCACATTTCTTGGAGCTGTGGCCTGGGGGAACAGAACGAGTGACCAGGAAGGAGCCGGTGATGGGCCGGGTGGCAGTTCTGGGTCCTCCGGGAGGGACCCCAGACCTGCCCACTCCGACAGCCACAGGAAGGCCCGTGGTGGTTTCCCACGTCCTGGCAATTGCCGTTTGTCTGTGTGGTTGGAACCCCGAGCTTCAAAGTGCCGACGTGCTAATCCAGCCCCCTTCCGGTATTTTTTCGGGGGGTTGCTTTTGAAATGTGTGGTGTTTTCCCCCTTTCTTTTGAGGCAAATGGCTGATTGATTGCCTTTCATCTCCTACTTTGAGTAGCTGTAAGAGCTACTTTATATAAACATCAATTACCAGCACGTAATAAATTAAGGGTCCCTCGCACAGCACGCCTTAGAGTCCAGCCCGATATCAAAGCGCTCGCATCACCCAGGAACAGGAGGGCGGGGGCTGATTAGCTGCACGACGTTGGTGGAGATGCCAATTTAACTGCAGATCTGCAAGAGCGTGGAGGGCGGAGGGACCTCAGTCTCGCTTGTCCCCAGCCTGGCGAGCATGGGGACAATTGGGCAGGTCACTTAGCCAGGGCTTTTGGAAAGTCCATCCCACACTTCTCCTGATCCTGAACCCCAGCATTCGTCATTCGGGTCACCTTGGGGACCTCTGGAAGCCTTCGAAACCCTCCTCTATCCTGGCCTCTGTCTGGTTTGTCGGTCGCTTTGCTCTCTGGTCCGTTGGCACATCCTGGGCAGCTTCTGGCCATGCCCCGGAGAGGACTCTGCCACACCCTGACTCCTGTCTGTCGCCTTTGGATTGGCCGCAGCGAGGACCTCGACTCTGTGCTGGGTTTCACCTCCTCCCTCCCCTCCCCCTCAGCCCCTTTGCTGCTGGGTGCCCTCGGGCCACTTACTCCCTCTCTCTGTGCATCCGTTTGCTCCTGTGTGTAGGGTAGGAAGAACACTGTTTGTAAAGTGCACCTCGATACACTAGCTGTCCCCGCCACTGTCGTCCGCACAGGCCACAGCCCACATTGGGGCTCTTGCAGGCACCCCCGTCAGTGCAGAAGCCCCCCAGACCTCACCCCATATGAGCCACTTTTCTCTCCCCTCCCTCTCCTGCTCTTCAGCCTGCACAGGTCCCCAGGCATCCCAGCACCTCCCTTCCCTTGGCTGCCTGACTGCCAGGAGGACTTGGGGCACCAGCTGCCTCCGGCCTCAGCCCTACCACCCCTCCAGGAAGCAGAAGGACCCTCCCTGCTTGGACCCCCACGGCTCTCCTGCCCCGGCGCTTTCCCTCCTCTTGAGAGCAGCGTGCTCTTGGAGGCCCCCCTGGTGCACACCACAGGTGGGGGTCCCGCCCAGCCTCCACCCAGCATCAGCATCCCCGGGACGGACGGTGTGGCAGACACGGCTCTGGGGAGAGCCTGGGAATCTGCATTTCTGCTCCCAGATGATGCTGCTGATGTGTGGGAACCCCACTTTGAGAACCAATGCAAGGTGGATTCCCTGGGGGCCCCTGGAAAAAACGAAGTCCTCAAGCTTCCCAGGTGATTCCGGGGTGCAGCCAGGGCTGCTGAGAGCCTTGGAGAGCTGTGGTTGGAGAAGGGAGGCGGTCACCCTTGGGTGCCAAGGCCAGGGCTACGGCTCCCAACCAGCATCTCCTCCTGAAGATGCCCACGCTGCCCCCTCCCCTGCTCTCCTTCCCTGCTCAGCCTCCCTCCTCCCCAGGCTGCGCTCTTCCTCTCCTCTCCCCTCCCCCTCCCTCCAGTTCAGTCTCAGAGGAGGACCAGGGACCCAGGCCCCCTCTGGCCAGGAGCCCCCAGGGCTTCCCTGGAAACAGACCCAAACCGCTGTCTCTGCTCCCTACTCCATGGGAGCGTCGTCCCCTTCCCCTCCCAGCTATCACATGAATCCTGCACCCCCCCCACACCCTGGGCAGCTCCTGGAGGAGGGGAGAAGGAGGGGAGGGCAGGCCTGGCTTTGCAGCCCCCTGGCCCAGCCCTGGGGAAGCAGCGGACCTGCTGGCGGTTTGGCGCAGCCCCTGAGAGCTTGCCAAGCCCCAGTCCTCACAATGCACGTTCAGCCTGCCCAGACTCCTCACACACCGGCGCCTGCCGCGCTCAGAGACGCTCAGCCCATTGTTCGCGGAAGGGCCCCTGTTGCCAGAATCTCTTATTACGGGATGGAGATGTCCCAAGTCCAGACCACAAGGCCTGGCTGTGAGCGCCCGCTCCCCGCCGCAGTGCTCCAGCCTGGAGCCCCCAGCCCCTGCCAAGCCACCGCTCCCTCCCCTCCACCCTCCGCCTGGGTCTGCCCGCAGGCCTGCAGGGATCCGGGGCGGCGGTCAGGGCTGGGGAGTCAGAAGCTTGGCAGGGACGTGTGCATGTGTGTGTACCTGTGTGTGTGTTGTGCACACGTGTGTGTGCACATGTATGTACGCACATGTACCTGTGGGCACGGGTGTGCGTGCCGTTGTGTTTGCACGCACGCATGTGTGTGAGTACACGAGTTTATGCTTGTGTGTACGTGCGCGTATGTGCACACACGTGTGTCCGTGTTCATGTTCATGTGTGAGGGGGCGGGATGTGTGTGCCCGGGCTCCGTCTTGGGGGTGCCTCCTGGTGAGGAATGAGCATTGATGTTTCCCAAGCAGCATTCCAGCTTTCTGAAGTCATCGTTTCCGTCTGCCGGCACTGCCCCACCTCTGCTCTGTCGCTGTCCCTGTCCCCAGGGGCCTGCACTCCAGCCTGGGGGTGCCCAGGGAGCCAGGGGCCTCCTGGCCTTAGCCCGCACCCACACCCTGCTCTCTCCCGTGGTGCCTCGCGCAGGCCTCCTGAGGGCTCCCTGCTTGACGGGGTTAAGTAGGGAGCTGGCGTTGCCAGGAAGAAACACAACCGCTCCTGCGAGCTCCTTGGCCCGGGGTCACCCTGGAGCCCGCGGATGAGCTCTGGCAGCGGGCAGGCGGGGTGGGGACGTGGGAGGAGGACAGCAGCCCCAGATAGAAGGGCCAGAGGCTGCCGCCAGCTCACGCCTGTGTCTTCTCGGGGCTCAGGGGTGGTGTTTTCTGTGTGTGCAGAGATCGTCTGAGCAGGCGGGGTGGGGGGGCCAGAAATACGCCTACATTCTTCCAGGGTGCCCTGTGGCCGGCTGTGCAGGGCTGGGCTCTGAGGATCTAGTGGGGCGGGGCAGAGGACACACGAACCCACAGCATCACTCTCCGGTGGGACCCCCAGAACACCCCAAAAACGTAGCGGGGGGAGAGTGCCCCTATCCCTTCTGCCAAGACCCTAAGCCAGCGTGCCGGCCTGCTAGTCCTATGGCCGGTGGGTACATCCCTCCCCTGGCTCCCAGGACGCCGCTCCCGGCCCAGCTTTCTCACCATGGGCACATGGGATGGTGGCCAGCAGGGGCTGGATGCAGAGAAAAGGGGAAGGAAGGAGATCCCAGAGTCTGGCAGCCGGCAAGGCTGGAGAGAGGCCACAGGGCTTCAAGTGCCAGCCCCGAGGGCGGCCGCTCTGTGGGCGTCCCATGTCTTCACTCGGGTCCCTCCATCCTGTCAGAGCATCCTCAGAGCAAAATATGTGGTGCCTGCCTGCGGACAGGTCATTGCACACGCACCTGGAAGGTCAACGGCTGCAGGTGCTCGCTCCTAGGAGGGAGGAGTGGAGACCCCAGTGCCCGGGGATGGTGGAGCTGGGTGGCGCTCTGGCTGCGGCATCTGTGAGCCCTGCAAGACCTTAGGCAGGTTCTATGCTCCTGTGATAAGGAGACAGCGTGGGCCCCGCCCCTGGGAGTTCAACAGGGGTGACAGCTGGGAAGAGTCAGCCCGACCTGGGGCTGGCAGGCGTTCCTGTGATGGTTAGATGTCCTCTGGGACTCCGTTGCCCCGGCTGTAAAATGAGGGGGGTGGCCCAGGTGCTGTAAGGCCCCTCTGCTATTTTTCTACCTTGATTTGAGAAGCTGGCATGGAATCCCGGCGGTCCACTCACCATATAGGGTGGGAGTGGGGTGCCTCTTCCTAATGCTCCTGGCAGGTAGGGGAGGGCTTTTGCCTTCCTTGGGGAGGGCAGACTGTGTCCCACCCTGGAAACACGGAGGCAGCCTGGGGTCCGTCTCCTCGGCACACCAGGGACATCAAACGGGGTCCCTCCTGGTCTTGCCTCGAGGTCTGACGGGGGGAGAGGGAGACATCTGAGGGCACTTGCAGGGGCTGGGCACACCTGGACGTGGGTTCCACCTCCTGCTGCGCCATCACATGCCTTGGCCCAGCCACTTAGCCTCCGTGTGCCATGACCTTTTCATCCAGGAAATGGGGCCATAGGGCTGGCAGTGACCGAGGAGCCCATGTACATAATTGCTTCCAAAGGATCCCCGGGTGCAGAGTGACAGCCCGATCACACGTTAGCATCTGTGTTATTTGTCTCGGAACTAGTGAAGCCATCCTGACATCAGGCCGCAGCCCAGAAGCTTCCCCTCCCTGCTCTGAGGTCTTGCCCTGAAATCGTTTGCCTGGAGAGAGAAAATGGCTGGAACCCCCACCCCCACCCCGTGCAAAATCCCGTGCTCCCCCATGAGCCCTCCCTCCCTAAGCCGGCTCCCTCGCCTCCAGCCCCAGCAGCTTTTTCTTGCTCTTTTTTTTTTCTTTTTTTTTTTTATCTTGCTAGCAGAGCCCCTCCCAGCCGGTCATTCCATTTCATTTCTGGTCTTGGGAGAGTGACATTTACATATTAATATTTTCCGAGGGAGCCCCTCGCACGCGGAGCAAGTGTCTGCCTCGTGGCCTCACATAATGTGAGGTAGATAAAGCCCCCGGCTCCTCCATGAATGACAAATGAAAGCCGTGTGGCCGTGAAAGGCCTCACATCTGCCCTGTCAGCATGTGGTACATCGGCTCAACAACTGATTTAGCACCCGCTCCCTCCCAGGGTTTATCTCCACTTACAGAGGACGCGCTCTTTGTGAGGGGCCTGTCCCCCGGCTCTGCCTTCCTGTCAATTCCCGCCACCGTCCCTGGCCCGCCGCGTCAGGTGCTGGGAGCTGCAGCCAGCGGGTTATCTCTCCCCTGCAGGGGTGTCCGCGATGGCCCAGAGTGCAGGGGGGCTATGGGATGGACTGGTGGGGGTGGGTCTCTCGGGATGTGGGGGTCCTAGAGTGAGCGTGGGGGTCTCTAGGCCATGAGGATGCTCACGTGGGTGGGATGGGGCTAGCCGTGGCAGTGGTCACGGAAGGAGCCACACGGAAATGGCCATGATACAGGGGCCGCGTGGCCGACTGCGCTGCGTGCTTGTCTGAATCATTTCGTTGGCTGTGAGGCAGGGGTGTGACATCAGCAGGTTATGCTGTGGGAAACTCGGGCACAGAGAGGGAAGTGGCTTGGCCAAGGCCACACAGCCGGGGGGAGAGCTCCGGGTGGCCATGGTCAGTCTCCAGCTCTGCCTCGGGCGAGCTGCTGCCCTGAGACTCAGTTTCCCCCACTGTAGAATGGGGACAGTACACCGCCCAGGAGAGGTTCAGAGTTGGTCGGGAACCCAACACGTGGTGTGCAGCGGATGATTCTCAGGTGTAGACAGATCGGTTGGTGTGTGTTTAGGACAACTGTCATTAAAGCAAGACTTGTCCTGGCTGCTTGAGGTGCCCACCCAGGAAGCGCCTGCCCCACCTTCCAGCATTCAGGAGGGTCTCTCTCGCCCCATCAGTCCGTCTGTTGGTCTGTCCGTCAGTCTCGGGCTTGGCAGAGGTCGGCTGAGAGGTCTTCGCTCCAGGGGCGGGGAGGGTTGGGAGATGAATCTGGGGTCTTCAGCAAGGCCTCCAGGATTAACATGGTTGCAGCAGAAACTCTGACCCTGGGCTGTGCCTCTGCCTTGACTAGTGGCAGGAGGTGTCCCACCCAATGGCTGCTGACTGCAGTCCAGGGATGCTTCCCAGGGCCCCAGGGCAGGGTGCACAGGGCACAGGGCACTGGGCTCAGGCCTGGGAGCAGGTTTTCTGTCCAGATTGAGAGACTTAAACCCTAAGAATGTCCCAGGCTCACCTTCTCAGATGAGGATCTGGAGCCCGAAGCGAGTTTGTGACACAGCCAAGATTGAGTCCCAAGCCTCCTGCCTCTGGGCCCAGAGCTGTCCTCCCAGCCCAGCCTCCCTGGGTACCATGGCCCTCCCTCCTGCCTGGTGCAAAAGCCTGCCGAGGGCTGGCCTGTGGGCATTGAGAAGCCTGAGTTCTAGGCCCAGCATTACCTGCTGCGAACTAGCTCTGGGCACGCTTGGGACCTCTGTGGACCTCGGTTTCTTCTTCTATGCAGTCATGTCCCCAAAACCCGCTTCCTGCTCTGGCGTCCTTCCCTTGCGTTGAAAACGTGTGTTTGCAGCCTCCCTGCCCTCAGCCTCCGAGAGCAGGCAGGAAGGGGTTTCCAGCCCCACCCCTGCAGGAGGAGGGGAGGACATGCACTGGGGGCAGGGGGCCTGGCTGTGTGCTTGAGTTGCCCGCCAGAGAGAGGCCAGCTTTTCTGTCTCAGTGTTCTCACCCTGTAAAATCCGGAGCGTGCTGGCACGCAGCCCAGGGGGTCTTGAAGAGTTTCCACATACTGTTTTAAGATGCTCTGCTAATGAGGGCCCTGGCAATGCCAAGTGTTCCCGTGTCTGTGCGTGCCAGCGAGAAACTGGGCACGGCTCACGGGAACGAGTGGCGTCTTCTCGCTGGTGAAAGTGGCGGGGGGGAGCGACCCTGCGTCTGCCTCCCTGTGGATTCCCTCCAGGGCCTCCTCGAAGTCCCAGGAGCCCTCGTGGGAAGAGGGCATTGCCAGCTGAGCGGGGACTAGGTGGGGGGCAGCTGGAAGGATGTGGTGAGCAGTTGGCAGCCCCTACCCTCCCCCGCCCAGACCTCGCACCGCGTGTCTTCCCCTCCACCTCCTGCAGGGCAGGTCCCCGGTGAGTTGTGGGATTTGCCAGGAAGTGGCTCATCCATTATCTCTCCCTCCCATAGCATTAAGGTCAGCTGCAAAGGAGAACATAGCGGGCTGGCCCTCCCGCCCCTCCTGCACCCTCCACCACACCTGCCTGAGGGCCAGGGTCAGGATGGGTCAGGGTGTCAACAGGTGAGAAAGATTAGCATGGCCTGAGGCCCACCCGCAGCCCGACACCCCCAAGGGGCAGCCCTCCCTTCCCTCCCTGCCCCCGGCCAGCCCCAGCCGTCTTGCTTCCTGGGTCAGTGCGACTCCCTCCCTGGCAGGTCCACGGAGGTCACTCTCCACCCAGGGACCCCTCGATTGTTCATCCTGGGGGTAGCGGTTCAGGCCCTAAGTGGGGGCAGCAGAGGTCCCGGGGCACTTGCTCGGGGGCAGGCACCGACCTGAGCCCCTTGCACACATCATGTGTGAGCTAATTTCTCACTCACAGCAGCTGGGTCGATTGTGCTCATCCTACAGATGGGGAAGCTGAGGCACCTATAGAGAAGGTAGGTTTGAGCCAAGGCGGGTGTGTGTGGGTGTTGAGTGTGTGTGTGGTGTGTTGGTGTGTGTGTGTGCATGAGTGTGTGCTGTGAGAGTGTGACCCTGTGTGTGATGCCACCCCGCTTTTTAGCACAGCGCTGTCTTCTGCTTTTCTTAAAATCCCGTCTCTGCCCTGTGAACACTCGGGTAGGTAGGTGCTGGGTAAATATTTGTCGACTGACTGTCTGATGAGATAGTCTGTGGATGGGGACGAGTTGGGAGGGAAGAGTCCCTGGGGATGGATTAAGGAGCCAGAGTGGGGGCAGGGGAAGGAAGCAGAGCTGGGAGACCCTGGGGGCCGCCTGCTTCCCACCCCGCCCAAGACCCCCAGCCCTGGGGGCTGGAGCTGATGCAATTCCAGGCAGTAGAGCAAGGGAGGGGGCCCCTGGGTCTTGGCCGCCTGCACCCCAGACTCTCTCGTGGGTTCCAGATGTCACCCCACATGGGCCCCCTGGACATTGGGAGATCAGAGAGTCCCAAGCGTCCAGTCTCGGCGTTGTCCTACCGCCCGCATCCCCGGGGGGAAAGGCTCGCCCCCTCCCTGCCCATTCAGGGCTGGGGCATTTGCGGGTGACACTGAGTGCCTGGGATGGAGGCCTGCAAGAAGCCCTCACCCTCCTGATTCCCTGCCGCATCTTGGGCTGGCTCCCTAAGGGCTGGGGTGCCCCCATTTCCCAGCCTCCCCGGCCCTCTAACGCCAGTGCTTGCCGTAGCCTGCGGGTGGTCTGCCCTCTTTGGCTGGTGGGTGGGTGGGCTCGGTGGGTCTTTGCCCCTTGGATGTCAGCAGAGTAGGCGATGCCGGGAGGGGGCATGGTTGGAGCTCAGGTTGGAGACCTGATCCACCTGGGATCTGATCCCAGTCACACCTCTTGCCGGCTGTGTGGCTTCAGGAGAGAAACTCAACCTCTCTGGGCCTCTATTTGCTTATCTAGAAGTGGGGGCTGCTTGTGAAACACAGAACGAGATGGCCTGAATATAAAGATGCTTCTGGGGATTTCCCTGGCGGTCCAGTGGTTAAGACTCGCGTTCCCAGTGCAGGAGGTAAGGGTTCGATCCTTGGTCAGGGAACTAAGATCCCACGTGCCACACGGCGTGGCCAAAAAAAAAAAAAATAATAATGCTTCTGGCCCATCGGAGGCTGTCAGAAATGCTGGGGGGGCCTCCACTGTCGTGGGTGTTAATAGATGAGGCCCTGCTCCCAGGGGCCCAGGAAGAGACCCCGAGGGTGCTGAGGCCACCCAGGGCACCAGTCAGAGACAGCCTCACACCCGGGGCGCGAGGGGCTGGAGGTTGGTGTGCACAGTGGTGGGGCTGGGACCCCCACTCTGGGGCAGAGACCTGGACAAGGTGGGCAGGTGGGCGGGGTTGTGTCCACTCATGGGTTCCGGGAAGCAGGTAGTTTGTATCGCTCTGACCTGTTCGCTTTCCTGGGCTGGGAAGCCGGGGCACAGGCCTGTAGTTACAAGGGGGAGAGGGCCGAGGGGCCAGCTGGCTTCTCCTGGGGGGTCTGATGGCCTCTCCACAACCTCGGGGGGGGGGCAGGGCGTCCACACCCTGGGGAAACCGAGGAAGCCAGCCCACACCTCGGGGCTTGTCCAGGGCGGCTGGAGCCTCATCTGGGCATTTCTGGGCTCTCCCCACCGCCGCCCCCCGCTCCCGCCCCTGGGGCTGCGGGGTTTGCTGTTAATGAATCCACAGCAGGATGGAAGCTCGTGAGTGACCCCCGGCCGGCTCCCCTCTTCCAAACAATCAGCTGCTCCTGGGGTGATCCGGCTGCTCGCTGGGCAACCGGCCCTGAAGGTTATGTCAGCGCCTGCTGGCCTTGCTCGATTCACAGCCTCCCAGCCTCCACGTGGAGCCCTGGCCCAGTGGGCGGGGGCCAGTGGCCTCTGGGCAGCTCGGTGGCCTCACTTGGCCTGGGGGAGCCGTTGGCGACACACCACGGCCCTGCCTGCAGCTGGACCCCTCTGGCCCACTGTTCTGCGGCCCAGGCTGGTGGGGTGACTGCCTTGGGAAGCACAGACGACTCCTCTGCTGGGCTTCACTCCCCTCTTCCACACCCTAGCCCTCTCTGGCAGAGGCCCCAGAGGGTCAGGGGGCAGAGTGGTGACCGGCCCGGCTGCAGAGCAGGGCTTTGTAGGAGAGCTGGCTGTCAGCCGGGGCCCAGCTGCCTGCCTGGTGGTCAACAGCATCGTGACAGATGCAAGGAGGGAGGAGGCCGGGCCGACACCAGGCTTTCTTATTCCACGGGGGCAGGACCCCCGCGGTAGGTCAGCAAGCTTTCCTTTGGGGGGTCAGCTCTTCAGGGTGTGGGGGGCCCTGCCCACGTGCCTGGGGGTCAGAGTCTCAGATGGAGCCCAGACACAGCCACACGCCCCTGGGGGTGCTTAGACTGTGGGCTCTGCCCCCCGAATGTCTGGGTTAGAATCTCTTCTCCACGCTTGCTGGCTGTGTGACCCTGGGCAAGCTATTTAACCTCTCTGGGCTCAGTTTTTTCCTGTAAAGTGGGGGTAGGAGTAGTCCCTCCCTGCACAGGGTTGCTGTGAGGCTGACCTGGAAACGCTTAGAACAGCGCCTGGCGGAATTTGGGCTGGGTGCCCCAGTCACCTCGCCACAGACTTCATGTTCTGGGAACCTACATACACCCCGGGGCTGGCGTGTGGCGGGCGGTGAAGGCCCCCAAGCTCCCCCTCCGTCTGCCAGTCCCTGGCTCCAGGGCATAGCTGGTCCCGATCAGGTAGGGTTGCCTTGAGACGGACAGAGCCGTGCTCTCCCTGGGTCAGGGCAGCTGGTCCCTGACTTTCTCTTTGCAAGACAGGCCTTTTGTGCCCAGCAGCAAACTAGGAGACATGCTAGTACCTGCTACAAGTACTGAGCACCTACTGTGCACCAGGGCCTGGTTCGGGCACTCCCCAGGGTTAGCTCGGGGAAACCTAACCCTAACCCCAACCCCCAGCTGGTCCCACCATGCCCCTTGACCCCAGCCCTCAGGGGGCTGCAGAAATGTAGACCACAGACCCCATTCTCAGATTGCTTTGGCTGGGAAGGGCGGACACACACACACACACACACACACACACACACACACACGCAGCCTAGCCGCCTGATGGGCCCCCTGCGGAGTGATGCAGGTAGCCGGGGCTGGAGGTGGGACAGGTGAGCACTCCCCAGGAGAGGGGCTGGAAAGAGCCCCCGTGCAGAGGCAGGAGCCCACCCACCGTGGAGGGTTCAGGCCTGGGTAGAGGCAGGGGCTGCCCGCCCCACCGCCCTCTGGCTGGGAGAGTGGAACTCGACGGCCCCTCGCCTCACTTCTGATGATGGATAAAGACGTCTGCTCTCTTTCACACAGGCGACCGGAGCCGGTAATTAGCTTTTAACCTGTCCCCGCCGTTACCTCGAAAAGGCCACCGTTTGTTCCAGGGAGCTGCTAGTGGATAAAGAACCAAACACGGCCAATCTTGTTCAGGATGAATTAAGACTTGTAAATGTAGAATGAGTTCATTTATTTAATTAAGTAGCAGCAATATGGGTGTTAAATTAAGTTCACAGTGGACGTGCCAAAACAGTGTTATAAAAATATTGTCGGCGGTGGGCGCAGGGATTTGGGGAGGGGTGCGCTGGCCACTCCCCGCCTCCGAGTGGCCTTCTCTCCCAATAGGTCAGGTGCCGCCCTGACTGGCTCTCACCTCCTTGTCCTTCTAGAGCAGCGGGAGGCCCTTCAAGCAGGGGCAGCTGGTTGCAGGCAGGACAGATGCCTCGTGCTTCCTGGAGGAATCGTCTGCCAGGCTCCTGCTGGCTTCTCCTGCCTCGCCGGCCCTGGCCCCCTGACCCGTGTGCACCCAAGTGCAAGAGGCTCTAGGGCCGCCTGCGCTCTTGGCAGATGATTTATGGGAAAGGTGCTGCCCCTGCCGTGGGGGAGGGAAGCCAAGATGACACGGTGAGGAGAGATTTGCTCTGAGACGCACCCTCCCAGGGAGGGTGGAGGGAAAACGAGCAGGAGGGAGGGGGGCTGAGGATGAGGGCGGCGTGCCCAGAGCCGGGGTGGCAGCTGGGTCTCCTGGTGCTCTCTCCCAGCAGCACTGGCATCTCAGAGCAGGGGGTCACTCAGTGCCAGAGAGCGTGGAGACGTCCAGAAGGCAATTCCTTTCCTTCCACCCCTGAATCAAGCCGCCCTGGGGAGCAACTGTGGCAACAATGCCTTTTTCCTGGGACCATCAGCTGCCCTGGGTGGGGAGCTTTGAATGACAACAGTGGGCTGACTGCAAAGCGCAGGCACACGGAATCTGGGGGACACAGCAGACTGTGCCCTGGAAGACAGACATGGAAGGCTGTAAATGCAAACATTAACACATATGGGAGTGGTAGTGGAAGGAGGGGTTAACTGTAGTCAGGAGTAGGGACAGAGGGAATGTTTCCTGAAGTAGGGGATTTTCTCACTGGGTTTTAAAGGATGAATAGGAGTTTGCCTGGTAGATGGGGAAGAGAAGGGTATTCTGGGAAAAGAAAAGAGAATGTGCATAGACTTGTGCTGAACACACTGCAGGCGGTTCATCGCAGAGGGAGAAGTGGGGATACAGCTGGAGAGATGAGTAGGGATGTGAGCGGTCTTGAACGTCATTCTAAGCAGCTTCTAAGCAGGGACCCTGAAGGAAATGGGGAGACATTCATCCATTTAGTGTTTTCTTGCCTGGGCACATGGCAATTAGTGAGCTTCTCAGACAGAAATCCCTGCCCTCATGGTGTTTACAGTCTAATGGAGGCCGTAGATAAAAAACAAACAAAACCAGATAAATAAGCACAAGGTTTGACGGTGAAAAGTGATGTGGAGAAAATGTAACAGGGTAAGGGGGCTCAGGGCAGTGGGGGTGGGGATTGCTTTTTTTTATGGGGTGTCCAGGGAAGGGTTTTCTGATACCCTTTAGCAGAGCCTGGAAGAAACAAAAGGTGACGGGGACATCCTGTTTGCCGCAGGCAGTCCCAATTTGTGCCTCTTATTCCAGTGTGATTATTAATAGAGCCCCTTTGTGGTCATGTGGATGTCTGGCAGAGGAGGTGACCTAGGTTGCAAAAAGGGTAGGGCAAGTGCAAAGGCCCTGAGGCAGGAGTGAAAGCCAGGAGTCCAGCGAGGGTGGGGGGGGGCGGAGGGCCGATAGCACCAGATCCCAGAGAGGGTTGTAAAGGCGTGGCTTTTACTCAGAGTAAGATGGGAGCCATGGAGGGTTCTGTGCAGAGGCGCCTTTAGTGGGACAGGCCTCCTCAGGCTGCTGTACCGAGAATAGACTGCAGGGGGCGCTGGTGGCAGCAGGAGACCAGCGAGGAGGTCACTGCGATAGTCCAGGCTAGCAGGACCGAGTCAGAGGTAGTCCAACTCCACGTACGTTTTGAAGGAGGAACTGACAGGTGGATTATGCTGGAGGTATGAGAGAAAAGGGGGTCAGGCCGTGGGAGAGTTTCCGCAGAGAGGCGGCGGGATGCAGTGTGAGGGGGTGGCTCGGCGGCAGGTGGGGAGCAGGTCCTGAGAAGGAGCGGAGCCTCCTGGTTGGGGCTGGTGGAAGACCTCAGTACTTGGCCTGCAGCTGTGTTTTACTTGGTCCCCACACAGCGCTTTATTTATTTTTTTAAAATTATTGCCAATATTTAAAAGCCCAGGGATTTTTTTTTTTTTAACCCAGCTTTCTAGCTTCTCTTTCAAAAGTCTGAAGCTCTGGTTCCGCAGGGTCTGCATTCCCCACTGGCACCTGGCCCTGGGAGCTGGGCAGCCCCTGCCCATGTCGGGAGGAGCACATGTCCTCCTGTTTTCTCCAGGCACCGGGTCATGAGCTCAGGAGCCACCAGACTTCAGCCTGCGAGGCCCCTTAGCCCGGCTCCTTGGGCAGTGCACGACCTGCCCACATGTGCCCAGCCTCCTTGTTCTGATCAGAACCAGCTCTTGAAGGCTGGTAGGAAATGGGAGGACTCTCTGAAAATCCCTACGGGTAGCGCCTGCCCTCCTGTCACCCCTGGCCCCCCAATTTCCAGCTCAGCTGTCTGCCTCGGCTCCTTGAAGCCTGTGGAACCATTTAAAAGGCTCTTAACGATATTGATCAATCTCTCTAAAATGGATTATCCCGTTTGCCTCCCAGCCTGACTGGATGCCCTGGGTAAGATCAGAAAGGAATTATGTGAGCCGGAGGAGGCCGAAGGAGCAAGGGTGAGGATGTATCTCCTCCCCGGTGATGCAATCTTATCAGAGCTGAACTTTACTCTCCATCTTGGGATATAGGATACTTTGGGGCTGTCGGAAAGAAATAATAATCTTACGATTTGCAGCCTACTCGACACAACACGGAGCCAGTGGGGCGGGGCAGTGGGAGCCGGGGAGGCTGCAGTGAGGACCATTTTTCGTCGGAGCTATTCCCTGGAGAAGTCAAGCTCTGGTAGAAATTCCATTGGAGCCCCAGTCTTGGGTGGCATGCCTGCGACCCACTCACAGCCCACGTCTTGGGCCCAGGGGACAGGCGTGTTCATTAAAATTTGAAACACAAATGGAAAATTGCTACCTGAAGCCTCAGTAGGCAGCCAGCCCATGGATCTGAGTTCCCGTTAATGGATGGAATAAGAAGGAAGCAATTACAGCGACCACCCTGCAAGTCTTTGGAGGTAGTCGGGTCTAATGGGAGGAGAGAAAATCCAAACCCATCGGAGGCAGGGAGAAGCCATGAGGTCCAAGTGAGGACAAGTCTTTTCCTGTTCCCTGTCCCAGGGCTGAGCCCCAGCACCTGCCCTGTGGGTACTTTGCCTTCTGGCTTCTTCCCCGCCCACCCCCACCCCCCCTCCACCATTGCCTGGAGGGCATGAGCCAGCCTTGTGCCTCATTGGGTTTGTCATGCCCGCTGACCCCCGCACAGGGACGCTGTTGGCACACACCTGCCTTTGGCTGGATTTAGTTGCCCGGATTCAGGACTTGGGTGCAAGAGCTTTATTTGGGAGGTGATCCCAGGAGACACCAGGGGGGACAGGAGACGGGGAAGGGAAGGATCTGATAGAGGGGGTGTCCTTGAGCCCCACATAGGCAGTTGGAACTCGGCCTTGCTGGCGGCCCCCAAGAGACGGTGGGGAATGCCCCTCCACTGTCCCCCAGTTGTGGGACAGAGAGTACCAGGTGCAGTGTAACCCACCAGGGGCTGTGGTGGGGAGCAGGCGGCATCAGCAGTGGCTCCTTATAACCTGGGGCGGTGGGCAACCCTCACTTGACACAGGGCCTCTTGCTCAGAGGGCTTCCGCCATCCAGTCAGGGTCCTCGGGCAGCTCTGCCGACAGACCTTTCTGGATGGGCCCTGGCTCCCGGGCACCCAAGGGCTGGTGGGGTGGCATCCTAATCAGAATGCTCTAGGAGTTGTGCCCCGCCCCCCTTCCACCCTCGGAGCCGCCCCTCACTGCCCTGAGGTCTGTGCCGGGATGTCTTTTGTGTGCGCTTGTGTTTATTTGGCCAAGGGCTGGGTCAGGGACTTGGAGTCCAAGCCGGTGTGAGGAAATGGGGGTGCGGGGCTCCCTTGTTCTCCCCCAGGACAACCGGATGGCCCTGGGTCCTGAGACAATGGGCCCAGGGAGGGGCCAGGTGCTGGACCCGGGGCAGGAAAAGGACGACTTAAAGATAAACACAGACCCGCCCCGTGGACTTGAACTTGGGCTGCAGAGACTGTCCTTCCCCGGGTGCCCCATGGAGCCTGAGGGAGAAGGGGCCGGAGTGGGGGTGGACGGAGGCCAGAGAGAAAGTAACGGCCGGTAGCTGTGAGCTCGTTGTTTGCTCCCCTGTGGGGAGCGTCATCACCCCCCTTAAATATGGGGAAACTGAGCACAGAGGGATGCATCCAGGGCCACACGGCTGAACAGCGGTAGAGCAGGGTTTGAACCCGGGTGCTCCTGTCCCGCCCCCAAGCCTCTTGAAGCTGGGCTCCCCCATCTCCCACCCCTACCCACCTTGCCTCTCCACCATGTTGTTTCCAGCTGCCACCCTGGGCAGAGGCTGAGCCCTCCAGGAAAGGTAGGATGCACTCATCCCTCTGGCCTGGGGCTCTGGACTCCATAGGGAATTCTGGCACACTTGCCCACGTGGGTATTTTTTTGGGGGGAGGGTTACATCTTATATGTGTGGGGCAGAGAGGGAAGGGCTGTGTGGTACCAGACGGCTCCCCGCCTGCATGTCCTGTGCCTGTGGCTGTGGTCTCGGGGCTGCATCAGCAGACGGCAGGGCCTTGCGATTCTCCGCAGAGTGGGCCCCCCGTGCCCCTAACCCAGCCCCGCACCCCAGCTCTTCCTCCCGAGCTCCCCCAGTACTTGGAATCTCCCACAGACTGCCGTGACCCCTGTCTTCCAAAGTGGGGACCCAGCGACCATTAACTCAGGAAGAATATGCCAGAACTCTATTTTTCTCATCTCTTCAAAAAGCTCTCTTTTTGCATATGTTTTATAACAGAGAGATTATTAATATAGCGTACATAAAAATACCTTGTAAATAAAAACGTATGTGCATTGAGATGAGCGTTCAAAGTTTTTTTTACCGTTTAAAATCAGCTTTTTTGAGGTAGGGTTTGCATTTACTAAAATGCCGCCATTTAAAGAGTTCTGTTCTTTGGCCTTTGACACGTATGTGCACATCTGTGTAATCACCATCTCCATCCAGGTATGGAAATCGCTGTCACTCCAGAAAGTGCCTTCTCAGGTGTACCTGGCCAGTCTTCTCCCCACCCCGGCCACTGATCTGGTTTCCATCCCTTGAGGTTAGCTGCTTATTTTCACATTGTGGTTAAAATATACAAAAAATTAAGTGTCTCACCCATTTTTCGATGTTCAGGTCAGTGTTCAGTGTTACACAAGCATCACCACCCTCCATCTTCCTAAACTGAACTCCCAGCCCCCTCCCCCGGCCCCCGGAAGCCCACCATCCTACTTTCTGTCTCTATGACTGTGACGCCTCTAGGGACTTCATAGCAGTGGACTCATACAGGATTTGTCCTTTCGTGACTGGCTTATCTCACTCAGCACAGTGTCTTCAAGGTTCATCCATGTTGTAGCAGGTGTCAGTGCTTCGTTCCTTTTTCAAGGCTGAATACTGTTCCACTGTGTGTGTATAGCATATTTGTTTGTTCGTTCATCTGTTGGTGGGCACTTGAGTTGCTTTCGCGTTTGGCCTGTTGTGAACAGTGCGATGCACGTGGGTGTGCCCGCATCTGTGCGCGCCCCTACCTCCCGTTCTTCTGCACGTGTCCTCGGGGAGCTTCGCCTGCGCTGGGACCTCGTGCAAGGGGAGTTGTGTGTACCGAGGGTGCTCTGTGCAACATTCTGTCTGTGACACTTGTCCAGGTTGCTGAGCCATATTCCTGTGTGAGAGTCAGCGCAGCTGTCCATCCGTTTTTTTTTTTTAATATAAATTTATTTATTTTTGGCTGCATTGGGTCTTTGTTGCTGCGCGCGGGCTTTCTCTAGTTGCGGCGAGTGGGGGCTACTCTTCATTGCGGTGCGTGGGCTTCTCATTGCAGTGGCTTCTCTTGTTGCAGAGCACAGGCTCTGGGCACACGGACTTCAGTAGTTGTGACACGCAGGCTCCGTGGTTGTGGCTCGCGGGCTCTAGAGCGCAGGCTCAGTAGTTGTGGTGCACAGGCTTCGTTGTTCCCCAGCACGTGGGATCCTCCCGGACCAGGGCTCGAACCCGTGTCCCCTGCATTGGCAGGAGGATTCTCAACCACTGAGCCACCAGGGAAGTTCCTCCATCCGTTCTTTTGCTGATGCACAGGCACTCGGGGCTGTTTGGGATGGAGAGTTAGGGGCTGTGAGCTGGAGGGCCAGGTGTGTGTGGCGAGGCGCCGGCTCCTTACCAGCTGACAGGACAGGGCTCTCACTTCTGCACACAGCCCACAGCCCTCTGAGCAGCTCCCTAGACCAGGCTTCTCCCTGATGCTGGATGCAGACATAAGCGAGACCTGGCCCTTGCGCCGAAGGGCTCCCGGCACCGAGACAGGGAAGAGAGGCTGCTGTTGAGATGGAGGGGGGCGGGGTCACGAGCAAGGCTTGCCCTCTGCGCTTCTGGCTGGCTCCACGCTTCCTGCCCAATGGTGCCAAGATTATAAACCAGCCAGCGAGCTAGTCCTGCAAACAGGCTTCCTCGCGGAGACCCACCAGCTGTCAGGCCTGGCTTTCCGCCCAGCACACCCCTTCCAGGCCACCATCTTGGCCTCCTGGGGCCACTGTGAGGTGCCCTGGGGGGGTGAGGTTCTCCTGAATGGGGAACCGGGCCCTCCCAGCTTCTTCCTGCAGGGCAAGGGGTGGGGTCAGTGGAATTACCATCCAGAAGCCCCAGGCCCCAGTTAATGGGGAAGCTTTTCCAGGCTACTAGGGGAAACAGCAGAGGGTAAAGGTTGGCCTCCTTATCAGGGCTCCCGGGAGGGAGGGATGAAAAAACAAAGCTACCGCAGCCCTATGGGCGTGACAGTTGCTGATAAGAGGAAGGCTGGCTAGGTGGTTTGTGGTGACACCCAGTGAAAGCAGAAGTGGGTGGGACCCCCACTAATCTGGAGCTGCATGTGGTCAAGACCCCAGCCCCAAACCCAGGGACCGAGAGACCAAAACAAAGCAGCCCCTACCCCGGGGCCACTGGGGAACCACTTTTTCACCCCCTACCCTCACTTTGCTGGAAGGTGATGCGTGACTACAAGGCCGGAAGAATCAGTTTCCCAAACTCCTTCAGATGTGGGCCTTGACGGCCCAGTGCCTCTGCCTCTGTCTCCTGACATGCATTCATGGAGCACCTGCTGTGTACCAGGAGAGCATTCAGTGATTACCTGCTGTATAGCAGACCTTGGGATTCAAAGACGGAAGAGACAGGAAAGGCTGGGTCATCAGGACAGTGGTGTCTGGAGGGGACCATGATGACACAGACCTCAAGGGCCATGAGAAAGAGATTCAGGGGGAACTTGGAGGGGACGACTAAGGGGAAGTGTCCCAAAGAGGGAGGCCCAGTAACTGCCTGGGGATTCGTAGAACTGACCAGGTCACCAGCCAAGCGTCCGTGGGTTTGGCTAAAGGCCAGGACGCTCTGAGTTCTCCATGGGGCCCCACTGGCTTGTTTCCTTTAGGGAAGTGGGCTGATGCTTGGGCTTAGATCAGGACTCCTTCGAAAAGGGGAAGCAGAACCCTCTCGGTGAACTGACGGTGAAGTTGGCTACATGGGGGTGGGAAGAGGCAAGGGCCCTTCCTGAAGCTTCGGGGGCGAAGCCACTTCCATTCCCAGGGAGGAGGAGGGGCTCCAAGGTGTCTGCCACTTGGCAAACACATGCTCTTGCGGTCCCCTTCCTGAGTCAACCTCGGGCAGGGGCCTGTGACGTGGGGACGTTAGCCACATGTTAACAGATAACGGAATGCGTGGGGCAGGGGGACTGGAATGTTCTACACTTTCATCCACACTCAGTGCCGGGAAGAACTGGAGGTGGAGAGAAGTCAGGGGCCACGAGTGACATGTGGGTTTGGACCCAGGCCACCTGGCCCCCAGGAGGCTGCCTGGCCTGGAATCGCTGTCGCACCTGTTTCCTGCACCCAAGAAGAAGTGATCCAACCCAACTGAGCAGGGGCTGGCGAGAGGTGGGGCACTTTGGGGCCTCCAAGGAGAAGCAGGCATGGCTGGCTTGGCCACCAGACAGACTGTCAAGGCTGCCATTTGTCGCGATCCGGAAGGCTCCAGAAACTCCAGAGCTGGCATGCTGGGGGGTGGCGGGGCGCAGATTGCACTGTGTGTGGCGCACAGGCTCCAGGAGTTTGGAGGAGCGGGAGACCAAGGGGTCTGGAGCCGTAGGTGTGCCCCCAAGCCCGTCAGAGGACGCATCCCAACAGGTGGGGCGAGAAGGGGGCCGTTGCCTGTCACCTTTCCTGGGAAGGCCCCGTTAAAGCAGAGGTGGGGGGAACAAAGGGGGCGTGAAGTTCAAGCCTGCTCTTTGGGGGCCCAGCAGCAGCTGCAGGCGATGTGTTGTTTTGGTTTTTTTTTTTTAGCTGTGTTGGGTCTTCGTTGCTGTTTGTGCGGGCTTTCTCTAGTTGCGGCGAGCGGGGGCTACTCTTCCTTGCGGTGCGCGGGCTTCTCATTGCAGTGGCTTCTGTTGTGGAGCACGGGCTCTAGGTGTGCGGACTTCAGTAGTTGCAGCATGCGGGCTCAGTAGTTGTGGCTCACGGGCTCTAGAGCGCAGGCTCAGTAGTTGTGGCACACGGGCTTAGCTGCTCTGCGGCATGTGGGATCTTCCCGGACCAGGGCTCGAATCCGTGTCCCCTGCATGGGCAGGCGGATTCTTAACCACTGCGCCACCAGGGAATCCCCTGCAGGCGATGTTTGATGAGGCAGAGGACCCAGGGCCTGGGACTGGGGCCTCAGGTTATCTGTGAGCTGCAGTGGTCCCTGCTCCCGCCGTCCCCGTGACGACAGATAATCGAGGCTTGGTCGTGTGAGGAGGAGCCTACCTTGATTTGGGTTTTCACAGGCATCAGCTGGGAGCGGGGAGCCAGAAGAGGGTCAGACAGAGGCGCGAGGCTGGGTTCCTGGGAGCTCAGTGATTCTTGGCACCAAGTCAGGCTTTAAAAATTCAGAGGCTAAATGAGGAGACACAGGCTGCTTGGCCAGATCGACCTGTGGTCACCTTTGCTGCCCGGGGCCGCAAAGCTGGGGGAGGGCTGCGGCCAGGGATGCCTTCCAACTCCAGCTCCCATGGAGAGGGACACCCCCCAACCCAGAAGCTTCCAGAGTACATTCCCCATCTGGTTTGTAGCCCGGCCCCCCTTCTGAGGCCGTGCCCTGGGTTGCTCTGTATCCAACTCTGGCATCATTCATTCATTCATTCACTTATTCAGAACCGAGTCTCCATGGAGCACCAGCCACCATACTAGGCACCGCTGATGCAGTGGTGGAGACGCCAGGTTAAGTACCACAGAGAAAGATGAACAAGATGACAAACATGTCACGTGTAGATTCAGGGATGAAGTGTTAACAGAAACCCCACTGTAGAGTGAGAGGATGGGGGTGACTAGGGCAGTCCATGTGAAACTTCTTTGGGTGGCAGTCAGGGCGGGCCTTCCTGAGGAGGTGGAATTTGAATGGTGGGGGAGGCTGTGGGGATAGCTGGGGAAGAGAGGTCCAGGCGGAGGGCACAGCCAGTGCAAAGGCCCTGAGGCAGGAAGAGTCCAGGCAGGCTGGCGCGGCTGCGGGAGAGATGAGGCAGAGGCGGGGCCTGGCCCGGGTCTTGGAGGGACTGTGGAGCCAGAATCCCAGGCTTCAGCCCAATTGTTCTCGGGGCAGAATTTCCCAGTGGTCACCTGCCTGCCTCCCAGACCTGTCATCTCCTTGAACCGTAGCTGGAAGGGGAGGAGAGAAGGCGCGCTGGCCATTCTGAGCCATTGCTGGTCCACCCCGAAGCCACCCGTGTCCACCCGGCTGGCCCGTCAGCAATGGGTTTTTAATTATCTAAATATTGCCTTTGCCCTTTGCTTCCAGCCGGGACTGCTGAGCTCTGCAAAAGGCACATTACTTTCAGAGGCACTGCTGGGGGAGCGGGAGGCTTTGCTTCCTTGCCTGATTACAGCAACTGCAATCTGCTGGGTTTTATTGTCGAGAAGCAATCCAGCAGCGTGGCAGGGAGTGTGCAAAGTGTATGATGGGGCTAGGGCTGGTGGTGTGTCGGAGATACAGAAATCACCCACCGTCACCAACCGCCCTTTACCCCCCGGCACGTCCCGGCCTCATCCCTGACCACATGTGTCCCTCCTTTGTCTCGAACCGTGCGTCCACATAGCCTGGGTACAGTTTGTGGCTGGGGAGGCTTGGCCAGGGCCTGAGTCTCCACTGAAGGCGCCTTGAGGGAGCCAGCTGTGGACACAGGCAGGTGATTTGATTTTGGACCTCACCACCCTTCTGAGGCCCGGGGGAGGAGGAGGCGGCAGAGGAGGAGAGAGCAGATGTGGCTGCTTTCAGGGAAGAGGTCATGTGCCAGGCCGAGCCAGCTCATGGAAAAGGACAAAGGAGGCTCAGTCCCATACTGCCGTCTCCCGGTGGCAGGATTTAGGCTGCCTTTACTGCCTTCCCTAACCCAACCTCCCTCTCACCCTGGGGAGCATCTGGAGACCCCTCCCCACCCCCACAATCCTCCGGCCCCCAAGTCTGCCCCCCAACACCCGCCGGCATCCCTTGGCTAAAGTGGTCCACAGCCCCCAGTGATGGATGGAGGCCTCCCACTTGGCTCCGCCATCTTGGCCAAAATGGCATCCGCACCCCCGGCTCCTCCAGGCCAGGCCCTGGCCCTACAGGGCCATCGCTCTCCTTCCCACTTCTTCTCCCAGCCTTGCCCACTCCTGTAAGTGGCTTAATTAAGGAGCTGTGCGGTTTATTTATGTATGGACCTAGCCTAATTGGCGTGTTTGTCTTTTCTCATTATTCCCAGCTGGACAGAGCCGTTTGAACAACAAATGGAAAAAGGCTGGATGTCTCCAACACAGTGTCTATTTTTGAAAGGCTGCTCGGTGCCCCCGCTATTAGCTGCGTGCACATGTTTGCCGGCTCCAGCCACATGCCCGTAAGCACTTAATTGTGGGTGCAGTTAGTCAAGGCGGGCAGCTCTCTGCAGATTTCAGGGGTGAGGGAACCTAATTACACCTGCAATTGAGTGCTTTAGTGGGGACAAAAGATGCCTGTTCAGCTAATTGCAGGCACCAAAATTGCCCCTACAGAAAGATTCCCTGGTAGATGCTTTGAGAGCCAAGGCCAGGGATTGTAATAAAGAACGGATAACTCGAAATTATAGCGGTGGGGGGTTGCTTATTTTGGCCTAAAGGATTCAGCTTTCTGCAGCAGCCATTACACCTCTGGGTTGTTTTTTTCCACTGTGGAGGCCGTTCTGTGGCTGAGTCTGGTTTTTTCATGAGCGCCTACCTTCACACAGAGAAATGTCACAGTGAAGGGAAATTTGGGGTTAATCACCTCCTCTCACCTATTTTCTCACTGACTAGAATGATTCACCGGACTTACCTGGAACAGGCCGATCGCCCCACTCTCACCTCCCTGAGGGTCTCGGGTCCTAAAGAGTCCACAGGGAGCTACTGCGCTCCCACTGGGGGTCAGGCATGGTGGTAGGGGAGGTGGTGGTGAACAGGCAGAGTCCCTGCCGTTGCAGAGACTTCATCCTGGTGAGCTGTTCGACTGTGATGCTTCTCTTGTTACGGTTTCCAGTTCTCTGCACATCCCTTCGGCTTGTCTTTTCTCTCTTGGTGGGAGCCAGGAGAGTTGTGGAGACTTCAATCATTCCAACCTCTCGAGTCCCTGCAGGTCTGCTTCTGTCGGCTGTTGTAGCTGCCGACTCCCAATCAGGAAGTGTGCGTTTCTCGGGTGACTAGTTATCTTCGACTGTGTGCTAGTCATTATATTTTTTTAAAAGTTTGCAGGTATACGTTGAAGCCTGGGATGAAGGTGATCTCCTTCAGGAGGACGTGTATTTGTTGCTGGTAGGTGCCTAGAGACACCACCGCTTTGGAGCCTCCTTCATCCAGTTCAGGATTTGACATGCCCAGGCAGCGCTCGACTTCAGCCTGGCAGTGCTTCTGCGCAGGGGCTGGCCAGCTTCTCCTTCACTCTCACCCTGAGTGGGTACTTCTCTGAGGCCTTGGTTTATTGTGGGAAGGGTCTTCTCTTAGACCTCCAACTTGTACAGAGGACCCAGGCTTTGCTTTCTGTCCCCCTTGACCTTCAAGGCCATAATAACCTAAGTTCGAATTTCATAGGATGGTACATGCCCTTGGGACCGATGTGGCCTTTGAGCCCAGTCAGCTCTGGGGATTCCAGTTTCCCTGTCCGTTTTGATCTGGTACTCTTGAGAAGCTGGAGGGATATTTTTATCTGGCTTTTTGGGTTGACCTTATTGGAGATTACGAGAAACAGGAAGTCCAGGCCGCTTCTCCGAGCAGGGTGGGCGGAGCAGTGGGCGTGGCAGGGGGCAGAGGATGAGAGGGATGTCCGTGCTCGGCATGGAGTGGCCGGCCGACGCTGTGATCAGGGCAGGAGCTGGTGGCCAAGTGCAGCATCCGGGTGAGGGCAGCAGAGAGAGTCTGAAATCCAGCTGACCCCATGGGGGCGGTCTGCAGAGAGAGGGCACTTGAGCGGGGTCTGCTGAGATTCAACCCACATGGAGTCGCAGATCCTGGGCCAGGGGCTTTCCTAGGAATCTCCTCTGTGGGTCGCACCCGGGAGCAGGATCTGGACAGTTGGAGGAGGTAGCAGAGCAGGTCCATCAGGACATCTGGCTGCCACACAGCCATCACCGGTCTGACCTTACCCACACCGCCCAGGCTCAGCTCTTGAGCTTGGCCAGGTCTCACCTGGCCCAGAATGTCTCCCCTGCCTCCCTCCCCTTGGCCTGGCTTCAGGTGCCCTTGATCATAGGCCACTCAGCGGATGCAGCAGGGCCATCGGCCTGGCACAGAAGGTCCATGTTCTGTGTCTGACAGCAAGTGGGCCTGAGGACCGTTCCTGGGGTTGGGGGGGAACATACACCTGTTTAATTCCATAGAGTGGGAGGCATGTGGGTTTGGGAAGGGCTGCTGGGTCCTAGCACAGCTCCACCCCCACTGCAGGTACAGCATGGCTGTGGCCTTCTCTGGCCTTCTTTAGCACCTTGTGTTAGAGACAAGGCCACCTCGGGTGGCGAAAGTGTCATCCGCAGGACACAGCCTCGGGGGCGTCCTGTGTGATGCGCCGGGCTGTGGGAACTCGCCCTGCATGGCACGAACATTTGACACGCGCCTACTCTGCCGAGGTGACGCCCCTGCTGCCCTGCTTGTCACCTGTGTGCCCTTGGGGCTGACCCTTCCCTCCTCGAGCTCAGTTTCCCCATCTGTGAAGGGGGCAGCAATTCTCACTCCCCAGCACCGAAGAGGAGCCGAACTGGTGGGAGAGATGAGTCACTGCCAACTGATTTGGGAAGTTTGCGGCTGTGTTACCAAGATGCACGTCTCGCCCTCCAGCCAGAGAGGACGTTATAAAGGGTGCAAGGTCGGGAAGGAGGCCGGGTGGTTCCGAGTTTGACTAGGACATCAGCTGGCTCCCGCATCTCTGACCCCCGGGGAGCAGCAGGGGAGACAGCTCTGTGTGTGATTGTGTGTGTGTGTGCGTGTGTGTGTCGAGATTTTTCAAGTCGGGGCTGGGATGCGGGGAGGGTGTGAACCACACTCGATCAGCAGGGCGCAGGAGGAAAAGCAAGCTGCACGGGGCAGCTTTCTCTTTGGAAACCTGTTCTGTTTCTTAAATGTCAGAGTGAGCAGATGGTGTGTCTGAGTTTTATTAATCATGGACTCGCAGAGCTGGAAGGCCTGGGGGATCATTTAGTCTGAGCATCCTACCGAGGAGGAGACTGAAGGCCAGAGAAGGCCACAGCCATGCTGTACCTGCAGTGGGGGTGGAGCTGCGCTAGGACCCAGCGGCCTTTCCCAAACCCACATGCCTCCCACTCTATGGAATTAAACAGGTGTATGTTCCCCCCCAACCCCAGGAACAGGCATCCTGCCTCCCAACCAAAATCTGAAGCAGAGCTGATTCTGGGATAATCCACCCCCACAAACAACCGGAAATCCTGTCTTTGAGACACATGGGTCAGGATTGTGGTCACCAACTGAGAATGCTCTGGCCTTGTTGCTCTGTTTAGCTCAGCACAGACTGGAGTTTGCCAGGTGTTGTCAGGAGACTGATGATCGTGAAGCCCGGGGGAGCTGGCTACCAGTGCCTGGTTTGTTGGTGGTCCTGCTGGACGTGCGTCTGTATCATAGTTCATCCAAGCCACATAACTTCTCCCAACCCCAGCTCTTGACTGATGCCGTTTCCTCCCCCGTGGCAGCTGTTGAAACGGACTGTATGTAACGCAGGGCACCCGGAAGTTCACCTCACATGGTGTTATGAAATTGAAACCACCATTTAAACCCAAGTGGGCAGAATGGCTCTTTTGTCCTGCCTTTCCCAAATACATCCTACAGCTGTTCCAGTTAGCCATGAGATGGCTCCAGTTGGGGCCACAGCCTTGGTTGTAAGACGATAGTGGAGGTGGAGTTAAATCATACTAGAGTGTTAATGACTGATAGCAGGTACTTTTTTTCAGAGCAGGTTTTGTTTAGGTTAGAGAGAAAGAGGATTGGAGAAAAGGCCACAAGGCACTGGGGTTGCCCACCTCTAACATATGGGCCCCTCCCTCCTTTTTCCTGTCTGACACGGCAACATCACTAAATTCCTTGCCTTATGATCCTATTTTCTGAATCCCAAGCTCATCCCCACTTTGGAACCATCAGCCTCAGAGAATCAGAGACAGCTGGAAGACCACAGCACCCCATTCAGCCCCTCTAATTTTTTATATGGTAAAATTGGGGCCCAGAGAGAGCATTTGTTTGCCTAAGGCCAACGGTAGTGCTAAGTCTAAAAGTCAGGTCACTCAGCGCCCTGGCTGGATCCTTTTTGGCTTCACCAAGCTGCTTGCCTGGGGATCTCGGGGCATCTTAGTTCCCCGACCAGAGATTGAACCCAGGCCCTCAGCAGTGAAATCGCGGAATCCTAACCACTGGACCTCCAGGGAATTCTCCTAGCTGGATCCTTTATGCAACATCAGTGGCTCTCAACCAGGGCAATTTTTATACCCCTGCGGGGGGTGGAATTTGGCCATGTCTGGGGACATCTTCATTGTCATAGCTGGGGTGTGCCCCTGGCATCCCATAGGTGGAGGCCAGGGATGCTGCTAAACAGCCTGCAATGCCCAGGGCAGCCCCCACAAGAAAGAATTATCTGGCCCCAAATGTCAATTGTGCGGCATCCATGCTTTGAAAACGACCGAAAGAGGAGCTGTTCTCTGGGGAGAATATCTCTTGTTGGGGACATGGCAGGAGTCTCATCAGTTCAGGCATGACCCATCGGAGGATAAAGAATGGGCAGCTCAGGGCTTGGGGGACGGCAGAGAGATGGTGGGCAAGGGAGGTGCAGGGGGAAAAGAAGTGGGAGGGCCCACCGGGATTTCTTTGCAAGGTACAGGTAGAGAAGAATAAAAGGGGGGCAAGTGGGCTCCCCCACTCCAACTCTGTCCTACTGAAAGCTGTGCCCAGCGTGAAGAGAAGCAGGCACGAAGCCACCTCTTAAGAACCGCATCGTGTTGGCCAGAGGGCTACACAGACCTGAAGCAGTCAGGCCCAGGGGTAGACAGGCAGATCTGTGTGTCATCCACCAACGGGGTAATTACGTCCCGGCAGTGACTCCTTGCCCAGCAGACGCCAGCAGCAGGCAGCGGGGAGAGCTGTTCACAAATGCCTTTTTCCCTCGCACAGGCTTTCGCCTGGTCCCTGGGTCCCTGGTGGGCAGGCACCGGTGGGAAGAAGAAAGCCTTGTCAGCCTGCCTCCAGGCAGCTGAGCAGGATGGCGGCTGGAGTAGGATCTGAGAGGGCAGGCCACACACGGGCTGTCGCCGTGTCCACAGAAGGTGCCGCCGCGCCTGACCCCCGCGTTTTCCCTCCCCACCCCCGGAGACCTTCCTCCGTGCTTTTCGACAGACGCTTGCCAGCTCTGGGCTTGCTGGCTCTGCAAGAAGCAGGACGTTGACAACCAGAGCTGTCTGAGGTTATGAATAGACTGAGGCCTGCCAGCATCCCCGGGGGGTGGTGCGGGGGCGAGGACAGGCGGGGGGTCCCCCTGCAGGGAGGAGCTGTGTGGCCCGGCAGTCCCAGACGCAGTCTCTGTCTGATTTCTCTGGCATCCGTGCAGCCCACGGGGAGGCTGCACTTTGGCGACATCACGGCGTACGTCTTGTAAAACCATTATTGTAAAGAGTTCCCAAACCCTGGGCTTGCCCGGCATCCGGCTCCAGCGGCAGCCCCAACCTGGAGGTCAGGTACGCGGTTCTGTGTGTAGGCAGCAACGTGCGGTGTTCTCGTTTTTGTTTGCTTGCTTGGCTTTTCATTAAAAAGGGGTTTTAAGCCCCTTTGCCAGCTCCTGCTGAAGAGAGTCGAGGGGGACACCAGAGAGAGCAGTTTAAAATGCAGGGTCTGGGGCTTCCCTGGTGGCGCAGTGGTTGAGAGTCTGCCTGCCGATGCAGGGGACACGGGTTCGTGCCCCGGTCTGGGAGGATCCCATATGCCGCGGAGCGGCTGGGCCCGTGAGCCATGGCCGCTGAGCCTGCGCTCTGCAACGGGAGAGGCCACAACAGTGAGAAGCCCTCCAACGGCAAAAAAAAAAAAAAAAAAAAAAAAAAGATAAAATAAAATGCAGGGTCTGGATTGCAATCGGATTTTCCTCTTACTGGCTGTATGACCTTGGGCAAGTCACTTGACTTCTCTGGACCTCAGTTTGCTCATCTGAAAAATGAGGGTAATGAAAGATTTATTTTTATTGTGAGGATGATATAAGATAATGTATTTAAAGCATCCAGTGCAATGCTGGTCATTAAGTAAATCTCCGTAAAGGAGATCTCTTCGTATGGATATGAAACTAACGTTAGCGGCTGTAACAAAGAGCCCCGGATAGCTCAGTGGCTCATCACACTAGAAGTTGCCTTCTCTACACACTCCCCAGTAGAAATATATTTCTTAATCATGTGCCAATGTAATATATAATTGGTGGGGGCCCATGCAGGGGCCTCTGCTCTCAACATTTGGGGGCTTGATGGAGGTGCTGTGTCTTCTGTACATGGGTTCAAGGTCATCCTGGGAGCACGGAGGTGGCGAGTTATTACTTCCACTGCGTTCTCTTGGCCAGAAAGAATGTGGTCATCTGGCCCCACATATCTGCATGGGAGGCTGAGAAATGTAGTCTGGGTATGAGCCGAAGAGAGAAGGGAAACAGGTTTGGTGAAAAGCCGGCCACCAGGCTTCTTGTTGTTTGTTGTTGTTACCCTGGGCCTCATGGGGCTGGCTGGGATGCTCAAGGCCAGCAGAGCCCTCAGTTTATAGGTTGATTGGGCAAGGCTGGCTGGCTGGCTGTTCCCCAGGCAAATTGCCATACTCGATGATCTCCTGTAGCCCAGGCCGCTGCCCAAACCCCAGCCAACAAACGTGTGTCACCAGCGGGGGAGACAAGAGGGCAGGAAGGTCATCGGAAGGCCCTCTAGCCAAGGAGGGTTGACTTCAGCTTCACGGAGTGCAGGTGGCCTGAGTGCACACCTGCCCATGGGCCCGGAACACTTCATCTTCCTCCCAGCTCTTGCTACAGGCCTGAAGGAGAGATTGACCCAGCTGGCCCAAGGCCCATGGCATCCCGCCTTGGACAAGGCCCAGGGCCTCCCTGGGTTGGCAGGACAGAGGGCATTCCATTTTCACAGAAGTGACAGGATGTATGAGTTTCCTGTGGCTGCTGTAACGAAATACCCCGAACTGGGTGGCTTGAAACATCAGAAATTTATTCTCTCCCAGTTCTGGAGGCCAGAAATCTGCAGTCAAGGTGTCAGCGGGGCCACCATCCTGCCTATAGCGGCTGTAGGGGAGGGTCCTTCCCGTCTCTTCCAGCTCCTGGGGGCTCCAGGTGTCCTTGGCTTATGGCTGCTTCCCTCCAACCTCTGCCTCCGTCTTCACACGGCATTTTCCCTTGTGTCTTCTCTTCTGTCTGCTTCTCTTTTTTTTTTTTTTGCGGTACGCGGGCCTCTCACTGTTGTGGCCTCTCCCGTTGCGGAGCTCTGGACGCGCAGGCTCAGCGGCCATGGCTCACGGGCCCAGCCGCTCCGCGGCATGTGGGATCTTCCCGGACTGGGGCACGAACCCGTGTCCCCTGCATTGGCAGGCGGACTCTCAACCACTGCGCCACCAGGGAAGCCCAGTTTCTCTTTTTATAAGGATACTTGCCATTGGATTTAGGGCCCACCCTGATGATTCAGGATGATCTCAACTTGAGATCCTTAACTTAATTACACCTGCACAGACTCCTTTTCTTTCTTTCTTTTTTAAAAAAATATTTATTTATTTATTTGGTTGTACCGGGTTCTAGTTGCAGCTCACGAGCTCCTTAGTTGTGGCATGTGGGCTCCTTAGTTGTGGCATGAGAACTCTTAGTTGCGGCATGCACGTGGGATCTAGTTCCCTGACTAGGAATCGAACCTGGGCCCCCTGCGTTGGGAGTGCAGAGTCTTAACCACTGCGCCACCAGGGAAGTCCCTAGACTCCTTTTCCAGTTAAGGTCCTATTCATGATTCCAGGTGGACATATATTTTGGCAGGCCACCATTAGCCCATCATACCAGGACAGGGGGACAAGGCCGGGGGAGGCCTGGGAGCACTCCCTGGGTGGGGAGCCTGGAGCCACTGGTAGAGGAAAGCAGAAGTAAACGCACCAGGCCAAGATGGAAACAAAACCTGGGTTTGCAGACATCACCTTGACGGGGCAAAAGTTCTCCCTTTCTCTTTCAAGCCCAGACTTGCTTATCTTGAGACAGAACTTTCACTCATGTCCAGTCACCTAAGGGCCAGAGCTGGATGGAGGGAGAAAGCAGGTGTGTCTACTCCCTGGGTGCCCTTGGGTGAGTGGCTTCACCTCTTGGGGCCTCAGCGTCCTCGTGTACAGATCAGGGTGACGGTCATTGTAGGTCTGCCCCGTGGGGTGGGGGCAGGTTCCAGATAAGATAAAGCCCTTAGCAAAGCAAGTAGCATGGCTGTACTGAGGCCCTGCCCGTGGTAACTGCTATTATTGCTATGATCACTATTATCCCAAACACAGTAATTCACAGCTCTATTTATGGAGTCCTTATTCTGTGCCAGGCACCAGAGTGGTTACACACCTGCATCTTCCTGGAATGCAGGGCTGATTTCATCCCATTTTCCAGGTGAGGCAACTGAGGCTCAAATGGTGATGTCACTGCCTGGGGGCATACGGTGGGTGGGGGCCCCAGCCAGAATTTGAACTCTGGTGTGTCCAACTCCAAGCTGATGGTTAGGAACATGGACTCTGGAACCAGCTCAGCTTCACATCCCGGCTCTGCCCTTTCCTGGCCGTGTGTCCTTGGGCAAGATGCTTGGCCTCTCTGGGCCTCATCTAGAAAATGGAACTCCTAAGGGTGACCTTGAACACAGTTGTCCTGAGGATCTAATGAGCTCTAATGTTCTCAGAACAGCAGCTGGCACTGACTGAGTGCTCAGGAAACATCAGCTGGCATGATTATCCCAGGGAGGGAAATGGAGGTGGCAGACCTAAAGGGGCATTTCAGCTTAGCCACGTGGCCTCGCAGCCTCCCCTCGCCTTCTTTCCCTGGAATCCTTGGGGAGCAGTGCCCCTTCCAGAAGGTGAGGTCGCAGCCTGGCCTGGGCAGCCACCAGAGTGCCAGCGGGCACGCAGAGGCACTGAGCTCTCCCGCTCAGAGCCGGACACTACACGGCTGCACATCCAGACCCTGTCTGCGGCCTCAGTGTTTGCAGCACGTGCTGGGAGGCTATTTTTACTGCATTCAGCTGACGCTTTTGGCCGGCTAGGCTGCCTCTGTGCTGTGGCAACGGCAGGCCCGCTAGAGGGAGTCTGGGGCCCCTCCATTTTGAAGGTGCAGCTGGGGAGAGGGGAAAGGAGGGCCTCCCCGCCGCCCCGCATCTTGTGGGGGGGGTGTCTGATGGGCTCCACGCCGCTTCCAAGAAGCAGCCAGCCCCCAGCTTGTTTCCCCATTGACAGATGAAGCGCTTTTCTTTTCTTTTCTTTCCACTGGGCCCAGGACATGCCCAAAGCTTCCCTCTCACCCTGGGTTGGCTGGCAGCCTGGGCAGGGGTCTCTCAGGGAGGTGGGGATGAGTTTGCCCTTCAGTGTCCCCAACTGTAAAAAGGGACACTGGCGGCTCAGCCTGCACCGACTGCTGCCTTTTTTCTATAAATGCCTGACTCCTCCCCAGAGGTGACCAGGCTCTGAGAGAGAAAAGGGGATGGAGAGAGGTAACCCATCCTTGTAGATAATCCCGCTGAACTGAAATCCCCAGAAGAGTGCTGTCCTTCTCACCTGGGCACCTGGCAGCTGGTCCACGTGTGGCCCAGACTGGCCGCCCCTCCGCCCCTAGCCAGGCCATAGGCAACCGTCCGAGGAGGGGTGAGTCCCCTGGAAATGAATGGCCTTAGTGATGGGTTCCAAAAATGACAGCCAAGCCACAAGGGCCGGTGGGAAAGGAAAAATCCTTCCAGCTCCCCGTTCAGCCACATTATGGCAAACAACCGAGCCATTCAGTGGAGAGGCAGCCCGTTAAGCAGGCTGCTTGGCATGGCGGGGGTGCTTTATATTTTTCAGCTGTTTTGGCATCAGGTCGGGAGCTGTGGTGCAGCCACCCTCCCATGGTAGATTTCATATTTTCCTCCGTTATAAACGTCCCTGTCACCAGGAAATGTCAATAACCTACTCTGAGCCACCCAGACACAGGGCCAAAGGAGACTTAGGGTATCGCTAGAATCTCACAGCTCACCTCCTGCCCCAGGGAGTGGCTAAAAGCAATTAGGGCTTGGCCTGCGCATTTTGAGATAATTTGATGCAGGCATTCAACTACTTATTGGGGGGAGATGTTTGCCTTTTGACCGGGAAGCAAAGATAAGCGGGTGCTGGCCTGCCAGTGTGGGGTCTCCTATTCCCTCTCTCCCTTTTTTTAAAAAAATAATTAATTTATTTTATCTATTTTTGGCTGCGCTGGGTCTTCGTTGTTGCGCGTGGGCTTTCTCTAGTTGCGGCGAGCACAGGGCTTCTCATCGCGGTGGCTCCTCTTGTGGAGCACGGGCTCTAAGCGCGTGGGCTTCAGTAGTTGCGACTCGAGGGCTTAGTTGCTTCGTGGCATGTGGGCATCTTCCCGGACCAGGGCTCTAACTAGTGTGCCCTGCACTGGCAGGTGGATTCTTAGCCACTGTGCCAGCAGAGAAGTCCTGTTCTCTCTGCCTCCTGCTCCTCTTCTGCTCACCCACGACCAGCCAGCCAGGCCTGGGAGCTCTCCGAGGGTTTGCCGTGCCTCTCCTCCCACAGTTTCAGTCTCCCCTGGAGTGGCTGTCTCCAGGGGGCCTTGCATAGAAGCCAAGCCATTAGAACTCAAGACGAAAGGCCCCCTCTGCCATCCCCAGTCTGGGAGCATTCTCCACAGGTGGCTCCCAGCAGGCAAGCTTCTTTCTGGCACCATCTTCTCTACTTTAGCAGGGGAAGGGGGGCACCCAGCAGATTGGGGGAGCATCCCTCCCTCTGTACCCTGCCTGTGATTGGCCCATAATTACAGGTTTATTGCCTGTACAGCTATTGTGTAATGACATGTTTGCAAATTAATTTTTATGGCTTCTGCCATTAGCATATACAGTAGAGGAAGGTTTAGTATTAATTACTACTGTTGTTCGTGTAATCCCGGAGAATTAAAAACCAATAAAAGAATGACAACAGAAACTGATAGTTTAGGGTCTTTGAAAAATAGTTAGTTCTCTTTTCCCCCAAGTAGAATCAGAGATTTTCCGAGCTTATGAGGAGTCAGGGGGGTGGGCAGCAGCTCGCCTGGGCTGTCCGTTGTGCGCCCCCCGCCACTCCCAGAAGGGCGCAGATGATCAAATATGTGGGTGGGAGGCGAAGGCGGGTTGGGAAACGGACGCCGGTCCGGGGTCGGGCGGGCAGGTGCTGGACCCAGACCCCGCCGTGCCAGGCCGTTGTCTCCCTCGCAGGGCCGCAGGCGGCGGCGGGCGCAGGAGGAGGCGCGGGGAGTGCTGAGCGCGCCGCCACGCAGCCCCGGAAACAAAGGGCCGCCGCCGCCGAGGGCCGGGCGTGACCTCCGGGGTCAGCGCGGGGCGGAGCGGCCAGATGCTGGCGGCGGGCGCCGGCAGCCCCGAGCGGCCCGTTTCCTCCGGGTCAGCAGCTCCAGCGCCCTCCCGGGTGCCCGCGCGCGCTCGGCCGCCCGCGGGGAGGGGCGCCGGCCGGGGCGCCGCGGGGGCTGGGGGATTCAAAGATGCTCCTCGCACCCCCGGCGGCCCAGCAGGCGGAGAAGGCAGCCGCCTGTGCGCTGCACCCACCCAGACGTTGGTGGCGGCGGGGAGGAGCGCCACCCCTCCCTTGGCTCCGAGCGCTCCGCCCAGCCCATTTAAGATATTCTTGCAGGGTGGGCGTGGGGGGGGTGAGTGGCAGAGTGGGGTCAGAAGGCACGCGGAGGCCGCCCACCTCCTCCAGTTTGCCCTCGGGAGTTGTCCTCTAGAGTATCGTATTCCAGGAGTGCAATTGTCACCCGAAGCCGCCGCGTTTAGTAGGGACCCCCGGGGCTGCCTCTGGGGACCCCTGATTTACGCAGCGGCTGGAAAGCGTTGGCAGGAACCCAAGCCTGTCGTGGTCGCGGTGACCAGCCGTGCGTACCTGCAGGCTCAGGTCTGTTCCACAAACCCAGGTGATTGTATCTGGGGTCAAAAGGTGACCCCTCAGTGTTACCAAGTCGCGATTCCGGTTGGTTGTGCCACTGAGGGACCGGCCCTTCATAAGGTAAAAGGGCTTGAAAATAAATTGTCACATCAAGAGGCAGCTTTGCAGCGTGCGTTTAAGTGTGTGTGCGGGCGTGGGTAAATGGATCCTGTCTCTTTAAAATCGCTGGGCTGGACAATGAGCGCACAGGATGTGGTTTGGCGGCAGGGTTTTTCCCCCTTCGATTTGGGGAATTATCACATGGGGCCTTCATGAGCTGGTGTGAAAGAGAGGCGGGTGGGGAGGAGGGATACAGGCTCCACACTCACTCACACATAGTCTGTGCAGTTGGTCGTTTTCTTAAACCAAATTAGCCAGGGCTCTCGTTACTATGGTGCAGCCGGGGCTTGCAGAATCCCAGTAATAGCATTTATTAGGTCTATTTGCCTGGAAGCATGCCTTCCCGGATCTGATAATGCACCAGTTCAGGGAGAGTGTGGGAGATGGTATCAAGCATTTGATTACACTTGCAACAGGGATTTTTGAGGGGTGGGGGGTGAGAGGAAAAGAAGGAGAGAAGGAAGCCGCTGGCCTTAGGAGCTCACCCTGGGCCGGGCCGGTGTGTTTCTGCAGCCCCGTGTGGGTTTCACAAAAGGCGGGCCAGAGCTCCCGGAGCACGACTTGGGGACCCTTCTCCCAGGCCCCGGCGGCGGGTGAACTCCCGGCTCCCGCAGCTGTCAGACGTGGGTGGGGAGGGAGGGAGGAGGGGCGGGCGGGCGGGCGGCCAGAGCGCGGAGTTGGGCAGCCGGAGGGGGGACCGGCGGCGCCCGCAGCCGCCCACAGTTTGCAAACGGCCCCCGCTTTGGGGCAGAGGGGAGCACCCCGCCGCCAGCAGCATCACTCTCCCCGCGTTGGCAGAGGGGAGCCCAGCTCTCTGCGCCCCGATCCCGGTCCGCGTGGATATGCTGCCCGGCGCGGCAGCCGCGCGGGGGGAAGCTCGCAAGTGAAACTATTATTATCGCCCTGCGAAGCATGGAGCTCTTGGAAGATGCCGCGTAGAGACGGAAGGAGACGCCGCCGCCTGCAGCCGCCAGCCGCTGCGCCCCTACCCTTTCGCTTTCATTAGGGGAGACAAATCTGCTGTCAGGCAGCCAGCTTTCCAATTTACCGATAATGATTCTTGCATGAAAATTGATCGAGGGGCTCTCCACCGCCGTGCGCTGTCGCCTGCCCGCTCTCCTGCTCCTTCTGCCCGGGCGCCCGAGCCCCCGCGAGTTCTTTCTCCTCCTTCCCCCCCCCCCACCCCTGCTCTCTGAGTCAGTGGTGGGACGCCGGGCCAGGGAGATAACCAAAAAAAAAAAAAAAAAAAAAAAAGAGGGGGGGTGTTGGTGGCGAGAGGGGGAGGGGAACCGGCCTGCTTTCTCCTGCCCAGGACTTGTTTGCAATCGCTGCCTCTTATTTACGAGAAGAAATCTCCCCCTCGGTACTTCTTGGCTGTTTGGGTATTAATTTTCTCCTCTCTCCTCCCCGCTCGCCCCCTCCTCTTCTCCCCCCCCCCCGCCCCTCCTCACCCAGTAGCTAAGGGGAAACGAAAACAAAGCCGATTTCTCCTTGGCAACAAGAGATACCCCCTCCCGCCGACCCCCCTTCCTTCTTCCTTCTGGTTCTGAACGTGAAACCCTGTTGGAAACAGGTCTCTTGACCCTCGCCCTTGACATTCAAATGGCTGAATGGAGGAGAGATTGCTACTCGCACGTCTTGGGGGCTGCTTTTTTCTCTATCTTTTTTTCTTTCATATGAGTAATCCCTGAAGATCTTAACCCCCCAATTTCCTCACCCTCACCTCCCCCCTTTATTTTTCTCGCGCTCCTCTCCGCTCTCCCGCCTGCTTCCCTCCGCCGTGCGCCCCCCTCCTTTTTTTATTTGCATCTCAAGTCCAAAAGGCAGAAAATACACACGCGGCGAAGACACCGGGCAGCCGTGGAGGCTCCGGCCCGTCCTTGGTCGTCAATTACCTCATTGTGGATCTGCCAGGGCCAAGGTGGCCGAAACTGCCCGGGCGCTGGCCGGAGAGAGAGCCTTTTGATCATTTTAGGGAGGAAAAAAAAAAAAAAAAAAGACTGATTTTTTTTTTTTCCGTCGCTGTCCGGATCGCTCTTCTGCCTTTATTTTATTGTTTTGGGCATTTTTGAGCGCCGTGGCTCGGACGGCGCTTTTTGTCTCCTCGCTGGGTTTTAATATTTTTTTTCCTTCTTCATCCCTCTCTGGCCACTATGGAATTCTAATCTGAATCATGTTTGGATTGAAGCCGCCTCTGTATTACTTACCAGGTAAGCGAGCTCTGTGCGCCTCCCTGGGTCCCGCGCGGCGCCGGCGCGCCCCGGACCCCCAACCTAACTTACCCCTCCAGACCCCTCCCCCCACCCCGGCCTGGGTCGGGGTGGTGGGTCCGCCGAGCCCCCAGCAGACCGGCGGGCGCGCGCGGCCCCGGCCGCTCCCGCTGCGGTCCAGCCGGCGGTGTGTGCGCTACGTGCGGCGGGGAGCGCCCACCCGGCCCGCCGCCCCCGCTGCGCCGCCGCCGGGGGTTGCGCGTCTCGCTCCTTTTGTCTGCCTGCCCGGAGCCGGCTCCGGGGCGGCGGCGCAGCGAGCGGCCGGGGCACTCGAGCCTTCCAAGGTGAATTAAGCACCGGGTGTGAAGTTACTTTCCCGCAGGCCGCCCTGATCGGGTAGCATGCGCCCCCCCCGCCCCCAGTCCCCGGGCTTATTCTCCTCTCTCTCCAGCCAGCCTCTTGCGCGGTCTCCACGCGAGCGTGGCGCGCACGCCCCCCGCCCCCCTTCCTGCCTGGGATTCCCTGGAAGGTTTTGTGCCTGCGGAGGTCGGAGGAGGGGGCCGGGGGAAGCTCTGGAGGGTGGTTGGCGTGGCTTCCTGTTTCCCTAACCTTCCTGCGCGCTGACAGCAGCCTGCCCTGTAACTTTCTGTTTCGGGGCAAGTCGCGCTTGCAGCCCAAAGGGAAGGGGGGGTGACAGCGGGAGTTTTGGGGAGCCCCTCTTGTGTTGACCTTATTTGCACTTTGAAACCTTAAAAATAATTACACGTAGGCTAAAGGGAAGCAGGCGAGCCAGGATTCCTGGTGAGGGAGGTGGGAGCCTTGGTAATCCCTGGGGCCCTCCTGGCTGGCGCGCTGTCACCCCCTTCCAGAGCCCCCTCGGGTCAGGAGTAACTCACCAGGCCTAACCCCCGGTGGGCCACGTGACCCGCAGGTCAGGAAGGCTGGTGTGATCGCTTGATCTAGGAATGAGCTGTTTTTATTTCTCTTTCCTTCCTTTCAGAGTTTTACCTTCCCTGGGCGTTGACACACAGTTCCTATGGAAGTTGGGGCGTCCATTGATTGGGGGGCTTGGGGGGACGTTGGGGCGTTTTAGGGAGGGGAGGGGAAGTTTCTGGGCTTCTTAGGTTGGGGCTTTTAAAATTCTGCATAGGAGGCCGCCAGAGGAGGTTTACTGTTATGCTGGCAAAAGGTGCACGTGGCCGGGTGTTGGGTTTTGAGTTTTTCCCTCTGTGTTCAGAAGCCCCTGTCATTTTGTCTGAGGCTCCCACAGCTGTCCTGGATCCCCTGGGAGGAGCATGGGGGGAGGGAATGGGCCCGGGGAGGCCCCAGCTCTGCTAGATCTGACCCTCGCTGACCCTGAAACCAGGGCAAACGTTTTCACCAAGTTGATAGCATAGAGGGAGGCTAGAAGGGGGTAAAAGTGGAAAGGACTTCTCCATTCTGTGGGAAACCTGTCCATTTACTCTTGCTGAGTTTCTTTGTGGCTGGTTTGGGTCCCCAGCCCTTCCCAGGAACTGACAAGTTCTATGTCTCTTGCTTGGTGTCTCTACCACTTTCACAGGAAGAATATTTCTCAGGGTCTGCACTTGATCTCTTTATCTTGTATCTCTGTATTCTTGATCTCTTTTTCCTTCACTGCCCGAAATGCAAAGCTGGCACTTCTCTTCCCTCTGCACTACATACACTGGGCGGGTCCGTTCCACATTAAAGGCGGAATCCCCAATTGACAAAAGGGTGCAGGGCCCAGTGCTCAGGCTCAGAGCCGGCTCCCCCAGGCTCCCCCATAGGTAGACCCCGGGTGGCTGAGAGCCGGTGCCAGGGCCCTTTAAACCCAAGCTCTGGCCCAGTGTTCCTGCTCTGGCTGGCGGCTCCTGGTGGCCTCTCCACCCCAACTTCGTACCTGCAGCGCTGCCCCCCAGAGCTGCACCTTGTCCTATAGACACTCACTACATGATTGTGGCAAGAATGGATCTTCTTAAGTACGGGGTCTCTTAAAAGCACAGGTGTTTGTCATCTACACCCCACTTTACCTGCCATTGGGTGACTGCTGGTGCATATTTATTCATCAGGTAACCGATTGTCTTTTACACTGGGAGCCTCCCAGAGAAAAGGAGGAAGTGTCAGGTTAGGAAATGCAGAGCAATTAAGGAAAATCAGTCCTGGCTGATGTGAAGTCCTGGTCAGCAGAGGTGAGGGCTGCTGGTCGGGACCCTGGGGAGGTCAGTGCACACGTCCTCTGGGTCTGTGGAGGCAGATTTGTCCTCCACTAGAGTTTTCTTTTTTTCAATTGCCCAACTAGGGTTTGTATTTTCTCATTTTGCTGTAACAGTGTAGAAAGAAGAGCCGTGGTCAAGTGGCTTTGCTTCCCTGGGCTTCAGTCACCTCATCTTCAAGTAGTAGATGGAATTGTAAAAGCAATGACCTGGTTCTTGTGATCACCCTCAGGCTCCCTTGCAAGTGCTTTCTGGGAATCGGTCCTGTAAATCTCATTCCCACCCCTGAGCTCAGTGCTGGTGTCTGCCCATTTCACAGATGAGGAAAGTGAGGCTCAGAGGAGCCAGCAGTTTGCCCAGCTGAGAAGTGGTAGAGCTGGGATGTGACGCTGACCACTGCCCACCACACTGGCCCAGGACGGAGGGGCCTGGATGCGGCCAGCCCGGCATGCTGTGACCCTGTCGCCTCTGACACCTAGGTGCTCTTGAGCTTCTGGGACCCCATTGTGTCCCCACAGCCGGATCTTGTCACAGTGCCTGTAACTGCAGAGAGCCAGGGCCCAGAACCTGCCCGTCCAGCCGTTCCCGGGGGGGCAGTTCATTCACAGTCAGGCTGGCCTCAGGCACCCCTCCTCCTGTGTGACGGGACTGAGGCCGGGCAGTGGAGGTTGAGCCGTGACCTGGGGCAGATGGCTTGAGCTCTCTGGGCCTCAGTCTTCCCATGTGTGAAATAGGATCCATAATAGGGTCTACCTCAGCATCACCGTAAGGCAGGTGTTGGCCCTCTGCGGCCCGCTGCTTGACTAGGAGAATAAAGTTTTCTTGGCACGTGGCCACGCCCGTTCCTTGATGTGTTATCTGTGGCAGCTTTGGAGCTAGAGCTACAACAAGTCGGTGTGACAAGGACGGCCAAGCCTAAGATTCATTATCTGGCCCTTTACAGGGAGGTGTGCTGACATCTGGTGTAAGGGATTAAACGAGTGAATCCTTGCAGGGTACTGAGGACAGTGCCTGGGGTGACGTTAACACTTAGCAAGTGACAGCTATACTAATCGTAATAATTATTCTTAAGGTGGACTTATTTGCAGCAAATCACGGGGCTTCTTAGCAGTTGAACCGGACTTGAACTCAGGTCTTTGGACCAGGCCCTTCACGCCCCATGACACAGCGTCTGGCCTCTGGTGCTCCTTCACTGGTGGGGATGCTTTCTGTGTCAGGAGAAGGCAGCACGGAGAGCTGGGGACTGGTGGGTAGTGGTCGGGGGGTCTCTAATGCCTCTCCTCAAAACTCCCTTCTGTGCACACCCACGCCCACCTACTCCCTTTCCTGAATTCCACCAGACCGTGAGCTCCACGCAGGTGGGGACTGTGTGTTTCTTTCCTGCCTGACTCAGCGCCAGACCAATAACAAAAATAATAATAAAAATAATAAGAAGGAAGAGGTGGCGGCAGCCAGTCCTTCCGTGGTGCCCGTTCTGTACCAGACATGGTGTTCATGTAATCCCATTTGCCACCTAAAGAAACGGAGGCGCAGAGAGGTTGAGGCCGGGCAGGCAGTAAATGGGGCAGCCGGGCTTTGACCCCGGGCAGTCTGGCTCCAGAGTCCCTGCTTAATAAATATTTGTTGAACGAGTGAGGGAGGGAGTGAGGGAGGGAATTGGCCGTTGGTGTTGGCGGTGGCGCCCTGCTGGCCCCCTTATCTTGTTCCTGGAGTTCGAGGGAGGACTCCTCAGCTGTCAGCTGACCCCACCCCGGCCCCATGCTGAACTCTGGGTGACCCTGGCTTCCCCTGGGGATTTACTGTCCACTGCTGGGAAGGACACTCCAGATTCTCCAGTGAGGAAACTGAGGCCCAGAGAGGGCTGAGGCTTGGCCCAAAGCCACATAGCCTGCTGGAGGCTGCTCCCAGAGAATCCAGGTCTCCCCAGAACATTTTCTCTTCCCCCAGCTGCCTCTCTCCCCCGAGGGTCAGCTGGCCTGGGCCCCCTCTCTACGCATCCTTTGACAGACTTGCAAGAGATGGGCTTCCCCTATTGGGAGCTGGTGTTGCCCGGGAGAAGTAAACCTAGGCCCAAATGGCCGGTGGGGAGCTGCCTAGATTTTCTTTTTCACCCCCCAGACTGCTTCCAGAAAGCCCCAGGGTGTGGCCGTGTGTGGATCTGTGCTCAGGCCCACCTGGTCTGGGGGAGGCAGCTGGAGGTGAGGGCAGGCCAGAGCCGTGGACCTCCAGCTGCCAGCTGCCAGATCCCGGGGTGCCCCCTCAGGAGCTGAAGCTGGGAGGGGGGTGGGTTGTCGGCAGTTGCCAGCTGTGACCGAGCTCATGCCCAGCTCTGGTTCATTGTGGGAAGCTGCTGGGTCATGAGCAAACCCACGGCTTTGGGGGGGGGGCTCTGGAACCACCCAAAGCCTGTTCTGGGGGCAGGTTGGGCCTAATGGGATCTGACTCAGATAAAAGCAGCACTGCCATTTCAGTTGTGATTGAGGAAGCTGCTGATTTACAGCTCAGAAACTCAGCAGGGACAAGCATTTCGGTTCCCATCTTGCACTTTCCAGGCAATCACTAATTAATCTTGCGATACCCCTGAGAAAGGGGGAGGGGCCGCCACGTTTCCATCTGTCAGGCTGGGAAAGCCAGGGGCCCTTTTGTCCCAGCTGCGGCCCAGCCCTTCACCAAGGGGCCTGGTCTGGTTCCCACCCCCCTGCTCAATTTGGTTCTCATTAAGATTTTTTTCTTGCCTTAAATGTGTTGTTTTTACTCCATGGGTGGGAATCTGATATGGCCCCACTGGAAACTCTCCTGCTTCTTCTTGACTCTTGGAGTCAGGAGAAGTTTCTTTTATGCTCTCGGAGCACTCATTACGACACCTGGATTCCTGCCCTAGAATGGGGCAGGGGCAGGGATGATTTCGCTTCCTTCTGTGCAGGAGGAAGTGGAGGGTTGGAGGGCAGCTGGCCAGGGCCACCCAGCTCCCAGGGACAGAGCCAGCAGTGGGATGAAGTGTCTGGACCTGGGCTTCTGTTCCAAGTTCAGGGCTCCGTATCACTTGGACATGGACATGTGTGACTGGAGCAGCCCCACTGTGCTTCCTTCTCTCCACGGTCAAGTACAGATGGGCCCCTCTGGTCATCTGGTCTACCCCACGCTTTGCAGCTAAGAACACAGACATCGGAAGACCTTGAGGGACCTGTTGATTTCTTTTTTATTTACTTATTTATTTATATAAATTTATTTATTTATTTATCTTTGGCTGCGTTGGGTCTTCGTTGCTGCACGTGGGCTTTCTCTAGTTGTGGCGAGCGGGGGCTACTCTTCGTTGCGGTGCGCGGGCTTCTCATCGTGGTGGCTTCTCTTGTTGCGGAGCACGGGCTCTAGGCGTGCGGGCTTCAGTAGTTGTAGCACGTGGGCTCAGTAGTTGCAGCTCGCAGGCTCTAGGGCCCAGGCTCAGTAGTTGTGGTGCATGGGCTTAGTTGCCCTGTGGCATGTGGAATCTTCCCGGACCAGGGCTCGAACCCATGTCCCCTGCATTGGCGGGTGGATTCTTAACCACTGCACCGCCAAGGAAGGCCTGGACCTGTTGATTTCTAATTCTTAGATTTTTGGTGAGATTGGGTTGGTAGATGTGGCCTCTTCATCTACTAGGGAACGTCCTATCATACTGTACTTTGCAGGGAAAATAAAAATCAGGCTTTAATAACCCCTAAAGTAACCCTTTCCCAAAGGACAGTGGCCTCACCTCTTACAGGGTCCCTCAACAAAGCAGTTCTACATTCATATCTGGAATTGCCTCTCCTTGCTGGTCTAGCTACACAATCAGAAATTTTGAAGCCACTCGGGCAGGTGGGGGGCAGTGTATTAGGAGGAGGGAAATTGGGGGTGAGGGAATAAAAAGAGATGCAGTGCACTTTTTTTTAAGAGCTCCATATAGATTTAAAGTCCTTTTGTTAATTTAGGAACATAAAACCGTGTGATGTATAGCTTAGTTTGCTCGTAAAATTACTAAGTGTGGCATATTTAGAGCTATAAAAGCTTGGGGTAAAAGGGAAAAAAATCAGTGAGAATTTTTTTTACAAGTCTTTAGGGGAAAACACATTTTTCCGGCTTGTTCCCACCAATGCCAGGCCTTCCACAGCTTGGGGTTGATGGTTGCCCTCAGCCTGGATTAGAGCTGAGGGCAGTGCCTGTTGGGGGCTGGCCGAATTTGAGTTAATCTGGGCCCAGGTCTCGCCCCCAGAGCCCAAGCCCACCCAGTGGAAGCCCACAGCCTTGAAGGATCAGGGCCTTCTTTCTCCCTCTCCCCCTGCAGAGAGACAGGAAGCGCCCTCTGACCAGGCCTGGACTGCCGCCCAGTGGGCATTTGGCCACTTGCTTAATGGCCTGCGGGGTTGGGAAGTCATGGAACATTGGGCTTGGAAGGGACCTCAGAGGTCAGATGGCCCAGCCCCTCCCTCCTCTCGATTTGGTGGTCTCTGAGGGTCACACCTGCCATGCTCCCGTGGGTTGTTAGAATGTTGCTTTTTACAGGGAACACACACGTGCATTTCACTTAGTTCTGTGCTCCTGGGACACAAAACCAGTCTCTCCCCTCCTAAATATCACCATTGGAGCTGGGCAAGTGCTGGGCCCTGTACTGACCCAGAAGGAGCAGCGAAGGAGGTCTGTGTCTCATCCTCAAGTTGCTTCAGGAACGAATAGGGAGCGAGATGAGTGCGGACGGAGTGCTCTGGAGTCTCCCGGGGTCAGTCACCCTGGTGGAGGAAATCCAGGAAGCCTCCGTGAAGGAGGTGGCATTGGAGGTAGGCCTTGGAAGTGAGGTGTGCAGAGGCGGGGTGAGGCTGGGTGAGAGGAGGCTAGTACAGCGAGGAGGGATGAACAAGCATAGGGAAGCCACTCTTAAGACATTCAGCATGTTAAGTTCACGCCAGGTGTGCTGAGAACTGGGTGCTGGGCCGTCCCTGCCCTGGTGGAAGTGGGGGATGTGGGCTGAGTGATACAGGGTAAAAAATGCTGGTGCCCAGGGGCGTGTGTAGAAATTTCTGGGAGTGCAGAGGAAGCACCGATTGGTTTTGAAGTAAGGGCGGAGTCAGCATCTGAGAGGCCACAGAGAGGAGGTGAAGTTTGAGCTGGCCTTTCTAGTCTGGGCACTTGAAAGGAAAGGCCACCAGTCCTGCCCTGATTCTTAGAGGTGCCTGCTGGTGACGGGGCTCTGAAGCCTGCACATCCTTTAAAGAGGGTGTCTAGACAGCAGGACCCCTTCTAGACTGTGAGGGCCCTGGACCTGAAGCATGGGAAGGAGAAAGTGAGTGGGCAGGATGGAGCCTCACTCAGAAGGGGCCTCCCTGGCTGCCCAGTGGGCCCTTGGGCCTCTCTTCCCACTCTGGAGACCAGGCAGCAGCACTAGGACCAGCCCTTGCCCTCGGAGAATGGGGGCAGGGCAGGCGGGGCCCAGCTGGTGGCAGGCAGCGCTGTCCCCGCAGGGGGCTGGGCCAGGCCCCTGGAAGATGGTGGCCTTCGCACTGGGCCTCCCGGGAAGGGCAGAAAGGAGAGTATTAGCGGGAGAGGAGAGCTTGGCGAGGAGGGATCAAGCAGCGTGGTGGGAAATGAAGCCACTGGGTGGGTCGGAACCACATTTGGAGCGTCTTGAATGTCATAAGGCCAGTGACACGTGACCCTGATTCTGCTGTAAGTGGGTGGGAACCCAGGGCTTTAAAGTAGCCAAGTTCATCTGTTTATTCCACATGTGTTTACGACATGCCAGGCACTGGCCCAGGCACGCGGAAACACGGCCGAGAAGCTCCCAGGAGCCGTGCCCTCCTAGAGCACCCGTTCCAGCAACGAGCACAAGGCGCTGTGTCCCCCAGTGCCGGCTCCGGAGAAGGGAATGGGGTAGCCAGAGTGTGGGCGGGGGTGGCCAGAGACCCGAAGAAACAGAGGGGTTAGCCCTGGAGAGGGCTGAGGGGAAAGTCCCAGGCAGAGGGTCAAACACGTGCAAAGGTCCTGAGGCCTCAAGGGTGTCCGTGTGGCCGCAGGGGCCGGAGCCGTGGGGAGAGGGGTGGGGGATGAGCTGGGAGAGCTGGGAGCAGAGGCGGGGGCAGTGTGCCTTCAGCAGCTCCTTCTGGCTGCTGGGCTGAGATAGATTCCGGGAGGTTGGGGGGCAGGAGGGAGGCCAGCATGGACGTGACCGCCAAGGCCCAGGCCGGACCAGGCAGGGAGAGGCGGGTGACCTGGAGGTACAGGTGGGTCAGATGGCGGCGTGCCTCGTCCCATCTGTTTTAGGAAGGCGGCCCGGACGGCCTCCATCGTGGAGGCAAACTATCAGCAGAGGCTCCCCTCAGAGCCGTGGGGTCCTGCAGGAAGAGGGCAGGGCAGGGGGCTCTGAATGTGGGCCAACACCCCGGTGGTTCTCAAAGTGGGGTTCCGGGGCCAGCAGCATTGGCACCAGCTGGAGCTGATAAGATGCAGATTCTCGGGAACCCCCACCCCCGCACCAAGACCTACTGAGGCAGGAAGTCTGTGGTGGGGTCCGGCAATCTGTGTGTTCTCAGCCCTCCAGGGGATTCTCATGCTTGCTCAGGGGTGAGAACTGGTCTAACACTTCGGCTTGACTGCGGAAACAAGCTGGCGGTAACCGGTCCCCAGGAAGTTTGAGAATGGGGTTTTAATGAACATAGGAGTCCCTGGCAAGTGAAAGAGCAGGGGATTAGAGTAATCAGGAAGGGCCTCCTAGGAAGAAAGTGGCGCGTGGGGTTTCAGGGCCTGCCCTCAGGTGGGTAACAGCAAGAAGCTGAGGTTCCAGGGGTGCCCCTGTGGGGGTCTGCCTGGCGGGCTTCAAGGTCAGCGAACTTTTCTGATGCTGCAGTGCTGGTTGGAACAAAGACTGTGGGGTGAGAGCACTGGGGTTGATCCTGTCTCAGCTCCTGACAGGCTGTGCGACTCTGGGCAGGTTACTTACCTTCTCTGGGCCTCAGTTTCCCCATGTGTTAAATGGGGCCAACGGTAGGGCCTGCCTCCTCGGGTTGTTGTGAGCGTTCGGTGAGTTAATCTGGGGAAACACGGACCAGGCACCGTGGAACCGTTAGCTGCGCTTACGTTTGGACTTCGCTCTGGCCGTGTCTTGGATTCTGGACTGATGTCAGGAAGGAGGCCCTTCCCGAGGGACCTGGATGAGTCATGCTTGATGGGGGGCAGTGGCCGGGGCAAGGAGCACATTGCCCGTGGCCCCTGGGGCCGGGCAGGCCCCTTTGCTCAGGCTCGAAATGGCTGTCAGCCAGCTGGGGCCATGCACGACGCTCTGGTCACAAGATGGTAAGTTCTAAATAAGTAAAGAAGAAATGGAATCGCCTTGATTAGATCATCCTGGCCCCTTTCCCACTGCCCCCCATGTCAGAAAAGGAAAATGGGGTGAGCCCGGCACCCTGGGTCTTCCTGGGTGGCGGGTGGCGTTGCCAGACCATCTCCAGTGGAGAGTTTCATTTTAATGAATTCCTTCTCCGACCGCTCCACCCCCCGAGGGCTCCAGTGTCACCCTCAAGCCAGCGACAGAGCCCACGCCAGAGGCAGACGGCACCTCGTCTCGTACACTGGGGCCTTCTTTGAAGCTGCCCGACACTGGTCTCCACCCCCTTGTCACTCTTGTCCTATAATTCATTTAGGATTAGCTTTCAGAGCTCCTCCAGTCCTAACTTCTGTCGTCTTGGTAACTGTGTCAACCGTTTGCTGGTTTCCCGTGATTATCTGACAAGAGAAAAGGGGGGGCTGGCAGGGAACATAAAGGAAGGGGAGGAGGAGTTAGTGCCTGGGTCTTAATTGAACTCCCTGGAGGGGCCCGGCGGGGTGGGGCTGCCTGCCGGAGAGCAGTTAGAGAAAGGATGGGGAGAGGTGCGGCAGGGCCGGCAGCTGCGTGCAGAGGGGGGTGGCACACGGGCTTCTCACCCCCTCTGGGAATGAGCGGCACAAGTATCCTCAGCCTTTATCTTAGATCTTAAGGGCCCAGGGACAAAGATGTCACTCTCACTCCCCACCACTGCTCTTTTGAGAAGTTTCCCACCCACGCAGACTTCACCCCATCTCTACCTCGGCACTCACCGTGACAGCATGCTGGCCCGTGGTTGGGTGGGCCACAGCAACAGCTCCCTGGACGCCCTGGGATGGAGGAGGCCTTCATAAGCACATGTGTGGTTATAATACGATGTTGTTTATTATGCTCACGTGTGCGGTGGGTCAGGCGTTCATAAAGGGCATGATGGGGTGCAGGTGGTCTCTGCTTCACGAGGCCTGGGGCCTCAGCTAGGAAGACTGGGAGGCTGGAGGCCATTTGGTGGCCAGGGGCTTGTTCATCATCTGAGAGCTTGTTCTACTCTCTTGTCTGGCAGGGGATGCTGCCTGCTGGCCAGGGCCTCAGCTGGGGTTCTCAGTCCCAGCACCTCTGTGTGGCCCCTGCATGTGGCTTGGGCTTCCTCACATCATGATGGCCTCGGGGAAGCCATGCTTCCTACATGGGGACTCAGGGCTCCAAAGGCAGGCGTCCCGGCTCACAAGGGGGAAGCTGCATGGCCTTTTAGGACCCAGCCTCAGAAGTCACACAGTTTCACTTATGCCACATTCTGTTCCTTACAAGTGAGGGATGAGCCTGCCCGGGGTCAGTTGGAGGGGAGTTAAGCCCCACTTGTCGATGTGGGCATAGCAAGGTGCTAGCAGGGCATGGGGGTGGGAGGTGTTGGAGCCTCTTTGGAACACATACTCCGTTCACCTGCCGGCTCTGTGTCCGGGTAGGTGGTGGCCTTGTCTTTTCCAGGGACAACTTCCTAAGTGTCCTGAGTTGCATGTGGTGGGGCTTCAGGCAGAGGCCTTGGTGTTCTGGCGAGGCAGCCGGGAGGTTCAGACCTAGGTGGTCTCCCACGGCAGCGGGATCCGCCAGTTTCAGGTTCACTATCCCTGTACAAATAAGGGTGTTTCTCAAAATAAGGGCCTTGTTACTTGTCACAGAAGAAAGCCCAGCCCCTCACCAGGATCAGTGAGAAGGCTAGTGTGCCTTTTGGGGAGCTGCTAATGAGCTATGTCTGATTTTTATGAAACTCCATGGTAAATTATTAATATGGGCCAGAAATGAAAGTGTGGAACCAGATAGCCTCATGAATATTCATCCTCGACTTCAGCATGCAGGGGTTGATCAGTGGCTAGGCCAGCCAGCTAGGCTCGTGACCCAGAGACAGATGAGGTACCTGGGGAGGAGGCTCCGGGGAAACCTTTCACCTTTGTCTCGCTCAGTTTCTCCATCCATAGATGGGGCTGATAACTGACATCTCATTATTAGCATCGTTGCAGCTAGAGCAGGGCTGAGACCGGCTTGAGAGAGGGGAGCATTAGTCAGAGGGTCCCTGACCCCTGGAGTTGCACAGCAGTGACTCCGCTGCCTTCATCGAGTCGCTGACGGTGGTAACGCCTGCCAGGAAGCAACCAGCTGGCCGCGCGGCTCTGCCTTGGCTTCTCTCTTAGGGTCTCCTGGGAGTCAGTGCTGGGGACCCTATAGAGATCAGATCCCCTTGATGGACACCCTTCGGTTCTGGAATATCATGGTGGTTGGTGCTCTTGGGGCCACCTCCAAGGTGGAATGTAATAGGCCTCCGCCACATTGGACCTGCTCTGCGTAGTATATTAACATTTCCGGGATGGCTCTGCTGGGGTCTCCTCCTCCTTGACAGAGCCTGGCTTCCTAGCATGGGAGGCATGGGAGGCATGGGAGGCAAGGCCCTTGGCGGTGAACCCCCTGCCTGTGTGTCCAGCCTGACCTTGTCTACCCCTCTGCCATGCTCTGTTCAGGCTCCTTCCACTGCCTACACTTGCAGGCTCAGAAGTGTGGAAACCTTCCTGGGCTCACCCATTAGGACTGGTTGCTCCTTCCTCCGTGCTCCCACAGAGGTAGACGCGGCCTCCTCTTTATTTAGTAGGGGGCGGAGCCCAGCAGTTGAGCTCATGGGCTCAGAAGTCAGGTGGTCAGGGTTCAAATCCTGGCTCTGCCATTGATTCCTTGTGAGATCTTGGGCAGGCTCCTTGGATGCTCTGTGCCTCAGTTTACTCAAGTGTAAAATGTGGAGGACGATACTTCCTGAGCTTGCTGTGAGAAGTAAAGGGTCTGTACATTTAAAGTGGCTAGCGTGGAGCACAGTGCGTAGTGGGCCCTCCACGGATGTTTACCTGCTGTCGGTGTTACCGTTAGTGTGACTGTCGTCATCGTCTTGTTTCCAGCTGGGATTGGCGGTCCAGGGCAGGCCCCCCAGGTCTCCCCAGCTCAGTGTGGCAGCACAGCGGGCCTTTGCTGGTGACTGCGGTCTCACGTCAGTGTGTGTTTTCCCTGCTTCTTGGGAACCCGGGACTTCTGATCACACTGTCACCCTAGCGTGCTGTGGCGAGGGCCTTGGAGCCACGTTGGGCTTGTGTGGGTTTGGGTGGGTCTCTTCGGGGCTTTGCACCTGCCCTCAGCCTGGATAGGCCTGTTTGTATCTCAGCCCCTGGAGATCGTCTCTGTGTGGAGCTGAGGCCACTTCCTGCCCGAGCCTCGGGGGTGGAGGCGGGGGTTTCGATCCCCCGCCTGGCAGAGGAGGACACAGAAAAGCGAGGTTGCTGGCGGCTTCCGGGGTTAGAGCCAAGATATGACCTGCAGCCCTGGGTTCCCAGGTTGAACCGGCGGCTCCTCTCAGCAAGCTCTTCAGAGAAACGGCTCTCGGGGGCAGGCTGAGCTGCCAGGTGGGATTAAATGTCACCTGTCTGAGTCCCAGGGACACACACTGGTTCTGAGGGCCTTGTCCAGGGTGGGGGAGTTCTGGATGGTCTTGGCCCTTGGTCAGCGTTGGCCTTCGAGGCTTTGGCGTTAGGAGAGATCCTCAGAGCCCAGGCCGTGTGGGGGGCACTGCCCAGTGTGTGGGGCAGTGGCCCAGTGTGTGGAGGTGAGAGGAAACATGTTGGGGGAGGAAAGACCTTGCCCTTGACCCGCCGCTGCCCTTGATGCTCAGGGTCCTCCGGGGTCCCGAAGGTGGGCTGCAGGCGGGCTGTTGGAGGCCTGACACCTGCTGTGTGACAAAGCTGCGGCACTCCTCCTGGCCCGTAGAGAGGTTCATGAACAGCATGCGAGGTTTTATTTGGCTTATTGAAACCAGTAACTCCACCTGCCTGGCCTTTCATTCTGGTTTTGATGCCTTTGACTCGGGGCTCTGTCACCTCGCAGGTGCTCAGGCTCAGAGTGAGGCAGCCAGTGGGTCACACCCTTGGGGCGAGCCCAGTGGACGGAGTAAGAAAGCAAATAGCCCGCAACCAACTTTGTTCTCCTTGCCCTGGTTTGGAAGGACGTTGGCTTCTTGCAACTGCAACTGCCGGGGCAGTTGTCGAGCAACTTGCTGGGTGCCAGGCCTGGGAGGGGCTGAGGGGAGAATGGAAAGTAAGTCCCAGGTCATGCCTTTGAGGCCCTCCTGGCCACCCGAGCAGGGGAGGGGCTAAGCCCCACGTGGACGGCAAGCTTTGGGGCCTTGGAAGGATGCAGAGGACTCCAGGGGCTCAGAGGACAGAGAGTTCCCAACGGGCTGGAGCAATCTGAGAGGGCTTCCTGGAGGAGGAGGTGTCGGAAACAAGATTCTGAAGACTTAGTGGGTTTTGAAAGGGGAAGGTGGGGGAGGTGTGAAGGGAGGAGACAAACTGTAATGTGCCCTCAAGTGACCTGGGATCTTAAGGGGCAGGTTCTGATTTAAGTGGGTCAGGGTGGTGCCTGACAAACCAGATGGGGACTTTCCCTCCCTCGAGGCTCTGAGGTCATCTGCATCGTCCCCAGGCCCAGGTCGCATCGATGTGGCTGATCCATAGGGCACACTTGGAGTAGCGAGGGGCCAGGCCTAGCCACGTGTGACCATCGAAACGTAAAACGTAAAATTAAATTGATTAAAAATGAAACAAAATCAAGGGACTTCCCTGGTTGCACAGTGGTTAAGAATCCACCTGCCAATGCAGGGGACACGGGTTCTATCCCAGGTCCGGGAAGATCCCACATGCCTTGGAGCAGCTAAGCCCGTGTGCCACAACTACTGAGCCCACGTGCCACACCTACTAAAGCCCATGCGCCTACAGCACCTACTCTACAACAAGAGAAGCCACCGCAGTGAGAAGCCCACACACCGCAACAAAGAGTAGCCCCCGCTCACATCAACTAGACAAAGCCCACGTGCAGCAGCTAACACCCAACGCAGCCAAAAATTAAAATTAAAATAAATAAATAAAATGAAACAAAATCAAAACTTCCATTTCTCAGTCACACTGGCCCCACTTCAAGTGCTCAATCGCCACATGGGGCTGGTGGCCACAGTACTGGACGGTGCAGGAAGAGAATGTTTCCATCATCATGGAAACTTCCATTGGACAGGGCTGGCTTGTGACCTCGGGCAGGGGCCAGGGGATGCCAGCAGGGGCCTGGGAGAGTCTTTGAGTCTTCTCAGGGAGGCTCTCAGGAGCCTGGGGGTGCTCTTCGCTGTGTCAGGGGCCACGGGGAACCCCTGGAGGGGGATTGACCTACCTGTAACATTAAATACAGGAAGGACAGTTCAGAGGTAACTAGAGCCCAAGTGGGGGAGGCGGGGGCCAGAGCCATTATGGAGGTCAGGCTAGCAGCGTCACGTGTGGGTGACGAGGGCCAGGGAGGGGTTGGAAGTGGGGGACACGTGTTAGGAGCTGGAGAGATGGTGTCAGTGCCCGTCAGTGAAATGGGGAAGTGAGCTGCGTTGGAGGTAGGGGCCCGAAACCACCAAGTGACAGTTTGATGAAGGAAGGAGTGATTTCATTGTCAAGTGGCATTGGCTTTGGGGCCAGGTGAGCCCCAGAGGACAACAGTTCTAGTGATTTGTTATGTGCCTGTCCACTCATATGCACACACACATCATCTCCTGTGGGGGTATGTCTCTCTAGAAGGTCTCAGGAATTCCCTGGAGGTCCAGTGGTTAGGACTCGGCCCTTTCACTGCCAGGGCCCGGGTTCAATCCCTGGTCGGGGAACTAAGATCCTACAAGCCTTGCAGCCAAAAAAAAAAAAAAAAAAGGTCTCCAAATGGATTCACTCTCTCCTGTGTGCACACACATTTCAGTCCTCAACACACCCGGGGGGGCCAGAAGTACAGAGCAGCACGCACCTGAAAGAGACTGTTCCGGAACACAGCTCCCCTCCCTCGGTTTCTAGGTCCTCTCCCAAACCTAGGAGTCCCCGTGGCCATGGGACGTCAGTGACTTCTTCCAAGTGCTAGAGAAGATCCCTGGAAAGGACACCTGAGTGTCCAGGGGGCCTCCTGACGTCTGTGCCATCAGGGCAGTCCGCATGAGGGGGATCACACACGAAGGCTGGATGTCAGGGAAACCTGGGCTGGGGAGAGGAGGGTTTTGAGTGAGTGTTGGGCTCCCGGGACACAGCGGGCTCTGGTTAGGGGGCTGCCTGAAGCCCCAGGCGAGGGGTTAAAGGGGCTTCCCATGCGTTGGTTCATCCAACCTTCACATTCCCTGTTATCACCAGCCCCATATAAAGAGGTGGAAACTGAAGCACAGAGAGGTTAAGTGACTTGCCCAAGGTCACACAGCCAATAAGTGGAGGAGCCAGGGTATGAACCCTGACATTCTGATTCCAGAGACAGTAATGACCCCCCTGTTTTCCAGCCCCTCAGTTACCCTCCATCTCCAGGATCATGGCACAAACTTTACATAATGTAGAGTCAGGAGCCCCACGGGGAGTTCTGCCCCTCCTGGGGATCGCCTCCCAGGCCTTGCCACCTTGCACGTCTCAGAGTTCCAGCTGGTTTTTTAAATTATTGAGACATAATTCACATGCAATGAATTTAAAGTATGCACTTCGATGATTTTTTAATACGAAGTGTTGCAATCACCAGTAATCTAGTTCTAGAACATTTTTCACCCCAAAAGAAACCCATTAGTAGTCGCTCCGCATTTTACCCCATCACCCAAGCCCTGGACAACCACTGCTTTCCACCTCCATGGACTTGCCTGTTCTGGACAGTTCATATGCGTGGAACCATACAGTATTTATCCTTCTGGGTTTGATTTCATTTAGCATTATGTCCTCAAGGTTCATCCGTGTCATTGCAGGTGTCAGAACTTCATTCCTTTTTATGACCAAATACCATTCCATCGTATAGCTGGAACACATTTGGTTTATCCATTCATCCGCTGATGGATGTTTGGGCTGTTTCCACTTCTTGGAGTGCACTGTTTTTCCGTATCGAGTGATACATCTTCACTGGAAACTCTCAGAAGCTAAATGATGACTTTCATTGCTCCTGTTGATAGTAACACCAGGGCCACCCAGCAGGTGAGGCCAGACTAGGTGGCCAATAGCACCCTTGCCCTTGCCAGCCTCTGCCCAGGAAGCATTTCCCCTCCTCTGGCCATCAGTGCTCGGAATGGACCCGTGAGTGAGTGTCCTTCATGTGTTTCTGGGGAACTTCCTACGAATTTGAGAGAAATTTCTCCAAAGCTGAATTCCATAGAAAAAGGGGTGAAGGCTGGGACATGTGCGTAACCTCTGCCGCCCTCCTCTGGGTGGGGATTTTCGGGAGAACTTGGGTGGACGCAGCGTTACCTTCTTGGCTGGGGCAGAATCGGGACATCCCAGGAGCCCAGCTTCTGGAGGACTGGTTGGGGGAGGCTCATTCCCCCTACATAGGGGTGGGGCGCCTGGACCTCCCATCTGGTTCTGACAGACGGCCCCTGGAGCCTGAGTTTTTCCTGGACGGCGTCCAGCTGGTGCAGAGCTGGCTTGGCCCTGGCGCTCTTGTGGGAGAGAAAGGAAGCTATTGAGGGCCGGCCGTGGAAGTTGTAAACTGGATAAATGACCCTCCAGAATGCGTTTCCTCAGCGCTGCAGGGAGAATTCAGCCTGGGAAAATCCCAGTGTCCATTATTCAGCTGCAGCCCAGAGAGGGAAGGTGACTTGCCTGGGGTCACACAGCAAGTTCAAGCTGAGCTAGGAAGGCTCCTCCTGACACCAGTCTGTGCCTTTCAGCAGCTCTGAAATCCTCTCCTGCCCTCTGACATAACCTCTTCTATCCCATTAAAACCCGAGGCTTAATCCCCACAGGTCAGCAGCAGCCGGCCTCCACAAAGCTGCCGCTCCCTCCACTGGACAGGGCCCTGGGGTCAGGAGGCCACCAGAGCAACCTCACAGGAGACATCCCCAAACCACACAGTTCCTTTCTGGGGCTCTCCACCCTGCCTCTAAAGGGCTCCTCGGCCACCGTGCTAAGAGCCCACAGGGGAGCAGGTTTGGAAATTCAGCAGACGAACTTTCCAGAAAGCACAACGCCAGCCTGTCCCTTTTGCAGCTCTGCTGAGATTTGGGTGGCTTCCTAGATAGCAGACCCCCTCGGTCAGGCCCCCTATGGGTGTTCTCCCCACCCATCAGCACGGGACGGGAGGCAGCCTGACGTTTGTCCCTGCAACCCTGGAGACCCCGGGGCCCCCCTGGAGGGAGCCCCGACAGGGTTATCAAGATCTGGGGTCCGCGAGGCGGGGGGGAGGGAGGGGGGGCGGCTGTAACCCCCAGCACCACCACCCCCGCCCCCGCTTTCAATTTATCAGGCTTGTCTGCATGCCAGCACCCCACCTCGCCCTGCCAGCCCCTTGCTGCAAAGCTTAATCCCCTCGCCCTGTGGCTACTCCCCGTGTCCCCTCTCCCCCTCCCAGCTCTTTACGCTCCAGTTAATCAAACGGGGCTACCTATTGTCAGAAGACAAAGGGGGATGTTTATTACACCTTGGCGCTCCTGAATGTCAAAGGTGCACAGAGTCTGAAAAAATACTGGCAGGGACTAACCCCAAGCATATGTCTGCGGGGTCCGGGGCAGGTGGGTGGGCGGCTGCAACCTCGCGTGACCTGAGTTCTTTCAGATTTAGCTGCAGCTGATCGCTTCCCAACGCATCTGACAGTGTGTGTTTCCTAGGGCAGCTCTGGCGGGATGGCCGGGAGATCTGTTATCCGGCATCAGCATCCTGGTTCCGGAGATTATTTCATTGGAAGGAATGAGAGATGCTGTGAAAATACATACAGAGCCTCCTTATAGCCCTCCTGGTGGGGTGGGTGCCCATGCATGGCCCAGGTGAGGGATACACAGCCGCGCTCTCCCTGCCCGTTCCTCTACCTTCAACTTGGACTTTGCCATTTTATTTTCATGTTTTCATCTGGGCACTGCAAAGGCAATGTGGCTAACTGTGATTTTTTTTTTTTTCACAGAGGCGGGGAAATATGGATGTGTTCATTTTATAGGGTTTTTTCCCCCCCTTAATAAACATGCTTTAAAGATGTTTGACATCTGTAACTAACAGCTGGCATCCTGGTATGGAGGAATGCCCTTTTATTTCAAAGCAGGTTGAACTGTCATTAATAGTATAATTAGGTGATTATCAGTATATAGCAGAAAACTGCTTAATTGCAGAGATTGCTTTTCTAGGATTCCAGTCTTTTTGTGGTTATATTTGTTTTAGCTGTTTGAATTTTCATGATATTTTGGCATTTGGTACGTTGCCTCGTTTTGTGTATGTGTGTAGATGGTTTTTTTTTTTTTTCTTCCTGTTTTCTAATGTGTCTGACAGCTGTCTCAGGAGGATTTGGTCCCGAGGAATTTTCTGGTACTAAAGCAGCGATGAGGAAGCATTACCTGGAAGAGGTTTCTTACTCTGGGGCCCTGTTTAACCCGCTCTGTGCCAGGCTGGCGTCCTGCGGGAGCAGGCCCAGAATCCCAGGTGCCCTTTGATGTATCTGATCTCACTGTGGATAATCGTATGAAATTAGACATTTAACCCCAGAGCCAAGGTTGTCTGTTAAGAGGCCCCCTTTTACAATGCAATTTATTTTTATGGCGCGTCCTTAATACACGATATTACCCAATGGTTTTGAGTCATGTGGATTCCAGAGAGAGAAAGGTACATCTAAAGGGACGTGGTCTCAGGTGTAACTGGAATTTGAAAATCAGTGGGTTTTACAGAATCCAGGAGGAAAAAAGACTTTGAAAGAAAATGAGTCTAGAGGTGAGGTTGCCTTTGAAAAGCCAGCAGAAGCCCCTCTCTCCTTATTCCTGGGCTGGGTCGGCCCAGTGATGGGGGAGCAGGGTGTGCGGAGTCCAGGGCTGACCTCCGAGCGGCTTTCTGCAGCAAACCTGCAGGAGACTGTTCGGCCCCCACTCCCAGACGGAGGTCCCTCAGGACCCTTTCTTCCCAGAAACTCCGTCCTCCCCAGAGCAGGGGTGTGTTGTGGGTATTACGGCTCCTTTCCTTCCTAAGAGGTCCAGGGAGAGCCTCACTGACAGCTGTGTTCTGGGGTTGCAACTTGGGTCCCCGGCTCGCCTTGGCCATGCCCGGTGTGACCTTGGGAATCTCGTGCTTGGCCACTGCAAACCCCAAGGGACGTGCAGCAGGCCCCCCAAAGTCGTCACCGGGCCACCACGGCAGCCCTTACCCACTTTGGGCAATGCTGCCTGGTTTATAAGAGCCAGCAGGTCCCTCCTTGACTGCAGGTCCTACATGGGGCTTTAATATCACCTCATCCCTGCATCCCAGACAGGAAGCTGAGGTCCTGGAGGTGGGATGACCTGCCCCCTGCCACCGCCCCGTGCCAGCCAGGAGCTCAGCTATAGGCCCCAGGATGGGTGCCTCGGAGCAGGGGGACGGGAGGACCCAGGGAGAAGATCCTCCAGAGAAGTGGGCTGCGCATTCAAGACGCTTTCGTTTTTCTCTGCTGTCCCGAGCATACTGCCCTGCGAAGGGTGGTGGAGGTGTAATTCAGGGCCGCCCTCTGGCCCTCAGCCCCACCTTGGCCGCTGCGTTAGCTCATTTAGTCTTCTGTCCACCCCGGCATCATCCCCACCTGTCCTGGGTGTGACAGTGGCCCAGAGGTCCACCTTGCCCACCCCGGGAGCCGCACCTTCAGAAGGCAAAGGCCACCTTTACCCGAGACTTTCCAGGAGGATTCCGGATCCCCCCACACCCCTGGGTCTCCAGCACTTTGTCATTCTCCGCCGAGCCTGCCAAGCTGGTCAGAAGCCCAGTGGCCGACTCTTCTGCACAGCAGTTGCCTAGACCGGGGAGCCTGCGGTTGGCAGCCAGCCGCGAGGACCGCAGTTCGGTGCTGTGTGACTGCAGGCAAGTGCCTTCCCCTCTCTGAGCCTCTTGCTGAACTGTCAGCCACCTGGTGTTGGGAGGCTGCTGGCCTTTGTTCTCCTAGAGCCGGCAAGGCTGGTGAAAGGCCCTGTGATTCTTAAGATAAGTGCAGGCTTCTCCCAGCCCCTCCTGCTGGCGCCCAGCAGGCGGATGCGATTGGCAGGAGCCTCTCCCAGGAGGCCAGAGCAGCCCCAGATACTGCGTGCTGACACCTGGGAGGGTGGAGATGGGGCAGCTGCTCCTGCTCGGCTGCCCCTGGGTTTTATGGTCAGAGGATAAATAACCCCTAATCAGTTTTTTCACCTTATTGCTGTTGATAACATTGATAGCATAGCTGCTGGACCCTAGTGTAGATGGAGGTGGGCAAGCAGTCTACTCAGGATCACCTCCTAGATGACAGGCCAAAGGCACAGGTGACCTGGCCACTGGTGCCCATTTTACAGATGGGGGCAACTGAGGCTCCGAGAGCTTCCTCCCACTGCCCCGCTTGTGTGCCAGCTCATTTTGTTTATGTTCTCCCTCTGGCTCTGCGCAGTGAGTATGTGGCAGCTGTTGCTGTTTTTTTTTTTTGCAGAGAGGAACAGGGGCTTAAAGGGCTAACGGACCTGCCCAAGGTCCTGTGGCCAGGAAGTGGCGGAAGGATTCGGACCCAGGCCTAGCCATCACTTAAATCCAATCAGGTGGCTCCCTACTCAAAATCTCCTTAGAATAAAAGCCAACGGTCTTAACGCACTGCTGTGCCCCGCCTCACGCCATCTCGCCACTCTCAGTCCCACCTCAGGGCCTTTGCACACGGACCCTCTACCACCCTGTGTGTGCACTTCACACACCTGAAGTGCATTTTTTGTGTATTTTATTGTCAGTCTCCCCAGCTGGACTGTAGGCGTTGCCAGAACAGGGAGAGATCTGGTTTGTCTTGTTTGCAGTTGCAACGTGGTGCTAACACAGTGCCTGGCACACAGCAGATGCTCAGTAATGCCTATTACTTGGAAGCTCCGTTTCACTGCAGGTCACAGCCAGTATGTGGCTTGGGATTTATGGTTCCATCTACCCTAAGCAGAGAAGGGTTAGTGTGAGAAAGAGGAGATCCAGTGATGCCAGCTTGCAGCCTCCTGGGCTGGGGGAACCGAAGGGGGCTTCGGGGGTGGTGCTGAGGCGACATGGAGGACCCTCCCCTTGGGGTGGGGCTTAGCGAGCCAGAGAGCCCCTCCCTGGGCAGGGCTTCTGCAGAATAGGGTTTCTGAAAAGTCTCACACACCGGCTTCTTTTGAAATTCTGAGTCCAGCTTGCTTGTGGGTGGGGGGGGGGGGCGGTGGTCAGTCACAGACACAGCAGTGCATTGTATCCTTGGAATCCTTCTGAAGCCAACTTGTTGGGGAGGGTGCTTTGTATTGTAAATTTCTACAGAGTAATTATGTCTTAATGTATGATAATCCAGCCTGGCCCAGTTGCCCGGCAGCCTGTGTCAGCTGTGAGCCTGGGCCGGCTGTGTGTAGGACAACCGGGGTCAAAGGGACATGTCCTGGAGATCTGGGGACACCAGGGTCTGGCTGCGTCCTGCTGTGTCGCTCCTGAGGTAACTGGAACTGGGGTTGGGGGACTTCCCCAGACCTGAGCGTGGGACACCCACTAAGGGATGGTTTCCTGGCGTGTCCTCTTGTCCCTCACCCGGGAGCAGAATTCCCCAAGAAGCCCCATCTCAGAAAGTCACAGAACTGCCAAGTCTTAGGTCAGAACTGGCCCTGAAGGATCCTCTACACTTGGCTTGAATACCTCCACGGATGGGGAGCTCACTCCATGCCGTCAACAAATTTATGGAGCATTTACTCAATAAGTAAATGGAGCATTTACTATAAGCTGGGCGCTGGCGATCCAGGACCGAACTGAGCAGATGAAAACTCCTGACTTCCTGGACCTGACACAGTAGTGGGGGAGATAGACAACAGACAAGATCAATAAGATAGGGGATAGATGGGGGTTACAGAGGAAAGAGCAGGGAAAGGGGGAGGCAGTGCAGGGCGAGGGGTGGGTAGTTTTCGATAGGGCAGCCAGGGGGAGGAGGCTAGGAAGCCTCGAGTAAGAGCTTTCATGGCCATGAGGGAGGCGGCTCAGTAGATTCCTGGGGGAAGAGCACGCTGTGTGAAGGGAGCAGCAAGTGCAAAGGCCCTGTGGCTGGATCCTGGCTCAGCTCCTGGACTAAGTTGCCCGGTGACCCAGCTCTAAATGTCTGTTCTGTACATGTGTATTGAGCGTCTACAAGTCGTGGGGAAAGCAAAGAAGAACAAGAGGCGGTTTTGGTTGCAGATACTCTGGTCCCACAGTGGAAAAATATATGGTGAGAGAGAGAATTAGATGAGCTAAGAGAAAGAGAGAGCAAGCAGTACATGCAGAGCCTTTGGAGGGACCCTTCCTTGCTGGATATGTGAGGAGAACTTGGGAGCAGGCCCTTCCCTGGTGGCCCAGTGGTGAAGAATCCGCCTGCCAGTGCAGGGGACATGGGTTCAGTCCCTGGTCCAGGAAGATCCCACATGCCACGGAGCAACTAATCCCGTGCGCCACAACTACTGAGCCTACGCTCTAGAGCCCGCGTGCCACAGCTACTGAAGCCCGCGCGCCTAGAGCCCATGCTCCACAACAAGAGAAGCCCTCGCACCACAACAAAGAATAGAGTAGCCCCCACTCGCCCGCCACAGCTAGAGAAGCCCACGCGCAGCAACGGAGACCCAGTGCAGCCAAAAAGAAAAAAATTAATTAATTAAAAAAAAAAAAAAAAAAGGAACTTGGGAGCAGGTGGTGAGCCCTGAAAGCTGGGCAGCAGCTGAGCCACAGGGAAGAACAGGGCTGGTGTTTCTCTGACCTGCTGTTGAATTTGGGTCCGCCCAGTCATGTGTCCTCAGTGGGGGCCCAGAGGAGCCTGTCAAACCTTGTCTGGACCCCTCTGCCCTCTGCCAGGGAGACACGTTAGCTCCGTTTGACACAGGCCCCAGCCGATGCTCAGAGGTTCAAGTGTCCTGCTGGCCACACAGCCTGGCACTGGTGGCTGACACATGTCAGGGGGATTGCTGTTATGGACTGAATATTTGTGTCCCCATCCAAATTCATGTTGAAGCCCTGACCCCCCAGTGTGGCTGTATTCAGAGATGGGACCTCTCAGAAAGTAATTAAGAGTAAATGAGGCCACCTAAGGGTGGGGCCCCTATCCCATAGAATTAGTGTCCTTAAAAGAAGAGACATAGAGAGCGTGTTCTCTGTCCACAGGGAGAAGGAAGTGGTCTGCACCCCAAGGGGAGAGCCCTGCCAGTGCCTTGATCTTGGACTCACAGCCTCCTGTGGTTTAAGCCCCCAATCCATGGCATTTTGTCATGGCAGCCCAAGCTGACCAAGACAGTCACTAAGGCCCCAGATATAATACCCGGGCATTATCTCCTCATCCTGCCAGGTGGTGTAAGAGCCTGAAAGTTGGCTGACTGTCTCCAGGCAGGGCCGGGCCCTGGGCCTGACCCGGAGAGTGGTTTTAATAAGGTTTTGGTGAAACACCTCTGGCCTGGTTTGGGGAGGGGCTCCCCTCCTGCCTCTCTCTCTCCTCCTGCATTAGGACCTGGAGTGGGGGGCAGAGGAAGGCTCCCTGAGAGGTGAAGGTAAAGCCTCCTGGCCCCCCAGCCCCCACCCCCGTGCTGGGAATTAGGCAGGGAGACAGGAAGGCAGACTCTGAGGTCACGGCATCGATGCCAGGTTGCAGGGGCCAGAATGGTCAGTGTACCTGGTGACAGGGATGCCAGGGAACAGACAGCAGCACCACCTCATCCAGGCCTGGGCCAGGGCCACATGTGGCCGACGTCCTGGGAAGCTGCCGAGCTCGGGGGCTGGGCCCAGCTCTCTGCTGAGTCTGAATGGGACAGGCACTCAGAAGCCTGGATAAACCTGGGGGTGTGCCTTTTGGGATTAGGGTCTGGGGGAGCTGGGGAGGGCGGGGTCAATGGGCCTCTCCTGTTTCTGTGCTACTGTTGTGGGAAGGGTCCCAGGCAGGACACAGGCGAACCTGGTCCAGTGGGGTCCCTGCTCCCTGACTCCATAGAAGTGTGTGTACTTGTGTGTGTGTGTGGGTGGGTGGGTGGGTGTGTGTGTGTACGGAGCGGGGCAGGGACAGGCATGGCGGGTAACTTGGCTGTCCCACGGGGACTGAGCCTTGCTTTACCTCCTGTCTCAGATCCCGGGCACAAAATGCAGTGAGTCTTGGGGGCCCCTCCCTCGAAGCTGCCTGGAACTTTCCACACTGGGTGAATCAGGCTGACCTCTGCCTTCGTTCAGGGGCCCTTCCTACAAACAGCGGGGGGTGGAATCCAGTCCCTCCAGTGTTGTAATTCTCCCGCTGAGGTTTCCAGCCCCAGCAGGCTGCATCTGAATTTCATGGAGTTAAAAAAACACAGCAACCCCCCTGCCCCGCCCCCAGGCCCCTACCACCCAGCACATCTGGTTCAGGGGACCTGAGCTGGACCCGGGCGGGGAGGGGGCGGTCTGCATTTTTCAAAGCCCTCCACCCCAGCTGGATAATCATCATATTTAGGAAGCAGACACCACCAGTGTGGGGTGGGTGGGTGGGGGTGGGCTCTGCTCAGAATCTCTAAGCCGCTGCCGCCTCCTTCCCCTCCCCTCCCCCTCCCCCCTCCCCCTCCCCCTCCTCCCCCTTCTCCGTTTGGTCTTCCGGCTGCAGGCGGTTGGCTGTTGGCGTGGAAATCAGGAGGGAAGGGGGCGGGAGCAGACACACACAGCCGCTTCTGCACCAGCCCTGGTGTCATCTCACTTAGAACTCTGAACCTGGCAGATGTAAGAGGATGCACTTAGCACCCCAGACAGGGCTCTGCAAACATTGCCCCTCCTCCCCTGGAGGTGTCAGCACCCCTTGGATTAATGTGCCCCAGCAAGAAGGGAGCATGCCAGGATTCCATGTGACCTCGGATCTTCGGCGCCCTCAGGGTGGAACCCCGCTGCAGAAGTTGGCCAGGGTTCAGAGGGGTCGGAAGCCTCCGTGTGCTGGGCTGCTGCGAATGCCAAGTTCAAGGAAGGAGATGGTGTTCTTTGGGCCTCTTTGGGGGCTGGCCACAGCCCGGTCACTTGGGAGAGAGGGCAGAGCTTCCCTGGCCTGAAATCAACCAGGGAGACACCCCCAGCAAAGGGAGGGGTCCTTCCTGGCTTGCTCCTGCCTCTGGGGCGTCCTCTGGAGCATGGTCCCCCCAGGTACTGAGCCCAGGCCTCCCTCCCTGTGTTGATAAACGGAGCTTCTGTTCTCTGTGGTTCAGGTCCTCAGGTGGGGACGGGCTGTCCCATGCAGCACCCCCCTGCCCTCCCCACGCCCGCCTCTTAATGCCTTTTTAGCCCCAGAGCCTGTCTGCAGAGTCTGCGGTTGGTCTGCTGCCTTGTCATTTAGCTGTTCCAAGCCAGCAATCGGAAGGCAGCACAAACTGTGGCATTTGCTGAGCGTAAAAATTCAATTAATTCCAGACGGCAGATTAAATATAAGTGAGTTTTAATAATTTGCTGTAAAGTCAGAGGATTACTGCGGGCGCGAGGACGGAAACCACACACGCGTGCGTGAGCAGGTTGCCACAGTCGCGGGGATGCCAGCCGGGGACGCTTCCCGGAGCCCCTTCATCCCTCCCAGCGCTGCCCGGCGGCCACCTTCCTGAGGGTGGTGGCGTGGGGTCTCTAGCTGGAATTCTGGAGGACAGTTGGCGAGGCTGGCCCAGCCTTCCAGCACCTCTGCCCCACGTGCCCCATAGCAGGGCAGCAGGCAGCTGAGGAGCTGGGCGGCCGTTCTCAGCTGTGGGGTCTCCTTCCAGAATCCCGAGGTGCAATGTGGGGCCCAGCGCGGGCAGCCCTGGCCACATGTGCCCCGCCGTCTACCAGCCGTCCCGGTTCCCCCCGGTCTCACCTTTCTTTGCCTGCCTCCAGGGTCCTCAGGAGCTGAAGGCTGTCAATTCTGGGCCTGGGTTGGTTTTGTTGTCCCAACTTTTTAGGAAGTACATTGAGAGCAAGAAAGGGGCTCAGATTCCGAGGCTCTCGGTCCCCTGTGGTCCCCCAACCTACGCCTGTGTACACCACATTCACACATCTCCCATCGTGCATGTGGTCAACTTGCATGCACACACAGTCACATGTGCACTCTTGCATGTACACATAGTTCTACACATCCACATGCACACTCAGTCACACGTGCGTGCGTGCACACACGCAGCGTCCTGTCCCAGAAAGCCAGTAAGTTAGTCACCTGCCTGAGCCCCCTCCAATTCAGATTCATCTGGGAGACAGCGTGCTTTTTATGCCCGCCTTTTGTCTTTTCCCACCGCCAAAACACACACACACACACACACACACACACACACACACACACCCCGAAAAAGGACCCTCTCCCCATCCTTCTCTGAGCTGTGCCACCAGAAGTGAGGCCTGACCCAGAAAAGGCAATGGTGGAGGGGACCGTCTGGAGCCAGCCTCCCTGGCCGCCCTGCCACAGGGGAGGAGGCAGGAGAAAGGAGGCAGGCAGCTTTTATGTAAAGACAGTGATGGTCCAGTGAGTACAAAATGCTATTTCAAAGCCAGCGTTCATCACTACCACTTCCTACTGTGATCTCCATAGATTTCTTTGTCTCCTTCAATTGGCCCTAATTATGGAACTGGAGGCTGCCTGATCAGTTTCATTCTTGTCATGAAATCCTGAGGGCACGCATGGGGACGGGGACACAGGCTCGCCAGCTGCACAGCCCACAGACCGGCCTTGGGTCTTTGTGTGCGTGCCTGCGTGTGTGTGCGCGCCTCTGTGTGTGTGTGTGTACGTGTGTGTGTGCATGTGCGTGCATATGTGCTTAGAGACCTGCTCTTTTCCCCCTCTGCTTGTTCCCCCAAATGCCTGGCTGGTTCGGGACCCCTCTTTGGGGGCAGAAGGGAGTTCCCAGTGGACCTCCCAGCTGAGAACTGGCTAGCCGGGATATGCATATGGTAAGCAGGCTGGGATGCTGGCCGCCACCGAGATGAACACCTGCAAAGATGAAAGCCACAGCCAAGCGTGGCAGACCCTGCCTTCCCTCCACGCTCCCTCTAATGCCCTAATTACGCCGTGTTTGTTTCAGTAATTTACACTCTCCGGGTACTGATCCATCAATAATGAAGGTATTACCTGTCTCTGGGTAAGGTTTGGGAGACCCAGGATGCTGCTTTGAAAATGTCTGTAAAGCAGGAGGATCTGGGAGGCAGAATGGTCCCCCCGCCCCTGCAAACTTCTTCTCTCCGAATGCTCGTTTTTTCTCAGATGGCATCGTATTTGGCAAAAGCTGTCTGAGGCTGGTACTTGGTACAGCTTTTCCGTCCCCCCTCCGTTTTATGCCTTTTTAATATTTAAAGCCATCGTTGGGCTGAGCGATAAAATTCTTTCAAATCAAATTTTATCCTCCAATCTCGGGCTCTGGCTTCCCTCTGGCCGGAAAAGTTGGTGGGGGGCGGCGCTGGCCGAGCCAGGGTTGTGTGCGGGGAGTGTGGTCTGTTTGAATGAAGCGAGTGCCAACGAGGAGGCTGCTGAGACCCCCGCCGCCCGCCCGATCCACTCCTCCCCCCTGACTGCTGTGCACCATCCATCCAGAACCCTCGTGGAAATAAGTAGTGGGGTCCGTGTAATCTGGGCTATCACCAGTGACAGACCCACCCAAGATGGGCCAGGGGACGTGTTCCAGGGCCAGATCCGCCGCCGTGTGGGGCTGGATCCTCCCTCCTCCCTTTTGCTGATGGGAAAGAAATGTTGCCAGGGCATTTTTGAAAAGGTGCGGATGAAAGGCGTGATGAACTGCGTGGTTTAAGGGGCGAGGGGAGAGCCAGCAGGCTCCACCGGCTCTGGTCTCAGCGGCCGGGAGGCAAGGCACTGAGATGTGCCTGGCCGGTGGGTGCCAGCCCCTGTGGCTCGGCCCGCCAAGCCCGCGCACCGCCGGCATCCTGGGGTCCCGTCGCCTCTACCCGTTGGTCCCCAAGGGCAGCAGAGACCAGAGGGCTGTCTGGAATGTTCCTCCCTCTGCCCGGCTGCTCTGGCTCCTGAAAGGGCCCCATCCATCCGCCTGGGGCTTCCCTTCTCCCCCTCCCCTTTTTAGTGGCCCTCCTGCATGGCAGCCAAAGTGGCATTTCTAGGACGCCCAGGAATGGAGCCCGGAGCTGGGGTGTAGCCATGCCAGGAGACACCAGCTGGGACGCCAGGGACAGCAGGATTCTCTCCTGTGTGGCGGGCAGTTTGTCCAGACTCTTGCTTCGGCCCTTTGTTGGTTTGGGGGCGTTTGTCTCCCCAGCTGGATCTCCATTGGTGGGGGAGGAGAGTTCCTGCCCTGCCCCAGCCCGAGTCTAGAACCCTCCTCCCCTGTAATTGCTGTCTGGCCTCAGGAGATGTTGGTCCACCCGGTTCTGGTGCTGGCTTCCCGAATGGCCTTGGGCAAGTCACGTCCTCTCTCTGGGCCGCAGTTGCCTTATTTGTAAAGCTGGTGGGATGACACTAGCGAGGGTCCTTCCTAAGTGCTTCCAAGCCAGGCACCGAGCCAGGTCCCCGGTCCACACCTCTTCTTGCTCAGGGGTGTGACGTGGTGGCCAGGGCTGGCCTGCCTGGGTTCACTTCCTGGCTCTGCTACTTACTAGCTGTGTGACCTTAGGCAAGTTACTGAAGCTTTCTGTGCCCCAGTTCCCTTGCTTATAAAATGGGGGTAACAGAAGAACCTACTTCATGATGGGAGCAGGGCTTTGCAAGGATTAAATGTGAAGTGCTTAGAACATCAGACAGCCGTTATCATCAATAATCAAGTTTCCATCCGATACCTATGAAGGAAGACAGTACAGATGAGGAGGCTGAGGCTTACCAAGGTGGTCGCTTGTTTCAAGACAGATGTCCAAGGAAGGGGGCTGGTCAGCTGTCCCAGGGCTGCTGCAGCAAAGTACCACAAACTGTGTGGCTTAAACAAGAGAAATGCATCCTCTCTCAGCTCTGGGAGCCAGAAGTCTGTGCTCAAGGTGGCTCTCAGCAGGGCTGGTCCTCCTGATGCCGTGGGAAAAGGGTCTGTTCCAGGCTTCCCTCCTTGGCTTGGAGACAGCTGTCTTCCCTCTACATGTGTCTGTATCCGACTTCCCCCTTTTTATAGAGACACCAGTCATTGGATTAGGGGCCCACCCTACTCCAGCATGACCTCATCTCGGCTAATGAATTACATCTGCAATGACCCTGTTCCCAAACGAGGTGGTATTCTGAGGTCCTGGGGTTGGAGCTTCAACATATCAACTTAGGGGTGGGGGGACACCGTTCAGCCCATAACTGAAGCCCCACGTGGCGGGTCTTCCAGCTCTAAAACGTGCGCGTGCCCCGGCCTCGTTGGGGGAGGGACCTTGCTCCCGCCTCCCACCCCCAGCCTCTCTCCTCCCACTTCTCTCTCTGGTCTTGCCCCACTGTGGGCTCGCTAGCAGCTGGCCCTGGGACGTGTGTTCTTCCAGGGGCTCCCAGGATGGATTCCCTCCTTCCAGAAGCACGGCCGCCCCAGCTGTCCCACTGCTTGGCCAGGCTGCTTGGCCAAGAGTCACGGCTGCTCCTAAAAGGTGCTCCGTCGTCGTGCTCACTGTCCTGCTCCGTGGCCTCGCGTACGGGGGAGCATCCCCTCTGCCCACCTCTGGGACCAGCTCTCACACAGAGCCCTGGCCACACAGCTGGGTGCAAAGGGACTGCTTTCTCCCCGTGCTGCAGAGGACCTTCAGGCTTCTGCCCTCTCTCCGTCTCATGCACTAGTCATCCGTGGCCCCGGGCCCCCTGCAGCACGCGAGACCCCCAGCCCCACATCACTCCTCCTGCCCGGTGGGAGGTCCTTGTGGAATGCACAGTAGCTAACTTTTTAATTTTAAGTAATTCCAGTAAGCAGGAAGGGAGAAATCAGTGCCCACAGCTGCCAGGGGTCTTGATGTAGCTGCGTTTTATTGAACTGCCTCAGTTCAGTGTGTGGGTTGGTTAAAGTCTGTCTTTCTTGTTGGGCTCACATCACCCCTCCGAGGCATGGAATTGGGGGGTACCTCCATCACTCACAGCCTGGAGAAGACAAAAATAGGGATGGCCCTTGGCCCAGGCGCGGATTGCTGGCTGCCAGTCACAGCCTGGATTCCCTGGTGGGATGATGAAACCCCCCACCCCCAGAGGCATCTGGAGGGCCTGGCTTCGGAAAATGAAAAAAAAAAAAAAAAAAAAAAAGAAAAAAGAGCAGGCGGGAGAAATAAAGGGGGAAACAGCGATGTGGAGCCCCAATTGCTAGCAGATGGTACTGGTATTAGGAAAATGAAAATACATGCAGTAAATTTGCTATTTGCCAGTGTTAATTTCTTATCCCAAGGTAAAACCTTCCCCCTGGCCCAGCCATGCCATCTGTATGTTCATAAAACACATTACAGCAGAATTGATGGAGCAGCAGTGTGCATGTGGGGCTCCGGGTGGTCGGGCTCCGAGGGGGGAGGGCGGGGGACGAGGACACACCTGCCAGGGTCCTGGGGATGAGCTGGTGTGCTTCCCACCTTCAGCCCAGGTACGCCCAGGGACACACCTGGGTGCAGTAGGGCTTCGCGGGTCAGGCCCATTGTAGGTTTGCCCCCATCACTGAGCATAGGCCCAGGGAGGGGGAGGGGCAGGCTTCAGGACCCCAGGAAGGTTTCCCACTTGTCCCCAGGGAGCCAGTACTAACACCCCCATGCCTTCCTGGACTCTCCCTTGGGCCCCCTCCCCCAGAACTTCCCATGTCTGGGCCAGTAAAGAGTTACAGTCTTGTAGGACAGGCAGCCTTGGCCCCTGCTTCAGCCTCTGGCCTTGCTGGACCTGTTGGGAACTAGTTTAATGTCATCCCTGTAGATGTCCCCCTCTTACCTGTCACCTCTGGTCCTCCCGGCTCTCTGCAGAGAGAGCCTCTCCATCCAACCCTTTGCAGTTGCCAGGAGGTCAGCTGGTGAGCCCACTCCTTTGGTGGCGGGGTCATGTCCACACCAGCTTCGGTTCACTGGGGCGGCCCCTGCTCTGCAGCTGGTTGCTTGCGTCCCACTGGGTTCCTGGCAGGAGGGCAGAACCTTCCAGCAGCCGGATGCACTCGGGGCAGGCAGTTGTGGGGAAGAAAGGACCCCCTTCCACCCACTTTTCAGGATGTAGTGTGCCCTACAGGGCGGCAGGGCTTCAGTCCTGCTGCGTGGAGGGTGGGCCTCTGAGCCCCTGGGGCCCCTGGACTCAAGGGGACACTGCGCATGCTCAGTGGATGACCAGTGCCCCCGCCAACCCCGACCCCAGCATCCGGTGCGCTCCCCCCTTCCTCCCGCTGCGTGCCTTGGGGGCCGGTGGCCCAGCCTGGGCCTCGCTGTCTGCTAATTACCAGTGTGGGAATGGCTTTATGGTCCTCCGGGGCCCTGAGAGAGCCCCCCACACCTGGTCAATTAATGCTGAATCTGTAATTCGGATGACATACAACCCCGGCAGCTCTCCAAATGAGGCGATTAAAAGGCTCTTCCCCTCCTTCGCTGAAGAAAAAGCAAAACCAGGACCTTCTTTATTTCGCGGGATTGATGGGCCCTGCCCGTGACCTTTGGTAGGACAAGAAGTATTATCAGAAATACTTCTGTGTTTCCCGACTTTGCAGGCCGCATAAATCTCCTATCAACTCAGGCAGGCGGCGGAATCTGCCGCCGCTGCCGTTATTAACACGGAGCACTTACCCGGAGGAAGGCAGGCCTTTGTCAGGCGGGGCCCAGGGGAGGCGGGGGCAGGGGCTGCGGGAGGGGAGGCGAGCGCCCGCGCCCCTGCGGTCGCCCCCAGCTAGGGCGCACCCTCGGGGCACGGTTGTCCTGACCCCCAGGCCCTACTCGCCTCCCCCTCTCAACTCCGCCCCCCCCCCGCCCCCCGCCCCGCCTGCCCCCAGCCTCCAGGCCAGGGCTGTAGAGCGCCTTGCACCAGATTTCTCATCTGGGGTTGGGAGTGTGCGAGCGCCTGCCCCGAGGGCACGAGACCCAGGCCAGCCGTCCAGGCCTGCTGGGGTGGCGTCTGGGTCACGTAGGGCCCTGTTTCTTAGTGACAGGGGTGGGTGGCTGGGTCCCACGTCCGCCCCCACCGAACTGCAGACCCCCTCGTGAGGCTACATTGGGTGATAGCGGAGAGGGCTATGGGCCTTCGACCCAAGGCAGTGGGTGGGCGGGGCCTGTACGCTTGATGGGGGCGGGCCAGGGTGGGCGGGGTCTGAGCGGGGGGCGGGGCCTGGGCGTTTCTGGAAAAACTCTAGAAGAGCCTTGGCCGGAACCTGGTGTTTGAGTTTCCCTGGCGTCTCTGTAAGGGGGTGGGTGCCAGCTGTTTGTTTACTGATTCGTAACATTTATGAAGCATCAAATGTGAGTGTGTATGAGTGTGAGTGTGTGTGTGTGCACGACAGCGCATGTGTGAGAGGGTGTGAGTTCGCGAGTGTGGAGGACGCAGAGCGCGGACACGGGAGCCCGCCATCCCTTCGAGCTCAGGCCTGGCTCTGCGGGCCTCAGCAGCTCACTTTCCTCTGGGAACCTATGTCTTACAGCCAGTGAAATGGGACACTCCTGTCCCCCAGGGATACTGCGTGCGCTGGGCAGCTCGGTAGAGGGGACTTAGGACGGCATTCTTAGGGGACGGGAGAGATTCACAGAACTGGACCAGGGGTGGCACGTGGCCGGGTGCCCTTCTGGGGACAGTGGGGGGTTTCAGCCAGGCGTGCGGGGCAGACCCTTCACCCTGCCATTTGGGGTCGGGGCCAGGGTCACCGCTTGTGTCACGGGGGCCACCTGAGGCCTGGCTGGAGAAGGGGCCCTGGCCACCCTGCTCCTCCTGCTGAGCTGCAGGGGGACCGGACACAGGCTCGGTGTCACCTTCTGCCTGTTCTTCTCAGTGCGTAAAGACACATTAGGGTCACAGATCCCCGACGTTATAGCACAACTGGGGTTATCCTGACCATCTTCGAGCTGAAGGTCCATTGCTTTCATCAGATCCTCAGGAGAGCACCTGACCCCAAAGTGCAGGGTCCTTACTGGGCAGCCCCTGGCTTAGTCCGGGGGTCCTGGCGGCGTCCTGGGAGCCGGATTGTTGAGCCAGCGTTTTCTCCGAACTTGCTAACCTCCCTGACCTCTCCCCCAACACAGTGGAACCCAGGGCCCTGACCCAGAAAGGGAGGAGGCGAGGATGGCAGTTCAGAGGTGAGACAAGAGGGTGGGGGTCCCTAGGGCGTCCCCCACTCCGCCCCGGCTCCCAGGGGCTGTGTCTCAGTAGGGAACTGGCTTCTCTGTGAAGAGAGCCATCCCTCCTCCTCCTGGCCTCGCTGGGCTGGGGTCATGGGGAAGGTCACCCGGGCGCTGGCTGCGGTGGGAAGGGCCTCCCCACCGGGCACTGAGATGGGCCCCGGGGCTGGTGGACCTGGCGCTGGCAGGCTGTCGGGTCAGCAGTCAGAGCTCACCAGGACTCTGGCTGCTCCTTTTCCGCTTTCCACATTGGCACTGTCATCCTTCTAGGGGACGCCTTGCATTCCTTCTTTCCTTCCGAAAGTGAAGAGCCAGGCGCTGCTCTAGGTGCTGGGGGTTCATCCGTGAACAAAGCAGGTAAAAATCCTGCCTACCCATACCGTACCCTAGAGCAGAACTGTCGGTGCAATATTTGAGGATGATGGAACGTTCTAGATCTGCGATGCCCAAATTGGTAGCCGCTGTCGAGGATTAGTGAGACTGAGGAACTGAAGCTTTTGTTTTATTTGATTTGAATTAATTTGTATTGCAGTTTAAGTGGCACCTTGGCCAGTGACTGCCCTCCAAAGAGTGCAGGTCTAGTGGAAAGAACACCCGGGTAGGAACCGATTTTCTATGCGGTTTTCCTTTTCTGACACCCTTCCTATGTCTCAGTGACCTTCACGTGTGTCTGTGGGAGGAGGGTCCCCCCCCCATTCTGCAGGGGGGTGGGGAGGAGCTTTTCTGGCCATAGCGCCCCTCCTCCACTTAATCACAGCAGATGCAAAAATGTCACTGCACCAGAACACAGGTCCTTGAGAACAGGGACCTTCTCTTATGTTGGTTTTTATATTTAACTTCCAGCCCCAAACTTGGCATTTCAGGGGCTGCTCAAATATCTGTTGAATGAATCAGTGAAGGACAATCCCAGATCTGCCATTTGCCAGCTGTGTGACCTTAGGCAAGTTACTCACCCTCTCTGTGCCTCAATTGATGGGAATAATGGTAGCACCAGCTCTCAGGGTTGTTATGAGGCTGATGGGGTAAGACACCCAAAGCGTTTGGAGCAGGATCTGGGACCAGTGCTCTGGAAGTTTTTGCTTTTATTAGTAACAGAGAAAACCAGTGATGATTCCTGGCCGTCCCTCCGGGTCCCTCCTTCCTCTGCTCAGCCATCTCAGGGACAATCTGGAGCACTTTTGGATGTTGGCGTGTGTCACCCACACCTTTAGGGTGGCCGAGGAAGGAGGAGTCATCATCTCCAGTTCCTTTGTTTGGACACTGAGCCCAAAGACAGGTGACCTGGCTGGGACCACACAGCTGCTTGGTCAGTCACGGAGCTGGGACTGATCCTGGGTGTCCCGCGTCCTGGTCTGGTCACTACCTGAACAGACCTGTCCTCACCGGCTGAGAGTTGCGCACATGCACAGCCTGCCCTGCCCCCTCCAGCAAGGAACCTGCCCTGGCAGGCTGGGGGCTCAGCGCAGGTCCGGAGGCTGCCTGGGCCGGCCACACCCACACTGGCCCTGCAGGCCACCACCTGGGCAAAGAACCTCATTAAGCCTCAGTTTCCTAATCTGTAAAACGGGCCCCCTGGTGCCGTGCCTCCAAGGTGGTGATGAAGAGCAAACAAAATAATTCACAGCAATGCGCTGAGTCTGGGTCTGGTCCTCGGAGACCCTTGGAAAGTCACCCGCATCCGAGGGTCCAAGTCCCCTCCCCTCCCCTCCCCTCCCCTGCTCAGAGACTCCCCAGCCACCACTCACAGTCCTGGAGTGTGGCTTCGCCTGGCCTTGGCTCTTGGAGCCTTCCCTCACCCTGTCCAGCCTGGCCTCCAAGTCGCCCTGGGGGGTGCACCCCCCTTCCCTGGCCCATGTTCTCTGCAGCTCCTGTCTCGACAGCTGCCTTGACTTTCCCTCTCCCAGGGCCCTGATGTCATCACTCGGGCAGCCTGGAGGCCTGGCGGGGAGGTGCGATTCCCACAGCCGGATCCCCTCCCCCACCCTCCCTTATCCCCTTCCCCTCCATTCTCTCTCCTTCCTGCTTCCCATCCTTCGTGACCCCCCCAGCCTGGCCCCTTAGCCTCCCCTCTCCTCAGGCCCCTCCGCTCCCCCTGGGGGCTGCCCTGTGCCAGCTTCTGCCTGTGTGAATGTCTAATCTCCAATTTTATTCGCTGGGCTCCAGCCCATTTGCATAATCCACATAGTCACCCTGGTTTTAATTGCCCACAACTCTGCAGAAAGATCATGTGGTTAAGTGGTAAATCATAATTAGATAAATAATTGGTTTGGCCACAGCAAGCTGCTTTTGTTACACCTGCCATCTGCTGGACCCGTTTTTTCTTCTGGCCAGAACAATGCGGTTCTGATGACAGAGCATGCTGCTTCTCTCTTATGGGGGGCGGGGGGGTGGAGAGCCAGAGGCGGGGGGCGGGCGGGAGGGGGCTTGCATGGAGGGGCTCGGAAGCAGAGCCTGGAAAATTGCCTGGTTGCTGGGGTCCGCGCCTGGCCTGCGTCTCCCTCTCCAAGCGGGCGCACCACACAGTTGCCATTCATTACCGGCTTGGTTAATGCAGCCGAGTGGCAAATTTGACTTCTCTGCAGAAAAGGCAAGAAGGAGAGGAGCCCCGGGGAGGAAGGGACCAGCGGGGGCTGCCCCAGGCCTGGCCTGCCTGCGATTTGTCGAGTGGCCCACTGTGGAGGGCCTGGGCCCCATGCCGATGGGGGCAGGTGGGCAGAGGTTAGAACCCGCGGATATCCTTGCCCACTGCGGTCAGCTTCTCCATCTGCTTTCCCGTGTTCCAGGCCCCATCTGTGAGCCCAGGAGTCTCTGGGGGAACTGGGGATCCTGGGCCGGCTGGGTGTGGCCGGGGGCCTTCTTCAGGGCTGGCCTACCTTCACGCTTGTCTTCCGCCCAGCCTCAGTCCCCTAGCCCACCTGGAACTGCTTCAGATCGTCCTTCCTTCTCTCACTCGCTCGTGCAGTCATTCAGCAAACGCCCACGCTTCTCCCTGCGTGGTGAGCGTAAGTTCGAGCATTGGTCCCTGTGAGTCAGACCTCCCTCTGCGACTTGAGGAAGGTCCATGACCTCCTGGAGCCTGTTTCTTCATCTGTGGGCCGGGGATCATAATTGTCCCTACCTGTGGCCTGTGGGGGCATCAAAGGACATGATGGGGATAAAGCCCGTCAGGCGACACCTGCAGTAAATAGATGCCTAGGACGTGTGGTCGCTGGGTTGCGTGACTGCCGATTAAGGGATGGCTGTAATGGAAGTGGCACCCAGTGTGGTGGGAAGGACCCAGGGGAGACGGGGCTTGGGAAAGGAAGCCCAGGTGATAAAGAAAGGAGAGGAAAGGCAGGAGCCACCCAGACCCGGACATCCCTGACTCCAGGGCTGTCCAGGGCAGAAACTCGGAGAAAACTCCGTGTTTCTGCTCAGGACAGACAGGCCCCTGCAGCCCCGCCCCACATGGCACTCTCCCAGGAGGCCTTGCCCAGGTCTTGCAGGCTGGCTCATTGGCCTTGTGTGTCTAGCCTTCCGGAGTTTGCATCTGCAGAAACCCAGGAAGCCTCCTTTCTCTGTGCGGCCTCAACTTCTCCTTTTCAGCCTGACAAAAGGCACCCTGAGAGCTCCAGGCCCCGTCTAGAGCGAGACCTAGTGGGGGAGAAAGGACGTGCCCTCCCGACTGAGGACCCCTGGGCGCAGATTGCTGGCTCACTGGCCTCATGGTCTTATTGACCAGAAAATACTTGTATCTTCCCGAAAACCCACTGAGGTATGTTGGGAAAATTCTGGACATGGTCCATGTGGCTGGGATTTTGGAAAGCAGACATGTCCTGTGTTTTTCCATCTATCGTGTCCACCCATCCGTGACCCATCCTCCATCTTCTCCCACTCTCCGTTCCTTTCTTCCTTCCTTCCATCCATCCGTCCGTCCGTCCATCCATCCATCATCCATCCACCTGTACACTCACCCATCCATTTATAATGTCTGTCCTTGGTCTAAAGGCGGGACCCTTTCTCCTTACCCACTGCCATGTCACCCCTCCCAGGAAGAATGCCGTTGCTCTTCTGACACCGTCGTGATGGTCCCCCTGCCTGGTGAACCTTAGCTGCAGACCCCTGTCACTGACTGGAGAAATGAGGCCTCAAAACAATTCCCCAGGGAGGAGTGTTCTCAGACTCCTGAAATGTTTCTAGACTACAGCTTTCCAGGAGACCCTGCTGGGGCAGCTGGGGGTCTGAACTCAACTGTAGCTGTAAGCTCTGGATTCTCTCCTAGTCAGATACTCTGCCTTGTTTTGCCCATGAGTCCACGTGTACCTCTCAGATCGAATATCTCAAGCTTTGGTTGGGAAAATGTGGTCGTTTTTTATATTCTACATCTGTGTTTTCCAGTATGGTAGCCACTGGCCACATGAGGCTATTTAAATTTAATTTTTAAATTTTAAGTTAATTAAAAGTTAAATGGAATTAAAGATTCAGTACCTTGGTTGCACTGGGCACGTTTCAAGTGCTCAGTGGCCACACGTGGCTGGGGACAACTGCGTGGGACAGCTCAGATACAGAACACGTCAGCCACCGTGGAAAGTTCTATTGGACAGTGCTGTTCTAAGTGTTTACTCAGGCAGTCTTTTTTTTTTTTTTTTTTTTTTAAATTCTTGGCTGCATTGGGTCTTCGTTGCTGCACACGGGCTTTCCTCTAGTTGCGGCGAACGGGGGCTACTCTTCCTTGCGGTGCGCGGGCTTCTCATTGCGGTGGCTTCTCTTGCTGCGGAGCACGGGCTCTAGGGCGCGCAGGCTTCAGTAGTTGCGGCACATGGGCCCTAGAGTGTATGGGCTTCAGTAGTTGTGGCTTGCGGGCTCTAGAGCTCAGTCCTCAGTAGCTGTGGCGCACGGGCTTAGTTGCCCCACAGCATGTGGGATCCTCCCAGACCAGGGCTCGAACCCGTGTCCCCTGCATTGGCAGGCGGATTCTTAACCTCTGCGCCACCAGGGAGGTCCCTCAGGCGGTCTTAAATAACTAAAAGATGGGCCGTCCTCAGCCGTTACTGGTTTCGAGTTAGATTTTCCTGGGTTCTCCTGATAGGGGAGGGAGGACTGAGCTGAGAATCAGATTTGAATTTCACCTTGTCTGTGGTGCTGTGTGACTTGGATTTGATCACTTAACTTCTCTGGGCTGTAGAGATAAGACTTGCGGACCTTTGGAAGAGGGAGTGTCCTTCTGTCTTGGAATGATAGAGAGGAAGGTGAGACGTGGGCCAAAACAGATATGTAGTATTCCCTAGGCTTGTTAATGACATAAAACATAAAAATGGCTGTGGTTCCTTGGAGCTGGTGCTATACAGTTTCAGGGCGAAGCGGTGTGTGAGGGAAGATGTTTTTCTTTCTCTCACTCTCTCCTCCTCCCGGGCATGTGTCCCACCTCCTGTTTCTTCACTATCTCATCTCTCAAGAGGGGAGGCTGGACACAATGATCCAGAAGGTTCTTTGTAGCAGATCCCTGCTTTCTGGGTCCCTGTGGGCTGCACTGGGATTTGTCAGCACCAGGTCTGGGCCGGTCACTCCCAACTGCCCCCGCCCTGCCTCTTGTCCCCTCTCCACAATAAATCGTGGCCCTGACCATCAGGCTGCTGGCTTGGGCCACCCCTAGAGCCGGGTCACCGTGGGGAGGGGGAGAGCGTGCTCTGAGCCTGGGTCACCCCCACCAGCAGGCCTCGGCTTTCACAGGAGCACCCCTGCCCCCAGCGGGGTCTGCTTTTCTGTGACCTACCTCCAAAAGACAACGCAGGTTAAAAACCAACTTTGATCTTTCAGGACTCTCTCGTATAATTTACAACGTGCTTAAGAAATCCCTAGCACTGCTAATAGCTGAGCAGGGACGCCTAATCCCCCTCACCTGGACCCCGCTCCCTCAGCCTTCTTGGAGAATCCTGGCTGGCTCAGGCCAGGGGAGGGAAGGGGCTCCTAGGCAGCCCCCCATGCGGGGTGCTCCCCCAATAGCTGAGCGCTGGGGATGGGTGGCTTGGCTGGTCCGAATGAGCATGGAGATCCCTCCTCCCCAGAGTTCTGTCCAGACGGGCTCGGCGGTGCCAGCCCCCCTTGTCTGCACGTGGGGTGCCCCATGAGACCTGCCCAGAGCGGGCCCCGCAGCCCCTGATCAAAGCCACGGGGATGCTTGGGGTAGCCGGCAGCGGGTGGCGTCAGGAACAGCAGTGTCTGTGGGCCCGTCCACACAACCTCCTTCCTCCTACTGCCCCTAATTATTTTTCTTGGATGTCGTGAATTAAATCTTCCCGTAACCACAGGGGACGTCTCTGGGTAGCGCCCCACTCACACCTCCATGTGCCGATAGAAGTTGTTAAATGAATAATGTTGACTTACGCTGGGGACCCAATTCTCTCTGAATATAATTCCCCTTCGAGTTCCGGGGAGCTTCCTGCAGAAACCGTAAAAATAATAAACACGTCTCCATATCAGAGGTTGGTAACGCTGCTTCGAATGCTTTTGGGGGAGAGAGGCGGGGAAGAGATAAATTAAAATTACTTTTTTTTTTTTTTTTTTTGCGGTACGCGGGCCTCTCACTGTTGTGGCCTCTCCCGTTGCGGAGCACAGGCTCCGGACGCGCAGGCTCAGCGGGGCCATGGCTCACGGGCCTAGCCGCTCCACGGCATGTGGGATCTTCCCGGACCGGGGCACGAACCCGTGTCCCCTGCATCGGCAGGCGGACTCTCAATCACTGCGCCAGCAGGGAAGTCGCCAAAATTACTTTTTAAAAGAAGATCACTCCACAAGTCAGATGACCGAGCAAGCTGGAGTAATGTGGCGGTTCTCAAAGATGGAGCTCCGGGGCACCTCCCTCAGGGGAGGAGGGCGGGGCTACCTGTTGAAAACATAGATTCCTGGGCTCCACCCCCGACTTGGTCTGTGGGGGATGGAGGTGAGGGCGTGACCCCTGCTGATCTTGTTGTGGAAAGTGAAGTTTGGAGATTGTGGGTTAATAGAAAGAGCAGTGGGGTGAGTCTGGAGAACCGGCTTCCTGCCCAGGGCCCAACCTGGCCAGCTGTGACCACATGCTCTTGCATTTCACCTCTCTGGGGGGCTCTGCGTCTGAAGACTTGCCAGGAGTGGGCAGCTGGAGGCGCTGGGAGGACCATTTAGCTCCGGCCCCTCCCCCTCCCGTTCCTCCTAAGATCCCAGCCGGCCCTGCACTGCCTGTGAGGCTCACAGGCTTGTCACCTGCGAGCCAGGTGAGCTTGTCGCCCCCGTCCATGGGCAGGGCTCTGAGGCGCTTCTCTCTGTAAGCGACGGTGGCCGCCCTCCCCGCTGTGACAGGCCCGACCCGAGCGGGCAAGGTCCCCCACCTCGGGAGAGCATCCGAGGCCTTGACCGTGTGCCCTGGCTCCCTGCGCTCACAGGGCCTCCAGGTGTTGTGTAAGCATTTCCCCCGAGGGCTCTGAACAGCCGGCTGGAGAGACACGGGGTCACCTCGAAACAACGTGGCTTCCAGCGGGGCCTGCTCTAACGTCCCACCTCGCGCTCGCAGATGGGGTCAGGCGGCGTGGGGACTTTCCCAAGGTCACGAAGCAATTTGCCGGCTGAGCCAGGAATAGAAGTCCTGAGCTCGGCTGTGCTAACCCTGGGCTCAAATTGCTAGCCAGGCAGGTCTGCACGGGGAGCTGGGTGCTGGGGGGCGGGGGGGGGAGGGAGCCGCCAGGAGTCCTATATGTGGGCCAAGAGGAGAGGCTGGGAGCTGTCATCCCAAGTTGACTGTGAAGGCCAGGCTGAGAGCTCTCTCCAGTGTCCCTGTCCTTCCTGGGAGAGGAGGCTGTTTTGCACTTCTGAGTGAGAGGTTGGTGGGGATGGCCGGCTGTGTAGCTGGGAAGGTGCCAGTGGCGTGCCTCTGTGTGCTTCCTCTAAGGTCATGTGGGAGCCTTCGACGAAGACAACAGCAACAAAAAAACCCCAGCTTTTGTTTCCCTGGTGCCTCTTTGCAGAATACTCTTTAACTACTCTCAGGGGGAGGGATTGGCGTGGCATTGCCGATGTCGGATCCGACAAGGGCCGATGGGGAAAACCCACCCTCATCTGCCCCGGAAAGGCGCTCAGCATTCTAGAACCAGAGGCTGCATAGTCTGGGAGGTTCCTGTTTTTGGCTGAGTTTATTTTGGGGGAAGAGGGATGCGCACAGCGTTTGTCGCTAACGAGGGCTTGAGTCCTCAGGGGGGCTCCTTAAACTCATTTAGATGGATTCAGCAAACATCTGTTTAAGGGCTTGTGAAGGTCCAGAAATAAGGACGGCTGTTTCCTCTCCACCATTGACTCAGCCCAGGGCAGAAAGTAAAGAATTTGAAATTTACCCCTGTGGGAGGGAGAAGGTCCCTTTCCCCTAGAGGAGGTTAGAGCCGCATCCCAGAAGACCACCTGGAGGAGGTGGAATTTAAGCTGGGGCCTGAGGGAAGAGGTCAGCAGCAAACAGAGGAGCTTTGGGAGGGGCCAGGGAGGGTGCCCCCAGTAGCTGGCAGAGCTGGCCTGAAGGTAAGGAAAGGAGAGGGGCTCTTAATCTAAATTACGCTGTCGAGAGGGGGTTGGGCGGGGGGACAGCGGGGATGGGAATGTGTGGCGGGGGCCTTGTGCGTCTCGCCGCTTCTAGAAAGGCCTGTGCGTGGGAGGGTGGAGACATGGGCTGGCTGGTACCTGGATTCGCAAGGCATGACCCCGGAAATGGGAGCCTGAGGTCTTGACGGTGGAGGAGCCCAGGGAGGTGAGGGCAGAGGGCTGCGGGGAGGGCAGCCCGGGAGGGGACCCGGAGGCCTGTCAGGAGGGCACAGTGAGGAGACAGTGGACGTGGAGGCTCTGGGCACCTTTGTGGGCAGCATCGCGGTGGGACTGGGCCCGGGTCTGGGTTGCAGAGAGTCAGGGGTTCAGGCAGCAGGGGCTGGGCCGGCAGAGCAGCCTTTATGGCAGGTGGGGACGTGGGGCTGGGAGGAGGTGTTTCAGGCTGGGGGCTTCGCAGCCGAGGCTAAAGAGCCACAGGAGGGAAAGCAAAGGCCCTTCTTGGAGCAAACCAGAAGGTGAGAGGGGCGCCCCGGGCAGCAGCGCCGCCCTCACCCGACCTTCCACTTGGGGCGCCCCCGCAGACACCCAGAGGATCTTGGGCAGCGGCCACGACCAAGACCACCCGGACTTCCAGCGGTGAAAACGACACTTTGAATGAAATCCTTTCTCCTTGATTATTTCCATTTGTGAGGCCAAATTATAAAAACATAAATGCAAGGAGAGTCGAGCAAGTGGGTCCTTGCAGCCTCCGTGAGCCAGTGGAGATGGGGCCCAGCCTTGACCTCTCATCCCTGGGGTCCCTGGCCTGGCCGGGAGGTGCCGAGGTCGCGTGAGGACCGGTCATCTGCCCACACCAAACTTGCCCAGTTGGCGAGTGATAGAGGCATCTGGGATTTGATTGTCCAAGTGATGGTTTGGGACTTTAATGACAGGCAGTAGATAATGAATCCAGAAATTTGTCAGGAGTAGGGCCACCCTGAAAGGTTGGGGAGTGGGGGAGTGCAGGGGAAGGGAGGGCAGGGTGTGCTTCTAAATGAGGCCTGGGTTCAAACCCCAGCCTTAGCCTCCTGCCCCGAGAGTCAGGCCTAGCACGTAGTAGGCACTCAACAAACGTTAGCTCCCAGAACCCCAGCTGCTGCCAGGTGGAGCACGTGGGGTGGGGGAAGCACCCTGCACACACGTGTGCAAATCCTCAGGCCTGTACCGATGTCGATTTTCCAGGGTGATTTGAATGTAAAGAACTTTGAAAGCTTTTAAACGTGCAAGGAAAATTGGGGAATGGAGACCTGAAATAAGTTTCCTTCTTCTTTTTTTTTTTTTTTTTTTGCTACGTGGGGTCTTGGTTGCTGTGCACGGGTTTTCTCTAGTTGCGGCGAGCAGGGGCTACTCTTCGTCGCAGTGCGTGGGCTTCTCATTGTGGTGGCTTCTCTCGTTGTGGAGCACGGGCTCTAGGCGCGCGGGATTCATTACTTGCGGCGTGTGGGCTTCAGTAGTTGTGGCTCACGGGCTCTAGAGCGCAGGCTCAGTAGTTGTGGCGCACGGGCTTAGTTGCTCCACGGCATGTGGGATCTTCCCGGACCAGGGCTCGAACCCGTGTCCCCCTGCATTGGCAGGTGGATTCTTAACCACTGCACCACCAGGGAAGCCCCTGAAATAAATTTCTGAGGATCCCTTCAAGTTGGTGTGGGTGTCAGTGGCGACCCCGCAGGCTCGGCAGCCTGGGTTCTAGAACATATCCTTCTCCTGCTGCTGGGCAGGGTCCTGTCCCTGAGCCCTGTCCCACCCAGATCAGCCCAGACCTCGTGGTGACTTGCTGCCCCAGGGCTCCCCTGGGCCTGTGGCCTGTGTGGCGCCCTATTCTCTGAGCTGACAGACCAGGAAGAAAGGAAAGCCCCTCACCTGGTGGAGGACAGGTGGTTAATTTTTACAAAGAAGGGTTGATCCTGAGATGCTGATGAGGGAACCACCCAGATTTCTGCATCTGCTGGGTGTCCAGGCTCAGAAGGAGGAAGTGTGCCTGCTGCCAGCGTGGATGTGAGGGGCTCCTGGGCACTCTGGCCTCCCCGCCGCTGAGGGCCCACTCTGGCCTCCGGTCAGGGGTCCAGGATTGGGGACTCCCCTGTCACCAGTGATCTCTGGCGGGCTTAAGCTTCCCTGGTGGGGAGCCGCCCCACCCCCACCCCCAGCTCCGTCCCTGTCCCCCAGGCCTGCGCAGGTCCCCACTGGCCGCTTTCCAGCCCAGTGGCCAGGTGGTGGGAGCCAGGGACAGGTGTGTGCCTTTCGGTGTCCTCACCTCCAGCTGCTCAGCGCTCACCGGGGCCTGGCCTGCCCTCCCCGAGGCCGCAGAACTGTTGATGGGGACAAAAAAACACAGATGGGGGAAGGACACTGCGAACCCCCCACCTCGAGGACGCAGAAGTCTCTCCCGCCTGTAGAGAGACGGTGCCTAGTGTGTCCTGTGTGTGTGTGAGGGTCGGCGCCGAGCGTGGAAAAACGCCCTGGGAACAGAAACGCTTGAACCTGACGGGTTTCCCTTACATTGCCTGAGTCGCGAACAGAACAGCGTGAAAGGGAGTTTCCAGGGGATGCTGGTCCTCAGGGGCATCTGCGTGGTGGCTTCTCCAGAAACTGCAGGCCCTGCCTCTCCCAACATCAAGCGGGCGGGGGGGGGTTGCTTCAGATGGGATCTTCTTTTTTGTTTGAATTGAGAGAAGATTTACACAATGTAAGATGAACCGTTTTAACAAGTGAACAAATTCAGTGGAATTTAACCCATTCGCGAAGCTGTGCAGCCACTACCCTCTACCTTGTCATGACAGTTTTTTTTTTTTTTACCCCAAAAGGAAGCCCTGTATCTGTCAGCAGTCACTCGCCCCACCCCTGGCAACCACTCACGTACCCTCTGTCCCTATGGTCTGGCCTGTTCTGGGCTTTCCTCTGGATGGACTCACACACCGAGTGAGTCTGGCTATCTGTGTCTGGCTTCTTCCACTCAACCTACTGTTTGCAAGGCTCATCCTTGCTGTCACATGATCAGTACCTGCTTCCTTTTCAGGGTTGAATAATATTCCATTGTGTGGATAGACCGCAGGGTTTTTTTGTGTGTTTTTGTTTTATAAATGTGATGCCACAAGCATTTTTTTTTTTTAAAGAAGATGTTGGGGGTAGGAGTTTTTATTAATTAATTAATTTATGTTTGCTGTGTTGCATCTTCGTTTCTGTGCGAGGGCTTTCTCTAGTTGTGGCAAGCGGGGGCCACTCTTCATCACGGTGCGCGGGCCTCTCACTGTCGCGGCCTCTCTCGTTGCGGAGCACAGGCTCCAGACGCGCAGGCTCAGTAGTCGTGGCTCACAGGCCTAGTAGCTCCGCGGCATGTGGGATCCTCCCAGACCAGGGCTCGAACCTGTGTCCCCTGCATTAGCAGGCAGATTCTCAACCACTGCACCACCAGGGAAGCCCCGACTGCAGGTTTTTAAAATCCCTTGTCAGTCGATGGACATTAAGGTTGTTTGCATTTGCTGGCCATTATAAATATGCTGCCACGAACATTCCCGTCCAAGGTTTTGTGTGTATGTTTTCAAGTCTCACTGTTCATCCACATTGGAGTCAATATCAGGACTTCACTCCTTTTTATGGCTGAATAATAATCCACTGTATGGACACACCACACAGCTGTTTATCAGTCATCCGTGGGAGGACACTTGGGTTGGCTGGATAATTTTTAGGACACATCTCTGAGAAGGAAGTCAGGACTGGGTGTTGTCAACATTTTAAAAAATGACAAAGCCAAGAACCTTTGGTGGCCCACTGGGTCCCATGCTTCTCTCTGGCTCTCCTCCCATCCATCTGGCTACACAGACCCTGCAGGTGACCAGCCAAGTAGTACTGACCCTGAAGCCAGCACAGGGCTGTGCCCAAAGGCCAGGCCTTTTGAGGGAGTAGGCCAGCCCAATGCTGCCTGGTCCCAGACCCCGTCGCAGGCCCTGATGCCCCCCAGTGCCGATGTGGCCTCCCTGCCTGCCCGTCTGCTTCCTTGTAAAACTTTATTTGCTGTCTCTTTCTCATCCACTTCCTCCTCCCACCAAATGTAAGTCATTCTGTGGAGCTCCAACTGTGTTCCAGGCACTATGCAAGGCTCTTTCTAGCTCATTATCTTGTTTAATCCTCACTTTAAAGCTGGGGAAGGGGTCGTGTTGCTTGCACGTCAGCAGCTGGCAAAAGAGGTGCACAGTGAGCAAGGTGGCCATTTGCCCGGCCAGGTGGCCATCACTTGGGCTCAGCCCGGTGTCTGTCCTTTGACCCTCCCCCCTCCACTCTCACCTCCCTCCCACACGCCAGTGGGCGCTCTCAGAAGCCATGTTTTGTTTTGTTTTGTCTTGTCTCTGACCGAGCTATGCTGCTTCTGGGATCTTAGTTCTCCGAACCTGTGCCCCTGCTGTGGAAGCGCGGAGCCCTAACCACTAGACCGCCAGGGAATTCCCAGAAGCCATGTTTTGAAATTTGTTTTTTGGATGATCCTGGAATGAGGTTCACACCAAGATGATCAGGAAGTCGTGTTTAGGAAGAGATGGTGAAAAAAGATCAGCCGAGGGTATGGGGGTTCCGTGGCTGGAGGCAGAGTGTGGTGAAGCCGAAGGACAGTGTCATAGATGCTTGGGGCCTTGAACGCCAAGCCAGGACGTGGCCCAAGAGCTGAGCGGGCACTGCTGAGACTGGAAGTGTTTTCCTGATGAGAACAGAAGTGGTGAGGACACGATGCTCCAGGGCAGAGGGGTTGCTTCTGGTGTGGTGTTTGCTTAATTGACATTGTTGAAAATTACTCACGTGCCCGTTGATTTCGGCCACATTCTCTGCCGCCCCCACCCCCACCCTGGAAGTTTCTGCTCCTGCCCTGGAAAGCAGAGCCTGGGAGTCTACGCTGCACGCCCCCTCATTGCAGGCCTGCCAGGTAGACGGGCCGCGGAGCTGAGATCTCATGAAAGCCTGCTAAAATAAGAGGACTCAGGAACATGTTCTCTCCCGGCTTTACATCACAAATGTTGACAGGAGGAAAAGGCGGCCAGGTTTCTCTCAAATATGAAAAGTGGGAACTAGGCAGGCGAAGAAATGAAAACCCGGCCCCCCAACCCCAGACAGCAGCCTGGAGGGGGAGGGGCCCTGCCAGCCCCTATTTCTCCATCTTGGAGATGGGGTGCCCTAGGGGGCTCTGAGTACAGACGGGGTCAAGCGTGATCCCACTGCTGCACATTTAGGGTGTGCACACGGCGTGGGGAAGCGCTGGGCCTTCCTGCAGACTGTCTTCTTGCTGGAGGCTGCAGCCTGGGGGCCACTTCCCCGTGACGCGACGACTCAGCCAGTGGGCCCGGGGGGAGGAACCGCTTGGGGAGAGTAGCCTGAAGCTCTGCCAAGGTGGCTGGGGGATGGGCAGGGGCCAAGGCAGCCCCACCGGGAGGGTGTGGACCCCAGCCCCGCGTGCTTGGCCTGGAAAGGCCTCAGGACTCCACGGAATGCCTGGGCTCCCAGGTGGGCAGGGAGCTAGGAGGGTTCGTGCTTGACCCGTGGCAAGGCCACCCAGGCCTCCGTGGACGGCTGGTATCTTGCAGGAAGTAGCAGGGGCGTTGGGAGGGAGCGGGGGGTCGCCGGTGGCAGAGAAGCTCAGAACTACCTGCCTCAGGGCCTCCGTGGACCCCCAGCAGCCCGTGAGGTCTCCCCCCAGAGCCGCCGCCCGCCCGAGAGTCTGAGCACCCTCCTCCATCCACCCTCCCCCTGCCTTGGCCTGGCCTGCCCTATAAAGTTTAAAGGTTTTAAATGCAAATATTTCTCTTTTATGGATGCCAGCTGTCTCCAGAGAGCGCGTTTCCTCGCTGCTCAACTTTATTGTCCAATTAGCTTCCCAAATCTGGGTACTGGAGGGCCTAGGGGGCTGGGGGGTGGAGGGGAGGGAGCGCTGGCTCCTGCAGCGCCTCTGGAGCTGGAAGCTGCCCCCCGGGGGTACTGTGTCGGGGGTGGGTCAGAGGGGGGAGGGGCGGGAGGAGGGGAGCGGGCGTCATCCCTCCCAAGGTCGGGTGGGGGGGGCACCCTTCAGATTCTGGGCTCCAGGAGAAGAGGCAGGAGCTGGAGCGGGGGCAGTGAGTGGGTATTCTTCTATTAAAAAATAAAAATAAAAGCAGCCAGCCTGGCGCGCACACTGGCTTCCTTTGAGTCCCTCTGGAGTGTCCCCCCTCCCCGCCTGCTTTCTAGCCGCGCTGCGGCTTCCCCATTCACCGGGGCTCGGCGGCTCACAAAGCGCGGCAATTAGAATTGAAAATCTATGCAAAACAGCTGTTAACTGATTGTGAAGGAGTGCAGCTGTGAGGGGGGTGCAGCCTGGAGGCCGGCACTGAAAGGGCAGGAAGTGTTGGCGCAGCCCTGGGTTAAGAGGCCAACTGCCGCCACCTTGTCCACCGGGGTCGTCTGGGCCCGTGTTCCCTGGGCGTGACCTTGGCTACTGGTCAGCCGGCTGAGATGGCGAGTCGGTGGAGGCTTCCCAGGCCAGGCCTGGATGTGCCCCCGAGTCCCTGGAGAGCCTGGCTCCTCCCTGGGAGGGCAGTGGGGGGCAGAGGGGGGAGGGGAGAGAGCTGCCGTGGTTCTCCTTCCCTTTATCCTTCCTGCGGGTCTGCGTGAGATGTGAACGTGCAGAGGCTGGGGCTGTGTCACCGCCACGAGACGAGAGTCCCTTCCCCTCTGGGTACCTGCTGTCTCTCGGGGGGTTGTGGGGAGGGGAGTCTGGGGCTCCAGCAGTCACTGGGGAGGCCCAGACACCCCCAGCCATGCCCCCCAGCTCTTGCTAAGCGTGCTTTTTCCTGTCCCTGACCCCAGACCATAGCTCCGTGGGGTGGCCTGGGAATCTGTATTTCACACGCTCTCCCCCTCTCCCCCCCCGCCCCCGCATTATCCACGACCGCTGCCCTGTGCGATCAGCATCTAAGAGTGGGATGCGGTGCCTGGAGAGATGAATTCCAGAGGCGGGGATGGGAAAAACCTCCTTGGAAGAGATAAGATTTAAGCCGGGCTTTGAAGAATGGAGAGGATTTCTGGGCCAGTGATAGCTGGCTGGAGAGAGAAAGGGGACTTCGGAGTTGCGGCTGGGCGGGGCAGGAGGGGCTGGGGCTGGAGGGGGCGGCTGGGCAGGCCCCCTGTCCCTCAGCCCTTGAGGCGCCTGGGGGTACCCTCTGCGCTGGTGGCCTTGGGGGTGAGTGGAGCGCTCATGCAGAGAGACTGAGCAGATCTCGGTGCTCTGGGTGGTGGGTCCCCCAACCCTCCTGGAAGGGAGGCTGGTTTTCGGACACCAGGACGGCCAGCTGGAGATGCTGCGACGCACCCCCCCCCCCGCCCCCGCCCATGACCCTGCCCGGCCCTGATATATCTACAGCAGGTAGCTACAGAGAAATGCTGCTGGGTATAGGACACCCAGGGTCTGAATCAGGCTTGGATCGAATGTGTGTGCCCTAGGCAAGTTAATTAACCTTCTCTGGTCTCCTCACCGGGCTTTGTGATGGAGGTCAGGAGGCCGCCTTGCAGGGCCCGAGGGGATTAAATGACAGGAGTTGAGCAGCTTTGGCACGTGTTAGGTGTTTGGTAAGTGGCAGAAATGAACCTCCCTTCACACCCACACTGACGTCCAGGTCCCTGACGCTTGTTTGCCAATCAGGTGCTCAGTGGGGTGGCTGGGGTGATGGAAGAATGACGGTGACGTACAGCCCTTATGTGCTGGAACACCTGGTTCGGGTGGACGACGCAGTTAGCCTGAGTCCTGCTGATCCCAAAGGACGCAAGGTGATAGAGCAGGACGCAGGATTCCCTTCCCTGGTATCCAGGGCCCCTCATAGGCCAGGGGCTGGATCCGTGCTGGGACTCGGTGGGGGACAGTCGCAGGTGGTGCCTCCAAAGGGAACCTCACCTGACTAGTAGGTGCCCAGGTGGTGGGAGTGGTGATGGGTAAGTTGCCAACCCGCTCACCTGTCTTTCCAGTTCCTTGCTGCCTTGAAGTGCCCCTCCTGTCAGCATCTACCCCCCACCCCCCGGGGCCTGGCATTTACAGTTCTGTATCTGGAAGGCTGGTGCGTTTGTTGAGTGACTAAATGCCCACCATGTTGGTTAGAGGCCTGCGTTTCTTTCAGGCAGATCCCTTGTCAGTTGCCTCAGGGGGTATGTTTATGGGCCTCCTGGGGCTTTTCCTTAACTGAGGGCTTTTTGATTTCTGCTTCCTGCTCCAGGAAGCACGGTTCAGATTGACCCGAGTCTTGGGGCGCGGGCAGGCACCCACCAAGCATCCCGTTGCCCCTGGCAAAAAGGAAGCAGGAACCTGATGAGCAGGATCATCAGGGCAGGTGTCCCCACTCTGGAAAGCGTCCCCATACGTCCCACCTTAGGACTGACCCTGGCCTTGGGTAAAACTTGCGCTTTTACCCTGAACCTTCTTTTTCTGCCCGGTTTCCAGGCATATGGGAATGAGGGAGAGGAGGTGCAGAGAAGGAGCGTTTTGCCCAGGGAGGGCTGGGAATGGCTGCGGGGTGGGAGCTGCCACCAGGAGGGGAAGGAACGGCCCCGGAGGGAAATGGAGTGCGGCCAGCCTGAGCCCAGAGTGGAGGGAAATTGAGTCAAGCTACAAACCTCGTTAGCGGGGAGCGCGCAGGCTGCAGGAGAGCAATTCCCACCCTTAAACTCAGAGGCCGTGCTCCCGGATTACTAATTTCCTCAGGCCAGGCGCGCTGACAGTGAGTGTCATCCATCTCCGCTGTGCCAGCCCTCCTGGTGGCCGCCAGCATTTTCTGGCCAGGGCGCGCAGGCCAGCTCGCTGCTGCCCCCCGGCGGTCGCTGGGGATCCCAGCAGCTCCCCGCAGCCTCCGCGGGCTGTTCTTGGAAAGGGAGACTGCAGGTGTGAGCAGCTCCCAGCACAGCTCCCATTGCACCAGCGTGCACGTGACCTTGAGCAACTCTGGCCTCGACTTTCTCATCTGTGAAACGGGGATTAGGCTACCCCTCTCGCAACGCAGTGGAACCAGATGTCTACAGGGGAGGGATCTGCCAACTCTAAAAACTAGCCACATGATGAACCCAGTGGCCACCCCACAAAATTTCATGTTTGGCCATCGTGGTCCTTCTCAAACAGGTGGAAGAACTTGACCCCCCCCCAAACCACCACCACCACGAGGGCCTCCCCAGGGATGAAGGGAAATAAGCTCGAGCACCTCGTCCTGGTGAGAGAGATTGGGAGGTGGGGCCTGGGTGTCCGGACCTGGACGGGGCTGGGAGGAGACTCCGGTCCTGGTGCGAATAGTTTCATTTGTAAGTTACTCCCCTCCCCCCGCAGCCTGTAATTCAGGTGGGAAAGGGTTGGAACCAACCCCAGAGGTTTTTAATTTTGTTCTTCAGGCTCTAGGCCCGTGGTTGAATTCTCTAACTCCTCCCTCCCCCTCCCCCTCCCCGACACTCCCGGCGTGGATGGAGGCACCCCCTCCTGCGCGCCCCGGCCGCGGTGAATCTGCCGGCCATTGCTGAGGATAAATTACCGGAGGCCGCGCTGCTGAGACACCATGTGGTGCGTAAGTTAAAGCGTCGTCGGGCGGAGGCCTAGGCCCGCAGGAGGGAGGCGCGGCCCGGAGCGAGGCGGGTGGTGAAGCGAAAGCGCCCCTCCCACGAGGTGCCAGGGCCGGCCGGCGCCCACAGGTAGAAGCCAGTAACGGCCCCCAGCTCGGCCTCGCAGGTCCGTTTCCTTTTTCGTTTGTGGTCGGCCAGGAGCCTTGTGCAAGGCGAGGGGCCGATCCGCGTGCGCTCGGTGGAAGGTGGAGCAGGGGAGTGGGTGGCTTAGTGGCGCCCGTCCGGGCCCTACCCCTAGCCCCCCAGCGGGCACACAGGCGGGTTCTGCTCCCCGCTGGCGCGGGCTCAGACTGCTCCAGGCCCGCCAGCGTCATCGGGAACAGATGGATGGGGGGTGGCAGGCGCCCAGCGCTCCCTCCCGTCGCAATCCGGACTGGCGCGGGGAGGGAGGGAGAGAGGGAGAGAGAGGGAGGAGGGAAGGCGGGGGAGGCTGGGCCCGCGGGGACGGCTGCGTGCGCGCCTGCCAAGCGCGGCGCGGGCATGTCCCGGGGCAGGTTTGGGGCTGGCAGAAGCGCGGGCTGGCACCGGCGGCCGAAAGTTGAAACCCGCAGCGCGGCGCAAGGGCGGCCGCTTGGGGCGGGGGGGGGGGGCCGGGGAGTGGGTACTGGTTTGCCTCCGGGCTCAAAAGTATGAAAGCTGTAGAGGATTTTCAAGAGAGGATGTATGGGGAGAGACCCCGGGCCATCCGAGCAACGTTTGGGAGCTTCGGACGCGCGGGGTCGGAGCCCGGGGCTCCGGAATGCGCCAGGGCCAGGGGCGTCGGGCGAGGCCTGCGCCCATTAACCCGGCGCTTCCGGGAGACGCGGGCTGCGCTGGGGGTGGGCTCGAGGCTGGTCGTCTGCGCCCGCCGCCGGTGGGGGCGGGGCGGAGCCCGGCGTTGGGGGGAGGCTGGGGCCCGCCATTCTTCGCCGCGCCGCTTGTGGGTGCCCAGGAATTTCAGGACGCTCCCTGAGTCATTCCAGTCTGTCAAGTGCCTGGGTGAGGTGTGTGGGGGGGTGGGTGCCAGGAATGGGGAGGCGTTGCTCTGGGGCCGGAGGCCCAGTGGGTCGTGCCAGTTTCTGGAGGCGGGCGGCCTCGCCTCTGACCGCAACCCCAGCTACTTAATGACCCCCCGGGCGGAGCGGCGCCTCCGTGGGCTCTCCAGCCGCTGGGACGTAGAACTACCCCCTGCCCCCCGCGCTGTGGGCTTCCCAAAAGTTCTTTCAAATGAAACGGGAAGGCGGAGTTCCTAGAATTTGGGGAGGAAGGAACATAGGCTCCAGTTCTTAACATTCAACCTTTTCGAGGTGCGGCCGAAAGAGGGGTTTGGGGAAGATAAACGCACAGAGCCGACCTTGTATCTCCCTCCCCTCCCCCAACACAGACACCGGCTCCGAGAAAGTTTTCCTCCAAAAGGCCTCTAGAACACGTGAGTTTATCCGTTCACTCCTTGTTGGGCCTGCTTTGTGCCAGACACTGTTCTAGGCGCCGGGGAAGCGGTCGTGAGACGCAGGGGCGCTGCTCGCTTGGCGGGCGTGTTGTAAGTGACTGCTCCCTACTTTTGGAAGCAAGTGCCTAGTCTTGGACACCAGTGTATCTGGGACCTCTGAGCAGTCGAGCCAGGGGCCCCCGGGAGCCCGAGGTTGGCACTTCCCCTACCTCCTAGTGTCCTCGGCTCACCTGGCCGGCCTGGCTGGGGAGGGGCGTGTGCTCGCGCGGGTGTACCCGGGCGCTCGTCGGTGCGCGCGCGCGTGTGTGTTTGCGGCTGAAACCCGACACCTCCCGCTGGCTGAGGTCAGGGAGCCGGGAGCGAGCCAGTGGCCCGGGAGTGGGCGGCGTTGCGCTTGGGTGTGTCCTCGGCGGCGGCGACAGCAGCAGGTGTTTCTTGGCCGGGGCCCCGGAAGCTCCACCTCCCCAGCGGGCCCGAGCCACCGCCGCCGCCGCCGAGCAGCCCCGGGTGAGATAAGCAGTTTAGACAAACACTGGGCGACGGTGGCTCCAGCATGTGTCAGGCGAGGCGGAGCTGCGGGGCCCTGGCATGAAAGGTGAGCGCGCCGCGCCTGCAGGGGGTGGGGGGCGGGGGGCGGTCTCCGCGCTCGCCCCCCTCTCCAAGTTCGCGGGTTCCGCTGGGGCGGCAGCCAACGGCTCCGGGGCAACTTCCCCCGGAGTGTGAACGGCGATAAGAGCCAGGCGGGCGGGCATGCGACCAAAGGTCCCCCCGCCCGCGGCGAGTTGTAGCCTGGGCGTCCGGGCTCCAGGCGGGGGCTCGGGCCGCCGCGGGGCTCGGGCTCGGTGGCTGCGTTCGGCGAGGGGCGCTTAGAGCGTGCGGCGAGTGGGGAGCAAGGGAGCTGGGGGGCTCTCGGTGAGCTGTCTACACTCCAGCTCCGGAGTGAAAACTTTGCGGCGGCGGGGGAGGGAGCGAGGGGGGGCGGCGGTACGCCCCCGCGGCAGGTGTTGGCGGCGGCTGGGGCGGGGGGCGCTTGCCCGGCGGGGCCGCACGTTTTGGTGTTTTGTCTTTCTCCCCTCCCCCTTCCCTCGGAGCTAGGGAGACCGCCGGGAGGGCGGGACTGCAGCCTCCGGGGTCTCCGACCCCCACGCCCTGCTTCCCAAGGGCGCGCCCCGGGCTCCGGAGCTTCTTTCCTCCCTCTCTGCTCCCCACGCTTGTTGGAGCCGTTCCCCTGCCCCTCCCCCTGCTGAAGATGGCTGCCCCAGCCTCGGAGGTGGGAGGTGATTGTATCCGCCGCCCCCCACTTGCACTGTCCTTTTTCCCCTCCCCGGCCCTTCCTGCTCCGCCTGGATGCGCCTCCCCGCCCCCAGCCCGGCGGCCGCGCTGATGGGCGGCCAGTGGCCCGACCGAGTGGAGCCGATTCAATTATATTGCAGCACCAGAGACACCTCCTCGGCCGCCCGCCCGCCTCTCCAGCAGGCTAATTAAATTCCCTTCGTGGAGGCGGAGCGGGAGTTGGGCTCGCCCTCCCACCTCCCCCTTCCCGCTCCTCCTCCCGAGCTGGGGAGGAGGGGGGAGGGACAAGGGGACCACTTAGAAGTGTGCAGTGGAGACTGAGGTGCAGGTCCGGGGGAGAAGGGGTCGCCCGGATTGGGTGAAGTGTTGCCGCGACACCCCACGTGATGGGCCGGGGTCCCTTGCTGGAGCGCCGGCTTTAAGTTTGGAGGGCTGTGTGCACGGCGGGGAAAGCACCTGCCCGCTGGCTGGGTGGTGGATACCAGCCGAGTGGAGTCGATTTGGTTTTTGTTTTGTAAACTGGCCTTTGTTTGGGAAGTGCGTCTAAAATACATTAAACCCTTGTTAACCCCTGCAGTGCCTTATCTGGGGCCCACACAGGCTGTGGTTTGGAAACAAAAAGCGGGACCACCGGATAAAAAAAGGGCTGCTTTTGTGAAAAGCTGGAACAAAGGGCCCAGCGGATTCTGGGTGGGAACCTCCCCGCCTAAGCCGATTTCCAGGCAGAGGGACGGGAGGGCAGACGGTCTCGTTGGGGCACTTTGAGATGTCCCCGGGTTGGCTGGCTGGGCCCTCTCCCCTGGGATTCGCCCCCCGCCCCCGGGGAAGGTGGGGGGACCCCAGGTGAGCAGGCTGCCTCTGGGCCGCCCTCAGGATTACTTAAGCTCGGGGCATGTAAGTGTTGCTCAGCTCGTGTTTGTGGGTTGCCTCCACCCAGACTCTGAGGCTCAAGGCCACCGCCTGACTCAGCCCGGCCACGCCACAGGTGACGGGGGCCCAGGGCGCAGGCTCTGACGGGCAGCCCGTGTGTGTCATCCCGGCTGCCGGCTTCGCAGGGGAGTCACCGCCCCGCCTGCCCCGGGGACTCGGAAGCTCTCCGCAAGCCTGGCTCTGTGATAACAGCTACAAGGATACTTCACGAGGGGCCCTATCAGCACAGTCCTGACCCCTGGGTGAAAGGGAGTGCCGGGTTGGCCTTTGTCACTTTGTCTCACTGCGACGAGGAGGGGAGGGGGCCGCAGGAGCCAGCCAGGCTTTTGACACTCGGATTTTCCTTTCTGTGAACCCTGTGGGCGGTGCGAGTCTGGAGCTGGTGAGCGGCCAGGCCAGCGACCCGGGGTCAGCCCTGCCTTGGGAGGGGAGCCTGGGAGGCCTGTCCGGGTTCCAGGCACCGTCATATCTCTGGGGCCAGGCTCTGGCCTGTTGGGGACAGCTTTCCGAATCCTGGCTTGCTAGAGTTGAAAAGGGTTTAGAGAGCCCCCTGCTGGGTTTTCTACAGCTGCTGCCGGCCAGCCTTCCCCCCGCCCCCCGCCCAGTTAAGCCACAGCCTCTGGGTTTGTGGCTCCTGCCTGGAGAGTTCTCAGAGTTCCGCGGGTGATTCTAATGTGCAGACGGGCTGGGAATCAGTGCCGTAACAGTGGGCACACCGAGGCCCAGAGGAGCATGGGGCCAGCACTCGAGCCCACGGCAAGCAGCGGACCCCTTTGGAAGCTCCCATGGCCTTTGCCAAACCGTGCCCGCGGGCAGACCTTTGGCCTCCTAACTTGCCTGTCTCTCGGGGAAGGTCAGGGGCTGCAGATCTGGGAGAGCCTTGGGGTTTCAGGGCAGAAGACACTGCCTGCCTCTGGGTTCAGCATCTCTGGCCTCTGGCTGGAAGAGACAGCAAACTGCGCACAGCGCCACTCTGTGGCAGACCTGGGTCCTGCACCTCCAAGCCGGACACCTCCCCAGCCCACTCAGTCTCTGATGGCCTTTGACTCTTTGGCAGGTGGCGTCCCCGCTCCCCTCTCCCCTCTCTGAAGGAGGAAGGGCCTCTGGGCTCAGAGCCCCTTCCTGAAGGGTGGGTGCCCGCGGCTCCTACTTCCCCAGAGGTACACAGGTGAGCAAGACCTGGCCGCTACCTCTCTGCTCTTGCCCCAGGAACTCGTAGGGGCTTGTGGAGTCAGCCAGCAAGGCAGGTTTTTCCTGGCCCCATCCGAAGGCTTGGAATTCCCAGCCTGGGTTACTCGAAGTCCACACCAGGCTGGGGTTGGGTGGCAGCGCGTTAATTACCTCTGTTGGGGCGACACAGCAGCCTCCAAAGCACAGGGCTGCGTGAGGCCGCCCGGCCCCCGTCCTGTCCCGTCCCATCCCCTCCCCCGCTTCTGCCGGCAGAGCTGTTTTTCTAAGCTACAGGGATCCATGTTTCGGGTGACATTTCAGCTTGGCCACTCGCTTTCCTCTCTCACCGAATGTGGTTTCCCCACGCTGGCCTTGCTCCCCGGCCGAGGCCACAGGCGGGAGGTGACACTTGGGAGTGTTCCTGTCAACGAGAATTTATTGAGCGCCTGCTAAGAACCTGGCCCGTGCCCGCTGCTGGGAGGTATGCGCACAGCTAACACCGCCGGTGCCTCCAGAGCGGCCCTGTGCACGCCTGCCAGAACGCGCGGGGGGCGGCGGGGGGGCTTTTAATCTCGCCTCGGCAGCGTCTTCTCCTCACCAGCCTAGGCTCTTCGCTTGCGTCTCTGCTCCAGCAGGGTGGAACCATGGGCGTTCGTGCTCCCTGCCCAGTCCCTGTCTTTGCCGGGGCTGCTCTTCCTCCTGGAATTCTCCAGTCAGCCGCAAATCCCAGGGGTCCCTGAGACCACCTTCCCCTGTCCCTCCCTTCCCCATGCCGGGAGCTGGTTCAGAGCGGAAGCTGCCGAAGAGCTGGGGAAGTGCGAGCAGCCTCTGGAGAGGGTGGGACGGAGGCCAGGCCTGGAGAGAAGCCCATTTGGGCTGCTGATGGGGGAGGGGGACCAGAGTTCACAGGCATCTGTGGAAGAGAGGGGATCCGGCTGAACTTGAGGCTTTGTGGGGTCCTGGTTGGACCTGGGGGGTCTCTGGGAGGTGACTTTTAACTGAGGAAGGAGGTGTGTGGGGGAGCAGGAAGCCCCCAGACCAAGTGCTCATTCTTGGCTGTACTTTAGGCTCGCCTGGGGAACTTCACACTCCCAGGCCGGACCTGTGACCAGTTAAGACCCAAATCTCTAGGGGTGGGGCCCGGACATGTGTATTTTATAAACCCCCAGCTGAGCTAGAAGGGCCTTCTGCCAGGGGGCAGATGGGCAAGGAATTCCTCTCCTTGGGGGAAGGTGGGCTCATGCTTCTTAAGAACTGGGGTCCCACGTGGGAAGCCAGAGTCTGCCCTTTTCGCCCCAGAAGTACATGGGACTGGGTAGCCCTCTCCCGGCCGGGAAGGCGGTGAGAAACAGTGCCCACGACGCCATCACTGGGTCACTGGATGGCTCTGGGCTTTGTGTTAACCTGGGGCCCACTTCTGAAGGTAGGTGCTCCTTACCTGCCCCACGTGAGCTGCAAGCCCTTCTAAAGGGGCCTTCAAGTGCAGAGTTGTATTTGGATGGGTGGCTTCTGTGCCTGTCTGAAGCTCTGGCCAAGCCTTCCAATTCTGGAACCGGTTCCTCCAGCTAGGACTCGACGTGTGTGAGGAGTTGCACGTTTCCGTGGCTTTGGGGTGGCCAGACCCGGGTGGGGGGCATCCCACGGGCAAATGAGGACATCGGCCCTCCCACCGCCATCAGTAGCCCCAGCTGTTTCCCATCTGTAGGATGGAGCTGCAGAGGCTTTTTCAGAGGTAAGGGTTGAGATGACGTAACGTATGCCACAGCCTGCCCTCAATGGGTCATTGCAGGGGAGGGGCTGAAAGCCTCGGGGGCCTGGGGTTAGCCCCCAAGTGTCTGTCGATATGGTGGTCCGTTCCTGACCGAGGCGTTAACGTCTGCCTCTGGCTCAACCAGTGTGACCTCGCATGCTTTCCTTGCGGGCCTTGGTTTCCTCGTCTGTAAAGTGGGAAAGGCAGGGCACCCGTGTCCTTGGGCCGTCGGGGGTTGAATGCTTTCTCATAAAGCCCGAGAGCTCTTGGGTAAGGGTATGTCAAGCGCACACATCATTCCCAACTCAGTGGCTCTAGGATCCCTGGGATTCTAACTTGTGAAACCCAGAAGGCTCTGTTCCCCTAGACCCTGGCCTTGACAATGTTTGGTGTGGGGGGGGTGGTGACCACTTCTCCGACCGAGACCCAGAGAGTCAAGGTGCCAAATCAGCCCCTGCGGACCCTCCCCTGTTGGGGCTGCAGCAGCCAGACGTGTTCTTCTGGGGCCTCACCCACCCCCAGGGTCTTGATCACGTGCTCGCACACTCACCCCTTGCTCAGCAACTTGTTGCCCCCCTCCCACCTTGGTGGCAGTGGGTGGGATTGCACCCCGGGTGGGGAGGAGGGAGGTGAAATGGCGGCCCCTCCCCAGCCCGGCCCTTCCTGCACTCTGATGGCGCATCTGTGACCACAGGCAGCAATAAAAGGAATCGATCGGCAGGCTTTTGGTCAGGTTACGCCCTCTTGAAGGAAATGTACGTGTCAAGCTGAGGAGGACCAGGCCTGCCAGCAGGGGCGGGCAGAGGCCTCCTTTGTGCTAACCTGGGTCTCCTCTCCCCCTGAGCTGAGCCAGAGCCTGTTTGGGGGGGCGGGAGGGCTGGATGCCTTCGTGTGACACGTGAGGTGGGGTTGTGTTCTCACTCTGCTGTTTCCCCTGAGGGTCTGGCTTGTGGGGTAGGGATTACCCCCCTTTGACTGTTAGTTGGGAGAAACGGGGGGCCCCATGGGAGCTCGTCTGTCTACCCTCCTCTGCCTCCGCGGGGGCTCCTGCCTACGTGCCATCAGACCGCTGGTAACAGGTGTGAAATGGAAAACCAGGGGACATGAGCGGATTCGTCCTACTGAATTCATGGTGTCCGTTTATCTTTGAGTGCATTTTTGTAACTTTTTTACATAGGGTATGTGGTCTTTCTCTGTTGACTTAAACACGTGAGGATGTGCTAGACTAGATACCAAAGTTGAATACAGGTAAAGCTAACATTCTTCATCACATGACAGTGTTGGAGGGACCTCTGCGTCCCACAGGTGGCAGGGCTGTGTGGTCGGCCCCTGCCGCCTCGTGAGTTGGGGGAGGGTAGTTGCCCCCATTTACAGGATGAGAACACTGAGGCTCAGGGTCAGCCCCCGTGGCTCTGCCCTCTGGGCTCTCAGGGCCCTGGTTTGATGGACTCTTGAAAAGGATTTCTGGTCGCCCCTGCTTGGGCTCCCAAGGGGAGTGGAAGTGTGGTCTGAGATGGTAGGTTTATTTATTGATAGATTTATTTTTCTGCGGTACGCGGGCCTCTCACTGCTGTGGCCCCTCCCGTTGCGGAGCACAGGCTCCGGACGCACAGGCTCAGCCGCTCCGCGGCATGTGGGATCTTCCCGGACCGGGGCACGAACCCGTGTCCCCTGCATTGGCAGGCGGACTCTCAACCACTGCGCCACCAGGGAAGCCCAGATTGTAGGTTTTAAATCAGATTGATGGGGCTTCCCTGGTGGCGCAGTGGATAAGAATCTGCCTGCCAGTGCAGGGGACACGGGTTCGAGCCCCGGTCCGGGAAGATCCCACATGCCGCAGAACTAAGCCCATGCGCCACAACTAATGAGCCTGCACTCTAGAGCCCTCGAGCCACAACTACTGAGCCCGTGAGCCACAACTACTGAAGCCCACGCACCTAGAGCCTGTGCTCTGCAACAAGAGAAGCCGCCGCAATGAGAAGCCCGTGCACCGCAGTGAAGAGTAGCCCCAGCTCATCACAGATGGAGAAAGCCCGTGTGCAGCAAGGAAGACCCAACGCAGCCCCCCCCCCAAAAAAAAGAAGAAATAAAAAGGAATTAAAAAAATATTTTGAAAAATAGATAAATCAGTTTGGCGGCCAGGCTTTTCTCCTTTCTGAACACATCGACTTAGCTTTTTTTCAAGGTGCAGCTTTCACCTAAATTCGTGTCGTATAAGACTAAGAAGGACTTTCTTAGTAGGGGTGCCAGCCCCGGGAGCCTGTCACCTGGGCCCAGGGAGTGCATTTTAACCAAACAGCTGGTTTCCAAGTTGAAACCGGCAGGACCGCGTCGCCTTCCTCCTCGTGAGAAACTGTGTGTGGTGTGGTGTCCATGCCGGGCTTCCCCGGCCAGGGCGCTCAGCGGGCCTCAGGGTTTCACGCTGCCGTCTGCAGCTGTGTCCGTGCCCCGTGCAGCGAGCCCCGCATGGGTGTGTTCACACCTCAGGACTGATCTGTTGGCTACATCTCCAGAGGGGAGAGGGCTGGGCGTGGAGGCTGGACACGTCTTTCAAGACGTTGCCAGATTCCTCCAGAAGGAGTTGCAGGGACTTGCTTTTCTGCCTGCCTGTATAACCCAGACCTTTATTTACTCAGTTCTGGGGTCCCCTCTGTGCCCCTCAGCTCTTGGCCTCCAGGGACATCCATTCTGCCCACAAGGGGAGGAAAACCCTTTGGTCAGCCCCGGCTTTTGTTGCGCCCACGGCAGGGCTCGGGCATAGATCCGACTGCTCCTTGCCATGTAACCCAAGAGTCCTGGGGGGTGAAGCCTGGTACCTGTGAGAGCCAGTTCTGGCCTCAGCATCCTGCCTGGGGTGCAGGAACCTTACAAGTTCCCAGGTGGAGCTGTGGAGGGGGCTTTGTTTGTTTCTTTGGAGCAAGTGAAGGATTATTTAGGCTCAGGCAGTTGGCTGCTCGGCAGCTGTGGACGATGGCCGTGGCCAGAGGCAGGTGGCTGGCTTGACCTGGCGAGTGGCAGGGGTGGGACTAGGGAGCTCATGGCTGGTGGCTTGTGACTGCTTTTGCGAAATTTTACCTGATGGTCCTGTTCTGAAGCCCACTTTGGCTGCAGGGTAGTTGGTTTTTTTCCAGTGGGGCATTTTCTGATGTCTGGGCATGGTACCTAGGGCTTTGAAGATGGCAGATGAGCCCAGGTGAGGAAACACTATTAGAACTTGGACCATGGAAACACCATAGGAACTTAGTATTTTACCTTTGACACCCTGGACTCCCTTGGCCTGGGTAGAATATATTGAGGGAGGGTGTTAGTATTGGCATTTGATAATGTAAAGAATTCTTTGCTATAGGCGTCTATAATGTGGGTTCATGGGTGCCAGCCACCTCTACGCACACATCCCTGTGGGGTTTACAGATGGGCTTTTGTGAACATGGTCAAACTACGTGCAGAATTCAGTGGATATGTTTTTCTGGGCAGGGGGTCGGGTGTGTCACTTGGAACCATGGTGAGAATGGTACTTTTGCAAAAGCAGAAAGAACCCACAAAAACATCTTATAACTCGAGGCAAGTCCTGGCTTTGATTCATGTGGGATCCACCTGCGGTTGACAGGTGCCGGGATCACCCCTGTGCTGAGGGTGGAGGGGTTGACTTCTTGCTGCTGAATCTGCTCGAAGGTGTTGCTAACATCTGAGCATCCCGGTCGCATGCACATTTATTCATCTCCTGTGGACCCTTTTCATCACCCCAACCCACATAGTTCCTAAACTGGAGAGACCTCTGGCGCTGAGGGGCCAGCCAGCCTGCGACAGTAGGGAGTGGCGGGGACCCTGGCGAGTCGGCAACCTCGGGACAGACGAGGGGACAGTCGCCACGCTTGGGATTATGGTTGGTGGCTCCTACTTTTTCAAGGGAAACGGGAAATCTTCATTTTGACTTGAAACCAGTTTTAAGATATCATCCATTGATAGATGTTTATTTTTTTAATTTTTATTTTTTAATATTTTATTTATTTACTTATTTTGGCTGCACCGGGTCTTAGTTGCAGCACACGGGATCTTTGTTGTGGCATGCAGACTTCTTAGTTGCGGCCAGCATGTGGGATCTAGTTCCCCCACCAGGGATCGAACCCGGGCCCCCTGCATTGGGAGTGCGGAGTGTTATCCACTAGACCACCAGGGAAATAAGTCCCCATTGATTCACATTTAAACGTCTTGACTTCAGGCCACATAAACAGGTTGATGGATGAAAGGCGGCCCGCTTAGCCTCTGCCACCTGCTGTCTAGTCCCCCCACCCCAACCCCGGGGTACAGATGGGGAAACTGAGGCTCAGACCACATGAGGACCCGACAGGACCGCACCAGCAGGTGCGGGGGAGCCAGGCCCGGATCCCCACCTTCTGGCTGGTTTCCAACCGAGGATGCAATTCCTTGACTTAACTCCTGGTGGTCCTGCCATGTGAGACTCTGAAGTTGCCCGTCTGCCTGAGCAGGGGGCCAGGCGTCCCCCTTCTCCACGTTGAATCTGGTAGGCTGTGCACTGTGAAGGTGGGACGGACATACCTGTTCTGCAGGCTGAGGCCCTACTAAGTGCCCTTTGGGCCTGGGGGTGCAGGTGGAGATGCCCTCCCTGCACAGACAGCTTTGTCAACACCCACTCAGTATTGAAGGGACAGGACTTCCCTGGTCGCGCAGTGGTTAAGAATCCGCCTGCCAATGCAGGGGACACGGGTTTGAGCCCTGGTCCAGGAAGATCCCATATGCCGTGGAGCAACTAAGCCCCTGAGCCACAACTGCTGAGCCTGCGCGCCTAGAGCCCGCGCACCGCAGCCAAGAGTAGCCCCCGCTCGCCGCAACTGGAGAAAGCCCATGTGCAGCAACAAAGACCCAACGCAGACCCCCAAAATTAAAAATAATAATTTGTTTGAAGGGACAAATGCTCTTCTGTTCTCTGATCCTCTCCCCTCACCTGAGGGGCAGGGCAGGAGCTGTCTAAACACCTGGATTCCTGGGCCCTGGGGCTGGGCAGGCCCTGTTCAGCAGTGGCCTCTGTTTCCTCTTCTCAGTGCTCCTCAAAGTTTGGTGTCCCAGTCAGGTTTCTTCCCTTTGGGAGAAGGACCTGGCCTTGACCCCTGCCCTCCTGGCCTGTTTTCCCACCTGCCGGCCCTGGCCTGCCGCTCCATGGAAACTTGGAGGCGTTTGGCCGCCGCCTCCTGGCTAGGTTGGGTTCCTGTCCTTTGGGACCTCTGACCCCCACCTGCGTCCTGCACCCCGTGCCTCCGGGCTCCACTCAAAGGGCTCCTTTGTAAGGAGGCGGCCTGGTTAGCTCAGGGGCCTCGGGCACACAAAGGAGTCGCTCCTGGGGTTGTTCCCTGGGTGCCCTCCTGCCCAGAGCTGCCGGAATGTGGGATTCAGGGGGTGCGGTGGGCCCCAAGGTGAGAGCTCTTCTTACTCCCTGGCTGTGTGCCACCTCTGATCCTCCCTGGTACCATCTGTAAAATGATGCAGCTCGTAGGTGGGCGCTCACAGCGGCCTGCAGGATGGGACGTGACCCCTAGGAGGTGGGGGGGTCCTTTCCAGTGTCTTCTCGTTTAAAGGGAAATTGCTGGCACAGCCACAAGGAAAACTGGATTCCCACCCCAGCGTCTCAGCACGCAACCCCAGGAAAGGGTATGACTCTTCCAGTCTCAGTTTACCCATCTGTAGAGTGGGGGTAGGGATGGGCCGTGTAGGAGGCTCCTTGGGTGACCTGTTTGCCTGGGGTCTGTTCCTGGAGTTACTGTGAAGGGTGACTGGGATGCTCTGGGCAAAGCCAGGCCTTGTTGTTGTCACTGCTGATGCCATTGTTAAGGACCACCTCCGGGGTCCTGGGCGCCACCCTTGACCCGGTCTCTCAGCCTTTTCTGTGTTAATTATGTGCCTCCTCGGGGCTGCCAGCTTTCTGCCTGCCCCCCACCCCGTGGCCGCCCTTATATAATCGCAGTCAAATGTTGCTGTTATCTGCTGCCTGACTTCCGTCCTTTGCATCCACCGGAACCTCCGGGACTCCCAAGCGTCTGAGGCCTTGAACCTCAACCCCTAGGCTGTCCTTGGAGGCCTTTGTCAGCGGGCTGCTCCGGGTGCTAACCCCGTGCCCATTGCTGTCCACGGGCGGCAGAGAACCACTCGCTCTCCTCTCCACCCAGGAGCCGCTGCCCCGTGAACCAGCTTGGGGGGCCCCAGCCCCACCTACACCTCCCGGTGTTACCTGGCACCCATGCCCTGAGGGACTCCCATGTGTGGGTGTCTGTCCTGAACGCTCTTTACCCCAGGACCTGGATTCAGCCTCCGGAGAGCCCCCACCCACCCAAAGGGTGTCGCTAACATGGTAGTGCGCAGGCAAGGGGGGCCCCCAAATGTTACCCGGCCCCCACCCTGCATCAACCCCCCCATTGGCTGCAGCTGCGGGGCGTTGCTGAACCCATCTGCCGTGGCTGCCTGGGGGCCCCAGAAGTTAGCTTTGCAAACAGCTCACGCCGCGGCGCTGGCTCTGGGAGGGGTGGGCTCCTGTTCCCATGGACTGGGGTCCTGGCAGACCTTTCTGCAGCTTGTAAGCTCCTGCCTTCCCCGTTCTGTAGTGACTTCATAAACTGCTGACCGACAGGGCTGCACGGGGCAGGGGATGGCCGCCTTGTCGTAAAATGAGCTGCCTTGTTACTCACTTTACTCCCCGGCCAGGGTCGTCTCTGGACACACAGGCTGGCCTCCCCCCGACCCCCCCTCAGTCCTTCCCTCTGGTTCCGGGTCAGGATCCAGGCCATCTGCTACGGCCGTCCCCAAAGCCAAAGCGAAATGGCTCTGTGTCGAGCTGCCGGTTACTGGGGCCTTAGCCTTGGGGAGTACGTCCAGTTCTGGGACTCCAGGCAAGAGAAGGCCTCAGTCCCCTTAGAAACCTACAACCTGAGAGGGTGGCCGTCATTGAAAAAGAACATTAAGGCCTAAAGCAGGCCACCCGTGTGCATCCGGGAGCCAGAGGCCTTCCTGACTCTCCCAGGCGCCGCACCTACCCCCACCCCCAAGAAAAATTGCTTCGTGCGAGTGAGCTCAGGACACGCCGAAGGCAAATATAATAATGAATTTATTATGAAGCCGCTCCGGCTCCTGGGATCACGTGGTTCCCCCCGCCGCCGCCTGCTGGGGTCTCTGCTCAGGTGACCCCAGCCTTGTTAGGGCTGCAGAAGCATCGCCCCTTTTCGGGGGGAGGGCGGTGGCATGGAGGCCCCGAGCTGGGGGACACTTGTATTTGTTCACAAATATTTCTCTCTGCGGTAATGAAAAATTACCAAGGGGGGTGATTAGAGAATCCAAGTCCAGATTGCGCACGCGGGCCTGAAACTGAGGCCCTGCTGGGCCCGGCCTCGTGGGGTGTAATTACCCGGGGTGGGGGGCGGCTGTCAGGGGAAGTGGGGCGGGTTGGTGCTTGAACCGGGAGCCAGCAGAAAATTCATCTCAGCGATTAGCTTGTAATTACAGAGCACGGAGCGAGCAGGCCTGAGGTCTGGAGCCACGGCAGAGCGGCGTGAAGGCAGCGGTAATTATGGGATCGGCGGGAGGCCGGAGGGAGGCTGAGGCGCACTGATTAATAACGCCTCCGCCCTCGCGCAGGGTGGGGAGCCGCCGCGCCCATGTTTAGTGGAGTGTTAGGGGCCTGCCTCCCCCCGCCCCCCTTTTAAGCCCAGCTGTTCGGAGCGTTCCGAGTCGATCGGGGTCTGTTCTGAAGCACCGGGGACAAGGTGGTTCTGGAACACGTCTGCCAAGCCGTCAGCCCAGCTCACCCCTCTGTACTTGGATATTTCTTCTTTGCCTTTTTCTTTTTTTTTTGGTTTAAGCTCTGTACTGCTTCTGGCCCTATTAGAAACCTGGGCAGGGAAGAGGAAAGAGAATTGGTTAAGGACGCCACACTTTGGTAGAAGGAGCGGGAAGGGTGACGGCCTCCCCATGCTGTCCTGGGCTGGGCAGTCCTTGCTTCTAAAGACCGTCACCATCCGGGGAGGAGGGGGCTGGGAGATCCGGTGCGTGCTGTCAGCCTGGTGGCTTTTCCTCTCCTGCCCTCAGCTTCGGGCACAGGGCAGGGGCTCTCGGCTCTGGGGGTCTGGCCGTGGCAGCTCTTTTCTCCTGGAGGGTCGAGGGGGCAGGAGGTGGACAGCACCATGGGATGCAGATGAGGCAGCCAGGAGGCCACCTGAGCTCCCCGTGTGTCAGGGGCTGGTACAGCCGCAGAGGGAGCTCGGGCCCCGCCCCCAGGGCCGCTGCAGCCCCCGGCCCTCATCCATCACTGGCCTTCGTGCTGTGGAGCCTACTCCCAGCTGTTAGGATAATGAATTTACATGAGCTGATAATGTCGACAAGAACTCAGTCGATGGCCAGGAGCGCAGAAGTTAATAAATACCTCTCTAATGAGGGCGGGGGGGAGGATAGGCACCCCTGCTCTGCGGGGCTTCTCGAGGGTGCAGGGCTGCCCGAGGCCCCCTCTCCTCTCCACGCCCCGCTGGGGCTTCCACGGTCACGGTGGCAACTGTGGCGGTGTGTGGGACCCACCTGCCTGTGCAGGGCTGGGGGCACAGCAGCCCTGAAGTGACCCCGAGCCTGTGACTCGGGGGGCGAGGCACACGGCTGGGGGGGGGGTGCTCCCGGGGGCCGTGTCGATCCCCAGCAGGTCCAAGGTGACCCTTTACGGGGTCTCTGGGTCCCCCGAATTTGGCCTTTGTCCTTCCACGTCCTAGGTGCAAGGGGGCCGTCACCCCAGCTGCCGGTGGTCCCTCGGGCCCCCTGCCTCCCTTCCCCTCCCCACCCCTCCCTTCCCGGTGCACACATGCTGAGGAGGAATGCTAATTTTAGACTCCCCTGACGAAGCTGCTCATTTGGAATTCTATTTTAAGTGACCTGACATCAGCAGAGCAGCTTTCCTGGCCCGAAGCTGCTCCAGAGACCACGGTTGACACCACGACAGGGACGCTAGCTCTGGGGGAGCCCCAGGAGCCTGGGGGCACTGTACGTGGGGCCTGTGCGGCACGTGCCGGGCTTTAAGGAGGGGGGAGAGCAGGCTCAGAGGGGGCTGGGGCATCACTGGATGCCAGTGGGAGTGTGACAGTGACATTAAGGTGGCGGCTGGTCCAGGAGGGGCAGAGGGTAGGCCTGCCCCCCAGAACCCTGGTCACCAGGGAAAGGCTGGGGTTGTCGGGGAGGGCTTGGGGTCCAGGAGGGGCACCCCAGTTCCCGTGGGTCCCGCATCTGCCCCGCAGGAGGCCCCGGTCTGGGGAAGACCCCATCCCCATGTTGGCTACTCCAAACTCATGCAGGCAAGTCTGTCTGTTGGTGGGCCCCCCACTTTTAAAACCCTGGTTCACTACAGAAAAACTAGAACAGAGAGAAGTAAAGAGGCTAAAAATGAGAAAATTGTTCCTCCTGCTGTCACCTGAAGACCCCACCCGTGGCCTTAAGGGGCCCGTGACATTTTGGGATCTGCCCCGGGATTTGCCCCATGGCTGCTCCCCGCTTATTGGAGCACCCGTGTACCATCCTGCCCAGCGCTGGCAGCTGGCGGTCACAGCATGTCCGCCTGGGTCACCAGCTGGCCAGCCTGTCACAGGGCCACTGGGCAGTGACCTCCGCATCTGCTCCCTGGGCCACGGGGACCGGTCACTGGGAGGTGCAGGACCGCTTCGCGTGTCTCACTTTGCCACCCCCCTCCCCTCTGCCTGGAGGCAGTATGCGGTGTGGGTTGTGGGGTCGAGCAGAGCCAGGCCCTCCTGCCGCGGCCCCAGGATGGGTCTGGATCGGGGCCCTGACCAGCTTTATGGAGGTGGGACACAGTTGCTGTGTTCAGGTAATCCCAGCCCTGCTGTTGACCGTCTGTCAGCCCTTGGGCCCAAGCTTGGAGTCTCCCTTCTGTAAAATGGGCACAGTGACACTTTTCCCTTAGAGGTGAAAGGATTTAAAGGTGGTGGCCAGTTCTCTAAGGAATGTGGCAAAGGGGAGGGAGGTGGTTAATGGCCTTGGATGGCATCAGAGGGGCCCGATTAGGAGACTCTGTGGGTAAAGCAGGCACAGAGTATCTGCAGGTGGTTGAACTTCCACAGAGGAAGGGAAATAGAGGTTGAGGGCCGTGATCGACAGAGGACATGGTGGTGGCACTCAGTGTAGCAGTTACCTAACGCCGCGTAACAAGCCATCCCAAACCTAAACGTGTCTGGATCCGGGAGCAGCTCGGCCAGGAGGCTCTGGCCCAGAGTCTGGTGTAAAGGAACGGTTGCTGGGGCTGTGGTCTCCTCGGAAGGCTCCCCTGGGGCTGGAGGAGCTGCTGCCGAGATGGTTCATGCTTCAGTTGGCTGTTGGCTGGAGGCCTCAGTTCCCTGAATGTGGGATTCCCTACAGGTACCTAGGGCGTCCTCACAACCTGGCAGCTGACCCCCCCCTCCCCCATGGCTCAAGTGATCCAGGAGAGCGCAGGGAGGTGGCTAGGGGCCTTTGATGACCTCACCTTGGTGGTCGCCACGCTTCTGTCGTGTTCTGTTCAGTGAAGTGAGTTGAGAGGTCTGGCCCACACGGAGAGAGGAGGATTCGTCCCCGCCTCTTGAAGGATGAGTGCCAGACTGGGACACGTTTCTAAACCACTGTAGTCAAGCGTACCTGAGCTCTGAGTGTGTTGCACCTCTTGGTCTGGCATCACAGCTGGGACTTGGACTGGTCAGGTGGTGTCATGAGTGGTGAGAACATGGCATCTGGGCCCAGGAAGTGGGGTTCGAGCCCTAGATGTGCCGCTGAGCTGTGGCTTGGATTGTCTGTGTGGCCTTGGGTTGTCCATGTGACTTTGGGTCGTCTGTGTGACTGTGACAGATCTTTGAACAGCTCCTGGCCTCGGTGTCCCCACCGGTGCTCTGCTGGCCTCTCAGGATTGTCTGAGACCCTGAGGGCAGGCCCAGGGTGGGAGTGAGTGCGGGGTTGGGGGGGTATCTGCTGCTGCTGCGGCCTCTCCCAGGCCCATCATGAGGCTGTCTTGAGAGGTGACCCGACCGTCTGTGTGACCTGATGTCCCGGGGAGGGTCTTTGTTTCCCTGGAGTAGGGAGCCCCGGGGTCCCCCGTCACATACCTCGTCTCCGGGCAGCCCCTCGTGGCGACGCCTTCCTCTAGGTGTTGGTCGGGACCTCCAGGACCTGTGCGAGCCATGCCCAGACGGGGTCCCCGCAGGGCTGCGCTCCACTGTCTACCACCACCCGCCCCCCAAGAAAAGAAAGGCATAGGTCCACTGAGTGTGGACCTTCGGTCCCGAGGAGGACCCGGAAGACTTCTGGACTGCCCAGATCAGGTCCTGTGTGGGGTCATGTCCTCGGTGTCCCCGCAGGCAGCAGGGCAAGAGCTCCGGTCCTCCTCTGTCCCGGGGTGTCCTGTGTGTTCGCATTGACCAGCCAGTGCCACCCATGGATGTGGAGGCTGAGTGACTCCTGGCCCGGACACGGGAGGGATGGGGGTGGGGGTGGGCGGCACAGATTTGGCAGGTCGGGCCCCGTTTTGCCCAGCCTGACCTGTATGAGCCTAGCCAAGCCCCTCGCCCACCCGAGACCTGGGTTTCTGCCCCTGTCTGCTGACCGGCTGCGTGATAATAACAGTGACTCCTGGGATGTGCCAGCCCTGCTCTGAAGCTTCTCACGTAATTTACCTCCTTGAACCCTCACGGAGTTAACTTCACGAGGCAGACTTTGTCTGTATCCCCCGTTTATAGATGAGGAGACTGAGGAGGCCCAGAGAGGCAAAGTAACTTGCCCAACATCACACAGCTAGAGGTCGCAGAGCTGGGATTCAGGCCCCAGCGTATGGCAGCCTAGTCCACGCTGAGCCTGACCTCCAGGCTCCGTGGCCGGCAGCACCTCCTGCCCTCTCTGTCCACACCGTCTGTGGAGGAGGAGGAGGGGGGCGGGCCGAGGGGGGCCTGGGCTGAGCTTCCGGGACATGGTGTCCGTCGGGCTCAACGGCCCTCCAGTGGCTGGCTGGGTGCCGGCTTGGCTGAGAAAGGACTCTTGTTAGGAACCTGTGTTTTCTAGTGACCAGCCCGCTGGGGCAGGGACCCTGCGCCCCACTGGGTTCTCGGGTTTCTCTGGTGGGCTTGCGGTCCCTGTGGGCATGTGGTTCCCACCCTCTCCCCTGTTCTTCCAGAAAGAGGAGGACACACGGGGTCAGCCTCGGGTTGGTGCCGCCCCGGCCGCTCAGTGGGCCTGCCACCGTGGTGCCCTGTCGCCCGGCCTGGCGCCGCCCACGTGACCCGCCGGCAGCTGGGAGGCCAGCCTGGGCGCAGGGCCGCTTGTGCGGGTCGTTTATTTCCGAGGTGCGAGCCCTCTCCCGAGAGAACGGTGTTCCCTCGAACTCGCGCCTGCCTCGATACTGCCTTTTATGCACCCCCCACCCCATCCCTGCCGTGGCCGTTTATGCGGCAGAGCCCCCAAGATCTCTTTTGCCGCCCGCCCGGCGAGAGGGCAGTGGTGGCCGTGGCCCAGCTCTCCGGGACCCTGGGCTCAGGGCGTGTGTCGGCGCCCGCGGCCTCTCCTGGCTAGTTCTGGGGGCAGCGGGGCAGGTCTCAGGGGCCCACCCCTTCCTGGCCACCGCTGGGGGTCCCCAGTGCTTACCTGGCTACCCACGGGGACAGGCATGGAAGCAGGTTGCAGTTAGACTCGAGTTGCACTGGATGCAGAGTGCTGCAGAGATGGGGTGGGCTCTGGGGGCTGCGGAGAGCCCCTTGGGGTGGGGGCCGTGGCGGGGGGGCAACGCATGTTCTTGCCCTGTCATCTTCTGGGACACTCTGCGCTTGTGCTCTCTCACCCCTCCCATGACTTCCCAGGTCCCCTCCCCAGGTGACCCCGGGTGTTCCCTGGAGCTGTCCCTCCTAGGTCTCCGTCTGGGGCTTCGCAGGTTCGTTTACCTCTCCCTGCACACAGCCCGTTGCCCGTGCCACCCGCGAGGCCATGCCCCTTGATTTGCGCCTCTCGAATGTACCCACGGTGAGGGAGCGGGGATGCGGCAGGTGCCCCTGAGAGGGCAGGAGAAGTTAACAGAAGACTGACTTATGGCACTGCTCACGCCCGGCCGTTATCAGTGGGGCGCGTGGGGCATGTGAAGGTTGAGCCTCCTCAGGACTTGAAAGGCCGGGAGCTTGTGGGAAGGCATCTGATGTCACTCCTGGCGGGTGGCGGCTCCTTGGCCAGCGTGGCACCTGAACCTGGACCCCCGTGGGAAGGGGGCTTCCCCCGACAGCGGTTTAGACCTGCGGTCACGGGTCTTTTAGCGTCTAGGCGGGGTTTGCGCCGGGCGAGACCACAGCAGGGTCTGCAGGTGGCTGTGTTCTCTGCCTGTTTCTGTCCTCGGAGGCACCTTCTCAGTGCAGACCCGCTGGGTGCCTGTGGCTTTGGGATCCAAGGGGGGATGGTAGCGGCACAGGAGGGCCCTGGCCAACCCGCCTGGGACAATCCTGGGTCTGTGCTGCCTGCCCGTATGAGCCTGTTTGCTTTTCTGGAAGGAAAAGGACGTGCTCCATGAGTCCTCCAGAGCGACGTGCTGAAGGCCTGGCAAAAGCGTGTTGGTCTTCGTGATCGTCAGTGGTTCAGCCCTTTCCCTTTCCTCTGGAGCTCGTCTCTTTCTTGCGAGGACACTGGCCCCGCGCCTTGGTCTCCGTCCCCCACGCCTGTCAGGGAGTGCTCTCAGATCTCCCGGGCTGTCCTGGAGAGGCTGTCGGCTTGGGCCGGGACGAGCCGTTCAGCATCTGGACTCACCGGGGTCCTGTGCACAGCGGCTCTTTGCTTACGGAGCCGAGGGGGTGGGGTTGCCCGCGGACGCCGGGGTCGCGCCCCCGTTCTCTGCGCAACGCTGGCTCTGTTCCGTTTCTCCTGTGCTGCCGGGGCCGCCGGCTCTGTTCCCGCTCCCCGCATGCCGCCCGCTGGCACCGGACCCCCGGGCCGCGCGGACGCCGCTCCGGTGCCGGGCCCTCCTGCTCTCTGGGTGACTTCTGGTTCTTCTTTTCCTGTTTCAGGCATGAGCCATGAGCCCAAGTCCCCTTCACTAGGGATGCTTTCCACCGCGACCAGGACCACCGCCACCGTCAACCCCCTCACCCCCTCGCCGCTCAATGGCGCCCTGGTGCCCAGTGGCAGCCCCGCCACCAGCAGCGCGCTGTCGGCCCAGGCCGCGCCGTCCTCCAGCTTTGCTGCCGCTCTGCGCAAGCTCGCCAAACAGGCGGAGGAGCCCAGAGGTAAGAGGCGCGCCCGCCGGGCGGCTCCACGAGGCGGGGGAGAGAGCGGCCCCTTCCTTCCTGCCCAGGCCTCGCGGCTCCTGCGCTCGGGGGGCAACAGCCGGTCCCACGAGCCGCCGCCCCGCACGTTCACGGGCTCCGGGGGCGAGGCCGCTCCCGCCCACGTGCTTGCACGCCCACATCTACACGTGCTGGCTTTTCTCATGCTGCTTCGTTCTGGCGGGGACCGCGCTGTCTGACCCCCGCCCGTCCGGGGAGCCCAGCGGCCCCAGCAGCTCTGCTTGGCTTCTGCTTCCTGTGCTCTGTGCTGCTCTGTCCTTCTTTGGCTGTAGGACCACCGAGGGGGCGTCCGGCAGCTGTGGCTTCAGAGGGTGGATGTGCTGCACCCCGATACATCCCTCCGGAGCCCCCAGCCTGCCCCGGGGGCCTCTTCCCAGGTGGCATGTTTCCCAGGAGACCGGGAGCTCCAGGCCTTGATAGCCCCTCCAGACGTGGCAGGGGAGCACGGTCTCTGGAAACCCTCTTTATCCCAAGTGCTCCGAAGTGGGGGCACAGCTTAATCCCTCCAAGGCAGGGGTCTTGTGGTGGCATGGACAGGTGTCCCCCAGAGGTCTGGAGCCCCGGCTCCTGGTGTCACTTGGGCAGTGACGTGCTCTGTGACTTTGGGCAAACGCTGACCCTCTCTGAGCTTCAGCCTTCCTGTTTGTACGACGAGGCTCACTACAGCTCTGGCTTCGGGCATTTCTAGGGCTGACCGTCAGCCTGTGTTAGTCCAAGGGCTGCTGGCTGGATGAGTGGGGCTGGCGGGCAGTTTGCAGCCAGAGCTTCTGGGAGACCTGGGCCCTTGCGGGTTCTGGTGCAGCCCTCTCAGGCACCCTCTGGACTCACTGCTTGGAGGCAGGGGGTCGGCCTCCCGGGCAGAGGAAGCAGAGACCCTGGGTGCCTCTGCCGGCCATCTGCCTTGCCCCAAATGTGCAGGGTTTGGCGTCCTGGCTTCCAGGCCCTCTGGGGCACCCAAAGAACACGTGTGTGGGAACTCTGTCTGTCTTTATAGACTCTGGTGTCTCTAGCTCAGCAGAGCGGACATTTGCCCTGACCGGGGTGGCTGGGGGTCTGCTGATTTCTGAGTCTGACTTGTCTCCACACCCTTGCGGATCACATGGTTGTTGGACGGAGGAGGAATGTGAGGGGAGTAGACAAGAATTGACGGCAGCGTGGATGTGGCCCAGGAGCGGAGGCCTTCGGGGCCCGGTTTCTGCATTGCTAGGGGTCGCCCTCACCGCTGGTGTCCGCCTGCCCTGGGCTGTTCTGTCCACCCAGACAGACCTTCCCAGTGCCTGCACGCATGCCCCTCCTCGCCCTCCACACCCACCACGGGACTCCTTGGCCAGTCCGGCCGCGGGAGGCCCCGCTGCTGTCGGGAGGCCCCGCTGTTCGGGGCCACCGCACGCCACGCGGCTGGAGAGCAGAGATATGGTGAGCTCTGTGCCGGCGAGGCCCCCAGAACAGACGTCCTGGGCTGGCTGCGAGCACCCCGGGAGGAGCGTGCACAGTGGCACCCTGAGCCGGGGTCGAGACTTGGGGGTCTCTTCAGAGTCGACGCGAAGCCCCCAGGGCAGAGCTTGCTCCCTGCTTTGGTGTCTTCCTTCCCGGCATACCAGGAGGCGGAGAAACAGGGCTGGCGCAGCTTTCAAAGACAACTGTCAGCACGTGGGAGACACCGGGACCATCTGGCTGAGTCACCCCCGAGTGTCAGGGCTTCAGCCAACAGCTGTGTCCACTCCCGGGCAGCTGGGCTCATCCTGGGGTGACACCCCCCGTCTGTAGAGGACGTGGCAGCGAAAGGGCACGTTTCCCTCCTTGCCGAGTGGGCGGTGGAGAGCCTGCCTTGATGGCCTTCGTCTCCTCCCTGCTGCCCCAGGCTGGCCCCAGCGTCCGGCTCGAATGATGGGCCGGTGGACAGCCCGCGTGCCGGAGACGGCCGGGCCTCGCTGGCCGGGAGCAGCGTGTGCCGTCGTGGAGCGGACCCTGCCCCCCGCAGGCTGCGATCTGGGGGTTGTGCGTGATGCCCTGGAGCTTTGTGACAGAGGATCAGGAGAGAGAGAGGAGACGGGCGAGCCACGCCGGCCTGAGCCTGTGCCGTCCTTGGAGCGCGTGCCGTCCGCCGCTGGTTGACCCGAGGTTATTCCCATCGTTCTGATGAGAAAGCTGAGGTTTGGGGGGGGTGGGGGGCTCAGTATTTGGACCCTGGGCTGCCCTGATGCTCGAGTTACTGTGTGTGTGTCCTGGGGACTTGTGACCTCATTTCTGGCTCCGGGGGCCCCAGGCAAAGTCTGGAGTTTAAAGCAGCAGTGATGAGCTTCGTTGGCAGTGCACCGTCTGGTGCACCCCAGTGGGGCTTTGGTTTGAAGAAATGAGCTCAGTTACTCTCTGGAGCATCCTCTGGGCCACATCCCATGCCTGGTCCCTATTTTTCTCACGGAGTTGCCCCGGCTCTGATGGGCTGTCTCCCATCTGTAGAATTGGCTGGCAGCCCAGAGTCGTCAGCCCATTGTACAGGTGGGGAAGATGAGGCTCAGAGAAGTCAAGTTATGACTGTGAGGTCACACAGCTGGTGAGGACACGCCCTGTGCCCCTCACTGCTGCTCCTTCAGCCTTTCCAAGTGGATGTGGAGAGCCGGACTTAGGACGGCAAGACTGAGTGCATGGTCCTGGCTGGGGAGGGGCACCCCCTTCCCACCCCCCAGCACCCACCACAGTGGTGCAGGGAGCACTCGGGGGGGGCGTGTTCTGTGTTCCCCACAGAGCGGGGGACAGAGTGGAGATGTGGGCTGTCAGCCTCTGGAAGCCTGGGGGCTGTAGGGGCACGGCGGGGAGAGCCAGCAGCCCCCAGTTACCCTGCCTGCCTCTCCACCGGGGACCAGAGAGCCCAAGGGGGACGTTTGCTGGGCTTGGTGATGGTGGGGGGTGGGGGGGGTTGATTTTTTTGCTTGTCAGCTTTTTAAGGTATAATTCACGTCCCGGAAAATTCATCGTTTAAAGGACACAGTTGAGTGGGTTTTCGTGCATTCGGAGTTCTGCGAACATCACTCTTAATTCCAGCATGTTTTGTCACCCCTAAAAGAAACCCTGTCCCCACGCCCTCCCCCGGCCCTGGCAGCCAGAATCCGCTGTCTGGACGTCTGTCACCTGTGGGTGCGCGCAGCCCCGCGGCTGGCTCCCGCTCTCAGACTGGTGTTTGCAGGGCTGTCCACGCATGGCACACTTCTCGTGGCTGGTTGGCACCGCACACCTGTCACCAGGTGTGTGAGGAGGTGGACCCAGCAAGGGCTCTCCCCTCCTGAATCGCGGCAGTGCCCGTTTACTGAGCACCTGCTGCGAACAGGGCGGTCTCCCGCTGCGTTCCCAGCACAGCCCTGGCCTCTGTTCTCTGTCCGTCTTGCTGGTGGGCAAAGCCGAGAGCTTCGGGCTCGCTGGTGTCCTGAGCCATAGGCAGCAGAGGGGACTCTGGAAACTCCACGGTGCCCTGCCCCGCCCTGGCATCTGTGTCCACCTTCCCAGAGAAGGGAGCCACCGCCTCTGCCACAGCTCTCCCTCCATGAGGGCAAGGCCCCCGTCTCTTCGGGGTGACCCAGGGCGACAGGCCCCACAGCCCCGGAGGTGCCAGCATCTTGGCATCTGGGGGCTGCGGTGACCCAGGACCCCATGGCTGACCCCAGAGGGCCCTGTCCCCGAGGGCAGAGGTCCCAGGTGGAGCAGGCGCGGCGCCTCCTCCTGCACAGGGAGGTGGTGGGAGAGGTGGGCCCGACAGGCAGAGCCAAGACAGCCGAGGCCGCAGCCCCCCCCACTCCGCCCCGGCCCCGCAGGCCCCTCCCACTGCCGGGCCCGTGCTGGTCAGCCTTGGGCCGCCTGGGTGCTGGCTGCAGCCATGGGCGCCTCTGGCTGCCCCGTGACCCTCTCCTCTGCCCCCGCTGCCCCCCACGCTGCGGAAGCGTCTTACCCCGAGCCGTGGCCCAGCTCTCCCCTCTGCTTCCCCGGCTGATGTCTTTTCTCACGTCGGGTCTCCAGGCTGCAGCTTAAAAATCCAGTTCGGAGCAAGGAATCCACGTGCCCGTCACTCGCTCTGCCCCCAGAGAGAGGAGGCGAGGAGGAGACATGGGCCCTCGGTGGGGTTTGATCTTCCCGAGGCTTCTTTGCAGCCACACGGCCCTGCTCCGTCCCTGTCGGCCAGCGGGGGGCCGGGTGTCTTTCCCTTGGGGACTGGAAGGGACTGCCTGTCCGGGGAGGGGGAGGGGCCATATCTGCCTGGCCCTGTAACCCACTCCGATGCGGGCGCCCAGCAGGGTGGACACGGACGCCGGCAGATTCTGGTTCACGCCTTTGCTGTGTGGCCTGGGCACGGTGCTCTATCTCTCTGAGCTGCCGTGTGTCCTCAGGATGAGGGTAACGTCTAGGGACTTCCCTGGTGGTCCAGTGGTTAGGGCTCGGTGCTTCCAGTGCAGGGGACGTGGGTCCGATCTCTGGTCTGGGAACTAAGATCCCGCGGGCCTCACGGCACAGCCAAAAATAAGAAAGTTAAAAAACAAAAGAGGCTGAGGGTAACGTCTCTCCTCCGTAGATTTTGCCGATGTAGGAAGAACACGCTAGCTCCAGGTGCGGCGCCGTCCCCGGCTGTCCCCACCTTCCCCCACCCCTGCAGTGCAGCCAGGGCTCGAGGGGCCGGGAAAGGAAGGCCAGTGCTTCCATGGCTGAGGGCGGGGCTGAGTGCTGCGCATGTGTCTCGAGGCCCAGATTGACCCCCTCTGGGGAGAGAGCCCGTCCTGTCTGGGCCGGAGGAGTCAGCCACGGCTGCTCCCAGCCATCCTGACAGCGTGGGTGCGTGCACGCCCGGGGCAGCCGCTCCCTGTCACCTCGACCCTCGTCTCGGCTCTTTGGAGAAAGGGAGTCCCAGGCCGTGACCAGGCCCACACAGCACGTTCTGGAAGGAGCCGCGGGCTGCAGGTTTGGGCCCGACCCCCACGTTGGTCCCGGTTGTACCCGTGGGACCCTTCGGCAGTGACAGGCCGGGGCCCCCTTGAATGAGGCGTCCCGTAACAGTGCGCTTGGCGTCTGTCTTTGGCCCCTTTGCCAGTGGGGCGGGGCTGGGCGGGGCGGAAGGAGCCTGGTGGGCTCCAAAGCCACGTGGCCTGTTCAAATCCCACGTGTCCGTCCCTCCCAGCGGGGTGTCGGGGGCACCGACCGGCCTCAGGGAGCTGGTCTCCGAGGGCACGAGCACCGTTTTCGCCGCCTGCAAGAGAAGTGACTGGCGGACCTCGGCTTTGTTTGGACCAGACACAAGCAGGCTGGCAAGGGCGGTGGGGCCCAGGACCCCGAGCCCAGGTGGGAGGGAGCGCGCTTTTCTCCAGGCGTGTGCGCTGGCTGCCGGCCTCATCTTGTCGCTGGCTTTGCAGGCGGGTCTGGTTTCCCTGGAGCCCCTGGAGGAGGCGGGAGCGTCCCTCCCTCTGTCGGGGTTGGAGGTGGGACCCTGCCTGCCAGCGGTGCCTCACTGAGCCGGCCTGAGGCAGGAGGGACGGGCGGCGCCCCTGTTCTGACACCTCACACCGCAGAACAAGTGAGCGGACACGCGTGTGTCAGTCGTGTGGCCGCGGGGCTCGGCGGGGCTGGGTTTCCCGGCGTGTCTGCAGCCCCGTCTGTCTCGTGGCACAGGTGTAAGCGTGCAGGGGCGTCCTGGGTGCCTTGCCTTCCTCCTCTGTGCTCTGGGCCGGGGATTCAGAGGAGCGCGGGACCCAGCGAGGGGGGCTTGCGCCTGCCCCGATGGGGGATGCCCAGCCCTGAGACATTGGGACAAGAGGCCTCCCCAGGCCGTGTCGCTGCAACAGCGACCTTCCCTGTCCCCTCGCTGAAGCCCCCTCCGCCTTCTCGCCCCCAGTTCCTCTCCTCTCCCTTGAGGCGCCCCCTCCCGGCCCCTCATGCCCCTCAACACAGCAGAAGCCCGCCATCCTCCCAGCCCCGATCCTGCTCATCACCACATCGTCGGGCCCTGGAAGTGCATCTTGTAAGAAAGCCCACACCTTGCCTTTGCTAGCTGGGGTTTAGTGACGGTCCTGTGACGCTACGTTGGGGGCAGGTGTGCCCCGCCCACTGGTGGCATGAGGTGGGGTGAGGGCTCCTGGGAGAGGGCATTGGGTGGACGGGCCTCCGACTGTTCCCGCGCCATGGGGGAGCTGGCAGGCAGGCCGGGAGGGGAAGCGGGCAGAGGGCAGCCCTGCGGCTCTTTCTCAGGGGGTTCTCCCCGAGCCCACAGGTGGGTGGAGCCAGCCAGGGCAGCCCTGCATGTGCCGTGTGCCCGGCAGTCCCCGCTGCGCCCGGCCTGCAGGGAGGCCAGAGGGTCCCCCACCTCATTCCCCGCCTCTATGTGCTCATGGTGGGGATCCGCACGTGCTCGTGGCTGGCGGGTCCCTGCCTGCACCGAGTGGAAGCCTGGGCAAGGCTCAGCCGGGCGGGGGGACCCCTGCTGCTTGGCGCTGGCTCCAGAATCTATCGCAGCCGCCTCCAGCCGGCACCCGGGCTGGCCCTGTGGTGCTGCGGCTCCGGCCACGGGAGGGGGCGTCTCGGGAAGGCGTCCCAGGGGTCCTCCTTTAGGGAGCACATCAGGTGACCGCTGTCCCTCATCGGCTCCCCGTCCCTCCCCGGGTGAGGCGGCCTGACTCAGTGCAGGCTTGTGCCCAGGGAGAGCGAGGGCTGTGCGGCGGGGCTGAGATCACACTCTGCAGTGCGCCGGGCAGGGGTGGTCCCGACACAGGAGCCCTTGTTTAGGGCACCCAGTGGGTGCTTAAGGTCGTTCGGGTGGTGTCTAGGGAGCTGACATGCTGCACTTGTGTTTCCAGGCTTCACTCCGTCTCCCCTCACAGCGACTTGGGTGTCTCAGCTGTTAATTACATGGGCTCAGGGGGCCTCGGGCGCTAATCCGCGAGGTCAGATGACAGAGGTGACGCGGACCGCTGTGCGCTGTCACCCCCTCCGCCCCCGGCTCGCTGCCGCCTGCTGTGAACCGCCGGTTCATTACAGCTCGCGCCGCACTGAGAACGGGGTCGGGGGCGATCGCGCTAATTGGCGGTTGCGTGGTCAGGCATCGATCTGGCTGCCAAGCGAGGCGTCCGGCCTGCCCCTGAGGGACGAGGCTGCTAATTGCCCGTGGCCTCCGGGTGGGCAGGGGCACCTGGCCCCCAGGCTCCGTCTCTCGCCCTCCCCTCCTCCTCCCTCACTCACTGCCCAGCGCTTACAAACGATGCCGATCCATGGAGACCTGCTAATGGCGTGGGGTGGGGGCTCGGAGGCCGGAGGGGGGTGATCTGAGAGGTGGGAGGGGACGGGAGCCAGGTGGCCCTGAGTCTCTGTGCTCAGGTGGCATGGCCCCTGGGCCCTCCTGGCTGTGAGGCCCCAGGGGCTGGCACAGGCTGGGGCTCTGAAGTGTCTGCTCCAGCTTCCCCCCGTCCGCCCGGCCCCTCGAGGAGCAGTGCCCACCTGGCCTTGACCCCACCGTTTTCTGCAGGCCGTGCAGCCTCTCCCTTGACTGGGGGGGTCCTCGGTGTGTTTGTTTCCTTTCTTCTTCGGCTCCCTCTACCCCCAGGCGGAGTTTGCACAGGGCGGCCCGGGGTGCAGGCCGGGTGCTCGGTAGGTCCTCCTGCTTGGTGGCCGAGAGCTCTGGTGGCTTTCCACCCCCTCCCTGCTGTGTCCTTCTGGCTGCTGGTGGACGTGGCGGGAGTTTCCCGTAGGGGCCGCCAGCCTGCGTCTTTGGTGGATGGCAGCCTGCTTTGCTGGGGCCCCAGGAGCGGGGTTGCCGGGCCAGGGCGTGGGCGGTGGTGGGGAGATAGATGCTCCCAGTTTCCCCAAGTTGCACAAACCTGGTGAGCGCTCAGGGTACAGGGGTTCCCTCCGTCGGCCGGTTGCAGAGGCCGGCTCCGCGCCCCAGAGCTGGCCAGGTCAGCCTGCCGCCTGCCTCCTGCTTCTCCCTGGAAGCTGGCTTCCCGGGTGGGCCCCGCCAACCTGGCAGACACAGCTCGTTTCAAAACTTTGGCGGCTGTCCCACTGCGAAAAGGAAGGCCGCCGACGTTGTCGCCTGTCAGCTTTCCCCAGGCGGGCGGTAATGACAGCTGACCGAGGCTGGAACTTGCCCCACGGCTGGGATCCTGACCCGGTGCTGGGTCTCGGTGGTTGGCCCAGCCGACTTGGGGTTGCAGAATTGTGTGGGCCGTGGTTGGCGGGTCTGTTTGGGGAATTGGGGGTCACACGTCAGGGGCAGCAGGCTGCAGGTGAAGGGGGCACCTGGCCTCAGCGTTGTCCTTGGGGTTGCCAAGCGGCTCGGCTGGGGGCAGGTCTGGCTGGCCCGGGTGTCTCCCCGTGGGGCTGCCCCGCCGTGGGGCTGCCCCGTACAGTTGTTCAAACTGTGCACAAGCCTAGGGAAGCACAGTGACGCGGCCTGGACCGGGAGCACGCTTCTCAGGGCGAAGCTCTGTCCCAGCGTCCGTGGGGCCTCGGCATCCGACCACTCTGCCCCCTGGTCACTGCTGAGCCCGCGCCTCGATGGTCAGGGCCTCCGGGGCAGAGGGAGGGTGACTATCTCCCAGCACCCCGAGCTGTAGGCTGCCCTGCCCCCCCTCAAGCAAAGGTTCGATTAGGTAGCAGGAGCGAGCCCGCCTGAGATGGTTTGGAGAAAAGACGAGGGTCTTGATCCCTGGCACCCAGGCACGTTCTGAACAAAATCCAGGGAGGACGGGTGCTGCTTGCGGAGGGGGTCTGTGCTGGCCCCAGCTTCCTCCCCCGCCCCGGGGCCCCAGGTGCCCCAAGTGGGGCTCCCGCAGACAGACGTCTGCCCAGTTGAGCCCGTCAGAGGGGAGCTTTGCTAGATGGCGCGTCTCCAGGCAGCTGCTTGGGACTGTCAGCAGCAGGCTCCTCGGCCAGGTCCACCTCCTCTGGCCGCCCGAGCTCACGCAACCCCCGTGACCGTGGGCGAGCGCGGTGCCTGGCACGAGATGAAGCTCTGCTGTGTAGTAAAATCTGGGGGTCCCCTGTCTGGCCTGCCCCAGATTCAGGGCCCTGGGTGCTCTCCGTGGCTCTCAGGTGCGGTGGGGTCTGTGTCGGGGGCCTGTGGGCCATGGGGCCTCTGGAGGTGGGGCATGTGAGGGGTCTCCTCTGACCCCAGACTGCAGCCCAGAGCAGTGCGGGCTGTGGATGTGCACACGACCGAACCTCGTTGGGCCTGGGCATGACTCTCGGGGACCCCAGGACCAGGCCCTGCCGGCAGCTCCAGCCCTCAGGGGCCACTCTGCTGCCCGCCTGCCGGGATATCCCACCGGGCGGTGACGTTGGGGCGAGCCTGGTGCTGCTGGGGGTGGGGGAGGGGGGACGCGCCTTCACCCCTCGCTCACAGGCGGCCCCGCCCCTCGCGGGAGGAGCAGCTGCGGGCCAACCTGGCTGCAAATGGGCGACTTCCTCCCAGCCCCCCAGGCCCCGCCCTCTCCTCCCACCCCACACACCACCATGACCCTGTACCCCTGCCAGGAGCTAAACCAACCCCAACCTCCTGACCCCCCGCAGGCCTGCCGCCCTCCACACCACCCACCTCGGGGGGGCAGCACATGGGGGTGATGCTGAGGGTGGGGCTTGTTTTGGAGGTGATGGAAATCAGATAATGGTGATGTTTCCACAACGCTGTGAATGTGCTAAAAACCACCAACCTGTGTGCTTTCAGCGCCGGATCATAACTCAGTTCTTAAAACTTGAAATGAACGCATTCCATATTTTGAAAATACAGGCCTTCCTCAGCCACGCCCTCACCTGTTCCCCACCCTGCCAGGCCCGTCCGGCAGCTAGGACGCCCACCCTCAAGCACACAGGGGGCTCGCGGGGAGAACTTGGGGCCTTTCTGTGCGCCTCGGGGCGTCTCGTGCCCACCCCCTTGCTCATAGCCTCACGTGCAGCTACTCCCTCTTGCGGGGCAGGTTCAGCAGATCCCTCACCCTGCGCCCCAGTGGCCCACATCAGCCCCGGTGACCGGGGTGTCGCGCACGGCCCCCAGCTGCCGTGGGTGTAACTCGTCGAGCCACACTTGCTCTCCCGAGGCTCTGTCTCCGTCCATGTCTGGGGTAGTGGCCCTGCCTGCGCCCCCGGCTCTCTCCCCAACTCGGCGGGAGGCTTGGGGTGAGCAGCACCGGGCACGGGAGGCCCTGTCCGTGGGCGGGGGTGGGGAGTTACCGCCGGGATCCCAGGCTGGGGCAGGGCGTCCGCGGGAGCCCGCATGCCCCTGCCCGGCTGTTGGGGGCCGGGGGGCACCCGCTCAGGCTGCTGTGTCCTTCTCCCGCAGGGTCTTCACTGAGCAGCGAGTCGTCCCCCGTCTCCTCTCCAGCCACCAACCACAGCTCTCCGGCCAGCACGCCCAAGCGCGTGCCCATGGGCCCCATCATCGTCCCCCCTGGGGGCCACAGCGTCCCTAGCACGCCCCCTGTGGTGACCATCGCCCCCACCAAGACTGTCAACGGCGTGTGGAGGAGCGAGAGCCGGCAGGTGAGTGTCGGGGAGGCGGGGGCTTAGGGTCGGGGGGGAGGCGGCCTCCTGCAGAGCAGGACCTGTCGTTTTCTCTGCAAAGTGGTGTAACTACAGCACCTACCTGGAGGGTCTGTGTGATTCAGGAATATTCACGGGCGTTAGTGGTCTTGGGCTGCCACAACGAGCATCACAGAGCATCACAGACGGGGGCTTATTTAAGACAGATTTATTCTAGAGGCTGGAGGCCCAAGTTCCAGCTGTGGATAAGGTCAGTTTCTCCTGAGGCCTCTCTCCTCGGTGTGTAGGCGGCTGTCTTCTCCCTGTCTCTTCCCGTGCTCTTCCCTCTGTGTGTGTCTGTGTCCTAATCTCTTCTTCTTATAAGGACACCAGTCCTATTGGATCAGGGCCCACCCTAGTGACCTTGTGTTACCTTAATTACCTGTTCAAAGATCCTGTCTCCATATATGGTCACTTTCCGAGGTCCTCGGGGCTGGAACCCCAACATAGAAATCTTGGGGGACAAAGTGCGTAAAATGGTGTTTGCACATCCTAAGCACTTGATAGACAATAGCTGTTATGATTATTATCTATTGCACAAACAAGGAATCGAAATAGCGAAAATACCAGCCCATATTTTCACAGGTCAGTTTTCCTATTTCTGTATTAACTTTCGAAGTCCGCCCGCTCCAGGAGGCCCTTTCCCGCGCCTGGGGGGTGGGTCCCTGGTGTGACGTGGCCGTGCAGAAGGCTCTGGTGGCCTTGGGAGCTGCCCCTGCACCTGCCTACCTCCACCATCCGCCCGCAGCCCCGGTGCTCCCAGCCTGGAGGGGCCCTTCCTAATTAAGGACACTGTCCCTGTGCTTCTCTCCTGGATTTTTCTGGAGTTCCCAGAGGGATAGCACCACTTGGAAATACTAATTAAACCACAAAGAAAGTGGGGGAGGAGGGCAGCTCTCTGCCCTGCTGGGGCGGGTGGGGGGATGGGCCCCAGGGCCCCAGCTGGACATCACTCAGGGTCTGTCTTTTCTCTGCCCTGGAGGTGGGGGGAGCCAGCCTCCGTCCACAGAGGGGGCCACCCTCAGGCAGGCCCTGACCAGGGAGCCCAGTGGGGACCCCCTGAATTCCTGGAAATAGGCCAGGTGGCCGTAGCTTGACTCCCACATCCGAGGTGATAGACACTGCTGGGTCATCGCCTGGCCAAGGCCCCCGTGCCCGCCTAGAAGCTGCTGTCCTGGCTTTGTCGCTCTACCCCGAGTGCAGTTTGGAGGCAGGAGAGCCAGGGCAGGGCCTGGTGAGCGGATCCCGGCCAGAGGGGTTTGGAGATGCCCAAGACGCCACAGTCCTGGTTTGAGGGAGGACGAGGGGTCCTCACCAGCGTCTCCTGCCTCCAGAGGGGCCCGTTGCCACCTGGCGACTAGCCTCGACCGCAGGGCCCTAACCACCTGCGTCTCCCCTAACTCCCGGGGACCCGGATGGTTTCTGATCCTGTTGCCACGTCCCTGGTTTGGTCCTGTCCCCTGTGCCCAGCAGCCGCCCATCCAGACCCAGGAGCCTCCTAAACGACCCCCTCCTGGACACTCAGGTGCCTTGGCCCCCTTCCCCCCAAGCTCAGCCCTCCTCGGGGTGGGGGGTCCTCACTGCCTCAGAAACACTGAGTTACCCCCAGAGAAAGGGCCGCGGTGGCTCTCTCCAGCCACTTACCAAGGCGGTGGTTAATGAAACACTAGTGCCACCAGGGAGGGCGGTGGGAAGGGAGCTGGATTAGTGGATGATGTACAGCTCGTTGGCTCCAGCACAAAGGCTCAGCGGAGAACTGAATCCTCCCGGGGAGGGGGAGACCGGGAAGAGCGGAGTAGTGAGGCGGGAGGGGGGCTTCCTGAAGTCACGGCACGTGAGTCACGGGGGGCCCTCCGGCGCACCGGGGTCACCGGTATTTCCCAGGTAGCGGGAGCTGTGGAAGGACACATGCAATGACAGTCTGTTTTAAAGCTAACAGGGCACGTCTGCCCGGCTGCCTAGTGGAAACCTCTCTAATCACCAGAGAATGAAGGATTCTCCCCCCACCACCACCCCGACTCCTTCCTTCTTTCATCTCTACAGCTGCGCCTGCAGCCGCTGCTCAGAAATGAGAGCTGCCCGCAGATGTTCCTCGGGGCGAGCCCGGCCACGGGCCGGCGTGGAGGCCTCAGGGTGGCTGATTGAGCCTCCTGGGCCTGGCCTGGTTTGGGGGCTGCTGCCTGGGCCCACCCCCCCGACCTCATTCCCAGGTGCCTGTCATAAGCTTGGCTGGGCTCCAGCCAGACGGGAGGCGCGTGGGTCCCACTGGACCCCCTGCCCGCCAGCCCACCCCTCCCCCCGCCTCTCCACCTCCTTGTTTGTCCTCGGCTGGGCTGGGAAGGTGCCATCTGGCCCAGCCGCCTTCAAGCAGGGCTTTGTCCTGCCGAGGGTTGAAGGGGGCTTCTGGGGACGGCGTTGCTGGGGCTGGTGCGCCCGGGGCCCCTCCCCTGGGACAGGGGCTGCCTGGGGCCCCTCACTCTGCTGTTTGATTCAGCAAACAGTGCTGGAAGCGCGAGGAAGCGTGTGATGGCCTGGAGTTGCCCGGAGCTTGTCCCCAGATTTTGTCTTTAAATCGAGGTCCCCTCAAGGACTTTGCTGTCCTGGGCTGACGGTGGAGGCCCTTGGCTGCCATCTTCCTCCTACTGTGGCCTGAGGGGAGGAGGGACCTTGCTGCCAGCCTGGAGGCGGAGCCCAGGTCACCCCGGGTCCCATCACCCCGGGCATTTATTGGGGGAGCCGCCCTGGCACCTAGGGGGCCTCCGGCTGCAGCCACTGCGTCCCCGTCCAGAGAGCATCTGAGGGCCATGCCGTCCCTTGTTTAGTCCATCTCAGACCTCGGGCACAGGGCCTCTCCATTCCACGGTGGCCCCCGTGAGGGACAGGCCCCAGAGCAGCTGAGGGGAGCCTTCGCGCCTCGTCGCGGGGGTCAGCACTTGTACTGGCCAGGCCCTGCGCCAGCAGAGGGAGGGGTGTGAGGGGGACCCGGTACACTGAGGACAGCCCCTTGGGTGGTAGTGTCGACGGGGAGCGCGAGAGGGTGTAGGGGGGTGGGCTAGGAGGTGCAGCTGCTTGCGTGAGACCCCCGCTTCCCGTCTCCACCCGGGCACCCGTCTCTGCTGCTCTGTGAGCCGCTGCTGTGATTGCACGTTTGACAGCTGGGGGAACCAAGGTCTGGGGCAGTTATGGGACCTGTCCAGGGTCTCCAGGACCAGACGGGAGCCACCCCGCGCTGGGCCCCGTGTAGAAGGCTCGTAATACCCAGGCGGGGGTCCCGGGCTCCCTGCCCTGACCCGGGCTTGCCGCACGCGTGGGTCCCACCCTTGACTGCCGGTTTGCGACCACCCCTCCTGGGAAGGGCAGGTCGGAGGCCCCGCCATGAGCGGAGGGGCTGTGCCCACATGTGGGAACAGATGTGGCCGCTCATTAAAAATTCCAGTCAGCGGCCTGTCTCCTCCAATTAACGAACACTGCCACGGCGCCCACCCACCAGCACGTTTGGTAAATACAGTGACGGACGGGCCCCTCGTGCTCCGCGGGCTCACCCTCTACTGGTGTGGAGGTGGAGGGGTCGCCCGGGGGGCTGCGCAGTCTGTCCCTTGCCCCCCACACAGGGAGTGAGATGGTTGGGGGTCTCTGCTGCCCCATTTCCTGACTCTGACAGGAAGGTTACTGGCAGAGCCAGGGCTGGAGGGACAGTAGAGGGTGTCTCCTCAGGGACAGACTCTTGTCACCGCCCCACGTACAGTGGTCATTCCTGGACACGCGCCACATCAGTGAGGAAGCAGAGGGTTGTGGCCCAGCGGAGACACCGTGGGTTTGGGGTGGACGGACCCGGGCCCACGCCCTGCTTGCTGCGGCTGATCAGGGGCGGCCGCGCCTGGCGCCAGGTGGCGGGCGTCGTGCCATCTGGCCAAGGAGGGGCTGCGTTGTGGAGCTTTTGGGGCTCAGGGGAGGCCTGGGCCGAGATATCCTCACCTTAGGCTGAACAGGGTATCACGGTGACGGAGCCCCCGGACTGGCGGCCGCTCCTGCGTCCAGAGCGAGAGCCCCCGGCTGCTGTTGACGCTCGGTGCCCACTGCGCGGCCCTCTCTCAGCCGTGTGAATGACCCCAACGACAGAACCTTTCAATGGGTTGTGGACGCTTCTGTGGGTGGGCGTGCAGGACGTTCCTCCGTGTGGCTGGGGGTTCTGGGGGCTGCCTCCTCCCCTGTCCTGCCTCCCCTGTGCTGGTTTCTCGGGGGCTGCCTTCCCCACCAGGCTCCAGGTCACTCTCTGCGTCCGGGAGTCTGGGGCAGGCGGGCCCATGGCCCTGCCCCTATCAGTGTGCAAAGGTCCCCAGACAGGTCTGGCCAGTTGTGCTCTGGTCGGTGCCTGGGCCGCCCCGGGGTTTGTCCCGGGGACAGGCTGGCATGCTCTGCCCAAGGGCAGCAGCAGCTTCTCGGCCACGTCCTCCACGGGCACTGTGGGCCGAGAGGTATCTGTGACGCAGGCTGGCAGCTGGCAGCACAGCTGACGCCTCGGCCCCTTGGGATGCCGGCGCATGCCTGGCGATCAGTGGCCAGGGGCTCCGCGTGGTTCTGTCACAGCTGCTGCAGTGCAGAGCTCACCGCCAGGGGGTTGGGGGGTTGTGTGGAGACCACCATCATCCAGCTCCCGCGTCTGAGTTTGGAGCACGTGTGACCTGTGGGAGATCGGTGCTGGGAGGGCACAGGCGACCCTACTGTGCTGCGTCCCCTCGCGGGCACTCGTCTGGACTCCAGTCTGATCTTGGGGCGTCTGTCCTTTCCTGTCGCCCAGATGCGTTTCAGTCCAGACCCACCCATCATTGGAACCCGTGTCCTCCCTTCTTTCTGTTCCACCTGCCACGCCGCTCATACCGCGGGTTTGGGTGGAAAACCATAAGGAAAGGCCATCTCTAGATCGTGCTCTAAAGCTTGAAACTCCCCCCGCCCCACGAGTCTGGAGGAAGGCCTGGCTCGTCGCTGGCCGTCGTCTGAGCCGCCTGCCCCTGCCCTGACCCTCTGCTCTCTGCCCTCTAGCAAGACGCTGGCTCTCGGGGCAGCGGCAGCGGTCGGGAACGCCTCATCGTGGAGCCCCCGCTGCCCCAGGAGAAGGCAGGGGGCCCGGCCATCCCCTCCCATCTGCTCAGCACCCCCTACCCTTTTGGCATCTCCCCCAGCTCGGTGGTGCAGGACTCCCGCTTTCCTCCGCTGAAGTAAGTGCAGGTCGGGGCCCGGGGAGGGCATGTGCGCTGGGCTCTGGACCCCTGAGGCTCTGGCCGCCAGGCCGGCTATGCCAGCTGAGCCCAAGAGCCGCCAGATGGTGGCTCAGCCCCGGGCCGGCAGCCCCGTCTGCGCCTGCTGGCCGTTTCTATGCTGAGCCGATGGCTGGCTCTGCTGTCTGGCCGACCCTAAACCCCCAGTCTGGGGCTCCCGGGGCCAGGGGTCCCTCCAGGCCGCGGATAGTGGCCCTGCGCCCACTTGGTGAGGACGGCGGGGGGCCGGGGGGGCCCGAGGAGCAGCAGCTGCCCACCTGTGCCTCCTGCCAGGACCTGTCCATGCGAGGGAGGCATGGTGGAAGTGTGGGGAGGTTGGCCCGTTTCCTGGCCTGGGGCTCACCTCTGCCTTTTGTCCTCTGTCTGTCCCTCCTGCAGCCTCCAGCGGCCCGTGCACCACGTGGTGCCCCCCAGCACGGTGACGGAGGACTACCTGCGGAGCTTCCGGCCCTACCACACGGCCGAGGACCTCCGCGTGTCCTCCCTGCCCCCGCTGGGGCTGGACCCGGCCACCGCCGCAGCCTACTACCACCCCAGCTACCTGGCCCCGCACCCCTTCCCCCACCCGGCCTTCAGGTGAGGCGCCCCTTGGGCAGATACTGGTTGGGGCCAGATTCCCAGGGCGACCCCAGGCGGCCGCCCCTCCCAGTCCTGCACGTGAGCCGTTAGGACTTTGCCCCCAGAGGGAAATTCTGTCCCAGCTGGCCTCGCCCCAGCCCCTCCCTCTCCCGCAGTGGGCTCCACTGGTGCATGTGAGCGTTAAAGCGCAGAGCGCACGGTTTGTGTGCGACCAGGAAACCCCGCTGGAGACGGCGCTGTACCACTGCTCTACGTAGAAGGCGTCCCGTGTCCTCCCTGACGGGTCGGCAGTTATGCTGTGGACCACCCCTCCCCAGACCTGGAAGTCTCCTCACTTGGCCTGGGGTGGCCAGCAGGGCCTCGGAGCCCTGAGCTGTTATCATCTGTTGGCCTCTGGGAGGAAGGGGCTTTGGGTCTGGCTGTGGACGTGGACCCTTTCTGCAGGGCCTTCATGGAGGCTCTGTGGCCGTCCTGCCCTGTCCAGCGACCCTGGATCAATAACCGTACCTGGCTGGGGCACCTGGTGGTAGGGCTGGGTCTTGCCTTTTTTCCTGTACGTTCCGTGCTCACTAGCCCCGTCTTCCCGCACAGGATGGACGACTCCTACTGCCTGTCGGCCCTGCGGTCCCCTTTCTACCCCATCCCCACCCCCGGCTCCCTGCCCCCACTGCATCCATCAGCTATGCATCTCCACCTCTCTGGGGTCCGCTACCCGCCCGAGCTCTCGCACTCGTCCCTGGCGGCACTGCACTCGGAGCGGATGTCCAGCCTCAGTGCCGAGAGGTAAGCCCCGTCCCAGGCCGGGTGTCCTCTGCTTTTCCCTCCCTGGACGGCAGAGCCTGGCTGGGCCGTTTGTGTGTGGCCAGGCGGGCTCCTTGGCCACTCAGGTCCTGGGTCTGTTTGCCTGCAAAAGGGGCGCTGACGGTGGATGCTTTGAGCTCCTGGCCAGTGCCTGACGAGGCTGCATCCTCAGAATCTCCAGTCCCCCCCGGCCGTGAGCTTTCCATGGCGCTTCGGGAGCTGGTGCACAGCTTTTGATCTAACGGACTTTGAGTCTCTTAGTGCGTTAACAAGAGTAGAACCCGCCTCACCTCCCGTCCCCGTTCGGATGGGAATGCCGGCTTTTTCAAAACCTTGGTCTCGGGTGTCGGCTCCTCGCTTCTGGGGGTTCTCCCTAGCGGCCTGCCCCGGCTCCAAGCGCCCCCGCAGCGGAGGTCACATCTCCCTCTGCTCGCCCCGCAGGATGCAGATGGACGAGGAGCTGAGGCGGGAGAGGGAGCGCGAGCGCGAGCGGGAGGCTGACCGCGAGCGTGAGAAGGAGCGCGAGCGCGAGAAGGAGCGCGAGAAGGAGCTGGAGCGCGAGCGGGAGCTGGAGCGTCAGCGGGAGCAGCGGGCCCGCGAGAAGGAGCTGCTGGCCGCCAAGGCGCTGGAGCCGGCCTTCCTGCCCGTGGCCGAGCTGCACGGGCTGCGGAGCCATGCCACTGAGGAGCGGGGCAAGGCCTCGGAGCAGCTGACCCCGACCCGAGCAGGTACCCGAGGGGCGGACCGTGCCCGGTGAGCTGCGTACTGGGGGCTCCCCGAGGAAAGGGCCCTGCTGTGTAGCGTCTGCCTGCAGGCCTGCAGCAGATTCACACCATGCCTTTTGCAAGCTGCGTGCCTCATGTCCCCGGACAGGGAGCCGGGGGGAGAGGCACACGACACAGAGAAGACAGATGTAGGTAGACAGCTGAAAGACTATGCACCGTGGTGAAACGTAACAAAATGCTTAGCAAGGGATAGTTTTAAGTGTTTTTTTTTTTTATTTTTTAACGCGTTTTTTTTTTTTTAACGCGCTACGCGGGCCTCTCACTGTTGTGGCCTCTCCTGTTGCGGAGCACAGGCTCCAGACGCGCAGGCTCAGCGGCCATGGCTCACGGGCCTAGCCGCTCCGCAGCAGGTGGGATCTTCCCGGACCGGGGCACAAACCCGTGTCCCCTGCATCGGCAGGCGGACTCTCAACCACTGCGCCACCAGGGAAGCCCCCTTAAGTATTTTTTAACCTTAGTTTTTAACATTTTATTTTATTACACGTACGCGTAATCTAACGTAGCAACCGGCTCCGCGTAATCTAACTTGTAGCAACCGGCTCGGATGATTCCCAGAGTTCAAGTCTGCTTTGGTGTGTGGGCGTGAGCCTGCCCCACACGCCCACACCCAGCATGTCACCCGGATGAGGCGAGCGCCCGGGAGCATCCATGCCCCCGGCTATCTCGGCCCGGGCGCGGGGAGGTCCTTGGAGGGTGGTGCGCATCTCCTCCGGGTGGACGGGCAGCGGGGAGGGACTGAGCCTGGTGCTGAGATCCCGCCGTGACAGCCTTTCTCCCCCACAGAGAAGCTGAAGGACGTGGGCCTGCAGGCGCCCAAGCCCGTGCAACACCCCCTGCACCCGGCGGCCGCCCCGCACCACCCCGTGCCCGGCCTCCTCTCCACCCACGGCCTCTTCTCTCTGCCGGGCAGCAGTGCGGCCACGGCCCTGCTCCTCCAGCGCACCAACGAGGAGGAGAAGTGGCTGGCGCGGCAGCGGCGGCTGCGGCAGGAGAAGGAGGACCGCCAGTCGCAGGTGTCCGAGTTCCGGCAGCAGGTGCTGGAGCAGCACCTGGACCTGGGCCGGCCGCCGGCGCCCGCGGACACGGAGCACAGGCCTGAGAGCGCCAGGTGGGCCCGGGGATGGGGGCGGCACCTGCACGGGGGCCAGCGTTTAACGAGCGCGTGTGACCGGCTTCCTGCGAGCCTGCGAGTGTTGACACCTGTGTTTCAGTTCACCTTCTAAGCCCTGCTTTGGCCGGGAGGAGGGAGCAGTGAGGAGGGAAGTTGGTTTCTCAGGGGCGTCCACCCCGAGTAGCCTGTGTCTGCAGCCCCGGCCCAGCTGCGTCCCAGCAGGGACGCTCGCGGCTCCTGAAGGAGGGCGAGGGAGAATCTTCATTCAATAATTATGTCCTTTCCACCTCCCTCTGCCCAACCTTTTTTTTTTTTTTTTGCGGTACGCGGGCCTCTCACTGTTGCGGCCTCTCCCGTTGCGGAGCACAGGCTCCGGACGCACAGGCTCAGCGGCCATGGCTCACGGGCCCAGCTGCTCCGTGGCATGTGGGATCTTCCCGGACCGGGGCACAAACCCGCGTCCCCTGCATCAGCAGGCGGACCCTCAACCACTGCGCCACCAGGGAAGCCCCCAAACTTTTTTTTTTAATGAGAAGGGGGACTCCCTTTAATTTTTAATCAGGCAAAAAATTAATTTTACTGCTTTTGTAATTTTTAAAAATACCCGTTTCTCCAGCTGTGTTCTGAAAAATTTCCAAGAGGCCTTTGCACCTGTCTCTGGGACCCCTGTCTGCCGACACCTGCCCTGTGAGCTGGGCCCCTTCTTACAGCTGCCCGTGGGGCCTCGCTGCTCCCTGTCTGCTGATCTGGCTGTCACCTTGTGTCCCCCACCCCACCTTCCCTCCCTCCAGGGCTCACTCTGAAGGGCCGGGCTGAGACCCACACAGAGTTGGTGGCGAGAGCCTGGCCAGGCCTGGGGCACACTGGGCACTGCTCCCCTTCTCCGGGCCCATCGCCCTCAGCTTCACACAAAGGAGGTCGGGTGGGAGGATTTCTGAGCCTCTTCCCGGCCCCTGATGTCCATGGTGCTGGGTGTCTGGGTCGGAGGCATTGTAAATGTCCACTTGTTCCCTCTCTCTCCAGCTTTGGCTGATTGGTGGGTATTTTTCTGTGTCCTGGGCATGGCTGGCCTATCCAGCAGTCCTGCCTCTGCATCCACTGAGGGGATTCGCTTGCTAATTGGGTGTGACCGGGAGTGCACTGTGGCCAGGCCCCTGCCTGGGTCTCCTACCTTCTCCGGTCTCTGCTCCGCTCAGCGTGGCCACAGCGAGGTCTGTGCTGCAGACGGTCCCTCTGCTTCTCTGGGCCCGTCCGAGGCTACACAGGGGCTATCTCGTCTGCTTCTGAGCTGCCCTCTGTTCCTCTGGTCCCCGTCACACCCAGGGGACTGGGCGAGCAGTCAGCACACGTCCAGCATCCCCTGATAAATTCAGGGCGCGCTGACTCCCGAGGGTGGCTTCCCCTGCTTGGGGCTGCAAGATCCCAGCGCAGCTGTCAGGGCCTGTGTGCTGCCGCCCCCAGTGGGGGTGGCCTCTGCCTTGGCCCTCACCTGGCCTCGGTGCTCCCCACAGCAGCGCGAACCTGATGGTCTTTCGGGCCCTTGGGCTCCGGGTTAGAAAACCAGCCTGTGCCTGGCTGCGGCACATGAAATACTGCTTTGCTAACAGGTTTCATTTTTCTGCTGTTTACTTGAGGACTTACCGCTTCTCGATATGGTTCCCTTTCGTATCCGCCCAGCAGAGGCACAGTGGCCTTGGTGGCTCTGATTAGCCTCCTCGGCCAGGCAGGCGGAGCCCTGAGAGACGGCTGCTCACGTGCCTGCCGTGGCCTCTGCCCTTTCCCCTTCCGTCCCCTCAGACCTTACCCTCAGTCAGTGTGGCAGCGTGGCGCTTCCCTTAAAAAAATAGATAAACTTTGGAGAAACAGTAGCCACGTAGTCCTTTGGAAGGTGAATGTTGTTTTAAATGCACCGAGGAAAGAGGCACTTAGTTTGGCTTCGGGGCAAAGCTGCGTGTCTGATGGGAGGTCCCCTCTGGCTCCTTCCCTGCCTGTGTGTGAGGGGCACGTGCTCCAGCAGGTGGCCTGGCTCCCTGGACAGGGACCCTCTGGGGCGTAGCTGCCGGCTGTGAGGGTGTCCACGGAAGCAGGTCTAGGCCGGGTGGACCCCCGAGGCCGGCCTCTTGCTGCTGTCTGTGGGCACAGAGGGAGAGGAGATCGGGCCCCATCCATGTGGCTCGCCTGGAGGAGGGATCGGGCCGGGAGCGGGTCTGTTCTCAGGGTGCTCGGAATTCAGGAAGCGGTGGGACAGGGTGAGCTGCTGTGAGGTCACGGGTGAGAGATAGGCTCCAGTGGGTCTGGCCGGGACTGTCTCTGTCCTAGACCCGCAGAGCCCGTGTCAGGCTCCCTGTCCTCTCCAAAGTGGGCCTGCACACGCGAGCCGTCTACAGAGAAGGTGGTGGAGCGGAAGGCCCGTTCTCCCTCCAGCCCTGGGACGTGGCCCAGAGGAGGCCTGCTCGCCCCTCCAGCTGTGGCCGGCTCGGGGTTGCTGGCAGGCGGCCTGGGGGCCAGGGTGGCTGGCGCGCCCGGGCCCTTGCGGCTGACGGCTGTTTCCGCTCCCTTCGCAGGCCGGGACCAAACCGTCACGAGCCGGGAGGCCGCGACCCCCCGCAGCACTTTGGCGGCCCCCCGCCCCTCATCTCACCCAAGCCCCAGCACCACTCGGTGCCCACGGCCCTCTGGAACCCGGTGTCCCTGATGGACAGCACGCTGGAGACACGGCGCGCCCCCGAGGGCCACCCTCTGCACGGCCACCCCGCCCCGTTTGAGCCCAGCCGCCAGGCGGCCGTCCCGCTGGTGAAGGTGGAGAGGCTCTGCTGCCCCGAGAAGGCGGAGGAGGGACCCCGGAAGCGGGAGGCCGGCCCCCTGGACAAGTACCAGCCGCCGCCCCGCGAGGCGGGGGGCCTGGAGCCGCAGGCCTTTCCCCCCACGCCCGCGCACTTCCTGGCGGAGCTCGAGCCGTCCACCCAGACCGTCCTGGGCCAGCCCCGGGCCCCGCTCGCCCCGCCGGCCCCCTTCGGGGAGCCCCCCGGGCCCCTGAAGCCGGGCTCGCCCTACCGGCCCCCAGCGCCACGGGGCCCCGACCCCACCTACGTCTACGATGAATTTCTGCAGCAGCGTCGGAGGCTGGTCAGCAAGCTGGACCTGGAGGAGCGCCGGCGGCGGGAGGCCCAGGAGAAAGGTCGTGTCCCTAGCAGCCGCGGCCCTCCCTCTTCCCTCCTCCCTCCTCCCTCGGGCATTCTGCCCCGGGGTCTCAGCAGCTCCAGGGAGCAGGTTCACTGGCTCCTGCCTGACACTTCTGCTAGGGAGACAGACCTGGGCCCCCCGTCTGTCCTGCCACAATGTGTGTTATCCCAAAAATCCAAATCGTAGACTGTCTGTGAAAACAGTTCCACAGACACACACACAGTTAATAGGTGATGAACAGAGGCCAGTAAGACGGTCTGAAGTATTAACAGTGCAGCGTAAAGGGGAGGAGGCTGTCGAGAGCGCGGCCCGGGCCCGGCGGGAGCTCTGGCCGCCTCTCCTTCTTGCTCCTGCACAGGGTAGGGTGGGACTCAGCCAGCAGCACCCTGGGTTCCCCAGAGAGCCACGGAGAACAGGCGAGCAGGCCCAGGGCAAGTGTGGCTGTCCCCCACCCTCACCCCCTGTCAGACCAGGAGGGGTTGGGTCCAGACCAGTTTCTTCTGCATGGTGTTGAATTCAGCTTCTTAGTCAGAAGCGGGGGCCAAGGCTGACTGAGTCTTGGTTAGTCTACATTGTTGGTCTAGGCTAAATTTAGAGCCCCAGAAAGATTTTTCTGCTCCACTCACCTTGTGAGAAGGCGGAGGGAGAGCCCCGGTGCCCTCGGGTGCAGGGGTTCTGTTCTCTGCTTGCATGCATGCTCTATACGTTTGAGGGGACGGGGACCTGAGTGTGCCTGTCCCTTCCCGAGCAGGAGGGAGCGGGTGTGCACAGACAGCCTTGGGCTGCTGTGGACGTGGCCCCGGGCCTGTGTGATGGACGGTCCCCTGCTGGGGGATCGGTGTTGGCCAGGAGGCCGCCTGGTCACTTAGGTTTGTGGATCCAAGGGAGGCCTGGTGCCTGCCTTCTGTCCCCCACCTGCCAGCCCTGAGAAGCCCTAGGACTAGGGGTTAATGCACATTTCCACCTGGGGTGAAAGGAATCTGGCTTTGGGGGTGCTCATAGGGCAGTAGGGCCTGGCCTGCCAGGTGGAGTGCCCTGTGTGTGTCCACTGGCGAATCGAGGCTCCCTGCCCAGCTGAAGAGATCCGTTCCTCCTCCAGGATACTACTACGACCTGGACGACTCCTACGACGAGAGTGACGAAGAGGAGGTCAGGGCCCACCTCCGCTGTGTGGCCGAGCAGCCGCCCCTCAAGTTGGACACGTCCTCCGAGGTATCTGGGGTTCGTCGCTGCGGTCAGGCTCTGGGCTGGGATGCTGGCACCCACCTCGGTGCCTGCCTCTGGGCTTTCCCACGCTTGTTGGGACGCCGTCAGGGCCCTCCTCCTCCCGGGCCCGGCGCGGAGTGGCCACGGCACAAGAGCTTCGAGGACCCCAGGAGGGGCCCCTGGGTCAGTGGAAGCACGCCACTGCCAGTGGTTTCAAACTCATTTGTTTTCTTTCCCAATCTAGAAGCTAGAGTTTTTGCAACTTTTTGGCTTGACCACCCAACAGCAGAAGGAGGAATTGCTGACCCAGAAGCGGAGGAAGCGGCGGCGGATGCTGAGAGAAAGAAGCCCGTCGCCCCCGATGGTTCAGAGCAAGCGGCAGACGCCTTCGCCGAGACTGGCGCTGTCCACCCGCTACAGCCCCGACGAGATGAACAGCAGCCCCAACTTCGAGGAGAAGAGGAAGTTCCTGACCATCTTCAACCTGACCCACATCAGCACTGAGAAGAGGAAAGGTGAGGCCTGGGCGGGGCCTCACCAGGAGGGCCGAGGGTCTGTGAGGAAGGAGGCGGGGCCACGGGCTCCTGGGGGCGTCCTGGGGCTCTCGGGCTTCCTCCTGGCTCCCCTCTGCTCTCACAGACTTGCCCCACTGTCTCCGCCATCACACTTCTCTGCGTCGGAAACTCGCATGGCCCCCTTCAAAGCCTGTTTTCTCTTGTCTCATCCCGGGTGGAATTGAAGACGCGCTAACGTTCTGTGTACAGCCCACCGTGAGCTTGATGCCTGCTCTTGTCCCTTGTCAGCTCTCCCAGCACCTTCAACCCACCCTGGGTGTGGGGTGGACCTGCGCCTTCCCGAGCAAGGTGCTCAGGCTTCTCGGTAGCGGGCGCTTTCTCTCGGCGGCTGCTCTTGTGGCCGCTGGGCAGAGCCGACACCCACTGTGAGTGGACGATTTGCCCTGAGAGATGCTTCCAGATCGGTCTGGCCACCAAGGGCCATGTCGGGGCTGACTCTTGGGCTGGAGCCCATGGTGCAGGAGGAGTGGTGCGGTCTGAACACTTTCTGGGGCATCTGCTTCCTTGGTCTGCCGCTCACGCTCGCTCAGCGCCAGGATGGTGGGGCAGGTGAAACCCAGGCCTTCCTGGGGTACACGCCCCCACGCTCCCCTTGCTGGTGCTCACTCACCTCTTTCCGGAAGGAAGAGGAAAGCAAAAGTGCTTCTTGGTCATCTAGTTGCTTTCACTTATTTCGTTAGTGGGGGTGTAGCATTCAGTTTCTGTATTGAACCCGTGAGCTGGAGTTCTTGCTTTCTCTTGAAGCGGCAGGGACACGATGACCAGGGCAAATCCCTGGGAACGTGCATAGCTGTGTTTGTAAAGAGCATCTCTCTGCCTGACTTAATTCCGGGAGGAAAAGCCGCCAGGGATGTGGCCACTTCAGTCCGCGAGAGGCCCCTGAACTGCGTCGGGAATCTGTGGCATCAGATGTCACCGGGTCGGTGTCCCTTTTCCCTAAACGGCAGCCGTCATGGGATTCGCACTCGCGTGGCAGGCGGCGGGGAGGAGACTGTGTCAGGAAGCAGCCTGTGCTTCCCAGGGTTCTGTGGGGCTCTTCGGGGTTGCTTCCTGTGTCGGGGCCAACTTTTTTCTCTTTTAAGTAAGAATTCATCCCCAGAAGCTCGCAGGTACCAGGTATTCACTGCACACACACAGCTGTCCTCGAACACACCTGAAATGTTACGTAGTAAAAGCTGAGAGGAATTTGGGCTCGCTGTAAAGTGCAGTTTCTTCCTCTAAACCTAGCCTGTCCCCATGGCTCTGTGTTGCTCGTTCTAAAGGACTCACGCCTGCCGGTCGCGGCCTGGGCTGGACTCCTGCTGTCCTTCCCTCCCAGGAATGACACGATCCTCTTGTTAATCTCGGGCTGCTTTTCTCATAGACAAAGAGAGACTTGTTGAGCTGCTCCAGGCCATGAAGCAGAAGGCACTGTCAGCAGCGGTGGCAGACCCGCTCAGGAACTCTCCGAGGGACAGTCCTGCTGGGTCCCTGAGCGGTAAGGCCAGCCCCATCCGCCACCGCCCGGGACTGTCCCGGGGGCTGCCCAGGGTCAGGCCACCACGCCAAGTCGTCCTTCCTCCTGGACACAGCACGTGCTTCTTTCTCCCCATCTCTCTCTCAAGCTTCCTGCGCGTGGGAAGGATCTCCTTGGCCGGAGCGCGAGCCTTGGCAGTCGGGGCTCAGGGGGTTCAGGGGGAGGGTCCCGGCTGCGGCAGACTGTGCCTAGTGGTCAGCGTGGCTCTGGCCGCCGTCCGCCCACCCAGTGGTGTCCTGGGTCTCAGCACCGGCTGCTTGGGCTCCGTGCTCCCGTCCATCCACCCTTGACTCTCTTCCCCGGTGTCTTTGTCTTGCTCTTTCTGCCTTGCAGGCCCCTCCAGTACCTGCTTTCACACCTTCTCTCTCTCTCTCTCTCTCTCTCTCTCGTGGCTCTGACTCTCCTGCACTGTCCTGCTGACGGAGCAGGAAATCTTGTTGGTCTGGCCCTGTTCTCAGCTCTTAATTGGATCTTTCTGGTCGGGTCGGGCTACGTAACTTCCTGCCTTTTGGATGACCGGAAGCGACTTGCTTCTTCCTTCAGATTCTTCTTCTTCTCAGATGCCCTCCTGGGGCACCTTTCAAGGATGGCCTTGCTGCTAAACACACCCCGTCTCAGACCACACAGTGCACACTGACCTTTACTTAAGTGGCTCCAGAGTCCGGGTCCTTTGTCCTATGTCTTCATTCAGTGTAAGCCCTGGACGTCAGGGTTGGCCCGTTCACATTGCAGGTCTTAACACGTTCCTCACTTTCTGTCTCTAAAAGAACCAGCCACGCAGCAAGCCTCTCTGGATACGGAGAAGCCTGTGGGTATCACTGCTTCCTTGTCTGACATCCAGAAGGCCATGGAGCCTGGGAGACTGGAACAGCTCCGGCCCCAGGAGCGAGTCCAGGAGCCAGCCCCTGCCAGCGGTGAGAAAGCCAGGCCGAGCGAGACCCCTGGGGGCAAGAAGAGCCTGAGCATGCTCCACTACATCCGGGGCCCCGCGCCCAAGGACATCCCCGTGCCGCTGTCCCACGGCATCAACGGGAAGAGCAAGCCGTGGGAGCCCTTCGTGGCGGAAGAGTTCGCGCATCAGTTCCACGAGTCCGTCCTGCAGTCCACCCAGAAAGCCCTGCAGAAGCACAGAGGTAACGAGGCCGCCTGGCTTTGTTGAGGAGCCTTGCTTGGGATGCGTGAGGGTACCTGACAATAGAGGCATAGAGGCAGGTTCTGCCTCTGCAGGTCTAGGGTGGGGCCTGAGAGTGTACCACTTGGAGCGGGTGCCCGGGTGCTGCTGCTCCGTGGACCACACGTCAGGGAAGCTTAGCAAGAGAGGCCGTCTGAATTTAACAAGGCCCTCCAAGGAGCCTTTTCAGCAAAAACAGGATCCATGCCTTCTACAGCTGAGGGATTTCCCAGCTTCCCCTACAGACTCACCTGGAAATAACTAGGCCCAGCGAGCACTTTGTGTGACATACTGGGTGCTCCAGCCCCATGTGTGAGCCCCTAGATTCATGCCTCTTGGACATTTTGGTGGGAATCACTGCAGGTCAGAGAACAGGGGTCAGTACATTTCATTTCCGTTGATTAGAACAGAATCCTCAGTGATTCAATCACTACTGAGTGTAAAATAAATTTCTGTACACGCCAGCAGCCAGAAGAAAGTAATGTGGTTCCCATGCCAAACCTGTAAAAGACATTTTATTACTGCAACCTAGAAGAGCTGACTAGGTAAGTAGCACTTGTAGACATACAGCTCTGACGTCAGTATCCTTCAGGTAATCAATGCTGTCAGCAGACATGAAATGATACTCAAAAAGCAAAGAGCAGTGGTTTTTGCAGTGATCTTTAAAAAGAAAACAACCCTCCAAGGCAGGAGGAGCACTTAATTGAAGTCTGATGTTACACCCGTTTTGTTCAGACTTTAAAGTCACCCAGCCCCTGACAGTTTGGGCCGTACTGGCCCACTGACTGCCCAAGGCTGCTGTCCACGCGGGGAGGCACCTTGCGCCTGTTAGACCACCAGCAGCAGGGTCACAAGGCAGAGAGGACCTTGTCTACACAGCCCCCCCCGCCCAAAGCTAGCGGCCTCCTGGTAGCCGGCAGGGCACGGGGTGTGTTCAGGGACTTGGAGCACCTGCATTTCCTGAGGAGCGGGGGCTGATACTTACTGAGGGCCTGCTGTAGACCAAGCTCAAACCCACAGTTTCACAGAACACAATATCGAAGCTCAGGGCCTAACACAGCTGATCTCGTACACGTGGTGCGATTAATTGAATCCAGGCCTGCTGCCGTCTTAATATTTATTTATGGCTGCACTGGGTCTTCGTTGCTGCACATGGGTTCTTGTCTAGTTGCGGCGAGCGGGGGCTGCTCTTCGTTGCGGTGCACGGGCTTCTCATTGCAGTGGCTTCTCTTGTTGCGGAGCATGGGCTCTAGGCGCGCGGGCTCAGTAGTGGTGGCTTATGGGCTGTAGGGCGCAGGCTCGGTAGTTGTGGCACACGGGCTTAGTTGCTCTACCTGCTGCCGTCTTTATGGCTCTTTTCAGCCCTCCTGATGGTGCCGTCTTTGGTCTCCGAAGGGCACAGGCCTCACCATGCTTCGTCTTGTCCGCGGGGAGACCTCAGTCACACTGACTGTCGCCTGCCCCCAGCACAGGTCCCCACAGGCCCTGTGATGAGCCGTCTTCTCTTCCCCAGGAAGCGCAGCTGTGCTGTCTGCGGAGCAGAACCACAGCGTCGACGCCTCTGTCCACTACAACATCCCCGAACTGCGGTCCTCCAGCCGGCTGCCTCTGCCCCAGCGCGAAGGGCCTCAGGAGCCCCCCGCCGGGAGGAAGGGCCCCCTGGCACAGGAGGCGGACCCGGACTCGGAGGAGGAGGACGACGATGACGGAGAGGACGACGACGAGGAGCCCCCCAAGCGCAAGTGGCACGGGATCGAGGCCATTTTTGAAGCTTACCAGGAACACGTAGAAGGTACGCAGGGGCGCGGGAGGCAGGCCCAGGCGAGGGCCCGGGAAAGACGGGGAAGGAAAGCTTAATAGGCCAGTCGGCGCCAGATTTTGTCGCCGGGCTGGGGACTGTTTCTAAGTCGTGGCACTAGCACTCAGGGTTCTCGGGGTCCCTGGGCCACAACTAGGCAGAAACACCGGAAGGTACGTCTCCATCAGCCGTTTCGCCTATTTCCAGAACAGTTCCTCGGGCTTCTGTGGGTGCCCGGGCCGGCTTACAGGGGCAGTTCCTCACGGACTAACCTGAGGCCGCCCTCACTGGAGGAATTTAAGCACCAGGCGCCTGTCCCCACTCAGCATGACGGCGCAAACCTGGGCCCGCTCGCCCTCTGCTGTCTTCCATTGCACTTCTAAACATTCTGTCAGTCAGTCCTGACACTTGCGCCTACGTACAAGGGTCCTGGAAAGTGCAAAGGTGCTTCACTTAGCCGAGCCCCACATGGCCAGGCTGCTCAAGTGTGCAGCGTCTCTGCGACGTGGCGGTGTCCCCCACATGCTCTGTGGTCCTCCTGGACTGGTGCTTTGTACAGGAGGCGAACCCTTGATGGCCACCAGCATGTCAAAACCCAGGCCACTGCCACTCCCAAATTCTGTTTACCGTTATCATACAGGAGTCTTCATTTTTATCATGAATATCATGATCATTTCAAATATTTTAAAGTCAGCATTTTAAAATGCACCGAGTACAATCAAAAGGAATGCCCACATAGCCACAACCAGGGTCAATTCCTACATTTTGTTTATTTACTTTTTGATTTACAATGTAGTGTTATTTTTAGGTGTGTAGCAGTGATTCGGTTATACATTCAGTTCTTTTCCATTTTGGGTTTATCACAGAATATTGAATATAGTTCCCTGTGCTATACAGTAAGACCTTGTTGTTTACCCTGTTTTATGTATAGTATCAACTCCTACATTCTGCTTCCTTTTCTCCTTCAAATGAAACCCTCATTTTGAATTTATTAAGTACATATATATCCAGAAGAATATGTGTTAATAGCATTCCTTTTTATTTTAACACAGTGAAATGTATCCATCTTATCTGGGTTTATTTTTTGGTGCCTTGTTGGAATTCCTTCCCTACCCCAAGGACATGATAACAAATGCATTTCCTTCTAAGTCTTCAAGTTCTGCTTTTCTTAGGCGTAGAATTCATTTCTGTGGATGGAGTAAGGTAGCAGTGTAACTCCTTCTTTCCCACCCAAACAACCAATTATCCAGGTTTACGGGGTACCCTCTTCCCCATGGGGTGTGCCCCTGGCAGGCAGTGTACTCCCCACGTGCCCAAGCCTGTCTCCGGGTGCTCTCTTGGCCTGTCCCTGTGTCACTGCCGTAGCTTTGCAGCTCCCTGTTGTCTGGAGTAACTCACCCGGACTTTTCTGACAGCTCAGCTGTTCTTGGCCCTTGGCTTTCCCTGGTGAATTTTAGGATCACCTTTTTTGTTCCACCCAAAAAACTGTTAGATTTTCAGGTACACTGATTTTATAGATTTGGGGAAAATGGACATCTTTGATGGTGATGTTATTCCACCTATGAATACGGCGTTAAATCATTTTTGCTCCGTGAGCGGTTGACTTTCCTTTTATCCGATCTAGCTTTAGGTCTCACCTAGTTGTTGTTACTGGGGATATTTTAGTTTTTGTCCCTTTTTCCTTAGATGATCACAGATGATCAGGCCTGCCAACAAAAAGTTTCATTCTTTCCTTTTGAATTTGTATACATTTCCTTTTTTTTTGTCACGCTGCATCGCCTAGGCCATTTGTAGGCTGTTGAACAGGGACACCTATGGGGGCTCTTTTCTGTGAAACTTTACAAGCGCTCCAGTAAGTTGCTGCTGAGTTTTCTGGTGTGCGGTTGTTGAAAGTCAACTAATGTATTTTCTAGATTTACTGAGATGACAACCTTGTTTTTCACCTATTGATGTTTTCTGATGTTGCTTACTCCTTGCTGAATTTGATTTGTTAGTACTTCTAAGATTTTTAATTTATATTCTTAAGTGGTATTAGATTGATTTTATTGTACTTTATCGTGATTGTTCTAGCTTCTATAAAATCAGTCAGGTAGCCTTCCCTGGCTTCCACTCTCTGAAACACTTCATATAAAGGAGGCATTTATTCTTTTTTTTCTTGGAGTAGAGTTGATTTACACTGTGTTAGTTCACATGTACAGCACAGTGATTCACTTATGTATATATATACATGTAGCCACTCTTTTTTAGATTCTTTTCTCATATAGGCCATTAGAGTACTGAGTTCCCTGTGCTATACAGTAGGTCCTTATTAGTTACATATTTTACATATAGTAGTGTGCACATGTCAATCCCAGTCTCCCCAATTTATCCCTCCCCCCACTTTCCCCCCTGGTAGCCATAAGTTTGTTTTCTACATCTGTGACTTTATTTCTGTATTGTAAATAAGTTCATTTGTACCATTTCTTTAGATTCCACATACAGGTGATATCATATGATGTTTGTCTTTTTCTGACTTTACTCAGTATGACCATCTCCAGGTCTATCCATGTTGCTACAAATGGTATTATTTTGTTCTTTATGGCTGAGTAATATTCCATTGTATATTATGTACACATCTTTATCCATTCCTCTGTCGATGGATGTTTGGGTTGCTTCCATGTCCTGGCTATTGTAAGCAGTGCTACAATGAACATTGGGGTGCACGTATCCTTTCGAATCATGGTTTTTTCCAGATACATGCCCATGAGTGGGATTGCTGGATGTTATGGTAATTCTTTTTTTAATTTTCTGAGGAACCTCCGTACTCCTGTCCATCGTGGCTGCACCAGCTTATACAGGAGCGTTCCCTTTTCTCCACACCCTCTCCAGCATTTATTGTTTGTAGATTTCTTGATGATGGTCATTTTGACCAGTGTGAGGTGGTACCTTGTTGTAGTTTTGATTTGCATTTCTCTAATAATTAGTGATGTTGAGCATCTTCTCATGTGCTTTTTAGCCATCTCTATGTCTTCTCTGGAGAAATGTCTGTTTAGATCTTCTGCCCTTTTTTTTTTGATTGGGTCGTTTTTTTTGATACTGAGCTGCAGGAGCTGTTTGTATATTTTGGAGACTAATCCCTCGTGGGCCTCATTATTGCAAATATATTCTTAAAACTATAAATTTTTAACAGCTCAAAAGTTTTCATACCTAACCCTTATCTTTTTATCTTTTTGAAAAATGCATTTTAAGGCTATACATTTACCCTTAATTACTTGTTAACCTGGATCCCTTAAAATTGCCTTTTGATGCTGGATCCTTCGTCCTCATTCCACTGGGTTGGATTTACTTTAGTGATACTTAACGTACTTACCAGCATGATGGAGAGGGCTGGGAGCCGTGTGGTCCAAAGGAGAGGGCTTTTTGCCGGCTGCTCTAGAGAGAGGGGAACACTCGCCAGGCCTGTGGCCCCTGCATACAGGAAATGTGTCAACATCGCTTGTCTTTTCAGAGCAAAATCTAGAGCGGCAGGTGTTACAGACGCAGTGCAGGCGGCTGGAGGCCCAGCACTACAGCCTCAGTCTCACGGCCGAGCAGCTCTCCCACAGCATGGCGGTGAGTCCCAGGGCTCCACACGCGGGGGAAGGGAATGAAAATCAGCTCCTGGGGGTTTTTCTTAAACACATAGTGCTTAGTTTTGTTCAGCCTTTCGAGTCTGGGTTCAAGAGCACCCATACAGACAAGTTTGGAAGGGAAGTTTTGCCCTTGAGAGATGAAAACAGTCTTAGCAGGGAATACCCAAGATTTGCCTAAGGAGGGAAGCGCCGTTCATTTGCAGACTGTTGATCCCGGAAGGGTGACGATGCTGTGTATATATGCCTTCAGAGGAATTACTTATTACCTGCGTCAGTCTCCCCCGCTCCTGTGATTTGCTCAGAGGGAGGAAAGCTCTTGAGGCGAGTCGGACTCCGCCCCCCCCCCCCCCCCCCCCGCTTGTCTCAGATCCGGTCTTACATCTTGGCCACTCCTGAAGCAGCCAAAGTTCTATAGCGGCAGGGCTCATTTTTCAAAGCTCAGGGTTGAAGCTGCGACAGCACCAGACACTGTTCCTGTGAGAGCGCGCAGGTACTGTAAGAATCCGAAACCTCGGGGACAGTGAGAACTGGTTCTAAGTGCTGAAGGTTGGCCTCCGGCGCATTCATGCGTTCCACACACACGTCTGCTTACCGCGTGACATGAGTGCTTCACGTGAATCTCTCTCTCTCTCTCTCCAGGAGTTGCGGAGCCAGAAACAGAAGATTGTTTCAGAAAGGGAGCGACTCCAGGCAGAACTGGATCACTTACGGAAGTGCCTTGCGTTGCCTGCGATGCATTGGCCTAGAGGTTACTTTAAGGGATATCCTAGGTGACGGTTTCCCTTGCACTAGGCCGAACCTATAGTATAGAAATATTATCTATTTTATTACCTTGAATATTTAATATTTTTCACTGGGAGGTTTGAAGCTTAAAAAAATGAGAATGTGCCATGCATGAAGCAGAGGATTCCGGGCTCCAGAAAAAAGGACGAACCTGCCTTGACTTCGATGCAGTTGAACCGCCTTTGTAATTCAGCGAGCAACCCCTGTAGGACACCCAGTTTTTTCTTTTTAAAGGCAGTTTTATTCTTTCCCCACATCATGATTTTTTAATCTGAAGATGAAAGGCTCCATTACCAACACTAAAATGCAATCATTTCTAGCCCCTGGGTGTGTAAGATTGGATCGGACCGTTGGTGTTCTGTCTTGTGTTGCCATGTTACTGGGCCTCGAGAACCCAGGTTGTTCTGGCTGCAGGGGGTGGTGGCCGGTCTCAGTCCTCCCCGGGACTGAGACCTACTTCAGTGGAAGGAAGGTGGGGTGCATTTTTAAGTAAAGGGCTTATTTCAGTTACTTTTTCTGCAAAAATTTCTTCAAAGCAACAGGTCCTAGGAGCACACAAAGCAACAGTGCTGAAGCCTTACCCAAAGGCTTTTCCCCAGAAAAGCTCTTACCTTACCTAAAGGTAAAAAGCGTATCAACAAACTGAAGGTACCTTTTTATTACTTCACGGGGGGAAATGTACAGAGCTCTATGTACACATTTATTCACACCCACCAGATTGTTACTGCGGTAGGGGTGTTTTCATACAAACGTAAATTTTTGAGAGGAAAGTCAAAGGTGCTTCAGCCTTGTACTGTGTATATATATTAAAAAAAAAGTTTTGTATGTTTTTATTACTTTAATTATTGTTATAAAAAAGCCTGCCATTTTTGATATGTGGTTTGGAGGGATTTTTGTTGTTTGTTTTCCTGTTTGGGGTTTTGTTTGTTTTCGTTTTGTTTTTCTGGGCAAAAAAAAAAACCCTTGCTTTTAGTGTTTGTACTGCTGCTGGTCAGGACATTAAGATATTGAAGTGTTTTTTAAAAAATTAAAGAAGAAGAAAAGTAAAAGAGCTTACCACTGGCGCCTATGCGATCCCTTCATTTTTGAGTTGCACCAGAACGATGATGTAGAAAGCCATGGTTCCGTCTTACCTCCTCCTGCGCCCGCCCCTGCTCCGGACAGCAGCCAGTTCACCACCGCCCATGCTGTGAAGCGAGGAGGGGCGGGCTCCAGTGGGAGCCGGGTGGACACGGTGTGTGCGCTTCGTTAAGAGCCTCTGAGGAAGGGAGCGGCTGCTGGGACAGGATGCTGAGGTGTCTTACAGCAGTCTGCGCAGGTGCAAAGTAGAAACTGTATAGGGTTTATTTATTTAGATGCAAAGCTTTGTACCAGCCTGAAAGTAGGGTGAACAGTGTCTGCGCAGGACTTCTCTTCTTGGACTGACTTACTGTGCCAACCACAGGAGCGGCTAGGAACGGGGATGATCATTTCAATGCGAGGCATGGGGGTAGCCCTCCCTTCTTTCCCCCGTTATTGCAGGTTCGGGCAGTGTGAAATCGAGATCAGGAAGGCATCTCTTGCCCAAATGGGCCTGAACCAGAGGCCAAAGCAGCCAGTGGTTGGTCTCTCTGGGGGAGGGGAGGGGACCCGAGCGTCACGCCCTGGGCCAGGGGAAGGGCTGGCTGACCTTCAGGAAGGCTACTCACTGTGATCAGTGGCCATGCCCTCGGCCCCAGACCTTAGCTGCGCGGAACAGCTTGCTGGCAGATGGCATTGTGTCACTTTATCTGTTCCCACACAGTTTGCTTTGTATGTCTGCCAAGAATCTTCCAGTTATTAGCAAACTCAGACAAAAAGTGCCGCCAGTATTATCAGCAGTCAGCAAGTGCTTTTCTCTCTACAGAAACGACTTGACGATAACTAAGGGCTCTCCTGGGGGCCTCCTCCCCTGCAAAGACACAGAGCGCCATGTGCCACAGGTGGCAACAGGTGTTTAGAGGGAGCGCCACTGCCAACGATCAGGGCAAAATGTCACTGAATTTCTCTACCTGAAATCTGCTTGCTGTCTCTGAAGGCCTAAGGGTTACATCTTAACGCTTCGCCCCAGTCCTCCTCCCTCCGTAGTAGAAAATGTCTGGATGCCTTTGCTCCTCGGCTCTGGTAGGGGTCCTGGCCAAAAAGCAAAGGGATAAGTAGATCTGATAACTTGCACAGCCCCATCCTGTTACCACCTGAGGGGAGTGCCTGTGTCTGCTGGTGTTTTGCTTTTGGGGAGGAGGACGCAGCATGCAGGTTATAAAGGGATGCCTGCCCAGGGGTGAGGCTGTGTCACTGAGCTAGAACTAACTGCCTTCCCCCTGCCCCGCCTCTGAGCTGCTCCATCACTCTGCTTCCCCATACTCCCACCTACCTGTGAGGGTCTCTGAATATTCTAAGGCTCAAGAAGTAATAGGACAATCAGAATATAAATACAAACCTATAAGGTGACATGAATAAACTAAGAAAAAGGTAACAAAGTGTCTTTTGAAAACAAAAGTGCACCACTGAGACATAGTACCCAATCTTGGGGGTTTTTGGGTTCCATTTAATAATTAGTTTTATAATCTGAAAACAAGAGCATGGTAGAGTCAGAGCCTCTTTTCAGTTTGGGCTTAAAAACTGACAGAGAAATATGGAATCCCTGAAGCTTTTTGTTCAGCTGTTTCACATTGAGTTTGAAAGACAAAGTTCCTAAGTGCACCACATTTGCTCTAGAACTGACCATGGAACTTCTGTGTCAGTATTTTTGTGAACAGTCCTTCACGACCTGTGTCTTCCCACGGCACCTGGGAGAGACGGCTGCTGTCTGCCCTCTGAAGGGGGTTTCGCTAAACCTGTGCGGGATCCCTTCCAAAAGCGAGTCGTGTGGTTCTGCATTTAATCAGATCATCAGCAACAACCCAGAGCTTTCCCCCAAACTTGGCGCCACACGTAGAAACAAGCCAAACTGACATGAAACGCCATAATCTTAATCCATTATCTCAGATAAGTGACCAAGAGAGGCTCTTCGACAGTGTAGTCTATATTCTAAAGGGATCAAAACACTTAATTGGCGTTAACATGCTCATAGATTATACACCCTCAGGGAAACTCAAAGAATATTAAAAGGAGCCCACACCTTCAGCAAAGTAGCGAAGCATTACAGTATCCTAACAGGAAGTCTTACGTTTGTACGTGGGATGGTGTTTCGTCAAGCAGCTCACAGTGCTGCCACATCTCCAAAATCAGATTGCATACCCCCCTCTCCCTCTGGGCCACGGCTTAAAGTGTAGCCAGTTCCAGGGACCTGCCACCAGATGGAGATGGTCAGCACCGCGATGCTGTTCATCGCACAGCGTGGATTAGCCACTTCGCAGCAGCCCTGTCCTCTTCCAAGTAACCACACTATCAACTTTACTACTTGCAGTAGCCTGTCCCCAACTTTCCGATCCAGCGCTTAACCTTAACTCCTTAACTCTACCTTGACCCGAGGAAGACCACGCTAATCCATCAGTTGTGTTACTCTGTATGTACCTACGCTACAACAGTTAACTGCTAGAACAGTCAGCCAGTACATGGAAGGAGGAGGAACGGTGCCTCGGTCACTCTGGGGGGCAGTTTAGATGCTGTGAAATTAAACCTGTTCTAAGTGTACTTGTTTGAATTAACTGTATTGTAATATTATTTGTTGAATGTAGTAATTAGGTATTTATGAATATATTGCTGTAATTTCTGACAACATCCAAAAAAATAAAATCTTCCTAAATCATCTTAAGAGAAAAATCTTTTCTATGTTATAATAAGGCCAAAAAATACCTGTAAAGCTGTGTAATTGTTGAGCTCTTATTTTTAAAGTGTGAAGACAGATTCGACTGTGCCTCAGCCAGGTTTTAAGAGAAGGGGACTCGGGGTGAGATCTGAGATACACAGGACTCCTAAACCGCCACACTAACATGTGGTTTCATTCTAGAAGATCCCCCAGACTAAACCTGAAGGATTCTGCATAAGAGAGAGAGGAAGAGACAAGTCCTGTCATCTCTTAAGTGATGAGACCAGGTCTTCTGGGTCCTCATCCCTCCATGTGCGGCCCTTTGGTGCTTAAACAATACATGCTTGTGAGAGGGACATCTGGGTACCCATCTGGGATGGAGGAATAGTGCTTGAGCAACTTGAAGTAAGTTTGTATTTTAAACACTGAAGGGTAAAAACACCAGCAGATATTCTTTAGGCCCCGCTGATCACGCACATACACCCTTCATAACCCTCGAGATGGCATGTGACTGCTTTTGACTGACAGCGCTGCCCTTGGAAGCCAGCTGGTTACCGAACCTGCTCATTACAGGACTTGACGATCATCCCCCCCTACCTCGCCCCAGGTAACATACTTTTCTGTAAGGGACTGAGCAATGCTAGCGCTTAAACTTTTCCTCGTAGGGAAAAAAACCCAATACTGTTACCTGAGCCACTGCTTCCTAGAACCGCTTCCTAGAACCGTCTTCCCCTCAGTCCATCAAGAACCACGTAATAGGCTCCACTTTTCCCCCTGCCATCGTGTCTTCAGCTTCACTCACACACTAGATAACACGGAATTGATTTTCCCCTGACATTCCTCTTGCTGATAAGCAACGCCTTAGGGCCTTACCCAAAAGCAGCCGAGAGAACAAGAGATACCCGGAGTGTCCCAGAGTGTCGGTCGGAAGTTCACAGCTGCCTGCTAAACCTCTCCAGTTTGGTCCATCAGATCATTCTAGCCACTTGGCCTGCTCCTTTGCGTGGCAGTTATGCAGGAAAAAAACCCAACAGAGACGTGGGTTGATTCCATCTTTATTGTGTATCAGGGCATATGGGTTGCTGTCACTCGCCACTCATCTGCTGTCCTCCTCTGTGAATAGCCTCTGTAGCAGACTAAATTTAGCCCAAGAGATCAGGGTCAAGAAGGGAGAAAAATGGCCACGGCCACGTTACCATCCTGCTATATCTCCATCTTAAAAGCAACACCGACGTCACCAAACACTCACCTGCACACGACAGTCCCGTGCAGGAGACCCAGAGCTCTGCTAGGGAAATCATTCGTTCTGCCAATGCTTTTTCTCATCTCCCCATGAAAGGACAGCTGGCTCCCAGATACAGACGTGGAATTACAGAATGTCTCGAGGACTAAGCACAAGCCTGTTGGTTTCCAACAAGGTTATAAACCCATCCCTTGCCTCACTGCACTTTTTTTGCATACATTCAGAAGTGGTTCTAGAACTCTGGAAATGTGAGTACCTCTGTCACGTCCCGAGCACTCAGGCCACCCGGTGAGCCTCCTGCCGGCAGACACGGGCCTCTACAAACCAGTCTCTGCCTACAAGTCCTGAGACTGGGCGCTGTCAGAAGGTTGCAGGTTCGTGCGGAGTTTGTACATGTGATTGAGCGCTTGTGTGAGGAAAGCCCCACTGGTGTTGATCTCCATCAAGGTCAAGTTATCCAGCTAAAACACAAGGGCAAACAGACCGGGTTGGTTGAGTCTTGGATTTCACGAAAGGTTACATCTACTGGATAAAAATAAGGCACCAACGAGTAATAATTTTCTGAAAGCCCCGCATGGCTCGTTATCCCTTCCCGCGATGCCCGGAGCAGACGAGATGCCGCGGGCTGTCCCACAGAGCACCCGGCCCCCGCGGGTGGCCCACCGCGTGCCCACCTTGGCGTGTGCCTCCTGCTGTCTCACGAAGCTGTCAGCAGACACCCGGAGCTTGGCTGTGCGTGTGTCCCACACGTCCTTGATCAGGGTCCGGATCTCGTCTGCTTTCGGGATGTTGTCTGAAGCACTAAAGGAAGCAAAAGGTGAAATACCTCGCATAAGGAAGCACTCAGTAAACTAAGGCAACTTCCAGGTCGAAGTGGCTTCTGTGTAAACGCTGCTTGGATTTAGGCAAAAATGCACAAGCTGTTCTAGACTCAAAATTTGTTTCGCTTTTTCATTTTTTTAAAATGTAAGGATTTCTAGCAGTTAAGCTTGGCACCAAGAAAATTCAGCCGTGATCCTCACCGAGTTATCTGTGCTCATGTTAGTTGTCCCTGGGCAAGCTGTGGTACAAGGACTTCTGTTATTCACCAAAAAAAATTAGATCTTGGAGAAGAAGCTCTGAGTCGGTCCTCCTCTGACTCAGGATAACTGAGTGTTCTATGCTATAGAATTTCCATCGAGAATGAATTTCTTTCAAAGGCTGGCTCAGCGGTCATGACCTCTAATGCTAATACCCCATCTGTTATCCAAGGGCTACAACCCACTAGGGAAAGAAGACGAAGGCTCTGTGCCAGGCATTTCTATCCTCACAAAATCCCTGAAGGATAGGGACTGTCCCACTCTACAGAGAAAACAAAGATACATTTGCAAAAGTCACAGAACAAATCGCAAATGAGCATAAACAGCACACCTATACACAGCGAATTCTGGGTAAAAGTTTGACTGGAGTCAGCGGGGCCGCACTAAGAGCCTTCCTGCGTGACACATTTTTAAACAACTAACCTTTGAAGGAAGAGACAAACTAGAAGACAAAAGCAAAAGCCAACACCGTTCATCACCAGGCATCCTAGGATACGCTGGCAAGGCTCTCTCCACAGGCTAGAATTAGCTCAAGATGAGTAGATGGAGAATCAGTAGTATACAGTTGATACAGTAGATTTTACTTAAGACCCAAACATTTGGATCTTACGCTCTGAACAGCAGGTTAAAGAACAAAGGACCCCAGCTCCTCGTGACCTGCACTGCAGAACCGAGGTCCCGTCACTGAATGGATGGCTCTAAGGAATTACGAAACAAGGGTTTCGATAGGAACTGCGTACGTAACGCACTGAACTTCAAACACTGAGGGTGAACAGGCCTCCCCTCTGCCCCCAGATCCTCCCTTCTGAAGCCACACTCCCCTACAACAGCAGCCGTGTCGTATCCTCCGGATGACGCCCGCCTGCCCGAACACCCTCCTGGGGACGCCGCGGCCACCGCCCTGCCCTCGCTCAGTCCGTGCAGGTCCCGACAGCCCTGCTCCACAAATCCAGGCCCTTCCACCTTCTGTCCTCCGACCTACACTGCCCTCTCCTCCAGTAAACTTCCCCTCAGCCTCCAAGCCAGGGATCCCTTCTCTGGCAGCACCAGGCATGAGGGTGGCACCCCGACACACTCTGAACAGCATGAGCACACACTGCGGGGTTATACCACATCTGCCAACAGGGTCGCACCTCTTCCCCACAAAACTGGAACTCAAGCCTACATGACCGTCTCCACTACCTGGTGGGACGCTTAGCATGTTGAATGCTGAGAATGTTGTGAACTACACAACTGCAGCCACGTGTCAACTCAAGGACAAGTCCACGTTATGCAGATTTTCACTTGAATTCCACAGTGCCACAAGGTGGGCCCCCCGCCCCTGCTGCTCTTCGGTAGGCAGTAGGGAGCTTCCAACTTTTGTTCTGGTTCTGCTCTGGACTCCATCAATGAAAAGGTGCTCAGGGCTTCAAAAGCTTGACCTTGTGCAAATTACATTCTAAGCAGCCACACTTGCCTGCCCCGTGCACTGATGCATTCATTGATTCCACAGACATGTGAGTAGCAGACACTGTGCGGGGGCACGCAAGACGGTCCCTGCCCGTGAGACCCGGGGGCGGGGGTGGGAACAGCACAGGCAGACAGCAGTTAGAGAGTTACACCTGACAAGTGCTATAGAGGGCTTCAGAGCTGCCACGAGGACAGGTACACGTAACCTGGGAGGGAGGACCTGCCATGCTAAACCCGAGGAGGGAGCGGGGAATAGGTGGACTCACTGGGCAGAAGGACGGTATGTACACACATACACATACACACACACACGTGTGTGCCTGTGCACTCTGAGGACCTGGGCACGTGTGAAGAAGGGAAGGAGGCCAACGTGAGCCTGGACCCTAGAGCATCGGAGGGAAGGACTGCAGAGAGTGGTGAGAGACGGGAGAAGGGAACCAGGCTATGCGGTGCTTCGAATACCATGCTCAGGACTTCAGACCCTAGAGAGGCTCCGAGGAGCAAGGGACTGACGTGGCAGCTGTAGCTCTGAAAGGCCACTCCGGCTGCAAGGCGGAGAATGAATTAGAAGCCCATGGGGAGCCTGAACTGGATGAGGGAAAACAGTTTTGCCCCAGTGGACCTGCCTTCTAGCCCAGGGTCGAAGGAAAATGCGACCCCTGGCCCCTTCCTGTGCAAGAGATACAAGAACGCAGATGCACAGGCCCAAAGGAGAAAAGGGGTGCAGCTCGACTAATAAAACATTTGCAGTTAAGAAAAAGGCTACTGGGCTTCCCTGGTGGCGCAGTGGTTGAGAGTCCGCCTGTTGATGCAGGGGACACGCGTTCAAGCCCCGGTCTGGGAAGATCCCACATGCCACGGAGCGGCTGGGCCCGTGAGCCATGGACGCTGAGCCTGCGCGTCCGGAGCCTGTGCTCCACAATGGGAGAAGCCACAACAGTGAAAGACCTGCGTACCGCAAAAAAAAAAAAAAAAAAAAAAAAGAAAAAAAAAAAGAAAAAGGCTACTGCTAGAGATGATGGGCTGTTACTGGAGTCCAATATCAAGTGACGGGTAGGACGCAGAATGGAAAGAACCACGGGATTCACCAGGAGAGGGAAGGGTGGAGAAAGGGAAAAAAGAGAAACAGGGAGAGACAGAGCCCGCCAGTGTGTGCGCGCCCACCACCGACTCCCAGACCACTGCCTGGGGACCTGGGGGCCAGAGCTACCGCTTCCCTCGGCCATGAGCGTGGAGCACGAAAGGAGGTGGGCTGGGAACTGGGGGTTCCGTCGTGCATGTGGGTTCAAAGAAGTGAGAGGTACTTACTGATTTAACAGGAGTTTGGTGAGCTCCATGTAGTAAAGGCTGGGCATAGGGGTAAAAGTTTCTTCCTTTCGTTCATGATCCCGAATCTTCTCCAACTTTTCTGAAATTCAGAAGTGTGTACATTTTACCATGACCATGAGCAAAATATAGTTTTAAAACCTTCCAAATTTACCAAGTACCTATATTACCTAGTCAATCAACTAAAAAATACATTTAAAGAACCCACTTTTTGAAATAACATATCACTAACTAGACATCACTGGGCTGATTTCCTCAAGCACTTCTCTTAGAGAAGGTGGTAGATTTGGGTTATTGTTATTGCTGGGCCTGCAGAATATATGACTGAAAACAACAGTATGTCAGAGTCTGAAGTCCTTTTCTTAGGTAAAGAGTGAAGTATTCTACCTTTGATGCAAGCAGTGATGACAGTAACCAGTGACTGGAGAAATTTACTTATTTATATTAAACCTTGTTCAGAAGACAGCAAGACAACTTACAACTAATCCAGGGTTGAAAGCCCCACATCTGGAATCAAACTGCTGAGTCCAATTCCATCCACAGGAACAACCTCCACACGCCTCACCCCCTCCCCTTCTGTCCTTCCTCCTGGCCTGAGAAAACCCGAGTCCTGAACCCGCCACTGCACGCTAGGGTGAAGGGACACGCAGACAGAACTCTGCAGTGGGGCCTCGTTTGAAATGACTGGCCACCCATCTCCAGGGGCCCTGCAATCCTCACACTCCCCGGCTCCAGCCGCCCTCTCACTTTCCACCCTGCCCGCCCTCTCCACGCTTTCTCCCCAGCGCCTCGCGGGGCTCTGCGCACTACCACCGCCGCATCCTCTAAGGGGCGCGCTGGCCCTCCCCTCACCCGCACAGGACACGCTTCGGCACCTGTCCTCACCCCTGAGTGACCCCCCGTGCCCTCGCTGTCGGAGCATTCCATCAAACTCGATGCAACGTCTTCCAGCTTAAAAAGAAAACCCTCCCCTGACACCAAATCCTCCTCCAGCTACCAGTTCATTTCTCATGCCCTTCACAACAAAACTTCAAGAATTCCCCAACATCGGCATTAACTGTTCGGGCGGGCGACTGTCCCACCCTCTGACACGGCTCACCGAGGCCACCACCTCTGCTCAGCCAAACCCAACGGCCACATCTCAGGCCTCGTCACGTCTGACAAGGGCCAGTCCTTGGGGTGTGTTTATCACTTGGCGTCTGGGATACCACTCTCACCAAGTTCTCCTCTCATCTCCCCGCCTCCTCCAGGCCTTCCTGACCTCGGCACACTGGAGCACAGAGCTCCTGCCCTCAGCCCTTCTCCACCGCCTATACCCGCATCCCACGTGTTCTCACCGCACTTCATTTAAACGCCACCTATGCTCTCAGGACGCCTTCCACACCTAGAATCCCAGCTCAGCCCCTCCCCTGACTTCCTGACTCAGATGCCCCACTGCCCACAATATTGCCACTTGGATGTCTAACAGGCACCTCCAGGGTCGCATGTTCAAACCCCCTCCCGGCTCCCACCCCAGCCCACACGGTCCCTGCGGTCCGCCCAGTCTCAGGAGACAGCAGCCCCGCCAGCGACCCTGGTGGGCACCCCCACCTCTTCCCTCTGATCCCACGGTCTGTCCTTCAGCAAATCCTGCCGATCCTTTCCTTCAAAATACGCCTAGATGCCAACCGCATCCGCCTGCTTCCAGCAACTCACTGGTCGAGCCACCCTGAGCTCCTGCCGGGCTAACCCCCCACCGCCCTCTCCCCACACTCATCTCCACAGCGCAGACTGAGTCTCTCTCTTTTCCACATCTAAGTCAGGGTATGAAACACCTCTGTTCACACCCTGCAACGAATCAAAAAGACCGACAACACCCAGTGACGGCCAGGAGCGGAACAACAGTAACTCATAAGTTTCCGCTGGGTTAGAGGAGGGGCTCGACCGCTCTGCAGGGCTCCCGGGCAGTTTCTCACAGAGTGAAGCACCGTCTGCCCTACGAGCTGGCAGTTCCACGACTCTAGGTATTTATTTACCCGAGAGAAATAAAAATACATATCCGCAAAAAGACTCAGACACGACTGCTCAAAGCAGCCTTCTTCACAGTAGCCTAAAATGGGAAGTGACCCAAATATCCACCAACAGAAGGATGGGGGATCCAGCTGTGGAATACTCACACAGCGAAGGAAACACTACTCAGCGATGAAAGAAAGACGTAAGGACACGTGCGACAACAGGGGCGAATCTCAACAACAGTATATGATGAATAAGAGAAGTCAGAGAAAAACTGACATGCCAGATGATTCCATTCATATGCCATCCAAGAACAGGTAGAACTAATTAATCTACAGCGGCAGAAGCAGCAGCTGGCTCCCGGGCAGGACCCACGGACTGACTAGTGATTTGCACTCCCTGTCACCGCAGGATTGCCCAGGCGTATGAGAAGCCTCAGGCAAACTGTCTCCGCACCTTCTCTCTGACCCTGGCCCTCCCACGACACAGGCTCTTGCCCTCTGTCACCTGGGTTAGAATAGGCCAAAACTGACAGAAAGGGATGCAGTGGCAACAGAACCAGGGCCTGGTGGGCGGGTGGGGAGGTCCCTGCTTAAAAAAAAGCTCTTCAGAGCAGAAGGGACTGGAGTTTCCTGTCATGTTTCAGGACCACCAGATTCACACACCCCTTTGGGACAGGAAGTAAAGACAAAATGCCCGAGCAATCTTTCTTAAACTGTATTTGAGTGCACCTGGCTCCAAGTGTCCTAGCTTCTAGGAGGCAGGTACCCCTGGGTGATTTCCAAAGGGAAGGGGATAATCAAAATCTCTCAGAGGCTTTTCAAATTTCATATGCCCCCCAACCCCGACCCCAAATAAATGTGACATTCATTCTTTACTAGTAATGAGCCATTCATAGCTCCGGGGTGAGAAAAAGACTGCAACGGTTCAGGATGAAGACCGTGTGCCTCTTTGATGTGGTATTTTCTTTTCGGTTTTTTCCCAACAGCTTTACTGAGGCGTAATCAACATACCATACAATTCACCCATTCAATGGTTTTTAGTATATTCACAGAGTTGTGCACCCATCAGTTCAATCAGCTTCAGAACATTTTCATCACCCCAAAAGGAAGCCCATAATGGTTCCATCACCTGCTCAAACCCTCATCCTTAGGCAACCACTAATCTTCTTTGTCTCTGTGGATATGCCTGCTCTGAACAATTCATATAAATAGAAGAATACAGTAGTTGGTCTTTGTGTCTGGTTCTTCTCTCACTTAATGTAACATTTTAAAGGTTCATCGGGACTTCCCTGGTGACGCAGTGGTTAAGAATCCGCCTGCCAATGCAGGAGACACGGGTTTGAGCCCTGGTCCAGGAAGATCCCACATGCCGCGGAGCAACTAAGGCCGTGCACCACAACTACTGAGCCTGCGCCCTAGAGCCTGTGCGCCACAACTACTGAAGCCCACGTGCCACAACTACTGAGCCTGCGCTCTAGAGGCCTGTGAAGCCGTCGTGCCTAGAGCCCGTGCTCTGCAACAAGAGAAGCCACTGCAATGAGAAGAACACGCCCAAACTCATTCTATAAGGCCACCATCACTCTAATATCAAAACCAGACAAAGATACCATAAAAAAAAGAAAATTACAGGCTAATATCACTGATGAACAGACACAAAAATCCTCAACAAAATACCGGCAAACCGAATTGAACAATACTCTAAAAGGATCATACACCATGATCAAGTGGGATTATCCCAAAGTTGGAAGGATTTTTCAATATCTGCAAATCAATCAGTGTGATACACCATATTAACAAACTGAAGAATAAAAACCATATGATCGGACTTTCCTGGTGGCTCAGTGGTTAAGAATCCGCTTGCCAATGCAGGGGACACAGGTTCGAGCCCTGTTCTGGGAAGACCCCACATGCCATGGAGCAACTAAGCCTGTGAGCCACAACTACTGAGCCTGCGCTCTAGAGCCCACGAGCCACAACTACTGAGTCTGCACTCCAGAGCCCACGAGCCACAACTACTAAAGCCCGCACACCTAGAGCCCGTGCTCCACAACAAGAGGAGCCACCGCCATGAGAAGCCCGTGGACCGCAATGAAGAGTAGCCCCCGCTCGCCGCAATTAGAGAAAGCCCGCGCGTAGCAACGAAGAACCAAGTCAGCCATAAATAAATAAATAAAACAAAAACAAACAAACAAAACCATATGATCATCTCAATAGATGCAGAAAAGGCTTTTGATAAAATTCAACACCAATTTATAATAAAAACTCTCCAGAAAGTGGGCATAGAGGGAACCTACCTCAACATAATAAAGGCCATATATGACAAACCTACAGCTAACATCATACTCAACGGTGAAAACCTGAAAGCATTTCCTATGAGATCAAGAACAAGGATGTCGGGCTTCCCTGGTGGCGCAGTGGTTGAGAATTTGCCTGCTAATGCAGGGGACACGGGTTCGAGCCCTGGTCTGGGAAGATCCCACATGCCACGGAGCAACTAGGCCCGTGAGCCACAACTACTGAGCCTGCGCATCTGGAGCCTGTGCTCCTCAACAAGAGAGGCCGCGACAGTGAGAGGCCCGCGCACCGCGATGAAGAGTGGCCCCCACTTGCTACAACTAGAGATAGCCCTCGCACAGAAACGAAGACCCAACACAGCAAAAATAAATAAATTAATTAATTAATAAACTCCTATCCCCAATATCTTCTTTAAAAAAAAAAAAAAAAAAAGAACAAGGATGTCCACCCTCTCCACTTTTTTTTTTTTTTTTTTTTTTTGCGGTACGCAGGCCTCTCACTGTTGTGGCTTCTCCCGTTGCGGAGCACAGGTTCCAGACACGCAGGCTCAGCGGCCATGACTCACGGGCCCAGCTGCTCCACAGCATGTGGGATCTTCCCAGACGGGGGAACAAACCTGTGTCCCCTGCATCGGCAGGCGGACTCTCAACCACTGTGCCACCAGGGAAGCCCCACCCTCTCCACTTTTATTCAACATAGTTTGGAAGTCCTAATCATGGCAATCAGAGAAGAAAAAGAAATAAAAGGAATCCAAATTGGAAAAGAAGTAAAACCGTCACTGTTTGAAGATGACAGGATACTATACATAGAAAATCCTAAAGATGCTACCAGAAAACTACAAGAGCTGATCAATGAATTCAGCAAAGTGGCAGGATACAAAATACATACACGGAAATCTGTTGCATTTCTATACACTAACACGAAAGATCAGAACCAGAAATTAAAGAAACAACCCCATTTACCAGCACATCAAAAAGAATAAAATTCCCAGGAATAAACCTACCTAAGGAGACAAAAGACCTGTACTCTGAAAACTTTAACACACTAATGAAAGAAATCAAAGATGATACAAACAGATGGAAAGATATACCATGTTCTTCAACTAGAAGATCAATGTTGTCAATATCACTATACTACCCAAGTCATTCTACAGAATCGATGCAATCCCTATTAAATTAACAGTGGCATTTTTCACAGAACTGGAACAAAACATTTAAAAATGCGTATGGAAACAAAAAACATGCGGAATTGCCAAAGGAATCCTGACAAGAGAAAACGAAACTTGAGCAATCAGGCTCCCTGACTTCAGACTATACTACAAAAAGCTATAGTAATCAAAAAAAGTATGCTACAGGCAAACACAAAAAATATAGATCAAAGAAAGCTCAGAAACAAACACAAACTTATGGCCAATTAATCTACGACTAAGGAGGTAAGCCTATACAATGGAGAAAAGACATTCTCTTAAATAAGTGGTGCTACACTGGTACTCAGTGTACCAGTGTGTACAGGACAGCTACATGTAAAAGACTGAAACTGGAACACTGTCTAACAGCATACATAAAAATAAACTCAAACAGAATTAAAGACCTAAGTGTAAGGCTGGGATACTAAAAACTCTTAGAGGGAAACATACGCAAAACACTCTGAAATAAATCACATCGAAATATTTTTGATCTGTCTCCTAAAATAATGGAAATAAAAACAAAAATAAACAAATGAGACCTCATTAAACTCAAAAGCTTTCACAAGCAAACAAAACCATGAAGAAAATGACAAGACAACTCACAGAATGAGAGAAATATTTGCAAACGTTGTGACTGACAAAAGCTTAATCTCCAAAATTTACAAACAGCTCATGCACCTCAATACCCAAAAAATCAAACAACCCGATATAAAAAGGGGGAAGACCTAAATAGACTTTTCTCCAAAGAAGACATACAGGGCTTCCCTGGTGGCGCGGTGGTTGAGAGTCTGCCTGCCAATGCAGGGGACACGGGTTCGTGCCCCAGTCTGGGAAGATCCCACATGCCGCGGAGCGGCTGGGCCCGTGAGCCATGGCCGCTGAGCCTGCACGTCCGGAGCCTGTGCTCCGCAACAGGAGAGGCCACATCAGTGAGAGGCCCACATATCGCAAAATAAATAAATAAATAAATAAAATAAAATAAAGTACTATTCTCATTATAAAAAAAAAAAAAAAAAGAAGACATACAGAGGGCCAAGAGGCACATGAAAAGATTCGCAACATGACTAATTATAAGCGAAATGCAAATCAAAACTACAATGAGATATCACCTTACACCAGTCAGAATGGCTAACATCAAAAACGCAACATGACTAATTATAAGCGAAATGCAAATCAAAACTACAATGAGATATCACCTTACACCAGTCAGAATGGCTAACATCAAAAAGTATACAAACAGGGCTTCCCTGGTGGCACAGTGGTTGGGAGTCCGCCTGCAGATGCAGGGGACACGGGTTCGTGCCCCGGTCTGGGAGGATCCCACATGCCGCGGAGCGGCTGGGCCCGTGAGCCATGGCCGCTGAGCCTGTGCGTCCGGAGCCTGTACTCCGCAATGGGAGAGGCCACAACAGTGAGAGGCCCACGTACCAAAAAAAAAAAAAAAAAAAGTATACAAACAATAAACACTGGAGAGGGTGTGGAGAAAAGGGAACCCTCCTATGCTGTTGGTGGGACTGTCAATTGGTACAGTAACTATGGAAAACACTATGGACGTTCTTTAAAAAACTAAAAATAGAGCTACCATAAGATGCAGCAATCCCACTCCTGGTCATATATCTGGAGAAAACCACGGTTTGAAAGGACACATGCACCCCAAAGTTCACTGAAGTGCTGCTTACAATAGCCAAGACAGGGAAGCAACCTAAATGTTCACGAACAGATGAATGGATAAAGAAGATGTGGTACATATATACACTGGAGTATTACTCAGCCATTAAAAGCAATGACATAATGCCATTTGCAGCAACACAGACAGACATGGAGATTATCATACTAAGTGAAGTAAACCAGATAGAGAAAGACAAATATCATACAATACAGCTTATGTGCAGAATCTAAAACAAAATATGCAAACGGACTTATTTACAAAATAGAAACAGGCTCACAGACTTAGAAAATAGACTTACAGTTACCAAAGGAGAAAAGTGGAGGGGAAAGATAAATTGGGAGTACGGGACTGACATATACACACTACTCTATTTCAAATAAATAACCAACAAGGACCTACTGTATAACACAGGGAACTCCGCTCACTATCCTGTAATAACCGAAATGCGAAAAGAATTTGAAAAAGAGTAGATACATGTATATGTAAAACTGAATCACTATACTGTATAACTGAAACTAACACAACATTATTAATCAACAAAACCCCAATATAAAATAAAAATTAAAACCAAAACAAAAATAAACAAATGGGACCTCATTAAACTCAAAAGCTTTTCACAGCAAAGGAAACCATAAACAAAACGAAACGACAACCTACAGAATGGGAGAAAATACTGGCAAAGGATGGGACCGACAAGAAATCAATCTCCAAAATTTACAAAGAGCTCATGCAACTCAATATCAAAAAAGCAAACCACCCCATCAAAAAATGGACAGGAGACCTAAATAGCCTTTTCTCCAAAAAAAACATACAGACATCCACAGGCACATGAGAAGGTGCTCAACATCGCTAATTATTAGAGATATGCAAATCAGAACTATAATATCACCTCACACCAGTCACAACGGCCATCATCAAAAAGCCCACAAACGATAAATGCTGGAGAGGGTGCGGAGAAAGGAGAACCCTCCTACACTCTTGGTGGGAATGTAAGCTGCTGCAGCCACTGTGGAGAACAGTAGGGAGGTTCCTCAGAAACTAAAACTAGAGCTACCATAGGATCCAACAACCCAACTCCTGGGCATATACCCGGACAAAAGTATAACTGAAAAAGATACACGCACCGCTGTGTTCATGGTAGCACTGCTTACAATAGCTGAGACATGGAAGAAACCTAAATGTCCATCTTCATAAAGAAGATGTGGTACGTATATACAATGAAATACTACTTGGCCATAAAAGAGAACGAAATAATGCCATTTGCAGCAACATGGATGCAACTAGAGAGTATCATACTAAGTGAAGTAAGAAAGAGAAAGACAAATACCATGTGATATCACTTACACGTGGAATCTAAAATATGGCACAAATGAACCTATCTACAAAACAGAAACAGACTCACAGACACAGGGATCAGATTGGGGGCTGCCAAACGGGACGGGCGGAGGGAGAGAGGGATGGACTGGGAGTTTGGGGTTGGTAGCTGCAAACTATCATATTTAGAACAGATAAAAAACAAGGTCCTACTGTTTAGCACTGGGAACTACATCCAACCTCCCGGGATAAACCATAATGGAAAGGAATATGTAAAAAAAAGAATGTATATATGTGAATCACCGAGTCACTTTGCTGTACAGCAGAGATGCACACAACATTATACATCATCGATACTTTGATTTTAAAAAACAAATAAAATAATTCCATTTGCAGCAACGTGGATGGACTTGGAGATTATCATACTAAGTGAAGTAAGCCAGACACAGAAAGACAAATATCACATGGTATCACTTATATGCAGAACCTAAAACAAAATATACAAATGGACTTATTTACAAAATAGAAACACACTCACTGACTTAGAAAACAAAGTTATGATTACCAAAGGGGAAAGGTGGAGGGGAAGGATAAACTGGGAGTATGGGACTGGCATCTACACACTACTATATTTCAAATAAATAACCAACAGGACCTACAGTGTAACACAGGGAACTCTGCTCACTATGCTGTAATAACCGAAATGGGAAAAGAATTTGAAAAAGAGGAGAGACATGTATATGTATAACTGAATCACTTTGCTGTACACCAGAAAATAACAACGCTGTTAATCAATTAAACTCCAAAGTAAAAGAAAAATTAAAACAAAAATAAACAAATGGGACCTCATTAAACTCAAAAGCTTCTGCAAGCAAAGGAAACCATAAACAAAAGGAGAAGACAGGGCTTCCCTGGGGGCGCGGTGGTTGAGGGTCCGCCTGCCGATGCAGGGGACGCGGGTTCGTGCCCCGGTCCGGGACGATCCCACGTGCCGCAGAACAGCTGGGCCCGTGAGCCACGGCCGCTGAGCCTGCGCTCCGCACTGGGAGAGGCCACAACAGTGAGAAGCCCGCGTATCGGAGAAAAAAAAAAGTACACAAACAATAAATACTGGAGAGGGTGTGGAGAAAAGGGAACCCTCCTACGCTGTTGGTGGGACTGTCAATTGGTACCGTAACTATGGAAAACACTATGGACGTTCTTTAAAAAACTAAAAATAGAGCTACCGTAAGATGCAGCAATCCCACTCCTGGTCATATATCTGGAGAAAACCACGGTTTGAAAGGACACATGCACCCCAAAGTTCACTGAAGTGCTGCTTACAAAAGCCAAGACAGGGAAGCAACCTAAATGTTCACGAACAGATGAGTGGATAAAGAAGATGTGGTACATATATACACTGGAGTATTCCTCAGCCATTAAAAGCAATGACATAATGCCATTTGCAGCAACACAGACAGACATGGAGATTATCATACTAAGTGAAGTAAACCAGATAGAGAAAGACAAATATCATACAATACAGCTTATGTGCAGAATCTAAAACAAAATATGCAAACGGACTTATTTACAAAATAGAAACAGGCTCACAGACTTAGAAAATAAACTTACAGTTACCAAAGGAGAAAAGTGGAGGGGAAAGATAAATTGGGACTATGGGACGGACATATACACACTACTCTATTTCAAATAAATAACCAACAAGGACCTACTGTATAACACAGGGAACTCCGCTCACTATCCTGTAATAGCCGAAATGCGAAAAGAATTTGAAAAAGAGTAGATACATGTATATGTAAAACTGAATCACTATACTGTATACCTGAAACTAATACAACATTATTAATCAACAAAACCCCAGTATAAAATAAAAATTAAAACCAAAAGTAAACAAATGGGACCTCATTAAACTCAAAAGCTTTTCACAGCAAAGGAAACCATAAACAAAACGAAACAACAACCTACAGAATGGGAGAAAATACTGGCAAAGGATGGGACCGACAAGAAATCAATCTCCAAAATTTACAAAGAGCTCATGCAACTCAATATCAAAAAAGCAAACCACCCCATCAAAAAATGGACAGGAGACCTAAATAGCCTTTTCTCCAAAAAAAACATACAGACATCCACAGGCACATGAGAAGGTGCTCAACATCGCTAATTATTAGAGAAATGCAAATCAGAACTATAATATCACCTCACACCCGTCAGAACGGCCATCATCAAAAAGCCCACAAACGATAAATGCTGGAGAGGGTGCGGAGAAAGGAGAACCCTCCTACACTCTTGGTGGGAATGTAAGCTGCTGCAGCCACTGTGGAGAACAGTAGGGAGGTTCCTCAGAAACTAAAACTAGAGCTACCATAGGATCCAACAACCCAACTCCTGGGCATATACCCGGACAAAAGTATAACTGAAAAAGATACACGCACCGCTGTGTTCATGGTAGCACTGCTTACAATAGCTGAGACATGGAAGAAACCTAAATGTCCATCTTCATAAAGAAGATGTGGTACGTATATACAATGAAATACTACTTGGCCATAAAAGAGAACGAAATAATGCCATTTGCAGCAACATGGATGCAACTAGAGAGTATCATACTAAGTGAAGTAAGAAAGAGAAAGACAAATACCATGTGATATCACTTACACGTGGAATCTAAAATATGGCACAAATGAACCTATCTACAAAACAGAAACAGACTCACAGACACAGGGATCAGATTGGGGGCTGCCAAACGGGACGGGCGGAGGGAGAGAGGGATGGACTGGGAGTTTGGGGTTGGTAGCTGCAAACTATCATATTTAGAACAGATAAAAAACAAGGTCCTACTGTTTAGCACTGGGAACTACATCCAACCTCCCGGGATAAACCATAATGGAAAGGAATATGTAAAAAAAAGAATGTATATATGTGAATCACCGAGTCACTTTGCTGTACAGCAGAGATGCACACAACATTATACATCATCGATACTTTGATTTTAAAAAACAAATAAAATAATTCCATTTGCAGCAACGTGGATGGACTTGGAGATTATCATACTAAGTGAAGTAAGCCAGACACAGAAAGACAAATATCACATGGTATCACTTATATGCAGAACCTAAAACAAAATATACAAATGGACTTACTTACAAAATAGAAACACACTCACTGACTTAGAAAACAAAGTTATGATTACCAAAGGGGAAAGGTGGAGGGGAAGGATAAACTGGGAGTATGGGACTGGCATCTACACACTACTATATTTCAAATAAATAACCAACAGGACCTACAGTGTAACACAGGGAACTCTGCTCACTATGCTGTAATAACCGAAATGGGAAAAGAATTTGAAAAAGAGGAGAGACATGTATATGTATAACTGAATCACTTTGCTGTACACCAGAAAATAACAACGCTGTTAATCAATTAAACTCCAAAGTAAAAGAAAAATTAAAACAAAAATAAACAAATGGGACCTCATTAAACTCAAAAGCTTCTGCAAGCAAAGGAAACCATAAACAAAAGGAGAAGACAGGGCTTCCCTGGGGGCGCGGTGGTTGAGGGTCCGCCTGCCGATGCAGGGGACGCGGGTTCGTGCCCCGGTCCGGGACGATCCCACGTGCCGCAGAACAGCTGGGCCCGTGAGCCACGGCCGCTGAGCCTGCGCTCCGCACTGGGAGAGGCCACAACAGTGAGAAGCCCGCGTATCGGAGAAAAAAAAAAGTATACAAACAATAAATACTGGAGAGGGTGTGGAGAAAAGGGAACCCTCCTACGCTGTTGGTGGGACTGTCAATTGGTACCGTAACTATGGAAAACACTATGGACGTTCTTTAAAAAACTAAAAATAGAGCTACCGTAAGATGCAGCAATCCCACTCCTGGTCATATATCTGGAGAAAACCACGGTTTGAAAGGACACATGCACCCCAAAGTTCACTGAAGTGCTGCTTACAAAAGCCAAGACAGGGAAGCAACCTAAATGTTCACGAACAGATGAGTGGATAAAGAAGATGTGGTACATATATACACTGGAGTATTCCTCAGCCATTAAAAGCAATGACATAATGCCATTTGCAGCAACACAGACAGACATGGAGATTATCATACTAAGTGAAGTAAACCAGATAGAGAAAGACAAATATCATACAATACAGCTTATGTGCAGAATCTAAAACAAAATATGCAAACGGACTTATTTACAAAATAGAAACAGGCTCACAGACTTAGAAAATAAACTTACAGTTACCAAAGGAGAAAAGTGGAGGGGAAAGATAAATTGGGACTATGGGACGGACATATACACACTACTCTATTTCAAATAAATAACCAACAAGGACCTACTGTATAACACAGGGAACTCCGCTCACTATCCTGTAATAGCCGAAATGCGAAAAGAATTTGAAAAAGAGTAGATACATGTATATGTAAAACTGAATCACTATACTGTATACCTGAAACTAATACAACATTATTAATCAACAAAACCCCAGTATAAAATAAAAATTAAAACCAAAAGTAAACAAATGGGACCTCATTAAACTCAAAAGCTTTTCACAGCAAAGGAAACCATAAACAAAACGAAACAACAACCTACAGAATGGGAGAAAATACTGGCAAAGGATGGGACCGACAAGAAATCAATCTCCAAAATTTACAAAGAGCTCATGCAACTCAATATCAAAAAAGCAAACCACCCCATCAAAAAATGGACAGGAGACCTAAATAGCCTTTTCTCCAAAAAAAACATACAGACATCCACAGGCACATGAGAAGGTGCTCAACATCGCTAATTATTAGAGAAATGCAAATCAGAACTATAATATCACCTCACACCCGTCAGAACGGCCATCATCAAAAAGCCCACAAACGATAAATGCTGGAGAGGGTGCGGAGAAAGGAGAACCCTCCTACACTCTTGGTGGGAATGTAAGCTGCTGCAGCCACTGTGGAGAACAGTAGGGAGGTTCCTCAGAAACTAAAACTAGAGCTACCATAGGATCCAACAACCCAACTCCTGGGCATATACCCGGACAAAAGTATAACTGAAAAAGATACACGCACCGCTGTGTTCATGGTAGCACTGCTTACAATAGCTGAGACATGGAAGAAACCTAAATGTCCATCTTCATAAAGAAGATGTGGTACGTATATACAATGAAATACTACTTGGCCATAAAAGAGAACGAAATAATGCCATTTGCAGCAACATGGATGCAACTAGAGAGTATCATACTAAGTGAAGTAAGAAAGAGAAAGACAAATACCATGTGATATCACTTACACGTGGAATCTAAAATATGGCACAAATGAACCTATCTACAAAACAGAAACAGACTCACAGACACAGGGATCAGATTGGGGGCTGCCAAACGGGACGGGCGGAGGGAGAGAGGGATGGACTGGGAGTTTGGGGTTGGTAGCTGCAAACTATCATATTTAGAACAGATAAAAAACAAGGTCCTACTGTTTAGCACTGGGAACTACATCCAACCTCCCGGGATAAACCATAATGGAAAGGAATATGTAAAAAAAAGAATGTATATATGTGAATCACCGAGTCACTTTGCTGTACAGCAGAGATGCACACAACATTATACATCATCGATACTTTGATTTTAAAAAACAAATAAAATAATTCCATTTGCAGCAACGTGGATGGACTTGGAGATTATCATACTAAGTGAAGTAAGCCAGACACAGAAAGACAAATATCACATGGTATCACTTATATGCAGAACCTAAAACAAAATATACAAATGGACTTACTTACAAAATAGAAACACACTCACTGACTTAGAAAACAAAGTTATGATTACCAAAGGGGAAAGGTGGAGGGGAAGGATAAACTGGGAGTATGGGACTGGCATCTACACACTACTATATTTCAAATAAATAACCAACAGGACCTACAGTGTAACACAGGGAACTCTGCTCACTATGCTGTAATAACCGAAATGGGAAAAGAATTTGAAAAAGAGGAGAGACATGTATATGTATAACTGAATCACTTTGCTGTACACCAGAAAATAACAACGCTGTTAATCAATTAAACTCCAAAGTAAAAGAAAAATTAAAACAAAAATAAACAAATGGGACCTCATTAAACTCAAAAGCTTCTGCAAGCAAAGGAAACCATAAACAAAAGGAGAAGACAGGGCTTCCCTGGGGGCGCGGTGGTTGAGGGTCCGCCTGCCGATGCAGGGGACGCGGGTTCGTGCCCCGGTCCGGGACGATCCCACGTGCCGCAGAACAGCTGGGCCCGTGAGCCACGGCCGCTGAGCCTGCGCTCCGCACTGGGAGAGGCCACAACAGTGAGAAGCCCGCGTATCGGAGAAAAAAAAAAGTATACAAACAATAAATACTGGAGAGGGTGTGGAGAAAAGGGAACCCTCCTACGCTGTTGGTGGGACTGTCAATTGGTACCGTAACTATGGAAAACACTATGGACGTTCTTTAAAAAACTAAAAATAGAGCTACCGTAAGATGCAGCAATCCCACTCCTGGTCATATATCTGGAGAAAACCACGGTTTGAAAGGACACATGCACCCCAAAGTTCACTGAAGTGCTGCTTACAAAAGCCAAGACAGGGAAGCAACCTAAATGTTCACGAACAGATGAGTGGATAAAGAAGATGTGGTACATATATACACTGGAGTATTCCTCAGCCATTAAAAGCAATGACATAATGCCATTTGCAGCAACACAGACAGACATGGAGATTATCATACTAAGTGAAGTAAACCAGATAGAGAAAGACAAATATCATACAATACAGCTTATGTGCAGAATCTAAAACAAAATATGCAAACGGACTTATTTACAAAATAGAAACAGGCTCACAGACTTAGAAAATAAACTTACAGTTACCAAAGGAGAAAAGTGGAGGGGAAAGATAAATTGGGACTATGGGACGGACATATACACACTACTCTATTTCAAATAAATAACCAACAAGGACCTACTGTATAACACAGGGAACTCCGCTCACTATCCTGTAATAGCCGAAATGCGAAAAGAATTTGAAAAAGAGTAGATACATGTATATGTAAAACTGAATCACTATACTGTATACCTGAAACTAATACAACATTATTAATCAACAAAACCCCAGTATAAAATAAAAATTAAAACCAAAAGTAAACAAATGGGACCTCATTAAACTCAAAAGCTTTTCACAGCAAAGGAAACCATAAACAAAACGAAACAACAACCTACAGAATGGGAGAAAATACTGGCAAAGGATGGGACCGACAAGAAATCAATCTCCAAAATTTACAAAGAGCTCATGCAACTCAATATCAAAAAAGCAAACCACCCCATCAAAAAATGGACAGGAGACCTAAATAGCCTTTTCTCCAAAAAAAACATACAGACATCCACAGGCACATGAGAAGGTGCTCAACATCGCTAATTATTAGAGAAATGCAAATCAGAACTATAATATCACCTCACACCCGTCAGAACGGCCATCATCAAAAAGCCCACAAACGATAAATGCTGGAGAGGGTGCGGAGAAAGGAGAACCCTCCTACACTCTTGGTGGGAATGTAAGCTGCTGCAGCCACTGTGGAGAACAGTAGGGAGGTTCCTCAGAAACTAAAACTAGAGCTACCATAGGATCCAACAACCCAACTCCTGGGCATATACCCGGACAAAAGTATAACTGAAAAAGATACACGCACCGCTGTGTTCATGGTAGCACTGCTTACAATAGCTGAGACATGGAAGAAACCTAAATGTCCATCTTCATAAAGAAGATGTGGTACGTATATACAATGAAATACTACTTGGCCATAAAAGAGAACGAAATAATGCCATTTGCAGCAACATGGATGCAACTAGAGAGTATCATACTAAGTGAAGTAAGAAAGAGAAAGACAAATACCATGTGATATCACTTACACGTGGAATCTAAAATATGGCACAAATGAACCTATCTACAAAACAGAAACAGACTCACAGACACAGGGATCAGATTGGGGGCTGCCAAACGGGACGGGCGGAGGGAGAGAGGGATGGACTGGGAGTTTGGGGTTGGTAGCTGCAAACTATCATATTTAGAACAGATAAAAAACAAGGTCCTACTGTTTAGCACTGGGAACTACATCCAACCTCCCGGGATAAACCATAATGGAAAGGAATATGTAAAAAAAAGAATGTATATATGTGAATCACCGAGTCACTTTGCTGTACAGCAGAGATGCACACAACATTATACATCATCGATACTTTGATTTTAAAAAACAAATAAAATAATTCCATTTGCAGCAACGTGGATGGACTTGGAGATTATCATACTAAGTGAAGTAAGCCAGACACAGAAAGACAAATATCACATGGTATCACTTATATGCAGAACCTAAAACAAAATATACAAATGGACTTACTTACAAAATAGAAACACACTCACTGACTTAGAAAACAAAGTTATGATTACCAAAGGGGAAAGGTGGAGGGGAAGGATAAACTGGGAGTATGGGACTGGCATCTACACACTACTATATTTCAAATAAATAACCAACAGGACCTACAGTGTAACACAGGGAACTCTGCTCACTATGCTGTAATAACCGAAATGGGAAAAGAATTTGAAAAAGAGGAGAGACATGTATATGTATAACTGAATCACTTTGCTGTACACCAGAAAATAACAACGCTGTTAATCAATTAAACTCCAAAGTAAAAGAAAAATTAAAACAAAAATAAACAAATGGGACCTCATTAAACTCAAAAGCTTCTGCAAGCAAAGGAAACCATAAACAAAAGGAGAAGACAGGGCTTCCCTGGGGGCGCGGTGGTTGAGGGTCCGCCTGCCGATGCAGGGGACGCGGGTTCGTGCCCCGGTCCGGGACGATCCCACGTGCCGCAGAACAGCTGGGCCCGTGAGCCACGGCCGCTGAGCCTGCGCTCCGCACTGGGAGAGGCCACAACAGTGAGAAGCCCGCGTATCGGAGAAAAAAAAAAGTATACAAACAATAAATACTGGAGAGGGTGTGGAGAAAAGGGAACCCTCCTACGCTGTTGGTGGGACTGTCAATTGGTACCGTAACTATGGAAAACACTATGGACGTTCTTTAAAAAACTAAAAATAGAGCTACCGTAAGATGCAGCAATCCCACTCCTGGTCATATATCTGGAGAAAACCACGGTTTGAAAGGACACATGCACCCCAAAGTTCACTGAAGTGCTGCTTACAAAAGCCAAGACAGGGAAGCAACCTAAATGTTCACGAACAGATGAGTGGATAAAGAAGATGTGGTACATATATACACTGGAGTATTCCTCAGCCATTAAAAGCAATGACATAATGCCATTTGCAGCAACACAGACAGACATGGAGATTATCATACTAAGTGAAGTAAACCAGATAGAGAAAGACAAATATCATACAATACAGCTTATGTGCAGAATCTAAAACAAAATATGCAAACGGACTTATTTACAAAATAGAAACAGGCTCACAGACTTAGAAAATAAACTTACAGTTACCAAAGGAGAAAAGTGGAGGGGAAAGATAAATTGGGACTATGGGACGGACATATACACACTACTCTATTTCAAATAAATAACCAACAAGGACCTACTGTATAACACAGGGAACTCCGCTCACTATCCTGTAATAGCCGAAATGCGAAAAGAATTTGAAAAAGAGTAGATACATGTATATGTAAAACTGAATCACTATACTGTATACCTGAAACTAATACAACATTATTAATCAACAAAACCCCAGTATAAAATAAAAATTAAAACCAAAAGTAAACAAATGGGACCTCATTAAACTCAAAAGCTTTTCACAGCAAAGGAAACCATAAACAAAACGAAACGACAACCTACAGAATGGGAGAAAATACTGGCAAAGGATGGGACCGACAAGAAATCAATCGCCAAAATTTACAAAGAGCTCATGCAACTCAATATCAAAAAAGCAAACCACCCCATCAAAAAATGGACAGGAGACCTAAATAGCCTTTTCTCCAAAAAAAACATACAGACATCCACAGGCACATGAGAAGGTGCTCAACATCGCTAATTATTAGAGAAATGCAAATCAGAACTATAATATCACCTCACACCCGTCAGAACGGCCATCATCAAAAAGCCCACAAACGATAAATGCTGGAGAGGGTGCGGAGAAAGGAGAACCCTCCTACACTCTTGGTGGGAATGTAAGCTGCTGCAGCCACTGTGGAGAACAGTAGGGAGGTTCCTCAGAAACTAAAACTAGAGCTACCATAGGATCCAACAACCCAACTCCTGGGCATATACCCGGACAAAAGTATAACTGAAAAAGATACACGCACCGCTGTGTTCATGGTAGCACTGCTTACAATAGCTGAGACATGGAAGAAACCTAAATGTCCATCTTCATAAAGAAGATGTGGTACGTATATACAATGAAATACTACTTGGCCATAAAAGAGAACGAAATAATGCCATTTGCAGCAACATGGATGCAACTAGAGAGTATCATACTAAGTGAAGTAAGAAAGAGAAAGACAAATACCATGTGATATCACTTACACGTGGAATCTAAAATATGGCACAAATGAACCTATCTACAAAACAGAAACAGACTCACAGACACAGGGATCAGATTGGGGGCTGCCAAACGGGACGGGCGGAGGGAGAGAGGGATGGACTGGGAGTTTGGGGTTGGTAGCTGCAAACTATCATATTTAGAACAGATAAAAAACAAGGTCCTACTGTTTAGCACTGGGAACTACATCCAACCTCCCGGGATAAACCATAATGGAAAGGAATATGTAAAAAAAAGAATGTATATATGTGAATCACCGAGTCACTTTGCTGTACAGCAGAGATGCACACAACATTATACATCATCGATACTTTGATTTTAAAAAACAAATAAAATAATTCCATTTGCAGCAACGTGGATGGACTTGGAGATTATCATACTAAGTGAAGTAAGCCAGACACAGAAAGACAAATATCACATGGTATCACTTATATGCAGAACCTAAAACAAAATATACAAATGGACTTACTTACAAAATAGAAACACACTCACTGACTTAGAAAACAAAGTTATGATTACCAAAGGGGAAAGGTGGAGGGGAAGGATAAACTGGGAGTATGGGACTGGCATCTACACACTACTATATTTCAAATAAATAACCAACAGGACCTACAGTGTAACACAGGGAACTCTGCTCACTATGCTGTAATAACCGAAATGGGAAAAGAATTTGAAAAAGAGGAGAGACATGTATATGTATAACTGAATCACTTTGCTGTACACCAGAAAATAACAACGCTGTTAATCAATTAAACTCCAAAGTAAAAGAAAAATTAAAACAAAAATAAACAAATGGGACCTCATTAAACTCAAAAGCTTCTGCAAGCAAAGGAAACCATAAAGAAAACGAGAAGACAGGGCTTCCCTGGGGGCGCGGTGGTTGAGGGTCCGCCTGCCGATGCAGGGGACGCGGGTTCGTGCCCCGGTCCGGGAAGATCCCACGTGCCGCGGAGCGGCTGGGCCCGTGGGCCATGGCTGCTGGGCCTGCACATCCGGAGCCTATGCTCCGCAGCGGGAGAGGCCGCAACAGTGAGAGGTTCGCGTATCGGAAAAAAAAAGGGGGACGGGAGACCTAAATAGACTTTTCTCCAAAGAAAACATACAGATGGCCCCAGGCACATGAGAAGATGCTCAACGTCGCTAATTATTAGAGAAATGCAAATCAAAACAACAATGAGATATCATCTCACACTGGTCACAATGGTCATCACAAAAAAGTCTACACAAATAACAAAGACTGGTGAGGGTGTGGAGAAAAGGGAACCCTGCTACACTGTTGCTGGCAATGTAAACTGGTACAGCCACTATGGAAAACAGTATTGAGGTTCCTTTAAAAAAAAAAAAAAATAGAGCTACCATATGACCCAGGAATCCCACTCCTGGGCATATATCTGGAAAAAAAACATGATTCGAAAGGATACATGCACCCCAATGTTCATTGCAGCGCTACTTAAAATAGCCAGGACATGGAAGCAACCTAAATGTCCTTTGACAGAGGAATGGATAAAGAAGATGTGGTACATATATACAATGGGGTATTACTCAGCCATTAAAAGGAATGATATAATGCCATTTGCAGCAACACAAACCTGGAGATTATCATACTAAGTGAAGTAAGCCACACAGAGAAAGGCAAATATCATATGATACGGCTTCATGCAGAATCTAAAACAAAATATACAAATGGACTTATTTACAAAACAGAAACGGACTCACAGACTTAGCAAACAAACTTATGGTTACCAAAGGAAAAAGATGTAGGGGAAGGATAAATTGGGGAGTGTGGGGTTGACATACACAGTAAGTTTCCCACATACAAACGAGTTCCGTTCCACGAGGGCATTCGTAGCCCCATTTGTTCAGAAGTCCAACGAAGTTAGCGTAGGTACCCAACTAACATAATAGGCTATATAGTACTGTACTGTAATTGGTTTATAATGCTTTTCACACAAATAATACATAAAAGCAAACACACAAAATAAAGAAACATTTAAAATCTTACAGTACAGTACCTTGAAAAGTACAGTAGTCCAGTACAACAGCTGGCATACAGAGCTGGCATCGAGGGAACAGGCAAGAAGAGTTCCTGACTGGAGGAGGGAGAGGAGGTGGGACATGATAGAGCTGAAAGACCGTCAGCAACAGGAGATGGAGGGCGAGCTGCAATTTCACTCACGCCTGACGTTCACGGCACAGGTTCTGGTTCTTTGCTGGATCGATTCTATCTACCCTCTTGAAAAAATGATCCAGTGATGTCTTGGTAGTGGTTCTTTTTATCTCCTCACAGATGACACGGTAGCACTGGATTGCATTCTGATCGGCTGCTGCAGCCTTCGTGTACCGTTCTGTGTTCGGGTCCTGTGCCTCAAAAACCAACAGTGCCCCCTCAAATAAAGAAAATCCCCTTGCAATTTCCTGTGTTGTGAATCAGTTCGATTCTTCAGTTACTTCTTCCTCTTGTCTTTGTCCTTTCTCTGGGCCTCCAATTCCTTCAGGTCTTCAGTAGTGAGCTCCTCGTGTTGCACAGCAAGGAGTTCAATGAAGTCGTCCTCTTGCAGATCTAGCTCCAGCCTCTCGCTGAGGGTCACTACGTTGCTGAAGACCTCTTTGGACTCCTCATCCACCTTCTCAAATCCAAGAAAATCGTGAACAAACTGTGGGCAAAGGTTCTTCCAAACCCCATTCATGGTGATGGCCATAACGTCATGCCAAGAAAAGTCAATCTTTTTTACGGTCGTGTAGATGTTACAGTCCTTCCAGAACTGTCACAAAGTTGTTCCTGCTTGGTCACTCGCCTTTACTGCCTGACGAAAAGCGTGATGTAAATAATATTTCTTGAAAGTCGCTATAACTCCCTGGTCCATATCCTGGATGAGCGACATGGTATTCAGTGGCAGATGCACTACTTTGACGTTGGGATGAAAGTCATTCATGAACGGGGGGTAGCCCGGATCACTGTCGAGCAGCAAAAGAATGTTGAACGGGATGTCCTTCTCCAAGCAATGTTTCTCTACCTCTGGGATAAAATGGTAGAAAAACCAATCCTGGAAAATGGCCTGTATAACCCAGGCTTTGGGGTTACTCTTCCACACAAAAGGAAAAGAGCCCTTGGCTACGTTTTTAAGGGCTCTTGGGTTCTCTGAATGATAAACAGAGGCTTCAGCTTCATATCACCAGAAGCACTGCCATCAAACAACAGAGTTAGCCTACGCTTTGCTGCTTTACAGCCCGGCATCAACTTTTCCTCCTTACTGATGTAACTTCAGTCTGGCATCCTCTTCCAGTACAGTCCTGTCTCATCCACATTAAAAACCTGCTTGGGTAAATACATGCCTTCATCAATAATTTCTCAAAGTGTTTCAGGAAATTCCCGGGCAGCTATTGTATCTGCACTCACTGCCTCGCCACTTACTTTTACCTTGTGAAGTTGGCTCCAGTCTTGAACTGATGAAACCAGCCGTGGCTGGCATTAGAAGATATGCCCTCTGATTCTTCACCATGTTGCTTCTTCAAGTCTTCATAAAGGCTTTTGGCTTTCTCTTGAATCAGCATTAAACTGAGCAGGACTCGATGCTAATGCTGATCCGCCATCCACATACTGACAAGTTTCTGCATCCCCTCCATCACTTTTCCACGCTTCTTTGATATTACTGTCAACATCATCGGCACAGCACACTTCACATGTTCCATGATCTTGTCCTTGTTCTTCAGGATCGAGCTGGTGGTTGAACGATTCTTGTTATGAGAATGAGCGACGTCTGCCATCTTTTCGCCTCTCTCCACTCTCTCAATTATTTTCACTTTTGTTTCCACTGTTATTGCCTGGCACTTCTTAGCAGTACCAGCTACATCACCACTGCTTTTATGCTTGCTTCCGGACATCCTGAGCTTGAAATAAAGATACTGTACTAGTGTACTCTATACAGTAAAGTACACCAAAGCACAACCACTTCTAGAGGATGCACGCACATGGCAATGTACTCCAGACACGTGAACTAACAGATGTGACTGGACATGTGAACGCACGTTCCCATCTTTGAAAGTTCGCAACTTGAAGGTTCATATGTAGGGACTTACTGTACACACTACTATATTTAAAATACATAACCAACAAGGACCTACTGTACAGCACAGGGAACTCTGATTAACATTCTCTAATAACCTAAATGAAAAAAGAATTTGAAAAAGAGTTCATACATGTATAACTAAATCACTTCATTGTAAACCTAAAAATAACACATTGTTAATCAACTATACTCCAATATAAAATAAAAATTAAAAACAAAAAGGGACTTACCTGGTGATCCAGTGGGAAAGACTCTGAGCTCCCAATGCAGGGGACCCTGGTTTGATCCCTGAACAGGGAACTAGATCCTGCACGCATGCCAAAACTAAGAAGCCCGCAGGCCACAACTAAGAAGCCCACATGTCAAAACTTAGAAGCCCGCATGCCACAACAAAGACCTGGCACAGCCAAAACAAATAAATAAAAAATAATAATAATAAATATTTTTTAAAATTAAAACAAAAACAAACAAAAAAAAAATGATACCTCACTGAACTCAAAAGCTTCTGCAAGCAAAGGAAACCATAAGAAAAATGACAAGACAACCCACAGAATGGGAGAAAGTATTTGCAAACGATGTGACCAACAAAAGATTAATCTCCAAAATTTACAAACAGGTCGTGTAGCTCAATATCGAAAAAACAAACAACCCAATAAAAAAATGGGCAAAGATCTAAATACACTTTCTTCCAAAGAAGACATATAGATGTCCACAGGCACATGAAAAAATGCTCAACATCGCTAATTCTTAGAGAAATGCAAATTGAAACTACAGTGAGATATCACCTCACACCAGTCAGAATGACCATCATTGAAAACTCTACAAACAATAAATACTGGAGAGGGTCTGGAGAAAAGGGAACCCTCCTACACTGTTGATGGGAATGTAAATTGGTACAGCCACTATGGAGAACAGTATGGAAGTTCCTTAAAAAACTAAATAGAGTTACCATATGACCCAGCAATCCCACTACTGGTCATATATCTGGAGAAAACCATGGTTTGAAAGGATACATGCACCCCAATATTCACTGCAGTGCTGCTTACAATTAGGCCAGCCATGTCAGCCACCTAAATGTCCATCAACATATGAATGCATAAAGATGATGTGGTACATATATACAATGGAATACTACTCAGCCATTAAGAATGAAATAATGCCATTTGCAGCAACACAGATAGACCAGATGATCATACTAAATGAAATAAGCCAGAAAGGGAAATACAAATACCATGAGTTATATGTGGAATCTAAAATATGGCACAAATGAACCTACCTGCAAAACAGAAACAGACTCACAGACATAAGAGATCATACTTGTGGTTGCCAAGGGGGAGGGCGGTGGGGGAGAGGGATCAACTGGGAGTTTGAGGTTAGCAGATGTAAACTATTATACAGAGGATGGATAAACAGCAAGGTCCTACTATACAGCACAGTGAACTATATTCAATGTCCTGGGATAAAGCATAATTGAAAAGAATATAAAAATGAGTGTATGTGTATAAATGAGTCACTTTGCTGTACAGCAGACAGTGGCACAACACTGTAAATCAAATATACTTCAATAAACAAAAATAAAATTATTTTTTAAAAACCTTGAAAAATCTAGTCCATTTCCAGCAAAAATCAAATTTCTAAGGAAAATAAGGGAATATTTAAAGCTTCTATTATGGGAAAAAATGCACTATGGAAATGTCTGTCTTGCCACAAATAAATGATCTAATGTACCACTCTTTAGGAAAAAAAGAAAAAAAAGGAATGTATACGTGTACATATGTGGGTCACTTTGCTGTACAGCAGAGATTAGCACAACACTGTAAATCACCCATGCTAGCACAGGGAGGTCAGCTCGGTGCTCTGTGACCACCTAGAGGGGTGGGATAGGGAGGGTGGGAGGGAGACGCAAGAGGGAGGAGATATGGGGATATATGTTTACATATAGCTGATTCACTTTGTTATACAGCAGAAACTAACACACCATTGTAAAGCAATTTTACTCCAATAAAGATGTTAAAAAAAAATCACCTATGCTTCAATAAAAAAAATTAAAAAAAAAAAAAAAGAATGAAATAATGTCATTTGTAGCAACATGGATGAACCTGGTGATTAACATACTAAGTAAAGTAAGCCAGACAGAGAAAGACAAATATCATATGATATCACTTATATGAAGAATCTAAAAAAAATGAGAGAGGGCCTCCCTGGTGGCGCAAGTGGTTAAGAGTCCGCCTGCCGATGCAGGGGATACGGGTTCGTGCCCCGGTCTGGGAGGATCCCATATGCCGCGGAGCGGCTGGGCCCGTGAGCCATGGCCGCTGGGCCTGCGCATCCGGAGCCTGTGCTCCGCAACGGGAGAGGCCACAACAGTGAGAGGCCCACATACCGCAAAAAGAAAAAAAAAAAAAAAAAAAAAAAAAAAAAGAGAGAAATGAACTTATCTACAAAACAGAAACAGACTCACAAGACTTAGAAAACAAACTTATGGTTACTAAAGGGGAGAAATGGAGATGAGGGATAAATTTGGAGTTTGGAATTGACATATACACACTACCATATCTAAAATAGATACCCAACAAGCACCTACTGTATAGCACATGGAACTCTGCTCAATATCCTAGTAATCTAAATGGGAAAAGAATTTGAAAAAGAATAGATACATGTATATGTATAACTGAATCACTTTTCTGTACACCTGGAATTAACACAACATTGTTTTGTTTTGTTTATTTATTTATTTGGCTGCATTGGGTCTTTGTTACTGCATGCTGGCTTCTCATTGCGGTGGTTTCTCTTGTTGCAGAGCACGGGCTCTAGGCGGTGGGCTTCAGTAGTTGTGGCACGCAGGCTCAGTAGTTGTGGCTTGCGGGCTCTAGAATGCAGGCTCAGTAGTTGTGGCGAACAGGCTCAGGTGCTCCGTGGCATGTGGGATCTTCCTGGACCAGGGCTCGAACCCATGTCGCCTGCACTGGCAGGCGGATTCTTAACCACTGCGCCACCAGCAAAGTCCCAAACGGAACACTGTTAATCAACTATACTCCAATATAAAATAAAACTTAAAAACAAAAATAAAAATAAACAGACAGGACCTCTTTAAACACAAAAGCTTTTGCACAGCAAAGAAAACCATATACAAAATGAAAAGACAACCCACAGAATGGGAGAAAATATTTGCAAATGATGTGACCAACAAAAGATTTATCTCCAAAATTTAGAAAGGTCTCATGCAGGTCAATACCAAAAAAGAAAAAAAAAAAGAAAAACCAAACAACCCCATCAAAAAACAGACAGGAGACCTAAATAGCCTTTTTTCCAAAGAAAACATACACACGTCGACAGGCATATGAGAAGATGCTCAACATCTCTAATCATTAGAGAAACGCAAATCAAAACTACAATGAGATATTACCTCACACCAGTCAGAATGTCCACCATCAAAAAACCTACAAACAATAAATACTGGAGACAGCGTGGAGAAAAGCGAACCCTCTTGCACTGTTGGTGGGAAAGTAAATTGATACAGCCACTATGGAGAAGAGTATGGAGGTTCCTCAGAAAACTAAAAATAGCATTACCACATGATCCAGCAATCCCACTCCCAGGCATCTACCGGGACAAAACTTAATTCGAAAAGATCCATGCACCCCAATGTTCACTGCAGCCCTGTTTACAATAGCCCAGACATGGAAGCCACTTAAATGTCCATCGACAGAGGAATGGATAAAGAAGATGTGGCACATATATACAATGGAATATTACTCAGCCATAAAAAGAAACGAAATTGAGCTATTTGTAATGAGGTGGATAGACCTAGAGTCTGTCATACAGAGTGAAGTAAGTCAGAAAGAGAAAAACAAATACTGTATGCTAACACATATATATGGAATTTAAGGGGAAAAAAATGTCATGAAGAACCTAGGGGTAAGACGGGAATGGAGACACAGACCTACTAGAGAATGGACTTGAGGATATGGGAAGGGGGAGGGGTAAGCTGTGACAAAGCGAGAGAGAGGCATGGACATATATACACTACCAAACGTAAAATAGATAGCTAGTGGGAAGCAGCCGCAGAGCACAGGGAGATCAGCTTGGTGCTTTGTGACCACCTAGAGGGGTGGGATAGGGAGGGTGGGAGGGAGGGAGACGCAAGAGGGAGGAGATATGGGGATATATGTATATGTATAACTGATTCACTTTGTTATAAAGCAGAAACTAACACCCTTGTAAAGCAATTATACTCCAATAAAGATGTAAAAAAAAAAAAGATGTGGTACATTTACACAATGGAATATTACTCAGCCATTAAAAAAGAAAGAAATAATGCCACTTGCAGCAACATGGATGGACCTGGAGATTATCATACTAAGTGAGATAAGTCAGACAGAGAAAGACAAATATATGATAATATTTATATGCGGAATCTTAAAATGATACAAATGAACTTATTTACAAAACGTAAACAGACTCACAGACTTAGAAAACAAACTTATGGTGACCAAAGGGGAAAGGTGGAGGGGAGTGATAAACTGGTAGTTTGGGGTTGACATATACACACTATGATATTTAAAATAATCAATAAGGACCTACTGTACAGCACAGGGAACTCTGCTCACTATTCTGTAATAACCAAGGTGGGAAAAGAATTTGAAAAAGAATAGATACATGTATATGTACCTGAATCACTTTGCTGAACACCTGAAACTACCACAACACTGTTTATCAACTATACTGCAATATAAAACTAGAATTAAAATAAAATAAAAGCTTGTGGAAATATCTTAAAATCAAAACCAGAACTAGAATTTGTAGACACACCCCAAACGACCATTACTAACAGTGGTCCGCGGCCTCTCGCAGCTGAGACTGGGAAGCATTCATTGATTTCACCTGATGAGCGACGCTGCGTCCGTGGAAGGACCGCTTGCCTCCACCCGCGGGAGGGCGACCCCGGCCCCCAACGGCCCGCCTCCCCCACCACACCCCGCTCCCCCTCCACACCCCGCTCCCCCTCCACGTCCTCACCCACGTCCATCCACTCGGGGGGGAGCAGCCGACACTTCTGTCTCTGTTTCAGGTTGATCGCCAGCCACAGAGGCACCTGCACTGGTAAGCCGGGGTTGAAAGGCCCCAGGTCGCCCTGCAAGCAAACACACACACACACCGTCCCTCAAAACTGCATCGCTGGACCTCTGCTGTCCACGGGCTGAAGCCCGAGCGCGCTCTCGGCCACACCGCGCCCCACCGCTCATTTGCGCTGGGTCCCGAACGCCGCCCGACGACACCTGTGGGCGCTAGACCCGCCGCCCAGCCCCCCTCCCGGAAGCGGGAACCGACCAGGGAGAGCCGGAGGCCCGGCGGGTCTCACCCCGATGAGGTAGATCTTGTCCAGACTGAAGTTCGGGATAATGGTGACCAGCTCCTTCTCGGCCAGAAACTCCACCTCGGCCGCGTCCATAGTGGGGCCCGCAGACAGTCCGGGACTCACCGCTGCCTCCGGCCCCTCAGCGTCCGGGAAGACGCGCTGCAACCGCCGCTTTCCCGCCACCGAGCAATGCCCAGCCTCTGGCCGGAAGGAGCCTCGGCCGGCCTATAGAAACGCAGCGTCCTCCACGGGGCGGCGGAAGGCGGGGACAGCGGATGCTACGAGCCCGCGGATTGGCGAGCCTGAACGAGGCTGCGAGCAGACCCCGCCCCTCTCGTGGGCAGGCCCCGCCCCCTCCCGTGTCCCGGCCTTGCCCCTCCCGTGGGCAGCACACCTGGCGCCGCCGGCTCACCTGCACCTAGTACAGCCTTCGGTGTCCCTTCACCTACCCCGGGCGCCCGCCCGCCAACACCGCGAGTCAAACTGCGGGTGGGCTTCGGGGCCAGGAGTAAATGCATGTAATTGGTCACAGCGTGACCTGGCTACACAGACGCGGCCCCGGGCCGCAGCGGAGCGAGCGAAGGCGTTGTTTCCTTTAACTTAACAATCTTCTGCCTTCCCTGTACACGGGGTTAATATCTATAAAAATGAAGATTCCTGGGAATTCCTTGGCGGTCCAGTGGTTAGGACTCCGCGCTTTGGGCCCGGGTTGATCCCTGGTTGGGGAACTAAGATCCCACAAGCAGCACGGTGCGGCCAAAGGAAAAAAAAACGCAGATTCCTTCACTGCATCCACATATTCCAATTCGGAAACCGCAGGGGAGAGGCTCACAATTCGCACTTTGGCAGACTCCCCAGGTGAGACTTGTGAAGGGGCAAGTTTGCGCACCTGGGGCAAATAACGTATTGATGAGCTCATCTGTTGGCCAGTCCGGGTGCCCTCTATACCGTGGGCTCATCTGAACCTTTACAACAGGGGTTCTAAGACCCTCCTCTGTCAGCATCCCCGGGGAGATTCCGAATGTTCACATGCACACACCTGCAGGCTTGTGATTCAGGGGTCTGGGTGAGGACAGTGTTGATTTTAATCAGGGATTTTGATGGGGTGATAATAGGCCAGGAAAACTTCCTGGGAGGTGAAGCAGCTAGAAGAGAACTGGGTGGGGGTGGGTGGGGGGGGTCAGGAAGGGGCGGGGGCCAGGGGGGAGTTGAGTTCAACACCATGATCATTAGGCTCTGAGAAAAAGCATATGTGACAGGAGGATTTCAGGCTTCTAGATCCCAGCAGGAAAGCTGTCTCACCCCAGAAAACGGCACACTTTCCTCTCTAACCACCCTGAAACCTGCCCCATGTCAGGTTGTCGGGAAATGAAATAAGGCCGTAATTCAGTTCTGCTCGCTCGCATGGCCTGGAAAGTTGTCTGTTGTTTATCTGCATTGGAAGCTGTCATTGCAGGCCTGGAGATTTCCTTCATTGTGTCATTTATGAAGACAAATACTTTCAAAGAAAATAAAAGATCCCTCGGGACGCTGTGTGAGAGAGCACGTGACCACTCTGAACTTCAGTCTCTTCATCTGCAAGCGAGGTAGGAAGAGGAGTACCCAGGGGGTTGGGGAGGAGGGGAAGCTGTAGGCCACCTGGCCCCTCCTAAAATAGAAGCTCCCTCAGTCATCTGCAGAGAGTGTGTGCCAGCTTGTCTGGGTTTTGACTGATGGGGGAATGTTTTCTTGACTGGCAAATATCTGTGTTTCAAACTTGGTGAGGCTTCCCTCCCTGATTTTCGCAAAAATTTTTGTAAAAGAGCAAAGGAAAAAAGCTGGCTGGAAAGCGGAGATTCAGAGAGGCCTCAGCAGAATGAGCAGGAGAGCTAGCAGAGCCCGGTACCTTGGTGTCCTCATGGGTAAGGTGGGGACAGTGCCGCTGCTTACCTTGCAGGGCTGCTGGGAGAACAAGACAAGGGGGGTGCAGCTTTACACACTGCAAAATGGTGGCGTCCTGGAGTCTCAAACTTGAGCAGACACCAAGGTCCTTAGGGGGCTTCTTAAAGCAGCACAAATCACAATAGCCAGCAGGTGGAAATACCAAATGTCCATCAGCTGAGGGTTGGATAAACAACATGTGGCCCATACTTATTACGGGATATTATTCGGCCATAGACAGGAATGAAGCACTGGTGCATGCTACAATGTGGAGGACCCTTGAAAACATTATACTACATGAAAGAGGCCAGACACAAAAACCATATATGATTCCATTTATATGAACTGTGCAGAAGAGGTAAATCCATAGAGACAGGAACTAGATTAGTGGTTACCAGGGTTGAGGGAGAGGGGGATGGAGTTTCTTTTGAGGTTGATGGAAATGTTCTGGAATTAGACAGTGGTGGTGGTTGTTCAACTCTAAACATACTAAAAACTACTGAACTGTAAACTTTGAAAGGGTGAATTTTACAATATGTGAATTATTCCTCAAGAAAACTGTGATTTAAATGCCCCTCCCTAAGCTCCAGACCCAGCCTTTCTGACTCAGTAATCACACACTTTACACGCTCCCCAGGAAGTTCTTATAATTGGAAAACTGGGAAGGGAAATGATTTGTCCCAATCCAGTCCAGCTCTGAGCCACTCCCAGGATCCAGGGAGGACTCCTGAGAGCCCATCCTCAGGCCTGGCCTCTGAAAGTCGGGGAAAGAGAGAGGGAAACAGACAAGAGGAAAAGTCAAGCGGGAGGGAGGATGGGGCGCTACTTTAGACGGGGTGGTCAGGGCCCTTGCACCATTATCTCCTGTTGTGAACAGTGCCTCCCCAGGAAGCTAGATGACCCCCGTGGTAAGGAATTAAGCGCTGGGGACAAAATAAATCGGGATAAAGGGGCACATCTCCTGGGCAGAATTCCAGATGGTGTAGATAAAGCTCATCACTCCTGAAGTGTGGGCCGCCCATGGCCACTTCCTTCCAAAGAGAACAGGATGGAAACAGGGAAAAACAGAGAAACTGGACCAACAGGCCCTCAGCCAAGTGATCAAGATCAACATCAGGGCTTCCCTGGTGGCGCAGTGGTTGAGAGTCCGCCTGCCGATGCAGGGGACACGGGTTCGTGCCCCGGTCCGGGAAGATCCCACATGTCGCGGAGTGGCTAGGCCCGTGAGCCTTGGCCGCTGAGCCTGCGCGTCCAGAGCCTGTGCTCCGCAACGGGAGAGGCCACAACAGTGAGAGGCCCGCATACCGCAAACAAACAAACAAAAAAAGATCAACATCAGCCATGCTAAGCCTTGGTGACATGTGCAGCCTTGATGGGATGGAGGAGAGCGCATTGCCCCTGGGGCGTCCTCCCTAAACCTACAACCCCCGTCTAATCATGAGAAAAACGTCAGACAAATCTTAATAGAGGGACAGTCTGCAGAACACCTGGCCAGTCCTCTTCAACGTCAAAGTCATCAGAAACAGAGTCTGAAAAACTGTCCCAGCCCAGAGGAGTCTAAGGACACTGGACAACTAAATGTCTTAGGGGATCCTGGAGCAAAAGAAGGACATTGGGGGAAAACAGGAAAGATGAATAAAGTATGGACCTTAGTTAATAATAATGTATCAAAATTAGTTCATTAATTGTGACAAATGTACCAGAGTAACGTAAGAATAAGGATTAAGGACAGGTGAGGCGGGGTGGGCGACAGTATATGGGAACCCTCTGAACTATCTTTGTAACTTTTCTGTAAATCTAAAGCTATTCTTGGGAATCCCCTGGCTGTCCAGTGGTTAGGACTCCAAGCTTTCACTGACGAGGGCCCGGGTTCAATCCCTGGTCGGGGAACTAGGGTCATGCAAGCTGCAGGGCACGGCCAAAATAAAATAAAATAAAGTTATTCTTTTTTTTTTTTTTTTTTTTTTTTTAAATAAAGCTGTTCTTAAAAAATAAGTAGGGACTTCCCTGGTGGCGCAGTGGTTAAGAATCCGCCTGCCAGGGCTTCCCTGGTGGCGCAGTGGTTGAGAGTCCGCCTGCCGATGCAGGGGACACGGGTTCGTGCCCCGGCCCAGGAGGATCCCACATGCCGCAGAGCGGCTGGGCCCGTGAGCCATGGCCACTGAGCCTGCGCGTCCGGAGCCTGTGCTCCGCTAAGGGAGAGGCCACAACAGTGAGAGGCCCGCATACCGCAAAGAAAAAAAAAAAAAAAAAAAAAGAATCCGCCTGCCAATGCAGGGGACATGGGTTCGAGCCCTGGTCCGGGAAGATCCCACATGCCGCGGAGCAATTAAGCCCGTGCGCCACAACTACTGAGCTAGCGCTCTAGAGCCTGCGAGCCACAACTACTGAGCCCGAGTGCCACAACTACTGAAGCCCACACGCCTAGAGCCTGTGCTCCACAACATGAGAAGCTGCCGCAATGAGAAGCCCGCGCACTGCAACAAGGAGTAGCCCCCACTCGCTGCAACTAGAGAAAGCTCGCACACAGCAGCGAAGACCCAACGCAGCCAAACAATTAATTAATTAATTAATTAAAAAATAAGTTTTTTTGTTTTTTTTTTAAAGCCTCCCTGGGACTTCCTTGGTGGCGCAGTGGTTAAGAATCCACCTGCCAATGCAGGGGACATGGGTTCGAGCCCTGGTCTGGGAAGATCCCACATGCCGCGAAGCAACTAAGCCCGTGCGCCACAACTACTGAGCCCGCGCTGTAGAGCCCGTGCTCCATAGCAAGAGAAGCCACCGCAATGAGAAGCCTGCGCACCGCAACAAAGAGAAGCCCCCGCTCACTGCAACTAGAGAAAGCCCATGCTCAGCAACACAGGCCCAACGCAGCCATAAATAAATTAATTAAACAACATAAAATAAAATTAAAAAGTCTCCCCTCCAGGTTCCCCCGGGGCACCTAACCGAGTGTCCCCCTCAGGGTCGTCAGCACCACAATACCTTTTGGTCACATTAGAATTTAGGCCACAGAACGGTGCTCCCCAAATGAGTCAGCAACCCGGACTTCTGATTTTAAAGCAGTGGATCCTTCTGAAATGCTGGAAATGTCCCGTAGCTGTCCGATCCAGGACAGTGGCCACTAGCCCCACGTGGCAACTGAGCACTCTCCGGGGACTGGCGTCCTCTGAAGGGGCGGGGCCCCTGTGTCAGACACGGGGCTGGTCGCCCACCAATGCACCCCGATGATCGTGGGGTTGAGCACATTGGGAAGGGCCCGTGGTCCCCCTGCACAGAGCATCTGCATTCAGTCCCAGGTCGGTCTACCTCAGAGGTCTGAACCTCTGCCACGGGGGAGCGATTTTCTTACAGCGAGGAGACGGTGGTCCAGAAAAACAATTAATTACAGCGAAGAATCGAGGAGGTGGGCGAGACCTTCCAGGGACTCTCGGCCCTGCCTGTGCAGGAGAATCTGCCTGATCCCCAGCCACACCTGGACCGAGGGCATTGGAACCTCTGGGTGGGGCTCAGGCCTTGGCCGCGGCTGGGAGGCCAGCCACTCTCCTGTGGTCTCCAGGGGACTTTAGGGGAAGCAGTGACTTGCCGCTGGTGGTACCTCCCATCTAAAGAGGGGGCTAGGGCTTCCCTGGTGGCGCAGTGGTTGAAAGTCTGCCTGCCGATGCAGGAGACACAGGTTCGTGCCCCGGTCCAGGAAGATCCCACATGCCACGGAGCGGCTGGGCCCGTGAGCCATGGCCGCTGAGCCTGCGCGTCCAGAGCCTGTGCTCCGCAGCGGGAGAGGCCACAACAGTGAGAGGCCCACGTACCGCAAAAAAATAAATAAAAAATAAATAAATAAAGAGGGGGCTAGAATTACAGTCACAGCAGCAAAAGGGAAACGCAGAATGGAAAACACCTCCTCCAGAAAGTCTCCCTTCCTGGCCCCAGCTGAAAGGTGCAGTGTGGTGGTACCTACCGAGCAGGCCCCTGATCATAGCACAAGATGCTTCCCTACCTGGGTCCCCACCAGAGAGTACGGCTCCTCCTGGGACGTGGACACCGCCTGCCCCTCTGAGGTCTCCGAGGCAAGGTGACAGCATGAGCCCCGCAGGCCTGACCTCACCTGCTGTTTCTGGCCATCGGCGGCTCCCATTGGTGGGGGCCCAGCCACTTCAACGGGTACCCGTTCCGGCCTTCATCTCCTAGAGCCCTTGAGCCCTTGAGAGGTGAGCCCAGACTGACACAGGTGAATCCTCAGTTGCGTCTGACACAGCCACGTAGGCAGCGGGGGCTCCTGCACGCAGCGGCAGTGTTGTTTCTTCTCAAGACAGCCCTCAAGGTGTCCTTCTCTCTGCTGAGTGCGGTGACAAGTGAATCAGGAGAGACAAGCGGCGGCCAGTTCTCCAGGGCTGCTGTGTAAGCTGCTACCAGAACCTGGACCAGATCCCGCACCCAATGGCAGGCTGTGAGAGGGATGCAGGTCGGGGAGTGCCATGCGCTGATTTGCAGTTTAGAAAGAGAACTCTGGGGGATGGAGTGGGGGTGGGACTCGGTCTGGCAGCAGGAGACTCACCTGGAGGCTGGGAGCAGACGTGTAGCAGAGCTTTGACACCTAGGGTACAGCCATGGGGATCTAGAGGAGGGACGGTCTGAAACCAGAGCCCACGGACTGTCTGCCAGCGTCCAGAAAAGCCAGGTCCGGGGACGCCTCCGGACCCCACCTAGGTGGCCACAGGTCTTTCCCAGCTACCTGTGGCTCCATACAGCCTGGCAGTGTCCCCCCCCCCGCCAGCCCCACCCCTGGGCCTGCGAGTCCCTCCCTGCCACTCCCCGGCCACCAGGGTCTCGCGGGGGAGCCATCCTGCCAGTCGCACGGTGCACATCTCAGCCGAGCCAGGGGCTCTCAAATGCCTCCGACATGGTGCGAATACACCCTTGTGTCTTTTTGCCATCTGCCGCTGTCATTAAAAAATTACATTTCCATCTGTTTTCACACTTTTCTCCCCTCCCAGCTTCCCTTCCCGGAGGCACGTAGCGCGAATCCCACACCCAGGACCCGAACGTTCCCTCGCCTCTTGGAACCTGGGAGCTTCTCCGCGACGCACCGGGGTTAGGGGTAACGGCCTTTGTGGGTGACCAGAGCTGTTAATTCCTCTTAGGTCGCCACTGACCGTGACCTCTACCCCCCTCCGCCCACTCCTCCACACACACTTTGCGGGGAGCCACTTACAAAAGCTTTTTTGTTGGTCGTTTTCATCTGTATGCGTGGCTTTGGCATTAAAAATACGTGAAAAATAAACTGCAGACATTAGTAACTGTTCCCCCAGAATGTATTTCAGGAAGAACAGACTAGAGAAATAAGGATCAGGGAGCCATGTTTTGAGTTCAAAACAAGTTGTCATTCAAGACCAGCCCCAAAGAGACAGCCACCCCCAGCTATATAGCATCCCCGACCTTTCATGAAGGGTCAAGTCCACGTAGAACCCAACAACCCCACAAGGTCATGACCACAAACTACTCCCTGGTAGACCTTCTCAAGTACAGCTTTGCAAGCATCAGCACAGTCACTAACGTTCTAGAGGGCTTTTTAGAGCCTGTGCCAGGCATTATTCTAGGTTGTGTACGCGTGGTCATCCATTGCATCTTCCCAAGAACCTAGTTCCTACCCTCCTTTGAAGACTGGGGAAAACTGAAGCTCAGAGAGGCAGAGAAACTTGCTCCAGGTCACCCAGCCGAGAAATGGAGCACAGGGATGGACCCCAGGAAGCAGGAGCCAGTTCGGGGCAAGGAGCAGATTGCTGCTGCTGGCCCCCCGGGGCTCAGATCCTTCGGAACCCGGGGCAGCTAGGAAGCCTGGTTCTCACAGTGTGTCCCCGGCCAGCAGCACTGCCGCCCTGCGCGCTGGTTAAGGATGCACAGCAGCAGGCCCCACCTCAGACCTCCCCGGACGGGATCTGGATTTGAACCAGCTCCCCACTGAGAAGCACTGGTTGCCTCACGGCCCCCACAAGGGACAAGGAAGGTGGGGAATCTACCCGCTAACTCCCATCCACAGTGGGTGAGGGGTACTGCCAGGCGGCCCTGAGAGCCTGCACCCCAACTGCTCCTGCCCTGAAGGAAGCCCTCGGAAAGAAAGGTGGGGGTGCAGCAGCAGAATCCTGTCACATAAAGGGGGGGCACTGCCCCTGCAGATGTGGTCCCAGGTGCCCTGCTCTTACCACCCACCCCACATTCACACCCTCAATCTCCCAGACTCCCCACGTCCCCGTGGAATTGTGCCCATTCCCCAGATGAGCCAATGGAGGCCCAGGGAGGTTGGTGACCTGTGTGATTGTGACTCCCATTTACTGACTGTCTGCTCTGTGCCAGGGACCATGTGGGGTTTTACGTAGATAATTTTCCTTAATCCACATGTGCACCCCACATGGGAGGTCCTGTTACCCTCACTTTTACAGGTGAAGAAAAGGTTCAGAGAGGTTAAACGGCTTCCCAAGGCCACACAGCACCATGCGGCTCTGGCTGACACCCTTGCTCGCACCCCTAATCTTTCTCACGGCCCTTAAGAGGGATGCTGGGGCTGCAGTGGGGTACGCTGCCCCCCGATGTCATGCCCTCCCTGGGCTAGAGCTTGCACGGAGCAGGCCCCCTACACCTCGCCCCTCCCTCATGGGGAGACAGCTTGCTTGAAGGCAGAGCCTCAGGGGCAGTGAGTAGCGTCACGGGGTTTCCTGCAACCCGGGGTGCAGATGTCACCAGTAAGGGTCCCCCTCACTCAGCCGGCACCGTTCTGGGGTGTGTACCCTGGGCTGGCTTCACCAGGGCCTCCAGATTCAAGAGGCCCAGAGCCCAGGACTGGTGTGGGTGCCTTGGACCCCAATACCTTTCTTTCTCCAGGAGACCAAGGGGACTCGCCTGGGCCCTGCAGGAAAGCCAAACCAGCACCCCAGGGCTTCACAGCCTCTGGCCGGCCCCTCCACCTCGTCTCCAGCTCACAGCCCTCTTCCCATTGCCGTGGGCACTAGAAGCCTGGGATGAAGTGGCGATGAGCCAGGGCAGGCTGCTGAGTGGGCTGGAGGCCTGTGAGTGGTGTCCCGGAGGTGCGTGGGCTCCTCCAGCTGTGGACGGAGCCGGCCCTCAGGGCGAGCGCCCAGCCCTGAGACCCAGCATCCCCTGGGTTCCGGAGGGAAAAGGACGGGGACAAAGTGTCAGCGTCACATCCAAGCAGATATGAGGGGCACTGGGAATCCAGGCGGAAAGGGATGCCTTGCCTGGACAATCAACAAGAAATATGTGCTGGGAGGCAGCTCTGTGGGGATGGTAAGAAAACAGGGTCGGGGCCTCCCTGGGGGCACAGTGGTTAGGAACCCGCCTGCCAACGCGGGGGATACGGGTTCCAGCCCTGGGCTGGAAGGATCCCACATGCCGCGGAGCAACTAATCCCGTGCGCCACAACTACTGAGACTGCGCCCTAGAGCCCGCGCACCACAACTACTGAGCCCACGCGCCACAGCTACTGAATGAAGCCCGCAAGCCAAAACTACTGAGCCCACGCGCCACAACTAGGGAGCCTGCACTCTAGAGCCCATGCTCCACAACTACTGAGCCTGTGTTCCACAACTACTGCCTGTGCTCCACAACTACTGAGCCCTGCTCCACACTACTGAGCCTGTGCTCTAGAGCCTGCAAGCCACAGCTACTGAGCCCATGTACCACAACTATGGAGCTTGCACTCTAGAGACCGTGAGCCACAACTACTGAGCCCACGCTCTACAACTACTGAGCCTGTGCTCTAGAGCCCGCGAGCCACAAGTACTGAGCCCGCGTGCCACAACTACTGAAGCCCGCGCACCTAGAGCCCGTGCTCCGCAACAAGAGAAGCCACCGCAATGAGAAGCCTGTGCACCACAACGAAGAGTAGCCCCTACTCGCCACAACTAGAGAAAGCCTGTGTGCAGCAATGAAGACCCAAACGCAGCCAAAAATAAATAAATAAATAAATTTATATTAAAAAAGAAGAGTATGGGGTCTGGGTTCAAATTCTTATTATCTGATGGCCTTGGGCGAGGGATCTAAGTCTCTAAGTTCCTCAAGTGCCCCATCTGTAAAATGGGGATAATAATAGTGTCTACACCGGGAGACTGGATTATTATTCCCAGCCCGTCTCTCACTCCCTTTGATAGACATGTCCATCCCTTCCTGTGCCATGGGACCGCCCAGCTCACCCATGTGGGGTTTGGCCGTGTGACTTGCTTGGCCCACACGCCGAAACAGAACGTTCTCGCACGGCCTGGCTTGTGCTCTGTGCATCTGTCACAAGAATGCACTCCGGTAGCTGCTGGCCACAGAATGAGGAGGCACAGGACACTCTGCAAATCAAGGGGCCAAGACCCTCCAAAGACCCATCACCAGCCGGACCAGCCCCTCCGTGATAAGCGATTCTCTGAATCCTACCTGTGTACCCGGGTGTGCACCACCACCTCTGCCCGCCCAAGAAGCAGGGTCCACTGCTCGTTACACGGGATCTTTACTTATAGTGCAAAAAAGAAATTATAAATCACTTTTTGGACTGTTTCAATGTCTGTAAGACAACTTGTAAAAAATGAAGCCAGCCCTTCGCAAGAAGTCCTTGTATGTGCGGACCTCCTGGGTACCCGTCTGCATGGCCCAGGCCTCTGGGAGTCTGTCTAGAAGAAAGCCTCTCCCTGGTACCCTGATGGCCGTCACTGTGCCCCGGGGTCGGCAAGAATATGTAGGCATCAGAGGTCCGGTCCACTCAACGGGGCCTGGGAAGTGTCGTTCTGGACGAGGGCAGGGCCGATTCCTCGCTCCTCTCGCCACGCCTCTGCTGGTCCAGTGCCGGAATCGCTCTGTCTTCCCCGCCAGCGTTCTCAGCACATCTGTCCCAGGCACCCCGGGACACGCCAAGCGGAGGGCAGCCAGGGCAGGATCCAGTGCAGGCAACTCCCCGACCCACGCGTGCCTCCTCCTCAGGCCTCAGGGTCTGCTTCTCCATCCTCCGGGCACGACCCCGTCTCCTCCAGCCAGACTAGGAGACAGAGGGGGGCATCAACATCTGGATGGACCCCCCACCACAGCCAGGCCCATTTCCCTGGGAGCTCCATGGCCGGTGCCTCTGGGCGCCTTGCTTTGTACCAACGCCCCAGCTCCCTGCGCATACAGCGCTAGTGTCAGCTGCTTCTGCGAGGGGACCCCAGTGATGCCGGGTCTCACCTGGGTCCCACGGGATTTCCCACCCATCCTCTGCCCACACCGAGCTCCCCCAGATCTCCGGCTGAGGTCCCTGGGATTGTACCCCTGGCCCCATCCTTGGCTTGGCCTCTTCTGAGTGCCTGCCTGGAGATGCCTTCAGGCCCGAGGCTGGGCGGGAGGTCCCCGCTTCTAGATGGGGAGTTGAGACCCAGAGAGGGGGAGACCTTCCCCCAGGTAGCAGGGTAGTCTGGGCAGGGCAGGGTTCTCTCCAGTCCCTCGCTGTGGGGGGAGCCCCAGGTATCTGATCACCACTTGGAGCCCACAGCCCTGGAGGAAGTACTGCCCTGAATATCACTGGTGAGAAGACCAAGGACACAGGCCACATGCGGGCTGTGAAGTCAGGCCCTTGACTTTCCTTGTCACGAATGCTCACGGCCTCTCTGAGGCACAGCTGTTCTCTGTGAGACAGGGGAGCCGAGGCCTCGTTCCCAAAATCACACGCTAATGCGTGGCCGAGCTGGGATCCAAATTCAGGGTTTTGTGACTCCAAGGCCTGTGCCCTTTCTCCTACACCTCCCTCTCTAAATGGGGAAAAGCAGAGGGTCAGGCCTGAGCTCTGCCACCGGACAGGACAGGAGGGGCCCCCTGTGCTGGTCCCTCGGCACTAATACACCCTGGGACTCCGTGGGCTCTCGGGGCCTCTGGGCTCTCACCCTGCGGACCCCGAGGAGTAACCATGAGTCTCCCCGGCACTCACACTGGCCCTGGGAGCAGGGAAGGTGGTTATGATCCCATCTTACAGATGACAACACTGAGGCACTGAGAGAGAAGGGAGCGTAATGGCAGAGCCAAGGACCAGGGCCTCGGCTGCCCACACTCAGCTCTCTGATGAGATGCTGAAGCAGAAACCCAGCTCTTCTCTCACCCTGCTGTGTGCCCTTGGGTGAGTCGCTGTCCCTCTCTGAACCTCAGTTTCCCCAGCTATAAACTAGAGATAAGGGCGGTACTCACAGCCCATAGCGTTGGAGCGAGAATTAAATAAGATCTGTGGAAAGCATTTAGCCCAGTGCCGGGCACTTGAAAAGGTGACACAGGACTGTGACCCATGGCTATCACTACTGTGCATGGCCCAGCTCCAGTACCCACCCGGGGCCTGGCCCGAGCCCGAGGGCTCCTCCAGCTCATTCCCCCTGGTGGGCAAGCTGACATCCAAACTGAGAACTTCTGGAAAAGCCTCCCCAAGTCCCCCACTGACTCCCACCAGTCCCACATCAGCCTTGAAGGCCCGTGTCCTCTGCAGGAGCGAGGCAGGGCTCGCGTCATGACGGTTGACTGGCTGAATGACGGTAGCCACTGAGACGGCGTCTGGCCTGGCATCCAGAGCGCAGGCTCCAGATCTCACGGCCTGGGCCTGAATCCCACCTCCGCCAGGTACCAGCTATACGGCGAGCGTCTCAAACTCTCTGAACATCAGTTTACCCATCCACAGAATGGGGATGATGAAAACGGGACCTAGCTCAGAGTTACTATGAGACCTCAAGGAAAAATCATCATAATCAGTAAGTCCCCTACAGACTAACCTTCACGTTGCAAACTTTCAAAGATGCAAACATGCGTTTGCACGTCCAATCACGTACGTTCGTTCACGTGTCTGGCGTACACGCCCACGTGTGTGCATCGTCTACAAGTGGTTGTGTGTTTGTGTACTTTACTGTACAGAACTGTATAGAGTACAGCAGTACAGAATCTTTATTTCAAGCCCAGGATGTCCGGAGGCAAGCATAAAAGCAGCGGTGATGTAGCTGGTACAGTACTACCCAGACATCACTGGACCGTTTTTTCAAGAGAGTAGATAGACTTGAATCCAGCAAGAAACCAGAGCCTATGCCGTCGCCATCAGGCATGAGTGAAACTGCAGCCTGCCCTCCGTGTCCTATTGCGGACGATGCTTGCCAGCCCCTGGATGCCAACTGTTGTGCTCTACTATGGTACTTTTCAAGGGACTGTACTACAAGATTAAGAACGGTGTCTTTATTTTTTGTGTTTGTTTTTTATGTATTATTTGTGAAAGGTATTATAAACCTATTACAGCACGGTACTATCTAGCCAACTGTGTTAGTTGGGCACCTAGGCTAACTCTGCCGGACTTAAGGATGCGCTCCCGGAATGGAACCCGTTCGTGTGCAGGGGACTTGCTGTATTATTCACAACAGCAGCCTCAGCACCAAGCACAGGTCTGGCTCAATAAATCTATTCACGAAAAATGTCCCACTGGCTCCAAGAGTGTCCAGAAAGGGGCCGGGGGTGGGGGGGGACACAGCAGTTTGGGCAGCTCCCTCTCACCCTCTCTCTGGGAACGGTCCCATCCCTTCTCTCCTCCCTGCAGTGAGCTGCCACGGAAAGCGCAGAGATCAGCCACAGCCTGGGCACGGGGGAGTCTCCAAGCCTGTCCTGTCCAGCTGAACCGCGGCGGCCGGCAAGACGGAGGCCCAGTTCCCCAGCTGCGGGGGAGGGGAAGGCGCCTCCATCCATCACCTCCGTGGGCCCGCCCAGCCCCATCCATCACTTGCCCGGCTGCCGGCGGGGGCTGTCTGGCTAATTACTTAACGTGCCACATCTTGCTGAGGCTGGTGCCACAGCGAGGGGCCCACGGTGGAGTGTACGCAGGGCCGAGTGTACGTTCTTAATAAACTGGGGGTGGGGGCGGACCCACAGCCCGGAAGGGGTCCCTGTGAGCCGTGCCCAGCCAGGCCCCCCACACCCCCTGGCTCAGCGTGGTGGCAGGGTGGCCTCACCTGCCCTCCGGGAGTCCCTCGGCAGGATCACGGCCGTGGGGGTCGGCGGGGTGACGATGATGTGGGGCAAATCCAGGTGCTTGTCGCTCAGGACGGGGGCCTCGTCATGGCTGCTGCTGACACACATTTTTAAGCCTGAGAGGGCAGGCCGTGGAACACACACGTACACACACGACAGAGAGACAAGCATCAGTGGCTGCCGGGGACTACCCACCACCCCTGCCGGCCACCTTTCTCCAGCACTGCGTGTCCCCACGCCACACGTGAGGAAACGGAGCCTTAGGATGGCGAAATGACCTGTCCGACCCCGCGCAACCTGGCGAGGGCGTGAGTTTGCTTTGCTTTGTTCACTAATGTGACCCGGGTGTGTGACACACAGTAGGTATTCAAAACACGGCTCTGAATGGATGAAACCAACCGGGCTTGAACTGGAACCCAGGCCTGTCCGAATCATAGCCGTGTGTGAAGTGACCTCTCCCACAAATTATTTTCTGAGAGCGTTTGTGTGAGATCAGTGTTCTTTCTTCCTTAAGAGTGACTGAACTCACCGGAGAAACTGTCTGGGCCTGGAATTTTCTTTGGGCAATTGGGTTTCTTTCATAGAGATGGGGCTATTCAGATTTTCTGTTTCCTCTTGCGTCCGTTTGGCTACGCTGCATTAACCAAGGAATCTGTCCATTTCTTCTAAGTTGTTGAATTCCTTGTCTTATCTCTCCCATAAACTCGGTACCGGTAATCCAGCCCAGCCGCGTTTTCATCTCCAGCTGACATAAAAGTTCTCTCGCCAAACCGAGAGAACTCATTCTCATTCTCCCCGCCTGAGTCAAGGCCGTCACGTGCTGGAAACCAGAGCCTCAGCCACACTTCTCCTGTGCTCCTTGCCCTCCAACCCTCCGGCCAGTTTAATCAACCACCAAGCCCGCCGATTCCACTGCCTTAATACCTGGGACATCCTTCCTCTCCCCCTCTCACACCCCTAGCTAGCCTCTCCGCCCCCTGGCTTACCCCTCAGCAGCCCACCCTCCAAACAGCAGCCAGAAACGGCAAACCATACCTCGTAGCTGCTCAGAATTCTCACTAGCTCTTGGCAACTAGCCACAGGCAGCATTTTTCCAAAAGTGTGTCCCCTGCAACACTGGCCTCCTCAGACTCCCTCGGGAAGGGGGTTCCATGATCAAATGAGTTTGCGAATCCCATCTACTCTGTCCTCTTGAGAGTCCCATGCATGTTAGAGAATTAAAGGCTCTGAGAAGTCCTGCACTAAGGAAGCTGCTTTCATTGTGCTTCACCCCGGGCTTCCTGAACTTAAATAACCTTGATGTCTGTTTTCGGAGGGACACCTGTTACCATCTCACAAGACCGTGAGTCATGAAATACATTTTGGGAAATGCTGATCATAAATTAGAGTCAGCCACTTAGCCCAGCCTTCAGCCTTCACAGTCTGGCCCAAACTCGTTTTGAAGCTTCATTCCCTGCCACCTGCCCACAGTCCCCCAAATGCCCTGGGCTCCCCAGCCCTTTCGTTCCTTTGCACAGGCCGCCCCTCCTGCCTGGAGTGCTCCTCGTTGCTTTGGCAGGGTGGTGACCTCCTACGGATCCTGCAAAAGCCAGCGCAGTAGGCTCTTCTGTGGGGGAAGATGTCCCGGGTATCTGACCCCGCTCCTTCAGTCTGAGGTCTTCCAGGGCTCATCTCACCGTACGGAAACAACTAGTTCTGTCTCCCTTTACTGTGCACGTCTGGAGGACAGCCTCTACTCACTCAGCCCCGTGTCCCTTGAAGCTAGCATTCTACCTGGGACAGAGAAAGTAGGGGTGCTTTCAATTTTAAATAAAAAACAACTTCAGGCACTGCTGAATTGGGTAGCCACATCTTTGTCTCTATGTCCCATCACTTTGTTTTATTTTTTTCCCCCCAGACAGCCCCAGGCTGGATTGCATCAGCTCAACCATCAACTGGATTGTTGGCTAGCTGAGCCCCTGGCCAACATCAGGAGCCGAGCAGTGGGGTGGCCTTCCCTGACCCCCACTGGGGACAGTGCTCCTAAATGACCACTGTAGGGTTGGGGTGGTGGTTCTCAAGTATGTCCCCAACAGGTAGAGTCTAATTCCCCTCCTCTCCAGCACGGAATGGACTGAGGATGAATTCTAATGCCTAGAAAAAAAGGGAAGGGATGGCGTGTGACTTCCAGGACAGGTCATAGAAGACACTGCACTTCCTTTGTGCTCTCGCTCTGGGGAAGCCAGCCGCCACGTTGTAAGGATGCTCAAGCAGCCTGAGGAGAAGCCCAGGTGGTGAGCCAACAGCCGTGGGAGGGAGCCACCTAGGAAGTGAGTCCGCCAGCCCAGGCAAGCCTGCAGATGAGACCACAGGCCCAGCCGACAGCTTGACTGTAACCTCGCGAGACCCTCTGTGACGGAACCTCCCAGCTAAATCATCCCTGAATTCCCAACCCCCAGAAACTGTGAGATAATAAATATTTAAGCCACTAAGTTTGGGGGTGATTTGTTACGCAGCAGTAGATAACTGATACAGTCAGCACAGCTTGCCTGTCCTTGAAACCCCATTCCTGTTTCCCCGCTAGGGAGCCCTTGTGGCCCCCTGAATCTAACAGGCTGGTTAGTTTTGTAGAAAGAGGCCACGTCCCCTGCATCAGACTACAAGCCCCTCAGCAGTACCCACCAAGGCCGCTGCCAACCTCCTTTAAAGCCTTAGTATGCTGTTTCTTCCTGCCATCTTACAGCTAGTGCACAGGCAGGGGCAGGATCTGAACCCATACCCGAGTCTGTCTGACTCCAAAAGCTTCTGCTTCTTGTAACCACGATCCTATAACAGAGCCAGGAAACTATCTGAGAGGTGCCTGAGAGTAAATATGTTTTACTTCGGGGGCTCTGCAGTCTCTGTTGCAACTTCTCAGTTCTGCCACTGAGGGCAAACACAGCCACAGACAATATGTAAATGAGTGGGTGGGGCTGTGTGCCAATAAAACTTCATTTACTAAAATAGGAGGAGCAGCCAGCTTTGGCCCAAGGGCTGTGGTTTGCCACTGCCAGCTCTATAACATCCAGGGGTCGGGGAATTTGGATCAGGGACATGCCTGACGTCCTAACAGGCAACAAAGGAACCTCAAAGGCCCAAGGCTCGTTAATGCCAAAAGCAAAACCCAAATCCCAAACCTGGCTGCTGCTGGAAAGTGACAGGGCGTGAGGAAATGAACGGAATGAATGAATGGGAAGTACTTGCCCAGTGAGCTGGGGCCAAGAGGGTGCTCGGTCCCTGCTAGCTTCCTCTAGAGTCATCCATAAAGTGCGACTCAGGGAGCACCGGCCACAAAAGCAAGGTCTGATTATTATCTGCAACCGAAGGGAGTCTCCCCGCTCAGTCTCCAAGGCCCCTTCCTCGGCAAATATTCCAAAGTTCTAAAATAAAAGGCTAATGGAGAAAAATCACACTCCTCCCAGGGCCAGCATTTGCATTTTAACACGTTCTGGGAGCTCGGGTGACAAAGCCCACATTCTTAATCAGGAAGCATCAGGTCGCTCGGTGGGCCCTGGAGAGATGCTGGAGGCTGAGAGGAGAGAGGGGAGGAGGGAGGGGAGGGGAGGAGGGAGGGGAGGGGAGGGGAGGGGAAGGGAGAGGGAGGGGAGGGGAGGAGGGAGGGGAGGGGAGGGGGAAGGGAGAGGGAGGGGAGGGGAGGGGAGGGGGAAGGGAGAGAAAGGGACAGGGGAGGGAAGGGAGGGGGAGGGGGAGGGGAAGGGGAGGGAGGAGAGTGAGAGGAGGAGATGGGGAAGGAGAGAGGAAGGAGGGAGAAGGAGGGAGGAGAGGGCGGGAAAGGAGGGGGCCGGGGCTCCAGCCCCTCTCAACCCCCCAGGCCCCCCAGCCTCAGAGCAGTGGTGGCTGAGCACGAGGGCGCAGCTCTCAGGAGATAAAGCCGACTTTAGGGATTAAAAACAAAAGCCAGCCCTGCCCCAGACAAGAAGCTCATTTGTGCTAAAGCCAGAATGGTTATTTGTTAATTATGTGCTGGTCTCAGGCCAGTGAGAGCCCATTTCCTGAGGGGAAGGGCTTGGCTGGGATCCCAGGGGGCGGGGCCCCAGGAGGGAGGAAGCAAGGCCCCTGAGCTGCTGAAGAGTTTGACTAGGGATGCGAAGGGGAGCTTGCGCAGGAAGCCTTCCGGGCTGGCAGCTGTCACCCGCCTCAACCAGGCCCTGCTCTGGGGCCCACGCCTTCTCAGTTGTGGAGACGGAACAAGCTGGGCCAGACCTCTCTGGCCTCCTGGCACCCACTTTCCCACGGGGGAAACGCGGAGGCTGTGATGGGAGGCCAGGCAGACTGCCTCCGAAACCTGGTTCGGCCCTTGCCCCGCTCCAGGGCAGTGGTTTTCCATCTTGGCTGCCTACTGCGGCCACCTGGAAAGTTTAAAAAATATCCGGGGGGGGGGGGCGGGGAAGACCCTACCCCCAGGGGGCCAGATTTCACCGTGCTACACAGGCCACCAGGACTTTAAAAAGTTCCTGGGTGACTCTGACAGCAGGGCTGGGACCCCCCGAGCTAGGGCACCTGGGAACACACGACTTTCCTCTCCGAGCCTCAGTATCCACGGCTGGGAAAAATGGAGCTCTGATACCAATCTCGTAGGAACGAAATATAAGGTATGGGGCGTGGGGCTGCCCAGTGAGGGAGAAGTGGCCTGGGGTCAAACACTGGGGGGGGTGAGCACTGCTGCCGCCTCCCACAGAGACGAGCCACCCCTTCTTAAGCACCCCCCACCCCGTGCCAGGCTCTGGGCAGAGTCCACATTAATCCTCACACCATCCGTCGCATTGCACGCTAGGGTCCTGGCCATTCTCCAGCGAGAAAACCAAGGCTTGGAGAAGGAAGGTAACGTGTCTGAGGACACGCAGAGGCCAGGTGGCTCCCAGGCCTGAGCACCCACCTCACTCCTTCCGGTATCAGCCACCACATCTCATCCTTCAGAAGCCCTGAGCCAGGCCTATCCTCTGTTCAGGATGCCCCAGGCACGGAGGAAACCGCACCATTCCTGGCCCCCGAGCCACCCAGAGGCCGCCAAGAGCAGGCATCGTGGCTTAAGGGCGCCCTCTGCTGGCTCTTTTTTAAATGGCGCTCGATCAGCACCCTGGTGCCAGCTCGCAGACCCTGCCTGGGACCACGTCCCTGGAACCATATCCACTCTTCCCCAAGGCACCATCACACAGTGGCCCTGCAGGACCCACAGTGCAGTGGGAGGCCAGAACGTACACCTGGGTTCCTCTACTGGCGGGGCTCCACCTCTGGGCCTCTTTTCCTCACATGCAAAAATGGGGGTACTTCATATTCCCCACCTCCAGGGGGCGCTGAGAAGATTAAAAGCCACACTGAAGCCTTCACTCCAGCCGAGGGGGTCTGTTACATGCATTTTGCAGGTGAGGAAACCACAGAACCCGCCTTGCAGTGCACACTCAATAAACACAAGCTGTTATTATTAACATGATATTCTAACCTTAGCACTTATTCACTGATTCAGCCAATTCTGAGCACCACCCGCCCTCTGCATGCAGGTCAGGGGCCTTGTCTCATCCCTGCAGTCACACAGCTGTTTGTGGAGTGACTCTGAAAAGATATTCCTGGTTCCAACTTAACACTCACACGAGACCCTTTCTCCTCATTGGGTTGGAAGGGCCACGGGCTCGGGAAGGAGGAAAAACCGAATCTGAGTCTCAGTCCTCCTGCTTCCCTCCTGTGACTTCCCCGAGCCTGGCCTGCTCACCTGCAGGGTGAGGGGATGCTTCCTTTCCCCTGCAGTGCACGGATAAAGCCCGCAGCACAGAGCCAGGCCCAGGGGAGATGCTCAGTCCACAGGCACCTACTGTGCACCTACTGTGTGCTGGGCATTGTTCCAGGTGCTGGGGACAAAGCAGAGAACAAGAGTCTTGGCAGATGCTTCTCTGCTTCTCCCGTCACACACTGACTTCCTCTGCCTCTTGCTTCAGGCCCCAGCAGCAAACTAGGACCCCGAAGAGTTCAGAGGAGGCTGGAAAAAATAATGAGGGTCCCCTCTGATCCAAGCCATTCTCGGGAGGGGCCCACATGGGTGATCTATGACAACAGGGCTCCCAGGAGGCCGGGGTCTGTGTGAGCATTTTGCAGGGATTCATTATTTGGTCCTTCCAACGAGGCCCATCTTCCAGAGGGACACCCTGGGGCACAGAAAACTCACAGGGGATTTGACACACAGCCTGTCCTCCTGGGGGCCAGGAAGCAAAGAAACACGTTGCAGAGCCTGGGTCAGTGATAGGAGGAAGCAGCAGATGATGGCAGGGAGCAGGACTGGGGGAGACGGCGGGAGTCAGAAAAGGCTTCCCAGAGGGGGCCAACCCGAGAGCAGCCGCAGAGATGGCAGGGAGGGCTCTCGGGTCGGCAGCAGCACGCACAAAGGCCCTGGGGCCAGGCGGAGACCGGGGGCTGGCACTAATTCCTCAGAGATGACCGGGTGTCTGGATTTAGTGCAGGTCTTTCAAAAAAAAAACAAATGGACAAATGCCTCCGAGGGTTCCAGATGCACTTAATCTTTTTCTTCTTTTTTTTAAAAATTCCAATTAAGGGGAAAGCCTTGCATTATTACGAATGAGGCCAGGGCGGACGGGGGTTTTACCTTTTCTCGGCAGCCCGGGCCCAACGGAGATGGCAGTGGATGTTTTAAATCTCTTTTTAATTAAGGGAAAAGCCCCAGCTTGCGTCAGGGATGAGCTACTGAAGAGAGAAGCTGGGAGGAGGAGCCAGAGAGGAAGAAGCTTCACCACCGCCAAGTGGGAAGCGTGTTCACCTCCCTGACTGGGCAGCAACCACCTCCCTGCCTCTGCTGGACTCCTCAGTCCCTCCCTCCCCACCAGCCCTGCCCTGTCCTGGTGGGCGGGGCTTTCTCTTCCTCACACCAGCCCCTTGGGAAGGCTTATCGGGGTCTCGGCCTACAGGGTGAGGGCTCAGATGGCGGGGCCAGCCCGGCTCCATCACGTCTCCACTGTGTGATGGGCAAGCAGCCCCGCCCCTGGCCCTCAGTCTTCTGGCCTCTAAAATGGACTCAAGAGTAGGCCTGCCCTCAGAGGATGATGGAGAACTGAAGGCAAAGAAAATCCGCAAAGCCCTTGACGCCTGCCTGGGCCGTGGGAAATGCGTGATGTGTGTAGCTCTGGGTCCTCAGCCTCGGCACTGCTGACGTCTGGGGCCAGGTTATTCTTTGTGATGGGGCCGTCCTGTGCTTTGAAGGGGGCTGAGCAGCATCCTGGCCTCCAGATGCTGTAGCTCCCACATTTGTGACAACAAAAAGTGTCTCTAGACATTGCCAAGTGTCCCCTGGGGGCAGGGTTGTCAGATAAGATTCAGGACAAATAATTTTTAGTATAAGTATGTCCCATGCTACATGTGGGACAGACCAACGTATCCTAGACCATTAGTCCTCGTTTATCTGAATTCAAATGTAACTGGGCATCCCATTTTATGTTTTTTTTCCCTCCTAAATCTGGCAACTCTACCTGGTGGGGGGCAAGATACCCCAGAGCTGAGAACCACCGTCAGAGCTGTTACTAACTGAGACGGTATTTGGGTATTTCAGAGCGGGTGCCCGGGAGCAGGTGGTTTCCTTTGTCCCGAGTGGCTCCACTGCACATCTGCGTGGCTGGAGCCACAGGAAGCGGCTTGAGGATGGCCTGAGCCAGAGGACTGGCCTCCCCAGTTTGCCCTTCACCAGCTGTGCGGGCTGAGCAAGCTTCTTAACTTCTCTGAGCCTGTGTTTCCTCAGCTGCAAAGAGGCTGCAAGTGGTTGGCCCCTTGGTGGAATAAAGATTTGAACTTTCACCCTAGATACTAACCCATAACCTGCAGGGCTCTCGTAAGGACATGTGAGATCAGGCAGAAGGTGTCTGGGGCAGCCTGGCTAACAGCAGGGGGACAATCGTTATTAATGCTATTAATAGATATTACTGCTATTAATAGGATATCGCGGTTCTTACTGTGCAAATAGGCAAGGAGATTCCAGTTAGTCCCAGAGGAAGGAGGTGACTGGCGTTATCCAGAGCAAACCGGGGAGCACCTGGGGGAGTCTGGGCCCCGAGGATAGGGACGTGTCCACCAGCTGTGGGCAGCTGAGGCCTGAGAGGGGTGCAGATGGGCAGCCAGACAGCAGAGACCTCCAAAGACTGGGAGGCGACAACGGCTGCCTCCGAGCAGGAGGCTGGGACAGGGGTGAGGGGAGGCTGACTTATTACTACATATTCTTTTGCACATTTTACATTCTGTGCCAGGCAGATGTTTTACACATTCAAAAAATAAAATAATTTAAAAGAGAAATAAAACATCTTCTGAGGAGGGGTGGACATAGAGAGGTTTAGCAGGTGGAATGGGGAAAAGGGGGTGGTGGGGCATCCTGCTGCAGGAGAGGTCTGATCAAGTTGAGGAGGTGAGACAGTAAAAAATGCAGTGGGGCTTCCCTGGTGGCGCAGTGGTTGAGAGTCCGCCTGCCGATGCAGGGGACACGGGTTTGAGCCCCGGTCCGGGAAGATCCCACATGCCGCAGAGCGCCTAGGCCCGTGAGCCATGGCTGCAGAGCCTGAGCATCCGGAGCCTGTGCTCCGCAGCGGGAGAGGCCACAACGGTGAGAGGCCCGCGTACCGCAAAAAAAAAAAAAAAAAAAAAAATGCAGTGAAAGGGCCGAGGGAGAATTCGGAGCACAGGCCTGGAGAGGCAGAAAGGGGGATGGGAACGCCACCAGGAACACTCCTTCCCCCTTGAATCACTGAGGAGCATGGCCCAGAGTGTGGTCGCAGGCACCCAGGAAGCTGGGAGTCAACCTCACAGACTCCTGGGCCATGGGGTCGAGCCGGTCTCCCCAGGCCAGGGACACAGGCACCTGGAAGAGACTCAGGTCCATCTGACTCCTGCTCTCACCTCACTCCCCAGCCACCCAGCTCTTTTTCACCTCTTCACTTGGAGACAGCCATGATTACTGTTTTCTTGTGTCTCCTTCCAGAATATTCTATGTATATACGTGCAAATATGTTCACAGGCATAGGCTTCTTCTTTTTCCAATGCAGGTGGTGACAACAGAGCCACTGTTCTGCACCTTGTTCTTTTCACTTCACTGCAAGTGTTGGAAATGGCTGTCTATCCGTTCAGACAGAGCTGCTGGTCCTTTTTCACAGCTGTAGAGTATTCCCCTGCACGGCTCACCCTTCTGACCCACCGGTGGGAAGCCCACGGCTGGGCCCTCAGAGTGTGTCTCACGGAGCCGAGGCTGGCTGTGGCGGGTGGCTGTGACAGGGGGCTCTGGCTTAAAGGACAGGTGTCCTCAGCGCCAGGCCCTTCCTGTCCCACAGTGCCTGGTCTGAGCCTTCGGCCCATGTAGATGCTGGGCTGTGCGGCCCAGACCCACCCCGCAGGGCCAGGCTAGTCCCCAGCGGCCCGGATGCTGCCCACGGCTGGCTCACAGTTCAGCCCCTCCCAGGGCCTACCCTCAGCCCAGGAAAGCTGTTCAGCCAGCTGGGTGGAGCTGGGGTGAGGCAAGCAAGGTGCTTAGGACGCACAGCTTAAGGAGGCCCCTGCTCTCAGGGCCAGCCCTCCCCAGCAGGTGGCCAGGTAAAAGGCCTGTCCCCCTCCATCCAGGACAGCTCTGCAGGGCCACTCAGCTCCCAAACTCCCATGGGACGGGCAGAAGCCCAGCCCCGCCCTCAGCCGGCCTGGCTGCCCACGGTGGGCGTTGATGCCACAAGCGCTCCCCAGGCCGCAGGTCTGTCCTGCCACCTGGGACAGACCGAGGACAGCTGTCCGTTTGTGTGCTGGACTCCCGGGCAAGTCAGTGACCTCTCAGGGTGGACACCAGGATCACTTACTCTTGCTTTGGCCATGGAAGGTCTGGCCCACGGTCATAAATAAAATTTCAAAGCCATTCCAAAAGGGAAGAAAGCGTATGGGCACATCTTAGCACGTCTGTGTGCACACCGCACCCCTGGCCCCATTCCCAGCTCCTGGCACGCCTCTTCCCCTCCAGCAGCAGCCCTGACCTGGGTGGGGTCTAACTCTGCCTGTTTTAGAGTTAAAAACAAAAAGCACTGATTCAGGGAGTGCTTGAAGCCCCTCAGCCAGGTCACACGAGACCTGGACCTGTTGACCTGTCTCTGAGCTTCACACCCACCTGTCTCGCGCCCCGCACAGCCCGTGAGGCAGAAGCATTAGGATGGGCGGGGGGGGAGGGACGGCCAGAGGTGGACGTGGGGCAGCTCCGTCCTGGCCCAGGATCACGTCTACACCCCAACCGTGAGGCTGAGGAACCACGGCCCAGGAGGCAGAGAGGAATTCCACGGGCCCGGGCCAGCCGCGTGGCAGCAGCTGATAGCCGGGGAACACGGCCCTCGCCTGGGAGTCCTGAGCAGCGCAAGGTCCCTGGCCACTGAGAACAGCAGAGCCAGGCAGCGGGTCCAGCACCGCCTCCCCTCCTCCGTGTCCCGTCCCCTGCTTCCTGCCCTCCCGGGAGGCTCGTGCTCCGTCCTGCCTTCATTCCACAAACACCTCCGCAGCACCTCGCCCAGGCCAGGCCCAGAGGAAACTGCAGGCATGGCACCGGGGGGCGGGGGCTCCTCGTGTCCGGGGTGCCCGGTCAGTTCCCGAGGCCCTCAGGGCCCCAGCACGGCCACATTTTAGCCGTGTGACCTGGGGCAGGGAGCTTCACCACCCTATGCCTCGGTTTCCCCCTCCGTACCCGGGGGGTCATGAGCAATCCTCCTCAGAGCCTTGCTGAGCGGATGGCAGGAGATGTGGGAAGGCAGGAGTGGACCTCCCTACCGGGCCGAAGGAGTAAGATGGCACAGCGGCCCCAGCCATCCAGGGACAGGCCTGGGAGGGTCCCGCATCTTAGTTAAAGTCGAGAGAGTGTTCATTCCGCAAACATTTATTGTGTGCCTACTGTGCGCTGACCCACAGCTGGGAACAGGGCTCCAGGGATGAGCAAGGCTGCGTGGTTCCTGACCCCGCGGAGCCCCGAGAATAAGGAGGAGACAAAGGTTAATCCCGGGTGGGCCCCAGTTAGGGACTGAGCCGTGGGCCCTCCCTCCCTCCTTTGGAAGGACGGCAGGTGCTGAGTTTAATAAATCCCTGCTGTGAGCCAGGAGGGCTGACAGCTCTCCCCCGGGATGGGGCGGGGCCAAACTAAGCCCCATCTGCTTCAGCGTTTAGAATAGGCTTTGATTGCCCACCCCTCCTCTGAGTAGGCTGGGGGTCTCCTAGCCCCCCGAGCCCTTCTCCTGGTCAGAGATCTGTTCAGAAGGTTCCAGAACAAGCCCTGGATTGGAGCCTGCGTCCCTCAAGCCCAGCCAAGCTAGCTTGGTCCTTGTCACCTTTCGGTGTCAGTCTATACCCCAGGCCAACCAGAAAAGCAAGGGCACGGGCCCCAGACAGTGGTTCTCACCCCAGGCTGCACTGGACAATCACCTGGGGAGCTTCATCCAAACTAAACCCCGGCGCTGGGCAGCACACCAGGGCTGCCCCTTCCTGTAGGCGCCTTGAGTGACCCTGAGGTGCCGTGGAGGATGAGACCGCTGCTCTGCAGTGATTCCAGGGCCTCCGATTACTCGGAAAAGACATTCTTGATACAACGCTCAGCTCCCACGGCCCTGCCTGTCCCAGGGACCTCCACTCCTCCTGCCTGGCCCTGGCCCCGGCCTCTGCCCCTGCCCCTGCCCCTGCCCCTGCCCCCAGTTCCAACCCCATTTGACTCTTCACTGCTCATCAGCTCACCAAGCCTGTTCCCGTCTCAGGGCCTTTGCTGCTGTTCCCTCTGCCTAGAACACGGTTCCCTGCGCTGTGTGGCTGGCTCCAGGGTGGGCACCGCAGAGAGGTCTTCACTTACCTCAAGCCCTTCTGTTCCACCTCTCTGTCCAACTCCCTTTGCAGCTCTCACCACCAAGTCTACCAGCCCGGGTCACGTGTTCACACATTCATTTCTGTCCCCTGTACGTGGGGGCAGGGGAGCTGTGCTTGTCGCTGCCGCGCCCCTGGACCCAGTGCAGTGCCCGGCACGTGGCAGGCGCTCAAGGACCGTTTGCCGAACAAATGAAAAGTCACACAGGAGCACAGCTCTGGCCCGGGCCTCTCCTCCAAGGGAAGGGAGCACCTGCTGTGTGTCGGGCTCTGTTCCAGGGTACGCAGGGGTGGCGAGGTGAGGGACACCCCCAGGATCTCCACAGGCGGGAAGCCCCGGCCCATTTCACAGGTGGGAACACTAAACCTCAGTAAATTGAGCTATTGAGCCTTGGCCATTCTCTACCTCGGGGTGGATCCCACTGTGTGACCTTCCCTTTAAAGGTATGGAGCCAGCACAGCTCTGAAAACTGCTCAAGATGTATTAGCCAAACGGATGCCTTTGTCTCCTACCTTTGTGTCGCGCTCCTGTCCCCGAAGATGACTAAACCCCAGCTTCCTCCAGCCCCATCCGGCCAGAGCAGTCCTCAGCCTGCCCACCTGCCATCCTGCTTCCAGCCTTTGCCCAGGCAGTGCGTGTGGCCTGGGACACGGGCCCGTCCCACTCTTTCCCAGGCCAGCTCCTTCAGGCGTGCTGCTTCCTCAGCGGTGCCACCCCGGGCTGGGTGGGCTGGGTGGTGGTCTCTGTCCTAGCACAGAGCAGCTGTGCTCGGACGTCTGTTCCAAGGAACCTGCATCTCCTTACTTTCTGGGCTCCAGGGGGTCAGTGACTGTGGCCGCCTTGCTCAGCCCTGAAGCCCTGTACCCGGCTGTGGGCTGGCACACAGTAGGGACACAATCAATGTTTGTGTGATGAACAATCTCTCGACCAACTCTGGACCCCACTGCGGGACAGCTGGAACCATGTGTTTGTGCTAGAATGGGGCAGTGCGGGGTGACTCTCACTTTTGCTGTGATCCGGGGCTCGTCTTGGGCCTCCAAACGCCAATCAGAAAAATGGGCATCGTAACTGCCACCTCCCAACCACCTAAACCTGGGTTACAGGGAGCGGAGGGGCTCTGAGCCCCAGAAGGGAGCCGGGAAAGACGCCCGAGCATTTGGGGGCCCCAGCGCCCAGTGTCCTGGGGAAGGTCCTCCTCAGTCCCCACCCTCAACGCGATCACATCCTCCACAAAAGAGACTATAAAAACGCCCCGGGACTTCCCTGGTGGCGCAGTGGTTGAGAGTCCGCCTGCCAATGCAGGGGACACGGGTTCGCGCCCTGGTCCGGGAAGATCCCACATGCCGTGGAGCGGCTGGGCCCGTGAGCCATGGCCGCTGAGCCTGCGCGTCTGGAGCCTGTGCTCCGCAATAGGAGAGGCCACAACAGTGAGAGGCCCGCATACCGCAAAAAAAAAATAATAATAATAATTAAAAAAAAACGCCCCGACGTCAGCCGAATCTCTATAGTGGGGCATCCTACAAAGCACCTGACCGGTCCTCCTCAGGACAGTCAAGGTCACAAAGACAAGGAACTTCTGAGAGACTGGCCCAGCCCAGAGGGGCCTAAGGAGACATGAGGACTAAACGTAAGGTGGGTCCCAGATGGGATCCGGGGACAGAATAGGGACGTTCGGTTAAAAACTAGGAAATGAGAATTAAGCATGGACTTTAGTTAAAATAATGGATCTGTATCGATTCGCTGACTGTAATGAAGGTACCACGCTAATGCAAGATGTTAAGTAGACGCTTCAGGTTGGGGATGCCCCGCTGAGAGCCACACGGCCCCATCATGTTGTTTCCTGGCAGCGCCACCTGAGGCCGACTGGGACAGAAAATGCTCAGGAAGCCGGAAAAGCACTCCCCCTCCCCACCGCCTGCTGAGCCAAGCCCTCCGGACCGGCCCTGGGGCCTCAAGCCTCGGTCCCTGTGCCTCGGTCTCCCCACCTGTAATGTCACCTACGCTGTCCAGCTGTAGCGAGGACGAGATGAGCCAACTGGGGGCAGACGCTTAGGGAACAGGGCCCGGATCGCGGGGACAGACACACCAGCCCTTACGTGAGAAGCTGCGAGGCAGGTGCTCTCCGGACGGCGGGTCACAGCTGCTACAGCCAGGCCCTTGAACACAAGGACCCCACTCGAAGTACCCCACTGTGCCCACCCTCCTTCGGAACCAGAAACAAAAGGACTTCGGCCCAGCTGTGCTGCTGTCTCCCATGCCACAGCCTGGTGATCGCCCACCTTGGGCTGAGTCTTTACTGCCAGACAGGCAATGAGCATGTTCTAAAAATAAGACAGAGAGCTACGCTCTTGTCCCACACGCCGGAGGCTCAGAGGTGAAGTGAGTTGGGGTGGGTGGAGCTCCCTCCAAACTCACATCTACCCAGAACTTCAAAATAGGACCTTATTTGGAAATAAGGTCTTTGCAGATGTGATGAGTTCAGGATCTTGTGATGCCATCATCCTGGATTTAAGCCTGGCTTTAAGTCCAAAGATGGGTGTCTTCATAAGCCAAAGGAGAGAATCATGTCTTTCTAAAAGAAAGGACACAGGGAAACACAGGGGAGGAGGCCGTGTGAAGACGGAGGCAGAGACGGGAGGGAGGGAGGGGAGGGATGCGGCCACAAGCCAAGGGCACCTGGAACCCCCAGGAGCCAGAAGAGGCAGGAAGGATTCTCCCCTCGAGCTCCCAGAGGGAGCGCAGCCCTGCTGACACTCTGATTTCAGACTTCTGGCCTCTAGAACTGGGAGGAAGTAGATTTCTGTGGTTTTAAGCCCCGTAGTTTGCGGTAATTTGTTACAATGGCCCCAGGAAACTAAAACACCACCTTATAGGGTTAATATGAAGATTTAAGAGAGCGTGTGGATAATGCCTCTAGCTACAGTGGTCACTTCAAGTGTTCAATTAAAATGTTTTCCTCTGAAGAGGCCAATACCAGCGGAGGCTAAAGCTAGGCTTCAGGGACAGCCAGACTGGGTTCCAATCCCACCTGGGTCCCAGCTGTGTGGCCCCGGGCAACTACATGACCTCTCTGTTCCTCAGCTTCCTCACCTGGAAACTGGGAATCCTGGAAGAACTCACTTCGTGGTGGGAGGAGGGATGGATGAACTGACCCACTCAGAATGCACAGAAAAGGGCCTTGCCTGGGCCAAGCCCCCAGGAAGAAGTCACCATTTATCCATATTATTTGACCAGGTCCTTCTGATCTCTGGAATTTACCTCAAACAAATAATAATTTTTAAAAGTTAGAAAGCAAAGATGATCAAAATGACATGATGCACAAAAGCAACACACTGGAAACAACCCAAAGACCCACTCTTGGCAGAACTGGACACACACAGGCATTAAAGAATTGTGAAAGTGATACTGGCTGGAGACATACAGCACTCGCACCCAACATTAAATAAAAAATAAATAGAAGACAGTGCACAAATTGCACGTCCCAGCACCAACAACTAGGCGAGAGCACACCTGTGGGCAGCGAGGGAAGGGACACAGATAACCATGAACTTCACCGGCACAGGGATCCAGCCCTCTGAAGTTTCCCATAAGAAACAGGTTCTGAAGAGAAGGAGGACCCAGGGCTCCTGGGCTGGGGGGCCTGGGTCATCCTGGTGAAGCACAGGGAGAGGGGTCCTGCGCTCCCCCAACCCCTGTGCCCTGAGTCACACCTAACCCTGTGTGGGCCTCGTCACCTCCAGAGACCAAGGCTGGGGGGGGGGCTGGGGGAGGGAAAGGGCGGTGGGCCAGCTCCAGGGAGCCAGTGATGAAAGATGCATGAGTGCCCCTCACGTGGCGCCACCAGCTCCCGTACCCCTCCCAGCACTCAGCTCCGCCAGGGCCCTTTTAAAAGCTCCCAGCCCAGGAGCACTCGGCCTGCTGCCCGGGCTTCAGTCCTGCAGGTGGGGGGCTCTCCCAGGGATCCTCAGCAGCTGTAGTTCCTGGGTCTCCTCCCCTGGCCGACCCCCAGCCTCGGGCTGGAAGGCAAGTGGTCCCCAGAGGCCCCTCCAGGATCCTGGTTTGTCAAAGATGTCCTGACACAACAGCCAAGTGTGGAAGCAGCCCAGTCTCCATCAAGGGATAAACGGATACACCAAAAGTGGTCCACATACACACCGGAATATTATTCAGCCACGAAAAGGAAGGCTATTCTGACACACCTGCTACAACATGGACGAAGCTTCCCCACTATGCGGAGTGAAGTTAAGCCAGACACAAAAGGACAGTGGCCGTATGATTCCACGTATGTGAGGCACCCGGAGGGGGCAAATTCAGAGACGGAAGGTAGGCTGTAGGTGTCAGGGCTGGGGGAGGGGAAGGGTGAGTGAGGGTTTAATGGGGACAGTTTCAGTTGGAGAAGATGGAGAAGTTCTGGAGACGGTTGGTGGGGGTGGTTGCACAACAACGTGAATGTACTCGATGCCAATGAATTGCATGCCTAAAAATGGTTAAGATGGCAAAGTTTATCTTATGCATATTTTACCACAATCAAAAACCAAAACAAAAAGCTTGTCCTGGAGATCCACTGCAAAATCTAAGGGAAAAGGGTCCCTGAGCTGCAAGCGTTCGGAGCTAACCCTCCCGGATGCCCACTCAACAAACACCTCCCCCGCTCGTCCAGGGGGACCACTGCTCCCCACTGGCCCACAGTCTTGGAGGAGCCGTCCGTCAAGATGCCCTGCCCCCCTCCGAGGGCCAACCAGAGGCTCACTGGAGCTCACTCATCCCAGCAGCAGGACCTGAAGGCTGGTCCCTCATCCCGGGGGTGGAGGGGGCCCTCCCATACCTCCTGACTTCCTGTGGCAGAGGGATGGAGCTGGGGGAAGGCCTGAGACAGGCAGGAGGGGAGTCAGGGGCTGGTGGGCATATGCTGTACGTGGGCGAGGGGCCACCAGGGCGACTCCCAGATTTCAGGCTGGGGAGACGTGGAGTGGGAGCATGTGTCACCCAATAATGAGCTCCGCGTGGGCCGTGTGGGTCTGAGGTGCCCTTGAGACATCCAGACGCTGGACGGAAAGTTCCAGAGCACAAGACAGAGGTCTGCGCTGCCTCTGCCAGTGCCTATATCACCCCTCAATGACTCTGTGTCCTAGAACTTTCTCCCCGCTGGCCTTTCCCCTCTCCCAGCCCTCCTTCCCCAGCACCCGGCAGGTGGGACCACCTATGTCAGTGATAACGGGTCCCTCGGGGTGGACCGCGAACACCCCCGTGCAGGCGTGGCACCTTCCTCCGGGACCTCTTACCCCCTGACTCTGCACAGCCTGGGATTCATCCCTCCAAGGGGGCAACCAAAGCGTGGGGGGCCCTGGGACGTTCCCCCATCACTCAGCTCCAGGGAAACGGAAGCCCTGGAGGAGCGCTCAGAGTCGGAGCACGCACTCATAGGGCGCCTACTGTGTCCAGGCGCTGCCTTTAGTGGGCGTGCACCTTCCGTCTCAGGGGCAGCAACACTGGGGTCTCAGGCTCTACCCTCTCTCCTGCCTCACCCCCCTCCCCCGCCCCCGCCCCCCTTAAGAGCTGGAGGGAGAGCCACCCGCTTACCTTTCAGGCAGGTCAGCTTCAGCCCCATGTCGGTGCCTCTGCAGCCTGAGGAGAGGAGAGGCTTGTTTGTATCGGCCACGCGTGTCCAGGCCCCGCCCCCGGCCTGATGGGTGCACAACAGGAAGTAGCGCGGAGAGAAACCGCGGCCTCGGCCGCAGCTCTTGCCCGCTACAGCTGGGCTGAATTTGCTCAGAGACCAGGGTGTGCTGGTGGAAAAAACTTTCAGGCGCCTCAAAGCTAAATATACCGGAGGAGGCCCAGAGCGGCGGTGGAGCTGGTGAAGGTGCCGGTGAGGCCTGGCCCGGGCTGATGAGGCCGAACCAGCAGAGCGTGGCTGGCTTTGGGGACAAGGGGGCCCTGGGTGGGGCTGCTGGGGGGCCCTGAGCTCGCAAGATGGGTGTGCCTTTTGTTACAATGCTTCGCCTCTTCTAAAATGCGAATTCTTCAGAGATCTAACAGATGAAGGGAACCCAGTCCCCAGTGTTGGCATTTCCCAGCCCGTTCCCACGGTCTCCCTGCGAGGGGACGGTCGGAGCATTCCAACTAGCTGATGGGTGAACAGAGGCAGCGGCTTGACACTCAACCCTCGGTTGCGCCCCTGGGAGGTGCTATTTACTGTCCCCGTGTTACGGATGTGGACGTGAAGGCTCAGAGGGCGGGCAGCAGCTGCCTGAGGCCACCCAGCGTACTAGAGAGAGAGGAGCTGGGATTCCAAGCTGCTACTGCCCTGACCCCTGGCTGGGGCCACCCCACAGGGGTCTGTGAGGCTCTTGCAGGCTCTCTGAGAGGGTGAAGGCAGGGATCCCTTGCCTCCCAGGGAGACACCTGTGTGCTAGGCTGGCAGCGGTGGGGGGTGGCCGCGAGCAGCGCCCACAGATCTCTGATGGGCCCTTGTGCTCGCAAGCCTGTCGCCTCTTTGTCCTGCACGAGGCCGAGGTCCAAGGCAGGCGCCCCTGACGGCCACCTCTGGCTTTGCCAGCGGTCCTTGGATGCTCCCCAGCCCTTCCCTGCTTTCTCTGCCTCGCTATTCCTTGGGCTCAGACCTCCCAGCCCCCTTCCCTATTTCCCTTATTGATACATTTCTTGCACATTTCCCATCCTGGCATCTGGTCTCAGAAGACCCAACACAAGTGGATTCAAGGCCACATGGGGCCCCGCACCTGAATGTACACAAACTGGCACCAACAGAGGCATGTTGCAGGAAGAGAATGTGCCACGGACCAGAGGACAAGAGGGGTGTGGCCACGGGAGGAAACAGAGGGCGGGCAGGTACAGGCCACAGAAGGGCCAAAGCTGAGCCGGACCGTGGGGTCTCTGGAGGCTGGTTACGTAGTTCAGAGGTTATTCTGAGCGCTCCTAGGAGCCTCCACATTCTAGGGGGCTGTGCAGGCGGTCCCCTCCCCCCAGGCCCTCGCTACCAGCAGCCTTGGCACCCCCAGGACCTTGTTAACAATGCAGCATCTCAGCTCCACCTGGGTGCACTGAGCCAGAATCAGCATTTTAACAAGGCCCCTCGAGATCCACGTGCTTGTTGAGGTCAGAGCAGCTCGGCTCTGGGCCAGAAACTGTGGAGCCTGAGTGGTGAAGACAGTGGGGCAGTGAGGATACGGACGGAGAAGCAGCTGAAGCTGGGGTGATGCACAGGCTCAGGCTTGTGAGAGGGGTCAGTGTGGAGGAGGGGCCGAGATAAAGGCTTCAATTTTAGCCAGGTTGAACCTGTGGGCTTGTAGGAGGTGGACAGGAGACGTCCACTAGGGGATGGACTGGGGGACTAGGAGGGAGGGAAGGGGGGAGGGGAGGGAGAGAGGGAGGGAGAGAGAGGGAGGGAGGGGGAGAGACGGAGGGAGAGAGATGGAGGGAGAGAAAGGGAGGGCGGACAGACAGACACCTTTGGGAACAGATTCAGGGCAGCTGTGTGCTAAGGGAAACGTTTCCCTGGCTGGGACCAGAGCCTGGCTCAGCCACGTGACCGCAGGCAGGTTTCTTAACCTGCCAAGACTTCACTCTCCTCATCTGTAAAATGGGACTGATGCGCGTGCAGTGGTGTCAACTGGGTGTCAGGAGGGGGTGACTGTGAAAGGGCTTTGCTCCGCGCGGCACGCAGCAAAGGTCCCAGAAGTGTCGGCTGCCATTATTTATGACAGTGATGGAGGGGAGGGAGGTGGTGGTTTCCCGCTGGAGCTTCTTCTCCAGGGCCTCACCGCTCAGAGCAGCTCGAGCACCCCCACGGGGAGGCATAGGCTCTCAGACCCCGCCCGCCCCACAGGCGAAGAAGCTGCATCCCAACAAGAACCAGGTGATGCTCTGAGCAGCGTGAGAGTCAGTCGCCAGGCGCTTTACAAAAACACAGATGCCTGGGTCCCTGCCCCAGAGATTCCTGGTAATTGGCCAGCGGTGGGGCCTGGCACTGGGATTTTCAAAAGCTCCCGGGGTGGGGGGCAGTGGGGGGACTCTAATGTGCAAGATGAGATGCCAGGGAGAGTGCATCCTTCCTTAGGAGAAAGGGGACTGGGGCTGGAGGAGAGAGAGCCCAGGAGCAGACCTATGGGAATACTGGGCACCTTTCTGAGCATCTACTATGTGCCCAGCAGCCTCCAGAGCAACTTGACAGAGATTCATGGTCAGTTAAGCCTCACAACAGCCCGGTGAGATTGGGACCATTCCTACCCTCACTTTGCCGATGGGGAAACTGAGGCACCAAGAGGTTATTAGTTAACCTGCAAAAAGGTCGTATGGGGAGCAGATGGTGGGATGGGAATTTCAAGCCCGTGTTTTCCACCGCAGAGCTGCCCAGCCCACCACTCTCCCCCAGGCTGGGTCTCCTGCCCAGCGGTCTGCCCCTGAGGTCGGGACCCCTGCTAGGCACACTTAACATCACAACTGTACTGACGCTGTGGGCAGCACTGTGATTTCATAGTCTACGGCTCTTCAGTTCTGTCTCGGGTAAGTGCTGGTCACAGGCCACGCAATAGCGTTTACAACACATCCCAGCGCAGGGTTTATAAAACAGCGATTCACGCTGAAGCCCTCACTGATAACGTGATGTCAGGACTCTGCTGTAAAATACAACAGAAAACCAGCAGCAGTGTTGTGGGGGGGCTGGGGACGCCATCTGCTGTTGAAGCTGGGACATGGGAGTTCGTGACATACTTTTGTGTCTGTTAGAAAAGTAATAAAATGGTCAAAAGAAAGACAACTGCCTAGGAGGCGACAGTAGGAGGCCAGTGTCGAGTTTTCCGATTTTGATCACTGGGCTGTGGTTTGCAAGAGACAGTCCTTGTTCTTAGGAAACACACACTGAAGTGTTCGGGTTCCAGGGCCATCATTTCTGCAGCTTAACTCACAGAGTTCCGCCAGAAATCTTAACGGGCCTCAAGCCCGTAAAGCAACCGTGGCTAAACGGTGAAGGATACACAGTAGCACCTCCTGTTCCCGCAAGTTTTCTGCAAGCTTGAAACTATTTCAAGAGAAGCATTCAACAAAGGAAAGGAAAGCAGAGAGCTGCTCAACCAGAGTTACCTAGCCCCCGCAGTCTGAGCATCAGATCCGCAGTTGGAGCATCAGATCGGGCTTTCCTACAACTTCTCTGATGTGGCTGGAGGGGCAGCCAGGGACTGCAGCTCTGGCTGGGGGAAGGCGCTGTGTCGCACTGTTCCTCCCAGAAAACTGTCCTGAATTGACGGGTTTTATCCCCAAAGTTGTCTTGTGACTTTAAAAATACCTATCTCTGCAGGCTTCCCTGGTGGCACAGTGGTTAAGAATCCGCCTGCAGTGCAGGGGACACGGGTTCGAGCCCTGGTCCGGGAAGATCCCACATGCCGCGAAGCAACTAAGCCCGTGTGCCACAACTACTGAGCCTGCGCCCTAGAGCCCGCGAGCCACAACTACTGAAGCCTGCGCGCCTAGAGCCCATGCTCTACAACAAGAGAAGCCACCGCAATGAGAAGCCCGCGCACCACAACAAAGAGTAGCCCCCGCTCGCCGCAACTAGAGAAAGCCCGAGAACAGCAACGAAGACCCAACGCATCCAAAAATAGATAAATAAATAAATAAGTAAATGCCTATCTCAAAACACTCAGGGAAAGAAAGGAGAAAGGAGGAGGAAGAGGACCTGGCAGCCTGGATTCAGGGGACACTGGGGGACAGGAAGCTCTGCCAGGGCCAGGCAAATGTGGCAGCAAGAGGTCTTGTCTATGTGCAGTGATTCTATTTCTGGTTTCTAGAACTCCCAAATGGAGTTTTCACTAACCGACTTTCCTTATCCCAGGGCACGGTGCTGTAACGCCCCACAGGAGCAGAAGGAAGGTGATGGGGCTTGGGCGTGGCTGAGAGGAGCTGGGATCTGTGCAAGCTGTGTGACCTCAGGCCCGTCATTCCCCTCTCTGAGCCTGAGACGCTGACGCTCTGCCCCCCAGGCTCTGTGTCCTCATCAGGCATCTGGGCCCAGCCTCCAGGACAGGGCCTGGGACAGGTGTCACCGTCATCATCACCCCACTGTCAAGCATACATGTCATAATGTCACCATTCAGCACCCTCTGAGGGTGCTGCGTGGGAAGAGAACCAGGGGCACCCTGCCACGCGGTCCCGGATTCCGAGGTGTGGCCTGTTGCAGCAGGAGGAATCGCTCCCCTGGGTGATTTATGTAGGACTGTGGGCAGAGCCCCATCCACTCCGCTCCCTTCGTGAGTGGGCTGGGGGGGCAGTCCCCTGCAGAGATGGCAGATGCTTTTGTGGGAGACACCCCCTGTACGTGGGATGGGATGGGATGTCTGGCAATGAGGAAGGCAAGCTTGATGCTTCATCTGTCCAAACGGTCGCCATACCGACGCCTAACTGTGGGGAGTGGGGCGCAAACGCCCATCACGACACTAACAGCTGACAGATGTCAGGCTAACGCTTTCAAGAGGCCGAGCCCATTACGAAAGTTCCTAACCCTGACAACACCCGACGAGATAACATCATCCCCATCCCCACTGTACACAGGAGGGAAAGGAGCTCCAAGTGGTCGAGCGGCCAGGGAGCCGCAGCCCCTAGCCCGGCTGATCTCACCACACCGCTTAAGTGTCTATCATTCTACTCGCGGAGGTCTATACCGTCTGAATTTGGTACAAAGATACACATTTTTGTAATTAGAAAATAAAGATTTAATGGGCGGAAAAGAAAGATTTCATGATAGGGGCCCCCTTAGCTTGGCACGATGGTAGGAAAGCAGTCGGACCCAAGAGAACTGCTAGTTTAGGTATAATTCTTCTCTCTCTTTCACACATTCGCAGGAGTGTGAAAAACCTCCCTTTCATATTGAATTGGGGTCTGTTTATGTTGCATTCAAAATATCAGATTGTTACTTATTTGCACAACAGCTTGAGTTAGAACAGGTTCTTTCTTGCACCCGGGCATAAAAATCTCCCTACCGCCAAATGGCCACGACAGGATCCTCTCTGGTGACAGGGATGGGCAGAGAGTGATAAAAACTTACTTCCTCCTGCAGGGGGTCTGCCCCTCCCTTGAGAGGTGGAGAGATAATGGGATATCTGCTGCTTTGCACCCCACGGCCTCTCTAAAGCCATGGGGAAAGGACACACCTGGCCAAGGTGTCCGTTACTGTCTTTAGAGCCACCTTGCGGGTAAGAGCCACAAACTACCAGCTCGCAGCCGTGAGTGCTGGCCAGCTCACCCCCTGCAGGTGTGCAATGCGAAGAGAACAGTAAACAAATGTGTTCTCTGCACAAAGTAAAAAGTAAAGAAGATGTAGCACTGTGTACCGGAGACACAAGAACCACTCAAGGGCTGAAGGCACCCTGCTTGTAGAATTCTGGCCAATGTCAGCTGATTCCCTTCAGTTTCTGCTTTGGTGGATCATGGAGGTTGGGCTGTAGAGGATGAAATAAAAGCCCTCCTGGCATGAATCCTGAAAATCTGGAACTGGAACTGGTCAAATAAAATACAGGATGTCCGACTACTGCACGGGACATACCCCTACTCATCATCATCCATCATTTATCTGCAATTCACATTGAACTGGGCGGCCTGTATTTTTATTCGCTAAACCTGGCAACCCTACACAAAGGTTGTCAGCTGGGTTTCCCAGATGAGGCCATGGAGGCCTAGAGAGGGAAAGTCAATGAAAGGCAGAATCGAGCTAGAAGCCTGAACTTGGTCTCTGTCGAGTCAACCTCCCAGATGAAATCAGAATAGCCCCGTGGAGGTCATGACTCAGCCCAGGCACAGGGCCTCATACCCTGAACCAAGATCTCACTTGAGGACCAAGGGGAGGGCAGGTGTGAAGAATCATAGCTGAGGAATGTGACCCTTTGCCTAGGTGGGTGGACCCACCAGACCAGATGGAATCAGGTTCCCCTCCCAGCTGGGGGAGTCTGACGCCTGTTTCCTTACTGTAAACACAGCGAAGACGTACTAACAGACTGGCCAATCAGGGCTCCCAGCAGGCACGGGACGCATCTTGGTTTTCTTCCTTTTTTAAAAAAGGCACTTTCCTTTTGCAACAGGATTAGAATTCCTGCAATACCAGCCAAAGGGACTGTGCTGGGAACAGATGCTACAAGCGTTTACATGTCTCCCATCCTGGTACACAGAGTGCAAACACAAGCCTCTCCCTGACTTTAGCCCACACACCTGCAGGAGGCACTTGCCTGGCCCACAGCTGCATGCCGACAGGAAGCGAAAGAGGATGGGCCTGGGGGCAGGGGCAAGGTGCCCACCAAAATCCCCACCCACTTCGCTGTCACCCGGCAGGGTCTTGGGCCACCTGGGGTCTAGCCACGGCCTTCCGCTGACTGACCATTTAAGTCTGAGCACAACACTAGCCCACTGCCGCCTCGGGGCCTCTGTGAGATTAAACTCAACACTTAGGATTTGTGCAACTTTCCCTATGTTATACATCAATCAAAATGTTTCAGAATAAGGGGTTTTGTACTAGAAGTTAGGCTAATGGTTAATTAATCATGGGGTTAAGTAGAAAACATGTCATTGTTGTTACAGCAGCCTTGAAGTCAGGAGTCACAAACTCCTAATCACTCCCTGCAGGTTTGCAGCGCAAAGAGAAAAGTAAACTCCTGTGTTCTTTGCACCAAATAAAAAGTAACTACAATGTGCCACTGCCTGTGGTACACACAGAACCACCCACGACTCCCAGGGGAGACTGCGGCTCCATGGGGTATGAGTGGGTTCCTGTGGAATTTCTGTTTCTTGATCTGGGTGTACACTTTCAATGTGTACACATTATTGTGTGTATATTATACATTAACAGTATTTTCGTGGGGGAAGGCTTGTACTTGGTGGTCCTACACTGTGAGGGCTAGGGGTCCAAGGCCCGGCCATGCCACTTACCGGCCCGTGCGTGACCTTGGATCAGTCACTTTATCTTTACAAGCCTCTGTGTCCTCATCTGTAAAATGGAGACAACAGTATTAGGTCAGAGAAGGAAAACAGAAAACGCAGGTGATGGGTACCATCACTTAGTGCTCAATAAACATTAAATAGCACCGCCGTCTTTCCGTGGCCACTGAGGGGAAGTCCAGGGGTGTTCTCAACCTCAGGCTCAGGGCCCACGGAGGGCACCCCACTGGCCAAGAGAAAGGCTTCCAGGGAGAGGAGATTAGCCTGGCGGAGGTTTCAGCCTCCTTGGGGCGGGCAGAGGGATTAAGTCTTTCCATAAATACACGGCCTCCCTCCCATCCAGGGTGGGGACACAGAACCCAAGGTGGGTGTGGCCTGGACAGGTAACAGGGTGCTTTCTGGAGTTAACCTGGCCTGGGACAGGGGCTCCCCAAGCGCCCCTGGGGGCTGTGCAGGAAACCCTGGAGCCTGCCAATCCAGGTAGGCCACTCCGAGCCTCAGTTTCCTCATCTGTAAGATGGGGTGTTTTTTTCACAAAGGCTGCACAATCACAGGAGCGCTTCCACCGGGCTTCACCTCCTCCTCCCCCGCCCCCATCTTCAGTGAGGCAAAGGAGGCTCAGCCTGCACAGACTTTTCTGAGCCGGGGGCAGTCTGAGAGAGGTCCCAGCCGCCCTGACCCCGCCCACCAGGCTGGCCACGCCGGGCTACGGGTCATCCTTTGTGAGGAGGGCCTCCCCCCAGGTCCGCTGAGCTCAGCAGGCCGGGCGAGTCGCGAGTGCGTTCACACTCAAATCGCCCTTCGAGACTGCAAACCTGCTTTGATGCTCTGGGAGCGAAGGGGGCCCCTAAGTGAGGCGGTTCATAAATAATAGATTCTGAAATACTCGATAGAGGGGAAATGGTTCCTCTCGAGGCCTCCTGCCCCCACCCCGCGCCGGGCTCCTTTCCAGCTTTCCGGAGTGGCGGTCTGGTCCGTCCCCCAGGAGCTCGTGACAGCGCGGGGTGGCAGGTGGGGAGTGGGGGGCCGGAGGCTTCCACGCGCGGGGACACACCCCTCCCCCGACCCGCCCAGTGTTAAGCTGCAACAGGGCCAGAGGAGGCCCAACTCTCCCCAAACCCGCGTATCCGCATTAAAGTCTGAAAGAAGTTGGAGGGGCACGCCCGAGCCCGCGAGGGTCCCCCGCCGCCCCCCGGGGCCCCCGCCCGCCCGCCCGCCCCAGGGACGCCACTCCCGCCGCGGGGGCTGGCGGGGCGTGGACGCTGCTCCGCGGGGCTGCGGCTCTCGGGAAGAGCGGCGCCTTCTAGAAGGGAGGGGTGGGCAGCGCCGTGCCAGGCACCGGGGCGCGCGGCGCAGGGCACTCACCGCTTCCTGGTGGGCTCACTGTGGGGCCCGCCCCGGCGCCGCTGGCGGCGGCGGCCGGGCTCGAGGGGCCGCGGCGACAAGCCTTCAAGAGAGAGCAGCGGGGCTCCTGGCCCGGGCCGGGCAGCGCGCTGGAGCCCCGCTCCGCCCCGGCCGGCGCTCGGGGCAGCCGCCGCCGCCGCCGCCGCCGCCGCCGCCGCCGCCGCGCGCACGCCTCCCACCGCCCCCTCCCTGGCCCCCGAGGGCGGTGCTGACGGCGGCCCCGCCTCGCCCGCGGGCGCCGGATCTCACCGGCCCGACGCGGGGGCAGAGCGGGTACCGCCCGCTGCCTCCTTAGGGAGCGGGCCAGGGGTGCGCCAGGCGCCCGCGCCTCGGGCCTCGCGGACTCCCCTGCCCCCCCTTAGTTTCCTCTCGCCCGTCCCGAGGATGAGGTCGAAGGGGGGGAACCGGGGAAGGTCTGGGCCGCGCGCCCCTCCCGAGGCTGGCTGCCGGGTCCCCTGCGGCTGTGCCCCCCAGCCCTGGGTGGTGGAAGTTGGGCCTCGGGGTCCCCTCCACACCGGATGGCTGTGCTTGAGCAAGCCCTGCCGCTAGGCTGCGGAGAGGGGAGGCGGGAATTGGGGGGCTCCAGCATCTCGCCACCCCCGCCCTGGGCACTGGGGACACGTTGGCAGTGCGCACCCTCCCCCCACCCCGGCTAGTCGCTGGGCTGTGGGGCTTCAGATGGCCCTCGTGATCAGAGGGCAGCTTCGCCGGTGTCAGCGTCTGGCCCTTTGGCTCGCCACACATGCTTTTGCACCCCACTTCTGGGGGTGAACCAGTGGGCGCGACCCAGCTGGGGGGTGTTAGGACTTGCCTCCTGGCCGCTGGGCCGCCTTCAGGTTTCTGAGGACGCCCAGCTGATAGTCATTCCCCAGTTCCCAGAGGTGTGGGTGCAGAGGCCTTTTATCCAAATGGGTTTCTCAGGAGGCTTCCCACAGAGAGGAGGCCTCTGCAGGCACCTGCCCAGCATGCCAGGAAGAACAAAGCCACCCCCTAGCAAGTGTTTTTCATGTCATTGTCAAAGCCTGTCAGGCCAGCTTCATCTTACAAGCCCAAGATCTCCACACCCTGTGCTCTGTGTCCTTCTGGAGGCTTAGAAAGGGAAACTGAGTCTCAGAGCAGGACAACGACACTCCTTCCATGAATGCAGGAAGGAACGGGTTGCAGGAAATACGTCAGCGCCCCAGCCGTGTTCTCCCTTTGAGTCATTCCTAAAAATATGACAATCTTTTGGTTCCCCTGACCGTATTCAGTCCAGAGGGACAGGCAGGAAATGTATCATGTCCCCCCCCACCTCCAAATAGAAGGACAGAGGTGGGGGGCAGGGTTAGGGGACGGATGTCCCCCCACCCGTCCCCGTCCCTGCCTTCAGCCTCGGGAGGGAAGGTGGACTGCGAGGGTCCTGTGCCCTTGTGCCTCCCCAGGGAGCTGTGGGGCAGGGCTGCTTTGCATCGTCTCCTGTGATGGTGGCAACAAAGGGGTGGGGAGGCCTCCAGAGACGGCAGGCACAGCCAACCACATTCTTGTCACGGAAGCAAGGCCCTTTCTGCCGGCCGAGAAGCCCTGAGCAGGCCGAAGGCTGGGCACTGGTTGTGAGATCAGCCTGTCTCCGGGCCCCAGTTTCCACAAGGAGAAATGGGGACCCATTGATTTCTTTTTTTTTTTTTTTTATACAGCAGGTTCTTATTAGTTATCTATCTTATGCATATTAGTGTATAGACCATTCATTTCTGTAAGCACTTTTTGAGCATCTGTTCTGCACCGGGCACCGGGTACCGCAGTAAACAGCATAACCAGCACTGACTGAGCGCTCCTTAGGCACGTGGCCTGCTCAGGACAGCCCTGCTCTCTCCATTTCCCAGGCGTGGGGCCCGCAGCAGAGGGAGGCCACAGGTCAGCCCGACGCTGAGTGGTGCGTTCCGACCTGTGCCCTGGTCTCCCGCCCCAAGCAGAGAGAGGGGCGTCCAGTCTCAGCACTGGGGGAGGGGACGCGGGGGTAACGTGAGGAGGCCCAGGCGGATGCGTTTCGTGGACTGTATGGGTTTGAGATGAGGAATGGAAAGAATCCAGTTTAATTTGCTTCCTCCCCCAGGAGGCCTGAGAACAGCGGGGTTTGTGCTTCAGGATCAGGATTTCTCAATGTCAGCACTTTGACGTTGGGGCTGGATAATGATCTGCCATTGTGGGGCTGCCCTGGGCACCATAGGATGCTGGGCTTCCACCCACTAGAGGCTTCCACCCACTAGAGGTCAGTAGCATAGCCCTCTCCCCAAGTGGTGACAACCAAAAACGTCCCCAGACGTTGTGGGATCTTCCCGGACGGGGGCACAAACCCGTGTCCCCTGCATGGGCAGGCGGACTCTCAACCACTGCGCCACCAGGGAAGCCCTTTTTTTTTTTAAAGAGAGAGTGCCCACTTGGACACCATTTTCCTGGCAGCCAGGTGACGTGCCCAGGAAGTTGGTCTTGTTTTGGGGTGGTGGGGTAGAGGAAGCTGGTGGTGGGGACCCCATGGGCTCTGGAGGAGAGTTCAGCTCAGTGGGCTTACCTTGCACCGCGCACCTGGAAGCAGCTGCAGTGACTGAAGAGGAGGGGTCAGCCTTGAACCCGCAGACCCTGGAGATCAAGGCAGCAGCCCACACCTGTCTGTGATCAGAATCACCCGTAGCTCTGGGAAAAAGCAGGTGCTAGAGGCGGGGATTCCTCAGGCGTGGGCCCCGAGGGGTGGTGATTTGGGAAGTCGGGACCCTGATACTTGTCCCCCAAAGCCCTCCCTTCTCAGCCCCTTGGTCTGCAGGGGACACAGGAGAAGGGTAATTAGAGCAATTCCACCCTCTCCTCCCTTTGGGGACCCACTTCCTGTGCATGATTCTACAAGGATTCCAACGTGCACTGAGCACCTGCCATGTATCAGGAACAGTTCCAGGCTCTGAGGATACAGGGAGTGAATGAGACAGTCTTTGCCCCCCATGGATGTCAGAGTCTAAGTGCTAAGGAGGGAAAATAAAACAGAGGAGGCTGTAAGGGGTGGGGAGCTAAAACTGTAGACGAGGTGGACGAGAACTCGGAGAAGGTGGCCTTTGAGAAGCCCCCGAAGGGAGCCGGGTCCCATGTGAATATCAGGAGGAAACGCTTGCTGTGAGGGTTCTGGGTTCAGGGCATGGCCCATGAAGGGCAAAAAAGGACCAGATTTGTAGGACAGCTCCTCCTCCTGAGATGTCCTCCCCCCCTGCCCTTGTCCAGTTAGCTCCCCCCCACTTCCAAGGATCTGGGCAGGTGTCCCTTTGCCTGGCGGACCGCAGGCTGCTGTGGGTTCATCAATGCGATGACTGAAGGTCTGGGTCTCACTAGCAGGGAAACCTCTGGAGGACAGGGACCAGGTCCGCAGCACTGGCCTCACAGCCGCGGCCTGGGGCGCAGGGCCCAGTACAGGGCAGGCACTCCGGACACACGTGTGGGACGCATTGGGGGTTTGAACAAACCAATAAAGAACAGCAAGTCCTCGGAAGGTTTCCAGGGACTGGGGGACATCTGCTTGAATGCCAAGCCAGGAGAGCTGCCTGGGGGCAGCTGCTGGGGAGGGAGCGGCTGCAAGGTTGCCCAGCCCAGAAAGGGAGGAGGCACTTCTGTCTGCACAGCCCCGCCCGCCTGTGCCCCTTCTAGTTGCCAGCAAGGGGCAGCGTGGATGTGGATGACGACAGCGGTGGAGGCCAGGCGGCACCGGAGCCACACCAGGGAGGGGACCAGAGGCAGCCGAGGGGAGGGGCAGGGCTGAGACGACAGCGCTCGCCCCGGACATTTTCCGAGCCTGGAAGGACATCAGGGCAGGCCCAAGCCTCAGCAGGGGCCATCGCTGGCTAAAGACCATCCCAGCCCAGGACGCCTGTGAATAGGGGTGCTTGGGAGCCCCCAGCCGTGGCAGCAGGGTGGGAGAGTGGGTGCCCTACACCCACTGGACTGCCAGCAGACCGTGCATGGGTCTGAGAAGCTGGGCCTTCCTGGTCACCACGGCATGACCTCCCCACGCCCAGAGAGCGCTACCCAGTCACACGTGGCATTGGAGGATTTCGGGCCCAGAGGGGCTCCACAAGCTGTCTAGGAGGGTGGGGAGCAGGGCTGGTGGGGGGGAGGGGGGAGATCGGTCCATTCACAACCCCCCAGGCCTCACCTGCAGCTAATTCCCTATTTGAGGCATGTCTGTGAAATTCAGTTTCATATTCAGCAATCATTTGTTGATCATAGTGGTAGGTTAAAGACGGCTGCAGGCTGCAGATTCTTCCTCCCTCCCCCACTGAAAGGCAACATTTATTTCCCCTCCTTGACTCTATGGCCCTGAGACTGCACGGCCAACAGAATGCAAGAGAAGCAGTGATGTGCCTTTTCCGGGACTAAGCCCTACGGAGCCCCAGGGGCTTCCTCCATCTGGGAAGACTTACTCTCGGGAAGGCTCCCTCTCAGAATCCCACTGCCATGCTGAGACGCCCAAGCCACAGGGAGAGCGCGGGTGTAGACTGCCTGGCAGAGCTCTGGCTGAGCTCCCAGCTGACGCCCAGTCCCCCACACCCGCCACGTGTGGGAGCCAGGCTGGACATCCAGCCCAGGCAAGTCCCCACCAGGTGACAGCAGCCCCAGCCGGTGCCATGAGATGCCCAAGAACCACCTGGCTGAGCCCAGGCAACCCACAGAGTTGGGAGAAAATATACAATGGTGGCTGTTTTAAGTTACTGCTGTTTTACATTTGGGGATGTTTGTTACAGAGCAATAGGTTGCTGAGCCAGGCTCCTACTAAGTGTCAAGCAGAGACGTGATCTAACTGCAGCTTTAATTTGCTGCAGTTAGATTTATGAACTGTTCCAATGTCCAAAAAAGCAGAGAGCATGAGAAAGTATACACCTATAACTTGCTACCTCTGCTTGAGGTTTTTTCCCCCTAAGAATTCGTTGTTGCAGGTATTTGAAGATCTGCGTGTCACTCCCCCATCCCATTCTCTCCCCTCCCTCCCATCCTGACGTTGGGGTTAGCCTTCTCCGCTGTGCTGTTACTGTTCTGCTATCCACCTGTGCACCCACAGACAGTCTGCAGTCTTGGCTAATCTCCACAGCCATCTTGCCAGGCAGTAGGCACTGCTATCCCATTGTACAGATGAGGAAACTGGGGCTCAGAGAGGTGAAACGGCCTGGACTGAGGACGTCTGGCTGCAAAGGGGCAGGGCCGGCCTCTCTCACCAGGACCCACCAGTACGGAGTGGGTGGCAGGTAGTTCCTTTCTTTCTGGGGAAACCCTTGTGTGCATGTGTGTGCCCATACTTGTACTGCGGGATTTTGGAATGCAATGATATGATGCCTGGACTTTATGCAGAGGATGGGAGAACAGACGAGAATGGCCCTGGAAAGGCCAGTGTTGGATCCGGGTGATGGGTACGTGGGGGTTGGCTGTGCTGTCTCTTCTCCACATGCAAGTTTGAAAATTCCTGAAGTTAGAAAAGCAACGCAGGTCCTGGGGAGACAGGTCCCAGGTGGAGGGCAGGCGGGCCACGCAGGCGGGGACACCCCAGTCTGCAGGCCTGTCTGCCCGAGAGGATCACCAGAGAGCCACAGACTTGCATTGTAGCTCCGGAGGCCAGGCCGTCAGAAGGGGCCCAGGGCTTAACCCCACCTCGGGAGAGGCTGAGATGCCCCCTTCCACACCCCAGGCTGGGTCTGGCCCCTCCTCAGTGCTCCCAACTCCGCCCAGGGCCCTCCAATCTCACTTCATCTCCCCCCAGAGCACAGGCTTGGCTTGGGGCAGTGGTGATGAGTCTCTCGTCTCTGCGTCCCCTGCTGGCCAGTGCCTGGTCCGTGCTGGTTTAGTGTCTCCGGGGGACAGCTTCTGCCTGGGCTTGCTGGGTCCAGGGAGGGAGCCTCACTTTGCCTCCAGGGGTCAGCCGTTGGGAGGCGCGGCAGCAGGTCTGGAACCCTCACTTGGGGTGACACCTCCGTGGCCCCTCGCAGTCTGTGGGACCTCAAGCAAGTCACTCAGCTGTTTGAGTCTCTGTTTTTCACCCTAAAATGGCATAAGGAGCACCAGCTCCAAGGGCTGCAGTAAGGCTCCAAGTGAGAGTGAATGTAAATTCCCTGAAGGAACCACAGTCCATAGCTAAGGTTTGTTTTGAGCTAACTGGGCACCAGGCACTGTTTTAAGTACAACTTTGCACAGCTTTCTGAGGCGGGTACTATCATTGTCCCCCTTTTGCACATGAGGTGACTGATGCCCAGAGAGGCGCTGTCACTTGCCCCGGGTCTTGGGCTAGTGAGGACAGAGCCTGGTTACTGTGCTATGCCTGGCGCCAAAGCAGCGTCCACCAATAGAGGGAAAGTCACACATATCGATGGCCACTCCATCAAAATTAAAAACTTCAGAAGACACCTTTAAGGAAATGAAAAGCCAAGCTGCAGACGGGGAGAATACGTTGGAAATCATATACCTGATCAGGGAGTAAATACATAAAGGACTCTCAGAACTCAACAGCAAGAAGGCAAATAACCCAATTAACAACTGACATTTAAATTAAAAAAAAATTTTTAGGGGCTTCCCTGGTGGCACAGTGGTTGAGAGTCCGCCTGCCGATGCAGGGGACATGGGTTCGTGCCCCGGTCCGGGAAGATCCCACATGCCGCGGAGCGGCTGGGCCCGTGAGCCATGGCTGCTGAGCCTGTGCGTCCGGAGCCTGTGCTCCGCAACGGGAGAGGCCACAACAGTGAGAGGCCCGCGTACCACACACACACACAAAAAGATACCATAAATTAAAAAAAATTTTTTAAAGATTACGATATTTCACCAAAGAAGATCTACAAATGGTCAAGAAGCACATGAAAAGAAGCACAACGTCATTAGTCTTAAGGGTTTTGCAAGTCAAAACCACAATGAGATAACACTTCACATGCACTCGGATGACTTTAATCAAAAAAATAAAAGGAAAATAACAAATGTTGGTGAGAATGTGGAGAAACTCTTAAATGACTGCTGGGAGTGTAAAGTGATGCGGCCACTTTGGAGTCCAACTTGGCAGATTCTTAGAAAGTTAAACATTTAGTTACCAATCTATCAATTCCACTTCTAGGTATCTACCCAAGAGAAATGAAAACACATGTCTACACAAAGACTTCTACACAGATGTTCACAGCAGCACCATACACAAGAACCAAAAGGTGCAAACAATCCAGCTGTCCGTCAACTAATGTACGGACAAGTAAATTGTGGTCCACCCACACCATGGAATATTACTCAGCCATAAGACAGCAGGAAGCACTGGTATTTCCCAACATGGATGCACCTCAAAACTGTGATGCTCAGTTCAGGAAGCCAGACACAAAAAGCCACACAGAGGATGATTCCATGTATATGAAGTGTCCAGACAGGCAAAATGTATGAAGACAGAAAGAACATTGGTGGTTGCCAAGGGCTGGGGCTGGGGATGAGGAGAGACTGCAGTGGGATCTGTAAATTTATTAAAAATTATTGAGTCGTGCACGCAAAGTAGGTGAATTTTATGGTATGTGAGTTTCACCTCCTGAAGGCTGTAATACGATGACGCTGTAATACGATGACGACGACAACAACAACGACAGCCCCCAGCTGCCACGTTAACACCTCCGGGGCGGGCAGGGCCACAGGAGCTGAGGGAGGAAGAGGCACATCCCGCAGGGACTGGGCCCTGGAATGACCAGGGGACCCCGCCTGCTGCCGGGCAGAGGTCTCTCGGGCTCTGGGGCTTTTGGAAAGATCCAGGTGGAGCTTCACCTCCAGCCTGAGGGCTGGCTCTGCAGCAGAAAAGGGGGGGCCCGGGACCCTCGTGGAGGGGCCGCAGCACCTGCAGAGAGGAGCTGGAGGGCAAAGGGAGGGTCCTAAAAATGAGGGGTGGGAGGCTGTGGACAGAGGAGGGAAGACAAAAAGCGGGGGCGACCCGAGAAGGAGAATGGAAGGGGGGGGAGGAGGGAGAGGAGGGGGGCGTGGCCCGGCACCTTGGAGAGCTCGTGACCGCGACACCGCAGGTGGGCTGGCAGCCCAGGGCCCCGAGGGAGGGGCTCACGTCGGCAGAGGGACCGAGCCTCGTGCTTCCTAGCTCACACTTGTGACGGAGAAAAAGAACGAGCAGCCATTCCTTCTTCAGGTCCTTAGGTACGGAGCATCTCACAGGTACTCGCGCTCTGTTGGGTGCCGGCAGCTTGGGGAACACAAGAGCGGCGTGGGGGCGGGGCGGGGAGCCCGGACATGTGCGGAGACAAGCATGATGGGGGGTCACGGGGGCAAAGTTCAGGGGCACAGGGGCAGATGGCAGGGTTCGGGGACAAGGCAAGAAGGCGTCCCTGAGGCAAGGTGATAAGATGGGAGTGACAGCAGGACAGCCCTGCCTTGAAGTCCCTCGGGAGGCCGGGCAGTGGAGGCCAGAGGGTGAGGGCGGCGTGAGCCGCGGCTGGAGGTCAGAGGCGGCCAGACCCGTGGGCTCGGGGGTCACAGAGTTTGGTAGCAGCTGGTCCTGGAGACGGTTTCGGCAGGCGGTGGGCAGATCAGAGCGGCTGCAAAGCTGGCTCCAGCCTGCCGCAGGGAGGGGCGGGTGGGCTGGAAGGCCGGGAGAGCCCCCTGCAGTCAGGGGGCGGGGGCCGCACCAGGCCCTGTGGGCTCTCTATGACCCAGGAAATTGCTGCAGAGCGGGGGAAAAAAAACCCCAAAAAACAATAAACAAAAACAAGATTGCAGCCGCAAGAAAGCTCTCCATGTCCTGATGCGGAAAGATCTCCAAGCGGAAAAAAGCAAGTTGCAGAAGGGTGTGCAAACGTGCAGTCCTCTCACTGAAAAGGGAGGAGAACGCAAGGCCCTGCGTTTGTTTGTTCGTGTTTGCTGGGGTGACTCTGGAGGGTTCTGCAGAATCCAGCGCCTTCGGCTGCCTGCGGGGGGAGGGAGTGGGGCTCCGGGCAGCGGCCTGGGGGACTTTTCATTCCCTTCCCTTTAGCTCCTTTTGAAACTTGAATCAGGAGAATGGATTACTCAGTCCAAAAGTTAAAAAAAAAAAAAATCCATGGGTTTTAAAGTATAGAGAAACCTGCAAAATAGAAGCTAATAAAAGTTTACTTAAGACACTGCAACATTCTTCTGAGTTAAATTTGGCCTTCACAAAGTTTCAGTTCTCTGAAGACAAATTGAGGTTTCTCTTCACGAGCATTCCTGAGTGTGCTTGACTGTGCTTGTTAAATTTAATCAGTTACTTATAGCCACATAATTTCAAATGCCAAACTACAAGAATTATTTTAAAAATGTTCCAGAACCAAAGGTGTTTAATGGCGGGTGTGGGTGGGACTTCTCATCAGTCTTCCAGCCTCTGGGACGGGACCTCCCACGGCAGTCGTGGAGCCCCAGCCTGGGCTGGGGTTGAGCTCGTGGGTGTGGAGAGATACAGAGGGGTTCCTGAGAAGTGCGGGAGGAGTAGGCATGGGTCTGTGATGAGAGAGACGTGGTGGGGACAGGAGGAATGGAGGAATTAACTCTGATTTTGCCAGATTCAGGGAAACAGCCGATCTTGGAACCATCTTGAAGATAAAAAGATCGGTACTTTGTGATCTGTAGGAAATTTGTTGCCTTTGATAGACATTCTTGTTCATAAACCAATATGTCCTTATAAGGACAGTAAGCACCGTTTATTTGAGGGCACATCCGGGGACCTCCCTATCCACACCCCAAGGCCCTGTGCCAAAGTCCACCCAGGGGTCAGAGGCAAGACCTGGGCCAAAGCTTTGCCCTTCTTTTACATGGGCTTGAATAAGCTTGGCTTTCCCAGCTCAGCTCAGTAGAAGCATTTCAAAGGGGATGTAGATGGGCCATGGGGAAAGTGGGTCAGGGATGATGAAGGAGGTGAGTGCCCCGACGGAGCTAGAGCACACACTGGTGAAGCGCCTGGCACCAGGAAGGAGAATGAAGACCCAGGAAGTGTGGAGGGCATGGAGGGACAATCCTCCCGGCTCGACAGAGCCTGAGGGCATCGCCGGTCACGCGTCCAGCCTCGTGCCTAATGGTCACCATTTGTCGCAGAGAAAAGAATAAACCCCATCATTAAATACTTCCCACGTAAAACCATTAAAATATGTTGAAGCATTGTGCCTGAGGGGTCAGGTTCGGTTACCTGAAACCTTAGCTTAAGTCAACTAGACTTCTTCCCAAAGATTCCAAATGGGTAAGGTTTCTGCACATCTTTGGAAAGAGCGGGGGGCAATTCAGACCGGGCTCCCCATCTGCCAGGGATAACTCCGTGGAACGCTGCGGGCTAGAGCCTGACAGCGCTTTCTTCATGTCCTGCCTGGCTCAGCCGCCCAGACAGGCAGCTTCAAAGTTAACCTTTCTCAAGGCATCAAAGCGGGTGCCCTGGTGTGCAGGGCCCGGGCCCCATGCCCAGGAGCCGAGTGGAGCTCTGCTTTCTTCCGGGAGGCCTCGGGCAGCCAGCGTGCTGGCTTGCAACCCTCAGTGTGGTCTCGGCCTCCCGGGGGGTTTGGATGAATGTACCCAGGACGGTGCCAGCAGGGTAGGGACGTCACACACAGTGGCTGGGAGGGGGCTGACCCCGAAGGGGCCTGAGCTGTTCTGCAGGACATTGTTTCCTTGGGCAGCGTGGGGCTTTCCGGGAGGCACTGCTCAGGGGGAGGTCAGCCTGGCAGACACCCAGTGTTCCCTGCACAGGCGGCTGGCTCCTGCGGCCTCTCCCTCACTCCCCTGGGGCAGGAGGAGAAGGGAGGAAGGGAAGGGTGTCAGGGACCAGCCGCTCTGCACAGTCTGAGAACATCAGGGATGGGCCAGAGGGGGCTCAGATACACCGCGGTTCTGTTCGCAAAGCGTCGGGTCACACATTCATTCATCAAACCTTCCCCAGACACCTGCCACAGGGTGCCAGCCTCGTAAAGTCTAGGGCTATTTCTATCCAACAGAAATCTATTTCGAGCCACAGGTGCCATTTATCATTTATGATTTCCTAGTAGCCTTGTTAAAACAAGTAAAAAAGAAACAAGTGATTTTCATTTTAGTAGCATATTCCATGTAACCTGATTTATCCAAAAATTATCACTTCAACGTGTCATCAATATAAAAATTATTAACAAGATAGTTTACATTCTTTCTTTTCGTGCTAACTCTTCCAAAGCCGGTATGTATTTTACACTCAGAGCACATCTTGATTTGGCCCAGCTGCACCTCAAGTCCTCAGGAGCCACATATGGCTGCCGGCTGCCAGATCAGGCAGCAGGGATCTAGAGGTGCAAAAAACAATAACACCCAAACCTTCTGCTGAAAGGGATCACTGCTCATTGGGGCGGACGGGGGTGCAGACATGTAGATAACCGATTATGCAAATCAGAGCTTGCTAAGTGCTACAGGACACAAGAGCAGGGGTGCTCTGTCTAGAGTATCCTCCGTGGGCCCCTGGTCCCTGCTTTGCCATTTGATAACCGTGCACAGTGCCTGGCCAGCTCCGGCCGCTGGTAAGCATTTAAGGAATTGCTACGAGGAGGTGCCACTCCACACCCACTGAAATGAAAACTTAAAAGCGCTGGTCCTGGCCAGAGAGCTGCTCAGGGAGTGGAAGTGGGGCGACTGGAGGGCAACTGGGCACCATCTGGGGAAGCTAACCTCCGCCAGCCAGCCTCCCCACGGAGGGGTCTGTGTCCTGGGAAGCCTACACATGAGCGCCAGGACGGGGCATGGCGGGTGTTCACTGTAGCATCACGTATAAAATAGCGACGTATAAAATAGCGAACTTGGAAAGGCTCTGTTGGTCAGAAGAATGAATAGACAGTCTGTGGCGTGTTATCATGACCTGTTCGTCCGACGGAAGACCACACAGCAGCCAATGTGAACGAGCTAGGTCTGCGAGCATCCACACAGAAATACTCAAAAGCATACTGAGTGGGAGAAAGCAAAATTATATGGTATGAAGTTGACTGGAGCATTTTGAAAAAGACAAAGCAGTCTATAACTGTACATAAGAACACTGTAGGACTATCTGAGGGGGTGCCCACCAGCTTCAGGTGAGCGATCGGTTCCACAGAGAGAAAGGTGCAGTAAGAGAGGAGGACAAAGGGAGTCTTATCTCAACATCTGATCTGTTAAAAAATTCTGCAAATACAGCAAAATGCTAATATATGTTAAGTACATAAGTGTGTGTTAAAGTATTCTCTGTACTTTTCTATGCGTGAAATATTTCATAATAAAAAATTAAAACTCCTCTGAATGTGAAAAAAAAAATGAATGAATGAGTGGCCTTGTGAAAGTCACCTGTCTTCTCTGTGCTTCATTTCCCACACCTGAAAGATGGGATAATAGTACTTGTGTCATTGAGTTGACGTGGGGCAAAAACGTGGCCACTTTTTCATGACCAGCATCTGGTAATAGAAGCTCTTAATCAGTAACAGTCCTGAGTGTTTACTGAGTGCTTGCCAAGTGCCAAACACAAATGAACGGACTTAATGACATCAGGTACGAAAGGCAGGCATCTTTGGGACTTCCTGGCAGTCCAGTGGTTAGGACTCTTCCACTGTGCGGGGCACAGGTTCAATCCCTGGTTGGGGAACTGGGATCCCACATGCTGCACAGTGCAGCCAAAAAAAGAAAACAAAGGCAGGCATCCCTATCCTCATTTTACAGATGAGAATACCGAGGCAGAGTTAGTTAAGTCGCCCAGCGTTACCAGCTAGTAAGTGGTGCAACTGGGATTTGAACTCAGCCAGCCAGGTTCAGAACTGGCATTTTGACCCCTTCTGTAGACTGCCTCTAATCAGTGCTGATTCTCTTTCCTTTTCCAGAGATTGAAAATTATTTTTCAAGTCTGCAGGTGCCAAATCACCCCCAGGGCACAGGGCCCACGCTAATCCCTGGAGTGCCCACCCTGGCCGCAGACGGCTCACAGCCCTCTCCCCGGCATGGATGAGCCCGTCTATGGAAGAGATGGGCCATATGGTCTATGGAAGACCATAGTACCCCCCACTGACTTTAGGGGACCCCCAAGTGCACCAAGTTCCATCTGCTTATTAAATGCTGCTGAGGACTTGGCCACCAGTGGGCCCATTTTTACATCTCCCAGCTACAAAAATATTCAACATGGTGGGGTGAACGCAGAAGGGGAAGTTCCAAGTCCAAATCCACCTTCAAGTTACCTTGGGGCCCCAGAGAGCAGCTCCCTCTCCATGGAAGCCCCCTAACTGCCTGGGCTGGGGACTGAGCGGGTCACAGCCTCCCTGCAGCCTGAAAACGGCAGCGAGCCCTCCTCCACGAAAAAAAGATTTGTGCCGCAGACAAACATCCTCCTCCCCGTGGGCACTGCAGGCCGACAGTGAGAAGAAAGCAGACTTGCTTTTCCCGTGTCACTTAATTTCAATACCTCATTGAACCGAAACTAGAACGACTCACTCTGGTTTGGTGATGGGGTGGGGAGTGAGAAGCAGCAGCATTGCCACGTCTTTCTCTCGTATAAACTTCTGAAATCTTTACATGAAAAAACCCAGGAGTGCATTCTGCCATAAGAAAATAAAGGTACAGTTTGTACAATTCAGGAGAGGACAGGAAAGTGACTGGCACCCTGCTGGGCACTTGGCGGGAGTTCGTTCCACAGTGAGGACGGGGGTGGGGTGGGGGGTGGCGCGCAAGCCTTCTGGGGTCTGGAGGCACAGCGGGGGGGACTGCTGTCCCTGTGAGGCTCCCCAGCTCTTACCTCTAGGAGAAGAGGTCAGTGGCCATCTCACGCCTCAGGCTGGGCACGGTCGCTTGCTCTTCCTGGGTGGCCATCTGGGCTGTGGCTGCTCCCTGTCCCCTGCTGGCTGACTGTCCCCTGACTCTGCCCATATGGACTAAATGCCTGGCCTTCTCAGAGAAGGGAAATTATCTTTAAGCTCAGGCCTTCCAATGGCCCCCGTGGCTTTCGGAAGCTTACTCTGCGCCATTAATCCCTGGCTCCTATCCCCGGTTTCTGGCCTCGAGGGCAGGGGGATGAGCCAACCGGAGCCCCGCAGAAGACAGAAACCCACGTGGCGGAGGATTGAAACCACGGCAGGGGAGGAAGAGACAGAGCGAGGATGGGCCATTTCTGGAAGGTTCCCCCAGGAACGTAGCTGTGGGAGGCTCGTGGGGTCCTAGGGGGTGACACTAGGGTCAGTGGGGGAATGTCAGGAAGTGGTTCATAAAGCAGAAGGGGAAAGGTCTGGCATTCGGGACTGGGGTGGGTGCCCCAAGTTTGGGTGTGTCGGGCACGCCGGTCACCGCACTGGCTTTACTGGGATGGTTGACCTGATGACTTGAGAGCCTGGGAGGGAGGGTGTCCAGGGTCCGTTGTCATTGTGCACCCCTTGTGAGCAGGCCGCCTGTGGCCTCAGGGAGAAGAAGCAGAACTCAGCGCCCTGCCGTCGCCCCAGCAGGTGGGGGCGCCCCTAACAACGGTGCTGGGAGAGGCTCTTGTGCTCCAATGATGCCCACGTGAGATGCTAGACAAGCAGCCTCGGGGCAAGAAAGCAACCCTGATCCTAGCCCAGGTGCTTCAGAGCCATGTAGCGGGCCAGACGAGAACAGGCGATGGTATGATCTGCAGGTGGAGAGCTGCGCGGTCTTCACACGCGGCCAAGAGCTGTGGTTGGGGGGTGAGACCAGGCTGGCAGAGAGACCAGGGCTGTCCAGTTAGCTGATGAGACCCAAGTCAGCCCTGGCAAGGACGTTTGCTCAGACCTGGAAAACCCACCCGAAGCCAGCACTCACCCCAGTCCCAGGAGGGAAGACAGGCCTCTTCCCCCAGCACCTTCCCCAGGCTTAGCTCTGGAGCCTTCTGCAGTTCAGATGGAAGCATCGCTGAAAGGCTCCGCTCTGACATCCCCCTCCACGCCCCCCCCACCCTGGAGTAAGGAATGTTCCTGCAATTAAAGCCCGGAGCCTGAGAGGCCGAGTAAACAGAGCTGGGTGTAGGGGTCACCAGTGCCTTCTGGGCTCCCATGCTGAGAACACAGCCGTCCGTCCGAGTGGGAGGACCAGAGACCTTTTGTAGCAGGTCAGGCTGGAGAACTCGGCCTCTGCTCCGCTGGGCGCAGTCCTGGGGGTAACTATACGCTGTCCACAGCTGAGCTTGGCCTCTGCCGTGTTCACCGCTCCCATGCACGTCATTCTGTTGTAACAGGGTTGAAGCCAAGGCCGCTGCGCGAAGGGGGCCCAGGCGCAGCTGGAGGCCGGAGGGAAATGACCGTGGTGGCAGTTTTCCCAGACTTGTCCTGGCTTCTAGAATTCTGTTGTTGCCACACACGTCAAAGGACACTCCTGACACTGGTCCAGCCCCTCTGCTTGGGGTGGGAAGGGCCAGACCAAGGTGGGCCGTCACGTGGGCCAGGTGAGGACGGCTCAGCTCTAACCTCAGACTCTTCCATGGCCGGCACCCGAGTCCCTGCGGCCAAGCGCTGAGCGTCACTACAGGCCTGGCCAAGCCCCCAGCTGGCGAACTGGCGACCAGACCATTCGTACTACCTTCCACAGGCGCACCTGAAGGAAAGGGGCCCTGCAGTTTGGGGGTTTTGTATCCAGTCAAAGCCTGGGCTGGCAGGTGCTCCAGTGGCGGGGGGCGGGTTCCAAGGAAGGGCCCTGTAGCCTCACCTCTTCTTCTTTAGTTGATTGGGGAGGCTTTGCTTGTCCTGGAGCCCAGGAAGTTTCTGGCTGATGAAAGCTAAGTGTGCCACCATGAAAACGTGGTTCTCCTGGCCCTGAGAGGGCCGGCAGTGGGGAGGTGGATGGCAAAGGCCGTCCCTCTGAGGGGTGGAGAGGTGAGCTGAGACGCGGTGGGACCCCCACAGCCCTGTGCACTTCTTTCCCATGACTCAGCTAACCAGAGTCACAGCTGGACTGTCTGGGGTGCTGGGTGGTCTCGTCCCAGCTGACAGCTCCCTGTGTAGCAGGGACAATAAATGACAGGATTTATTCAGCTCCAGGCTTAGCCAGTGACCCTAAATCTCCAACCCAAATCAGCCACAGACAATGAGACAGACAGCCAGGCTCTGCTAGAGGAGCTTCTCAGAGACACACGTCTCCAGGTGTCTTCCTGCAGCATCTGTCTCTGGGGTTCTGACAGGTGCCCCCCAGGTGGCTCAGGAAGCTGGCACCATCGAAGGCATTTCACAGGAGATACCAGGCAAGGTGGGCAGTGGGTGGGCATGTGCTCTCACATCCCACATTCTCTCTGATCACAGGGAAGCCCTTGCTCATTGGCACAGAGGAGGGAGACCTGTGTGCACAGAGGAACACTTCCTTTTCCACGATTCACTGGAATGTTCCTCCTCTTCCTAAATGCTGCTCCCCTGCCCTTTGGAGACTATACAGACAGCACCCACACTTTCTCTATGCTGGACATGGGGCACACTGCCTGGTCTGGATGTTCAGGTACGTGAGATATCAGAGGCGCGAACGGAAAGGACGAGATAAGTCAGCTGTCACCCTGGCCCCCAGGCACGACCCCCCGGCTGACAGTTCCTGCCCCCACTGCCAGGCTTTGACCACCACCCAATCCCCGGACCCACAGGGCTGGGGGGAAGGGTGGAGCTGCAGGGAACAGCCGAGCAACAGGGTGGTAGCAGCCAGGGATAGTGGTCTCAACCTGCCCACACTCCCGGGGGCTGGTCACTCCCTGCCACCACGTCCTGGCTCTGTCCCGCCTCCCTGGCTGCTCAGGTGGGAGGCCCACCTGGGATGCTTCTCTGCCCCGGCTTCTGTCCACCAGAGGGACGGCCCTTACCTAGGAACTCAAGCTCCTCCTGTGTGTCTGCGCACCAGCTGTGGCCTTCACTGCACTGAAGGGCCTGTGGGCGGGGCCTGCAGGGGGCTCTTCTCTCCGCCTTCCGCTCCCACACAGTGTGCCGACGGCTGAGTAAAGGAAGGGCCAGGAGTCAGCTGGGTTAGAGGCTGCGGGGGTGGGGTGGGGTGGGCGGTGGGCAGCTCTAAGCACACCCCCGATCTTCCTGCAGGCCCAGGGGAGGTGTGGGGCCCACAGGGTGTCTGAGGCTCTGCCCACATGAAGCTGGTCTCAAAGGTGGGCTGCTTGGGAGACACATTTGGGAAGAACGCCGAGTGACTCTTTGCTGAAACTGGAAAAATACTTAACTTCCTTTGGGTCCCAGGCTTCTCCCCATCTGCTTTGCTCCCCCAGGCCCCCAACCAAAATGCACTCCCCTCTCCTCTGCTGCCGGCCTGCCCCACTCGCCCAGGTCCACTCCTGCCTCAGTTTCCCTCTGCCCGGATGTGGGTGGTGGCCCGGCGTGTGGCTGCGTGTGCAGGAGCATCAGCCCGCCTGGATAACCACACTCCCGTAATTACGGGGAACGCTGCCCCTCCTGGATAATCCCGTAATGCCTGGAGGAGAGGCGCCTTCCTCCTGGGGTTTCCGTGGGCGCAGAGCCTGCTCGTAAAGGCACCCCAGGTCTCCGTGAGTCTTGAGAACGGCCTCTTTGCCCAGAAGAAATTTAGCAGAGAGCTTGGCTGACCACGGGACAGCCATTTTACCAGCAGGATCTGCAAACGGCTTTGAGCTCCTCAAAGTGAGCGAGGCCGCTACTGAGTAAATTCCAGGCGTTAGAGGTGATGAACAGAACAGCTGGACTCTGGAAGGACCAGCTCTGAGCTGCAGGGCAGGATGAGGTGGGAGGCAAGGGTGGCAGAGTCAGCAGGTGACACCCACAGTAGTCTTCCTTAAAAGTGTCGCAGAGGGACACGTCCTAAGTAGGCGAGGAGAAAGGCACAGCCGAGCTCCTCAGACAAAGCACGGTTGCTCCCTATTGGTGGAGGCCCAGTATTAAAGCCGAGTCTCAGGAATACGCCAGCCCAGTCGAAGGAGCTACGGAGGCTGCTGCTTCTTCGGATGCCCACCGACGTCACAGCACGCGGGATCGTGCCGGGAGGCCCAGGACATGTGAGTTGTGCGCAGCGGGGGCATTCGGCTTCTTCACATTTTCTTCCCATGAAAAATTCTGTTTTCAATTTGCTTCTCCTTGATGACTTTACTTGAGCATATTTTTGATGTTTACTGGCCATTTGGATATCTCCTTTTGGGAAGTACCTGATCAGTTGGATTGCCTTTTAAAGAAAATTGGTCTGAAAATTTTAATGTATTTGGATAGATATATCGAAGTCTTTGTTGGGTGACTGTATTATAAATATCTTCTCTCGCTCTGTGACCTCCCTTTTCACAGTCGTAATTTTTTTTAATGAACAGAAGTTTTGATTTTAATGTAGTACAACTGATAACTTCTTTATGTGTCCTGTTTAAAAATCTTTGCCAAGCCAAGGACATGAGTATATTCTCCTGTTATTTTCTGGAAAGCTTATCATTTTACTTTTCATATGTAGGCCAATAATCCATGAGATGCCACTACACACCACCAAAATGTCTCACATTCCAAAGACTGACAACGCAGTGTTGCTGAAGGTACGGAGAAAGTGGGGGCAGATGTCCAACTGGTAACGTCCCCTAAAAAGCTGAACACGCACACCCCGACAGGCTCACTTCTGCACATAATCCTGAAAGAAACGTGTACGTATGCACACAAAAGGACACATACAAGAAAGTTAGGGACTTCCCTGGTGGCACAGGGGTTAAGACTCCACGCTCCCAGTGCGGGGGGCCTGGATTCGATCCCTGGTCAGGGAACTAGATTCACACATGCATGCCGCAACTGAGAGTTCGCATGACACAACTAAGGAGCCCGTGTGCTGCAACTGAGGAGCCCGTGTGCCGCAACTAAGGAGACCAAGAGTTGCAACTAAGGAGCTGGCAAGCTGCAACTAAGGAGCCCACCCAGCGCAACCAAACAAATAAATGAATTAAAGAAAAAAATTAATTGCAGCAAGATTTGTATCAGCCCAAGTCAGGAAAAAACCCAAATGTCCATCCACAGTGAAATGGAGAAATTGGGGTATGGTGATACAAAGAAATAACACACAAGGAAAATGCATGAAAAATTGCTGCATGTAACATGAATGAATCTCACACACAATTCGAATACATGCTGTACCCCTCCATTTATATAAAGCTCAAAAACCAGGCGGAACTAACCTAGGTTTGGGCATGAGGGGCTCCTGGGTGCTGGCAGTGTTCTAATGTCCTATATTTGGAGCTCGGTGGTAGTTACAAGAGCCTGCACCTGCCCACTTTGTCCACTTTGTGAAAATTCACTGAGCTACGTACCTGTGATTTGTACACTTTTCTATATACCTGTCATATTTCAATAAGTAAATTTTATTAAGAAAAAAAAACTCTTGCCAAATATGTCTGAGACAGGAACGCAGAGAATGGAGGACGTGAATATAAAGGGCAAACGTAACGGTTCTGGAAATGAAGTGATTAAATAATCCAGAAAGTATCAATTACATTTCTTTCAACAAATTTAAATCTAAGACTTCAGAGTTCAAAAATAAAGAACTGTAACATTTAGGGGAGAGAATATTCAGCAAATGGGGAGATTTCACATGATTTTTAGTTCCTACCTTTGTCCAACTTGAACAGCAGGTCTCTGGGGGTGTGTCCCGCATACTAGTGACTAGGACAGGGCCCTGGGGACACAGGAGGCAGCTGCTCGGAGCACTCTTGGTACAGAGCCGCCTCCAGGAAGTGTGAAGTACTGACAGATTCCAGATATAATTTAAAAATTAAAGATAATCAACAGGTCTTCCTAGGTATAAGATAACTTGGGAGGCAGAGGAAGTATAAAATATTGTCCTTGCCCTGCTGTCCTGGGTCCAGGGGCTTGAGATGGCTCAGAAGCTGCGAGTCTGGCGTCACCTGCCTGCTTCCTGTTGCTCACATGTTTACAGCACATTCATGCATTCCGTGCGTGGCACATTTTAAAAGAGAAAAAAATCAAAGAGCTTCCTGCTGAGACAGAGTTCACTCAGGAGGCCTGAATCCCGCCAGGGTGAACCCTATGGAATTGTGGTGCTTGAGCTGTTGACCTGCTGAATCAGCAACTTCACAGGTCGGCCTAATGGTCCGAGTCCTCCGTCCCTGGCTGAGTGTGTACAGTGGGGTAAGTCACTTCAGTTCTGAGGATCTCTAATTCTTCACAATAATGCACGGATTCTGGTCAGAGCTCAGGGTTTTTAAAAGTATGGCCTGAATCAACTGCTAAAAACTGACTTTTGGGTCCGAAATCTCAATGAATTTGGATTCTCAGGGCCTGAGCCCAAGAATCTGCACAAATCTTCTAATATTTTACTTGTAATTATGCATTTTACCTCTTAATTTACACTGTAAGCTCCTCATATGTAGGCTTCCCATGCTTCCCACTTTGCATCTCAGTATCCAGGACATTAAAGGTCTCAGGAGATCCTGACGATGTGATGGCTTTCCATCGCGTCTTCGTGAACAGGGGGGAATGGGAGGATGGCAGGATGGTAGTGACTTCTAGTTTCTTTTCGGTTTTCTACTGTGAACAGACACTGACATCGTAGTAAGACGGAAACTGCATTAAGACCGGGGTGGGGGCAGGAGCGAGGCCGGGCAGCGCGGAAGGAGGAGGAGGAACGTGGCTTCTCTGCCCCTCGTCTCCCAGGAGAGGCCCGCGCCCACGGATCTGGCCGTAGGAGCCCTCAGGCAATCATTTCTAGTCTGGGCCTTGGTTCCCCACCTGTGAAACACAGACCATAACACCCTTCCACATCCTCGGGGCTGGGGTCAGGGGCGCGGACTGGGAAGACAAGTGTAAACAAAGGGTTAAAGAAAGGTAAGCTGCTGTTACTGCTGAGAGCAAATGCTTTTATTCACTCATTCATTCAATAAACGTTCACTGAATGTTTACTATGAATAAACACTTACATCTTTCTCAGCAAAGGACTAAGCAGGCTTTTACCTTGAGGGTCCGTCTGGCCAATAGTATGTTGTAGAACTGTTAAAACATTCGCATTAAGAACGGTATTCAGCGTAGCCCATACACATTCCACTAAGGGCTAGCACACGATATTAGTCCCTCTGGTCTTCACTACGTCCCTGCACGCAGGTGTCATCACCCTCCTTTTTCAGGCGAGACCCGAGAGGTAACTTGCCCACGGCCACAGAGTTGAAGTAGCCAGCTGGGACCCACACCACACACCGCTGCAGCCTGGCGCAGCTGTCTAAGAACCGGGGCGATGAGGCACTGCCCAGGAAACAGCAAGATCAGTTTCTGAGAACACGCTTCTCTGAGGAATGACCGTCTCGTCAGTAGTGAGGTCAGCGCAGTGGAGAAGGGCAGCTGGGGGACGGCAGCGGGGTCCACCCTACACACCTCACGTAACCCTCAGCGCCCAGGGTGCACCCAGGGCCCTCAGCTAACTCGGGTGAGTGTCCTGTCGTGAGGCAGACTCCCCGACTACGGGGGCTGCGCTGGGTCTGAAGCCTTGTCCAGAGAACTTCACAAGCACAGGTAGATCTCCTTTTACTGCGCTTTGCAGATACTGCGTTTTTTAAAAATTGCAGGTCTGTGGCAACCCTCTGTTGGGCAAGTCTACTGGCACCATTTTCCCAACAACATTTGCTCACTCTGTGTTACATTTTGGTAAATCTCACAGTATTTCCAACTTTTCCACCATCGTTATATTTGTTATGGTGATCTGTGGTCAGTGATCTTAGATATGACTGTTGTAATTGTTTTGGAGGTGCCACAAACCACACCCATGTAAGACAGAAAACAATCGATAAATCATGTGTTCCGACTGCGCCACAGACTAGCCGTTCCCCCGTCTCTCCCTCTCCTCGGGCCTCCGTATTCCCTGAGACACAACAATATTGAAATTAGGCCAATTAATAACCCTGCGATAGCCTCTAAGTGTTTAAGTGAAATGAAGAGCCGCACGTCTCTCACTTTAAATCAAAAGCTAGAAACGATGAAGCTTAGTGAGGAAGGCGTGTGGAAAGCAGAGCCAGAGGCCTGTTGTGCCAGTTCTCTGAGCTGTGAATGCAAAGGAAGAGTTCTTGAAGGAAATTAAAAGCACGACTCCGGTAAACACACTGATGAGAAGAGGCAGCAGCCTTACTGCTGACATGGAGAAAGTCTGAGTGGTCCTGATGGAAGATCCAACCAGCCACGTTCCCTGAAGCTACAGCCTAGTCCGGAGCAAGGCCCCAACTGTCTCCAGTTCTACGGAGGCTGAGAGAGGGGAGGGAGCTGCAGGAGGAAAGTCTGAAACAAAGGTCGGTTCATGAGGTTGAAGGACAGAAGCCGCCTCCGCAGCACGAAAGTGCCAGGTGGAGCCGCAGGCGCTGAGGGGGAAGCTGCAGCAAGTCCTCCAGAAGCTGTGGCTCAGGTCATCGTGAAGGTGGCTGCACCGAACAAGAGATGATCCCTGTAGGGGAAACAGCCTGCTACCGGAAGAAGATGCCTTCTCGGACTTTCCTAGCTGGAGAGGGGAAGACAATGCCTGGCTTCAAAGCTTCAAAGGACAGGCTGACTCTCTTGTTAGGGGCTAATGCCTAACGTTAGGGTGACTTTAAGTGGAAGCCAATGCTCATTTGCCATTTCGAAAACCCTAGGGCCCTTAAGGATGATGCTAAAGCTACTCTGCCTGTGCTCCATAAATGGAAGAACAAAGCCTGGATGACAGCAAACCTGTTGACAACACGGTTAACTGAATATCTTTAATCCCACTGTTGAGACCTGAGGCTCAGAAAAAAAGATTCTTTTCACAATCTTGCTGCTCACTGACAATGCGCCTGGTCCCCCAAGAGCTCTGATGGGGATGGACAGTGAGATTCATACCGTTTTCATGCTGCTGACACAACTTCCATTCTGTAGCCCATGGATCAAGAAGTCATTTTGACCTTTAAGTCTTATTATTTAAGAAACACATTTCTTAAGGCTCTAACTGCCATAGTGATTCCTCTGATGGATCTGGGCAAAGTGAATAGAAAACCTTGTGGAAAGGATTCACCATTCTAGATGCCATTAAGAACATTCGTGATTCTTGGGAAGAGGTCAAAATACCAACATCGACAGGAGTTTGGAAGAAGTCGATTCCAGCCCTCATGGACGTCTTTCAGGGGTTCAAGATTCAGAGGAGGAAGGAACTGCAGATGTGCTGGAAACAGCAAGAGAACTAGAATTAGGAGTGGAGCCTGAAGATGTGGCTGAATTGAGGCAATCTCATGATAAAACGTTCATGGGTAAGGAGGTGTTTCTTATGTATGAACATAGAAAGTGGTTTCTTGAGATGGCATCTACTCCTGGTGAAGATGTTAAGACTGCTGAAATGACAACAAAGGGTTTAGACTATGACATCAATTTAGTTGATAAGGCAGGGTTTGAGAGGACTGACTCCTATTTTGAAAGAAGTTCTACTGTGGGTCAAACGCTATCAGACAGCATTACATGCTACAGAGAAATTGTTCACAGAAGTCAATCCATGCAGCAAACGTCACTGTTGTCTAATCTTAAGTAATTGCCACCAGCACCCCGGCCTTCAGCAACCACCGCCCTGATCAGTCAGCAGCCATCAACACTGAGGCAAGACCCTCCACCAGCAAAAAGATCTTGACGTGCTGAAGGCTCAGATGATGGGCAGTATGTTTTAGCAATGAAGTATTTTAAAATTAAGGTGTGTACATTGTTTCCTCAGACATAATGCTATTGTACACTTAACAGACTACAGTATAATGTAAACATAACTTTCATATGCACTGGGAAACCAAAAAATTCATGTGACTCTATTGCTTTATTTCGGTGATCTGGATCTGAACCCGTAATATCTCTGAGGTGTGCCTGTTTTCTGACAAGCAATTATTTACTACAGCCTTACTGACCGTATCTGGACCTTTTCTCAGACAGCACTAAATATAGGATGCTGTTCTGCTTTATATGGCAACACAAGTTCAAGCCAAAGGGTTCCTCCACTCAAATCGAAGTGGATGTTCTGCTGGCACTTGTCACACTACTTTGAAAGCAAAAGACCAAGGAAAACACAATTTTCGGCAGTTCTAAAGCTGGACTAGATCTCAAGAAGTTAATCTTTAAGGGAAAAAAAGCTCCTTAGAAGAATGGGGATTCATTTTGGAGAAATGCAAAACTTGATCAGATTTTGCATCCCATTCAAGGAGATCTTAAGCATTTTCTTTTTTGTGTGTGTGTGGTATGCGGGCCTCTCACTGCTGTGGCCTCTCCCATTGCGGAGCACAGGCTCTGGACGCGCAGGCTCAGTGGCCATGGCTCACGGGCCCAGCTGCTCCGCGGCACGTGGGACCTTCCCGGACCGGGGCACGAACACGCGTCCCCTGCATCAGCAGGCGGACTCCCAACCACTGCGCCACCAGGGAAGCCCTTAAGCATTTTAAGGAGTAATAAGTCAACATTATGAGGATACAAATATCAAAGTTATCCCCTGGATTCTGAAGTGTGAACGAAATCAGATTAACACACCACCTATCTGAGAGGTGGCAGGAGGAACACAAACCAACATTTGCTGCCAGGCTTTCTACTGAACCGAAGAAAAAACTCAAATGCTTAAGAGGCACTAAGTTGATGGAAAGGCTAAAGAAATGTCAATTAGTAAAACGAAAAGTCTATTTTAAAATTCAGCTCTCTTCATTAAAATTGCTAAAAATCTCCGCAGGGTATGGAGATTAATGCTCATGGCTATTTTTCTTGCTTCTACTTAACAGGATGTCACAAAGCAGCTACCATGTTAAGACAGTTATACTACTAAAACGGGGCAGTTTGGGAAGCAAATATTTTTCTTTTGAAGGCAAAACAAAAAAGGTAGGTCAGAAAAGCTGAAAATGACTACACACAGGAACAACAGTTTTCCAAACACATCAATCAGAAAAATGAGCTATTAAATCAAAGCTACTTATACAGAACTTTTTACACTGAGGAGGCTTAAAAATACCAGATCCCTGGAAAACTTCAATTACTCAAGATTTCTATCTTGTTTTTTATTCTAGGTCCATCTAATTTCATTAGAATTAGCCAAGTCAATTTTTCCTTAGTATATGCATTGCTTTTTGTCATTTATGCCTACCTTTTCACGTTTAGTATCCTCAATTCTTAAAGGCAACCATTAGACATGGAAAATGGCATTTTTACATAAGCCAGTAATTCATCTGTCCCATTCACTTCATGATGGATAGATGCTATGGAAGACAGAAAAATGTCCACCAGAATTTTAAGCATATGGCTGGTTCTAAGGGGATATCGCTACACACCCCCCCGCCCTCCCGCTTCCCCTCCAACCCCTTCAGATTTAAGTAGGAGAGTTACTCAGGAGCATTTGGACGGACGAAGATCTCTTCAATGTACAAATATACCTTGTGTGGCTCCTTTAAGTCTTTCCTAGGAAAAGGCAGAGTATGAGTTCATTTCAGTGGCTAACTGACAGGCTCTCACTTTTATGCTGCGTGGGGAAAAATGAAGACTGTTCTTAGGGCCAGGAGACTGGAGGCTCAGAGGCCACACAGCGAGGCTTGGAGAGGTAAGAGGGAGGGGAGCCCAGCACAGGGCCTGGGGCTCCCCTCAGAGGCTTCTGCTGTCTTTACAGCATCCAGGACCAGTTATGTGCACTTTGGAAATCTGTTTTTGTTTTTTTCACAGATACATTCCTCCCTTTAGAGTATTTAATATGCTTTCTTCTGAAAACATAAGCCTGACTCAGCCATAGACAGGGCGCCTGGTTCCAGGCTGAAATCCAAACTGGAGAATGGCACATGTTCCTGGGAAGGTGGTGGAATCAAGAACAAGAATTCCACAGAGGTGAAAATGACGGAAAATAAGACTATCCTTGCAATGCCTCCAAAACTAGCCTTGGCCACACCTTTTGTTCCAAACAGCTCTGCCAGTTCCCCTTGACCTTGACCTGGAGGTAGCACATGTTCATTTTAATCCCAGGAAAAGAGAGCCTTTCTTTTTCTTTTTAATTTTTACTTTATTTTTTAAAATTTATTTATTTTTGGCTGCGTTGGGTCTTCGTTGCTGCGCGCGGGCTTTCTCTAGTTGCAGCAAGCGGGGGCTACTCCTCGTTGCGGTGCACGGGCTTCTCATTGTGGTGGCTTCTCTTGTTGTGGAGCATGGGCTCTAGGTGCGCGGGCTTTGGTAGCTGTGGCTCATGGGCTCTAGAGCACAGGCTCAGTAGTTGTGGCGCATGGGCTCAGTTGCTCCCTGGCATGTGGTATCCTCCCAGACCAGGGATCGAACCCGTGTCCCCTGAATTGGCAGGTGGATTCTTAACCATTGCGCCACCAGGGAAGTCCCAAGACAGCCTTTTCTGTGGTAAATGCTGGAGATAACTCTTTTTCGAAACAAATACAGTCATCTGGGACGAGACTGTCCACTGCATTCCACTTGTGCTGGCCCTGGCATCTAAGTCGAGGAGAGTGAAAAGATAAAGTGTACCGATGCTTCTATCACCCCTTCATTTGTCTTCCCCACGTGACTTAAAGTCAGCTTAAAAAGCCAAGGGCGAGCGGGATTTGAAGAAAGAAGAGAGAATCCGGTGGACCAAATAAAGCACATCTATTGTAAGCAATGCTGAAATGTTTCCTACTTATTAAGAGAAAATAGTGAATGCTGTGTCATAAACCTTTTCAATAGATTATCCGATTGTTACAAATTTCCTTCATGTAGTCCAAAAAAAGACAGTAGCAAAGGTACAGTTCTCTGAACTCTGCATGAAACAAATCATGTAAAAAAGAAAAAGATGTAATGGAACCATAAAGTTTCCCCATCAGTTTCCTATGACTGGGTTAAAAAGCTTGACTGTTTCAAGTATAATGATTACAGACAGTGCACTATAAAACTCCGGGACCCTAAGTTTTGTTCTGCTTTTGTTGCTTCAAATACAAAAAAAATAATTGTTTTGAAGACATAAATTAGAACCATTTGGATAATCATGCATGTCAGTCAGGAGTTAGGATCGATTCTTGCCTTTTTAAGATAATCTTAGCATGGTTCCGCTTTTCTTTTGGTTCCACAGGTTTACAAGCTTTCTGGTTGAGGATTATTACACTGTGCTCCCATCCAAGCTGCCTTCCCAACGATGTTTGTTTTTACCCTTAATGATGAAGGTTTCTCAGGCAACTGTGGCATCATTTCCATGTGTAGAGTCGTGGCAGCTACGGAAGCCTGACAGCGGGGTGGCAGGGGCGTGCTGTTCGTAGCTGCAGCCTCCAGACCGCTGACACCAGCACAGGGCTCTCAGAAACTGCTCGGCACCCACACGCCACGTGCCTGCCCAATCCCAGGTCTGGACGATATTAACTCAAACAGGATGAAAACTCACAAACACTCTCATTCGGGTATAAGATCTGGGCCTTTTTTTTTTTTTTTTTTTTTTTTAAAGATAGTTCATAAGCCTTAAAAAGTATTCTCTCCAGATTATAAAAGGTTAAAATCGTTTAATAGGAACAATCTTGGACAAGCAGAAATAGCTTTGATTTGAAGAATTATAGCAACGTACAACTGGGAAGGACTCCACAGGGATGGTCAGATGGGACAGTCTATGCCTGTTCTCGAGGCTCTGCATTAGAAAGATGACTGATGGGACATTCTGCCCTCTATCAAGGCACATGCCACTTCTGAAAACTGCCAGCTTTCCACACAGGCTAGAGATATCTTATTTACATTTAAAAACAGCTTTTCTTCTCCAGTGCAGTGGAAATGCCCAGAGACCAGTCACTGAGATCCCTCCCTAACACAGGTGCAGGACAGCTTTATTGATCTCTGGGTTTGTCCAGTCATTGCGAATGTCATCCAGGTGGTTATCGAAATCCACGAGCGTCTCATAGGACCGGCCGTCCAGGAGTGACGCCGAGATCCTCTGGGCTTCCGGCCAGTCTTCACAGTAATCACTACGAGGTGAAACGGGAGAAATCAGCCTCTTAATGAAAACAGGTGGCTTTTCAATAGAGTAAACAGGAAACCAGCCACGTGCAGAGTGGTATAAAGGAAGACAGTACTGAACACTAGCAAACACGTACGTTTAAACACGTGAAGATGCACGTAAAGAATCTGAAACGTGAAAGAGTCACCCTCCAAATGAAATTCTGAAAAAGCTGGAAGTAGATGACTGATTACAAAGAAACCAAATGAAATGCCTGGGAAGAGGGTTTGGCTTGGGGAGGGGTGCCCTGAGGTTGAGGTGGGAAGACCCTCGAGTGACACTCAGGTTGTCTGGACTGCTTGGAAACCCTGTAGGCCTCAGTCCTCCAGGGGTCGAGGAACATGCATGACTTCTTTTTTTTTTGCGGTACGCGGGCCTCTCACTGTTGTGGCCTCTCCCGTTGTGGAGCACAGGCTCCGGACGTGCAGGCTCAGCGGCCATGGCTCACGGGCCCAGCCGCTCCGCGGCATGTGGGATCCTCCCGAACCGGGGCACGAACCTGTGTCCCCTGCATCGGCAGGCAGACTCTCAACCACTGCGCCACCAGGGAAGCCCCATGCATGACTTCTGTATGAGGTTTGCACACTCCTCTGGGGAAGACGCTAACTTAAAAACCCAGAAGGCTGGGATCAGCTTTCCTGTGGGAGCTGGGTGCCCGGAGTGGCACCAGCACAGGTGGCACATGGGCCACCCTGGGAACAGGGCACTCACTAGTGAGGGTCTCTGCAGCGCCATTTGTTTTCGTGGTGTTCGTACACATGGATTGTGGGCACCACACAGTCCATCGTGAACTTGGTGTTGTCTACCTGCAACGAGACAAAGCACGTGCCTGTGAACAGAGCCGGTGCTTCTGCTGTGAGTCCGCAGGCCCTTCCTTGAGGCTCTCCCAGGACCAGCGCCAACACTGCCCGGGGCAGAAACCCCACCTCACGGCGCAGGACACCACGAGAGCACGGCCCAGGTGTACTGTGCCATTCAGGAGAAATACTAAGTACTTTACTGCTTTTTCACAAACGTGAAGCTTCCAAACTTTACTTCCGCCTTCTCTGTTAGAATCCCATCTGAACTGAGCTTAACAGGGCTCTTGGTGAGAGCCACTCCCCTCCTGGCTCCCTCCCGGGCTCCCTCAGCCGTGCCAGCTAACTTAATCCAATGGCTCTCACACTTGAGCGTGTGTGAGAATCATCTGGAAGCTTACTGAAACACAGACTGCTAGGCCCCTAGACACTGCATTTCTAACAAATTCCCAGGTGGTGCTGCTGCTGCTGGCATGGGGACCCCACTGTGAGACCTGCTGAAGTGGAACGACCCCCACCCCTAGAAATCCGTGCGCTGGGACAGCAGCGGCCTGTGACTCAGCAATTGTAAGCCTGCAGTTGGGAGCAGACTGCAAAAGTGGGCCACGGTCCGATGAAGTACCCGCAGAAAGGAAAACCGTTTATAGCAATAGTTAAAGCCCCACGTCAGCAAGAGGATGCTCAGCAGCCATCCCGCACACAGAAGGCTCAGGAGCGAGCGAGAGTGGCTTACCATGATGAGAGCTGTGTCGCTGAAGCCCTCGGCGATTCTGGAGGCCACCTTTTCTGCAACCTGGTTTGGACTGTGGGAGAAGAACCAGCGAGGTTACCGCATTTTAGTTATCGCCGTTCAACGCTGTCTGCCTAAGGCAGAGTGAACAGCAATGATACAAAGACCAAGGGCACCAGTAAGCTGCCCTAGCTTGTTATGCCCGTTTAAGTAGCTTCTGGTGACTGCGGTCTCGCTGCAGTGACTGGTGAGGATGGGGAACGCTGCGTGGGCCACGTGGAGCACAGGGGAGAGCAGGGCCCTTCCCCAACCAGGAAGCCCTGGGAGGGGATCTTGAGAGGGTGTTTTCTAAACAGAAAGGCTCCCTGGACCCTGGGGGAGAGTGCCACCCAGGGCCTGCAGACAACTGTGCTGCTGAGAGCCGCCCCAGGCCAGCAGCCCCCAGGGCCCACCTTCTCCGTCTGCGCCCTCAGCTGCTGGAATCGAGTCAGTTGTTTTTCCTTTTTTTTTAGTTTTAAAAATTCCTAAGCCATTCCAGATCTTCTCAGTGCTCAGGAGCCTTCCCTGGCTGGCTCTGGCTCTGTGCCCACCGCAACCTTGATAAATGGCAACTTTCCACCTTACGTCAATAGGGTGACTTGGAGAGTGGGTCACACGTGTCCCTGCGCCCCCCTCCTCCCGCCCGCAGGCCCATCCACTCTGGCCTCCTCCTTGGGGCCTTACTTAGCTTCCTTCCCCGACAACGGGCCCAGCTCTGAGGTCAAATCTGAGTCTTTTCCTTTTTAGGACAAGAAAATTAACCAGTTCTGTGCAGTCTCGGTCCAACTTCTTTTCTCGCTTTCAACCGTATTTCTTCAACTTCTTTAGTAAAGCTGACGATCCTGTCCCTCTGGCTCCATTTCCTCACTATGCCGTGCAGTCTGCCGTCTGCCCCCTCACCCCGGAGGGGAGCACCCCCGAAGCCTCCAAGGCCCCCCGGCTGGAATCCAGGGCGGCTGGAATCCAGGGCGGCTGGAATCCAAGGCAGGCAGGCCGGCTTGCTCGCGGTTTCTCTGGCTGAGGTGACCTTTCCCACTTGCTTCCAACCCCGCACCAGGCGCCTCCCTTTGCCCCCTTCATTCTCCCTGCCACCTGCCCCCTTCAGCCTGTCACCAGAGGCATGCGTTTCTAAAACTGCCTCCTCACCGGTCTCAATTTCCAGGCTCTTCTTGGAAGATAAAACCCCCCGTGCTCAGGCTGGCAGACCCAGCCTCTCTCACCACGGGACCAGCTACCGCTCCCACCCCCGGAGCAATGCTCTGTGTGCCTTCCCTCCCAGGGGACTGTCTGCGCATTGTCCTCCTCACACCCCCCCCCCAACTCATACCCTTCCCTGTCTGGAATGCCCTTCGGCACCCACCTCTGCGTACTCAATTCCTTCCATCTTTAATGCCCAGAAAACACCAGCCTCTCTGGGACGTCTTGCCAAGCTGCCCCAGATGAGGTCCATGTGTCCCCTCTCTAAACACATAAGCCCTGGTATGCAGTTGTCTTTTTGTGCATCTTTTTCCCCTGCACAGAGTCTCAGCTTTTTTTTTTTTTTTTTTTTGCGGTACACGGGCCTCTCACTGCTGTGGCCTCTCCCATTGCGGAGCACAGGCTCCAGACGTGCAGGCTCAGCGGCCGTGGCTCACGGGCCCAGCCGCTCCGCGGCATGTGGGATCTTCCCGGACCGGGGCACGAACCCGTGTCCCCTGCATCGGCAGGCAGACTCCCAACCACTGCGCCACCAGGGAAGCCCAGGCTCAGCTTTTTGAAGCAGGGACAGAGCCTTAAAGAAACACACTGAACAATTACGATCGTTTCTTTGTGAATGAGGTGAAAAAAACAGGTTCAATGCTTTATAAAAATAACTTTTATCTAATTATTCTATTTTCACTTTTAAAATTGAGAATTTATAGAGATGTGTGATTATTTATCTGCAGTATCGTGTTAAGAAAAATGAAACAAAAAAACAGTTTAATAGAGAAAGGGCCCCCGGGATTCTTGTCCCTCAGGTCACCCTGGAAAGCCCTCAAAGTGAAGGCAGCACTTCACAGGAGTCAGCAAGTGCCGAGTTCCCGTAGCGGGACCTGCTGATTCACCCGCCCACTGTGGAGAAGGCGCACCCCGCTCCTCACTCACTCACACCTTAGGTGCAAAGGGAAATGAAGTCAGCATTTGCTAAGAGCATGATCTTCTCCCTAGGAGCATTTGCCACAAAGAAACTGGCAAAATGCTATTATCCTAACGTTTATGATTATCATAGTACTTGGTGACTTTTATTGGGAAGGGGATGAGAAACATTTATTATGTTTCATTCCAGATGCCCCCAAGCTCACACTTACCGTTTTCTTTTGAAAGAACTTAAAACTTACAATAGTTAATGAATTGCCAAAGTATTTCAAAGAACTACGAATTTTGTTTACCTCTTATTTGTATTTCACACTAAGTCTCTAACACCAACCTGCTCCACTCCTAATGTCAGATCGTCACATTGTGACACTCACGTCAGTACTTTGTTTCCAACTAGGCTGTACAAGTCCTTGTTCCTGTGAACAGTCAGCTGTCAAATACAACGGTGGGGGCCCTGGAGACGGACGCCGCTTGCCAATCCCCCTTCCCAACCCACACAAAACTAGGCACGAACCTGTGATTGAGATCTTACATTTACACCTAAAAGCTCTTTACTGAGCATCTACCTCAGGCCAAGGCACTGGACCTGGTACTGAAATCTACCCCTCTTGAAATGTTTATCATGAAGCGAAGCTCCAGCAATTATGAAATGATCAAATAAGACTTGATGGGATAACCTGAAGTTTAGGAAATGAGTAAAACAGTTACAAACACCTTATAGTTCTTTTTCTCCAATTAAAACAGTGACCGAATGATCCTTTTTTAAAAAAGGTAATCACAGGACGAGTAACAGGACCGGCCTCTACTTGGAATCAAACACAGAGTTAAGCACGCTGCATGTGGCTTCGCTCTGCCCTCCTCACTCCCACTCTCCGAGGGATGAACTCTTTAGCTCCATTTTACAGACAGGACCACTGAGGCCAAAGTGGTGAATCAGTAAGTCACTGAGGACTTGAATCCAAGTCTAACCTGGCTCCAAAGCTTATGCTGTGAGACGATGTGAATCAGCCGATGTTTCTAACAGAGGAGCAAAATTTTCGCTAGGCGAAGCTGAAGAGAGAAGGGAAGGTTTTCTAGGTAGAAGCAAATGGTACTAAAGAAGGAAGTCAGCGTGATCCCAGCTTCTGAGCTTCCTGGCTGTGTGGCAGCGAGCGTCTCTGGCTGGAGTTTCTTCAGCTGAGTGTCCTTGTGAGGATTCCAAAGGATGACACCAAGAAAGGCCCAGGCCAGGCACAGTGGTAGTGACTGGAGGTTTACTCCAAACACGCTGGAGGGGTGGATTAGATCCCGGAGTACGGCCGAGGCTCACGGGGTCAGAAGGGATCCAGGGGGTTACTGGACCCACTTGTCTCACTGCCCACCACGCTCTCTACAGATCTCACCAACGGCTGGCAGGCACTTAGACACTGACTTCAGTGGGAGAATGAAGACCTCCTGAGCAGAGCAGGTGAAGGACCTGGGAAATTCTAGAAGGTGTGAAGAGCATGAAAGTGGTGTCTGAGCAAGATAATTCTAGGCTGGGCTGCAATGAGGTCCGAACAGAGGCAGGAGGATGAAGAGGCCGTGAGTCAAGTGAGGCAGCGGAAGGGAGAGCCTGTGCGGGCGCGTCTGGGGGCCGGGGAGGAAGGAAGCCAGCGCCATCACCTCTGGCCCCGTGTCCTCTCCTTCCTGTGAGAACAGCTGCGGGACAGTACTGTCTGCTTCCGGGAAACCTTCCAAGGACGGCTCCCCGCTGCTTACAAAACAGTGAAATGCCTCACAGCCGTCAGGGTGGCCTCACCTGCTGGCGCCCCCTCTGTGCGTGCGCCCCACACTCCTGCCGGCTTCCACCCGGTGTCTGCATCACGCTGTCCCCCCTCCGCACTCTTCCCTCTGCTCTCCACGTCTGTACGTGACAGGACCCTGCCACGCGCAAGCATCCTGTTCAAACGACACCCCTCCCCGAGGGCCCCTCTGGTCACAGCAATGGACTCAATGCCTGCCTGCTACTGCTGGACAGCCCTCCGTACCACCCTCCCGGCATGGGGCCTGGGGGCCTGCACCACAGGCCTAGGTTTCGGTGTCTTTTGTGTTCAATCCAGCAACTCGAGGGCAAGGGCCAAGAGTCCAGCTTGGCTCAGCACAGAGCTTGGACCGGGGCAGGCGCTTTGTGCCATGCAGCCTCTTTCGTGTAACAAAGACCAAGACCGACACCGGCCATGAATAGGCCATGAATAGGCCATGAATAGGCCCCAGCTCATCAGCACCCCGGAGGCAGGTGGGCTCAAAAGTAAGGCGTGGTCAACAAGAGATGCGCCGGAGAGAGAGCCCGGACGGGCAGCGGGCGGGAAGAGCGCAAGAGCCAGGCTTCAGAGGGCGCCCCTGCGCCGTGGCCCACGCAGAGGCTTTCCCAGGAGTCTGCGCCGGTGACCCTGTCTCCCTCTGAGTCCCGACTGGGCCCAGTCCTCTACAGCAAAACGGCTTCCATCCCTGAAGTGTTTCTTCAGCTTATTGTATTATGGCCCTAACGCTGTGAGTCCAGCCTCTTGCCTTTGCTGGGCAAGCGGATGTGACTCCAGGAGACACTTCGGTCTGGGGTCCTTCACCGCGTCCCAGGCCGCCTGGCCACGTGAGGGAAGCGTGCGAGGGCACCCCGGCTTCTGCCTCTGGCTTTCGGCTGGTCAGGGTGCTGATTCCTCTGGGACTTGGCCTGCGAGGTCCCATCAGGCTGGCTGCTGGTCGTATCCCTCGACCAGAGGGCACTCTTCTCCTTGGGCTGGGCTTCTTGACCCAACCCCTCCTCACCCCTTCTGGCAGCGCAGGTACCAGCTTTTGTCACCAGCTCCAGGTGACTGCCCCACCCTCTCGTGAGTTCTCTTACATACAGTTCACACCTCTGGAAACAACCGCCTTATTAAGTCCTCCACCAATTATCCTAACTACAGGGTGTCAAGTGTTTTTCTGCTGGGACTTTGACGCAGAAGTAAAGCAAAGACCTCAGCTTTGCTCATTAGTGAGAATCACAGTGGGTGCAAATAGCCGGATAAAAGAAACCGGAACCTAATGTGAAAGAAGCAGCAAACACCACATTTTCGTCAAAGTATCAGACCTTAAGGGCACCAAACCTAAACGTTACTCTTTTTTTAACCCCCCAAGAGTGGAGTTCTTTCCTAATGCTGTGCCCTGTATCTTTCCCACCTTGGGAACGGGAAGCAAGACCCAGCTGAGTGGGGACAGAAACAGGAGGCCCTGGACTGTTGCTTTCATTTTATGAATTCCCTTCAAGCAAAATAAAGAAGATACAGAACAGAATCCCAACGTTAATATAAATGTTTAGAATTACTGTTGTTTGGAATTACCCATACCGCAGCCCCCCTAGAATACTATAAACAAGCACAGAGGGCCCAGAGGGGTTCTGTTCTAACAGATTTTGCATCCTGAGACCACAGAGGTCAAAACGTGCATCAGAGATCATCTCCCTCACACTATCATTCTTTCGGACCACAGAGGGGTTTTGCATGGACATACCTGGCATCCTTTACTCGTTCGTTAGCTTGATAATAACCAGCAATCACATAGCTATTATCTTTGCACCATGAATCAATCTGAAAGAAGAACAAAATTTGGGAAGAAAAGGTGAATGATTTCCTCTTAAATATCAAGTCTCAATAAACAGAGGGAACCCCCCCAACCCCTGGATACTGGGACAAGTCAGATATGAGCCCTGTATCCTCCTCCCTACAAGAATGAAATGGGAGAGTTCCCTGGTGGCCTAGTGGTGAGGATTCGAGGCTGTCACTGCTGTGGCCCGGGTTCAATCCCTGACTGGGGAACTGAGATCCTGCAAGCCGAGCAGCACCGCCAAAAAAAAAAAAAACAAACAAGAATGAAATGAGTGTTCAGGGGAAAGAAGGTCACCCCAATTTGCTTTCCACAGTCCACGTGAGGCCAGAGAAAGCAAAGAAGAGCCTGGGCTCCCACTCTCACTGAGGTGGGGTGTCTTCCCACAGAGGAGGACCCTGTAATGACTGGGAAGGGTGGGGCTGGACACGAGGAATGACCTCCTCCCCCAGTCCCAGCAGAAGGCCCCAGTGTAGACATATATTAAACGGGTGCAGTGCCGTGGGTGAGGTGAGACCAGAGTTACCCACCTTCTCTGACAATATGAAGCACTGAGGCATTCTGGGGCTTGAATAAGCCTTAAGATCATTTAAATCAATCCTTCACAGATAAGCAAACTAAAAAGCTCGGAGAGGGTCTAAGTCTGCATAGCCAGGTAGCACAGCCAACCTGGGAATATAAGTCTGTTTTAAAGCCAACTGCTTTAATACCGTATCTCAGTATTCCTAGCAACACACCATGAAAAATCCATCATGCCGGGATGTGGGGTAAACAGGCACGTGCATGCGCGCGCACACCCTTCTCTGTGGCATGTTTTTAAATGGGAGCATGGCAGCGGATTTTTAAAGTTTTTTGTTTTATAATGCCACTCTTCTCTCATCAGATTTAGCATCCTGCAGGTCTAATGCTATTATTAAAAGCAACAAAAGGTCATCCTGTTTTGCCATAATGGAATTTTAATAATACACTGCAGTAAATTCTATCCTCAGTCTGCAAAGGAAGAGATAAAATTGATCCTCGAGGTTTTCAAAGTAACTGGTTAAAAATGTTTTTCTTTTCTTCCTTATTTTTTTCCTTTTTTAAACATAGCTCTACTGCTCTTTTTCTCAAATTCTGGTTTGGGTCTCCAACAGTCTCCTTTATGACTAAAAGCAGACATTACAGAATGGTTACAGACCAAGGTTCCCTCGCTCACAAAGATTAGAATAATAATTCTGGCTTCCTAAGAGCTTACAAATTACACTGGGGCAAAACCAAGGCTCAGTGAAAGAATTAAACGTTTTGGTCATCCACTCAGAAGACGAGAACCATGTCTACAAAATATTTATAATGGCTCTTTCACACTAACTTTGATGCAAATTATTCCACAATTACTTATATTTTGTTTCTATCACCTCTTAAAGGAATGAGTTCTAGAAACTCTCTATTGCTGCTTACAGCAGCAAATTCTTTCATTTCTTTCTAAATGTAACTCTATGTGGTATCAAAGGGCATAGCCCCGTTCTAAAATTTGGCATTTGGCCCCATTCCCTGAACTCAAACCCATAAGTTAGCCCATCCTTTAGTGTAGCCCTCTCAGTCTTTGTTTCTGATCAAAGGCTGGTCTCTTGAGTGTGTCCTCACTTGAGGTGACCCTGCCCACTTTGGTGCCCCTCTCCCAGCCCTGTGGTGTGGGCTGTTCTTATATCCAGAGTCACAACTACAGATGGTATCCCGAGTTTTGCTACTGTCCTGGCTTCTTAATGCCCTTGTAACAAGTTACAAAAACTTAGTGGCTTAATACAACACAAATTTATCTTACGGGTCAGAAGTCTAAAATGGGTCCGCTGGGCTGATTCCTTCTGGAGGCTCTAGGGGAGAATTCGTTCCTTGCCTTTTCCGACACCTAGGGGTCACCACGTTCCTTGGCTGGTGGCTGTACCACTCTGACCTCTGCTTCTGTCACAACTCTTTTCTCTGACTCTTACCCTGATGCCTCTTACGAGGACCCTTGCGATTACACTGGGTCCATCAGACAATCCAGGATAATCACCACATCTCAAGATCCTTAACTTCATCTCATTTGCAGTCCCTTTTACCATGTAAGGTTACACGTTCACAGGTTCCAAGGATTAAGGTGTGGACATCTTGGGGGTCCATTTTTTGGCCCACCACAGCTACGTTTAATATAAGATAATTATTTTCTGCTGCTGATATCCTGACCATCCCCAGCAGTAGTCCTTTTTTATGGCCATGCTGTGCAGCTTGCGGGATCTCAGTTCCCTGACCAGGGATCAACCCGCGCCATGGCAGTGAAAGCCCAGAATCCTAACCACTATGCCACCAGGGACTCCCACAGCCGTCTTTAGTGAGCAGTGTAAGCTGCTCCCAGATCCCTTTCCTGGGCTGAAGGTAACGGTTCAGGACTCAATCCCTAGCAAACACGTGGTGTCACCTTGTACCTGTACTCAGAGCATAGAGGAGTCACTTGACATGAAGGATGATTCTTGTGACAAACACAATGCACACCTCAACTTACACTTTACCTAACGAGGGGTGAATTCCTGTACATAAGACTCCAAGGGCCTAACCAAATTCCAGCAGAAAAATAATGTCATGACCTCGAACTTCTAGTAGAACTCTTTTTAAAAAAAATTTATTTATTTTATTTATTTTTGGCTGCATTGGTTCTCTGTTGCTGAGTGCGGGCTTTCTCTAGTTGCGGGGAGCAGGGGCTACTCTTCGTTGCGGTGCACAGGCTTCTCGTTGCGGTGGCTTCTGTTGTTGCGGAGCACGGGCTCTAGGCATGTGGGCTTCAGTAGATGTGGCTCACGGGCTCTAGAGCGCAGGCTTAGTAGCTGTGGCGCACAGGCTTAGTTGCTCTGCGGCATGTGGGATCGTTCCGGACCAGGGCTTGAACCCGTGTCTCCTGCATTAGCAGGCGGATTCTTATCCACTGCGCCACCAGGGAAGCCCTTTTGTTTTGTTTTTGTTTTTTTTTTGGCAATGCCGCGTGGCTTGCGGGATCTTAATTCCCTGACCAGGGATTGAACCTGCGCCCCGGCATTGAAAGCACTAAGTCCTAACCACTAGACCACCAGGGAGCTCCCTAGTAGAACTCTTTGAAGAGGTTGTCCCAAAAGTGAACCAGGAACAAAAGCTCTGGCTTGGCTTTAGAAACCTTTCAATGATTCAAAAAAAGAACGACCAAGGGGCCTCCCTGGTGGCGCAGTGGTTAAGAGTCCGCCTGCCGATGCAGGGGATACGGGTTCGTGCCCCGGTCTGGGAGGATCCCATATGCCGCGGAGCGGCTGGGCCCGTGAGCCATGGCTGCTGGGCCTGCGCATCCGGAGCCTGTGCTCCGCAATGGGAGAGGCCACAACAGTGAGAGGCCCGCATACCGCAAAAAGAAAAGAAAAAAAAAAAAAAAAAAAAGAACGACCAAGTTAAGTCTGGATGCCTGTGACAGGCATGCACAGCCTGTCCACAGCTGTCCAGATTCAGACACAAGTGGCCCCCAGTTGAGGAATGGAGAACTGGCCATCAGAGCCCACAGAGGTAGCGTAAACAAGTTTCAGTGGAACCAGACCTCATGGGTGAGAGTGACCCGGCGGGCAGTAAGAGTGAGGGTGTGGGAGGAGGCGACCAGCATGGACAGTCGGGGGCAGGCAGCTCTTGAGGGCCCTCAGAATCCTGAAGTCAGCCCAAACGGCAACTCGCTCCCTCCCAAGTGGGGCAGCACAAGGCAGAAGAACTGAGAAGCTGTCTGACCGCTGTTCTCAACGAATCCGCTTCCATCTTCCTCACCTTGCTGCTAAGATGCCCTTCTCCCGTGATGCATCTCGTGAACAATCAAAATGAAAAAGTTCAGGACAACACTCTGAAACTCGTCAAGTGACTCTGAATACAGGGTCCAAATCCTGCATTTACTTATGTAGTTTCTTTTACTTTTCAGAGGGAAAGAAGGACACTTTCACCTTGGCATAAGTCTGCCACCCTCTGTTCAATGCCCTTTCAGGCTCGTTCCATTCCAGACACATAGGAGAACGACTAAAGGCCCTGGGCCCAACTCATCCGTTCCCAGTTAGACTGCACAAAGAAAGCAGCTTCTCTCAGCAAACTCGCTACCAATTGCATGTATGAGGCACTTTGTAATTTTCAAAGCACCATCACCCACCTCATGTGGCTATATAATAGCCATGAAGTAGGCAAGGCAGGGAGCTGATAAGAGCCACCCCAGTAGGGCCTTGCTCCCATGTTTGCCACTTACAAGCTGGGTGTGTCTGTCAGCCTCCCTGCCTGCAGCAATGAGCAGGCCCTGGCTTCTCAAAGTAGAGGGGTTGTTAGCTTCACGGAGAAGAAAAGCTCCTTCTCAAGTCGGCTGCCGATTCTTCTCTGGCAGGAAAGGAGCTGGCTCCAAGGAGGAAAAGCTCTGGAGGTAAATGGCATGGGGACAGAGGGCGAAGGTCAAAGGGAAGAAGTGAAAGGAGAACCCAGAGCAGCCAGCTCCCTGTCCCAGGCCAGCACATTTATGTTCTGGAGAGAAAAAGGGGCAGGAGGACGCAGGGGGCTGAGCCAAAAGCCACAGGGGCAGCAGCCCGTGCAGCTGAGCAGAAAAGGCACATACGGAAGCAGCAGAAAGAGTTCGAGACCGAGGTCACTGCGACGAGACCAACCGGCAAAGGAAGTCACTGGAGCAGAATGTAATGAAAAGCAGCTGCACAGCACCAGGAAACCACCGACGGGAGAAAAGGACAAAGAGGGCTTAGGGAAACAGCAGGTTTATGCTAATTTCCCTACTGACATTTTATGGATTTTTGCTTTTAGAAATAATTCCATCACTACCTACGTCAAAGGGTTATAAGGATAAATTAACAGGCATAAGTACTTAAAAAAAAAAAGAAAGCACCAGAAATGCAAGGATTTTTTTTAATGGAAAATGATAATGAAAAGCCTTGCAAAGGAATCTGATGCTGCCCTTTGATGGACTGCACATCAAGTCAGTCTTCCCCACTTATCAAAAATAACTCAATACGAAACTCCCTGAATAGAAACAAGCTGGGAGAATTAGGCCTCGTTTATACAGTTTTATGGATTTACATGCTTTATTAAAACTACATCTTCTATAGCTGATAAACCATGGCTCCATACACTGAGATTTTTTCATTGCCTTCAGGTTGTAAAGTTGCTAAATCAAAAGCTGAATGATATAAACTTAAATATCTTAATTGTAATACAAAATTTGTGGATGGACTCAAATTGCAAATTTTCCTTTATAACTTTATTTTGAAAGTTATTTAATTTGTACTCAGTTGACATCTTTCTCGTATTTTCCAAATTCTGAGTCTATGATTCAAAGTTTTGATCAACAGAAGAAAAGTAAGCACAAACCACCACTGCTTGGCAAGGATAAAACTTTGGCTGTTAGTTTCTACTGTGTGCAAAGAAGCTAAGTGCAGAGAATCTAGTTTGCACTTAATTTTGCTGGACTCAAGGAGGAGACCCAAACACTGAAGGGCACACCTGGGGACATGCTGGAAGGCGAGTCTGGAGTGCAGCGTGCAGTGGTGCAGGGCGAGCAGGGTCAGAACAAGGCTTCAAGCAGCGCCCCTTAACAAGCTGTGGCAGTGGGCCTGCCTTGAGAGTCAAGGTCCCCTCTGGGCATCTTCCCTCCCCAGGTAAATGGTGGACACAGGCCTAATCCTTGGGGAAAATTCATGTAAAGGTTGCTTATAGTTGGTATATTTAACTCCTTCAAGTATTGCATTTATATCTTGTAATAGGAACAAAACCCTTTAACTCTGTAGAGCTTACTTAAGAATGAAAGGAATTGATCCTATTTTGACAATTCCAAGTGAGGTTCAAGTTTGCCTTTAAGATGCTCTTTGATTATTTCTGATAGGATTTTCTAGGGATTTAAAGCAACACACCTTTCCCTCCTACCCACCCTGGCTCCACCTTGGTTAGTCTGCTGACTTCCCTTCTTCCACCCACCCCGCAGAAGCTGGAGTTCCTCGGGTTTCTGTCCATGGCTCTCTACTCATTACACACAGTCCCAGCCAATAGGACCTGCTCTCATGGCTTCAAAAGTCATTGAGAAGCTACTGGTCCCCCATCTATGTCTCCAGCCCACCCATCTTCTGAGTTTCAGACCCATTTTTCAGCTGTCAACACTAGGTCATTTTCCCTCAACGAATGGTGCCACTGTCCTTCTGATGCTTAAGTCAGAAATAGAGGTGTGTCACCCTTGCTTCCTTTTCCCTATGTCCCCACACGATTAGTCACTGAATGCTGTGGATTCTCCCTCCTGGCTCTCTCCGGTCTGTCTCCTCTGCTTCCACGGCACACTTAGTTTAGGCCACCTCTCTGCCTCTAGTATTATATACACTCCTGTTTCCAACATCCTCTTTGCTGCAGGCTGGGGCAATCACTCCAAGACACAAATGTGACCATGCAACTCTCCTCCAGTGGCTTCCCTGTCCTCATGATGGAGCCCAAACTCCGCTGTGTGGTCTGCAAGGTCCTCTACAATGAAATCTGTCCACTGCTCACCTCTCTCCATGCCAGGTCGCTTTACACTCTACACTCTAGCTCTTCCCTAAATACCCCTCTCCCCATTTTCTCCTGGTCTTTGCACAAGCTACTCCCTCTGCCTTGAGTGGTTTCCCGCCATCCCCTGAAGGAAGGCTGGGTTAGTTGAACCTTCCCCACTTTCTGCTTAACTCCTGATATGGCACTTATGCTTCGCTACTGTACTTGTCCGCTTGGTACCAGTTCAACAGCTAAGCAGGTACAGTGTTTGATCCATAGCCATATCCCTCCCCCAGCACAGGCCTGACACTACAGGAGAACTGAATAATCCTGCATTAGTGCTACTGGTTAATCTAGTTCCCGCAAGTGAACGCACTTCACATATCCAATCACCACGCAATTCCCTTGATAAGAAAATCATCACGACAGGTGGTTGAAAAGACTTGAAGTAAAACAGACACATGCACACCCCAGGGGTGTATTGGTACTGACAAGCTATTTCTTCAGGAGCTAAAATGGTTGATTTTATAAATATCATCTACTTCTTATCTATCTCCTGCCCCAAGATGATATGAAGAAATTCAGACAATGACTCAGTTTAACAGGCATTCAAAGATGTGCCCATTGGGCTTCCCTGGTGGCGCAGTGGTTGAGAGTCCGCCTGCCGATGCAGGGGACACAGGTTCGTGCCCCGGTCCGGGAAGATCCCACATGCCGCAGAGCGACTGGGCCCGTGAGCCATGGCCGCTGAGCCTGCGCATTCGGAGCCTGTGCTCCGCAACGGGAGAGGCCACAGCAGTGAGAGGCCCGCGTACCACAAAAAAAAAAAAAAAAAAAAAAAAGATGTGCCCATTAAGCTTAGGCGAGGACCGTTTGTCTCAAGATACTTCCTGCTTACCAAGAATTGACATGGGTGTCAATAATTAGGTAAATTACCAAATGGATTCATTTTACTTGGTGGGAGGTATAGAGAAAGGACTTCTACCTACAACTTCTCACTTAACTACTTTTTGCATAATCAACTAATTTTTTTTAGTATCATAGCTTATATGTATATGAAAAACTGTACCTCAAGCCAGGCAGGTCTGAGTCTACAGTTTATTTTTCCCTAAGGTTTCAACTCAAATTTATCGGTGGTCTTTTTTCCTTCATGGGCCACCATACCTCAACAAGCACTGCCTAGAATTCAATGACCAGCCAGTCTACCCCTATGCCACATGTCTTCTCACTGTACTTCAACAGACCAGTCGTGAGCAGACCCACAGCAGTGTGCGGGCTGGAAGGCATGTCTGCTCCGGCTTTTAAATTCCACAAACCTGCCATCTGCGGGTTTTAGCTTTTAAAACCACGTGTGCATTCTAGATGTCACTAAGAGGACAGACAAGCTTCCCTTACAAAGCGCTCAGGCGCATTCTCGGGCAGCAGTGCCCGTAAGGCCAACCCTGCCTCTAAACGTGTCTCCACCCTCGGGGTCCGGGGCACTAACGTCGGAAGAACCGCCGCCTTTACACCCACGGCAGACACGGATCCGGCCCTGCGAAGGTGCGCAAGGGCCAAACCGCAGTGTCAAAACTTCCCGTGACTCAAAATCCCAAATACAAACGCTGTCAAATCATCGCTCAGTTAACGACGGCTTGTTTCTATAAAGGATACTGGTGTGAGAAAATTAATGTACTATTCGTCGCCTAAAGCGTCTAAAAATACCCAGGACGGTTAAGATCGCTCTTGCGGCCGCTGCCACTACGAGCTGCCACCTGCGGGGCCTTGCTAAGTGCAGGCAAAGTCCTATGCGCCCTCGCGGGTCGTCCGTTCGTGGTCACGGCTACCTCGGGGGTGGGTCTAGACTCCGGCTGGACCACTGTGAGCTTCCAGCTGGGACTGCTCGGAAGCTGATCGCCAGGCGGTCTCCTGCCCTGCTGATTCCGAGGCAGGACCCTTCCCGCGCTTACCAGGGTGAGGGCCACCTCCAGCATGGGGGCGAGGGCCAGGGTGCCGTGGAAGAGGGGTATACAGTCCACGAAGAGGGTGTGGTGGGCACCCGGGCCGCCCAGAGGAAGGTGCTCCTTGCGCGGCTTCTGCTTCTCGGCCACCAGCAGTCCGTTGACGGCGCAGTGCGGGTACTTGGCGCCGTGCAGCACCATCTTGCAGTAGGCCTGGGTGGTCAGCTTCACCCCGGGCATGCTGAGCCCGGGAGGGCCCCGGAGGCCCGGCGCCGGCCGAGGCCTGGATCCGCTGCCCGGCCGCGCGGCGCCTCAGGGGAGAAGTGGGACGAGGCGGCAGCTGCCTGGCGCGGTCCCGCGGCTGGCGGAGGCCCCCACAGACCAGGCCCCGCTCGGGCTTGGCTCCTCTCGACGCCGGCTTCCCCCCGGGAGAGACCGATGAGCCCACGTCAGACTCCCCTCGCGCCTCTCGCCGGGCGCCGCCGAAAAGCTGTCTCCCAGCGACCGCCGGAAAGCAGCCCGGCTCTGCGTTTTACGACGTTCGCGGCGCCCCCCGATTTCCGGTCCTGTGACCTCCAATGAGGTCGGGAGCGGGGTGGGGTCCTCCTCGATCCCGTGGTGCTCCGCGGCGCGTCCTCGCTCTCTTCCGGTCGTGAGTAACCGGGCCGTAGAGGGCGGCCGTTGGCGGGCACGGTGAGCAGCGGCTGGGCGGCGGCGGCGGCAGGTGAGGCGGGCGGCGACCGGTCTGCGTCGCGAGACTGGTGAGGGTCGGGCGCAGGGAGCCGTCGGGCCTGCGTGCGCGCCGCGCGGCGCCAGCAGGAACCGGCGCTGGGCCTCCGATCCCGGTGACATTGAGGCCGGTCGGCGGGGCTCCGGGCTCCGGAGCCGCCGGATGGCGGTCTTTTTGCCTCCCATAAGCATTGGCCGGTCCTCGCCTGCGCTGCCGCGGCGGCGGGCTGGCTTCGGCTCTGACCTTGGAGCGTCCGCTGGCCGCGGGCGCTCACCCTAGGGCAGGTCGCTTTGCGGGCTCCAGGCCACCCCTTCAGACGGTGCTGCGCCACCGCCCCGGCTGTAACGGGGCTCAGGGGCAGGCGTTCGGCGTCCGCCCACGCGCGGGCCAGGCAGGGGGAGAAAACACGGGAAACGGGAACGAGTTCAGCCCTGATGTCATGCTTCTGTTTATTCTGCCCGTAATGGGTATTTTCTGAATGCGTTTGGGATCCTTTTCGTCATCGGTGGGGTCCCCTGAAACGTCCAGTTTTAGGGGAGGGGGAGGTAGGGGAGCTAGGCATGATTCAGTGAAGGCCCAGGTGAGAGGTGGGTCATCCAGGTCATTCGTTGTCCTGCAGGGTTTGGAAGTGGCCCAGGGCCCTGTTTGCAGCCTTTCTCCCGGGTTTCCCCTTCCTGTCTTGTGCACATATTAGGTCTGAAACCAAATAATGAATGCAGTGCGTGCCACCGTCCCTTTGAACTGTTGACTTTTTTTTCCTGAACAATGGAGCCCGTCATAGCAGCACATTCTAGCTTTTCCAGAGTCTCCTTTAAAAATATTTTCCTCTTTGCTTTGTAAGAAAGCCAATGTTTAAAACACAAAAGCAGAGAAACGATATGCAGAAAAAACCAAAAACCCAGTTTTCTCCGAAATGCCTTAAGTGTATACATATGGTGCTTGGTTTATAATGAAGCTCCGTTAAAACGTGCTGACTGCTGAGAAGAAAACACCTCATCCCAGGTTAATTTGTGAATTCAGAGTCAGTAATGAAGAAGGGATCAGTTACATTAGAGGGGAGAAGAAGAAAAAAGAATTGCGTTGACTTCCAAAATGCATTGGGGTAAAAAGAAGAATCATTCCTAATAGGCGTTTACGCTTATTCAGAGAGAAGGTACGTTTTTATCTTTCAGAATGTTGGCTACCAGAGTATTTAGCCTAATTGGCAAGCGAGCAATTTCCACTTCGGTGTGTGTACGGGCACACGGTAAGTGTAACAACTTTTCTTTTTGCTCTGCTCTGTTTAAGGCCCTGTGCTGGAGTTTCAAACACAGAGGGCTGAGAGGGCTAAGATCCTGACCACGATGTTGAGGAACTTGAGGGGAGGTATAACTATTTTAATGGGGCATACTTCTAGATCAGAGAGTATTTATGAATCATATTGAATTCTGGTCTGGGTCTTTGCCAATACTGATATTTTCCCCCTTTTCCTTCCCTTCCCATATTTTCAGGTTCAAGTTCAAGTTCCATCCCTTTTAAGAGATCCCCACTATACCTGACTTTAACACTCTCTCCCTCCAACAAAACTCCCAGCCACTTACGTTGAACACGGTTTATGTTATTGGGACAATGGAAGGGAGGGAGCTTGGACTTCCTCGCCTGAACTGGGTTCAATCTCATTTCTACCTTGGACTAGTTACTCAAGTTTAGGAATCTGTTTTCTCACCTGAAATATATGTAAACAGCTTAGTGCAGTGCCTGGCACATAGCAAGTTTAGTTTTGCATTTATCAAGCATCTTCTTTGTACTTGTCACTGTTAGGCACTTAGAATAAAAGAATATGAGATATGGAATCATTCCCCAAGACTGTTTGCAGTCTGGAGAGGGAAAGTACATGAAGGCAGCGTTTCAGTAAGAGATAGACCCTGAGGAGAAACATTTAGCCTGGCCTCTGGGGTACAGGGGAGGCTTCTGGAGGAGAGGCCTTGCTCTGCTGAAGGGCTAGTAGGTTTAACCTCACATTCCAGAGGGGAGTGGCATTCCAGTCAGAGGGAAAACAAGCAGGAGGAGGAAATGCAAGTCAGCATGGCAGGTTGTGTTACTGAGGGGTCGAGGGCAAGGCTTGAGTGGTGGGTGATAAAGTCAGAGAGCAAGGCTTATGTATCTAGGGGCTCAAAAGCTGTTGCCTGAGTTGCTTTGTGTGTGAATTTTTCCTTGAAATTGTGTCCTTTAATTGGCAATATTGTTGTCTTACATTTCTCTATATTGCTGATATTGCTCAGGATAACACTGTGGACATAGACTCTAAAACAGATGATTTTAGTAAGAGTATTATTGAAATATGTAATTTAAATGACTAGGTAATGAAAAAAATTAGTTGTTTAGTTAATACATGCAGAAAGAAGCACTCCTTCACTAAAAGCCTGGCAAGTCACGTAGGACAGAAATTACATTTTGTTTCCATTTTGGTTTCGCTAATATATTTCCTTAGCTTTTAGTTTGTTTGCTTAGTTTAGTTGGTAGTATAATTTACAGAAAGGAAAATTTATCTTTTCTAGGTGTTATGTTTCTATGGATTTAGGTACACTCACAGTTGTGTAACAACGACCCCAGTCAAGACATACAACATTTCCGTCACCCCCAAGAGTTCTTTCACGTCCCTTTGGTCGTTCTGATCTTCTGTAAGAAGTCAACTTGAACCTCCCTTGGTGGCACTGGCCATGACTTACTCTTAGGGTATTGCGTTAGGCAGAGGGAGTCAGATCCAGTCAGTCCCTTCTTGAAGCCCTCCGCTGGCTTCTCGTGCCTGGAGTACGATCAGCGCCCAGCCTCTATGGTCTCGTCACATCAGACCCAGAATGGCAAAGAGCAGCCCAAACCAGCCCTCAGCCCTTCCTGTGGGCTCAGGCTCCCAGCGCACACGCGTGTTCTGTTCCTGAGATGCACCAGCCTGGCCCCTCCTGCCTCAGCTCCAGAGGCGTGGATGGTTGCTTCTTTGGAATCGTCACCCTCCGTGCAGGTGTTATTTTAGAACAGCCTTTCCTGACCACCTGTCCTGCCTTACCTTGCTTTGTGCTTCCTTAGAGACTGTGGATTTGGGGTAGTTTGAGTGTCGTCTGCCTCTAGAGCGCCAGCTTTGGAGTCCAGGTCCCTTTCCGGGCTTGTCATGGCCGCGTCTCCAGCACACGGTAGGCAGGTGGAGAGAACTGCAGTCCATTAGACAAGTCTCGTTCTTTAACTTTAAAGTTTTAGTTGTACAAGAACCGGTTCTTCACATAAAATAGCACAGTCTGGAGCACCATTGGTAGCCCCTGTGGGAAGTTTGGATATTTGTACGGTGACCCGTCTGAGAGGGGAGCTCAGATTCACCAGATTGCCTCGGCAGAGGCTCCCCAAAATCCATCCAGGTTGAGGATAGGCATGCTAAAACATGCACTAGAATGCAAAGTCTTTGCTTTTCTCTCTTTTTAGAAGGAATGTTTGGTGTGTTAACCTTTATGTGTCTGTGCTCCGCACTCCCCTCCCCGCCCCCCATTTACTGGGGGACCAGGCCCAAAGTGCTGAAGAGCCCTCGGCAGCCCTGTGATCACAAACTGGCCATTCTTGTTCTAGAAAGTGCAGTTTTATGCTTAGAGTGCTCAAAGATTATGAGCATTTACGTCTTTATAACAGCTTTATTGAGATGTAATTTACACAACACACATTCACCCACTACAGGGTGCACTTGAGTGGTTTTTGGTGCATCCACTGAGGTGCGCCACTATCACGCAGTCAACTTTAGAACATTCTCATGACCCTAGTTAATATCTAGTTTTAATAACTCGTGTAACCTGAGTGCTTTGTAGTTCACTCATCATTCTGATGGAGTTTTTAAATTGGAAGGTAATTCTAGCCATTTTCATCTCAAATTCTTTTGGGATAAGGTCGGATATAAATACATAAGTATGGTAGGCATTTGCAAGTCACAGATACGCATCTAGAGAAATTTTACTGCTTTAAGGCTTAAGGTTTTATTTCACTACTGTTAACATGTTTGGGGAGATTTTAATCATTGGGACTAAGCTAAATGGAGGTGAAGCATTTTTGCAGGACTTCATACCTCTTAATCAGTTTGGAACACAAAATTTCCTTGCAGATGTAGGGTAGAATTGAACACAGCTTTTTGCAGAGGGAAAACCCTAAATAAAATTGAAGATATTCCTTTTTTTTCCTGCTGTCTGAACTTTTTCCTCTTTGCTGGAAGAATCCATGGGTACACACCCACTTGAAGGCACTAACATTTCTGACTTTTTTAGCAGAATCCTCATTGTGTCCTCTCCTCTTCCCATTGATAACAGCTTGGGTTTAACTTGCCAGGGGATTTGTGTGTTTAGTTACACATACCTGTGAGTATCTACATGTAACTTAGCTTTTTAAAAAGAAAACATAACCCTGATAGTGTTCTGTGACTTGGTGGGTACACAGTTGTCTTTCCATTTTGGGCACATGGATCTCTGTCATTCATTGTACGGTTGTAACTTGTTTCCTGCCATGCATGTTCCCCTGGTTCCCTTCCTCTGCTTGCCTTTTTCTTTTTGTTCCAGATCTCTCATTTCCCAACATGCTCTGTAGTTTATTGTTTGATTTCCACTTCTAGCATGTTGACACTGGTAGGCAGGAATGTTTGCGTTGTTCACTGATGATCCCAGATTGGAGCCACGCTTGGCATATGGTAGGTGCTTGGTAAACCTTTGTTGAACAGGCCAAATGGCTCCATGATAACGTGTTTCTAAGGAGCACAGCTTCTTAGTGCGTCCTTGGTTGGACACAGGTTATTTGATACTTTGCTGTAATAAGCAGTGGAGCATTAACCAGCTTTTCATACATCTTTCTTTCTGAACTTTGAACCCTTGTTTATTTCATGAGGTTTTTTTTTTTTTTTTTTTTGCGGTACGTGGGCCTCTCACTGCTGCGGCCTCTCCCGTTGCGGAGCACAGGCTCCGGACGCGCAGGCTCAGCGGCCATGGCTCACGGGCCCCACCGCTCCGCGGCACGTGGGATCTTTCCGGACCGGGGCACGAACCCGTGTCCCCTGCGCCGGCAGGCGGACTCTCAACCACCGTGCCACCAGGGAAGCCCTTTTCATGAGTTTTATATTGTTTTTGTTCTTCCCCATTAGTTGGAGTCCCTTGCAGAAGGGCCTTCACTTAGTCCAGTCTGCAGTCCAGTCCAGGGCACCTGAGCGCCCTCTCTGACCTCTGCATGAACACTGGTCGTTGCAGGAAGTGCCGCCTTGTTAGCGCTGCCCCTGGCAGGTTTTTGTTTTGCTGTGATGAAAAGCGCTGCTCTTACTCGTCTGCCAGCCTCACTCTGCCATCTGGGCCCCTCAGGACAGGCCTGCTCCCTGTTGCACGTGACAGTCCTGTGGATGTTTGGAATGGTGGCCGCAGCCCCTGGGATAACTGAAGTTTTCAGGGTGCACATACACGAACTTACTTTGGTTTTTAGAAGTGCCGCCTTGTTTGTAACTCTGAACCTATGTGAATTTTCAAATATTTATCCAATGCATGTTTTAGGAAGTGTTGTGAAGACTGAGGACTTTGCTCTCCCGAGTTACGTCGACCGGCGTGACTACCCCTTGCCCGATGTGGCCCACGTCAGGGACCTTTCTGCCAGCCAGAAGGCCTTGAAGGAGAAGGAGAAGGCCTCCTGGAGCAGCCTCTCCATCGATGAGAAAGTTGAACGTGGGTATTGAAGGGAAGCCAGGGCAGCTTGCGTTGGGCGAGAATTCTGGTTCTGGGCTGCTGCCCAGAGCCCAGCGTGCTGGGGAGGGTGGGGTGCTGTGGCCCTGTGGGGCTGTCCAGGGCCCAGGCCCCTTTGTCCAGGCTTGTGGGCTCCAGCCCCGCCGGGGAGGAGCGGGAACAGAGATGCAGAGCTGCTGAGCAGGGCTCTGCGGAGGGCTTAGCGTGTGAGAGTAGCTTCTCGGGGCCTCCCTGGGTGGGACTGGGTTGGCTGTAAATTATTGATGGAAGATGAGCGAAATTTCACTGTCAGGTAGGAAAGAGGCATGAAAGTATTATGGGCTTGAACAGACCCTTAAACCTTAATCTAAAGGAGAAGGAATTTCACGGCTTTCTTTTGCCCAGAGTAAACTCCATAAGTTGATGCATCTCCTTCCTTCCCGCTTACGTGTGCGTGGGTGCGTCCGGGCCTCAGGCCTGTGCTGTGTTCCTCGCTGTATGTTTGCCGCCCCCGTGTTGTGGGGAGGAGGGATGGAGGCCCGCCGTGAGGAGGGGCTGCCGGTCCCCGTGGCCCTCTGTGCCTTCAGCGCTGTCCTTTCTGTTCCCAGTGTACCGCCTTAAGTTCAAGGAGAGCTTCGCGGAAATGAACAGGAGCACGAACGAGTGGAAGACGGTTGTGGGCGGTGCCATGTTCTTCCTCGGCTTCACTGCTCTCATCCTCATCTGGGAGAAGCTGTACGGTGAGTTGAGGGGAGAGAAGGGGCCGTATACCCGGAGTGGCTGCATCTTTCAGTGCCCAAGAGTGGGCCATGGAGCCTTCACACAAAATCGGCGCTTCCGTCCTGGGCTCCCTCCCCAGCTTGTTTACCGGGTTTGAGAGACTGGCTCACGTGAACGGAAGTGGTGTAAGCAGAGTCTGCTTTATTCTGAGCGGGCCACGCTCGGTCACGAACGGCCTCCTTTGTACAGCACGCCACGTATCCAGTAGTGGTTTCTCTGCTCGCCAGTCAGTTGTCAGAAGAAGGAGTAGTGGCGGTTAGGTCCAGGAGAAGGGAACTCTTACGCATCAAGGGCTGTCTCAGCTGTCGGGGACTGCAGCTCAGTGGCCAGGGTCCCGGGTCTCCGGCCCTAGCGGTTTCTGCCCGGCCAGCGCTGGGCTGCCTGCTCGCTTGTTCTAGCGCCGCCTGTCCTGCGTTCTCTCTGTGCAGCCGCGTAGGTATCTTCCCGTGCTGAGGAGGTGTGATCCTGTGTTTGTGGCCTGCCTGTGGACGCGGCTCGGTGACAGGCCTGTGACCCTCTGCTCTTCCCCTGCGTCACCTTTCGCTCTGTTTGTGCTCTGTGCTTGCCTGTAGCCCCGTTGTCTATATCCTATAGAGAGGACGTTCTGCTTTTAGCTTAAGTGTTTTATTGCTTGCTTTTACCAACGAAGGAATAATTTGGAAATACCGAGTTGTCAGTGCCCAGAATTCGAAGCCAGTGTGTTTGCCTGCGTGTGGCTGTCAAGTGGCGGATGGCTGCGCTGGTCAGGTCGCCAGTGCGATGGGGGAAGGCCTCACCCAGCGCGTCGGCTTGGCAACAGCTGGGCACGACAGTGTTGCCTCACGAGGTCGTTTTGGGCTCTGCAGTGTACGGCCCCATCCCGCACACCTTTGAGGAGGAGTGGGTGGCCAAGCAGACCAAGAGGATGCTCGACATGAAGGTGGCCCCGATCCAGGGCTTCTCAGCCAAGTGGGACTACGACAGGAACGAGTGGAAGAAGTAAGGACCCGCCGTTCGCACGCCGGAGCGTCCCCCCCATGTCACCTCCCTGCAGCTCCGCACGTTTACGGGAGTGTTGTTTCCCAGTACCAGTGCTAATAAACGAGCCGTTTACGTGACGTCCTTGTGGCTGCTTCTTTGATGGTAACTGAATGAAATGAAAGCGTCGTTTGAAAGACAGTAAGTTTCTCCCAGGTGTCTGTAGTAAATACGTTTTGGGTATAAATGAACTGGCAAAAATAAGTTGTGTAAGGGGATAGCATATAAAAACTAAAAATATAGAGTCCTGTGGTGTGGGATGTTTTGACAAGAGATTTTTATGAGAGTTAAATCCCCATCGCAGTAGCCGCACCGACAGACCTCACCGTGGTCACTTTTCTCCTGGGGCTGTCTCTCCCCTTGAAATGGTGAGTTGGTTGGAGTGTGTGACCACGAGATTGGGAGGGGCAGACCGAGTTCTGCGCTCCTGCCTTTTCATCTAAGAAGCAACAGCGAAGCCAGTCGTAAGCCGGGCAGGAGTTAAGGAGCCCTGCCCGAGCCCCCGGCAGTCGTCCTGTGGGGGATCCCCCGTCTGTCCTGTGGTTCTCTCCCTTCGCTCTAACATCCGTTCCCCTCACTGGGTCCTGGAGCCCCTGCGTGGGGAAGCAGAACAGATTCCAGAATAGAGCTGGTGCAGAGGGGTCTCCCAGCAGCCTGGGTGCAGGGGTGGGTCGGGGGGGAGCTGTGACTGGGAAGGGAAGTTGGTCCCTAGAGCTCGACCAGAGGAATGTCACAGGAAGTTGGCCTTACATAGGCTTGTGAGAAGGCTTGAACCAACCAGTGTAACAGGAGGGGCAGGTGAACTGTAGCCCCTGATTGCAGTATCTCCCGCTGCTCTGGAAATGGCCTTGCTGGCTTGTTCTCAAGGGCCGGCTGACTCCCCGGGAGGCCCTCTGGGGGGCGAGGAAGTGCCGGGAGCTGTGGGGCGCGAGTCTGGCTGTGAGGACCCGTGTGGCTCTGGGTGGCTTGGACCTCCCTCGGGCAGTGCCATTTTCAGCTCCTTCCCAGCGAGGGCTCCTGTGCTGGGGCTGGGGTTCTGACCTGGCCCCTCACCTGGCTCTTCTGACCCTTGAACGATCACTGGTGGGTCCCCTGCCACGGGCCAGGCGCTCACCGTCTCACTCCCCAGAACGACCCCAAGAGGAAGGGGCCCTTCCCGGGTTGGGTGGTGGAACTGAATGCAGCTAGAGGCCGAGGGCTCTGCCTGAGTGGGAGTGGGGAGTGCTGGAGACTGACCCCCAGACTGCTGCTACCCCGGAGTGGCTTCACACGGAGCCTCCCTGGGCCTGGGGGCTTCCCCCGACCACGTCGGAAGCATTCTTGCACTTGCCCAGAGGATGACCACCTGTACCTCAGCGTCAGATTCCAAGATGTGACTGTTGTCCTCTTCTGCTTCTCTGTCTTTGTGGGTTTATGCCTTAAAAAAAAAAAAAATCCCTTTACGGCTAGTTTAGTGGAAATTCAGGAGGAAACAATGAATGCTCGATCCAGCCCACCATCCTTAAGCTGGAGGTCTGCTGAGCACTTATGGATGGTCTGCATGTTGTGAGAATAACAGTGAACACGGCCCTTGGGACTCCCCGTTGGGGCTCCCAGGAGCACCGAGGACGAGTGAAACAGCGGACTGCGTGATTAGAGGGTTCGAGAGGGCTCGGGGCCGTGATGGAGAGGGTGTTTCAGCTGGGGGTGGGAAAAATGCGAGGTCGGCGGTGGGAGACGTCCCCAAGGAGGTAGCCTGTGAGCTGAGACTTGATGACTCCCGCCCACGCTTGAGCAGAGGCAGGGACGAGGGGGTGTGGGTGGAGACAGTCATGCTCGAAGGACTGTGGACAAAGGCCCTGAGGACGGAGCTCCCTCGGTTGGAGGACCTGAAAGACGACCCATGGGGCTGAGACCCTGTGAGGGAGGAGGGGAAGGGTGTGGAGAGCGTGGGGGCCCAGGAGAGAGGGCAGGCTGAGCTCTCTTGGGGGGTGCGCCCGTGTAGCCACAGGCTGCCCCTCCCAGGGTGTCTTGGGAGACTGTTGTGGTTCCTTGTGTAACATGAAGTTGGGGCAGGACTTTGAGAAACACCAAGAAGGTTGACGGGACAGCCACCAGCTTAGCTCCCCGGAGGCCAGAGGGGTCCCTGTCCCCCCACAGGAGTGGGGATTCTTCAGAGTAGGGGGTCCCTGACCAGCCCAGGCTTGGGCTCTACCTGGGGCCATTGCAAGGCCCTGCTGGGCTGCTGCTCTCACCTGATGCATGGAGAGCTCCTTGCCATTGAAAGTGTGTTTCATCCTTTTGTACTCTTCTTATTTTTGCCTGTCAGCCAGTGCTCACCTTGCTACCAGCTGGCAGCTTTCTACCCTGTAGAACTTAAAAATCATTATGTACAAAGGGACGAGTAACAGCGGACGTATCACACGCAACCCTAGATGCCAGAAGGCAATGGAACCGTAGTTTCAACTAGAATGATAAAATCAGCTAAACTATTAACCCAGAGCAAGGGAAAAAATAAAGATATTCACAGGCGAACATGAAGAGTGTTTACTACCAACAGGCCTTTGCTGAGAGAAGCACTGCAGGACATAATCCAGGAAGGAGAAAACAACTCGGAAGGAGTGAGCTATAAGAAAGAAGGGGGAGCAAAGGGATTGGAAACCAGGAGGGCAGATCCACCCAGACACTGGTTGCCTACAGCAGTAAAAATGATCCTGACCAATTTGGGGGTGGGGGGGATTCTGGGGAGGGGAAGGCTGTGGGGGCATGCTCTTTGAATTTCTGTGAAACCCCACATAGAAATGGTAACTAGAGAGCAAACCCAAAAACCCTGTTGATGATACCAAAAAATTAGGTGAGGAGATACTACTGTGAACCGACCCCCGTGATCCCCCAAAGTACAAATGGGGGGGCAGGTCAAGCACGGCCACAAGCCCTGCACAGTATCCGCTTTGGTGCCAGGGGAAGCAGAGGGAAGCAGGGACAGCTGATGGACCTGAGAGCTGAGACCCCGGGGTAGCCAAGGATTTTGCCAGGGAGGAGGTGTGGGACCAGCTGATGAAGCTGGGAGGGTTGCCCAGTCCAACAGCGGGCAAACGCTGGGGGCCCTCAGTAAGGTCCAGGGGGCAGGAGTACTCCCAGTGCTGACACTGACCCTCCTGGGCTGACCTCTGAGACAGGGACCCACACTGCAGAGAAATGCTGAGAGTGGGATCAGACTGACCGGGACAGGGATGGCAGGGGTGAAGGAAAGGCGAGCCCCAGATATGGGTGGAGGAACTGAAGACAGTCCCCAGACCTCAGAAGGCCAGATGCCATATTTTTCAACCCCAAATGAAAACAACCTTGTGAAATTAGAAACGTTATCCTGCACCACAGCTCCTTCTAGAAGTTCAGGAAAGTGAACCTCAGCTTCGACAATGGATTAACGTCCATCCAACATATTTAAATCCCTGGGTCCTGAGACACACAAGGAAACAGGGAAGCGTGAGCAATGCTCAGGAACAGAAGCAGCCAACAGGAATGGGGGTTGGCCGGCTCTCCCCCCGGCACGTCAGTGTGTGTGTGTTCAGTGGGTCCGTGAACTGAGGCGCCGTGGTGGCAGGGATAGAGGCCGTGCAGGCCCCATAACCTAGACTTCCTTTCCCCGAGGCTGACCTGCCGGCCATGGATGTCGCGTACCTAACCTGCCAATGGCGGAGACCATTGAGAAGCCCCAGCACGGCACCAGTGGACTTCCTTCGTGCAGCATGGGGGCTCACTGGCCCCGCTACCCCTCACCTAGAGGCAGCGGACTTCTGAACACTCAGTGGTGGGCACTTGGGCGATAATGCTCTCAGGGAATGGGATTCTATCTTACAGGATATGCCTTTTTTATATCAATTTTGTATTGTGGGAGAATATCTGTAGCATGAAATTTACCGTTTTAACCATTTTTAAGTCTGTAAGTCAATGGCATTAGGTACCTTTGCATTGTTGTACAGCCATCATCGCTCTCCAGCTCCAGAACTTTCCATCATCCCAAACTGAAAATTCTGGACCTGTTAAACCGTAGCTCCCGTTCTCCCCTCCCCCAGCCCCCGTAACTGCTCTTCTCTGACTGGATGAATTTGCCGACGCTATGAACCTCATGTAACTGGAATCGTTACTGTGTGTGGCCTTGTGTGTATGACTGATTTCACTCAACATGATGACCTCAAGGTTTGTTCATGTCGTAGCATATGTCAGAATGTCCTCCTTTCTTTTTTAAGGTCGAATAATTTTCCATTGTATGTATACACCTCATTCTCTTTATCCCTTTGTCCTGTGACGGACATTTAGGTTGTTTCCTTCAGCTGTTGTGAGTAATGCTGATACGAACGTGGGCGTACCACATTTGTTTGAGTCTCAGCCCTCAATTCTTTGGGAATATACCTAGAAGTGGGAAGAGCCAGGAAGGAGACCCAAGGGCATCTTCCATCCTCGTCAAGGAGAATGTTAACTTTCTTTCCTTTCATACAAAATGATGCTTTTAATCAGGGACCAATGTGTGGTTCTCTCTTTCTCTTAGACTGAATACATGGGCCAGGGATCCGAGGTGGAAAGGGGAGTGTCTTCTTTCACAATTACACCTAATAACACATCGACAGGGTCTTTGTTTCCCATCTGTGAGCACTCTCTCTGTTGTTTGGAGGTCTGATTGCTTAGGGAACGAATGCTTCCACCAGGAGACGCCACAAGGGGCTCCCGTGAACTGGAGATTGAGTCTGCTAAGACTGGATGGGCTTCTCATGCCACTGACCAACAGAAAGAGAAGGGGGTTGCTCACTCTGTGGGACGTGTGATCCTGAGTATAAACGGGAAATGGGGTTTGTGTTACATAATGCGGCTAAGGAAAGCCATGGCTAGAACCCAGGGGACTCTCCTGGGTGCCTCTCACTTAGATCTTCCAAGTCCAACAGTCAAAGTCAACATAAAACAGTAGTTCACAGTAACAGCAGAGACAGGACCACCAAGGATTCAGACCCTATTCATGACCTCCGTGAATGAAGGTCAGTCCAATAGGTGAAGAACCTCAACCAGCTGAGCCCTGGAGAGGGGCAAAGGAAACAGGATGGGTAGCAGAAGAAGGAAGTTAGGAGTGTTAACTAAGGCTTCATGACTGTTTCAGAAATCAGGACGGCAGCTTCCAGGCATATTTTCTTCCTTGCTTGTTGTGTGTGCCTGTGTGCGTATTAACTAGTTTTTCTTTTCTGCCTTTCTTCTCCGTATTGATTTCTACACATTTGTTGGAGGTTAATTTTACGTTTTAGTCCCTAGGTAACAATATTCAGATGAGACTGTGGCTGAATTGAAGGAGCAAGTCCCATAGCCCAGGGATACCTACAGTGGCTCTTGGGACTCATTTTGGGCTGAGGGTAAGAACATCTTCCTTTGTATGAAGGCTGTTTGCATCTTGTTTGGTGGGGTCGTAGAGTCGTCTGATGTTGTATGGAGGTTCTTAAATGTGCGTGGTCACAGAGTAGCCTAAGAGATGGACTGTGCCAGGTAAGTTATTGTCTTGGCTTCAAACCCACCCTCCCATACCAGCTAATGGATGCTGGGGCCGGGATGTTGCAAACTGCATTTGGGCTTGGCCAGCTGGCATAGCCTCTGCTGCTGGGGGCCCTCAGGGAGCTGGATGGCTGGAGTAGAAAGGAGCTCTTCCTGTCTGCCCCTGCTTGCTGTCTGCCCCTGCTCCCTGTGTGCTTCCTGTTTGCTTCCTGTCTGCCCCTGCTTCCTGTCTACTTCCTGTCTGCTTCCTGCTTCTTGTCTGCTTCCTGTCTGCTCCCTGTCTGCTTCCTGTCTACTTCCTGCCTGCTTCCTGTCTGCTTCCTGTCTGCCCCTGCTTCTTGTCTGCTTCCTGTCTGCTCCCTGTCTGCTTCCTGTCTACTTCCTGCCTGCTTCCTGTCTGCTCCTACTTCCTGTCTGCTTCCTGCCTGCTTCCTTCTGCTTCCTGTCTGCCCCTGCTTCCTGTCTGCTTCCTGTCTGCCCCTGCTTCCTGTCTGCTTGCTGTCCACTTCTTTTCACTTCCTATGAGTGTCACCCAGCCTGCTGCTTTACCCCTGCAGTGGCAGTTACTATCATAGCAGCAGCTGAGCCCAGCTTTCAGTTGTTCCCATGCATGCAGGATCAGCCTAAGCATATTTCTTCGAGAAGCCCTGGCACAGGTGTGGAGCAGCATGCAGCAAGGCCTGGCATGTTGAGGAGTCTCTGCATGGCCTCCTGTGTGGCTCCCAGGCCATCACTTGGGCCCGTGAGAAGCCCGAGGTGCCCCAGTGTGCTCTCTAAAAGGGAGTATCACCATGGGAGGGCTCATTTTTTTGTGAAAAGAAGTTGAATAAGTTGAGCTCTTACTATTATTATTTTTTTTAAGTCTTAGGAATCCTTTTTTTAAAAAAAATATATATATATATTTATTTATTTTTGGCTGCGCTGGGTCATCGTTGCTGCGTGTGCGCTTTCCCTACTTGCAGCGAGCTGGGGCTACTCTTCGTTGCTGCGTGCGGGCTTCTCATTGCGGTGGCTTCTCTTGTTGTGGAGCATGGGCTCTAGGTGTGCAGGCTTCAGTAGTTGTGGCTCATGGGCTTAGTTGCTCCACGGCATGTGGGATCTTCCCCTACCAGGTATCGAACCTGTGTCCCCTGAATTGGCAAGCGGGTTCTTAACCACTGCGTCACCAGGGAAGTCCTGAACGCTTATTATTATTATTTTTTAGTGGTACGTGGGCCTCTCACTGTTGTGGCCTCTCCCGTTGCGGAGCACAGGCTCTGGACACACAGGCTCAACGGCCATGGCTCACGGGCCCAGCCACTCCGTGGCATGTGGGATCTTCCTGGACCGGGGCACGAACCCGTGTCCCCTGCATCAGCAGGCGGACTCTCAACCACTGCGCCACCAGGGAAGCCCCTGAATGCTTATTTTTAATTTATCCTTGGTATTGGTATTTGAAGGGGAAAATCTGTTATTTAGGAGGAAGTAGATAGCTCTGTCTTTTGACAGTGACTTAGAAACTCTTGAGTTCTTGTAAGTCTTCTGTGCGCTTTGAAAGGCTTCAGAAGTTGATGCCAATATTACCTTATTGTGTCAAATTTCACGTCAGAACTTTAGTTTTTTCCTGAGTGTGATGAGTGACCAGTCCTATACCTGCAGCTTTCAGACATGTTAGGTACTGACTTGCCCCACTTTCTCTCCAAGTGCTTGGCAGTTTCTTCAATATTCGGAATGAAGTTACATTTTAAAATTATTTTTTGGGCTTCCCTGGTGACGCAGTGGTTGAGAGTCCGCCTGCCGATGCAGGGGACACGGGTTCGTGCCCCGGTCCGGGAAGATCCCACATGCCGCGGAGCGGCTAGGCCCGTGAGCCATGGCTGCTGAGCCTGTGCTCCGCAGCGGGAGAGGCCACAACAGTGAGAGGGCTGCGTACTGCCAAAAAAAATTATTTTTTGATTCTTCTTTTAACTCTACATTCTTTACCCCCCCCCCCAGCTTGATTGATAGATAATTGACGTACATCACTTTGTAAGTTTAAGGCGGTCAGCCTGCCGGTTTGACTTGCATATGTTGTAAAATGATTACCACAATAGGTCTAGATAACACTCATCCTCTCATATAGATACAGTAAAAAGAAAAGAAAGAAGAAAAAAGGAAATATTTCCTATTGTGATGAGAACTCTTAGTATTTCCTATTTCCTTAGTATTTCGTGGAGCAGCGTTAGCTAGAGTTGTCACGTTGTACATCACATCCCTGGAACTTACTTATCTCACAACTGGAAGTTTGCACCTTTTGACCACCTTCCTCCAATTCCCCCTCCCCACACTCACCCCCGCTGCTGGTAACCACAAGTCCCATCTCTTTCTATGAGTTTGGACTTTTTTGTTTGTTTTTTGTTTCCTTTTGTTTTTAGATTCCACATGTAAGTGAGAACATACAGTGTCTTTCTCTGTCCAACTTATTTCACTTAGCATAATGCCTTCAGGGTCCAGTCATGTTGCAGATGGTGGGGTTTCTTCATTTTATATGGCTGAGTAGTATTCCATTGTGTACATATATGTACCACAACTTCTATATCTGTTCATCCATTGATGCACAGTTAGGTTATTTTCATATCTTGGCTATTGTAAATAATGCTGCTGTGAACATAGGGGTGCAGGTATCTTTTTGAGTTAGAGTTTTCATTTCTTTTGGACATGTTCCCAGAAGTGGAATTCCTGGATCATATGGCAGTTTTATTTCTAATTTTTTCAGGATCCTCCATACTGCTTGCCACAGTGGCTTCACCAATCTACATTCCCACCAACAATGCACAAGGGTTCCCTTTTTTCCACATCCTCGCTGGCATTTGTTATCTCTTGACTTTAATGATGGCCGTTCTAACAGGGGTGAGGTTGTATTTCACTGTGGTTTTAATTTGTATTTCCCTAATGACTAGTAACATTGAGCATCTTTTCATGTACCTGCTGGCATCTTGTGTATCTTCTTTGGGAAGATGTCTATTCAGGACCTTTGCTCATTTGGAGTTTGGCTAACTTGTGCTCATGTCCTTTATCACCCCTGAGCAGAAGTTCCGACCCCAAAGTAGGGGCTCACATGCCTTCTAAAGGGTCGTCTTCAGCTTGCAAGCATCTCAAATGCACAGTTGGACCTGCGTCTTGGAGAGTTACACTTGGTAGTTCATTGGGCCGCATTGTCAATTCTGCACAGCAGAGGGAGAGCTGAGGCCTCAGTCATCCCGTTTGTAGGGTGGGACATCCAGAAAAAAGTACCAACACAGTGAGTGGGGCTTTCTCCTGAGCTTTCTCTAGGTTTGGGGCACAGAAGCTGAGGTATGGGTGGCACATTTGTTCACACACCCTCCCTGGCACGCGTCTCTGCCTGTAGCGGTGCTTCCCCACAGGCTGGGCACTTGCAGGGCAGCTTTGGCCAAACCCATCAAAACCAGGCAGTCGCAGTGATGGCCTCTCCTCCAGCTGCCCTTTCTCTCTTCCTAAAGAATCCTCTGACCCATGGGGAGATCCCGCTGCAGACTGCAGCTCTGCAAGCTGGAAACTTCATTTCACTACCAGGGAGATGCTTTGATTTGACTTGGTACAGACCCTGAAAGCAAAACGTAGTTTACAAGGATGCGATGTAGGTTTACAAGGCCTGAGAGCCAGTTGCTTCTGGCACTGCTGCTCCCTGGGTTAAAGTACTTAAGGGCTTTATCTGTGAAGTAGGCTGGTGAGGGGTTAAGTGTACCATTACCAGCTCAGACTGCCTGGGTCCCAGCTCTGGCTTACTGCCCTACGTGCTTTATTTCCTCGTTACAGACGTGAGGTTATTCTCCCATTTTACACATTGCAGGATGGGGCACAGAGAGGTAAAGTGACTTGTTTAAAGGCACACAGCCAGTAAAGTCAGAGCTTGGATTTGAATTCCAGTTGGGCTGCACCAGAGACCACTCAGTGCCTGATATGTTGCTGTTTTCGCTTGAGCATCTGTACAACTCGTGGCACATAATAGGTGCTCAGTAAATGTTTATTAAATAAACATGTTCAAACCCTAGGAAAGAGTCAACCTCTAAGGGTCTTTTCAAGCGATTTCCTCATCTTTTGCCCTGTAACAGCGATTTCTCCCCAACTCCCCAACCAAACCAAAGTCAACAACAAAACCAGCTAAACTCAGATGTCCACTGCTCTCCAGCTGACCAGTGACCTCCCGAGCCTTCCCTTCCTAGACCTGCCCTGTGGGCAGCACCTGGTCTTGGGTTGGATGTTCCTTGGGATCTCATTCCTTCCATAAAGCTTAGCTGTGCTATTGCCAGATTCAGTCCAGTGCACCAGCAGGGTTGTATTGTGGATAAGCACGGAAGGCAGGATCGTCATCCTTGGGGATTACAGACCCTTTGAGAATCTGATGGACGCTCCCACTGCCACTCTCAAAAATGCACAGGGAGGCTCCAGTTATTGCTAGTCTGAGGCAGGTCTGAGGTTGAGGGTGACAAACCCATCTTGGTTTTCCCAGGATCGTCCATCCCAGTTTTAGCACTAAAGCCCTGCATTCCTGGTGTTGTCATTTACCTGATTAATTCCACCAATTACCGTGGCAGAAAATAGCTCTCACTTTGGAATTTATGTGTTTTATTGAAAAAAGCTGAAAACAGGATATTTAGGGTGTCCTGATAAAGTCCTTGCAAAAGCAGGGTATAATTCCCAGACACAGGACAAGCCCACGCAGGCGGCCTACACATCCCTGAACCCCTCGGTCCCAGGACGGCTGAAAGTGTGATCACCCGACTGAGGACCGAGGTTCACTGCTGACCTCCCTCCCCAGGATGCTGAAAACTTTTTAAAAATTAATTAATTAATTAATTTTTTGGCTGCGCCACACACCATGTGGGATCTTAGTTCCCCCACCAGGGATCGAGCCTGCACCCCCTGCATTGGAAACGTGAGTCTTAACCACTGGACCGCCAGGGAAGTCCCTGGATGCTGACATCTTTTCAGGAAATTCATCTGATGCAAGTCTTCATCCCAGGGGTTCTCAGCTCAGGCTGCGCGTCAGGATCACCTGGGTGACTGTGTAAAGGCACTGCGGCGTGGGCCTTATCCTAGGTGCATCTGCAGGGTCTAAGATCTGCCCCGGGTGATTCAAGTGCAGGTTCCAACCACTGCCTTCATTCCCAAGTTGCCTGGAAAACCAGTTGAAAAGAGAGACCTCTCTGCCTAACCCAGGGCTGCTGGGCCATGGTCTGCGGGGCAGCGGAGCTGGGGTTAACCAGCCCATGGGTGCTCTTGAGGCCAGGCTGGGGGAGGCTCCACCTCACGCAGAGGAGCCTGTTAGCAAAGGGGGGCCCAGGTGCTGAGACAGGCTGTCGGGGGAGGGGTGGGGAGGCCGGGAAATGCGAGGCTCCCGCAGGGACATAGGAACCACGTCCCCCAGCAGGCCTTTGAATCTGACATCCTCACAAAGCTGGCTGTCATGTCCCTAATGAACACGAGGTGGCATCCAGCCTCCGTGCTTGTCTTGGAGCGCCCAGAGGCAGGCTCTGCACTAAAAAAAAAAATTTTTTTTCCTTGTCAAGCTTGTCTACTGAATAGTTGGCAGGAGAGTTTGTGCAATCTGGACTGCGGGGCAGTGATCTGAATTGTCCTGCCGCGTACGTGACGTGCCTTCAAAAGTCTTGTATTTGATCGTGAAAATCCATGGAAATTTTGTGTTTTACTCCATGACACTGCTGTGTTTGTTTTAATATAGAAATAACGATTGCCACAAATTCCAAGTAAAATTGCCCCCCAAGGAAGATTCACTGGCTTTTGCAGGCTTCTCGGACCTGCCTCCTGACACGCGCAGGGGAGGGACCGAGATTGACTGTCCCCCCCTTGGTTCATTTTCATGTCAGTGCTAACGTCCTGCCGCGGGAAGGACAGGGCCCCCCCATCCTCAGGGATCAGGTGACAAGCATTTTCAGCGTGTCATTATCAAATCGCCCTTGAGCTGTTGTGCACCTCCACACTTTGGAGGATGGATGTTATATAACAGAACTGAAAACCATCTGAGAGACGGTGTAGGAGACTCTCTTCAGAAATGGCGAAATAGAAACTCAGGGCGGCGAGGCAGTGGGGTGGTGCGAGCGGGGAGCCGGGCTCTGATCAGGTTCTGGTCGGCCCAGCAGCCCTGGGGAGTGTCCTGCCCTCTTCCTGCCTGTTTCCTGGTCGGAAGTGCTGTTGCTGGGGGGTTGCGAGGGTTCCTGAGCGAGTCCTAAGGCCGCGGCCGCCCCGAGTAGCAGCTCTCTAAATGCCGTGAGCCCCAGCACCCACGTGTCATCCAGAGGCCGTCCAGTGGTGATACGGCCCCGGTGATGGAAACACCAGGTTTTAAGGGGAAAACAAAGTTTCCAGAGACCTTTTCAGAGCCTTTGGCTGTCAGCACAGACTGGCCGAGTCCAGGCCCAGCCTCTTGGTAGGTCCCGTCTGGAGGGCGGAGCAGTGCCCAGCGGCCCTTCCTGCTCTGGCCCAGCGCCGCCAGGAGAGACGCATTTTCCCATTTGGGTTCGCGCGCGCGCGTGCGTGCGTGCGTGCGTGTGTGTGTCATGATTTTCACTCGAAGTTTTGGAAAAAGTTTCTTATTGTTTACAAGTAGAAGAAACGTAGATACACCGCAGAGTAGAAAGAGGCTCAAGTCCATTTTAAAGGTAAGACACACCACTTTAAGAAGATTTGCATGGGGCCCAGCTTGAGCTGCCCTTGGAGAGGTTTTCTGCCTAGAGCGACTTGGAGAATAAGTCCATCAACAACACCCATTTCTTGAGCACCTACTACGTGCAAGACACGGTACTAAACATGGAGGGGCGGGAAGAAGGAATTACAGCTCCTTCTCCTGAGGATCTTGTGGTCTACCACCCTCCTCATCATCACTATTATCACCATCACCACCTCCTTCTTCACCTTCATAAGCTCCAGAACACCTGTATCTGCGTTGTTCCCTACTGTAACCCTAGCTTCTGGGAGATTGCCTGGCATGTATTAGATACTCAGTAAATAATCACGCTAACGTCTATGTTGTGTATTATCTGGTAGAGTCAGGAGCTAATCCCTGGTCTGTCCCACTGCAGTGCCTGGGCATTCCACCATGAACCATGATGGCTCGAGGCTCCTGGCACAGCTGTCAGGCAGGACCCAAGCTCAGAGGCTGGCTGGGTTAGGGATGGCTTTGGTTTAGTTTCTCTGTTGGGTACTGAGACAATCAGTGTCCACATACTAGAGAGCACGAGCTGGAGGTGACCACGTGTGTCCAGAAGGTGTGACCAGCAGGGGGTTTAGGCAGCATTTCCATGTCTGGGGCTTCTTGGCCAGTGGCCACGTTGGCTTCTGGTGCTTCCCAGGCATTTCTGTATATGCTGTAGCTGTGCCAGGCTGGAGAGGGACTCATGGGGTTTTCCCTTTGATCAGGAACCTGCTGGGGTCACCTGCAAAGCAAGTCACAAGGCTGCCCCAGAGGACTTTCCCAGCCATTAGGGCTACCACTTCCTCAGACCTCCCAGATGTCCCCTGGAAAACACCAGCTTGGGATCCTCATGAGTGGCAGAACCACTGTTCTGGGGCTGCAGGGGAGATGGGCTGGAGAGACTGAGAACCCACGTCCTGGATGAGCATCCTGGTCCTCTGCCGGAGGGATTTGTTCATGAATGCGCACGTGACCCACACTGGACCCACTGGATGCCAGGACTTCTGCTGCATCTGGAACGGTGAGGGTGTGAGTCTGGACCCACTGGGGGACCTGGTTATAGTGAGTCCACCTGACAATGATGAAGCCAAAAGAGGAAAGTGGAGTCAGAGATGGAGAGAGACTTGGGCTTTCTGGATTCAACTTTACATAAGCCAAGCTTCTCCTGGACCTTTTGCTTGCCCGAGCCAATAAATTCCATTTTTCTCCTTTATCTGCTCCAGCCACTTTAAGTTGGGTGTTTTTTTTTTTGGTCATTCATAACAGAAAGGGCCCAACAGACAGGTTCAAAGACTTTTGGACTTGCCACCCTCTTTGAGAATCCAACAAAAGCTAAGCATCCTCTCGCCAGAAATACGTACAAGCGTGCAGATACGTACAAGCACGTGGTTGAGCATACGGGCTCAGTGGATCTCTTTCATGGATCTTCTAGGTACCAAGAATCTCAGGCTGAAATGGATTTGAAAAAAATGCTAAAAAGTTCTTGGAAGCCCACCCTGGGCATCTGAGAGCAGAGGAGACGTTTTAACTGTGGATCTGGTCTCCACCCCCTCCCGAATCATAGGTGAACAGCTGAGGTTCAGAGAAGTGAGCTTAGCGGTATAAACACTTGCCCGCTCCCCTATGCAGGCACACCTTGCTTTATTGTGCTTTGCTTTACTGGGCTTCGTAGATGGTGCATTTTTTTTTTTTTTTACAAATTGAAGGTTTGTGGCACCCCGGTGTTGAGCAGGTCTATTGGTGCCATTTTCCAACAGCATTTGCTCACTTTATGTCCATGTGTCACATTTTGATTATTCTCGCAGTATTTCAAACTTTTTCATTATTATTTGTGCTCTGTGATCAGTGATCTTAGATGTTACTGTTGTAATTATTTTTTTGTTTTTGCACATTTTTTCGACATAATACTATTGCACACTTAAAAGGCTCAGTAGAGTGTAAAGGTAACTTTTACGTGCACCGAGAAACCAGAAGATTCATGACTCACTTTTTCTTGCATGGACTGGAACCGAATCCTCAATAGCTCTGAGTTATTCCCTTAAAAGTGTTTTCAACTTGAAGCAATCCCGAAAAGAAGAACCTCAGAATCCAGTGCCACCTGCACACCATCGACACAAAAGGGAGCCAGTGGCCAGATGCTGGGATGCAGACCCTTGGGGACCTGTGTCCTGGCCCCGCTCCAGGCTTTCCCACGTTTACTCCACACACAACCTTTCATTGCCAGACTTCTGCTCATGGTGACTGAGCCTTGGTCACTGGCCACAAAACCCTCCACGAGTTTTTGAAATAATCATATATATCCCAAGAATTCAAGGATTCTTCAGTATATGCAAATCAATGAGTGTGATAAACCATATCAACAAATTGAAGGAGAAAAACCATACGATCATCTCAATAGATGCAGAAAAAGCTTTCGACAAAATTCAACACCCATTTATGATTAAAAACCCTCTAGAAAGTAAGCATAGAGGGAACTTACCTCAACATAGTAAAGGCCATATATGACAAACCCACAGCTAACATCATTCTCAATGATGAAAAACTGAAACCATTTTCACTAAGATCAGGAACAAGACAAGGTTGCCTGCTCGCACCACTATTATCAGCATAGTTTTGGAAGTTTTAGCCCAGCAATCAGAGAAGAAAAAGAAATAAAGGAATCCAAATTGGAAAAGAAGAAGCAAAACTGTCACTGTTTACAGATGACATGATACTATACATAGAGAACCCTAAAGGTGCTACCTGAAAACTACTAGAGCTAATCAATGAATATGGTAAAGCAGCAGGATACAAAATTAATGCACAGAAATCTCTTGCATTCCTGTATACTAATGATGAAAAGTCTGAAAGAGAAATTAAGGAAACACTCTCATTTACCACTGCAACAAAAAGAATAAAATACCTAGGAATAAACCTACCTAAGGAGACGAGACCTGTATGCAGAAAACTATAAGACACTGATGAAAGAAATTAAAGATGATACAAACAGATGGAGAGATACACCACGTTTTTGGATTGAAAGAATCAACATTGTGAAAATGACCATACTACCCAAAGCAATCTACAGATTCAGTGCAATCTCTGTCAGACTACCAATGGCCTTTTTCACAGAACTGGAACAAAAAATTTCACAATTTGTGTGGAAACACAAAAGATTCTGAATAGCCAAAGCAATCTTGAGAAAGAAAAATGCAGCTGGAGGAATCAGGCTCCCTGACTTCAGACTATACTACAAAGCTATAGTAATCAAGACAGTATGGTACTGGCACAAAAACAGAAATATAGATCAATGGAATAGGATAGAAAGCCCAGAGATAAACCCATGCACATATGGTCACCTTATCTTTGATAAAGGAGGCAAGAATGTACAATGGAGAAAAGACAACCTCTTCAATAAGTGGTTCTGGGAAAACTGGACAGCTACATGTAAAAGAATGAAATTAGAACACTCCCTAATACCATGCACAAAAATAAACTCAAAATGGATTAAAGACCTAAATGTAAGGCCAGACACTATAAAACTCTTAGAGGAAAACACAGGCAGAACACTCTATGACATAAATCACAGCAAGATCCTTTTTGACCCACCTCCTAGAGAAATGGAAATAAAAATAAAAATAAACAAATGGGACCTAATGAAACTTAAAAGCTTTTGCACAGCAAAGGAAACCATAAACAAGATGAAAAGACAACACTCAGGATGGGAGAAAATATTTGCAAATGAAGCAACTGACAAAGGATTAGTCTCCAAAATATACAAACAGCTCATGCAGCTCAATATCAAAAAAACAAACAACCCAATCCAAAAATGGGCAGAAGACCTAAATAAACATTGCTCCAGAGAAGATATACAGATTGCCAACAAACACGTGAAAGGACGCTCCACATCACTAATCATTAGAGAAATGCAAATCAAAACTACAATGAGGTATCACCTCACACCGGTCAGAATGGCCATCATCAAAAAATCTATGAACAATAAATGCTGGAGAGGGTGTGGAGAAAAGGGAACCCTCTTGCACTGTTGGTGGGAATGTAAATTGATACAGCCACTATGGAGAACAGTATGGAGGTTCCTTAAAAAACTGAAAATAGAACTACCATACGACCTAGCAATCCTACTACTGGGCATATACCCTGAGAAAACCATAATTCAGAAAGAGTCATGTACCACAATGTTCATCGCAGCTCTATTTACAATAGCCAGGACATGGAAGCAACCTAAGTGTCCATCAACAGATGAATGGATAAAGAAGATGTGGCACATATATACAATGGAATATTAGCCGTAAAAAGAAATGAAACTGAGTTATTTGTAGTGAGGTGGATGGACCTAGAGCCTGTCATACAGAGTGAAGCAAGCCAGAAACAGAAAAACAAATACCGTATGCTAACACATATATATGGAATCTAAAAAAAAAAAAAAAAAAAAAAGGTTCTGAAGAACCTAGGGGCAGGACAGGAATAAAGACACAGACATAGAGAATGGAGTTGAGGACACGGGGCGGGGGAAGGGTAAGCTGACACGAAGTGAGAGAGTGGCATGGACATATATACACTACCAAATGTAAAATAGATAGCTAGTGGGAAGCAGCTGCATTGCATGGGGAGATCAGCTCGGTGCTTTGTGACTACCTAGAGGGGTGGGATAGGGAGGGTGGGAGGGAGATGCAAGAGGGAGGAGATATGGGGATATATGTATATGTATAGCTGATTGACTTTATCATACAGCAGAAACTAACACACCATTGTAAAGCAATTATACTCCAGTAAAGATGTTAAGGGCTTCCCTGGTGGTGCAGTGGTTGAGAGTCCGCCTGCCGGTGCAGGGGACGCGGGTTCGTGCCCCGGCCTGGGAGGATCCCACGTGCCGCGGAGCAGCTGGACCCGTGAGCCATGGCTGCTGGGCCTGCGCGTCCGGAGCCTGTGCTCTGAAGCAGGAGAGGCCACAGCGGCGAGAGGCCTGCGTACTGCAAAAAAAAAAAAAAAAAGATGTTAAAAAAATATTGATGCCAATATTCATTAAATTCATTCTAATAAACATTTTATCACAGGTTCACATATTAGACTACTACAACTTTTCACGTAGTTTGGTATAAAGCTGAGAAATATGGTCCATACATGGACTACTTGAAATGTAATTTTATAAAGTCTAATTTCCATTCTGGAAAAAATGAAATAATATCAACTGGAAAAAAAATAATATATAGCCAGAGGCTGGAGCAGTGGAACGCTGAGCTATTTATGTTGTAAGTGAATTATGTATTTTTGTCCATTTGCACAGAACAGATCCTTCAGATGTTTATGTAATAAAGATCCCTGTGGGTCTCAGAATCAGAAAAGCCAATGTTTGTTTCAGTTGTCTGAGCAGCCAGAATTTTTCTTTTCTTGGGCTTGAAAAATACGGCAGGTTCCCCGGAGGCCGGCTTGCTGTGTCAGCGCGGTTGGTAGTCTCCCACGGGGTTCTTGTAAGGGAGGGGAGGGCAGACCTGTTGCAGGGTTAGGGGGCCTCCCTCGGAGCCGGAGGGTGCTGCGGCTGGCCGTCATCAAAGCCACGATTCCACGGCAGGGAGGGCCTCGCTCCACTCCTGTTTTGTCTGCTAGAGGCTTCAATCCTGAGGATGTGTCTTGGGATAAATACTGGAGTCCAGTGTCTGCTGCAAAGATCGTCAGCCACTTGCCTAATATTCTTCAGAGTGTTGACTCAGTGTTAGAAAAAAGGCCTGTGCAATTGGGCTGGTTGGTTTGTTTTTTGCTTTAAAATTGTTATGACATATTTCAGACATAGAAACCTCTACACAAGATACCACAGTGAACCCCATGGACCCGTCACGTGGTGTAAGAAACAAAACATAACCTGGGACCTCTTCTCAGTGGGCCCCTCCCTCCCCCAGAAGTGATGCTCTCCTTGACACAGGTGTTTTCCCCTGTGGCCATTTTTCTCTGCCCCTTGAAATTTCCTTCCAAAAGGGGTGACCTCAGGGTGAGTCTTCACTTTTCCAAAGGACCCCCGAGACCTCCTGTACCTGCAGCCTTCGTGTGGCCTTGGGGGCACTTGGGCGTCTGGGACAGTGCAGGGGGACCCTTGAGGGTGAGTGGCTGAGTCCTGGTTCTGGTCGACACCCGCCTCCCCCGCCTGACCTGGGTTGACTGTGTCACCTCCCTGCCGTGCTGCAGCTTCCTCCTCAAAACCCTGGTGTCCCGGCGGGCGCACTCGGGAGGGCTGTCGGGAGGACGGAGGGGCCAGCTCCCGCCGCCTTGGTACATGTTAGCCGTTATTATTATCGTGCGACCTCTGGACAGGTTTGGGCGCCATTCCTCAGGGGGCGGGAGGAGGGGAGCTGCCGCACCTGGGCCTTGGGGGGCCCCGGGGCCTGTCCTGCCACTTTGGCTGGACGGCACAGCCTCTCGGCGAACAGACGGTGCTGGATTCCTGCCCCAGAATAAAAAGGCAAAAGAAAGGGGTTTCTTCATAAGCTGTTTAGCAACCCAGGGAGGGAAAAAACAATCAGAGACGTGGAAACAGCTCCGGGGGGGTCCGCCATGCGGTGAACCCGCAGAGCCCCCGGTCCCTGCTGCCCAGGCTACGCCGTCGGGAAAGGGGAACAGGAAAAGCACGGCGGGTTGAGCAACAGGAGCCCAGATTGGGGCCGGGCGACCACAGCCCTGGACGCCGCAGCCGCCGGGCGTTTGCACAGGAAGCGCCCCCAGCCCGGCTCGAGTGGGCCCTCCTGTGCAGGGGGCGCCTTGGGGTCAGGCCCGGGCTGCCACCGTCCTGCACCCATTGCACGCCAGGGAGGGGCCGGCCCTGGGGGAAGCCCCCCTCACACCCCAGGGTCAGAGAGGCAGGGGCCGAAGGCACCGACCCCTCTCCCTGGGCTGGTGGCTCTTCCCTAAATCCTCGCTCAGGTCACGCTTCAGCCTGCCTCTCCCAAGAAGTCCCAGAACTCTCCAGAAGGATTGCTACCTCATCAACCGGCACCCTTCTCATAGCTTGCTTCTTAACAATCTCTCTCCTGTGATTGCCTGCCCTGGGGTGTATGTAATTTATTTCCAAAACCTATACAAGTAGTAACTCTATTAGAGAAAGTTCAGAAAAGGAAAACAAAATTTACCTATGATCCCACCATCCGAACACTGCAGCTATTGTAATTTTGGTATGTGTCCTTCCAGACTTTTTTCCTCAATTCATATTTTTGCGTGTGATTTAAACATAGTGTAGACATAATTGGAGAGCCAGCTTTTGACCGAACAATCTCACGAGCATTTTCCATGCTGCTGTGGTTTTCATAGCTGTCCTTGTCAGCCCTGGGTGTTTGGACTGCTGTTCTATTTGTAAGGTTTTAAGAAAGCATTTCACTGTGGAAACATTTCAAACATGCATAAAAGTAGAGTGAATCGTAAAAGGAATCACTAGATTCTCATCATCCAGTTTCAACGAGTATCAGCCTGTGGCTCACCACGCCCCCTCCCCCCCCGTATTTTTTTTCTTATTGTGGTAGAATATACATAACATAAAACTTACCATTTTTAACCATTTAAGGGCTCAGTTCAGGGTCGTTAGGCACATTCACATTGTTCTGCAATCATCCCCATCATCGTCTCCAGAAATTTTTCATCTTCCCAAACTGAAACCCTGTCCCCATTAAGCACTAACTCCCCCTTCTCCCTCCCCTGGCTCTGGGAACCTCTATCCCACTTTCTGTGTCTATGAATTTGACTATCTAGGTGCCTCATATTAGTGGAATAAAAATACTTGGCCTTCTGTGTCTGACTTCTTTCACTTAGCATAATGTTTTCAAGGTTCACTGAAGTTGTAGCAGGTGTCAGCACTTCATTCCCTTTGAAGGCTGAATAATACTGTTTTGTACGTGCGTCCCGCATTTTGTTTACCCATTCATCTGTCGATGCACATTTGCTCAGGTGTTTTTGAGCAAATTCCAGACATCATCCTGTTTTGTCCACAGATGTGTCGAAGTTCTCTTAAAGCTGAGGACTTTTTTTTAAAAAGCATCATAGGGCTTCCCTGGTGGCGCAGTGGTTGAGAGTCCGCCTGCCGATGCAGGGGACACGGGTTCGTGCCCCGGTCCGGGAAGATCCCACATGCCGCGGAGCGGCTGGGCCCATGAGCCATGGCCGCTGAGCCTGCGTGGCCGGAGCCTGTGCTCCGCAGCGGGAGAGGCCACAACAGTGAGAGGCCCGCGTACCGCAAAAAAAAAATAAAAATAAAAATAAAAATAAATAAAAAGCATCATAGCCATAGCATGATCCCACGCAGACAGCTTAACAGCAAGTAATTCCCTTGTATTGTCCAGTATCTAAGCAGGGTCCACGTTGCTCTGATTTTCTCGTGAATGTCTTCCTGAAGTTGGTTTGCTTGAATTAGAATCCAAGAAAGGCTGCTGTAAGTCTCCTTTAATTCTTTTTTCTCTCTCTGGCCATTTGTTTGTTGAAGAAACCGGGTCGTTGTGCTGGAGAACGTCTCACATGCTGACGTGGATGGTGGGTCTCTGTGTGTCCCTCTTTCCCCCAGGTTGGACCCGACTCGAGTTCAGCTTTTGGCAGGAAGGGCTCAGAGGGCGCCATGTCCTTCCTGTGACACTGCATCGGGCGGGAGGCATAGCAGTCACTGCCATCACTTTATGCTTTGCTTGCTTTTTCTCCTTTACATTTATTGTTACTCTTTACTTTGAAACTTTTTTGAACTTACAGAAACATAAGAGTATTTCAAAGCATTCCTGTGCTCCCTTCACCCAGAGACCCCACTCAGGTTTCCCATCAGATGGGACCCACGGCTCCAGCCTCTTGCTCTTGGGGCGCGACCCCATCCAGGATCACACGATGGCCCGTCACCAATCTGGATCAGCTCTTGGGTCTTTCCTTGGCATTCGCAGCCTTGACATGTTTGAATATTCCAAACTAGTCTTTTGTCAAATGCCTCTCAGTTTGGATTTGTCTGATGTTTCCTCACAGCAAGTTACGCATTTTGGCTGGAAAATCACAGAAATAATGCTGAGTTCTTCTAAGGGAAGAACTTAGGGGGGTTGGTTGTTTGTGGGGGGTTGGTTCATGATGGAGGTCTGTCCACGTTTATCCACTGATATCAATGTGCATTCGTGGATTCCTATTTTATTCAAAGCCAGACCCTGTTACTATCATTATTTACTTTCATCCTCAACTACCCCTGCATTTCTGGAAGTTGCTTTTGTCAATGAACCATCTATGACAGAGCTTGTCCCACAGCAGGACCTACAGACCCCTCCTCTCTGAATGTGGCTCATTTGTCCCATGATGTGACCGTTCTATTGATGGTCCCTTAATCTGCCTCTACTTTCCCCCAACAGCAGTGCAGTGAATATCCTTGTGCAGGGACCTTGTTCCCTGTGGGAGGCATTCTATTTTAGAAAGCGCGAATCGCTAGAAATTTCTTCTTCCTTTTGAACCAAATCCACCTCCTTGCAGCTTCCACCTACCCAGTCCTGCTGGCAGGAGCCATGAGCTCTAATGCTTGTCCACCCAGCGGGTCACAGAACCGGTGAAGAAGCTCTCGGGTTCCGCACAGCTTCCCATCTCCAGGTACCAGCCGTGGCCCTTCCAGCTCCCCCGCTGCCCTGGCCTCTGACCCCGTGCCAGCCCCGCTCTCATCGCAGCCTGGTCTGCAGGTGCGAGGCCCGCAGTGAACACAGCCCTCCCCATGGCCTGACCACAGGGGCCAGCAGGCCTCCCGCCTCCTTTCTTTTGGACCCCAGGTCTGACTACCAGTTGCTGACCCTTGCATTTGGCAGCCATGACCTACTGCTGACCCAGCTGGACTTCGGTCTGGCCGAGTCTGCAGGGCCTGTGAGAGATGACGCAGCTTTTTTATTTGCACCATCAACTGAACTCTCTCCGCAACCCTGGAAATAGGCGTGACCATCCACGTTTACAAATGATGAGGTTACCTGCCCCACGCAGAGGGCCCCCTCAGATTAGGGTAATGCCGGGGCCCTTTGTGTGGCTGTGAGCAGAACCTCAAGGGAGAGTTGGGGGCCCCAGGCTGGTCGCAGAGGAGCTGTCCCCACCCCACTCCAGAAGGAGCGAGGGAAGGAAGAAGTTTCTGGAACCAGAAGGAGAGAGTCGTGTGGCTCCCATCTCCCTGAGAGGAGCAGGGGTCTCTGATGAAGGGACACAGCCAGTGGTCGGCAGCGGGGCGGGAGGGTGGCCAGCGGGTAGATGCCCGACAGTGCCCTCCTTCCTCCCTCCAGTCTCCCACGGGGCTCCCCATTAGCCAGCGCTTCCCCCATCCCCACCCCTGAGTCAGTGGAGCCACATAGGCCAGCCTTGCCGGGACAGGGAGGACAGGATGGGGGGGCAGGTGGAAGATTCTGGCACAGAGGTTTAGTGAAGGGCCTGAGGTCTGAGAAGGAACTTGGAGGGTGGTGGTGGCTAACACATGGGTTCTAGACCAGGGGTCTCAGCTCACCCCCCCTCCTTCCCCGCCCCCAACCACGTGCTCTCTTTAAATCGTGGACGTCCCCAGCTCTGTGCCTGGCAGGCTGTGCCCCTGTCACGCCAGCCCATGAGTCGGTTGGGTGAGTGAGTGACACCCTCTGTGCTCAGCCCGCAGAGCAAGTGCCCAGGGAAGCTGGTGCAAAGCCCGTGGTCCTGGGCCGAGCCAGGGCACTGCAGGACGGACTGTCCTCCAGACCCGCCTGTGCAGTATCTCCGCCCCACGGTGCTGGTCTCTGCTCCTCCTCAGCACATGGCCTGTCTGGAAAAAGCCGTCTGTTCTGATGGATGTTGTTTTCCTCCAGAGCAGGTGGCGGGGCCGCTCTGCTCAATTCATTTTCCTACTTGGTCTGCTCTGCTGGTTGAAATGGAAACAGCGTCAGGCTGAGTATCAGTTAGAATTAAGTTCGAGTGCAAAAAAGGACGGAGGGAAAGTGAGAGGAGTGGAGGGAGGGGAGGGAAAAGGGAAAGGAGGGGAGAGAAGGGAGAACAGGGAAAGAAATGAGAGAGGAAAACAGGTCTTTCCCCAGCAGATCATTTCCCTCCCACATATTAGAAAACTCCAGAGGTAGCAGCTCCAGGCCGGTGTGGCTGCTATATGGTCATCAGGACCTCACGCTTCTCCTATGGTGCTGTTCTGTCCTTCCTAGCACAGTGCCTCCTGGTCTAAGATGGCTGCTCGAGCTCCAGCCATCATGTCTGCATTCTAGCCAGCAAGAAGGAGAAAGGAGGAGACAGCCAGTCCTTTTGTTCTGAGTAGAATGCATAGAAGGGACATAACACTTCGCCTTACAGTTCATTTGTTTGGAAAGTAGCTTCTCTCTCTGAGAGGATCCTCTGCAAGGATGCATGCCAGCTCTTAATGTTGGGCGCCTCTGGGGACGGGGATGAGGTGGTGCCCCGGTTCTCGCCTGATGGTAGACTCCCACAATTACCAGGAGATGCGTCCGAGAGGTGCAGCCAGAGTCCAAGCCAGTGGGGAGCGAGGAGCTGTAGGTATGAGGTGAAGAGAATGGAGGTGTTGACCTTAAGGGGCCGCCCTGTGGGGAAGCCTAAGCCTTGAAGAGGCCGTCCTGCCCAGGAGGAGTTAGGAATTAGACTGGTGTGGGACCCTGTGGGGAGGTCCGGGGAGGCAGATTTCAACTCAGTGTTATAAAGCAATTTCATGTTGAAAGCTCTGAAAGAGGCAACACGATGGCTTTTCTCTGGCGTTTGGGGTGGGGGGGCCAACCTCCCGCACCTCTAAGTGGCACTTCCAAGAATAGAGATCGGGAGGACTCCTCTGGTCCACGAAGGAGTTCCTGAAAACTGGCAGGTGTAGGGGAGTGAAGCCCGGGGATCCCGCACGTGGTGGGGATCCCTCTGTTGCACGTGATCGGTCTGTGCCAGGTTGCTGTCGCAAGAGTTCCCTGGGCTTGCCCAGTCCTTCAGGCCTCTGCACCCGCAGCCCAGCAAGCAGAGGCTGGCGGCCGTCTGTCACCTGCCCAGTGTCCACAGCCTGCAGGGACAGAGGCTTGACCTGGACAGCACGTCCGTCTGGTGGACCAGACCGGAGCAGAGATACGTAGGCCAAGAGTCAGGCGTGGTTTTCCACCCCTACACAGACTGGGTGGCCCACGAGGGGTTGTCGGCGTAGCTGAAGGAAGACGGGCTTCAGGGCGGAGGGAGGGGGCTTGGCCCGCATCTGGGGAAGGGAGAGTCCCAGAGGCCCGGCCCCTCCAGTGAGGTGCCCAGGGCAGCGGGTATCAGCTCTGCCCCACAATGTTCCGGCCCACTGGCTTGCGGGCGCCCATCCACCGCAGGATGGAGGACCCAGACCTCTTAGCTGGGGGCTGCGGAGCGTCTGCTTCATGCAGCCCTGCTGTCTGGCCCTGCGCCCGCCGAGACACTGCCTGTTTATGACCTGGCTCCCCGTGCAGATCCATCTAGAGGGAGAGACTGCACAGGTAACGCTGACAGGCGTCTTCCGGTCCCCCAACACGCGGAATCTTCAGTAACGATCAACGCAGCAGCCTTCTGGTTTCCCAGCTCGGCTAGCAAGCTGGGGTCTGCACTTGTTCTGCGTCTTTGAGACTGGCAGACCCCGGAGGAGCAGAATTAAGGGGACAAGGGGATGAAGACCACCCCAGGAGGCCTCCTGAGGAGGGCTACGTGGTCTCCCCAGCCACCCTGAGGTCCACATTCCAGATCCTTCTCGGCAGTGGCAGATGCTGCTTGTTGGGGTATCAGGATGGGGTTTGGGATTCTGGGGGTGGAAACTCCTTGCTCGCATCCGCCCAGCCCTTCTGGAAGTTAGGATGTCCTTTATGAATAACGAACAGAAAGCAAGTACTCAGCTAGGAGAGTCATGGCAGGCCGAGGCCCTCTGTCTCGGGGGCCTGTCAGACAGCCCCACAGACACGAAGCAGCCTGAGCTCCTGCAGGCGTGCAGGTGCTGATGCCCGCTGCCTGGAGAAGAAGGAGGGCAGTTCTCAAAGGAAATCCGTTGGCAAGCTCCGGCCTTCTGGGCCCTTCCTCTGAGTCCCCTTGTGCCGTGTGTTGGAGAATGTTGGGTTCTGAAGCCAGAAGGGGGTCTTGGAGCTCCTAATTCAACCCCTCACTGGACAATAAGCCCAGTGCTTGCTCCTTCCTCTGGTGGGTGCCGGTAGATTTAGCAACCAGCTGGCCTGGGGGAGAGCCCTGATTCCTTAGTGCTGGCCCATTACCATGGAAGCGTTCCCACCAAGGCTGATCTCAAGCTGCCAACGGGGCCTCACCAAACGTGGAGTTGGAAAGGGGTGCCCCCCCTGTGGGTCTGGAACCCTGATGGACTGGGCTGAAGGTCACTTGTCCTCTAACTGCACACAGAGAGGGGCAGAAAGTAACCCCTATTCCAGGGAAGCCATAAGCAAAAGAATCCTTGGGAAGTTTCAAAGGTATCTCTTGAAGGCAACAGCCGTGCCTCGCCTGAGGACGCACGGCATACAGGAGCACAGTCGAGGCAGCACGTGGCCGTGGGTGAGCCACGGAGGAATGGGACAGCTCAGGGTCACGCGTGGCCCCCAGGGACATGCTGTGCTCTGGGAACCTGGCTGCATCATTGCAATCTTGTTGACTGTAGTTTTGAGTCTTTTCATGTTTTCCAGTGAGCAGTGCAAGAATTGAATGTAAGAAGTGGGTCGCAGAGTAGAGAGCCACTGCTCTGCGGATTGAGGGCTTTGAAGCCACTACAAAATGGCACTTTGCTGTCAAAACCCGGGCTTTAGAAACATCAGCGGGCGGAGTGGTCTGGAAAGGGCTAACGATGTGAGCTCAGTCCTGTGGTGGGGGGTGGGGGTGGGGGGGCGACAGCAGTCCTGCTGCAGAGGGTTTGGAAGGCAAGGTCACTGAACCTCAGCTGGCTCTTCGGTCACGCGGGGATCATAACCCCCGCCTCGGAATTGTTGGCAGAATCAAATGGAATCAAATGCCGGTGAAATGCTCAGCATTAAAGTTGATTTAAAAGGTCACTGTTAAAAGCAGGCTGAAAGGCTGTGGCTTACGGTAACAGTAGGAGACTTACACCGTAAAAGTCATTTGCAAAAATAGGTTCCTGGCTTTTGAGATCAGTTGAGTTTCTATCCAGACCTCAGAATAAAATAGTGACAAAGTCAAAAATGATTCTGTGTTCGACTTTGGAGTCCAGGCTTCTTTGAGACGTGGGAGTGAATGCCGTTCTGAGAATTTGTCATGAAGTAAAATGTTGAATAAGGGAGTTAAAAAATTTTTATCTTTTGGAGAAAGAGGCAAATTATAAAAAAGGTTGATGACCTTAGGCTTCCAGGGGCCGTCCCGGGCTGGTGTGGGTCCACCCCGTCTCACCCATCTACAGAGAACCCTCTTGACTTCTAGAAGCCGAAGTGCTTCAGGGTCCTCCGAAGCCTCTGTCTCAGGAAACTGCCACGGCGCTTGTGTTAAGTGCGAGTCATCCATGTCAGTGCCAGGGACTCTGGAGACAGGCAGCTCAATTCTCTCTTCTCCTCCTCCCCCTCCCCTCCCCTCCCCCACCCCTCCCCTCCCCACCCTCCTCCTCCCCTCCCCCTCCCCTCCCATCCCCCTCCCCCTCCCCTCCCCTCTCCACCTTCCCCTCCCTCCCCACCTTCCCCTCCCCCTCCCTCCCCTCCCCCTCCCTCCCCTCTCCCTCCCTTCTCCTCCCCTCCCTGGCAGTGAGGCCTCAGCCCCCCAGCCTCACAGCTCAGCTTCCGAGAGCCACAGGGGTGACTCACCCAGGTGACAATTCATGAATCACGGGCTGGATGTGGGTGTTTCTGACATGGCCTGGGGTCCCCTTCTGGAGGGTGGCAGCCGTCTTTCCTGCCCCTCGACACTCAGGCCACTGAGCTGTTCCCAGGCAGGGAACTGGGGTGACTCCCTAGAGGATAGAGGTGAAAACAGATGAAACCCAACGTCGGGTGTGAGAGGCAGCTCGAGAGACATCGGCTGCTCTGGGGCTCAAGCATTGCCCCTGTTTTTGACCAACAAGACCCATTTCCCCCCCATTCTATGCAGTAAGGAGCGTCCCAGCTGGATTGGATCCAGAAAGGAGCTGAGAACATTAGAAAGCAGTTGGTGTGGTGCTGAGTGCACCAGTGAGACCGAGGGGCGGAGGGTTCCTTGATCATGAAGTGAGGAGTGAGCATTGATGAATGTCCCAGAAGAGAGGGCTAAGATGTGATTCAGCAAACGCCTGAGGTGCAGGGCCCAGGGCAGCCGGGGCAGGTGAAGCCGGGCGAGTCCTCTGGGCTGTACAGGTGGGAGCAGCGTCAGGGTTTCCCGAGGGGCCCTGGCGCCCAGCACTCGGCGTGCCTGCGAGGCCTGGGAGGGAGGGAGGAGGAAGTCGCAGGACCTGTCCCCGCGCGAGGGTCCCTGGATGGGCCCCGCACGTCCCTGCCCACCTCTGCCCTCTCCTGGTGACGGGCCCTCTGGGGCTCAGTCTCTACCTCGGTGCCGCTCGCCCCAGCTCCAGGGAGTCGGTTGATGAGGACAGGCCTGCTGTGTGCTGTTGGCCAGGCTCTGCGGGGGCCCCGGGGACGGGCAGGTGGGTACCCCAGTACGGGAAGGCAGATGGCGCTCCAGAAATGAGCGAAGAACAAAACAAACGCCAGTGTGGTCTTGACCTTGTCCTCGCTGGGTCCCTGGGAACTGGGCTCCACGCTCCAGCTCACTCTTTCAGTTCCTCATCGGCCCTCGTTCCCAGGGCTGCTGCTGCCCAACGCAGCTGGAAGCCTGGCCGTGGGGCTGTGGTCCCTGGCCTGCGGCTGGGGCGGCAGCTGGGAGCGGGACTCTGCGTGCCAGCGCCTGTCCCGGCCTGGATGGGGACACAGGCGTGGCCCGTCTGGCCGTGAGTGTTGGCTCTCAGAGGGCTGGGGGTGCAGGGGAAGGCAGGGGTCCACGGCTTCCCGGCCTGAGCTGGATGCTATTGTCATGGGGCAAGGCACCAGCCCCTCGGACCGCCCCCCTCTGTTAACTTGGGTGATAAGATCTACGGCACAGGGTTGCTGGGGGATCAAATGGGCCGTGTATGCAAACCCCCTCGCACTATGCACTACACGTTGACTGCATCCCCCTTCCCTTTGGAGGCCCCTCTCAGGACCTTCTGGCGCCTCCAAGCCCCCTCCTTCCTTCCCCATGCAGGATACCTCACTGCTGTCCCCACGTCCGGGACGGTCCCTCTGCTTCCCGTTGGAGGTCGGTGGTGTGGGTCCCTCAGCTCGGCCTGCCCTTCTCTCTGCAGCCACAGAGCCTCAACTGGGACCACGCCTGGTGCAGGGGGCACTCACTACGTTGGCCACTGAGGAGTCCCCATCAGAGGGGTGGTCGGGGGGTGGGGACGCCTTTCAGCGGAGTCTTTCTGCGCCCTCCCACACCCGCCTGCAGAGGGCCACGCAGCCACCTCCAGAACTCGGGGTGACCACGGGACAATCGAACTCGTGGGAGGTCAAAGCCAAAAGCTCCCTGCCGGTGTGAGCTCAGGGCCACTGCTTTTACCGACAAGCTGGAAGCAAGAAACAGTCCTGAGTCCCAGGGAAAAGACTTTCTTGCCATTGTCTCCGAGACGTCCTCTGTCAAACTCCATTTCTGGAAGTCCCCCCGCCTGGGCAGGCACATTCACCTCCAGCCACCTTGTAGTGTGGAACCCAGAGACCAGGAGCCCGTCCCCCTGTGGGCAGAGGGGGCGTGGGGTGGGGGTGACCTCCCACGTGCACTTGCTGGCCAGGGCAGAGCCGGGGACTCTGTTCCCTATCCCGTCTCCACAGGGTCCCCGAGGAGAGGGCGCGGAATGGGTTTCAAAGTGCAGGGACAGCCAGCCTCTACTGTAGGTCTTTGGAGTTCAGTGAGCCTCCCTGAATCCCCACGGGGTCCAGGAGACAGGGGTCCAGGGGGCCAGGTAAAGGTTAACACCTGGATATCCAGAGTTACTGGGGAGACCCTGCACCTCACACGGGTGTCCCCTTTCGGCCTCAAGGTTGTAAATTCTTCCCCAGGGTAACAGTTAGTGGGGAGCCCCCCGGGTTGAACGCCCCTGCAGCTCCCACGCTTGCTCTGCTGCAGCAGCGGGTTGGAAAGGGCTTGCTTCTGGGCCTGCTTCATGAGAGGTCTTTCATTTCCTTCCCCTCTTCCCACCCAAGGGGATGCTCTCCACCCCTTCAGCCCAGCCACAGACTCCCCAGCCTCCAGAGCTCAAGGAAAACCCTTCCCGAAGCTTTCCCTCCACCACTCCCCTGCCATCCGCTGGATCAAATCCTTCTCCCCAGGGCAGGGGGTGGGGCTGTGCAGGGGAGTGCGGGCTGAGCTGGACTCTGCCCCAACCTCACCGCTCGCTGGAGGGGAGGCGGGGGCTCCTGGGAACGCAGCTTTGCCTCTTCCAGTTCTGTTTTCTCACCTGTCGACTAGGCGGAGTACGGAAGTGCACAGAGCGCTCTGCGTGGATCCCTGGGCCACTGGGCCGCGTGTGGATGGAGCAGGACAAGGACACGGGAAGCCGGGAGCCCCCGAGCTGGCCCAGCCCGTCCCTCCCTCCGTGTAACCCTGGGGGAGTGACTTCTTCCTCGGGTGCAGAATTTCCTAAGCCTTCAAATGTGGGGATTAGAGACTCTAAGCTCAAAGATTCCTTCTGGAAGGTGCTGGAATCTCTTAAGTGTGTTGTGAGGGGCTTTGGATGCCGCGTAAGGTATTTCTCATGCTCTGACCTCTTCGACATTGGTCCCTTGCCGGGTTGTGATCCCCCGTCCACCTGTCCACGCCTAGCTGGCCCCAGGCCAGGGATCCTGTTGTGGGCCTTTTGGTGCTCCTGGCATGGAGGTGACTTAAAATCCGCCCTATGATATTAAGATTCCAAAGTCTGTCTTTGAACTTTTAATGGCCCTGGACAAATGCTTTGAGGGTGAAGGCTTGTTTCTTTCAATTCGAGCACATAGAATTTAAAAGCATTTTTCCCACACTAACTAGAGCAGCCCCTTTCAAAGCTCACAGATTCCCCTTCCCTGGACTCCAGTAACCGAGACAAACCAACCTGTCAGGGGACGGTGTCCTTTCACCACCAGTTTGGACTTGATTTGAGTCACCTGCCTTTGACTGGGAAGCTGAGTGTCAGAGGCTGCCTCTCCAGAGCAGAGGCGGCCGATTGATAGATTGATTTAAGAACTGTGAATCATGCCATTCAGTTTACTGAAGTTGACTGAGTCTCTGCCACACAGAGTGAAAAAGTTTGATGTGTGTATGAAATACCTGTCGTGCGGGTAAAGTTTTGGCTCTTACATTGGATGATGTAGGATGCGTTCCACTTCCTCACCCTACTTAGCCGGGTCGGTGTATTAGCTTCTGGGGCTGCAGTGACCAAGTACTGAAAACTGGGTGGCTTAAAACAGCAGAAGTGTACTCTCTCACAGTTCTGGGGGCCAGAAGTCTGACAGTAAGGGCGGGGCCCTGATCCCTCTGGAGGCTCTAGGGAAGGCTCCTTCCTTGCCTTTCTCTCATCTGCTGGCGGCTCCTGAAATCCTGGGCTTTCCTTGATTTGCAGAGGCGTGGCTCCAACCTCTGGCTCCATCATCACATGGCTCTCTCCCCGTGTCTGTGTCCAGACTTCCCTCTTTTTCTTAGGGCACCAGTCATTGCATCAGGGCCCCCCAGTCCAGTCTACCTCATCTTCATTTGATCACATCTGCAAACACCCTACTTCTAAATAAGGCCACATTCACACGTGCCAGAGGTTAGGGCTTCGGTATATCTTTTCAGCATATACTGATTTACCACACTGATATACCACATCCTGATTTTGATTTTTATTTGGTAATCAATCTAGCTTACGTTCAGAACACAGTAATTTTGGAAGTCCCATTTAAAAGCAGATCATGGCTTGTTTTATTTATTTATTTGGTTTTAACCATTCCTGTGATAACTCGTGACCCACTTCAGGTCTTCCTAGCTGTCATTCATCTGCTTTTGGCCTCATATCAGCCTTCGTGTGGCTGTATGCTTAAGAATGCTGTTTCCTTCTTTACCATCCTCGCCTAGGGCACCCGACTGGGTTCCAGGGCTGTTTTTGCCACCGTGAAGGGAACAGGTTGGGGGGTGAAGTCCGGGGGAACCAGGCTCCAGCATCCTCTCTAGTGGGGTCGCACAGGACGCGCTAAGTTCCCCCAGCCGCGAGCTGTGACAGCATGTATGCAGTGTCGGCCATCAGGGATGCGTTAGAGCTTCAGCGCGCGGGGTCTTTATTCGGGGGGCCGTTCACACGAGCACCCTCTGCCTGATGCACACCCAAACCCCAGACTCGCAGGAGGACAGCAGGGGTCCGGCACCAAAACCCCTGTCTGTTCACACGGCTTAGGCACAGGGAGCCGGTCACCAGTCCTGGGAGGGGGGACCCTCCCCAAATCCACCTTCTCAGACACCGGCCGAGGACTGACCCTGGAAGGCAGCCCTTCTGGGGACCCCAGTCTCGAGCCTGCTGCGTTAACACTGACGTTGCCCTTGTCCCTCCACCGCTCCCTTCAGCCTCCTCGTGACCACAGCACTTCAGGGTTTAGATATTTGAAACTTCCCAAACCCCTCCCCAGAACCCCAGCACCTTTCCCATTACCCACCCCCCATGCTCTGCTTTTGGCCCCCAGAGTCCTCGTAACGTAGATGCCCATGCGTCACCCCAGTATCCCAGTGCTCACTCCCTACACCTCCGTGTTTGTTTTGAATTTTTATTGTTCCTTTATCCCACATGGCAAACACAGGCAGCACAGCGTCGCTGAGATCCCCCACTACAGCATGAATTCTGTCATCCGCGTTAGGGTTTCAAATTTGGGCTTTTAAAAATACAATACATAACTCCAGATCTTTTAGAAATCAGTTGTTTCTATGTAGCACTTCACCCTCTTCAGTTTTTAGGTCGTGGGAGTGTCTGTTCATTATTCTTTGGGTACCGGCAGTGGTGTAGTAAGACACACCTGTGTGCGCTGTACAAGCCTTTTTGTTTGTTTGTTTGTTTGTTTGTTTGCGGTACGCGGGCCTCTCACTGCCGTGGCCTCTCCTGTTGTGGATCACAGGCTCCGGACACACAGGCCCAGCAGCCACGGCCCACGGGCCCAGCCGCCCTGTGGCATGTGGGATCTTCCCGGACCAGGGCACGAACCCATGCCCCCCGCATCAGCAGGCGGACTCTCAACCACTGCGCCACCAGGGAAGCCCCAAGCCTGTTCTTGAAGCACCGTCTCTCCCGGTCTCTGCTTGTCTGCTTCTGAGTGTTACTGTTTTGACCCTCAGTCGCACTCTTTGCTTGAATGTTTCCAGATCTAATAACATAGCAAAAGGCAGCTGTTTGAGGGAAGCTGGGCTGGGCCTTACTGACTAACGTGCTCTACTTCAGCGACACAGCCACTTCCCCCTCTGAGGTTCTCAGCCACTCTCCACTTCGGGGCGGACACCTCACGGCTGTGTCTTCTCTCACACTGTTATGTGCCTGTGGTTTTGTGAAGGTCAAGCACAGTGTAGGTCACCCGGTGCGGGGAGGTGGGTGGGATGCCGGGCTCTGCATGTGGAGCGAGCTGTGTTTAGACCCCGTCCGACAGGCTGAACGCTCACCTTTCGGTGCGGCTTCCAAAGAGTTCCCACTTCTTAATTTCAGAGTGTGATAGAAGGATTGGGGGTGGGGGCGGGTCTCATTTCACTGAAAAAGATTTACCCTGAAAAGAAATCCTGCCAACCCCCAGTGCTCTTCGTTGGTCGAGAGAGGTCCACAGCCAGCAGTCAAGAACAGCTGCTGGACGGAGCCTGTGCTCACGCGTCGCTGTCCGATGGGGAAGCAGCCCAGCCCGTTCTCCACATCTTAGGCCATTTTTAGCACAGGACACCGCTTTTCAACCTGAAGGAGGCCTGTGTGCCCAGGTCATCGACGCCAGACTTGTTCCTGTAGGCAGTGTATCTGAATCCCAAGGGAAAAAAATTGTATAGTCTTGGACCCCTCGTATTTATACGCTGGCATAACAAACGCTCTCTGCGAAGGAGATCTTGGTCCTTAGTTTTCCATCTAGGCTGCTCTCTCGCTCTTCCTATCCTTGCCTTCCATTCCTTCCACAAATATTTATCAAAACGCTTCTATGGGGACTTCCCTGGTGGTGCAGTGGTTGAGAATCTGCCTGCCAATGTAGGGGACATGGGTTCGATCGCCAGTCCGGGAAGATCCCACATGCCGTGGAGCAACTAAGCCCGTGCGCCACAACTACTGAGCCTGTGCTCTAGACCCCACGAGTCACAATTACTGAGCCTGCGTGCCACAAGTAGTGAAGCCCGTGCGCCTAGAGCCCGTGCTCCGCAACAAGAGAAGCCACCGCGATGAGAAGCCCGCGCACCGCAACAAAGAGTAGCCCCCGCTCGCCGCAACTAGAGAAAGCCCGCGCGCAGCAACGAAAACCCAACACAGCCAAAAATAAATAAAAATATATTTAAAAAAAAAAACCCAAAACCCTTCTATGGGTGAGACATGCTGGGCCCCACGCCATAGGGCTCACAAAAACAATCAGAAGCTTCGGATGTGTCAGCGGAAGGAAGACGTGTTCAAAACGATCCCAAACCCAAGGTCTCAGGAAGGCCGGAGCTCACTGGGGACGACTTCTGGGGGGCGGGCCCATTCCGGTGGGATGGCAGTAGTGCCCCCTTTACTCTGAAAGTGGAAACTTTGTGTCGTGCCAGTCCCTCAGACTGCCCAGCCCGGAGTCTCCCTCCGCAAAGATGCAGGATTCAAGAATCCAGCACTGGGACTTCCCTGGTGGTCCAGTGGTTAGGACTCTGTGCTTACACTGCAGGGGGCACGGGTTCCATTTCTGGTCAAGGAGCTAAGATCCCACAAGCCACGAGGCGCCCTCCCCCCTCCCCCCACCCCCAGGAGAGCGATCCTGGTTACGCTCAATCCTTCTTCCTGCCTTCACTCTCAGCCAGAACCTTATTTTTTTTAAGTTGATTAATTAAATAATTTAGTTTTGGCTGCGTTGGGTCTTCATTGCTGTGCGCAGGCTTTCTCTAGTTGCGGGGAGTGGGCTTCTCATTGCGGTGGCTTCTCTCTGTTGCAGAGCACAGGCTCTAGGTGCACGGGCTCAGTGGTTGTGGCCTGTGGGTTCTAGAGCATAGGCTTGGTAGTTCTGGCACACGGGCTTAGTTGCTCCGCGGCATGCGGGATCTTCCCGGACCAGGGCTTGAACCTGTGTCGCCTGCATTGGCAGGCGGATTCTGAACCGCTGCGCCACCAGGGAAGTCCCTGTACACAATTCTTAACATACATACCAAAAATCTAAAAAATCATGCAGTTGTGATTCTTTTCTGAACAGTTAGTTATTCCAGTGACTTTCCAGCTTAAAATTTGGAGGCACATTTTCCGTAACAGGATAGCAAGTACCAATATCTTCCAATATTGATATGCTGTTCCATCATAAGTCCCACTAATTCACAGTTTAATATCATATACTGTACATACTGAAATTGTCCATTGTTCACAGCACACTAACAGAGTTACTAGAACTGGACTACCACGACCAAACACGTTACAGAGCACACAGAGTTCTGGCCAGGAGAGCCAAGATCAAGGGGTGAGGGGTTTGCTTTAGGAAACATTCTACCAAAACAACATGGGAAGAGAAGTAATTTAAAGTGTTGGGGGTCGGGGTGGGTGGGATGAACTGGGAGACCGGGATTGACATATACACACTGTTGATACTATGTATAAAATAGATAACTAATGAGAACCTACTGTGTAGCACAGGGAACTCTACTCAATGCTCTGTGGTGACCTAAATTAGAAGGAAATCCAAAAAAGAGGGGATGGGGCTTCCCTGGTGGCGCAGTGGTTGAGAATCTGCCTGCCAATGCAGGGGACATGGGTTTGAGCCCTAGTCTGGGAAGATCCCACATGCCGCGGAGCAACTAGACCCGTGAGCCACAACTACTGAGCCTGCGCATCTGGAGCCTGTGCTCCGCAACGAGAGGTCGCGACAGTGAGAGGCCCGCGCACTGCGATGAAGAGTAGCCCCCACTCCCCACAACTAGAGAAAGCCCTCGCACAGAAATGAAGATCCAACACACCCAAAAATAAATATAAATAAATAAATTTATAAAAAAAAAAGAGGGGATGTATGAACATGTATAGCTGATTTACCTTGCTGTACAGTGTAGACTAACACAATATTGTAAAGCAACTACACTCCAACAAAAATTAAAAAAAAAAAAGTGTTCAAGACATTAAATGCACAACCGACTCCACAAACTGCCATTTAGTATGCTTTGTATTATAGGATATAAAAGCTACCCCCATCTATGGAATGTTAAGCTGACACCGAAGACAATGAAAGCCTCCCACATTCAATATCCTACTATTTTCTGGTTGTACCAAAAAATAAACAACCAGCAAATGATTTCACCTCTTAAAAAAAATTTCTTTTTACACTTAAAAAATGGGATGGGGGGATTCCCTCCTTTTTAAAAATGTTTCTAGAGCTCCTAAAAAACTGGCATTTACAAAATAGTTGATAAAAATATTCCTCTGGATTGTGCAAGAAGAGAGACAGGGACCACTGATAGGACCAGGTGTGTGATATTAATCAGACTCGGCTTCTTTCTCTCCTGCTTCCTCAAAGGCTGGGCTGTCCTCGTTTTTAGTTTCTCCATTTTCTGCAGGTGCATCTCCTTTAGTCTCTTGGTTAGCCGCTTCAGCCCGTTTTCCCTTTGCTCCCCTTTTCCCTTGTGTTTGCACTTTTTTTGTCTGAAGATTCATTCTTTCCTGCCGGCTCTTTGGGCTGCGTTTCCTTTTTTGCAGGAGCCGGTTTAGCTAACAACCTCGCCGATCTCCTCTTGGGCTCCTCCTTCGCCGCCCCCTCGGTGGAGCCAGGCTTCCTCTCGGGCATCATGGCGGCGGTGAAGCTGCCACTTTCCGCCACCCTGCTACATATTGCGGCTGCCCCGGTGACGCGGTGGAGAGTGCCAGCGGGGACAAGAGCTGTGGTGGCCAAGGGGCCAGACCCTTACTTTTGGGCATCTTCAATTTCTTCCTCTCCACAGACTGTTTCTTCCAATGAAATGGTGTAATACCGTGGAAAGGGCGCTTGAACTGGAGTTCAAAAAAAACTGGTCTCAGAGTTATGAAAACTTTAACAAAGTGTCTGACATCTGGAAAATGCTTGATCAATATAAGCCATCATTTCTGCGCAGGTGCCAGTTCTTCTGATGTAATAAGAGCAGTAGTCATAATAACAGCTAGCACACTTTAGCACGTAACAGGTGCCTGTGAGGTTGCCAGTGTTGTTCCCATTTTACAGATGGGGAACCTGAGGCTGGGAAGTTACAGAGCCAGGCTCAAAGCTAGTCCGCCTGACCCTGAAGGCTGTGCCCTCGACCTCTTGCCTTACTACATTTTGGGACTTGTGTGCCACTTGGGACCTCTGACTCTTCCACTATAAGAGGGAGGAAGGATAGCAATCCTGAGAGCAGTGTGTGTGAAGCGCCTCCTCACAGGACCAGGGAACCTGATGCCTGTTCGTGTTCTCACACGCTTCTGCGAGACCACCTGCTCCGTCCTTTGTCCACTTACCACCATGCCTGGCGGCCTGATCCCCAGAAGGTGCAATCTGTGCCTGCCACCCACATCCCTCTCCTCTCACGTGGGATCCTTTGCCCCCCTCTCTCTGCTCCTCAGCCCCACAGATGGGAGCATCTCTGTGGGAGCAGTTTATTGGAGAGCCAAGTAGGATTTGCCCACAGGAGACGCGAGTTCAAATTGTAGTCACATCCTCCACTGTTTCTGGTCCAGGACAAGTCACCTGATCCCTCTGAGAGTCACTGCCCTCATCTGCAGAATAGGGAGAATCATAATTCCCACCTTGTAGGACTGTGTAGTAAGGCCAAAGGGAGGCGTCAGAGCTGAGGGGTGCAGTGCACTCTGGCCGGTGCTCTTACTCAGTGGCCTCTCTGTGTCCCCAGAGATGCTCTAACTTCACCTGGCTTTTCCTGGGCATGGTCTTAACACATGCTGGGAAAACTTGAGGTTAACCCCGACTGACTTAAAGCCTCCCCTCCTGATCTCCCAGGCTGAGCATCATCTTCCTGACCACTCCCTCCTCCTGGGTCCCACCCAGCCACCTGAAACTCACTGTGCTCTATTATTTCTTTCCTACAAAATGTCCTAAAAGATTTTCAGGCCTCACACCCCCTCCCCTCCCTGGCCTTTTTGCATCATTCTCAAACTCCCCTCCCTGCCCTCCCCGCCTTCCTTGGGGGCTATTTCAGCACCTTCTGGCTGAGCTCTTGCCTCTGGTCCCACCACACTCCAATTCTGCAGGGAATGGGTCCTCCCCAAACCCGGCTCTTGTCCCATTGCGGCTCTGCTCAAGAATCTTCAGTAGCTCCCCACTGTGTGACGTCTAAACCTGGCCCAGCTCTTGAGGATCTCCACACCGTGGCTTCATCTTAGTTACCCACTTAACCCCCATTACTTAAGAAAGCAATCTTGCCAAAATTTGGAAGCACCGAGATATCTTTAAGTAGGTGAGTGAATAAGCTGTGGTATGCCCGGACAATGGAATACTATTCAGCACTAAAAAGGAATGCGCTGTCAAGCTGTGAAAAGACATGGAGGAACCTTAAATGCATATTACTGTGTGAAAGAAGCCAATCCGAAAAGGCTGTAGACTGTATGATTCCAGCTCTGTGACATTCTGGAAAAGGCAGAACTATGGAGAGAATAAAAAGATCAGTGGATGCCAGTGATTAGGGGCAGGGAGAGATGAGTGGGTGGAGCGCAGAGGATTTCTAGGGCAGTGAAAATACTCTGTGTGATACCATGATGGTGGATACATAGCCATATAGATTGGTCCAGACCCATAGAATGTGCAACCCCAAGAATGAGCCCCAGTGTAGACTGTCGACTTCGGGTGATGATTGTGTGTCAGTGTAGATTCGTCAAGTGTGATGAACGGACCACTCTGGTGGGAATGTTGACAGTGCGGGGAGGCTGTGTGTGTGTGGGGACAGGGACGGGGGTATATGGGAACTCTCTCTACCTTCCTCTCCATTTTGCTGTGAACCTACAACTGCTCTAAAATATAAACTCTTAAAAACGTCTACGTGACCCAAGTTAACTGTAGAAATATTAGAAAAACAAATGAAACAGGACCCACAGTTCTCCCACCCGGAGAGACCCACTGCTTAACGTTTTGCTGAATGGTCCCTCGGAACCTGTAGATGCGTGTGTGCAGCCATCGTAATGTGTGTTTATGTTAAACAAAGACAGACTGTGATGCTGCCTTGGCATGGGAACCTCCCTGTCCTCTCAGTCGTGTGCGGTGGGCATCGAGGGGGCAGCCGCCCAGTGAGTGGACGCCCCTAATGCACTCAGCTGACCTCCTCCTGCGGGCATTTAGGTTGCACCTGCTGTTTACTCTCCTTTTGGTGGTATTCTTGTCCCCACCATTTTGCTTTAAGTTTTGTTAATCTTTTTATATCCCCCTCTGCACGCCTCTCACCAGGTTTTCTTTTTCTTTTTAAAGAATCCAGGCTAAAGTTAATTTTATTTATTTATTTATTTATTTATTTACTTACTTACTTACTTTGGGCTGCGTTGGGTCTTTGTTGCTGCACACGGGCTTTCTCCAGTTGCATTGAGCAGGGGCTACTCTTTGTTGCGGCGCGCGGGCTTCTCACTGCGGTGGCTTCTCGTTGCGGAGCACAGGCTCTAGGCACGCAGGCTTCAGTAGCTGTGGCATGCGGGCTCAGTAGTTGTGGCTCGCGGGCTCTAGAGCGCAGCCTCCGTAGTTGTGACGTACGGGCTTAGTTGCTCCGCGGCGTGTGGGATCTTCCCGGACCAGGGCTTGAACCCGTGTCCCCTGCATTGGCAGGCGGATTTTTAACCACTGCGCCACCAGGGAAGTCCCTCTGCAGGTCTTCTAATCTGCTAGTTTGGAAGATATAGGTTGCGTTCCTATTATTTTAGCAGGTACCCTTAACTTTCCCTTGTTATTGTGTTAATGTTTCACAGAAAAGTGCATAAAACATAAATGTGTCGCTGACACGTCCCTGGAAAGTATCCCCTCCCATCAGGCCCTCCGTCCCCAGAGCAGCCACTGTCCCGGTGGTCATCTGATCCCTACCTTGCCTTCTGCTCCCCTGGCCTGTGTATGCATCCCTAAATGTTCCATTTTCATTTATTTCCAAATTGATACCAGTGGAACCATATCATATGCATTTTTTTTTGGAGGGAGGGGTGGGACTGGCTCCTTTCACTCAACACTCTATTAAAAGATTCATCCGTGTTGTATGTAGCCCTAGGCGATTGATTTTCATTGCTGTATATTATTCCTTTGCATGAATATACCACAGTTTATTTATCCATTCTAATGCTGATGGACATGTTTTCCCTTATGCTTGGAAATTACTATATATACATATACATATGTATATATACACATACCCATACATGCACACAGACACATATGTGTATATATATTTTTTCACATGTATTCTGGTATTTGCATTTCTATCGGGCATACACTAGATGTGGAATTATAAGTCATAGGGTATACATAGTTGTACCTCATTATGGTTTTAATTTGTATTTCTCTGATTACCAGTGAGCTTGAGCCTGCTTACGTGTTTATTGGCCTTCTGGATTTCTTGTAAAAAGTGTCCTCCAGTTTTTCGGTTATGGTGTCTGTCATTTCCTTATTGCTTTGTAGGAGATCTTTATATATTCTGAACCAGTTGTTTGGTACATGTATTATAAATATCTTCTGTCATCTGTGGATTTTTAATGGCATTTTTTGGGATAAATTTTAGTAGAGTTGAATTTATCAATCTTTCCCTTTATGGTTAATGACTTGTTTTTGTCTTAAGGAAAGTTTCCCTACTCCAAGTTCATGAAGAGAGATTTCTACATTAATTCTAAAGACTTTGTATTATTGCCCTCACACGTAGGCCTATAATTCACACAGAATTGAGTTTTTTGTATATGGTGTGAGGTAGGGCTCCAGTTTCATTTTTTTTTCCCCATATGGATGCCCAGTTATCCCAGCATGCTTATTAAAATGGAACACATGGGCCTCCCTGGTGGCGCAGTGGTTGAGAGTCCGCCTGCCGATGCAGGGGATACGGGTTCGTGCCCCGGTCTGGGAGGATCCCATATGCCACGGAGCGGCTGGGCCCGTGAGCCATGGCTGCTGGGCCTGCGCATCCGGAGCCTGTGCTCCGCAACGGGAGAGGCCACAACAGTGAGAGGCCCGCATACCGCAAAAAAAAAAAAAAAAAAAAAAAGGAACACAATAGAATAATATCTTCAAAGAGATGAGGGAAAGTAAATGCCAAGCTAGAATCTAAACCAGGCTAAACCATCCCTCAAGAGGGATTGCGACACAAAGACATTTCGGATGAAGACGGAGAGAGGTTTACCACTTGTGACCTGAACTGAAAGACCTTTTAAGGGCTGTAGGCAGGAATGGAGTAGCTGCATGCAAGTGGAAGATCTACCCACATCTCCGCCAGGTTCTGCAGGCTGAACCATCACATTTTTTTGAGGTCATGAGAAGGGTTCAAACAGAATCCACTGGACAGGCCATGAGCGTGCTGGGGTTTGGTCTGATCGACCCTCCAAGCTATTTTCACCCCATGGCCGGGCAGGTGTCTGCTGGCTTAGGCCCAGAGCCCTTGCTGAAGTGAGGTTTTCTTTACCTTCACAGATAAAGGAAACCAAGGGGAATCTGCTTGTTCATGTCCTCCCTAAGTGGAAGGGAGATGCTTTTACAAGAAATAACTTTTTCAGCAAATCCAGTGTATTTTTTTAACCTCTCATTTTTTTCCCTGCAATTGTGACATGTCTACATGAAATTGGCCACAGGAAGGAAGCCTCGTTCAAGAAGCTATTTTCTGAACATCCCTCTACACCCTAGATTTCACAACAGGCGTGCATTTAGGTGGGGAGATGGAGGCTTCATGCCCTCAATGGCAGCTGCAGTTTGGGAGTCAGGTGCCATCAGGAGGCCCTTAGGGCTTCTGTGGATCCCCTTGTCTGGTCAGAGAAGGTAAGGATCAGAGGGCTCATTAAACATTGCCTTTAGAGAAAGAGACTTTCAGAGCAGAGAGTCTAAACACTTCTGGAAATGAGCCTGAAGTGAGAGGTCAACTCAACGAGGCTCTGCAATGGGGAAGTTAAGAGTTTGGAGAAGGACTAGGAAAAAATAGAATGACCCAACCACTGGGAGGTCCCAGTGACCTGGTACTGCTGCTCTTTTTCTGCATGTTTGTTTGAATTCACATAACTATTTTGGACAATTCTGTCAAATGCCAGTTTCTTTTCCATCGACCCCCTATACTTCTCAAAGTTAATCCTGCAAGTTTAGATAGGTTTCTATGGAGCTACCTACCAGTCGAAAGATCCTGGCTCAATATTTTGGGGAGCATCGTTCTCACAGAAGCAATAAAATACTTTTCCTAGAGTAGTGGTTCTCAAAGCCCTCAGAATCACCCAGGGGCCTTCTGTGAAGACTGCTGCTCTTAAAAGTACCGCTTTACGTAAGATGGTGAGCCCGGGGTCACTGGTTTATGGCCTGAGGAATGCGCAGCCAACATTGGCCTCTTGCGTTAGCGACTCACTTCAGTGTCTGTGCTCGTCCGTATAAATCAAGGGAGGGTTTCCCTCCAGTTTCCCCATGGGTCTGGCCTCTGAACTACGTGGAGTTTGCCTCCAACCCTGCTGCCCTTAAAAATACTAATCATTGGGAATTCCCTGGCGGTCCAGTGGTCAGGATGCCATGTTCTCACTGCCGAGGGCCCAGGTTCAATCCCTGGTCGGGGATCTAAGATCCCACAAACCATGCGGCATGGCCAAAAAAAAAGAAAGAAAGGGGGACTTAACCTGGTGGCGCAGTGGTTAAGAATCCACCTTCAATGCAGGGGACACGGGTTCGATCCCTGGTCTGGGAAGATCCCACATGCCGTGGAGCAGCTAAGCCCACACACCACAACTACGAGCCTGTGCTCTAGAGCCTGCAAGCCACAACTACTGAGCCCGCACACCACAACTACTGAAGCCCGTGCATCCTAGAGCCCGAGCGCTGCAACTACTGAGCCCACGTGCTGCAACTACTGAAGCCCGCGCGCCTAGAGCCCGTGCTCCGCCACAAGAGAAACCACCGCAATGAGAAGCCCGCACACTGCAACGAAGAGTAGCCCCCGCCCACTGCAACTAGAGAAAGCCTGTACGCAGCAACAAAGACCCAACACAGCCAAAAAAGAAAAGAAAGGAAAAAAAGTACTAATCATTTAAGTTATAGGCATGACCGAAATTGTCTGACTTTCTGTCCTTTGCTTCCCACCATTCTTCTTTCTCCTTCCTGTTGGAGGTGGGCATCTCCACGCAGGTCTGCGTTGAAGAACAGATGCAGATGATAACTGCTTCTTCAGTGCCTGCCGGGTCCTGGCTGCTTCACGCATCTCATTTCACCTTCGCAGCAGCTCTTTGAGGTGGATGCTTCTCTCTGCAGTTTGCAGAGGAGGACACGGGCTCCAGGCAAAATCAAAGGGACTTTGGGGCAGGAGCACACGGCTGGTGCGGTGGAGACAGGACATGAGCTCAGTCAGCGCGCTCCGTAACAGACCAGGACCTGTGCAGCGCTGCCTCAAGGGTCGTAGGAACTCAGGATCTTTCATGGTTAGGTTGAGTTGTTTCCTAGTGTTGCCTTTGCATAGCTCTCCTCATGGTGAGTGCCCTGGAGAATCTGTGACGACATATTCCAGGAGGCATGGAGCGTCACTCCCGCTAAAACCAGAGCAATCATACCCGAGCACCTGACTGTTCCCCAGTCAGGGCTTGTGGGGCTTGTGGGGCTGTTGGGCATAATGGACACAAGGTGTCTGGCTTTGGGGACAGGAGAGCCTTTGTTCCAGAAGCTGTTCTCAGCAGCCTGAGATGTTTCTTGCTGAACTCTTGTCGGGAATTAGAAGACCTCTCAACCGTCAGTGCGCTTACTAGGTGTACATTTGATTTGTCATGTAGTATATGTTGCCTTGCTGCCTTGTCATACTACCCGATTTTCCTTTTTCAGTTTTTTCATCATTCAAGGAATGGATTTGACATTTAAGGTCCTGTATGAGTGTCCTCTTGTTGCTGTAACAAATTACCACCAACTTAATGGCTGAAAACAACACAAATTTAAGTCCTGGAGATAAATCGTACAGCACGGTGACTCTAGTTAACAAAATGTCTTGCGTATTTGAAAGTTGCTAAGAGAGCAGATCTTAAAAGTTCTCGTCACAAGAAAAAAAATTCTGTAGCCATGTGTGGTGACAGATGTTAACGAGACTTCTTGTGGTGATCAATTCACGGTGTGTACAAATATTGAATCATTCTGTTGTATATGTGAAACCAATATAATGTGGTATGTCTATTCCACCACACCACTTTGTTTTTCTGCAGCTCTGGAGTCAGAAGTCTGGCACGGGTCTCACTGGGCTGACAGCAGGTGTGGGCAGGGCTGTGCTCCTTCTGGACGCGCCAGGGGAGGATCGTTTCCTGGCTTTTCCACCTTCCAGAGGCAGCCGCATCCCTAGGCTCGTGGCCCCTTCCTCTGTCTTCAAAGTCAGCAGCATAGCAGCTCCAAATGTCTCTTTCCCTCTCTCTCTGACTCTGTTTCTGTCATCACGTCTCTTTCCCTGACTCTGACCCTCTTGCAGTCCTCTTGTAAGGACCTCTGTGATGACACTGGCCCCACCTGGATGAGGCAGGATACTCTCCCCATTGCAAGACTTATAATCACATCTCTTTTCAGTACTCCACACACCACCACCCCCGCCCTTCTTTTCATCCCAGGATCTGCACAAGTTGTAATCCTGTATGTGTGTTTTCAGGGCTGTCTCCCCTACTGTTTTAGGAACTCTGTCTTGTCCACAGCTCTATTCCTGGGACCGAGAAAGGGATGTTGGTTGAATTATCCTCAAATTGAAAATTTTCTCCTTTGATCCACTCCTATCCACTTGCAGGCCGTGTGTTTGTCCAATAAGAGAGGAAGAAATCCAACACAGTATTCTAACCCCAGTGGCTTTGCAGCCAGTGTCGGGGCATACACTTAGGTAAGCGTCGTGGCCTCCCCAAGTGGTCTGGTGCTGTGGGCAGTGCCAGGCCTGGGGAGCTGGGCGCTGGGGAAGTAAACCCTCCGTGAAGACCCCAAGTAAAGGCGGACCTCGGCTCCCGTCTCCTCTTCTGGTTGCTTCTATTTTCTCAGTGAAATAGGAACAAGATCAAGGGAGTGCTGGAGGCTTGAGGAGAGAGAAAGTATGCGATGGTTTCCAGGAGAGAGGAGCCGGGTAGAGAGATGGGTCCAGTTACCGGGCAGCAGGAAGGTGCGCTGAGGACCAGGGACATGACAGAAGAGAGGCGGGCCAGCCGTTGCGTGCTCTCCCCCGGCCACGTTCCACCGCGGGGCGCAGGCAGGAGAAAGGGTGGTGTTTGGCTAGGCTTGGTACCCGCCGAGAGGGTGACACTCTGCAGGTACTGGTAACTCTTCCTTTTGGGCGGAGCGGGTGGGACCTCCCACTGCGGACAGAGGGCGGGTCTGGAGGTGGGAGTTGGCGCTCACGGACATCCAGAACAGCCAGGACACGTGCATCAGGTAAACCCCAGTGTACTTTCCTCTGAGACTGCGCTTAACTTTGATCTCATGAACACGCTGTAGGCGGAGAGCACAGGGCCCTGAGGCCACGGACCCAGGCCTGATGCCCCCACTAGGGACTGTGGTCTGAACAGAGAGCTCACCACACAGATCTTTACCTGGAAGGCAGACTTCAATGATCACCATCATCTTCAAGCTTGAGCGGCCACCGTGCCCAACAGGTGGGGGGCATGGTAGTGTAAATCCTCAAGAAACTTACATTCTGGTTGTAATAGATCAACTGACAGCAGAACACAGTTATATATGATATTTAACAAGCTCAGAAGTTATTTCTCATTCAGACCTGGGGATTATGACCCAGCCTGGTTTGAATTTACCCCTGAGCCAGGCAATAGGAAAAAAAAACAGGGGCCGGGAGAGTTGAAGGACAAGTTTCTGTCTGTGCTGTGGGTTGCTCCTGACAGGTGTGTGTGTTCTCAGGGCCTTTTATCGACCACATCTGTGACTCAGGCAGTCCCGGGGACTCCCCCGGTCTTCTGGTATGGTAGGTCCCGCTGATGGGAAGTGGCGCCCCATCATTCAGTTTCCTTTCACATCAGTTTCTTTTGAATCCTGTTACTCTCACACTTAAAGAAGTGTTGGGAAAAGCCCTTCCTAGGAATTTCTGGTGCTGTGGGCTTTTGCCCCTCAGACTGCCCGCAGGGCCTTGGGTACTGACAGGCAAAGGGTGGGCGTCATCAAGCCAGAAGGCCACCAACTGGGGTGAGGAAACTTGGTGATGCCTACCAGGCAAGTCTAGGCTGCTCCCTGCAGGGCTGGCACTCGCCCAGGGACAGTAGCACTCGGTCATTTTAGAAGCCACTGTTCTCTCCGAGGGACCCTGTGCTGGGTCCCTGACCCTTTGACAGCGCCAGTGGGGTGACTTTGGTTTTGGGGAAGATTTGAAGGCTGGGGAGCAGGGGGAAGAGGGAGTGGAGGTGAAGAGGTTTAAAAGAGACTGAAGCAGGGAATTCCCTGGTGTTCCAGTGGTTAGGACTCCGTGCTTCCACTGTCGGGGCCCGGGTTTGATCCCTGGTCAGGGAACTAAGATCCTACAAGCTGTGTGGTGTGGCCCCCCGCCAAAAAAAAAAAAGGAAAGGAAAGGAAGAAGCATAACTCAGTGGTTCTCATCCGGGGGCGGTTGTACCCCCAAGGGACATTGGGCAGTGCCTGGAAACATTTCTGGTTGTCACAACCAGAGGAGGGGGTGCAATTGGCATGTTGTGGGTGGTGGCCAGGGATGATCTCAACACCTACAGTGCCCAGGCCGGCCCCACCATGAGCTATGATCCAGCCCTAAACTCAGCAGAAGCCAGGATGTAACTCAAAGGAGTGGCTGAGGCTGGAGGACAGGGAAGCCCGAGGATTTCCATCCGAGTCCCTCAGGGAAGACTCATTCAGCTGGGAACCTCTTCAGTGGAAAAAACTCCATTTTTTTTTTTTCTTGAGCTGCAACAGTGTGTGTGATGTGGCCTTTGGGTGAATTGTGGACGTGGAAAAGTTGATGTTGGGCTCTGGAGTGTTGATCTTTTCCCTATGAAGCGTCCTTTTTGATTTCCCCTTATCTACATAGGAGAGGGTATCGCCAGTTATTGGCCCCTTGATACAGATGGCTTACATCCCATGTGGCCTCTCTTTGGAGAGTCACTGTTGAACCTTTCCTCTAGTGGGGACACAGCAGCTCGGGCTGGTTTTAGGAGGTCCTGTGCACCTGGGCGTGGCAGGTGGTGCTATTGGTGATGGCCCACCCTAGACCAGCCTTGCTGGGTGCCTTTCCCACTAACCTGGCCCTCGCCACCGAGGATGGCTCCTTAGTGGCCCGTACTGGTCCTTTGAAGGCTCAGCCCCGCACAGGTTGCCTTGGAGGTGGAGCCCAGAGGGGCTGGCTGGGCCTCTCTGCCTTGTCCGACTCCTGCCTTTCCAGGTGGATCCAAGGACCATCTGTCATCCCGTGATGGGTCCATGGAGAACCCTTCTCTCTTCAAGACTACCCTTGATGTAAGCGTTAGCCAAGTGTCACAGAAAATGAAGGATGAGGGTGGGCCTGAGCATCCTCAGATCACTGAGCCTCCAGGTCCGGGATGTCCACGGGGGAACGCGGTGTGGAAAGTCCACGCTGACATGGCAGCTGAGAACCAAAACCCCTCTGAGCATGAGGTCAAAGTTGCCTAAAAAAAGAGAAACCGAGAGTCTTGGGCCACATGCCCGGAGAGCCACATGGTTGGGCTAGGGGCCTGGCGTGGGGGAGGCATAGAAAAAGCCTGAAAATTCTGCAGTGTTTTGCTTTCACTCACCTAGATTTAGAGGAGTCTTCTGGCAAAACGAAACTGAAGTCTTACTTCCCCACTCTAGCCTCTGGTGACTGCAGTAATGGACTTGCTCTTGGTCACGGACTCTGGATGCCTTTGGGGGTTCAGCTTTGCCAGCATGTAATTTATGGACAATACACTTCACCAGTTTTTTTTTTTTTTTTTTTTTCTTTTTGCGGTATGCGGGCCTCTCACTGTTGTGGCCTCTCCCGTTGCGGAGCACAGGCTCCGGATGCGCAGGCCCAGCGGCCATGGCTCACGGGCCCAGCCGCTCCGCGGCATATGGGATCCTCCCAGACCGGGGCACGAACCGGTATTCCCTGCATCGGCAGGCGGACTCTTAACCACTGCGCCACCAGGGAGGCCCGACACTTCACCAGTTTTAAGTGTACAATTTAGTGAGTTTCAACAAACGTGTATAGTCGTGTAAGCACCGCAATTAAGAGCTAAAACATTCCCATCACCCCCGAAAGTTCTCTTATCTCCTTGTAGCTAATCTCCTCCCTTTTTCCCTGGTCCCTGGCAACCACTCATCTGCTTTCTCTCACTGTGGTTTGGTCTTTTTAAATAATTGCATGTACATGGAATGTTACAGTAAGTAGTCTTTATGTTTGGCTTTTTAAACTTGATGTCACGCTTTTACGATTCACCGACACCCTTGTGTGTATCAGCAGTTTGTTCTTTTAGCTGAATACTATTCCATGGCCTGGTGACACCCCAGTTTGTTCCTCAATTCACCAGTCTTTAGGAATGAAGTTTTTAATATTCTATTTATTTATTTATTTATGGCTGTGTCGGGTCTCAGTTGTGGCACGTTGTGGCACGTGGGCTTCTCTCTAGTTGTGGCACACGGGCTCCAGAGCACGCGGGCTCTGTAGTTTGTGGCACACAGGCTCTCTAGTTGAGGTGCGTGGGCTTAGTTGCCCCGCGGTATGTGGGATCTTAGTTCCCCGACCAGGGATCGAACCCATGTCCCCTGGATTGGAAGGCGTATTCTTAACCACTGGACCACCAGGGGAGTCCCCAGTTCACGAGTTAATGGACAGTTGGGTTGTTTCCAGTTTTTGAAGCCTTGAGTAAAGCTGCTATGAACATTCATTTACAGATATATTAATGTGAACATATGTTTTCTGTTTTTGTGGCAAATACCTATGAGTGGAATTGCTGGCTCATGTGATAGGTTTATGGTTTACCTTTTAAGGCACCACCGAACTGTTTTCCAAAGGGGCTGCACCACTCCACACGCCCGCCAGCCGTGCCATAGTGTTGCCCCACACCCTGGGCAGCACTCGGTGGTGTCAGTGTTTTAACTTTAACTCTCCTAATGACCATATAGGGGTATCCCTTCGTGGTTTTAATTCGTATTTCTATGATGACCAATGATGTTTTCATGTGCTTATGGCCATCTGTTTACCTTCTTTGATGAAACGTCTGCTCAGATCATTTGACTATTTAAAAAAACTGGGTTGTTTGTTTTCTTATTATTGAGTTGCAAGAGTTCTTTATATTCTAGAGACAAGTCCTCTGTCAGATACACGTTTTGCAACTATTTTTTGTGGTTTGTCTTTTCATTTTCTTAACAGTGCCACCTAAGAGCAAAACTTTTAAAATTTTTGATGAAGTCCAGTTTATCAAATATATCTTTTTTTTTTTTTTTTGGGGGGTACGCGGGCCTCTCACTGTTGTGGCCTCTCCCGTTGCGGAGCACAGGCTCCGGACGCACAGGCTCAGCAGCCATGGCTCACGGGCCCAGCCGCTCCGCGGCATGTGGGATCTTCCCGGACCGGGGCACGAACCCGTGTCCCCTGCATCGGCAGGCGGACTCTCAACCACTGCGCCACCAGGGAAGCCCTTTTTTAAAATTTTAAATTAATTAATTAATTTATTTTTGGCTGTGTTGGGTCTTCGTTTCTGTGCGAGGGCTTTCTCTAGTTGTGGCAAGCGGGGGCCACTCTTCATCACGGTGCGCGGGCCTCTCACTGTCGCGGCCTCTCTTGTTGCGGAGCACAGGCTCCAGACGCGCAGGCTCAGTAGTTGTGGCTCACGGGCCCAGTTGCTCCACGGCATGTGGGATCTTCCCAGACCAGGGCTCAAACCCGTGTCCCCTGCATTGGCAGGCAGATTCTCAACTACTGCGCCACCAGGGAAGCCCCTCAAATATTTCTTTTATAGTTTGTGCTTTTTTGTGTCCTGTTTAAGAAATCTTTGCCCAACCCAAAGTCACTTAGATTTTCTCCTGTGTTTTCTTCTAGAAGTTTTATAGTTTTAGCTCTTACATTTATGTCTTAGACTTATTTTGAGTTCATTTTTGTATATGATATGAGTCATTGTTTGTTTGTTTTTTTCCTATATGTATGCCCAGTTGTTCAGCTGCTGGGACTACCATTAGTTGGAAAGATTATTCTTTCTCTGTTCAATTGCCTTTGGCACCTTTATAGAAAATCAATTGGCCACGTCTAAGTAGATCTATTTCTAGGCTCTATTCTGTTCTGATTTTACTGGAAAAAGTAAGATTAAAGCACAGTGCCTCTCGTGAAAACCCATTCATACTTTATCCAATAATGTATTTATCTAGGATGCCAATTAGAATATTTCTACTCCAAAGCTAAAAAGAAGAGTGGATATATGTCTATGTATAACTGATTCACTTTGCTGCACAGCAGAAACTAACACAACATTGTAAAGCAACTACACTCCAATAAACATTAATTAAAAAAAAGAATATTTCCCTTCCCTCTGAAGGATATAGTCTATTTTTGTGCAAGATTGTAGTGTGCTTTGGTCAAAAGCATTAATATCTGGGAACAGTTTAAATACTGTAACTCATGGAAACAACTGGTCAGAATGGTCTAATGCCTTTTGAGAATGAGGTATGACAATCTGAAATATACACCTTCCCCCTATTTTTGCATTTCTTTATATTACACAGCTCCCAGGTCAGTGAGTGTCCAAGAGAACCTCTGCCTTAAACCTAGGAGGATGGGAGCTGGTTTCAAACACAGGTCCCCAGCTTAGTGCACCTTAGTGACACTTCCCAGTTTCTAGGACTATTTTAAATCTTCTCTGGTTGTTCACATGTCAGGCATGAGACTACCTGGGTGAGTTTCTGTTCCTTTGCTCAGTAATTAATATGCACGTTCATCAGTTGTAGACAGTCTGGTGCTACACACATGTGTGATCCTGCATTCCCATCTCAGGGTGTGAGGGGGGAAAAGGTGAAATAGCACTTATATTCTCGCCACCACAAACCATATTTTTGTATTTGCATTTAGTCTTTATCACATGCCCAGAAACAGAGCTACTCTCCCAGCATGTTCTACTTTCATGTATGATGTGTTTGATCACATATGATGTTCTCTAGGGCTTCTTACTCGTTGGTGTTTTAAACACTAGCAGGAAAAAAACCCTGCGTGTGTTGGGGGAATTGATGCTTTGATTTTGTTATAAGGTGATTTTATTTTATTTTATTTTATTTTATTTATTTATTTATTTTGCGGTACGCGGGCCTCTCACTGCTGTGGCCCCTCCCGTTGCGGAGCCCAGGCTCCGGACGCGCAGGCTCAGCGGCCGTGGCTCACGGGCCCAGTTGCTCCGCGGCATGTGGGATCCTCCCGGACCGGGGCACGAACCCGTGTCCCCTGCACTGGCAGGCGGACTCTCAACCACTGCGCCCCCAGGGAAGCCCTATAAGGTGATTTTAAACACCAGCTACCCTACGGCAGTGTCATTGTTCATAAAAGAAATTTTGGCTCCAAAGGCTGAAGACCGTCTCAGACTGGTGCTGTCCCTGTACCAGCGTCTGAGAACTGCCATTTAGACCCATGGGAAGGACACAGGGTCAGAATCAGGCAGTCTTGGGAGGTCAGGGGTGTTTGAGAGGGGATTCCTAAAGGGGAGGAAGTTACGTTAGGTCAGCCCTCCGGTCCTTTCCAACACAAGGAGCGGTTGATTTCACGATCTGGAAAAAACCTGGAATTGCTTCTCAGTCGTCTTGCTCTGATGGCTCAACCCTTATCCCAGGTGCCCAGTTTCCCCAAAGAAACTGACGTGTGAACTTAGGGCTGGAAGTGTCCTTAGAAATTCAGTTTGCTCTCTTTACTAAGGGGAGTTGATGTGTCCACGGTCACCCAGCCAGTCAGGGACAGGGACAGCTCTCCTGGGCTTTCCAGCCGCTGGATCAGCCCGCCCAGCCTGACAGTGCGGCCGTTCTGGCTGTCTGCTTCCTTGCCAGCTCTGTCACCTTCTGGGGTTGCGGGGAGCACGGGACAGCCACCACGCCCAGTTTGTTTCCCTCCTGTCTTCTCACAGTGAGCCTTAGAGGAGCTGTCACTCCGATGCTTTCTGTTTTCCACTGTTTTATCGCCGTTTCAGATGGGGAGGTGGGAACGTGCGCGGATGCCTGTCCGGGTCTAGGGTCTGCGTGCAGAATCCAGGAAGTGCTTTCAACCTCTGAACTGCCATTTCCTATGGTCCGATAACAGCTAAGTGCTAACTACACAGGATGAGCGCAGGGAGCAAACCGGAGGCGGCTGGCCGGGGTCGTAGCGTGGGGAGCAACCATTTGCTTTCTTCCTTTAAAATTTTCAATATTGCTGAGTCATTAATTTTTAATGAATGGGAAGTTGTGAGAAACACAGAGCGATGTGTGTACAGGCTCCACGCTTTTGTTTTTGAGCTTAGAAAAATGATGCCCGAGAGCAAAAGGCTGGACAGCTGCTTGGTCTCCTACTTGCGGGTGGAACTTAGAAAATAAAAGTGGAATTACTTAACACTGTTTTCGAAGCGTTAGTCATCGCAATTTGAAAAAAGGGAAGTCAGACATGTACATGGTGGAAAAGAGCAGTCACTATTGATGGGTGATGTAAGCATATGTGTCATCATATTAATTAATAATTGATATTAATAGGAACAGGGAGATGAGTGAGGTGGCCAGTTATAAAACAGCTACTCAGAAATCTGTATTTTCCCTTTAAACCAATAATGATCACTTAGAAATTGTAATGGAAAAAAGATTTCATTCTCAGTAACAACAAAATGCATTAAAAACCTAGGAAAATTTTCATAAAAACGTGTAGGAGCCAAAGTGAAAAAAATCAAAGACTCTGTTAAAGGGCATAAAAGATGACACGGATGTTCTTGGATAGAAAGACCTACTGTTGAAAGTATGTCAGTTCTTCACGAATTATCTATAATTCAAGTGCAGTTCCAAGCAAATTATTCGTGAGCTTTAAAAAAAGCCCCACAGTTAATCTAAAGTTTATCTATAAGACCGTACATGGGAGGATGGCTAGGAAATGGGTGTGTGTGTGTGTGTTTCTAGCTTCTACAAAATTTATTTTAAAATTTTCGTATAGTAAGTTTCACTTTTTTTGAGGTACGTTCTTTATGTTTTGACAACTGTGTGGGGTTCTGCAGCCACCAGCAGACCAGGAAATGGAGCTGTGCCACTTCCCACCCCACCCAGTACCCCGAGCTGCCCCTTTGTAGATGGAACCCCCCCATCCCTAATCCAAGGCAGTCATGGACCTCTCCTCTCCCCTCTAGTTTTGCCATTTCAGGAATGTCGTATAAATGGAGCCATACAGACTGTACTTTCTTATGTCTGGCTGCTTTCATTTAGTGTATTTCAGATTCATCCATGTTGTATGTAATCGATAGTTTGTTCCTTATTATTATTATTTTTTGCTGAGTAGTATTCTGTTTTATGGAAATGCACCATATACTATACCATTGTATGGAAACATACCACAGTTTCTTTATCTAGTCATCCACTGAAGGACATCTAGATTGTTTCTGATTTTTAGCTATTATGAGCAAAGCTAAAGCTGTACGTTTTGAGGTTTTTTTGTACAGATTCTTGGGAAGACATGTTTTCAATTCTGTAGGGTGAGGGTGGACATGGTTGCCTTATTCCTGAATGTAGGGGGAAAGCATTCAGTTTTTGAACGATGAGTATAATGTTAGCTGTAGGTTTTTTGTAGATGTCCTTTATCAGGTTAGAAAAATTCCCTTATATTCTTAATTTGCTGAGAGGTTTTTTATTTTTTTGAGACTGGAACAGCACAAGCTTTATTCAATGGACAAAGAATGGAGAAGCGGAAACCTAGTTTGCAGAGGTTTTTTTTTTTAAATGTCATGAATAGATATTAGATTTAGTCAAATACATTTTCTGTATCTATCCAGATAATGATGTGTGGTTTTTATTCTTTAATCTCCTAATACAGTGGATTACATTGGTTGATTTTCTCATGTTGATCCAGCCTAGAACTCCAGGCTAAATTCTACTTGGTGTTGATTTTTTTTTCTTATGAATGGCTGTGATTTGCTAATATTTAAATGAGGACTTTTGTACCTATATTCATGAGGGATATTGGTCTGTAATTTTCCTGTCTTGTGTAGTATTTCTCTGGTTTTGGTATCTGGATAATGCTGGCTGCATGGAATGACTTGGGAATTGTTCTCTTATCTTTTATTTTCTGGAAGACACTGTGTAGAATTTGTATTATTCCTTAATTAAATGTTTGGTAAAGGGCTTGGAGTTTCTTTCTTGGAAGGTTTTTTAAAAATACAAACTCAATTTCTTTAGATATAGGACTATTTAGATTATCTATTTTGTGAGTTTTGTTAGTCTGTGTCCTTGGTCAATTCCATCCAGGTTGTCCAATTTCTCATAGAGTTGTTTATAATATTACTTTGTTCTTTGTTTAATATCTCTGAGATTTGTATGATATTCCTTATTTTGGTAGTTTTTGTCTTTTTTTTTTTCTTGGTCAGTCTGGCTAGAGGTTTACCAATTTTCTTGATCTTTTCAAAGAAAGAGCTTTTGGTTTTATTGATTTTACCTACTGTTTTTCTGTTTTTAATTTAATTCACACTTGTTCCTGTCTTTATTTTTTCTTTCATTTTGCTTGCTTTGGGTTTAATTTGACCTTTTTTTTTTTTCCTCCTAATTTCTTAGGGTAAAGTTATAGATTACTTATTTGAAAACTATCTTCTTTTCTAACCTAAGCATCTGATGTCTCTAAACTTCCCTCTAAGCAGTGCTTTACTGGCATCCCACAAATTTTGATATTTTGTATTTTCATTTTCATTCCATTCAAAATATTTTATAATTTCCCTTGTGACTTATTTTTGACCCAGGAATTATTTAGACATGTGTTTAATTCCCACATATTTTTTGGGGGGGCTTCTAAGTATCTTTTTTGTCATTAGTTTGTAGTTTAATTCTGCTGTGGTCAGAGAACCTACTTTGTATGATTTCAATTATTTTAAATTTGTTAAGGTTTGTTATGTGACTGAGGATATGGTCCATCTTGAACACTATCCTATTGTTGGCTGGCTTTTCTGTAAGTGTTAATTGGGTCAAGTTGGTTGCTGTGTTGTTCAGGTCTTCTATATTCTTGGTGATTTTCTGTCTACTTATCTTATCCGTTTCTGAGAGAGTGTTTATGTCATTAAGTATAATTTTTTTTTTTTTTTGCCATTTTGCATGGCTTGTGGGATCTTAGTTTCCCGACCAGGGATCGAACCCTGGCCCCGGCAGTGAGAGCTCCAAGTCCTAACCACTGGACCACCAGGGAATTCCCCAAAGTGTAATTTTAGCATTTGGCCTTTTCTCCTTTCATTTCTATTGTTTATTTATTCATGTATTTTGATTCTCTGTTTTTAGGGGCATACACATTTAGGATTGTTATGTCTTCTGGATGAATTTTTTTTATCATCATATATTCTGAAGATATATATATTCCTTAACATGGAATGATCTATACAATGTTTTGCTGAGTAAAAAAAGAGCAAATATAATGATCGTATTTGTGTAAATTTAATCTAGCTATCTCTCCATCATCCGTCCATTCATTATCTACCTATCTACCTATCTATCCATCTATCAATCATTTATCTATCCTAACCTATCCATCCATCCATCCATCATTTATCTCTCCTTCTAATCTATCTATCCATCCATCCATCATTTATCTATCCTAACCTATCCATCCATCCATCCATCATTTATCTATCCTTCTAATCTATCCATCCATCCATCATTTATCTATCCTTCTAATCTATATATCCATCCATCAATCATTTATCTATCCTTCTAATCTGTCCAGCTAATCTACCTACCTCCAGCCATTAGAATAGCAAGGGGCTTGGAAAGGTGTTATCCAAATGTTGATGGTATTTATATTGAGTGATTTCATTTCCAGGAATTTTAATTTTTTTTCTTACGCTTTTCTACAATGTGGAAATTTCCTACAAGTATCTTTTATCTTTATAAAAAGTAAAACCAATTTTAATGGGGGGCTGCCCTAAATTAAATCCATAGTGAAGATCAGGGAAACAAAGGAATCAGTAAGTGGAAACAAGCAATTTACAGCCTTACATAGAAATTGATCTTTATATTTTCTCTCAACTCCTCAAAAATTTTTTACACATATTTTAAAATATATTTTTACATTCAAAATATGTATTAACATCCAATTTTTTTCTACACATGTTCAAGGAAATAGCAATTTGATTTTTTTCCCCCATCCTACATTCCTTGGTTAGCTGCTGATTCAACAGTTCAGAATTGGAAAGTTTTCATTCTCATAAGGTTAATATTTATCATTCAAAGAGTGCATCTCATTCATCTTTCCCGGTTGCCGAAAGTGTTAAAATTTTTTTATTGTGGTAAAATATACATAACATAAAACGTACCATTTTAACTACTTTTAAGTGTACAGTTCAGTGGCATTAAGTACATTCACGTTGTTGTGCAGCCATCACCCACCATCCGTCTCCAGAACTTCTCCATCTTCTCCAACTGAAACTCTGTCCCCATAAAACCCTAACTCACCCTTCCAGCTCCCCCAGCCCCTGGTAACCACTATTTTGCTTTCTGTCCCTACGAATTTGCCTATCGTTTATACCTCATATAAGTGAAATCAGACAGTATTTGTCCTTCTGTGTCTGGTTTCTTTCATTTAGCATAATGTACTTATGGTTCATCCATGATGTAGTGTGTCAGAATTTCCTCCCTTTTTAGGGCTGAAAAATATTTAGTTATATGCACAGACCACATTTGTTTATCCCCTTTGTCCGTCGATGAACATTTGGGTTGTTTCTGCCTTTTGTTTATTATGAATTGTGCCACTATGAACGTGTGTGTACAAATCAGATAATCAATTTTTAAAAGGCAGCACACGGGGGAGGTGGGGGGAGGAGTGGGTCTAGGGAATTCAAGCGCCCTGCTTCTAATCTTAAGCAGGGGATGGACTCAGGCTAACGCACCCAAAGTTAGCCATGCGAGATGCTGGCAGGTAAAAACCCTTGATAAAAATTAAAATACACAAAGGCTCAAAGGCAGAGCCATAACTTTTAAAACAAAGGATTTCAGTTCATCTCCAGTGTGAGAAAAATGATAATCTGCTCGTCAAGCTCTTGGGACTTGAGTGGGGTGTTTGTCTTTCCCGACCCACAGTCACCCCAGTTTGGTCTTGTGACTCAGAAGGAAGCACATTCCCCCCAGGTCACGCTCCGCCTATCCCGGGATGAGCAGGAAGGACCCTAGTTCCTTGCTGGAGCTGCAGTCCATGTTAGCCAGGTCAGCATCTTTGGGGCAAGATTTTTTGAGAAGTAACAGTGAGTGTCACATGTTAATAGCAAAAACAAGTCTAGAATGGATTTCAAAACATGATCCTGGAGATCCCCCTACCAACACCATCCCACCTCCCCTGATCTCCACCCCAGGAACAATCCCAGGAGGCGTTCTGGGAGGTGGTGTGCTTGGAAGATCTTTGCATCCTTGATGATAGGCATGGCAATTACAATAACAGCCTTTGCAAGGGAGAAATTTGGAAATCAGCATCCTTGACACAATAAACACTGAATTGTAAATGGATCAACATTTGCTAAGAAGGAGTGCAAATTGAATATAAATTGAAATGGGACACTAAAAGTGTGAAATACGACAAGTGTCTTGGGATCAGTAGATAGAGTGGAAATGGATAAACAGTGAGTGGGTGATTATGAGGGACTGGGCCTCATCCTTAAATCACCACTTCCTGAAGTAACCCTCAGTTTCTCCTGGTGTCAAGGGTGACCCCTGGCCCCTGATCCCTCAAGGGACTGGCCTTTAGGGAGGTGGAAGGACTGCATCCTGCTGGTTTTCTCTATGGTGCTGGGACACAGGCCACCACTTCCCTTTCTGTTCCTAGACTGTGTCCATAGTGGGACGCAGAGGCAGCATATGCCGCTGACGGGCAGGCTTCTCTGCAGTTTCGTTTTGGGTAATTGGAAGACTATTGGGTAGAACTTACATCAAGATAACTGGCACGGGCTTCCCTGGTGGCACAGTGGTTAAGAATCTGCCAACAATGCAGGGGACACGGGTTCGGGCCCTGGTCTGGGAAGATCCCACATGCCACGGAGCAGCTAAGCCCGTGTGCCACAACTGCTGAGCCTGAGCTCCAGAGCCCGTGAGCCACAACTCCTGAAGCCCGGGCACCTAGAGCCCGCGCTCTGCAACAAGAGAAGCCACCCCAATGAGAAGCCCGCGCACCACAGCGAAGAGTAGCCCCCACTCGCCGCAACTAGAGAAAGCCCGCGCGCAGCAACGAAGACCCGACGCAGCCAAAAATAAATAAATTAAATTAATAAATTAAAAAGAAAAAGATAACTGGCACATTTAACTTCTTTATTTGTGATTCAAATGCTAAGGCTTATAAAAGGCATTTATAAAAATGGATCGTGTTGTATGGATCATAACCTTTTCTTTCTCATTTTTTTTTTTTTTTTTGCGGTACACGGGCCTCTCACTGTTGTGGCCTCTCCCGTTGCGGAGCACAGGCTCCGGACGCGCAGGCTCAGCGGCCATGGCTCACGGGCCTAGCCGCTCAGCGGCATGTGGGATCTTCCCAGACCGGGGCACGAACCTGTGTCCCCTGCATCGGCAGGCAGACTCTCAACCACTGCGCCACCAGGGAAGCCCTCTTTCTTTTTTTTAAATTGAAGTATAGCTGATTTACAATGTTGTGTTAATTTCTGCTGTACAGCAAAGTAATTCAGTTTTATATATATATATATATTCTTTTTCGTATTCTTCCATTATGGTTTATCATAGGATATTGAATATAGTTTCCTGTGCTCTAAAGGACCTTGTTGTTTATCCATTCTATATATAATAGTTTGCATCTGCTAATCCCAAACTCCTACTCCATCCCTCCCCCACCCCCTCCCGCTTGGCAACCACAACTCTCTTCTCTATATTGCTGAGTCTGTTTCATAGATAGATTCATTTGTGTCATATTTTAGATTCCAAATATAAGTGGTATCATATGATATTTGTCTTTCTGTCTTACTTCACTTAGTATGATAAGCTCTAGTTCCATCCATGCTGCAAATGGCATTATTTCGTTCTTTTTTATGGCTGAGTAGTATTCCACTGTATATATGTACCACATCTTCTTTATCCATTCATCTGTCGATGGACATTTAACAACATTTCTTTTTTTTTTTTAATTAAAAAAAAATTTTTTTTGGTTACACCGTGTGGCTTGTGGGATCTTAGTTCCCTGACCAGGTATCGAACCCACAACCTTGGCCGTGAAAGTGCAGAGTCCTAACCATTGGGCTACCAGGGAATTCCCTAACCTTTCTTTTCTTATAACGTGTCCTTGGATACCATGGAGAAGGAGACCAAGAACCCCCAAATTTCCCTAATGACTGCTTCATCACTCATTTCAAAGATCCAGTTCCCTGGGCTTATCAGAGTCAGTTCCTAGAGTATAATCTGAAGGGCGATGAAAGCTCTCCCTCCACCCCAAAATACTTCCCTAAATAGATCGGCTTATGGTTTTGTCCACATCTGTAGCCATTTGTTTGGTTTAAGACATTAGTGGCCTCTGCTGAAAATGCAGACTTTTGTTGTTGTTTGAGAGAGTAGCCCACCAAGCTGTGGGAGAATGGGCTTTGGGCTCTGATAACCCCGGTTCTCATCCCTGGTTCACTCCCTCACCCTCTGACATTGAACAATTTATTCTGCAAAGTCTCAGTTTTTTCCTCTGAACCACAGCGTAGCACCCACCTCACAGGGGAGCTGGGAGGATTACAGGAGATAATACCTAGATCAGCACCGTCCAGTGGAAATACAACGTGATCCCTAGGCCTAATTTAAAATTTTTTCGAAGTCACATTTAAAAACTAAAAGGAAAAAAAAACCCCAAAACTAAAAAGAAACAGGCGAAATCAATGTTAATAATATAGTTCATTTATCCCAATAGATTCCTAATATTATCAATTCAACATGCAATCAATATAAAAAGTATTAAAGAGATAGTTTACATTCTTTTTTCTTGTACTGAGTCTCCAAAATCTAGTGTGTTTTACATCTCAGTTCATACCAGCCACATTTCAAATGCTCAGTGTCCACATGTAGCTAGTGGCTGCCCTATTGGGCATAATGGGAGTGGACAGGGCCTGGCAGTAACTGGTGCTGTGTGGACTCTTTGCTGCTCCCTTGCTGTGTGAATTTACCAGTTCCAGCTGGCCAAGCAGCTAGCACGCTTGATGGAATGTTACTTGTGTCAGTCTCCTACTGCTGGATAACAAGTTGCCACAAACTTAATGACTTTCAACAAGACCCATTTGTCATCTTGCTTCTGTAGGTCAGAAGTCCACGGTTCACTGAGCCAGGGTTCTCTGCTCAGGGTCTCATGGGCTGCAGTCAGGGTGTCAGCGAGGCTGCGTTCTCACCCGGAGGCTCGACAAGGGAAGGCTCTGCTTCTAAGCTTGCGCAGGCTGTTGGCTGACTTTGGGTCCTTGCGGCTGTAGGACTGAGGGTCCCCGTTTCCTTGCTGGATGTCAGCTGGGACCAGTCTTTGCTCCCAGATACCACCTACATCCCTTCTTATGCTTTCCATGTGGCCCCCTCATGCTTTGACCCTTTGACTTCTCCTTCTGCTACCAGCTGGAGAAAACTCTCTGCTTTTTAAGGGCTCCTGTGATTAGATTAGACTCACCCAGGTAATCTCCCTTTTGATTCACTCAAGGTCAACCGATTACCTTAATTACACCTGTAAAATTCCTTCTGCCATGTAACATAACATAATTAGGGTGTGATACCTCATCACCTTCATAGCTCCAGGGATTAGGGTGGGAAACCTTGGGGGCCATTTTTGGGTTCTGTCCACCCCATTACTGCAAGTGAGCCTCACTCAGTATGTGGCAGGCTCTCCTGCCCACCTGGCCTGGATGTCACAGGAAGGGTTATGGGGTGCCTTGAGGCTGTGGCTCTCTGGAGGTGAGGAGGGGAAAGTGCTGAAGGGGATGAGGCTTCTGGAGTTTGATTTTGTGCTGATTCTGGTGATTGTTTCTGGACATTCTTCTCTTTTTCTCTGAACTAACAATCTTCCCAAGTGTTTGACCAAGGTCAACTGGTGACCAGTCCTCCTGCTAAGTATACAGACCAGGGGACACTGTGATTTGATGGTAACACTTTTAGTCCTTTTGGGTTTCTGAATGCAGTGGTGATTTTAGGGCCACTTGAATATTTATCTTGAATATTTTCTTGAATACTTTGGAAGCAAAACAGTATTTGTTGAGAGGCTGGTCATCACAATCCTTTTCCCCCCTGGTTATGAGGATTGGATCCCATTTCGTGGCGAGGAATGCTGATCCACAGCAGGCTGTATAGATTCACTGTACGCACAGTTAGGACTTGAGCAGATCCTGGGTTGGAGGCCACCTGGGCCCCAAGAAGAGCCAGGTTTGTACCCATTCCCTGAAATAAAGGTGGTGCAGTGCTTTAGTGTCTTTTACCAGGAAGTTAAATAGAAGATGTTTAACAGAAATGTTTTGTATTTCTTTATCCCTATTAAAAGTCATTGTTCAGGGTTTCACATTCCACCTTAGTCACTTGGCACTGAAGTTTGGAATTACATTTTAGTCTGAATGTCCTGGGGAGGAAGCCTCAGGACCCCACTGTTTCCGTGGCGGAATGCATACGTGGCTGCCAGTGACAGGTGGCCCCTTGCCGGGCCAGTGGCTCTTCTTAAGGAATTCTGATACATGGAAGTTGTCTAGTTATCAGGGTTCCTGGGGTGTCTTCAGTTACCAGAGAGAGAGAGACACACGTACGTCAGTACAACTGTTTTTTTTTTTTTTTTCCAATCCTGTGCATTTCATTATATATGCATTTCAGAAACGTTCTTGATTGCTAGGGAATCTGTACGAGTTTCCTGTGGATGCTTAATGAATCGCCAAACAGTGGGGGGCTTAAAAAAACAGAAATGTATTCGCGCACAGCTCTGGAGGCTGAAGTCAAGGTGTCGGCAGGCTCTGAAGGGGAATTAATTCCATGCTTTCTTTCTGCCGGCTGCCTCACCCCTGGGTGGTCCTTGGCTTGGGGCCGCTGTTGCTCCCATCCCTGCTTCCCTCTGCCTGTGGTGAGTCCTCTCTTCTTATAAGGACACTCTAAATCCAGGGTTGTCTCACCTTGAGATCCTTAACTTAATTACATCTACAAAGACCCCTTTTCCAAATAAGGTTCCCAGGTCCTGGGGCTTAGCCCGGGGCCATATCTCTTGGGAGGGATCACCATTCAACTCACCAGGGAGCCCACAGCTCAAGGAAAGGGTAAGAACCCTCGTGACCTTCCTAGAGGATTACTGATCTTTCCTGTCAAAATCTTACTTTTTCATGGTTTTTGCTGCTGTAACTTGCTTGTATTCTTGGCTTGCAAATTGAAAATAACGCCTCCCCCAACCCCCGCCCCCAAAAGAGCTTCTGAACAGGATTAAGTTATGGTGGGGACTGACTTTTTTTTTTTTTTTTTTTTTTACTGTCAAACATTATCTAATCGGGAAAGCACTGAGTGGACATGAGTCAAAAATCTCTCCCACATACATCCTACAGCGTGAAACGTACTAAATGCTTTTTTGGCAGGAGGAAACTCCCGCAGTGCTTGGGACAGCGCTTCTCAGCTCCAGGCTCCTCTTGTTTCATGTAGCTCAGTCTCAAGTTCAACACCCACACTCCCTGCCACTTCTCCCGAGACACTGGAAGCCTCTGCTGGGTCGGAGCTGGTCTTGTAGTTTCCAAACACCTTTCACCCACCTGACTTCAGCAGCCGGGATGCCCGACTTCTCTGCTCTCGGGTCCCAACTTAAATGTCACCTCCTCGAGGCTGCCTGCCCACCCTCTCTGTCCCGAGGTCCCTCGCGTTTTCTCTTCTCTTTTTTCTTTGTCATCCTCTCCTGATGATATCTACGTGGTGGGCAGACAGGCAACTTCAATGCCTAGGGATGACATAATTTTTAAATTTCCTCCAGTCAAAACCAGAAGAGAGAAGTGGAAAACCTTGGGTGAAAACCATGTCATTCAACAGCTTAGGCAAAGTAAAATTTTGGTGATTTTAGTTTGAACATTATAATTTCTCTGAAATAGCACAGTAGCTAGAAATCGACAACTATACTGAGTTTGAAACGCTTCCATTCCCAGACCCACTACCACTATTTTATGCTGGTTTCTCTTCATTTCTTTTTATTTTATTTTTTAAATTTATTATTATTTTTTTTTTGTCTGTGTTGGGTCTTCGTTTCTGTGCGAGGGCTTTCTCTAGTTGTGGCGAGTGGGGGCCACTGTTCCATCGCGGTGCGCGGGCCTCTCACTGTCACGGCCTCTCCCGTTGTGGAGCACAGGCTCCAGACGCGCAGGCTCAGTAGTTGGGGCTCACGGGCCTAGCCGCTCCACGGCATGTGGGATCTTCCTGGACCAGGGATTGAACCTGTGTCCCCTGCATTGGCAGGTGGATTCTTAACCACTGCACCATCAGGGAAGTCCTTGATCATCTTTTCATGTGCTTCTTGGCTCTTTGGTTAGTGCAGTGGCTGTTCACTCTTCCTATTTTCTTTTTTAATTCAAGTATCACAATATTTATTGATAGACACAAGTATATAAAATCAGGATAACCTCGTAAGTTCAGCAGACTTGATTGCAAACTCTTATAAGAGGGACCAATTCAAATTTACCATTTGTTTTGCACCCACAAAAACCACTTCAAGGACATTAATGATCTCTCAAAACTGATCGGCTCTAGGGGCTTCCCTGGTGGTGCAGTGGTTAAGAATCCGCCTGCCAATGTTGGGGACACGGGTTCGAGTCCTGGTCCGGGAGGATCCCACATGCCACGGAGCAGCTAAGCCCGTGTGCCACAACTACTGAGCCTGAGCTCTAGAGCCTGCGAGCCACAACTACTGAGCCCGCATGCCACAACTACTGAAGCCTGCGCGCCTAGAGCCCATGCTCCACAACAAGAGAAGCCACTGCAGTGAGAAGCCCGTGCACTGTAACGAAGAGCAGCCCCCACTCGCCACAACTAGAGAAAGCCCGCGTGCAGCAACGAAGACCCAAGGCAGCCAAAAATATAAATAAATTAAAATAAATTTTTAAAAAAACAAACAAAAAACTGGTCAGCTTTGTGCAACTCGATTATGTTTCTTTTAAAAAGGCTAAAGCACTTGCCCAGGCTCAAGGCTATGAAAACTTGGCACATAAAAACCCACTGGAGGGCTTCCCTGGTGGCACAGTGGTTGGGAGTCCGCCTGCCGATGCAGGGGATGCGGGTTCGTGCCCCAGTCCAGGAGGATCCCACATGCCGCAGAGCGGCTGGGCCCGTGAGCCATGGCCGCTGAGCCTGCGAGTCCGGAGCCTGTGCTCCGCAACAGGAGAGGCCACAACGGTGAGAGGCCCGCGTACCGCAAAAACAAAACAAAACAAAACACTGGAGACAGAAGTGTACGGGCAATACACTATTACAGCAACAACCCCCAGTTACAGCTGAGAATATTCCCATAACAACCAAGTGGATAATTAAACATCGCCACAACTCAAGAATGAGCAAAGTGCATTCCTATAGTAGCCACTGCTCCTATTGCGCTAACTTAAAATATCTGCACAGATCCATGCAATAAACTGCCTCTGCCTGAGAATTTAGGATGGAATCTTTTTTCTTATTGAGTCATAGGATTTCTTTTTACGTCTGGGTATAAGTTTTTTTCTTGGACACGTGTGTTGGCGTTATCTCCTCCCAGTTTTGGCCTGCCGCTGCACTCTGCGTGCTGTCTTTTAATGGACACAAGCTCTTAATTTTAATGAAGTGCAGTCTGTCTAGCTTTTCTGGTTAGTAATTTCTCTGTCCTGTTTAAGAAATATTTGCCTACCTCACTGCCATCCCCAGCCCTGTTACATTCTTGATTGTGAGCTTATTTCTTCGCAGATGTCCTGTTTCATCTGCTCTGAATTCCTGACTTACCGGCCTCCCTGACCCCATTGCACTGATATTCTTCAAAGCCTCTCTTACCTGTGCAGATCGGTGATCTGCTGACAGATACACCTCTCATTACTCCCTGTTTGCTGGGCCTCTCTCTCTGGTTTTCTGAGTTGTGCCTGGTCACAGTGGCAGCGTCAGTGCCACGTCCTGCAGTTAATGACCGCCTCGGCAGTCTCGTCTCGCCGCGCCGGTGCGGTCTTAAGCAGAAACTTCAATTTAGAGTCAACGCGACATGTCGAAGGGGGTCGATTCCATTAGGGTCGTCCTTTATTAGGCTCCTGTGGAAGTATGCAATCTGCAGGAATTTCCACAACTTGAGTTGTACTTGGAGGACACTGGGTCAGGCTGGGGGAGGGGAAAACCAGAGGCCTCTTGAGATCCACGTGGCTGACAGAGCCGGGAGCCAGCAGGCACTGCGGAGCACGGGTGGCCAATCCGGAGAGCAGATGAAATTGGGAACGTTAAAGCCCAAAAGAGGAAAAAGCTTCCACTCCTGCATGTTTGGTATCTGACGAAGTGAGCCTGCGTGCTGGGGCTGGGAGGACAAGGCGTTCCCAGGGGGAGAGAGACCCCTCCCTGGAAGACTCGGCACCCCACCTGATCCGGATTTGCTCCCGCCGTCCTCCAAAAGCTGGCCTGCAGCGGCTCCTTTGTCCTTAATTATGAGCCCCCAGCCTCAGTGAAGCGCAAGAAAACTCAGCCCACCCTAGTTAATGGCAGGTAAACGCAGCTGATGGTAGGTGAATACAGCCACGGTCTCCTTTAGAACGAGTGTAGCAGGTTTTGCATGTCAAAAGCCCCCTCAGAATTAGGAACACGTGCAGAAGAGTTAACACAGCAGGCCCAAGACTGGGGTCCCCAGAAGGGCCGCCTTTCAGGGTCGGCCCTCAGCCAGCGTCTGGGAAGGTGGATTTGGGGAGGGTCCCCCCTCCCAGGACTGGTGACCGGCTCCCTGTGCCTAAGCCGTGTGAACAGACAGGGGTTTTGGTGCCGGACCCCTGCTGTCCTCCTGCGAGTCTGGGGTTTGGGTGTGCATCAGGCAGAGGGTGCTCGTGTGAACGGCCCCCCGAATAAAGACCCCGCGCGCTGAAGCTCTAACGCATCCCTGATGGCCGACACTGCATACATGCTGTCACAGCTCGCGGCTGGGGGAACTTAGCGCGTCCTGTGCGACCCCACTAGAGAGGATGCTGGAGCCTGGTTCCCCCGGACTTCACCCTCCCAACCCCTACCCAGCCCCAGGGCTGGTCATGCTCTGCATCCTCTCACTGTAATAGATCAGCTGTGATGACAGCTCTGTGCTGAGTCCCCGAGTCCTCCTAGCCACCCATTGAACTTGGGCGTGTTCTTGGAGATCCCCAACCCAGACCCCAACTCATATATTGGAGCACAGAGACGAACAGCTGTGCTTCCAGCCCCTCTTCTGTTGCTCCCCCTGAGATCTTGCAATGAAGTTACCCCTAACTCAGTGCTGTGCTAAGTAGGGGTACTGAACCAGAATAAGACTTTACCCTTCATCTAAAGAAGCGTTCAGTGAAATAGTTCACCAATGCATACATTAAGTCCCAAATTATGTTAGAAAGATTTCAGTGTGGCTGGAATCTGGTGTTTTGAAAATGAGGGTCAGTGAAGGCGGAGGTAGGAAAGAAGATGACTTGAGGTGGATCTGAAGGGTGTGGCAGGCAGAACAGTGGCCCCTAAAGACACCCACACCCTAACCTGCGGGCCCCGGGAATATGCTACCTTACAGGGCAAAGGGGAACACGGTTGCCAATGGAGTTAAGGTTGCCGATGGAGTTAAGGTCAGCTGACCTTGAGGTGGGGAGCGTGTCCTGGATTGTCCGGGTGGGATGTGTACAGTATATATGCCTAAGGTAATCTCGGAGTGCTTGAATGTGGAAGAGGGCACACGGGCACACAGGTTCTTGGTGCCACCACCAAGCGCCTCCGTTGTCCTGTAGATTTCCGGGGCAGGAGTCGGAGCCCTGCTGTCGGTGACTTTGGTTTTCTCAGGAGAGTTGACACCTGTCCTCTCAGCAGACACGCTGCAGAGCTCTCCTGAAACCCCCTTGCTATGCTTGGGCTTGGAAAGTGTGAAGGGAGAGGTGGGGACTCGACAATGGAAACACTGCCTCCCAAGAAAGCCCTTCACCAGTTCCCTTCCCTAGTCGCCAGCCTCCCCCAACCCACAGAGCTCACTCAGTGCCCACTAATCCTATGAGGCCAGAATGATTAGGTTGACCCGTAGGGAACTGTCCTTTCTGTAGATGGAAAAACAGTTGAATATTGGCGATTTCATCAACGCCATTCCATGGATGAGGAAACTGAGGCTTAGGAAGGTTAAGTCATTTGCTCAAGGTCACACATTTAGTAAGTCAGGGAACGTAGACTTGAACAGGGGCCTGACTCCAGAACGTGCTGTTCTAAGTGCGGTGACAGGCTGCCGTCTCCAGAAGGGGCTCCTGCTGGACGATGGGGAGAGAGAAGGCTGGGAGAGCACGGTGTTCAGAGGGCAGGATGAGCACCTGGACCTGCCGTGGCAGCCACGGGGAAACCAGTGTACGACGGAAAGGCTCAAGCTGGGGGAGCAAAGAGTAGGATAAACAGGGACGTGAGGTGGAGGCAGGAGGGGAGTGAGTCGGCTGCTGCGGAAATCAGGATGAGCTTTCCCACGAGTGGGAGATGCTGGAGGTGACTGAAGAGGAAGGAGTGACCAGGGATACTTGGTTGTTTGGGTCTCCTGTCCTTGGCACCGCCTCTAGCGCACAGCAGTGGCTCGATAAGTGCTCACTGCATAAGGGCAGAGCTAAGCAGATCAGGTTAGCAATTGTTCCTAGCAGCGAGGAATTACCACGTTGAAAATACGGGGTTTCAGGAGCAGCTTTAATGCAAGTCAGGGTACTGTGAACAGTTCCTGTCATGTATATAGTGACACCTACTGCCAATAATATATGCTGGGACCCTTCCACCAACTTCTCTATATTTGTTGCTCTTATCTTTTTACTTAAGTGGCGCGTTGAGCGGAAATTTGATCACACATCATTGTGCAGTAGACAGCGTTTATAGGTTAGTAAATCTGGGTAGGCTTAAGGGGCACATAGGTGGAAAGATATGAGGATAAACATACATACAGGCTGTTTAAGAACTTCTGAGGTCCTAGGCGTCCTGGGTTCTGGATGCTTATCCCACATCATAACAAACATATTAAAATACTCCCACATTATCTAAATACTCTTAAAGAATTTAAGCTTTAAAAAAATAGTTTTCACTGGAAATTATTTGGCAGTGGGGCACTCATTTATGATTGCCATGACTGCCTGGGAATCATGGTATTAGGAAATTCTTACCAAGTGATTTCTAACTCACACATGGTTTTCAAATATAATGACATGTTTATCAATAAATTACAGTTATGAAGTTGACATGTTATATTTCAGGGATCTTTCTTTGAATATTTACTCACTTCAGATTTGCAGTGTATTTTTTTGCATTTGGGGCCCAGTAAAATTTCTTTTTCAGTCCCAAACCTTTTCATAGGTCCTTGAAAAGCCTAATGAAAAAAATGGCCCTATGAACACTGTTGCTTGTGTATGATTGACCAACTAGGCATAAAAGTCAATGAAGAATCTCACTTTTCTCTATTCTGAGGCTACCCCAGAACAGAACATGGAAAAACAAGTCTTCTTCTTTTCATTTCCAGGGCTTTCTTTCTCATTTCTGTTCCCCCACTCCACTCCCATGTTTACAGTAAGTGCCAGCTGACATGCAGGAGAGGCTGGACGCTGACACAGATACACAGGGGACCCTTCTCAACACAACCCATGTTTTCTGGGGAGAAGAATTTATGATGAAAATTTCCCTAGTTGGACATTCTAGCCTTAACTGCTAGACACGGCCGCTTTTATTTCCGATGTTTAAAGGGCAGTGGTTTCAGACACGTCTTCAGCTGGCCCACAGCAGCTTCAGGAACTTCGGCCACACTAGCAGAGATGATAGCCTGACCCGGCATGGGTGGCGGCGCGGGGACCACACTGCGGGGACCCCTGGCCGTCTGCAGCATCGACCTCGGGGCCCCTACCATCCCAGCCTTGACCTGCGCTGTCAGACCTCCACCTCGGCCCCGACCTCGGCCAGCTGATGCCCACCATCCACCCCACAGCCCTGACCTCCGCCATCTGACCCCCTGCCTCAGCCCCAACTGGCCTGACTTACGCCATCTGGTACCCACCATCCGCCCTAACTTTGACCTGGGCCGACGGACGCCCCCGCGGCCCTCGGGAATTCCTGCGGACACTCCCGGGACCCCCGGAGCGAACCCCGGAAGACTCGCGGACCGTTCGGCCACGGACGCCTCCGAGCAAAGTGATTTCTCGGAAAGCCGAGCGCTTCGAAGAAGGCGGGCCAGGCGCGCCGCTCCCATTGGGCGGCCCCTCCTGCCCTTCCGCGCCTATTGGCCGGCACGGCCGTCGCTCTGCGCGCCGGGCCCGCCCCCGGCCTTAAATTAGCGCGGGCGCCCGGGTCCGCGGCGCATCTCCGGAGCTCGGCGGCGGGCGTGGGAACGCCGGCGGCAGCTGACGGCTGGCGGCGGCGCAGGTGAGCGGCGGGCTGGAGCACCGGGGGCGCGGACGGCGGGCGGCGCCGCCGGCGGGCGGCGGGTTGGGAGTCCTGGGCCGGGGGCGCGCGGGCGGCGGCGCAGGTGGCCCTGGGGCGCGGGCGGCGGCGGGCGGCGGCGGGCGGCGCAGGTGGGCCCGGGGCCTGGGGCGCGGACGGCGGGAGGCGGCGCAGGTTGGCGGTAGGCTGGGAGCCCGGGCCGGGGGCGCGGACGTCGGCTGGCGCGGAGGCAGCGGCCGTGCAGTCTTGGTCTGTTTTCTCTGTCTTCGTTTTCTCCTGAATCCGAACCGAGCGTCCCGGTGCGGCTGCTCCCAGAGATTGGCTGAGGCTTTAAAATAATCTCGTTTTTCTTAAAGTCTGGTTTGCATGGAAAATTTTAGAATGGCCCGTACAATGCAGGGAAATATTGATCCCCTTGTTATAAGACCTTTTCCCGCTCAAATCCTGCTCTTGGAACCGTGCTGGAGTCATAACTGTGAAACTGCCCCTTGTCCAGCCGCGCTGGTGGGGTTAGATTGTGAAGCGGGCGGGCTGGACTTTTAAAATTCTAATCGATGACAAGTAAGATTTCTGAGTGCGGTTGGAGGTCTTTTGCTTCCGTAATAGCCCGGTCGTTCCTGGCAAGAAAGTCTCCTTAGGGCTCACAGCTAAAAGAGCATTTTGGTGTAAATTGAGCCCCAGGGCAAAGGGCAGACTTTTCTAAGGTGAGGTGTGTTCCTTACCCAGAGCGGTGAAGTGCTTTGTGAATGGAAACTAGAGACTGGATTTTCCAGAGTTTAAACTACCCCCCAGCATATGAGGGATGTAACCCACTGTTTTTGAAAGCCAAGTTAGGAGCCAGCCCTTAAATGACAGTCCTTTTGGATTATGGCCGTTTCCTCTCGAGAGAATTGGGAGAGGTTTAGGTATTTCAGCAAGATTGGGACCAGAAGGAGAAATGGCTTTTGTGCTTTTGGTCTTATGGGTGTCCAGGGCAAATGACCAGGCGCCCTGAGAGACGTGGGGAAGGTGAGCCCTGCACCTGCACCACCTCTCAGGCCCTTCCTGGAATCCGGGTTGGGTGGGCCCAGGGCAGCCTCTTATCACCTCCTGCCTGGGAAGCCTGATCCCCGGCCAATTTATAGCTAATGCAGATTAGCCCCAGATAGGACTTGGCCATAAAGAGAATGATTACCTAAAAATCAAGGAAGAGGAAGTTTTAAACATGTGACTGGGCTTATAAACGTTTTCTGGCTCTGTATTTGGTGGAATTTTGTTAGTGTTCAGTAAATTGTTATGGATCACACTGTAAGAGAATCTTAGGCTTTTAACGCCACTTAGAATCTTGGAGGGGGGGTTTCGGTGACAATTCAGGTGAGCTGTCCATGTGCTGAGATCCTCTCACTTAACCGTGGCTTTTCTCTGCAGGGTGAGTAAAATGAGATCCTGCTGGGGGCCTTGGGGGTTGGGATGTCTCTCTGGGCCTCAGAGTTTCGTCTTTTGAACGAAGCGGGGGCCGGATTAGATGATTTCTAGAGTATTTTCATGTTCTGTGACTCACTCTTTCTCTCAATGCCATTCCCTTACCTTTTTTTTTCTTTTCTTTTCTTATAAATCACCACGAGATTCGTCCTTAAAAGTTGAGGGGTTATGAATCCATTAGAAATCCTGATGAGAAGGTGTTGACCCGCTTTCTAGAAACATGCCTGTACAAACAAAACTTTGCTTTTTATTTCAGGAGGCTCCTGGAGCATGGCCTCCAGTTTATGAACTTTGTACTAAGGGGGTGAGCAAAATGCTCACGAGCGGGAACATTTCATTTAATCGACAGATCCGCAGACACCAGCCTTCTTTTGTGTTCTGGCCCCTTTCGCCCTCCTCCACACAGCTCCTTCCTCAAGTGAGGGGAGATGCTCCATCTTTCCTCCAAGAAAGCCCTGTGGGAATCTCTGCCCTGCTAAGTTATTTTCTGGGGTGCGTGGTGGTGTCGTTTCATCTCTCTCACCAGGTGTCGCTCCCAAATCTGTCCCTTCCAGTTTATAAACACGAGGGACTGTTTTCAAATTCTGGGACTTTGAGATCCATGCACTTTGCCGATGAGGAGAGCCTCGGAGAGATGGTCAGGTGACTTTCCCAAGGTCTAGTTAGAGAAAAGCCTTCGCTGGGGTCTACAGTTTCCAAATCGAAGTCCAGTTCCCATTTCACATGCTTCACTCCTTTTGAATCCACAAACGGCAGCTGGAGTTAATTGGATGAAAAAATTACAGGTGGCGCTCATTGGCCCTCACCTCCTCTCCTCCTACCTGGGGCCTGGACCCCTTCTCCGACCGCATAGCCACCTGTGGGGTGGCTGGAGTGTCCAAAACACACACACACTTCTTGCTTTATGGACCGGGATGGCTCTGGATGTGACCATGTTCTTAGGGATGTTATGTCTTGTCACTGGTGATTGTTTCAAATTTGTTGGCCCGAAGAGGTCACATTTTAATCGGAAGAATTGAAATGCTGGTTTTTTTTGGGTGGGCGTCTGTCCAACCGCCTAGGGGATTTCCACCCTGTTCTTGTAAACGTGGGCTGTGAGACGATACGGCATGGTCGCGTTCTCTTTCTGTGTGCTGTTGGGAAAGCTGTCTGCTCTGGCTAGAATGTTCTTCCCAGGGGTGTCTTGGGGCGCCCGGGGTGGTGAGGCCCCCAGATTCTGGTGCATTCTGGGAGAGGCAAGCTTTGCTCTGTTCTGTCACTGCAGTTGTTTTCCTCCCTCTTGTCCTCTATCTCCCAGTTGGTCATCAGAGTTCCTGAGGAGGAAAGTTGGGACAGTAGCAACAACATGTGTTATTTAAAGAGAATCTTCTCCGGTCCAGGCGCTGTGGGAGGTGCTCTATATGTGTCGGCTGAGTCCTCACCACGACAACGCCTGGTATCTGCAGTTATCCTGGTGTGCCAGCCAGCGTAGCTGACACTCCGAGGTTAAACGACGATCCAGGCTCACCCAGCTGAGAGATGGTGAGACTTGAATGGGACCCCAGCTTGGTCCCATTCCCAAACCAGCTGTGAAGGCGCGATCTAGAAGGGATAGCCTTGAGGATTTCTTGTTTCTCGGAGAGCACAAATGTCATGTTTGCTCACGCATGCTGGTCTAGTGGGGCATTAAGTCATGGAATTGGCTCTCAGAGCGATGGACTGCTCATTGAGGGCACCTGAGAAGGTGAAAGTGATTTCCCCCATCTGCTGCTAAAAATGGAACGATGAGTGATGCTCTCATTTGCGGCTGTGTTTGCGTGAAACAGAACAGGGAGTGAAAGCTGGAAAGAGCACAGCCAGAGCCTTAGTTGGGGCCACATCTGTGATGCACAGCTGCAGATTTCCCAGTGAGCTTTCAGTTTCCATTCAGGGTTGGAGGTCCTGGAAGCCGGCATTGTCTTCTCACAGCAGGTGGCCCAGAGTTCCTGGATCCCTGGGTTTCCCCCAAGCCAGCACCTGTGTTGTGATCCTCTGATTTTCCTGGTAGCAGTTCTTGGCTGTTGAGTACCTGCGGTGCTGTGAGTAATTAGACGGTGTTTGTAATTTCACAGGCTATGTTTTCTCTTTCCAAGGATGTGTGACCGCAACGGCGGCCGGCGGCTGCGGCAGTGGCTGATTGAGCAGATCGACAGCACCATGTACCCCGGGCTGATCTGGGAGAACGACGAGAAGAGCATGTTCCGGATCCCTTGGAAACACGCTGGCAAACAGGATTACAACCAGGAAGTGGACGCCTCCATCTTCAAGGTAGCGGCTTGGCCTCCCTGCCACATCGTGAGCTCCTGGTGGAGCTGTTGAGTGATTGATGTCTCTCTTATTTGCTTGAAAGTTAATCCAGTTTTTTTTTAAGGCAAATGAGTGCCGAATGTGTCTCAAAAAATATAGTAGGTGATTTTACACCTGTTATACGATTTAACCACTTTCCCGGTTAGTTGCATATTGTTGGCATTTTCCGTTGAGGAAAACCGAGGGCACTTTCTTCCCTTGCGCTGCCGTTTCTTTTGCATGAGGACCGGCAAACACAGAGAGAAGATACTTCTTTTAGACTGAGACCTTTCCCCCCGGGCTGCCCCCTAAATTCCATTTAGAATTCTAGGAAAGGTTTAATTCTTCATTCTTTCAGAGTTGCTACTTCTGCTTGGCAGTGTAGGGTCAGCTCAGATGAGAGAGACGCCATCTGTCATCCCTTCTGGGGCCAGGTCATGTGGGTGTCCTGAACCTGCAGCTGGTGTCTAAAACTAGTCCACTTCCCTTGAGGATCAGCGGTACCCCACGCGTGGCGCGAGCTGCTGTGTAGTTCCACCATGTGCATTGAGACGGCAGCTCTGACCGAGCGTTTGCTCTGTGCTAGGCCCAGCCCCACGTGTTTTATTTGTTTTCCTCTCCCACAATCCTATGCAGTAGGTGCCGTTCCTGTCCTTGTTCTGTAGAGGCTCCAAGCGGAGAAGTGACTTGTCCAAGGTCTCCCAGCTCTTGGATGATGGAGCCAGTGTTTGAACCCAGGCATCCCAGCCGTGAGCCCAGGCTCCCAACCCCTAGCCGTACCCATCACCTAGATTCAGGCAGAGGAGCCAGAGCGTCCCAGCTCGGCAGCCCAGCCGGGTCATCAGAATCCCCCATCGGTCGTCAGGGTCACAGAAGTGCGGGCTCCACCCCTTGGGAGATTTGGAGCCCTAGGTCCAAGGTGAGCCCAGGCCTCCGTGTTTGCCAACAGACATATCGGAGGTGATCCGACTCAGAATCCGGGTTGCAAACGGCTGCCCTGTGTGCTTGTTGTGTGGGCATTTGGGGGCCAGAGTCCGGGAGGGGAGAGCGAGTGAATGTGGGAAGGAGCCAGGAGGCTGAGCAGGGTGGGGTGGGGGCTGAGCCAGAGCCCAGGCGTGCGTGGGTGAGGGGGGCAGAGGCCTGCAGGACCCCAGCGCAGCACTGGACCCTTGGCCGGGACCACTGTCCGCGACACAACCAAAGTGACAGAGGTTATCCCTCGGCCCCAGAGCACAGCACCGAGAGGTCACAGCCGGCTTGTGAGGCGTCCCAGCCCTTCACGTCTCTGCCTGGCGTTTGCAGGGGGGCTGCACGTCTTAGCACTTCTGTTACTGTGTAACGCGGGTCACAGAGCTCTTTGACAATCTGATGCCCGTTGCCTGCCCCTCCAAGAAAAGTGGGCACGTGCGAACGTTCTGCGCTCATCTTCAAGGGGGCCCTCGTGGCCTGGACATCCATCCGGCAGGTTTCTTCCCTTCAGAGACCCCAGGTCGGGAGCCTGGGCACTGCTCATGCCTCCTTTCTCCTCCTTGGTGGCATTGTGGATTCCTCTCTGGGAGAAGCTTTTTGCCTTTGGCATCACGGTGAATTTCTCTTGGGAATGGCTCCATCTAAATTTTAATATTGCCCAAGGTCCAGCCAGTCGATTGGGAATTCTAGATCATAGATGGCAGTAAGCCAGGGCTTCGCCACCTGGGGCCAGATTGTTCCTTGTGTGGGTCCGTCTTGTGCACCTAAGAGGATGTTAGCAGCATCCTGGCCTTGGCCTTCTAGATGGCAGTAGCACCCTCTGCCCCACTGTGACAACAAAAGATGCCTCTGACATGGCCAGTGCCCCCCTCCCCCGTGAGAGCCCTGCTAGGAGCGGACTGTGACCAGGATGAACAGATTGAAGCAGAGGCATGGGGGTGCTGAGGGCACAGTTGGAGGCTGCCCATCAGTAAAACTGCTTCAGGAGGGGACTGGGGGTGAGACCAGTGACTGCACAGCCCTGCTTGTGGCCTGCCGGCGGAGATGCAGGCCTCTCCTTTCACCCTGCTCCCGCTTTGCTCTGGGGGGTCATGAAATAGAGCCCCAGATTTATACATCTTATGCAACGTTCTTCATGGCCGTTTCAACAGCGTTGAGAAAAATGTGCAAGATTCCCAATGTTTCCGTTGATTACGCAGTCCCTCAGTGTGGCAATCTGAAATGAGTCTACAATCTCGGCAGGAATGGGGGCGGGAGGGAGACCGGGCGCCCACCCGGAGCTGGGTGGCCACCCAAAGGGCGACATCCTGGGCTGGTGGACATGCACATGGTGGAAGACCCCTCTGGCCCGTCCCCAGTGGTGCTCACTTCCATCCACCAAGGGGCACGTCTCTGCCATGTCCACCAACAGAGCTCTGCTGTTGGAAAAGCCAACAGTCAGGCCTTGAGCCATCTTGGGGATTTTCTGTTTAAGTAGAGAACCGTTTGTTTCAAACATTCAGAGAAAACCTTTCAAAAATTTATGAGTTAAGAGAAAAAAAAAAATGAGCCTGCTTTCCTGCCTTAGTCAGGGATCGTAAGAAGCCACTTATACCAGAGAATCCTTCATTGTCTGCAGGTGTCATTGTGAGGTCAGCTTCGTGGTGTGGACCAGAGACAGGAGATTGAAAAAGACATTAGCTCATTTTGTATTATCCCTGACTGTACTGATGAGGCCCTGATATCAGCTCATAGTTAGTCTTAAAAAAGTATTTTGCCTCCTTTTCATAAAGTTGAGGGCGAAGATCTAGTTAACTGAGGGTTATGACTTGTTAATTGTTCTGCCATTGACCAGGCTTTGTGACAGGCCTGAATAAATGAGAACTTACTTTGCAGCAGATATTTCAAATTCAGTAGGCCTTCCAGGAAAAAAATCGCATTTGACTTTTAAAGCACAAAATGAGACAGTAATGTTTGTTTTCTGTTGTTTTTAAATTTTATTGAAATGTAGTTGATTTACAATGTTGTGTTCATTTCTGCTGCACAGCAAAGTGACTCAGTTATACATATATACTTTTTTATATTCTTTTCCGTTCTCATTTATCACAGGAAATTGAATATAGTTCCCTGTGCTCTACAGTAGGACCTTGTTTTTTATCCATTCTGTATTTAATAGTTTGCATCTGCTCATCCCAAACTCCCAATCATCCCTCCCCCTTGGCAACCACAAATCTGTTCTCTATGAGACACTAATGTTAAATGGGAAAGAGCTGGTGGTCCCGGGTTTAACGCTGGCTGCTGACGAGTGCGGAGCAGCACACGGACAGGGGAGACGTAGGTTCCGGTGTATTCTGAGCCGCTGCGTGGCTGTTGATGGGCCTCAGATCACTCTGTTCTGTCTTGCACTTGCTCTTGAAGAGAAATCACCCAGGTAAGCTGGCATTTTCGAGCCGGCCAGAGAGCCCTGCAAGGGCTCAGGGCAGGCTGGCGGTGGGGCACCCGATGCAGCCCGGTGCACGTCCTGACTGCGGGGCCCTGCTTTGCTCTTTGGAGCTGGCTTTCCTGATGGGGTGAGCGTGAGCTTTGAATGGACGAGTGCCCACGGCAGTGCCCCATGGGCTGTGCAGTTCTGGATACACCCCAGCTGGCCTAACATGGCCCCCAAATCCACGCTCTTCCAGTCCCATTGGTAACGCGGATTACCAGCTCAGTGGTTCTCAAATGAGGATGTGTGTGAGTCATGATAGTACTTCTTTAGGGGACACTTGGTAGTGTCTGGAGATGTTCTGGGTGTCACAGCGGGGAGAGGGGATGCTACTGGCACTAGTGGGTAGACGCCAGGGATGCTGCCGGACCTCCCACCGTGCCCAGGATGGCCACCACCCCGAAGAGTGGTCCAGCCCCAAATGGCATTAGTGCCAGGTGGAGAAAACCGGATTTAACGTAAATGCACATTTGAAATTACTGTTCAGTGTGTACACAGTTTACACTTAAATTTCTATGAAAAACATAAATCAGTGCTTGGTTTGTGACGCAGTTAATAAACGAAGAGAAAAAGACGGAAAAGGATTGAAAGCCATTTACTTTTAAACATGTTTCTAAAGGGGAGTCCTGCGTCTGTGAGGAGGAAATGACTGCGTGTGCTCACTGGTATGAGTAAGGGAGCTTCTCCGGTTCCTTTACCTCGGGTAAGACTGCAGACGCTGAGCTTAGGGCGGCAGCCGAGCAGAGAGCACAGGCACTGAGCTTGTCTTACATCAGGGGGAAAAGCCAGGACGATTTTATGAATTTTATTTATTTATCTATTTGGCTGCGTTGGGTCTTCGTTGCTGCGCGCGGGCTTTCTCTAGTTGTGGCGAGCGGGGGCTACTCTTCATGGCGGTGCGCGGGCTTCTCATTGCAGTGGCTTCTCTTATTGCGGAGCACGGGCTCTAGGCACGTGGGCTTCAGTAGTTGTGGCTCACGGGCTCTAGAGCGCAGGCTCAGTAGCTGTGGAGCATGGGCTTAGCTTCTCTGCAGCATGTGGGATCTTCCCGGACCAGGGCTCGAAACTGTGTCCCCTGTATTGGCAGGTGGATTCTTAACCACTGCACCACCAGGGAAGCCCTACCAGGACTATTTTAAATGGGAATCTGACTCAGGGTGTTATGGAGTTCCTGGCCACCTAAGTCAGAATCACTGGGATGTTGGCTGAAGATACGGGTTCCCAGACCTAACCCACAGGTACCCAAGGAGACTTGAGGGGCAGGGCCCAGGAATCCGCATCTTAACGAGCTTCCCAGGGGATCGGTATATGCATTAAGCTTGGGAACACCTGCCTGCTGCTTGCTGAAGTAGAAATTCCTTGGGTTGGAAGTCAGAACAGCTGGTTTTTAATCCCAGACTGGGTCACCTTGGGAAAGTCAGCTCTTAGAATTTCATTTTCCCGGGTGAGGGTTGAGAATTTCCTCCAGATCTCCTATTATTTTAGGCTGGAAGACATGTCTGATTTTGCCTGACACCAAACGTTATTTTCACCTGACAGTAGTGACCTCCTTGATTGGTGTGTCTGTATTCCAATTTTGAAATCTAAAAACTGTGCCCATCCACATGTTTTTATTTTATTTTATTTTAAAATACTGCCCCATTTTACATTTTGACTTAAAGTTTCCAGCTTTGAATTTCTGGTCCTAGTTCAGATTCTAAGGTTTGGAGAGGTCAGAAAACAGAGCTGTAAAAAAAACCCACAAAGAGGGAAAACATTTCTTTGCATTTTAAACAGTACCCTGGGGAGCGGTAGGGGAGAAGGGGGTGGGGAAGGTTAGAATAAACGCCAAAATGCAAAACAAAATTTCTGTTAAAAGTAGCAGGGCAGTGGATGACCACATTCAGACTCTCTTGCAAATGTTCCCTTTTCATGCTACATTTTAGCTAGAGGTTGATTTGAAAAAGCAACAAATTGTTCTTTGTTTTGAACATTCTAGTGAAACCATGTGCAACTTCCTCTTTGCGCTCCTTGACCTCAGGCTCCTCCTGACCCTCTGGTCCAGGAGAGGATTTGCAGGGGATAGATCCAAGATATATGTGTGTGTGTGTCCTTGGGCCTGGGTTCGAATTCCGGAACCCCTCCCCCCCAACCTGGGTCTTTTCACTTCTGTCAGAGGAAGTGGTCTGACTGGGGTCTCTGAGCCCTGAAATCCTTGACTGAGGACCTTCAGGAGGGCGAGCAGAGCAGGTCCTGCCCGTGGCCCTGGGTGTGCGTGGTCCCGGGGCCAGCTGGGGACTTCATGTGTTTTCTTTTCTTCCTTCAGGCCTGGGCCGTTTTTAAAGGGAAGTTTAAGGAAGGCGACAAGGCCGAGCCAGCCACATGGAAGACGAGGTTACGCTGTGCTTTGAACAAGAGCCCGGATTTTGAGGAAGTGACAGACCGGTCCCAGCTGGACATTTCTGAACCGTATAAAGTTTACCGAATCGTCCCCGAGGAGGAGCAAAAATGTAAGTATCCTTTCTTTATGGGCACTTGGCCCAACGGAGGCCACCTGGGTCTGGGGTTCGAGTCGCCGCCCATGGGGTCCAGCTAAACAAATAGTTCTCTCCTTTATGTCAGCAGAGGTTGAGGTCTCCTTCCGCTGACCTCACCCACCATCTGCCGACTGTGGCAGCTTCCAGTTGAGAGGCAGCGGACGGGAGGAAGGGGCGGGAGACGGGGTGGCAGCTGGCACTGCTTCTCGCTGACTGTTGGACCAGGAGCGAGTGTTGGGGCCTCCCTGGGGCTCAGCAACAGGCTTGGACGGGAGGCTCCCCGAACAGTGCCGATGAGGGATTCCTTTTGTTTTCTAGCAGCTCGCGGAGCAGGCTAGGAGAAAATAAGGCGGACAAAGAAGGGATGGCTGATAGGGGTTGAGGGCAGAGTTCTTGAATGAACTTGCAGATGGCGCACTGTTGGCTTCATTGCTGGAGATCGGATATGCTTCTAGATATTAGATCCTGACCGTTGTTTGGGAACCCCCAGCTGTGATAATTCCTGAAGTCTCCTCCCGCTGTAAAATCCCAGGAAAGCAATTGTGAGGAGATTAAAGCAGAATAGCAAAAACCTGCCTCACATCCCCCCATCCTGCTGTCCACGCGCTGCTCTGGTCAGACATCACTAATCGATCAGGATGTGTTGAGCTCAGATCTGGCCTCAGGCGTTTTCAAAGAGCTGTGCTCTGCAGCTGCTACAGATTAGAGCTGGCCCAGGAGATGAAACCTAATTACCACCCCTAGTTAAAAACATTCTTTCAACACGTTGACTTTCTTAGCCATTTGATGTAGCAGTTAGAATCTTGGCGCAGCATCCTTTCCTCCGTAGCTGCTTAGTTAGTCGTCCAGTGATGCTGGGAAGAAAACAGAACCCTTGAAAACTGCCTAGGGCTGGGCAGGAATTCTGAGTTTCTGAGGGGGCTCTTCCCACTGCAGGGAGGTTGAAAATGTTGATACGTAATTTTTAAAGTTAAAATCGTGACTCAGAAATAAATGGTGAGCCTGGGTCGGAGAGTTGTTTAACTCGTTAACGAGGGCGCCAGCGTGCTGTCATCTAAGACTGCTTCACAGAACATGCGACGCAGGTGCGCATGGTCAGTGAAAGGCAGAAGGCGGAGCCGAACCTGTGAGTGTCCTGCCCGGGCAACACAACCATGGCTGCAGGTGATCTTCTCTCGTGATCACTTGTAGCTTAGTTGTCTGTGAATTAACACCTAACTCTACTGAGTCTGAACCCTAATGGACAATCAGTAGCAAGTCAAACAAACTGACCTTCCCCATGGAGAATCAGATGGCCCTTAGGGGGACACCTCTTAGCTAATACTCTGGGATGCTCTATTGCCATCTTACTTCCAGTTTTGAATAAATATTTCATCATCACAAAGTATAATAAATTGTGAGTTGAAGGAACAGAGAAGTTTCTCTTAATCCTCCCACCCGCAGGGTCAGCCAAGCTTGAACGGGCAGGCGACCCTGGCTTGTTTATAGCTCGGAGCGCAGCCAGCATCACCTGCAGGGGTGGATGTTACAGAAGCAGCGGTTCTCAGGGGGCAGAGAAGCTTCGCATTTGCATAATGTCTAGGTGGGCGCGCACTCCTCTGTACCTCACTGGTTTGCTGGCTACTCTGGGGGTGCCCCACTTGCCCCCTGCCTCCCCCATCAGCAGCTTCTGAGTGATTTTTTCAAATCAAAATCGAATCAATATTCAGTCCGGATGAAACAGTGGGTCAATTCTACAGATGATTGGGACTGATGAATTCTAGCAAACGAGTGTTTGTTGGTTATCCATGCATCTCACATGGATAAATGTAATGAGGTGAGTTTCTGGCTGGGGAAGAGGCCTGAGAGGGGGGAAGAAACTAGCCGGGTCCAGAGTGCTTGTTGTGGGAATGCTCGTGTGGCTTTAGACGGTTCCTGCTGCAGGCGGGTTCCAGCCTGGGCATCCGCGGGCCTTTATGGTGCACCGCGTGCGTGCACAGATGCACACATGTCTATTGGGAAAGGCCAAAATGAGATTTCCTGCCCATTAACTTTAAAAAAAAGACTCCAACCTGCAAACACATTTTGCCGGGAAATCTTTGCCTGTCTTCAGATGCCCTAGCTTGTAACTCTATCCTCTGTCAGGTGTAGAGTAGATCAGACGTGAGTTCATCTTAGATCTCAGCAAATAGAAGGAAGAGACCAAAGTGCTGCCTTGGTCGTCTGCGTGCTGGACGCAGCAGCAGCCAACTTCTCTTGTGCCTGCTGACCAGATGACTGAAGCAGCATGGGAAAAAGATTTCTAGGCCTTTCCCAAACCACTGAAGACGCATATTGGCTTCTGTTTCCTTCAGCCTGGCCTTAAGAAAAAGCCACTGACTGTGGCCTTGATGATGGTTGTGATGCCTCAGTGCCGGTTGTCACGCGTTTGTCCGGTTTTCCGTAGGCAAATTAGGCGTGGTGGCTCCCGGTTGCATTAGTGAAGCCACAGAGATGGAGTGCGGTCGCTCCGAGATCGACGAGCTGATCAAGGAGGTGAGTGGGGGCAGCGTTTCCAGAGGTCCGGCCCCGACAGAAGCTGCGTGTGTTCGGTGGAGAGCGGCAGAGAGCGGCACCATCCCGAATGCTCTGCCGAGGCCTCCGGGGCCTCGGGCTCTCGCTCGCTCAGGGATGGGGCGTGAGGACCTGCCATCCTTGCGGGGCCAGCCTCGGCCCACTGGTCAGCCCCCTGCAACTTACAGCCTGTCCTTCATCCCGAGGGCTGGGGCCAAGCTGCCTGCTCTGCATCAGTGAAGTTCCCTCAAGCTCTAAACTAGTCATATTTTAAACATTGTGAATGGCACCATATATTCCCGTGCCTTTTTAGGCAGGCTGTAGTGAAAAAGCAAACGTTCTTTGCTGCTTGGGGTTGTCATCATGATATGGATTATCACAGAGCTCTCGCGCTGGGGGGCTGCCTGTTACTCATATGCAGCTCTTAGTCCTTGATGGGTTGGAGAGCCATCTAACCAGGCTTATTAGAATTGTACACAAGCTCATAGTTCATAGGCTATACGTGAAGGCTTAATGGGGTCTCCTTAGGCAAAACACGTGGGTTTTTGAATACTAGTTTTAGCTACTTTTCGTTTCATAGCTATGTTTTTGTGCATGTTGCAAGGCCGACATTGCCTAGCTAAAATTATTCCGCACAGCCTTGCAAAAGGGGGTGTGGGTGCTATACAGATTCTTCTCAACACTCACATGGCAATAATAGAATCGTTTGGAGTGCTTTGAGGGAGAGAATGCAGATAACAAAATGCAGCCTCCTCTGGGCTGCCTGGCTTTCCTGCACATGGCAGCTGTTAAGCCTCTGGGTGGGCTCTGGCAGCAGACCCAGTGAATTCCTGGCTTCATTTCTTTCCAGTGATGTCCCGTTTTCCATACAAGGCTTTCCAGCCAACTCAGCTAAGAGAGTGAGATACTTGCGTTGGCACGTGAGGATCACAGCGAGGGCAGGTTTCAGAACGTTTTCTAATTGGACTTGCTGGCCTCCTTTAAGGAACGGGTCAGAGATGCAAAGTCTAGACGTGGCGCGTGGCGTGAGACGGGCTGGAGCGCGGGAGACTGTGTCTAAGGTCACCGTGTGCTTCCCCAGGGCGTTAGGGCAGCTGGGTGACCTGGCTATTCGGTTTTGCAATAGGCACTTCCATGTAAAAGGCCAGTAAACACACGAGGGGCCCCGCAGAGGCTAGTGATTCGGTCTCATGGTTTGATTGCTCAGCCTGGTGGATTTGTTGTCTTGGATCTTTCAAGATGCAAAGTGAAACTTTGCTTCATCTCCTGCGATGGAGATGACAGCGTGGCTTTAGTTAAGTCTGGAAGCCCAGTGACAGCACCGCTCTCCTCTCTCGCCCCTGCCCCAGCCTCCCGTGGACGATTACATGGGGATGGTCAAAAGGAGCCCCTCCCCGCCCGAGGCCTGCAGGAGTCAGCTCCTCCCCGACTGGTGGATGCAGCAGCCCAGCGCAGGTGAGGGCAGCCCCCCCCCAACACTGCGGGGCCAGAGGTGTTCCCATGGCTACCGGCCTTCTCTCCTTTCTGCTTGGGGCGGGTGGGCGGGGAGGCTACCATCATGCCTATTTTCCTGAAGGTGACTGAGCCCAGAGAGCTGGTGTGGCTTCCGGGCCCGAGGGCAAAACCTGGCCACGGCTTTGTGCCCCACTTGCCACTGTCCCCTGGGGGCACAATGTCCTTCCCGTAGGTGGTGGTGCCCCCACTGTGCCCCTGGGAAGGGTGGACGGAGGGGCGGGACACCAGAGGGAAGATGCAGCGGGGCTCGTAGGTCTGTTAGGACAGTCTTGTGCATGAGGATCCCTGAGCGCCAAGGATAGCCGAGGGCATCTGAGATGGGGAGAGCTCGGAGCCCTGGATTTGAATCCCATGCCAGGAAGCTGCATATCTTATTCGAGGCTCAGTTTACTTGACTATAAAATGGAGACACCAGGACCTGCCCCCCAAGGTCGTGAGGACTAAGTGAGGCCTTCGCCCTTTTCTTAGCTTCTGATGTCCCCCGCCCCCGCTCCTTGAAACGACCCTCCCTCCGCGGGCACGAGCATCTTTGCCTCCTCCCTCACCTCTTTGCCCCGCTGTCCCCTGTGGGAGACCGGGAGGTGACAGCCGGCCTAGCGACCTCAGAGTTGGCCAGGCTGCTGGGGGACGATGTCGCCCCAAATCCCTGTGCTGCAGCAGTGCGACCGGGAACACTCGCTGGGCTCTGGGCTCCCCTCCGGGGCAAGGCCTGGGTGAGGGGCCGCAGTTCAGGGGTATTTCAGGAGCAGACCCCGGGGCGGGAAGGAAGTGTGGCCCCATGGTGTCACACCGACACACGATCAGAGATCCCACAGCACGGGGGAAGGCTCCTCCCGCTGCCCGCCGGAAGGGTTGAGGTCTGGCTTTATGAAACAAGGGTCGCTGTGCCGAGAGGGAACACCCTGAACGCGGCGGAAGCCTGCGGCGGGGCCTCAGGCGCACGCACGTGCGGCTCCTAAGGTGACTGGGTCCCCGCACACGGCTGGGGGTCTGGCTGGGTCTGAAGCTGCTTTTGTCTCTCTCCAGCAGGCCTGCCACTCGTGCCAGGGTACAGCACCTACGACGCGCACCACGCAGGTACGGAGGGGCTCGGGGCGGGCTGGGGGCGGGCTGGGGGCGGCCACGCGAGCTCTTTGAAGACAAAGCTCTAAGGACCCGTGGGGGCCCACAAGGGTCATGGACAACCGCGATCTGGTGTCGCAAGTTGGGAGCCCGATTCCTCCTCCTCACTGTTTGGCTTGGGAGCAAGTGGCGGTCTTCTTGAGCTTCTTCCTGGGTTGGACCAACAGACAGATCCAAAGAGTTCTCTATGGCTGTACTTATGCAGGAGAAAGAGCGTGGGCACAGAGACGCTCAAGGCCCAGCTCTGTGTGACCCCAGGTGGAGTAGCTGAGCCATTCGGAGCCTCAGGCTTCTCACCTATAAAGTAGTAACAGGGGTGACAGCCGCCTCACCAGAGTGCTGTGCGGTTTTAACGGGGTATTATTACAACTTGCTGGTGGGGACATAATTGGTCGGCGTCACTGGGGTCAGCTTCCTTTACTGACATACCCTCTCCCCCACCCAAGCTCGTAGCAATAGGGATACTAATGATGATGACAGTGGTGATGGTGTTGATGAGACGGTGTTGATAGTGACGGTGTTCCCGGCTTGTTCCAGAGCTTCTCAGCACCCAGCGTGTGAGGAGACTCACAGCCACCGCCTCATGCCGAGAAAGTCCTACAGCGTTCTTGTAGAAGTTGTGGACTTCGGTCCCTCTGTTCTGTTCACACGCCCACCACTAGGTGAATAAGCTCTCAAGGGAGGAGGCCGTGAGTGAAGCGGACAGGTGAAAGGTGCCAGGGAGCGGGTAGGGAGTGTGGCACAGTGGAACCCCATGCCCACTGCGCTGCCCCGTGGACTCGCAGACCCTGCCAGCCTTGCTTTCCCCATATACTGCAGAGAAACCAGAGGTCTGGATTTGTATGTGAAACATTCCATGTAAAACGCTGGCAACAGACACGTGTTGACAGCACCCCACTGTGCCGGCAGATCCACACGCGCCTCAGGCCGCCCGTGTGTGCTCTCGACTGTGTCGTTGAAGTGACCAGGGTCAAGGGTATCGTCTGGAACTGTCAGAGTGGCGGGAGTGGCAGGCATGGAGCTAGCCTACTGGGCAGGGCTGGGTCCAGGCCCCCAATTAGCAGCCGCGTCGTCAGGGCGAGCGCCTTCACTTGTCTATGCCCCAGTTTGCTTACCTGGAAAGTGGTGTAATTATGAATAGTCTCCATCTCAAGGGGTCGCTTTGAGGACTCAGTATGCTAATGGGTCCCCACACTGGGCTCAGCACCAGGTACGGCTGTGAGACCAGGGGTGGGACATAACTTCAGGGGTCTCATCCACGCAGCTCGTCTTTTGTCCTGTCATCCCAGTTTATTTTAACCACCGCTTACACGGTGCTTACACGTGCCGGACACAAATGCGAGCTCACACTGTCCTCACAGCTGCCCGGCGGGGTGGGGCTGTCATCTCCACTTTGCTGATGGGGAGGGAGGCTTGGAGTGGTGGAGCCGCTGCCCGGGCCACCCAGCTGGGGCCACACGCCAGGCGGCCAGGCTCCAGAGTCCGTGCCCCTGGCATCTGTGCTGAGCCGCCACCGTGGTCAGACTGTCCCCCAGCAGGGCTGTCCTCGGTGGGCGAGTGGCTAAACCGGGTGCAGGACGGGGTTGCCGTGCGGCTCTTAGATCCGCAGGAAGGCTGGCCCGCGCTCCCCGGTGGCCAGGCTGAGGCGCTTCTCCTCCGGGGCCTCCGCCGCTTGGCTGGAGCGGCCGCGTGTCCTCGCTCAGGCCCTGCCAGCCCGCGCCGCCCCTCAGCAGGGGCCACTTGCACAGCCCTCCTGGGCCTGTCTGGAGCACCTGTGCAGCAGCCGTTCACACGGCCGCGAGACGCTGGCATGAGATCAGGCCTGGGCGATGACAGGGCAAGGGGGCAGAGTGGTGGCAGAGCCAACCTGGAGCATTTCATTCATTTGGGACAAAGGTCAGAATTGCTCCGGAGCGTAGGGAGTGGAGCGCGGAGCATTAGGTGGTGCAGACACGGCACGTGGGGAGGGTGGTGAGCGGGGGACGAGGCGCGGGCTGGGATGCGGGTGCTGCTGAGCCACCCGGGCCTCAGTTTCCCCAAATACCAAGTAAACGCGTTGGACTGGACCACCTGAAGCCCCGACCCACAACCCCGCATGATTCGGGAACGCCACTGAACTCCGACGTGGGAGACAGTGGAGCCTGGGGTATGGAGCAGGGAGTCGTGCCGTTTGAGCAGAGGCCAGTGGGTGGGTCCGAGGAATCAGGAGTGCACGGCCGCGTTAACCCAGGCCAGGCGGGCGGCTGCCCGCGGGGCCGCCCGACAGTGGGGCAGGCGGTGCGCTGCACAGCTCTTGGGGGCACCGCGGAGTTGGGCCACTCACAGCTTGTGTGGCTCCCGAGGCAGCCCTCGGCGGGTCTGAGGCCCTTGGAAGGTGCCCTGAACTCACCAAGCTCACTGGTAGCGCGTGTACTTTTTTGTAGCTTAAGGTACGAAGATGCAGCTCCTTCTGGGGGTGCCCCTGGACTGCCTGTTGTCTTCACTCCCACCTTAGTTTAGAGGTTCCCAAACAGTGGTCACGTGGGCCCCACCTTCGCAGTTGGTTTTCATATTTGGGTACTGCCTGGACTATTACTAATGTCTGACTTTTCTCTAAGTTTCACTTTTAAAAATTAAGTTTAATTTAAATGGGGACCATCTATCATTGCCTGTAAAGGTGGAACCAGTACCACTTGCTGTAAGTAGGAACTCAGAGGCCAAAGCCAAGCCGGTGGAAACCAGACATGCCGTTCAGAAATTCTGGCCGTTCTGTTAGCCCCACCCCAGGCTCAGAGGCTCAAGTTCTCTGCCTCGTTAGAAAGGGAGGTTGTCAGAATTACGTGTTAGGGGTCCATCAGCTCCAAACTAGGGCGTTCTTTGATCAGAGATTGAGAGACTGTTGAAAATGGAATCATCTTTTCATTTATTTAATGCTCTCTCCCCCCGCCCCCCACTCATCCTATGTGTGGCACATTTTGAGAAACGTCTTAATTTGAGTACTTTTCAGACTTCTTCCTGAGAACAGGTTTGGAGGAAAGGTTTTGGAGAGATTCTTAACTGGAAATTCAGGGACCCCCCAAGGCGACTGTGAAGCAAAAAGATTATCTTTGTTTTCACTAACGTGGAAATCAAATCTAGCATCTCCTTCCATCGTGAACGTAGGCAGTACTGTGTGTGTGTTTGCGTGTGTATGTATGTGTGTATACGTCTAGTATAAATTGTATGTTGTATACATGATAGTAGTAGAGCAGGACCTGTGAGATGGAGTTATTTTCCGAAGAATTTAAGTTGTCACAACATCGTTTACCCTCAACCGTGACTTGTAAATTACAGTAGTTACGAGACCATCCCCAGAGGGAGGGAGGACCCTCCAGCAATTTTTACTATCTTGAATCACTGGCTTCCTTAGTGATTCTGTGTATTTTTTCATGCTTATAAAAACATTATTTCTAGAAGCGGGGTGCGTGAACTTCCCCAGAATGCCAAAGAGTCCCAGGGTTAAGCCACCCCCCACCTTGGGAGAAAGGCAGGCTCCAGCCATGTTGGCACAGAAGGGACCGGGGCCCCTTCTCCCGCGGCCCCTGACCTGTCCCCGTCTCCCCACAGCCTTCTCCCAGATGGTCATCAGCTTCTACTACGGGGGCAAGCTGGTAGGCCAGACCACCACCACGTGCCCCGAGGGCTGCCGCCTGTCCCTGGGCCAGCCCGGCCTGCCCGGCGGCAAGCTGTGTGGGCCCGAGGGCCTGGAGCTGGTGCGCTTCCCGCCAGCCGACGCCATCCCCAGTGAGCGGCAGCGGCAGGTGACGCGGAAGCTGTTCGGGCACCTGGAGCGTGGCGTCCTCCTGCACAGCAGCCGGCAGGGCGTGCTGGTCAAGCGGCTGTGCCAGGGCCGCGTGTTCTACAGCGGCAACGCCGCGGTGGGCAGGGGCGGCCCCAACAAGCTGGAGCGTGACGAGGTGGTCAAGGTCTTCGACACCAGCCAGTTCTTCCGAGGTCAGTCCCGACCCGACTTCCTCCCACCTGTGTGTCCAGGGGTGGCCCAAGGAGGAGAGGCCCCGGGCAGCAGGGCGGCCCTGCGTTGAACCCTGCCCTTCCCGTTCTCCCCGAGCCACCCAGGCCCCTCCCTGCCTGACTCCCGGCGTCTAGAGGGGGTGCCCGCAGAGGGGGCGCCTATGCAGTTCTTTCCTTGTGCAGCTGTCGGAGGATTAAGGAACTTAGCGCCTTGCCATGTCGTTGGGGGCTGTCCCCGGGCCCTGGGAGCTGGTTACAGACACAGAGTCTCAGGCCCCAGCTCGGGCCTGCGGGGTCAGAATCTGCATCTTGGCAAGGTCCCCGGGCAGCCGTGTCCACGTTCTGAGACAGTGACCTTGTGCACGCCTGCACGGGAGCGCTGCCCGTGGCTGCCGTCATCCTGGAAGGCGTGTGGCTAGGATCCCACGCCCGGGAGTTCCTCCTGGAAGGTCGGGACGTGTGATGTGAAATCAGTCACTCTGGTCCCCTGAGGCTGCTGGCCAGAGAACTCCCGGGGGCTTTCTGGAGAAGGGGCCCCCGTGAAGGGGGACGAGCTCAGGTGCAAAAGCCCCGAGTCCACCTGGCCGAGGGGGTCGCAAGGCCAGGATTTGCAAACACCCTCCTCTGCGCTGGTGTCCCTCCAGAGCTGCAGCAGTTCTACAACAGCCAGAGCCGGCTTCCCGACAGCAGGGTGGTGCTGTGCTTCGGAGAGGAGTTTCCAGATATGACCCCCTTGCGCTCCAAGCTCATCCTCGTGCAGGTGAGGACTGGTGGCTTCAGGGCTTGCGTCCAGACCATGCAGCCTGCATGTCTGGCTGGGGACCAGGCAGCAGGGCCCAGGGGGGCTCCACCCATGTGCAGGCCTGGACAAGCGCTTCAGGTGGGGGAAGGAGACTCTTTCTTTTCATCTCTGAACTATCTTCTCATGTCCCAGGACTCTCACAGTCCACATCGTTTCCATTCATTTTGTTGAGTTCATTTTTTAAAACAAATCCTCCTTTTCAGAAAGAGTCTCCCCCTGTTCAGTTGCCTTAAGGTCTAAGTTGACAGACTAGGGCTTTGAGAAATGGAACTCTAACGGGTGGAATTCTGGACCCTGGCTCGCCAGACTGGAGCACTACAGGGAGGGTATACACATGAGTCTCTGCAAAAGACTGCTTGCTCGTTCACCCACCGGAGGCCTGGAGGTCTGACGGATGGCTCCGGACCGGGGTAATCAGAGAGGCCCACCCCCATCTCTGACCTTGTGGTGCATGTCCCTCCAGATCGAGCAGCTCTACGTCCGACAGCTGGTGGAGGAGGCTGGGAAGAGCTGCAGTGGTGGCTCCATGATGCAGGCTCCCGAGGAGCCCCCGCCAGACCAGGTCTTCCGCATGTTCCCGGATATGTGCGCCTCACACCAGAGACCTTTTTTCAGAGAAAACCAACAGATCACAGTTTAAGTCTCTCTCTCGGGCACCCCGCCCCACCCACATCTAGAATTTCATTATTACAATTACTGTCGTAATTATTTAAGGATGTGGATCCCTCTGACCTGGGGTGGAAGGCTTTACCCTGCTCTTCATTTAGTAAGGGCGTCCTCGAGGACTTGACAGGGAAACAGAGCTGTGCCCCACTTCTACCGTTCAGATGTAAGCATCGAAACTCGCACCAAATGCTCTGGAGGCTGTAACTGTAACTTGTGATTAAAACATTTATTTCCTGCATCTCCCCCTAATTACCATTAGTTGCTATGATTCTTTCAGTATTTGGGGATACTTGATATTTCCAAAGACCTGGCATTCAATTTTCTTAGCAAATAGCTGTTTCCAGAACAGAAATCTGGAGTAGCAGATCAATTGTAGCAGATCAATTTTGTCTTTAACTTTGGTTAGAGCTATAGACTTAAGTGTCTTCTTTTAAGCCTGTTAATAAGATTTAAAGACACCTGGATACCAGCCTTCCTTTAATAAGTGAAAGCAAAACGCTTGGGTTTTTAGAAGAACGCATCATTGTCTTCCTAGAATTTGGTGCCAGGAGAGCATTTCCATTGCCGGGTGAACTGGTGTGTTTTCGTCTTCAGACAATGAAAACTTTCCTTTTGGGCCTTTGTTGCCAGGAAGCTTAGAGCTAAATTTATTTTTTCATTTCTGTAACTAAATCATCTGACATACCTCTCTCTTCTTTGTTCTAAATGGTTTTGACCTGTTTTTAAAATATTTGTACTTTTAATTGCCCTTTTTAAGTTAATTGTCCTACTGTAAGCTGCCTTGAATCTTTTTTTTTTTATAAAGTGGGCAGGATATAAACCAGAAGTTCAAAAAATAATTGTGGATGGCACCAGCTTTTTGATCGTGGCTTCGATTCAGTCAACCCATTCGTGGGCCAGCGATGTGGAACGTGGGAGGGCAGCTGGAGTCAATTGGGGAACACTGGGTGAGATATGTCAGCTTCTCACCACTACGCTGGTCTCCTAGCCCCAGTACTCCTTGCAGTCAAAGATGACCCCACTCAGTGTGGAGAAAAGGGAACCCTCCTACACTGCCAACTGGGGGGAATGTAAATTGGTGCAGCCACTATGGAGAACAGTATGGATGTTCCTTAAAAAACTAAAAATAGAATTACCATATGATCCTGCATTCCCACTCCTGGGCATATATCCAGTCAAAACAATAATTCGAAAAGATACCTGCACCCTTATGTTCATAGCAGCACTACTCACAGTAGCCAACACGTGGAAATGATCTAAATGTCCATCAACAGAGGAATGGGTAAAGAAGGTGTGGTACATATATATACAGTGGAACACTACTCAGCCATAAAAAAGAATGAAATAATGCCATTTGCAGCAACATGGCTGGACCTAGAGATTATCACACTAAGTGAAGTTAGAGAAAGACAACTACTGTATGATATCACGTGTATGTGGCACCTAAGATACAACACAAATGAACCTGTCTGAAAAAGAAACAGATACACAGAGAACAGAACTTGTGGTTGCCAAGGGGGTGGCTGGGGGAGGGATGGATTGGGAGTTTGGGATTAGCGGGTGGAAACTATTATATACAGAATGGATAAACAAAAGATCCTACTGTGTACAGCACAGGGAACTATATTCAAAATCCTGTGATAAACCATAATGGAGAAAAATATGAAAAATATATATATAACTGAATTGCTGTGCTGTACAGCAGAAATTAGAACAACATTGTAAATCAACTATACTTCAATAAAATTAAAATTTAAATTGTGGTGAAATACACATAAACTTTTTAAAAAATGACCCCACTGCACACCAAATTCTACCCTTCAACATAGTGGGATTCCAACAGAGAAGTCCCAGTTTTAGCCCTGGAAGAACTTACCCTATTTACTAGCAAATAACATGCATCTATTCCCCAAAAAACATATCCACGTGTTTACCCTCAATCATGATACTAATCAAAAGCCAGATAGGAGCCTGAAAACAATGGCTTGCTTGGCTTTCTGGTTCACAATATCGCACTAACCTTCCAACGTGCAGGATAATGTATCTCTACAACCACTTAAAATCACTTTCGTAATTACAAAGCACTTGATACCAATGGCATTTTTCACAGAACTAGAACAAAAAATTTTAAAATTTGTATGGAAACACAACTTAAGAAAGAAAAACTGAGCTGGAGGAATCTGGCCTGACTTCAGACTATACTACATAGCAACAGTAATCAAATCAGTATGGTACTGGCACAAAAACAGAAATACAGATCAATGGAATAGGATACAGAGTCCATAGATAAACCCATGCACCTATGATCAACTAATCTATGACAAAGGCAGCAAGAGTATAAAATGGAGAAAATACAGTCTCTTCAATAAGTGGTTAAAATCAATCACTAAAAAAAAAAAAAAAAAGTGGTGCTGGGGAAACTGGACAAGTGCATGTAAGAGAATGAAATTAGAACACTAACACCATACACAAAAATAAACTAAAGACCTAAAATGTAAGACTGGATAGTCTAAAACTCTTAGAGGAAAACACAGACATAACACTCTCTTATAAATCACAGAATATCCTTTTTGATCCACCTCCTAGAGTAATGAAAATAAAAACAAAAATAAACAAATGGGACCTAATTAAAAGCTTTTGCACAGCAAAGGAAACCATAAACAAAGTGAAAAGACAACCCAGAGAATGGGAGAAAATATTTGCAAACAAAGTGACTGACAAGGGATTAATCTCCAAAATATACAAACAGCTCATGCAGCTCGGTATCAGAAAAACAACAAAATCACAATAAAAAAATGGGCAGCAGATCTAAATAGACATTTCCCCAAAGAAGACATACAGATGGCCAAAAGGCACATGAAAAGATGCTCAAATCACTAATTATTAGAGAAATGCAAATCAAAACTACAATGAGTTACCACCTCACACCAGTCAGAATGGCCATAGTTAAAAAGTCCACAAACAATAAATGCTGGAGAGGGTGTGGAGAAAAGGGAACCCTCCTACACTGTTGGTGGGAATGTAAATTGGTGCAGCCACTATGGAGAACAGAATGGAGGTTCCTTAAAAAACTTAAGAATAGAATTACCATATGACCCAGCAATCCCACTCCTGGGCATACATCCAGACAAAACTGTAATTCGAAAAGATACACACACCCCCTATGTTCACTGCAGCACTATTTACAATAGCCAAGACATGGAAGCAACCTAAGCGTCCAGCGACAGAGGAACGGATAAAGAAGGTGTGGTACATACGTACAATGGAACACAGCCATAAAAAAGAATGAAATAATGCCATTTGCAGCAACATGGCTGGACCTAGAGATTATCACACTAAGTGAAGTTAGAGAAAGACAACTATTTACCATATATCACTTATATGGGGAATCTAGTAACAAATGATACAGATGAACTTATTTACAAAACAGAAGCAGACTCATGGGTATTACAATCAACTTTTTGGTTACCAAAGGGGAAACGGGGTGGGGGGGAAGTGATACATTAGGAGATTGGGATTTACATATACACACTACTATATATAAAATAGATAGCCAACAAGGACCTACTGTACAACAGCACAGGGAACTCTACTCAATATTCTGTAATAACCTATATGAGAAAAGAATCTGGAAAAGAATGGACATATACATATGTACAACTGATTCACTGTGCTGTACACCTGAAACTAACACAACTTTTTTTTTTTTTTTGCTGTACGCGGGCCTCTCACTGTTGCGGCCTCTCCCGTTGCGGAGCACAGGCTCCGGATGCACAGGCTCAGCGGCCATGGCTCACGGGCCCAGCCGCTCCGCGGCATGTGGGATCCTCCCAGACCGGGGCACGAACCCGTGTCCCCTGCATCGGCAGGCGGGCTCCCAACCACTGCGCCACCAGGGAAGCCCTAACACAACATTTTTTTTTTTTTTTTTTTTTTTTTTTTGCTGTACGCGGGCCTCTCACTGCTGTGGCCTCTCCCGTCGCGGAGCACAGGCTCCGGACACACAGGCCCCGCGGCCATGGCTCGCGGGCCCAGCCGCTCCGCGGCATGTGGGATCCTCCGGGATCAGGGCACGAACCCGCGTCCCCTGCACCGGCAGGCGGACTCACAACCACTGCGCCACCAGGGAGGCCCTAACACAACATTTTAAATCAACTATACTCCAATAATAATTATTTTAAAAATAAGTAAATAAATAAGCACTTGGACATTTTTTCTAAAAAAAACAAACGTATTTTGCTAGATGGGTGTACCCAGGGGTAGGCCAGGATTGGACAGGCACGGTGTGGTTGAAGACCTGCAGGCTCCCCACTGCTTGGTGTCACAGAGTCTGTGGGTTTGGCCGAGTCGATCCCACAGTCAGTGTCGACACGGGGCAGGTTTGGGGTGGGGGCATTGGTGATGGTCCATTTGCTTCCCATCCACTCTCTCCAGGGTGGGGAAGAGAATTTTCTATTCGTTCCTCTTTCTCCCAGCCTGGGTCACCACCATCCCGGACTCAGAATCTCATGAGGAAAAGGCAAGGAGGGGCCTCACCTGTCAACCCTTGTTTTGAGAAGTGAGAGAAGCTGGGGTTTGAGGACACGATCGCCCCAGCTCAGCCAACCCGGTGGCCTTGTGAGAGTCCCCAATAAAAAATCTGAAAAGTCAAAGAACGCCGTTTTATTCTTCCTGTTGCCACTTGTACGAAGGTGATGGAGGTATGGTGTGAGCGAGATTCCATCATAGGTTCTTCAGATGTGCTGGAATTCACATGAGAGTACAGGAGCACTCCAGGAGGAGTGGGGTCTCCTCTTGGGCCGACACAGCCGGCATTACATTTTTAGGGATAATAGACCTGTTTTCTGAAGTTCTGTCAGATAAAAATAGGCTTTAGTCTCTGCTCAGATGACTGTCAAAGCAGACATCTTTAATATGCCGAATTAATGTTTATTTTTGCATGCATTTAAAAAGTTTATTGATCTCTGTATTAAAGTGCTTTTTTTTTTTTTTTTTTGCTTTATGCGGGCCTCTCTCTGTTGTGGCCTCTCCCGTTGCGGAGCACAGGCTCCGGACGCGCAGGCTCAGCGGCCATGGCTCACGGGCCCAGCCGCTCCGCGGCATGTGGGATCCTCCCAGACCGGGGCACGAACCCGCGTCCCCTGCATCGGCAGGCGGACTCTCAACCACTGCGCCACCAGGGAGGCCCCTAAAGTGCTTTTTTAAAAGCTGCTGTGTTTTTTTTTTTAAGTCATTGTCAAATCTTTTATCATTTTCATCAGATTCTAGATTCTTCAAAGGGGGAATTGCAAAACAATATTGCACTGTGATGTTTTTTAAAAAAAAAATTTACTTATTTGGCTGCGCCGGGTCTTAGTTGCGGCATGTGGGATCTAGTTCCCTGACCAGGGATCAAACCCAGGCCCCCTGCATTGGGAGCGTGGAGTCTTACCCACTGGACCACCAGGAAGTCCTTGCACTGTGATTTTTCAGGATTTTCTTGCTTGTTTTTTACTCATCCTCAGAACAGTAACAGAAAGGTCTGGAGACTTACAGACTGTACAGAACTTTCTGGACAAAGTGTGGTGTGGGCACACCACGTTTTTATGAACGCTGAGGGTTTTCTCATGCTTGACTTTCCGTGAGCTGACTGGAGAGTACACAGGGCTGTGGAGAAGGGAGGAGGCTGGCCCTGAACACCGTCCTGGAAGCTGCTGGAAATGATCTGCTGGAGAGCCACCCATGATGGGGGAGTGCCTTCTTCCACTCACTCACACGCTTACTGTGCTGGTCCTGGGGATGCAGTGGGGACACGGGGGGGCCTAGTCCAGCCATCATGGAGATGTCCTCATGGGACATGCACACTGAACCACCCAGGACAGACTGATGGACGGCAGGGCAGAGACAAGCTACCCGACACACTGTCTGCAAGGCCACGGGCCTTCTCCCTCCGGCTCGGGCGAGCCCAGCGGGATGGGGCGGATCTTACTCTCAGCTTCCAGATGAGGAGACTGAGGCACAGGGCCTGGCGTGGCTGCCGCTGGGCCCTTTGTGTCCTGGGGGGACAGCTCTTGCTGCACTGCTTCAGCTGGCTGGCTGGCCGGCCAACAGCCAGGGAAAGGCAGCGGGAAGGCAAATGGCTAGCTCTCTAGGAAGCGGGTCGCGTCGTTCCTGCACGCCACAGCTTGGGCTGTGTTTACAAGCAAGTCCTCTTCTGTCCTGTAGATTCAGGGCCAAATGTGGATACTTGATAAAGTCTGCTTCTCCCCAGAGTTCAAGACCCTGAGGCAGACAGTTGACAAATCCTTCCCACTCAAGTTCTTGCAGGAACCTCGGAGAGACAGGCGGGGAGCCGCAAGGGCTTTCATTTGCGGAGGAGGGAATTCAAGGATGAGATGCTTCAGTATAAACCGGGGCGTCTAGAAAACACTGCTAAGGTCCTAGATGTGAACTAAGTTTTGAGATGTTGACCCTTCTGGACAGTTAGCCTCTGGGATCTTGAAAGGCAGCTCGTGGGAATGGGCTGACGAGACGTTCTGGAAAGCAAGCAGCGTTCACTCTTTGTGCTTTAAAATCATTAACAGAATTAAGATATTTTAACACTCACCTTGTGGGTGATTGCCACTTGGCATACTAACTTGCAAAATCCCTCTGTGATGCAAAATTTTTTTAAAGTAATTTTTATTGGAGTATAGTTGCTTTACATTGTGTTAGTTTCTTCTATACAGCAAAATGAACCAGCTATACGTATACATATATCCCCTTTTTCGGATTTCCTTCCCATTTAGGTCACCACAGAGCACTGAGTAGAGTTCCCTGTGCTCTGTAGTAGGTTCTCATTAGCTAGCTATTTTATACGTAGTATCAATAGTGTGTATATGTCAATCCCAGTCTCCCAGTTCATCCCACCCACACCCCACCCCGGGATGCAAAATGTTTGTTTTCCTCTGTAATGTTCAGATGGATTAATGAGATGATGGACCCTGGGATAAGCGTCCACAGGATCTGCTGGGTCCAGGGAAATCTGAAGCCTGGAGAATCCTCCTGAAAGGGACAGACTGGGCAGGCATCCCTGTGTGCTACCGGGACAGTTTCTCTCCACGAAGAAGCAATTGTGGGAACCAGGAAGAAATTGTTTGTGTGAGTGATTCAGACCCTCCATGATAGAAAGTTCTGCAACTCAACTACTCAGAAATATTTAGAAGTTCTTGCTAAAGAATGATCTATAACTAATGACTGTAATTTTAACCGCTCAGTGGGTTGAGAGTCAGGGAGGTGGTGTCTCAGTGGAAAGTCTGGCTGCTTTTACCAAAAGTGGGAGAGAAGCAGCAAATGTCTCAGCCCACTCACAGCCGGTATCTTCCTCTCGGACACGTGCACTGTTCGCTGGCATTTTAAAAGTTCACTCTCGAGGCAAGAAAGTCGTTTAATCCAGTGTTGCTTTAATTTACGTGCTCTGATATCACGCCTCGCAGTGTGTCCAGGATGTGGTGCCTCATGCAAGTCAAAAGCCTTAGGCATCGAGAGGAAGGTGTGCGTTTTCTTTCCTGTTCTGGTTGGGCTGCCTTCAGATGGAGTCGGCCCCGCATGGCGATGGCGCCACGCATCTCTTTCTGTGTAACAAGCAACCCTCAGACTTGTCGGTGTCAAGAACATTTTATTTTGCTCACAGATTTGGTGGGTCAGGACTAAGACAGGGTACAATGGTGTCCATAGCATCTGGGGTCTTAGCTGGGAAGACTCGAACAGCTGAGGGTGGCTTGAGTGCCTGGGGTGGCATCACCTGCAGGCTTTGCATCTACGTCTGTGTGGGCGTGGAGAGGGCTGGGTACAGCCACGACTGTCCCCTGGGATGTGCTCTCTCCGGGCAGCTTGGGCTTCCTCACAGCATGGCAGCCCCCAGGCAGCCCAGTGGACACAGGGGAAGCTGAATGGCTTTTTATGACCCGGCCTCAGACACCATTTGGCATCACTTCTGCCACCTGTATTGGTCAGAGCAGTCACAAGGCTGTCCAAAGAATGGCCGGAGCCCCACCTCCCGATGACAGGAGTGTCAAGGAACATGCAGTCATACTTGGAGCCCAGAAGCATCTTCTCCTTTGCTGTTCATCCCACTTTTTTTTTTCCTTTTTTTAAAAAAAATCTTCTGCCCTTGCCCTGGAAGCCCTGGCTCCTTTCTGCCCCGATTCCTTGAATCCCAGGCAGGTAGACTTTTCTCACTCCGACTTGGGAGCACGACAGGGTCGCATACCTTCTTCTCTTGTGTGATTGGGTTCACGCACCTCTCAGGGCGTGGATCTACTTCACGGTTCTCGACCCACGGCGCCAGGGCATTTGAGCTACTGTGCAACTACATTTGGTTGCAGAGCTATGTTATATCAAGAGGGGCATTTCTGAGACTGAGCCCTGTGGTTCCTGGCTCTTTAAGGGATACACACGTACATCAAGTGTCCAGTCCATGTAGTTGTTCCCTCCTTCACCTTTGTATTAAATTGTAAGGACCAGACTGTGTTAGAGAGAACAGAGAATCTTGAAAATAAAAATCTTTCAGAGAAACACAAGAGGGAGAGACTCCGGCTGTTTTCTTGAAGAGCTTTTGGGGGAAAAATCACAGTGCACTTAGCAGACCAAGATGTTATCTCTCCATTCAACATTTCCCTTCCTGCAGCATCTGCAGAGCCCTTTCTTCTGACCTCCTCCCGGCTCCTATGTCTGAAACACGCATTGAGCAATCAGGCCAGTTAGAAATCCTGAGCCCAGAAATAAAGTGACTGTTGCTTTGGTGTCCCTGCACGTTTGCTCCGGGTCCCGACGGAGGCAGAAGGCGATGTTTGGAGGAAGCAGATGGCCTGGTCTACTGTACATTTCAGAATATTTCAACTGCAAGGCCGGCGGCGGCTGTTGCATCACTGGGTCAGACAGGGCCACGGGACAGAGGCAGGGAGCCCTGGGGGCTGACCGCTGGGCGTCAGGCTCAGTTGTCCAAAGGCAGGCCTCGACGGGGGTGGGGGCGGGGGTGGAGCTGGCGGAGGAGAAGAGAAAGGGGGGAAACAGGTCGGGAAAAGTGCCTGAATTCTTACCCAGGTCCAGTATGGGCTGATGCAAGGGGCACATCTATGGTCCGTGAAGTCAGCTAGACCTGGGTTCAAAGCCTGACTCCGTTACTGAGAAGCTATGAGACACTGGGGTGAGCGCTTTCTTTCTCCGAACTTCAGTGTCCTTGGCTATAAATCATCCACCATTCCTATGTCCTGTGGATGCTGTGAGGACTCACTGCCCTCAGCTCGTGGGGTTGTTGTGAGGATTCACTGAGGTCTTTTATGGGCAGGTGACGTGGCAGCAGTCTGGGCCACCGCTTAGTGGGTGTGGAATCAAACAGGAGGAGCTGAGAGATCCTCCACAGGGCCTGTCCACGGAGGCGGTGCAGCTCCGAGCGAGGGTCCACGTGGGCACACAGCATTCTAAGCTCGTCATGCTGGATGTCTTCCATGGTCCCCAGTGTCCACCCTGCTTGCTCTCTGGAAGGCTGACCGCCGCAGACCACTAACGGCTTCCCTACCCTCTGGCCTCCGGCCGAGCGCAGCCAGTGGGAGCCCCAGCAGGAGATCAGAGGGAGGAAGGAAAGTGGCATTCGTGTTGGTGAATGAAGGGGCCACGTCTGCCTTGCTTGTTACTACGTCTCCAGCACATAGTATGTGCTCGAAACAGAGCTCCTGATGAAGGAGCAAGTGCTCAGGGCGCCACAGGAACGGGGCTGAACGTGCTTCCCAGATCTAAGGCATTGCGTGCCTCACATGCAGGGCGGGACACGGCCCTGCGGGCTCTGAGGATGGAAGCAGAGGGCGACTCTGGGGGACTGGTGGAGCCCTGACGGAGGAGGAAGACGGCGGGGCCCGTGGGGAGGCACCTCGGGCTGGGGCCTGGAGCCTGGACTCAGAGTGGGTGGGAGATGGGGGACCAACTGAGGGTCTCTGGAGGCAAACCAGGGCCTTTGTGTGGCCAGAGGGAGAACAAGAGACTCCAGACGGCCGCACCTGCCTGGCCCAGCCAAGCTGTAAGGCTTTACTCAAGACAAGCCTGCTTTCCGGAAGTGTCGGGCCAAGGTGTGGGACTCGGCCGTTCCGAAACTCGAGGTAATTCTCTCAACTGCGCCTTTCGTTTCCTGATCGTGAAGTGAGCTGGGATCACTTCCCTCCTTCTCAGACATGAAGAACCGCTGGCCCCAGAAGTCATCAGCGACTGCCCCCTGGAACCGCGGCCCACAGCCTGGGGCGCTCGGCCCCACCTGCCACGTCTGATGGTGTGACCTCTCTGGCCCTAAGTTTCCTCGTCTGGCAAATGGCTGCGAAGCCACACTGAGTTGTTTTGTTGAAGGGCCTTGGATGCTGCAGAGTAAGTGGGGAGATGCGCCCTCACTGCTCGGGCTCGGCTGGTCCCGCCTGGTCCCCGTCAGTGCCCTCCTCTCCCCTGCTGCGGGCAGGGGGTCAGAAGGACGGCATTGTCCTGACTTTCAGGGTCACCGCTGCCCTCCTTTTCTTTATACTTCGACCCCCAGTAGCCTCTCAGCATACTCCTATTTGCGGATGTTCCACAAGGAAACTGTGCATCTGAAACCTCCACGTCTGGCTTCACTCACCCACCTTCAGGCGGGGAGTGTCACCCGCTGTCATGCGTTTGTTCCAAGGCGGTGTCGCGTCCGCGTGTGGCAGTCATGAGTGTTCCCTTCTGCCATGGATGGGGCACTGGCTTTGTTTCCGGTTTGGGGCTGTGCCTGATGGTCCTGCACCGAGGTGTGGTACCCGCGCCCCTCTCAGGTTTCTGTGTCGCGGGTGGGCGTGCGTGGCCGGCTTGGCCGCCCTCCCGCTGGAGCACGAGCGTTCCCGATGCTCCGTGTCCCCACCGACACTTGGCACTTTCAGTCGTTCGTGTTGTGGCCGTTCGGGTGGTGCTGTGATGTCTGTGTCTGCTGTCACCCGGCATCTCTCTGATGGCTAATGGGACTGGGCTCCTCCTCGTCGTGGGTTTATCAGACAGTGAAGGGCCGTTAGTTTGAGCTCTTGCCCACTTGTTCATTGGGCTGTCTTTTCTCCTGGTCTCTGGATGGGAGCCCACACCTGTTCTGCGGAGCTGGCATTGGCTCTGAGTGGTTGGGGCCTGGTGGGATGTCGAGGACTCTAAATATCTCCTCAGACCCCCGCTCAGCCCAGGTGTGCTCTCTGGGTAGTACAAGCTAGGGGTGAACCCAGTGGAAGCTCTGAAGCCACGAGACGATGCAGGCGCCACAGAGGGCGCAGAGCGAACTCGCCAGGGACACTCGCTCACTCTGGCATTTATTCTGGCTCCTCCTCCAGGTCTTCGAGGCTCCTGGCACCTCTGACGCCAGCCCTGGGCTCCTCTCCACGTCTGCCCGTTGCTGCCCCCCTGGACTGGGCGTCCAGTCAGCTTCAAGCGCGGGCTCCCACCGTCCCCCCATCTGGCTGCAATCTCAGCCCAGCTTGGTCTGTTGCCCACATCACAGGCCCTTCTCTCTGGTGCGGCAGGTGAGTGTCCACAGAAACACATGATACGTAAACTGGGCCTTGAGGAAGAACAAAGCAGAGGGGCTCATCGGGAGAAGAGAGGGAAGGGCATTCTAGAACAGCACGAGCGGGCACGGGGGCACGCGTGCCAGGGGTGACGCAGGATGGTGCTGGTGTACTGAGGAGTGGTGGTGAGGCCTGTGGTCAGAGCCACAGTGGGGGTGGTCTTGATGCCACGTTTGTGCGTTAGATTGATCCCCGGACAATAGGTGCCATCAGAGGTCGAGGTCGAGGACGCGGGAAGCACTGAGTTGAGTGTGGACCCGGCCCTGAGGCTTTCTGGCTCCGAGGGTGTGCGACTCACCGGCCTTTAGGAGCCTCAGCTTCCTCACTTGCAAAACGGATTTGGTCGTAATTGGCTCTTCTCCCCGGGTTGCCGTGGAGATGAGACGACAGACACACCCAAGGTTCTCAGAGCAGGGCTCTCAGGGACGCTGCCTATCGCTAGGTCGGGGCCGGGCATGCTGGGACAAATGGGTGTGTGTCCAGGAGGCCCCTCGGCAGCGTGGGGCTGCCAGATCAGAGAAAGGACAGACAGGGCCGGAACCCACGTGAGGACCCAGGAGGTGTCCAGTGGTCCACTGAAGGCTCGGGGAGCCCAGGCTTGGCGCTAGGACGCGGGGCCGGCGGGGGCACATCACTGTCTGGCCCCCCTCCCCAGCTCACATCTAGGAAAAGGAAACTACGACAGCAGCGTGGACTGGTGAAGGATGGAGACGCCCATCGCCAGCAGGGCCCCTCCCCCGCCCTGGAGCACAGGGGAGACTGGCGGAGGGCTCCGCCCCGGGATGCGATAAACACAGGGGGTCAGGATGGCGAGCGGGGAGAGGGCACAGCCAAGGCACATTATCGTGGGGTGTGGGGACTGGTGACGGCAGGGCTGCTGGGCCAGAAGGGTGGTGAGAGGCGGCTGGGTCACCGCGGTGACAGGTGTGGGCTTTTCTGCCTGGACTCGGTCCAAAGCCAGGAGCTCAGACAGCACCGGGATGTCACTGGTGGTGCCTCCGTAACCTCCGTGCCCCCCAGACTGCCTGGCGATGACGAAGGAAGCTGCTACGACACCTGCGCACGGGTACTTGTGGGGACATCCCTCCTCACCTCCTCTGGCTGAACACCTAGGAGCACAACTACTGGATCACACGGTTAAGCCTATGTCTGGCTTTAGGAAAAAACCACCCAGCTGCTTTCCAAAGTGGCTGTGCATTCTGCATTCCCGCCAGCAACGAGTGGGAGGTCCTGCGGCTGAGTCTGCTTTGTGAACCTTCGATCCCAGTTGATTCGATGAGGCAACACCCGGGCGACAATTAGAGACGTGGTCGACGGCTCAGGCTATGGCAGGAGGAGGGTTCAATGACCCAGCTCCACCGCTCACCTCCACGTGAATGTGGCCAGGCCAAGTACCACCCCACCCCCCAAGCCTTACTGTCCTCATCTGCGGACAGGAGATGCAGATGGGCCCTAACTCCGGGGATGCTGGTGGACTAGATGGGGCACCTTGGTAACTGGGGGGTGGGGAGGAGGGCCTGCCTGAACGCCAGCCACCGTTGTAACTGACAGCAAGTTTCACAGAAGACTCAGCTCTTACCCCGGCCCTTAGAAAGTTCAAGAGGGAAGGAACTTGTAGTAGGAAAAATAATGCTCTCAACATGTCCACATCCTAGCGACCTTCACGGCAAAAGGGACCTTGCAGATGTGAAAAGATAAAGACCCTGAGGTGGGGAGATGGTCCTGGATTCCCCGGGTAGATCTATGTCATCACAAGGGTCCTTAAAAGGGGGATGCAGGAGGATCAAAGTCAGGGACTGAAAGAGGCTACCTGTTGGCTTTGAAAGTGGAGCCAAGGAAAGCGGTGCCTCCTGAAGCTGGAAAAGGCGAGGTAACAAACGCTCCCCTGCAGCCTCCGGAAGGACACAGCCCTGTGACACCGTGATTTTAGCCCAGTGAGACCCGTGTCAGACTTCTGTCCTCCAGACCTGTGAGAGAATGGACGTGTTGTTTCAAGCCACTCAGTTTCGGGTCATTTGTTACAGCAGCGAGAGGACAGTGATACAGAACCTTAGTGAGCAGGGGAGGAAAACAAGGCCCGGAGAAAGGGCGTCACACGGCCAAGTTTCCACAGCGGGGACGCACCGCTGCAGGCTCCCTCCTGCCTCCGCTTCTCAGACCTGCCTTCTCTTCTGTCCTGAGTCCAGGGCTCTCACAGTGTCATACGGGAGTTACACTGCCCAGAACACTGGGGACAGGGGGTGAAAACCCCAAGGTTGAAAATAGCTCTGTACCCGGTGTGGTTCAGTTTCTGCTTCTCAGCCTGCTGTGAGGTTGACAACTCACAAAGCCACTTCCTCCTGACTCGCTTCTGCCAGCTGTCTTCACTGGCATTTCCCCGCACTCCCATTCCTTTTCAGCTCAAGTTCTCCGAAAGCCAAGCTCTCAGCGATTCTGGGGTCAGGATGTGGATCAACCTCAAAGTGTACTTCCTTGGAAAAATTCCTGACATGGGTCCAGGCCAGCCTGCAACCAGGGGTTTCTGGTTTAGAGGCTTGTTTTTTTTTTCTTTTTTTTTTTCCCCCTTTTTTGTGACTATTATGATCTTCCTCGTTTTGAGGTTAAAGTTGGTGCTTCCTTTCTCTGGTGTGAAATTCAACCATGATGCTGTTAGAGTCAAGAAGATATTTCCATTCAAAACCACTGTTAGCACAGCCCTAAGAAATTTTCCTTTGCTTCCATTGAGTTCTTGGGCTTGACCTAAAGGTGATTTGTACTTGGAAAATCTGAACATCATCATCTGACACCTCGTCTTAGGATGTGTGGGAGGAAAGGAATTATTTTCTAAATGAGGCTTACAATTTGTTTCATTTCAGACAGGAATGCTTCCAAAATGCCAAAGATGTTAAAAAAAAAAAAAAAGCCTGTATTCCCCATAAAGACTCAACCTAACAGTGGCCAACGAGGTGTCCCGTTGACTCCCTGGCACACAGCCAGTGCTCAAGGGATGTCTGTTGAACGAACAACCAAATGAATGAATGAGTGAGTTGGGGAGCAATGAATTCTGAAGCAACTGAGATATTCCAGAGTTTACCCTCTCGCTCTGCCTCTCTCTGAACCGTTTATCAGGTGGAGCCAATGACCCCGAGTCTTGCTGAACGGGGACTAAGGAGCATTTCCCTGTGGCTCCAACTCCCTGAGTCAGAGGGCCAGGTGGGAGCAAGCTTCCCAAGTCAGGAGGAAACAGAGAGCCAGGCTTTGGTTCACTAAGTACACCAGCGATCACAGAGGCTCTGAGGGGGATTAGTGTGTAGGGAACCCTGTGTGTATCAGATCGACAACACGGCATCTCCCTAATTGTGAAAGGAACTCACAGCTGTCCAGAGCCTATCGTCTCATCAACAACCTTACCAGAGCATTATTCCCATTATTCAGATGAAAACACAGACTCAGCGATATACAAGTAAGCAAACTGCCCAGGTCTGGGTGACCAGAATTTGCCTCAAGGTTGGCCAGTGACAGGACATGGCTGTTTGAGGGCTGACATCCATCTCCCCACTCCGGGCTCTTGCACCCTGAGCCCAGATTTTTGTTCAGGCATCTCCTGCTCTACCTGATTCAGGGAGGGGGCGGTCCCCATCCTCAGACCCAGCTATGATTCTTTTTTTTTTAGGAAGAGCGCAAGGGCCGCGAGCGCCCGGGAACCCCCGGCCCACCCCCCCGCGCCGAGGGTGGCGGAGGACCCGGACGCAGACGCGTCTGGAGGCACGCACGTGCCGCCGGCCCCTCCAGACCCGCACGGCCCCCCCGGGAAAGGGGCCTACGGGGCCGATCCTCCAGCTATGATTCTTGATCCCTCTCTAAGACAATGGCGTCACCCATTACCCTTGACAGTCAGGGGTCAGGAAGGAGCCTGGGGCCGAATAATGGTGATGGGCTGTGAGGAAAACACCTGCTGCGGCTTCTGGGGCGTCTTCTCACTCCTGTAAGAGAGGAAGTGCCTCCTTCCTTGGCATGTGGCCGTGTCTGGGGAGGTGGTGGAACTGCCACCACCATCCTGCTGCCAGCCTATGGGTGACGCTGACACCTGGAGGGGACGTGGCAGAGGAGTGCCAGCCCCAGGCTGCCTCAGTTTAGTGTATTTTGTTTTCAAGGGCAGATATTCCCTTGCACCTGGAGTTTTCTGCTCCTTGCCAAGCACCCTAAAGGGTGTCTCTGGCTCCTCGTCCCCGTCTCCTCTCAACCTCCCTCCTTCACCAGCCAGAAAAGCACGAGGACTCTTCCGCGACCTGCTCCTGACCCCGCGCCGTCACTTACAGAAATCACCTCCCTGGGCCTCTGCTTGCTCAGCAGTAAAATGGGATTCTCCTGCGTTGCCCTCTTCACTAGCGTGGCCAGAGTGTAAGTAAAGAATCACGCACAAAGTAAGGCACCCTCAAAACTGTCACCATGCTAGAAAACGTGCGGAGTGTCACTCCACTTACCTGGAGCGCCATCTCTGCCGCTGACACACGTGCTCGCACGCCGGGGAGTCGCACCTCTGTGGATGGGCGTCCTTTCCCAGTTCTCCCTCAGCGCTCTGTGTGGTTCCCAAGATGGCTGATTACAGTCAGTGATACGGCAACGCCTCGCCTTCCCCAGTCCTCTTAGGGAGCGGGCGGCCGGAGCAGGCCGGCGGGGGGCCTCAGAGCTCCTCCGAGGACGGCGTTGCAGCCCTGAATGGTCCAGGCCCCACACTCTCTGAGGGTAGAGACACTGTGTGTGAGTACCTGCACGCCGGAATCAAGCAGAAGTGTTAGCTGAGAACAGCAGACGTCAACCGCCGTTGAGTTTCGCCGAAAAGGAGCCTGTTGAGAGGACGCCAGGTGTGCGGAATAAAGGGCCCGAGGCCAGGTAGCCTAGTCAGGCAGCGTCTGATTGGTGAGCCTGGGTCACATGGGGGCTGCAGCTCTGCTGCAGGGGAGGCTGGGAAGTGAGTACTAGCATCTGATTGGCAATCCTGGGTCACATGTTTGCTACTCTCTCCCCCCCACCCCAGGATGCTGGGAAGTGAGGACTAGCATCTGATTGGTGAGCCTGGGTCACATGGTTGTGCCCCAGCTGCAAGGGAGGCTGGGACGCGAGGGCTAGCGTTTTCTCCTCACCTCTGCAGGATGGGTGGTTCCCAAGGCAGCAGAAGGTCTCTGAAGGTGGAGTGGCCCAAGTCAGGGACGAATGAATATCCTCTTCAACCTGGCAAGCGGTTGGCCCAACCGTATCCCATCCATGTCGACTGGCTACAAGAGAGGGAAGGTGATGGTTTACCGCCAAGATGTCTCTGTTCAGCTGTGTGGATGGGACTAGCGTTTGAGACTGGAGGGGTCGGAAAGGGACTGACCAGGGCTTCTGGGCATTTTCCTTTTCGTACCTTGTGTTTGAACACTGGGATCTGTGAAAAATTAGATGCCTCAAAATAACAGGAATAATTGGTCAAAACAGCATTGAGTGCCAGCGAGGGTGGAGTGGGGACTCACGTCTGGGTCCATGTGAGTCCCAAACCTGCAAGTAGAGGCATTTGGCTGCATTTCCTCTTAGATTGGTTCTGTTAGCCGTCAAGTGATGGAGTTTCCAGAACTACAGTTTGTTCATTAACTCATTCACCCACCCACCCACCGACCTCTCCACCTTCCATCCATCCACTGATCTTCTGTCCATCCATCCATCCACTGAGCCAAGCATGAGGCCAGGTTTGGGACACAGTGTTAAAGGAGTTGCCTCTGCCCTAAAGGAGCCCACAGTCTTGGTGACCCCCCCATAATTCCAGGCAGCTCCTGTTTGGAGCTTCTGAGAACTTAGGACTTGGATACCTCTCTCTTCAGTCTGTGTGTGGCTCCCCCGGGCTGGGCACATATAGATGATGGTTCAAGGTTGGACCATCACATTTGCATTTTTTACCCTTTTCGTCTCAGCTTTGCAGAGGAGACTTTTCTGGAAGTCTTAAAAAAAAACTGAAGAAAAAACACACAGGAAACCGTGTCTTGTGTTCTTTGTAGCGAGTCTTGTGCTAATTTTGAACCAAGCTTTATTTTTCTTTATTTTTAAATCCTGAGTCTAGCGTGTGAAGAGAGAAGCTTCTGCCATTGAAATGGCAACCTCAGCCCTGAACGGGCAGTGGGGCAGCAAGGATGAAATGCCCGCAGAGAGCCTGGCTCAGGCCTGGCAGTGACACAGCTCTACACACATGGCTGTTGCTACCCTGACGGTCATCTGTCAAGGCAGTGTGAGCCCGCTGCTGGTGTCAGCATCGGGGTGGCCACGTGGGAATTTGTTATTTCATCTGCCACCTCCTAGGGTTGTGCCATCTCTTAGGGTCTCCTCACGTGACACAGCCACCCTTGGCTGACGACATCCAGATCCACATCTTTAGCACCAATGTGACCGATTCCCAAACTGTCTAATGAATCCCCCCTTGACTTCTCTGCCAAGACAGCCCACCGGCGCCTCAAACTCAAATTGTCTTAACTTGAATTCGTTATTTCAGCCGCTGCCCTCAGCCCCGGAGCTGGCTTCTGCTCTTTGCTTCTCAGTTAAGGACAGCTGCAGAGTCTAGAAACCTGAGTGTTACCCTTGCCACCTGGCTCCCTCTGGGCCCCCACCATCTCTTGCCTGGACTAGTACCCTAGCAGAGTAACTATTTTTCTGCAAACATCTGGCCACGAGCCACACAAATCTGATCACAAGTCCCCAGCCTGAACCCCATGATGGCTCAGTGCTGTGCTGTCCAACGTGGCAGCCACTGGCCCACGTGGCTATCTACATTTACGTTAATTATAATTAAGTCATGACAGCCTCCCACCTGGTCTCCAGGCTGCCTGCTCTTCTCCATTATCCACACAAGAGCTAAGGAGAATGACCTAGAACCTGGCTGGCTCTTAGCGGGCCAGTGGCCAACTCCCACGCTCTGCTTAACCATCAGCGGCGGTGCATTCCATGGCCCACACTCCTGGCTGCCCCTCAGCCACCTGTCGGCCTCCGCCTCCCTGTCTCCCTCCCACATGTGTCACTCTCAGTCCCCTCCCTGCCCTCCATCCACTCCTCTTCCTCCCTCCTCCTTCAGGGTCCCAGGGTGACATGCACTTTCCTTGCATGAGGAGGAGGTCGAGGCCTAGGCCTGGGCTCACCCAGCCTTGGGGGGATCCTGGCTCAGCGACAGAGGTACCACGGGGCTTGCGAAGCTGACATTCTAGTGCTCCTTTCTTGCATGGGTCCTTGACTGGGCTGGGTGCCGAATTTTGTATTCTTTAAAAAAAATTTTTTTAATTCCATTAATTTTTGTTTTCTTTATCTTAAAGAGGACTTAAGTCAGACCTAAGGCCCACAAGCTTAGATCCACTCTGGGCAGGCCACTCGGCCCTAATAACCTCAGTTCCCTCATTTTAAAACTAGAAATAATAAGACCTCCTCACTGGATTGCTGTAATGATCATATAAGGAAAGGGGGCAGCTCTCAGCATAATACCTGGAGCATGACGGGGTGGAACAGTTAAATGTTGGATCATATTGCTTGATAGAATAAATCGGTGCTCAGCAATTATAGTCACTGTTAGAATTAACAGTACCTATTTATGGGCATGCTGACTCGGTCCTCTACAACCCGGTGGGTGGGTGTTACTGTCACCCATTTTTCAGATGTGGAACCTGAGGCTTAGGAGAGAGGAGTGATTCTGTGTGTCGGGCAGTGGTCCACTGGTGGAGCCAGGTCTCCGTGGCTCAGAAGCTGGGCCGTTGCTGGGCCAATGCTGATTCCTCGGGAGGCTGCTGGGAGTGGGATCCCCGCCTGGTGCAGAGACCCCAGCAGGGGCAGCCTGGGCTCGGAGCGCGTGACCGGCTCCCTCTGGGTCTCCCACTCTTCTCCTTTCTATTTCGGCTCTTCTCATTCTGAATTTCGTTTCAGCTCAGGCCCCTACCTTGACGCGCACACAAGAGAAACGAGCGAAGTTTCGAGGACCCTGAACACCAAGGTAGTTCCACAGCGACAAGGTGCCCGGCTCCCAGGATTAGTCATGCACCTTTCTGATAAGAAAAGTGAAAACATGAAGTTGCAAACTGCAGGCGCCCTGCAACTTCCTGAATCCAGTGCTCCACGTCCTGCCCGAAGGAACAAGCGACTCCCCGAAAGGAGTCCTGGGTGGAAGTTCCACGTTTCGCTGCCCGTGGAAGGAGAACTGCGGGGGGGAGGTTGGTTTCAGGATCTCACCTCCCGGCCGGTGGGGGGGTCAGGGAAGGTCTCCCGGGGGAGGTCTGGTTGCCTGAGGCCCTGGCATCCCCGCCAGGCGTCGCTGAGGCGGCCTGACCCCTGGCGACACCTGTGCCAGGCCACCCGCGGCTGTGTCTTCCTGGGCAGCTGCCTGCTTGGACGTGTGGCAGGGCCGTGCTGTTGCGACACGGGCTGCTGAGGTTTCTGCGGCCCCTTTGGTCAGAGGCAGCCCAGGTGCTGTGGGCAAGACACGTGCCAGAGACCGAATTAGACCCCCTTGGAAGAAAACAGCACCCCGCCTAATTTTTCACAGGGCTGGTCTCTGGACCCACATCCCATAACTGACACACACGCCTGCATTCAGGGGATCAGTGGCCAAGACTCTGGACTCTTCGATGTCCTGCATTGGGGTCCTGCCCCCTCTCATTATGTGCTGGGTAACTTCGGCAAGCTATTCCCCTCATGGGCCTCAGTTTTCCCATCTGCGTGATGGATCGATTAATAAGACTTAGCTCACAGGGAGGCGCTGAGGATGGAGCAAATTAATGCAGTAAAGTCCTTCTCATAGACACATGTAAGGCTCAGAATGAATGCAAAGTCAGTGCCTGTTGAACGAGGGAGGGGGCGGGGTCGCTAAAGTCCTGCTCACTCGAGACAGAGGAAGCTGGTACAGCCACTTAGAAAACTTTTTTCGGGGGGGACACAATTTTAAGTGTGAAGAAAAGTTTTAAGTATAGTGCAAAGAACACCCTCCTCCTTTTTTACCCAGATTCACCTCTTTTTGGTAATAGCTCTGAGGCCTAACTCACTAGTGTACCATTCACTCATTGAAGTGTGCCATTCCATCCATGGCCTTTGGTATCACAGGTTGTGCAACCGTCACCGCAGTCAATTTTAGAATAAGTTCATTGCTCCCTCCTCCAGGCAACCCCACAGCCCTCGGCGGCCACCCCTCACCTATGGTTAATATACATATATATATTTTTTTAACTGTTAATACTTCTATGCATCCTTTTTTTTTTTTTTTTTTTTGCGGTACGCGGGCCTCTCACTGCTGTGGCCCCTCCCGTTGAGGAGCACAGGCTCCGGACGCGCAGGCTCAGCGGCCATGGCTCACGGGCCCAGCCGCTCCACGGCATGTGGGATCTTCCCGGACCGGGGCACGAACCCGTGTCCCCTGCATCGGCAGGCGGACTCTCAACCACTGCGCCACCAGGGAAGCCCCTATGCATCCTTTTGATCGGTGGCTTCCAACGTTTTTGAGTCGTAGAGACCCTTTTAAGTGTTAAAATACTCTGCACAGGCCTCTCATTCATTTATTCACCCAACACGTGGTTATTGAGCACCTACTGTGTGCCAAGCCTGGTGGCTGCAACAGAGAACAAAACAGACACGGCCCTTTCTCTAGGGGGGAGACAGACACCATCAGATGCTGAGAGGAATCCACGCAAATCACAGTGTGGAAGGTGCTGGAAAAGAACGAGGAAAGGGGCATTGGAGAAAAAGAACGCAGCAGGGACCTGGCCTCACCCGGGAGGGAGGGAGGGAGGGTGGACCTGGGAGCTTCCCGGCGGAGGGAGCAGCAGGTGAGAAGCCTTCCCAGGGAAGAAGCTCACTCGAAAGCAGATCTGGCAAAGGCCGGTTTCAGCTGGAGGGTCACCTGAGGCTGCCGGAGCGTGGGGGGGCGAGAGCAGACCACCCAGGGCTCATAGAGGGCTTCACGTTAAATCTCCACACACTGGGAACCTCCATAATTATCTGACACGGCTGAATTCTGTTACATGGTTTGGCCAACAGATTTGTCCTTAATCAATCACAGCAGCTTCTGGTCCATCTATCCAGTAGTCATGTACGCATGTGCGAGAAAGAGCGGGATAGGAACCCCTTGTAAGTACCCCCGGCCTCAGGACCCAAGTCCTCCCAGCTGGACACCACTGTTTTGGAACCCCCTTTGTTTCAGCATTGCATAAACTCTGTTCCATAGGTCACTGCACCCTGAAGAAAACAAAACAAAACCCCAAGAGTTATTCTAGCCAAACAAGTTTCAAGAGTACCCCATTTCTTTCTGGGCATTTCACAATGTACTGAAGCATGTTAAAGGCTCTGAGAAGTCCTGCAGCAAAGAAGCCAGTGCCGCCCAAACTCAATAGTCCAGGGAACCCTTTTATTCCGTTACTCTCGTGACACTAGTGTTACGTGGAAAATGCTTTGGGAAACAGAGCTTAATTCTGCAGATGAGCCAGCTGAGGTGTGGAGCTGGGAACTGTCTAAGCCCCCATCCGGAGCCTGCGCAGAGGGGAGGCCAGTGTGAAAAGCAGGAATTGTAGAGTATTTGAAGAAGGGTTCCCTCTCGTTACTCTGGAGGAAGCAAAAGGCCCCCCGACACCCGGGCACTGGCCTGGCGCCCAGCTGGGCCGTGCTGTCCTCCTGATGTGGGCATCAGCCGCCTCATAGCACGCCGACCTCACACAAGGTCATGATAAAGCGAGGGAGGTCACACACGCAACAGCAAACCTTGTCTCCGCTCGGCTAAAATGAGGGGTTGCTTCTTTACCCGTCACAGCTCCCCCCACCCTCCCTGTAGATGAGTCAGACCTTCATCAGAGGACTGCCCCCCTTTCCGACAGCACCCACTCCAGAGTGAACCCCCTTCCTCAGACCCTCCCCGAACCGCCCGCCTGCCCAAAGCCCACTCCCACAGCAGGCTCTTTCTGACACCCCCTCACTCAACAGTTCCCCATAGGGAGGGTCCACTAATGATGCAACGAGGGAAAAACCCACTTGTTCCATCACTGGCGCCCCTGGTGGTCTTGGCTGGGGGCCTTCGACACTCGAAAACACATAGTCCTCTGAGCTAAACACATCTCCACTGCATTATACATGAAGCATCTTTTTGAAAATATGTGGAATTTATTTTGCAAAGATATTCATTGTGATAAGCCTTGACTCAGGGGGACTGTGTTTTCGAAGCAAGCCATAGACCAAGAAATACTATACAGTGACTGACGGAGGAGACAGTTTACTCCTCCCTCCCCAAGTCCAAACCTAAACCCAGGTCTCCCTAAACCGGAGTGAGCCTCTTCCACTGCGGCCCACGTCTGCCATCGGGCGCTGGAGGAACTGGGCTGGGTGGCCACGCCCCGCAACGCTGCATGGAGCTGGGTGAGGACTTACGCGCTCTTGGGGGAAAGACGGTGATGTCGGATGGTTATGATTTCAAATCTGGGCTCCATCTCTCCATAACTGAGTGATCTTGGGTGAGTTTCTTCATGGTCTTGAACCTCAGCTTTCCCATCTGTAAAGTGGGGGAGCTGATATTAGCACCAACAACTGCCATTTGTTGAAGGACTTAGTAGACAGCATATAAGAGGCGTGTAGCCCAGTGCCCCGTCAACAAACAGTGACGCCCTGGTTGACATCACTGTCCTTAACTACATAGTAAAGATCTGCTGGGTAGGCCTGCAGTCAGCATTCTTTCTGGATTAGATGAAGTCCACGGCTCTGGCCGTCCATGGGAAGCACCTGGGAGCTGTAACAAACACAGACACCCCCTCTCCGCCTCCCACCCCCGAGGTTAGGGATAAGTCGGTGCCGAGAAAAACTGGACATGGCCTCCCTGCCCCTTAAATCCATACAGTTCTGCTGAGCGAGCAAGGATGGACGGTTCTGATGGTCTGTTCACGGTGCCCAGGGCCCAGTTTTGCACCCTCAGGGCTATCTTTAGGAGGTGCACCCCGCTGGCTGTGCCCAGGGCTGCTGGAAGCCTGGGAATGGTGGGTGTTCTGGGGAAGCGGTTGGCACCAAACCCCGAATCCCTCTCACGTGTGATGAAAATGGCCAACATTTGCTGAGCGCTTCCAGCATGCTGAGGGCAGCGGGTGCAGACATTCCTTTCATCCCCACAACCCCGCACGGTACGTGAATGAGTTTCCTATGGCCGCTGTAACCAGTTAGCACCAGCTCGGAGGCTTAGAACAACACAAACGTATTATCTTACAGTTCTGGAGGTCAGACGCCTGACGTGGGTGTCTCTGGGCCAAAGTAAGGTGTCCGCGGAGCCGTGTTCCTTCTGAAGGTGCCAGGGGAGAACCCCCTTTCCTGCCTTTCCCAGATCCTATGGGCGCCTGTGTGCCTGGCTCATGTCCTTTCCCTCATCCTCAAGGCCAGCACTGGCAGGTAGAATCCTTTCTCCATCACTTTACTTTGACTCCCTTTTCTACCTCTCTCTCCACTTTTAAGGACCCTTAGGATTACACTGGACCCACCTGGATAACCCAGGATAATTTCTGTCTTTAAATCAGCTGATTAGCGAGCTAAACTTCCACGGTAATTCCCCTTTGCCGTGTAACCTGACGCACCCACAGGTACTGGGAACGAGGGTGGCACATCTCTGGGGGCACCGCTGTCCCCCAGTTTAAGTTCAGCTCATCCCCGTTACGGAGATGAAGAGGCGGAGGCTCAGAATGGCCACGTGGCCACCCAGCAAGTGAGGGCTCCAGCGAGACCCCCGGGCCCTTCGTGTGGAGGCCGGGGGCCCACCGTCCTCTCTCTCCAGCCTCTGCAGGCCTAACCCGGGCTGTGGAGTGCCGCATCCTCGCGTCCAAGTCACGGAGGTTCATCCCGCTCCTGCGGCCGGAGCAGTTGCAAAAGCCACACGCGAAGCCGGGGAGGAGCCCTTGCTCCCCACCCCATGCCCAGCCTCCTCGATTCGCAGACGGGTTTCAACCAAATACCTCCCTTCACGCCCTTCCAAGCCAGTTTCTGTTCACTGAATCGGGCCCATTGCGTGTTGAGTCGAGACCAGCTGGGAGCATGGAGTGGGGGTCAAAATAAGAAACGGTTCAGACTCTGAACTCACTCGGAACGGTTTCCAAAGCTTGTAGTTTTAGTTTTGGAGATTCATGAATCAGAAGCCCTCGCCTCTTGGACGACTGGTTTTCCTTCTGGGGGCCTTTTGGGGCGGGTTTGGGAGTGAAAGCTACAGAGTCAAGATTCATCAGCATTTTGGGTGAGGTGTGAGCTCTGGAGGAAGCAGCTGAAGTCACAGAACAAAATCTTCAGTGAGGTGACGTTTCCACCAAAGATGAAGTGTATCTGTGCCACCTGACGTGGAAGCAATCAGGAAAACAATACTTGAGGCAGAATCTCAGGGCCTGAAGGCCCCTTAGAGACAGACCTCTGTGTGTTGGTAAGGACACGGGGTCCCCAAGGGCCCTGCTCGCCCAGGCCACCCGGAGAGGGAGCAGGGCTTTGAGACACGAACCCAGGCCTCTGCAGCCTCCCAAGGGCAGGGCCACCCGTCGGGGGCTGCGACGGCTTGTGGCCCGTTTCAGAAGACTCTCCCTTCCCCCTCCCTCTCCTCTCTCTCCTGGACTCCTCTTCTGCAGCCCTGCCTCCCCTCGGAAGATTCTGGCAGGACTTCAAACACTTGCAAGAAAGCAAACACTTGAAGGTGGAAACTCTGAGTTCCTGGGCACTGAGGCACCCTCTCGGGGGCCTTTGGGACTTTCTGGGAATGTGCACCTGGGGGCCCTTTAGCGGTGCCCCCCGCTGCCTCCCTGGACCCAGGAATCTGAGAGTCCCCGTTTAAAGTTCTCTTTAAAGTTTCCAGAGCCTTCTGAGGGTGGGTGTAGAATGAGTCCAATTTGGGGTTTTGTCTTTGTATCTTTTTCGTATGTTTTCGTTTTGTTTTTGTTTTTGCAATGAGCATTAAAACAACAACAACAAAAACAGGACACAATTTATATACTATTTCCATTTGGGAAAAAAGAAGCCACAACTCCCATCACGTGGACGCCTGTGTGTGTCTACAGCTGCTGGACACGGCCCCTGTTCAGGCCCCTCAGGGACCTGGTCCGTGCAGGCTCAGACATGGCCATTCTGGGGGGCTCACTCAGCAAACGCCAGGTCCCTTGCCTGCTGGTGGGTGTCACACCCAGGACATGTTACCCGTGTGGGGCGCTGGGTGGGCTGGGCGGGGCCGGCCTGGTTCCGCCCTCTGGCGGCTGCAGGGGCTGCCTCTCCTTCTGTGCTGCTGGCTGCCCGAAGGGCTTCTCCCCACCGAGCTGGCGACCGGGCTCTGTCCCGTGACTCCATGGCTTTCTCAGCAGGGGCCCTTGGCGCTCCCGAGAGTGTGGGACGGGGACGGGGCACGTAGAGAGACTTTTCCCCTTAGGCTTGCCGCGATGGGTGCTGAGGTGGGCAGGAGAGGCCAGGACAGGGTCCTGATCCACACTGGGATGTGGTGAGGTCAGGGAGGGCTGCTTGGAGGAGGGGACGTCTGCGCTGAGTGTCAAGGGCTCAGCCAAGCACAGAGCTGGGTGGGCAGAATGGTTTAAGCCCAAGAAACGGCAGCTTAGTGGGTTGGCTGGCACCCGGGGAGGGGGCAGCCTGGGAGTGGAGACAGTGGAAGAAGCATGAGTGGGGGCGAGGCTTTCTGAGTCCATCAGGGCCTCGTGCCCCTTGCGAGGGCAGCCGGCGGTCCACAGGGCGTTTCAGGGCAAGGCAGCCTCCGATTTGCCTGCAAGCCTGGGGACCCAAGGCAGGAGAGGGCTGGGGGGCTGTTTAACCCCCTGGGCCAGAGGCAGTGAGCCTGGAGCTCGGCTGCAGCTGGGGCCGGCCTCACCTTGGATTGAACACGGCCTCCATCAGGGTTTGGGAGGAAAGCCCTGGTGACCACATGAGTTTCAGATGGTGGGAGGTCAGGCAGAAGCCAGGCAGGTATTTGGGGGCGAGGTTTTTTCAGCTGTCCTGTAAGAACGCACCCCCAGCGCCCCGCACCTGTTCTGGACATGACATCTAGTTATGCTTTGGGCAAGACGGCTACTCGGGGGGTAGGATTCGCACATCCCTGAGGATCCATGCTGCCCTTTGGGGCTGAGTGTAGCACTCCCCGGGCTGGCTGGGTTCCAGGAGGTGGTGGTGAGAAGACCTGAAACATCGGTGCGGGGGGGGTTGGTATCATGAGGAAGGGAAACCAGCCTTTTCGTTGCCTCCACCATTGGTTTGGTTTGAACACATTTTCCCCCTTAATTTTTTTTACATTATAAAAATAATACAGCAACCGCATTATATAAAATTTGAAAAAGGAAAAAAAGAAGTGTCCTCCCATATCCTGCCCCCCACCCCCGCTCTAACCCAACAGCTCCTGGCCCTCATTTTGGTGCGAGAATGTATTTTTGAACTGTGAGTTTTTAAAAAAGCATATTATATCATGCATACTGTCCCCGTTGCTACCAGATCTTCACAACTGTCTGGGGAGTTTGGGTAGTACCCAGGGGCTGGTATGCCATCCTCTATGACACTACCCCCGTGTTGGTGGCCATTTAGGTGGGCTGGAAACTTCTGGTCCTCCGGGATGATGCTGCAAATGCCTGTGGGGGTTGTGTTTTTGCTTCTTTCTAATTGTTCTCTTAGGATAACGTCCAGGAGTGGCATTACGGGGTGGCCAGTATGATCTAGTCCCTGGTCACTTCTCCAAGTCACACCCCTTGCACCCCTCACCCCTCTGTGGCCACACGGGGCTCTTTGCTGTCCTCGTGGTCCTGCCTCAGGGCCTTTGCACTGCTGCTCCCAGAATGCTCTTTTCCCAGTCATTCATGTGGCTTTTCCTTTTCTTCATCCAGGGGTCTGCTCAAATGTCACCTCTTCAGAGAGGGCTGTCCTTGCTTTCTCTGCCATGGTCTGGCTTTATTTTCTCGGGGGCATTTGTCACCACGTGACATGAATGCAGTTGGTGGCCCCCCACTAGACAGCACGCACCCTGAGGACTACGTCTGGTGCATCATCCCATCTCCAGCTGCCTACAGGGGCCTGGCGCACAGGAGGTGCCCGACAGCACCTACTGGACAAACATTCGAGTACACGGAGTTGGTACGAACCTTTCAGGCCTCCTGACATGGATTTCCAAATTGTTTACAGAAGGTGTGGCTGTTTCCCAGCCCTCGGCAAAGGCTCTTATGAAGGTGCCCGGGATCCAGGGGCAACTTCAGTTGGGGATTTTCCCTGGCACATTCATGCCTCCAAAAAGGTGGACGTGAACACATTCTGGGTGTTAGTTTGGTAGGTGCTGGGGTAGGTCCCAGGTGGAATAATAGTCTCTGCCTTTAGAAGCAGCATTTTAGGCCCTGTTTGACCACTGGCATCCTGGAGATTTCAGGCTGCAACCATGGTCAGAGCCCCTTCACTCCCCACGGCGGGGATGACCCCACTCTAGAGGCCAGAACACTGTGGTCCAGGTGATGCTGACCTGCCCTTGGGGCGGCCTGAACCAAACTTGCCCCAAACCCAGACTCGAGTGTCTCAGCTCTGGGATGTGACCCAGATGAGGAAGTAGAGATGCCTGAGTGTCCCAGGAATCCGGCTGGCTGGATCCTACCAGGCAGTGACCCCACAAGGGCCAGGTCCGCGTGCTCCCAGGAGCACACGCACATTCTGAGGGCTCGCAGGTGCCCAGGGCTTTCCAGTCACGGTGTGTCCAGTTTGAGTCTCCCCACGACCCTGGGGAGGGAGCATCAGCCCCATGTTTTCAGCTGAGGACACCGGGGCTCAAAGAGAGGGAAGCTCACACGGTAGGTAATGGAGGGGGCTTTGGCCTCCGGGGCTGCCTGAGTCAGGAGTCGGCACTTTTCCATTAGCTGAGATGGACAGAGCCCAGCAGTCCTGCCGCTCTTGGGATGGACCCACGCAGCCCACCTGGACCGCCGGGCTGTGCACTGGCCCACTGCAAGCACAGATCTTTTTTTTTCCCCTTCAGTTGGTTTTAATGAATGGCAATACCACATCACATGCTACACCAGCTCAGGATGAGAATTTTCCAATAAACTTTTTCTGATACTAAAACTGCTTCCTTTCGTATCACCCAAAGGTCCACCCCAAGCTGAGGGAAGAGAAGGGCTGGATGAGCCCTCAGTTTCTTGGGAGAAATCCAAGTTGATATGTCCCCTCTTTGCAAGGAGATGGGGGCAGGGAGAGCGAGTTCTAGCCCCCAGAGAAAGGACTAACAGGCGATAACATGCTGCTCCATCCTTCTTCTGAGGCCCGCCTGCCCCTGAAAGGGAAGTATACGCTTAACCCACCGGTGTTTTGCAACATGGCGGTGGCTCACGCCATTTCTGCAAGCAGAGAGCTTGTTATTCCCGGGCTTATCCCAGAAATAGGCCTCAGCAGGGCCTGGGGATTGGCATTTTAATAAACTCAGCAGGTGATGCCGAGGCAGGTGGCTAAAGACACTTGGAGAAACCACGGCCCTGGAAGAATCAAGCCTCCCCTCCCTCATCTTCCCCAAACTCTGACCACACGGGAAGACAACTGCTGGTGATGGGCCGGCACCTGTGTAAGCCGTGGCACTTCCCTCACAGCCAGTACGAGGAAATCCTACTTTCACTGGTGCTAATTAAAGAAGGGAGACCAAACCCTATGGACTCTTAGGACACTTAGAAATCATGCAACGCTCCAGTGTATTTTCCTTTTGGATTTTGAATTTTTAGAAAATTGACTTTGTTTTTAGCAGGTTCGCTCTAGAGCCTGCGAGCCACAACTACTGAAGCCCGCGCACCTAGAGCCCGTGCTCCACAACAAGAGAAGCCACCGCCACGAGAAGCCCACGCACCACAACGAAGAGCAGCCCCCGCTCGCTGCAGCTAGAGAAAGCCCGCGCGCAGCAATGAAGACCCAGCGCAGCCAAAAATATAAATAAATAAATAAGTTTATTTTAAAAATTCATTAAAATGAAAAATAATGTTTTGTGAAGTAACTGCAAAATGCACAGGAATTTTAAAGATAAGACCAGATGCTTCAAAGACATCTGGGCCTTTTAAAGTGGCAAGCTGGCAGAAATTTAACAGGCTCTTCAGGAAAGCAAAAAGGTCCTTTGCCAATTTCCATGGTGTACATCTCCCACCTTAGCCTATTTAAGCTGGCTCCTGCACAGCATGGGCCCTACAGACCTTGGGGGACAGAACTCAGATTCCTCCATAGAATATGAAAAGCTTAGGTCTAGAGAGGCTGGAGAGGTGGGAAAATTATTGTACGTCTCTCAGGGAATTCGTAACAAAGTCACTGTTAGAAGCCAGCTCCCGACCTGCAGGCAAGTGGGCTCTTTGTCCATACGCTGAGTCCCAAGTTCTAAGCAGTGCGAAAAGCTCGTTGTGAATAGAATGACACCATGGGCTCTACAGCCACACAGAACATACAGGAAACAACAAGCTCTATATTCAAGGGTTAGACCCACTAATTCCCTCGTCCACTTTACTCACTCATTCATGAACTAATTAAGAGAACAGTTACTGAACAGGGACTCCCTGCCGGTGTTACTCCAGGCACTGCATGAGAGAGTGAGGCATCCATGGATGGTGTGTGTGTGTGTGTGTGTGTGTGTGTGTGTGTGTGTGTGTGTGTGTGTGTGTGTGTGTGTGTGTGTGTGTGTGTGTGTGTGTGTGTGTGTGTGTGTGTGTGTGTGTGTGTGTGCGCGCGCGCGCGCGCGTAGGGGGCACTGGCGTGCTCATGAGGGGACTCAAGGGACCTGCAATTGAAAGCAAGATGTGGCTGAAGCCTTCTGGCCTTTCCCAGGCTCTAATCACACGGCTCGGCAGCTGTCTGGTGACTTCTGGCGCCTCTCGTAACTGCATACCTGGCCGAGGACCTGCACGGCACAGGTGCACAGGGGATGTTCATGGAATGAGCGGGGGCTGTGTGCCCAGAGGGCTCCCTGCCCTGTGGGGGGTTCTGGTCTTCCTAATCTCACCAATACCTCCCAGTTCCAAGGTGGCCGACCGAGGGGAAGTCTGGTCATTTACCGAGAAGCTAACCGGGCCATGGAGGGATTGAGCTAAAGGCAACATTATGGGAAAAGGTTGAGTTTGGAATCTGACCAACATGGGTTCAAATCCCAGCTCTATCCCCCACTCACCGAGTGGCCTTGGGGAAGTCTCTTCCCCCCTGAGCCTCAGTTTCCCCATCTGTACAATGGGGATAAAGTGGCTCGCCTCCCACGGTTTTTTTGTGAGGACTAGAAATCATATATTGCTATTAATAATAGTTGGTGTCTGGCACACAGTAAGTATTAAAAACATAATTAAGGCAATAGACATTAAATCTAGCAGAAATCTCAGCACGTTGAAGGAAAAGGGACTCGGGGGTTGATCCAGCTTTTAACTTTTCAGATGAAGAAACTGGGAACAGAAAGGGGAAGAAGCGACTGGCCCCCAGTCATCTGGTGAGTGAGAATCGACCCTGAAACTCAACCTGGGCTGACTCCCAGCCTTGCGGGGGTTGTGCTGGGGAGGCGATGGCTTTGGAGGCGGCCGGATAGTGGGAGGGGGGAGCCAGAGAGACGGGGCTGGGAATGAGCTGGACTCCTGCTTCAGGGCGGGTTGCTCTGCCTTCTGAGCCAGGGCAACAGTTCTTCAGGGTCATGAGGGAACAGCCTCGAAAGTGCTTCGCAAACTGGGAAGTGCTGTGCATTCTTACCAGTCACTAGACACATTTACTGATGATGCTTACTACATGCCAGGGAGTGTGTTAAGTGCTTTGTGTGTAACAAGTCCTGCTGAAAGCCCCAGGAGGGAGCGACTGTTACCCCCATTTGGTAGACAAGGAAACCAGGACCAGAGAGGTGAAGTCACTTGCCGAAGGTCACACAGCTGAGGACAGGCAGAGCTTGTATCCAACTGACTCCAAGCTGTAATCTTTTTTTTTTTTTTTTTTTTTTTTTTTTGCGGTACGCAGGCCTCTCACTGCTGTGGCCTCTCCCGTGGCGGAGCACAGGCTCCGGACGCACAGGCTCAGCAGCCATGGCTCATGGGCCCAGCAGCTCTGCGGCATGTGGGATCTTCCCGGACTGGGGCACAAACCCGTGTCCCCTGAATCGGCAGGCGGACTCTCAACCACTGCGCCACCAGGGAAGCCCCAAGCTGTAATCTTTGACCTCCGCACCGAGCTGCATCTTTGGGGTGTCCTGGCTCCTGGAACTGGGAGAAGGGTCAGCAAATGTTTGTGACTGGAGAAGGTGGCGGGTGACTGTGCTCGCTGAGGCAGCTGGATCATCATGGCTGCTACCACCGCCCCGTCCACATCTGGGTCTTCAGAAGCCTGAGCAGGATCCTCAAGGTCCGGCGCGCTCCACCAGCAGAATTCACCCCATGTCGGGAAAAGAAGCTGACACTCTCCTTTTCGGGTGAGAAACAGAAGTCGAGGGCCTGGCCACCTCTTGCATGGAGCCCCGGGGGTCAAGACCAAAATATTCTCCTGGCCCTTGAGCTCCATCCGGCCTCACATCCCCTGGGCCCGCCCCGCCAACGCCCTCTCACTCTCCAGGTCGTTGAGCCCCGAGTCCTGCAGGAGGCCAACAGGGCGGGGGCTTGGATCCACCCTGGAAACACCTGGCTCCTGAGGACACTTCGTGGGAAACTCGTACCCACCCACCTTTGGGTCCTCAGCTGAGTGAAGAGCAGGCAGTCGCCCTGATTTCCCCCCAGCGCCTTTGGGCCGGGTGGGGCCAGACGATGGGAGGAGCCCGGCCGGAGGTGCTCACGCTGCGGCCTCGCCTCCAGGGTTTCCATCAGGGGCTGCTCAGGGGTCACTCTGGTTGGAAAGGAAATGGGGTGGGGCTTGAAGTTGCACTTAAACAGCACTTTGAATGAGAATGGAGGAAATGCGACTTGTTCAAGACAAAGTATCCATGAAGGGCCGACTGAGTCTGAGGGTAGGGGCTGCACTCACCCCCTGGCACCATCCTGAACTTCTCAAGGGCCAGAATCATCCAGAAATGCAGGGAGGGAGTCCTCCGTCTTAGCAGGGGTACCAGCCTGGCAGGTGGGGCCTGGGGGCTTTGCCGGAGGTCCTCTGTGCCCGCTGTGCGGGATGCCCACCGCACGGGGGTTCCTGGAGTCAAGGGCAAGTTGGGCTTGAAAGCCGGCTGCATCCCACTCCCCAGGCTGTGGAAGGTGCAGCCTTCCTAACTCAGGCAAAGGCACCCTATGGGCTGGCACGGGTTCAGCTTCCTGGTCTCGTCTCAGGATTAGGCATGGAATCCAACAAAATTCCAGAATAAGGACATGTGTGATTTCACATCACAGGAGTTTACAGAGAGGCTTCAGGCTTGGCTGGTCCCATGCCCCAGAGGTGTCCTCAAGGAGCGAGGTCCTTCCCATCTCCCTATCCTGACTACCCTGACGTTGGCTTTGTCCTCAGGCTGGTCACAAGATGGCAGCCGTGGTTCCAGGCATCACGTTCAGGTGACGGCATCCAGAGGAAGAAGAGAGACCATCTCTTCCATGGTGCTCTCCTGGAAGTGAGGTCACTGTTCCCAGAAGGCCCCTGGCCGACACCGTCTTACATTTCATTGACTAGAACTGGGTCACAGGCTCCGTCCCGAGCCAATCACTCCGGAGGGATGGATTGATGATTGGTTCAGACTAATGATGGGGTTGGGGGCAGGGAGGCTGAGGGTGTCAGCCTCAATATCCACCACAGCCTAAAAGACCAGGATTCCATGAGCCTTGTGGGGTTCTTTCCTCTGGAAATCCAGGTCTCCCAGTTCTTCTGTGTTAAAATGGACAGAGCAGACTGCCCCCAACATAGCAGATTCAGAGGAGCTGCATCTGAAACGCTCAGAGGCTCCTGCCGCTGACCTTTAACCTTTAACATCGTCCTTGGCTGGCATCTCATTTACTGAGCTGTACCCAGCGACATGCCAACACCGCCCAGTCCCCCAGTGCTCCACGGGTGCTTGGCTTTGGTTCCGCCAATGTCCTTACGCCAAGAAAGCACCTCACCATGGTGTTCTCTCCCCTTCCCATCTCCCTCTTTGGTCCCTCGCCCTAAAAGTCCAGGTTTTACATCTTTGTTCCCACAAGCCTCCGCTCTCTGAAGGTTTCCCTTCAACCTCAGATGGTGCCCCCAGCCCATCCAGTCGAGTCTTGGAAAAACGACCAGGGGAACTCTTCGCTTCATTTAACCATCTTTCCTTTCTCCCCAACCCCACAACTCTGTGTTATGAAGACTTTTCAAACATACAGAGAAGCTGAGAGTTACGGACACCGGCATTTCCTAACTCCCCACATTCAACAGCTGTTACCACTGTATCATACTTGTTTCAGAGATCTGTGCTTATGTATTTGTTGATCTGTTTGAAAGTAAATTTGAAGGTGCGTTCACAGACCACACACACATACGTTAGATTCCCCCTTCAGAATCCGAATGCTACTGTCACACCAAAGAAACTTAATATCATCTTTATGCAAATCAAAACGACAATGAGGTACCACCTCACCCTGGCCAGAATGGCCATCATCCAGAAGTCTACAAATAATAAATGCCAGAGAGGGTGAGGACAAAGAGGAACCCTGCCAGACTGTTGGTGGGAATGTAAGTTGGTGCAGCCACTGGGGAGAACAGTAGGGAGGTTCCTCAAAAAGCTGAAAATAGAGCTACCATAGGATCCAGCAATCCCACTCCTGGGCATATATGCGAAGAAAACTCTAATTCAAAAAGATACACACACCCCAACGTTCGTAGCAGCACTACTGACAATAGGCAAGACATGAAAGCAACCTAAGTGTCCAGCAACAGATGAATGGATAAAGAAGATGTGATACATATACACAATGGAATATTACTCAGCCATAAACAAGAACGAAATAATGCCATTTGCGGCAAAATGGATGGATCTAGAGATTATCACACTAAGCCAAGTAAGTCAGGCAGACAAAGACAAATATCATATGATATTGCTTATATGTGGAGTCTAAAAAAATGATACAAATCAACTTATTTACAAAATAGAGAAAGACTCACAGACATAGAAAATAAACTTATGGTTACCAAAGGGGAAAGGGCGGGGAGGGATAAATTAGGAGTTTGGGATTAAAATATACACACTACTATATATAAAATAGATAATCAACAAGGACCTACTGTACATTACAGGGAATTATACTCAATAGCTTGTTATAACCTATAATGGAAAAGAATCTTAAAAAGAATATATATATTTATATATATGTATAACTGAATCACTTTGCTGTATACCTGAAACTAACATAACATTGTAAATCAACTATATTTCAATAAAAATAAAAAAAGGAAACTTAAGGGTTTCCCTGGTGGCGCAGTGGTTGAGAGTCCGCCTGCAGATGCAGGGGACACGGGTTCGTGCTCCGGTCCGGGAAGATCCCACATGCCGCAGAGCGGCTGGGCCCGTGAACCATGGCCCTGAGCCTGCGTGTCCAGAGCCTGTGCTCCGCAACGGGAGAGGCCACAGCAGTGTGAGAGGCCCGTGTACCACAAAAAAAAAAAAAAAAAAGAAAGAAAAAAAAGAAACTTAATATCACCTTTAATATCTAGCCCCTGTTAAAATTTCCCAGTGATGCATCCATCATTGGGATTCATTTGACTCTGAAAAGAAGTGAATTTCTTCCAGCCTGTGAGGGGTTAATAAGGTTGCTCCAAAGTGACCAAAAATACCTGGAAAAACACAAGCAATTTTCCCAAAAGTCTTCCTTATCCTTTTCTCTACCCCCATTTCCATCTTTTAAAGTGATTTTTTTTTTTTTTTTCAGGTCAGGCATAGGGCAGAAACCAGATGGCATTTTAATCTGCAGCTCAAGGGCCTCATCCTGGGAAGGCTCCCGGGTCTCGGCACGAGATGGTGTCTCTCTGGCTTCCAGCAGCTCGCTTGGAAGTGGCTTCCCTTCCTCCTTCTGAGAGTTTGCTGGGTCAGTTCTCTTGCCTTTGAACGATGCCACAATGGCTGGTAGGCTCCCGCTTTGCCTGTCCTCCAACGCTGAAGCAACAGTTCCTCCAAGTTAGGTTTCTCAGTAAACTGTGTTGACTGAGCCTTTTAGGGAAGTGACCACAGGGTCTGTGACTGCAAAAAAGTGGTGGTGGGAGCCTCAGCCAGACAAACAGCAGCTGTTTGTGTTTTCCAAACAAACATGTGGGACAGTGATGATTCTGTTTTCTAGACTCAGAGAGAAGAAGAATTTCTCTTTTCCTCTCAGATGCTCCCAGGCACCTCCAGCGCAGTGCTGGATAATTGTTATTATTGAGACAGCTAATATTTAGAGAGCAGTGGCTATGTATCTGGCGCAACTTAATCCGCTCCTATGGGGTAGTGTGGGAGACTGGATGATGGCCTCCAAAGATAGCCACGTCCTAATCCTTGGAACCTATGAATGTTCCCTTATATGGCCCAAACAGGACTTTGCAGACGTGGTCAAGCTAAACATCTTGAGATGGAAGATTATGCTGGCTGATCTGGGTGGGCCCACATGCAATCACAAGTATCCTTCGAAGAGGGAGGGAGAGGGAGGTTTTACACAGAGAGGGGTACAAGCCATGTGGTCACGGAGGCAAAGACTGAGTATGGGACCACGAGCCAGGAGTAGACAGCAGCCACTAGACACCGGCAGTGGCGAGGAAATGGATTTGCCCTGGAGACACCAGAGGAAGCACGCCCCTGCTGACACCTTAACTTTGGCCTAGAAACTGATTTCAGACTTCTGGCTTCCAGAACTATGAGAGAGTACAGTTCTGTTAGTGTAAGCCACCAAGTTGGAGGTAATTTGTTATAGCATCCCCAGGAAAGTATCGCAGGTAGGTACCGTGAATGTCCCCTCATTTTACAGGTAAGGAAGCCATCCTAGCAGTGATCTTGACCCGGGAAGGGAAGCGCTGGATATGACCAGGGATTTGGTCAGTTTGGCTGTGGCCTGTCCATCCAGCTCCCACTGAAGATTGGGGCCCAAGTACTACAGACTTTGAGTGCCATGAGGGCGGGGGACAAGGATTAGGACTACTTCTCTGTAGACTCTGGTCTAGACATGTTGGTAAACTTTCTAGATGTCTCTCTGAGTTGACCCCGTAACCTCTGCTGCTGGTGCTGGACATTCAGGATTGAGGTAGTTCAACTGACTTACTGTTTCTCTCTGTCTCTCTATCCATCCATCCACCACTCCATCTGCCCAACATTCACTTGTCTGTCTATCCATCTTCCATCCTCCTCCATTCTTTTAACCATCCATCTATCCACCTACCCAACCCCCATTCAATCATCTGTCTTCTAGGGGCTTCCCTGGCGGTCCGGTGGTTAAGACTCCACGCTTCCACTGCAGGGGGCAGGGGTTCGATCCCTGGTCGGGGAACTAAGATCCCGCACGCCATGTGGTATGGCCAAAAAAAAAAAAAACTTATTAAAACAAACAAACAAAACCATCTGTCTTCTCATCCATCGACATACATTTGTTGAGCTTAACTAAACTATGGGATATTTAAGAATGGGATAGTAGGGTATCAGGTAGGGTTCTCAGACATCAGAGAACAGCTGTACGTTTGGAATAGTGAAGAAGAGGAAATCAGGGCCCCGGCAAAGGGGATTAAAAGTAAAAAGCAAGAAGGAAACTCAGGTCACCATTAATTGGAGCAGGAGGTAGGGAGAAAAGGCTCAGGAACAAGGTAGAAGGAAACCCAGGTGCCCAAGGTCAACCTGATGAGCAGCCCAGGCACTAGTGCTGGGACCCCAGAGGGCTGGGTGTGGCCGGCAGAGCCAGCCCTGTGATGGGTCCAATGGCACCAGCTGTGGGCAGATGGGAGCAAAGAGGTCAAGGCCCAGGCTGGGCGTGATGGGGCCTGCGTGAGGCTGTGAAGAAGCGTGGGTTGGTGCCAGGTGTTCACGCTCCCACCTGGCTGGTGATTCAATGACACGCACATTTAATGAGACCTGATTGTGTGCCGGGCACTTGGGACATACTGCAAACGAGACACAGCTCCTGACCTCCAGGAGCTTGTAGTCTAGTGGGGCAGGCCGAGAAACAGAATATCACGCTCAGGACCAAGAGCCGGGCGCGGCGGGACACCAGTGGGGCATCCGACCTCGCGGGGGTGGGTGGGATGAGGCTTCTCTGCAGGGGACAGCGCAGGTTCAAACTGGGCACAGTGGGAGCGCTGGGTGTGCAGGGGCCCTTGGCCCTGGCTGCAGAGCAGACCCCATGGGAGCTGCTGGGACCCCATGCCGGAAATCCTGATTCTACTGATGGGGGGGGCTGGGCCTGCATATTTAAAACAGTCACCTCAGATGACACCGTCGTGCAGGGGTGGGGGGCTGGATCTCGGACTGGGGGGCCGGATCTCAGCTTGGGGGGCTGGACACACAAAGGCTTCCTGGAAGAGGTGATGTCACATCACACAGGATGTCTGCTTTCTCTTGTGCCAAAACCAGAGACAGTTGTGCTTCTGGATCACAGAGGTCCGGAAGCCTGAGGATGCAGTCCCTCTGCTTTTGATGTGGGGCGTGAAGCTGGGGCTGGCAGGGTGGCCAGTACTGGCTTCAAGGCTGGGTGCCCGGCCCTCCCTTGGGCAGTGGGCCCCTGGAGCAGGCACCGGATCTTACACTCTCTATCCTCCCCAGGAAGCAGGCGGGTGCTCTGAGAGTTGCAAGGGTTCAAAAAAACCATGTTGTGGAAATGGATGAGTGAACAGCGGTGTGAAACGATGGTGGGTGAAGCCCGAGACTGTGCGTTTCTCCCCAGCCCCCGGGGGGGCCCAGGGTGCGGGTTGCAGACCACACTTTGAACAGCAAGGGTGCACAAGAGTTTCACGAACACTTGCTGGGGAATTATGTGGGAAGTTTTGAGTGGGCCTTAAAAAAAAAAAAGACAATCCCTGAGGTTGACTGGTCCCACGATGCATGAAAGATCGAAAGCAAATACTTCAGTAGGGAAAGAAAACGCTGGGGGGACAGGCAGGCGGCTCCGGGGTCCTGACGAGGCCATGAGCATCACCACAGCCCTAATCCCACCCCTCACTCCCTCTGCTCCAGAGCAGCGTTTGCTACACGACCACGGCTGACGTCAGCGCTCAGAACTGAGTCAGAAACAGCACAGTTCTATAAAAATTATGTCTGCGTTCCAATTACATATTCAACAGCAGTCTATTGGGAGTTGATGTTTCTCAAAAGATGTAAATCAAATCAGAATAAAGTATCAAGACATTGTTTTCAGAATGAATGAGTGAGGTTTAATGGAGTTTTACAAAAGGGAAAAGATTCCAGAAAGCGGTTGGTTTGAAGTGTATTGTAATGGTTATTTGCAGGGCGGGGGAGAGAAAGGGAGAGAGAGGGAGAGGGAGACGGGGGTGGGGGGTGGGGGGAGAGAGAGAGAGAGAGAGAGAGAGAGAGAGAGAGAGAGAGAAGAGAAGAGAAGAGAGAGAGAGAGACACGGAGCGGGAGGGGGGAACGGGGGTGGAGGGTGGAGACTAAACAGACAGTATGAGAAAAGACCTCACACTTCACACATCTGGGAGAGGGGAAGGCCCATAATCAGTTTTGCCCTTTTAAGAAATTACCTAAAATATGAAACCTTCTGCCGCCCAAAGGCAGCTTTCTCTGGCTAGGTCGTTTCATTAATTTTGGTTTTTCATTTAGCTCTGTGGTTGGAATCTGGTCCCCCGGCACGCTGAAAATAGCCCTCAGAGCTGACTGTCTTCATGGTACTGTCACCCCATTTTCACGTGTTCTGAAAGATGTTGCCAAGGGCTCTTTGCTGTGAATTTAGGCTGTGGTGCCCTTGCTGGAGGGGCTCCTGGCATCCTGAGTCTTTCTAAGTGTCATTTGGGGTCTTTTGCCCCGTGTGGTTGACAGGTTGGCGCTGAGTTGCTCTGGCTCTTTCTGGCTCAAGCAGCTGCGTGGTTTTTTTTTCTTCTTTTTTTTGCGGTACGCAGGCCTCTCACTGTTGGGGCCTCTCCCACTACTCAGCGGCCATGGCTCACGGGCCCAGCCGCTCCGTGGCATGTGGGATCTTCCCGGACCGGGGCACGAAGCCGTGTCCCCTGCATCGGCAGGTGGACTCTCAACCACTGCGCCACCAGGGAAGCCCGCAGCTGCATTTTTTCTCTTACTGAGCTCACTGGTCAGTATCCCAACACTGTGAATCCGGAACTCAACTGTCAAAAAATTCCAGCCCCCCGGAAAGTAGCCGGGAAAACCAAAAGGAGGACAAAAAGCCTCCGGTCCACATATGTGACCCAGAGACCAGGTGTTCCCGCCCTTGCCCTGTGGTCAAGATGAGAGACCTCCATGCTTGCTCAGAGCCTGTTAACCTTAGTTTACATACAATTCTAACTTTCTTGCTGTGAGGGTGCTCAGGCCACAACAGTTTGTTGTGCTGCCAGACATGGGCCAGCTGGGAGCTGCTGAGGAAAGGACAGTCACATGCCTTCAAGAGGGTGATGAAAACAGAGAAATCTGGGGCCTTTCATGTCGACGCAAATGGTTTTGTACGCTTGGATCGGCGTGCTTCCCCTGCCAATGAATCCCCCCAATGTGACTGGGGCGCAGGACAGAAAGGGGAATTTTCGCGGCTTTAGATACTTGCAAAAGTGGTGAGATTATGAACGAGGTTTTTATCTTTGGTGTATTTTTGCAATATTTTTCAAAAAGTTTTAATGGAAAAAGTTTCCTCTCCAGGGCTATGGCAAGGGAGGGGCTTCTGCAGGCCTGGAATGCTCTTTCCCTGGACCCCGAGGTAGCTACAGATCTCTCCCCAGATGTCCCCTCCCGAAGAGACCTGCCCTGACCCTCGCCCACCCGAGACATCCTCCCCTCAGCTGCCTCCACGCCCCCTCAGCCTGTGCATCTCCTTCCCTGCGCCTTGCCCTCTCTGCAAGGTTCCTCTCTGTCATCTGACCTCCCCACCGCTAAATAGACATGGGCTTCCAAGGGCTGGTGCTCTGGCCCTTGGATGGCGCCTGGCCAGCGGCAGGTGGCCACACGGACGGTACGATGCCCCGCATGGCCGCCAGCAATGCCACCCACAGGTCTAGAGAAAGCAGGTCTTGTGTTCCCCCCATAGGCGTGGGCATCGTTAAGACCCGTTACATCCTGGGTTCACAGTCAACTTCTGATGCTTGGGTGGCCTTGGGTGGGATACTTAGTGTGCGTGTGCCTCAGTTTCTCTATCTGTACGATGGGGACAAGGCTGCTGTCTATCACATGTGTCATGAGGATTAAATGAATTAATATGTGAAAACACTTAACACAGCCCCTACCTCCCTGCTATGATGACTAGTTCTAAGGGGATTATACTACAATTACTACAACTGCTATCACTATCACCATGGCTACTGCAGCTACTACAGTTGCTATAGTTACCATCATTATGGCTGCTTCAGTAGAAACTCCCCACACTCTAACCGAGTCAGGAAGAATACCGGCATTGGAGCCCGATGGTCCTGGCTGTGTGAGCTCAGCTAAGTCGCTTCCCCACTCTGAGTTTCTGTTTCTTCTTCCATGAAGTGGGGGTAAAAAACGGCACCTGCCTCCGGGGATTAATGTGAGGATTAATGAGATAATGCAGCTACAGTGCTTGGTGGAGCGCCTGACACGACGTCCTGATGTTAGAGATGAAGGCCCTTGAGAACAGGGAGACTGCCTTTGTTTCCCTGGTTCCAGCACTGGCTCGTGCCTGGCTCGGTGCACGTGGATGCAGTAAACCAAGGAGATGTTCGGAGCTGAGATCCCAGGGCTGGGGCGCCCATGGGGAGGCGGGTCCACATGGTTTCCTCTCTTTCTCTCTCTCTGCTCTCCCTGCCACCCTTCCCTTCCACGTTGTCCTCTCCTCCTGCTGGGACTGCCTTGTTGTCACACCTTGTCCTCAGGGGTCTGGTATCACCATTTACACCTCCATGGGAGTTAAATCAACAAAGCATCACCTTTAGAGTAACTACAGGGGGCTCCTTTTCCATATTTTAGGACTAAGAAGTTCCTGATGAAAGGATTTCAGGTAAGCAGGCCCGAGGGCTGTTTAAGTAAAACCCTGCCAGGGGGAGACCACCAGCCTGGCCTGTGCAGGATGGTCCCTACCCTACCCCCAATGTCCTAGACAAGAGTAAGACTGCGGTGTGGCTTTGAAGGGAAGGTCGGACTGCCTTTGCTATGTGTGTCGGTCAATGTTTAACAAAGGGCTCAAGGCCAACCTCAAGGCAAAGGGTTCATGAAAGTTCCATAGTCACTGCGAACTGAACTAATAAAAGTGCCTTGTTTCTTTTCCTCTATCAGCCCACACCTGGGGCGCCTCTTCATTCTTTTGACCTCAATAGAGAGGGGCTCTTCCAGGCCAGCCTTGCTCCCGGCTTCCCTCCCTTCCTGAGCTTCCCCAGTCCAGAGCCGAGGCTAGCTGTCCTATATGGCATTCTCCTATGCGCTGGGAAAGGCGCCCCTGTGAACCAGTGTAGACCTGCAGGCCTAGGGCTTGGCAAGCTGACTGCCATGTCTTCTGTACGAAGAAAAAGGAGCCCCTTGCTTCAGACAGGGCATCACACAGCTTGTATTTTTAGCTCCACTTGAAAGCCAGCTGCTTTGTGCAGTGCACAAACCGCACCACTGTATGTGGCAGCCCTGCCTTGAACACCCAATCTATTGGCCTTGAAAACTCAGTGGTGTAATCTCTTGCTGGCCATACAGTTATGCTCCTCAAAAACAGCCAGGCTGCTAAACTGCAGGTGGAAAGAAAAAAAATCACAAAGAAAACCAACGGCACAGAATGAAATCCCCTCAAACCAAATGTGTGTTAAGAACCTGCTCCTATAAGTACGCTCTCCTCCCGATTCACTGTCTCTAAATGGCTCTGGGAACATTGCCTCCATGAGTTTCATGTTGTGCAAACTGTACTTGAAAAAACTCTTCTCAACGCTTAGTGGCTTGAGATTTAATTTCCGGGTGATGCTGTGTCCAGTGTTGCATTTCCCCGGGTCTGGCTTTCCTGTGTGGCCTTATCACGAAGTACTGGAGGCTTAAAGGAACTCTTTCTTGAGCCTCGTCTGTTTGACATCCGTGTATTGACCGGTGAAGTGTAAACAGATGCACAACAACAGTGGTTTTAAGAAAAATTGGAGTGTATCATAAAAAAATGGAGAATCTCAAAACCATAGCTGCAGACGGGTGCCTCCGGATAAACATTCCAACTCACCACCGCCCCCCTTCTTCCAAACATTTCCCAGGGCCTGAAAGCTCTTCCTCCTCTTGTTTTCCTCCCTTCCCTCCGTCCACCTGCAAGACCCCTCAGCATGGTTCAGCACGGCGCCCCTGCCTCACACCTTTCCTCTCCTGCATCTCAGCTCCCCCCTCCCCATCCGTGCCCCTCTGCTTTCTTTCCCTGCTCCACGGTGCTGAGCAATCATGTTCAGACCAGAGGCTCCTGAGTTCAAACCCGGCCCTGCTGGCTGAGGTCCACACTGGTGACTTTGGCTGAATGGCTTAACTTTGAGTCAACATTCATTCCTCCCCTGCAAAGTGGGAAGAGTACTAGCCCCCACTTCAAAGAGCTGCTTCAGGATCAAAGGAGATCCCGTATGCAAAGCGGTTATAAAAGTGCTGGGTGCATAGTAAATGCTCAGTTAAATAAAATGGTAATGACTACTTTTATTGCCACTTCTCATTTTTGTATGACATTCAACATCGAATTTAACGTCTTGAGTGTACTTGGTGAACCACGGTATCTTCCCATTACTGTTTTTTAAGGGAAAATACATACAAATGTAAGAGGCACATGCAAGGAATATATGCATCTTGCCAAAAAATGTACACAATGGAGAAAAGTAGAAAAGTAAAAAATGGAAACGTCTGTCATCCTCAAATTTCTAACAAGAGGTAAGTGACGCTTGTGTTTGCTAGGCTTCCTTCTCAGGCGTGCGCTTGTGTGTGTGTGTGTGTGTGTGTGCATGTGATTTTTTGTGTGTGTGTGTGGTACGCGGGCCCCCCACCGCTGCGGCCCCTCCCACCGCGGAGCACAGACTCCGGACGCGTAGGCCCAGCAGCCATGGCCCACGGGCCCAGCCGCTCCACGGCACATGGGACTCCCCCGGACCAGGGCACGAACCTGCGCCCCCTGCATCGGCAGACGGACTCCCAACCACTGCGCCACCAGGGAAGCCCTGTATGTGATTTTTATAATAGGATTATGCTGAATGCACTGCCTACACCTTGTGATGTCCATATTTTGCGGGTGGAGGATGTTTATGTTTTTTCACAGCGATGTGTACCTGAAAGTGACCTGCTGGCCCAGCCCTGTGTCTGGGATTCCTGCCGATGAGACATCAGAATGAGGGCTTGTTTTCTTGGTTGCTTTCACATGGGGACGCCTTTTCTCTTACAGAGGAAAGCGTGCATGAGTTTCCCTCCATCGAATACTTGGCATGAAGATTCTGTGGCAGAGGAGGTGGCTTTTGCTACTTTGGGCTAAATCTCCACAGCAGGACCCTGGGTTAGATGTGGAGGGACCGTGCCCTTGGTCTCAGCTTCCCTTTAGTGTCATATGCTAGAGCAATTCTGGCCAAGAATAATTCTGAGAAAAAAGAGCTTCTGAATCAGTATAAAAACAGTTATTTTGCAAAAGGGCAAAACTGAAAAAAAATTGTTTTAAAAAGCTTAACAGTTATAGAAATGTGTCGCCTAAAATACTCTGTAACGGTTTGTGGGACTGTTCTGAGCCACATTATGAAAGGCCCCTGTGCGAGAGTTTTCAAGGGCAAATCGACAAACCAACACTGAGCCTAAGCGCATGCCCGGCCCACTCTGGAGATGTCACAACACACAGCTCCCAGGGCCACCCCCATGCTGGACCTGTGGGGACCCGGCTGTGGCCTTCCAGCCTCATGTTAGGAGGACCGACAGAGGATTCGCTCTTGGAGCGGCGGACACCTCCGCTTGCGCCTCTGGCCCCAGCGCATGCTCTGAAAAGCTGGAATCTTAAAGGAAAGTTTTGCACTTTGATTCAGAAGAAAAAAAAGGTCCACCCACCACTTCCTCAATTGTCACAGCTTTTTCACCACTGGGAATGATGAAGATGAGGTAAAAATAGACACAGTCATGATTTGTTACTTAGCAAGGACTCCAAGGGCCATGCTCGAGTGTACAGCCCTGAATTTAGAGCTTATCTCTTGGCTGTCTTAAGCTTGTCCTAGACATTTGAACCCCCAGCCCTCTTCTGTGTGGGCCAACCTTCAATCCCTCCTCCCCAGCCCAGACCCTGCTCAGCTCTGCTCCCAGACCTCTCCCCCTTGGAAAGATGGAGACTGAGCTGCAAATTCTTAATCTCTGTATGAGCTGTAAATGTGAATTGATTTAATCTTCCCAACAACCCCATATGGGTAGGTACCATCATCACAACCATCATCACCACCATCATCATCACCATCATCACCATCATCACCATCATCACCACCATCATCACCATAATCCCACCATCATCACCACCATCACCACCATCACCACCATCATCATCACCATCACCACCATAATCACCACCATCATCATCACCATCATCATCATAATCACCATCACCACCATCATCACCATCGCCACCACCATCATCACCATCACCACCACCATCATCATCATCACCACCATCACCACCACCATCATCACCATAATCACCACCATCATCACCACCATCATCAACATCACCACCATCATCATCACCACCATCACCACCACCATCATCATCACCATCACCACCACCATCATCATCACCATCACCACCATAATCACCATCATCACCACCATCATCATCACCATCACCATCATCATCACATAATCACCACCATCATCATCACCATCACCACCATAATCACCATCATCACCATCACCACCACCATTATCATCACCATCACCACCATCATCACCACCATCATCACCATCACCACCATCATCACCACCACCATCACCATCATCACCACCATCATCACCACCATCATCATCACCACCATCATCACTATCATCATCATCACCATCATCACCATCATCACCATCATCATCATCATCACCACCATCATCACCACCATCACCACCACCATCATCATCACCATCACCACCATAATCACCATCATCACCACCATCATCATCACCATAATCACCACCATCATCATCACCATCACCATCATCATCACATAATCACCACCATCATCATCACCATCACCATCATCATCACATAATCACCACCATCATCATCACCATCACCACAATAATCACCATCATCATCACCATCATCACCATCATCACCATCACCACCATCATCATCACATAATCACCACCATCATCATCACCATCACCACCATAATCACCATCATCACCATCATCACCATCACCACCACCATCATCACCACCATCACCACCACCATCATCATCACCATAATCACCACCATCATCACCACCACCATCACCATCATCATCATCACCATCACCACCACCATCATCATCACCATAATCACCACCATCATCACCACCATCATCATAATCACATCCAGTAAGTTGCCCAGAGTTAGTGTGATCGGCAGAATAACAACCCCCCAAAGATGTCCCCACTGTACTCCCCAGAATATGTGGCCTGCCATGGCAAAAGGGACTTTGCAGATGTGATTAAGGATCTTGAGGTGAAGAGATTATTCTGGATGATCCACGTGGCTCAGGATAACCACAAAGGTCTTATACAAGGGAGAGGGAGGCAGGAGGGTCAGAGTCCCAGGAAGATCTGAGGACAGAAGCAGCGTCACAGACTGGCAGCCGCTGGGCTCCTGGCTTTGAAGATGAAGGAAGAGGCCACGAGCCAACGATCGCAGGCGCCTCTAGGACCCGTAAAGGACAAGGAAGCAAACTCCACCCTGGAGGCTCTGGAAGGAGCACAGCGCTGCCCACACCTTGATTTTAGCCCGGCGAGACCCGTGTCAGACTTTTGACTCCCAGAATTCCGAGATAATACATCGGTGCTATTTCCAGCTGCCAAAGTGGTGGTCACACGTTATGGCAGCAACAGAAGTTGAATGGATAAAAGCATGACTTTACAACCTGAATATCCTGCTTTGTAACCCGGTGCCCCTCTTGGAGCAGGGAGACTCACCGTGATGCCAGCCACCTGGTGTCTGCACCACGGGGCCGACCCCCAGTCCCCTGTACCCCCTGACCCCCAAGAAGGCTGTGTGAGACCGTGTTCCAGCCACATGCTGCACTGAGGAAGCCCTGTGCTCAGCCGGGTGGGGAGCTGACCTTTGAACTGTGGCCTAGTGGGATGTGGGAAAAGTGACTTTTGCCCATGCCTGAGCAAACAGAACAGAACAGAGGAAAATGGCCCCCGAGGGCTTTGGATGTCGGGGGGAGGTCCAACCCCCGCTGCCTCTTCCTGCCCAGAGGGAGGCACCTTCCCTTGCAAAGGGTGAAATGAATGTCCCTCAGCTCACAGTTGCTCAGACCGGATCTTTCACATTAAAAAAATAAAAATAAAAATGCAGAGGGGACAAAAAAGAAAGGAAAACCAGAAGCTGGGGGCGCGGAGGGCAGGGAGAAAATGCAGTGCCTCCAGAGGCCCTGGCCTGACCTTGAGGGACAGAGGGCTCTGGGTGGCCTGGCCACATGACCCCTTGTGGAGGTCACAGGGTGACCTGGCAGCTGCGGTGGCCTCTGGGATTCTGCAGAGCTCCTGCCAGTGGTGGGCCGGGGACACGCCAGCTCTAGGAAGAATCTGAGGCAGAGGAACTTGGTAGAAACCCAACTTCTCTAAAAATATTAAAAGCCTGTGGCCCACAGAGGTCTGATTGCGAGGCCCCTCAGGCTCCGACAGCCAGGTCCCTGACGGTTGAGACCCAGCATGGTCCTGGCATTGAGCAATAATAGGGCTCTGCCCTGGCCCCGTACCCACTGCCTGCCCTGCCATACTCCTATGGAAGGCGAGGCGAGGCGAGGCCGCTGCCGGTGTGCCTGTGTGCCCTCGCATGCCAGCGTGTAGGCCAGTCAGTGTCTCCACAGCACTCCTTGAGGTCCGGAGTCCCAGGCTGCCCCTGGGTGGTCTCTCCTCCAAGGACAGTCAGAAGAGCCCTCGGCTGGGCCCCAGCTTGGGTCCTGGGCTGCTGAGGTCCGCGAGGGGACAGACAGTATTGATGGAATAAGGAATTTATTGAGCTCTTACTATGTGCTGGGCCCTGTTCTTAAGCACCTCATGGCACCAATCCACGGAATGCATGAGCCTGAGATAAGAACTAAGTTTAGTGCCACTGAATGGAGCAGACCTGAAGCCCAGAGAGGCGAAGTCATTTTCCTGAGGCCACACAGCACTGGGGCAAGGAGGGAGGAAGCCTGGATCCAGGACCGAGGCCCGAAGACTCCATTCCATGGCCTTGTGTAAGAGTACCAGCCCGAGGCACCTGGGCAGGTGTGGCCTCAGCAGGGGGGCCCTTCCTCTCCCCCCTTGGCCCTCTTGAGGCTTCTAAACCATCTGGCGACCTTGCAGGGAGGCCTGAGAGGGCTGTAGCTGCACTGAAGGTCCTGAGGGATGGGAGCCATGTGGGGAAGTGGTTGGGCCCTGAGGCCCCCAGCTAGGAATCGCTCCAGTGGGGTTGAAACAGTCATTTGTCTGTCTCCAGGGCCTGGTCCCTTCTGCTACGCTCCAGGGCGTCTCGCTGAGGCCTCCGGCTCTGGGATTTACACGGGACGCCTGCCCTTGCAGCCCCGCTCTCTGACCAGCGGTCAGGGCCTCCTGCCCCGCCGGAAGGACCGCAGGGCGAGCGGCTTTCCTGCCTGGGGTCTGGCTGTGCAGCTGCCCGGGTGCCGTCCCCGGCCCCGCTGCGCTTCCTCCCATGAGGAGGGGGGCTTCACCCGCGCTGGCCACGTGGGAGCCCGGCCCCGCCACCCGCAGGGTCCCTGCCCCTCCGCGCCCGGGAAGAAGGACGGAGTCCTCGCTCCCCTGAGCCCTCGCGGCCGCCCCTTCTGGGCCACCTGGCGGCGTCTGGCATGATGGGGACAGTGACACGGGTGGCCCCAGCTCCCGGGGAGCCAGGTGGGAACAGTGGTGCCCGGCCTGGGGAGGTCTGCAGTGTGGGGCTCACCTGCCAGTCCCCCAACTTTCTAGCCGCAGGAACTACCAGTCTTCTCAGTGCCTTGGTGTCCTTGTCAGGGACATGGCGGCAAAGTAACAGCCTCTGCCTCATCAGATTTGGTGCCGAGCCAGCACCTAGGAAGTGCTCCCTGTGTGTAGCTGTGATTGGCACCTCAGAGGAGGGGCGGAGGTGTTCGGAGCTGTGACTTAGTCAGGAATCGATAGCTTTCAGCAGCCCCGTCAACCCATTTTGCAGAGGGGGAAATCGAGGCTCACGTGTTCAGATCTGAGGAAGGATCAGGCTCCTGGCATGGGTACTGAGCCCACTTTGTCCTCTTTTTCTGCCCTTTTGAATGTCAAGGAAGCCAGTTTGCCCCAAATATTTCACTTGTAGAAAATCAAGTGCAGCGTCTCAGCGCAAACACCACGACACCCTGCCCTGGTGAGGGTAAGATGTTGCTGCGTGAATGTCCGCTCACATTGGACACGTCCTGGGTCCTGCTTCTTTCTGTTGAGGGGAAGCCTGGAGCAGGAAAGGGAACCTGCAGGGCTGCTAAAACCTGCCAGGAGAAGACGGTGTGGAGACTGGGTCCCTGGTTCTGGCGTTGGAGGCCCTGGGTTCAAACTCTGGTCTTGCTCGTAGCTGAGACATCATCTCCGGTATAGACAACCGCTTTCTGCTTCCGTTTACCTGTCTGCACGGGGCTCTCATGAGAACTGTACAGGTATTACTATCTATTTCCTACCAGGCAGATAACTAGCCTTTAATACACGTGAGTTACTGTTACTCTCTTGATCAATGCTCTCCTTTTGCAGACAGGGCAACTGAGACCTGGACAGAGGAAGTGATCTTTATGAGGCCATCTGGTCTTAGCAGCAGCGGGATTGACGGAGCTGAGACAGAATCTTATCCCTTTGAATGAAGGGAGGTTTGCTTTAGGGTCTGTTTCTTAGGAGTCAGCTGTGTGGCCTCGGGAACAACACTTAACCACTCTGGTTCTCATTTCCTCGCCTGTAATACCACCACCCCTACCGCCCCCTAGCACTGCCAGCCCGGATCACGTTTTCACACTGAGATGGAGGAAAGTTTTCAAAGAAGTTTCTTGGGGGCCACGTCTGCCTAGGAAATACACTGCGAAAATGACACAACTAAATGATATCGACCGTTTGCTTGAATCACTCCCATAGTTTCTTTTTCCCTTGACCTGTGGGTTAGAGGCAGTAAGCATTTATTTCTCTACTGGCATAAAGTAACTTTTCTTTTATTTCCAAATGCTATATGGGCTCAATGCAGAAAGCCTAGAAAGGAAGGAAAACACAAAGTCAGAGGGAAAAGAAAAAAAAAAAAAAGCAAGATGGAGAATTAAATAAAAACCCCTCAAAACAAAAAGAAAGTGAAAAGGAAAGTCAAGCAAATGTTTATTACCAGATAGGGGGCCCTGTCATAAAACCTCCGCTGTCCTGGTCCAGGTTGAACAGCCTGAAGCCTCAGGGTGTTGCCCTCCCCAGAGCATCTTGGAGCCTGCTGAAGGAAATCCTCATTTTCTAGAACCTTCTTCTGCACACCAGATGCCCAGTCACCCATGGAGTGGATTGGTGCAGCCCTGGCCTGGCCTCTGGGACATGCATGTCCGCAGGACAGAGCACGGAGTTCAAGGTGCTTTAGGCCCAGACGGCCTGGGCTATCGCCCTTTCTGCATGGATTTTCAAGGTGGCCTTGAAAGAGTTTCCTGGCTTCTGTGTGACTCGCCTCCCTTATCTGTGGGATGGGGATCCTTCTAAGTCGGTAAATGTGTCCGTGCTCAGGACAGAAGAGCTTTGCACACGGTGGTGGCTACTGTGATTTTAGATCCAGCCCGAGCATTCACGTAATAAAAAGCAGTTGCTTTAGGAACACAGCGTGGGAAGGTTTACGAAAGCAGCCCGAGGAAAATCAAGTAGCCCTTCCCTCAAGGGCCTGCGTCTGGTCTCGCGCGGGGACACGTGGGGAGAGGCAGGCCCACTCCCGGTTTGGCGGACGCTGTTGGGTGATATTTTACCCGTGAAGAAATGCCGAAACAGGGCTGCAAAAACAGACAGGAGTTTAACCTCCTGGGGTGGAAGTCTTCTTGAAAAGCTGTGGCTGTGGGTATGGAGGCCTCGACGAGTCTGAGATGGGCGTACCTGGTGAGTGGGGTGCCAGCCCGCTGCCTCCCTCCGGCCCCCTGGCCCCCGCCCCTCTGTGTGAGGTTCTGGCAGGGTGGCCGCCCCGGTTCGGGCGCTGAGCCCTGTCCAGCACACAGTAGGTGCCCGGAAGGTGCCGAGCGAGAACATGCACAGACGGATGCGTGAACGGGATCCCTTCACGGGAGGAGGAGCAGAGACAAGAAGCGTTATCAACGCGTATCACGTTGGATAAGGGGACAGCTGTCCCCCAGGCCTGGGGGCACTGAGCCACCGGCCTCTGCTGGCGATAGTCGCTCAACTTTCTCTTTTCTTTTCACTTTCGATCTTCCCTTGCAATTCAAAGTCCAGATGACAAACAGGGCAGGGCCACAGAGAGGGACAGGCCTCAGCAAAGTGTCTGGGGGCTGCTGGTTGGGAGCTTGGGTCCTGACCCCTGCGGCGCTGGGACGGGTCCTGAGGGTCTCTCACTGTCCTCTGCCTTCTTTTCCTGATGACCAAGTGATGGCAGCGGAGGACACCTGGTGTGTGAGATGCGGGGAGCCCTTTTGCCCAGCGCGCTCTCGTAACCCCCGCCCCCCAACCCTGCCAACAGACGACCCGGGAGCTCAGGTCAACTCCAGACGGTACCTGGGGTCACTGGGAAGGCACAGGAGCCGCTGGGACGGTGGCCATGCAATGGCCTCTCCAGATTCCTGGGACCCCAGGGCCTCCAGGATCCCCAGGGAAGCAGCACCCCCTGCTGGCTGGTGCACCCCTTTCCCTCCCATTCCCCTGCCCTGAAACTAGAGGACATCTGCTCACCTCCAGCCCACACATTGCGTGCCTTTGGGGCTGTAGGGCGTGCCACAGGGCATCCGTGGGGTGGATGATTTTTACAGATGTGGCCTCTCAAGAACACACAAACGGCCCTACAATTCCACTCCGAGGTTCCCAAGAAATTTCCACCCGGGCCTGTCAGGTGACACGGGTGAGGATGTTCAAGGCACATGCAGGGGGCCTAGAGGTCTCTTGACGGCCGTCAGGGAGGGGTCGCCCACGTGGAGGGCGTGCGTGCAGGCAGACTGGGTGGAGAGGTAGCAACACAGGCGAACGTACAACAAACAAACAAACAAACAAACAAACAACCAGAGTGAGAGTCCATGACAGAACCATGCATTTACCAGAAATAAACATGTGGGTAAATACGAAGGGGAAATCAACGGAAATCATCAAGGGTTTCACTGCTTTTTTTTTTTTTAACCTACAAAAATGAGGATGTCATGTCGTGTGACCTTACAAAATTGAGGTGTGTTTACAGAAAAGAGAATAGAGCGATGAGAATGGATGATCTATACCACATGTATTAATAACAACGTGGATGATTGCCCAAACAGCATATTCAGTAAAATAAGACAGAAACAAAGCAGTCCACGCTATGATTCCATTTTACAGAGTTCAAAACCAGGCAAAATGGGTCTATGTTATTGGAGGCTACGGTAGGGTTACCCTGGGGGGGCCCTGGTGGTGTTGATAGTGTACCATTTCTTCACGCGGTGCTGTTACACGGGTGCCCAATGTGCGCAAATCCATGGAGCTTATGGTTTGTGTGCTTTTCTGTACCTGGGTCACCCTTTCATAAAAGCTCAGGAGTGTAGGCCTCTAAAGTGAGAACGGGCGTTTACAAGAAAACCCAGGAACAGCAGTCTTTGCATTCAGTGTGATGAGGAATTGCCCAGGATGGGGAGGGAACGAGATGGGAAAACGCCCAGACCTCTCCTCTGCCGCCTGGGCATCCCAGGGGAAAAGCAGGGCCCCCGCTGACGGCAGAGTCCCCCAGCCCCTCCCCAAGCTCCCCGCTGCACCCCTGCCCTGCACGGGCCCAGCCCTGGCAGCAGGAAAGGAGGAAAGTCCCCGCTGGTTTCTCTTTCTGCCACCGAAGGAGCTGCAGGTATTTGTTCCTGAAACTCATGACTGAGCTGATTTTACACTGTGTGCGAGACGCTGCAGGGAGAAACGACACGGATGGCTCGGGGGTCTGATCCGACAGCTGGGAGTGATGCTGGGGGCTGGAGAGAGGGGTCCTCTCTCCACCTGCAAAGCGGGGCAAGCGGGGTCTGTCGGACACGGTAGCTCAGAGTCTCCTGGATCTCAGTTCATACCCTCAGACTGGGATTAAGAGCTACTGGGTGTGTTCCGGGCTCTGTCATTCACTGGGTCCTCTGGACCTCAGTTTCCCCATTTCTAGGGGGAGGGGGGGTCCATCAAATGATGCCTAAGGACCCAAAGTGTACATCACTGTGTCCCATCTTTACTTTGTCTTCCTCTGTTATTTCAGGGGACCGATCACGTCCCAAGAAAATGTCATACTGTGCTTGGATATTAGGAAAAGTAAAACAAACGTAAAACCATGCTAATTACTTCTTATTTAGCCTCCCCTCACGCCGTGAGCTCACGTGGAGGCTGCCAAGGCTTTGAGGACTGACTACACTGCAGGAAGGCTCGGAGCTCACCACTGGATCCTTTACAACAGATGACGCCATCTAAAAAGAGTTCATGGACTTCCCTGGTGGCGCAGTGGTTGAGAATCCGCCTGCCAATGCAGGGGATGCGGGTTCGAGCCCTGGTCCGGGAAGATCCCACATGCTGCGGAGCAACTAAGCGCATGAGCCACAACTACTGAGTCTGTGCTCTAGAGCCCACGAGCCACAACTACTGAGCCCACGTGCTGCAACTACTGAGCCTGCGTGCCTAGAGCCCGTGCTCCACAACAAGACAGGCCTCCGCAACGAGAAGCCCGTGCACCACAACGAAGAGTAGCCCCCGCTCGCCACAAGTAGAAAAAGCCCACGCGCAGCAACGAAGACCCAATGCAGCCAAAAATAAATAAGTAAATTTACAAAAAATATTAAAAAGAGTTCATCTCACCATAATTAATTTGTGACTTGTACAATCATCCAACATGCTTCCACAGCTCTTAGAACAGCCAACGGACATAAAAGATTTTTAAAACCTCTGTAAGCCAAGTAACCAATCACGTTTGTTCACACCAGCAGAATTCTTTGTTCTCCGGGTGGCACACGCGAGCGGAAGCGTGAAAAGGGATAAATGAAGCCTCGCCTCTCTGTGGGCCTTACTCTTGCTGCCTCACACTGCACTGCTCAGAAGCTGCCCCCCATTCTTAAAAGAGAAAGTGTTATTTCTGATCATAGTTTTCCAGAGGAAGGGGGGTGGCTCCTGTGCTTCCCCCCCACCCCGCCCCAGACAGTGGTTAAACTGGAAAAACTACTGGATCAACAAGAGCACACAGATGGCCCTGCATGACAAGAATCCTCTGCAGCGCCCTTGGGATGCTAGGAGTTCAGAGCACCGTGATTGTCGTTATAAATCATGGAACCCCTGCTGGATATGGACGTGAGCAAAGCAGGAAGGGCGGAAGGAGAGGAACGAATTGCCCCGCGGACTGGGGGCCCCAGGGAGGCCAAGGAGCAGGCATGACGCAAGGATTTGAGCCTGCACGTGAGAAGAAGAAACTGTGATCTGAGGTCTGAGGACGCCTGAGTCAGGGATTCCGGAGAGAGAGAGGGAAGGGACCCGTGGGTTCCGGAAGCAGAATGGAGAGGCAGGTCAGTGAGAGGAGGAAAGCAAGACACTGAATACAAAGCTCAGCTCGGAGCTTCCGGGCAGCCACGGCAAAAAGGGGAGCATGAGAAACTCGCCTAAGAAGAAGCGGGCGGTCTTCCCTGTAGGTTTGGAATTCACCTTGAAGGACAGATGGAATTGGGAGGGGAGAGAGTGAGCGAGCAGGCAGCACGTGAGCTGGGTGTCCAGACATTCCCTGAACGAGGGAAGCATCCAAAAGGTCTGTGGCTTGCATAACCCCGGGGCCTGTGTGTGGGAAACCTCCTAGAAAAGCAGCTTTGTCGCTGTCACTGCAGCCCTTGTAGACCCCGGCAGGTGTGGTGCCATCCCTGCTCAAGAACACTTGCTAGCCCCGCTATGTTTATGGGTGGTCTGTGCGGTGTGCCACACAGAAGTCAGGTTTGTGCTCAGCAGAGCAGCTTCGATTAGCCCGAGTTTTCTTGACCTTCACCTTTTTTCTTTTCTTTTCTTTACTAGTCACGCCGCACGGCATGGAGGATCCTAGGTCCCCAGCCAGGGATCAAACCCTCACCCCTTGCAGTGCAAGTGTGAGTCCTAACCACTGGACCACCAGGGAAGTCCCTTGACCTTCACCTTTTCATTCAAGGCGGGGCTATGTACCATTCTGTGAAGGGCTCTTGGCCTTTGATGGCTGTTTGGGGGGTCGGGGATTTAACCATTTAATCATGTAAGTTGTTCTTTCATGAGATGTTGGCTTCCAGGCCCTTCTGCAGGTGGTGGATCAATGAACGTAATTTCAGGATGGCGGGGGAGGAGGGATGGGGGCCGCTCCTTAAGGCTTCAGCACTCACGTATGGGAGGAGCTGTTTGCAGCGAGTTCTAGGGTGGGTAGCACAGAAAGGTAAAAGACTTGGTCCAGCACCAGGCATCGTGCTAAAACATTACCTGCTTATCTCCTTCAATTTCCCCAAATCCTATGTGATGGGTGCTCTTATGGTCCCCATTTTACAGAGGAGGAAAATAAGGGTTTGGTTTGAGAGAAGCACCAGGCGTGCTTCCCCCACAGTGAGAAAGAACAACGCTGAGGACCGCTCCGCACGGCCTCAAGGCGGCTCCCAGTGAAGGAGCCACAGTCACGCTCCTGCCGCCTGACGGCTCCCTGGGAGCCAGGCCCGGCCGGCCGGGGGTCCCGTGAACCACCCGTGTGATCCCCGCAGCCGCTGTCTCTATATCACATGGGGAGACAGTGAACTTGGACAGACACACTTGTCCAAGGTCCTGTGGGTTATACATGGCAAAGCCAGGACTAGGACTGGGCTTGGAGAGGCCACGTCACATGCCCACAATGCCACAGGATGCAGGTGGCAGGGCTGGAGCATCCAGCACCGTGAATTCACATATGACCGACCCATAACGAACTGTCCAGGGCACATTCCAGGCACATTCCTAACCTTTTGAAATGGATGTCATGGAATGAAAACACCATCCCTGGTCACAAGATGTCCCTCGTCATTGCCGTCAAAGGCCATAAATACCAGAGGTCTAATTTAGCAGGTGCTTCCAGATGCTCTTCGGTTGCATGCAACAGTCACCGAACACTTACGGACCTTCCTCCCAAGCAGGGAAGTGTAATGCTCTGTTGACCCCGGCAGGCGAGGCAACGGAGACCTGGCCAGGTGTGCTTGAGGACAGCAGGACCAAGTGCCAGCTGCAAAGGGGTCTCGCTTCTCACGGGTGGCGGGATCGGCCCTCTGGCCTCTGGCATCCCCTGCGCTCACACATCTCCCTGGGGGCTGCCGCTGGACTTGCCTGGGGTCCCAGAACACAGTGATGCCCTCTCCTCCGGGCCTCTCCTGGACCGGGTCAGAAGGGTACACCAGACAGAGCATCACGTACCTGTGATCTTGGATGGAAATGGAGCAACCGCTCTCATCAGGCAGAGAGTCAAACGGAAATATCAACCCAGGCTGGAGAACAGTCTGATGTGCCCGTTTTGTTCTGGGTTATTCGGTTCAAGAAGCCTGGAGGGTCCCTTCCAGTCTCCCAAGGGGGCTTGTTTTTATCATTTTGTTTCTACTTGTGGCTCATTGAAAACACACACACACACACACACACACACACACACACTCACATTTGGGTTTTGGGTTTTATTCCTCTGGGATTTGGCAAGTGAAACTGTGGACCTCTGGTCTACTTACTCACTCAACAAACACTTAAGGGGACCTACTATGTGCTAGATAAGTATCTGGAGTACAAAGACGAAAATAGAGACAAACTGAAGCCTGCAGCCCAGCCACATGCATCCCAGGGAACGCTCGGCAGCCCGCGGGCCTGGAGCGGAAACTCCGCAGTTGGGGACGGGAGGGTGGAGCCAGGCTGGTCCTCGCCCTCAGGACCCAGCTGTGACGGGAGTGTGAGCTTCGTTCCGCAGGCACTGAGCCCGGGAGATGCCGAGTGCTTCTCCGGGGGGGCGGTCAGCTGCCGCAGGTGATATCTGAGTCCTGGTGGAACGTGGGCACCAGCACTGTCCATTCTGCAGAGGCCAGAGGAGGGGCCGGGGTTTGGACCGAAGAACGGACCCAATGGCCCCCACATCATCCCATCTCCCCAGGAAACGGAAACCGAGCGCCTGTTCTCCATTTCCCGTGCAGGAGGCGCATACCCGCCCCTGCCCCATTCAGTCACGTAAACACCTGTCTTTAGAAGTTGCAGAAATAGGGGACTTCCCTGGTGGTCCAGTGGGTAAGGCTCCACGCTCCCAATGCAGGGGGCCAGGGTTCAATGCCTGGTCAGGGAACTAGATCCTGCATGCCGCAACTAAGAAGCCCACGTGCCGCAACTAAAGATCCCACGTGCCGCAACCAAAGATCCCACGTGTCGCAACGAAGACCCGGCGCAGACAAAATAAATAAACAAATAAATATTTAAAAAAAGAAAAGAAGTTGGAGAACTAGAGTGTGGGGTGAAAGCCATAAACATAGCGTGTGGCTTGAGCCAGAAGACAGATTATTTGCTCTGTCAGGACAGTCATGTCTGAAGGCCCTCAGTCCTATAAGAACGACCCCCTAGGAAGCTGTTCTCTGCTTTTTCTCTCTCTTACAGTTAATAGCAAGTTCCTCTCCGAGGCTGTGAGCCTCTGGAAGGCGGTTTCTGGGCTGTTCATTTTCCGCAGTCCACACGGGGCCCAGGGCCCACGACTTAGTGAGTAATGATGACAGCTGTCATGTGAGATCACCTACTGTGTGCTTCCCACTGAGGCCAGGGTCTGCACTCTGGGGTGGGGTGGTCACCATCTCCATATGACAGCTGGAGTAGCTCGCCATGGCTGTGACACCAGGAGTGGCTGGGCCTGGGAACGAAAGACTTGCCGTCTTTTAAAACACACCAAGACGGTAAATGTGCTAAAAACCATGGAATGGCACACTTGAAAGGGTGAATTCTATGGCATGTGAATTATGCCTCTATTTTAAAATGCAGTAAAAAAGAGAGCATCGTGCCCCCCAAAGTGGGCCTTCTAGCCAAGAGGATGGAGATGCCTGTCTCTTTACCACGGTCATGAATGTCAGCAGAAAGTGTTTAATAAATATCAGAGGGAAGAAGGAGGGATGGATGGATAGTGGGAGGGAGGGAGGGAGGGAGGGGAGGAAAGAAAGAAATGAAAGAGGGAAGGAGGAAGGAAGTTTGTGAGAATCAGTTCGAGTCCCGGGTCAGCCACACAATCCTTGCGAGAACATGTCACTTCTCTCTGGGCCTCCATTTCCTCATTTCAAAGTCCTTTACACCCCTTGTATGGAATCTCACCTCTGCCTCTAACGTATGTGGGTACGTAGCTCCCCCGCCCTGCACCCAGGGCGCGCCTGGGGGGCCTTCAGGAGTGGATGTGGTCCCCGGCCTCCTCCCACCTGGATCTGCCAGCCAGGGGGGCCTTGCTCTGTGTCTCCTGGCCTCCCTGGGGTCCCTGCAGCCTCCGGCCCCCTGCAGCCCACCTTCTCAGAGCCGGGGTGCTGGGCCGGGGCAGGTCTGGGTTTGGAGATGTGTCTCGGGGGGACTGGCTGAGCCCCATCCATCTCATTTCAAGTCACAGGCCGCCGCAGGCCTCCCCCCACGAAGCCACAGCTGCTGTTGAGCCACCACCGCTCAGATCTCACCCCACTGTGGCCGGCAGGTAGAAACCAGGATGCGGACACCTTCTTCTGTGAAACCCACTTGGCTTGACTTCAAAGAAACCAAGCCTGCCTCCCTTTTGGGCAGAAGAAAACCAGAAAGTCATTCTGGGGGGTGGGCTGTGAGGCGCGGGGGGCGGGGCCCGCTTTGCTACACCTCGTGGAGCTGGAGGGGGTGTGAGGGAGCCCGCTGGGTGGGAGAGAACCGCTGGAAGCATCACCTCCCAGCCCCTGTTCATGACGTCACGGAGCAGCATGGAATCAGCCGTGCTGGGCGCGCTGCCCGCGGGGACTGGCAGACACCACAAGCCGGGGATCCCTTTCCCAGAGCTGCTGGTTGACCACTGGGTGTCAGAAACGTTGAAATTTATAGTCGTTCCCTCTTTGGCTCGTTGGCTCCTTCTAGCTTGACCTCTCCTTTCGCTGCTTACAGTTTCTGCTGCCTGCTGGAAATTTCCACCTGCGTGTTCTTCTGGTTGCAAGAATGAAACATCCCCAGGGTGAAGTCAGCACCCCCAGCCCTCCCCGTGGCTAGTCTGGTTTTCTCTATTCTTTCTTTTTTTTTTTTTGCGGTACGCAGGCCTCTCACTGTTGTGGCCTCTCCCGTTGTGGAGCACAGCCTCCGGACGCGCAGGCTCAGTGGCCAAGGCTCACGGGCCCAGCCGCTCTGCGGCATGTGGGATCCTCCCGGACCGGGGCACAAACCCGTGTCCCCTGCATCGGCAGGCGGACTCTCAACCACTGCGCCACCAGGGAAGCCCTTCTCTATTCTTAATGGCACCAACTCATCCCCCAGTTACCGAGGCTCCAAACCTCAGTCATTGCCAACTTCCCCCTTGCTCCCCACTGATTGCCCTCTCTTGCTTTGCACCCTTTCTTCCACGTCCAGAGTCTGTGTCCAGCCCCTATCACTTCCCTGGCTCTGTCTTCTGCAAACTCCAAAACAGCCCGCATAGCTCCTTGTGACCTCAGAAGCACAGCTTTGAACACATCGGGTCCTCTGCTCAAAACCCTCATAGCCCTCATAGCCACCAGGATAACGTTCTCTTCCTTAGCAACGTATTCAGCATCTGCTGCAATCTTGCCCTAAAAGCATCTTTCCCCTCTCCTCCTCCTCCCTTACCCCAGTCTCCAGCCCTGAGATAGTATTTCATGGGCCAACTGTGCTTGGTTGGTGGTTGTGGGTCTGGAACGTTCTGCCGTGGAGCTGTGCGATGATTGCAGGGATTATAAGGCTGCCTCTGGGCTTGCTGCAGGAGTGCTGCAATTGATTAGCAATGTCTGCTGTGGGTGAGGGACAGTGCAGTGTGCTGCATATTTGCCAGCCTATTTTTCACCAGAGTGGGCTTCTCTCTCCAGCCCACTCCAACCTTCCTTACACTTTCCTGCATCTGTGCTTCTCCTCCAGGCCTGTCCCTCTCCCTGCACGTTCCTTAAGGACCAGCCTGAAAACTGTGCACCTGATGTTGAAGATAGGAACATGTGTGTGGACAACTCAGCCGGAAAATGATGGAGGCAATGATTGCAAAGTAGAGGTTCCCAAGCTCAGGTGTGGGCCGGCTGAGTCTGCATCACGGGGTGGGAGCTTCTTCTTCTTTTTTAAAAAAATTAATTTATTTTTGGCTGCACTGGGTCTTTGTTGATGCATGCAGGCTTTCTCTAGTTGCAACGAGTGGGGGCTACTCTTCGTTGCAGTGCGCGGGCTTCTCACTGCAGTGGCTTCTCTTGTTGCGGAGCATGGGCTCTAGAGTGCACAGGTTTCAGTAGTTGTAGCACGCAGACTCAGTAGGTGTGGCTCGTGGGCTCTAGAGCGCAGGCTCAGTAGTTGTGGTGCACGGGCTTAGCTGCTCCATGGAATGTGGGCTCTTCCCAGACCGGGGCTCGAACCCGCGTCCCCTGCATTGGCAGGCGGATTCTCAACCACTGCGCCAGCAGGGAAGCCCCCATGCTATTGTTTTTATATGAGTGACGAAAATGTATCTTGCCTTGTTCAGATGAAAATTCATATTTATAAATATTTTTTCTGCACTACACATGTATGGTAATCATTTACCTGGAAGGTGAGTCTTTGTTTTTTTTTTTTCTTTTTTTTTTTGCAGTATGTGGGCCTCTCACTGTTGTGGCCTCTCCCGTTGCGGAGCACAGCCTCCGGACGCGCAGGCTCAACGGCCATGGCTCACGGGCCCAGCCGTTCCGCGGCATGTGGGATCTTCCCAGACCGGGGCACGAACCCGTGTCCCCTGCATCGGCAGGCGGACTCTCAACCACTGCGCCACCAGGGAAGCCCAGAGTCTTTGTTTTTTAATGAGAGGCACTTTCAAATGAAGGTGACTGATATAGAGAAATACTTGTACTGTATATAACCTGTGTGTGTGTGTAATATATATATATATATTTTTTTTTTTTTAAGAAAAGTATAGTGTTTATTTACTAGAAGTCAGGAGAGGCAACTGTGTTCAAAGGTGGTCAGAGGGGTCTCTGAACACTCCACAACTCCCACCACCCCAATTCACCAGTACATGCTGCCTGAGCTCACTGGTGTGTTCTCCTTTTTGGTTGAATTCCCCAAATTATCCCCACCTCCCCACCTTCCCCTGGAGATACACAGACAGGGAGTCTGACTGAGCACCACAATGCTGTTACAAAATTCGTATTTCATTGTTTCCTGCTCCCATAGCAAGTAACCCCCAAATGATCTCATGAAATCCATCTTGCTTGTTTCTCCTCATCCGGAATCTTACCAGTAGAGGAATAGGGAAATCATAAAATCCACCTGGCATGTCCCATCTCTTCCTGCATCTAATCAGCAAGAGAAGAGTAGAAGCGTGTGGCAGTGACACGGTGGTTATAAGACAGCCAGACTTACACGGTGGCTCAGGGTTCCAGAGGTCTGTGTCCCAAGAGGTGAGAGAACAAGGCACCTTTTATGGACCTAGCCTCAAAAGTCACACCGAAATGCGCTGCCTTCTCTTAGAAGGGAGCCGTATTCAACAGAAGTAGAGTGGGAGTCCACTCTCGATGAGAAGAGCATCAGAGAATACATTTTTCAACCATTACTGGTGGATTAAAAAGATTCTTTTTTTGTCTTTCTGAGCCAGCACTTAATTGTAAATTATTCCCAGATGATACCAAGATTTGCCTGAGATCTATGTGCTTTGGACAGAGGAAGGTGTCCTAAATCCAAGGATTGAGGTTTTTAATTTCTGAAAAAAAATTACACTTATTTTCTTAATCAGTACTCCAAATCCCCAAGAAATGTGTGATTCAATACTGAGAATTTATACACACACCAATGTGTGTTTGCTTTTTTATTTATTGACTTGAGCAATGCTCCCAGTGAAGGGAGGGTAGTGTACTTGCTCAGTTATAAACCACTGTATTTCCTGAGCATACAGAGGGCCCTGGATATCTTCAGAGGCTTGCTTTTTTGTGTACAGCATCACTTTTTATTGAGGAAAGATATTCCAAGCGGTAGAATTGCTTTTTGCTCTCTAAGATTGGCTCATCTCCTTTCATTCCATTATTTGTAGTGTATTTCCTAAGGATTTCTAAGTTTACAGTTGTTTGTGTTTCTGTGTGTGTAAATAAATGGTTTAAAATGTTTTATTAGGAAAACCAAAGTGAAGCAGAGATCCTTTTCAGTCTGAGAAAAACTTGAATAGCTGGCCTTACCAACTCTCCTTGCCACAAACTTGGACTGTGTCTTTGGGCAAGCTGTGTCATCTTTCTGTGTGCTACCTTGGGCATGGAGTGTAATGTATTCAGGAGCTCGTATCTAATACCCTGTATATTTGACATCAGGTTATAAAGCTTAAAAAATGATGGTTGACCTCTAATGAATATATTTGGAGCTGATCCTTGAGAAAAACTAGGCAAATTATCTTTGAAATGAAAAAAAATCTAATCCATTGGATATTTTTATAAATACAGTAAAAGTGAATTACTAGAAAATAAAGTAAAAATATACAAAATATAAGCCCCAGCTTTATTAGTAAAAGACTGAAAAGTGCGCTGTCAAATTGGATCAAAGTTTCCAAACTTTTCCTCTCAATTTCTTTACCCCTTTTGCACCAGACACGGTTTGTGGATTGGCACCTGTACCACATTTGGACTCGCACTGGTTGGAGGGATGTACCTACAAGCCATTGTGGTTGCCTCACCAAAAGGAGTTCTTTGCAATAAATAGTTGAACACAAGTCCCTTTCACATAACAGTCACGAAAATACTTGAAAGTTGCTGTGTGTGTTCTAGGTAAGTGGGTAGGTTGGTGTGTAAAGAGACAAGTAAAAGAGGAACATGATTCCCCAGAGTATGTTTTCCTCTTCATAGTGACCACCCTTCAACTTCCTCTCCTCTACCATTACATTCAGGCTTCCTTTACAGCCCCACCCCCCACCCCGCTCCCTTTAACAAAAACCACTTAGCAAATCAAGTAGCAATATCCCCCAAAGCTGAGAGGGGTAGGACTGCCCAAGATATTTCCTTGCTTCTAGAAAACACTCTCACTTATAGACTCAACTGGGCCTCTGTCGGCTCACATGTCTCGAGCGCCTGTACACGGAGGATATGCAGTACACTCCTGGCCAACCCTCACGGGACCCCTGGAGGATAAAGGCTTCAGCACAAACTGAATAACCAACTGAGTGGTTTTAGGAATGTATCTATCTCCACTTTAGAGACAGTGTTCTGACAGTGAAGTTTGAGACTATGAGATCTTACCTGTCTAAACAAACAAATAAAAACATCTACTTTGGGTTGGGACCTTGAACCTCAAACTGCCAAGAAGACAAGATATGCAAAGTGCGCACATCCACTCCGTTAAAAATACATCTGGGTGCTGGGCCTGGCTTCCTTTCTTGGCCAGAGGGAGGGCCTCATCTCAGGTGGGGTGGCTTGGCCATATTTGCATAAACTATTTACTTCAGAATTCTAAGAAGGGTTGTAGCCAGTGGGCATCCAAAGAGGTAGTTCTCTATGGCCAGATTCGGACCATGTGACCGTGTGATCTCAGAGAAGGCTCCCAAGTTTTCTAATTCAGTTTCCATGTCTCTCAGATAAGGGAGCTCAGATTAAGCCTCAATAGTGATGGCTACCTTCATGGAGGCTTCACTACAAACCCAGGTCCCTGCTAAGCCTGCTCTGTGCGTTAATGTAATTTCATGCTCACAGCCCAATGAGCTGAGCGTGGTGATGAGCTCATTTCTCGAGCTCAGAGAGGCTCGAGAAATCATCACGTGCCCAAGCTCACACAGCTAGGATATGACTTGAATCAGACTTGACCCCCTGGAGGTTTGACCCCAAAGCTTGGATTTCCGCCCCCCTTCCACATTACTTATTTATTTATTTGGCTGCACTGTGCGGCATGCAGGATCTTAGTTCCCTGACCAGGGATCGAACTCTCGCCCCCTGCAGTGGAAGCGCAAAGTCTTAACGGCTGGGCCGCCAGGGAAGTACCCCCCCACACACTTTTTTATTATGAAAACTTTCAAGTATTTGGAGAAGTTCAAAGGGCAGTGCGATGATCACCTGTATAGCCACCACCTGGTTTTAGCAATTTCACATTTGGCATATTCATGTTTTCTCTCTTTCTATGGAATGTGTATACCATTTCAGAGGATTGCCTTTTTTTTTTTTTTTGCGGTACGCGGGTCTCTCACTGTTGTGGCCTCTCCCGTTGCGGAGCACAGGCTCCGGACGCGCAGGCTCAGCGGCCATGGCTCACGGGCCCAGCTGCTCCACGGCATGTGGGATCTTCCCGGACCGGGGCATGAACCCATGTCCCCTGCATCGGCAGGCGGACTCCCCAACCACTGCGCCACCAGGGAAGCCCTGTCTTCATAGTTTTGCCTTTTCTAGAATGTCAAACAGTTGGAATCCTACGGTAGGCAGCTTTGAGAATTGGTTTGTAGGAATCCACAAAAGCACAGAGCTGAGTTAAGGACCACGTTGAATACAATGAACAACAAAAATAACCACAACAAATACAGCGAAATTCTTCTGGTTTCCCTGAGCTCCACGGAAGTCTAGATTCGCATCCTCGAGTTGCTGTTCTTACTTCCCCTTTCTCAGAGTCTGTGCTCCCTTCATGGAACAGATTGGCCCAGCTCCCTCTGCAGGGAGCATTTTGATGGAGCGCGGCCACCCCTGTCATCACTAAAGATTAAAAAAACAAAACAGAACAAAACCTGAGGTCTCCCGACCATTTCCCCCTTCAAAGGTGGAGAGAAGCACATCAAAACCAGAAGATGAACCAGAAGGTTGCTGGTGGGTTCTAGAAAACTCCAACCACAAGGATGAGGAAGAATGAACTGAGTTATATAAGAAGTTGGTTTAAATGTGCTCTGGTTTGGGGTGTGGGCTCTATCGGGGGAGCCGTTGTGAAACGTCCTTTTCCCAGAGAGCACCTGGGGCCACTCCCCTCGTGCTCGGGGCCATGGGGCGGGGGAGGCAAGCGCTCTCCTGACACAGACACCCTCCAGTATCTATTTCTTTTTAATTTTAGTTTTCTAAATGGAAGTATAGTTGATTTACAATGGTGTGCCCGTCTCTGCTGCGCAGCAAAGTGACTCAGCCATACACACATATACATTCTTTTTTCATATTCTTTTCCATGATGGTTTATCCCAGGAGATCCAATATAGTCCCCTGTGCTCTACAGTAGGACCTTGTTGTGTGTCCATCCTATATGTAACAGTTTGCATCCACCAACCCCAAATTCCTAGTCCGTCCCTCTCCCTCCCCACCCCACCCCGCTTGGCGACCACAAGTCTGCTCTCTCTGTCTGTCCAGCATCTACCTCTGAACATCCTTCTGAGATTTTAAAGGGGATGCCAGGACTTCAAAGGGCTTCCCTGGGAAAGTGCCTGTGGGACCCTGGCTCCCAGCTGACATGCGGGGACTGCAGAGGTGATGGAAAGCGAAACCCACCCGCCCACGGGCTACGCGTCTATCATATGCTGAGATGCTCGTTGTCACATCATGCTTCCCTCCACCCTGGAGCCGCCCTGGTGGGAAGCTAGGTCCCTTTTCCTGAATGTTAGTTCCCGTACAAAGTCCCTGACCGAACGTCATCATTGCTAAAGGTCCCCCCAGTGCTCTGAGCTGGTGCAGGTGGCCCATGGCACCACCTCTACTGAGAAAATGGAAACAAACCAGCTAATCTGGTGGCAGAAGAGACGTGGTGGCATCTCCCCTCGGAGCTGTGGGATTGGATTCTTCTAGGGCCCCGCTGTTCCCTGTTCTAAGTGTGGAGTCTTTAGAAGCTGCACAAGCCTTTTCAGGTGCCTTGGGACTGGGAGCTGATGAATGGATTCCTTTAACAAGTGTCTACGGAGACGGGGATGCGCCAGGCCCTCAGGGTGGGGACGCGGTAGGAGCTGAAACAGACACAGAGCCTCCCTTCCAGAACCTCCACTCAGGAGGGGGAGACAGACCCTGGCAAACGCACAAGCCATACCCCCAACGGGAGCAAAAGCAAAGCAGTAGGCAGGGTGTCTGGGTGCACCTCTTAGGGTCTCCAAAGGCCAGAACGGGGTTCTGGTGAGGAAGGCCGTCAGGAGGGACTGTCCAAGCCGTGGGAACAGACGGCTGCTGCCCAGGGGTTATGATGCTGGGACCCCTGGAAATTTCTGCCTCCGGATCAGCTACCTTCAGAGGTTCCTGAGGACACGCCCTAGTTTCTGGGGTCTCACCTGTGCCACAGTCGGGCCCTGGGCACTGTGCTGGGTAAGCTGCAAAGAGGCCCAAATCCCAGCCACCACCCTGGGAGTGCAGCTGGGAGGTGAGTGTGGACAGTGGAGAAATCATTCCCCCGAAGGGATCAGACCCAACAAGGTGTGTGGATCCCGGAGGCCCAGCTTGGGGGTTCAGTTCCTGGGGTGCTGGCACCAGGGTCTGCTCTCTGCTGCTCTCCTCCCATGGTTTGGGGCAAGACATGGGAGCCAGGAAACACCTGGACCAGGGTGTAGGCAGAGAGGGGGCACCCGGTTGTGGCCAAGACACCTGGGTTTGAGTCACCTTTGTCATGAAACAGCTGTGGGGGCCTGGGCTGGTCCCTTCACCCCTCTGACTCTCAGTTTCCTCATCTGTAAAGTGGGGAGAGCTCTTCTTGCCAGGTGGGTGTGCAAAATGGAAGCCACAAGCCACTTGAAACGTGTGAATCTGAACTGAGATGTACCCTGAGTGTGAAATACTCAACAGAGTTCAAAGACTTGGGACAGAAAACATGTGTAAAATATCTCACTGGTAGTTTTTCAGTATTGGATTTACATGTTTATTTAATTTTTTTTTAAATTTTGTGGCCGCACAATGTGATATGCAGGATCTGAGTTCCCCAACCAGGGATTGAACCCATGCCCCCTGCAGTGGAAGTGTGGAGTCTTAACCACTGGACTGCCAGGGAAGTCCCAGGTTTACATGTTAAAGTGATAACATTTTGGTTTTATTTGGGCTAAATAAAATGTTTTATTAAAATTAACTTCTCTTGTCTCTTTCTGCTCCTGTCAATGTGGCTGAGAAAACTTTTAAATGACATGGGCTCACATTACATTTCTATTGGGCAGCCTGGTCCAGAACACGGGCTACATGTTGGAACCACCTGGGAGATTTATAAGCCACTAAGCCATCCCTAGAGGATCTGATTTAACTCTCCTGGGGCATGGACCAGGCATTCGATGCTTTCAAAGCTCCATGGGTAATTCTTATGTCATTAAAGTTTGGGAACCCCTGCTGTAGAGCTCCAGTTTCTGTAGCAGATGTCCTTACAACCCCAATGACAAGTATGATTGCCCAAGATTGTGTGTGCAGCATGGCCAGGGAAACAGAGATTATGAGGTGCACCTGTCGCAGCAGTTTGCATCCATCACCTCATGTAATTGTTACAGTTCCCCCCTAAGATACGGACTGTGTCACCCCCATCTTACTAATGAGGAAACTGAGACAGGAAGTCACTTCCCAAAGTCACATGCCTAGGAAACAGCAGACTAGGATTTGAACCTGTGCTTTCTCCACTACACACCCCTGTGGGGAATACTGTGAGTCCCAGCTCACAGAAGCAACCGGAGTTTAGGAGGTCATTCTTCTCAGAGGCTAGGGGAGGGTGAGAAAAGTAACGAGATGGCCAAAGCACGTGGCTCAGGGGCTGGTATGTTGCAAGTACCAGCAAGGGTGTGATTTACATCATTAACCTAAACCACCATCATCACCACCATCAGCACCATCTTTATCACCATCACTATCATGGTCACCATCACAGAGCCCCGGTCAGTGTTTCTTGCTTTCTGCCTTTCCAAATCATCTGTGTACAGTGGGGCAGTGTTGATGCAGTAGGAAAAGTAATCAAATTCTTAGGAGCTATGATATTTAGAGGGTGGGGTGAGGTAATCTTTTGGATTCCAATCCCTAGCCCTGATTATAATTAGAGCAGTAGGTAGCAACACAGGGCCTCTGACCGTAGTCCTGATTGCCCTTCCATTCTGCTCAGAGAGAGCAAAGCTGTTATTTCAGGGGAAATCTGATTATAGTTTTGCAATAAGATAATTGCTCTTTTGAGGGAGCATTGGTCCTGGCATCTTCAGAAATAGCTCCAGAGCCATGGACTCAGTGGGTGTTGTTCTCAGAAACAAGCAGAGTTATTTCCTGAATTCGGACGCTTTCTACTTCATCCACGGCAAGGGCATCAATATGGGTCTAAAAACATGCCTCATCGAGCTGATGAGGAAACTGTCACTGTGATGGGTTCAACCTGGAGGAGAGGCAGCAAATGAGCATAAAATGAAAAGCCAGGAGATCAGGGTTCGAGCCCTGGCTTTGCTGCCTCTGACCATGCATCCTTGGGCAAGTCTCTCTTTGAGCCCCAGTTTCCTCATTAAAAATGAGAATAACAATATATTGATCCAAAATTGACAGGGTTCTTGTGAGAACAGACAGAGATGAAAAACTTCTGAACTTCAAGACCCACTGTTAATTATCCCCATTAAAAGTATGTATATGTATTATTCAAAGTGCTGTCCAATAGAACTCACTGTGATGATGAAAATATTCTGCATCTGTGCTGCAGGTCACAATCAACCATGGTCTCAGAAGTGCAGCCATCCATCTCCCCTCAGGGGCCCAAGGTGGCTGCCACAGTTCCAGCCCTCACACACAGGCACAACAACCCCCTGTCCCATTCCCTGGCTCACCCTGGCTGGAGAGCATTTGATTCATGGAGATACATGGGAAAGCACATGCCATCATAGCAGAGCCTTCCAAAAACAACCTGTGAACACTTGTGTGACAACATGCGTTCTGTTTCCTAACGTTTTACAGACATTGACGTGTGCCTTGTAAAATATTGAGGCTGGGGTTGGGGACTCAGGACGTTTAGGTACGACAGCCTGATCTGCAGAGGAGGAAGCTGATGCTCAGAGGTGAAGGACGCTGCTGAGGCCTCACTGTGAATCCGCCTGCGAGAGGCCTGGATGTGAGGGTCCAGGTGGACAGCCTGAGATCAGAACTCAGCCTTCCTGTCTCCCGTGTTGACAGAAGTGCTCCCTTTCCCGAACACCTCTGACTGGTGTGACCTGAGGATCTTTCCTAAACAGCAACCACGCTGGACCCACTGGGAGAAAACCACGGAAAACCACGGGAACCTGCTCTCTGGGGCCTCAGGGCACCACGAGGCTGCGTCTCTGGGCTGCGGGCGCCCTCTCGTGGATAGCCTGAGAATTGCACAATGTTCCCTCGGGGTCCTCAGCAATTTCCCAAGCGAGACTAAGAAACAACTGAAAAGCCTGCTAACATGCAGATTTCAAGGCCTCGTCCTCCGGGATTTGGATTCAGCAGCTCTGGGAAGGGCCTGGAAATATGCATTCTGACTAGCATCCAGGGTGACGTTGATGCCGCTGGTCCCCGCACGACACATTGAGAACCACAGCTCCCCAGCCTCTCAGGGGGAGGGAAAGCACATGCGGGCCTGTGGCGTCTGAAGACCAGGACGATAGTCTTGCTGTGTGGCTTTGGGGGAGGCATGTGCCCTCTCTGGGCCTCTGCGTTCTCATCCATAAGAGCAGCAGTTTGCACTGGAGAGGGAGGAACAAGGTTTGGAGTGGCCGGTTACTTACTAGCTGCGGACTCTGTCCTTCTGGGCCTCCATCTCCTCACCGTAAAATGGGTACAAACAGGGCCTCCCTGGTGGCGCAGTGGTTGAGAGTCCGCCTGCCGATGCAGGGGATACGGGTTCGTGCCCCGGTCTGGGAGGATCCCATATGCCGCGGAGCGGCTGGGCCCGTGAGCCATGGCCGCTGGGCCTGCGCATCCGGAGCCTGTGCTCCGCAACGGGAGAGGCCACAACAGTGAGAGGCCCGCATACCGCAAAAAGAAAAAAAAAAAAAAAATGGGTACAAACAAAAGTTCTTCCTGGACTCTTAGGGCAGCAGTGCTTCTGGACTCTCACCTGCATACGAGTCACTCAGGATCTTGATAAAATGCAGGTTCTGATGGAGTAGGTTGGTCCTGGGGCCTGAGACTCTGCATTTCTAACCGGCTCCCAGGGAAGGCCAGTGCTGCTGGTGCACAGGCCACAGGGGTCGAAGAGATCAAAGGAGACAGCAAAGGGAAAAGGTGCCTCATACATTTTAAGGTTTTATCATTGGGTAACTGTATTCCTTGGTTGAAGAGCTTGGGAAATGCTCTTGGAGCTCATAGTGTAGACTGGCGTGTTAAGTTAGCATGTTGAATTAGCATATTAAATCAGCATGTTGAACGAGCACCCTAAATTAGCATATTAAACCAGCACATTGAATTAGCATATTAGATCAGCATGTTAAATTAGCATATCAAATTAGCATGTTAAAAACAACGCCCCCTGGACGCTACCGGAGACTGCTGCCTGATTAGTCTCCTTGATGCACCTGCCCTCCCTCTGCTGGGAGCCCACGTCCCCGCTGGCCTGGGTCTCAGCTTCCTCCTCTAAGCCTTCTGTCTTCCCCAAACTGGATGGGGGCCGTACCCCTTTAGTGCCCCGAATGTCCCCATCATAGCACTTTTCTCACTGCACTGGATTTGCCTTGTGCAAAAGCCCAGGGACTGGCCGTGTCACAAGTTCACATCATGTGCCGGGGCCAGGCTTATGGGGCTGAATCACGACATGTGGGATCAGTGAAGGAACAAGACAGGCCTTTTGGCCTCAAAGCCCTTCAGGCAGGGGATGATTCCTGACCTGTATGCTTTGACGTGGTGTAAAGACACCTGGGATGAAGCTAGACTAGAGGACATACACACGCGCACACATGCACACGTGGTGAACACGTGCAGATTCACTGTAGAATGCTTTCAAGTGTCAGTCAAGAGACCTGAAAATCATGCGTCTTTGGAACGGTTTACTTAGCTACCTAATCTTTGAAAAATATAATTTTCAGATTAGCAAATTCTGAAAAGACAAACACTGCCTGTTAAGACTGAGTCCAGAGAGAGAAAGAAACCTGGGAGAGACTGGGGAGAGCCTCTCAGCTCCCACTGGCCCACTGGATGGGCCAACCACATGGGCTCCGGAGACAGAGGACGTGGCTTTCAGTCCCAGCCCTCCCGCTCGCCAGCTGTGTGATGCTGGGAGAGCTGCTCCACCTCTCTGGGCCTCCGATTTCCCACCTCTAGGACGGGGACAGAGAGAAGGGCCTCCCTCCTGAGGCTGCGAGAGGACCGAGTGAGGCGACGCAGGCAAAGCTCTCACGTGGCCCTGGCTCCCAGTCAGTGTCTGACAAACGCTACTTACGAGTGTATTTATTGTTATCGCTCAGCGGAATGCCTGCCTTGATTTCTAAGTATGGTTTAATTGGACGAGGCTTGACATGGAAACTGAATTGCTGCCTTTTGCACAATAGAGAGGAGGAAATGACAGGAGAGCTGGCTCCAGGCTGGTGCCAGCGCCTCTGCTTCTGGGATCCTGGGAGTGGCCATCTCTTTGGCCTCAGTATCTCCAACCACAACATGAAAGGGAGGGGAAAATGGCTAAAAGAAAAAGGCAGACAATACCAAGTGCTGATGAGGAGGTGGAACAGCTGAATCTCATACCATCCGGTGGGAGTGACGTTTGCAACAAGCGTTTTGGAAACCTTTTGGCAATGGCTACTAGACCCATCCCCTATGACCCAGCATCTCCGACCCTGGATACACACGCAAGAGATATGCAAACAGAGGTTCTCCCGCAGACACAGACAGGCAAGGTCACAGCAACGTCGCTCGTTTCAGACAAAGCTGGGAAGTGCCCCAGTGCCCATCGATGGCACATGAAGGAGTGAGCTCTGGGCTGTGCATACCGTGGGCCAGGCCACAGCAGTGAGAGTGAGCGAGCCTGCCACGGGCTATGGCACCCGTGGCTTCCACCAACGTAGTGTTCAAAACACAGTCCAGGCCCCAGAGGGCGCACACCGTGTGATTCTATTATGTCAAGTGCATCTGCTATCAGAAGTCAGGAGAGCGGTTACCTTCCTGGGCATGGGGGGCGTGGCCACAAGGGGATGCAAAGGGTGCTTTTCCTGCTTTTTATACTGTACGTTACACTTGGGTAAAACGTTTACACTGAAACAAGGAAGGGTCCACGACATGGTTTGAGGGCCATTCTGGCTCTGCTGCCCCTGGTGCTCTCATCCCACCCCCCTGCTTCCTTCTTTCAGAGGGGCTCAGGCCCCAGGGAAAGGTCCCAGCGGGAGGGAGGGGACTCCTTGCTTGGGGTTTGGCAGAGGTTTCTGTGGATGGAGAGATGATTAAGGGCTGAATTTCCCTGCAGGGAAGACACGGGTCTGATTTTGGGCTCCACAGTGGTTTCCTTGGCAACCAGCTGTTGTCAGAAAAACAGAACAATGTGAGAACACGACACGGTCAGGCAAGGAAAGACCCTCTGGGGAACTCACGCACACAGGAAAATAAGAGGAAGCGGTCAGAGTCCACGCTGGGCAAGTGGCCCCAGAGGCCGGCCCACCTCCCCATCCGCCCCTGGAATTTTCGCGTTAATCATGTGTTTGCAAATCCAATGCCATCCTCTTCTCATTGACAGATATTAGCTACTATGATCCCAGAGCTGTGTTTCCCAAAAAAGCAGTCGTGGGGGCTGTGATGAAATATAACTCATCTGCCCAGATTTCCCCAGCGCGGAGGTCAAACATGACCACATTACATTTTTTAAAAAGTAACCACTTACGCTCAGCTTGTCCTTATTTGCTCCAAGTCTGGTATCACCTCTTAAAGACCCTACTTCCCCGCTGTCCAAGAGCTTTGGAACGTGTTCTCGGGGCAAGGCGGAGGGCAGGCTGCCTGCACGGGCAGGTGGAGAGAGGGTGGGAACAAGCTTGACGCCCGGCCCGTTGCAGCTGCTGTTCCAGGGGTGGCCACATGGTGTCACTGCTGAACACCGGGCTCGCACAGCCTGAGGGGACCCTGGCTCTCTGCTGCAATGGTAACCCCCCACCCCCCGGGGACTCCAGGCCAGAGCCCTTGCAATCCACACTCCCGGGCTCAGCTTTTGTTCTCCCAAGTGCAACACGGCGCCAGGGTGACTGGGTCCAGAGGTGCTTCTAGACTGGCCAGAGAGGGGATGTGGCCACCACAACGCCACATAGCCAGAAGGACCAGACTCCTAAAACACACACGATACACACACACTGTGGGTAATGTGGAAGTGTGAGATGCAGATTTATTCTAAGGTATTTTAGGGATGGCGTTGCTCCAGCTAAAGATTCCTGCAAAGACCCCTGGTGAAAACAAGGATGCAATCTCCATGGGTTAGGAGAAAAACTGGGCTTTTGAGTTCGATATTTTTGTATTCAAATCCTGGTTCTGCAAAATGCTTGTGTGGACTCTGGACACGTTGTTTCACTCTCAGAACCTCCTAAGATGGCTACTGGAACAGCACCCACCCGGGAGGGCTATAGGGAGGATGAAGGCAGTAACGCACACGGAGCGACCTGTAAACACTTCTGCTCCAGGCCCTCAGCCCCGAACAGCCTCTCCTAAGGACTGGTTCTGGGCTCGTCTTGGCTTTCCCCTCCCAGCCTGGAATCAGACGTTTCTCCAAGGGGCTCGGGGCCTGGCACCCATGATATTAAAACCTCCCCAGGTGATTGTAATGGGAACGGGTGTTGAGAGCCACTGGCCTGGGGCAGGGGCGTAGGGAGCACTGATGTTCCTTCCCTTATCTTCACAACCACGTTTAGTGAACATTTACTATGTGCTGGCGCTGTTCATTTAGCATCTTGTTGGACCCTTACAAACAACCCACATGGGATAAATTGTTAACCGGTTTTGCACAGGAAAAACCGAAGGCCCCCTGAACTAGGCACCGGGTTGCGGGGGGGAGCTGCACAATTAGTGGGGAACAGAGGCCATATCTGAACCCAGGCCCCCCCGCCTCCAGAGTCCTTCCACTTCCCTGTTCTGCCTCTAACTTCTGGCTTTCCAGCCCTAGCAGAGAAGAGAATCAGTCTTCCCCACGTGCCCAAGCTTGCCCTCCTCCCATCCTACTCAACGATGTTCCTCCGGAGAGTTTGATGCTTTAATCTCCATTCTTTCATGCACTCATTGCTAAGCCACAGGGTAGCGAAGCTGAAAGCATATTTTGCACGTGGAGCCATGCAGACCCGGAGCAGGCAGCTGGCATGCAGAGTGGCAGGGCTGGCGGCATTGCCAGGCGGAGCTTAGCCTTGGAGCACAGGGACAGCATGTCTTGTGGACCAGACACCACAGGCAGTGTAGTCAAGTGGCTCAAAAACAGAGGCAGGAAAGTTACAATCATCTAAGTACCTCCACACAGCGGCAGGCGATTATACCGGCTCTCAATAGCTAGAGGACCCAGTGAGGGCAGCAGCGTGACCTGGTGCAACTCGGGGTTTCTCCGAGAAGCAGAATTAGAGGACCTGCCACCCTGCCCCAGGCCTGGCTGCGTGGGCATCTCTTACAGGACTTATTAGGTTTAGCTTCTTCAGTTAAAAGAGAATACAGGTTTATTAAGAAGGCTTTGGAAATTGCATGAATAAAATGAGAAATCTTCCGTTGCACATTCAAATTGACTACTGGCATTTTGGGATATTTCCTTTCAGATGCCACTCACCACCCCATGTACTGGCACTTGAATTTTCATTTGATGTTATATCACAACCAGTTCCTAATAATCATTAATAATAATTACTCAGCTCTGTGGACGCCTTCAGGGATCTCCCAAGGCTGGGGCTTTAGCCAGCCCTCAGGCTGGCCAGGCCCTCCTGGAATCTTCCGACCCCTGGGTATTGTGTCTTCCTTTCTCCTGGGAGGCCAAGAGTCCAGAGGGTGTCAGGGTGACACCGCCCCTCGTCTGTCCCCTGCAAAGCCTCCTGAAATAAAATACTCTCTGTTGGTAGATCTGTCGGTTGCTGCCACATTTTAATCTCAGGGCTCCCTGGGTTTGGAAAGCCATTTGGGGCTCCAGGCATCTGTCCTAGAGCTGAGAGACTGTCGGAGGAGAGGGGCCCGGCCACCAGCCAGGCCTTCCCTATCAGCAGGCCTCTTCATCCTGCCCCGTCTGCTGACACCTCTGTGCCCTCCCTCCCTGCAGAGAGAGATAAGCATCTTTCCCGAGGAGGCAACAAGGGGCAGAGGTGTTCTGGCCCCAATTAAACTGCGCAGGGGCTCCTGGCAAGGTGGCCGGAGTGCTCTGAACTCCAAAAACAGGAGGGGGCTGGAGGCCTGGGCCCCGGATCCAGGGGGCTCATCTATCAGTGGGGCGGCTTTGATTCCGATAATGGTTTGATCTCCAGTGACAGGAGCAGCGGGTTGGGTGGTTTATGGCTCCACTTCCCCCAGGCCTTGCATCAGCTCAGTGGCTCCAGAGGGAACTTATCCAGCCAGGAGGTGGCCTGTATTTGGCCCGGGAGCCTGTTAGCCTGCAGGCTCATGCCTGAGACAAAGCAAAAGAGGGACAGGGGCCCCGGTCCTGGAGAACTGAAGTGAAAGGAGTCCTTGAAAAGATCCTCCCCTTTCCATTGCATTTTGAATACTTGTCTCATTTATGATTACAGTCACTTGAGGGGAGGTGTCAGCAATCACTCCTCAGATGAGAAAACTGAGGCTCAGAGAAGGTGAGCCAGTTGTCTAAGGCTGCCCAGCTATAAAGCAGAGGAGGGTTTGGGGCACGTAGATCTGACCTACAGTCCAGGGTCTTCCTAGGACGCCAACGCTTCCCAAATGCAGGGGCGGGGGTCCTGGGGCTGGGCCCTAAAATACAGACTCAAACTTGGGGGCAAAGGCTGCTTCTAGGCCTTTTGATCGTCAAGAGGAAAGTCTAAGGGTGGTGGTCAGCAGGTCCTGACCACTGTGTAACATCTGCTAGTCTGTCTTGAGGTTTTATTGTTACTGTTGCTTGCTTCAGATCCAAATTTATTATTTTTAATTTTTTCATATATTAAAAAAAATAGAAGTAATCTTAAACGTACAGAAGAGCTGCCAGTGTGGAGAACCAGGCTCTGTAAGTTGTCCCCCACCTGACGTGCAGTCCCCCTGTGTAGGTCAGTGTGAGTGTCCTGCACACAGGACACCCCCTGCAGAACCACACTCAGAGGCTGACACTGACCCAGCAGTGTCATCGGGTCCTCAGGCCCCGGTCAGGTCTCACCAATCGTCCCAATAATTTTTTATAGCAAAGGCTCCCGTCCGGTCTCCCGCAGTGCATTGAGCGGCTGTGGCTCAGAGCGGATTGTCATTCCTTCTTTCTGTGTCACTTGGACCCTTGACACGCTTGCAGAGAGCGGGCCACTTATTGTGTAGAATGTCCCTCACTTTGGTTCTCCTGATACTTCTTCTTGATCTGACTTGGGCCGTGGGTCTCGGGCAGGAGCACCACAGCCCTCAGTGCAGCCTGGCAGGTGGTACTCCAGCTGGGCCCTTCACGGCTTTGTGTGCGTGAACTCGTAGAGCTCTTGTGACAGTCTCATGATGCAGACACTTATCCCTATTTTCTTGATAAGGAAACAAAGGCTCAGAGAGGTTGAATCACCTTCTGCAGGTCACACAGCCTGTAAGTGGCTGATTAAGGATGTGAAGCTGGGCTGCAGGCACACCACTGGCTTGTAGCGCCTGTGTGTTCCCAAGGCGGCCAAGCGCAGTGGGAGTGGCCTCCATCCCCACCATCTTACTGTGCAACGCCGCGCAGCTGTGTTCCATCTTCTAGGCTCTTCTGGGCTGCCCTGGCCCTCCCCCCTCCCTCCGTCCATCTCTGTCTTTTCTGTTTCTCCACTGTCTCTTGCAGAGTTCTCTCTCCCTGTCAGTTTCTCTGACCATCTCTCATTGTCTCTCTGTCTCCTCACCTCGGCCCCCAGCCCCCAGCCTGGTCCTTCCTTCTCACACCTCTTGCAGTGGTCCCCGAGGCCGGGCAGGGTCTTTGCTGACCCCACCTCTGGACAGACAGGACTGGTCAGATGTCCCACCCAGCACACAGCAGAAAACTGGATTTCTTTGGCCGCTCAGCCCTTCCCCGCAGGAGGTTCAGGATTTGGAAGCGGACCAGGGCCACGCACGGAGAAAAGAAGGAGCGGGCTCTGGGGCCGGCGTAGTTTATCTCCAGGGGAGCCTAGCGGGTCCCTCCACGCATTCCAGGGGAGCCCCGGCATGGGGGAGGCTGGTGGGGGAGTGATAAGACGCAAATCCCTCAAGACAGGAGCACCGCCCCACCCCATGCGGAGGACGACGAGAGGAGGGCCCAGCTGCATCCTGCAAAGGCGTCCTGCCCCCCTGCAAAGCCCCAGAAGCCTCCCATCCGGGGTCCACTCCTGTCTCCTGGACGCCCCTGGGTCCAGGGATGTGGCCTGAGCAGGGCTCCGAGGGCCACGAGGGGCCAGGTCTAAGAGTGGATCAGTCGTGGGCCTCGTTAGAGGATTGCCCCTGAAATGCCCCCATGGGAGACCCCTGGGGTGGGGTGAGGAGAGCAGTTTGCGGGGTTGGGGAGAAAGAGAGAGAGAGAGACACAGACACAGAAAGAGAAATGCAGGGAGAGAGCAAAGGGTCGGGGGCGGACTCAGAAAGAAGGCATGGGAGCCAGAGGCGATGAGAAACAGGAGAGGAGAGCGCTACACCCCCAGAGATGCAAGGAAACCAACACGCAGACAGTGTCAGAGACACATGGAGATGGAGGGAACCAGTGAGGCAGAGGACAGAGACATGGGGACAGAGACAGTGACGCCAGCCTCCAGCTGCACCGGGAGGGGGAGGGGAGGGGCTCCTTGTCTGGGACGTGACCCTCCCAAGACCCTCATCCGGCCCTGCCTGGAACAGCCAGAGGGAACCTGGGTTGCAGGTACGCAGAGCATGCACATGAGCGTGTATGCGGGCCCGTCTGGGGACCGCGTACACCTGCGTGTGTATCTGGTTCCCTTCCCTGGAGGAGCCCCGTTTTTTATCCTGAGATCTGTCCCCACTCCCAGGACCCTCGAGCAGATTGCTGGACGGGCAGGATACCCAGGGCCTGAGGCCGCACGCCAAGTGGAGGGCTCGCCCCACTGGCCCTGGGGGACCCCCGCCTCCACATGGGGCTGCTGGGGCTTGGGTGTGCCCTCACCCACTCTGGTCACCCCTGCCCGCGCGCACGCCAACCCCGGGCAGTCCTGCATGAGGCCTCCCTTAGCAATCACCGCGATTCCAGGACCCACTTTGCTGAGGGCTTTGCCGTCACAGAGCTTCCGACCTCCTTCCAACCCTCGTGGCGCGTGTCGTAGCGGAGTTGAGAGCAGAGACCTCGGCCTCAGTTTCCTCATCGATAAGGGACGCGGGGACCCTTCATGAGTACCTTTTCCACGTTCTCATTTTTGAACCACATCAACCACGAAAACAAGCAAACAGAAGAGCAAACAAACATCCCAGGCCCGGCCCTGGGGATGAAATGGGCTTTCCCAAACCCAGCCTCATCACCTGCCAGCTACTCACTGTCCCCAGCCTTGTTTATCTCATTCATAAAATGGGGACAGTGCTGGTTCTTACCCTGGGGGGGTCTGAGGATGGCTGAGATACACCTGGTCAGCACACCTGGCTGACAAGCCCACGCTCAGTACCTGGGTGGCCCCTGGTGCCCAGTGGTGGTGATGAGTGCAGTGCGAGGTCCCTGGGACATGTGGGTGGAGCTGACATCTCAGGGGAGGCTGGGAGAAGTTCCCAGGCCCTGGGAGGCTGGCCCAGAGGCACTTTCCCCTCTCCCTCTCTAATCCTCTCGCCTTCCAGACAGCGCCCTGGAGACTTTGTTCTGCATGTGGTTTCCGGGGCCCTTCGGTGGAGTTGACAAAACAAGGAAATGCCAGCATGCGGTTCCCAGAAGCGCCTGGCTCTGCGCTGCCCTGGTCCCATCGGCCAGGGCCCGAGACCAAAGCCGCCTCACGCTTCTGACGTCTGGCAGTGGGGCTAGGCCAGCTTTCCTGCTGTCCTCGCCCCCTGGGAGCTTGGCCGGCTCCGGCTCCCTTTGAAGCTACTGGGAACTCAGTGCCCAGGGCCGCTCTCAGGGATCCCAGACAGGATGAGGCTCTGGGTCCAAAGAGCACACCCCGGGGTAACTGGGACTTCCTGAGTCCACTCTTGGCCGGGAACGTGGGGCTCAAGCCAAGGTCATTCAGCAGGTCCGGCTCTCCAGCATTCACTCACTCATTTGTTCATTCATTCACTCACCCATGGATGTAGTCTTTTCTCTGTTTCTCAGAGATATGTTTACCATCTGTAAAATGGGATCGTAATGACAATATGCCAGGGGGCTGCTGGGAAAATCGAATGAGATATTTCGTGTTTGGTGCCTAGACACAGCAAACACACATGATTATTCTGACACGAGTGGGTGGCTAAATGTTCCGGCTCTGCAGCCAGAGGCCTCTGGAATTCCAGCTCAGGCTCTGCCACCCACGGGCTCTGTGACCTCAGGCAAGTCACTGAACCTCTCTGGGCCTTGGTTTTCTCGCCTGTAAATGGGTAGAGCCGCAGTACTCACTTCATGGAGTTGTGGATGATAGACAAGTTAATATTTGAAAGCATGGAGAACAGGGCCCAGCACCGAGTAAGTGCTATATTGGTATTTGCTGAAAAAATATACGCATCTGTTCCAGAAAGAGCCAGCAACGTGGGGCCCTGAGCCTTGGTGCAACCCTTTGCTTGCATGCCGGAGGGACGTCCATTCTCCTTGTGGTTGTCAGCTGTGGCTGGGTGGAGTGAGGGCACAGGCAGGCAGCGTCAAAGGAGAAGTAATGCTTGACACCCGATCCAGAGTAATTTTTCCTATTAAGCCACATTTTTGGTCTGAAGAAACGGAGGCTCAACTTGGCGATGTGACTTGCCATAGTGAGGTCCATAGTGAGGAAGGTCCATAGTGAGGAAGGTCCATAGTGAGGAAGCGCTGGAGCTGGTGGTGGAACCTGTGGATCCCCAGACCATGAGACAAAGTGACTCTAACAAGTGGCCAAGTCAGAGAGGTGGGAAGTGGGGGCTAAGCCCACTTGTATTGGTTGACACAATAAAGGATTTCACTTGTCAGTTCATGTAAGGAATGTTCTGGAGATGGGGAGGGCATCGGTGTTGATTTGGTTTAGCACTGGCTGGTATCACCAAGGACCCTATTTCTTTCTTTCTGCAGTGTTAGGTCATTCTCAGGGTGACCGTTAGGTCACTCTCAGGGTGCCTTCCCTCTAGGTTGCAAAAGGGTGGCAGGAGTTCCAGGCATCACACCTAAACACCATCCATTTACAAGGAGAAAGAGCTTGCTTTAAGGAGAGGCCTCTTCTTTCCCAGAAGCCTCTAGCAAGCTCCCTGTCACGTCTCGTTGGCCCCAGATGGATGGTGTACCCATTCCTGGACCAACCCCTTTGGCCAGAGGAATAACGTGCTCTGATGGTTTAGGTCTGACTTACCTGGGCTGATCTCTGTGACAGGATTCACACCTAAACCCTGGCATAGGATCAGCCCCTCCTCAACACCTATGTCTAAATCACAAAGAGGCAGGGTGGAAGGGGTCTCAGGGACACTTCGGCAATTCTCACCATGGGCCCCTATCACGTGCCAGTCTTTGTGCCAGGCCCTGGCGGGGGTGGGGGGGCTCGGTAGGATGTTAGAGAGACAGACAAGAAAGCAGACGCATGCGGTGCAGTGGGATATGCATGACAGGGCAAGCATGGGGACAGGACAGCTGACCCAGCTTGGCCATGGCCAGAAAAGTAGTTCTGGAGGAGAATTTAAATGGAGACGTAGCCAGGGGAAGGCTCAGGAAGGGTGCTTGTGAATTAGCGGAAGACGGATGTGCTCTGTGAATGATTAGCAATGCATGCCATGGGTGTGGAGCAGTGACAAGTAAGCTACACACTGAAAAAGTGAATCTGCTTAAAATGAACTGAAAGTTCAGTCAAATGAGCCTTTGTCTTAAAAACACAAACCCCCAAATTATGAAAATAAGCCCATTTAAAAAATATGCTATTTAATTAAATTTGATATGTAATTGCATGCCTAAGCTAATTCTTAGACCAAAGTGTACAGTTGCTTTGCATAATTGTATAACATTCTCCACAGCGTGGGGCAGCTGACATCCAATGGCTGATCAACGTGGGGGTTAAAGGCCCAGACCTCTCGGTCCAACAGGGAACAGCTCTGAGGGTCACTGAATCCGTGGTGCTCTCCGTGGGGACAGTGGAGCCGGTCCTGAAATGGCATCCCAGTCCAGCCTCTCCGGGTACCCAGGCCTGCGACCTTCCTTTCTTTTCCCTTCCCAAAAGTGCTCCCCGCCAAGCCTCCTGAAAACCAGGGGTCAGCCTCCTGGGGAGCCCAACCCTGCACTTCCTAAAGCCCCTTGCTGGAAGGTGCAGGGGAGGGGAGGAGGGGGGAAGTGAAGGTTTCGAGCAGTAGCTAAATCAATCCCACCCTGTTTTCCAAACCCAGACTGGACAATCTCAGACCAAGTCCTGCAGGGCTACAATCCATCGCTAATTCACGGAAACCCACACCTTGTGAAAGGCTCTCTCTCTCTCTCTTTCTTCACTCTATTTCCTACCAAAGCCAAGCACTTTCTGTCTCCACCCTGACCTGGCCAGGCCAATTTTTCCTTAATGCTCAATTTTACCTGCCAATTTGCGAGACAAGGGCCCCCTATCCTGTGGGAGGAAAGCGCTGCCTTGAGAGGCTCCTGAGGTCCCCACTTCTCCTAGAGCACCCTCAGCTCCACACAGGCTGCTCTCTGGGTCTGTTTGGAGAAGGCGCCTGGGATTTCTGAGCCCCGCTCCCAGGCCGGCAGGAAGAGCCTACCTTTGCCTGCGCTCCGGCGTTTTCTAAGAGGCCTTTTCTTATGGGAGTAATTGGAGCAGGTCTCATTTCTCCAGGAATGAGAGCAGTGCAATTTAGCAAGGCTTTATTAGGTCAAACAGAGAATGCCAGGCTTGTCTGATGTTCTGGCTGCACAGGGCTCCCTAATGAGAGGCAGGAAAATGGTCGGGCTCCAGCCGGCAGACGCAGGCCTGTGATCAAAGCCTCAGCTTCCCCAAACTCAGGCTCTGGGAGCGTTTGGAGGAGCCTCCCTCCCACTGCCACCTGGCAAGAGGCTTCAGCTCCCCAGGGAATCGTCCGGGGCAGGGGTCCCCAACCTCTCTGGGGCAGCTTGCCCTCTGCCCCGGCCTCTCTGCCAGGAGGGCAGGACCCGGCAGCAGGGTTGCTCCTGATGGCCCCCGTTGGCACGGACACTCTCCCCCGAGCACGTCTGGCCAGGTTTGAGGAGGGATCCTGTGGACGTTTCCAAACCCTCCTGTTTCTCTGTCTCGCCTCGTGGGTGCTGTGCCCGTGTGGTTTCCAATGCACCCGTCCTGGTGTGGAGGACTTGCCTGGGGTAATCTCAGCTCCTGCCTTGTCCTCTGTGTCACTTGGCTGAGGGCTGAGCTGTGTGGGGGACAGGAAGGTGCCACGAGCTGAGACTGGAGAAGGGGTCCCAGGAGGTGGGGACGTCCCCTCGGCAGCAGTAAGCCAAGCCATCCCTGGCCGTCCTCGCCAGCTCGTTAGAGGAAAACTTCAGGCTCACGTGTGGAGTCTGGAGTTTCCCATATTGTGGTCCAGTTTGTTGAGTTGGAAGGAGCAGAGAATCTTTTCCAGAATCTTGGATGATTCCCTAGGCAAGCATTCGAAACCAATCAGAATTGTCCTCCTGGGTCATTGGATGGGGGAAGCTGGAGCCTGAGCAGACTGACCTGGGTTTTACAAGTTGTTTTGCAAAACAAGTATCCTAGTTTCTGAGCCAGAAGGGCCCAAGGCCCAGGAAGTACCTAAGAGCATGGCTCTGGGGAAGGACCACCTTCGAGTCCTAGGATGCCAGTGACAAGCAGGGCAAGGTTCCCACAGCCCCAGGGCTCCATTTCCCGCCAGTGAAATGGGAATCCCGGGGACACCAACCTCTTAGGGTGGATTGAGGGTCAACGCATAGTTGATTGTGAAGCACTGTTATGGCTCGGGTCCCCCCAGAAGATACGTTCAAGGCCTAACCCCCAGTGCTTGTGAATGGGACCTTTTTGGGAAATGAGGTCTTTGCAGATGTGATCGAGAGATGAGCTCAGAAAGATCCGGGTGGCCCTAAATGCAGGCTGACCACTGTCCTTATAAGAAGAGGGACATCTGGATACAGACACGCATACACAGGGAAGATGGCCACGTGATGACAGAGAGGTCAGAGTGATGCGTCTACAAGCCAAGGATGCCCGGCGACCCCAGAAGCTAGAAGAGGCAGGAAGGATCCTCCCGCAGAGCCGCTGGAAGGGAGCCAGCCCTGCAGACACCCTGATCTCAGTCTCCTGCCCCACGCTACAGTACTTGGGCAGCAGCCCTAGAAAACTCACTCGGTAGCCCTAGAAAACCCAACCTTTGAGTGCCCATCACTGCATCCAGACTCTCCCTGGCCACGTGGCTCACCCACTATCCTCCCCATCTACAGGGACCCAGGTCCGGCGCTCGTCCACGTGTCCCCAGGCTCTGATGGGCCTTTCCTGCTGGAGATTCAGGCCGCCCTCTGCTGTGGGTGCAACACTGCCATTTATCAGACAAGTGCCCTGGGAAACCGGAGGTGTGACTGCAGGAAAACAAGAGTAATGAGCCGTCTCAGAGCCTCCGTTATTTTCCCAGTACGATGGTTTCTTTCTCAAACGCTTGGGGAAGCAGTAATTCTCACAGATTTTCCCTGTAATGAAGGGTCCCAGGGTCACTGAAGATTTGGCACAAGTTCCAGAGCTACTTTTTTGGATACGGTCTCCGCGAGCCTAGTGTGGCCTCTCGGGGCTGAATATGCTGCCCTTGCGACCCAGGAGCTACAGTCTCAATTGTATTTAATTTCCATTAATTTTACTTGAAAACAGATACTCCAGTGATTAAGAAAACTCTTAAGTGTGTTTGCACCCACTTGGAGTGTGAGTCTACCTTTACAGCTGTAAGTTTTATGAACTGTAAGTACAGAGCAAGTATTTTCAGTGAAAGTTTACCATCCAAATTAAGATGTGGAAGTGTGAAATTGCACCAGATTTTGTAGAGTGTAAGTGTAAAATATACACAGGATTTTGAAGACTTAGTGTGAAATAAAGAATGTAAAATATGTCAATTTTTAATATTCACTACGTGTTGATGTTTTGGGTATACTGGGTTAAAGAAAATATATTATTAAAACTAATATCCATCCCCCACCCCCCCTTTTTTTTTACTTTTTAAAATATGGCAACTAGAAGGTTTAAAATTACACATGTGGTTTAGGTTATATTTTGCAGTGGGGTAGCGCTGGTCTAGACGGCTAAACTGGAAGTCTGAACTTATCTGCCGTTCTGATGTTGACCAATAACAGGGCTCTGTGACCTTGGGAAAGCCCCAACTCTATCTGAACCTCAAGTTCCCAGTACCAAATTGAGGAGGTTGGGCTGGACCACTGGATTTGGTTATTGGAGGGAAACTGAGGGGGTGGGGCTTTCAAAACCACCAGATTCGGTGACCTTGATTCCTTCCCACTGTGATTCTATGGTTGGGCTGAGGGCTAGCTCACACCATTCCCACTTGTTTTTTTTTTTTTTTTTTTTTTTTTTCTGTATGCGGGCCTCTCACTCTTGTGGCCTCTCCCGTTGCGGAGCACAGGCTCCGGACGCACAGGCTCAGCAGCCATGGCTCACGGGCCCAGCCGCTCCGCGGCATATGGGATCTTCCCAGACTGGGGCACGAACCCACATCCCCTGCATCGGCAGGCGGACTCCCAACCACTGCGCCACCAGGGAAGCCCCCATTCCCACTTTGAAGCTGGGCAGCTGATGGAATTTACAACAGAGTTGCTGGGCACAGTTGTGCAGGTTGCTGACTGCACAAGAGGGCCTTTCCTGATTTGTGTGACGTTGAATGTCAAGATTTCTCAACATGAATACAAGATATGTACGCAGCACTTTTAAATTTAAGAGCAATTGCCTGTAATCTAGACGTTAATAGACTTAGAACCCATTGTTTCCTGAGGCCATCTAAGAATCTGGGAGGAAGGTCTGTAGGATGAGGGATAAGTTTACAGGTAAGGAGGGAGGGTTGAGAGCAGTGTTCCTTCTCCACCTTCTCCTCCTGCCCTGTTTGCTGGCGGGACAGTGAGGATCCCAGAGAAGAAACTGGAAACACCTGGGGACCCATAACCACAGGTGGAAGAGGCCTGGGTCCCTAATGAGCATCTGGAGCGGTGCTCTGGGCGAACCTGCCCCTGGATTATGTCCAGAGTGAAAAATGAACTTCGCTTGTGAGATGCCACTGAAATTTCAGGGCCCGTTTATTACAGCAGCTGGTGCATTGACTAACTACAGTCCTTTGCCCTAAAGAGCTGTATGTCCAGGTCACAGGAACCGGTGGGTGAGGCCTCAGTGAAAATGTGCAGGCCTCCCCATACTGGCCCGACCTCCCCTGCCGAGCTTCCTGGTGGCCTGGGGAGGAGGGAAGTTCCTGGGCTTCCTGCCCCTGTTCCCCACGATCCAGCACACCCTTCTCGGTCTCCACCCTGCCCTTCTCCTCCACGCATGGATAATTAGAAGCTGCTGGTCAGAGGCTGGCCAGCAGCCAAGACATTTTCTCTACATGGGAAAACAGAAAGTAAGGTTATAAGTTCTGAGCCCTGGAAACCACCTAGAACTCCGAAGACGTTTTGCCGAGTACTGCCCTTACGGAGTCTCAGGGGGACCACTGGCCTCTGAACGCCGGGATGACCATCCTTCCTCGGGCTTGAGGCTCTCCTCTCCCTCTGGGCCCTTCTTTGGCACCAGAAGGAAGGATGGGGCATGTGGAGGCTTCTGGACTTCCCAGTGTGCAGGGTCTGGAGGGAACTGGGGGCGGGCTGGGGAAGGGAGAGGACTGGGTGGGGCCCGAGGGAGATTCCCGAAGGGTCGCCACCCCAGCGTAGCACGGTAGGGGGCTCCATGGGGGTCTCTCCCTCCTGCCAGCATTCCAGCCTCCAATGGAGGCACAACTGTCACTGAGAGAGACACGAGAGAACTGTCGAAGTTACAGGAAAGGGGCCACATCAGTTGAGGTTGGGAAGGTCACCCTGTGAGGCCCAGTGACTCACCGGCCTCGCATCCTTAGTAGATGACACAACTGGGATCTTTGGACTCTACAGCCCATACTGCAGAGGAAATAGATGCGCAAATGTCTTCTTTTTTAATCAGAAAAGAAGTACATGCTTGTACAAATTCAAACAGCATTAAAGCCTGTAAAATATGGCCCGCCTTCTTTGATTCTCCACTTACTGTCGGGTGGGCTCCATCTCCCCCTCTGGAGTATGGGCAGGCTCTCTGACCACTGGACCAAGAGAGCTGGCAGGGATGAGGCTGTCTAGACTAGGTCAGAAGAGCAGGCAGCTGCTTCCTGGCGCCATCAGGGTGCTTGCCGGCCACCACGTAAGCCGTCCAACTTCCCCAAGGCCGCCATATTGGAGGGACCACACTGGGTGCTCCCATCCACAGCCCAGCAGAGCTGCTGTCAGCAACAGCTGCCAGCTTGGATGTCCAGGCCGGTTGACATCTGAATCTGGAGCTTGATCAGAGCATGAGGCTTTTCCCCATTCACTTTGTGTGTGGAGTGTACGCAGAATCATCTATTTACTCATAACTTCATTTATACAACCAATGTTTCTTCAGGGTCTTCTCTTAGTCAAAATTTTTAGCCAGACGTACTTTGAAATCCATATTTCTCTTGGATTTTTAAAAAAGACAATATGGTGCTTATACGGTGATTCATTTAATACCTTTAGTGGATTCTATTTCTTTTCTATTTCTGTTTCTCCAGTGAAACATGATTTTTCACGCTAAGTGGAATAAATAGACTGAATAGACTCAAGTCAGATCAGGTCAGGTTTGGCATCAAATTTTCAAAACGAAACAGAAGCAAACAAAACCCCCAAATAATCGTGTGCTTTTCAAAGTCTTGGGTTTTGGGATTGTGAAAAGGGGCGGCGGGGCTGTGTTGATCTTTATGGAAAATCATACTTTCTATTTATGGAAAGTGAAACTGATTTTCCTTTTATCTTGGTGATACACAGTTTCCCTTCTGAATAAAAATTGTACGTTACAAAAAAAAGTTGATTAACATAAATATATTAAGTAAACAAAAAATACAAGTGGCATGCAGATACGATAAAAATAGTGATGACCTAAATTTAGGGAACACAGATCTAACCCGGGCCCCACTGTGACATGGAGGGTGTAATGGATTGTCTTTCCAGTTCCATTCTGCAGGAAATAATAGCTAATACTTATCAAGTGCTTATTATGTGCTGGCATTTGTCTATGTACTTTAAATATACTACCTTGTTTAATTCTCGCAAGAACTCTGGGGGGAGGATACTTTCTTCTTATCCCCATTTTACAGATGAGAAGACTGAGACACAGAGGTGAAGTAGCCTGCCTAGAACCATTACCTAATAAGTGGTAGGGGGGTACCCTGTGTAGTTAACACCTGCACTCTAGCAAGCATCCATCAGATGGGGGAACAAGAGGCGTCTGCAGCAGGGCTCAACCAGAGAAGCAGAAGCAGGTGGAGAAATAAAGATGTAGATATAGGTATAGACATGGATATACAGATGGATACAGATACATGGATAGATCTAGTTATCTAGATGGATGGATATAGGGATACAGATGGATAGGTACAGATGCACAGAGGGATGGATGGACAGACTGAACACAAGGCACTGGCTTACACTCTAGTGGGGGCTAAGCATGTCCAGTGTCTGCAGGGCAGGCCTTGGAAGGGAAGGTGAGGAGAAGGCTGGGACCCGTAGGCTCGGGTGAAGCTGTCCCAGGGTGCAGACTTGCGGGAGGGATAAGGGATTCAGGGATAAGGGAGGACATTGACGACCCTGTGACTGTTTGGTCTCTCCTTCACGGAAAATTGACATCCCTTTATAAAGACCTTCCTCCTGATTAAGGCAGGCCCACCCAAGATGAGCTCTGTTTAGATTAATCTAAAACAAACTCCTAGAGACTTACATCCCATCTGCAAAATCTCTCCCCAGCAGCAACTAGACTAGCATTGGACGAGCAACCAGGAGGAGGGGCATGCACTACAGAACGGCCACTGCCTCCCTCCTGTCCTCCAGTCTTGCAGGAGACCAGCTGGGGCAGTTGCTTCTGGCTCTAGACCCAGCCTCCTGTCTCAGGCCAGAGGCAGGCTGGACACAGAGGTCTGTCAGATGCACTCCTTCTCTGAGCCGGTGTTCCGAGGGCCTGGGCTGGGGACGGGTGGGGAGTAGAAGTTGTGGTCACGCATGTCCCTGGGTGTGGTTGGCTGGGTGTGAGCCTGGAGGCACCTGCTCTCCTGCCGAAAGGGTCCTTCGGGAAGATACCCGGGGTGATTTTCCAACTCTTCATCCCAGGTTTAGCTCGGCCATATTTTAAAAACATGTTTTAAACTTGTACTAATTTTTTATTGGAGCGGAACGCCCATGCCTTGGTGTTGTAAGAACAGCCCTGAGCGATAATCACTGTGTGCACACCTGTGATACCAGCTGCCAGGTGAAGACACAGAACAGGACCCAGCCCCAAAGCCCCTCTTTGCCCCATTCCCACAGCCACCCTGTCCCGGGATGCTGACCTCCATCACCGCAGAGCAGTTTGTTTGCTTTTGGGCTTCGTGACCAAATCAAAATCTGTGTCTGGCTTTGTTTGTGGGTATGTGGCTGTTGAATTTTTATGTTCATTGCTGTATACTATTCCATGGTGAGACTACGTCCTCAGTCACTTCTCCACTTTACCATTGATGGATGTTTGGGTAGGGCAGCGGCAAACATTCTAGTACCTGTCTTTTGGTGAGCACACATCCCCTTTTGGTGGGGGGGACACCCAGAAATGGCCTTGCTGGGTCCTGGGTCGGGGAGCATGCACAGCCTCGGTGGATTCTGAGGACTGTCAACTTTAAAGGTGCTTCTGAAGCCTTGCTGTCCTCAGGGCTTTGGAAACTACCCCGTGCTACAAACAGGCAGTTTTAAAAGGATTTTTTCTTTGCAGCTTTTAATAGCCGTGAAATTCTTGGCGACATGAAATATGCTCCAAAGGGAATAAAAAGAGACCTGTGCAAGTTCTTGTTCAAATAAATAGCCTGTCTCCGGGTTGAAAGGGAAATCTGTTCCTCACACTGCAAGACTTTGTTCTGTTACTCCTTGTTTCAATCCTTATTTCTCAGTCCTTGAGTAAAACTCGGGGACCCTGTCAAACAATGTAACATTTCTTTCATTTTTATTCCTTTCGGCAGGTACTGGCTTCCTCAGGTTCAGATGAAGTTTCCACAGGTCAGCCTGACACTCATGGGGCAGTCTCACTCCTCAGCATCCTGACCAGAAGCCAAGGAGCGGGGCTGCTGCCCGACCATTTCACAGGGGAGGAATCGAGGGGCGGGGGGTAAAGTTGCTTGCCAAGGGGGCACTCCAGGTGTGAGCCCAGGTTTTTCTGATGCCAAGATGACCCTCCCCTTTTAAAAAGAGCACCCCTTCTGAATTTAAATTGGTACAGCCACTATGGAAAACAGTTATGGAGGTTCCTTAAAAAAACAGAACTAAGATCCATCAATCCCACTCCTGGGCGTATATCTGGACAAAACTATAATTCAAAAAGATACATGCACCCCTTTGTTCATTGCAGCACTATTTACAATAGCCAAGTCATGGAAGCAACCTAGGTGTCCATTGACAGATGAATGGATAAAGAAGATGTGGTACATATATACAAAAGGAATACTACTCAGCCATAAACAAGAATGAAATAATGCCATTTGCAGCAACATGGATGCAACTAGAGATTATCACACTAAGTGAAGTAAGTCAGAAAGAGAAAGAAAATACCATATGATGTTACTTATATGTGGAATCTAAAATGATACAAATGAACTTATTTACAAAACAGAAATAGACTCACAGATGTAGAAAACAGACTTAGGGTTACCAAAGGCGAAAGTGGGGAGGGAGGGATAAATTAGGAGTTTGGGATTAACATATACACACTGCTATATATAAAATAGATAAAAACAAGGATGTAATGTATATAGCACAGGGAACTATATTCAGTATCCTGTAATAAATAGCAATGGAAAAGGATATGAAAAAGAATATATATATGTGTAACTGAATCACTTTGCTGTGTACCTGAAACTAAAACAACATTGTAAGCTGAATATACTTCAATTTTTTAAAAAAAGAGCCTCCCCCCACCCCACCCCCCAACTGCAGTGTAACATACATGTGGGAAAATGCACGGGAGATAAGGGACATCTCAGGGAAGCTTCACCAACTGAACACAGTCCAGTCACCAGCACCCGGGTCAAAGCTCAGAATGAGACCAGCCCCCGAAGCCCCCTGGAGCCCCCCGCCCCGTGCACCCCGTCCTCTCTCGACTTCCAACAGCGCAGATTAGTTTATCTGTTCTTGAAATTCATCATACAAACAGACTCACAAAATACTTGCTCTTCCCTGGATTCTTTCTCTCAGCCCTGTGTGAGATGCATCCGTGTTGTTGCGTGTAGTGACAGCATGTTGGTCTTCATGCAATTTGTTTACCGATCCCACTGCAGATGGGCATTTGGGTGGGTCCCGGTTTGGGGCTATTAGACTGTGGTGAACCCGTGGGTGCGGGGCTGCGGGGCTCACATGACACGACACGGGCAACCACGCTCGGGCTCGGCTGCAGCAAATGCTGTAAAGACGGTTTCCCAAAGTCAGGGGACCAACGTGAGCTCCCACCTGCAACGCAGGAGTTTTCTGGATCTCTTGCAATGGGCTTTTAGGTTCTTGGACGCCTGGGTGAGTTTTTTCCCACTGTGTCCTCTAAACCGGGGCTTCTAATCCAGCCAGGATCCCGGGATGCAAGGGTCTGGCGAGTCTGCCTCAAGCGCAAGGAGTCAGGGTTTCAAGTGACCCAGCTATCTCCACCCCCCACCCCACAGTTATCTCTGCGCTCGCTCACCCCAGGACACAATTATCTCCGCAGTCCAAATTCCTGCCTCTGAAGTGGAGCTGGGTCTTTGATCTTCCCTTCGGGGAAGATCTGAGCTCGGAGGAGGGCCTGGGGTCCAGGCCAGGCTGTGAGGTGACTTGAGCCCTGGCCTTTGGCCAGGCAGGCTCCCTGGGGACACTGTCGGGGCAGTTATCATGGGGGAGCTGGGGGAAGCTCCATCAAAGGGCTGCGTCTTCCCTTATCTGAGGGGCCGTGAGGGAGCCGGTGGGGAGCAGCTCTGGCTTTGCGGGGGAACCTCTAACTCCTTCAGCCACACATCTGGGGAGCCCCACGGTGTGCCGGGCGCTGTGCCGGGGATGGGGCGCAGTGACAAGAGAGGCCTCCCTGACCGTGTGAAGTTCTCAGGGCTGAGACTGAAGGATATGCACACTTGTGGGGCGCTGACGACGCTGGGACAGGCAAAGGTCTCTTAAACACGACCCAGACAATGCAACCCTAAGAGAGAAAGTGGGTATGATGGACCGCGTCAAAATAAAAAACTTCTGTTCATCAAAAGACACCATTAAGAACCCGAAAAGACAAGCCACAGACTGGGAGAAAATATTCCAAATACGTGTATCTCATAAAGGACTCACTTACAGAATATACAAAGAACTCCCACAATCCCACAAATAAATAAGAAAAAGACAAGAGCTGGGTAAAATCCAGGCAAAAGCCTAGAACCAGCATCTCTACGAGGAAGATACAGAATGGCCAGGGAGCAAATCAAACACCCCCAGGCATCACTGCTCACGGAGAAATGTCACAAAGTCATGAGGAGGCACAGCTCCCACCCACAGAATATCAAGGGCTAGAGAAGGCGCAGGGCAGCTGGGACTCACGCCCTGCCCACGGGGGCCAAAGTGAGATAGGGACACAGGGAAACGATTCACTAGTCCCCCCAGACACAGTCCCAAGAGAATGAGGACGTCGTTCAACAAAAGACTCTTACAAAGGTGTCCACGGTGGCTTCATGGATCACAGCCCTACGCTGGGAATAAGCCAAGGGTCCAGTGGTAGTAGATGGGTACGTCAACTGTGAGATGTTCAGACGATGGAATACTACCAGGCAGCAGGAAAGATTCCAGGATCACTGGAGGCCGCGGTGTAGATGAACCTCCTAAACCTTGACCACTGTGCCCATGACAGTGACTACTGGGCCAATACAATGACCACCAGGCCCACAGCAATGACCACCGGGCCCATAGCAATGACTACTGGGCCCACAGCAATGACCACTGGGCCCACAGCAATGACCACTGGGCCAATACAATGACCACTGGGCCCACAGCAATGACTACTGGGCTCACAGCAATGACCACTGGGCCAATACAATGACCACTGGGCCCACAGCAATGACCACTGGGCCCACAGCAATGACCACTGGGCCAATACAATGACCACTGGGCCCACAGCAATGACTACTGGGCTCACAGCAATGACCTCTGGGCCAATACAATGACCACTGGGCTCACAGCAATGACCACCAGGCCCACAGCAATGACCACTGGGCTCATAGCAATGACCACTGGGCCAATACAATGACCACCGGGCCCACACAATGACCACTGCGCCCACAGCAATGACCACCGGGCTCAGAGCAATGACCACCGGGCTCACAGCAATGACCACTGGGCCCACACAATGACCACCGGGCCCACACAATGACCACTGGGCCCATAGCAATGACCACTGGGCTCACAGCAGTGACCACTGGGCCCACAGCAACGACTCCAGCCCACCCCGGCCAGGCAGGCAGCACTGTTGTCCCCCATCCCCGCAGCCAACTGAGCTGCAGGCCCCACGATGGAAAAGTGCTTGTTCTGCCTGGGCCTGGCCACTGGGGGATTTGTGACCCCATGCAAGTGAGTTGGTCAGACCTTGAGGGGAAGTGGGCACGGCGGGACTCGGGAAAGGACACGATGGTCCTGTGAGGTGGGTTTGACCTTGTCCCCACTGCCCTGACGAGGGGATGGAGGCAGGAGTCCCGCCCAGCAGCGTGTGTGCAGTGAAGGTCCGTCCACCCCGAGAGCTCACACTCCAGCCTCTGCATCTCCTTGATCTTTGGGCTATTCCAGGCAGGGGACGGGGGCGGACATTCGGCCCCGGCTCCGCGTGGGAAGAGATCTGGGACCCGGGGCAGGTGCAGCCTTCAGGTGCCCGGTGGGGAGAGGCAGGGAGGGCTGCCCTGTGGATGCAGCAGGGAGACCATGATCCGGGGGGACCACACGGGCGTGCGAAGGGCTCTGCGTGGAGCAGGGAGGATGGGCCTGAGTGTGTGGGGAGCCAGCTGCAATCCCCGCCCTGCTGGCCGTCGGCCTTGAGAAGGACGGCCTCCTTGCTCCATAAGCCCTGAGCCCTGGGAATGATGATGGTGGTTGTGGTTAGCACAGCTGGGCAGTGAGTGTGGTCATTACACTCTGTCCATGTACTTCTTGTTCACACAGCACAGGTTTACCGAATATAAACCATGTGAAAGTCTGTGTGGTTTCCTAGTTCAGAGCAGCCGGTCCCAGCTTTGCTGCTTATCAGCTCAGCTGGGTGACCTTGGATGCGACGTGTAACCTCTCTGTGCCTCGGTGCCCCCATCTGTAAAATGGGGATAATGAGGGCATCCAATGCTCCACTACACCCAAGTGTGCAGGCAGATGGGGCTGGAGCCCAGTCGGGGCGGAGTGATGCTGTGAACTCCGCCCCGCTCGCCATGCGCCAGGCCCCGTGCTGGGGAGCACGCTCCCCCCCCCCCCCCACCATGAGCTCCCGGGACAGCAGGACACAGCATTCGGCACGTGGGCTCCAGTGCTTGCCGGCGCCTGAATCTCACGCCCTCCATCTCCTGTCTGTGAACTGAGGCAATGACCTCAGGGGGTGGCGGCGGGGCTCAAACGAGACCCGTGGCCTTAGCCAAGAGGCTGGCTGCAGGAACAGCTCTGTAAGTGTCACCCACCGCTTCGCAGACGTTGTTAAACATTACCCATCGGAGCGGTTAGGCTCGGGGGGAAAATGGCAGCAAAAACGCGATCAGCGGGTATTTGTCCGTGAGACGGTCAGTCGTGGGCCAGCACCCGGGGTGTCCGCAGCTGGAAGCGCCCTGCCCAGTTCATCTGTATGTCCTTCATACATCTACCTTCTGTTGGGGCATGTTTCTCCAAACTCTCAGGCCTGGCTGGATCTCCGACGGTCAGATTAAAAAAGGCCCAGGCTTCTCTCTTTGGATAAAAAGGTGCTGACTGTTCACACAGCTTTGCATAAGATGCTGGTCTTTTTAAGGCGTCTCTATGGGGTGGTTTCAGAACTCATCTAATGGGCAAAGCGGCGCTGGGACTCATGCGTATTCTCTGAGCATCAATTCCGTGCCAGGCGCAGAGCTAGGTATGTAGAGCAGGCAGCAGTGAAGCGGCCCCAGCCCCGTTCTCTGGCGTGTGCCAAGGGACCTCCCAGACCTCGTTGGGCCGGTGAGATGAGACATGAGGACGCACGTGACGGGACGGTGGAGGATTCTGCACAAAGACACCCCCAGACCCTGCTTTTGCAATACCAGGATTCACCCAAATTCTCATTTTTGGCCACGTTAAGTTAGGTGTCTCCTTTTGCGATTTACACCCGCTCTGAGAAAATTGCTGGGTTTGTTCTGGCTGATGGGATGACACTTGGGCATGGCAGCCCTTGGCCTGTTCTCTGGGCAACTGCAAGGTCCTTTGGGCTAGACAGCTGTAAGGACATAGGGGCTGGGGGGGCTTCATCCTGGGCTTATACCCCCAGTGACACCATGGCAGTGGATGTGCACATGCATACATGATCTGTCTTACACACCATCCTCTGAACCCCTGTGTGAGAATGTCCTTCCCCAGCAGGCGGCTCCAGACCAAGCCCAGGTCCTGTAGCTTGGCTTCTGGGAGGAGAGGCCCTCCACTGCAGCCAGGCTGACCTGGAGCCCTGCCCCGCTGGTTACGCGCCTCTTCAATAGCAAGCAACACCCCTCCCCTCCCGGCCACCCCTTCAGGGCAAAGCATCCATTGGCCTGGAACTTCCCTCAACCATCTCTGCCTTCAATACCTTCCTCCTCCAAGTTCACAGGTCTCGCCTGGTGACATTCCTATTTGGTGACATTGCTATATGGTGACATTCCTATTTGTGTACGTGCATGTCTTCTCTGCCTTGGACCATTACGGTAGCCTCCACGTCACTAACAGAGTGATCTTTTTAAATAGCAAGGTTTAACATGCCACTCCTGTGCTTAATAACCTTCCATGGCTCCCCATTGCCTACAAGATAGAGCCCAAATTTCCCAACAAGATATTCAAGGCTCTCCCAGTCTAGCTTAATCTCACCTTTCTGGTTTCATATCTTGTGATGCACCCTACCTTTCAGCCTCACCTTGAACCTGCCTGTATTTAGTTTATTTAGGTTCTTCCACCTGGAATGCCCTTTCTTTTTTATTAATTAAAAATCAATCAATTAATTAATTAATTTTTGGTTGCGTTGGGTCTTCGTTGCTGCACGCGGGCTTTCTCTAGTTGCGGTGAGCAGGGGCTACTCTTCATTGCGGTGCACGGGCTTCTCATTGCGGTAGCCTCTCTTGATCCGGAGCACGGGCTCTAGGCGTACGGGCTTCAGTAGTTGTGGCTTGCAGGCTCTAGAGCGCAGGCTCAGTAGTTGTGGTGCACGGGTTTAGTTGCTCCGCGACATGTGGGATCTTCCCAGACCTGGGATCGAACCAGTGTCCCCTGCACTGGCAGGTGGATTCTTAACCACTGCGCCACCGGGGAAGTCCCAGAATGCCCTTTCTTTATTCTCCACCTGGAAAAAATTCCGCTCCTTTCCCACAGCCAGTGGTACTCAACTAGGAGTAATTTTGTTCCCCGGGGACATCTGGAAATATCTGGAGATATTTCTGGTTGCCATAAATCGACAGTGTGTGTTACTGGTCAAAGCTAGTGATGCCACTCAACATCCTATAATGCACAGGACAGTCCCAAATGTCTCAACCAGGCTGAGGCTCAAGAAGCCTGCTCTAAGCCCATCAATGCCACGTCTCCTCAGAGAAGCTCCATCAGATCCCCAGGTATCAGTGTCCCACCCCTCTCTGGCCTGTGAAGCCAGCTGCGTGGGCAGCAGTTAGATGGGGATGAGTCCGTCTCCCTGCCTGGCCAGGAGCTCCCCGACGGCAGGGACTGTGTCCTCATTAGTGTCACCACAGGTTAACGCAGGGCCTGGGGCACAGGGGAGCTTGGAAAATATTGGTGGACCAGAAATTGAGGATTCAATGTATGGCACTCGTTAGAACTAGGATTTTGGCCTGGGACCCAGGCAGGAATGTCAGGAAAACATGAACCCCTAACACTGTAGCACAGTGAGGTGGTCAAGAGCACAGACTCTCTTGGGTTCAACTCCTAAGTTCTCCACTGACCAGCTGTGTGACCCTGGGCCGCTCACTTAACTTCTCTGTGCCTCAGTTATCTCATCTGTAGAATGGCGATGTTAGTAGTATCCATCTGTAGTGGATTTAGAACACGTCCACACATTCTTTGACCCTCCTCCCATGTGGAGGTGAATCTGTCTCTTTCCCTTGAACCTGGGCTGGCTATTGGCTGCCTCGGAGAAAAGAGCACAGCGGAAGTGACACTGGGTGACTTGGGGTCTGGGTTGGAAAAGGCCGTGTGGCTCTTGCCAGTTTTCCTTGGGACTCTTGCTCTGGAGCCTTCAGCACCATGGGAGAAGCTGGCTACACTGAGGCCTTACCAAGACATCACTGACCATTTTTTGGTACCAGGTGCCATTCTGGGGGAGGCGTCCACACTCCTCGTGGGAGGCCAGGGCCTCCCTGCCAGCCAGGATGACCAGCCTCAGTCCTGGCTGTGCCTACTGCAGCTCAGGTCCCCCGACCTTTCAGGTCCCTGTCCTCCGTCTGATAATAAGAGCTCTTAGAACCAAATGAGATAAAGCCCGGGAAGCTGGCAGCACAGCGCCCGGCAGGGAGTGAGTCCTCAGCAAATGCTGATGTTCGATGACTGTTCCCGAGGGGGATCTGCCCACCTGGAAAGGTGAGGAATCGGCATGAGGTGAAGGGTTTTACTTGTCACTGTCCCCTTGTAGGGGAATCCTAGGGCCACCAGAGGAGCACGGGTGACGGGTCTGTAGTATCTGTGGGGTTCTTCTTCCCTCTGGGCAGAACGTGGGACAGGAAACCAAGCTTCCACATCTTGGGGGCAGGGTGGGCTTGCTGATGCCAATGGCAACGCGACGGAGGGCCTGAAGGGCACCAGTTCAGATCCAGCTCTGGGACCTTGGGCCGGGCACCCAGCCTCTCTGTGCCTCGGTTTTCCCTCCTGTACAGGGACAAAGGCGATCCCCCGGTGACTTCCTGGGTGGCTGTGAGGACTCAGGAGGTGGTGCTGGAAAGGCTCTGAGCCCACGGCCAAGGCTCTTGTGCTCGCATTTCCTCTGCACAGGGGGAGGCCAATGAGATCAGCCCCTTTGTTTCTAGGAAACTCATCTGCAACTGGTTCTAATAAAACCGGGGCAGCTGGGCCAGGAGGGCAGGAAGTGCAGAAGAGCCGGGGCTGCTCCCCTGAGCCCATGGGCCCGGTCACACCAGGGTCCTCGGAGCCCCCTCCCAAGGACTCTGAGGCCAGATGTCTTCCGGAGCCGAGGTGTTCAGCAGCCGTCCTGGGGAAGGTGCCCAGACAAGGGCGCGCACACGCTGTCTCACGTCTCTCTGCGTCACACTCCCCCCTTCCCACCTCTCCTGAGCCAGCTGCTGACATGGTGAGGAATTGCTCCCTAAGGCGGTTTGGAAAAACACAAGGACGTGCTTCCACTGCAATAAATCACGCTTTATGTCCTCAGTCCTGTCGAGGATGCTTCAGATTGTGATGTTTTCTGGGGATTAAGTCAACCTGATGACAGGCACAGGGCTGGAGCTCCTGCGGTCAGGCTGGACCAGCGCGACCTCATGGTCTCGGCCCTACAAAGGCGCCTTTCTCTGCAGGGCTGCGTAGGATGCCGGGAGGTTGACCTTGGAAGTGGCTTGAAGCATCAAGGTGCCTCTCTGCCTCTGAATTACCTCGAAGCATAACTGACCAGATACCCTACTGCGTGAGGGTTTTGGCAAATCGGCATTGGACCACCCACTTGTATAGAGGGTGTGAGTGTCCCATGAAGCCCCCTTTGAACTAATGGCGGAAACTGAGGGTAAAGCAATGGGGACAGCCGAACCACTTTGATCCCAGTGACGTCTGGATGAGGCTGCCCCACTGAGGTTCTCAAAAGCGTAGGCGCTCAGTCTTTCTCCCCACGACGTGGCTCTGATAGCACTGGGAGTGTCGCCAGCAGGAGGACTCGGCGGAGAGATGCGCGGAGAGCATCCCCAGCTCTGCCCCGGATCGCGGACTCCTGCCCCTCACTGACGCCCGACCTCCTGGGCTCTAAGGTGAAAGGATCAGGGCCGGGATCCAGCCTTAACCAGCCCACAGAAGAGTGTCCAGTGTCTGCGATGGGCCCAGCACATCTCTGATCTATGATACTATGATCAAGTAGTTTATTCCAGGAATGCAAGGTTGGTTAAACATATGAAAATAACCACATGAACAGAACAAGGGAGAAAAACCATATGGCTAATTTGATATAGCCAGAAAAAAACACTTCAAAAATTCAGAACCAATTCATAATAAAAGCTCTCAGCAAACCAGGGATAGAGGAAATCTTCCTCAGCCTGATAAAGGTTCATGACTACATGAAACACCTCCAGTGGACATCCTACTTAATAGTAAAGACTGAACACATTCCCCCTGAGGTCAGGAGTAAGGAAAAGATACCCACTGTGACCATGTATATTGCACTTTGTCCTGGGGGTTCTAGCTAATACGAGAAGGCAACAGAAGAAAGGTTGATTGGAAACAAGGAAGGAAAATGACGGTCTTCATAGACGGCATCACTGTGTACACACAAAATCCTAAGGAGTCTACAAAAAACTACTTGAAGTATTAAGTGAATGTAGTAAGCTAGCAATATACTAGGTCAATTTACCAAAATAAATTTAGTTGTGTTTCTACATAGTAGCAACTGATAATTGGAAGATAAACATTTTAAAGTACCATTTAAAATAATATCAAACCCATAACATATTTAAGAATAAATTACACCATAAAGTATTGCTAAGAGAAATTAAGGAAGACCTACATAAACAGAGTGATATGCCATGTTTGTGGATCAAAAGAGTCACTGTATTTAGAAGACAATTTTCCCCAAATGGATCTATAGATTTAATGCAATCTTAATAAAATCCCAATGGGCTAAAGAAAGAAAGAAAGAAAGAAAGACATAAAGAAATTGACAAGCCAACTCTAAAACTTACACAGAAATGGAAAGAGTTTAAGATAAGAAAAACAATTTTGGAAAACAAGGATAAAATTGGAGAGAGTGTACGACCTGATTTCAAACCTTACTATGAAGCTACAGTGGGACTTCCCTGGTGGTGCAGTGGTTAAGAATCCGCCTGCCAACGCAGGGGACATGCGTTTGAGCCCTGGTCTGGGAAGATACCACATGCCGCGGAGCAACTAAGCCCATGCGCCACAACTACTGAGCCTGCATGCCTAGAGCCCGTGCTGTGCAACAAGAGAAGCCACCGCAATGAGAAGCCCGTGCACCGCAACGAAGAGTAGCCCCTGCTCGCCGCAACTAGAGAAAGCCCACACACAGCAACGAAGACCCAATGCAGCCAAAAATAAATAAATAAATTTATATATATTAAAAAAAAAAAGCTACAGTACTTGGGACAGTGTGGGATTGGCATAAGGACGTTTATAGATCAATGGAGCAGAATAGAGCCCACTCACTGATCCGCATCCATGTGGTCAGTTGATTCTCGACAACAGTGTCAACAAAAATCAAGGAAAGGATAGTTTTTTCAACAAACTGTGCTGGAATGGATATCCATATGGACCAGTGCTGCCCATTAGAAATATAATGCAAGCTAAATAGGTAATTTTAAGTTCCTGGTGGTCACGTTAAAAAAGTAAAAGGAAATAAGGGAAATTAATGTTAATAATATATTTTAGAGGCGGAGTCAAGATGGCGCTGTGGGAAGACTCGGAGTTAGCATCTCCCCACAAATAGGGCTCCTGCCACCGCTGGGGTGACTCTGACACCCAGGGAGACGGGAGGCACCCCGAAGTGAACCAGTAGGACGTGGGGGGACTGAGGGGGGAGGGGAAGTGGAGGCCAGACAGGAACAGCAACCCCGAGGCGGGGGAGATCAGGAGAGGCAGGCGGGAGGGGCCCTCCCAGAGCAGAGGAGCAGGAGGGAGAGGAGGGCGTCTGCCCCGCCCACTCGAGCCCAGGAAGCCTGCTGGGCTCCCAGGTGAGGTCCCCTGCCCTCTGAGACCAGGGGTGAGGGGCACGCCTGGGCCCCATCTGTTCCTTGAGTCTAAGCCCCACCTCCCACAGCCCCTAGGGCCTTTTCCAGACCTGTGGGTCCTAAGCATTGGCCCCGCCCACCACCCAAACCTCACCCTTGCTTAGGCCCCATCCTCCACAGCCAAGGCCTTCCCCCCACCTTTTTTTTTTTTTCTTTTTCCTCCTACTCTTTTTTACTATTGTGGTACTGATGTGCCTTCTGGTTGTTGATTCATCTGTATTTTTACTTTTATATTCTTCCTAACATATCTGTTAGTTTCCTAGTCTAATTTTATTTTTTACTTTGTTATTGTACTTTTATTTTTTTTTGCCGCCCCACGTGGCTTGCGGGATCTTGGTTCATGAGCCTGGGGTTGGGCCAAAGCTCCTGCAGTGGAAGCTCTGTGTCAGAACCACTGGACTAACAGAGAACCTCAGACCCCAGGGAATACTCATGGGAGTGAGGTCTCACGGAGGTCCTCATCTCAGCACCAAGATCCATCCCTACCCAGTAGCCTACAAACTCCAGTGTTCGAAGCCTCAGGCCAAACAACCAGTAAGACAGGAACACAATCCCACTCATTAAAAAAAAAAAAAAAAAAAAGAGACGGTAAAACAATATGCCACTGATGAAGGAGCAAGGTAAAAACCTACAGGACCAAATAAATAAAGAGGAAATAGGCAATCTACCTGAAAAAGAATTCAGAGTAATAATAGTAAAGATGATCCAGAATCTCAGAAATAGAATGGAGGCATGGATTGAGAAAATACAAGAAATGTTTAACAAAGATCTAGAAGAACTAAAGAACAAACAAACAGAGATGAACAACACAATAACTGAAATGAAAAATACACTAGAAGGAATCAATAACAGAATAACTGAGACAAAAGAATGAATAAGTGAGCTGGAAGACAAAATGGTAGAAATAACTGCCAAGGTGCAGAATAAAGAAAAAAGAATGAAAAGAATTGAAGACAATCTCAGAGACCCCTGGGACAACACTAAATGCACCAACATTCGAATTATAGGGGTCCCAGAAGAAGAAGAGAAAAAGAAAGGGTCTGAGAAAATATTTGAAGAGATTATAGTTGAAAATGTCCTTAATATGGGAAAGGAAATAGTCACCCAAGTCCAGGATGCACAGGGAGTCCCTACAGGATAAACCCTAGGAAAACCACACCAAGACACATATTAATCAAACTAACAAAAATTAAATTCAAAGAAAAAATATTAAAAGCAGCAAGGGAAAACCAACAAATAATGTACAAAGGAATCCCCATAAGATTATCAGCTGATTTTTCAATGGAAACTCTGCAGGCCAGAAAGGAGTGGCAGGATGTACTTAAAGTGATGAAAGAGAAAAACCTACAACCAAGATTACTCTACCCAGGAAGGATCTCATTCAGATTTGATGGAGAAGTCAAAAGCTTTTCAGACAAGCAAAAGCTAAGAGAATTCAGCACCACCAAACCAGCTTTACAACAAATGCTAAAGAATCCTCTCTAGGTGGGAAACACAAGAGAAGAAAAAGACCCACAAAACAAACCCAAAACAATTAAGAAAATGGTAATAGGAACATACATATCAATAATAGCCTTGAATGTAAATGGATTAAATTCCCCAACCAAAAGACACAGACTGGCTGAATGGATACAAAAACAAGACCCATATATATGCTGTCTACAAGAGACCCATTTCAGACCTAGGGATAAACACAGACTGAAAGTGAGGGGATGAAAAAAGATTTTCCATGCAAATGGAAATCAAAAGAAAGCTGGAGTAGCGATACTCATATCAGGTAAAATAGAGTTTAAAATAAAGAATGTTACAAGAGACAAGGAAGGACACTACATAATGATCAAGGGGTCAATCCAAGAAGAAGATATAACAATTATAAATATATATGCACCCAACATAGGAGCACCTCAAGACATAAGGCAACTGCTAACAGCTATAAAAGAGGAAATCAACAGTAACACAATAATAGTGGGGGACTTTAACACCTCAGTTACACCAGTGGATAGATCATCCAGACAGAAAATTAATAAGGAAACACAAGCTTTAAATGACACAATAGACCAGACAGATTTAATTGATATTTATAGGACATTCCACCCAAAAACAGCAGATTACACTTTCTTCTCAAGTGTTCATGGAACATTCTCCAGGATAGATCACATCCTGGATCACAAATCAAGTCTCAGTAAATTTAAGAAAACTGAAATCATATCAAGCATCTTTTCCAAACACAATGCTACGAGATTAGAAATCAATTACAGGGAAAAAAACGTAAAAAACACAAACACATGGAGGCTACACAATCTGTTACTAAATAACCAAGAGATCACTGAAGAAATCAAAGAATACCTTGAGACAAATGACGATGAAAACACGACAATCCAAAACCTATGGGATGCAGCAAAAGCAGTTCTAAGAGGGAAGTTTATAGCAATACAATCCTACCTCAAGAAACAAGAAAAATCTCAAATAAACAATCTAACCTTACACCTAAAGGAACTAGAGAAAGAAGAACAAACAAAACTCAAAGTTAGTAGAAGGAAAGAAATCATAAAGATCAGAGCAGAAATAAATGAAATAGAAACAAAGAAAACAATAGCAAAGATCAATAAAACTAAAAGCTGTTTCTTTGAGATGATAAACAAAATTGATAAACCTTTAGCCAGACGCATCAAGAAAAAGAGGGAGAAGACTCAAATCCATAAAATTAGAAATGAAAAAGGAGAAGTTACAATGGACACCATAGAAATACAAAGCATCATAAGAGACTACGACAAGCAACTCTATGCCAGTAAAATGGACAACCTGGAAGAAATGGACAATTCTTGGAATTCAGGTAAAACCTTCCAAGACTGAACCAGGAAGAAATAGAAAATATGAACAGATCAATCACAAGGAATGAAATTGAAACTGTGATTAAAAATCTTCCAACAAACAAAAGTCCAGGACCAGATGGCTTCACAGGTGAATTCTATCAAACATTTAGAGAAGAACTAACACCCATCCTTCTCAAACTCTTCCAAAAAATTGCAGAGGAAGCAACACTCCCAAACTCATTCTACGAGGCCACCAACACCCTGATACCAAAACCAGACAGAGATACTACAAAAAAAGAAAATTACCGACCAATATCACTGATGAATATTGAGATGCAAAAATCCTCAACAAAATACTAGCAAACAGAATCCAACAACACATTAAAAGGATCATACACCATGATCAAGTGGGATTTATCCCAGGGATGCAAGGATTCTTCAATATACACAAATCAATCAATGTGATACACCATATTAACAAACTGAAGAATAAAAACCATATGATCATCTCAATAGATGCAGAAAAAGCTTTTGACAAAATTCAACACATAGTTATGATAAAAAATCTCCAGAAAGTGGGCATAGAGGGAACCTACCTCAACATAATAAAGCCCATATATGACAAACCCACAGCAAACATCATTCTCAATGGTGAAAAACTGAAAGCGTTTCCTCTAAGATCGGGAACAAGACAAGGATGTCTACTCTCACCACTATTATTCAACATAGTTTTGGACGTCTTAACCACGGCAATCATAGAAGAAAAAGAAATAAAAGGAATACAAATTGGAAAAGAAGAAGTAAAACTGTCACTGTTTGCTGATGACATGATACTATACATAGAAAATCCTAAAGATGCCACAGAAAAGTACTAAAACTAATCAATGAATTTGGTTTGCTGATGACATGATACTATACATAGAAAATCCTAAAGATGCCACAGAAAAGTACTAAAACTGGGCCTCCCTGGTGGTGCAAGTGGTTGAGAGTCCGCCTGCCGATGCAGGGGATACGGGTTCGTGCCCCGGTCTGGGAGGATCCCATATGCCGCGGAGCGGCTGGGCCCGTGAGCCATGGCCGCTGAGCCTGCGCGTCCGGAGCCTGCGCGTCCGGAGCCTGTGCTCCGCAACGGGGGAGGCCACAACAGTGAGAGGCCCGCATACCGCAAAAAAAAAAAAAAAAAAAAAAAAAAAAAAGAAAAGTACTAAAACTAATCAATGAATTTGGTAAGGTTGCAGGATACAAAATTAATGCACAGAACTCTCTGGCATTCCTATACACCAACAATGAAAAATCAGAAAGAGAAATTAAGGAAACACTCCCATTTATCATTGCAACAAAAAGAATAAAATACCTAGGAATAAACCTGCCTAAGGAGGCAAAAGACTTGTACTCAGAAAACTATAAAACACTGATGAAAGAAATCAAAGATGACATAAACAGATGGAGAAATATGCCATCTTCTTGGATTGGAAGAATCAATATTGTGAAAATGACTATACTACCCAAAGCAATCTACAGATTCAATGCAATCCTTATCAAACTACCAATGGCATTCATCACAGAATTAGAACAAAAAATTTTACAGTTCGTATGGAAACACAAAAGACCTTGAATAGCCAAAGCAATCTTGAGAGAGAAAAACAGAGTTGGAGGAATCAGGCTCCCTGACTTCAAACTATACCACAAAGCTACAGTAATCAAGACAGTATGCTCCTGGCACAAAAACAGAAATATAGATCAACAGTACAGGATAGAATGCCCAGAGATAAACCCACACACATATGGGCACCTAATTTATAACAAAGGAGGCAAGAACATACGATGGAGAAAAGACAGCCTCTTCAATAAGTGGTGCTGGGAAAATTGGAGAGCTACATGTAAAAGAATGAAATTGGAACACTCCCTAACACCATACACAAGAATAAACATGGATTAAAGGCTTAAATATAAGACCAGACACTATAAAACTCTTAGAGGAAAACATAGGAACAACACTCTTTGACATAAACCACAGCAAGATCTTTTTTGACCCACCTCCTAGAGTAATGGAAATTTAAAAAAAATAAACAAATGGGACTTAATTAAAAGCTTTTGCACAGCAAAGGAATCCATAAACAAGACAAAAAGACAACCTTCAGAGCAGGAGAAAATATTTGCAAATGAAACAACAGACAAAGGATTAATCTCCAAAATATACAAACAGCTCATGGAGTTCAATATCAAAAAAAACAAACAGTCTAGTTAAAAAATGGGCAGAAGACCTAAATAGACATTTCACCAAGGAAGACATACAGATGGCCAAGAGGCGCATGAAAAGATGTTCAAGATCACTAATTATTAGAGAAATGCAAATCAAAACTACAGTGAGGTATCACCTCATGCTGGTCAGAATGGACATTATCAAAAAATCTAGAAGCAATAAATGCTGGAAAGGGTGTGGTGAAAGGGAACCCTCCTGCACTGTTGGTGGGAATGTAAATTGATTACAACTACTATGGAAAACAGTATGGAGGTTCCTTAAAAAACTAAAAATAGAACTACCATATGACCCAGCAATCCCACTATTGGGCATATACCCTGAAAAAAACATAATTCAAAAAGAGACATGTACCACAATGTTCATTGCAGCATTATTTACAATAGCCAGGACATGGACCCAACCTAAATGTCCATCGACAGATGAATGGATAAAGAAGATGTGGCACATACACACAATGGAATATTACTCAGCCATAAAAAGAAATGAAATTGAGTTATTTGTAGTGAAGTGGATGGACCTAGAGTCTGTCATACAGAGTGAAGTAAGTCAGAAAGAGAAAAACAAATACTGTATGCTAACGCATATATATGGAATCTAAAAAAAAAAAAAAAAAGGTACTGATGAACCTAGTTGCAGGGCAGGAATAAAGAGGTCGACATAGAGAATGGACTTGAGGACATGGTGTGGGAGGACAAAGCTGGGGCAAAGTGATAGTAGCATCAACATACATACACTACCGCATGTAAAGAAGTTGGCTGGTGGGAAGCAGCCACATAGCACAGGGAGATCGGCTCGGTGCTTTGTGACCATCTAGAGGGGTGGGGTAGGGAGGGTGGGAGGGAGACGCAAGAGGGAGGGGATATGGGGACATGTGTATTCATATGGCTGATTTGCTTTGTTGTGCAACAGAAACTAACACAGTATTGTGAAGCAATTATACTCCAATAAAGATCTACTAAATATATATATATATATATATATATATATATAATTTAACCCAATATATCCAAAAACCACGTCATTTCAACATTGACACTTTACATTTTTTTTTGGTCCCAAGTCTTTGAAATCTGGTGTATGTTTTATGCTTACAACACATCTCAATCCAGACTAGCCACATCTTCAGGGCACAAGAGCTACCTGTGGCCAGAGGCTACCATTCTGTACAATGCAACTACGGACAAAAATGTACCTTGAACACTGTCTCATACCATTTATAAAATTAAGTTGAAACGGATCATCGACCTAGGTATAAAAGCCAAAACTATAAAACTTCAAGAAGAAAACACAGAATATCTTTATAACCTTGGGACAGTCAAAGATTTCTTAGATAAGGCACAAAAAGCATAAACCATAAAAGAAAAACATTGATAAATGAACTTAATCAAAATTTGAAACTTATGTTCTTCAGAAAACAAAAAAGCCTATGCCAGTCACTGACTGGGAGAAAATATTCACAATGTACATATTTAATGAAGGACTTGTATCCAGTAATATTAAAAAAAAAAAAAAAAAACGAACCCAAACCAAAAACCTGTTACCCTGAATAGTAAGCCAACAGCACCATGAAAAAATGGAAGAATTATTAGCGGTGTGTGAAAGTATTGGCACACAAAATGATATATGAATGGTCGATAAACACAATGAAGATGTTCAACCTCACTAGTTATCAGGGAAACGCAAATTAAAACCACAATGAGGGCTTCCCTGGTGGCGCAGTGGTTGAGAGTCCGCCTGCCGATGCAGGGGACACGGGTTCGTGCCCCGGTCTGGGAAGATCCCACATGCCGTGGAGCGGCTGGGCCCGTGAGCCATGGCCTCTGAGCCTGCGCGTCTGGAGCCTGTGCTCCGCAATGGGAGAGGCCACAACAGTGAGAGGCCCGTGTACTGCAAAAAAAAAACAAAACAAAACCACAATGAGATACACAACCATTAAGGTAGCTACTAATACCAACTGTTGGCAAAGACTGGAACAACTAGAACTTCTGTTGCTGATGGGCGTGTGCAATTATATAGTAACTGTGGAAAACAGTTTCATAATTTCTTATAGAACCAAGCTTACATTTACCATGGGACCCAGTAATTCCACTCCTATGCATTTCCCCAAGAGAAATGGAAACACAGGACCACAGAAATACTTGAACAACAATGCTCACAATCACTTTGTAATTATAACCCCAAACTGGAAACAATCTACATGCCCATGAAGAGGTAAATGGATAAAGTATGGCAAATCCATACAGTGGAATACTACTCAGCTTTAAAAGGGAAAAAACCCCGAATGATACATGTGGGTGAATCTCGAAAACATTATGCTGAGTGAGAGAAGGCGTACACAGAAGAGAACATACAGTATGATTCCCCATGAAACTCTAGAAAAGACAAATCTAATTTAGCAACAGAAAGCAGATCAATGGTTGTTTGAAGCCAGGATTGGGGGAGGGGGCAAGGATTGCCTGAAGAGTGGCTCAAGGGAAATTGTTTTGGGTGATGATGGGATGTTCTATATCTTCTTTGTGGTGGTAGTTACATGGATGGCATGAATTTTTCGAAATTTGTTGAAACGTACACTTAAAATGGGTGCTTTTCATTGTACACAAATTCTACCTTTAAAAAGTTCAAGAATAGTTATCATTTCCCAAAAAATTAGAATGCACAGATTAACTGAAATTAAAAAACAAAAACAAAACACATCACCTGTAATCCTACCCTTTGGAAGTCATCGTGTAAGTATTTTGGCCTACAGCCCCAATGACATTGCAGACATTTTCTTTGTACATAGGTCATGTATATGTAGTGTTTTACAAAATCAGAGTCATGTTACATTTACTATTTTGTAACTTCCTTCTTCTATTTAACAGTACCTTGAAAACATAGTTCCACATCCACAAAAGCATTCCTATACCTGCACTTTTAATGCGAGTGGCGGAATTGCCTCCTATGGCTATATCCTCACTATATCACCTGGTCCTGCCTGTGGGACAATTAGGGTGTTTCCCATTGTTTGCTATCAAAACCATGCTGGGCTAAACATCCCCAGAGTTACGTCTCTTTGCTCGTCAAATGGCTTCCCTGGTTGAATTCCGAGGAGTGCGGGCGGCTGGGTCAAAGACAGGGACATTGTCAAGGCTGTTGATGAGTACTACCCCTGCATCCCAGGACCCCATCATTGTAGGGGTCTGGATTTCCTTCATCAGTGTGTGAGATGCCCTCGAGGACGAATTCCAGGAGCCAACCAGCCTCCTTCCTGTTGGCTTCCCACCTTAGTTCTATCAGAGACAAGAACTGACGAAAACCTGCAGAATCTGCTCTTCTAGGGGGCATGTGAGTGGAGGTGTGCGGGGGAGGGACCTGGCACCTGCCGGGAGAAATGTTTGAGCTTCCAGGAGCGTTTTTTCTCCGTCTGGCGCTCAGGGAGGCCTGCTGGTGGGAGGCCCTTTGCCTGGAAGGGCTGGGAGGCAGGCCAGGCCTGGAGCCACACTCCCGAGCAAACACCTCTGGTCCAGGTCATTCCCGAAGGCAGCGTTAGCTGGGGCATTGCCCAGGGACCTGGCCTGGGGCTGGGGGTGGAGCTGGTGGACAAGGGCCAGAGCACCTCCCAAATTAGAAACTTTCCTCATCTTTTCCTGCTGGTGTCTGAGAAATGGTTGCCACGGTCAGCAAGAAAGGTAATGATTTGGTAAGTCATATGTCCACTGTATCGCTACAGGGCTGGCCACACCAGGAAAGAAGCTACAAAAACAGGTCTCTGGCCCTTTTCTAGCTCATTCCAGTGCTCTCCCTACACAACACGTGATGCCTGCTAGGTGATACAGTTTGGCTAAAATTTTCCAAAAGGCTGTTCTCCTTCCCCTCCCCACGTCCCCTCCACCCCTCTCCTTTCAAACAGATATTAGGCCCCCCTCCCTCTCCGGTGGGGAGACAGAGGAGTATTCCATGGTCTCTCCCCACCAGGAGTTCGTATCTTTCCATTTTAAAAAACATTTCAAAGAGGGATTCCCTGGTGGTGCAGTGGTTGAGAGTCCGCCTGCCGATGCAGGCGACATGGGTTCGTGCCCCAGTCCGGGAAGATCCCACATGCCGCGGAGCAGCTGGGCCCGTGAGTCATGGCTGCTGAGCCTGCACGTCCGGAACCTGTGCTCCGCAATGGGAGAGGCCACACAGTGAGAGGCCCGCGTACCACAAAAAAAAAAAAAAAATCAAAGATGCAATAATTACATAGGATAAAACTAATTTCAAACAGTGAAAAAGGACAGAGGGTGAAAAGGAGCTCTCCCCTCCCTTCTTGCCTCCTGGTCCCCGTGCCCTCACGGGAGATGAGTTGTAATGGTCTCCAGGCAGACACGCACAGGCGCAGACACACACACACACACACACACACACACAGAGATGTCATGGAGAACATTCCACATCAGTTCCTAAGACACTCCCTCCGTCTTTTCAGGCTCAGGAGTCCAGTTTCATCTCATCACGTGGAATAACTTTCCAGCCCTGGAAAGGAATGAGCTCCCTACTCCTGGAGGCATACAAGCTGGATGACAGCTTTTTTTTTTTTTTTTTTTTTTTTTGGCCGTGCTGCACTGGCATGTGGGATCTTAGTTACCCGACCAGGGATCGAACCCGTGCCCCTGCATTGGAAGTGCGGAGTCTTAACCACTGGACCTCCAGGGAAGTTCCGGATGACAGGTTCTTGACTCAAGCATTGGACCAGGCAAGGAGTTAGACTAGAATCTAGCCAGTGGATGGACACAAAGAGAGAGTCTATCACACAGTGCCTGGTCCAGTAAGTCCTTCACAGTTACTGGTTATCGTTCTTAGTTTATTGATATCATTGTGGGTGATTTATTTCCTCTGTTCTGCTAGGTGGTTCTCCATTGAGCAGACGTTAGTGATGCAACAGAAAGGCCATGTAAAAATGTTCTACCTGTGAGCTCTGGGGACCCCAGTGTGGTTGGTGGCTGCTGTGAGGAGAGGGACAGATGGTTGTGTCATTGGCGAGTGAAGCTCATCATTTCGTTTCAAAGGAGATCCCTCTGCCAACCCTGGCCACCCTTGCCTGTTCTTGTCTGGTGAGTGGGTGAAATCCAGGTGGGCTGCCTGGCAGAAGCAGCAGGAACTTGTGTCTGGAGGCGGCCCATTCATTAGTGGAGGATGGGCAGGGGGTGTCAGGGGGCAAAGGGCAGGCAGGAAACCAGCAGTCCACCCAAGTCTCCGCCTGCACAGGCTGCGGTGGGCAGAAACTGCTTCCTCTCTTGCCCGCATTGCGGAGAAAGGAACTAGACTCAGTTCCTGAATTGGGAAGGAGAGGAAGAGTGAAGTCTGTGAACTATTGACAGCACTGCACTTTCCCCAGCTCTGGGAGCGAGCTGCATGGGAACCCACGAGGCGGAAACGAGATTTTAGCAGCTGCTTTCCAAGGTTGATGAACAGCAGAAGACGTGGCAGTTAAGACAACAGATCCAGATTTCCGGTCCCCAAGAAGTCTTTCCAGAAAAGCGGCAAACGCTGTATGTGGCACCTGGGAGTCTCCCATGTCACGGCAGGTCCCAAGGCAGCCCACGTCACCCCTGCTAGCTGTGTGACCTGGGGCAGGTGACCTCAGCCCCGGCTCTGCACCTGGGTGTCCTTGGCTGGTGACATCACCCTTCGTGGGACCTGTCTACAGATTTCATTGAGATTGTATGTAGAAAGTAGCTACTACATATGATGTTGAATATCTGGATCCTTTAAGTGAATCAGACCTTCCAAATACCCTCTAAGTGGTTTGGCATATTTAATTATTCTAATAACAAGCCAGTCAGTAAGGATGTGCAGAAGCTTACAGTAAAATAACAACGATAATAGTGTCAGCACTTATACTATGCTTGCTTCCCAGGTGCCAGGCACTGTGCTCAGTGCTTTATATAGATTAGTATAACCAGTCGCCATGAGAATCTGCGATTGTGGTATTGTTATACCCACTTTGCAGCAAGGAAACTGAGCTAAGAGAGGGGGATGAATTGCCCCAGATCACTCAAACGGCCGGTGGGTGGCTGGTATCCAAATGCAGGCCCCTGTCTTGCCCCTCACCCTCCACTGGACACACACACTATGGCAGCAGATCATAAACTGGGGCTCAGGGTCTCGAAGGCAGGTGTGGGTAGACTTCTGGGGGATCCAGAATTGTATGCAAATTTATGTAAATATGAATTATTTCTCCCTGACGAGCAGCTGCATTGATTTATAAGATTTCTAAACAGGCTAACTGGGAAGGTAATCCACTGACTGTCATATATTGCGTTCCCTAGAGATAGACTCCGGGAGAAACCAGGAAGGGGTGAAAGAAACAGAAGAAAAAAAGATGTCAGGCCACCAGTGATTTCAAGGCAAAGACCCAGCCTCAGCCTGATCCCGTGGGGGGCTCTGGAGGGTGAGTCACACTGCAGAGCTGCTTTCCTAGTCCCATACGGTAAGCCGGCGGCTCAGGGCTGCCCTGAGGACTGTGTCAGGCGGTTCCAGAAGCCCTTGGATAGTTCTTGGAAGAGGGTCCCAGGTGAAAGCCTGGAGAAGCAGAAACACAGAGAAGCTGGGGGAAGAACACACCAAAACCTTAGAAGTGGTGGGGCATCACCCGGCTGGAGCACCAGCGGTATCTGCTGCCTGTTTGTAGGTTGACCGCTACTGCTGGAATGTTGGGGCTGGGCCTAGCGTGACCTACGCGGAGCCGCCAGGATTCAGGGTGCACTTTGCTTCAATTTGCTGGTGAATCTGGGCAAGTTTCTCCCTTGATCCTCCGTTCCCCATCCACTGAGATTCCCTCGTTTCTTCCTGCTGCACCTCTGTGACTCCCCTCCCGCTCTCATTAACACTGCCTATGCGCCTGCCCTCAGCTTGACGCTCCTTGTGCGCTTGCAGACGGCTCCGGCCTCGGCCACGTGCCACGGAACAGGGGTCCCGGACACGTGCTGCCTCGGCCTGTCCAGGAGGGTGAGAGGAGTGAAGACAGAGAGAGGGACGGGGGCGAGGAAGACGGAGGGGAGGGGAGAGGTGGGGAGGGGGAGAGAGAGGCGGGTGCTAGGAGACACAGCAGGGGGAGGGGCCAGCGCCCCTGAACGCAGGGTGGCCTGCACGTTCCTGGTGCAAAGTCTCACACGGGGCCTGGTTCTTTGTCATCTGGGCAGTTGCCAAGTTCCCTTTGCCCCATGTCGAGCTTCTGGCCAAGTCATCACATATATATATATATTTTTTTTCCAGAGAGGCTAAACCATTTTATTTTCCCACCAGTGATGTGATATAATTTTTCTACGTACTCGCCAGCATTTGATGTTGTCACTATACTTTAATTTTAGTTATTCTCTGATATCTCATTGTGGTCTTAATTTGCATTTCCCTAATGGCTAATGATGTTGAGCATCTTTTCATGTGCTTCTTTGCCGTGTGTATATTCTCTTCCATGAAATGTATGTTCCTGTCTTCTGCCTATTTTGTAGTTGTCACATATTTTTGAGCTCCTACTGTGGGTAGGCACTGGGCCACTTGCTGGGGGTCCAGCAGTGACCCCTGGGGCAGCCTGTTTTTTCAGGGGGCTCACGTTCTAGGGGGTTAGACCCCACTCAAGTGCATGCCATGGTGACTCCAGGTAGGGACCCAGGTTCTCACAGGCTTGCAGACAAAGGTTGGGCCCCTGCTGCTGGAGACCTTGAGGCCTCCGGCCCTCACAGTGGGCCTTGAGCCCGCAGGGAGACCTACAGGCACGACACCCTCCTGTGCCCACCCCACCCAAGTTCTCTACCGAGTTCCTGAGGGTGTGACCTGGCCCCTGCCTACCTCTCAGGCTCACCTGTTTCCACTTTGCTTGCAGTGGACCTTCCTAAGTGCATATGAATTGAATCCCAGCTCTCCCACCAATCTCTGCCATCCCCCAAAGCCAGGAATTCCTTACCTTGAAGGAGTTTAAGAAACAACAACAACAGCAAGCAAACAAAATTGAACGGGTCTGCACAAGGCATCCTGAGCTGAGACTCTCCCCGCAAGGCCCCTGCACTCTGTTCTCTGTTCCAGTCCCTCCCCAGCCGACTGCTCACCTGTGTGCCCTGGGCTGTCACCTGCCCCCTTTCACGTTTCCCTTTAGGTGTCAGCTCCCCTGGGTCGGGGGGAGGGGGAGGGTCTCTGCAGCCCCAGGCCCGGTGCTCACGCAGCCCCCAGCACCACACGGATTCTGCCCACCGTCCTCCTCCCGGTCTGGGTCTGCGAGCCGTCCGGAGCGCAGGTGACCCACCTTACGCCGCCTACTGGCTGGGGGACCTGGGGCAGTCACTCCCCTCTCAGGGCTCAGTTGCGTGGAGCGTGCCCTTCGGGGAGCCCGCAAATGCCCAGGCGGAGCGAGTGAACGGACAGGCCCGGGCCCAGCGTGTTGCTGGCCCACCTTCCTCCGGCCCCGTCGGCGCCCGGGCCTCCCGGCCGAGACCCCCCGGGGCGCCACCTGTGCAGCCCACCCCTGGGCCCCCCACAATCGGGAGCTGCGGTTGGAGGGGTCTGGGCAGCTGCGGCCAGTATCCCTCGGGGTCCTTTGTCCCTGCATGGCTGCAGCTCTGTCCAGGCTGGTGCTGGTCGGCTGGCCTGTGCCGTGGATGCCGCCCTGAGGGCGTCACAGGGCCGCTTCTTGTCAGGGAGGACAGGCCCGGCTGTGAGCGCTGGGCCCATCCTGAAGACGAAGACGGGCCGCTCTGTAGCCACAGCCTGGCCTCCTCAACAGCCCACGGCAGCGGGGCGGGCGGCAGTGGTGAACCCGGGAGGGGCGGGGCCCCCGCTCCAGAGCGACAAGACGTCGTGACCGCCAAGCGCCGCGTGCAGTCCTTGCCTGCGTGCTGGTTAGAAGGCTAGCCATGAAGGACACGTTGGGGACAGCCGGGAGAAATCGGGATGTGCACCAGGTATCGGACGATATCAGGAAAGTATTGCTAATTGTGCTTGGTGGGCTAAAAGCACTCTGAGCACACAGAAGGCTGCCTTTCTGGTTTTGGAGGTGCCCGCTGCAGTGTTTAGGGTGAAGGTGTCCTGCTGTCCGTGAGATCCTGTAAAATGGTTCAACCACATCTATCCGCCTTTCTGCTGAGCAGAAAATTCGGCAAAAAGATCCTAATTGTTGAGTCTAAGTCGTGGTTATATGGGAACCATTTGCTTTTATGACTAATTTTCTCAATTTGAAAAATTCCATAATGAACTTTTAAATACTCGTTTGAGGGCAGAAAACCCCCATGGCAAGTGTCTGCACATGCTGAGGGCTCAGCCAGGGGGAGCCGTCTCCACCTGAGCCACTGGCTGACCACAGGCCCGGCCCAGCTGGCTGGGCTGCCTGCCTCCTGCCCTGGGGTCCCGGGCTGCACCTCGGGGGCTCCGGCCTCATTCCCACAACCCTGCGGCCGCCTGGGGGGTCCCCTCGTGCCGGGCTGTCCCAGGAGCTGCGCTGGACCCCGGGGCAGTGGAGACCCCTCTCCCTTCCAGACACTCAGATGTCCGTGTTTGAGGACTGCTTTCCTCTCGGGGTCTGCTGCAAAGTGCTGATGGGTGTGAGCTAGCTGTGGCCCCGCGGCCGCCTGGCGGGAGGGGACGTCGGGGGCATTTTGGGAGCTGCCCGGAAGGCCAGGGTGCAGGTTGGTGGTGGGAGGGCAGGAGGAGAGCCCTGGCACTTGAGTTTTGTGCCCTCGGCACGGTGGCCAGAGGGCTTTCCCGGAGCTGTCCCGGGGTGGGCACCCGGCACTAGCCTAGAGCTGGCTCTTGTGTCCTGCGTGGAGTGGCCGTGGTGGAGAGAGAAAGTGAGCCCTCACTTCGGATGATGCCAGAGGCCGGGAGCAGCAGGCTGGGCACAGGCTGGTCTCACCTGCCCTGTGCAATAGGACCCGGTGAGGTGGGCATATTCGGGGGGTGGGTGGGCCTGAGACTCTGCATTTCTCTCAGCTCCCCGGCAATGCAGATGCCTCCAGCCGGGGCCACTCTTTCCTTTACTGTAAGGGAAGCCAGCTCCAGAGGGGCCCAGGAATAGGATGGAACCCTGCCCTACCCTCACGCCTCACAGGGACCAAGTGCCTGCCTGTGGGGCTCCAGCCTGAGCCCTTCGGGTGCTGCCTGGCCTTGGGTGCACATGGGCACCTGACCCCGAGGCCAGGGGTCAGCTGTCCTCCATTCGTCATCATGGCCTGAGCTGGAGGGAGGCAAGGCCCCTTCCCAAGAGGAAACTGGGTGTGCGACACGGAGGCCTGTGCTCAGCACGGCGGGCCCAGCCTGCAGCCCGGGGGCGGTGGGGTCACTGGGGGTGGGCAGGGCTGCCGCACCGTGTCCTCCAGCGAAGCCCACCCTCCCTCCGGTGCTCGGCAGCCCCTGGATGCTCTAGCTCCCCACAAGGACCACTTCCATGTGGGTGATCAGTGGGAAGCAGTCGACAGCGAAACTGGCCCCCGATCCCTTACTAAGGTTTAGAATCTAGTTAGTTCTCCCAAACTGTGAGCACTGCCACGACTTCCCTCTGACAGAGGGAGAGGCTGCATCTCAGGCCGTGTGTTTCCTCTCTTTCCCGGGAGGCTCTGGGACTCCCCGCTGGAGGTGGCGTGTGCAGTCCCGCTCTCACCCCTCACTCCTCTGAGGTCCAGCCCTCGGGGGTCCCTCAGTGCCAAGAGCCCCCGCTTCCTCTGTCCATGGTCTGGTTCTCTCGCGTGTTTGCTGGACACAGCTCCAGTTCCCTGCAGGGCGGTGAGGACGGCCCCATCCGCGGCGTGTCCTCCTGCTTCTCCCTCATCCCCGAGTCCCAGCCAACTGGCCCCCTTTCTCTCCTCCAACCGGGCAAACGCACCCCATCGGCCCTGCCTTTGCCCTGGCTGTTCCCTCTGCCAGGAGCACTGTCCCCCCCATGCCCACGCGACTCCATCCCTCCCTGCATTCCGTCTGTGCTCCGTGTGGCCTCCCTGCCCACCTCACCCCCACTGCCCCTTCCCTGCCTCCGTGATTTATTCTCACAGCATTTATAGCCACCTGACTTCTTTTTTGGTTAATTTGCTTTGTCTGTTAATTTTTAAGATGCTTATTGTCTGTGGTCTCCTCTGGAATGTGTTGGCTATGTAGAACATCCTGGGACATTGCTCAACGGACAGTAGCCACTCCATAAAAATGTGAGGCAGGGAGAATGGATGGATGAGTGAGTGAGTGAACAGCACAGATCACGCATTGAACGCGTTCCTCATTTCTGAGTAGCCCCTAGTTACGGAGGAAATGCAAACCCACTTGTGAAAAGCACAGCTACTATCATGTTGGATCCAGGATAACTGGGGGAGTGAAAGGGTCCTGATGATAAAGTGGCTGTGCCCCTTCTATCCAGCAGAGGGCAACCAGTTCCTGACAGCTTGGAAATCTTGCCATGCTCAGAAGGGCTCATTTCTTTTTTTCCTCTTTGAACTTATTTTTGAAGTTTAATGGGAAATATTTTTTTCAAAACTCCCACAGTCCACACGAGGGGGGAAGATAACTTGATCTAATACACAGGCACTTGGGAAATTGTTTCCTCCTAAGTTTCAAAGTGACTTTTCTTTGTTCAGGACACAGAGAGACCCGTGGCACGGGTCTTAGATTTTGACTAGCTCGGGAATGGAGCTTGTTATCTAAAGACTTCTAAAAGTCCATCGGATCTGCCACAGCCCATCACTGCCGGCCTGCCTGCTGGCGTCACAGTCACAGAGCTCTGTCTTTGGAGCAGAATTCCCCAGGAGATGTCTGCAGCAAGTCCAGGGGCCGCCCTGGCCAGGGAGGGGGGCGGGGGAACAGGAAGCCTCGGCTGTGTGTCTGGTCTGGTACTAATTAGCTGTGTGACCTTGGGCAAGTCACTTAACCTCTCTGGTCTGTTTACTTTTCTTTAAATGGGGTGCCAGATTGGATCAACTCATCTTGAAGTTTCTTTGAGCACAAAAGTCCATGGGGAGGGGAGGGCTCCTAGCCCAGTGCCTGGGATAGAGCAGGCCTTGGAGGTACTTCATAAATGCTGGCGGATTGTGTGGGACTCAGGGGTGGACCTGGATGGATCTGCAGTCAGTGTTTACCTCCAGCTTTGGAGTGGAACTGAGGCTGATACTTGGCCCTGCCACTAACTGGTTGGGTGACTTCCAGTGGCTTGTTTCTCTGAGCCTCAGTTTACCCATCTGCAGGCTGGGATCAGGGTGTACATCTGCAGGGATGTTGTGAGTTTTCAGTGTGAAAACAAACGAGAGTATATGTGTGTGTGTGTGTGTGTCTGTATTAGTGTGTGAGAGTATGTGGATGTGGGAGTTGTGAGTGTGCACATGTGTATGAGTGTGTATGTGATGGGGCAACAGTGGGGAAAAACATCTAATACACAATCCTTTTTAAATTGGGGTAGAATTCACATAACACACAATTATCTATTTTAAAGTGTACAGTTCAGTGACTAATCTTTTCAAAAGAGCTTAAAAATTAGGAAAACAGTGGTGAGGACTGTCTGTCAGGGTCTGTGCCACATGCTTTGCCCACATGGTGTCCTTTGATCCTCACCACTCCACAAGGGACGAAGGGACTTGGCAGAGGAGGAGATGGAAGCTCAGAGAGGTTGAGCAACGTTCCCAAGAGCAGCCAGCCAGGAAGTGCAGAGCAGGGTTCAACCCTAGGCCTCCCTGGCCCAGGCGCGGAAGGCGATAGAGGGCCCAGGCCTCGTGGCCGTCCCTCTGACCTGACTCAGGAGCCTTGGGAAGGGCCGCAGGCAGCTCGGGTGGGGCCTGGATGATAGGCAGGACAGCAGGAGCCCAGCAAAGTCACTTGACCTCATCATCCCTTCATTTCCTGCTCTGCCAAAGAGGAAATGTTTACACAGCGTCCCCACGCAGATGCTGCACAGGCCTGGACTTGCAGTAATTAGCTGAACAATGAGGGTCCAGCAGCTACTGAGTGGCTCAGGCATTGGCCTGGGGTCAAGCGGCCAGGGGCCCGGCTCCTCATTGACAAACTTGCCGTGTGACCCTGGCCTGTCCCCATGCCACCCTGGGCCTGTTTCTCTGCGTGGGAAAGGCAGAGGCTGGCGAGCTGGCCTCTAAGACCCCTCTAAGGCCCCTAGGTGGGTGATGTACCTGGTGGATGTGTAGGGAGGGAAGTAGGCAGGGGGCTGAGGGGGGACATGGCAGACTCTCTTCCAGATCCGTATCCCGATCTGTTCAATTTGAGGGTCCCTGAGTAAGCTCAGCATCCAACCAGCATTTATGAAACAGCCTTTCCAAGTGGTTTGTTTGCTCATTCATTAGTTAATACATTAATGAGTCAAACAAATATTAATTATGCATTCATGGCTAGTTGTCCTCCAAAAACTGCTCCCCTTTCTATAGAACTCTCTTTCGTCGTGGCTGCCTGGCCAGGGACTACATTTCCCAGACTTCTTTGCATCCAGGTGGTCACGTGACTAGTTCTCATCAATAGGAGCGAGTGGTGAAGATGGTCGCTGCTTCCCACCAAGGCTTGAGGAAGTGGACCGTCCCACCCGAGGGGTGAGGGGCCAAGTCTCTCGTCATCAGCTCTCGTCTGTCACTGGCTGAGGGCTGCTTTGAGGGGTGTTCATACCCAGCACCTCCAGTTTACCTGTGCTCAGGTAGAACGGCTATTTCCAGATGTCTAGGGCTGCTATCACAAACTGTGTGCCTTCAAACAACGGAAATTTACTCTCTCATACTTTTGGAGGACAGAAGCCTGAGATCAGTGTGTCGCAGGGCCACGCTCTGATGGCTCTAGGGGAGAGTCCTTCCTGGCCTTGCTCCTAGCTTTGGGTGGTTCCGGCCACCCTTAGTGATACTTGGCTGTGGCTGCATCACTCCAGTCTCTGCCTCCGTCCTCGTGTGGCCTTCCTCTCGGACAGCAGTTGGTGCATTTAGTGCCCGTGCTAGTCCGCTATTACCTCATTTTAATTAATCACCTCAGCAAAGATCCAATTTCCAAATAAGTTCCCATTCACAGGTTCTGGATGGACAAGCATTTTGAGGGCACGCTTCATGCAGCTTCCAGGCGTGGAGATGCTGGCCCTGGCAGTTGGAATTTTCGAGCACTGAAAGGGATGGTTCCCGGCCGGCGTTCACTCAGACCGGGAACCAAAGCACAGGCTTTCAGCTGGGGGCTCAGCGGTCAGAGGGCTTGGCCCTGGTGTCAGGATCTCCTGGTATCAGGATCTCATCTGCTCAAAAAGGTCCTTGCTTCTGAGCAAACAACTCCTCCTTTGAACAAGCACATTCTTTGTTCCCTCTGGTTAATGCCATCAATGGGGCTTCACTGGAGGCATGTCTAGAAGACACACTGTGCATCTACAGCTCTACCCCCCTGCGTGTTGAAGGGGTTTTAGCATCTCATGGACCAGATGTCGAGTCCAGGCACCACTACTCACTGGCTGTGTGTCCTTGGGCAAGTTACTTAACCCCTCTGGGCCTCGGTTTCTATTGTAGGGTTACTGTGAAGATTGAATGAGATCATATATGCGATAACATATGGAAAGTGTTCTGTGCATAAATGGTGCCACTTTTTTGTCTGGTGGCTGTGTGTGAGCCGGTGGTTGAGTTCTCTGAGTTGCTTAGGGACAGAGCTGCAGGGCTGGCTCTGAACTCCCGCCCCTCCTCCCAGGCTGCCCGCAGGGAAGGTCCTCTCTGGTAGACTGCTTCCGTGAGGCCAGCAGGGGTGGCGCTGTGTCCCATCCATCGTTTTCCTCTGTTCTGTTTCTCCACCAGGATCCCCTAAGTGAGGGCCTGCCCTCCTTCCATAACCCGCCCCACCGTCCTGCGGGCCCAGGACAGGATGCAAATGTGGAGGAACAAAATGGGAAACAGGAATCCACCCCGTGCAACGTGGCCCACCAACGCGCTTTCCCAGGCGTGACTCAGGGCGTAGGAATCACCCACATTTGGTTTCCAAAGCCAGGCTGGGCCTCTGCAGGGTTCGTGTCCCCTAATAGGTAACAGGACGGCTGGGCTCTGGCTTCGGCTCAGATGGAATCTGCAGATGTTGGCCTCTCTGGGCTCCAGGTCACACTGTCCCTGAGTCTTCCCGAGCTTCGGAGCCTGGCCAGCCACCCTCTCCTGCTCTCTGCCTCCCTCCCCAGAGCAGGGAGGCAGCTGCCCTGTACCAGTGCCCACCTGCCCCCTCCAGGACCCTGGCTTCAGAGACTCAACTCCACATGGCCCTCTGTCCAGACAATCGATGCCAAGATCTGATGCTCTCGTTGAGCAATGTGGGGCAAGCCTCAAGTGAGACATGTCCTGATTCTCAAGATAAAGTCCAGACGTGGTGGAGCTGGGACCAGTCCCGATCCTGCCTTTTCCTCGAGCGTAGCGGCCTCTGCTGCTTCGTCCAGGCATGGAATTAGCAAGGCCTGCCTTCTGTGCAATGCTATGGACTTGCTTTTTGAAAGACTCAGTTTGCATCCAGCTGAGGGGCTCATCCTCAGCACAGTGATATGACCTGATGGCCTTGGTAGGCTAAGGGCAGCCCATCACGGCCCCGCTGCTGGAGGACACACTGCTTTTCCTGCGTTCTCATCACACCCTCACGACGGCCCTGGGGGCGGGCAAGGCTGGTGCTCAGCTCGCAGTGCTGGATCCGCCGTGTTGGTGGTTTATGCCTGGCCCTGCTCAGCATGTCTGATGCCTGTTCTGTGTGAGCTGCTAGATATTTCAACTATTACCCCTTGGAGGTGGGTGAATCTTGTTATCCCATTTCACAGATGGGTAAGTGGAGGTTTGGGGGAATGAAGTTTCACTTAGCTAGGAGGTGGAAGAGCTGGGTTCAAAGCCAGGGCAACCAGACTCCACTCCCAAGTCCAGGAGCTTGGGGACAAATCTTCCCCTCTCACAACAAGGACCCCATTTCCTGCCCCCTCCCCACCTCAGCCAAGCAGGGTATCTGTTCTGTCCCAAATACGTGCCTGACTGCCAGTGGCTTGGGGATCCCAGCTGGAGACAGAGGGGCTCTGAGAAGTTTGGGGAAAGCAGCCAATATTGTCTTATTCGGGGTCTTTCTTTCAGGTGAACAGGCCATTAGGGTAACTTTGAGATAAAACTTGATATTCCTGCAGCTGAAACTCAAGAGCAGCCGGGAACAATGGCTGCTGGTGGGTGTGATTGCACCTGAGTGGGAGTCATAGCAGCATGAAGTCCAATTCCATACACAGAAGTCTCACACGGACTCCCAGGAGTACAGGACAAGGGACCCTTGAGGCCGAGTGGTGGTGTGCTTTATCTCGGGGCACGGGTTGGGTCCCCCAGAAGCAGAGCCTGAGATAAGGATTTGGGTATGGGTAGCTTTTTGGGGAGTGTGATCCAGGAAGCCTGTGGTCGATAGGATAATGGCCCCCAAAGACATCCACATCCTAATCCCTGGAACCTGTGAATATGTGACGTTACACAGCAGGTATAATTGAGTTAAACATTTTAAAATAGGGAGATTCCAAAGAAGACAGACAGATGGCCAATAGGCACATGAAAAGATGCTCATCATTGGTAATTATTAGAGAAATCAAAACTACAATGAGTTACCACCTCACACCAGTCAGAATGGCCATCATTAAAAAGTCTGCAAACCACAAACGCTGGAGAGGGTGTGGAGAAAAGGGAGCCCTCCTGCACTGTCGGTGGGAATGTAAATTGGTGCAGCCACTATGGAGAACAGTAGGGAGGTTCCTTAAAAAACTAAAAATAGAACTACCATATGACCCAGCAATATACCCAGACAAAACTATAATTTGAAAATATACATGTACACCTATGTTCACAGCAGCACTATTTACAATAGTCAAAGCATGGAGACAACCAAAATATCCATCAACAGATAAATGGATAAAGAAGGTGTGGTATATATATATATATATATATACACACACACACACACACACACACACACACACACACACACACACACACACACACACACACAAAATATAGCGTGGAACATTACTCAGCCATAAAAAAGAATGAAATAATGCCATTCACAGCAACATGGATGGACCTAGAGCTTATCATACTAAGCCAAGTCAGTCAGAAAGAGAAAGACAACTACCATATGATATCACTTATATGCGGAATCTAAAATATAACACAAGTGAACATATCTCTGAAACAGAAACAGACTCTCAGACATAGAGAACAGCCAAGGGGGAGGGGACTGTGGGAGCTTGGGGTGAGCAGCTATGTCTTTGCATAGAGGATGGGTAAACAACAAGGTCCTACTGTAGAGCACAGGCAACTATATTCAATATCCTGTGATAGACCAGAATTGAAAAGAATATGAAAAAGAATATATATAAGTATAACTGAGTCACTTTTCTGTGCAGCAGAAATTAATACAACACTGTAAATCAACTATACTTCAATAAAAATTTTTTTAAAAAAGGAAAAAACAAGAAAAGAGAATAGAGAGGCTTAGATTATCTGAGTAGGCCCAGAGTAATCATGAGGATCCTTGAAAGATGGAAGAGAAACTTGAAGATGTTACACTGCTGACTTTGAAGACAGAGAAGGGGCCATGAGCCCAGGAATGCTGGAGAAGTTCATTAGTAAGTGCACAGGCAACTGGGGCTCAGCCCTACCAGGGCCCCTCTGAGGGACCATGCAGGTGCCTCAGAGCTGTGCCCCTAGGGGCTAGATGGAAAGCGATACATTCATCCCCAGAGCCCATCTCTCACTGTGGGAAGGTTTCCGCCACTTCCAGGCTTCCCTCTGCAGTGTGGCACAATTCCCTGGCACAGGTGAGAAGCAGAGAGATGCGGACACAGCTGCGGGGATGCAGGTGCCCCCAGGGCTACTCACGGCACAAACCTAACTTCATCCATGTACCGCCTCCCCCATTCCTGCCATGTGTTGGTTCCCCTGTACTTTTGTTTTTTTTTAAAATAAATTGAGTTTATTTTTTGGGGCTTCCCTGATGGCACAGTGGTTAAGAATCCGCCTGCCAATGCATGGGATATGGGTTCGAGCCCTGGTCCGGGAAGATCCCACATGCCGCAGAGCGACTAAGCCTGTGCGCCACAACTACTGAGCCTGTGCTTTAGAGCCCGCGAGCCACAACTACTGAGCCCACGAGCCACAACTACTGAGCCCATGCACCACAACTACTGAGCCTGCTCTCTAGAGCCCGGAGCCACAACTACTGAAGCCCGTGTGCTACAACTACTGAGCCCGTGTGCCACAACTACTGAGCCCGTGTGTCACACTACTGAGTCCGTGTGCCACAACTACTGAAGCCCGCATGCCTAGAGCCTGTGCTCCACAACGAGAAGCCACCGCAATGAGAAGCCCATGCACCACAATGAAGAGTAGCCCCCGCTCACCACAACTAGAGAAAGCCAGTGTGCAGCAACGAAGACCCAACACAGCCCAAAATAAATACATAAAATTTAAAAATAAATAAATTTAAAAAAATAAATAAATAAAATTGAGGTTTTTTTTTTAAAGCTGTACATATTTATTTATTTATTTTGGGCTGTATTGGGTCTTCATTGCTGCGCTTGGGCCTTCTCTACTTGCGGCGAGTGGGGGCTACTCTTCGTTGAGGTGTGCGGGCTTCTGACTGCAATGGCTTCTCTTGTGCGGTGCACGGGCTCTAGGCACGTGGGCTTCAGTAGTTGTGGCTCGTGGGCTCTAGAGCGCAGGCTCAGTAGTTGTGGCGCATGGGCTTAGCTGCTCTGCAGCATGTGGGATCCTCCCGGACCAGGGCTCGAGCCTGTGTCCCCTGCATTGGCAGGCGGATTCTTAACCACTGAGCCACCAGGGAAGTCCTTCCCCTGTACTTTTTACTAATATTTTTCTATAAATAGATTCACTACAGAAGACATTCAAGTATACGTAAAAGGAATCTCGGTCCCAGTAATAATTCCTGAAAAATGACGGGTTGGATACAATTCTGCATTCTTTTACTTGGTAAACATGAAAAGAAATACATTTACCATTAAAATAAAAATCTGGGGCTTCCCTGGTGGCACAGTGGTTGAGAATCTGCCTGCTGATGCAGGGGACACGGGTTCGTGCCCCGGTCCGGGAAGATCCCACATGCCGCGGAGCGGCTGGGCCCGTGAGCCATGGCCGCTGAGCCTGCGTGTCTGGAGCCTGTGCTCCGCAAAGGGAGAGGCCACAACAGTGAGAGGCCCGCGTACCGGAAAAAACAAACAAACAAAACAAACAAAACAAACAAACAAAAATAAATAAAAATCTGCCCATTGGTCACCTAAAATCATCTCCTGTTACCACCCAAGGACCTATGCTGTACATTTTTGAAAATGCTGCATTATCTTATTCGCCCCAACAACAATCCATTTTATGGATGGGGAGCTAAGCTCAGGGAGGTTAGGTGATTCTCCTAAACACACACAGTAAGTGGCTAAGCCCACGGATTTCTCAGTCTCCAAAGCCTCTACAGTCTTTCTCCTACACAACACTCTGCCTCACAATGACAATGACGCTAATAATAATAATCACCTTGAGACCCTAGCTCTGTGCCCAGCGAAGTTCTGAGTTCTCTAAATATAGAAATTCATCCAATCCCCACCACAACCACCTCGGCTTCCAGTTATTACCCTTGCCCTATTATTTTATCACATTTACAAGTTTAGGTGTTATCTATATTAGTAGCAAGTATCATTATAGCCATTTTTTCTTTTTCGGAGGAGGAACCAAAGGCACAGAGACTTTAAGTCACTTGCCCAAGGTCACACAGCATGGCTGGTCCCTGCCGGGTTTCAGGTTCAGCCTCTGTCCCCTGAGGCACAGAGTTCCAGGAAGTGGCTCTCCATTTATTCTGCTCAGGGGATGACTCCGGTTCTGTGTCGGGGGCAAACGCACAAAGCGTTCCCCAGACCTGCCAGGAGCTGGTTTGGAATTCTCTGGGTTGGTCTGACGCCTCATTCTCACTGCTGTGGGGCATCCCAAGGTGAGTCGGGGACCAGGAAGAGAAGGAACTCATGGGACTGCAGGCCCCCCCACAGCCCAGACACTCACTGCATCGGGGGTGCTCCCCTCACTCCCTGCCCCGGGCGATGTTTAAGAATAATTTCAGTGTCCCAAAACGAAAAAGGCAAACTCCCGCACGAGGGTCAGTCCAATCCTGATCACCAAGAGTGAGGAATTCCTATCTAAAAGGGGCCTTGTCAGGATCGCGGCATCACAGCCAGGCAGCAGCGGCCTCAGGCTGCTGATGGACACCACTGTCGTTCAAGTATATAATGATGTGTCACCTGATGGGCCACAGGTGTCCAGGGAAGCAGGGTGAGGGAGTGTGGCCAGAGGCGGGACCTGGTTGGAAGGAAGCTGCGTCCAGGCGCCCCACTGTGAGCCAGCTCTTCTGGGGAGAAATTCTGGGCAAACATTCCTTGTGTTTTTTAAAAAATTCACAATGACTTGTGTTGCTCTTCTCTTGCTATCAAGGATGTTATGACTTAGGAAACTGTAGCTGGGGGAGAGGGGTAGAAAGAGCGCGAGTGCAGGTGCAGGTGCGGGTGTAGGTATAGGTGTGTGGGCTCACGCGTGGCAGCCCCGCCCACACCCCCTCGGCCCTCAAGCCTCCTGATGGACGGCTGGCTTCCTACCCTGAGCCCGGTACAGGTGGGAGCTGTTGGATGCACACTTCAGCTCCTTGGCCGCTGGGATGGATGCACGTCCCCCTTCCCCCATGTGAGTCTCTGTACGTGTCGTCGGGCACCTCAGGGACACCGTCTGGCACCTTGGTCCGCCTGGGAACAGGCGGCTCTGGACTGAGCACACTGGGGGTGTGATCCTAGCCGCCACTGATGAGGGGGTGACCCGTACCCTGGCACCCCTGAGGTTCAGTCTCCTCACGGGGGGAGTGAGGCACCTGCAACAGGCACTTTTTTTTTTTTTTTTTTGCGGTACGCGGGCCCCTCACTGTTGCGGCCTCTCCCGTTGAGGAGCACAGGCTCCGGACGCGCAGGCTCAGCGGCCATGGCTCATGGGCCCAGCCGCTCCATGGCATGTGGGATCTTCCCGGACCGGGGCACGAACCTGTGTCCCCTGCATCAGCAGGCGGACTCTCAACAACTGCGCCACCCGGGAAGCCCAACAGGCACTTTTTGTTTTGAGGAGGTAACAGTGTGGGAACCAGGCCTCCTCTGTGGCCTCACACGAGGGCCATCCAGGCTCGAGGGCTGGTCTCCGCATCGCCCTCCTGCCCCCTCTCGCTGGGTCGGGGTTATTTGTGTCCCAGACCAGCTTCTCTGAGGGCTAGAACTGTGCTTTACATTTCAAGAAGTTTTAAAACTTTAGCTGTATTTCTTTTCTGCCAGCCACGCACTTGTAGGGTTCTGCGATCACCAGGTAGACAGCAGGGTGACGCCGTGGTTTCCGCTCTGATGGGCTACGATCTCGTCTAAGTCGCCTTTAATCTGTAGATTGACCTCCATCTCTTTTTTCATGCATTTAATTATTTTAAGTTTTGATCTCATTTCAAATGTAAAGAAAAAGTCACGAAAAAGACCAAGATACCAATGCCCATCGCTGCCACTGCTGAAGAGACAGCTTTCTCCCAGGAGCCCTAACCGGTAGTCGCTCTCCTCCCCATGTCACAGATGAGGAGACTGAGGTCCAGAGGGTGACGTGTCTTAGCAGACGGAGCACAGCCAGGACGGGCAGAGTCAAGGTTTGCACACAGGCGGTCCAGGCCTAACACCCAGCGTGGCAACAGTGTTCACTGGAACCTAAATCTCGTGGATTCTGAGACCTGGCTGCGAGGTGCCTCCAGAATTCCTGTGTAAAAGCCTTTACTGGGAGGTTACCTTGAGCCGCAGTTCCACTGAACTTTACCTCGAGGAAGAAGACAGTGGGACGAGGCGACCCGGATTCCAAGCCCCTCCCGGGCCCCCTCAGTCACCTGGGCCTTGTTTTCTTGCTGGGGATGGGGTGGTGGCAGTGCCTGCTTCGTGGAGCTGTTGCCAGTCCTTGTGGGCTAATGATGCGTGTGGAGTGCCTGGCACCGTGCGCAGTGTGTGACCAGCCCCCGGCCCACGTCAGCGCATTAGACAAGGGCAGGGCGCAAGCGTCTGCCCCTGCTGGGCCTCGCTGCCCCACTGGACGCTGCCGAGCGAGGCCGGGGGAGGAGAGCTTGAGGGCCGGAGTGGGGTGAAGGAGCCTCAGCTCTCCGGGAGAGGTTCCCTCTCTGCTATCTTAATCCCTTGAGATGCTGAAAAAAAATGGCCAGTGTGGAAAGGGCCTCCTTGGGCGGCTCCCACCTTGGAGCAGCTGCATTCCTGAAGACGCCCTGCCTGGCCTGGGGAGTTGTCGTCTCTTCCTGGAAGGCCCGGATGACATGCAGATGTCGGCCTGCAGCCCACTCTGCCCCCAGATGACCACACCGTTTGTTCAATGAGGTTCCATGAGTTCGTGTGGAGAAAACATGTCCCCTTCTGGCCACTGCTGAGGCGGTGGTGTAGCCCAGTGGGTAAGGCTGGAAGTTTTAAAAAGCTGTGTGCTTCGGAGAAATGTACTTGACCTCTCTAAGCCTCTCTGGCCTCTTCATCTGTAAAGTGGAGGTAACAATACTTATCTCATAGAGTAACTAGACTGCCTGTAGACCCCCAATATCCATCTTCCCTTCCTCTATATAAGAACACCCCCCAATTTTGAGCAAGGGAATTGATGGCCCAAAATAAAGACTTCGCTTCCCAGCCTCCCTTGCAGCTGGGTGTGGTCATGTGAATGGGCGCTGGCCAGTGGGTCGTGACGATGTGATTCTGGATCTGCCCGGGGCCCCTGTATCCCTCCCCTCGGGCTGTACTGTGGAGGAGCCACTGTGGACCCAGCGGGTGAGGACACATGAAGTGTGGGAACAGCAGGATGGAGGGACCCTTTCCCCCTGTGGCCTTTGTGGAACAGAGCTTGGACTTCTATGAAGGAGAGAAATGGACTTGTTAGCTGGGGTCTGTTAGACACAGCTCGACCCCAGACCTCCACTCCCCAGTGCAGATTTATGAGGCCGAGAGCAAGGCTATGAGTTTTATGTGCATCTTGTCATTCAGGTTTCATAACCGACCTTTGAAGAGGGGAAAGGCACGATTACTCTCTCCATTTGCCAGACGAGAAGATCCAGGCAGAGGGGCAAAGTCATGTGGCCGCAGTCACGTAGCTACTAATAAGGCAGAGCCCTTACTTGAAACACAATGTCTGAAGAGCCCCCAAAGCTAGTCTTCTGGAAATCCAATATGAGTTTTCCTGGTTCACAGAAGCAACCAACTTTTCCCTCGGGCATTGATGTGTGTTAACGCACAGCACTTTGTACATAGTGGGGCCTTCATTGATAGGTTGGCTTTTTTTCTGGGTTGATATCCCCAGAAATTTGGTTCTTATTAAGATATAAGACTAGTAATGGCGACTGCCAAGGAGCTTGGTTCGCTTGCAGATTCTTGGGAAGCCACACGCCTTGTGATTCCTCCTTGCTAAAAGGTTGAGGCTTCTGTGACGAGCATCATCTGAGCTGCTGACATGGCCGCAGAATTCAGAAATACCTCTCTTTTTGGAGAAACTCGCCTACCTCTGAATGAACAATAGCATTTGAGCTGAAATAAAATAAAAAGCCTGCTTCTAGAAAGGACTGGTACCAATAACTCTCGCAAGGAAACTGTGTGTCCATCTTGAATGTCCACTGCCCAAACCTCCGTGTTTTTACGGCCAGTCAGCGGGAAGCTGGATTTGCTCCCATGACTTGCTGGGTCAAGGGAGGTCAAACCCTGGGTACCAGGTTGGGGAACAGAACCTGGGAGCCTTTTGCAGCATCTGGACAGAAAGAGGAGGGAAGGGCCCCGTCTGCCCCACTCCGTTCCCGGGGCGGCCGTGCCCAGCCCTATCCTTCCGCTACGCATTTGCCCCTATTGTGTGGCTTCCCTGGCACCCGGACGGACCTCGCTTGGCCACCATGTTCTGAAAAGGCGTTCTCACATTTTTCTTCCAGGACGGCCTCAGGCATAAACAGTCCTGGATGGTGGGCATCCGGCCTCCGGGGTCCCATCGGTTCCATCCGGTGTTTGTCATTTCCCCGGAGACGGCCGGGGCGAGGGGTGGGATTTGAGACGGGCATGGATGAGATGCAGAGAGGTCAGGACAGATGGGGAGCCCACTGTTTATCCAGTGTGGCCGCGTGACGCTTCCACATTCATTTTGTAACTGCAGCCCATGCAGCTCATTCTATTTTGCTCGACAGGAAGTTTACGGCTTGAAGGTGGAGTGTTTGGCGTGAGGCTTTGTAATCGCTCTCCTGTTTCTGACCGCCTTTGAGGATTTGGGGGCACACGGACCGTTGGCCAGCTTTCCCCAGGAAATAGTGGGGTCTGAGTCATCTGGCATTTGGACAGACCAAGATGGGCTGGTGTGGGCCTGTCCCGGGAGGTGGTGGTCAGCTTGCCTCCTCGTCCAACTTCGTTCTGTTGGCACCCTGACCCCTTGGGAACTTGAGCATGACCCCTATAAAGACCCACAAAGGGTCAGTAAGAAGCTAAATGTCTGGTGTTGTGATCTCAGGCAGGTTCCTGGGAGCTGAGCTTGCTGAGTTCCAAGCTTTAAAATTTGGCTGACCGGACCCAGTGGTGTGTGCACGCGTGTGTGCACACACGTGTGTGTGTGCATAGGTGTCTGTGGAGTGTGAGAAGCTCCAGTCTGGGGTGCTCACTTTTCACCCCAAAGAGAACCAGTCTTGAAGATTAGCAGGCGGGCTCTGCAAAGCCCCTGCCAGGGTCGGCATGAGGGCTGTGCTGGGGCCTTCCCGAGGCCATCCATCACTCGGCGGGCTGACGGGCTTGTTAGTGTGGCCTCAACAAGAGATAGCGGAGGAAAAATGGCCTGGACAGGGGATGCGTTTATCTGGCCTGGAGCCTGCGAGCCGGTCCATTAGTCATACCGGCGGTGGCTGCCCTCAGCTTGGGCCTGAGACGCCCTCGCTCCTCTCTCAGGCCCTCCGTCCTGTACCCGCCTGGTCACCTCTGGCTTTTGGAGAGGCTTTGTCATCCAAGACAGCAACAGTGCTCGTCTGCGCTGTGGCAGGCCAGGCCACACAAACGTCCCTGCTGCACGGCTTCCAATGCACGGAATTAAACACAACTAATCGATACCATTTTTAAACCAATTGTTGGCAGATTGGCCCCTTGAGACAGTGGGCAAGATGATAATCATCACCATCGCCATTATTGTAAGACTTCTGTTGTGCCAGACAGTTTTTTTGCCTCTTAAATAATTTGAGGTGGGCAACAGATACACCTTTGCTTCCTGGTTGGAGAGTTTCTGAGAACACATAGCTAGACTTTGGGTAGCTGGACCACACACCCAGCTGATCTCAAAAGGCAGGTGGAATTCCTGGGGCCCGTGTCCTAGGCAGAGGAAAGGTGGGGTTACTGGGAAGGTGGTGATTTATAATGGGCCAAGTGGCCGAGGGGACCCAGCATCCCTCTGGCTCACTCACCAAACAAGTGTCTTTGAGCATCTCCTGCTGCTGGGCGGTGGCCAGCTGAAGGCGGGGAGGCGGGAATGGGGGAGGTCAGGGCTGACGGGATCTGCATGGGGACACGTGAGGCGGGGGGGGGTGCCTCCCGGCCCCTCCGTGGGTGAGAGCCATCCATGAGGGGTCTCTGGGTTATCTGCAGCCCAGGGAGCTGGCCTCTGGTTGATGACACATCTGCTCTCCTAGAGGTTACGACTGACACGTCCCAGCCCAGATGCTCTGTGATGGACTTTATCTCCCGGAAGGAGGGGGGTGGCCGGGGGCCAGACCTCCCCAGCTGCCCTGTGGGTGACCTCCACCTGCCTCAAGGAGGTGGCAGCCAGGTAGATGACGATAACAATAATAAAATAAATAAATAACAAGTTGTGGCAGCCACACTCACTCTCTACGTGCCAGACGCTTTACAGACATCGCTCTTCCCTGTAACCCTGTATGGGTAGTTGTCACCAGGCCCATGGTGCAGCTGAGGGGGCTGGGGTTCAAGCAGGCAACTATGCCCCTGCTCCCAGGGCCAGCCTGCGTCCCCTCCGCAGGGGCTGGGCTGCCTGCTCTTCCACACCAGCTCATGTACTTAACCTTCACAGCACCCTGGGAGGGAGGTCCTGTTATGATGCCTATTTTGCAGGCGGGGAGACTGAGGGTCAGAGAAGTTGTGACGTGCCGAATGGTGGAGATGGGATTTGAACTCCGACCCATGTCCTCCTCCATCAGGATGTCGGTCCCTGAACAAACGGAGGAGGCTCTGGGCACACAGAGCACAGGCGAGGGAGGGAGGGAGGGGCTGTCCAGAGCAGGGATCCCATGTTACAGTGACAGAAGGGGTACCCAGCAAAGCGGGGGCTGACATTGTCTTTTGCAATAAATTTAAATAGATGTTGTTGTAGCAGTGCCTAAAAAGTTATACGGGAGAAATCAGAACGTTGACATACTTCCTTACACTTTTCTTGTTTGAATGAGAAATGGTGGGAGGCCAAAACGAGGTTGTTAAAGTCAGGATCACGGGTCCCAGTGGGCAGCAGTGACGGGGAGGGGCTGCGAGGGGGGTTTGGGGGTCGACGGGTCACCTTCTGCCTCCCGGTCTGGCGGCTGGGTACACGATGGGCTCACTTTACGAGGATTCACCCATCCATGCACTCGTGGTTAACGAACTTTTCTGTACATAGTTTATACCTCAAAAACGCATTCTAAAACTCAAAGCTAAAGGAACGCGGAGCTGCTGAACAATAACATTGCTGCTCGGCATTTTTTTTTTTTTTTTTTTTTTGCGGTACGCGGGCCTCTCACTGTCGCGGCCTCTCCCGTTGCGGAGCACAGGCTCCGGACGCGCAGGCTCAGCGGCCATGGCTCACGGGCCCAGCCGCTCCGCCGCATGTGGGATCCTCCCGGACCAGGGCACGAACCCGTGTCCCCTGCATCGGCAGGCGGACTCTCAACCACTGCACCACCAGGGAAGCCCACTGCTCAGCATTTTTGAAAAGACCACTCACGAGTTAAATTCCTATAAAAGAGAATCTTTCTATCAAGAAATCTTATGAATACTGGATTTGTAAATATACATATTCCTATATATGTTTATATTTTATATATGTATTCATACATACATACGCTTAAGTACAAATATATTTTGCTCTCGCTAAACAGGTTCAAGACGTACACAGAAACAGAAAACCCCACATGTTACAACGACAATAGCAGGTCTGGGACGAGGTCCCCTCAACTTCCCCGGGGTTCCGATGGCTATAGCACAGCTTCTCAGCGGTTTATGGCATCCGCGCCCGGAGGAGGGCTGTCAGAACACAGGTCGCAGGCCCCCTCTCAGAGTCTCTGATTCAGAGGGTCTGGGGTGGGGCCCGAGACTCTGCATTTCTAGCGAGCTTCCCGGTGATGCTGCAGCTGCTGGTCCAGGGACCCCATTCTGAGTAGCAAGTCTCTAAACTGCTCAGTCCAGACTGGCAAAGTGGGTTCACAGAAGGTGGCCCCCTCCCCTCTATTCTGGAACCAGAATGAGCCCAGCACGGCGTCCTCCGGAAGCTCCTGTCGCTGCGGTTCCGTGGCCACGACCGCCCTGGGTGTGGTTCTTCACGTGTTTGGACTCCTGCAACCGCATTCCTCCTTGCTTCCTTCATCCTGTGCTTTTTCAGGCCCAGAGGAATGAGATGCAGGGAAGGCTCGGGTTCCAAAGGCACAGACAGCCTGCTCGTGGGTGCAGGTCTTCTCTCAGACGAGACAGGCTGCCTCCCCCGTACCACCCCCACCTTCTGAGTCCTCACCGGCTGCCCCCAACGTCCACATTTCTGTCAACAGTCAGTTCAAGGCCACCTTGCTTTTCCCATCAAGCTCCTCGAAGTTCTCCCAGCCTCTACCCACTAGCCAGTTCCAAAGCCACGTCCACATTTTCAGGTCTATTTTACCTGCTTCCCATGTCCAGGTATCCAAGACCTGACTCTGCTTCTTGAGGGCCCGGCCATGGGGTGAGCGGCCTCCACCCGCGGGAGAGGGCAGTGTGCACTGTCTCGGGTGACGCCTCGCTGTGTTGGCACCAGTCCCGGTAGCCAGCCTGAGGTAGTGGTGAGGACGCCGGGACTCTCAGAGGCAGGCATGGCCCTCACCCTGAGATGGCGCCCCCTCCACATCCGCCGACGCTTTGGGGCTTTGAATTACGCCCGGTGGACGTGCTCTTTTCTCCCTGGATCTGGGTTTCCCCAGAAAGGACATATGGGGTCAGGGCTCACGGTGGAGGAGGCTCAGAGGACATGTGGCGTGACCCCGCATTCACAGGTGAGGAGCGGGGCCCAGATGGGGGAGTCAGGCAGGGCTGGGGGGAGAACTTGTTCCTGCAGTGTTGCCTGTAGGGATCCAGGCCTGAGGGGGTTGGCCGGACTTGCGGTGTCATGTCCTGGCTCTCACCTTCAGGGTAACTCAAGTTAGGCCGGGAGGAGCGGAGATACTATTGATTGAACCATTTCCCCATTAGCTTCTGCGCTAGGAGCTTCTAGGAGTGCCAATCCCCAACCTCCACCCATTATCTCCATTTTACAGATGAGAAAACTGAGGCCGAGAGAGGCCATGTGACTTCCCCAAGGTTGCTCAGGTGGGGGTGGGGAGCTGGGCTTGGACCCAGGCCTGGTGCCTCCAGAGCCCCCAGGGTGGGATCTGCTCCCCACCTAGGAGGCCACCTCCCAGCTGAGTTCCTGGAGCCCCTGCGATGTGGCGACCGCCCGTCCTCATGCCGAGGGCTTCAGGGCCCTGTACCGCTCCCTGGGGAAGACGGCTGTGGCCTCAGTCCCTGGGCCACTCCCTTACTACCCTGGGTCCATTTTTACAACTTATATTTGAAAAAATCAAGCAAGGCCAGCACCACGGTGTGCCTCCCTGGCCAAATCACAGGGCTCAGGAGTGTGCGAGAAGCTTCTCTGGGGCAGGCTTGGCCGGCGGCTGCAAGGATGGCGTCTCCTTCCAGTCCCGCACGCCTTCTGTTGTTCCCTCCAGGTTTCCAGAGAGAAGGCGTTTGAAAGTGTGGCAGGATCTGTTCTGAGGGGCCCCGCAACATGGGGTTTTTTTCTTTTTTTTTTTTTTACAGGCAGAGAGGGCTGGCAGCCGTGCCCCGCTACCCTGACCCCAGAAGGGGCGGCGTTATCGGCCCATCTCTGCAGCCTGTGCGAGGCCAGTTGAATTATGTTGGGGAGGTTATCGGGGACAGACGGTAGTTCTCCGCCAGGGCAGCCGGGGCTCGGGGTTAATGGGCAAAGGTCAGCGCCTACCAGGGCTCCATGTGGGATGGATTAAGTCACCGCTGGGCTTGGTGGAGGGCAGCTGCGGGAGGACTCAGTCACTCCTGGGCCAGCCCCCGCTCAAGTCACTTCCCCGGGATCTCAGGACTCACATCCAGGAGGACTGATTTGGTTTTCCTCTGGGAGGAAAAAGCCAGTGGATGCTTCTCTTAGAATCAGGGTGTCCTTGACTTGAACAGACTTCGGTGTCTACCTCCACAATTTAATGCAGATGATAAAATAATATCCAATGTACAGGTGCTTTGCAGGTGAAGTGCTCCTAATAAGCCCATTTTACAGGTGAGGAAACTGAGGCCCGGGAGGCCGTGTCACTGGCCCCAGCAGCCTGGCTCTAGTTGGCTTCTGGGGGTGTGAGCGCTGCAGGCCTTTAGTGGGATGGGTGACGGGAGCCCAGGCACCTCTCTGGTTTCCTCCTTGCTGACCAGGATCTCAAGGTCTTGTGATCTCGCAGGTCTCTGGTTTCCTGAGCTCTCCAGTCCAAGGGGGCAGCTTGAACCCTAACTGGGAAGTGGGAAACTCCAGAATTCTCTGTGGACCTGCGGGACCCCAGCTTACCCAAGATCTGACGCATCCTCTGACTACGCGGCCGTGTGTAACCGGGTCTCGTGCTTCCTGGGCCCTTGTGTTGGGAGCTGAAGGCCCATCTCAAATTCCAGGCTGGAGGAGGCTGCAAAGTGTGCAGAGCCCTGAGGAATGAGGCAACTGGATGGAGGGAACGGGGAGGTTTGGGCTTTGGGTTCCACTGTGCCAGCGTGCGGGTAAGATTGCTGTGTTTTGGACTCGGCCGTGAGGGTGTTCACTAAGACGGCTAAGAAGAATCCATGGTACGGTGTTACTAACGGTGATGCCAACAGTGATCGCCACTGCGTCCCGGGTGCCAGGCTGGGGGTGGGGGCACGCGGGTGCCGGAGATACACCCGCTGATGGAAGAACAGCTGCCCCTTACTGAGTGTGAGCCAAGTGCTAGGAGTGGCCTGAGTTGCTGTAACAAAACTTGGGGGACCCAGGCCGGGGGTGCTTATGATGCCATAGATGTGGTCTCCCAGTTCTGGAAGGAAGAGGTGGGAAATCAAGGGGTTGGCTCCCTCAGAGGCTCTAGGGAAGGTTCCTTCCTGTGGCTTCCAGCTCTTGGGGGCTCTGGGTGTCCCTTGGCTTGTGGCCACATGGCTCTAGTCTCTGCCCCCGTCCTCACATGGCCTCCCCGTGTGCCTGTCACGAAACTCTCTCTGCTCTTCTCTTATTAAGACACCTGTCATTAGATCCAGGCTCCACGCAGATATTCCAGAATGATCTCACCTCGAGATCCTTCACTTACTCACCCCCTCAAAGACCTTTTTCCAAAAAAGGTCCCATCCACAGATTCCGGGGGTTGGACATAGATTTTTATTTATTTATTTATTTAATTTATTATTATTATTTTTTTGCGGTACGCAGGCCTCTCACTGCTGCGGCCTCTCCTGCTGCGGAGCACAGACTCCGGACACGAAGGCTCAGCGGCCATGGCTCACGGGCCCAGCCACTCCGCGGCATGTGGGATCCTCCCAGACCAGGGCACGAACCCGTGTCCCCCGCATCGGCAGGCGGACTCTCAACCACTGCGCCACCAGGGAAGCCCCGGATATAGATTTTTAGAGGTTATCAGCCCAGTTCATGGGCTCAGTGCTCTTTATCCAAACTCTTAATCCTCACAGCAACCCTCATCTCGATGGAGGCAACTGAGTCCGGGGCCATCTGAGCCCCCGCCCGAGGCCGGGCAGCACCGAGGGCGGGAGCTGAGGGAGGGGCAGCTGACTCAGCTCACCAGACGGCCTCCTTGCCTCCCGTGGGATGTGCACAGATGTCCGCGGGGGGCGGGGTCTGGATTTCTCCTGAACTCCTCCTCCCCGGACACGGCAAAATTGTGCAAGAGTCTGAGAGGCAGGAGGCCGGGGCGGGGGGAGCAGGGGCGGGTGAAGCGGGAGAGGATCCAGCGCCGTGTGTGGCACATGCGTGACGTGGGCGTGTTGTGATTATCGCGTTGCTATCGTTACCATGGTCATTGTTAAAGCAGTTAACAGTCACCACGATGATCAAGTGTAGGGTAGCTCTGTGCCCTGTTTTCTTCTAAGAGCTGTGTATTTATGGCCTCGTCTGTCTTCACGATTTACCCTCCCAGATAAGAACCACCTTAGCCCCGTTCTACACTTAAGGAAACTGATAACTACTTACTCACTTCCACCTTTTCTCTGTCTGGAGAATTCCATCTCCGTCATGAACTCAGTTCCCACTCCCTCTCTCGGCTCCCCTACAGGATGGTGTGCTTCCAGAATAAATTTGATGGGGGTCTTTTTTACCCTGAGGGAAGTGAGGCCTCTGAGAGGGGAGCTGTTGAGGGTTCTTGCGGGTTTGGGCAAAGGGGCTCCCTGGGAGCTCGAGGGCCAGGAAGAGTGCCGGGTCCCACATAAGGCCATGGCCTTGGGTGGCCCAACTTACCAGGACACAACAGGCTGCCAGGAGCACAGGAAAGCTCTTGTGCTTTCCTGAGGTCTTGGAGCGAACAGAGGGCCAGGGTGCCCACAGACGTGATAAGTGCAAACCCGGCTGCAGCCTGGAAGCCAGCCTCCCACACCGCGCCTGCCCACGGCCCTTGGCCTTTCTCCAGACCCAGGGAGACTGGAGCCCCAGGGATGCTGCCAGGCTTGGGATCTCTGGCCCTTCGCAAGGACACGGCTCTGACTCATTTTCCCAGAAAGGCCTCCACCAAGCTTGACATCAGGTCAGCTTCCTGGAGCATCTGGACCCTCAGGACTCCCAGACAAGTCTTGGTAGTTGTAGCTCCCGCCGGGCAGAAGGCCAAGCTCCGGGGTGCTGGCATCTTGGACGGGAGGGTGCACCTATGAGCCTTGTACAGCAGTGGGTCTGAGAGCATCGGCGATGGGGTGACTGGGCAGCTGAAGGTGGGAGAGGGCCTGGGTGGCCGAAAGCTCCCTGCAGGCTGGGACGGGACCCCAAAGGGCAGGTGGGCTAGGCCCCGGGTGGGCTGTGGGGCCTGGCCACGTGGGTCAGAATCCGGCCCGTTTACGCACTTGTGGCCTTGAACAAAAAGTCTCTTAACTTCTCCAGGTCTCGACTTTCTTATCTGCAAAATGGGACTGAAAACAAGTCCCATCTGGAGGACTGCTGCGGGGCTCGGTGAGGATCCCGCACCCTCAACTACCACCTTCAAATCCCGTGAAAGGCTCGGTGGGAAAAAACCGGTTTGTGGTCAGATAAGTCTGAACAAATTGCATGCTTTATCCTCATCTCCCTGCCGGCCGGTCACGTGCTGTCCAGAGCAGCAAGGTTCTGAGAAGCCCAGCGTCAAGAAAACTTTGAAACCCATGTGTGGCACAGATAACAATCGTCAGAGGGGCGTCTGGGGTGGGAAATTACAAGATGAGTCAGGAGAAATAGGCTGAGTTGATTACAAGTTATAAATTCGGGAGAAACTGTACAGATAACAGGACTGTACGAAGAGAACCAGGACTGAGCTGCAGGGGTGAGGTGTGCAGAGTCCACGCGGGTGGGCTGGGGGCTCAGGAGACTCAGACTCCGGCTCTCTGAGCCCAACCTCCCACCTCGTGGCCCTGGCATTGAATTGACAGACCCTCGTGGCAATGACATGAATCCTAGGAGGAGAGTTGCTAGGTTGTATAATGAGGGTATGTTTAACTGTGTAAGAAACTGCCAAACTGTCTTCAAGGGTGACTGTGTCATTTTGCAGCACCAGCAGGGAATTGGATTTTGCGTCAGGTTTTTGGATTTTAGCCATTCTGAGAGGCATGTCGTGATATCTCTTTAGGTTTTAATTTACATTTCCTTACTGACACATGATGCTGAACATTTTTTTTCATGTTGATTTGCCATCCATATATCTTCTTTGGTGAAGCTGTGTCTCTTTAGATCTTTTGCCCGTTTTTATTTGGTTTGTTTGTTTTCTTATTGTTGAGTTTTAAGAGTTCTTTATACATTCTGGATACCAGTCTTTTTTATCAGATATATGATTTCAAATATTTTCTCCAAGTCTGTTGCTTGTCTTTTCGTTCTCTGAACATTGTCTTTCATAAGGTAAATGCTTTTAACTTTGATACAGGACAATGTGTTCATTTTGTTCTTTTATAGATGGTGCTTTTGGTGCCGTATCTAAACACTCGTTGCCAAACACAAGGTGATGTAGATTTTATTATGTGTTTTTTTTTCCCGGGAACTTTATGGCTTTACATCTTACATTTAGGTTAGTGATCCATTTTGAGCTACTTTTTGGGTAAGGTGTGAGGTATGTGTCAAATTGTTGAGTTTTAAGAGTTCTTTATATATCTTGACCTTGTGTCCTGGGACCTTGCTAAAGCTCATTTACTTATTCTAAAAAATATACATATTTAAAGATTTTTGGGGATTTTCTGCATAGATAATCATGTCAACTGCAAATAAAGACAGTTTTACTTCTTCCTTTCCAGTCGGCATGCTCTTTATGTCTTTTTCTGACCTTACTGCACTGGCCAGGACTCCAGTATGATGGGGACAGGACTCGTGGGAGAAGGCATCCTTGCCCTGTCCCCAGTCTTAGCCTCTCACGGTTAAGTCCAATGTTAACTGTGGGTTTTCTGTAGGTTTTCTGTCCCTTTATTAGGTTAAGAAAGTACCCTTGAACTCCTAGTTTTCTTTTTGGTCGTGAATGGATATTGAATTTTGTCAAATGCTTTTTCAGCATCTACTAAAATTATCATATGCTTTCCCTTGTTTAATCTATTAATGTAGTAAATAACACTCATTGATTTTCAAGTTCATTGAATTTTTTTTTTTTTTTTTTTTCCTTTTTGCGGTATGCGGGCCTCTCACTGTTGTGGCCTCTCCCGTTGCGGAGCACAGGCTCCGGATGCGCAGGCCCAGCGGCCATGGCTCACGGGCCCAGCCGCTCTGCAGCATATGGGATCCTTCCAGACCGGGGCACGAACCCGCATCCCCTGCATCGGCAGGCGGACTCTCAACCACTGCGCCACCAGGGAGGCCCAAGTTCATTGAATTTTTGATGAACAAAAAATTACTTTTTTTTTTTTTTTTTTTTTTTTGGTACGCAGGCCTCTCACTGTTGTGGCCTCTCCCATTGTGGAGCACAGGCTCCGGACGTGCAGGCTCAGCGGCCACGGCTCACGGGCCCAGCCGCTCCACGGCATGTGGGATCTTCCCGGACGGGGGCACGAACCCATGTCCCGTGCATCGGCAGGTGGACTCTCAACCACTGAGCCACCAGGGAAGCCCAAAATTACATTTTTAAGTGCTTTATGTACCCATTATTACTAATGGCTTCTAGGTTTTTCTGGCTGAGAGACTTCGGATAAGTCATTTAACGTCAGGCTGGCCCCTCCCTACATTGCGAGTGGGGCTGGATGGCTGATTTCTAAAGGCCCTTGCAGTCTTGGTGATGGGGATGATGAGAATGCCGACAAGAACCAGCTTTTATCTGCCTTTGCCTACACGCCAACAGCTAACCTAAGAGTTTACACTTACGGAATATCTGTCGTTCGCCAGACCCGAGGCTAGCCTTTTAAGCATTTTCTCTTTCAGTCCTTACAGCAACATTATGAGATGTGCATTTACGATCTTCACTTGACAGATGAGGGAACTAGAACCAAGAGGGGGGTTAAGTAGCTGATTGTGACCAGGTATGTAACAGGTGGAGGATGCCGTCGTGTAAAACCAAGTGGGAGGTGAAGTGGGGTATAGACTCACACCACCCAGCACAGTGGCCACTGGCCACACGTGGCTACTGAACATCTGAAATGTGACTATTCTGAATTGAAATGTGCTGGAAGCATAAAATTAGGTCTGGATTTTGAAGACTTGGCACCGAAAAATGTAAAACATCTCATTGATAAGTTTTTTAAATTGTGTTTCATGCTGAAATAGTATTTTGTCTATATTGGGTTAAGTAAAATCTATTATGAATACTAATTTCACCTGCTTTTTACTTTTTCTAACGGGATCCTGGAAAACATTAATTACAGCATGGCTCAGACTTTGTTTCTGTTGTACGGCACTGACCTAGAGCAGGGGTCAGTAAGTTATGGCTCCTGAGCTCAGTGTGGCCCGAAGCCTGTTTGTTTGTTTGTCTGTGGGATTTTTTTGTAAATAAAGTTTTATTGGTACACTGCCCAGCCATTCCTTGGCATAGTGCCTTTGGCTGTGTTCGCACTCTACAAGCAGAGTTCAGCAGTTGCAGCAGAGACGGTATGAGCCACGAAGGCCCGAATATTCACTATCTGGCCTCTTACAGAAAACATGTGCTGACCTCTGCTCTAGATGAAAGTCTGGATGGCTGGTTCCCAGAATGTTAAGTATCTCTACAGAGAGATTATAGGCGATCTTGCATTTTTCTTCTTTTTAGGTCTCTTTCAAATTTGTCTTCGGTGTCGGAAATGTGCCACTGGGCTGACCCTGAAAACGAGTCATCTCTGTGTGGCTCCTGAGCCTGCTTCCCAGGAGGGTCTGGGAGGACCCCAGGAAGCCTCTTGCGTGGGCAGTAACCCAAAAGCCTTTTCCTTTCCAAGGGGCTGTTCACGTGGGAACGAGGAGGGAGGGGCACGGAGGCCAAGGAAGCCAGTTAGCCATGGGCAGACCCGAGGAGGCTGGGCCACATGGCATGGGGGGCTCGGGAAGTGAGGCCCATCTGGTTTGCATTAGGTTTATAAGGTTGATAGCAAATAAGGGTATTACAGCTAATTTACTTATTTAGAGAAAGACGACTCAATCCCCAAAACTGTGATTGGGCTGGAGCGGTCGCCCTCTCCCCGGCCTGCAGCAGTGCCCCTGGGAGGAGGGACCTGCCATGCCCTGGTAGGTATTGGTTTAATGCGATGGCGTGTGGCCTCGGGCTGGGCTCTGGGGCCTGCCAGCCCCTCGTCCTGCTTCCTCCTCGGGGCCACACTCCCACCAGAAGGATCGCAGCCTGTCCTCTGCCCCCTTGGATGGCATTCCAGCCATCCTGGAATGCAGGTAGCCCGCAGGGCGAGGATAATGGGGGAGTGCCACAGGCGACATCTCTCCTGGCCCAGGGTCCCGCATGCAGCCCCCTCAGCCCCACAGAGAAGCCCGGTGGTCGTGGAGCCCATGCCCTCTGGCCTTCCTGTGCCCGCAGCAGCGGCAGGTCCCCACCTGTGCTGCCCAGGCCCCTGTGCAGTCTGCCTCTCCCTCGTGGACACTTCCAGGCCGGGGCCCTTCTGGCAGGCTCCACCCTCAGACCTGGGCTCTGGAGTCTGGACTCCGGCTCCATGTGGAAGCTGGGCTCCCTTTGGCTTGGTTTCCTGGAAAGAACTGGGCTTTGGAATCAAACCATAATAGGTTCCAACCCTAGCTTTGTCCAGTGTCGCCTGCAGGAGCTTCGTTTTCCTCATCTGTGCGGTTCAAAGCTGAGACTGAGTGAGCGGGGAGGGTCACACAGGGGAGATGCAGAGTTTGGTTATCATGGGACTGGGGTCCGAGCCATGGGATTTGGAGTGACGGGGGTGGGGCAGGGGGAGCGCACTTCAGCCGAGGGGTCAGCTGGTAGCTGCAGGACAGCAGCTTTAGAACACAGCTAGGGAGCTCCGGAACCACGCCTCCCTCCTTCCTGCCCACCCCTCCCTTCCTCCCTGCCGTCTTTTCCCCTCCTTCTTTCTTTTCTTCGTCCTTTCCTTCCTTCCTTCCTTCCATTACACTCATTATAACAAGCTTTTCAATATGGCCGATTTAACCACCTTGTTCGTGGACCAGACGGCATGTTCTGGATTTACAAGACTGTGTGTCCCTTCTTCAGACTTTATAGGGCTGTCATCTCAGTAGTCCCCATTAGGTGCGGCAGTTCCTATTAGATCCATATTAGGACCTCGGTGTCACTCATCAGAGAATGAGTCATTCAACAAGTAATTGTTAAGTGTCCATCACCAAAAAGAAAAAAGAAACAAACAAACAAAAAAACAAGTAAAAAGGAAAAGACATCATAAGGAGCAAGAGGTAAAGGAAATAGAAATCTAATACTTCAGAAAGGTCTAGAGTGGTGGTTTCCAAATCTAGCTGCATTTTTCAATCACTTGAGGAGGTTTTAAAAAGAGATCCACGTTGGTCCCACCTAAAACCAACTGAGTCGAAGTCTCGAGGGTGGGGTGAGGAATCAGGTTGGATTGCTGTGTCGCTTCCCAGCTGGTTTGAATGCAGTTAATGTTGAGAACCACTGGCCCCTAGTCAATCTCCTTCACTAAGTAACTAATTCTCAGTTCTTCTTGCTCTAATCCAGTGATTCTTAAAGTGGGGTCCTGGACCAACAGCGTCCACATCCCCTGGGAACCTGCAGGAAATGCAGGTTCCCAGGCCCCACCCCAGACCTGTTGAGTCAGTAACTGTATGCATCCGCGCACAAGCTCTCCAGGTGATTCTGCAGCAGGCTCTGCCCTGAGCCACAAAACAGATCTGCTTGCTCTCGGCTCTGGGGCTCCCAGCCTCACCCTGGCTGAGCACTTACTCCCCAAGTCTGACACTCTCCCTGAGGCCTGGGGAAGGGCACAGGTCTCACACCCTATGCCAACTCGATCCACCGGGGTGGCTTCCTGAGAAGCGCCACAAAGCTCTGCCTGGACTCAGTGGGAGGAGTGTGGTGGTCAATTAGTCATGTCTGCATGGGAGTGGGTGTGCAGAGCTTTGGAGCTCCTGGCTCAGCATCTGCAGCCTAGATTTAGGTAAAACTCTTCCTTCCATACCAGAAGAGTTTATCATCGGAAAACTCTTATCATCTTTGTTGGGGAGCGAGGCGGGGTGGAGGGGGCTTGTCCATTTCTGTCACCCAGGCTGTACTAGGGTTTAGCAGCCCACTTTCTTTACAGGCTTAGCAACAAGACCTCATGTTCACTGCCATTTTAGATAAAGTACAGCAGAATGAAATTCCAAAGGACAATGAGAACGCCAACAATTTAGTGTTCCTCAGGAGGGAAATCCCCTCCTCCTTGGTTCTATTATGTCAGTGGCCAACTTCTTCCCTCCCGCCAACTTTGAAGTCCAGGTTATTTCTGTTTTTAAGTCCTTTTTTCCTTTAAAATAAAATTCATTTTGGGGGGCTTCCCTGGTGGCACAGTGGTTGAGAGTCCTCCTGCCGATGCAGAGGACACGGGTTCGTGCCCCGGTCCGGGAGGATCCCACGTGCCGCAGAGCGGCTGGGCCCGTGAGCCATGGCCACTGAACCTGAGCGTCCGGAGCCTGTGCTCCGCAACGGGAGAGGCCACAACAGTGAGAGGCCCGCGTACCGCCAAAAAAAAAAAAAAAAAAAAAAAATTCATTTTTGGTCTGATTAGAAAAGGGATACACCTTCATGATAGAAAATTGGGAAAATGCTAAGCAAAGAGGCATAAGGAATTAAATTAAAATCGTCTGAAATCCCATCACCCAGAAAGAATTCACCTTTAGCACTCTGGTTATGTCCTTCCAGACTCTCTCTCTCACTCTCCCAGCCCCTGCTCCACTTCTCTCCTTGACATTGGACCTATGTGTACACGTTGCCTAATTTCACTCATTTGAAATTATAATGACAAGCTGACAAGCGCATGGCTTCATTGAGGAAATGAGATGCCCTGGGGTTGCAAAGCCTAAACAGAGAACAGCACAGTCACTGCGGTGACCAGAGTGGGTCAGGGCCCAGGGACGAGGTCTCTGCCCACGCCAGCACGCCCCCCCCCCACAACCCCATTTGCGTGTCCAGGTTGCCGGTGAGCTCTGCACAGCCTCCCTGCAGCAGCCCACTAATTCTCCGGCGACGCTGCGGTGCGCCGTGGCTGCTATTTTTACCCACCCTTTACAGATGAGGACGTGGAGCTTGGGAGAGGGGAAGTGCCTTGCTCTGGGTCACACAACTACCAGAAGCAGCATCTCCAGACCCTCCTGGAGGGGCTTTGTACCTACGTGGAAGAGAATAGGATGGCGTTGGGGAACGTTCCAGAGGGAGTGACGTCAGGACTTCAGTCTGCACGTTGTGTTTCTATGGGGCTGACCCTGTGTGGTCCTATGTGACTCCTCCTACTCAAGGTTCTCTCCGTTTTAAGTGACAGAGACTCACTTCACATTTAAATTAAAGAGAACAGACTTTATGACTCAAATAATACAAGGACTCAGTCCTAGCAGTTCAGGCACAGTTGGATCCAGGTGCTTGAATAACGTGGTAGGCTGCCTCTCTCCCTTTCCGGGGTTCTACTTTGCTCTAGGTGGTTTTCATGTACAGAGTTTTCCCCCATGTCCTAGCCTCTGGCAGCTCCGACTATAGTCCGCCAGTCTAGTGATGTAAACATGAAGAGTGTGCTCCATTCTGTTGTCCCAGCAACATCCTGGGGTTGATGCTTACTGGCTCATCATGTGACATCTCCCAACCAATCACTGTGACTTGGGTTGTCTGGGTCCTGCATTCACCCCTGAAACGGGAGCCGAGTGGTGTCATCTACCACCTGAGCCTCGTGGAGTGAGAGTGGGGAAGGGATAGTTCCCGGAAGGAAATTGAGAGGCCGATCCCTGAAGCAGACTGTCCAGTCTGGTGCCTGAAACACCACCATGTGACACATCTCCTTCAAGACCCTCTGAGGACCAGGGCCTTGTTCCTGGGTGGTAACCTTCTGCTACTCTAACGGGGTGACCGTCATTAGTATATCAACAGGGATGGGGGTTATCTGAATAAGTCACCAACACCCATTGTCATCAGCACAGGCAGGGACTTGAGGTCTGGAGCAGGGGACAAGTAAGCTATGAGAGGCAGAGCCTTCTGGAGGTCAGGAAGTCTCAGTGGGAGGCTCTGACGTCCAGAGGATGGCGTGACAGCCCCTGGTGTGGGTGCTGGAACTTTCCAAACAGAGGGAGAGGTTTGTGGGCAAGCTGCATGATTTCACAATTTCGCCCCTGGGTCAGCCCCAGCAGGGCAGGACTTTCAACAAATTCTCAGACCCTCCAGGCCAAGCTCTGGCTTCCACGTGCAAGGACAGTTCACTCCAGGTGGAGCCAGTTCCGCTGGCCCACAGCTGTGTCCCTGTGTACACTCTGGCTCACGTCCGCTCACCCGCCAAGGTCCACTGGCACGTCAGCCTCCTCTTGTGGACTACAGCTTCCTGGAGTGTGAGGAGCGTGTGTGGTTTGTTCAGTGTCACGTCTCCAGGGCCTGGCACACAGCTGGTGCCCAATAAGTGCGGTTTGTTTTGATGGATGATGGCTGGTTGCTTGAGTTGGTTGAATGGCTCAGTGGGTGGACAGCTGGGTGGAAGGATGTTTGGATGGAAGGACGGCTGAGCAGACAGATGGCTGGACGGTTGGGTGTGTGGATGGATGGGGGGCTGGCAGGATGGCTGGGGGGACTCTTGATGGACAGACGGCTGGATGGAAGGCTAACTGGATGCAGAATCATGTGACTGTGAAGATCAGGGTCATTGATGCCAGACTGCCTGGATTCAAATCCCATCCCTGCCATTTACAGGTTTGCTGACCTCCAGGAAATTTTAGCCTCTTTGGGACCCCATTTTCTGATCAGTAAAATCTGGGTACCGCTGGTACTTACTCAAAGGCTGCAATACGTGAGGTGCGACACTGGCCACTAGGGATGAGATGCTTCCCAGGGAGCTTCCCAGGGTGCGGGGCAGAAAACACGGACATGGCATCCGTGAAGCCGGGTAGCTGCCTGCACATGCATATGTTAAACTGCACGGGTCCACTGTATGTGGATTGTTTCAATAGTGAACACTACAGTCCTGTACCATCCGGGCGGGTTGAATCTGCAGATGCGGTGCCTTGGATACAGAGGGACCATGGATAGGGAGGGATAACGATAAGTTATATGTGGATTTTCAACTGTGTGTAGGGCCACTGCCCCAACCCCTGTGCTGTTCGAGGGTCAACCCAAACAAGCGTGCCGTCTGATGAATTTTGACACGGGTGCACGCCCCTGTAACCACCCCTGTGAAGACACAGAGCGTTGCCTTCCTAGAAAGGGCCCCAGCCCTCCGCCATCCACCCCTCTCCCCATCCTGGCCTCAGGCAGCCATGATCTGTTTTCTATCACTCGAAAGTGGCTTTGCCTGCTGTGGAATTTCACACGTGGGATCATGAACGTACCCCTTCCTTTCTGGTTTCTTGTGCTTGGTGGTGTTTCGGGGATTTGCCCACGTGTGCGTGTGTTGGCACCTGGTCCACTGTGACTGCTGAGCAGGGCCCCACGCCATGGAGAACCACCATGCGGTCACCCTCCCGCCTGCAGATGGACACTGGGCTGTCTCCAATTTGGGGCTCTTACGATTAAGGCTGTTATGAACATTTTGTGACCGAGTCTTTTGTGGAAAGATTTTCATTTCTTTGGGGTAAACATATCTAGAAGTGGAATCTACCTGGTGTTATTATTTTAAGTTCAGTCTTCAGATGTGGTGGAGACCTGCTTGCAGGTCACACCTGGTTTCCTATTCTTCTTGGGCTCCCAGCTGGACCACGTTCCCAGCGGCCCTTGCATGGGCCAGGCTGTATACATGGGACTGAGCAGAAGTGATGGACACTGCTCCCCGGCCTGGTCCCTGGTCCCTGCATCCTCCGTGCTCTTTGCTCTCCTGCCAGCCTGGCTCAGATGCACGTGTCCGCCTCGGAAACCAGTGGTCGGAGAGCCAGGAGCCAGAAGGAACGTGGGTCTCTGATCGCAGTTAGGATGACGGCCACTGGGCCAGGTGGGATCGCTCACCCTGGACTCTGAGAACAGGAAGCGACCCTGCCCACATGTGGGCTTTCCAGTTACGGCCTCAGCACTGCTTTGCTTCTCCAGGCACTCTCCCTTGGAAGGCACTCTCCCAAGACCAAGGTGGGGACAAAGCCGAGGCCACAGAGCCCCTAGAGAGGCCACAGGACTTCATGGAAACAGCATCAATTTGGTATCAGGTGGTGCCTGACTAGGGGCGACCCCAAGTGAGTCCCGGAGCTTTCTGAGCCTCAGTCTCCTCATCTGCAAAGTGGGATGGATAAGGCCCACCCAGCAAGTCTCAGGGGCACCTCAGGAGCCTCCTGACTGTTTCCCTCTGTCCTCCATGTTGCCTGTCTGTCTCCCCTCTTAGCGGAAGAAATGACTGGTGAGGCCACCCTTTCTTACTTTCCAGGATAGAAAGCGGAAGGTCACAAAACACTGGAGCCTCCCCAGGTGATTTCTGTGTGCAGCCAAGTTGGAGACCCTGTGTTAATGCAGATCAGAGAGTCTCAGTGAGGTGCCTGGGCGAGCAGCATCGGCGTCACCGGGGAACTTGCTAGAAATGAAGACTCTTGGGTTCCAGCCCAGACCTCCTGAATCAGAAATGCTGGGGTGGGGTCCGGCAGTGTGTGTATGAACACGCCCTCCCTCCAGGTGATCTTGAGAGCACTAGGGTTGGAGAACTACCCATCTAGAAGCTTCTAAGGTGTGGAGGAAAACACACACCCTTTCATTCCTGGGCAAGCCCTGCGGGAGGGAACACGCCCCGCAGGTCTGAGCCTGGCCATAAAGTCCAGGGGAGGAGCCTCTCTGCCTAGTGGCTTCCAGGGGACCCAGCTGGGCTGGGAGAACTGGGGGACAGTCCCCCTGAGGAGGTTGAAGGGACAGCTGGGTTGACGGGCTTGGAGGAAGGGCTGAGGGGAGAGGGCCCTCCCCGTGGAGGTGTCCCCAGCGGCCCTGAGACAGCCGTAGCACACCTGTGCCCCCCCCCACACACGCACACACACACGCACGCACACACACGCGCGCGCGCGCACCAGCCATGATCCAGCCTTGGGGACCGGGAGGCCGTGGGGCACACCCACGCCTGGGCCGCTGTCCCTGTACAGACCTGCCCCCAGGCAGTCGGGGGCTCAAGCGCCCGCAACGCCAGCCCAGGCCCTGCTGCCGACGGCCTAATGAGGCCGCATCTGGATCTAATTAGCCGTGGAGCCTCCACAAGGAAGGGCCGCCTTTATCACCCACACAGCAGAGTCGAGACAGGAGAAAAATGGCCATGATAGGCTGCTTCCTGGTGAGCCGTGAAGGAGGAGGCAGGGTCGGGAGGGGCGGTTGTGCCGGGGTGGTGGGGTGTGGGAGCGGGGGGCGGAGGAACAAGAGATAGCTGGGCGTGGGAGGGACAAGCAGCCCGCTGTCCCCCGGTGATCTGGCCGCCGCGGGGCCCAGCAAGGCCCACAGCCCTGCGGGAAGCGCCCTCTGCCATTCCCGCGACTCAGGTGATTCCACGTGTAAGGAACCACTGGGTTCTCATCAGTAACGCATGCTGTGAAAGACTACCCAGCATTTCTGATTCAGGAGGTCTGGGAGGGCCCAAGAACCTGCATTTCTAGCAAGCTCCCAGGCGACGCTGGTGACGCTGGTGTGAGGACCCGCTCCTAGAACCTGTGCTTTAGATCAACATGGGTCCCGGCTGGGCTGCACGTCGAGATAATCTGGGAGCTGTGCCGTCTCCTGCTGCCTGGGTCCCAGCCCTGAGATTTGGGTGAACTGGTATCTATTTCTCTGGGGCAGCGGGAGTTTTCAAGGTCACCAGCTGATTCTGAGGGTGACACCCATTGGAGATTCATTCATTGTGGATATTTCTTGATATGCCCGGCACTGTGCGGGGTCATCAGCTGTAGGTCCCCAGAACTGACATCAATGCCTAATTCACAAATCTCCCAAGCTAAGTATTAACAGCAGCAATGAAAGTAACAATTATCGGGCACTTACTACATCACGGCACTGTTTTGTTTTTTGTTTTTACAATTTAAAAATTTATTTATTTATTTATTTTTGGCTGCGTTGGGTTTTCGTTGCTGCGTGCAGGCCTTCTCTAGTTGCGGTGAGCGGGGCTACTCTTCATTGCGGTGCACGGGCTTCTCACTGCAGTGGCTTCTCTTGTTGCGGAGCATGGGCTCTAGGCGCGCAGGCTTCAGTAGTTGCAGCACGCGGGCTCAGTAGTTGTGGCGCACAGGCTTAGTTGCTCTGTGGCATGTGGGATCTTCCCGGACCAGCGCTCGAACCCCTGTCCCCGGCACTGGCAGGCGGATTCTTAACCACTGCGCCACCAGGGAAGCCCTCCGGCACTGTTTTAAGTATTTCACATGGGTTAACCCATTTGCTTCTCTCAGCATTCCGACGAAGCACTTTTATCCCCACTTTAGAGACGGAAACACTGAGGTTGAAAGCCAGGTTAAGTAGCTCGTCCACACTGAGACCTGCAGCCCCGTTGGCCTCCCCACCCAGGCTACCCTGCTCCAGGCACGGGTGAGGGTTCCCCCTTGTTGTAGCAGGATGGCCAGCTCCAGTGTCTAGCACACAGTGTGGCCTCAGGACCCGTTGTCACACTGCTGCCCTGTCCTCATGGGACGGAGGCCTGGACAGCCAGCGGTTCATTGGGGGCAGAACACATTCCCAGGGACCATGTTGTTTTTGCCATGAAAGCATTCCTCTCTCACCACCGTTCATTTAGTTTTTAAGGTTCCCGGCTAATCCAGGAAAACCCATCTAAGTCAGAATACAGCAGCAACAGCCTTCAGAGCCAGGAACTTGTCTTCAGAATTTAGGCACGTATCTGAAAGTAAATTTAAAAGCTTTTGAGCCATCACGATGGGTTAAGAGCCTAGCTGCTGCCTTTTAACGCTGGCTGCTTTCCCACCTCAGGCAGTCCTTTTACCTTTCAGCTCTAATGGGCACTGACGTGACAACCAGATAAGAAAAGTAGGTCCACAGCCTGCAACCGCTGAGGGTCTGGAGGGAGCGTAAGGGCTTTAATGGACTGGGCTTCCTGATATTTCTTCTGGTTGCTCAGAAATTCCCATTCAAGGATGACCACAGTAGGAGAAAGAAAAATATTATAGAAAATAATCAGTATGATCATGCAAGGAGTCGCGGGCGGGGACAATTTAGCACAGAGGCAAACACCCTGCATCTCTGAGGAATGTGGCCCATCTTTCAGCACCTGCGCCTTCTGTCTGGTCTCCACAGCACTCAGCACCTCCTAACACCAGCACCACGTGACTTGGGCTTCTTGCTGGCCCTCCCGGTGGGCAGGGAGCTCGTCTGTTTTGTCTCCCGGTGAACCCCCAGTGCCCGCAGCAGCTCTGGTGCATAATGGGTGAAATGAATGAAGGCCAGCCCAGTGGTCCAGACTCACAGCACCAGCCCTGCGGCATCTAAAGAAATTCAAAATATGACTAAACCGTCTGAGAAATGTGCAAGTCGTTTTGGAAAAAAAAATTTCAATAAAAATGGTTGAAATAAAAAAAAAATTTGGTTGATTAAAGCGGCACAAACAATGTGGGGACCTGATTAAGTCACTTGGCTGCAGTGCGGTCACGGACAGGTTTGTTGTCAAGGAAACCAACCACCAGGCCTAGTGGCCCAGGTTCCACTGAGTAAGGAGTTAGACCCGTAACCCGGCACGTGCTTTTTGATAAGAAAAATACACGACACCCTCATTTTAAAGTTGGAGATTGCCGGTGTGCTTAGCTCCACCTCTCTCCTTCCTAAGGCACCTCTTCAGTTCCTCTCCTGAACAGAAGGTGTATCCGGTGTGACAGGGGGTAGGCGGGGGCCTGGGTTTCGGGCTGCAGGACCACTCATAGGGGCGAGCATCTCATCCACAACCACAGACATCAGCCAGGAACCTGTTTTAACGTTCAAAGCTAAGTGTCAAGGTAGCATTGATTTTTGGCTGAAGGTCATGCACCAGATTTTAGTGAGGGGAGAGCATAAAAACATTGCCTGTCCAGCAGAATCAAATTGGGAATTTCCTCTGTATATTTAAAGACATATTCTGAGGTCACGACCCCCTTGGAGTTCATATTTTTCTTTGCCGGCCCCTGTGTGTAATTAAAGCCGGTGTTTGAGATGAAGCCTGGAGGTTCTAGGGCGGCCTTCTCTGCGCTCAAACCGGCTTCTTCCTCCCCTTGGCCTTCTCCCCGCACCCCCTTCCTCCCTCTTCCTCTCCATCTCCTCCACGTTGATTTGGTTACCGCTGGCCAGGCTGATGCGAAGAGTTCCTTTTGGTGAGAAATGGCGATGGGAAAAGCCAGCATTAACTGAACACGTGCGTGCCTGACCCACATAAGCCTCACCCCGACCGAAGGAGCTGGGTGCCTTATGATCCTCGTTTTGCAAATGAGGAAAATGAGACTCATGGGGAACGGAAGTTGTGCAGCCGGGATGTGACCTTGGACCCCGGAACCGGCGCCCGTGGGGCCCAAGTGGGAGGTGACGTGAGCGCTGTTCCACACAGCGTCCTTCTGAGCTGGCAGTGTCCTTAGAGAGCCTCCCCACGACAGGTGATGAGATTGGGGTCTGAGAGGGCTTGCCTGGCCCCGGCAGGCAGCCGAGGGTGCCCACGCAGGGTGCCTTGACCCCGTCTGCATCCTTGCTCGCGGGCCATGCTCCGTGGCCACCCTCCCAGGCTCTGGCTGTGCCTTCTCTCATGCACTCTCTCCTCTTCTCTCTCCAGGTCTCCCAGGGTGACAGTCAGGGCCGCTGGAGAGGACAGGCCTGTGCTGGAGCCCCAGGGCAGGCCCCTCCAGCACCCCTACTGGGCCTCTCACCATCGGCGTCCCCCAGGCCTATGCCCACCGTGGATTCCTGGTCTCTGATTCCTCATTCACAAGGTCAGGGTAGACAGGATGGCTGGTGACCAGCCCCAGGGTTGGCCGCAGGGCCTGAGAGGAGGAGCTTCCCGTCGATGGCGGTGGATTCTCCCGGGATCCCAGAGCCACCGCCCTGCAGAGTGTTTGGATGGGAGGAGTGAGGAAGCGCTGGGAGCCACCCGAGTACCTCCTCCTGTCGGTCCTCGGTCTTCTGCGCCTCGGAGGTCTGCGTGCTTCCCCTCCCCTTCCCCTCTTCTCCGTTCTCACAACCACCCCATGTCGCAGGCCCTGCCCGAGCATAACCGGTGCCAGGCTTCCAGGTGGTCTTCCAGCCCCGTGTCTCTCCAACTCCATCCCCGGTGCCGCATCTCCTGTCTCCCTCCAGCTCTGCTCACCACCCTCTCCTGTCTGCTCTGGGGCCCCGGGAGCTCACCTCTTCCCACCGTGTCAATGGCTCCCCTCGTTCTGTGGATGGGGGCTCAGCAGGAAGTCAGAGTGAGGGCCAAGGGTGAGGTGAGGGGCTCCCCAGGCTGGCTGCGTCCCTCCCTGCCCCACCCCTCGCGAGCCCTGTGACTGTAGGCAAGTCACAAGCTCTCTGGCCTTAAGTGGGACTACTAATACTCTCCGCCTCATAGGGCGGCTTGTGGGTTAAATGAGATGGTACAAGGAAACGTCTAGAAAAGTGCCTGGTATGTCGTATATCCTCAGAAATAAATATTAGCTGTGATTACTGCTATAAAAGAGCGAGTGAGGTGTGTATCTGGCTGGAGAGGTTTCCACGCACTCTTGAGTGAGAGAAGCAAGATGCTGAGACTCGTATGTGATCCAACCCCATCCGTGCACAACAGACAGGAAGGCCTTGGCGTGTGTGTGTAATTAAATGAGTGGGAGGGGGGTTTGGAAGACAAGATGCCAGGCTAGTTGTGGGGGTGGGGAGGGGAGAGGGCAGAGGAAAGCCCCTTCCTCCAGGAAGTCTTCCTGGATGCTCCTCCAACCACCAGTACTCCAGCCTTCCTGGGCCCACCCTAGCTGTGCCTGCCCACTCCCTCATGTTCCGCACACCCTGCATACACTGGTAGGATCTTCTTCTCAGGGTGTGTGTCCCATATTGTACCTGGTGCTGCATCTGTACAAAGGAGCAGCCTCACGAAGGTCCATTGAATGAACCCATGGGGGGCGGGGCACGGCTAGCGGGAGGGGAAGCTTCCCCAGTTCTCTTAGTCACAGGGGGTTGGAGGCTCGAGGCTCAGCCCTCCTCCCCAAAGATGCTCCTGGGAGAAAAGTTTCAGATGCTGCCCCCTCCAGGTTCCATTTTCTTGCCCAGAAACCCCCACCAGAAGGAAGCAAGGACATGACTGTCCACCCACTGTCCTTCCAGACGGCTGGGGAGAGGTGTGCAGGGCTCAAAAAGTTAATTGTAGAGTGACCACATGACCTGACAATTCCACTCCTAGTATCTGCCCAAGAGAAATGCAAACACAGGTCCACACAAAGCCTGTACACAAATGTTCACAGAAGCACCATTCACAACAGCCAAAAGGTGGAACCCACCAAGATGTCTACCAGCTGATGAATGGATAAATAAAATGTGGTCCATCCACATAGTGGAATATGACTCAGCCATGAAAAGGAATGAAGCACTGACACACGCTACTACGTGGGAACCTTGAAAACACCATGCTGAGTGAACGAAGCCAGATGCAGAAGGCTAGGTATCATATGATTTCATTTATATGAAATATCCAGAGTAGATAAACCCATGGAGACTAGACTCGTGGTAGCCAGGGGCTGGGGGGGAGGCAGGAATGGGGATGGGTTGCTAATGGGTACAGGTTTCCTTCTGGGGTGATGAAAACGCTCTGGAATGAGTTAGAGGGGATGGTCACACAGCACTACGAATGCACTAAAGGCCACTGACTCATTCACTTTAAAATGGTTAATTTTAGGTTATATGGACTTTAACTTAATTTAAAAATAGGGCTCATGGTCGTCCCTCAGGCGGGTGCAGTGTCCCCCATGGCCTCTGGGCTCCCAGAGCCCCCCACCGCTGCCCGAGGTGCCAGCCCTCTGCCCCCGCTGCTCTGGACAGCCCGTTGTCTTACTCCGCAGTGATATTCGCCTCCCGACGAGATGTCCGCACCCTTCCCGCCACACCCAGACTCCTTCCTGCGCGGCTGCACTAGGAGACCCACTGTGCCTGATTACCTGGGTCCCCAGGTCCTCCTGACCCGGGGGAGAGCGGATGCTCAGAAAGAGTGGCTCTCGAACTTGCTGTGTCTTGCAGCCGAGGGGGCATCTGCAGCTTCCTGGAACCCAGGCTGCACCCCGGGGATTCTGCTTCAAGTGGTGTGAGGAGGGGCCCAGGCGCTGGGCATCTTGAAAGCTCCCCCCGTGATTCAAGCACAGTCAGGCAGAGAATCCCGCTCTGAAAACACTGAGTGTGATGGAGGGTGTAGGGGATGTCGTTTCCGCATCCACGAAATGTTGGTACCATTTTTCTTTACATAGAAAATATTTAAAATAGTCGTATTTAAAGTGTTCTAAACAGTAATATCTTTCTTTAAGTAGAGTCACTTTAAACATCTTAACTGATACTTCACACTCCCTGCATGCCTCCTCGGTACCAGGTGCTGTTCCCAACATTCTTTATATATTGGCATTTAAACTTTGCAGCAACCAGCTGAGATAGAGCCAGGACCAGTCCCGTTTTACACAGGGACCCGGAGGCAAGGAGAGGGCACATAGCCCGACACCACACAGCCGGCCAGGACAGCGCTGGGCTTTGACCCAGGAGGGCGGCTCCAGGTACGCGCATGGAACCGACCACAACCGGCCCGCGAGCTGAGGAGCTAATGTGCAGGTTATACGTTCCCCAATTCATGCTAAGATAAACACAGAACTATGGAAACGATCAGGTGCTCTCTCTGCGCCACTTGAATCATTTGGCATGTCGCCGGGAGTGGGCATCTCACTCTGAGAAGTTCTGGGGCAGAGAGGGAGCACGTGCTTAGGAATCCATTTTCCCTCTGAATTCCAGCTGGGGGACCTGGGCAGAGGCTTGTCATGCCCCGAGCCCCAGGGTGTCAGCAGAGGTGGGGATGAGGGGTAAGTGGGAGTAACGCAGCAGCTCTCGACACGGGCTGCCTGCCCGCAGAGCCCGAGTCCTAAGCTGGAGACCTCGTGGGCCTGCAGCCTGGGAGTCCTGCAGAGCCCGGCAGCCACCAAGTGGGTGCAGGATTCACCTGTAAATAGGGTCAAAGGACGCCTAAAAGAATTCTGCACAACTGTAACCGTCTCTCCTCCAGATAGTACCAAAGGCAATAAACTTTGGTTGCAGATCAAGGGTTCTCAATGTTTTTATGACCAGAACACCCTCTAACGACTGTATGGCGGCTCCCACACCACCTCCGAGCCCTTAGGTGGAGCCTTAGTCTATCAGGTAGCTGGCTTATCAGGCCATAGTTGATTAATGGGTCCCCAAAGTTAGGGTAGGTGTTTATTTAAGATATAAGAAAATGAAATGAAATGAAATAAAATTTTAAAATTAAATAAAATTTTAAAAATTAAATAAAACTAAGTAAAATAGGGCTTCCCTGGTGGCGCAGTGGTTGAGAGTCCACCTGCCGATGCAGGGGACACGGGTTTGTGCCCCGGTCCGGGAGGGTCCCACATGCCGCGGAGCGGCTGGGCCTGTGAGCCATGGCCGCTGAGCCTGCGCGTCCGGAGCCTGTGCTCCGCAACGGGAGAGGCCATGGCAGTGAGGGGCCCGCGTACCGCAAAAAAAAAAACCTAAATAAAATAAAATAAATAAAATAATATCAAATAAAGAAAATAAAAATAAAACAAAGAAAATATGAAATAAATAAAATTAAAAGTAGAATAGTAATATAAAATAAAATAAAAATAAATAGAAATTTTAAATTAAATATAAATAAATAAATATAAAATAAATACGATTGGCTGTCTATGAAGACAACTAAACGTGTTCAAACGCTAAGCAGAAACTACTGGAGAATATCTCTGTGGCCTTGGAGACAGGACACCTTTCATAAACAACACACAAGTATCACAGACCTTAAAGGAGTTCGGTAAATCTGCTTATATTAAAATTAAATCACGGATTCTCTTGTCCTTGACAAATATACCACGAAAGAAATAGGGGGAAAGCCACAGACTGGAAGCAGATATTTCCCACTGCAAGGGCCACTCCGGCCCTGTTACCTCCCAGCGACTGCATGTAAGTCTCCCTGTCACCAGTCTTCCCCCGCACCGCCCCCGCTTCCTCATCTATAAATTGTTACGGGTTATAAAAGATGACATCTCTAGTCTGCTTAGAACAGCACTTCATGCATGGTAGGCACCAGGGTTTGTCAGTATTGTAATTATCCAATTTGTAAACTATTTTAAAACAAATCTATAAATAGTAAAACACAACCTAAGAGAAAAGTATGTAAGGATGTGGACAGGTGATTCACAGAAGATGAAACAAAACATTCATGTATCATGAATGTAAAGGTGCATATTCTCACCAGCAGCTGGGAAAATAACGTAAACGACGAGATAACTTTTCAGTCTGGTTGTGTTGACAAAACTCAGAGGTGTATCAACCCCAGACTTCATCAGAGCACAGAGCAGAACAGGGAAGAGCGTCTGTTGTGGTCAGAATGCAGCTCAGAGCACACGTGTTGGACGGCGTTTGGCAATCACCGGTAAAATTGAAGATAAGTAGCCCCCGGATGTACGGATCCCATTTTCTGGAGAAATTCTTGCAGACGCCTGTCTCTATGCATGGGTGTGGGTGGGAGAACAGTCCCAGCAGCACTGACAGTCAAAACGGCCACCACCTTTGTAACAGCAGAGCCGGCTGCTTGTGCCCTGTTCGTGGCAGCGAAGACAGAACCGTTCATCCGAGGGATGCTTGGTATCCACATCCACAAACTTTGAAAACGGATGTAGAGCAACATTGACAAGTTTCAGAAGGAAATGTCAATAACGATGCTTTTAAAACCTTTTAAAAAGTGCAAAACAAAGCTATAGGTTGTTTTGGGACCCGTGTGAAACTAAGTAAAGAGCAAAAAGCAAAACCCCACAGAACTCCAGGGAATGGCATTAGCCGGACTTCGGGGGAGGAAGCGCGCAGGGGAGGGAGCACTGGGGTCTCCAGATCCCCTGCAACGCTCTAGCTCTTAAGAGGAGCCTGAAGCTACTGTGGGCAAATTCTAGAATTTATACTCGCACCGACCCTCCGTCCTGACTGCTGCTCGGCACGCATGTCCACAAAGGGGACCGTCCCACATCTTCTGCCAATATCAGGGCTGCTGCGTGTGGACCCATTCGACGGGCCGGAAGCCGAGCCCCCCTCCAGCTCTTTGTGCCCCAAACCGGCCGGAGGGGCGGCCCCATTGCTCAGACCTCGGCCCAGCGCAGGCAGTCAAGGTGGGTATGGGTGGCCGGGTGGACGGCCACCAACCTGGAAAGGGCTGCGTTCTCCCAGAAATGGTCTCCAATGGAGCGTAAATAGCCAAATATTAGCCTGCCACATAACAGGGGATGAGAAAATGTCGGTCTGTTTCTTGTATCTGATGCAGAAAAACTATTTAAATCTATGAATTTTTTTTTAAAAGGTGGTGTGTGTTGGCGGGGAGGGCAGGGGGGCCGGTTCTTGCAGAGGGCACATGTGTCTGATGGCCAGACTTCTGTGCCTGGCCTCATTGTGGTTCTTTGAATCCCTTCCAAATGGGCCTTTCTTTCCTTTTTTCTCCCTGCCCCCCACCCCCTTTTCATATTTTACATGTTGTGATTTCACTGAGCCTTTCCAATTGGTCGTCAACAGTTCATTTGTGCCAGGACCTTCTGTAAACTCTGCATGCGGGTCTCCCGGCCTGACCACCCACCGAAACAGGCTGTCTAAACAGTGTGCGTCTGGGCCTCAGACACAGCAAGTGAGTTAAAGATGGATCCCGTCCAGGGAATTTTTTTTTTCTCCAAGCAGAGGTAGGGGTTGCATAGGAGACCCTGGTAGCACCAGGCCCTGCTCAGATGGGGCTTTTTGAAGTTGGAGGGAAAGGGCCAGTCTTTTGTCATTTTTCTCCATGGCTGTCCCTAAGCTTAGAAGGATCTCTCTCACCCTCTCCGATTTGGGGTGTGAGGTCCATCTCTGGGTCAGGAAGAAACATGTTAATAGGGTCCGGGGCTTCTTTCAACTGATCCCAAATGCCTTATGGCCAGGGTTTGCCACCCACTCCATTCCAACTTGGGATTTTCCAGGCTATAACCCCCGGGGTACGGCTCTCTCTGGGTCCTGAGCGGTCCTCGGCCTGTGGCTGGCAACAGCAGAAGTCGCATGGTGACACTGAAGCAGCCCCAGCAGGTGCCAAGTCCCTATGGCCAGTGCCTACTCATGGTCACATTGAACTCTCACAGCAGCCACTGGAGCTAGGTCCTGTTAGCACCTATTTTGCAAAGGAGGCAAAGTGAAGAGTAGAGAAGCAAAGGCACTCATCTGGGTCGATGTGACTCATACCCGGTGGAGAGGATTAGGATCCAAGTGTGTCCAACTCAGGGACTGTGTCCTGTACTTGTCTCAAACTTCTCCTGTTCTCTGGTCTGCCCCCAAAATAGAGAGCGGTTCACAAACATTTCTGATGTGATTGCTGTGTGTGAACATCTTTATTAAGGTATAATTCACATACCATATAATTCATTTATTTAAAGTATATAATTCAAGGGTTTTTAGTATATTCACAGAGTTCTGCAACCATCACTGCTATTAGTTTTAGGATATTTTCATCACCTCAGAAAGAAACTCCACACTCATTAGCAGTCACGCCCCGTTGCTCCCTTCTCCCACTCCTGGGTAACCACTGATCTACTTTCTCTCTCTATGGGTTTACTATTCTGGATATTTCATGTAAATGGCATCATACAATATGTGGTCTTTTGTGTTGGGATTCTTTCATTCAACATAATGATTCCAAGGTTCATCTACATTGCATCATGAATCAGAACTTCATTCCTTTTTATGACTGAGTAATATTCCATTGTGTGGATATCTCACGTTTGTTTTATCCATTTCATCAGCCAATGGACATTTGGGCTGCTTCCACTTTTGGCTGTTCTAAATAATGCTGCTGTGAACATCTGTCAACAATTTTTTGTGTGAACGTATGTTTTTTTTTCTCTTGGGCATACATACTTAAGAGTGGAATTGCTCGGGCATACGCTCACTCAATGTTTAACTTTTTGAGGAGCTGCCAGACTGTTTTCCAAATGCACCATTTTGCATTCCCACCAGAAGTGTATGAGGGGTCCAAGATCCCCCCATCTTCTCCAACGCATTATCTTTTTGATTCGAGCCATTCTAGTGGGTGTCAAGTGTTACTTCATCGTGGTTTTGATTTGCATTTCCCTAATGACTAACGATGTTGAGCATCTTTTCATGTGCTTTTTGGCATTCATACATCTTCTCTGGAGAAACGTCTATTCAGATAATTTGCCCTTTTTTTTTTTTTTTTTTTTTTTTTGGTACACGGGCCTCTCACTGCTGTGGCCTCTCCCGTTGCGGAGCACAGGCTCCGGACGCGCAGGCTCAGTGGCCATGGCTCACGGGCCCAGCCGCTCCGCGGCATGTGGGATCCTCCCGGACCAGAGCACGAACCCGTGTCCCCTGAATCGGCAGGCGGACTCCCAACCACTGCGCCACCAGGGAAGCCCCATTTGCCCATTTTTAATTGGGTTGTTCGTCTTTGTGACTTTCTGTTGGTGTCTTCTCCCCCTCCTGGCTGTGGAGATCCTTTGGGGCTGAGGTGGGTCTTTGGTGGGTCATCTACTCAGTCACCCTCCACTCACTGCCATCCACACCTGCAGTGATTCGGCGGGTCTGGGGCGGGACCCAGGAATCTGCATTTCTGATAAGTTCCCAGGTGGTGGTGCTGCTGGTTTGAGGACCTCACTTTGAGGACCACTTCCTGGAGACCATTCCCTAAATGTGTGCCAGGAAGCTGGTCTTCAAGGACGGTGATAACAGGACACTTGGTCCTAGGAAACAAGTGGTCACAACCTCAGTGCCCCGCAACAGAAAAAGAAAATAAACTGTCACCTGCTCACGTAATAGAAATTGCACAGCAGTGAAACGTGAATGAAGTTTAGCTACACACATCAACGTGGGTGAATTTCCTTAAGGTGCCATTGAAAAGAGTAAGACGAGAAGGAGACGCCAGGACGATGCTATTTATATGAAGTTGGGAAACAGGTCAAACTCGGTTATACATTATTATTAGAAACAAGTCTGTGTAGTAGACGTAGGAAGCCATGCGGGAGCCTATTCAGGACAATTCAAGAGAGAAGCCCACCCGGGGAGCTGCAGTTGTGTCTGTCAATTTTATTTCTTAAGCTGAGGGTGGGCTCTGTTGGCAAAACCTGTCCACCATGGGCCCCCAGTCTCACTGCACGCCCCTGTGGAGTGCTGGGCCAGAAGGCAGGCCCAGCCGTCCTCCAACGCCAAGCCATTTCTGTGGCTGCTCGTGTAGACAGTTAGGAAGGTCAAGGTGACCGCACCTGTTTACTGCTTGTTGTAAAGGGTGCTGAGCCTGCGGTTCTGGGAACCTCGGTTGGGGTACAACACACTGCACGCATGGCCACCATCTGGGCTTCTCACATCACCCGAGGGGAGCCCCGTGCCCACGCTGACACTCCTGTCTGCTGTGCTGTGAGCGATGCACCGTCTTGCACTGGCCCATCGAATCTCACCTATTTCCGCAGCTGGGGCGGTGGCCAGCCAGCCTTCCGCCCGCTGGGTCATCTTCACTGGAGGCTTGTTGCCCTCACCACCTTCCACGGGGTTGGGGTTCTTCCCCGACTGTCACGTGAACATGTGCTAAATTATTATCTGCACTTTGTTTTTGCAGGCTTGAGTTGTTGCCTAATTAGCAATGGGATGATGTCTCGGGAAGCTGCATTCTCCTCGGAGAACCGTTTCATTTCTATTTACCAGTGGGGTGCTTCTTGATGTCAAATTTGGGCCAGAAAATCTATCGTAAGACCTAGTCACAGCCCCATTTATAGATTTTTCTAACCTGTTTCTGAAACTGAAGTTTCTTGACTATGAAGATCCCTGACGAGATTGAATTATTTTCCACAGGATGGATGGTGCCCAGGATGCAGAGCTCTGAAGAGTTATTGCCAGTTAAGGAGGCAAAGGCCTGCCTATCCAAGGGAGGGGGCTTGGTGTAAAGATCACCAGGGTCAGTCTCATGGGGGAGACACTGCGTGTGTGTGTGTGTGTGTGTGTGTGACACACAAAGGTCCATGCCCACCCATTCAGCGGACACATCTCCTTGAACAGCAAGTGCCGGCCCAGTAGGGCTATGGTTCCAGCCATGAAAAATTGGAAATAAAAAACATCTAGTGCTTCACCAAAGATAGTTTGGGAACACTAGATATCACAGTCATGTCAGATTGCTGTGGAAGTTTCTGAGCAGACCAGCAATGGTCCTCTGAACTCACTCTGAGTAGCCTTTGCTAGGGAGGGTAGGAGGCCTATGCTAAGTGGCTCTTGTGGGCTGAGCCATGTCCCCAAAAGACATGTTCAAGTCCTAACCCTGGTACCTATGAAATATGTGTTAGCAGATGCAGTTAAGATGAGGTCAGGGGCTTCCCTGGTGGCGCAGTGGTTAAGAATCCACCTGCCAATGCAAGGGACATGGGTTCGAGCCCTGGCCTGGGAAGATCCCACATGCCGCGGAGCAACTAAGCCCGTGCGCCACAACTACTGAGCCTGAGCTCTAGAGCCCTCAAGCCACAACTACTGAGCCCACGTGCCACAACTACTGAAGCCTGCGCACCTAGAGCCCGTGCTGCACTATGAGAAGCCACGACAATGAGAAGCCCGTGCACCGCAACGAAGAGTAGCCCCCACTCACCACAACTAAAGAAAGCTTGTACACAGCAACGAAGACCCAACATAACCAAAAAAAAAAAAAAAAAAAGATGAGGTCATACTGGGCTAGGGTGGCCCTCATCCAATGACCGGTGTCCTTATAAGAGGAGGGAAATTTGGACACAGAGGCAAGATGGCATGTGAGGACGGAGACGGAGGTTAGAGTGATGCAGCTCAAGCCAAGGACACCAAGGATGGCTGGCAACACTGGAAGCTGGGAAGCGGCAGGAAGGATCCTCCCCAGGAGCCTTCAGGGGGAGCGTGGCTCTGCCCACACCTTGGTTGTGGACTTGTGGACTCCGGAGCTGTGACAGGATAGCTTTCTGTGCTTTCAAGCCATTCAGTTCGGGGTAGTCTGTCATGGAAGCCCCGGGAAATCAATTACTGAATGACAGGACAGGGCTGTGGACCGGGTCCTCCTGTCACCCACGGCATCCCTCAGCCTGCTGCTGAGGCTGCTGCTCCCGGGGCAGCGAGGACAGAAGGCATGGGGGATGGGCAGGGTTCGCCACAGCATCTGGAGCCCTTTTGGAAGGTTCTGCATGGGCCTGGCTCTTAGATCATTCTTCTTTTGCCTTGAGCTCTGTGGGTCCAAAGCCAAAACCATAAGCAGTTTAATCACTGTCTGTCCTGGAATTACCCTAACCAGCCAGGCCAGCTTTATGCTGGTCGCCCAGCCCGCTAGCTCTTTGTTTCTCCTGCAAGCCTCTTCTTAAACGCAGTCAGAGGAAGAGTTAGCCTTGTCCCAGGAGGCACGGTGGTTGATTCCCCGCTCCACAGGCACCGGTCACATGAGGCTGGTATTCTCAACAAAGCCCTTGTGGCCTCCTTTGCAGAACTGTGTTTTCCGATGCCGCCCTCCTCTGCCCTCTAACTGCGTGCGTCCGCAAGGCCATGGTGACCAATGGCAGTCCGGGATCCGTCCTTCACTGCAGGGCCCGGTGAGGGCAGCCTTGTGGAATCCTCCAGGGCTCCGAGATGAGGGTGGTGGGCGTCCATCCCCTCATGAGCCAAGAGGGCCGAGGGTGGACCGTGGGACTGAGGTGTGCAGGGGGTCAGAGGTCTGCCAGAGCCTCTGGAGTCATGGCCACGTGGAAGGAGGCGTAGCCCGGTGTCCACCAGGTCGGGGTCCAAATCCTGGCTGTGTCAGTCACGAGCTCAGTGGCTCTGGGCGAGATACACAACATCTCTAAGCCTTATTTTCTTCATCTGTGAAATGGGAGCAACAGTAAAACCTGTCGTATAGAATGAGTGAGAAGGCCAGTAACATGATGCCCATGAAGAGCGTGGCTCAGTCTCCAGCGGTGTCCATACCTGGTGGGGATTATTACCTGGCGGCAGGTGTTGCTGAGGCACCGTCCGCAGCTCACCGTGAAGTCCACCTCCAGCTGTGCTGGCCGGTTCCCATGCACCCCAAGCCTCTGCATCTCCCCTCTCCTCTACCTGACAGCTTTCCAGCACTGTGGGAACTTTATCAGGTCACGTGCAGGGCAGCCTAGGGATGCCGAGATTTAAGGCCTCCGGGGCAATCCTCCATCAAGGAAGGGTGGGATTTGGTGGATAAATATCCAGAGCCCCCATCCGTCAGTGGGACAACTTTGAAGTGCATTCTACGTGGTTCATCAGAGAAGACCCCGAGGCCCTGAACCCCTGTTACGTCCAACGGTAGCCCTCTCACTGACGTCGCCCTGCCCTGACTCACTTCCCTGCTTGCTTGCTTGTGCTGCCAGGGGTCACCTCCCAGAGAAACCAGGGGCCCTCAGGTCTCAGGGTCTGCCTTCAGGGGGACCCACACTGAGACAGCTGTGATATGGGGGCAGTAGATCAAATATTGGGCAGAGAAATGAGAATCAGGAGAACTCTGAGAGTAAAGGACAGGGAAAAGCTGGCAGTCCAAATGTGAAAAACAAACTAATGACAACAAAGAAGATACAAATTCATGGACTAGCAGATCGTCCTGAGTGTGGAGAATGGTGAACGTGTCAGGGGAGCACGTGTATGCTGATCCAGAAAGAGGTGATGAAGATGCATGGTCGTAGAATGATCTTCCCGCCAAGAGCGCCTCTCTGCAAACACCGTTAAGGGGAGTGGAAGTTGTAGACGTAACTGTCTGAGAGAATCCCCAACACAGATCCCTGGGAGGTGGTCTTGAAGGGTCCTGGGGCTCATTTCATTATTTTACAAGATTCCATGGACATTGTGCCCTTCCTTGTGATTTCTTTGCCTGTGCAAATGAAGTACCCCCCAATGGGATAATATTTCACATCTCTGTACCCATTTCACTCTTAATTACATATGCCTTTATTTGATTTTCTTATTTGTAGTAGTCGACTTTAATTGAACAAAGTTTCTGCATGTAAAAGAGAACTTTGCCGAATGTACTTTGAGTGGAAAAATTTTACAGAAGAAGAAAACTGAGACTCAGAGTGGTGAAGTGGTTTGCTTGAGGTTACATACCTGGACAACAGAGTGAGTACTCAGACATATTTCAGAACGAGTTATAAAGAAGAGGAGGCCATACAGTGGCACGCAAGAGGTTTGGCTGAGGTCTGTCTGAGCTAGGGCAGGCTCTGCTGTGCTAGGCTCAGAGCTGGCCCAGGGCACATTCTTCTCATGGTCAAAGATGGGAGTGCAAGGGGGGAAACCCAACTGTGCAAACTCACGCCGAGACTTTGCTAGTGCGATACCTGCTAATATCTCAGCCCAAGCAGGCCCCAGCGCTGAGCCTAAAGTCAAGCAGTGGAGAAATATTCTTTCCATGGAGGTGCGTGTTGGGGAAGGAGTGAATATTTGTTGAGCTACGACCCTGTCTACCACGGGGGCTGAATCTGGTGAGTAGAGAGGTGGCATGTTGGGCACACACTGGGCCAGCATAGATCATCCCAGGGTGGAATGAATGCCTTTCCAGCCGGAAGCTTAATGGAAGTTTCCTAACTCAGCTGGCTCCTTATTCATCAGCTTCCTCAGTCACGATGAGACACCTATGAGGATTCTTTTTTTTTTCTTTCTCGGCTGTGTCGGGTCTTAGTTGTGGCACGCGGAATCTTTGTTGAGGCATGCGGGATCTTTTTCATTGTGGTGTGTGGGCTCTTCGTTGCAGCGTGGGCTTCTCTCTAGTTGTGGTGGGCAGGTTTTCTCTCTCTAGTTGTGGCACGCAGGCTCCAGGGTGCATGGGCTCCATAGTTTCCAGCATCTGGGCTCTATCATTGAGGCACACGAGCTCAGTAGTTGTGGTGCACGTGGGCTTAGTTGCCCCACGGCACGTGGGAATCTTAGTTCCCCAACTAGGGATCGAACCCACGTCCCCTGCATTGGAAGGCAGATTCTTTACCACTGGACCACTGGGGAAGTCCCACGAGGATTCTTATGTTTGTTCCTCGAATTCAATGTGTTTTTTTCCCTCTGGCCTTTAAATTTTACCCTTTATCACTGTTCGCCAGCAGTTTCATCACGATAAGCCTCGGTGTAGTTTTCTTTGTGTTTATCCTGCTTGAGTTTCAGTGATCTTGGATCAATAGGTTATAGTTTTCATCAGATTTGGAAAAATTTTGACCATAATCTCTTCATTAGTTTTCCACTGCTTTCTCTTTCTTCACCTCCTCCTTCTGGGACTCCAATTACATGCATGTTAGACTGTTTGATGTTGTCCCATGCAACCGTGTTTTGGTTTCTATGGCTTACATTGGTATGCCTACAGGTTCACTGATCTCTTCTCCTGCAATGATTAATCTGTAAAGTTCACCCAGTGAAAATTTCATTTTAGATGCAGTATTTTCAGCTCATAACATCCCATTTGGTTCTTTTTCAAATCTTCCAATTCTCTTGCCATTATGTTTATGTTTTTCTTTAAATCCTTGAGCATATCTATAAAAGCTGTTCCAAGTTCTTCCATGCTAATTCTAACATTACTGTCACTTTTGGCTCTGTTTATTTTGACTGATTTTTATCCTGGTTATAGGTCACATTTTACTGCTTGTCATGTGTCCAGTCATTTTTGATTGGATGCCAAACATTACAAATACTTGTTATTTATTGAGTTGTTGGATTTGGTTGTCTTCCTCTAAAGAGGGCTGAAATTTGTTTTGGCAGGAGGTTAAGTTACTTGAAAACCAGCTTGATCCTTTTGAGGCTTGTTTTTAATCTTTGTTAGCCTTTACTCTAGGGTCCCTTTAGCCTGACTGCTAAGGCAGGACCCTTCTGGAATCTCTACTGAGTCTCCTGGTTTATCTATGGCTCTAGAGGGCAGCCCAGAGTTAAGAGAGCTGAATTCTGATTTGTGTCTGCCTTCAGACTTGCTCTGTTATATTATCCAAATGACTTAACATTGCTTATCTTTACTTTTCTCATACTCCAGTTGTAGGACTGGCCTTAATTAGTGTTTTTCATGCTGTTTTTATCAGTCCTTGGGGTGCGTGGAGGTATATGAGCAAGCACCATGGGTGGTCGGGTGGGAAACAGAGGTTTCAACTAGAACCCCTTACCCGATTTCTAGCAAAACAGCTTCATGTTTCTCTGTTACACATCTTGAAGTGCTACATAAGGCTTCATAGGAATAATTGCCGTTGCATGAAAAATTTGAGAAACCACTACATAGCTATCTCTAGATTACATGCCAGCTCTACGTGACATTCAGCAAGATCGGTGAGCTAAATGGATCCTCAGATTTAGAGAAACGTTATGCCTCTTAAAGTGGGAGATAATCTGTAAATATCTGTAAAAACAAATAGCAGTGTAACACCATCCTCTTCCACTGGATAAATGAGCCTGCCCCACTTTTATATCCACCCCTCTACAAGTACCTTTGCCCCCAGGTTTGTCATATTGTTACTAGTGACACTAGGAGATTTTACCTCTATTCTAGTTTTGGTTGTCTATTCTTAGAGACAACCTGTCATTAGGTCGTCAGTGTTCTAGGAGCTGGGGAGCTATCCCACACACGTGTACCTGAGTAAGTGCTCGGCTCAAACCAGTATCTACATAGTCATTCAGTAAAAACTAGCCTCCACAGCTCTCCTATATATTAGAGTCTTAATTTTATTTATTAGAGGAGAAAATATGTTTTGCCATAAACTTCTGTTGAATCTGGCTATAGCTTAGTAGTCCCAACAGAATCTGGTTATGGCCACTTAAAGGGTAATATTAACCTTTGGGGTATTTGCAATGCAGCATATGAAAACTCTATCCAGATAAAACATATGTTCCGGGTGAGAAACCAGGGAGCTTTCATGGACAGTCATTTGAATCGATAAGGCATGAACAGAAACGAAGCCTGGTTTGGGGAGGGGGCTCTGTGCTGAACAAGCCAGGCTCCACATCTCTGTTCCTTTCCAGGTGAGTGAGCTGAGGCTCTCTGAGCCCATTCGTGTCCCTCACTCTTGCTGTTCTGGCAAATGCCAGTCTGGCTTGTAACTGCCTGCCCCTGTGCTGCTTTGCCTGAGGGCTCTGCCTGGCTATAAGAACGGGCTGTGCCCCTGCTCACTGGAGGCCAGCAGCCTTAGGGAATAATGCCACGTGGGAGTAGCTCTCGTCTAACGATGGATGGGAGTGAGTTAGTGGGCGACACCCCAGCTTGCTGTCCCCTCGGGGTGGATAACTCTGGTGTGCGTGTCCACAGTCTTCCAGGGAGCTCGCCAGAGGGGCTATGCTCCGGTGGCCTGACACTGAGTTACTGGCTTGACAAGGCGCACTGCACTGGTGCATTCCCTTCCTTCTCTCCCTCCATCCCTCCCTCCCCTGCTGGTATTCCTGAGGTTGCCCTCAGCTAATCCACTTGTGTGAGAATCCTTGTCTCAGGCTCTGCCTGGGAGACACCCACCCTGAGATGGGGTAAAGTGACCCGACGTAAGTAAGTTGCTGGCGTGAAGCCCACGCTCCAAACACAGGAGTGATTTCTTCCGTCTGCCCCTGGGTACCTGGGGCCTGGGGTGTGCTCAGTTTTGGGTGGCAGAAAAGTAGCCCCAGCTCCAGGGCAAGGAGTCATGTGAAGATCAGAAAGCTCCTCGGAGCTCTGCCTTGGTTTTGTGCATCTGTGTCCCTGTCAGCCAGCTTGTCCTCGATTCTCTGAAGGTGCTAAGGTGGAGAGTTCAGACGGCAGGAGGTGTGAGCTACGATGTGGGAGAAGTTCTGGCAGCAGTAAGGAGGGGCGGCAGCTTAAAGAGAGGCTGGAACCTCTGGGAGGCGGCTGGTATGTGATAAGATGTTGCAGCGGCAGCAAGAAGGCTCCAAGCAAAATTCCAACGCTGCCCCTCAGGTAGAGGATGGGGGGTGGGAGATGGGTGCGGAGGAGCGGGGGAGGAAAGTGTGCTCTGTACATGAACCATCATGGACGCCATCTCCTTTATCTGCTGCCCAAAATGGTGTTATTTCCTCCCTTGAAAATGTCTTCAAGCAACAGAGATAAAACGTGAGTGTTCCTTATTATATTACATTCCTTTCCCGCTATCATGCCAGCTTGGGCTACTGAGATTCTTTATCAGTTCAGGCTGTCTTTGCACAGACCTCCCCCTGGTCCCTGGTCCACTCCCATGGACCGGAGCCCTGAGGTCCTGCCAAAGATCAGGCTGGGCCGGCCCAGAGGGAGCCGTATTATATACATGTGTACACAGACACTTAAAAATAAAACCGCCGGCCAGCCTCGGAGCGCCTCCTTGGCTGATGGGAGAAGTGCTTAGGTTGGTGCTGGCGTGGCCCCCGGCTGCCCGGTCCTCCGTGCCCAAAGCCTTCCCTGTCACGCTGGGAGGGTCGGCTGGGGAAGTGGAGAAGCATCTCAGAGGAGGCCCCGTCCCGCCTGGGGCCTGGAGGATTAGAGAAATACGTAGAATTTCCAAATTTAGCATTCAGGAATCGCTTCGTATAAACAAGGGCCGCTTTAGCCGCCGAGATGCGAAGTAGATAATGCCAAAAAAGTCCCCTTTCACGACTGGATTCTGTGATTCTGCAGCCAACTTCCAAGTTGACTGTTGGTACAAATGAAGGGCCACTTCCTGCCTGTCCCTCTGCATGGGTGGTCGGGCTTAGAATGAAATATCCAGGCTGACAAATGCTTTTACAAAGGCCAGATTATAAACTGTAAACCCACTGTCAGCTGGGCAGAAGAGAAATCTAAATGCCTCTCCACCATTTACAGATTTAGTTTGGCCCCAAGACTAAAGCGCTGCTCTAGGGAGCAGAGAGGCCTTGCGTTTATAAACTGTCGTCAGAGCTGCAGTGAGCTCGGGATCAGGGAATCTATCAGCCAGGAAACAAACAGCCTTGCCCAGATTTCGGGAGATCTGGGTATTGTTACATGGGCAAAGCGCTCCAGAGCAAAGGAAAAGCAGAACAGAATTTCTAGAGGGAACAGAATCCAGGACGCGTCTATATCTTGGGAGCATTCGGGTTCACGGACAGTTTCAAAGGGAGAATTTGTTTCACGGGAGAAGACAGACCGACCTACAGACCAGGAGACACACACCACGGGCCATCGTCTGCATGGCCTTTGCTGTGTGTCTCTGTGGGAATCCAGACCCACAGCTTCCCACTCACGAGATGCGTGGAAGGCGGGTGCGGGCGCAGGGTGGGCTGGAAGGTCCTCAGCGACATGTGTTCCCCATCCCAGCTCCTCACTCAACGCGGACGGGCAGCAGCGTCCAGGAAGTGCAGGAGAGGGGGCAGGCTGGGGGCGAGGGGGCTGTAGGGACCCACCTACCCAAGCGGGCTTGCCGTCTCCAGGCTGAGCACACCACCCCTACACCCCGCCAGCCTATGACCGCCGGGCCACAATGAAAGCTTCCCCGAGTGTCTCGCAAAGCCAGGCTGTCCGGGAACGGTGGCTGCTATTTTAGTCCAAAGCCTTTCAGCTGCTTGGACGAGACAGAGAGAGGGAATCCGGACCCTGGGAGCCAAGAAGAGCCGGGGGAGGCTGGACGTGGCACAGCGTGTGATCAGAACGTCCTGTTCCACAAGCAAAACCAGAGCGGGGGGTCATCATTCAAGTTTTTATTCAACAAATATTTGTTGAGCGCCTGCTAGGTGCCAAGCACTATTCTACCAGCTTGGGAAGCACGGACGCAGCAGTCAGGCAGAGGTCCCTGTTTCCACGGAGCGTTCCAGAAGGAGGAGACAGAGAATGAGTGGGAAACATAACCCACAAGGACACTGCACAGAGGACAGCTGATGCAAAGGCCCTGGGGCAGGGCTGGGCCTGGAGCGCTGGCAGAGCCTCGAGGACCCAGTGTGGCTGGAGCAGGGAGGACAAGGGGAAAGGAGCGGCGGGGAGGTCAGAGGAATGGGTGGGGAGGGCAGGTGGTGGGGAGCGCGCTGGTCAGCTCTGGAGCCTCCGGGCTCACTTGACTCCTTACATTTTCATTTACGTTAATTCAAGTAAAAGCGAGCTAAGAATCGACCCCTTAGCCACACTAGCTGCGTTTCAAGTGCTCCGTAGCCACATGTGGCCAGTGGCTGCTCTGTTGCAGATCTAGAACATTCCATCACTGCAGGAAAAGTTCCACCATGCAGCACCCTCTAGGGCCTTGGCGGGATTTGCAAAGATCATCGTGAGAACTGTGGCTTCTACTCTGAGGCGTGGGAAACCATTGGAGGGTTTTGATGGGAGGACTGATATTTTCGAAGGGTCACTCCGGCTGCTGAGCAATGATTTTAGAGAGAAAAGGGAGAGACTGACCGATGTGGTCCAGAAGGAGAAAGTAACTGCTCATCAGGGTCACTCCGCAAATCAGTAGCAGAGCCAGGTCTACGTGGGGTCTCCTACCTCTCATTCTGGGGCTTTTCCCATTAGAGATGGCCCTTCTGCTTTAACCGCATATGCGGGACTTCCCTGGTGGCGCAGTGGTTAAGAATCCGCCTGCCAATGCAGGGAACACGGGTTCGAGCCCTGGTCCGGGAAGATCCCACATGCCGCGGAGCAACTAAGCCAGTGCACCACAACTACTGAGCCTGCGCTCTAGAGCCTGTGAGCCACAACTACTGAGCCCATGTGCCACAACTACCGAAGCCTGTGCGCCTAGAGGCCATGCTCTACAATAAGAGAAGGCATCGCAACGAGAAGCCCACACACCGCAACGAAGAGTAGCCCCCGCTCGCCACAACTAGAGAAAACCCGTGCACAGCAACGAAGACCCGACGCAGCCAAAAGTAAATTTAAAAAATAATAATAAATAAAAATAAATGCATATGTATATATATATCTATGTGTACATATGTATGCATATACATATGTGTGTCTATATAGATATGTACATGCAATATAGAGATTTGTATGTGTATCAGTATACATAAATTTGTACGTGTGTATGTGTAGATATATAACATACACCTATGCATGTATGTATATATATCCATACTCACATACATGTAGGCTTTTCCAATGAGCATGTTTTACCTTTTCAACAGCTTTACTGAAGTATAACTTACATACCATAAAACCCACGCAGTGTGAGTGTATAATGCAGTGGCCTTTAATAAATGGACGACTTACGCAACCAGCGGCGCAATCTAGCCCTGGGCGTCCGCTGGGGCAGAATCCAGAACACAGGCTCCAGCTTGCATTTTTCGGGCTCTGTGAAGGGCGCCCCCAGCCTGGCCAAGGTCAGTCTAAGCAACCGCCCAGATGGAAACTGTCCTCCCCGCGGGGTCACGGAGGTGCAAGTGGATTGTCATTGAGAATGGCTCACACGTAAAACAGGCAAATCCTCGGATGGAGCCTTTCTAGAAGAGACGTGTCACATCTGTTCTTGCCCTCTTCCTTCCTCTGGCAGGCGGTTTCTCCCCATCTTTTCCCAGAATCTCTAAGCATCTTGCTTTAGTCCTAGTTTTTCCAGCCTTCTGGCCAAAAGTATATACAGAGAAAAATATACAGAGAGGTTAGGCTCCTTTTCCCACTGAGCTAATATTTAGGGGAAAGAAGATTAAACAGATAGTCCAGTGTTGGCTTGTATCATTACCACATTATCCTTTACAAAGTAAAGGGTTTTCGGAAAAAAAATCCAACGAAGAGGGGAAAAGTTCAAAACTCTCTAAGAGAAATGATTGTGATATATGGCCAAGTCACAGACTACAGTTACTTGAACACCTACTACATGCAGGGCATTGGACTGGGGTCACAGAAAGGACCAGGGTCTAGTCTCTGCCTTCTGGCTGTTTCTAGTTAGCAAGACAGTCATTCATTCATTCATTCATTCATTCATCACATATTAATTATGCGCTCTTGCCTGACTGCCCTGCCCTGTTGGCCTCGACTATTTCTATGACCCCACGTTCTGTGGCCCTCGTCCTGTTTCCTTCCCACCTTCCCTCCCAAAGACTGACCACTATAATGTAGGGGCAGGTTTGATGGAGAGAGAGACCCCCAAATGTTTAATTTTTGTTAAAGATATTTTCTCCCCAGGTTGAATTCCTTTCCCATCTGGTCCCTCGACTTGCCTGGACCAGAAGCCACAGCCAAAGGGAGATGTGAGCTGCCATGTCACAAACCTCACAGCAAGTGGAGAACTGGGGTGGAGGGTGGTCCCGACAGGCTGTGGCCCCCCTACAAGTAGAGAATCTGCGGAAGTACACATAGTTGTGTGATCTTTATGGAAGCTGAGAGGCGCTGGGCAAATACATCATGGTGAATGGCTATTTTCACTGGAACAGTTAAAATTGGGGGATTTAAAAAAATTAGTGTTATGTCTAACATAATAGAATATTGTATGGTAATAAAAAAGGAATGAAGTTCTGATTCGTGCCATAGCACAGATGAAACTTGAAGACATTTTGCTAAGTGAAGCCGGTCACAAAAGGATACATAGTATATGATACCATCATATGAAATGTCCAGAACAGGCAAATGCTTAGACACACATTAGATTAGCGATTGCCTAGGGTTACAGGGATATTGGTAGTGATTACTGAGGCCGTGGGGTTTCTTTCTGAGGTGATGAAAATGTTCTAATATCAACTGTGGTGATGGTTGCACAAATCACTGAATATACTAGAAACCATGGAGTTGTACATTTTAAACGCATGAATTTTTGGTCTGTGAATTATATCTCAATAAAGCTGTTAAAAAATAAATGTCCTTGTTTTGCATACCACTTTTATTGGTATCTGTTCACGTTGGAAAAATTAAAAACAACAGATAATCAAAAAGAAGAAAATAGAAAACAGCAACCTACCACTTAAAAATAAGCCGCAGGGGCACCTTAGCACAGATGATGCCAAATACACCATTTTTCACGTTTTATCTCTGTTTATGTTTATCTCTTGGTTTATGTTTTTTGGTTTGTTTTTGTGGCTGATGTTGTTGTTCTTAACACACATGGAATCATGATGTAGAGAGTATTCTGTGTCCTTAAAACTCCTTGAAATATCTGTTTTCTGGACAGAACAGATCTAATTTGACTGTGGAGACCCAGTAAACCCTGCAATTACAATCGCGTAGCAGTAAAATCGCTGCTGGGAAAGAAACTTGCCCAGGGATCTGGGAACTTTCCGCTGGGCAGCTGAATTCAGGTTCTGTAAACAGGAGAATCACCACGATGCTTTCCAGAGCCGAGCATTTGTCCTGGTGATGGGGCTGCTGGCCAGGCCACGGACGAGCTCTAGTGGGACCAGCGGGTGATGGGTTAAGTTAACCCCAGCAGGGAGGAGAAAGGTTGAAACGGCAGGTTTCACCTCTGTAAATCTTTAAACCCCAGTTACTTACCTATTCATTTATTTGTCTGTCTTTTTATATGAAAAGAAGTGATTTATTCACATGGCCACAGAAATCAATGTGTACAAAGAGGAGCAGACAGTGGAAGAAATTCTTCCTCCTTTTCCAGACTCTGTATCTCTACCTGGAGCCCACCAGCATCGCCAGTTCCTTGTGTGACGGCCACGCATAGGCACACAGGCCTCCTACATGCTGGCTTCTGCCCCCATGCCCAGCCCACCACGGAAATAGGCTATTTGCCCTCTCCTCTATCTGGCCCCTTAATTATATTTACAATACTATTATAATATTATATATATAGTCTTGAAGATGGACATCAGTACACATAAATAGGATTTATTCTTTTTGATGGCTGTATACTATTCCCCGCTATGGATCTACCGTAATTTATTAAACCAGTCCCCTATTGTTGGACACTTGGGTTATTCCTAGCATTTGGCTATTACAAATGACGCTGCAATGAATCTGTTTTTACGTAGGTCTTTGCCTCTTACTGTGAATATAGCTGTAGAACAAATTCTTAGACATTTAATTGCTAGATCAAATAATTTGTACATTTAAAATTTTGATAGTTCTTTCCAAATTGTCTACTTTGTAGCAAACTATAACCCTCTAATAGTGCATGAGATCACCTGTTCTGACCTAATTTCGGGCATTGCTTTGGTGACTCCCAAGAGGGAATTGGATACAGATGTCTTCCTCCCCTTCCAGAACCAGAGAGATGAGAGCTCAAGATTGCAGTGTGTGTTTCCCACTGTGCCATGTCACACAGCTGCTCTGTGCCCAGTCTCCACAAAAACCCGCTGCTGGGCAGGTGGGTCTGTTGTAGCGGTTGCTGCAGACAACGCTAACTGCCCTTCTGAACCTTCCATCCTCTCGTCCTCGATAGGTGTGCCTCCGAGATACTGTGGGTTTGATTCCAGACGATGGCAATAAAACGAATATTGCAGTGAAGACAGTCACACAAATTTTTTGGTTTCCCAGTGCACATAAAATTCTCTTTATACTATACTGTAGTCTATTAAGTGTGCAATAACATTATGTCTAAAAAATGTACATACCTCAATTAAAAAATATTTTATTTCTAAACACTGCTAACCATCATCCGAGCCTTCAGCGAGCAACCTTTTTGCTGGTGGAGGGTCTTGCCTGGATGTTGATGGCTGCTGACTGATCAGGTTGCTGAAGGCTGGGGTGCCAGTGGCAATTTCTTAAAATAAGACAACAGTGAATTTTGTCACATCAGTTGACACTCCCTCTCACTGACTTCTCTGTAGCCTGCAATACCGTCTGCTAGTGTTTGACCCACTATAGAACTTCTTTCAAAATTGGAGTCAGTCCTCTCAAAGCCTGCCACTGTTTTAGGCACTAAGTTTATGTAATATTCTAAATCCTTTGCTGTCATTTCAATAATCTTCACAGCAGCTTCACAAGGAGTAGATGCATCTCAAGAAACCACTTTCTATGTTCATACATAAGAAACACCTCCTTACCCATGAAAATTTTATCCTGAGATTGCCTCAATTCAGCCACATCTTCAGGCTCCACTTCTAATTCTAGTTCTCTTGCTGTTTCCAGCACATCTGCAGTTCCTTCCTCCTCTGAATCATGAACCCCTGAAAGGTGTCCATGAGGGCTGGAATCGACTTCTTCCAAACTCCTGTCAATGTTGGTATTTTGACCTCTTCCCAAGAATCACGTATGTTCTTAATGGCATCTAGAATGGTGAATCCTTTCCAGAAGGTTTTCTATTTACTTTGCCCAGATCCATCAGAGGAATCACTATGGCAGTTAGAGCCTTAAGAAATGTATATATATATATATTTTTGCAGTACGCGGGCCTCTCACTGTTGTGGCCTCTCCTGTTGCGGAGCACAAGCTCCGGACGTGCAGGCTCAGCGGCCATGGCTCACAGGCCCAGCCGCTCCACGGCATGTGGGATCTTCCTGAAACGGGGCACGAACCCACGTCCCCTGCAACGGCAGGCGGACTTTCAGCCACTGCGCCACCAGGGAAGCCCTGTATTTCTTAAATAATAAGACTTAAAGGTCAAAATCACTTCTTGATCCATGGGCTACAGAATGGAAGTTGTGTCAGCAGCATGAAAACGGTATGAATCTCACTGTCCATCCCCATCAGAGCTCTTGGGGGACCAGGCGCATTGTCAGTGAGCAGCAAGATTGTGAAAAGAATCTTTTTTTCTGAGCCTCAGGTCTCAACAGTGGGATTAAAAATATTCAGTAAACCGTGTTGTCAACAGGTTTGCTGTCATCCAGGCTTTGTTCTTCCATTTATGGAGCACAGGCAGAGTAGCTTTAGCATCATCCTTAAGGGCCCTAGGGTTTTCGAAATGGCAAATGAGCATTGGCTTCCACTTAAAGTCACCCTAACGTTAGGCATTAGCCCCTAACAAGAGAGTCAGCCTGTCCTTTGAAGCTTTGAAGCCAGGCATTGTCTTCCCCTCTCCAGCTAGGAAAGTCCGAGAAGGCATCTTCTTCCGGTAGCAGGCTGTTTCCCCTACAGGGATCATCTCTTGTTCGGTGCAGCCACCTTCACGATGACCTGAGCCACAGCTTCTGGAGGACTTGCTGCAGCTTCCCCCTCAGCGCCTGCGGCTCCACCTGGCACTTTCGTGCTGCGGAGGCGGCTTCTGTCCTTCAACCTCATGAACCGACCTTTGTTTCAGACTTTCCTCCTGCAGCTCCCTCCCCTCTCTCAGCCTCCGTAGAACTGGAGACAGTTGGGGCCTTGCTCCGGACTAGGCTGTAGCTTCAGGGAACGTGGCTGGTTGGATCTTCCATCAGGACCACTCAGACTTTCTCCATGTCAGCAGTAAGGCTGTTGCCTCTTCTCATCAGTGTGTTTACCGGAGTCGTGCTTTTAATTTCCTTCAAGAACTCTTCCTTTGCATTCACAGCTCAGAGAACTGGCACAACAGGCCTCTGGCTCTGCTTTCCACACGCCTTCCTCACTAAGCTTCATCGTTTCTAGCTTTTGATTTAAAGTGAGAGACGTGCGGCTCTTCATTTCACTTGAACACTTAGAGGCTATCGCAGGGTTATAAATTGGCCTAATTTCAATATTGTTGTGTCTCAGGGAATAGGGAGGCCCGAGGAGAGGGAGAGACGGGGGAACGGCTAGTCTGTGGCGCAGTCGGAACACACATGATTTATCGATTGTTTGCTGTCTTACATGGGTGTGGTTTGTGGTGCCCCCAAAACAATTACAACAGTCATATCTAACATCTAAGATCACTGACCACAGATCACCATGACAAATATAACAACAACGAAGAAGTCTGAAATATCACAAGAGTTACCAGAATGTGATACAGAGACATTAAGTGAGCAAATGCTATTGGAAAAATGGCGTCGAGGGACCTGCTCGACGCAGGGTTGCCACAAACCTTCAATTTGTAAAAATATCTTTGAAGCACAATAAAGCAAAGTGCAATAAACCAAGGTCTGCCTGTATTAATAAAACCCCCTGAGTGTTAACTAGGCCTGTGGACACCCATCTACAGCCTCCCTTGAAGCTAGATGGGGGCCTGTGACCAAGTTCACACCTTTAGGACAGGAGTGGAAATAGCTGTGCAGCTTCTGCATCTTTTCTTCCAAGGAAATGCCTTCTTGCCACTTCCCCTTTTTCCTCAGCAACCAGGGGACAGGGACCAAACACTGGTGACCCAACGAGATGGATGGAACCTGGGTCCCTGGCTGACACAGGGCACTAGAGAAAGGGGCTCTTATCTCGGCACAGTGGACAGCAGAGCTAACTCACCACTTCTCGACTTCGGGAACTCAGGAGACAGACCTGGGCAGCAAACTGGACCAGAGAGGGGACCAGAGTAGAACAGAGAGGGCCGGTTGTCATCCCTGCAGGCTCCCAGAAAGAACCTGCAGGCCTCGGGGTGTGGGCGAGCTGAGGTCCTTGGGATGCAGGGGGCTCCGAGAGCTGACGAGTTGGGTATTCATCGTTCCCGGGGCCATTTGGGTTTTGCAGGGATTACCCAACTTGCAGGCCACGTAATTTCTTGGTAATTACAAAGCAGGTTGCAAAGCAGGTTGGAATTCAGGGGTCTTGCTGCCTGGTTCCAGATGCTCCAGAAAGCACATCGCCAACCAACATCCGGAACAAATGCTCATAAAAAATTACCCAGCTCTGCCCTCCATCTGCTTCCTGGAAAACGTTCACAGCAGGCCCTCTCCGCCCACACAGAAGAGCACAGATCCGATCTTTCCCATCAAGCTCCTCAGCGGCAGGGCCCTGGAGTTCCTGAGACTTACTAAATCATTCTGGCTGCTGGCTTTGAGAGTTTCTGGAAACCCAACCACCCCAACCAAATAGCCATTAAACAACTTAATTTTCTCCTCCCAGCCTCCTTAGGATGGGAGGACTCGGCAGGGTGTTTGAGACGGAAGAGGTCACATTAGAAGGCTTAAGGGACGGTGCGCCAACAGAGGGAAGCATGTTCTGATCCCTCATCCATCACTTAAGTTAGCAGACGCTTAGCCGGAGCTCCAGGCACGAGGCTGAGGACACAGAGCAAAGATGGCACAGCCTGCCTCTCAGGGAGCTGGCTGTCACCTGAGACACGCACACAGTAATCACAAGTGACAACGGCAGTAAAAGCGGCGTGCGGTGTGTTAACTAGTGTCCCCCCACCCAAATCCACGTCCTTCCAGAGCATGAAAAAATAAGTGAAGGTGTGATTTACTTGGAAGTAGTGTCTTTGCCAATGTGTTTAAGGTAAGAATGCAGATGAGATCGTACTGGATTAGGGTGGGCTGTACGTTCCACCAGGGTGTCTTTAGAAGAGACAGAAAAGGACCAGCACATGCACAGGGAGAAGGCCACGGAGCTCTGGAGGCAGAGACTGGATGGATGCATCTAGGAGTCAAGGGACACCAAGGATGGCCTCCAACATGGGGAGCCGAGAGAAGAGCATGGAAGAAATTCTCCCTTGAGCTTCCAGGGAGATCCCGGTCCTGGTGACACCTGTTTTCGGACTTCTGGTCTCCTGAACCAGGAAGGAATACAGCTTCTCTTGTTTGTAGCTGCCTAGCATGTGGTAATTTGCTAAGGTGGCCACAGGTGCAGGAGTCCAGGTGTGTGAAGACCTGTGGGAGTGGCGTCTCCTCTCTGGGGGATCAGGGAGGGCTTCAAGGAGGAGGTGACGGTTGAACTGAGCCCTGAGGATGCCGAAGAATTTGCTGGGCAGACTGGGAGGAAGATTGATTCCAGGCAGAAGGAACAGCACATGCTCCTGTGGCTCTGGCCCCGCTGGGTCCCTGCAGGGAAGGGTAGCGCAGAGGAGTTGTTGACCATCGTGGGGGGGGGCACATCCCTCCTGCCCATAAGACATTGGTGGCTTCTAGAAAATGCAGTCCTGCTGTGTGCCCAGGAGGAGGGGACAACACAGATACGGGTAAGAATGGGCACTGTCACCCACACTGCCCTATCACAGCCACCCTAAACTCTCCAGACTGTTTCTGATACTTGCAAATAAAACATTCTCAGCAAGCACAGAGCTTAGCTACCTGAGACTTAGTCTCTGAGCTAAGTAATATTCACTGTTTCTGTTCATTTTAAGACCATTTGTTTTTGTACATATCCAAGCTGTAAGGTGTCAGGCCTGTTAGCCAGATTCCTGGAAATTCTTCAAACAATAAAATGAAGTGGGTTTGGGAAGGATTGGAGGGAGGAGAAACCCCTCTCCCCACGGCCGCGGAGGACTCTCCCTCTCTCCGTGTCTTTGCCCCTTTCTCTTCTTGATGACAAGCGCCTCTTGGCTGAGCACGCCCCTTTGTCTCTCTCCCTGTCCCTCCTGCACCTCCCGTGTCATTGGGTCTCACTGGAGGGGTCAACAGGAGGGGGTGTGCAGAGCTGCTCTGCGGCTGAGCTTAAAACAAACGTATCCGGCAGGAGCCTGAGTCAGAAACTTGGCCTCTTGAATCAACATTCAGCCAGGAGGCTGCCCACCTGGTAGGCCCACCAGAGTTGAGGCTGTGAAGGTCAAGGCAGGGAGCCCTTCTCCACCACGGAGCTTCATAAAGATTGCCTAAAAGTAACGAGAGACTAAAGGTGAAACTGACAGTCCTGGGGCCATCACGCCCCTTCCCGGGTCGGGGTGGGGGAAGGTCCAGGCAATCCCCAGCTGCAACCTCACATTCAGAGGGAGGGGACGTGCCCAACAAGGCCAGGAGCAGCCAAAGAGGATGTGGACGGCTGGGAAATCGACTCCTTAGCGTCCTGAGATGCTTGGAGGTCAGTCAGGTCCGTCTCCAGCTTTACAACAGAGCAAACTGACTTGCAAAGCCGAGTGATTTGCCCCAGCGCATCACTGAGTGTAGATGCTGTGTCCTGTTTCCTATGAAGTTACATAAGCACAATGAAAAACAACCGTTGTCAAGGGTACGCCGTGGGCCTTGGTGGTATTAATGTTACTCCTGGCTGAGGACCTGGGGAAAACCTTGGCCAGGATGACTCTTTACCTAGAGGTTTCCTCCGTGCCTGGGTTCTGCAAATGGTTTTCTGTGGGCTCCACATTTCTTCCTCTCACACTTGGATATATTACTATTCGCCTTAAGGCCTCTTGTTTCTTCATCTGTAAAATGGTAATAAATTCCTACTTGTCGGGATGGTTGTGCAAATGAAATGCTGATGATCGGGGTGAAATGTCTAGACCATGGTAAGTCCTCAGGCATCCTAACTGCTGGATCATGGTGAAGATGATGAGGTCGTTTTGGTTCACCCTCAGTAGAATCGTCATGAGTTAACGGGCTAAATGAGGCTTTCTTTGCTTCCTTCCAAAGGACTGTCAGGACCGAGCCAAGCTCTATTGGAGCCTGTGGCAATAAGAAAAATCTGGAATACTGATCTCCCTTTTACATTTTTCATATTTTATCATGGAATTGTTTGCATTAATTTTGATTTTTTGTTTTTTTGCTTTTTTGACGGCACTGAATGGCTTGCGGGATCTCAGTTCCCTGAACAGTGATTGAACCCAGGCCACAGCAGTGGAAAGCCTGGAATCCTAACCATTAGGCCACACGGGAACTCCACATTAATTTTGATTTTTTTAAAAAAAATATTGCATTAAAGTATCTCTAACCTTGGTTACTGAGTGTTCTAGTGGCCCTGAAGTGCTGCAGATGGAATAGACGCCTCCCTAGCCTCAGGCTGGTCTGACTTTTCTTGTCACCTGGGGAAGGGTTTCAAGTCCTCATTCCTCCAGGTGCCACCTGACACCCATGGGGGGCGCTGTGGCGCTGTTCCTTTGGGCTGTACTAGCAGCTTGGTACTTTCTGATCTTGCACAGCAAAGGGAAGTTTGTTTTAAATACTTCAGGGCTGGAACGGGCACTTCCTGGTTTGGGTCAGATTTCGACAAAAGTGCTCACCATTGGGTCTGGAGGATGGATTCCCTGCACTTCCCGTGTAACAGGAATACTCTTCCCTCCTCAGCACCAGGCGCATGGTTCCAGGGGCTTTTCTGATGAAGCCATTCCTTGCCCACAGCCATGCAGACCGTGGACCCTCTCCCCTCGGGCTCTGGGCAGCCCCATGGCTGGTGCTAGAGGACTCGGTGGTGGAATTTCCTCACTGCTGGCCAGTGTGGTCCACGGCTCCACAGCCAGACACGAAATAGGGCGGAAACTAGGTTTCATCCAGCACGTAGGTTTGTGAGGATATTTATGACCCAGATAGCGCTCCAGATGTTGACTAGTCTCACGTGATTTCAGAAGTTCAGTTCTTTAAACAGTCTTGGAGGTTGCATACTCTCCAGCAGTTTATTTTTTTGTTTTTGCTTTTTTTTTTTTTTTTTTTTTTTGCGGTACGCGGGCCTCTCACTGCTGTGGCCTCTCCTGCTGCGGAGCACAGGCTCCGGACGCGCAGGCCCAGCGGCCATGGCTCACGGGACCAGCCGCTCCGCGGCATGTGGGATCTTCCCGGAACGGGGCACGAATCCGTGTTCCCTGCATCGGCAGGCGGACTCTCAACCACTGCGCCACCGGGGAAGCCCTCTCCAGCAGTTTTTAAACAGTGTTTAGCAACCCTCTTGGGCTCCAGGGCCTGGAAGGGCTTCCCGAGGTCCCGGGGGTCCCAGGGACTAGTTCCAGGGTGGAAAGGTGAAGGGAGGAGGGGCCAAGTGGGCACAACTTCGGGCCTGTCTCCTGCGCCAACGGAACAACCACGTGTCTGCCTGCTCCACACGCAGGGCGTCTAGCGTAAGTTTTGTTTAAAGAAATGAATCTCGGATTAAAAATAGTTTTGAAACCATGAACCCAGTTCAGAGGCTCTTAATCCTGGCTGCACACTGGGAATCACTTAAGGAATTTTAAAAAATTCCTTGACCCAGGGCCTACATCCAGAAATTTGGATGTAATGGGTCTGTGGTGAGGTGTGGGCATCAGCATTAAAAAAAAATATTACTCAGCCATAAAAAAGAACGAAATAATGCCGTTGGCAGCAACATGGATGGACCGAGAGCTGATCATGCTAAGTGGAGTAAGTCAGACAGAGAAAGACAAATATCATATGATATCGCTTATATGTGGAATCTTAAAAAACGGTACAAATGAACTTATCGACAAAACAGAAATAGACTCACGGATGCAGAAAACAAACTTATGGTTACAAGGCGGGTAAGGGGGGCAGGGAGATTGGGATTGACATATACACACTACTACATATAAAACAGATAACTAATAAGGACCTACTGTACAGCACAGGGAACTACTCAGTACTCTGTAATGGCCTATATGGGAAAAGAATCTAAAGAAGAGTGGATCTATGTATAACTGAATCACTTTGCTGTATACCTGAAACTAACACAACACTGTAAATCAACTGTAGTCCAATTTTAAAAAAAGAAAAGTCTTCCTCGATGACTCTAACGTGCCACCAGGGTTGAGAGCCACTCATCTGGGCCAGCATTCTTCTTTCTGCTCACGCAAAACGGGGGCCCAGGAGGGGGGTCACGTGACGTGTGCAGAGCCCCATACTAGCTCCTCTCCAGGCTAGATTAGAACCCTGGTCATCCAGCTATTAATCACTGCTCCTGGGAATCTACAGCGCACGCACAGAGGAAGAGAGAATCCAGTTATCCTATGCGGATGTGACTTTCTGTGGTTTCATTTTCACATTTGAACAAATATTTTGAGTCCAGCATTTGAGTTTCAGGGAGGGAAAACCCTCAAGCGGGAGAGGACATTGCTATTTATACTTCCGCTGGGAAACAGAGGCGTGGGGGTGTGGGGCACCGACGAGTGCCCCCCAGGACCACACAGATGCCTGGAGCTGAGAAGAGGCCCCCGAGGGCTGGCTCCCAGGCTCACGGTTTAGTTTAACCACTTTACACACTCAATTTCGCATTCCCTTGGGAACCCCTCCCAATGTTAACCGGTTGGTGGAGACAAATTGTCGTACTGGTGAAGTGTTTTGAGTTTTCAAGGTCAAGCTCTTTTTTTTTTTTTTTTTCAAGAATAAAAGAGAGAAAAAGAAGAGATATAAGCATGTGAAACCTGTAGCCAAACTGGCCTATCAGGGTACAAAGTCTACATAATTAACAGCTTTAAGAGGCATGTCAATAGCGGTGGTGGGGTGAGGGGTATAAAAGACTGAAGGCAAACCAGAGAGGGCTTTGGGACAATCACATCTCTTGTCACAGTGGGAAGTGACCAGTCCAGGTGACGCCAGGGAGGGACTGTGAAGGAGCTGCAGGGCGGAGGCACAGAGGAGGTGAAGCCCACGTAGAGACTTGTAGAGTTAAAAATGCTTGCATGTCCTACAGGGAAATAGGGGTTTTGTGACTTCTTCTGACCCACAGAATGTGGTGCAAGTGCCACTGTGGAATTTCTGAGGCTGGGTTTTCAGACATCGGAAGCCTCTGCCTTCACACTTGAGGGCTCCCTCCTAGAAACGACTCTGTGCAGTGAGAGGCCAGGCCATTTTCCAGGAGGAAAACCAAGCTGCTATTTCCCCACATTATTAAGCAGCTCAGCAAGAGAAAGGAATCTCCTCCATGTATTAGTCAAGATAGGCCAGCTAGGGGGCTTCCCTGGTGGCGCCGTGGTTGAGAGTCCGCCTGCCGATGCAGGGGACACGGGTTCGTGCCCCGGTCCGGGAGGATCCCACATACCACGGAGCGTCTGGGCCCGTGAGTCATGGCCGCTGAGCCTGCCCGTCCGGAGCCTGTGCCCCGCAACGGGAGAGGCCACAACAGTGAGAGGCCCGCGTACCGAGGAAAAAAAAAAAAAAAAGATAGGTCAGCTGTGCTGTGTGACAAGTAGCCCCTGAATGTCAGTGGCTCTGCTCAACCGAGACTTTATTTCTCACTCACACGGAGTCTGGGGTGGGTCCTGTTTCTCGAGTGGGGAGTCTCCACACGTCTTGGCCCCGCCACCTCATTAGGAAGTCTCCGTGGCCACTGAGGTGGGGGAAGGGACATCCGGAGGGTCATGGGCCTGAGCCTCACGGCAGAAGTGATGGGCCCCTGCCACCCACCACCAGCACCATCACGTGGATCCGTCTAAATGTAAGGGGGCTGTGACGTGAGGGGGCAGACAGAATGTCTGGCAAGCACTCCTGCCTCTTAAGTGTTTCTGCCAAAGGCTTTTCTGAACCCTCAGGCAACTGCCAGTATTTGTTTGCCAGCAGAGGACAAAATGAGCTGTAATGGAAAACCTCAGAGAAGACTGAGTCTGCCTGATGGGTGGCTGAGTGTGTGTGTGTGTGTGTTCTTAATTTTCTGTTGCTAACAGCTAGAAGAGTATCAGCTCTTGAAAAATTATCTGTGTTTTGTATGGTACTTGAGAATCAGTCCCAAGATGTTGGACAGACACGCATGAAAGCTCATATGAGAGATCTCCCTGGGAAGGGAAGAGACAGATTAAGTGGAAGTCGATTGAAAATGGGCATATCCATCAGGACTTCCCTGGCGGTCCAGTGGTTAAGACTTCGCCTTCCAATGCGGGGGATGCGGGTTTGATCCCTGGTGCGGGAGCTAAGATCCTACATGCCTCACAGCCAGAAACCAAAACATAAAACAGAAGCAATATTGTAACAAATTCAATAAAGACTTTAAAAATGGTCCACATCAAAATAAATAAATAAATAAAATAATAAAAAATAAAATAAAATGGACATATCCAACAAATTATTTTCTAGGTGGCCTCTCTAAATCACTGACTTATTTTTCTAGGACAGGAAGTAGAGATTTCTCCCAGGGTCCCCACCGCACTGTGGGAGTGGCTCCCTCATGATCTCATTCAAGAAACCCTAGACCCAGACCAGGGCTCACAAATTGGTCTCATTTCAATTTACTACTTAGACCAGTTGGTGGTTCCTGGTGTGATGTGCTGAGACCACATCTAGACCTGGCAGGAAACAGTGTCAAGATCGATTAGTAATGTCTGCCACAGAGAGAGTAAGGGGAGAGTGGTCACCTCCTTCAAAATCTATTCTAAGATGCTCATTTCCCCACTTTTTAACATCTCTAAAATCAGGGTGCATTGTATAATTGAAGGCATCTTACAAATTATTTTGCAATGGGTTTCTGTGGTTCACAAGATAATGGTGCATGGGACTTCCCTGGTGGTTAAAACTCCGCTGCTTCCACTGCAGGGGGCACGGGTTCAATCCCTGGTTGAGGAACTAAGATTCTGTATGCCGTGTGGTGCAGCCAAAAAAAAAAAAAAAAAAAAAAAAACCACGTGCACTGCACAATTAATAAAATAGATAACATTTGGTATTTGCCATTTTTGGTTTGTTTGTTTAGAGCGTTGTTGTTAGGATTTAATGGGCTTAGATCCAGAATCCCTAGACCTGGGAGGTCTCAGTGGGGTTAATTCCCGTTCTCTTTTCCTCTCTCTCCCTTTCATTTACATCTCTGAGGTTTTCTTCTGCACAGCCCCACAGCCCCTGCTCTTTCCATGGCAGCCCCCTCAGCACCCTCCACTTCACCCCTCTGTTCCAGCTCTGCCATCACTGGAAGATTCCTTCCATGTTTTTAAGTTCAAATTCTCTGGACTCTGAGTGAATCGAATAACCTGTTTGAGCATTTCTGAGGTTAGAGATTGCTGGCCAGCTCGTGCATTATTTTTCCTGGGGGTTGTGCCTAGCCCTGATCTAGTCGGCTGTGATCAGGGTAAGGAGGTGGGTGGGTTGGGGGGTGGGATCCCAAGGTACAACATGTCCTCCTAGGAGGCAGGGGCACGCCAGAGTTAACATATACGTACACTTCCAAACCTGTGTCTCTATGGATACCTACACCTATACCCACAGCTGCATCCCTGCGCAGCTTCCTTCCTCCCGCCCTTCCTTGGGCCTCCAGTGGAGGGGGTGGCATTATCATACCATGCAAGGTCCCATCTTGTTGGTTTGCTTATTCCCACTGGTCCTCCATCCTTCCGCCCCCATTTCGGGACAATCACTTTAATATATTCACTGTGAACATTACTGTTTGTAGCACGAAGCTGAAGAACCCGACTTCCTGGTCTCGAATCCCAGATCTGATAAGGATTAGCCGTGTGACTTGGAGCCTCAGTTTACATCATAATGGTATTTTAAAGTGTAATTTTATTAAAATAAATAATAATATTTTAATATCTATTTACCCAATGAATGCACGCACTTAAAATGTGTTGCTTGGATATGAGGATACTTCGAATGGCACCCTGCACCTGGTGAGCAGCACAGAAGAGCTCATTAGCCAGTGCATCCTTGCAAAAGGTGTACCGTGTGCTTGGTCCGTGGATGCTTAGCTGCTAAGTCGTATCCAGCTACATATCTCATTCTATTACCTGCTTCACCTAGCACGTTTCATTCACGTATATGAACTGTTATGAACTTTTCTTGGTTTTAACTGTTTTTCATACATACACTTGCATGCAATCTCTGAGTTTTCCCTATATGACATCATTGGAGGTGGACTTGCTGGGCCAATGGACACACACATCATGAGGGGCTGGTTACACACGGCCACCTTGCCCTCTAGGCTGGGGGCTGATTTACACTCCTGGCAGCCAAAGAGAAGATGCTTGTTTCCTCTCTCCTTTGCCCCAGGCCCAACACTGCATTTTCATTGTAAAATTTAAAACCTTTGGCCCCAAGATCTTGACTCTCCACTGCAGTCCCACTGAAGGCAGAGAGAATCTGATCAGAAAGGCAAAGGCAGAGAGGAGGAAAATGTCCAGAGCAAGAGAGGGCTTCTCTTAGGGCAGGAGGAGGACGCAGGAGGGACAGAGGTGTTAGGTCCCTGACGTCAGAAGGGACGTCTGCTGAGCGCAGAGCCAGGGCTGGTGATGGAACGAGCTGGCACGGCGGGCAGGGGGATGGGAGGGCTCCACCGCTGTTCCTGGAACCGGGCTGCCTCCTGGTTACATATTACGTTCATTTTGATTGTAAGTACGGGTTTGCCTTCCCTAATGGCAGGGTTGGGTAATGATGTGGTCTTGAGAGGCATGTGTTACCCAGGAGAATCTGGGCTGCACATTCCCAATGCAGATGGAATGCTTGGCTGTTTGATTTTCGCCTCCCATCGTTTGATTGTATTTGTTGAGCTGGAAATGTGGGGAGGGTAACTCTCTCTCTGATTTTCTTTTTCTTTGTAATTTGGGAATGTGGCTAGAGAACAGACAGTGGCTAAAGATCCCTTGACAGTGGATGAGCTGGAATTTGCTGTGGGATTTTGCAGGGGAGAGGCAGAGTGCACCGGGTAGCTTGCCAGAGACAAACGGGAGTTCAGACATATGTGCAATGGGGGTGAAGGACTTGAATCTTCCCCCCGGACAGTCTCTGAAGGGGTTGGGTGTGTGAAAGGTGGTTTGTGGCTTGGACTGTGTATCCCTTTGGAATGCTGTCCACTGCAAGTAACTCATTCAAGACTAACAGAAGGTAAACCTGGGAGGTGGCTTTTCTCACCGGTCAAGAGGGACAGAGGTAGCAGGTAGCTAAGCTCCATCAATGCTCTGAGGTGTCGTCTTGGAAATTATCTCCAGCCTAAGGTGTTGCAGCAGCTCTAAGCTTCCCGTTTACACATTCCCTCCTTCTCAATCCCTTTCTACAAAACATCCTCTTTTCACTTATTAAAAACACCATCATCTCTGTTTCAGAGAAATATGTGACCATCTTAGAGAACTGGCTTCCGATGGCAGGTTACTGGATCAGCCAGAGCCCAGAGGGAGCCCCGCCACCATTCTCACTGCTCATCTCTGCCTCACCCGCAGGGTGTCGGGACAGGGGACACCCAGGGGGAGGAACCCAGGTGCTTGGCTCTGATTCCACATTCTGATTCCCTATCCAGCCCCTGCCACAGGTTTCCACTGGGCAAGCGGTCTGGAGGGAGCACACGCGCAGCCTCAGAGGTTCGGAGCTGGGATCAAATATCAGGCCCACCGCTTGGAGCCGTGTGGCCCTGGGCAGGTCCGGGCACACCTCTGACCCTCACTTTCCCCATCTATCAAACGGCGGTGAGAATGCACAACCAGGAACTATTGTGAGGACTACAAGGAAAGGATGCAATGGCCCCAGCACTGCTCCTGGCACAGCGGGGCTCTATAAACAGTCACCTCTCATCATGATTCCTGCCAGTGGAGGGGAAGTGGATGAAAAGAAAAAGTACAAGTCATGGGACTTGCCTTAGCCTTTGCTTCCAGCATCGGTTATGATAAAGAGATTTAAGACACAACTGTGGAAGCTGTGGGTTACTAGGGCAGCTTTCCGTGTGCCACAAGGTGACCAGGATGGAGTCCTTGCAGCACCCACTATGCAGATGTAAAAGCCCATTATGGGCATTGCAGGAAACTGCACTGGTTCAGATCTTTAATCTGAAAAGAGGATTTGTCTTATTTGCCACGTGTGTGATGATGAACAGATGTGCTAGAATGAAGGCAAACATAGGTTCATCTCCTGTAACACTTACTGCCAACCCACCAAAACGTCTGCCTTCCCATCACAGGACAAGGGAACTACGGACCTGGCATCTGGGAGAAACTACCAGACACTGCAGCCTTCCTGTGTCTGGAAACCACTGCACCAGCATTTTGGGGTGGTCAAAGTCACCAGCTCCAGCTGTCCTCCATGGGAGGCTTACATGGAATGAGCTTCTGGGACAACTTCAGGGTCACCAGCAGTGGCAAAGTAAATGGATAGATGGGGGGAGGGCCAATTTTAAAAGGAAAGCCATATGTGAGCATCTGGATTCAATTTGACGAAGAGCTGGCAGAGGAGGGACTCTTAGATTCCATTTAGTTCAGACTCCTTATATGACAGATGAGAAAACTACAGCTTAGAAAGGGAAAGTGACCTGCTTACGACTGTGCAGCAAGTTGGTGGGGGTGCCATTCAATCCATCCACCCACCCACCCACCCACGCATCCACCCACACATCCACCCATCCATCCACGCACCCACCCACGCATCCACCTGCCCACCCACCCACCCATCCACGCACCCACCCACGCACCCACCCAACGCACCCACCCACCCATCCATCCATCCATCCACTCACCCACCCGCCCACCCACTCACCCATCCATCCACGCACCCACCCACGCATCCACCTACCCACCCACCCACCCACCCATCCATCCATCCACTCACCCACCCACCCACACATCCACCCACACACACATCCACCCACCCATCCACCCACCCACCCATCCATCCACCCATCAATCAATCAGAGATGTGTGCTGAATGCTTCTGATGTGCCAGGCACGGTACCAGGTGCTGAGCATGAGGCCCCACAGGAAGATCTGACCCTCATCCTTAGGGAGCTTACAGTCCAGTGGAGGAAACAGATTACAGCAAACCACATAATTAATTTCAATTGGGATCCTTGCTATGAAGAAAACTTCAGTGTGCTAAGAGAGAGTCTGAGAGGATCTGGAAGGACCCCCTGAGGAAGTAATCTTTAAACTGAGCCCTGAAGGGTGAGCAGGAGCAGCCAGACCAGCAGAAGGGCTGAGACAGAGGCAGTATTTCCGGCGGAAGGAAGGCTCTAACAGGGGACGGAGCGTGGAGCACTGAGAGGATGAAGCAAGCCTAGAGGTGCTGGGGAGGCCAGCAGCGTGAGAACACAGACTTGGGGCTTCCAGGCCTGGCGCTCTCTCCTCTCTGCTTGTAGGTCCCATCCCAGGACTCTGCACCTTATGGAATCAACATCTCCTCCAATTTCCATGTTTGGAGAGAACTGGATGATGAAGATACTTGGTGGATTTGCTCTAGAAAAGGCTTATTCTGGACTGGACTGGGGTTTAGGGGTTGAGGGAGGAGCCCATATAGTTTATAAATAATAAAATACCTACTAATATGGCACACATCATACGGAAATAAATTATGTCCAAAAATAGGAAGTCTGCGGAGATAAGTCTATGGCACCCCATGATGGAATGAGCTTCCCAGTGATGCTCAGCATCTCTGCAGTTCTCATGGCCTTCCCTGCATAGTCACAAGGTGGCAGGGGTTTCCTTAAACAACACATCCTCCGATGACTTTCTTCAAAGGCAGGGAGACAGACAAGTGACCTCTCTCCTTTTACTGGGGAGAAAAACCTCTTTTCCAGGAGCCTTACAGTGTACTTTCTCTTGTGGCTCATTGGCCCAAACTGGGTCATGTGCTCACTGCTGACTGTAAGAGGCTGGAAAGGTGATTATCTGGGGAGAAGTGGAAGAGGTATTAGCCTGTGGTTGTCTGTCACATGCCTCTGGCTATCGAGGTAATAAACCCACCAAAAGGAATGAGGCCTCTCTCCATTCCCAGTTCACAGTCCTGCTGGCTAGTATCAAGTTCTGCAGTTCATGTTTGTCAGTGTTTCAATGAGTGATGTGGTACGGAAGAAGCATTGGACAGAATTCAACACTCGGCCAATAAGAAGTAGAAAGGAACCTCCTCAATACGGCAAAGAGCAACTAGATAGTCATGCTGGGAAAACAGGAACTCCAACCCCTACCTCACGCCATATACAAAAATTAATTTTAAATCTACCAAAGATCTAAATGCAGGAGCGAAAACTATAAAACCTTCTAAAAGAAAACATAATATATCTTCACAAACTTGGGGCAGGCCAAGACTTCTTAGACATGATAGAAAATGCACTAATAAAAAATGGATAAAATTCAAACTTAAAAACATTTGCTCTTTAAAAAGCGCTATTAAAAATGAAAGGCAATGCCGATGCAGGGGACACGGGTTCGAGCCCTGGTTGGGGAAGATCCCACATGCCGCGGAGCCACTAAGCCCATGCGCCACAACTACTGAGCCGGCGCTCTAGAGCCCATGAGCCACAACTACTGAGCCCATGCACCTAGAGCCCATGCTCCTCAAGAAGAGAAGCCACCACGATGAGAAGCCCACGTACCACAATGAAGAGTAGTCCCCACTCAACTAGGGAAAGCCCGCATGCAGCAACGAAGACCCAGTGCAGCCAAAAATAAATAAATAACTTAAATAATAATAATTATTATTAAGAAGAACTGAAAGGCGAAGCATCACACTGTAAGAGATACAGAACACAGAGACTTACCTGTTCTCTTTAGGAATGAAGAATATGGAAAGTTAGGCCCTCGGGTGTGGAATGTGAATCCACAATCATCATTACCCATCAGTCATTATCATCAGTCAAGGAAGGGCTGCCACCAGTTGAGCATCTCCTTTGAGGCACCATCTACTTTAGACACACGCTCTAATCTAAATCTCTTACCATACTGTGAGAAAGAGCACGGTTTCCCAACCACAGATGAACAAACCAGGTCTGAGAAATCACACACCTGGGGTGGTAGATGGCGTCAGTGGTACCAATCCTTCACCCCTTCCTATATTTTTGCTTTTGCCCTGTAACCGTGAGGAGCTCTCCCTTTATGGGCAGGGTGACATGCTCCACCCCTGGACTTTGGCCTCAGCCACATGACTTGCTTTGGCCACCACAAGGGAAGGGCCTTTCATAAGGGCTCCAACACTGGGACGTGCTCTCTTGCATCTTTGCCATGGCCATGAGGTCATGCCTGAGCCGGTCTGCTAGAGATGAGAAACAAGCACAGCTGAGCAGGCGTCCCCTCTGTCCCAGGGGCAGTCAGCCTAGATCAGCTGCCAATCCCAGACACGTATGCGAACCCAGCCAAGATCAGCAGAGCCGCGTGGCTGACCCCCAGCTCATTCCAGATACACAAGCAATACACACTTACCGTTCTTATGACGCCGAGGTTCTGAGGTTGTTTGTTAGGCAGCACTCTTGTGTCAAGAGCTAACCGACACACCCAGTAAGCACTGAAGTCAGAATCTGTACTCAAGTCTGTTGACTCCACCATCCGTGTCCCTCCTACCCTGACACTCTCTTTTTACTATTGTTCTCATAATTATTCGCATTCATGACAAAGTCTAGGATTTAACATTTTGGAGAAAATAGGAGTGGATGTTGGGCAAGTGGGCTTTATCTTCTGTGGTTGCCAGAGGGAATGGGAGGGATACAATTTGGAAAGCTGGTGGGAGTCAGAATGCAATCCATGCCACGTGGTTGGAGTCTGGCCAGTTACTACTCCCAGTTTTCTCCCCATCCTTCCTGGTCAACCACAGCCACATGCCTAGCAAAAGCTGTCTTGTATTTGCCTCTAGCACCTTAGGAAAGAATGCTAATAGCTAAAATGCACCGAGCACCTACTCTTACTAAGCCCCACATGGATCACCCCATTTAATCTTCCCAACAAACTGAGAACCTTAATATTTGCATTTTACATGTGAGAAAACTGAGGACAGTCAAAATGTCCTCCCTATTGGTTTCTGGCAGAATTGCAAACTAAAGAGTGATATTGCACAGCTTAGACTCTGTGAAAGTTATTGGTAGAACTGCCAATAACAAAGATATCAATTACATTTTAATAACTCATTCAACAAACCAGTTCAATGTAACCATTATTCACAAGGCCAAGCAATGGAGTGTGCAAGTTTCAAAATGCAGGAAACAAAAACTGACACTGCGAACAGGAGAGAGTCCAGTCCATAAACACAGTGGGGCTTCCAATACTCCTCTTTGATAAAACAAGCAAACAAAACCAATCACAACAGGTATAGAAGACTTGAACTCTATAAACCAGCTTGACCTAGAGGACGTCAACGGGACATGCAACCCAACAACAGCAGAGACCACATCTTCTCCTGTGCACATGGAGTATCAACCAAGGTAGACCAACGATCTTCTAGACCACTGTGGCTCATGGCCTGTGACTGTACAGCCCATGACCTAAGCGTGGTTTTTATATTTTTAAAGGGCTGCCAAAAATAAAACCAAACAAAACAATAAAGAATATGCAACAGAGACATTACTTGGCTTGCAAACTCTAAAATGTTTGCAGTCTGGCCCTTTACAGAAAAACCTTCCCTTCTACTCTTCTAGGTCATCAAGCAAGTTTCAGGAAATTTAAAAAGGTTGAAAATGTACAAAATATATTCTTTGACCACAGTGAAGCCAAACCAGCAATTATTAACATGAAAGTATATTTTAAAAAATCCTAAATATCCGGAAATAAAACAAATAGACCAATGGCACAGAACAGGGTGTCCAGCACCAGATAGACGTATACATGGGCATTTCTCACACAACGATGAAGATATTTCAATACATCATGAAAAGGACCAACCACTCAATAAACAGCGTCGAGACAACTGGCAAAAGTGCAAAAGCAAAAAACGTACACCATAAAACAATTAGGAATAAATTTAGATGATTTTGAAAATAGAGAGCAGTTTCTTAAAAATATAAATGCAAGGGCTTCACTGGTGGCTCAGTGGTTAAGAATCCGCCTGTCAATGCAGGGGGCACGGGTTTGAGCCCTGGTCCGGGAAGATCCCACATGCTGCAGAGCAACTAAGCCCGTGCACCACAACTACTGAGCCTGTGCTCTACAGCCCGCAAGCCACAATTACTGAACCCTCGAGCCACAACTACTGAAGCCCACGTGCCTAGAGCCCATGCTCCGCAACAAGAGAAGCCACCACAATGAGAAGCCCGTGCACCACAACGAAGAGTAGCCCCTGCTTGCCACAACTAGAGAAAGCCAGTGCGCAGCAACGAAGACCCAACGCAGCCAAAAATAAATAAATAAACAAGCAAGTAAATAAATAAGTTCTTTAAAAAATATATACATATATATAAATGCAAAAGCAAACCATGTCAAAAATCTGTATAACAATCTACACCATAAACAAAGTGAAACTCCAAGTGACCAATTGGGAAGAAATACTTGCAAAATATAAAGCACAGAAATGACTAATATCAGAAATATTTAATGCACTCTTAAAGATCAGGTTTAAAAAGATAAATACTCACCTACAGGACGTACAAGCAGAAACGTTCAAAGGATAAGGAAGGCGGCACCTGAAAGTAGAACACAAACGCCACGTGTGAAAAGTGTCCAAATGCATCAGCCAACAGGAAAACTCCAATTACTTTAAGGATATTGCTATTCATCCATAAATTAGTCATAATGCAAAGACTGGCCATGGCCAGCGTTGGGAAGAGGGAGGAGAGTAAGCTTAGCCATTGCTGGTCCACAAACTGCTACGTTGTTTACGGAAGCAATTGACAGGAATCTGTTCAAACTGGAAACCCACACACCTGACACCCCAGACAAGGCACTCGTAGAAATCTGTTGTGGCAAAGAAATACCCACATGTGCACAAAGGGGCAGGTCTGAGGATGTTCAGTGCAAATATTTTTATTATAAGAAGACACAGGAAGTAACTGAAATGACTACTGATATGGACATGGTAAAGCAAACCGTGGCATCTCCATATGGAAAACTGAGCACTGGCTTAAACAGTTAAGACTGAAGTATAGCAGACGTGGAAAGATCTCCATGTGGAATCTAAAAAATAATACAAGTGAATGTATATGCAAAACAGAACCGGACTCACAGACAGAGAGAACAAACTAGTGGTTACCACTGGGAAGAGGAAAGTGGGGGAGGGGAAAGTTAGGGGCATGGGATTAAGAGGTACAAACTACTGTGTATAAAACAGGTAAGCAACAAAAATATATTGTATAGCATGGGGAATTATCGCCATTATCTTGTAATAACTTTTAATGGAGTATGATCTGTAAAAATACTGAATCACTATGCTGTGCACCTGATATTACTATAATATTGTAAATCAACTATACTTCAATTTAAAAAAAAGATTTCTAAGACACCTTTGGTTGAAAAGGGGGTTCCTGAATGTGTTCCGTATTATGCCATCTATGTGTACGAACTACACAAGGGGGCAGCCCTTCTGTGTATACAAACTTATGTCTTTGTAAATCACAGAAAATGTCTTGAGGATATCCAGCAAAATGGGAAGTAGTTTTCTCTCCATAAGGAGAACACAGGTGATTTTTGTTGTTTCTTTGGGCTTTTGTCTATTTTCCATGATAGAGATTATTTCTAAAATTTTTTAAAAAGGTAAAAGTGTGTGAGGTGGTACTTTTTTTTTTTTTTTTTTTTTTTTTACAGCATATAGATCCACTCTATAAGGGAAGGCAGCTGTCCTGCTGCTCCAGCCTGGCAAGTTCAATATTCTTTGCACCTTCCAACACTATGTACCTTTATAATTTCATTTTATCCTATTAATCCATCCTGAGCTGAGGGAGATAATCGCCCTTGTTGTGAGGGTGTCTGAAGATGTTCTAGGCATTTCAGTTTAATTTCAACTCTAATTCAAGGAGGGAAGAGTCAGCCTCTTTCCATGATATCTGATACGTCCCTCTCCTCCTTAATTCCGAGGGCACTGAGAGGGCCCTTAGCAATGAGGTCACCAGGGAGAGGAGGTCACAAGGTAAGTGAACCAAATGGCCAGGCTCCTCACCTATGTCAGGCCACCCCCTCCCACGCTGCTCCCCCTAATTTTTAGGACTCTTTGCAAACCCCACAGAGTGTGGATGCTTACATTCCAAGTGTGACAAAGCTTGCAAAACCACCTTGAGTGGGAAACCATCTTTCTGAGCATATTGGGGACCTCTGGGGGTGGGGGGGCGGTGGAAGGATGGTAGAGGCATTTCCCAGGAGGAGAAGGTGGAGGAGGACGCAGCACGGAGGGTGGGGACTAAGGGGGGGTTAAGGGTTTGAGATGATCCCTTCCTAGTCTGGAGGCCCGGAGGGTGTCTGCAGAAAGCGTCTCCGAAGGGCAGAGCTGTAGGCAAACATCCATTTCTTCTCACAGCCGAGCTGCCTGAAGCCCTCAGCACCCTGGCTCCAGAGTCTCAAAGGAGGTTTGTTAAACCCTCTGCATCATGAAGCACGGATGAGTGGTGAGTCTGTTTCGTGAGTTGCAACCAAGTTATTGAAAAAATGTTAAAGCTTCAAAAAATGAAATAGACTGGACCAATGCTTCTCAAATGTGGTCACTGTGCAGACCTGGGGTGGGGCCCTACAGTCTGTATTTCTAACTCAGATGATGCTGAGGCTGCTGGTCCAGGGACCACACTTTGAGAAGCCAAGATGAGCTGTCTAGCTAGATGGGAATAGACAAACACAGCAGTGCAGTGCATGTTGTAAAATGACATCTAGTTTCGTGAACATTTATTTTGTGTGTGTGTGTGTGTGTGTGTGTATGTGTGTGTTTGGATGTGTACTCTTATAACAGACTGGGATACAAGAAAGTGAAAAACACTGAACTGGAATTACAAATAGGACTCAAGTTGAAAGACAAATACACTCAGGTGCATTTGGGCTATGGATCATTCTGACTCTATTTTAAACATGAAAATGTCCCTGTAAGGGACATACTTCTTATCTAGTCCCCCGTTGCTTCCATTACGAAAATTTGAACTTGTGCCATTTCCTGTGGCGAGGGCTTACACAGAGGGGTGAGAAGGGCATATCTATTTTGGAGTCTCATTTCAAAACCTCCCAATATCACCAAAATCAACTGGCACAAACAGAGCGCTTGGGAGTTTCTTTCATAGAAATGGCAAAGTACATCTATCAATGGAGCACATACAGCCGGGCGGAAGGGCTCACCAATGGCCGCTCCATCAACCTTGGCAGATGTGTACATTACGCTTTGATCTCCAAGGATGCTGTATTTAGATGACATAATGCCCTTTGGGTTATCTTTCTCGAAGGTAGAAGGGACGTAAGCAGATACCCACTCTTGCAAGATAAAATTAGCACCTCTTTGCTGGTAGATAAACATTTTCGGCAGGAAAGCTCTGATTAAAGTACAAAGCAGCCAGGGGTATTAGGCTGCACCCCTTTGAGTGAAATTCTTATTTATAATAAAAGGAAATAGCACTGCTATGACATAAGGCAACGGGGAGCCGCCACTCCCGCCGCAAAGAGAGGGCTTTGCTACTGCAGCCGTTGTGCAGAGCCCCAGCCTAGCCTAAACTGGGGGCCGGGGGTGGAAAGGGGGGACTCTGAGCAGAACCCTCACTCAGAGCAAGTGCCCCGTCGGTCCTGGCGCTTTCTGTTCCCGTGTTCCGGGGATGCCGCGAGTAGCTGTGTGGTCTGCTCACTGCCCAGCAGACCTGGCACTCCCGCCCACCGCAGTCACCAAGCTGCTCACCCTGGTGCGGGGCTGGGTCAGTCCAGAGTGGGGCACCGACTGGAGAATTCTTGCCAAAGCACCGGGCAGACTCGCTCTGGAGGCACCGTCTACCCGCCGGACGCTTTGTGCCGATTCGCACTAATGCGTTTGGCCCACAGGACCCCTGCCCCGTGTATTTCCCTCCCACACATGCCCCAATAGGAGCAGGTCACAGAACTGTGAACTGGACAAGTCCCGGTCCTGCTTGGGGCTGGGAAAAGAGGCCAGGAGTGCACATTGTCTGAGACATTTCGTTTTTCCCCACTGGATGGCTAGCCATCAAAATCAGAAAATGTCGGTGGCTGAAAGCTTCATCCAACTGCATTTGTTTTTTTGACTTTTGTGTACTGGCTTATTTAAGTGACTTACTTCCCAATCATGATTTTCTCTTTTCTATAGATTCTTGCTTCTTTTCTATTTAGAGAAGACCTTTCAATATTTCCTTTAGGATAGGTTAGGTATTGCTGTATTCTTTTAGTTTTTGCTTGTCTGAGGAACTCTTTCTCTCCCCTTCTATTCTAAATGATAATCTTGCTGGGTAGAGTGTCCTAAGTTGCCGATTTTTCTCTTTCAGGACTTTGAATGTATCTTGCCACTCCCTTCTGGCCTGCGATGTTTCTGTACAGAAATCAGCTGATAGCCTTATGGGGGGGTCCCTTGTTGTTAACTCTTTGTTTTTCTCTTGTTGCCTTTAGAATTCTCTCCTTAACTTTGGTCATTTTTATTATAATATGTCCTGGTGTAGGTCTCTTTGGGGTCAACTTGTTTGGGACCTTCTGTGCTTCCCATATCTGGATATCTGTTTCCTTCTTTAGGTTTGGGAAGTTTGCAGCCCTAATTTCTTCAAATACATTTTCAATACCCTTTTCTCTTTCTTCTCCTCCTGGGATCTCTATTATGTGTAGATGGGCACACTTTATATGATCCCATAGGTCTCTTGTATTGCTTTCACTGTTTAAATCTGGCTTTCTGTCTGCCGTCCTGATTGGGTGATTTCTATTATTCTATCTTCCAGGTCACTTATTCGTTCTTCTGTGTTATTCATTCTGCTACTCATAGCCTTTAGCTCAGCTTTCATCTCAGTGAATTAGTTCTCTAATTTTCTTTGGTTGCTCTTTATAGCTTTAGGTTCCTTTTTTCAGTTATCTGCATTTCTATCGACAGCCCTTCTTAATTCCTTCAGTATTTTCATTATCTCCTTTTTGAACTCGGTGTCTATTAGACTGAAGACGTCTGCTTCATTGTTTGTTCTTTCAGGGGAATTCTCTTGATCTTCTCATTGGGAGTGGTCCCTTTACTTCTTCATTTTACTTATATTTCTCTTGCTCTATGAGTTTAGGAGAAACAATTATCTACTGTGTTCTTGGAGGGCTATTCCTATGGGGGAGCGTCCCTGTGTAGCCTGCACAGGTTTAGTATTTTTGGTGCGAGGGCTGTTGTCAGTATGGATGCCTGTCGGCTCCTTCCTCAGTGTCTGCTGGCCGTGTCCCCTTGATAGGAGATGCGACTGGTGTTGTGGTGACCAGAGCCTGCAAGGGATAGTGCGCCGGGACTCCCCTTGCTCTGTGGTTGTCACAGCCCTGTCCAGGGCAGGGTCTGCTCCCTAGCTGTTGGAGTAGAAGCCCCCAGACCCATTTCTGAGCTGCGGCGTGAGGTAGGTGGGGCTGGAGCGCTCCCGCTGGGAGAAGAGCCACTGAGGATTCCTTCACTGGAGCCTCCACTGCCAGGACACAGGCAATGGGCACTGGCGTCCCTCAGGTGCTGTGTTCACAAAGCTGCCAGCGCAGATCTTATCCACTGATGTCGGGTACCAGGACCACAGGGATCACCCACCGGGACCCGCTTTGGGAAGCAGCCCAGACCCCTGCCCCGCCTCCGCATGGGTGCCCTCAGAGCCCTCAGCTGCTAAGGCTGGACCCCTCCCAGCTGCGGGAGCATCCGCTGTCCCGCTCCCAGAGCTGGTAGAGGCGACCCCGGGAAAGAGGCTGCTATGGCGGCCCCGCACCCACTTCGCGAGCCCCTTAGTGAGGCGCTTTGCTCTATGGTGCCCGGGCTTCTTCTGCGAACACCCCAGTGGTCACCGGTACTGAGACAGGAGGGGAGGGGGCAGGGCACCACCTTTAAAAGAACGACAGAGACGTGGAGGACACGACAAAAACTGGTTAGAACCTCCTAGGCCCATGATGGTGGAAGATTCAGTTTCCAGTGGACCCTGAGCCTCATTATACCCTCATTGTAATACATCAGCTAAATACACACCCACCGGCGCCAGGACAGTTCCGAGGCCCACCATTAAGGGCCAAAAAGTGGACGACGCCCCAATTCCTGGAAACTCCCGCCCCTTCTCCAACATAGTTGGAATAACTGTCCCACTTATCAGCCTATGAAATTATCCAGCCCATGAAAACTAACCACCCCGTAGTCCAGGGCCACTCTCACCTTCTGAGACGGCCCACACTCTGTCTGTGGAGTGTGTATCTCTCAATAAATCTGCTTCTTACCTGTCACTTGGCGTCTCGCTGAACTCCTTCTGCGCTGAGACGTGAAGAACCTGAGCTTCATTAAGTCCTGAGCCCAGGTGTGTGAGCTCAATTAAAAGACAGTGGGATCGAGTCCCAGCCTGCGGGTTCGACTACCATCTGAGCTGTGCGGTTTCAGCATCACAGTCCGGCCCCTTTCAGGCTGTCTGCAGGCAGGCAACCCCAGTCCTCTCCCCGGCTCTGTCCTCTGAAGCCTGGGTTTCAGCCCCCAGCCCCTGCACGCACCAGCAGGCACACGTCTCAGGCTGGGCTGCAGCGAGGCGCCTCGGAACCCCTGTGCCCGTCTCTCTCCGTTCTGGCCGCCCCCACCTGCTGCCGCGCTCTCCTCTGAGCCTCGGAAGCTCCCACTCTGTCCCGGCTAATGTCCCTCCCAGCGATGGGGCTTCTCTGGGTGTGGGAAACTTTCCTCTTTTCCAGCTTCCTCCCAGGGGTGCAGGGCCTGTCCTGAATCCTCTTTTCTTTTGTCCTACCCGGTTACGAGGAGATCTTTCTTTGCACTTCTGGGTGTCTGATGTCTTTTGCCGGCGTCCAGTAAGGTATTCTGTGGGAACTGTTCCACAAGTAGATGTACTTTTGATGTATCTGCGGCAGGAGCTGAACTCCACGTTCTTCTGTTCCGCCATCTTGCTTCCTCTCTCTTTGTAGATGTCATTAGCTTAAGGGTCTCCAGCTGAGCTCATCCTTAATTGGGCCTGGGACAGCCTTCAATCCAACAACAGAGGTCCTTTTAAGAGACAGGGGAGAGAGAGAGGAGGAGAGGCCACGTGAAGATGGAGACAGAGGCTGGAGGAAGGCGGCCATGAGCAAGGGGGAGCCTGTAGCCAGTGCCGGGCCAAGACTCCCCAGCTGGAGCCCTATATGGATGATTCTGGGCTGTGGTTGCATGTAATTACTAACACCCCCCTTTACTCTCAAAAATGCCCAGGTTGGAACAATAAATGATACCTCCACTCTACGAAGGGTTTTAAGCAAGAGGCTGACACACTGACACCTGGGGAGTGAAAGCCCACCCTGGCTGCCTTGCGCGAGTGGCCCAGACCAGGCAAAGGGGCACGGGGAAGAGCAGCCCTCCACCAGGGTGACTGCCCTGGGGAAAGGGGGACAATCAGACACTCAGGGATTCCTGGACACGGACACTGATTCCAGGAGGCTTGCTGTGGCACTGGGGTCCCCTAGTCCCCGTAGGGGCTTTTGGGGGTCAGGAGTTTTAGCTCATATGGAGTTTTAGCTCACTCCTGTCCCAACGTGGCTCCAGTGGGTCCCCAAACCTGTCTTGTGGTTATTTCCTCTGTTCTGGAATGCTTAACTGGAACAGACATCCTCAGCCATGTCCCCGCAAGGGGGGAGGGGAAAGGAGCAGGTCAGAGAGGAGTCCTGGGCTGCTGGTGGGGCAGCTGCTCCCACCCTTTGTTCCAGCAAATTCTGGTCCCCGTCACATTGCTCATTTCATTTGCTCCTGTCCTGGATGACCCAGGGGTAGATACGGTCTGCAGGAGGGGCGACCACCCCCTTTCAGGTTTTTCCCCTTGGGTCTGGGCTCACAGTTCGGCCTCTCCTAGGGCCTGTGTTCATAGTGTGTTGCTCCATTTTGGCTGCAATGGACTTGGGAGCCACACAGAGTCCTCTGACACTGACTCAGAACCCAGCTAAAAGGGACTCAAAACCAGTAAGGATGCGTACATTCATCCACGTGTTCTGTGCTAATGATGAGAACAAACACTGACCTAGAGGTTCCCCTGTGCTCTGTGTTGTAAGGGCTCTGCCCTTACAAGTCGGTGTAGACTTTGGGCTGGGCCCACTCTTCCTGCTTTGGAGGGTCCCCTTCTGTTTCCCTAGCCAGCCCCTTTGGGTTTCCCGAAGCTCTTCATCAGTCCTGGTCTGGAGAAGGGGGCCTGCGAGAAGTCATTTACACCTACATATGAATTTCTGTCACTATCTTTCCGTCCCTCTTGGGGAGGGCATTCTGTGAATCACCACTCATTGTGAATGAAAGTAAGATGTGTTCCCCGGGAGAAACATTTCAGTGAGAACAGGCAGAGTCAGGCGAGGCTTTTCCAGGTGCCCGTGGTAACAGGGGGACCACCCTTGCCACCCTCCTCTGAGGAACCCTGAGTTCTCTGCCCTCCGTTCTCCAGGCTGCCAGGCCCCTGTCGCTGTACCTGCTTCTCTAGGGAGTGTTCCCAAGACTCCTTCCCACACCTGACATGTCCCCTTTAATCTGTCTCTTTCTGATCACAGACACGTGCACTGGAGTGTCTGGCCAGTCCCGATAAATAGTGTCCAAACTCCTTCACTTCTCCTCCAAAACGAGGGTCCCTTCTCAGCTTCCCTGTCATCACCTGCAGGCCACTTCCCGATGCAAAGTGTGCTCGGCTCACCTGGAAGGACAGGCCCCTCCCTGGTCCCCTTGTCCAAAAAATAAATAGTTTTTTTCATTTACAAAGATGGATTTGATATTTGATACATTAAAGGGAGGAGGAAAAGCTGCAATGTAATTTCCACTTTACAGTTTAGTATTGATTTTATTTTTCGTTACATCTTTGTAAGCCTTGTTCAGGTTTTGGTGTCATCCATCCTGGCTACTTCATGGATTCTCCATGCTGAAGACCTCTGAGATCTCAAATCCTTACAAGAAATATTCCATCCAAATCCTTAACTATCACCTGATCAATTTCAACATTTAATCCAGCCCAGAGCAGATTGAGATAAACCCTGAAAAGATTACGGGGCCATCCCCATGCCTGTATGGAATTCAACACAAAAGCAGCACTAAATCATGAAAAGAATGTAGGGAAATTCATCAAAGGGCTAACTAAGGGTTATTATATTTTACAATAAGCATATTTAATGTGATTTGCTTTATTGGTTCATTTTCTGTCAATTGCGCCTCTGTTTTTTTCTCATTTTTTTGACATGTTTCCCCCTCTATTGGCTTGTGTGTCATTTTCTTATTAATCTGTAGCTCTATTTCTGTGTTTCTATGTTTTTCAACCATTTTACTTATTGTATAGGTTTACCTTTCTTGCTTTTAATTTCTTTTTCTTGATGTTTAACTTACATCCAGGAAAGTATAGAGAGTACACAAATCTTAAATTTATAGCTTGACGGTCTTACATGTGTGTACACCTCAACAGAGACATACGATATTCCCAGCACCCAGGGGCCCCCCCAGAAGCCCTGCCCTTTCTCAGCCTAAACTCTCCCCAGAGAAGGTCTCTATTGTGAGTTCTACCCTAAATGCATATGGAAAAATACCAAATTCCTCAGTCACGTTCTTGATCTGGATGCCCTGATTGACTGGGATCTGTTAATGCTACTCTTTGTGCAACGCACCAGGGTCTGAGCCCTTCCTTGCAAACTTCCAGGATCCCCAAGAGTGGGCTCACTTAACGTGCCTCATTCCCCAGGCTGTCTTTGGGGTGACATTCAAGGCATCACTCAACCTCTCACCGTGCCTTGCTCACCACACCTCGGACCCCACCACGGCTGACCCAGAAGGTCAACATCAGACCCCACCCGACCGATTGTGGCCAAGCAGTGCACCAGGAACGTGAACCATGAGGCCTGAGGACTGTACTTCAGACAGGGACCTCTGTCTGTGTGTCATCCTTGAATAAAAGCTGGACTCTGAAGGTGAGGGTCTGAAGATCTGGCTCCTAACCCTAACTCTGCCACAGCAGCATCTCGGGTAAGTCCCTCATCCTTGGCATATGCCTGTTCAGTGAAGGCCACCACGCCTCCCTCCTGGCAGACATCACTAATCCATCTTCCTCTCCCTCCTGGCAGACATCACTAATCCATCTTCCTCTCCCTCCTGGCAGACGTCACTAATCCATCTTCCTCTCCCTCCTCCCCAGCCCTGAGAGGCAGCGTCTAGACCATTCTTGCTCAGAGTGCTTAGGAGCTTTGAAAACATCCAGTGCCTGGGCCCCGCTCCCAAGGATTCTGATTTAATTAGCCTAGGGTACAGCCTAGGCGCTGGGGTTTTTCAAAATCACACTGATTCTAAATTGCGGTCCGGGACTTCCCTGGCGTTCCAGTGGTTAAGACTCTGTGCTTCCCACAGGGAGATCAGCTCGGCGCCTTGTGACCACCGAGAGGGGTGGGATAGGGAGGGTGGGAGGGAGATGCAAAAGGGAGGAGATATGGGGATATATGTATATGTACAGCTGATTCACTTTGTTATAAAGCAGAAACTAACACACCATTGTAAAGCAATGATACTCCAATAAAGATTTTTTTTTTTTTTTTTTTTTAAAAAGACTCCGTGCTTCCACTTCAGGGGATGCAGTTTCGACCCTTGGTCGGGGAACTAAGATCCCACATGCTGCGCAGCCAAAAGAAAAAGAAATAAATAAAATAAAGTGTGGGGAGGGAGGGAGACACAAGAGGGAAGAGATATGGGGATATATGTATATGTATAGCTGATTCACTTTGTTATAAAGCAGAAACTAACACACCATCATAAAGCAATTATACTCCAGTAAAGATGTTAAAAAAAGAAAAGAAAAGTGTGGTGCAAGTCGAGAACGCTTGCTCCGAACCGAGGAGCTTAGGCAGCCACCCCTACCAAGCAGATGAAATCCATGGTCGTTCTACTCTAAACTCGGCCACTCTGAGCGGTTCACGGATCAGAGACTTGGGCGCCCCCGGCTGCTGGTTAATGAGGGCCAAGCTCAGCCCCACTCACACCTGCGCATCTGGACCTGCACTTCAGCCAGAGCCACAGGGCTCGTGTGCATGTTCCACAGAAGGGCCCTGAATGAGACGGGTCCTGGGTGCCTTGCAGCCCTGACATCTGTGGTTTGGTTCCACCCACCTCCCTCCACCACTCACGGGTGTGGGTTTAAGAGATGATACAGTTCCGGGACTGATGTGATAATCTGTGCTTTTCCTTTCTCTCTCTCTCTCTTTTTTACATATGTCCTTAATCAGCAGAAATGTTTTCCCCATAGCTTCTGTAAATAAATCCCTTAATACTAAAGCTCTTGTCCTCCAAAGAACTCATGATAATTAAAAAGAAAAAAAAAAAAAGTCTTTTCCCACAAAGTCCACTTCCCAGTAAAGGTCTGAGCTCATGTGGGTCCTTTCACTTCAGAGGTGAAGGCCCAGGGGCATCTCCACAGGACTGTGACTCGGGGGCAGGAGGTGGGGTCAGTCACAGCTCCATGTGCATAAAAAGAAATCCATAGAGAAACTTAAGATACAAGACATCAATCAAAGGTATAGTACAGAAGAGAAAAAAAAAATCATCACCCACAATCCCACCACTCTATTATTTCAAGTTTTTTGTATTTGCAAAATGTTACCATCACTTTAATTACATGTATGTGGGTACTTTAAGAATACCCTAGTGCCCCGGAGAACAGTGTGTTTATGTTAAGGTGATTTGTCTCTGGCGGAAGATTTTAGTTGGTAATTCAAGGAAGAAGGTAGGAGGAAAACGTATGGATCATCATTTACAGACGGGGAAAGGAGTCCAGAATTGTTAAGCAATGTGCCCAGGTAAGTGGCGAAAAAACAAACTGAACCCAGGTTTCCTGACGGCAGAATTCCCCCCACGTACCGCTGTGCCACTTGCTGTGTCTTTTGCTTTACTCTTTTTCTAGCCCTTCTTATGAGGAGGTGCCATCCCAGTTTTAAAAAAATGAGTTATCGCTCTCCATACATTCAGGTGTTTTCCTTTTATGGTCGGAGTTAAACAGCAATACGATAATTGATATTTCTTGCAAACCAGCAGTTTCTCCATCTCTGCTGCCCTTATACGAAAGGGGGAAGTGGGATCCAGAGAGGACAAGCTACTTGCCCAAACAAAAACAGCTTGTCAGAGGCAGAAGCAGGACTTGGACTGGCTCTACTGGGAGCCCAAGCCCCCCATAGCCATGCTGCCGGGCCGGTGGTCGGGAAGCGTCCAGGCCTCCAGCAGAGCCAGCTTCGGGAAGTAAGGCTGTTTATTGTTCCTGCGGCCCTTTGTGCGGCCCTTGACAAGTTGGAACAGAGTGGAGAAGGAGGCGGCCCCCAGGGGGTTACTGTCCGAACAGATGCAACAGAAACCAGCGGGCAGCCAGGGCGGCAAAAGGCTGGGAGTGGGCAGGGGACCTGTGGGGGTCCCCTGTGCTGTCATGTGATGACACGTCATGTGACTCCCACAGTGAAGCCTGAGGCCCAAGGCTTCTGCACGGTCCTTCCCTGCAGCCCGGGGCATCCACTGCCGCCCAGCACTTCCGTGGGGCAGGCCCTGAGCCGCTCGGCTGAGGCCCGGTTGCGGTGGGGTCCACGCTGCACACGCGCCGACCACTTTGCTCTCCCGGTGTTGAGAACATGACCCAGGTTCCCACATGGATCCCCAAGGTAAGCCTGGCAGCCTGCGGCCCGCACAGCGGGAGGGGAACGGACTTTGGGCTGAGATCCCCCCTCCCTCCGCCCCCCACCCCGGTCAGCATCCAGTAACCGTGCAGCACCTCCGATGTGATGTGCACTTCTCCTGTCCCGTTTCATGCGATCCCAAACAACTCCCCGAGTTGGGGACCATTCCCGTCCTACTTTACAGGCAAGCAAACTGAGGCTCAGGGTGGTAGAGTCACTCGCCCAGGTGACGGGCTAGGGTTTGGCCTGGGCTTTCACTGATGAGCCTGGACCCTGATGTCACAGCACAGAGGCCACAACCCGGCTTTGCTGGCAGACGGCCTGGCGGTGGCTCCTGACCCCATCACTTTGTCACCTTCCAGCAGTCTGGTCTTCAGAGATGGACTGACCTGCCTGCCTCAGTTTCCTCTTCTATGAGATGCAGGCAGTGAGAACGCCTGCCTCTTGGGGTCACTGTGGGGGGTCAGATTAGCTTTTCGCCACGGCTGACAGTCTGCGGGGAAAGACGCTTAGCATCTAACAGGGCCCCTCGAAGGCTGGTGGTTCCAGCGCATTCACTACTCTGTGTTGCCAAGCCTCACCTGTCACCCACCTTCTCTCTGTGAAATAGAGCTCGTCTTTCTGTCTCTCCATGTTCTTGTGTGAAGTGTGGGTGGTGACAGTCACCATGAAGGTCACTGAGAAGAGGGAAGATGATGTAGGTAGAGCTGCTGTTCCAAATAGCAAGTGTCTGCAGAATCCTCTGGACCTGCACATTTTTTATTTCAAATATTCACACTGTCTCAGATGCCTTTATCAGTTCTTGCCTGGAGCACAGTTCTCTCTGATAATAGTCAGGTAACCGACATAAAATCAGCATATGGAATATGGCCATTGACCCAGAGAGCACTTATGGCCATTGTAAGTGCTGGTACTTGGGGGTGAAGCTGGCAGAGAACATCAGGTGACGCTAGGTGGACTTCTCCTTTGAAAAGAAAAAGGAAATGGCTTCCATTTAGGCTGAAGAAACTCTCTGACAAAGAAGAGAAGGGAGAGGCTTAATAGGAAGTTATTTTTTAAAATTGTGTTTGCTTGGGGGCCTTACATTCAAGTTGTGACTTAATAACAAAAGAAATTCAGCTGGCATTTGGCCGAGTTTAAGTTGGTGTCGGCTGCTTCCAACAGGGCATGAGGAACAGGGGTTTTGCAGTTGCCCCCGTGGGCTCTTCATCCCCCGACGGACAGGGGTGCCGTCCTGCCATGGGGGGCCAGGGCGGGAGCTCAGGGCATCTGAATGACAGTTCCCACTGCAATGGGCTTTTCTCATCAACCCGCTGTCGCACCCGCCCCATAAGTCAAAGGAAACCGTGCGGACCTGACCCAGGCATGGGGGTGCGGGACAGATGGACATCTCCTGGCTTTGCTAATTGGGGTTTTCTCCTCATCCCTATCAGGTTCTGCTCTTCGTCTGAGCAGATGAGATAAGAAGGAAGCTGGGGTTTCCTAATAAGCCGCCTGGCAGGGCTGCACGGTCATTTCTAAGTGACTGGCCTCAGCAAGAAGCCTTGTCCATTTGGCAGTAAAATCGGTGTGATGTCCCCAGGAAGGCTGGAGGTGAGTGTAAGCCCCTCTGAAATCTGGCTGCAGATGTTGCCTTGAGCTGCGATGTCGCTGTTCCTTTCCTGAGAAAGAGTGTCCTTCTGAGCCCCTGCGCCATTTGTTCATCAGAATTAGGAATGCTCTGGTGGCCAGTCGGTACCCAAAGCTACAACTGCTTCCGGAGAACAAAAGAAGCACCGATGATTAAGGACAGGTGACTCTTTTTATCGCATGCTTGGAAATGATCAAAATCAAATCAAACAACATAAAATGGTGCCCTTCTTTTGTGTCTTTTCATCAGAAGGACTTGGAAAAAAATGATGTATCAGCATTTGGGATTTTTAAATATATACAGAAATAATACCAAAAAGAAGCGCTTCAATGAATTTGTAAATTAAAGCAAGAAGATGCTGACTTTAGAATTTTAAAGCCTCCACACATCTAGGACTCCAAACCCAAACTAATAGGCAACACTGATAATGGGGGTTTTTTCCTATCTGAAGACAAAAAAGTATTATATGTTATATTGACATTCGGGCAAATCTTTCCCTTATAAGGTGTTTGACATAAATAGTTTTTATTATTTAACTCAATGGAAGCAATACACACATTTCTTAAAGGTCCCAGCTGCTATTGTTATCATCCGAGACATAAAATTGGAATCCCAACTTCCAGTATCAAATTTTAGCACAAACCCTATAAAATGCATCTTGTCAGAATGTGTCAGAACCCCTAAGCTCTTTTCGGCTGAACAAACTACAGCTGGTGCTTCTTGCTTAAGGTTGAGAGTCAACTCTCTGGGTCCTCTGGGTTGAGGCAGTACATTGGTCCAGTTTGCACCCCGCTGCAGGGCTGGCCCGGGAAGGCGTGGGGTTAGATTAGCCGTGTCCCAGCAGCTCGTCCCGGTGACACGAGCCTGCCGGGCTGAGCCCAAGGCCTGGAGATAGGACCCACCAGCAAGTATGCAGGGAATGTTTTTCCTCGGACTCTATGGAGGCACACAGACCATGGGGATTCTGTCCGCGGTGACAGCCTTAACATTTGCCAGAGCCCTGGACGCCGCTGCAGAAATGGCATCGCCCACCCGGAAAGTGAGAAGGTAACGTTTATTTTTGTATTTTTTTCTCTCTCTCCCGTATACAGACTGTAGAAAGACCACCAAGCGTGGGCCATTTTTTTTTTCCACCGTGATGTACAATTCACATTTGTTAATCAAAAAAAAGTGCCCGAGGTCATCCACCTAGACTTTTTTTTTTCCCTTCTTCTTAAACAGGAAACGGGTTTCAGATGTTTATATGTTAAAAAGTAAGGCTACTAATCTGTTTAGCCATTTACCAGACCCTGGCTAACTCTCTCTTACATTTTAACGTTCAGACCTCATAGAATGACATTCACTTTTATCCCTCTTGTTATTTAGAATTAAAAAAAAAAACCTTTCTATAGTCACCTGCATTTGGGGGAGCAGTTCCAGCGGAGTTTAAAATAAATGAGTCGGGTCGTTTAGTGAAATTGTGCTCTTAGCCGCATTGTTGCCATGTAGAGTGTTTGAGAATTCAACACTTCCAGGCAGTTTATTAAAATAGACCATGGACACACGTATTTTCATGTGTCTGTATCTTCAAACGGGCGTATGTTGAGGCATCTTAGATTCAGAATAAAGATTCACAAATGCACACCGTTAAGAAGCCTAGAGCAACGGCAAAATTAGTTCTTCTACGCATTGGATCTTTTCCTTTGGATCAGTGTGATATTTTCCACAGTTCCCGATATTAGGCTGTGAGTGGTCACAGAGAACAACCCTTTTCCAAGGGGGTCCACGGTCATTTGAGAGGACTTCAACCTGATATTTGGAAACAAAGGTTTTTGTTTTATTGCTGCAATTTTTTCCCCTCACCCCAGGGCTGCTAATTTTAAACAGTCGCTGCTGGTGAAAATATCTCCCTGTTTAGCATGGCAAATCAGTGATCTTTTTCTATGTTGGGGAGGTTTACATATCTATAATATGGGAGAAAGGAATACAGGCAGGGGAGATTTGAACGCTTTTTAAGTGAATTTGTTACTATTCAAATCACCGGCTGAGAAGACTATTTTAAACGTAGAGGTCAAAGCAGAAGGAATTCTATCACTTGCTAAACCCAGCTCTGATGGCCACCAGCGTTTGACCAAATGCTTTATGTCTGCAGATTGTGTAAGGAGGCAAAACGATGGGTTTTGGAGACATTTCGTCAAGGAGAGAGAAACAGCTAAATTGAAACAAGCTCTTAGAACCAGCCCAGCATTCTCTGGATCAGTAAAAGAGGTATTCGTAAAAATGAAAACAGAGACAAAGAAGGGTTCTCAATTTCCCTACAATCATCCTCACCTATCTCCTACACAAATATATTTCTATGTGGCAAAAATACATTTATTTTCTTTTTCATCAGAGTTATCAGAAGTGGCTGGAGAAATGATGGATATAAGTGTAAAAACGGATATGTAATAAAAAGCCAAACTTTTAAAATAGGGGTGGGATGGGTATGATAAAACATTTTACATTTGTGTTTTTGACAAACAAACAAACAAAAAATCTTGATTTTTCGGGGCATGTTTTAATTCGGCATTCGGATGACACAAGGCCACCCCGGCATAGGTGTTAGGAACCCCCAGCGCAAACCCAGGGTCAAAACAGGGACAACATCACCTGCATCAAAAATGTGAGGAGAAAGAACGGAAAGTGAGTCTAATGTGAAAGAAGCTGCTACAAAGCGGAGCCTTCAAAACGTAAGCAGCCGGCAGAGGCCGATCCGTGTGCAACAAATCGACACCAGCCACAGGGTCGTTCTCCAGAACGTGTCTGTGGTACCCGAGACCTGCATCCCGACTGAGGAAAGCACCTTTGCTTTGGGAAGCCCCGAGGAGCTAAAACCGCAGTGGGGAAGCCTGGTGCAGCCGACAGAAGACACGAGTCTGACTGGGGACGGGGATACCGGGAATTTCCTTCTTCTGGGCAAGACAAGAGGTGCCGGGCTCAGAGGGCCCTCGGCCCTCCTGCGTGAAACACAGGACACGAAACCACTCTGGGCCGGTAATTTCTTTTTGAAAACGTCTCTTTGGCCCCCAGACCGTTATGAACAGAAAAATGCCGAAGTCTGCAAGTCCATGGTAATCACCGTGTCAGCTCAGAGCCGAGATGTTTCCCAAATGAACACCTGGGTGATGTAAATCACCCCAGGGGTAAACACTTCAGGCCTGGACGTGGGCTGGGCGGGGCGCACCCTCCCACCCCGCTGGGTCCATAAACCAGGCGCTGGCCGGCCCCTTGTAAACGCTCCTTTCACCGAGAAAGACCCCCCTCCCTGCCGGTCTGGGAGCAGATGCCTGCGTGGAGGTCGCTCAGATAACGGCCAGAGGCACTCCCACCCTCCCCACTGGCCGACTTACCCTGCGCTGTTCTTGGGGAGTGAAGCTGTCAGAGGTTTATGTCCTTATGAATCGCTTTACGGGGCTACCGGCTTCAAGGTGGATATTTTCGAGGGCGGCATGCAAAGATAAAACCTAAAAAGAAGGTTTGTGTTTTAATATCATGATAGCAAAATCAGAACAAGAATAGTAACGATAACCAAAAGGTCTGTTTGAAATGTCCCCCCAAGTCAGCTGAAATCAAAGCGACATTTCCTCTTCTAAAACAGAGTGAATTAAGATATTAAACTCTCTCTCCTCTGCAGTGTCTTAAAATCCCTGACTTTTAATGGATGACCATTTGGTGTATGCGATTGTTATAAAAATCCCTGACTGGGGAGAAGTAGATGGCAGATGGCAGACTACAGCCCCCAAAAGATCACCAACTTGAGAGTTTCTTTACGTTCTGATGCTCTAACTTAAAAAAAAAAAAATCTCTCCTTATAATTATCGGGCTAGGAGGAGTCTTTTAAATGATATCGCCTGTCTTCAGCCAGACAGACGTGAGGACGAGCAATGTAAACATTATAAAAGCAGCCTGCAGTACAGGCTTTTTATGGCTCTCTTCCTTTCTACCCGCAGCGTGAATTAGAGAAACACAGGGAATTCGAGAGGAGTTATTCTGCCCTCAGGACCAACCTTGCACCAAAGAAAAATAACCCAGAGAAATGATTCTGCAGCCCAAAACGAAGCCCAGATCAAATGGTCGCTGATCAGAGCAAATGTTTAAATTGGATAAGTCAAATCGAGCATTATTAAATAAAGCTTGTTTAACGTGTCTCGAACAGAAAATGTCTTTTGAAGAGCGGTGTAAACCTGATATGAGGACTCTGGCTGGGTGCACATCTTGGGCTTGATTGGTGTGCATGGGAATCTGTGTTCTTACGACAGAAAGCATGATGTTCTCCCTCCACGATTTTTCCATGTACAAAATGAAAGCAGAAAGGCTTTTAGGTAGCTCTTAAAAACCATTAACGCAAGATAATAAATAGGAGACGACTGACCCATGTTTTAACGTTTATTCGTCAGACAAAGCTCAGCTTGGCCACCGCGGTGACACGGGGGGCAGCTTACGGGGCCGAGGACGCCCGCGTGAAGGGTGATGTTTTCCCACCACCGAGGTGCAGTGGAGTAGCAGCTGACCCGTGGTCTCCCCAGACCGAAAACCACTCTCTAAGGAGTTTTACAATATTTACATTTTCAATTTTATTTATAGGACACCAGATGTCTACATTCAGAAGAAAAAAATCATTCGGAATATAAAATGCCACCCCTTCCACACATTCGATGGTGTCTTAGGTATTTGTGTGTCCCCACCATCTCGGAGCTGTGGTCGGTGGTCTCCCCAGGGGTTAGGGAGGTGGCGACAGGGCACGTGTCCCCATTCTCTGCGTGACCACAAGCACGTCTTTATTTCTGGGCCACGTTTTCTCCTTCCGTGAAAAGGGAAGGGGCTGGTAACGTGCTGGGGTGAGTCCCAACGCTGAGATTCTTGGCACCTCTGGAGGACCACCGTGTCCCTCCTGAAGTTCATAAGGGAACGGGGCATCTGAGAAGCAGCTCTGAGCGGACCTAAGAGAGCGGGTTCAGAGCCTCCCAGGCCACAGCGTGAGCTCGGGTCTGAGGATCACTAAATGCCTTTCTTCCCTCACACTTAAAGCTGGTCTCAGAACATCCAGCCCACACCAGGGGTGATTGAAAGGCGCTTCAAAAATACAAGCTGGGGGCTTCCCTCGTGGCGCAGTGGTTGAGAGTCTGCCTGCCAATGCAGGGGACAAGGGTTCGAGCCCTGGTCTGGGAGGATCCCACATGCCGTGGGGCAACTAGGCCCGTGAGCCAAACTACTGAGCCTGCGCCCTAGAGCCCGCGAGCCACAATTACTGAGCCTGCGTGTCTGGAGCCTGTGCTCCGCAACAAGAGAGGCCGCGACAGTGAGAGGCCCGCGCACCGCGATGAAGAGTGGCCCCCGCTCGCTGCAACTAGAGAAAGCCCTCACACAGAAATGAAGACCCAACACAGCCAAAAATAAATAAATTAATTAAAAAAAACTCACTTAAAAAAAAATACAAGCTGGTATTTTTATTCACTTTATTGTTTTTGCTGTCAAAAGACTCAGCACCCAGACCTGACAGGGAACCCATGACCAACAGCTCCACGCTGATTTACCTCCTGAAATTCAGCCACATAGCCTCTCCAAGCAACGCAAGGTCCTGCAGATTCCCTCCAAGAAACCTCATCTGCCCCAGGGCCCTTGCTGGGGAAGTTTCTCCCCTTTCCCAACATAGACAGATGAGCAGTTTGCTTTTCAGCTTGTACCCCTCTCAATACCCAGCCTGGTCCTTCCTGCAAAGCAGCACTGGACAACGGAGCGGGCAGCAAATGTCTGAGTCCCGCATGTGACCGGGGAAGCACTGCCAGGGCGGCGGGTACAGAGCCATGGCCCCTGGAGATCCCAGGGGCATCCCCCAGTCACCTCCTTTACTCCTGGAGGGGTGTCATCGCCCCCCGTTCTTAGCAGATCCTCCAAACCACCGTGCCCCCTGCCCGGGGGTCGGCAGCCCAGCGGGACTGCACTGAACATCCAGGTCCTTGTCGGGACAGGAGGGGAAGTACAGCTGAACATGTCTCGAGAGGGAGGTTCTCAGCGTGGCCTGAAAGCCCGGTGGGGACAGGCAGCGGCCGCCTGCGCTCTCACATGCCCTGCGGGGGGATCCCCAGCAAACGTGGAAGCAAGGCTGCTTTAGCAAAGCCTCATGTGCTGCTTCAGTGAATCAGTAAGAGCAACCGCAGAGCCTGGTTCTCTTCCCTCCGTAGCTGCAGCAACCTTACACCTCTTGAGCATCAAAGCCTGGACTGAAGGCCAGAAAGGAGGCAGTATTGCAGGACGGGATGTGTGGTCCTGCCTGGGACACAGGGAAGAGAACAGAGAAAGGCGGGCGGGGGGTTGACAGATGGCTGGTGCCAGAGGTGGAGGAGAAAGCTGTGGGTTAGAGACCTGCGGAGACTGACGAGCTGGTGGGACACTTAGGGGTCCAGCAGGGCGGGAGCTGAGACGGAAGAAAAGCCGGGTGGGCAGGAGGCGGAGATGAGACAGGCTGGGGGAGGGGTAGGATGGGGCAGGCGGCAGGGGTCTTGCATCTTTCTTCCCTTCACCATTTGGTTCTCGTCTGCCCAAGAGACCCTGTCTCCAGCTGGTCCCACCCCAAACCTCCCATCCCCCGCGCAGTCGTTCCCAGCTCTGACTGTCCCTTATGATCTCCTAGAGCTCTGACCGTACAGATGCTGGGCCCCACCCCAGAGACTCGGAGGACGTGAGGCTGGGCGTGGAATCCGGCTTCAGTATGTTTTACCTGTTCCCAGGTAGTTGGGTGTGCAGTTTAGGGACCGAGACCCCCTGCCTTGAGCCTCAACTTATAGGTTCAGACTTCTTGTATGAGCTTCCACTCAGCAGACTGGAGACTTCAGAGGTTTGTTTGTCTTTAATCTGCGCACTCTGAAGACGCCCCATTGGGGTGGTGGGCTTGCCGTGGTCCAGGGGCCACAGCATCTACAAGGAAGCATAGTCTCCATCAACCAGAGACCCTGGTTTGGGGCATTTGGGGTCGGGTCTTGGTGAAGCAGAGACACACACAGTGTGGGAAATGTTTCCAAGATGCTGAATCTGCTTTGTTCCCTACGGTGGTCCGTCTGAAGGAGAATGAAGGAGCCCCTCCCTCATTAACCTGTGAGCCCGCCCCTCACCCCTTCGGGTGAAACCGAGGGAACAAACTGGATGGCCCCGAACAGCTTCTGAGCCGAGACCCTGACTTCCACAAGCATCCCTCGTGTTCTCTTTCTTGGAAAACGTATTGAGACAAAACTAAGACGACATTTTAAAATCCCCTGAAAAAAGCTCAAATCTTGATGACTTGAAACATACATTCCAGTTATTTGTTCTAAGTAATTCTGAGGTTCCACTGGTCCCCTCACTGTCTTGTAAATCACAACCTTGCTAATCGGAGTTAACATAGACAGAGTATCTAGAAAGCCAGGCACTGTTTAGGGAAACTCACATGGCTTAATTCAGTTCACTGTGGCAATGACACTACAGTGTAGGTGTTACTCTTGTGCCCATTTTACAGATAGGGTAAGTGAGGCACAGAGCTCGGATGTGAACCCAGGCGGTCTGGCCCCACAGGTGGGCAGGTCTGGGAAGCAAGGATGGCATTACTGGGTTGCAAGATGAAACTCTGTTATTTAGGAGAATTTCTGAGACGCAGCCCCAGCCTGCCCTGCCGCTCTCTGTGAGTTGTTTTTCATTTTGGAGGCCCCAGTTTTCTCTCCCATAAAGCAGGAGTTGTACCGTGGGTGTGCTGCCCCCGCCCCCTCCCACCACCAAAGACAGGAGCACTGACCCTCTCCTCCATCCTTTCCAGGGCCTGGGCCCCGAGCTTCTGGTTTGTGAGGAGCTGGGGTCTGTTCTCCAGGAAGAGAAGAACCTTTTCTGAAAATACAAGCCAATCTTTGCTGGGACAAACCTTGGGGCTGAGACAAAAGGAAAGTAGGGCAGGCTTGGAAAAGAAGCAGGACTCCCAGCCGGCGCAGGGACCCTCTGACATTTCTGACTCTGGGATGAGGAGGTCTCTCAGGTCTGGTTTCTCTGCAGGACGGCAGCAGGACATGCCATCCCCTCCCTCCACAGAGACCTGGGGGATGTGGGGGGGATAAGACACCTTAGCGCCTTTCCACGGGGGCTGTACTTTCTGCAGAGCCAAGCTTCTAGCAGCCTTGGTGTCCAGGGGCTGGGCCCCACCTCTCGGTGGGTCCAGAGGAGGTCATTTGGGACCACCCCCAGCCACACACACACACCCTTTGAGTCCCACCAATCTGCCAATCCCAGCTCCGGGAGGATTACACAAGGCAATGCTCCACGCTCGTGAAAGACCAGCCAGGAGCCTTCCAGAACCTTCCAGAGTCATCACGACAAACAGCAAACAGCACAGGTGGGGCTCTTGCTCATAAACATCTCATCCTCACACCAACCAGAGGAGCTTAGGTAACACTGTGAGCCCACTTTTCAGATGCAAATACCGAGGCACGGAATGGTTATGAAATTTAACTAAGGTCACACTTGGAGCTGAGTTTTGAACCCAGGCTGTCAGCCTGAAGGGCTGTTAACCATCAGCTTCTCTAGTCTCTCCAGATATCCGAGAGACGGGAATTATTATTATTATTAATTATTGGGCTTTGGTCAAAGATAACTTTTTATTTAAAAAAGCTTTTTTGTTTTGAGGTCACTGCAGATTCACATGCATCTGTAAGGAATCGTGTGGTGGAATCCCTGTACCTTTCACTCGGCTTCCCCTCGTGGTGACATCTGGCACAGCTATAGAGCAATGTCACCACCAGAAAATGACGCTGATACAGCCCACCCACGATATTCACACAAAATGGCAAAAAGGGATGTGAGGGGTCAGCAGGAACACGGACCGTGTCGGCTGAACCCGTCCCTTCTGCTCTCTGCCTCTGACCCTCACCCCCGTTCTGCTTTTTACTCAATGCTACCTGACATTATAGAGCTTGTTTACACTCCACCGGAAAATGTAAGTTCCTTGAGGTTGACGATTTTCGTCTATTGGATTCACCATTGTACCCCAGGGCCTAGAACAATGCTCGATGCATATGACTTCAGCAGATATTTTTAAATAGATGGATGACGGTTTTTTCAGAGCTCTGTAACCTCTCTGAACTCCCGTTAAAAAACCTGTAAAATGGGACTTGTGGTTGCCAAGGGGGAGGGGAGGGGAGGAGGGAAGGATTGGGAACTTGGGATTAGCAGATGCAAACTATTATATAGAGAATGGATAAACCACAAGGTCCTACTGTATAGCACAGTGAACTATATTCAAAATCCTGTGATAAACCATGAGGGAAAAGAATATGAAAAAGAATATATATATATGTATATATACATATATATGTGTATATGTATATATATACGTATAGCTGAATCACTTTGCTGTACAGCAGAAATTCACACAAAAGTGTAAATCGGCTATACGTCGATAAAATAAATTTTTTAAAAAATCTGCAAAATGGGCTGAGTGCTCCCCACTGCAGGGCATGGTGAGGATCAAGCAATGTAATGCCCATCAAGTGTCCAGCACGCGGTGTCCAGTGAGGTCTCAGCACGACTGGCCGAGCTGTGGGTCCTCCCCAGATGCCCAGGGAAACGCCCCTTGCATCCCCAGCCTGCAGTGCTGGCCGTTCTGGAAGCCGCCATGCTGCCCTCCAGGGTCTCTGGGGTTTGTCTTCCCCTTAACGGCCTGTGATCTCTCAACAGTTAAGAGCGTCCACTAATAAGAGATTTGAGAATGATATGTGTCGCTTGAAGGAGGCTGGGTTTCTGGAGGCTGGTGTGAGTCTTAAGAATCCAGCGTGGAGTCTCTGCTAATTCTGCTGACTTGAAATAATAAACAGCTTCACACCCTCCATTGTTCTGGGGCCTGATGCAAACCAAGTGGGCCCTCCGCCCCGGAACCTTGAAAGGATTCCTTAAACAGTGGATGTTTTACCTCCACCTCACTTGTGAGGCTCCACTCCCGGAGAAGATTTGGCAACCAGCAGGGCCACTGAGCACCATGTCTAGAACCCAGTCTCCTGACTGACCCACAAAACCAGAGTTTCCACAACGCACACCTGCCTCCTGATGTATCTGCATGTGGGATCTTCCAGTGTAGAGAATGTGACGTGCTATAATCCTACACACTCACAGGCCCCTCCTGCGTGCTCCTTCACAGCCATTTTAGTTCACAATGGGCAGGGATTTGAAAACAAACATACATTTATTTCTTTTGAAAACTATCATATCATGTTTATTATAAAACAAAACATTCGTTATAGAAACTTTATGGGACTTCCCCGGAGGTCCAGTGGTTAGGGCTCTGCGCTTCCACTGCAGGGGGCATGGGGTCGATCCCTGGTCGGGGAACTAAGATTCCACAAGCCGCGTGGCAAAAAAAAAAAAGAAAGAAAAGAGGGCTTCCCTGGTGGCGCAGTGGTTGAGAACCTGCCTCCCAATGCAGGGGACACGGGTTCGAGCCCTGATCTGGGAGGATCCCATATGCCACGGAGCAACTGGGCCCGTGAGCCACAACTACTGAGCCAGCACGTCTGGAGCCTGTGCTCTGCAACAAGAGAGGCCGCGATAGTGAGAGGCCCGCGCACCGCGATGAAGAGTGGTCCCCGCTTGCCAGAACTAGAGAAAGCCCTCACACAGAAATGAAGACCCAACACAGCCCTAAATAAATAAACAAATGTGGGGTTTAAAAAAAAAAGAATTTAAAGTTAATCAATACAATAATAAATAGCATGTAGGTCAAATAATAAAGCATAATTTTTAAAAAATTAAAAAAAAAAGAAACCATGAAAAATGGAAATGTTTAAGGAGTAATTTATTAACTAACTGTCATCCTGCCATGCTGGGATTCACTGCTTTATGTATTTTGCTATATTTTATGTCTCTCTCTGTCTCTGTCCTTCTCTCTATATAATACGGTTTGAGTTATTATATAATTTTAGATCCTGTTTTTCTCATTACTATTTTACCATTGACTATTTTTCTCTCTTTAACGATTCTTTGGGAACTGACATATTTTGAAATCGGAAAATCAAATCCTGTTGCGAAGAAGGCAGAGTCCGGAGGAAAAGACGATTCTGCGGGTGAAGAGAAAAGCCAGGACAGACACGCAGTGAGGACACGGTGTAAATGTCTGCCTTGTAGCTCGCCGTATGTTTACTGAACCCAGCCCGCACTGATGGGCACTTAGGTGGTTCCCGAGTATTCATCTTTATAAATCATGGTGTGGATACAGATCCTTAGACGTACGTCCGCGTGAACCTGCCTCTTTATTTCCTTCAATAAGTTCCCAACAGAGGAGTCACAGATCAAAGGGTGTGGACGTGTCTAAGCTCCTGATGTGAACGGACAGACCGCCCTGTAGAAAGGCTGTATGTTCATCTGCGTCTCCCAGCGGCATGGGTGTGTGCAAACACCTGTCTCACTTGCTGTTGACAATACTGAGTACTGAGGCCTCTAACTTTCTTTTTTTGTTGTTGCCAATTTAAGGAGTAAGAGTATCGAGTCACCAGTTTGGTTCTGAAATACCTGACTTCACGTTTTTTGTTTTTAACATCTTTATTGGAGTATAATTGCTTCACCATGTTGTGTTGGTTTCTGCTTTATAACAAAGTGAATCAACTATACGTATACAGGGCCTCCCTGGTGGCGCAGTGGTTAAGAGTCCGCCTGCCGATGCAGGGGATACGGGTTCGTGCCCTGGTCTGGGAGGATCCCATATGCCGCGGAGCGGCTGGGCCCGTGAGCCATGGCCGCTGGGCCTGCGCATCCGGAGCCTGTGCTCCGCAACGGGAGAGGCCACAACAGTGAGAGGCCCGCATACCGCAAAAAAAAAAAAAAAAAAAAAGAAAAAAAAAAAAAAACTATACGTATACATATACCCCCATATCTCCTCCCTCTTGTGTCTCCCTCCCACCCTCCCTATCCCACCCCTCTAGGCGGTCACAAAGCACCAAGCTGATCTCCCTGTGCTATGCGGCTGCTTCCCACTAGCTATCTACCTTACGTTTGGTAGTGTATATATGTCCATGCCACTCTCTCGCTTTGTCCCACCTTACCCTTCCCCCTCCCCGTGTCCTCAAGTCCATTCTCTAGCAGGTCTGCGTCCTTATTCCCGTCTTACCCCTAGGTTCTTTGTGACCTTTTTTTTTTAAATTAGATTCCATATATATGTGTTAGCATACGGTATTTGTTTTTCTCTTTCTGACTTACTTCACTCTGTATGACAGACTCCAGGTCCATCCACCTCACTGCAAATAACTCAATTTCGTTTCCTTTTATGGCTGAGTAATATTCCATTGTATATATGTGCCACATCTTCTTTATCCATTCATCTGTGGATGGACACTGACCTCACGTTTTAACACCTTCATTCTGAACCCAGTCTCCAGAGGGAGCGGGTTATAGCCCGGAGACGGAGGGAGGGCCATCAGTGGTGTTACAGAAGCGGGGGATCTGGAGCGCTTTCTGCAAAGCTGCCCTGTTCCCTTTGGGGAGCTCAGGCCTGGGGGCTGGGACCCCCCATCTGGGCCGTTATCAATCTTGGCCTCCAGGGGGGATTTGCTGGGAGGCCTGATCGAGATGGATGGGGTGGGGGAGAGCCGGAGCTGGGGAAGGGCAGGCAGGCTAGGTGGGAAAGGACTTGCAAACTCTCACCCGTGCTTGAAAGGAGCTTGAGATAAGGAGCCTGCCCCCTTTCAAGAGCAAATGGTCCCAGGGGAGGGCTTCTGGAGCCTGCAGTGCCCACACGCCCTGCGGGGTGGACGTGTGTGGAGCTGGTGGTGGCCTGCCTCCACCCCCTCCGCCGACCACCAGCCTCCCAGCCTCCCAGCCTGACCACCCCGCCCATTACTCAGTATTCCTTGGCCCGCATGACACGGCCCTGCCTGTCCTACAAAACATGAAAACAACACAAGTTTCTGGCAGGCGGTGCTGAGCACCCCTGTTCCACATCATAGAGAAAATCTGCAACTCCAGACTCAGTTACTTAACCCACGGCCTTGGCCGTCTGGTTCTCTGCTTGTCCAGGCTTATTTTTGACTTTTGCTTTTTTAATATTGAGGTGAAATGAACATACCAGAAAACGAACCAGTTAAAGTGTACAAAGCAGCGGCATCTGGCATATTCGCAATGTTGTGTAATCACCGCCTCTATCTAATTCCAGAGCATCTTTATCACCGCAAAAGGAAACCTGGACCCACTGGTCATCATGCTTCACCCCTCTCCCTCTGGCCTCTGGCGACCACTCATCTGCTCTCTGTCTCTGTAGATTTGCCTCTTCTGGACGGTTCACTGAAATGGAGTCGCAAAGCATGTAATTCTAATGTGTCTGGGTTCTTTCACTCAGCATAACCTTTTCAAGGTTCATCCATTCCGTAGCCTGTATCAGCACTTCCTTCCTTTTTATGGTGGAGTAATATTCCATCAGATGGACGGACCATGTTTATCTATCCATTCAGCCGTGGGTGGACACGGGGGTTGTTTTCAGCTTTTGCCTATTGTGAATACTGCTGCTGTGAACATCTGTGTACAAGATTCTGCTGCAGTGCCTGTTTTCAGTCTTTCGGGTACACGCCCAGGAGTGGAATTGCCGGGTCATACAGTGACTCTATGTTTAACTTTCTGAGGAGCTGCCAGACGGTTTTCCGCAGCAGCTGCGCCATTTTACATCCCCACCAGCAGTGCAGGAGGGTTCCAACTTCTCTGGCACAGGCTTATTTTAATAGCATCTTTCCAGAGGCACCGTCCTGCCTTCTTCATCTGCATAATAACCCAGTGTGGACGGTGGAGGACGGCGGTGCCTCCTGTGTTGTTCCGTGGGCAGCTTTCTGTGTAAGACCCTTGGCACATGGCGGTCCCCTCCTCCGTTTCCTGGCCTCATGCCACCTCTCCTGACTCAGTTTCCTCATTTAGAGAATGAGGCAACTAAACCCTAGTTGAAGGACTGTTGCAAGCCCAGGGCTGGCTTACAGTGGCACTCTGTAAAGAGTGGCTGTGAAATCACACCCAAAAAGTGGGGCGGAGGGAGTGTAAGAGGCATCCTGACTTTGGGGACCCCCGAAGCTGGTGCTATTTCACTATTCTATGTAGCTACAAATAATGGAAAATGTACTGTTAGGACCATACCTAAGATGGGAAAGGTGCTTCTAAAACTTAAAGAAAGGCCCAAAGACGGGGATTTGAAGCAGCCTGGTTCTGAGGTCACCTCTGGTGGAGAAGGTGGTGTGTCCAGGGGCAGCCTCTGTCCTGAATTGATGGCCGTCCAGCCACCTCCGTAGCCTGGCGGGCTCTGTATACAGCCCTTCAAGGGCTAAATAAATGCAGTAATTTACTGAGAAAAGGCCTTTCAGGGCCACCTCTGGCACTGAGGTGTGAGGACTTATGGGACAAAACAAGCATCCATCATCGGCTGTGTCACGGTCCTGTCAACAGTCATCCTAATGGGAACAGGGCTCAGCAGGACAGTGTGGCAGCTTCTCTCCCCTCCACGCAGCCCTGTTCTCCTGGGGCAGCGAAGGGGAGGGGAGGGCTGCTCCCTTTTCCCCAGTCGTCCCGAAGCTCCCGTACGCTACGGGAATCAGAGCCAGACGGCCCCTGGAATTCCAGACCCCCTCCCTCAGGGACTCCAAGGCTGGGGCACTTCATGGCCTTGGCAGGTCCAGGTTTGGAGACCAGGCAGGTGGACTCTGGGGAGGACAGGACACGCCCTGACTGTGGCCAGAGGTCTGGTTCTGTACCACACTCCTGCCCACGTGCTGTGATTTGGGGCAAGTCTCCCATCTTGCCAAGGGGTATGTTTTTATCTATAAAATGAAGAGGAGGAATTTTTCACCTTACAGCGTTGTGAGATCAAACGAAGCGAGGAAGGCAAAACAAAAAAAGCAAAAAACAAAAAAAATCGCTCCTTGAGAAGCATACATTATTTTGCATATGTGAAAAAGGGAGATGTTTAGGCCAGTGTCCAATAGACACAGAATTCAAGCCACATCTGTAATTTAAAATTTTCTAGTAACCATGTTCAAAAAGATGTAAAAGGAAAATGGGTGGAATTGGTTTTAAAAATATTTTAACCCACTATATCCAAAATATATTATCCTGCAATTAACGTAAAATTATCAAGATATTTAATTCTTTCTCCTATGAATTATTCAAAATACAGCGGGTACCTCATAGCACGTCTCAGCTCTGACCAGCCACGTTTCAAGTGCTCAGTCCCCACGTGTGGCTGGGGCCACTTTACGGGATCCTGCAGGTCGAGTTCATTCAATTTTCAGGCCAAGGAGAGTGCCATCTCTGGGGGTGGGCTTCCTGCTGGGCTTTGCCTCCCCCCACCCGTGAGTTCTGATGGGGCTCAGGGTTCTGTCCAAGTGCTGGGTGAGGCTTCTGTTGCTCCTTAGCGGGCCCCAAGCTATGACTTCCCAAGGCGGGGGAGGTTAGACTTAACCTTTGCCCCTGCCGTCTCTTTAGGATTTTATACATTTGGGAGGGGGTTAATGTAAACATCTGTTTGTGTATAAATGAGATGTGTGACCAGTTTTAGCAATAAGGGTGTTCATTGTGGTGTAATTTGGAAGAGCAGACAGATTTGAAACAGCTGAAATGTCCTACAACAGAGGCCCAAGGAATCAGCGAAGTGACCACAGAAATGGGCCACATCAAGGTAACTGGTGACCTGGATGGGGGAGGGTCAGTGGCCGGGGGCGTGAGAAGCCAGACTGGAGGGTGTTTAATTAAAATGTGGTTTGGGGAAAAAAAAAAAAGATGATCCCATTTCTGCATTTTGAAAAAGAAGATCTGGATGGATACTCAGCAAAATGTTAACTGGTTGTCTCTGGCTGTTGGGATATGTGTGGTTTGGGGTTTTCTTTTCTGTGTGTATCTGTGGTTTCTAATTTTCCCACTACATATGCGTTAGTTGAGGAATCAGAACTTTTCCAAAGTATAAGTAACATATTGGAATCATAATAATTAACCTCAGTTTTGGAATGCATAGATGGAGGGAGGAATCACTGACCATAGCTGGGGTAAGAGGGGGCTCTGGTTTTTCTGACATGCCACAACACTCGGCATCTGAAACACCTCTCTGTCCCTCTGCTGACAAAGCCCGACTTGCGAGGTCTTCCCTGGGCACCCATGCCCCCAGACCATAAGCAACTTCACAGAAGGGAAAACATATTTACTGAGCATCTACTAAATGCCTGGCACTGTTCAGGACACAACCTCGCATCCACCTTTATTTTACAGATGAAGACACTGAAGCTCAGAGAGGGAAAGTCACCTGCCCAGGAGCCCTCGGCCCTCTGAGTGGAGGTGACGGGAGAATAGTGATATAACCGACGCATTAGGAGTTCATTTCACCCTCCGACAGCCCTACAGAGAAAGGCAGACTCCCCAAGCTCAGTTTACAGGTGAGGCACCTGACCACAGCAAGGGCTATGTGCCTGCCTGGGCTCAGGCTCCTAGGAAACGACGGTGCCCAGATGGTCCACCTCTGGGACATATGCTCCTTCTTCACTAGAGACCACGGCTCCTTCCCCTACATCACATTGCTGATGCCTTGCAGGCTGGGCTCCATCCATATCTTTGACTTCTCTGTGCCTCCTTGGGGGTCCCAGGATGGTGGGCACCCAGGGATGGATGGTCCCTCCACTCTACCACCAACCTACAGCGGGAAGACCAGGTGTGTGTTTCAGTGCTGTGTTCTGGTATCTGAATGAAATCAGACCAGTCTAAGGATCGGGGTTGCAGGAACCATAAAAGGAGAAGTGTGAACAGCAAAGAAAATAAACGCACGTGTGTGCTGGGGCTGCAGGAGTGTGTGTATTTGCGAGGGGGTGGGTGTGCGGTGTGACAGCGGCTGTTTAATTTAGGCGAAAGCTCAAGCTGATCCTTGCTGTTAGCAGGAAGCCCAAGTGGGGAGCCAGGAAAGGACCTCGGGGATGCCATGTGCCTTTGTTCATTCATTCTCGTGCCCAGACCTATTCATTCACAAGCATTTGGGGTCCACCTGTGCCGGCACAGGGGTGCCTAGTTAAGTGGAATGGTAGGACAGCTAACACGGACAGGCCTGCCACGAACTGGGCAGCTCCCTCAATCCGCCCACCTGCCCTGTTGTCCCCATTTTACAGATGGCTCGGAGGTGTGTGGGCTGACCTCAAGCACACGCAGAGGGTGGTAGCCATCCCCTTGCCTTGTGACTCGGCTCACTGCTTGCCAAGGGGCAGGCAGCCTCTGGGGGACAGAATGCCTCTCATTTTAAGGAAAAGACCAGGGGCAGGGGGGACTTAAAACGTGCTGATGTCTCGGCCACCTGGACATTCTGATTTCGTTGGTCTGCATGGGGCCCACGTACCGGTTTGTTTGTTTGTTGTTTCTGTGACACCCCTGGTGATCCTCCTGAGCAGGCTGAGTTGAAAGCTCGGTCCAAACCCATCACCACCCATCCCGCTGGCCCTCAGGAGCCTGTCAGAAGGGCCTGAGTGGGTTTAATGCCCGCCTGTCACCATCTTGAAATTCGTAATTGTTGGACAATTACGTCTTTCCTCCTATAGGCCAGGCTGCCAACTCGGGTACCCAGGGCCGTCGCGGGCTTTCTGGATGTTGTAAAATACAGATTGCTGCTTGTAGCCACTCAGGTTACATAACACGAGGTAATCAATCCAAATGAATAAATACAAGGCCAAGAATCAAAACCAGCCGCAGCGTGAAACCCGGCAGGCGGCAACACTGCAGCCCGGAAACGAGAGGCCAGGGCAGGGCTGGACCTGGCAGAGCCCCCGGAGCTTCATCTGAGGCCTAATTATAATCATCGCCACGGCGATCTGGGGAGGACTGATGGCTGTGTGCCAGCCCGGTGCCTTCCAGGCCCTGCCTGACCCTTCTCCTTGCCTCTGTCCCCTGGACGTCCGCCTCCTCTTCTGCTCTCTCAGGCTTCTCACTACCTGTAACTATCTGTGGGGGTTGAAAGGTGACCCCCCAAAGATATGTCCGCATCCTAATCCTTAGACCCTGTGGATGTGAACTTCTTTGGAGAAAGAGTCTTTGTAGATGTATGTTAACCCCATCCTATATCTACTTGCTTTAGGTTGGTAGTCGTATAGCCTCAAACACCTTCTGGAAAAAAAAAAAAACAACTACATTTTCTTACTCTCCTCCCCCATATTTTATGATTTTGATGTCCTCTTTTTTTTTTTTTTTTTTGCGGTATGCGGGCCTCTCACTGTTGTGGCCTCTCCCGTTGCGGAGCACAGGCTCTGGATGCGCAGGCTCAGTGGCCATGGCTCATGGGCCCAGCCGCTCCGCGGCATGTGGGATCCTCCCGGACCGGGGCACGAACCCGTGTCCCCTGCATCAGCAGGCGGACTCTCAACCAGTGCGCCACCAGGAAAGCCCTGGAACATTTTTTTTTTTTTTTTTTGCTGTACGCGGGCCTCTCACTGTTGTGGCCTCTCCTGTTGCGGAGCACAGGCTCCGGATGCGCAGGCTCAGCGGCCATGGCTCACGGGCCCAGCCGCTCCACGGCATGTGGGATCCTCCCAGATGGGGGCCCGAACCCGCGTCCCCTGCATCGGCAGGCGGACTCCCAACCACTGCGCCACCAGGGAAGCCCCGTGATATCCTCTTCTACATCTTCATCTTCATCTTCATCCTTTCACTGTTCATGGTGGCTATCATCACTTTCACAGAAATTGTTTGATTTTGTTTTCTCATTCTGTATATGGCTTATTTCAGTGATTTACTTTCCAATTGTGATTTTTCTCTTTCCTATAGCTTCTTGCTTCTTTTCTGTTTAGAGAAGACCTTCCAATATTTCCTTTAGGATAGGTTTACTATTGCTGTATTCTTTTAGGTTTTTTTTTTTTTTTTTTTTTGGCTGCATTGGGTCTTCATTGCTGGGCGCAGGTGTTCTCTAGTTGTGGTGAGCAGGGGCTAGTCTTCCTTGTGGTGTACGGGCTTCTCATTGCGGTAGCTTCTCTTGTTGCAGAGCACGGGCTCTAGGCGCATGGGCTTCAGTAGTTGTGGCATGTGGGCTCAGTAGTTGTGGCTCGCGGGCTCTAGAGTGCAGGCTCAGTTGCACGGGCTTAGTTGCTCCGCGACATGTGGGATCTTCCTGGACCAGGGCTCGAACACGTGTCCCCTGCATTGGCAGGTGAATTCTTAACCACTGCACCACCAGGGAACTCCTACATTCTTTTAGTTTTTGCTTGTCCGAAAAATTCTTTCTCTCTCCTTCTATTCTAAATGATAATCTTGCTGGGTAGAATATCCTAGGTTGCAGATTTTTCCCTTTTAGGACTTTGAATATATTTGCCACTCCCTTCTGGCCTGTAATGTTTCTGTACAGAAATCAGCTGATAGCCTTATGCGGGGTGGGGGGGATCCTTTGTCGTTAACTCTTTTTCTCTTGTTGCCTTTAGAATCCTCTCCTTAACTTTGGCCATTTTTATTATAATATGTCCTGGTGTAGGTCTCTTTGGGGTCAACTTGTTTGGGACCCTTTGTGCTTCCTGTATCTGGATGTTTCCTTCTTTAGGTCTGGGAAGTTTGCAGCCCTAATTTCTTCAAATACATTTTCAATCCCCTTTTCTCTTTCTTCTCCTCCTGGGATCTCTATCACGTGTAGATGGGCACACTTTATATGATTCCGTAGGTCTCTTATATTGCTTTCATTTTTTAAATCTGGCTTTCTGTCTGCCGTCCTGATTGGGTGATTTCCAATATTCTATCTTCCAGGTCACTTATTCGTTCTTCCGTGTTATTCATTCTGCTGTTCATAGCCTTTAGCTCAGCTTTCATCTCAGTGAATTAGTTCTCTAATTTTCCTTGGTTGCCCTTTATAGTTTCTAGTTCCTTTTTACAGTTATCTGCATTTCTATCGACAGCCCTTCTTAATTCCTTCAGTATTTTCATTATCTCCTTTTTGAACTCAGTGTCTATTAGACTGAAGACGTCTGCTTCATTGTTTGTTCTTTCAGGGGAATTCTCTTGATCTTCTCATTGGGAGTGGTCCCTTTACTTCTTCATTTTACTTATATTTCTCTTGCTCTATGAGTTTAGGAGAAACAATTATCTACTGTGTTCTTGGAGGGCTATTCCTATGGGGGAGCGTCCCTGTGTAGCCTGCACGGGTTTAGTATTTTTGGTGGGAGGGCTGTTGTCAGTATGGATGCCTGTCGGCTCCTTCCTCAGTGTCTGCTGGCCGTGTCCCCTTGATAGGAGATGCGACTGGTGTTGTGGCGACCAGAGCCTGCAAGGGATAGTGCGCCGGGACTCCCCTTGCTCTGTGGTTGTCACAGCCCTGTCCAGGGCAGGGTCTGCTCCCTAGCTGTTGGAGTAGAAGCCCCCAGACCCATTTCTGAGCTGCGGCGTGAGGTAGGTGGGGCTGGAGCGCTCCCGCTGGGAGAAGAGCCACTGAGGATTCCTTCACTGGAGCCTCCACTGCCAGGACACAGGCAATGGGCACTGGCGTCCCTCAGGTGCTGTGTTCACAAAGCTGCCAGCGCAGATCTTATCCACTGATGTCGGGTACCAGGACCACAGGGGTCACCCACCGGGACCCGCTTTGGGAAGCAGCCCAGACCCCTGCCCCGCCTCCGCATGGGTGCCCTCAGAGCCCTCAGCTGCTAAGGCTGGACCCCTCCCAGCTGCGGGAGCATCCGCTGTCCCGCTCCCAGAGCTGGTAGAGGCGACCCCGGGAAAGAGGCTGCTATGGCGGCCCCGCACCCACTTCGCGAGCCCCTTAGCGAGGCGCTTTGCTCTATGGTGCCCGGGCTTCTTCTGCGAACACCCCAGTGGTCACCGGTACTGAGACAGGAGGGGAGGGGGCAGGGCACCACCTTTAAAAGAACGACAGAGACGTGGAGGACACGACAAAAACTGGTTAGAACCTCCTAGGCCCATGATGGTGGAAGATTCAGTTTCCAGTGGACTTTGAGCCTCATTATACCCTCATTGTAATACATCAGCTAAATACACACCCACCGGCGCCAGGACAGTTCCGAGGCCCACCATTAAGGGCCAAAAAGTGGGCGACGCCCCAATTCCTGGAAACTCCCGCCCCTTCTCCAACATAGTTGGAATAACCGTCCCACTTATCAGCCTATGAAATTATCCAGCCCATGAAAACTAACCACCCCGTAGTTCAGGGCCACTCTCACCTTCTGAGACGGCCCACACTCTGTCTGTGGAGTGTGTATCTCTCAATAAATCTGCTTCTTACCTGTCACTTGGCGTCTCGCTGAACTCCTTCTGTGCTGAGATGTGAAGAACCTGAGCTTCATTAAGTCCTGAGCCCAGGTGTGTGAGCTCAATTAAAAGAGACTAGGTTCGGGCTTCCCTGGTGGCGCAGTGGTTAAGAATCCACCTGCCAGTGCAGGGGACATGAGGGAAGATCCCACATGCCTCGGAGCAGCTAAGCCCATGCGCCATAACTACTGAGTCTGTGCGCTAGAGCCCGCGACACAACTACTGAGCCCATGTGCCACAACTACTGAAGCCCACGTGCCTAGAGCCTGTGCTCCACAACAAGAGAAGCCACTGCAACGAGAAGCCCGTGCACCACAACGAAGAGTAGCCCCCGCTTGCTGCAACTAGAGAAAGCTCACGTGCAGCAATGAAGACCCAACACAACCAAAAAAAAAAAAAAAGACTGTGGGTTCGAATACCATCTGAGCTGTGCGGTTTCAGCATCACAGTCCGGCCCCTTTCAGGCTGTCTGCAGGCAGGCAACCCCAGTCCTCTCCCCGGCTCTGTCCTCTGAAGCCTGGGTTTCAGCCCCCAGCCCCTGCACGCACCAGCAGGCACACGTCTCGGGCTGGGCTGCAGCGAGGCGCCTCGGAACCCCTGTGCCCGTCTCTCTCTGTTCTGGCCGCCCCCACCTGCTGCCGCGCTCTCCTCTGAGCCTCGGAAGCTCCCACTCTGTCCCGGCTAATGTCCCTCCCAGCGATGGGGCTTCCCAGGGCGCAGGAACATTTCCTCTTTCACAGTTTCCCCCCAGGGGCGCAGGTCTCACCTGATTTTTTGTTTTGTTTTGTTTTGTCCTACCTGGTTAGGAGGAGATCTTTCTTGCACTTCTGGGTGTCTGATGTCTTTTGCCGGCGTCCAGTAAGGTATTCTGTGGGAACTGTTCCACAAGTAGATGTACTTTTGATGTATCTGCGTTAGAAGCTGAGAACTCCACGTTCTTCTGTTCCGCCATCTTGCTTCCTCTCTCTTTGTAGATGTCATTAGCTTAAGGGTCTCCAGCTGAGCTCATCCTGAATTGGGCCTGGGACAGCCTTCAATCCAACAACAGAGGTCCTTTTAAGAGACAGGGGAGAGAGAGGAGAGGAGAGGCCACGTGAAGATGGAGACAGAGGCTGGAGGAAGGCGGCCACATCCCAGGGGATGCCTGAAGCCACCAGGAGCTGAAAGAGGCAGGAAGGACCCTTCCTTTGAGCCCCAGGGGGCAGGCGGCTCTGCTAACACCTTGGTTTCAGACTTCCAGCCTCCAGATGGGAGAGAATCAATTTCTGTTGTTTTGTTCCACCTGGTTTGTGATAATCATATGGCAACCCTAGGAAACTCACGCACCATCCAACTATTTTACTTTCTGGGAACTTGTCCACGGGCTGTCCCACTCAGCTGTGAGGAGGGTGGAGGGGTGTGTGTGTGTGTGTGTGTGTGTGGGGGGGTGTGGGTGTGTGTGGGTGTGTGTGTGGGTGTGTGTGTGTGTGTGGGTGTGTGTGTGGGTGTGTGTGTGGGTGTGTGTGTGTGTGTGTGTGTTTTGTGGGACTACAGGTGTAGCCCCAGTGCCCCAAACAGGATTTAGCCCCGGCATCAGGGAGGGTGAAGCGGCCATTGCTTGGTTCTCCAAGCCAGATTATCATTGTGGTCCGTGGGCGGCAGCAGCTCCCAGGACGGTCCTGTCCCTGGGCTGTCCTGCCTTGGAGAAGCTCTGCTCAGAACTGACTGAATCTACCCAACGTCCACCACCTGGGTGTGCCGGGCCATTCCCCGGGCTGCCCTGGGGCTTAGGACGCTTGGGCAGTGGGAAGAGGGTCCCTGGTCCCCACTGCTGGCGCTCTGCAGCATTGCCAGGGCTCCTTGTGTCCCCTGCCCCCGATGTCATGGGGCCTCGGCCGCAGTCAGCCCTCCTCCACCTCGCACCCGGAGACCCCAGCCCTGGCCGGGAGCTTCCCGAAGCCTTGCCTCCCCTCCACGCAGTATGCTCGCCCTCAGAGTTCAGAGGTGCCCCAGGAGGTGATGGGGCCAGGGGTAAAGGCAGATGTTCATGCCAGTCGGCTTTGCCCTGAGTTCGCCCTGGTGGGTGATTTCTCTTCTGTCCTCTGCTTGCCCCGCCAGACTCCCACCCGCCTTCTCTGCCCTCTGCCTGGCCTGGCGGCTGACCTGCGTGGACTCCACCATCCCACCCCCGCCCTCCGCCTCCAGTAGTGGCTCAGGGGAGAAGAGAGCGCGGGGAGGGAAGCTAGGTGTTCTCTGCCCCATCCTGCTGGGCCACCCGGCTCACTGCGTCCTCCTCCCTAAGACCGCAGCTCCTGCCGGAGTCCTCTCCGCGCGGACACCCTGCCTTGATCCCTGGTGCCCCTCCATCCCCTCCCCCTGCATTCCCACTGCTGCCTGCCCTTGTCCAGTTCCACAGGGCTTGTCCACACCTGTGAACGCTGCCTTTATTAAAACCTCTTCAGTTTAAAACCCAGTTTGAGTGGCCATTGATTGCCGGCTGGGCAGGCCCCTGACAGAGCCTATGTCCCTAATCATGGCTGTTATTGATCACGCATTACTCATGCCTAACAGGAGGCTGGGGCTCCGCATATACCCTCTCATGTCTCAGAGTCCAGCGTGGAAGTTCCCCCCAGGACATGAGCTCCAGGAGGTCAGGGCTTTGTTTTGTTTCAAGTAAAATCCATATTGAGATCACTGTGAAATAGAAACATAGTCCGGAAAGATCCAATACACTCTTGGTCCAGTTTCTCCCAGCGGTAACATTTTGCAAAACTATAGTACGATGTTATAACCAGGGTGTTCGTGTTGACACGATCCACCCATTTGACTCAGATTTCTCCAGTTTACTCTGTGTGTGTGTGTGTGTGTGTGTTTCTGTGTTTCTGTGCACATTTATCACAAAAGTAGGTTTGTGTATCCATCACCACAGTCATGGTACAGAACATCTCCAAACCAGGATGGTTTTAATCCGATTTCTTCAGAAGTTTTTATTAATTGGATGTCTTCAAGAGTCTGTAAAAATCTGATTTCATCACCACTCTATTCCCCAGTGCCCAGAACTGTGCCCGGCACATGGCAGAAACTCAGAATGTATTTACTGGCTGAATGTCGGCTGCATTGTGTCCTCATGACACCCCCTTTCTAGGCACAGGGGCGCTGGGGCCCAGAGACATCCACCGTGTGCCTAGGCGGGTGTGGACTCTCCCCGGCTCCGGTGGACTTTCTGCTCAGAAGGAGCTGCCTTGCATGGCCAGCACTGGGGGGCCTAAGTGCGGGAGGCTCAGTGCGTCCCTGTTCAACTTCATCTGCCGCAGCCTGGACTCATCCGTCTCTCCCGACTCGGCAGTCAAGCGTGTTCTCCTGCAGCCGTGCTAGTCAGCGTCCTCTGTGCTCGGCCAAGGCTGATAAAAGCTCTGGGCAGGACGCAGCGGAGCCTGGAGCCTGGATGGCCTGATAACTGGCTTCCCTTTGATGTTTTTCAAGTTCAGAACGGACCCAGGCCCCCTCAGCCGGCCTTGCACGCTTGTTTATTTTTGTCCCGCGTAGGCCTTTGAGATTTCCCCTTCCCGAGTGGGACAGCCATCATCCTGCTGTCATTACCCTATTGGAAATGTTGCTAAACATGGTCTCCCCACACCATCTGACCCCTCCCTCCCAACGCCCGAGGAAGACCACCCACGATGGCAGACTTTCCTCCATTTAATTTTCGTCTCAGGATGTAAGTTTGCAATTTCATCACAATTTAAAAAAAACCCAAAAAACAAAAAAATGAGGCTGGGCTTTCCTCTCCCAGAACTGGGGACCATCCCTCCCTGACGAGGTGGGTTCAGGAGCTGCCCGAGTGTCCCCAGGAACCGCAAGGCTTCCAAGCCAGGGAGGACGAGGGACCGATTTCGCAAGAAACCACACGGTTCTGCCCTGCTGAGCTACGTTCCACACGAGTTAGATAAGAAAAAGACAGCTAAGCTGTGCTCTTCTCATAAATACCAGTAACTTACTCAGAGGGCACAGGAGAACCACATTTCTTCTCTGAGAACACACATGTGCACTGGACCCGCATGTTCTAGATGCTAAGGACCCCTCTGCAAAGACGCTCACAATTATTATAAGACCCCCTTGCAATGTCTCCCCGTAGGTTGCCTTCTGGACATAATGTTTGTGTTTTATTTTCTTCCTTTCTTCCTTATTCTTTTCTTCCCTTGGATTTTGTAAGTCTGAGTCTAGATTACACATGGAGTACATGCACATACACACGCACGTGCTCAGGCACACGCTCCCAATGTATTTCCCTCCCCCACTTCCAGCATTTTTCCTTTCTCGTCTTTTGGAAAATGTTGCAACAGGGTTTGACCGTAATGAGATTCAAGTGGGTGATCTGGCCCCAGAACCGGCCGGCTTCCGCCACTCAACTTGCTTCTTCTTTCTCCATCAGGCTCTCCCTCCCGCCTTCTATGGTTTTCTCTTTTCCTTCCCTCAGGGCAGTAATCAATGCTTTTTTTCAGCAAAGGTTATTTTCCAATCTACCTCCAATGAGAACACTGGAAGGGAGGAATAAACCTTGTGTCAACCTCTCAAGCCCACAATTCGAAAGGAAAAAAATGTCTATTCAAAGGAAAGGCAGTAGAAGTGAATTTAAGTCTATAAAATAATGCTCTATTCCATCTATATTGAAAGAAATATGAATTCCAACCACAGTTATGCTGGTTTACCAGTATTTCGGGGCTGCTACCTGTGACCACGCAAGCTGTACACAGCACAGCCCTAGGGAGAGCTGTTCACACGGTAGCAGCCCTGCGCCGGGGGTCGCCTCTGGAGCAGGACTCAGTACAACCCTTTCAGAAAGACGTATGACAATGACTATCAAAATTAAAAATGCATTTTCTCTTGGACTCTGCAATTCCACTTTGGGAATTTGTCCCACAGTTACAGTACGCTCGGGTTTATTTATTTATTGCAGCACTCTGTGCAGTAGCAGAAGTTTGGAGACAAACTAGATGCTGGTTCATAGGGATGGGTGGAATAAATGACAGTATATCCATGCCTGGAAAGCGACGCACACTTTAAAGAGGCAGATCTGAAGTCCTCAGATGGAGCTCTGCGACACATCACAGTGACACATGGCTGAGAACCTTTGAGTCGTGGACGAGCATATACACCATCTACTCCCCTGATGAGTTAGTGATGTTGAGCAAGTTATTTAAACCTCTGGGCCTCACCTTCCTCATCTATAAAATGGGGATAATAATAGCACCTATGCCATAGGGCTGTTGAAGAGATTTCGTGAATCAATATATGTTAAACATTTAGGACAGCGCTTGGCACATAGAAGGAGCTGTATAATTATTACTTATTATTACAGCACCACCATCATCATCACCACTGAAAAGAAAGCACCTATGTGCAGATACAGGCATAAATAATCCCTGGGAGGACATGCCAGAAACACAGGTGACAGGGATTTCTGTTGTCAGGGAAATTGGGAGGCTAAATTAAAGGTTAGGAGGAGATGCAGGAGGACTCAATTTTAACTTGTGACTTTTGAATTTCTATCAAGTATCTGCATTCTCTGTTTTTTTTCAATATTTTAAATGAAAATTTACAAACATGCGGAAAGGTTGAAGAATTGAAGAGTGAACATCCACATACCTACGATCTCAGCTCTGTAATTCGCATGTTGCTCTGCTTGCTTTGTCTTCCATCCATCCACTCACCCATCCACCCATCCATCCATCCATCCATGCATCCATCTACCCATCCACCCATCCATCCATCCATGCATCCATCCATCCGCCTGTCTGTCCATCATTCCCTCTTATTATTATTTTTTGGATGCATTTCAAAGTAAACTGCAGATATCAGTGCACTTCCTCCTAAAATTTTTGTCATATGTATCATTAACTGGAGCTCAGTAGTTGTTTATGGGTTTTCTTTTTTTAGATAAAATTCACATAGAGTCAGATGCACAGATCTGAAGTGTCTGATGGTTTTGATAATGCATTATCTACTTGAAAAATAAATTATGTACTAATAAAATGTGGCTGAGAGAGAGGGGTGGGGAGAGAAAGACAGAAACTGAGACAGACAAACCAAAGTAGCATTTTGAACCCACAAAGAGGAAAAACACCATGGAGTCAACGTGATAATGTATCTAGTGGAGAGGGGTTTACAAGCAATAGAGATTTGTACAGATGGGTCTCAGCTATGGATGATTTCTATGCCCAGAGAGCTTGTTCCCTTTTGGAACTTTCACACCTAGAGTCTCAGGCAGGAAGTGTAATAAGGCAGAGGTATTGGCATCAGCCTGCTGGGATTCAAATCCCTGTCCCTCTGCTGGCTGTGTCATCTTGGGGAAGTTAGTTACTCAGCTTTTCTGGGCCTCAGCTTCCTCATCTGGGAAGGATGCTGATACCTAATCCCTGGGTTTATGGGGAGGGTTCTGTGAGCTAAAATATACAGCGTGTTTAGAAGACCATCTGGCATCTAGTGGGTACTCCATCTGGCATCTAGTGGGTACTCCTTAACTCTTGTCTCTTGCTATAAATCACACATCTCCCTATCTTTGCCTTTAGCTTTTAACAAATTGAATTGGAAAGAACCAAACAATGCAAGGTTAAGTTTTTCATCCTTGGAGGAAAATGTCATCTCTCCCTACAGCTTCACTGCTCTCTGCATCCTCTGCAAAAATCCGGGGAAATGAATCAGCCTGCAGCCTTTTGCTCTAATTCTTTGATTACTACATGATTGCAGCATCCACTCAGTCCGGGGCTCAAAATCGAAAGAAAACAAAAATTCTTGAGTCATTTCCAGATACTGAATCTGACACCACTATTCCTCTCTCAGTTTTGGCAAAACCTACAAAATGAGTGACCAAGAAGGGTAAACAAGTTTAGGTAAACACTCTATATACTGATTCATGATTTAAGTACATCAGTTAACATTTTGATTCATTTACCACAGTGTTTTAATGTCATTAAGAATGTAACTTCTTAGGAAAACTAAGAAAGTCTGTTTTTAGCCCAGACATGCAATTAAGGGAATTAGTAACGTGATACATCATCCTCAGGAACTCCGATATAGTAAGAAATCTCGTGCAACCCTTTATAAAGATGTTCTTACAACCCACGCCAGAGTTCACCCAGCTTCAATCTGAGGGCAGCAGGGAGGGGAAAAAGGAAAAAAAAAAAAAAGAAAAAAAAAGGAAATCGCTGCCCCAGCACTGAGCAGCAGTAAGAAGGGATTTGCAATCGTGTGCAGATACTAAATAGTCATAAAATAGGGGTCCTTTCTGGGGAATTAAGTTGCTTTCCTGTCTGGATCACAATCACTCCCAAGCATCCACTCCAGCTTTGCAAGGAGTCATGTGTGTGAGACTGGAGAGTGTTTTCTGAGGCTGCAACTGGGAAAAAAGAGAAGAGATTTTGGTTTTCTTTTAGAGATCCTGACAGAGAATTCCATTTCTGGCAAACTTTGGGGTTTAGCTAATTTCTGGGAGCTTGAGACCCGCTAGGGCAGGGTCTCTCCACGCGGGCACTGTGCACACCCGGGGCGGGGTCACTCTTCGAGGTGTGGCCGTGCTGTGCACTGTAGGGTGTGGGCAGCGTCCCGGGCCTCCACCCACTGGACACAGCAGCACCCCCATTCCCTGGTCGAGAGCACTGATTCCGGAGGCCAACGTCTGGGTCCAACCGAGTGAGGCTGGACCAACTCTTCGACTGTCCTGACTTTAGTCATTCACCCATAAAATGAGGGCATCACCCACAGTCCTCCCTGTGGTTCTCCCTCAGGAGAATCAAACACGATAATGTAGGCAGAACCCCCAGCTCCGTGTCCCACACATGGTCGGGGTCAAGTCTATTTAGCTATTGCAGCTGTTGTGAGGTTGCAAGTGGTGGGTGTTGCTTGTTGTGGGGAGGGGAAGGGGAGGATGTGGACCTGATCCCGGCGGCTGGTGGAATCTGAGGCTGGCTCAGCTGCGGACCTTGCTGAAGGTGGTCCCTCTCACCCTCTTCCTTCAGAGCCCAGGATTCCCCAACCCACCACCCATTGCCTGCCTGGCTCTCTCCCCCTTAAAGCCTTCCCTGGGTCCTCCAGCCCCACATCCCTCCTCCCTCCGAATCCCAAGTGGTGAGAGCCTATTGCACAATTGCACACTGCCTTCTGTCTTCCCCTCCCCTGTTCTTATCGGCATGGCACCTCAGAGCCTGGCCAGAGCACACACTGGTCTCATGAGGCGACTGAGGGACTGACCCTGACCCTGGGGACGTAGAACCATGCTGAACACACAGGGTAGATGCCCAGTCAATGTTGAAAATAAGAGGTTGTAGGAAGGAGAGGCTGGGTCTGTGCCTCTGGGTGGTCTGTCTACTTCTTTCCAGAAAGAAAACGTGAGAAAGACAGGAATTGTTTGGATTTTATATGAACACAGCAGAGATTACCTTCCTGGAGGGTGAAGGTCATCCAGCCCACCTACCTATCCATCCACACAGCCACTCACCCATCTATTCATCCATCCAGCCATCCAGCCATCCAGCCACCCATCCATCCATCCATTGACTTGTCCATCCATCCATCCATCCATCCACCTATCCATCCATCCATCCATCCATCCATCCATCCATCCATCCATCCATCCACCTATCCATCCATCCATCCATCCATTCTCCTGTCCATCCATCCACCCACTCACCCATCTATTCATCCATCCATCCAGGCACCCACCCATCCATCCATCCATTGACTTGTCCATCCAACCATCCATCCATCCATCCATCCATCCATCCATCCATCCATCCATCCATCCATCTATCCACCCATCCATCTATCCTCCTGTCCAACCATCCACCCAGCCACTCACCCATCTATTCATCCATCCATCCAGGCACCCACCCATCCATCTGTTCCTCAAAAGTGTATTCCTACCAGGTGCTAAGCACTGCTTGGTCTAGGCTTTGAGGGTACAGAAGTATTTTAGCATCAATTATTTCAGAACAAAGCCTGACCCAGAGGAGATACCATGGATGACTGCTGAATGAATGAATAACTGTTTAAATGAATGAGTGAATGGATGGGTGAAGCACAGATGGCATCAGGGTTGATTAGTTTTAGGAATCCCAACCAATAGTTGCCTCTGGCCTCTGATGCCTCTGATACCTCAGGCCTTTGGCTCTGTCTGCAGGTCCCAGGCTCCCCAAAGCAGAGGGTCAGCAGTGGGGGTGGTGGGTGGAGAGCCCTCTTCCCAGGCAAGCAGAGCTCTTTCTAAGGGTGTGTGGGGCTGGTCAGTGACTGGGGACCACACTCTTCCTACGTTCACGGACGCTTCCCGAGAGGATCCCACATCCCCACTGAATTGCTTCATCCTTGCCAGCTGATTATCAACCTACAGCCCAGGCATTGGTGCAAAGCAGGGCTTTGGGGAGCTGGAGCACCCACTGCGGCCAGCTCCATTCCTTCCCTAGTGAGCTCAAAATCTCCCTCCTGTTCTCGGAAAGCCCATCATCAAAGGAAACAATAAGAAAAGCTGACCACACTGTGATACTGGCTAACAAAGACACACAGCTCACTTGACATTCTGGGGAAAGGTGAGGTGGCGTATTGACCTCTCCTCTGGCCTGTGGCCTTGTGAGCACACTGAAAGGCGAAGTGAGTTTACTGAAGTGGATGATTATCCACATCACTTTGTGTATGTCACGTCAGATGACAGGTTGGAATGGGGTGAGCCTGGGAAGGGCCTAATTAGAGCAAGCAGTGTCCCCACCTGACCCCCAAGTGTGGCAAGGGTGGCGAAGGGGTGGGCTAACCAAGCATTTCCAAGTGGGGCAGGGTAGCCCTGACAGCAGGTGGCTCAGCCTCCAGCCGCCCTCCATCACCACTCCTCGAAGAAGCTGAAGAGCCCGGATTCTCAGCTCTTTCATCTAATAGCTGCAGGCAGGCTCTGGGCAGGGAGGTGAGACCCTCCAGAACTGCGTCTGCTCAATAATCACGGGGCAGCTGGGCTCTCGTTCTGGTCCAGTACCACGTAAGCACTTTGCAAGGGTTGGCTCACCACCAGCCCCATGAGATCCCAGGGCTGGGTATTACCACGTTGCCATTTTGTTCATGAAGCTGCTGAGGCTTAGGAAAATTCAAGCAGTCTAACTGATCACACGGCTGGGCTGGGACTGGACCCCAGTCTGACACCGCCAGAGGAGCCGTGCTGGGAGGGGATAGAAGCCGATGCCATGGGACTGGGGCTGATCAACTCCCAAAGGGCTGCAGCTCTCCAAGTCTGAGACGGCGGGCCAGCCACCCACCCATTCTGCAGATGGACAGCCTGGGGCATGTGCGGGCAGGGGAGCTCGGCCAGATCCCCATACTCTGTACTTTCAGCGAGCAGGCTGCCACGGCAGGATCAGTGAGATTATCCAGGGACGGCCCAGAAGGCTGGCTGAGAGAACATCTTTCCTCAAAGAGGAGGCAGGAGGGTAGGGAAGACGAGTCTTGGGAGTTCTGTCATCTTATAGGGCGTCTATGGCACGTTTACGATGATCTGAATTGAGGTCCATCACTGGGGCACCCTGGCCCTTAGCCCTGTGAGAAGGTGTCCCAGCATCCGCGGTAGAGCAGGATGCAGACCTTCTGAGCTACGGCAGGAAGACCGATCTCGCTCGTGAAAGGAAGCCCAGTGTCTACTGTCAAAAAACAGAAACGCCTTTAAAGGGCGAGGGAAAAGGACTTCTTCAATCTAGTAGTTTCTTTTTTTCTTTCGATTGTTGTCTTTTCTTTTCATGTCCCCATATATCAACCCCGGGATGGAAGATCACTTCAAATCTCATTTTATAATATGGAATTTTTTTTCTTGCTGTTTCCTAGCAGAGACCAATTTTGGATAAATAACTTGGGACCGCAGAAACATGACACCAAAGCACCAGCGCTGGGTGGCAAATTTCTCCGTGACCACAAATATCCTTTCTCTTCAAGGACCAGATTGGAAGCATTTGGGTTGTTTGTGCATCCCATCCTCAATCAGGCGGAGGCGGGGCCGCCCGGTAGCAGCAACATGTCCGGTTCGAGATTCTTCCTTCGAGGCCGGTGTCGTCCGCCTGTCACCAGATGCACAGTCCTCTCTGTTCTGCTTTTCCAAAGTGCCAACAGGCTCTTTAGTCCTGGGTGTGAGATTCTCCTTGCCTGGAGGAGGAGGAGGGGCCTAGCTCACAGCTCGTGCTCACAAATATCCCAGGATCCCATGTGAGCACCCTGGCTCTGTGGGTGGTGAGGAGAGAAGGGAGATGAACCAGGGCCCCTAGTCTCCATTGTTTAGTCCCCAATTTACCCTGGCATCCGCAGCCTTTGATGCCTGCCCTGTCGGAATTTGGATCCGCTTTGGAAGTAAAAAGGGACCACGCTGCTCAACTCCAGGGGCACCCTACCCCCACCATGAGCAGGGAAGTGCAGAGGGCAAAGGAATAAAGAAACCAAAAGGGGAAGCTGGCATACATCCCTTAGCCTCTGATCCTTTTTATTCTCTCAACACCGTATTATAAAAATCACAAACATACAGAAAAGTTATCCATAATGAATACCCACATATTCCTCACTGAGAGTCCATAATTGTCAACATTCTGTGATTCCTGCTTTGTCACCTTCCTTCCTCTCTTCCCTCCTTCCATCCATCCATCCATCCATCCATCCATCCTTCCACCCAGCCATCTAATTCCTTTTAATAGACTACTTTTTAGAAAAGTTTTCGATTTACAGAAAAATTACAAAGAGAGTACAGAGTTCCTATATACCCCACACCCAGTTTACCCTATTGTTAACATCTTATGTTAGTTTACCATATTTACTACAATTAGTGAACCACTATTGTTAAGTTATTGCTACATTATCATTAACTAAAGTCCATACTTAATTCAGACTTGCTTCGTCTTCATGTGATGTCCTCTTTCTGCTCCAGGAGCCCATCCAGGGTCCCACAGGATTAATCATCACATCTCCTTAGACTCCTCTTGGCTCGGACAGTTTCTTGAACTCTCCATGTTTTTGGTGACCTTGACAATTTTGAGGAATATTGGTCGGGTATTTTGTAGAAGGTCCCTCTGTTGGGATTTGCCTGGTGTTTGCTTGTGGTTAGATTGGGATCCACGTTGTGTTTGAATGAATGTCGTAATCAGTTTACGAGCCCCTTTTGTCAAGTGGGGATGAAGAAAATGGTCCCACATGGGCCTCCCTGGTGGCGCAGTGGTTGAGAGTCCGCCTGCCGATGCAGGGGATACGGGTTCGTGCCCCGGTATGGGAGGATCCCATATGCCGCGGAGCGGCTGGGCCCGTGAGCCATGGCCGCTGGGCCTGCGCATCCGGAGCCTGTGCTCCGCAACGGGAGAGGCCGCAGCAGTGAGAGGCCCGCATACCGCAAAAAGAAAAAAAAAAAAAGAAGAAAATGGTCCCACATCTGTATCATGGGTAATGTCGTGTAACAGCGGGGAGGGCTGTGGGTACTGCTGAGTTCAATACCAGCTCCAGGATTCGCAAGGGGACTGTGGGCAAGACAGTTTCCTTAAGCCTCAGTTTTCTCTTCTGTAAAATGGGCACAAACGGACCCTCACTTAGAAGGTGTGTGAGGGTTCTGTGCAACTCATAGAGAGCCCTCACCTAAGACTGGCTACTGTTCTTGATGCCACCAATGTCCAGTGTAGATGATAATTATGATAAAACCTGCAGAGGTTTTTGTGGTCCCCTTCAACAGTGGGATGGTTGGAATACATGTGACCCAGCCCACCTCCAAAGGGTGGGGCTGGGGACACAGGCAGTAGCTCTTGAGGATGGACCCAGGCCTGGGTCTGACTAACAGAGCCACTGGCCCACCAAAGGCTGGCCTGCTGGATGTCCAGCCTCTCCCGGAAGCAGCCTTCTCTCTCCTCTCAGCCCCATGTCTCCAGCCAGGAGCTCCTTAATCCCTGGGTTGCTTTTCTGGCAGGCAAACGTTTTCCTAACATTGAAGGGAGGAACATAGTTAATCCTTGGGCCTATTTTATTATTGCTGCAAATATTTATTTTTTATTGGCATGAAAGGAGATAAGCCAGGTGGAGGAAGAGCCAGGGCCGCGCGGGGAAGAGCATCCTTCCCTGCCCCATGCGAATCCCAGGCATGTGGCATGCATTTCCCAACTGCAGCAAGCAGGCTCCCAGGGAGGCTCCACACTGTCTTCTGGCCCAAGGTGGATTGCTATAAAACCAGAGTTCGGCAGCCTGAGACCACGCGGGGCTGTCCAGCAGTTTCTGGGCTGGAGCGGATGTCCTTCTGGAAACTTCTCTGCACGCAGGAGGCCCGTGACGCTGTTGCTGGACACATGTGACATCTCATTTGTGAGCTGACTTCGCTTTCCAGAGATGGAGAGAGCCAAAACCACGTCTCTGCAGCGGAAATCTGACCTTGACAGGGAGGACACACACGGCCTCGTGTTACCCAGCCCTGAGATCAGGGTGGAATTCTTAGTAGATAATAGATCCTGGAATGTCAGAGCCGAAAGGAGGCTTCCAGGCCACCTCATAACAGCCGCTGACATTTATGGCATTCTTACTGCGGGACTGGATCAGGGCTAAGCGCAGGGGAGCCTTATCTCTACAAATCCTCCCATTCTCTCTGTGAGCTTTATTATCCCCATTTTATAGATGAGGAAACTGAGACCTGAACATCAAGTCACTCATCCAAGACCCCACAACCAGAAAGCTGCGGGGCCCCAATTCAGCTCCGGGTCCTTCAGCCTCCAGAACCTGCTTCGTCACCTTGGCACCCCACAGCTGCCTGTTGCAGAGCTCCTTAGCGTAAAGTGTGGGCTTCAGGTGGGTCGGAAGCCCCCAGAATTTGCACGCAAAACGTCTTGCATTTTGCTGGGTGAGCATCCACGGGGATTCCGAGGGCTTCAGGCTCTCTCAAAGGTGAACACTTTTTTTTTTTTTTGCGGTACGCGGGCCTCTCACTGTTGTGGCCTCTCTCGTTGCGGAGCACAGGCTCCGGACGCACAGGCCCAGCGGCCATGGCTCACGGGCCCAGCCGCTCCGCGGCACGCGGGATCTTCCCGGACCGGGGCACGAACCCGCGTCCCCTGCATTGGCAGGCGGACTCTCAACCACTGCACCACCAGGGAAGCCCAAAGGTGAACACTTTTTGTACCCCTTATTTTTCAGAGAAAGCAGCAGAGGCAGACCGGTTGCCATGGCTACCCAGCAAGTGTGATGCAGGCCTGGCCTCGGTCCCCCACAGAGAGCCCACTGCTTTTCCTAATACCATTTGTGGGTGAATATGTTGTCAGATATTTTTTATAGAGTTTTTTCTTCTTTGTGAAACACACGCAGAAAAGGGTCAGGCACACGTGCAGAGCTCAATGTATTAGGGGCAGTGAACACACCTGTGTGATGCCCACCCTCATCAAGAAGAAAAACGGGTACCAGCATCCCAGAGGCCCTTCCCCGGCTGGACCATCACTTCTCCACAGGCAGCTGCTGCCCTGGCCCCTGGCATCCTGGGGCGCTTCCACCCGCGTGGAGCCCTATGTGGACAGACGCACGCGGCACACGCTGTCTCACCACAAGGTGAGACCGGTCTGCTGCCTGGCGCTGGTCCGTCTCCAGGGCTGCGTGATGCCCTGCTGCACACATCCACCTGCGCTCGGGTGCCCTTGCCCCTGCTCAGGGGCCGTGGGTGGTTTCCAATTCGGGGCTGCAGGAACGGGGTTCGTCTCCCCGTGGTGTGTGCCCCTAGAGCTGGGGTTGCTGGGGCACCCGGCAGGCACGACAGCCAGCGCTGGGGACGCTGAGCCGGTTTCCACCGGGGACGTTCCCACTCCCCAGAGCAGCTGCGCCCGCTGATGGGCGAGGGTCTAACCCACACCTTACAATGTAAATAGAAACTCGCCTGCTCTTTCGTTTTCTCCCTTGTTTAACGCGCTTTTGTGAGTCACTCTCATTTCCCGACCCTATGACACACTCTCAAAGCCAGAGGCTGGATTCAGGCTGACGCCACCAGCCCCAGGGCCAAGATGACGGGTGGCCTGTGGGCCTCGGTCCTCAAGGGGGTGTCCAGGGGGGAGGGGTCCCGGCTGAGGAGTAGCCCAGGGACTGAGCCTCCCTCCTCTCTCTTCTGAGGTTGCGTGTGGGAGTCTTGGGGGACAACTGCGTGCCAATTTTGAGCAACAGAATTTTGGGTGGGAGAGGTCATTACCAAGCCTGCCTGCCGGGACAATTCGGTTTTGATGAGCCCTGGACGGGGTTGCTGACAGCTCAAAGGCCTTTACACGGCGCACTTCCATCTGTAAGGACTGAGTTACCAGGGCCGACAGCACCGCTGGCTGAGTCCCACTGCTGCCCACAGCTGCCTTCCAGCTGGTGCCCCCGCGGGGGAGTGGGAGCTTGGTGGTGGCCTTGGTGGCCGGTACCTGCCCTACGCTGGGAATTTGATCAGATCCCGACCTTACACGTGCTCCCTAGGCCTCAAGTCCATTAAGAGCACAAAGATGGCTTTGCTTTAGGCACAAGTCTCTCCTTGGGTGGCCTGGGAATCCTGGTGTGCAGACCCCTCCCCCCAGGCCACCCACAGCTGCCTGAGGATGGTACCTGGCTGCAGTCACTCAGACACCGCCAGCTAGCCGAGGGCTCCACCCTGCGTTCCCCAGCCCCTGCCGTTCTCGGCCGGCGGGCCCCCAGGCGCTGAGACTGTCTCCATCCCCCCACCTCCCACCCCCCACCAGATGGCAGGAAAAAATGTCTCTGGACCGAACCAGAGGTTCTCTTCCACCCGCCCCCAAACCAGACCCTCATTCCATACTTTAGGACTTAGTAAGTTATTTCCCTCCCTCTCGGTTGCCCTGTGTGGGTCTGAACTCCAAGAATGCACGGCTCTTATTACTCAGGCCGCCTCCTGCTTGCCCTCTGCACCCTGCCTTTGGGACGTGCAGGCCGAACCCAAGCTGCAGTTGTCAGAAGCCTTGCCCAACAGTCTATGCAGAGATACTTCCCCCCCCGCCCCGCCCCTTTGCTGCAAATGAAGCGCTCCTGGTGTTTTCGAATTCTACAGGGTGTGGGTTTCTCTGTTGTTGCTACTTTGTCCCCCTCTCTGTCTCCTCTGATCCCCTAGTTTGTCTGTGTCGCTCCACCGTGCCACCTCCCTCTTCCCAAGGCTCTTCTGCCACACGCTCGCGTGCACACACACACCCCAATCCATGTGCAGGAAGTTCCCATGGACAACCGAATTCAGGCTGTGCAACTCCTGGTAAGGACACAGACATCCTGTGGATGCAATTCAATTGGCTCTAACTTGAGAGAGAGAGAGGGGGAGAGGGAGAGAGAGGGAGAGAGAGAGAGAGAGTGTGTGTGTGTGTAGGGGTCCCAGGGTTTGTTTCATTTGCCTAAGATTATGAACAAACACACTCATGGATGTAGCCACCCATACATACTGCATAAGGGAATGTATATTCACACATGTATTTATATGTGGAGTAACTATTTAACTGATGGTCCCAGTCGGGACACCTTTGAGAGTGAAAGGGTGCCGTTAATAACGGTGCCAGGACCAGGGTGTAACCTGGGCTGTCCCCTCCCGCCTGTGCGTGACAGGTGGCGGTGTGTGTGGGACACAGCCCCATCTGGCTCGGCTTTGCCTGTGCCGGGTTGGGGCAGGGTCAGGCTGAGTGTGTCAGCTCACCGCTTCCACGAAGCCCCGCTTCCCAGCAGCCTGCGGGAAGCAGGGCTTGTGAGACAACGGAGCAGGGCATTCACATAACTGTCAGCGTTCCCTGGCACGGCGCAGAAATATTTCAGATTGCATCAGTGACACCAGAAGTCCAAATCAAAGACATCAGAATTGTCAGCCACAAGACACATTTTCTGCCTGATGTGGATTTTTTTTTTTAAAGCCCTCAAGTGGGCACATCAGAATGGTCCCTGGAATCTCTCCCTTTTCATCGAATGTGCTGGCTTCAGCCAACGTGGTGCGGGGCAGTTATCTGCTGAGTTGCAACCAGCCGGCCGTTCAGCGGGATGGGGACCTGGGAAGCCGGCCGGTCCCTCCCTGGTCTCGGGGGAAACAGTCTGCTGGGCTCTGGCGTGTGGCTGAGACAGTGAATCCACCCCCAGTTATTACGGCAGCCGTCGTTTTGGCCAGGCAGCCTGCTGCAGTCCACTCTGAGGGTCGTTTGAAATGACTGCTGTTCCGTGGGGGAGTGAATGTGCTCTCCCACGTGTGTCACCCGTCTTGAATGATGTGACGAAGGTGAGCTGCCTGTTGTTTACTGTCCCCGGTTAACGCTGTTATTTAATGAACCGATTCCCTCACTGCCAAAGTAGGGGATGTTTATTCATAAGACCCCGCATGAAGAGGTATTCACCAATCCTTTAAAAATTAGTTATTACGCTTGAGCTACCAGTGAATTCTCTTCACTCATTTTGGTTTGTGTTATGTTGTCATCCGCAGTAAAGCTAATAACATACATTTCGGCGGGTATGATCTGCTGCAAGAAACTGGTACCCACTTTGGACATTTAATGTGCTTAAATATACAAATAGATGAACTATTTCTTGAGTGGCATTTACATGAAAGTAAGTTTTCAGAATGACTTTGCTGATCAAGAGTTTGCTTTTAGAATGACCGTTTTTGTGAATTGAACTTTCCCTTTAATAGTTATCAGTGAAAGCCAAAACCAGGCGGAGGGAATGAAAAGAGACTTGAATGAGGAAGGATGGGCTTCTCTGCACTGGCAGTTACTTCAGAATCTGCAGCAGAGAAGCAGAGAGAGGAAAGCCCTTTGTGCAGCGTGAAAATGCTCGTCCTCTTCTGATAAACACACTCCAAATGAGCGCTCGAGAGAAATCAGCGGCTGCCTGTTATTTATGGGAAAAAGTGCCCTTGATTTCTTTCTGAACCTCTTAGGAGAAATTGAGCATGGAGACAAAAATATTTCAGTTAGCTTTAAAATGTACATTCTCCACAGAAGAAACAAGACATGTCTTTATAAAAGAAAGATAGATGATATTCTATAAAAATGCAGACATGAGTTTCTTACCTCGGCAAACAAGTTTTAATTGTGTTTCACTATGAGAACTATGAAGTCTTTGGAAACTTTACGGAGGTAACTTTTTTTATTCTCCAGAAGCTTTCCTTTTCGTTTCATTTAGCTATTTCATCAGGGTGTGTGTGTGTGTGTGTGTGTGTGTGTGTGTGTGTGTGTGTGTGTGTGTGTGTGTGTGTGTGTGTGTGTGTGTGTGTGTGTGTGTGTGTGTGTGTGTGTGTAGGAGAGAGACAGAGAGAGATTTAAGAACTTTAGAACTGAAGGTTGAGAAACACCAGATGAATTGTCCCAAATCTTTGTAGCTTCTATTTCCTTGAAAATACCCCCAGAAAATGTTTTCTTCCTTTTTTGCAGAATGCAGGGTTCTCTCCAGCTTGCCCACAAATCCTGAAATTCCTTTGTTTAAAACAGAACAAAACAAAACAAAACTTGTGCCTTTTCTCAGAATGACAAACCAAACATGCAGAATCTGAAATCCCCAGAACACAACCCAGACCATAAACCTTCTGACTCAACAAGCAGGTTTTATGGAGACCCCAGTAAACCCAAAGGATGGCAATAAATAAACAGCCAACGGGCTCTCCCATACAGCCGTGTCTTCGGGACGTCAAACATCTGAAAGCAAAGGAAGGACCCCGCGTCTGGCGCAGTTCGGGGGACGTGTGGACAAATCATCCCAGGAGCTGAGCCACCCGATTCCTTGCAAGTCATCCAGATGGAGTGAAGCTGAGAGGTGTAGATAGTACGCCCATCCCAAAGCACTTTTCCAAACTGCCACCTCCAACAGGTATGTAAATATTTGGAATAAACAATAGAAGGAATAAATGCAATCAAGCAACTAGCAAACATGGCAATGGGTGACATTAAAAGGATGTCAATACTGAGGATGTTAAAAGGCAGAGGGACAGGAATTTAGCTTTTTCGAGCTGCATGACGCGCTGATGTGCACTTAATACCTTCACAGAAAACACAGCTCGCATCCCGTTGCTGACTGGGGGGGAGTCGCCACGTGGAATGGCGAATCCTGAGGGTCTTTTTTCAACCGGCTCATTTCCACTCCCTGTGACACTGGACAAGTCACTTGACCTCATCCAGCTTTCAATTCTGCATCTAAAAATGGAGATAAGCCTCTCTGTGCCTGCTCTCTGGGGACGTTTGAGCATGAGATGAGAAAAAAGGGGGAAAGAGGAAAGGCGCTCTGTATGACGTTTAGTGGGAGTGCTTTGCAGAATCTCTGAAACTGAAAAGGAAAGGCAATTCCGTTCTCTCCCCAGGTCACTCCCAGGACAGGCCTGCCTTCCTTGGAGCTCGGGTGACCCACAGTCTCGGCCATCAGCTCCCTTCCGATGGGAGCTTGCTTGGGGAGCTGTTTTCCTCCCTCTGACAGGAAGCAGCTTCCTTCTGGAAGGGTCCTGACATCACTCTTGGTATTCCAGAAATTCCCTGGCATGTCCAGAGGGGCCATTCTGTGGGCACAGGAGTGCATTGAACTAATCGGCCTTTACAACCTTCCCTGAGGTGCCCTGGCCCCCAGACTCTCCCACAGGCCTGTGAACAGATGCTTGCACGCACACACACCTTCTCCCTGTCTTGCACAGACAGCAAACCACGCCAGGCATCACCCATTTGATCCGGGGCCATCTCTGGCCACCCTCGCCAGCAGCCCCTAAGCAGGAGGAAGCCTGGCATCGGTGAGCCTCAGCCAGGTGTGAGTTCAGCAGCTGTTTGCACAGACGCGTGCAGGAGACAGATGGGCTGGCAGAAGACCAGCAGGGCACTGGGTGGTGCCATCCCGGGACCAGCCTCCTCGCCCCTGGGTCTTTGGAAACTGCCTTCTCTTCGGACCTGCCTGCATCCCAGCCCAGCACGCGGCCCCTCCAGGCAGCAGGCAGGCGGGGTTACACATGAGGCTTCACCTGCCCGGTGGTTTCCCTGGGGCGGTGTTTCACTGTATAGCCAAGTGTCCAGGCCCACATGGTCGGGACCCGCCACACTCCGCCGTGGGGCTTGTCACCGTGCAATGAACCCAGTCATTTCACCCGCGCCCCAGGGCAGGGAGATCAGCTCCTGAAGCCCATGGGATTCTTTGATCCAGGAGGCGGTTTGGGGCTCAGTTCCAACTGGCCTTTCAAACACCCTTCATTGAGTCCTAGGAGGGTCCATTGCTGGGGTGGGGCTGGGAGGGGCCCAGCAGGAAACGCTGGGTTCAGGGGCCACCCTCCCTCGCCCCTCGTGCCTCTTTCCAGCTGTCCCACGGCCCAAACTCCCTTATCTGGGCCTCAGAAGCCCCTGCAGGCAAAATGCAGTTTAAGATACTATGTCCCAGGCTGGACTCTTCTGTCCTGACACTTGTCACAGGGTGCGATCTTACATCTGTGGGATTATCTGATCCATGCCTGTCTCCCCTGTAGAAGCCAATTCCCCAAGGTAAGGTGAGGGGCTGGGCCCGCTGGGCCGCCCTTGGTGTGCCAGCACCGAGCCTGGCACAGAGCGTGCGCACGTCTGGAAAGGATTTGGGCCAAGTAGGAGGCATCTTGGTGTGCTGATTGTGGGGTGCCTGCGTGTGTCTGAATGGGAGAAACTGTGTGAGTTACAGAGAGGGGTGAAATATACCAACCTCAATTGTTGGTACTGTTGTTATTGATGAGGCCCCTGCTTCTCGATTCGTAAACCAAAGCCCCTCACCCATGTCTTGTTATTCCAATCCCAGCCCACCCCTTTTTGAACAATACGCCTTCGTGAGCGGGGTTTTCCCACCTTCCCTGGTCCTAGAGAAGCTCCGGGTTCCTGGGGAGGCACATGCCAGCATCTGTCTAATCTCTCAGGGCGCCTGGCAAGACGGACGGCGCCAGGGGACCCGGGCTGCTCCTGACGCCTCTGCCCTGCAAGCCTGGACAGCGGGTGAACGCCTGGTGTTGCCATGGTGTTTGTGACTCATTTTTCTCGATGAGACCATGATAGTGTCATGACCCCCCCGGGGTCCGCCCTGCCGGGTGTGAACCCTGGACCCCCCGCGCCAAGTAACCAACGGGTGGTGCTAATCCACCTCTGACTCCTTTTTATAGACACTCTGATTCCACTGCCTGGCAGGTGGCTTTCTGTCAAGCCGCTGGCACCAGCCCTGCAAGATATGGGTCTCCCATCACCTGACACAGCCAGGCTGGAAGCTGGGTCTCTCCATCACCCGGAGGCTCCAGGCAGCCCGGCTGGGAGAGCACAGGAGGGGCCGGAGTCGGGAGCTCAGGGACAGTTATCTTGTCACTGCAAGAGCCACAGACTTCTGGATGGCCCCCGTGCTGGGCGAAGGTGGCTGCTGGAGAGAGCTCAGGGGCACCTGCCGAGAGGTGTGCAGCCCAGCTGCAAAATAAATCACTCCCCCGGCCGGCTCCTGGAAGACGGGAAGCCCTTGCAGGCGGTCATTAAGGAGTTTATTTGTTCAAGTACAAACGCCCCAAGCATCAGTCCACGGGGTCACCTTAGGTGTGAGCCCCTCGGTGTGGACGGAGCGTGATATCCTGCACGGAGGGGGAGGATCGGGGGTCTGAGGGACAGAGGGGGAGGAGGCCAGCAGAGCCAGGAGGGTGGGACTCCTGACGGCTCCAGCCATAGCTTGCTCAGTGGGCAACTTCAGTACCGTCCACAAGTATTAGTTGAGCAGCTACCATATGCCAAGGAGTGACCCGAACACTGGGGCTACGGCGGCCAACAGGACAAGTTTATAGTCTGATTGGGGGTGGGGGACAGGAAATGTACAAATACGTGAAAGCAAGGGACTGTCAGGTCATGGAAGGAGCTGGGATGGAAAGGAGGGAAGGCAGTGTGGGTGGGTGGAGTAGGCAGAAGAGGCCTCTCGGATGAGGGGCCCTGCAAGCTGAGAAGGAGCTGGCTGTGTGGAAACTTGGGGGAGACCATTCCAGAAAGAGGGGCTGGCTGGTGCCAGCAGAGGTGCCTGGGGAACACACAGGAGCCTGAGTGGCTGGAGCTATGGGAGAAGCAGGAGATGGGCCAGCAGGGCAGGCAGAGGTGGACCAGGGGGAAGGCAGGGGGCGGGGCTTGTGGCTCAGGGAGTTGACCTGAAGTTCGTGGGGTCACCCCGCTGAGGGGTGGAGGCCAGGCCGAGGGGGCTCGCACCAGGGCAGCGAGGCTGTGCCGTACGGCACAACACCTTTCCACAGACCTAGAGGCTCACAAGCCACCACGTAGTATCTCGCCTCCTGGTTAATTTCTTCCAGAAAATTCTACACATATCTAATGTGTTTTTTTAACACAAAACTAGAACCCCCTCCCCCAAGAAATACAGCTTTGCATTTTTATGGATATGGTATGAGCATTTTCTCATTGTAAATTTCTTTCAAAGTTTAAAAAAAGAAGTCCTAGAAAAATATCTAGTGTTATGACAGACGCAAGCGCTGTGGGCTGGAGAAAGGGGGTGGGGGGCACCCGGCACGGTGCCCTGAGTTGTCCCAGGACACGGCAGATCCCGGACGCTGTCACCTCCCCTCGTGGCACCACAGAGACTCCTGCCTCCTGGGCCGACAATCCCACACCTAAGCACGGGGGCTCCCTCACAAACACCCCAATTTTGAGACATCTCACTAGCATTGCCTACGTGCTGACGTGTGCCCAGCACGGGTCTTGATGCTGGAGACACTACATCGAATCCCCTTTCTCCTCGGAGCTCAGGACCCAGAACCAGCACCTTCTAGAACTTTCTGGTAGCCCGCATGCCAGGTGTTTGCACTTTGGAGCTGATTAATACCTTCGGGGAACCTGACAATATTTTTTCACTTTTCATTTTGATATTCTCACTACCTGTGGGACGGCTAACAAAGACTCCTTTAAAGATGACATCTTTGGGGGTGAGGTAAAAGTTCTGGAAATAGCGCAGATGCTTGCATGGCATCGTGAAGGTATTTCATTAGAAATGGTGAAGATTGCAAATTTTGTATTGTATGTATTAGTCCATAATTAAAAAAAAATTATGGAACGTACCAAAGCTCACTGAATTGTACACTTTACAAGGGTGGATTGCATGGCATCTGAATTTACACCTCAATAAAGCTGTTTAAAACTAAATTAAAATAAGTAAACTTTTAAAAAGATACCTTTGAAAGAAATAAAAGGTAAAGTTATCAATTGTCATGGATATTTCAAGGATGAATGCTCTTAACTACCAATTTTGGTTTCTTATTAACCAAGCCTTTGCTCAACAGAAAATCAAAGATACACCAGAGAACAGGCCAAGTGCAGAGCTGTGCCAGAGAAACTTCTGGCCAATTGATTCACAGTCAATTTCATCACAACGGATGCACAAGAAGGCTGGACAGGTTCTAGAAATCAACTGGTCTCAGAAGTAACTCAATATCCCACTGGCTCTGCCACACCACACTCCTCTCTCTTTCTCTATATGTGATTTTTTATAATCCTGGAGTTAACAAGTGCCTCCGTGAAGGTGAAAATCCCCACAGAACAGACACTTCATCCAGCACAGAAATGATCCAGTTTGCCCATGAAACACTCACATCCACACGGGCTGTTGGTTCAACTGCTCAGAGAAATGGAACCTGTATCCCAGCAAAGGAGAAGTGAGCAAAAATCAAGATGTACGGGGGGTGGGATCGGCTTTGACACTCATGGCAGGAAGTGGGGCCGGGAGGGGGCTGGGGTCAGTTCCCCCAGAAGGAGCCCTGTGGTCTCGGTTTGGTTTCAATTACTTTTAGGAGCAATTTTTCTTCTTCTGTCGGCCTGTGCGAAGGTGGAATTGCCCCGGCGACTGGCATTTCGTGTAATTGGCGCTGATGGTCACCAAACCCACAGGGCTGAGCTCGGCACCCCGGGTGCTGCTGATTGAGGTGAAATTAAACAGCTTGGATGTGACCGCAGACCCTGCTGAAATGTGAGTGCCCCGGATCGGGCTGGACTCAGCTCCAGTGGAATAGAGGCTCCGCTGTGCTCCAAATGGAGACCCAATCCAAACCCAGGGCTAGGGGAGAGAGGGGGAAGTGGCCGGAAGGACAATGCAGTTACTGAAACCAGAAACTTCTTAGTGAGCAGAGCTGAGCCTGGCATTGCTGCCTGCAAGGACCTACCTGGGCTCCGGACCCAGGCATCGGGTAAAGAAGAAGGAGGCCTGATGCAGCTCAGGGGAGGCTTCCTGGAGGAGGTGGCATGGTAGCAGATTCTTGAAGGAAGTAGCGGGACCCTCCGAGACCAAAGGGAAGGATTCCAGACAGAGGAAGCAGGTGGGCAGAGGGAATCCGGAGCCTCCGGGGAACTGCAGGTTCCCCAGAGTGGTGGCCTCACCAGAGGGCAGGGAGGCTGCAGAACGCTCTGGGGGCTGGGCCTGGAGACGGGACCCTGTCCTGCAGGCAGTGGGGCCCTGGAAGGAATCTGATAGGTGGGTGGCATGATCAGCTGTGGATGTTAGAAATCTCTGGACGGTGGGGTGGAAGGGAGCGAGGCTGGGGGAGGGGTGCCAGTTTGGAAGCTGTGACAATAAACCAGGCAAGACACAATGAAGGTTTGAGGCAGACAGTGAGGTGGAGACGGACAGCAGGACACAGAGGCGGTGTGGACTTGGGAAGAATTTAGGAAGATTCAGGACATTTCCGTGGCCCCTCCAGACCACCTGTCCATTCTTAACACCCTAACCCCACTCACATAAAAATCCCTTATTAAACAGACCCTCGTGGAATTCTTCTCATTCGAGGGGTCCGTCTGCTTCCTATCGGGACTGTGGCTGAGACACAGACATCGTTCACTTCTCAGAAGTCTGCAGTCACATCACAGGCCTGTGCTGTGTTTCCAGACGGGTGCGCCAGGCACAGGGCAGACCGCAGCCCAGGCAGGTCCCCTGTCCCCACACGTCCAGGGCAGCCCCTGGGGGCCTTGGTGAGTATTCAGATTCCGGGGCCCTGTCCCAGCCTCAGTGGATTAGAACTCTGGGGGAGGTCCCCGAAGTCTGAATTTTAACAAGGTTCTCAGGGGTCCCTGTCCAGACTGAAGTGTGGTCCCTACTGCGGGCCAGGCGCCCTGCCCTGAGCTGCCAGAGTTCCTGCTCAGTGCTCTTCGCAGGGCTGTACCCGTGACCCGCCTGGCGGGCACACAAATGGCTTCTAGGACGGGGCCTCCAGACTGCTCAGCAGCCGTGTCAGTGGCCAGGGCCCAGGTTAAAGATTTGGAAAATCACCCCTGAATTCTTAAGCAAGGAACTATTGGTGAGTTCATTTGTCTCCATTTATAGTTTTCTGCTGTTTGCAATGTGTCTCCAATCCCAGAAAATTGTAACAACAACATAATAATTTAAAAACCAGGAATCTGTTACGTACATGAGAACTTATAACACTCACGCTATAACTTACAGCTGCTCATGTGTTCTCTCCTGCTGATACGTTAGTGGTAGCAAGTCCAACTTTATGAATATTGATATACATTTTTTAAAGAGAGAAGTTGGCAGTAATTAGTCATTTTTATGTGAAAGCCAAGGATCTTCTCCTTAACAAGCACATTTCCAGCATGTTCAGTGGCTCGGAAGGGGTTTCTTGTGTTTTGACACATGGCAGAGCTCTGTACCCCTTCAGCGTGCCTCCCCGCCTGGGCACCCCTACTCTGAACCCCCCTCACCACCCGCCCCTGGGGCTTTTCATCCGTCCATAGTTTACTGGGCCCCCATCACGAACGTCTAGCCCCACACCTCCTCACTCTTCACCAATCCACGCATTTTCCTTTCTCCCTAGTGTTGAGATGTTTAAAAACAGGATAGAACCAAACAAAACGGGTCCTTTCTTTATCGTGCTTATCGATGCCTTTAGTAAATTGCAACAGGTAAATGTCACCGCCATCGACCGGGATGCCTCTGCACAGAATAAAAGCACTCATTTGCTTTCCCTTGGATTGGATTTCCAAACGGGTCAAACATTTACAGAAATGGTCCAAACTGTACAAATAAACCGTAGGTCTAGTGGAGAAGGCAGTTTACATTACTCGGGGTCAGATGAATATGGAAGCTTCAGCCCCGGCCCTTTGAAGACCACTTTGCATCACGTATGTAAGCTCTGTGCTCTGTCTGGGATCCCTCAATCCCATCAAAAAGCTTTGGGAAAGGTATCTCGGTCCTGTAAATCCATGGCCCTGTTCACACTCCAGCTGGGCAGCTCTCATCCCCCCAGGTCAAACAAACCGGGCCGTTAGCCGAGGACTCCCAGCTCGCCCGTACGCCGCAGGCCAGCAACGGTGCCCTTCCTACTGTGCCGTCACCTGCTGGTGCTCAGCTGCCATCCCTCACCCTGAGCCCCTCCATGGCAGGAAGCAGGTCATCTTGTCTCGTATCCCATGCCTAGCCTTGCACGTGGTTGATTTTCACCTGTTTGATAATCACCCCCATTTTACAGATGGGGAAATGGAGACTCTGAAAGGTCCCAGTGACCTGTGTGGGCAGAAGTGGGCCTCTGTTCCCTGATTCTCAGACGGATGCCCGTGCTGGTTACTAGGCTACTGTCTCTCAGCTCCAAACCCACCTACTGTGGTTGAAAGGTGAGGTGTGTGTGAACTAGGGTGGGCACTAATCCATCCTTATCAGAAGAGGGAAATTTGGACTCAGACACGCACGGAAGGAAGCCCACGTGAAGACGGAGGCAGAGGTTGGAGGGATGTGTCCACAAGCCAAGGATGCTTGGGGCCACCAGGAGCTGGAAGAAGCAGGAAGGACCCTCCCCTAGAGCCTCTCTAGGGAGTATGGTGGCCCTGCTGACACCTTGATTTTGAAATTCTGGCCTCTGTGGTGTTGAGCCCGCACTTTGTCACGGTCACCCCAGGACACTCAGACACCGCCCTCTGTTCTCTGCACAGTGAAGCTGGAGCTGGGGCTCTGCCCGCCACGCCTCTGAGAGCTGCTCCGGGCTTGTGCCGGAGGGAGCCTGCTGCCAGGCCCGGGAAGGCAGGAGAGAGGTGCCCCTCCCTGTCTGCTTCCTGACCCGTCAGCATCACAGCAGAAATGTCCTCCACACAGGGCAGCTGGTTCCACCAGCCCTAGAGGTGGTGGCTGCACCCACCTGTAATTCCCACTTCGGCCGACTCTCACGTGGCCTTCTGGCCTATGCATTCTTCCAAAACCTGGTTTAAAAAATCTCTGTATCAAATTCTCTCTGTTACAGTAACTGGTGTGTTTAATGGCTCCCAAGTTCAATTTGGGAATGCAAAGTTCTGGAGGTGGACAGTGGTGATGGCTGCACGACAACATGGATATACTTAATGCCACTGAACTGTATGCATAAAAATGGTTAAAATGGTAAATTTTATGTTACTTATATTTTATCTCATACACACACACACACACACACACACACAGAGCAACTGCTGTGGTTCCTGTTTTCCTGGCTGATACACATCACGTAAATAGTGGTGATGAGATACACATTATTTAAGATGACGATGAGCCATTACCTATTGAGTCTTTACTGCGTGCTAATCTGTACTAAGTACTTAACCTTCGTAGTATTTTATGAAGTATTGTCTCCATTTTAATTAATTAATTAATTTATTTATGTCTGTGTTGGGTCTTCATTGCTGTGTGCGGGCTTTCTCTAGTTGCAGCGAGCGGGGGCCACTCTTCGTTGCAGTGCGTGGGCTTCTCATTGTGGTGGCTTCTCTTATTGCGGAGCATGGGCTCTAGGCACGTGGGCTGCAGTAGTTGTGGCTCGCAGGCTCAGTAGTTGTGGCTCACGTGCTTCAGTAATTGCGGTGCGCGGGCTCCAGAGCACAGGCTCGGTCGTTGTGGCGTACAGGCCTAGTTGCTCCACGGCATGTGGGATCTTCCCGGACCAGGGATGGAACCTGTGTCCCCTGCATTGGCAGGCAGATTCCTAACCACTGCGCCACCAGGGAAGCCCTATTGTCTCCATTTTAGAGACGTAGAGACTAAGATTCACAGAGGTTACGTTGCTTGTCAGCAGAGATGGCAAATGGTGGAGGTAAGATCTGGTAGATGGATCCTTTCATCGTTAGGTGAGATTCCTCCCTCTCCCTGGCAGTTCTCCGTGTTCTGAAGTCTGCTTTATCTGACATTACTATAGCTGCTCGTTCTTGGCAAATTAACAGTTGCGTGATGTGTCTTTCTCCATCTTTTTACTTCCAAGCTACCTATGTCAATATATTTGGAGTGAGTTTCTTATAGACAGCATAGAGTTCAGTGGGTTTTTTTTTTCCATCCACTCTGCCCACCTCTGTTTTAACTGTATTTAGACCATTTATATTTAAAATAATTATTACCACTTCAGTCTGCCATTTTGTTATTTTGTTTGTTACATTTGTCCATTTTTCATTCCTCTGTTTCTCTTTTTTTGCCTAAGTCTGGTAGGTTACTTGCACATTTTTCTGATTCCTGCTTGACTTACTTATGCTTTTGGGTATATGGCTGTTACAGTTTCCTTGCGTCTGCCCTAAAAATCACAACCTATTGACGTAACTGATCATGGTCCACTGATGTCAAGGTTTTATCACTTTGCATGGAGTTTAGAAAACTTACTTCCATTCAGGCCCTTGCATCCTCCCTACTTTTAAAATATAATTGTCGGGCTTCCCCGGTGGCGCAGTGGTTGAGAGTCCGCCTGCCGATGCAAGGGACACGGGTTCCTGCCCCGGTCCGGGAAGATCCCACATGCCGCAGAGCGGCTGGGCCCGTGAGCCATGGCCGCTGAGCCTGCGCGTCCGGAGCCTGTGTTCCGCAATGGGAGAGGCCACAGAAGTGAGAGGCCCGCGTACCGCAAAAAAAAAAAAAAAAAAAAAAAAAAAAAAATATATATATATATATATATATATATGTATATATATAATTGTCTTAGTTACTTCCTCTGTGTACATGGGGCACCACCTCAGGTGGTGCTATGATTTTGGCTTCAAATATCCCCCTTTCCCAGTCTTCGTGTTTGTTTGGTGTTACATTCAGGGCTTTTAGTTATAGGATGGAGGACCTGGAGGATGGCGCTGTCCATCTTGGCAAGGATCAGAAGTCTCCCGGAGGGAAAATTTGAACCCAAGTCCCCAGGTGGGACTTGCGGCTGAAGGCACGCTAACCTCCCCCGCACCTTCAGCCTCCCTGGGTCACCAGGCGTGGTTTCACGTTGTTCTTCTGGGGCACGCCCTCCGCGCCTGTTCTCAGCTGGAGGTTGACTCAAAGCTTGGGCTCTGACCACTTCCTTTGGAGACCTTGGCGGTCATCTGACCCAAGGTTTCCTCACCCGCCCCTCCACGTTCCTCTTCCATCATTCAGCCCCCTCCAGAAAAGATGCTCAGGACAGAGGCATTTTAATCCCTTGTTGGTCTACGACTTCTTGGGTGGCCCAAGGAAAATCCATCAGCTCCTGCTAAAACCTCAGTCTCCTCCTCTGATCTTCAGTCTCTGGAGGCCAGGAGGAAACAGGAGAGACGCAAAGAGCCAGACATCAAGGCCACTGCCAGGGTGACCTGGTATTTGGTGGTAAGTTACAGAAACAGACCCTCACAGGGACAACGCATCTCTTTCTGTCCAACTTTTTATGCAAAAGCTATGAGTTCTCCATAGGAGTTGAGTATTACCTCAATCAATCAATCAATGAGGACAACGAAAAACAAAGAAGACCTTCCATGTCCCCACCTGTCATGTGGACACAATACCAGCATCTAGGTCACAGCGCTGTTGTGGGCGGATGCAGTCACGTGTATGAATTAATAAGCACAGTGCCTGGCCCGCGGGTAAGGCCCGCTCAGCAATAACCCTTATTTTTATAAGTATTAATTGTTTTATAAGTATTAATCGGCCTTTTATTGCACCCGTTTTCCTCTTGGTCTCTCATCAACGCTATTACGGAACCGAATTTTCCAAGTAACTGAGAATCCTTCAGCACATTCTTTCCGTTCTAAATCCATATTGCCTCAAATTCAGTTTTCTGCACTAAATCTGGGAAAAGGGGCAGAATGTGGAAAGTCCCATAGAAGAGACCAGAAACTGGAAGTTATAAAATCCCAGGCCACGACACGAGGAGATGGAGGCGTTGTTTACACAGAGGACGTCTCCCCCAGTAACCGCGGCGCCCAGCGCCCCCCCCCCCCGACCCCGCACTTATTTTTCTGCTAGTTAGTATCTGCAGTTGGTCTTGGGGGATTTTTTTTTTTTTTTTTTTTTTTTTTGTGGTACGTGGGCCTCTCACTGCTGTGGCCTCTCCCGTTGCGGAGCACACGCTCCGGATGCGCAGGCTCAGTGGCCATGGCTCACGGGCCCAGCCGCTGCACGGCATGTGGGATCTTCCCGGACCGGGGCACGAACCCGTGTCCCCTGCATCGGCAGGCGGACTCTCAACCACTGCGCCACCAGGGAAGCCCCGGTCTTGGGGGATTTTTAAGGATGAAACTGCATGGGGAAGGCCGGCTCACCCCTTTCAGTAACGGCACACAGAGAGAAGCGTTCACCTGTTCTTGCTTCTCATCCACTGTTGCCATTTCCAAATCATCGTGTTCCCTCTGGACCATCTCCTGGAAATCTCGGGCTACTGGAGATCACCATCGTGGATGGATCCCATTGGCTTTCCTCAATCGACTGGAGTGATTTTTAATCCAGGTCCCACTGTTCTTCTCTTCCTCCCATCTCCAGCACCCACTGATGAACCCTCCAACTTCCAGGCCTCCCAGGGACCTGACCTCCCCAATGTTGACACCCTTCACCTAGTGGTTGAGTTCAAGTTGGGTTGCCAGTACCTAACAGGAGAGAAAAATAACCCTTTGACCTTTGGGTGTCTGTTATATAAGTTGAACTTCCCTCCTAAATTAGGCAAATGAGAGTCTGTCCCTTGCTCGGAAGCAATAAGACCCAGAGAGGAAACACGGTAGTTGACCCAGGCAGGCAGGGTGATAGACACCTCCACAGAATTCCAGGGGTCCCAAGCTGGGCATGGAAACAGCCACCATGCCCACAGGGTCAAAGGGACAGGGAGGGGGGCCATCTCAGGGGAGACCTACATGGACATCAACGTCAAGAGCAGGCGTGTCTCCCTCTGACACTGCCACGAGGCGAGCCCCGGAGCTCGTAGATACTGCCCTGGCAAAGTGACTGGGAGACCCTGGCATTGACAGATTCCCAGAACAGAAGCTCAGACTTGGGTTAGGTTGGGTCAGGAAGAATTAAAGACTGATTTAGTTTGGACTAAGAAGGCAGGGCTTGGTGACGACGTCCTCTTCCTCTCCCTCTCTGCCCTTCCTCTGCACTCACCGCTGACCCTCAGTTCAGGGGGGTCCCACATTGCCCCCTCCAGCCTCCTCTTTCGCAGCGCCTCCTGCAGCCTTGGATCCTAGAGCTGCAAAACTTCTCACCTCCAAGGGACCTTTACGTTACAAATGAATAACCCGAGGACAGGGGCTGCCTGGAACTCAAAACCTGGATGGAGCCCCTAGGCTCCCATCCAGAGCTGCCACTGCTCCATCACACACCTCGACAGCTCCACGGGGACCGAGGGATGTGTACACACGGGGTGCACCTGATCAAACGCCACCAGCTGAATGTGGTGGGGTGCAGGGCTTCCTCCGCAATGTAGATGAATCACTTTCAGATAATTGCTGAATTAGGGTGCCGGGAAGACGGCTTCATTCACTCAAAGACATTATTGCCTTAGACGGCTAGAGATTACAGGGCTGGGGCAGGCAATGCGCCCACACTCAGTTACTTGGCTAAGGGGCGATGTGTTGTATGTAAAAGTTATTTCTGTGTAGACAAAATAAGAACGAGGTTCAACAACTATGTAAGGAATACCAGAAAAAGGAATTTCTTTGGACACGTGAAGGGAGAAGAGAGCCCAACAACCACGCTTTTCCTGGATACCAGTAAATTCAGGCTCAAATTACCCAGATGTTTGTGTGTATCTATGTACGTGTGTATCCATCCATCATCCATCTATCCATCCATCCATCCATCCACCCATGTATCTATCCATGTATCTATCCATCGATCCATCGATCCATCGATCCATCCATCCATCCACACATCTATCTATCTATCTATCTATCTATCTATCTATCTATCTGTCTATGTATGTACACCAGATGCGATTCCCCCATATTCTGTCTTGCTAGGAGAATCTCAACTTTGCTTAAATATTCATTCCTCAGGGAGGTGACTGGAGGACCACAGCCAGCGGGATTATTCTCCTGCGGGGGGGTCATGGGAAAGCATCTTGGTCAAAACCGGGGAGCCATTTGAGTCCCAAGGGCTCAGCTGAGTCTGGTGACCCCGGCAACCAGGCTTCCAAAGACTCTGCTGGAACCCCAACTCAACGGAACTCCTTGGAATTTATATTCTCTGGTTTATTTTGAGCAACAGTATTTTAATGCCAGAAAATTCCCATGTTTCCATTAATGACTGGTATTTAAGTTTTCTGGTTGAAAAATACGATTTGATTTTCTTTGGTGCCATTTCCCTACAGCAGAGTGCTGCATAATGAAGTCGCAGTGGCCAGGTTTCCATAGAACATACTTTTTTAAAGGGGGCTCTATCTAGGGTCCCCTCAACTTGAACCCTAGGAGCCACAAGGGTTGTGAAGGTACTGCATCATTTATTTGCAAAGAGACACTGGGGTCTCTTGAATGCTGTACTAAATACGTACTAAAGACAAAGAAAGAAGCAGCGGCAAACATTCGGTGCTGGGTACCGGGGACAGCTCTAAGCCTGTGTGCACTAACCAACACTGTTCCCACAACAATCCCATGAGGCAGGCGTGATGATTGGTCTCATTTTACAGATGAGGAAAATGAAACCCAGAGAGGCTGAGTCACTTGCCCAAGGTCACACAGTAGTAAGTGGCAGAACTGGGATTCACACCCTGGCTGGGACGGATCTTAGAAGGAAAGCAAGTCTAACCAGACATCAAAAACGATGAAAGGGCTTCCCTGGTGGCGCAGTGGTTGAGAGTCCGCCTGCCGATGCAGGGGACACGGGTTCGTGCCCCGGTCTGGGAAGATCCCACATGCCGTGGAGCGGCTGGGCCCGTGAGCCATGGCCGCTGAGCCTGCGCGTCCAGAGCCTGTGCTCCACAACAGGAGAGGCCACAACAGTGAGAGGCCCGCATACCGCAAAAAAAAAAAACGATGAAAACAGGAGAGGCTATCACGGGGGTCACCCACAGAAACAACCCTGAAATCCTCTTAGAAACATCACGAGTGACCCTTCCTACCCTAGCGACGATGACCCCCTCGGCCTTGGCAGTTCCTTCCAGCCTGTGGATCTGATGGAGAACAGGAGCACGGCACACTCAGGCCCAGAGGTGCCGGGAGAAGATGCTGCCCCGTGCCGGGGAGAGCAGCGATGATGGGCCCCCAGAGCCGGCCTGGCCCCCATGGCTGCTGACAGAAGCAAAGAGCCAGGGACGGCCCTGAGTCTCCTGGTGCCAGAAAGGAACAGGGTGGGAGCAGGTTGGCACATTGCCAAGGAGCGCAAGCGGCCTGAGCTGGCTGGTGCTGACAGATGGGTGGCCGTGGGCTCTGGGGGTGGCCAGGGAACCGTGGAGAGCCTGGGCCCATCCTCTCGATACTGAGAAAGGTGCAGACTCTCCCCGACAGGGAAGAACCACTGGGGAAAGTTCCAGAATCAGGGCCGGGCACTATCCTTCTGGGTGGAACACCCACCCTGTGACTAAGGGGCAGCAGGAGCCCTGAAGCTGGGTCTGACTCCACCCTGACCCCCTGTGAGACCCCGGTGAGCCTCAGGGCTCCTGTCTGACCTCGGTTTCCTCATCTCTGTAATGGGAACAAAACAATCCCAACCTGATAGGGTATCATGACGATTCCACAAGATAAGGGTCCTGGCACATGGCAACAGCATCCCCAGACCGTGCCACCCCAGAATTCTTAGCATTTTCTAGAAGAAAATTATGGTTTCACATATGCACACACACATACACACACGCAATTTCCAGTGGGGAAATTGTTAATATTTCATGAGCTTGCGGTTAAGCCAAGAGCTGAATTTGCAGCCAAGGAAATCAAATTTAAAAACCCCAGGGGAAGCTGATGGAGAGGCACTGACAAGCCTCTCCAATACCTTCTCTGAAACTCCTACGACACCCAGACTCTCGATCTTTAAAGGCTTTTCATCAGGATTTGAGCCTCTGCACGCAGCAGGCGGGTGCGCAGTGATGTCCTCCTGCCCCGTTGTTCACTGGACGCATCTGGGAGCACACAGAAATGCCCAGGAGAGGGGGTATCTCTCTCAACAGACTCTTTTTTAATATATATACTCTATATAGTGATACAGAATACCGTCATACACATTGAAGAACGTAAGTATCTTCAGTGGTATATTTTGCCATTCAAAACCTTTTTGTCAAACACTATCAACTGACTCTTGATAACCCTGCCAGGAAGGAGCCCCCTGGGGGAGGGCAGGTGGGTCAAAATGGGAAAGAAGAAATGCACGGATGGGGGGAATATTTGGCGGGGAGGGAAAGCTGCTTGTTCCTCAGTGATTCTGGCTTCTCTGTTCTGCCCTTTGCTTTTTGCACAGCTTTACGGTTAATCAAAATCCAGTGGTGGGGGAAACACCTCTTGCTCATGAACTGTGATTATCCCCACTTTACAGGGGAGGAAACTGAGGTCCAGAAAGGGCAAGCCACCTTGCCCAGGATGACGAATTTGGTGCCAAGCAGTCCCAGCACCCACCCGTCTCCAAGTCCCGAAGATCTCAGGGACACTGGTGAAGTTGTCCCAATGGAAAAACAAACAAACAAACAAACTCCAGACATCTACTTGAAATGATCTGGTGCTTCAATTTGCGTTTGATGGTGTGCTGGGTTCTGCATTCATGAAACGAAACGGCACGCCTGTCAGACCAGCTGAGAGCAGGGGCTGTGTCTTCTCACACCCTCCCAGGGCTGGAGAAGGTAATTGCTGGCTCTCCTGGAGTGTAAAAGTAAACAGGGGGCATCTTCTTTGCAAAGTACCTCACTTAATTACACCAATAAGAACTTGAAAGCAAGCCTGGCCACGGAGAATCAGTAATGCCGATTTAATCTAAATACAGAAACAACCAGAAGGTCTTTAGGAGCTCACTCTAATTATTTAACTAAACCCACCAGCATCCCAGTAATTGTGTTTCGTACCTGCATAATGAGGGCTGTTTTCATAACGAGTTACCTACGGCATTTTTAAATATAGGAATTCAAGCGTTAACCAGGATATGGCTGACTTTATGATAATTTCACATGGTTCTTACTACCTGAGCCCAGAAAGAGGAAAGTTGGCACAAGGATTTCTATTTATTATTATTATATTTATATTCTTATTCTACTTATTATTGTTGTTGAGAGGTAAGCAAAAGCTATTGTGTAGGACTTCCAAGAAAATATCTTAAAGTGTTGACTCAGTTGAGAGGGCAGCTTTTTGTCTTCCTCCTCCCATTACCACCACTCTTCTTTCTTCCTGGAATGTGGATGCAATGAATGGAGCTCCAGCAGCCTTTTTGGACCATGAGACCTCAGAAAAAGAAGCTTGCAAAGTGGATAAGAAAGACTTCTCAAGACCTTCAGGGAGCTAATAGCCAGATTCCCCCACCTTTGGGCCTTTTATTTTAATGGAAAAAGCAATAATATCCCCAAAACTAACTACTTCAGCTTAAATCTTAACTCGGCTGCCTCTTACTTTGGTTGCCACTAACCAGAGGCAAGTCATTTTAAACTCTCCTGTGCCTCAGTTTCCTTGTCTAAAATACAGGGATGATAAAATTATTGACCTCACAGCACTGTTATGAAGATTAAACATACTCATATATAAATATTATAATAGTAAGAGCTATATGCATCCATGTTTAAAAAAAATACAATAGCACCCAGCAGTGGTGACTTATGGAGACCATCAAATAGTTCCTGTTCCACAAAAGGACTCTAGTACTTTCTTGGTTTTTTATTCTTTCTTCCTGAGCCTGGTTTTACATCTTCATGGCTGGTTATTGAGCTTGGCAATACAGTAAATTCCCTTCCCCTACGTGGACCACGAGCACAGGATCCTACCCAGCACAGCCCTCACTCCACAACTTGCTCTATGCCACTGAGCAAGTTGCATACATGCCCAGGGAAGCCAAGACCAAGAATATGAACCTGCCATCATCAGGATGGGAGAGCCCATTGTCGACATGTCCTCTGACAGTGCCCAGACTCAGAGACTGGCTCAGGAATTTGCAGGAGATTTAGACCAGTTCATCATGGTACCCAGTCAGGCTGAGCAAGCGCACCATCACCCCCACAGGACGCGAGACAAACCGCTGCCTCCCACCCAGGGTCTTCCCCATCGGGACCCTCTACAACCACCAGCCAAAGCTCCTTCTCACAAAATCCCTGCTTTCAGCTCTGGGTGACAGTGGGGGTGGGGTCTCATTTTGCTAAGACCCAAACCCTCCCAATCCAGGGACTTGGTGTTGGGCAATGTCCAGGCAGGCTGCTTCTAGGAGGTTCCCTGGGCCTTGTGTGGGGTGGCCCTGATTGCGAAAGTCACCATGAGTCTGCAGGTCCTTCACTTTTGTTTACTTCTTGGGAGGATCTTACATGGACGGCTGGTCTGGGGAGGTCTCTGTGCCTCAAAGAAGCAGCCAGACTTCTTGGGGACTGTTTTCATTTGGGTTCCTTCCCCAGAAATGCAGAGACAGCATTCAAGTGAAGAAGTTTGTTTAGCTGACAGTCCCAGGAAATATCAGTGGATGAGCGGGGTAGGAAAAGGGGGGCAGAGGGCAGCCTGTAAAGGGTGGGTCACTGGGTCACTTAGCACCAATGGGCCACTGAGCTCAACCCTGCTGTGCCGGGAAAACTCTAGGAGCCAGTGTAGGTGAATTATCCATCACCCTAGCAGAGACAATGGGATATTTATCAAAGGCTGCTGGTGCCGTGTGTGTGTGTGTGTGTGTGTGTGTGCGTGCACGCACATGATACCCATGAAGGCAGCAAAATCCAGAGAGGCCCCAGGCAAAGAAACTCAGGGGCATGAGACACTAGGCAGCTCTTGTCCGTTAGACATCCGACAGCACAGAGACCCCTGCTGGAGGAGCCATGTGCTGGGGTGCCCACCCACAAAGCCCAGCTGAGCTCCCGGTAGGCAGCAAGTATCGACTGGCAGCTATAAAAGTGTGCCCTCTTGTCGGTCCAAGCCAACATCTGACCACAATCAAAAGAGAGATCCCCAGTGAGACCCAGCCAGCTGGGCCCTTCCTGAATTCCTCACCCATGAGGTTGTGAGCAAAAGAATACGGCTGTTTTAGCCACTGAGTTTTGGGTAATGTGTTACACGGCAGGAATAACCAGGAGAGAAGGAAAGCCCCCCATCACTCAGCAAGCTCCTGAGGAAAAGATATTGTGCTCATGAGGACATTCCAGTAGCCCAGGCTGATGATAATTAACCACATCTTAAAGAAAAACTGAGCACTGAAGTCTCACTTTTGCTGCACTTCCTCTGCATTTCAAGGGAAACACCTTTGACTGCATTTGTTTCTTCTGAATATTCATGGGAACCTGGGACAGCTCCTTGTAATGTTGAAGGGTCCCAACCTCAGCCGGATTCTGGCCAAGGGAAGTCCTAAAAAGCCTTCTGATAGATTCCCAGTCACGCTGGAGATGAAAGGGCCTGATGTTGGTACCTGGGAATCTCACAGAAGCTAACGTGCCACACCCCCTCGGGCAGGCCAGTGAGAATTCAGGGAATTCAGGTTCTGTGGCCTGTTGAACTGCATAATACGGATGTCATCCACTCGAGGCCTTCTTGTGTTGGGTTCTTCCCAAGGTGCTTTGACTTGGCCAAGAACTAATTAACACACATCAGCTCATTTGGCATCCAGGTGTTGTTTAAACGTTATTTATTTATTTATTTATTATTTATTTATTTGGTTGCATTGGGTCTTCATTGCTGCGCGCGGGCTTTCCCTAGGTGCGGCGAGCGGGGACTACTCTTCCTTGCGGTGTGCAGGCTTCTCATTGCGGAGGCTTCTGTTGTTGCAGAGCACGGGCTCTAGGTGCACGGGCTTCAGTAGTTGTGGCACGCGGGCTCAGTAGTTGTGGCGCACGGGCTTAGTTGCTCCACTGCACGTGGGATCTTCCCGGACAAGGGCTTGAACCTGTGTCCCCTGCATTGGCAGGGGGATTCTTAACCACTGCGCCACCAGGGAAGCCCCCAGGTGTTGCTTAAAAACTGCTAGTCAAGTCCATCAGCAAGGGGAGCAGGAGATGGCTCTTACAAGCAGAGAAGATGGTTTCCTCTCCCTGAAGCCCATCTTTGAAGGGTTGGCTGCACTGCTTTGTAGGAGTTTAAGGGGCAAGGCTGGGAGGCCTCAGGTGCAGAAACTCTGGGGTACAGCAAGGTCCCCAGGGAGGTGGGGCTGGCCCTGAGACCTGGGCACCCAGGGCTGCCAGTTTCACTGTTTCACAGAAGTTGCCCAACCAGAACTCAGCCCATGTGCCTTGCCCCGACCCAGATGGCAGATGGGAGATACAGCAGGAGAAACCTGGGCTCTGCAAGAAGCACCCGAGGAGATGTAGATGCTCCAAGAACGAGAGAGGGATGTCCTCCAGGTGGAGCCTCAGTTTCCCCCTCTGTAAAATGGGGAGACTAACAGTACTTCATAGGATTCCTTGAAAATCTGATAGGATAAAAAACGCAGGGTTCTGGGCATTTAGGGTGCCTACTCCAAGTTGCTGATGTCGTTTTTTGGTGTGAGCCTGGTGTCCCGTGGTGAAGGCTTCGGGCTCCAGGGCTCATCCTTTCAACTCAACAACCTTGAAAGAGCCTGGCCCTGGCCTTGGACTTCCTGCTCAGCGGCTTCCGGCCTCAGTTTCCTCACCTGTGACTTGGAGGTCTGGGGACTGACTGGGGTGATGCCGAAAAGGGGCCAGGGATTGGTACTCTTGAGTGGATGCAGGATCGCACTCCGGCTGCAACCGCTGAGCCGCCCGAGCGCATTAGCCTCCCGGGAGCAGCTGCCCCAACGCCGGCTCCTTCCCGGCTCAGCTGGGGTTCCCGCTCCGCTCGTTGCCACGCTTCCCCCTCCGCATTTCTGCCAGCCCCTGTCTCCCCCGCCCCTCTCCCCTGAGACTCCCCACCCTGCGCTCCCCTGCGCCGAGACACTCTCTTTGGACTCTCTCCGCACGCCCCTGGCCACCGTCCTCTGGCCTTCTCCAGCGCGCCCTCCCGTCTCCTCACTCCCTGCTGTGCCCTCCAGCGCCTGCCCCACACTTCTCTGTCCCTTCAGGTCCCGGGCTTGCTCCGCTCCCCGCGCCCCGCTCCCAACCGCGCATCCCAGCCGCTGCCCGGGAAGCAAGGCGCAGGCCGTCCTCTCTCCGCACCCGCCTCCTCCCGCCGGTGGCGCCGGCTGTTTGGCCGGAGTCGGGGTCCGGCTGGCAGGTGCAGGGGAAGGTCGGCGCCCCCGGCCCCGCACAGCCTGGCGCGCCCCCCGCGCGGAGACCAGTCCCCGGCGCCTTTCTGCTCCGCGGGGCGGGGGAGCCCCGAGGCCCCCGCCTCTGCCACTGAGACTGACCCACCCGGTCCCGGCAGCATGGCCATCGCCCATTTCCCTTTGGAATAAAAAGAACGCAGTAGGAAGGTGGTCAAAATGAACCTCGATTCAACTTACGATCTGCGCGTGTGATATTAAAATTTTAATTAAAAGTAGAGGGGAGAAATTCCTAAGAAAAAGAGTTAAAATGACAGATAATCCCATCGTGTCCGGTGCTGTCGGTGGAAAGGTTGGAAAACGGAGAAGGGCGCTGTTTTCGGTTCAGGTTGGAAAGAGAAAAGGCAGCAGCTCACGAAGGGGACCCACAGAAGCTGAGCTTGCTCACCCGAAAGATCATCTTGGAATCCCCGACATTTCCTAACACTTGGTTCTGGGAACCCTCCGTGGGGAGGGAACAGGGACACAGGATCTGTGCTAATAGTGTCCTATGGGGACTTGCTCCGTCGCAGGCGTGGACCCCCAGCTCCTGGGAGCAGGCTCTGTTATTAGAGCCCCCCACTTACAGAACCCCCCGGGGATTCAGAGCTCAGCTGGGGATGCCAGAGCCAGGAGTGGCCAGATTCAAAGTCGTAGAAAACCAGAAACCAGGGCACGAACTCCTCCATTAAAAGGCATTAGCTCTTGCTGGGCAGCCCCCCCCCACCAGCCCTCCAGTTTCATTAAAATCCACTCACAATCGGACAGCACCACAGGCCAGCAAGAGCAGTGGGTGTGAGAAAGGCCAGCTCCTGGCAGAGGAGATAGAAATGCCCCACTTCGGGAAAGAAATCGTAATTCTGACTTGATATCTCCTTGGAACGGAGTCTGCTGGTCAATGGCAGCAGTTCTTATCTGGGTGGATGCAGGACCTTCATTCTAAGTCATTTCTCATTGTGATGCTTGAAGCTTGGGTGACAAACGTTTACTGTTTTTGTAATAAGAAGGGACAAGAGAGTAATATTGCAAGTATTGCAAATACTGGGGTTTTTTTCAACCAAAGGAAACAAGATGGGCTTCTGGGGATGGGAAGGAATTACGTGCAACCTGGGAGCTATGCAGCCTTCTGGCTGCAAAGAGCTGGTGTTGTACCTTCCTCAAAGGAGGGGTGCAAAATGCAATGAGTTTCCCTGAGAGCCTTTAGAACACTGCCTGCGTCAGAGCAAGTGTTAAGTGTTCTTATTGGTGGTGGTGTTAAACTATTCACCCTTTTGAGCCACAACACACGCGTGAACTGAAATTCGATTTCCATTCCTTTACTTGGGGACCGTGTTGGGTCCCAAGCCGTCTGCTCTTTCTCCAGTGGTGGAGCAGCCTGGGCAGGAAGTGCCGCTTGCTCCCCTGGAGCTCGGCACCCCTGGCCTGGGGCTGCGACAATCCCATTTGGAAAGGGGAGGTGGCCTCCCAAGTGTCTTTGCTGTCCCCCCGCCCCACCCGGCAAAACAGGCAGAGTCACAAAACGGGCGGATCCAAGCCCTAGCAGCTTCACTCTCCTTCCTCCCCTCTCCTGGGTGGCATCCGTGCAGGACATGTGAGCTTAGGATAAGGAACTGAGTCCACAAAGTGGCAAAGATGTATGCCGACCCCGCCAAAATATGTCAGCCTCCCCCAAGCCCGTGGAGCCCTGAACCCCAAGCCCAAGCCCTCGAGGCCCCGAAGTGCCGCGGCGCATCTCCACCCCGCTTCCTGGGGAAGCATAGCTACAAGGTGGCGTTCCCACCCTCCGCAGTGAGAGGGGGGGCACTGCGGAGGGCTGAGGGTTTAAAGCAGTTTTCCACTCTCCAGCCACGAAAAAGTATACTGTAGAAAAATACTGAAGGGCAAGGGAAATGCTCGAGCAATCGGAGAGAGAATGAAATTTGCAAAAACAGCGCACGCACAATTCCATCCTGTTTTTCTGAGGACGAGAGAAAATAAATAACGGTAATAACGATAGCTAATGCTACCTGGGGGCTGGTTCCACACCAGGCACTGCTCCACGTGGGGTGGGGGGAGGAATGTGTGTGTAACTTGCACACCAAAACCCCCAAATGTGAAAAGCGGTTCTCCCTCAGTGGTGGCATTTTTGTGTTTTTTGTTTTTAAATCCCCTTTTGTGCCGTTGTGTATTTTCCAGATATTCTACGATAAATGCATGCTATGTTTGTAAACCACTTCTATAAATCCTTTCTTAGGAAAGATAAAAAGTCAGGTTTAAGCATCCTTTTAAGTGAGACCACAGCCTAATGGAGAGGTGGGCCGGCACCGCCAGCTCCCATTCCTCCTTCAGGACTAGCTGGGGTCCCGTCTGGTCTGTTACCTCCGTGGGACTGGATCGGATTGGTTTTAGGGTTTCCTGGAGTAGCTTAGTGGAGGCCTTTGCATATACTAGGTGATCAGTGAATGATATTAAATAACACTTTTTCAAAAGGGATGTTTCAATTAGCCTCCCCCCACGCATCAAAGTCCAACAAAAACTCCCCAGCCCCAACCAACCTTAGGACAGGCGGCTTCTCCCCTGACCTCTGAGATGACTTTGCCTCTCAGCACAGTATCTTTTGGTGGGAGGGGTGGGGGGTGGCGGTGAGGAAGATGAGGGCAGAGGGGACATTGATACCCTCTGGTAGCAGGTCCTGAGCCAAACGCAGTGCATGTCCCGCCCATCTGTTGGGAACCTTCTGGAAGGAGGAGGCCGAGGCTCCCAGAAGCTCAAGCCAGGCGGGGGGGGGGGGGGGGGGGGGGATGGGATGGAGCAGGTCTCCGGCCCACCCTTCCCTGTCACAGCCTGCTTCCTTCCCCATCCATCGTGATGGTAGATAAATTCAGCTCGAAAAATGCCCAATTCCACCAAATAATTACACGGTTGTTGTTGTTTTACTGAATTGGTCAATCAGTTTAATTAAAGCCGGCAGGCTAATAGCCTCTCGGGGCCGGGACTACCGCCAGCCTGCCTGGGTCCTGCAAGCCTGTATCTTAGCAAAACAGAGCTCCACCTGGGGGGTGGGAGGGCGAGCCTTGGTTTAAGAATGTTATCATTTCATTAAAAAAAAAAAAGGCAAAACTATTTGGTCAACAGTGAAATCAATTTATAAATGACCCTTCCCATGTATCCTATAAACTTTCCCTTTTCCAGATTCTGAGGGTCTGGGCTTGGGGAACATTTTATTTAAAAATATGACACATTGAGTAAAAAGAGGAGGACGTTTTGTCATCAGCATCGTGGGGAAGCGTATGGCGAAGTGTGCATTTTGCATGAAATATGTGACTCTCCTCCGTAAAACTCTGTTCCAGGAGTTTCATATCTGAGTCTCAGATGGAAGCATTGCTGTGCCTGGTGTGACAATACCCTGCATTGACAGAAATGCGACGCCAGGAAGTTTTAAGTGCATCGCTAACCTCAAACATCTTGTGAAGGCTCGGGACAGGCTGGAGGTCCAGAAGGGAGAAGACTGAACAAGCAGAATTATTAAGCACCTTCTCCGTGCCGCCTCTTGGGTGCTATGGCACCTCACCCTAGTTCATCCCTCCCCATCTGCCCCACCGAGAATCCGAGGAGCCCAGGCAGATCAACACTATGTAACAGAGAGATTCAGGGGTCCAGATGGCAGGTACCCTTCAGGGCCGACTGCTTAACAGAAAACCTCTGGTCACCGGAAACCTGGTGTGCTTCCCGGTTGCACCGCCATTGACCTTGGACAAGATACATCAGCCGCCGGGCGACTAGAGTGTACTTGGCGACTGTTTCTTCAGCAACCCCTTCAATTTTGTGCCTGAGGCGAGGGTGTCACTTCCCTCACCCTCAGGCCTGCCCGCCTCCCCGAATACGTGAATAATTGTATTCACCCCTCTGAACCGAAGTGTCCTCAGAAACCCGAGTGGGAGGGGCCTTGCCAGCATGCACGTGGCGATTCTGAGGGGTCTGCAGCCGTAGCGCGAGTGCCCATCAAACATGGTACGGGGCTCACACATGTGCCAAGGACCAGGGCCAAAGTCCTAAGAGATCCCTGCCCTCGGAGCTTGCGGTGTAACTGGAGAGACAGGAATATGGAGGGAAAGGAGAAACCACAGGACTGGAAGGCATCTCAAGGCTGTATGTGTGAGCTACGGGGACAGGAGAGCACGCAGGATTCACCCAGGTGGCCCGGGAGGCCTCCCTGGAGAAGCAGAGACTGCTTGGGCCTCAGAACATTCAAAGAGGTGGAGAGAGAAAGCACATATCTGAGATAACTCTGACAAGATGATTGGCTTAAAAAAAAAAATCTCCATGTGCAACCATTTACATCATGAAGGCAAAATGTAGACTTGAGTTACCAGATTCTCCAGAGGATTTTGGAAAACTGACATATCCCGCCCTTTGAGGGGAATTTCTCTTTCCTCTCTGGCCGACACACGCACAAATACACACAAACACACACAGGCACACGCCAACCGGCATCTCCCAGCCAGCATCCCAGAAGCGATGCCAGCCTGACCGTCCCCGCCCTCATCCCGGCACTGCTATCTCCCCAGAACAGCCACCATGCCCGCCTCCCCGCAGCAGAAACTGCTCCCTCCCGAGCAGTGGCCGCCCCACTCCCCACCCCGCCCAACCGCGCTGGGCCCCTCGGGCGGCCCGCACACGCCTCCTCCTTAGGTGGACTTGCTAGTGGGTCACCTGTCCTTGGGTAGCTCCTTCTAACAGTGGGTCATCTCTGCTTGCATCCACTCCTCACCCACATCTGCAAACATGCACCAAGGGGGTGGTGTGTCTGCATGCCTCTGGGGTCTCATCGGTGGTGTCAGTGAGTCCTGAATTCCTCTATGGAATTCTTTAAATCCTTCCTCAATCCCTCCCGCCTGAGAGCAAGGCCCCTAAATCCAATCAATTAACAGCCCAGAAAGTCAATCCTTTTGAATGAAAACTAGATGCTAACACCTAATCACCCAGGCCGAGGGGGCTGGTTAAAGCAACTTGTAGGTCTGCAGGAAGGAGCCCTGGGCAGACGAAAATGATCAAGAACTGTGTGTGTTGACATGAAAATATGTCCGTGACATATATTGTTAGGTTGAAAAAAAATCAGGTTGCCAACTAGCCATCCAATGTGATTCCACTAGCTTTTAAAAGGGTGTGTTGTGGGAGTGTTTATACAGAGAGATGTCTGGGCGGGGTGGGGGGGGTAGGGGGCACCAAACGTTGCCTTTAGTGACTCAGGGTGAGAAATTTGGGAGGGGGCGTTCTTTTAAATGTCTCTTATATTTTTTGTAATAATTAAATTTTCTACATGAGTATGATTTTTTTCCATAATAATAATAATAATTTAAAAACAGCTAAGCCATTTTCAGTTAGCGCTTTTGGTGAGTAAGAAATACCTGATTTTCTAGGCAAATCCATAGAGACGGAAGGCAGATTATGGGTGTCCCGGGCTGGGGGCAGGGGGAACGGGGAGAAACTGCTGAATGGGTCTGGGGTGTGCTTTTGGAGTGATGAAAATAGTCTGCAACTAGATAGAGGTGGTGATCGTACGGCATCGTGAATGTACTAAATGCTACTGAATCGCTTGCTTTAAAGTGGTGAATTGTCTGTTAGGTGGATTTTACCTCGGTTGAAAAAAAAAGTGCCCGATGCTCTTTTGTAAAACAAGCCACCTAATGAAGTTATCTGTTTATCTCCAGGTTGTGTATTTAATAATTTCCTTGACTTGGAAACAGTGATGTAGGTCAGAAGACTGGTTTGTCCTGAGGCAGGGGCTCTGCTTTTGTGTAAACCACAGGACGGGGCCGCGAGTGAGCGGGATTCAGCTAATCATCACCAACGTTCCTTTTGGTTCAAAAAATAGAGCGTTCTTCAGAACGAAACTTCTCTAGGCATGACACTGGATCGTTTTCTTACAGACTGTTCAAGTCTTAATACAAAGTGCTATCCTGACATCCACTGAAACCAGGCCTTCTAGAACTTTCTTCTCTCTCTCTCGTTTCCATCCCTCTTCATTGCATATCATATTGAGATGATTCGTAGGAAATACATAGTAAAGAGGAGAGAACCATCAACTGAAAGTGTGAAATTGGGAGAAATGTAAACTAAAGCTGAATATCAAGATTCTGAGAGTGGAGTCATTACAACCCAGCCATTGAAGGGATGGAACCCCGCACAGCGGCGGTAGCACATCATAAATTCAATTCGCCATGTGTTTTGGTGGGATGCTTACCTCCAGAGGACCTCTCCTCATCCCACCCTCGGGAGGCTAGCCAGGGGCTGAAACCTCTGCCTGCGATGGATGGACAGACACCAGGTGCAGACCCTGCCCACGCTCGCCCAAACCTCCAACACGACCCACTTTGCCTTCACCCGAGCTCACATCACCGACACGCACCACCACACGTCTGCACCAGACGTCTTTTGATGTCAGTGGTGAGGAACACAAACCAAGCTTCGGCCACACTCCACGGAGGGGCTGATTCATCACCCTGGTCCCTCTGAGCAAATGCGCATGGGGCTGGAGTAGGGAGGGGGGCCCCCCCCTCAAGGTTCGCACAGGGAGGTTGGAAGGGGCTGGAGAAAGGATGGAGGTGAAATGGCCCATCAGTGGTTGTCTTGATTTCTTGGGAACCCCATTAACAGCCTACCCGGTGTAGAGCTTCACGTGCGCGCGTCACTTTCTCTTTCTTCCAAGTCCTCTCCTTCCCCTCCTCCCTCCCTCCCCATCTCCCCCTCCCCCTCCCTCCCCATCTCTCTCTCCTTTCCTCTCCCCCTCCCTCCCTCCCTCCCTTGCTCCCTCTCCCCCTGAGGAGGTCCAGCTGGAGAGAGACAGCTCTCTGAGTTCAGTTGGTGCAGACAGGACTAAAGTAAACAGACTGGTCACCGGGCAGGCAGTTAGCAGCCTTTGGACAGATGATCAGCGTCGGGCTGGTGGCGGACCACACACACGAAGCCCCCTCGGACCACACAGGCGTCGCCTGCCCGCCTGTCTCCACGCACGCACGCAGGCAGGCCCGCAGGCCCGCAGGCCTCTGCTCACTGCGTTTCCTCCGTGTCCCGGGAGGCTGGGAGAAGCGCCTAGACACCCGCGTGGGTGCCCTCCTACCGGGCCCTGCGTGCCTGTGCCGGATTCCGCAGGCACCCCTCCAGGCCTCAGTTTCCCTGCCTGTGAGCTGCGGTGATAACAGCTGCCGGTGTGCAGGGTGTGTGAACGCCTGCTTCCCGGGGCTCATGGCTCGCCCCTTGGGACCCTCGTTACCATTGTCCCCCCTGCAGCCAGTGGCCTGCACCCTCCTGGGGAATGCCGGCGGCCGCACCTTTGCTGCCCAGAGACGGCTCCAGGAGGCTGCATCCAGAAAGCCTCACCAACAGGAGGCCCTGGGTCCCGCCAGCCACCCTCCACTCCCGCAGGCACAAGGTGTGCGGGAGCCGAGGGGCTCATGTCCCAGGGGGCTCCCGAGTCCCTGGATGCCTTGGAAGGGGCCCATCTCCTGACTCACCGGGCTTGTCAAATAGAGACGTTGCCCCCGGGGGCGATGGAGGGGGTGCAGGCTAGTGTCCATCCTGGTGACACCCCAGACACCGCTCTGGGGTGGGGGGGTGGGGCCTCGGGCCTCCCCGGCCCCATCTGCAGGTTCTGCTCCGCTCCCAGCGCGGCGGCGCTGACCAGAGCCATCTGTCTTCATTACGCAGGTTTATTTGGGGAGGTGAGCAGTGGGGGGCTGTCATGGCTGAGAGGAGGCTTGATCTATTGGCAGACGTGCTTTGAAGCCCCCGTCATGGTTGCGGTTCTGCAGATCAGAGTGAGGCGGATGGCAGTCCCCCCCATATAAGGGGAGGGTTTTCCATTCCTGGGGCTCGGGGAGCCCTCCCTGGGAGGATCAGGTGCGAGCCGAGCCTTTGAACTTTGCACTGCTGCCCACTTCATCTCCTTGCACCATCCAGTCCATTTTTATCGAGCACCTACTACACGGGGTCACCAGCCCAGGCTCCGAGGAGGTGATGAGGGACACCAAGGACAGACAGAGGCCTCGTAACCTGCGGGGAGAAGCAGACAAGAAGCAGATGTGCATGAGGTTCTCGGAGAATGAGGAGACCTAAGACAACTAGACAGGTCGATGCGGTGGAGAGCCGGCGGTCAGAGAAGCCCTGGCCGGGGCTCCAAACTTCGATGCCATAAACCCTTTGGGAACTCCATCAAGTGAGAATCCATCCGTGACTCTGAGTCAGCCTCCCAGGCCCAGGCCCCTGGCCCCTGAAGCACCTGACTGGTGTACCAGCCCTCAGTTTCCCCACCTGGAAAATGGGCCTACAGTTGTTTTCAGGATGGAATGAGGTCACACAGGCAAAGCCCCAGAGAGACCCGTTACAGCGGGAGAAGCTCCTCATTTAATCCGTGGGTGGAGATAAACGGGTGCTGGAGAGACTCCGCCGTCTTGGGCAGGGAGGGAAGACGGGGTCTCATCCCTCAGGGTTCTTTCTACCACTTTGCCCTGTTCCTTGGGATGGTATTTAGTTACTAGTGAATAATTATAAGGGTAAGAAAGGCTTTCCATGGAGGAGGGGCCCTGAAATCATTTTCTTGCTAAAACAGGCCTTGCTGTGCCTTGCAAATATAAAGAGGGGAACAAAGCAATACTGACACGATATAGAGGAATGACCCAGCTGGAGAAGGAAGGAACTCATCGGAATTCCGTCATGAAAAGTGAGGTGACTGTTGTTTTCTTTCTGGGGCCTCCACTCACTAGAACTTCCAGGTTGAATCCTGGCTGGATCCCACCCTACGTGTGGGTGTGATCTGGGCAAGTTACTAATCTCCTGGAACCTCAGTTTGCTCATCCGTGAAATGGGCCTATAACCCTGTCACCAGGAGGGTTGTGAGCAGGTGCTCAGTACATAGTAGGTGAGCAGTAAATCTGCCTCTATCTCATTTTCCTTCTCCCTCCCTTCCTTCTATGTCTCACTCCCCACGCCTTTTCCTTTTTTTTTTTCTTTTAAACACCACTAACATAGATTGCAGAGTCTCTTAAAAACTGGAGAAACAACCAACAAGGACACCGAAAGCAACCACTTCAAGCTGAGCCTCTGAGCTTGGCCCTTGTGCCCGGGGAAGCAGGGTGAGGATCTGGGTTAGGAGCGGAAGCTGGAAACAGAGCCCTGGACCCTGCCTTATTCTACATTTCATGTACCTGTAGGCAGCTGCCCCAAGCAGGATGGGTCGGGGAAGAGGCAACGCCAGCCTCCCTGCATCTTCGGGATCTGGGGTGGGGGGGCGTGACACCCTTGCTTCCTGAGCACCTCCCCCGGCCACGCAGGAGTCCCCACCACAAACGCCCCTGTCATTGCCACAGACAGCGGCCACGCAGCCCCGTCCCCAGGGGGCCGCCCAAACCAGGGAGGTTCGCGGTCCCACCAGACAGACAGACGGAGCCAGCAAATCCCCGCGTTGCCCCCGGCTGCCGCGCGCGGGAAACACATCTGCCTGTCAGGGCCCAGTGCAAGCACAACACAGACCCTCCACGGCCGGGAGGCGTTTTGACTCCTGCTGTGAAACACGAAGGTCACGCCCCGGGGCTCCCCCTGTGCCCTCTCCTCACCAGGGGGAATCTGACAACAGCCTTGTTATTTACGCAGCTTAATGCGATCCAGAGGCGGCTGCCCGGCGCAGGGACGGGGAAAGCGGTCCGGCCCCAAAGAAACCAGTTTCACTTGCTGCATTTTGAGCCTGACATCCGGGAAGAGAGCGAGGACGACGACGAGGAGGAGGAATTCTGCGGCAGGAGCCTCCCGGCGGCCCTCAGGATGGACGGTGAGGCCCCACATGCCAGCACTATTCACCCTGCCTCTCGGGCCCGGGCACAGTCTCAGTGCAGCCCCCAGGGTGTGCAGTAAACACTCCCTGATTAATCCTCTCCCCGGCGAGGCTCCCAAGCCGGTGCTTCTCTGTGTTTGCGAACTCCCAGCACGCCACAGGCTTGCAGCATAAGCTCTCTGAAGCTGGTGGCTCTACCCGGGAGAAAAGCTAAGTTGGGTTGGGGTTTTTTTAAGGCAGGTTTTTTTTTCCTCCCCCAAAAGTTTATCCTCTCCAAGGACTCAAGGACTCATGCAATCCACATTAAACCATGATTGGACGCAGCGATGCTATTCTGTTTTTATATGTTTTCTACGTTTTCTATGTTCTATGTTTTGTTTCTATGGAAAGACACAGCCACTGTGTCACACCAGGTCTGTGTCATGCGCCCTCCACTCACTGGGTCTGTGATCTCCGGTGGGTGGGTCGCTTGGTGTCCCCTCCACTAGTAAAATGGGGATGGAGCTGGGACTTAGCCCCCCAGAGTGTGGGCTAATTAGAGATGAGAATGCAGATGACGAAGCAGAGCCTGACACCAAGCCGGCTTCAGTACCAGTGACTCCCGTTTCGTCTTCACCCTTGCCCACAGTTGGAGGCTGTACAGTAAAGGGATTACAGAGATGATGGAGCCCACAGGCCTGGATTCAAATCCCAGCTCCGCCCCTTGCCCACTGTGTGACCTGGGGCAAGTTACTTAACCTCTCTGTGTGCCTCGTTGGTTTCCTCATCTGTAAAATGCGGGTAATAATTGTGAAGATCACGTGAGTTAACAAATGCCAAGCACTGAGAGCTGTCCCTGACTCATAGTCAGTTGGCTTTTATTATTGTCATTATGGGGAGAATGGCTATTCTCAAACTCTCAATTTAAAGTCTTCACCAAATATTGCACAAGCAACAGCATGGCAAAAAAAAAAATAACGATAATACAAAAAGGAAAGCCCGAAAAAACTTGCTTTCTGATAAATCCTATTTTAAGGTATTTTGTAGTATGTAGATATTTTTGTGTCTTTTGTCACAAAACAGCTCCGAGAACCGCTCATCTTGGAAACACACAAGCTGGGAAGTTAGGCTGCAGAAACCTGACACTGTGGAGTCAATTCCAAGCCCTGGGTTTTAGCTCGTGTTTTCACAAGCATCCATCCTGCCCTGTGTCCTGGAATGAGGACCATACTGTACCAGCCACCCCTGCAGTATCGATCAGCCATGTAACCCTTGGCTGCCGTGGCTTTGCGGGGCCACGTCTTTTACAAACTTCCCACAAGTGTCCGTTGTTTCCTGCAGAAAATGAACAGTGCGGAGTCAGGGCTTTCTGTCTTTTGTTCACTGCACTGTCGTCTGGGATGGAACAGTCTGGAACATAGGAAGAGCTCAATACATAATTGAGGAATGAATGAATGAATGGAAGATGAAATGAACCTTACAAAGAGGATACTTTCCATGAAGTCTCTTAGAGCATTTTTTGGACAGATAATTTCTGCGAGTTTTTTTTTTTTTTTAAGCTCAAAGTAACCTACGATTTGGTTTAATTCACTCTAACTAATTCCAGAACAGAAACGTGGTGCCGTGTCTCGGTGCAGCATTTTACATGTTTTAGTGATTTTACATCCATGTGGTCCTTCAATCACCCTTAAAACCCCACGTGGTTATTAGAACAAATAGGATTCTATTTTCCCAGTGTCCAGCCTGAGCGCAGCTAGGAGAACCCCGGAAGATGTCATCAGTCATCTGGGGTGGCAGTGGGTGACTGCGACCAGCACCCCCAGGCTGAGGGGGGAGCTCAGCAGTTTGCAGTGTCCTCTCTTTTGATGTCCCCATTCCTATCCTTAGTTCCTGAAATGGCCCCAATAAAGTGGCTCTGTCATCCTGTTTCTCCCTTGGCTGGTCTCTGTGTTCTCTGTCCTGTCCCTCTGTTCGAGGGTCCACTGGTGTCCCCCTCGGTCCCTGCCCTCGAGTGATGCCAGGAGCCCGATCCACGACTCACACCCCCATAGCCCCCGTGTCCACGCCTGCTGCCTGTTTCCTGGGAATTTCAGGCTGTGCCGAGCCAGGGGCCCAGGTCTTCTCTGCTCTCGGCCGGGAAGGCAGGTCCTCCGCCGCCAGCTCTCAGCCCTGCCTCTGCTTCCTGTTTACTTCTGAGGGAGGCTGGGGACCTCGGGGTCTGCGGCCAGCCCTGTGGTCTGAAGCGAGCCAGGCCGTGTGAGGGGTTATCAGCCCATCAGCCCAGATAGGCTGGAGGGCTCTGCCATCCGTCAACTGTCTTCCGTCATTGCAAGCTCCCTGTCCTGGAATGTCGTCTTATTAGATGGATCGGGCCAGATGAGACCGTTTAGGGCTCGGCGAGTTAGTTCACTTTTATTTTCAAAATTAGGACATAGATACTCTTTTAAAACTCTAATAAATGTTTCTTATTAAAAATTGCCCAAACATCATCAAAATATAGAGAAAAAAGAGATGATCTCCTAAAACCTCATCACTCAGAAATAATATTTTGGTAAAATTTCATTAAATGTTTATCTATGCAAACTATACCCATAGAGATCAATGGGTACTATTTTACAAAAATGGGGTCATCTCCTACCTCCTGCAGTTGACCTGCTTTTCTTTTCAGCTCAACGATAGGGCATGGATATATTTTCACGTCAGTAAATAAAGATCCACATCATCTATACATAGCTGTAGAGTGTCCCACAAACTCCAGAGATGGCACTCAGACTTCTTCCAAGTTTTGCTGCTCTGTATTATAAACAAGGCTACAACGAACATCCGTTGCACTAAGTATTTGCCTAAGTGTTTCCTTGGGTCAATTCCTAGAGGTGGGGTAACCCATATAAGGCTTTCACGTTTAAAATATAGATGTGTTCATAGCAAGCCATCCACAAACAAGGAATTACCAATTTTCCTTCCACAAGCCACCTACTCCTGGTCCCTGTTCCCATTCCTGTCTCCCACTGGACACCACCCCATCCTTTCCCTCCGCCAATACCGTAGGTACAAAGTAGCACCTCATGGTCTCGTTTGCATGTTTTTCTCTGTCATTTATGCACCTGTGAACTGGGGCATCTATTTAGTCCTAGAACTTCATATTGCAAAGGCCTTTAACGGCCAACGGGTTCCCGCAGACCGCCCACCCCTCATATATCCCTCTACCCAGCCACTGAATACTTGAATACACTGAATCAGCTCAACTGTTTCTCTCAAAAGAGATCATCCTGGCTCTGGTGTTTGAATACTCCCATAGATGGGGAGCTTACCACTGCTCAAGATGGTCTACTGCATTCCCAGCTCTGCTGTTAACCCTTAAAAGACAGTACATGGGGAACAGCCGTGTCACACCAGGAACTGCGCTAAACCCTTCAGCGAACAGCGTCTCAAGCCTCCAACAATGCTGGAAGCACGGACCACAGCCTCCCTCTTTGTTCCGGTCAAGGTCACTGAGACACAAAGATGAAGGGACTTGCTGAGGGTCACACAGCTATGAAGCAGCAGAGTGAGTAGCTGAGTTGTGTTGTTTCTCAAACACGTGGAAGCCGCACCACTTAAAAGGCTCACAAAGGAAACTCCAACCTGGTTAGAAATCTAACTTAGAAAGTGCTGTCTCCAACTAGAGATTTTTTAAAAGACTTCTTCTCCTACAGACACTGTCTTCAAGTGCCCAGGGAAACCAGAGCCACCGTCAGACACCCATTTTGTTTGGGTGTCTTTCCACACAAAGCCCTGCTGGCTGCTGGGGCCATGGAGATGCAGGAGGCCGGCCCAGCCTCAAAGATGACCCCTGACTCAGGCCCATCAGCTTCTGGCTTACACATGAGGGGAAAAAACGTCTAAAGGATAACTTAATTGATGTAGACCCCAAATTAATCCAAAGCACTCACTCCTATTTCTGTTTCCACTGGGAGCTGTTTTTAGAGATTAGATTTTCTACCTGCAGAAATTCCCTGAAGCAAAACACAGGCACGCTATACAAGGACCTCTTTTGTCCACTCTCTGACCTAGACTTTCTGACTACCTGACACCTCTTTCCCAGCTACCTAGGCCTCACGTTATTCTTCAAAACGTCATTCTTGGTGGGTCAGGCCTAGCATCAGTCAGTCACACTTTAGTATGAATTAGTCCAACAAATGAAGTAGTTGTACTTTACCAGGAGTAATTATGCATTTTTTTGAAGGGGGCCTGTTCATCATGAGATGGTTGTCTGTGAATTGGACAGCGGGGAAGACACATTTAGTTGGAGAGGATGCTTCTCAGTTTCACCGAAATTAATCCTTAAATTTCATCTCTCTGGTCCTTTCTGCTTTGCTTGAGCACCTGTCTGTCCTCAGGACATACAAGTAACAGGTTCAGCTATGGGCTGCTTCTATACTGAGGAAGGTTGGGCCATCAAAATTTAATCTTTCATTTTGTTTCAAACCAAACCAAACAACACTGAAAAAAAAAAACCCCAAAACAAACAAACTAAACAAAAGTGCACACTGTGAGCCCTTTTAATGTAAAGATGCCACCCTGGGCCCAAATCTTTTCATGTAAAATCTGCTAGCTGGGAACCTCCGTGGCTTGCAAACTAAATTTAAAAGCTTGCATCCCAAGACCCTTGAGCAAAGGTTACTCGAGGTCTATTCCGGGTTCAGGCGGGGGAAAAAAAAAGCTTTATTTGGCAAGGAAATGCCTTGTGAGAGGCGCTCGCTGACCAGGGGCACGGAGGAAAGCTGTGACTCAGTGCGTTTTTCTTTTGGCATTTACAGCCCTGAAAAATGATTGCAGCTTCCTCCGGTCACTGAAGCCAGAGCCTGAAGAAGTGACCTTTAAGGAGAGTCTGTTTACTCCACCCTCAGCCGAGGGCCCTTGCGTGAGCTCTGCGAGGTAGCGCCCCGCCTTGGCGCTGACCCCAGGGGCTGCATCCAGACTCACCAGCTTGGGACCAACAGTGGGCAAGGGAGTGGGGCTGGCGAGGGGCTACTCTGGGGGTGGGGCCCTTCCTGCCAGGCTCCGGGGGCTTGCCTCTGGCCTGGAACATCAGACAAAGCGTGTCTGTGGTGATCTGCCACCTCGCGCTCCGTACCTTCTGGAAACCCTCTCCCAAGGCCAGCATCAGCCTCTCTTGCTTTTTAGACAAAACGAGAAGCGATTAGCCTGGATGGGGATTCTCCTCTCTCCCTTGTGGGCCACCCCACAAACTGGGCTGGAATCTTGATCCCCTGGACCTTTATACCAAGGTACACAGAGTGGGGAGTGGAAGAAGGTTAGCCTGGACAGCGCTCAGAGCTCACCGAAACTGAACCACGTGTTTTATAGCAGACGAGGAGACGAGAATCGGATTCCTCCACGTAGTTTCTTAAATGTGAAATAAAGAAGCATATGTAACGGGATCTGCCAGTTTTCAAACGTATAAATAAAACTTGCAGACTTGGATTTAAGTTTTTAAAGGTCATTTTGAAACCTTCCTACTGACATGATCGCTGCTAACTTTTTCTTTGTACCTTGATTCAACAATCTTTTCTTTTAGAGAGACGGTGTTTTGTTATAATCCTTTGGTTTCTTTTATAAATATAACGCTCTTTCTTGCGAGAAAATTTAGGAGAGTTTAAAAAGGAAGTTAAAGTGATATGACATTCCACCACGCGGACGTAACTGCTATTAACATGGTGGTAAACTTCTTTTCAATCTGTTTTTTTTTCAAGTGAGTGTGTGTGTGTGTATGTGTGTTTGTGTGTGTTATAAAGATGCATGCTTTACAAAGCCAGTGTCAGGAATTTTATACTGTGCTTTTCTCACCTGTCAGTACCTCATAAGCACTTTCCCAAGTCATTAGAGGTCGTTTATAAACATCATTTTAATGGTTGCCTAATATGCCATCCTATGGATGTGCCATAATTTATTTTATTATTCCTCTATGAAAAAAAATGTTTTAAAGTGTGCAAACTTCCTTTACCGGTGGAAAAAAATAGAATAGCTGCTCTGGAATGGTTATTTGTGATTTCCTGAAATTAGTTCAAAAATATTAGACATTTTTTGTTAACCCAAGTACCTACTTCCTGGTGGATTCCAAATATTGACCCGATAGCCACCAGAGGAAGGGGAGTGGCCAGACCCTTTCCTTGTGAGATGCGAGGTGGGGTCTGGAGCTAAGTCTGGAATAAGCGTGCTGTGGGGTGGTGGTGAGGGGCGCCCCTGCCAGGGAGGGGGCTAGGGTGGCCTGTCCTCAGTGTGTCTGTGAGTCATGACCTACACTGAGAAAAGAGGAAAGAAAGCACGGAGGCCGTGTCAGAGAGAGCATTGCCAGAGTCCACACCAATTTCAGGGGTTCCCAGCCCCTGAGCCCTTACTGAGCCCCTTAGGGATTCTAGGGTCCCAGCATTAATTAGTAGGATCCTTGGTGACCCAACTTCAAAATTATGCCTGAATCCCTTCAATCCATAATTCTGGGAAGATCATACAACATTTTTTTTGAGTGCTCACTCTTGACATTCAAGGGGGAAAAGGTTTGTTTTTGCTAAAGTTGAGAAACCATAAAAATTCTCTCTGAAACTTACAACACTGAGGGCATCACAAAGGAAAGTGTGACCCCAAAAAAGTGAAACTTTTAGATTTTACAGGTAGTATAAATCTGCAATATATATTTAGCACACTTAAAAGAGTCACAGGGGCTTCCCTGGTGGCGCAGTGGTTAAGAATCCGCCTGCCAATGCAGGGGACATGGGTTCGAGCCCTGGTCCGGGAAGATCCCACATGCCACGGAGCAACTAAGCCCATGCGCCACAACTACTGAGCCTGTGCTCTAGAGCCGGTGAGCCACAACTACTGAGCCTACGTGCCACAACTAATGAAGCCTGTGCGCCTAGAGCCCATGCTCTGCAACAAGAGAAGCCACCACAATGAGAAGCCCGTACACTGCAATGAAGAGTAGCCCCCGCTCGCAGCAACCAGAGAAAGCCCGCGCACAGCAATGAAGACCCAACACAGCCCAAAATAAATAAATAAATGAAAAAAAAAAAAAAAGAGTTACAAAATGAGCACTGTTCTGGTCTGGGGAGAACTAAAATAGTCACACTTGTTTCTCCCACAGGGTTTTATGTACTGCCAGCTACGAGATGGGATTAGCAACGGCAGGGCGCCTATCTCTGAGATTCGCGGTCTTTGGTTAGTAATTTCATTCCCTTATAGTGTAAGGCCCCACTTCAGCATTCAGGCTCCATGTGTGCCCTTGGAAAATTCACCAAACTCCCGAAAGTCTCAGTTTCTTCATCTGTAAAATGGGGCACCTGCCTCACAGAAAGGAAATGGGGCACAGACACTCGTCGGCACACGCTGGCACATGGGCACGTTCAGTACGTTACTTATGATGAAGTGCTTTCTTAGTTCTCGTGGAAAATCCCGAGATGCAGACAGAACTTTAGGATAGAGATCAATAAGAATGGACGAAATGGATATGGCTTGACTTTCATGACTAAAAGTCTGGGAATCCTTTACGTTACAATTTCATATTCTAAACTGAATCAACTGTTCAGCAAAGGGGGAAGAAAACCCACTACCTACCCACGGACCTGAGAGAGCCATCACACTGTGGGGATTTAAAAGATCAGGAAGGAAGCTTCCCAAGTAGGGTTCCATTTCATAGTCCCCAGCAAGGCACAAGGGTTCCTATTTCTGAGATTGCATTTGACCAAATACCTGGCATAATGCAGTATACTTGTTGATTAATTAATAATAATAATAAACCTCACACCGACAGGACAATCACTCAGTGTTAGGGAGTTGCTAAGCCCTCATGTAGAACCCATTTAATCCTCACGACAACCCTAACATGTAACGCTTGTCACCTCCACTCTGCAGAGGCAGAGACAGAGGCAGGAATGGCTGACAGCCTGTCTCAGACCCAACGCAGCAGCTCAGCCCCGGAATCCATGCTCGCAGACGCTGTGCTGTCATCCTAATACGTCATGCTCTTCTACGTAGAAATATTCACACATTTTCTCATCTAAAAAAAAAAAATCTGTTAACTAATGTTTATAAAATTCAAAAGAGGCAGCTCGTTCCCTGAAACAGAAAAAACCTGAAGATACTCAGGCAAAGTGATGATGGTGACCAGTCGGATAAACTGGGATGAATTTGTACGATTCACACTGCCTTTGGGGAAAGATGTCATTTAAATCAGATAATCCACGAGTACAGACAGAACGTGTGCTGAGGTTTGCTGCTCCTCCGTCTGGAGGGCTGCTCCTCCGTCTGGAGGGCTGCTCCAGAAGCAGACAGAGGTGTTGCCTCAGTGTCGGGCGGCAGCATCATGTGGGGCGTAAGCCCTTGGACCCCGCTGTCAGACTTGCAGGTCAGACCTGGTCCTGCCCCTCCCGACCTGGGCAGCAAGCTCCCAAGTCCATCCCTTGCCCTCCAGGTCAGGCCTGACTATGGTCCCCATTGGCAGAGACATGATAAGGACTGTGATGGTCCAGGGAGAGGGGCAAGGAGGGAGGGCATCAGCGATGTCCAAGTGGACATGACCTACTAGCTAAGTGACCTGGGCAAGGCATGCACCCTGGCGTGGGTGTTCCCATCTGCAGAGTGGACTGCATGATGCCTGCTCTGGCCACCCTGGGCTGCTCTTCAGCAGTGCTTGGCATTCTCCCGTGTGCCCTGTGCTGGGGCCATGGCACGACATCTGTCCAGATGGGCACCATGTTTAAAAGGGCAGCTGTGTGGCCAGGGCCTCACCCTCCTCCTTGGCAAATGGGTGTACAATGGCACCTACCCACTAGGTTTTGGGTCGACGCCACGAGATGGTGCATTCAGACCCCTCCCCCATGCCTGGCACACAGCAAGCACTAGCAGGGTCAGCCAGCAGTGTAATCGCCGCGTGTCAGAAAGCCTGGCCTGTCTCTCAGGGTGCCAGGCCAACTCAGGACTGTTTTTTTTTTTTTTTTTTGGTAATAAATTTATTTATTTTATTTACTTATTTTTGGCCGCGCTGGGTCTTCGTTGCTGCGCGCGGGCTTCCTCTAGTTGCGGTGAATGGGGGCTACTCTTCGTTGCGATCCATGGGCTTCTCATTGCGGTGGCTTCTCTTGTTGTGGAGCACGGGCTCTAGGCACACGGGCTTCAGTAGTTGTGGCTCGCAGCCCTTAGAGCGCAGGCTCAGTAGTTGCGGCGTACGGGCTTAGCTGCTTCGCGGCACGTGGGATCTTCCCAGGCCAGGGCTCGAACCCGTGTCCCCTGCATTGGCAGGTGGATTCTTAACCACTGAGCCACCAGGGAAGTCCCCAACTCAGGACTGCTATCACTTGGGTGCACGAGGACACGGCAGTGCCGAGAAAACTGAGCTTGGGTATCACCGCTGAGGTAATTGGAGATAAACGTGTGGGACCTGAGGTAATCAAAGAGAGAATGCATTTGCAAACTAGCAGGTTAAAGTTCACATAAACTTTGGAAACCATGAGGAAATTAAGGATATCATTTAAAATTAAATATCTTAAGTAGACATGTTCCTTAAATGTGATAAGACAGCTACGGTACATTTAGTCAATGCCGATCGGTAATTCAAAGCGGATTTCTCCAGGCTTAGCTGCCCGGGAGGAGAGATCCATGTCTTCGTACAGGAGCTGATAGCCCTTGGAAGTATGGTTTCAATAACCCTCGGGCCCCGTTGGCCCTCCACTCGGCAATAATAATGATTTGTTCTTGTAATGAAATGATATTCCTTTACTGCGAATGCGGTGCGCACGCAGGGCACGATTCCATGGGTGTTGCTAGCCTGGGTGTGACCCAGTGTGGGGACGATTACATGGAATTCCAGAATATCAGAGCCGGAAGGGGCCCGAGTCATACCAAGTCGCACTCCACCATTTCACGGGTTTAACGCAGGGGTTGTGGAGCTGTTCATGCACTTAGGAGCCCCTTGCTGTCGGCTTCTGGGAGGGTCCAGGGAAAACGGAGCATAGGATACCCTCTCTCCCCTTCTCCTCCTCCTCTTCCTCAAGCACGCCAACCCCTTCATGCAGGTCCCACATCTGTCCTCAAGCTCAGTTTTCTGGCTGCACCAGCCTCCCAAGCCTTCTCAGGACATGCGGTCCCTGTTCTAACCCGACGTTCCCGTGGCTGAACCCCCTGGACGCTCCAGGGAAAGGTGGCAGCTTGGCCGGGGCTCAGGGTCGCTGCCCGTGACTTCGTCCTTGGTTTTCCCACAGATGCTGGTCTTACATTCAGCCAGCTGAAACCCACGAGCCCTCTGGCTCCGTTGTTCCTGTCTGCAAACAACGACCACCAAGTGTAAGAGGTGTGTCTTGTTTATCTCCTCTCAGAAAAGATCCCCAAAGAGTCCCAACACACAAATAACTCCCCAGAGCCGCCCTCTGTCCCAGAAGCTGTGCCAGGAGACCCCTGACTTGGGATGGCGGGAACCATGCCCCTCATCTAGCTGGGTGGTCCCACTGAAGACCCACGGGATGCTGGGTTGGTTCTCTTCTCACATCCAAGGCTCTGGGGTGAGAAGCTGGGGCCCTGGGTCCCCCAAATCTGTGCGGGTGGATTCAGGGGGTGGCATCTCGGTTTTTAAAGCACTGCAGATGGGAAAAGTGAACGCAGCTGGATGAAGCTGCCCCTGGAAACTTCCGCTGAAGGCTGCAAAATAGACAAATTCTGAGTCTCTCAGGGTCACGCCGGTGTTGTCTGTTTGAAATGACGGGCGCTGCAGCCCTGGACGTGCACACGTGGAGACAGGACACAGCAGGGAGAGGAGACGAGAGCCACGTATGGGCGAAGACTATAGCAGGACGCGGCCTCCGCTCCGGGGATGTCTCTCTGTCTGTCTCTCTGTCCGTCTGTCCCCCCCACCCCGCCCCGCCCCGTACGATGTGCTAACTCCAGACCCAGGTCCCTGTGCTCCTCATCGTGTTCCCCAGGCCGCCAACATCTTGAGCCCTGGAGCCCCACGGCCGCCGACGTGAATACCTGAGGCTTCTTCTGGAAATGAGGGACATCTGGGTGGTCCTGGCGCTCGCCTCGGTTCAGCCCCATTCAGTCCCCAAATGCACAAATTGCTCACTCATAAGATAGTGACACATTGAGGGAAAAAGGAATACATTTGTGTGTCTTTATGAATATTCGATTTTCTTCTGGCAAAACATCTCTCCTGCTTCAGTGGCATTTTGCACCTGCAGCCGATGCTCTGCTACGAGGGACCTGCTCCGGCTTCTACTGTCTTCAACTCCTGTCTTCCACTGACATGAAAATTCAAAGGAAAAAACTAGCATTTCTGGAGATGCTCCTTCTCTCCACAGAGCATTGGGGGTCTGCCAGGCGCGCCTCGTGGTGTGGGACCCCTGAGGGCCGGCATTGGAATCTGTGGCTCCGGGGCAGAGGCCGGGCCCCGCCCTTGTTAACAGGCTCCCCGCAGCTCCGACCCTGCACTTTCACAGACCCAAGGAGGTTTGATCAAAGGGCCGACTTTCCCCCGAGCTGGGCTGTGGCGGCCTCTCTTAGGGAAAACCACTCACTGCAAACTAGCTGAGTGGCTTATGTTCTCGGCTCCTCCAGACTCCTGAAGGGAAGTATCCTAACTGTGTAATTAAAGCCCTAGGAAGCCGGTGACACGGCTGCGTCTCTGCCCCAGTGAGGATGATTAAGCATTTGCTAATGCTGACGGCTCACAGAAACTTCATGTCCTACAGGCAAGGCCCAACGTCCCTCTGCAAAGCCACGGTTCTGATCCAGACCCGCGTTCTCCCCCCATCTCACTCCGCCGGGTCACCAAACCTTTTCTTCGTCTTTGATCCCCAGCCTGAGCTCAGTCCCTGGCACAGGGATGAGGATCCACGAACGCTCAGGGCCCAGACGGGATGAGTTGAATCCCTCGACAACCGACACACGTTTGTTAAGCAGCTGCTCCGAGCAGAGGGGGCTCAGGCAAGTGCTGGTCTGCCAGCCCAGGGATGGAGCAGTGAAGAAAGGACTGAATGAATGAGTGAATGAAGTAATGAATGAGCAACTCGACTGCACGTGCTACGTGATGCGTGCTGTGGGGGTGGGTTGGTTGGTAAATAACATCCGGGCCTGTGCGTCCCAGCTTGGCAGTCATCAGGACCCGTCTGGGAACGAATGAATTGCAGGGGGTGGAGGTGGCAGAGAGGAGGTGCTGGGCAGCACATCTGTCCTTGCCTCGCTGCTCTGCAGGGGGTCGCAGGCCTGCGCTGCTCCCCAGAGAGGCCCATCCACCAGCGATGATACCCTTAGGTGGGCAGTGACCAGCGGCAGCGTCTGTGCTGGGCAGGTCTCGGTCTTTGACCTCGCCTCTCACGGCCACCAGCACGGAGGGGAGTGGCAGCCGGCCAGCACGCAGCCTGAGGCAACCCGGGCCCTGCTTCCTTAGCTCTCGCTCACGACTCCCGAAGGCCTCAGCGTGCAGGGCGCGGCCCACCCTTCGCTGCAGGCTGGCTGTTCCCGACGGGCAACAGGGGTACGACACAACATGCAGGACGCCCGGCGCCAGGGCTCACTCCCGAGCTGCTCTGCAGAGGCAGAGACCATCCTCTCTCCCCAGCAGAGCACGTGGGTATCGACTGTTTGTCTGGTTTCTAAGCTGAGAATGTAAACGCCGTGAACGCAGCGCCCTTCCCTGTTGTAACCCCCGTGCCCGGAAAAGGCTGTGTCTCACAGTAGGTGCTCCATAAACACTTGCTGACGGCATGCACAAGGGCGTGTGAGAGCAGGCGAATGCCCTTCTGGGTGGTCCTCAGGCCTGACTGCCCACTATACCTCTCTAGGGAGTTATTTCAAAAATACTTTCCGTTTAAGAATTTCCCATGTGTTACAGTGTGCGGCCCAGAGGGAGAGCCTATGATGTGGGGAAATCAGGCTTTAAAAAGTGTGTCACCCAGGGCTTCCCTGGTGGCTCAGTGGTGGAGAGTCTGCCGGCCGATGCAGGGGACACGGGTTCGTGCCCCGGTCCGGGAGGATCCCACATGCCGCGGAGCGGCTGGGCCCGTGAGCCGTGGCCACTGAGCCTGTGCGTCTGGAGCCTGTGCTCCACAAGGGGAGAGGCCACAACAGTGAGAGGCCCGCGTGCCGCAAAAAAAAAAAAAAAAAAAAAAAGTGTGTCACCAAGACACACAGTCCTGCACTGTTGGGGTGGGCGAGCGGGCGGAACCTTCCAGAAGGGAGGGCGGTTCAGCAGTATATTCATTCACGCACGTGTACTTCCAGGCACGGGCCCTCGGGGCCTAACTAAGGTGTGAGCACAGCTTAGGTTGCGGAGATGTCCACTGAAGCCTCCTGTCCTGGCCCAAAAGCTGCATCTGACCTAAAAGTCCCTCCGTACAGAAAGTGCTATCCAACACGCCACTTTCAGTCTCTGGAACATTCTGCGCTATTCGATGTAATTTGAAGAAGAGACTTTGTTGACATAGGAAGTCCGCAATACACCATAAGGTTTTTAAGAAACAGGTTGAACGAGACACCATAAATCGTGGAATCCCGTTTTAGAAGCACAACCGCATAGGGAACGCCCCCTGCAAGGAGAGAACTGCATGGATCCGGGAGCGCTGGAGACACGGTCCACATGGTAAGGCTACGTTACAGTTGTCTGATCACACCTACGATGGGAACCGGTTTAGAATCACAGCACTGGGTTCCTCAATGAGCATTCTGTCCAGAATGAGGAAGCCGAGGCAGAGAGAGATGCAGGAACCTGGGCCCAGGCGGTTACCCCAGGGTCCGTGCGTGCATCCCGGCCCCAGGCTGGCTGTGAGGCAGTGCCCGCGCTGGTTGTGCCTGGGGCACTGCAGATGTTTTCCCCCCTTTTCTTTCTGCGTATGTGGATTCCCATTTGTCCTACGATGAACATACACCAACCGAATAATAAGTACTCAATAAAACTATCTAGGGCCTCCCTGGTGGCGCAAGTGGTTGAGAGTCCGCCTGCCGATGCAGGGGACACGGGTTCGTGCCCCGGTCTGGGAGGATCCCATATGCCGCGGAGCGGCTGGGCCCGTGAGCCATGGCCGCTGAGCCTGCGCGTCCGGAGCCTACGTGTCCGGAGCCTGTGCTCCGCAACGGGGGAGGCCACAACAGTGAGAGGCCCGCATACCGCAAAAAAAAAAAAAAAAAAAAAAAACAACAAAAAACAAACAAACAAAAAAAAAAACTATCTGAACACTGAGGGCAAGTGACGGCCTCAGCAGCCTTGCCTACACCGCCATCTGCTCGGGTGAAGATTTCCCTGGGAGCTGGCCCCCTCCGTCCTGGCTCTGTCCTTGTGGACCGGCCGAGGAACCCTTGGGCCCAGGAAGGGGGTGCCGCCCCTGAACCCTGCCTTATCTAGGGCTGTTGAAACTGCACCTGGGTTCTGTGTACAGCTCTTGGCTGCACGACCCGGGGATGTCAACAAATTGAAGGTTGTTTGGAGAAGTGCAACAGGATGATTAAGGAAAGAGCTGGACGGATTTGTCAGGAGGGCTTTACGAGAGCTAAACACGGATGGGCTGGAGTAATGACAACTGTCCCCAAGCGTGAGCGGGGTTGAAACGCTGGAGCACCGGGAGCGGGGTGTGGGGAGGGGGAGGAGATCCAGCTGAGGGAGGTGAGGGGGACAGAACCGGAAGCCTTGCTGGCTGTGTGGCCGGGGAAGTGCGCTCAGAGTGGGCTGGCGCTGGGGCTGCGGAAAGGGCCCCTCCCACCACTGGACCTCACTGGGGGGGCCTTCGGGCATTACACTCGACGTCAGACATCACTGGGCACCATTGGACACCGCATTACTCAGAAGTACTAGACATGCAGGCATCACTGAGAATCAGTGGGCATTACTGGACACTACTGGGGATCACCGCATATCACTGGGCATCACTGGGCATCATTGGCCTTGGTGTCACTGACGGGGTACAGCATCCCTCTGGGTGATCTGTCAAGGAGGAAGGAAAGGCATTCTGTGGTCCAGCTCTGCTTGATCGATAGGGCTGCGCTGCTGGCGCTCACGTGAAATAGACAGGAGCAGGTTCTGGAAAGGGGTGGTTGCAGAGAAAAGGGCCGGGAGCGGTGGCTCTGGGCAGGCACTGCCCCCGGGTCTCCTCCACAGAGGCATTAGGGGCCACAGTGAAATTAGGAGCATTTCGCTGCAGTTTTACCTGTTGGTCTCCAGGCTCCCTCTCAGCTCTACCAGGCTCTCCCTGAAGTCCCCCAAACATCCTGGGTATAGAGCAACATGCTTCCCTGCACTCCTTCCTGTAAAGCTTGATGCCCCGAGCCCTTGGGTGTAGACATTCTGGAAGATCCCTGTCTCGGAAGGGCCCTGGGCTGTCCTTTTCATCACCTAACGTGGGGCGTGGCAGGCGGGAGGTGCCGACAGTTGCTTGAATAAATGAGGATCACGATCAGCCCCTCTCTGCCCAGGCTGTCCTGACATCAGGATCTCTGCCCTGTTTTTGGAGTCATTTCTATGATATAGCTCCTTCCTTCCTGTTACTGCATTTATTCAACCTGCTTTTTTCCTATAGAAACTCTCCCTTCCTTCCTTTCTGCTTTCTTGTTATAACTCCTAAAGACAGAATAATTTTGAGTTAGTAAATGCCATTCTGTTTGTTTTCTGGTGACGTAATTCTCTAACTTGAAAGAAGAAATGCAGGGGAAGCAACGTCTATCCTTCTGGGATGATTTGGAATCGACGGATCAGTTCTTCCCATAGCTTTGATGGATCTTTCTTTACTTTTCAACATATTTAAGGTTTTTTTCCTTTAATCTCACCTGGTTCCCCAAATAACTTAACACATCCTTTAAAACAAAGCAGGGGACTTCCCTGGCGGTCCAGTGGTTAAGACTCTGTGCCTCCACTGCAGGGGGTGTGGGTTTGATCCCTGGTCAGAGAACTAAGATCTCACATGCCATGCCAATAAATAAATAAACAGCAGAATAGAAACCAGGATCACTGAACAACCCTAACAGAACAAAATCCAATGAAAAAGAACAGAGGAACAGGTGACCTTGGGCCCTCTAGGTACTGTCACCAACCTTTAAACAAAATCCATTGTGCACAGGCTGGGCCCTGGATGGAGGGAGAAACGACTCGTCTCCTCTGGATTATAAACAAGAAGTTTATAACCTAGAGCAGGGAATAGTGCAAAATGGCAGGTGCTGCGTAGTGTTACCTACTGAATGCTAGGAGAGAACAGAGGAGGGAATGGATGGCTTTGGCCAGAAATGGAATTTAGCTTGGGTTCCCTGGCAGCCAAAGGAAAAGGTGAAATGGGTGGAGTGACGCGACTCTTGTCGCTCGAAAAAAAAAGACTGATTTTAAAAATGGCACTGACTGATGGAGTCGCTGAACTAATCCAGTCGTCTGCTTGGAAAAGAATACATTTTTCACAATGACTTTGCCCATGGTAAATCAGTAAGTGAAAGAGCAAGCTGGAGACCACTATGTATAGAGCATCCCCCTTTTTGTAAAGAAAGTACAAAATAAAAAGCCTTGAACCAATGCTGGAAACTTCTGGAAGCTATTCCCCAGTCTGACAACAGTGGTTTTCCCTGCAAGATGTGGAGCCATGAGAGGGAAATGGGTGCTCTTTGTTCGCGTTCATTTCTGCTGGCTGGGTTTGTCAAAACAAGCATCTATCCTTTCTTCCTAATTAAAAAGGGGGGTGTACTTGAATATAGATGTAAGAGGAAGAAAGCTTCCCCTATGAGATTTCTTAAGGTGGAGGCTGGGTTAGGCATCGGTGAGCCATCCCGAGAAAAGCTTCAGGCTCCCCCCCACGGCCAAGGGCACATTACTCCCGACAAAGGCAGTCCAGTCCGCCTGCCTCTGCTGTAATCAGGGAAGCTCAGGAAGGCCAGCCCTGACCGGCACAAGCGGGCTCCAGCGAGCCACTTCCACACCGCTGTTCGTTTTGTTTTTGAAATTAAAAAACAAAAACCAACAGACAAGTGGAAGAGACAGCAAGTGGCCGCTGCCCGTCTCCTCGGGACCCTTGAGGGATCCGGTCCCCTTCTCTGTCCCCGAGGCCTGAGGAGCAAATCAAGGCCTGCAGCGGTCATGCAGGACAGAGGGCTTTAAGTTAACAGCAATTAAGGAGGGTTTCCTGCGATAAACGCCTCAATCTTCACTGAAATCTTACGCTTTCAGCTTTATGACCGGCTCAGGCCGGAGCTTCGCAGACCAAATCATGTCAGAGGTCACTCTGGCACTTTTTACAGATCTGGCCAGAGAGGAGGGTCCTTCACTATCAGATATAACCGGTGGTTCCAGCAGGACAGAACCTGTGGGACGATCTGCTGACCTCACGCTCAGAAACGGCCAGTCCTGGCTAGCTGCCCGGTCCTGGCGGGGCCATCGGCAAACTACTTCCTGGGCCTCCATCTCCTCATCAATAAACAGGACAATAATTGCTGCCAGGGGCGGGGTGGGGGATGGCCATGATGTGAGACAGCCCGTTAAATGATTAGGAAAAAACATAACGTACCCAGTAATAAAAAAAAATAGTTAAAAGAGCTTGGACAGTGGCGTCGGGCACATGTGGATTTAAACCTGACTCCCGTCACTCTCTTGACAACCTTCATGTATTCATTCAACTAACTGCTGAGCCTCAGTTCCCTCACCTGTAAAATGGGCACAAACAGTAACACTGACCTCGAAGCACACGGAAGGCAATCTGGCAATGATCTCTGAGAGCCCTGTTTAAAACTGCAATTACCCAACAGCAAGGACCTACTGTATAACACAAGGAACAATATTTGATACCTTGTAATAACCTATAAGGGAAAAGAATCTGAAAAAGAATATATATATGTATAAAACTGTGGACATCCCTGGTGGCGCAGTGGTTAAGAATCCGCCTGCCAATGCAGGGGACATGGGTTTGAGCCCGGGTCCGGGAAGATCCCACATGCCGTGGAGCAACTAAGCCTGTGCGCCACAACTACTGAGGCTGCGCTCTAGAGCCCATGAGCCACAACTACTGAAGCCCACGCACCTAGAGCCCGTGCTCCGCAACAAGAGAAGCCACCGCAATGAGAAGCCTGCGCACTGCAACAAAGAGTAGCCCCCGCTCGCCACAACTAGAGAAAGCCCGTGCACAGCAACGAAGACCCAACACAGACAAAAATAAATTAATTTATAAAAACAAAAAAAACTGAATCACTGTGCTGTACACCTGAAACTAACGCAGCATTGTAAGTCAACTGTAGTTCGATAAAAAATAAATTAAAAAACCACTGCAGTTACTTCCTCTACTTCTCTTTTCTCCAAAACACCTATTGCCATCCCGCTGATTTATTTTATTGTCTGCTCCCTCCCCCACCCCCGATGAAAGCTCCATGAGGGCGGGGATTTCTGACTGTTTCATTCTCTGCTCTCTCCCCAGCGCCTAGTACAGCATGTGGCACACAGTAGGTGCTCAGCAGGTTTGCCAAACATGCAAAATATGAGCCAGTTAATGTCACCGCCTCTGATCGGGCATATACTAGATAATCATGAAACTGATCTGTAGCAAGTTAAATTTATATATTTAATGTACCTTATTTTTAAAAGTTCTTTATTTTAAAGGCTTCTTTCAAAGTTTTAAACTTTGGGTATGAAATTCTGATCTAGGTGTAGGGAAAGAGGGGAGGGGTGAGGAAAGACATAGGAATTTGGTTGCTCTAGTGTTTTTTTTTAAACTGTGACACTCCCGTGTTTGGGGCAAGTTTAAATCCTCCTCCTATCCTGACACCCTCCCTGCCCCAGGCTTTGGCGGCCTCTGGTTTACTCCTGGCTGCGAGTACCTTCCCTGTCATCCTAGCCCTTGGGCAAAGTTTTTCTCTGTGTTTTTGGAGAACTGGGCTTGGAAGGTACACTTGGTGATGGCGGGGAGGAGCCTCCGAGGTCTCAGGGAAACGCTGCCCTCAGAGAGTCTGCCCTGTCAGGGCGGAGATCTGAGCAGAGCATCTGCCCTATGAAGCAGCCGGCCTGGACCTTTCCTCCGGCGAGGACCAGAGTTCGGGTCTTTGGGGACTACCTCTGTCTGCATCAGGGTGGGTGGAAACCAGAGGGAGACACAAGGGAGGGTGGGGACACAGCCTCCAAGAACCAGCCCAGCGTATTTTAGTGGGAAGAGAAGTGCGGCCAAGGTTGGATTCTAGGAAAGATTCTGATGAGTCGGACCCACCTCTGCCCTCCCATTTCCAATGTCCCTTTCACATCGAGTAAAACATCGAGGGAAGGGCCAGTCTTTTAAATACGGAATGTTTGGGACAACCCCAGACATCAGAATATCTGCTGAATCTGGTCTTGGACAGGCATCTGGTACGACTTTCTTGCTTATCTGAACAATTCCCATTGCAACACCATCTCCTCTGTGGTTTCACTGTTCATTATAAAATCATGTTTTACTTTAAAAATGCAATAATGGTGGAACCAACCTAATTAGGCACCGAAAATCTCACAGAGAAGAGCGTTTCCCTTTTACCCAATGTAGAGACTTGAAATCAGATTATTACTGAATCTGTGATAGGTTAAAAGTGAGGTACCAGCTTAAGCGTTTTAATTGGTTTCAGTGACCTTGTGCCAGAAACACAAAGCTCCTTAGGAAGAAAGGATAGCAGAGAAGAAAACAGTTATGATTCATTGGGATGAAAGATCAGGAACTTCAGATGTAGCTTCTTGGCTTAACGCTCAACACACATCTCTTCCCTGTCTCGTCTTCCTCTTCCTTAAAATGGGGACAGAAATATCCAATTATTCCCTCAAAATTCCAAAGGCGTGTATAAGAACATAACGCGCAGGTGGCATGCAAGGAACCGAAATCAGTACGTGAGGCCTGATTAGTATTTGTGTTTTTAAACTCATCCTGAAAAGTCAGATTTCCTAATGTTAGTTTAAGCAACATAAGCAGGACCTGCAAAGTCCAGAGTGGGAGGGTCCTCTTCCAACTTTAGCTTAAAAATGGGCTCGGTCACCCAGCCCCAGCTGACTTCTTTCTGTCAGCAAGGAGCCTCTTTCCACAGGGTCATCATGTTCCTAAGGGCTCCGTTACAATTCCCCCATGGTTTCTGACCAAACACTCATGCTGCACTGGGGGCTACCAGCTGGCCTGGCCCGCCCGCTTTGTCCATCTGAGAGCAGCACACGCCCTGGTCAGCGGGTAGCAGCTCCCATTACTAGATGATCCTTATGAGGCTGGGCTGCATGAAAATGTCATTTTTGTCGGTCAAAAGCAGTTGGTTGTTGGCAGTATCACGTGGTTCCTACACATGTGTACCAGGTACCGAAAGAAGAGCCTTATGGTTCCTGAACGATAGTTCAGTGCCTGGCTCCACAGCTTACGTGGTGGCCTTCAGCCACCAGCTCCTCTGGGCCTCAGTTTCCTCATCTGTAAGGGGGCACCGACGTCACGGGGAGGGGGAGGAGATGAAGCAGGAGAGACAGGGTTCCGAATGGCACAGGTGTACCGTGAGGGCCACAAGTGGCCGCTACGATCACCTCCTGCGAGCCCATGACGCGCCCCAGACGAGGGGACGCGGACCCTGACTTGCCCACATCTGTGGCTGAGGCAGGCAGCCCCTTCAGAACGCTCCCCACTAGCGTGGCTCCCACCTCCAGCTCCAAAGAAGCCCAAACATGAGGCTCCTGGGTACCTTCAGAAGTGACTTAAGCTTGTGGTTTTACACAAGCATTAAAGGTGAGTTCCCAGGAACAGGAAGCTGTGGTTGCCAGCTATAAAACAATCTTGCGTAGTGAACACTGGGTTCTGGGGGAGGCCAAGCCCTCACTGAATTGAGGAGGATCTCGGGTGCCTCTTTTTTTTTTTTTAATTTTATTGGAGTTGATTTACAATGTTGTGTTAGTTTCAGGCGTACAGCAAAGTGATTCAGTTATACGTATACATATGTTCATTCTTTTTCAGATTCTTTTCCCATATAGGTTATCACAGAATATTGAGTAAGATTTCCCTGTGCTGTACAGTAGGTCCTCTTTGGTTATCTATCTTTTTTCCTTTTTTTTAAACATCTTTATTGGAGTAAAATTGTTTTACAATGTTGTGTTAGTTTCTGCTGTATAACAAAGTGAGTCAGCTGTACGTATACATATATCCCTATACCTCCTCCCTCTTGCGTCTCCCTCCCACCCTCCCTATCCCACCCCTCTAGGTGGTCACAGAGCACCGAGCTGATCTCCCTGTGCTATGTGGCTGCTTCCCACTAGCTATCCATTTTACATTTGGTAGTGTATATATGTCCATGCCACTCTCTCACTTCGTCCCAGCTTACCCTTCCCCCTCCCTGTGTCCTCAAGTCCATCCTCTATGTCTGCGTCTTTATTCCTGTCCCGCCCCTAGGTTCTTCAGAGCCTTTTTAAAATTTTTTAATTTTTTAGATTCCATATATATGTGTTAGCATACGGTATTTGTTTTTCCCTTTCTGACTTACTTCACTCTGTATGACAGACTCTAGGTCCATCCATCGGGTGCCTCTTGAATTTCATTGTGTTTTTGGACAAGGCTGTCTTTTCCCCCGTAGCCCAATTTGTCTGCAGTGCTTTCATTTTCAAGGGCTATATATTTTGGTGACTTCAACACTTGAACTCTGATTTGCACGATAAAACAAAAACAATCCCTCCCGAGGGACCTGGTTTGTCCCTTGGACTCAAGCGAGCTTTGGAGGGCACACGATGACCTCCTTCACAAACTAACAAACAAACAAACAAATCAGGCCTCCTTCCGGCTCTCCTCCCAACAGAGGCACCTACACAGCGCCAGGCCTCCCAGCCGGGGCACATCCTCCGCTCCTTCACCCCCATGGGCGTCGGCGAGGTTTGCCTGGATCGTGCAGGGCAGGCGGCCGTGTGAGCTCGGACAAGCGTCTCGCGTGTCCCTCACCTCTTCTCCTGGCAACTCCGGGTCCCGCACCCCAAGACAGGATGGGCTGCGAGAGCGTTCCCTCCCCGTGGTGGCCCATCCCCCAGGTCTGCTGCTTTCTGAGCCCTGTGCCTTTCATTCACCCCACTGTCAATTCGCAAAAAGTGATACGACAGGCGGGAAAGAGATGGAAACTTTTTTAAAAAAATAATTGTTTTAAATCCTACTGTTCTGTAAACCAGGAAGTTGTATTTGTCTAAGAGCAAATTAACTGAACTCTCCCTCCCCCGCCTCAACCACCACCAAAGGCTCCATAAGTTCAAGGCAGAATCTGCCAAATTTGGGTGGAGACCGACTCTGGCCCGGGGCCTCCTGGCTGCTGCAAGGCCAAAGGGGATGGAACACTGGGCTGGTCACTTCTCCTGAGTGACCGGGAGGAGGAAGCCTTCCCTGCAAGGAGCAGAACGCTCACCTCGGCGCCCCCCCCAGCTGAATCCACCCTTTTAAGCGAGAACAGCCAGGTGGGAAAGAGGCGAGAATGCTAGGAGTTTTCTCGAGGGGGTCCCCTAAAGCAAGAAGGACCCATCCTGTCCTGTGAAGGCTTTGCACAACCTTTAAAGCAGATGAGGGGCCTCTGAGCCCGTGTGCTGCCTGCTCTGGGGAGCGGGGTCCAGCCCACACCCAGCAGCCCCCTGCCCTGCTCACTCCTCAGGCCTGAGGGGACCTCAGAACATCCTCCCAGGCAGGGAGCAATGAAAAGGCTGAGAAGCAGCTGGGTCATCTGTTTTGGGTTAAAATGAAAAGAAATCAGATTTTTAGGGAGAAAAACAAGAAGAAAGAGATAAGCAGGGAACTCAGAGTGCAGGGCGGGAGGAGGCCCTGACCCACCGTCTGGTGGATTACCCGAGTCCATTTTCCCTGACCCTGCCATGGATGCCACCGCTGCGGTCACATTAGCAGAAATCCACGTCTGGCACAGGCATCTCAGCCCCCGGGGCCTTGTCAGGGATACGGTCCTACAAGGAGGGCTGGGAGGCTGGATCCTGCAAGCCTGGTGCCAGCTCATGGGGTTTTTAAAAAACCTGAAAGCCCCAGGGAGGCGGTCGCCGCGGGTCGAGCAGGCGGAGCGGCGGTAGCCAGCGGCGGTTAACTGTGCAAACATCATCCGACTTGGTCACCAGGCCAGTAACAGGAGACGTTGGCCTCCAAGTTTGACCTTTCACCCCCTCTTTACTAAACAGGCCTAATTATTGCATTTGTCTGTCATTCGAGCCACAAATGATCCGTTCAGGTCACGGTGGGGAGGCCTCGATTTTCGGGCCCTGTCTGGAGAGCTCCACTAATTGTATCCTTCAGAGGAAGTGTGGTGGGAAGCTGGAGCCGTCCCTGAGTTTCCGGGGAGGGCACTCTTCCTGCTACAGTGGAAGGGATGTCACCGAGCCTTGAACATCGTCCCAGCAAAGCCCTGGGCTTTTGGCTCTGCTACTCAGGGAAGCTGGCCCTTCCTTTTTTGGGTCCCTGGGTTGATTCCAGATCTGAATGGGTGAGAGACATCCCTCTCTGCAGCCCGGCCAACTGCACATCGTCTACCCGGTGGCCCTGGTGTTTGCCAACACCCCTGGGCCCCTCTTCCTTCTGTGCCACAGAGACTACATTTCCCAGCCTTGTGGCGGTTAGGTGGCCTTATGACTGAGTTCAGGCCAATGTGAGCAGGGGTGGTGTGTGCCCTCTCCAGGCCTGGCCCATGAAGACCTCCTGTGCCCAGTTCTCATTGTCTTTCCCCACCTGCTGCCTCTCAGCACCTGGAGGAGGGGGACCCACAAGGCAGAAGAAGCCTGGGTTTCTAAGTGACTTGGTGGAGCAGACATCCACAGGAGCCCATCCGACCCCTCAACTGTGTTGCACTGTGATGTGAGCACAAGATAACATTGCTTTTATTAAAATCTCCGAGACTCAGAGTTTGTTCATTTCAGCACTTAGCCTACCCTGATTACTGCACTTATTAACAGAACCCCATGTTTATCCCAGAAGGCAATGTGCTCAGTGAAGAGACTGCAGTTGGCCAGCCTCCCTTGCAGCTAGGGTTGGCTAATGAAATGTAAGTGAATATTATTGGGCACGGAATCTGGGAAAGCTCCTCGAGAAATAAAAAGACACATAGTACCTTCCCCTTTTCCTTCTTGCTTCCTGGAAGGCACACGTGATGGCTGGTGCTCTAGCAAGCATTTTTGAACCAGGAGGTACTAACGTTGGTAGAGCACAAGATAAAAAGAATCTGAATCCCCAATGACTGTGGAGCCACAGTATTGACCCTGGGTTCCCTATTTCTAAACATGCTTTACAAAAGAGAAAAATAAGCCCTTGTATGCTACAACCACTATTATTTGGGGTTTTCTATAAATGTATCTACACTAATCCTAACACCTCCATTCCTGACCTATAAGAACGTAGGAATCCTGCAAAGGTTAGGTGAAGTAATACTCAGGAGACAAATACAACCTATGCAATCCGGACAGAGCTTAGTCACATGATTACGTTGGGGTATGATTATTTGTTCACAGTAGGAAGTTGCTTCACTGCTTCCTGACTCTCAGTTTCTTCTGTGAAATGGACATAAAAATGCCAACATGAGACACACATGAGACAGAGGGGCCTCCTCCTTGTCTGGACTCCCAGCTCCTCCTTCCTCTCCCTTCTCCACTCCGTGCTCTCCCCACAGCCTGTCTCTGCCCCCGAGATGTCCCCCCACATTCTCAGACATTCACGGCACGTGACTGGAACAACGCGATTTCCTGTGTCAGATGCTCCTGCTCCATGCTCTGGCCACTAAGTAATCACGGCACCTCCAGAGACGCCACCTTTCGTGGAAGAACCTCCCTGGCGAGGGTAGGTTTCAGAGCGAACTGTCCTTGACCCTCCTGCCACCACCCCAGACGTATAAACAAAGTGAAGGTGCTGACAAGAGGCCTCTTAACCTACCTTCTCCTTAGCAGGAGTTGAGGCTGCCTAGGTGACAGGAATTCATGAAAGCAAAGCTTTCAGGGAGTTGACATTTGTACACAACCATATGCTGACATTTAACCTTGCAGCTGTGCTTCTTTATCCTTTGTGGACTGACAGTAGAACCCCCTGTGGCAGAAAGAAAAATCCAGGACTCTCTTGGAGTCTGGGCCGCTGGGTACAGTTGTACAGGTTGTTCACTGCACAAGGTACGTAGACAAGGGGGCAAGTGGCTAGCCCGCACCGCACTCACAAGCCTTGCACATGGCTTGGGCTATATTTACCAGGGTAAAAAGCATCTTTTTCTAATTTGCACACAGATACTTTATGGGCTAGTGGCAGACGGCTTAGATCATCCACTGATTAAAACCTCTGTCTTTGTGTAGCTTCTACCTCTTTTTGCTCATCAAGGCTTCCAAATGCACAAAAAGCATTGAAAGCACATCCTGGGGTTTGAGGCACTCCCCGGAGATTAAGCGTTCTTACCCTAGTGCATTATCCTGACTTAGGACGGCTTTAATCCTCCATTCTCCAAGTTAAACGACTATCTTGCAACAATAAATGTCCATCAGCTGGGCTTTACTTGCAGAATTGGAGGAAGGTACTTGGTGAGGCTGAAGTGAACCGTGGGAAATTAGCACGCTTCTTAGACTGACAACCACGTGCTGGATACCCGCATAGGTCCAAGAAATCTGTCTGGGCCCACCTTGTCTTTCAGTCCCGCCAACTGCTGGTTCTCAAGTGCTGTTTCCAGAGAAGAGCCCCTTACAGTTTACATGGAAGCAGACGCATGAAAATACGGATGGTACCTGAGTACAAACCAGAGGATTTAAGTGCTGCTTATGGTGGATGCAAGTACGTGGAAAAAAGGAAGTGAAGTTTGCAGAGGGAGAACAGCTATAGCCTAGAGCATCTCATCGTGACCGACATGAGGAAGCGCTCAATGAAGAACGCGGACACGTCCAAGTCAACCTAAAGGGACTCCCGCTGACCAAGTCTAGGACGATTGGAGCAACAGAACAAATACTGATAATCATGGGTTACAACCCAGAGAACAGAATGAGAATTCACGAAACCGTATTGATACAATACAGTAAGTCCTCTCCACACGGACGAGTTTTGTTCCGAGAGCGCGTTCTTAAGTCCAGTTTGTTCAGAAGTCCAACGGAGTTGGCCTAGGTACCCAACTAACAAATCGGCTATATAGTACTGTACTGTAATAGGTTTATAATACTTTTCACACAAATAATACATAAAAAACAAACACAAAAAATAAAGAAAACATTTTAAATCTTACAGTACAGTACTTCGAAAAGTACGGTAGTACCAGCTCATCACCGCTGCTTTTACGCTTGCTTCCGGACATCCTGGGCTTGAAATAAAGGCTCTGTACTGCTGTACTCTATACAGTTCTGTACAGTAAAGTACACAAAAGCACAACCACTTGTAGAGGATGTACGCACATGACAATGTACGCCAGACACGTGAACTAACTCACATGATTGGACGTGCGAACGCACGTTCTCATCTTTGAAAGTTTGCAACTTGAAGGTTTGTATGTATATAATTGGGGGAGAAGGAAAAGCTCTTTCTCGTAGTAGAATTGCAATGAAGAACTTTAGAAGCAATGATGGGATGAGAAAATAAGTCACCATTTGGAAGCTACTCCTATCACACTTATTTCAGGCAAGAATTACCAATGGGTATTAAACTAGTAAGAGAAAGGATGGTAAGTAAAAGGAATTTTGTATAGTTTCAAAGTAGCTCCTGACAAGATATTTATCAACCACAAAGGGGGAAAGAGTAACTTTACAGAGGAGAGGCACCACCTTACCCAAGTGTTCAGTTACCATCACCAGTGATGGGACAAATGACATCATGGACCCCTGATATGACGCCCTGAGGATGCAATGTCACTTCTGGAGCATTCCTGCCAAAAATTCATAAATGGAATCTAATCACAAGGAAACATCAGACAAACCCAGGTTGAGAGCCATTCAACAAAATAACGGGCCTTTCCTCTTCAAAAATATCACAATCATGAAAGACTAAAAAAGACACTGAGGAACGTTCCAGAATAAAGGAGCCTAAAGAGACAGGACAACTGAATGGAACGTGTGGTCCTGGATTAGATTTGGAACCAGTCAAAGTGAGAGAGATCTATCTCCCCCTCATTCTGGCTATAAAGGACACTCATAGGACCATTGGTGACATTTGAATAAGATCTCTAAAGTAGATGAAATTACTGTATCAGGGATGAATTCCTCATTTTGATACCCTTACTGTGGTTACGTAACAAAGTGTCCCTGTTTTGAGGAAATATACTCTGGAATATTTAGAGGGAAGGCGACATCACGTCTGCTAGACGTGACAAAGCAGGTATGGTAAGATGTTAGCCTTTGGGGAAGCTGGGTAAAACGTTTACAAGAATTCTTTTACTCCTTTTGTAACTTTTCTGAAGGTCCAAAGTTATTTCAGAACAAAATGTCTCAAAAGTAAATAAATAAATGATTTTGCACAACACACACACACACACACACACACACACACGCCCTCCTCCCAGCTGGCCCCAGCACATTCCCCGCCCGGTCCTGGGGGCCCGTCGTGGACACCCTCACTCGCCCTGGCACTCTTTAGTGAGCTTTTCCACTTTGGGTGACCTGTCCCCCACCCAATAGGACGGTGACAGCTTGCAGGGAGATCCAGGACTTACACACTTTGGTGTCTCTGCACAGACTAACGCTTGGGGCATGTACAACATTCATTCCTTGATTTGAAAGGTTCCAGTCATCAGTGAGGCCAGGCCAGTTATCTCGAGATAACAAAACGTGTGTCCACACCAAGAGGGAAACAGCAACAAGAAACGTGGTGAGTGGAGTGAGGTACAGCTTACTCCAGCTGTGAAGTCAAACTTCAGAGCTGCGACCCTGGGGGGGCCCTCACCCTTTCCTAGCTTGTGGGCGCTCAGTGGGTTCACAAGCACAAAGCTTCTCCGTTTCCGTGTGTGTCCGCGGGGACGCTCACACCCATTCCTGAGGCTGCCGTGAGGATTTCACAACATGCTTGATGCAAAAACGCCTGGCCCAGTGTTCAGCGTAAGGTATAGCCGCTCCCAGAGGAACTGCTATCACAACTCAAGTGAAACAAAATGCAAAAGTTCCCGCTTCTGAATTTCTCAGACACTTGTCTGGCCTCACCAGCGTACCCCAGCATAACTGTCTGCACAACGTTTACTCCAATTCTTTTCTCCAAACAACCTCTCCGGGTCCCTGAAAACAGAATTTGACCAAGTTGGTCTAATGATTCATGGCCCGAGAACTGGCCATAGGGCCATTTTAGATGGTTAGGTTACCGTAATTCTCTTAATAGCCATTGACAAACTCAGGGTTGTTAACGTATTCAACCAGTTACTGAGGCCCCAGAGCTACCGAGTGCACTGTGTGCTGAGGAGACTGCTTTCCAGCAACAGATTTGAACAGTCAACCGGGGACATGTCCAAAGCTGCTGATGATCTCAGGTAATTGGATTTGGAAGATGACTTGCTGGCCTTGGCATTGAGAATGGAGTCCTGGAGGATTCTCTCATCCTTATGGAAATGGCCCAGAGGTTTCCCCAGTGACCAGATTCCTGGCATAGTCAGGCAGCTGTGAGATGTCTGTGGCACAAGACCTCTCCCGACATCACCCTGCAAAGAAGATGCCGTAATGCTTTGGGGGGAAAAACAGATCATAGGGCATTTGGCTCCCTTTCTAGTGTCTGTTTTCTTTTTGGCTAGTTGAGAAGATGGAAGGGAACATATGAAGTATCTTTGCTGGACAACGTGTTGCAGAGACAAAGCGATGGGGGATTTTCACAAGTAACAGCTATCTTCAAGGGACAGGACAACTCCGTCCTAGGGTAAGAAAACAGAAACGTCTCCAACCCCAGCAGACTCTGTGCCTTGGCACTCTACAAATACCATCTCTTTTAATGCTCCCACCAGCCCTGCAGGTAAGGGGGCAGAGACTCGACTCTGTTTAAACTAGTTAACTTTGCCAGGGCCACACAGCCCATGGGGATCCCAGGCAGGACTAAATCCCAGTCTCTTTGAAGCCAGTCTGCTGCTCCCTTTATTTCTGGGGAAACCCCATCCTAGGGAGAGTCACCCGGCAACCTCCACACCCACCCACGACCCCCGCTTTGAGGGTCCTTTTTGTCAGGAAGAAGAACTCCAAAATAAGTACCAAAACACGGGTCGATCATCCCTGTGAACTCTGACCCCGTGTGAGTCACTGTGCTCATGTTTCAGTGACTCAGCCCAGCCTGGAGCAAGGACCACGTCAGAGAAAGCTGTGTCCCCACGGAAACTGCTCCCTCCCTCAGAACTGACATTCCAAAGCATTTCATGGACACTGAATCAGCAACAGAAAGTTTCCAGGCAGATGACCCTCAATTCAAACCAAGTCAGAAGATCCTCAAAATAGTAACTGGGGCTCTCCTTGCTTCAAGGGGGTTTGTCAGGGAAAGAAGGTAGCAGCCCGTGTTCCTTCCCTGGTTGTAGGAACGTTTCTGGAGCCTCAGCTGGGCTGCGGGCTGGGCTGCGGGCTGGAGCAGTGGACACCGTGTGCACAGCTTCTGCCCTTGGGAAGCTTAAAGCTTCGAGAAACACTTCCGGACCCCCCATGCGGAAGAGTCCCCGTGAAGGAGCTAAAGTGAGAAGGCTTTTAGCTGAAATGTTTTGGTTCTATAGATGCAACGTTTGCCAGGCAAAGTGTGTGTGTAGTTTATCTACTATTCATAATCACGTTCTGTACTGTGATGTAGAATCTTAGTTTCTCATAATTCTCCCTAGGAGAGGATGTGATTGACAAGGGTTGGTGTGCGATTGTCTGTGTAAGTCGACTAGGTTACAACTCAGGCACTGGGAGACAAGGTCTCTTGCCTAACCCACCCGACCCCGACCTTATACACCCCATGTCCACACTCTGTGCCTCCCTCCCCTGTATTCTTTGGTAACAGATCCCTGACTTTGCTCAGGTGTCGGGCTGCCATGCTCTTCCAGAGACCTGGCCCCTCTCTAGCTCTGACTAGTCTGACCCAATCGGGCTCATCCCATCGGCGTCAGTCCTTGCTGTCCACAGTGGCCCCTCTCTCCAAACTCCACACGTCCCTCTTTCATGCCCCGAGGCAGCGACAGCGCCCACGGTGCCACCCCCAGGCGCCACTCATTACAGTCCCTACACCTTGTCCTCAACTTTGCAGGCAGCCCCTTTCTCCGACTCCCCTCTAGCTTCCCAATCTGACTCTGCCGTTGTCCCGTTTCCTCCCAGAAGCCTAGCAAGGCCCCCTCCCTCCAACTTGTTAATGGGGGAACGGTACAAAATTACCTTATCCACCTCCAGGAAGATCATATTTGCAGTCAAGCTCACAAAACCTCAAATCTACGTGAAGCTGGCATCATTTCGGGATAATCGCGCCTGGGTCAGGGGACCTGGATGGAGGGCTGGGCAGGGGGAGGCCTGAATGCTTACTGTATTGGAAGTCTTCCAGGACAGGCCGTCCAACATCATCCCAGGGCGAGCAGTTGCCTGGAGACTGGAGGGCTGGGGAGGCGTCCATTGTGCTCCATGCCCTTGGGCAAATCCCTGATCTCTGGCGTTTTTCACTCCCTTTGAAGGAGCTGAGGTGCTTTGGAACCCTCACTAATTAAAATAACAGTAGGGCTTCCCTGGTGGCGCAGTGGTTGAGAGACCGCCTGCCAATGCAGGGGACGCGGGTTCGAGCCCCAGTCCGGGAAGATCCCACATGCCGCAGAGCGGCTGGGCCCGTGAGCCATGGCCGCTGAGCCTGCACGTCCGGAGCCTGTGCTCCGCAACGGGAGAGGCCACAGCAGTGAGAGGCCCGCGTACCGCAAAAAAAAATAAAATAAAATAACAGTAGAACCCTTTGCCAAAGCAAGTTCCACATCCATCCTGGGTGCCCTGCTCAGCGGGAGAGCGTGTCTGACAAGGTGTTTCCTGGAGGTGGTTGTGAGGTTCCCCACAAGCCACCGACCCGTCCTCCGTCCTCCTCCGGCCGTGCACAGCGGGGGAAGCAATTCCACATGGACGCTATTTTTGTACTGTTCTCCCCAAAATAGAACGGCAAGATTCTGTCCAGCTTGCGTTCCAGTGGCTTTACCTTCTGGAGGCCCCCGTCTGCAAGAGAAGGATTTCCCTCACCTTCTGTTTCCTCAGATCCCCGTGCAGGGCAAGGCCGGCTTGGCAGGAAGACACACGGCCAAGGTCTCCCAGAGTCTTAGCTGTCTGGCCGGGGGTCCCACTTCAGTACCCTACCCTCCCCTCCCCCTGGACCAGACAGGACGTGGCCCAGAGACTCACCAGAGGTTGTCTGGTCCCTGGTTTTGTTCAGCAGAGATGCCCCCTGAACCTGCTTCCCCAGAGCAGGTAGGACCTGCTGGGAGACAGTGTGGGGCTCCTGGGGGGATGCGGGTGCCCATTCCCCTCACGCCGAGGGTGCCGGGGTAGGAATAGGGGGCCTTGGGAACCACCCGGGGCTGCCTTCAGGCCTCAGATCTGCCTCTAACTAGCTGTGAATTTTGGGCACATCTTGCCTCATGGGAAATGACTGGGTTGCCTGATTAAATGCAAGACACCCAGGTCAATTTGAATTGCAGCTAAACAATGATTTTTCTTTCTTTTTTTTTTAGTATAGCATTGTACGTACTTTTATAAAAGATGGTCTGTTGTTGATCTAAAATTCAAAGTTACCTGGGCACCCTGTATTTTTATGGGCTGCATCTGGCAGCCCTCACTGTGTATTAAGCAGCTGGCACACCAGGCGCTCAACGAAGAGTTCCCTTTACGGTATTTATTCACTCAATAGATATTCATCGTGAGTCTGCTACGGGCCAGGGCCTGGGGACATAGCAGGGAATGAACAGTATCTGTTTCCTGGGGCTGCTGTAACAAATACCATGAAGAATTTAGTGGCTTACATGGCGCACATGAATTCTCTTACAGTTCTGGAGGTCAGAAGTCCAGCAGGGGTCTCACGGGGCTAAAACCAAGGTGTTAGTGCAGCTGGGGCCTTCCGGAGTCTCTAGGGGAGAATCTGTTTCCTCGCTTCCCCCTGATTTTATTCGGTTATTTATTTTAAATTTATTTATTTTTGGCTGCGATGGATCTTCGTTGCTGTGCACGGGCTTTCTCTAGTTGCGGCGAGCGGGGGCCACTCTGTTGCGGTGCGTGGGCTTCTCATTGCGGTGGCTTCTCTTGCTGCAGAGTATGGGCTGTAGGCGTGCAGGCTCAGTAGCTGTGGCACGCAGGCTCAGTAGTTGTGGTGCGCGGGCTCAGTAGTTGTGGCTCGCGGGCTCTAGAGCGCAGGCTCAGTAGTTGCGGCGAACGGGCTTAGTTGCTCTGTGGCATGTGGGATCTTCCCGGACCAGGGCTCGAACCCGTGTACCCTGCGTTGGCAGGTGGATTCTTAATCACTGCGCCCCCAGAGAAGCCCCCTCCCTGAATTTAGAGGCACTTGCATTCCTTGGCCTGTGGCCCCTTCCTCCATATTCAAAGCCAGAATATGTCGAGAGTCGAGTCATCACGCTGCCTCTTTGGTTCCCAGTTCTGCCTCCCCAACCACCTTCAAGGACCCTGTCCACCAAATAATCCAGGATAATCTTCCACCCTCTGTTTCATCTGTGACCCTAATTGCTCTTTTCCATGGGGGGGCAACATTTTCACAGGTTCTGGGGGTTAGTTCCTGGTATCTTTGGGGGGCCCTCATTCTACTCACACGGTCTCTGACCTCATGGAGTTCACAGTCCAGGGTGGGAGAGAGGCAGACAAGAAACATGTAAACAAAGAATAAATGTGTTTACATATAATGCATATTATTCCTGCTCCTATATAGGTCCCTCCTCTCAACCCAGGGACATCAGACACAAACCTGGCTTTTATGTAACAGAGTCAAAATCTGAACTCAAGACACAGACCAAATAAGGACAAGCAACACTCAAAATAACGCACCACTTTGGGAAATTGGCTGTATCTACAGAAGCTGAGTACAGGCCTAGCCTATGACCCAGAGATTCCACATTTAGGCACATTCCCAAGAAAAATGTGTGTGTATGGCCACCGAAAGACAAGTACCGACTACTCAGGCAGCGTTACTTCTAATAGGCAATGACTAGAAGCTACCTAAATGCCTTTCAGCAGGTGAATGAATAAATAGTTATGGAGCAGTTATACATGGATCACTATGCAAGCATGAGGATGAACAAATCTTGCTGCGTGCAGCCCCGTGGGTGACTCTTACCCACGTCACGCTGCGCTGAAGACATCCACACCAAACACCACCTACTCAAACAGGTGATCCGGATCTGTGCTCGTGGGGGTGTCGGGCTGTGTCGACCTGCCTGGGCCCACTTCTTGCTGAGTGGCCTCAGGTTGTGGTGGCTGAAAGAGGGACGTGCACTTGACCTGGAAGGGAGAGAGCAGCATCGCCCCACCCCCGGCCGCCCCGGACACCAGCGGCTGCCGTAGTGAGAGAGGCGATGGGGGTGGCGGACGGCGGGTCGCATCTGCCCTTGTCCCCACCTCCTTCCCACCCGCCGGCCTCGCTGACCACCAGTGACCCCTGCACCATCCGTTGCAGAAGCAACTCTCTTCCACAGTGGAACTGGGTTCCAATGTGGCAACCCACGCGCGAGCCTGCTTGCCAGGGTCCCCTGCACACCGCGCTCCTAGGCACCGTTGCTTCTGGAACGCTGGGGCGGGGCTCAGCTCCGCCCCTCCCCAGCTCCTCCCACAGTCGTGCCCAGGCCAGTCCCTGTCCTAACTCTGCGCATCCGCATCACTCAGGGTGGCTCTGCCTGCCTGGTCAATGCAGGCCTGATAAGCCTTATCAGGAGTGCGGATGCGAGGAGGGGGGTGCTGGGGGCTTCAGGGGCTGGCTCCAAACGGCCTGTGTTTACTTCTCAAAAATTCACCACGCTGCCTGCCCATGATATGGATATTTCAATACGTACTTTTTAAAAGGGTGTTTTTTAAGTTTTGGGACCATGGGTATTTTCTATCCCGGTGCTTATCAAGTTCCCAAAGCACACAGGTTCACTGGGGGCTCTGCCAGGCTCCTGGGTGCCTTATCTCCTCCTGTGAATTCCCAGGGCCTGGCCAGCCCAGCCCCGGCTCAGGGACAGTCACTCAGCGGCAGTGGACACGGAGCCTCTGGGAACGGGGACCGGGAGGGTCTGGGAGGAGGGATGTAGGAGTTCCTTCTCTCCTGGAGCTGTCTCTGCAGGGCAGGGGCGAGAGCCCCAGTGAGCCCCCTCTACATGTTAACAGTCTCTTATCTCGGGGCACTGCCCCGGGGAACTGACCGCACTCGTAAACCTCCGGGGCCGTTTTATGTGCTTTTCCCACCAGCTCTCACAGGGACCCTGAGAAAGACACTGCACTGGAACAGAGGGGCGGGCGGGGGATGTTCCGACAGACTCTCTGGGTCAGCCAGGGACAGGACGCCCCGGGGTTGGCAGCATCCTCCCCAAGAAATGGCTTTTATCCACTCAACAGCCTCGTCACTGAAAGAGCCTTGCCAGGTCTCAAGATGCTGCCCAGAAGACGGGTCCATCCTTACCCTCCCCGGGGCTAGGCAGGCGGTGCACACGTGGTGGCCCTGAGACGGGAGATCCCCGCCACCACCCACAGCTGTTTCCAACACACAGCTTCATCCACAAAGGACTCGTGGACAGCAAACATCCCCCAGGACCTGGGGGTTCTTTAAAAACTCATCCTGAACTGAAATGCGCCAACCACCTCATCTTTGCGGGGCTTTTTCAGGGAAGGAGGAACTGCAGGAAGTTCTCTGAAAACCGTCCTTTTGAGCAGTGGCTCTGCTGCCCCTCCCCCAGCCGGGCCCTCCTCTTGCTCAGCATCACTCTCCCTCCTTCTCTCCCCGCCCCCTCGTGTTTCATCCCAGCCCCCTGCCCCCTTGTCACCCTCACAGCACCCCGGCTACAAAGGGAGAGTCTGGGCCCAGCAGCCCGGCCACAGAGGCCTCCCCCGGACGCAGGGAAGAGCCGCAGATGGGAGTCGGGCTGGCCGTTCTGGATTCCTCCACAGAAATCCTATTAGTCTTAGAGGGAGTTCCAGCGTGGGGGGCAGGGCCAAACACAGAACTCAGAGAGGAATGTGGGAACAAGTGCCCGCCCTGGCCAGCCGTGCTCAGAGCTCTAGAGGTTGTGTGGGCCCGGAGACGGGGCGGGCACTGGCTGGCAGGGGTGGGATGGATCTGCACCTGTACAACTTGTATCCCTGGGAGGAAAGTTTGGCCCTTTGCTGCTGTCTAACCTGGAGTGCCAGTCGGCTGCCAGGTTTGCTGTAATCTTCCTGCTGGTTTCAAGGGGACGCTGGCCCTCAAGGGCCTTCTGCACTCAACCCGCAACATTTAGGAATTCTGGAAGCCTCCTGATATCTCAGTGGAGAGAGCTCGCGGGAAGACAGGAATAGAGGTGATAGACTGCACGCACCCCGCACCCGCAGAGCCCTGGTGTGGGCGTGCTGATCCCACGGGGACGTTATCGGGTCCTCTGCCTGTCACGGGGAACATAAAGCATCACCTCCGGCCCTATCTGCCCCCGGAGCCCACCCGTTCCTTTACTCGTTCATTCTCTCACAAGGGTCTGTGGTCCTGAGTGTTCAGCAGGCTGGGTTCCAGGGAATCCCAGCTTCCCAGCTCGTTGCTGGGCGGCCGGGATGCCCTCTCCCTCCTGGCGGTGCCCCTGCTTTTCTTGTCTCGGAGGGAGGGGTGAGGCCGGTGCCACTTCACAAGCTCATTCGTGGTGTGGACGGACAGCCCAAGACGTCAAGCTCTGGCACGGCACCTGATCCAGGAGCCCCATGATTGCTGGCTGTCGTCTTCTGGCCTGAGGTGATGCTCACCTGGGCGTGCCTCACCCAGACGTGTGAGAACAGTGAGAACGTGAATGAAACCCCTGCATACAGTTGGGGTTACATCCTTCCTGACGCTTGGAAGGGAAGCCCTGGCGTTTGCTGGCCCACCCACCTTCTCCTCAGAGGCCCCTGCCCTCCCCCCTCGCCTCCCCTCCTACAGCCAGGCCATTCCTTCCTGTCACCCAGCCCCCTCTGGGCAGCCTGCTTCCCCGACTCTACACAAGCCAGCCGGAGGAACAGGGAGGACCCGAATCGCCCTGCCCAGCAGGAGCCACCTGGCCAAGCATGTGCTCCAGAAACCATGCCCCATGGCAAGGCAGCACTCTTACTCATACAACAGGAACCCTTTCCAACATGCCCACAGCAGTGCTTGGATCTGCTCAGGAGAGAAGGTGCTGGCTGCTCTGATCTTCCAAACTATGGACATGATTCCTGAGTTTTCCTTGGTGGGTTTTGGGTGGGAACCCATTCACTCATTCATTCATTCATTCATTCAGTGGTGGCTGACGTTCTCTACAATTGTGAGCAGGATGAAAACACAGAGTTTACGACAAACAAACAAAAGCAAAAAAACAAAAATGGTTACTCTGGGGATGGGCTGGAGGAAAGCAGGACACCAGTGTCTCCAGCAAACCATCCCCCTGATGTCCGGCCACAGTGGCCAGAATTCAACCATCAAAGTCACCCTCTGGCTCAGGAAAGGCACATATGAAAACACGAATGAGATCAGACCAGACAAGGCCTTGGCAATCAGTCGTGGGATGGGCTGAAACGCAAGGGATGTAATGTTCCGTGGACAGGGCGGTGTGTCACCTCCCTCCACGGGACACCTGCAGAACACCTGGCCTCCGTCTGGGTCCACCTGCCCCTGGGCTCTCCACCAAGGATGGCCGCGTGCACATCGTCCTGGCCACCAGGGGGCGCAGGGGAGTCCTGTCTCGGCACCTGGAGACCCAGGTTTGGGCTACACTGCCTGTTCTAACTTGGGTTTCATTCCAAACACCTGGAAAATTTATGTTAAAAAAATTTAAAAAAAAAAAAAAAAGAAAAGAATCTGCAGATTCCTTAATCCAAGCCCGGGAGAGCCTGGTATGCAGTGGGTACTGGGAAGGTAGGTGTTTTTAAATCAAGAGCCTTGGTTGACTGTGATGTCGCTGGGTCCCTGGACCACCCGTCTGCCTTTTAATCATGAGCTCACCCACAAAGGGTCTCAACACTAAAACTCCACAAAGAAAACGAGTCCCACTATCACTGAGCATCATGAGGATGAGGGGAACAAAGGAACGAGGAGCCGGGTGAGTCCCTTCTCTGTCTCTCTCTGATCTTTCGGCCGCGCCGGGGGTGCCCTGCTCTACGACACACTGGGGGGCAGGCACCAGGCAGTGCGTGGATGAGAAGACCCAGCCAGGAAGTTACAGAGGTGCAGAGGCTGCTGGGGAAAGGAGTCCTCTTCCTCGTCTGTGGATGCCTGGGGCCATTTTAATTTTTTCACTTTTTATGTATTTATTTGTTATTGATTCTTCAGTTCGGCTCCGGGGCAGAGGGCTGAGTTCATCACAGCCGCCAGTTTCTGGGCATCGCTTTCTTCCCTGGCCTCAGGGCTCCGCTTGCCTGTTTTATTTCTCCAGTGCCCTCCATCTGGGTCCCCACTTAGATCCCCTCTCCCCGCACGGGCAACTGTTCCAATGTGTCCCTGTGTCTGTCCTTGTGTAAGGTTTTGTGGGCAACAATTTGCCTAAGTGGTCTTGTGTTCAACTTCTCACCATCTTTCTCTTTCCCCCCTCAGCACAGTATGAAGACTCATCCATGGTGTTGGGTGGACTCAATCTGTGGACCCTAATTGGTGGCCCACACTCTGGCGGGCACCTCCCATGTACTGTCCAGTGTCCCAGTGACAGACCCCTGCATTCTCACAACCACAAACAACACCTGGACGGACATCTCTGTGCACATCCTTGTGAGGTTTCTGCAGGGTGCTTACCCAGGATGGGACGTGGCTGGGCCCTGGGATACGTGAACACTTAATTTGACTACAAACTCATCAGAGTTCTAGGCTTCAACCATAAGGGGGAAAATCATTAATTTAATAAATGCAAGTATCCTATGATACAAATGCTCTTAGGCCCCAAATTGCAGAAAAGTAACTTCAGCGTTAGACAAGTACATTGTGGATTGTTACTCTGAGCGCATGTAACTTACAATGGGGTTAGGTCCTGATAAATGCATCACAAGTTGAAAACACTGTAAATCATAAATGCATTTAATACACCTAATCTACCGAACATTACAGCTTAGCCTTGCCCACCTTAAACATGCTCAGGTGGGCAGAATCATGTAACACACAGCCTATTTTATAATAAAGTATTGACTATCTCATGTAATTTATTTTATTTTATTTTTTTTACTTTTTTATTTTTTGCTTTATAACAAATTTAATCAGTTATACATATACATATGTTCCCATATCCCCTCCCGTTTGCGTCTCCCTCCCACCCTCCCTATCCCACCCCTCCAGGCGGTCACAAAGCACCGTATCTCATGTAATTTATTGAATACCATACTGAAAGTGAAAGACAGAATGTTAGTAAGTGTATCGGTTGTTTCTCATGATCTCAGGGCTGACGGGAAGCTGTGGTGGATGCCGCTGCCCAGCACCATGAGAGAGGACCTGACCAAGTATCACTACTAGCCCAGGAAAAGTTCCAAATTCAAAGCGCAGTTTCTACTGAACGTGTATCGCTCGCACACCGTCTTAAAGTGGAAAAATCCTAAGTTGAACGAGTGTCAGTCTGTGACCATCTGTACTAGTTTTGTTCTTTAAAACTTTTAGCTTCTTGGGGCTTCCCTGGTGGCGCAGTGGTTGAGAGTCCACCTGCCGATTCAGGGGACACGGGTTCGTGCCCCGGTCCAGGAAGATCCCACATGCCACGGAGCGGCTGGGCCCGTGAGCCATGGCCGCTGAGCCTGCGCGTCCGGAGCCTGTGCTCCGCAACGGGAGAGGCCACAGCAGTGAGAGGCCCGCGTACCGCAGAAAAAACAAAAACAAAAACTTTTAGCTTCTTTAAAAGCTTCTGAAATCAAACGTGAAGACACTCTCAGTGTCAGCAAGTGCAGAAGAAGATTCAGAGACACTCAGTGTGGTCAGGGACCGGCAGCATCAGTAACCTGGGGCTTGTTAGAAATGCGGCAGGACTCAGGCCCCATCACAGACCTCTGGATCAAAGACATCAGGGGACTCTTGGACAGGGTAAAGCTTGGGAACAAATGAAGATAAATCTGAGAGCTGGATAGAGGGAGTGAGGGAGAAAGGGGGTCGGCAGATGGATGTGAGAACGATACAGAGAAGGAGAGAGACAGAGAGAGCTGAAATATTAGCTAGACTGACAGACAGACGACACTGGTTTTGGCAAATTAGAACACAGAATCATGAGCTTGAAACTGCCTCCTGGGAGCTTTCAGGGATGTGTTTATTAAACGGTGAGAAGACCCGCCAGGCCCCTCATGAGGAGGGCGGCAGGGGGCACTCAGCAGATGGGACCAAGCTACTACCAGCTGTCATGTTACAAATGTCATTTTACAAATGTCACATCCTGGGACCGTTTCCATAGAGAATAAGATCCCAGGATGAGACAAAGTTGAAACTCCTGGCCTGGTCCAATATCACCTCATTTCACAGACGTGGAAACTGGAGCTCAGAGAGGTGACGCGCCTCCCACACAGCTATTCAGGGGCAGAGCCAGGCTTAGCTCATCTTCAACGAGAGCCTCACACTCAGCCCTAAGTGTGGCAGAGAAGGTTCTGGAAGTGCTCACGGAGCCGTGGGGACAATTCTGCAGGGGTCTGCCTGATTCTCAGCAGCTTTGGTTTCACAGATGAAGAAGTAGTTCTCCCAAGGCCACACAGGGAGCCCGCCCAGCCCTCCCCACTCTGCTGCCCGGCACACCCCAGAAATGCAGAAAGCCAAACCTGCACACAGCTGGCGGCTTCGGTTTCCCGGCCAAGTTCATTGTGACATTATAAGATGAAAAGCACAAACGCAGTCTGAGGGGACAGGCTGTTACCACGGTGCCATTCAGCGGGGTTTACGACTTTCCTGGAGCCTCTCGGCCGGGCGATGCCAGAGAGCGAGCCAGAAAAGGAAAATTCTTAGGTGACGTAAATGCAGTCAGGACACTCGCGAGTGGCATGCACTTTTCCTGCCCCGGGAAGGGGTGGGGTGCGGGGCCCTCTGAGAGCCAAACAGAGAAGGAGAAAACGAAAAATCCCCTCGCCTGTGGATCCATTTCATCTCACAAGGTCCTCACGCCGTGCACGCCCTTGCTTTTGAGCCGAATGCCTGTAACTTAATAAATGCTCCGGGTAATTAGTAGATGGAGGACACCCATTAAATCATTACGGCTGAGATCACCAGAGAGGGCATTGGAGAGTCATGACATTAATTGCATTATTTTATTTCCAGATAAAAGTTATTTTGGTGGAGCCAGGCTTGCCAGAGAAGAGGCTGATAAGATCAGATGACGTCGTTGACCGCCAGATATCCTATTAGGGGCTGTGATGACAGCCCAGACTCCAATGGGCTGCAAGGGTTTGTTTCAAGCCAGAGGAAAGGGTCAAGAGGCCGGAAGACTGGCCGGTGAGCGAGGGTGACCAGCTGGGCCCGGTTTGCCTGGGACTGTCCTGGTTTCGGCATCCAGAGTGCACCCCAGGAACCTCCTTAAACCTTGGGGAAGCAGGTTGGGCGTTGTAGGCTCTGGGGGCATTAGGTAAAGTGGGTGCCCTTCTGATGGTCTAGCCACAGTAATGGCTTTCACTAGAAAGAAAGAAAGAAAAAAACACCTTGTGCTCTTTTCTCCCTAAGAGAGGGATTCTTTGCTCCTTAGTAAACATAGAAGTTGGACTCAGTGCCCAGCCTTGGGTCTCTCTCGGCAGCCAACCCAAACCTACTTGTAGGCCAAAGGAAAGGGGAGGAGACAGAGAGGAGAGGGGAGAGGGGGAGAGAGAGAGGGAGAGGGGGAGAGAGAGAGGGAGGGAGGGAGGGAGAGAGAGGGGAGGGAGGGAGGGGGAGAGGGAGGGAGGGGAGGGAGGGAGAGAGAGAGGTGAGGGGGAGAGGGGGAGAGGGGGAGAGGGGGACAGAGAGAGGGAGAGGGAGAGAGGGAGGGAGGGAGAGAGAGAGGTGAGGGGAGAGGGGGAGAGGGGGACAGAGAGAGGGAGAGGGAGAGAGGGAGGGAGGGAGGGGAGGGAGGGAGAGAGGGAGGGAGAGAGAGAGGTGAGGGGAGAGGGGGAGAGGGGGACAGAGAGAGGGAGAGGGAGAGAGGGAGGGAGAGAGGGAGGGGGGAGGGAGAGGGAGAGAGGGAGAGGGGGAGAGAGAGAGAGGGAGGGAGGGGGGAGGGGAGGGAGAGGGGGAGAGGGGAAGGGGAGGGGGGAGGGGGAGGGAGAGGGAGAGGGGGAGGGGGGAGGGAGGGAGAGGGGGAGGGGAGGGGAGAGGGAGAGGGGAGGAGGGGAGGGGGAGGGAGGGAGGGGAGGGAGGGGGAGGGGGAGAGGGAGGGGAGGGAGGGGAGAGGGGAGGGGGAGAGGGGACGGGGAGAGGGAGGGGAGAGGGGGAGAGGGGGAGAGGAGGGTGAGGGGGAGGGGGAGGGAGAGAGGGAGAGAGGTGAGGGGGAGGGAGAGGGAGAGAGGGAGGAGGGGGAGGGGAGGGAGAGAGGGTGAGGGGGCAGGGGAGGGAGAGGGGGAGGGGAGAGAGAGAGGGAGAGGGGGGAGGGAGAGGGAGAGGGGGGGAGGGAGAGGGGGGAGGGAGAGGGGGAGGGAGGAGAGGGGGAGGGAGAGGGGGAGGGAGGGAAATTAGTTGTTCCCTGGAGAAGTGCACCTTATTTAGTTGCATTTCTAAGGACCAGTCTCTAAGAGAAGGTGTCCGTAGGAATTTCGCCCACCAGCCATGACACAGGCCCTGTTATTAGGGGGATGGACATCTATCTACAGGGCAAAGTCATCTCCTCTTTCCTTCCGTGTTTGTACAACTCCAGCCAGAATCCGCCAGAATCGGTAGCCCCTTGACTGAAAACCCTTGGCCGTTAAGATGCTGCAGCCCAGGCGAGACAGAAACCGAGCGGTGCTGCTGGTGGGGGCGGCCCCGCCAGGGGAGAACCCGCCGCCTCCAGCCCCTCGTCCATAAACGGTTCCTGCCTTGCTGCACATGGCGTCATGGGGACGATTGGATATGGAGGGAAGTTCAAGGGGGTTTGGACGATGGTGTAGCTCGTTTGAAACGTAAGAGGTGACGTGTGAGGAGGCCCTGTGTCCCGGATTTTAATGGGCAACACGTGATTTGGTGGGTCCCGACTTTGGGCTGCAGAGAACGTAGCGGACGCCCCACAAGGACTTAAGGAACTGTGACTGCTGAGATGGGGCTGAGTTAAGAAGACGTGACACTCTCTAATTGTAAAGACCTGGTTCATCGATTTTATACTATAAACAGCATACAGGGGCTATCTTTCTACTTTAGACAACCCTGGATCTAGCCTCCTGCTATGTCAACAACAGAAGTTAATTCTCATTCCTCTCTCTGTCCTTCTCTCCCTCATAAAGCATCTCACAAGCAGTCACGGGGTACCAGTCGGAATGTTGGGGATGGTGATTTCAATAAACGAGTGCCTACTATGTGCCAGCCAAGCCTAAGTTGTTCAGATGCACCATCTCATCTCGACTGCACACCTGTTTTATAGTGTTTTTATTTCATTGTTGTAAAGTATACATAACCTAAAATTTGCCACTTCAGCCTTTTTTTTTTTTTTTTTTTTTTGCGGTACGCGGGCCTCTCACCGCTGTGGCCTCTCCCACTGCAGAGCACAGGCTCCGGACGCGCAGGCTCAGCGGCCATGGCTCACAGGCCCAGCCGCTCCGCGGCATGTGGGATCTTCCCGGACCGGGGCTCGAACCCACGTCCCCTGCATCGGCAGGCGGTCTCTCAACCACTGCGCCACCAGGGAAGCCCCACTTCAGCCATTTTTAAGTGTACAGTTCAGTGCCATTAAGCACATTCACATGGCTGTGCAGCCATCACCACCCTCCGTCTCCAGAAACTTTTCATCTTCCCAAACTGACTGTCCCCATGAGACACTAACTCCCCATCCTCACCACCCCTCCCCCCAGCCCCTGGCACCCGCTGTTCTACTTTCTGTCTCTATGAATTTGGCTCCTCTAGGGACCTCGGATAAGTGGACTCGTACAATATTTGTCCTTTTGTGACTGGCTTGTTTCGCTCAGCACAGTGTCCTCAAGGTTCATCTGTGTGGTAGCAGGTGTCAGGATTTCCTCCCTTTTTAAGACTGAATAATAGTCCCTGTGTGGATGGACCCCATTTTGTTTATCTGCTCCCCTGTCGATGGACAGTTGCATTGCTTCTCGTCACCTCCTATCCCGAGAGCTTTAACATTTTTAAGAAAACATCTTTGCTTTTTCCAGTTTTTTTGTTGTGGTGGTGGTTGCTATTTTGCCCTGAACATGTGAGAGGCCACCCCTCCTGGGATTCCAGGCTGATTTCTGACAACCGTGTGCCCCGTTTTCGCAGAAGAACCGAGATTTCTGGGGTTCGAGGCCAAGAGGTTTTGAGGCTTTTCTGCGTCTGAGGAGGGAGGGGGGCGCCCGTCCTCATTCCACTCTCCCCAGCCAACCTGGAAGCTCAGAATTCCACAACCTCCCCACCCTTGCCCCAGCAGTCAAGGAAAACGCTGGAATCCAGCCCTCCTGGGTCCCAGCTGGATTCTTCCTGTAGGAGTTCAACAGATCCCAAATCCTGATCTCTTTGACCCGGAAGGAACTGTCTGTTTTGCAGACGCTCTTATCCACCAGATACGCCCCCAGGGAAACTCTTCTCCTGCTGTTCTGCTGGGAATGCTTTGATGGCCTTTGCTCTCTGCTTGACCACTCCCAGACTGCGGGCGTTTGGAAGTTTCTCCAAAGATTTTCATTCATATGGAATCAGCAGAAGCCCATCAAAAGCCAGGATCAGCTCCCTCTGCCCCGCTCCTGGGAGCTGACATTACACCCCTCCTCCTCAGCATAAACAGAGCTGATCACTTTATACCCTTTGTATATTGTTTCTTAATATGAATGGAGTGAAACCGCTAACCGGTAGTCATTCAAATTATTGCCTAACGTAAACTGACAACTCGCGTTGAAGTGTTTAGCTTCAGAAACTGTGAAAATGGTCACAGCTTAGTAATTAACTCACATTTACTTAACCCCGACATTCAGTTGCTATTATTATTATTTTGAATCAAGGAAATGGGGTTCGTTCTGCTGGATCCGGGTTTGATCTGATCTGTGGCCATTTATTTTCGCCTGACCCGACCCGTGCCCCAGCCTCCAACCCCCCCCCCCCACACACACAGTTGGCCTCCCCAGGACAAATGTGAAATCAGCGCCACGGGCTCCACCACAGACTGCATCCCCTCCACTGGGCTCTGAAGCCTTGGTGGGCAGGGTTCGGGCCGAGACCAGGGCACGCTTTCAAAAGAAACAGAGAGCTTTTACCTTTTTGCCAGCAATACTGTAGGCAACATTTGTTTTCTATTTTCTTTTTTTTTTCATTAAATCACTTTTATAAACTCCTCAAAAGTTTCAGTTTATTCAGTGACAATTAGTTTATGACATTTCTGAAGTGGATTTAGATTCGAGTGATAAAATTACAAGCCAAAATTGCAACCATCATGGAAAATCCTGGTTCGTGTTTGGCCTTTGAGACCACAACTGAAAGATTCCAGGTTAATGCCAAGGAGCAGGAAGGAGTAGCAATCACAGAGCATTCCTGTCCACAGCAGCCGGATCCCAGCCTCTGCCCCTCGGGCTGCGGCGCCCTGGGCGGCAGGCCGGCGCGGGGGGAGTGGACCCGGCCCGGCCGGCAGGTGGAAAGAGGGCAGATTTGCCTGCCGTCACCCTGAAACTTGGTCTTTCTTCTTCCAGCCCCAGAGCCCGCATTTTCCTGAATTCCAGCCTGGCTGATTGCCTCTCAGTTTCTTGGTGTTTAGCGGACACCTTCCTGAGCCACTTCCTGATAGCAGCTGGGCGCCTTCTGAACAGTCCGCAGTGGGTTTCTGGAACAATCTAAACTCGTAATGGCAGCTCCAGGAGCAGGGCTGGCTGTGAACTCGCACAGGAAGTGCAACGCGGGGCCAGCTCGCCCGCCATAAACTCTTTTTCCTTTGCGTGGTTTCGGCACCAACAATCTCCCCCGCCAGGTCCCGTTATCCACGGGGAGGACAGACCTGTGACAGGAGCCAAGCTGTACTGAGCACTGGCTCCGCCCTCCTGGTACGGGGGACCCAGCTGTGGACTGGAGAGGCCAGGCCCTCGCCCTCGCTGGGGTGAGACAGGTAATAACAGAGAAAACAAAATAGAGTCCAGAGCATTCCGGGTGGTAACTACGGCCATGAGGAAGATGAACAGTGACGTGATGGAGAGCACTTGCCGGGGGACCGGGTAGGGTGGGGACAGGAGAGCCAGAGGGTAGCAACCGAGCTGAGACGGACAGATGAGGAAGAGCTGAGAGGGAGCACCCCAGGCAGAGGGGCTGGCATGTGCAAAGGCCCTGGGGTTGGACAGTCCTTGGAGGTGTCCGAGGTACAGAAAGGACCATCAGCTGGGTGAGCTCCTCCGTGAACCAGGCCTGCAGGAGGGTTTAGCTCCAGCGTGGTTGCAGGAAGCTGCCCCGTCCTCCCGTCCTGGCCCCATCCTCCCACGGCTCCGTCTCCTCCCCTGTGTCTCTCCCACGTGGAGGCCCCTGGCAGTCTGCCCCCAGTCCTCTTCTCATTTCACAAGCCCTCCCAGAAGACCCCACTCCCCTCCACCTTCAACCACCTCTGGCAGGGGCAGGGGAGCACGAGAAACATAACACTGTGACCCAAGAGTCCCGAACCTGAGTACAGGCTGGGAGCCAGCCCTTCGCTGGCTGGGCTGCTTGCACGGTCAACGAGAGCTGCAGGGGTCAAGTGGCTGCGTGGCCCTCGCCGGTCCACCGAGAGGACACCCTCCCTCCCTCTGTTCCCAGGGCACCCACACACCCAGCAGGAGCTGGAGAGCCTAATAATTTCAAAAAGGGTGCAAGTATCACACGTTCAAACGTGAAAAGTCTAAACGTGCAAAAAAAAAAATCCCCCAAACAACCACAGTTCACGTTTTGGTATGTGTCCTACCAAATACAGATCTTGTTCTCTCTCTTTTCCCTAGATAGACAGGTGGATAGATAGATAGATAGATAGATTCGATAGATAGATAGATAGGTAGACAGACAGATATAGACAGGCATAGAAAGATGATACAGATTGACAAGAGATAGATACACAGATACACGTATAGATGTATAGAAACGTACACACATAGGCATATACACAGATACTAATAGATACACATAAAAATGGTATAAAAATGGAATCCTACAGACTGTTTTACAAGCTACTTGGTTAACTTAACACTAATTTTTGATGCCATGAACCGTGTCATTAGTTTTTTTTCCTATAGCATCATTTGTGTATTTTTACTAATTTTTACATTAGAAGGCCAACACATACGATCAAGCAATGCAGAGGTGAGTGAGAACATGGAGACCCGTCTCTGTAGTTGTGCCCAGCTTGCTAAACAGCATGTGTGGACTCTCTATTCAGGTGGAAGCACACCCACGCATTATGTATTTGAACAGAGATAACATCACACCACACATATTTGTCCTGCGGCTTCCCTTTTCCCTAGCGGCATCCCGCATGGACCTCCATTCTGTCGCCTGTGCAGATCCCCCCACCTTTCCAGTGGCTCCGAATCGGCCGCCACTGGAACTGCCGGGTTTCTTAAGCGCTTACCTCCCCACCTCTGGCTGCCCCTGGGAGCCCTGGGCCCCTCTGTCTGAGCCGGCCTCTTCTGGGTCACGCTTGTCCATGCACAAGGCAGCAGTGCTTTAGGGAGCCCCCAAAGCAGCCTTCGACAGTAAGGGAGAGGCATTTGGCGGATGGATACTCCAGCTCCCGAGGGAGAGCTCTGGGGCTGGCGTGGCCAGCACTGCCTTGTAGGGGCCGTGCGTGGTGCCCCCGCGGCCTGCGGTGGTCCCTTTCTCCTTAATGCTCTTTTCACTGGCCTGTCCCCCTTGTCCATTTCATTTCTCCTGCCCCCCTTCCCTGGCTCCCACTGCTGTCCCCAGGCTGTTCATGTCCCACATGAACTCCTTGTTCTCAAATGCTTCTAGCAAGTATGCTTCTGGGGAACCTAAGTCCAGACAGCCCCGTGGCTGGGACCCAGTGGCCCCCGCAGGGGATGTTAGGTTGTCCTAGTCTGCCATTTTCGGTGGTTTGCTAAGATTCTGTCTATAACTGGGGCCAGCATTCTAGTGCCTCTGGGCCAGATCCGGCCTCCACCTGCCACCCTCGGGGATGCAGGAATCAGAGGACCTGTGCTTCAACACAACAGAGTCAGAGTGGCATCTGTCCTGCCAGGAAGGCAAACTCAATGACTTAAAGCACGGCCAGTTAAAGAGCAAAGATGGGTGAGACCAAACAAAGCAGGATAGGTCCAGCCTCCTAAAAACCAGAGGCGGGACCGCCAGGGGGCGAGGAGAGGACAGGCCAGGACAGACGCAGGGCTCTGCTTGCACTGTGGTCAGGACCCTGGGCACAGAGTGCGATCATGGGCACAGAGGCAAGTAGCAGAGGTCAGGAGCCTTGACGAGGCAGCCGGTCATTTAGACAGTCACCAAAGCTTTCCCAGGGGCTTCCAGAGGAGTCCTGTTCCCTGTTCTCAAGGAGTCCCGAGGGACAGCAGGCCAGGGGCCAGCGGCCAAGGGCGCCCAGGAGAGCCCTGCTCACCTCTCCTCCTCCCAGTCTCTGCCTTGACCATGACTCTATCCCTAAATTCTAAATGATCAGCCTGGCACACTCTCTGCCAGGGAACTAGGGAGCCATTGAAGTTTATTGAGCAGGGACAGCACCATGATGAAAGGAGCGCTTGAGGTTGCAGGAGCTGGCAACCAGGATGGCTGGGGTGGCAGATGGCAGGGAACCACCACAGAACTCATCTGGGGAAGAGTCCCATCGTGCTACAGGAAACTCCTCAAGCCCTGGCTCAAGAAAACAGGCAGAAATATCTTCCCCTAGCTGCATAAAATGCCTAAGACAACGTTCCGTTGAAAGGCAAGCTGGCCTTTAATGATGTGGGGAAAACCGCTCACGGTATCGTGTCACGTCAAGATCATGTTACATTATCACGTCACAACTTCTCTTCACAGACGTTAATTGTGTGCCCACTGTGTGCAACTGGGGACACTGGATAAGGCAAAGTCCCACCCCCACGGAGCTCACAGTCTGGGGGAGAGGCCAGACGAGCACCCAGGCACACACAAGGCGGGCAGTTAAGGGAAGTATGAGGACAGGGGCTGTGGGCACACCACAGAGCAGGAGCATCCGAGCAGAGCATGTCCTGAGAGATGCACAGAGTTACTCGGCCAAAGAAGAGGGAGAGCCGTGCTCCAGGCAGAACGGACAATATGTGCAAAGGTCCTGAGGACACAGAGAAGACAAGAAGTGCTTTCTGGAATGAGCAGGCATGGAAATGCTTGGGGAGAGGGTGCTAAGGCTTAAGAGGTAACCAGCCTATGTGATATGTTGCAGTGAGACCTCGTTTTGTAAACCCACAGACATAGTCACGTACACCTGGGACAGAACAGGAGAAGAAAAGATCCCGAAACATTCCCAGAGACGGCCTCCGGGTGGCAAAACTACACATGACTATCTTCTTCACGCTTCTCTGTATTAAGCAAAATTTCTACAATGAACACTGTAGCAGTTATCTGTGGCTCACAAAATGCTGCGTAACAAACAACCACAAATCTCAGTGAGTGTGCAATGAGAGGCGTTTATGTAGCCCACAGTCTCGGGGGTGCTTGAGAGCTGGCTGACCCAGGATGAGCTCAGCTGGGACAGCTCTGCTCGTGTCCCCCATCCTCCTCCTGGGATGGGAGGAGCCTGGGCACTTGGCCCTCATGGTGATGGCAGAGGAACAAGAGGACATGCATGGTCCCTTAAGGCTCAGCACGGGCATACTATCACCTCTACTTCGTTCTACTGACCAAAGAAAGTCACATGGATGAATTCAGAGTTAAAAGGAGGGGAAATGTGTTCTGTCCGTTTGGTGCAGGGGAACTGCAGTGTATCGTGACAAAAGCCACGGATGCAGGGAGCGGTGAGGATTGGAGGCAACTGCGTGATTAATATACTGAGCCTTGCAGGAATGTTACTTGGGGGAGGGGAGGAGGAGAAGGGGGAGGGGGAGGGAGAGGAGGAGGGGGAGGGGGGAGGGGAGGAAAGAGAGGAGGAGGAGGAAGGAGAGGAGGGGGAGGGGGAGGGGTGGATGGTTGAAAAATGACGTTGAACCAGACGTTTTCACCAGCCAGGACTAAGAAAGACAATCCAGACCCAAAGCTTGAGAGTTCAAGAGTGATGGGAGGAGAGGGCAGAGGGCAAACCAAAACCCAGGGAGAAATGGATGGCACTGATGCCTCAATTTACCTGCCTCTGAAATGGGGATGGAAGAGTCTCGAGGTTAATCTTTACAGAGCTCTCAGAATAGCGCCTGGCACCTAACAAGCAATACAGAGGTTGTTTTCAAACATAAACATGAAATGAACTGGACACCACGCCTGTCCAGCCCCTCAGCTCTGACCTGGCCTGTCTGTAAAGGAGCTGTAGCTCCCACCCGGCCGACAGCCCTCCTCACAGCTTTTACCTCGCATCTTGCACGCGGCTTTTCTTCTTCCGCAAAATAAATATATCACTTCCCTCCGGCAAAAGAGAAATAAAAGCAGCTCCTTAATGCATAAGAAGAAAGTATGGAAGAAATTCCAGTTTGATGGTCTACAGGTATGTTTGTTTGGACTGGCGCATATAAATCAGTGCCTGGCTTACATCAGATTATCATAGCGGAGTGGGCTCTGGGCTGATTGCGTCTTTACAATCTGTTTACGAGCAGGGCTGAAGTGAAGTGTTCTGGAAGGGGTTGCCGCATAAGCCTTTAAAAGTTTTCGTAATTGCCCAGCCCAGACCGTTCTGCACTGGAAAATGCATCCTCATGGGAGCTACGTGGTCTAGGGAACCAGAGACTCTCTCCTGCTTCCCAGCAACCCCTGAGCCCTGAATGCCAGCCCAGCACTGCCCAGGGATGGTCCTGGGAACATTTCGGGACCTTTTCTTCTGCCATTTTGCCCTGAGTATATATGACTGTGTCTGTGAGTTTACAAAATGAGATCTCACTGCAAATGTATCATGTGTACCCCGAGTGCCTCTCTGGTCTCAGCTGCCCCCCTCTCCAAGCATTTCTGTCTGGAAAGTGCTTCTTGTCTTCCCCGTGTCCTCAGGACCTTTGCACGTGCTGTCCCTTCTGCCTGGAGCATGACTCACCTCTTCTTTAGTTGAGCTAACTCCTTCCATCTCACAGGCTGAAGTTGCCCTCCCTGACTCTCTAGTCTGGCAGGAGTGCTGGTATATGGGCTGAACTGCGTGCCCCCCCCGCCCCCGCCAAATTCCTGCACTGAAGTCCTAACCCCCAGCACCTCAGAATGTGACCTTGTTTGGGAGTAGGGTTGTTGCAGATAGAATTAGTTAGGCTAAGATGAGGTCATACTAAAGTAAATGGAACCTTAATCCAATATGACTGGTGTCCTTATAAAAAGGGGAAATTTGGACACCGACACACACACAGGGACACACCATGTGAGGGTGAAGGCAGAGATCAGGGTGATGCTTCTACAAGCCAGAGAACAGCGAAGATGTCAGCAAACCACCCAGAGCTGGGGGAGAGGCCTGGAACGGACTGTTCCTCCTGGCCTCTGAAGGCACCAGCCCTGCGGGCGCCCTGATCTCAGACTTCTGGCCTCTGACCATGGAAGAATAAACTTCAGTTTGTGGCACCTTGTTAAGGAAGCTAGTGAACTAGCCCAGGGCCCTCCTTGCTGCCCTATGCCGTTTGGAGAGGCCCTCCGTGGACGGTCACCGGCCTCAGCTCTGGAGTGGGGATCAGAGAAGGTGGCTGACAGAGATGGGGGAAAACAAAACAGGCCATGCTGTGGGGTCCATGTGTGGGGGGAGAGCTGGAAGTGTTCCCCTGGGTGTGTCCATGTGCACACCCGGAGTGCTTTCCAAAGACTGTTTACCACGCAGAGCCGGGGTCTCAAACGCCAGTCTCCTTGGGGGCCAGGCAAGGAACTTCACTGGGTCAAATATTTCCTCTTACAGGAATATGTATTAAACTGGGGGGAAGGGGCTAATGAGAATGGCCGTTTGTAAATGTGCACATACGCTGTCTTCAAAGGCTTCTATTATCCGGAACAGAGTCAGACGTCCAGGGGCCAATGGTGTCCCTGGGGAATGGAGGGAACAGACCATGGCTCCATGGAAAGCCCAGAGTTGAAGGAAGTGCGATTGTTCGGAGGCACAGTTCGCTCAAAGAAAGACCGTTTTCCTACAGTGAGGTCTTCAGAGGGGTAGCGGGTGTGGACGCCCTGATCCCCAGGTGACGTGGAGCTAAATCACATCGGCTGACAATGCACTGTCCCCTTGTCCTTGCATGGCCCGGCCTTCTAACTGCAGGAAGCCTCAGGTGGGTGCCCACCGTCTTAACACCTAATACCGAATGCCAACGAGAGGGCAGAGCTGGGCTCCAGAGGGCTTCCCTATCCAGCTCGGACGGCGTGCGCTTCTGGCCAGGTTCACTTTTGAGAGGCATGGGCCCACCTGTGGCAGGTGCTCTTGGTGGGCTGTTTGCCAATTTATTTACAGGTTCTTTTTAAAAAGTAAATCTATTTCTGTACAGCCGCTGTGGGGAACAGTACGGAGGGCTCTCATAAAACTAAAAATAGGGTTACCATATGAGCCAGGAATGCCACTCCTACACAGATCCGAGAAAAACAAAAACACTAAGTCAAAAAGACACATGCACCCCAGCGTTCATAGCAGCACTATTTACAAGAGCCAAGACATGGAAGCAGCCTAAGTGTCCATCAACAGAGGAATGGACAAGAGGATGTGGTACATATATACACAGTGGAATATGACTCAGCCATAAAAGAGAATGGAATAATGCCATCTGCAACAACATGGACTTGGAGGGCGTTTTGCTCAGTGAAATAAGTCAGACAGAAAAAGACAAATACTGTATGATGTCACTTACAAGTGGAATCTAAAAAATACAGCAGGGCTTCCCTTGTGGCGCAGTGGTTGCGGGTCCACCTGCCAATTCAGGGGATACGGGTTTGTGCCTCGGTCCGGGAAGATCCCACATGCCGCAGAGCGGCTGGGCCCGTGAACCATGGCCGCTGAGCCTGCGCGTCCGGAGCCTGTGCTCCGCAATGGGAGAGGCCACAACAGTGAGAGGCCCGCATACCGCAAAAAATAAATAAATAAATAAAACTAAATTAAAAATAAAAGATACAGCAAACTAGTGAATAAAACACAAAAGAAGCAGACTCACAGATCTAGAACACAAACTAGTGGTTACCAGCGCGGGGCCGTGCGGGGCAATGTAAGGTTGGGGAGGGGGAGATACAAACTACCGGGTGTCAAGACAGGCTCAAGGATGCGTCGTACAACACAGGGAACAGAGCCAGTATTTTGTAATAACTGGAAATGGAGTGTAACCTTTAAAAATTGTATAAAACAATAAATAATAAATAAAATTTAAAACATACAGTGAAAACTAAAGTGAATTATTTCAGCAAAAGGTGAATGGATGTAAACAAAAAATATTGGTACAGATACTACAGACCAAGAATTGGGAACAGGATATGCAGGGTCTGGGAAGCACTGGTGTGGGGAGACAAGCACAGACCAGGGGTCAGATGGAGGGGGCCCTGGCACGCATTTTCTGGATGAGGACACTTAAGTACAGAGAGGCAAAGTAACTGGCCCTCCTGTGAGCTATGTAGGGAAGGGTTGACCCCCCAGGTCTGCGCGTTCACCTCTCCACCACTCACGCCCTTAGCTGCCTATCGAGTTGCACCTCCTGACAGCATCGTCCCATGAAAACCCCAAACTGAAATCAGAGAGGGCCCGGTTTCCATGAAGGGAGAGCTCTGGAAAAGCTACTCCTACTGTTTTGGTTTGGTTTTTTTAGATGCCGTTGATTTTCTGGCCACGAAAATGGTGTCACAGCATGCCAGGAGATGCTCTGGGGTTTCCCGAAGACACAGAGTTTTAGAAATACCTCTTCTGCAGATGGCAACACAGTGTGGGCCAGTGAGGTGCAAGCAGATTCCCAGTAGATTCAGATAGAGTCTCTCTGACCTTGACTTTCCCCCTTCTTTCTGCTGGGAACATAGATGCAATGGTGGGGATAGGGCAATCATCTTGATGCCATGAGGCAACAATAAAAGACTCTCCAAGAACATTGACAAGGTCTCACCTCCGACAGTCTTGGACTGAACGATGCTATCTGCTGCTACCTTGGGAATTCTCAACACTTGAGAAGAATAATACACCAAGTATATTTAAGCCACCATTTGGGGATTTCTGTTTGAAGCACCAAATGCAATTCCTGAATGATACGTTCCATCAGGGGAGTTCCTGATGGCCAGCTCTCCAGGACAGACCATGTTTGGGGCTTTTGCTGTGCCCAGAGAAACCCCACTTTCAGGAATGTTCTTCCTCCTCTAATCAGATAAAGAATGTTCCAGCTTCCTAGGGACCCACAGGCTCTTGGACTGATTCCATGTTCCTCTCTGTCACCAGCATGCTCCAAACCCTGCCCGGAGAGGTCTGAAATGACAGTCTTTAACTTACCACTTTGGTGAGGAAACATTCCCTGTCAACCACATCTAATCTCAGCAGGAGTACAAAAACTGGCATCCAATGTGGGCTGTGTACTCAGCGTAAAGGAAAAGAATTATAGGACAAAGAATCTGCCTCTTGCTCCACCCCTAGAATCAAAAATTAGCCCTTAATCCGATTATTATGCTAAGTATGCAGCAACAGGGGGCTGGCCAAGTGAATGTTGGTATATCCATGCAACGGAACCCTATCCCCTTAAAATGAGGCCATCGAATATGCAATGCAAGCACAAAGGCTTGCAATGTACTGAGTGGGGGTGGGGGGAAGGGCTGCCAACAGCCATGTGGATAGCTACAACATGCAGGGCACTGGGAGATGCACCCAGAGCGTAGCCGCCATCATCCTGAAGCAGCGGGGTTAGAAGTGATACCTCCTTCTTACTGTTTGTCTCCACATTTTCTTGCCTCCATAAAGGAAGAAATAAGGGTGGTCAGGAAGCCCCTCTGCCTCTCACTCAGCGGATCTGATTTCAGCTGTAAAGGGGTCAGCTGAGTCCTGGCAAATTTCATTTTCCACTATTATCCAAATGGAATTGGCTAAATATACTTTAAACAACAACATTCTCAGGGCGGCGGCACATATCCCACCTCCCCCCCACCCCTCCCCCCCTTTTTTGGAAAATCCCCTTTTCCAGAGGCTTTCCGCTCTGACACAGTCAGTAAAAATGCGATTCAAGACAGTTGCTTTCTCCTTGGTCCAACTGGCCTCAAAAGAACAGTGATTACCTCTCAGCGCAAACCATCAGGGGAAGCATTTATAAAGCGACAGATGTTTGCCTTCTATGGAGGGTACCCAGAAAGTCCTCGAGGAGCACTGAGAGAAACAGCACTGTCACAACCAACAGGGTCTTGCGGCGGGTTCCAGAACCATCTGCAACGATGACGGCGCATCTCAATAAATCAGAGTCTCCTTTAACGAGACTGGCAGCCCTGTGCCTATTTTTAAAAGTTTACGACCCTGGATTTGCGAATCAAACCAACAAGGCACTGCCCGGAGCTGTGCAGAGCAAGGCATTTTTAAGTTTCCATCTCACTCCGAGCGGCAATCCATCATGATAAGACGGGCCGGGAGGGACGGAGCCAGGCTCCCCGCGGCCTCCCGGCTGGTGAAGCTATTTAAGTGGCAGGCACCGCAAGCCCGATCCATTAACCAAAAAAGGGCGCTTCGGCCAGAGCTATTTCTAGGTCCCGGCCAGGGCTCAGGGAGCACCGCCTTGTGGATCCTGTGCAGGAAGTCTCACCCGGCGTCAGACTAGGCAGACTGTCCTCAAACACCAGGAGCTGGGACAGGCTGGTCCAGGGGAACACAAACGGGCACAACAAGTGTCTTAGTGCGTCTCCTTCTGTATCTGTGTCCTGGGGCTGCTGGAACCAAGGGCCATAAACGACGGGGCTGAAAACAACAGAAATCCATTTTCTCACGATTCTGGAGGCCAGAAATCTGCAGTCAAGGTGTGGCAGGGCTGTGTTCTCTCTGCGGGCTCCAGGGGAGGGTCCCCCCTGCCTCTTCCAGCTCCTGTGGCTCTAGGTGTTCCCTGACTCATGACAGCATCTCCCTAACCTCTGCTTCGTCCTCCCAAGCCTTCCCCTCTTATCTCTCCTTCGTGTGCCTCTTACAAGGACAGTTTTCATGAATTCAAGGCCCACCTGGATAATCCGGGATGATGTCATCTTGATATTAACTTAATTATACATCTGCAATGACCCTTGTTCCGTATCAGGCCACAGTCACAGGTTCCGAGGGTTGGGACCTGGACCTATGTTTTCAGGAGCTTCCGGTCAACACACTACCCCTCAGCAGGTGTCCACACCTTCCCAGGAAGAGCCCCAACTCTGTGCTCCCAAGTTCAGCCATCTGTCCACACCCAGGTGACATCATCCAGGGATCAGAGGCCCCACCCGCCCCACCCCCGGAGGTCCTGGCCCTCATCACTACACGTCGTCCACAGACCACTTGAAAGCAGAGACTCTGAAGCCAGCCTCAGGTTCAAGTCCTGCAACTTCGGCCTCAGTTTCCTCATCTGTAAAGTGGGAAAGGTAAGAGCCCCTACCCCCAGGACTGCTATGAGAATTAAAAGAACTGCCAGTCCTGAAGGAAGGAGCCGGCCCCCATGCCATCAGTGTGACCTCGGACTGTCATTCTTCCACGTCCCCAGTGGGGGTTCTAGACGTCAAATCTATCTCAGGGGGTCCAACCCCGTGTTCCTGGCTGGATCAAAGATGGAGAGATGTCCCAGGGCAAAAGTTTTCGAACAATTTCCAACGTGTGATTTTTTTTTTTTTTTTACACCTCTGAGCAATGCACTCAGTCCTGACACCACCCGCCTGGAGGCAGCGTCAGGCCTCCCCACCACAGGTTAAGGGCTCAGTCCTACAGGACTCCTTCTCCAGGCTTCAGGTGCCATTGGCAAGTGCAGGTTGTCACCCGTGCTTCTGACCTACCGGCTATAAGCAGATCGGAGGTTCCACCACCTGCTGCTCGGGCTGGCTTAGTTTGCTAGAGCAGCTCACGGAACTCACAGAAACATTTTACTGACTAGATTTTTACTGGTTTATTATAAAGGGATGTAAGTCAGAAATAGCCAGACGCAAGACGTGCACAGGCCACGGTGTGGCGGGCGTGGAGGCGTGAGCAGCTTCCATGCTGAGCACGTCACTCTCCTCCAACCTACCCGGGGTCACAACCTGGAAGCTTTCTCAACTCTGTCCTTGTGGGACTTTATGAAAGCTCCAGGACACGGGCATGATGGATTCAATCACTGGCCACTGGTGACGGAACTCCATCTCCAGGCCGTGGCTCCTCTCCCTGGAGGCCAGTCCTGTGATTGAAAGTTCCAACCCTCTAGTCACATGGTTGGGTCCCTTGGCAACTGGCCCCCTCCTCCTTAGGTGATCTGGGGACTTTACAAAAGGCACCCCATTAACTTAACACGATACCTCGATGGCTCTCCTCACTTAGGAAATCCTAAGGTTTTGAGGCGCTTGGCCACCTGAATAGAAGGAAGACCAATGATGTATTTCTTACTATAAATCTCAATATCACACTACTGAAACCCACAGAGCCCTTTATCCCAACGTATTTCCAGAAAGCCCCACAGGTCGAGCAGATAGAAGCTGGTGGAGATGGGGTGGAAGCCAAGGTAGCGCTGGCCTTGCCCCGGAAGCTTCTTCTTCACGGAGCTGTTGTGTATAAGTGCCTTTGGTCCTCGGCCAGTAGAGATGCGTTAGACCAGGAAGAGGTTTTCAGAGTTTTTTTTACCAGTTTCCTTGCCCCATCATCCCTCAGACACTCCAAGTCTGTACTTAAAGCCACCTGAGCTCACAACCATCAAGCGAAACAAAACAAAAAAGGAACTGGACAGAGGTGGGGTGGATTTCATATCATTAAAAAAAAAATAAAAACAAACAATACATATTCATGGTAGAAAATCTGAAAAATATAGACAAGCACCTAAATTAAAATAAAAATCACACAGCAATGATTTTTCAGTTGTCTTGACCTCAGACACTTCACACCTAAGCACACAAATAAAGTCAAAGACTGTCGTGCTAAGATTCAGATTCGTTTCAAGTGGTTTTTTCCCCCTACAGGCCAATAAGTAAAATACTTTAACTTTTAAATCATGACACATGTACTGCCTTGTAACCTATTTTGTCTTGTATGCATTCGTCCCACGCATTTTGTAAACACTTCTTACACCTTTAACTATTTTTTAAAACCGTGATTTAAAGCATTTCCTTGCGGGCAGGTCTTGTCTTTTATTTACTCAATTCTAGGTTAGTAGTTATTTACGTAACTTATACAGCATTCGATACCCTTTGTCAAATTGATCTCCATAAAGGTTGTCTCAACTTGCAATCTCACCAGCTGTATCTGATAAGAGTACTTTTCTCAAAAATCTCATACTGAATAGTATTAATTAAAATTAATTAATTAAAATCTAATTAAAAAAAAAAAAACCTTAGCCAGTTTGGCGGGCAGAAAAGAGAGAGGACATCTGTGTTTCAGCTTCTTTGCTCGGATGGCTACTGCAGGTGGAGATTTTTCGGGTAGTCAGCCACCTGAATTTCTTCTTGTGTGAATTGCTTGAAAATATCCATTGCCTTTTGCCTGTTGGGATAACTGCCTTGACCTTACTGATTTACAAGTGTCATTTGCATATTAAGAATTTAAATTTGTATTAGCCCTTCATTAGAATTCATCTCTTCTTAGTCTTCTAGAGGCCAATTAGAAAGTCTTTCACAGACGTTGCTAATTTTCCCCCCAATTTCTTGTTTGCTTTCTAATTTTGTAATGGATTAATGAAAAGGTTTACATGGCCATTGCATTAATCTTTTTCTCTATGATTTCTTTCTCTACCTATACACTTAGAAAAGTAGGAAATGCAATTTTCCTCCAACTGATGTGGAAAAAAATTAGTAAATATTAAGACTGGGCAAAACCACTTTCATCTAGGAGCGAGAGAAACAAAGGAGGCCACATCATACCTTCTGTTCTAGAAAATAAATTTCGGCTTGGCTGTTAGACTCTGCTGGGCTCTGTGTTTTATTTATTACTAACTCTCTTTGCCCCGATAATGAGTGTCTGTTTAAAAAATGCCTTCTCGGATTTGCTCGACACAGCCGCTGAGGTTGTTATTTTAACATAAGAGGTTTCTCCCCTCCCCACCCCGGCCCCCCAGAATTGGGGCATCTTTTTAAGCATATCCACATGGAGGAGAGCTCAGCCCCAGAGGCAGATAAAGAGAAGGAACATTTAGCTTCTTGACTCCGTAGCTGCTTTCCCACAAGTGTGGACCAGCCAGGAAGTGCGCCAACACCCTGACTCGCCTGCAGGACACTCTTTGTCAAGTGGGTGCCGGGGCCACCTTTTACAGAATCCTGTGACAGCCCCCTGACCACACCCCTGATGATGCCCATTCAAAGGGCCTGAGTGGAGCCCAGGCATCAGCATCTTCGACAAGATTCCCAGGGGGTCCGTGGTCTACATCAGGAGAACCCCTTTCCAGGCCAAACCCTTTATTTCACAGTTGAGGAGAAGGAAGTCGAAAGTGGGAAGGTATTCACAGGTTCTCCCAGCACAGCGGGGCCCAAATGCAGCCTGGCTGCCCGGTTTCCAGTGTCTAGCACAGCCCTCCCAGCCCCTGCCAGCATGCAGAAACTTCATGCACCTCCCACCCTACATCGCCTCAGAGCTACTCGGATTTTTCCCAGAGTCTCCATTCTTGGGTCCATTCAGAATTACCACAGTGGCAGGTGGTATAGGAGTTTTTGTGGTGATCGTAACAAATTAGCCCAAACTGGGAGGCTTAAAACAACAGAGGTGTATTATCTCACGGTTCTGGAGGCCAGATGTCCACAATCAAGGGGTGGTCAGGGCCATCGTCACTGAAGGCTCTTGGGGAGGGTCTTCCTTGCCTCTTCCACCTCCTGGCTTCGCGGGCAGTCCTTGGCCTTCCTTGGCCCGCAGCTGTCCGGCCCTTCTCTGGTGGCCTCAGGGCCTCGTCCTCCATGTGTGTCTGTCTCCACATCTTCTCTTCTTCTTGGAAGGACCCTAGTCATTGGATTCAGGGCCCACTCTACTTCAGGAGGACTTCCATTTAACTTGATTACATCTGCAAGGACCCTATTTCCAAATACGGTCACGTTTTGAGGTTCCGAGAAGGATATGGATTTGGGTGGCGGGGACACTACCCAACCCAGGGCATGTGGTCAGATAGTGGTGGGGGTCAATCAGTGGGACCATCCTCCCTCAAGGACGGCCAAAGAGTCACTGCAAGAGCTCCTGCAAAGTCCACATGCTTACATCGCCCAGATCCACTGAGCCAGAATGTTTTAAAAGTGTTTCCCACACACGAACGAGTTCCGTTCTGAGAACGTGTTCGTTAAGTCCAATTTGTTCATAAGTCCAACAAAGGTAGCCTAGACTAACACAATCGGCTACGTAGTACTGTACTGTAATAGGTTTATAATACTTTTCACACAAATAATACATAACAAACACAAAAAATAAAGAAAACATTTTCAATCTTACAGCACGGTACCTTGAAAAGTACAGTACAGCACCGGCTACATCACTGCTGCTCTTACGCTAGCTTCTGGACAACCTGGGCTTGAAATAAAGGTACTGGACTACTGTACTCTATACAGTACTGTACAGTAAAGTACACAAAAGCACAACCACTTGTAGAGGATGCACGCACGTGACAATGTACGCCAGACACATGAACGAACTTGCGTGACTGGACATGCGCAAGCGCGTCCACATCTTTGAAAGTTTGCAACTTGAAGGTTCGTATGTAGGGGACTTACTGTATACAGCGTGTGCCCCCTCCTTAGAGGAGCTGTCGCTGGGGGCAGGTGCTGAGCTGGCCCCCACATCTAAGGTGGCCCTGGGACAAGTTCTCACTCTCACGGTGACATGTGAGTGGACGTGACGTGACGGGGTCCCTTCCCAGTCCGACCGGCTCAGAAGTGGCCGTGCCGGCTTCTTTCTCCTTCTCCCCGACCACCAGCTGGATGAGGAGGACCACAGAGGTGAGGCGGGGGGCAGGGCCCCAGAGGAAGGATCCTGAGTCTCTGAATGACCTCGTGGAGGGAGACAGTGACCAACCCACAGCACTAGCACACGACTCGTGCCCTGACACGTGGGAGTGGTGGTCGCAGCAGCTAGCCGTCATCCTAACTAGCACAGGATCCTGGCAAGGAGCCACTGGTGTGAGCCCTCCACAGCTCTCTCTTCCCTGCGTCCTCTTCCTATCACCTCTGGATGACCTCTGATTTGAATATGTGACGAATGTTTTGTATCTTTAATAAAATAGAACTCAAAAGCATTTTCCACCAACCTTAAATAGGGACCTACTCCTTAAAGCTGTCCGAGAATTGAATAACAGGAAGGCACTGATGATCCTGAATAATTTCCATTTTGTCTTGGCTGCCAGGAAGTTCAGAGTAAAATTTTATGTTTAATTACAGCACCTAACACGTTCCAGATTCCTGGAAATCGATCTGCTCCTTCTCAGTGATCTCGGATCAGCCTTTGTGCGTTCTCATGGCTTATGAGAATAAACCAGCTCCGATTCCTTTCTACATTGGGTGGCTAATACATAATAAAGGGATACACACAGACATCGAGGTTGGTGCGTGAGGTTTGCGCTCTGGGCAGCGGCACACTGATTCTGGGGGCCAGCAGAGCCACTGTCAAATGTAAAGCAGATCCTGTTTCTAAAATTACCTCATCAATTAATGGAACAAGCAGGTACTGCTCTCCTGCCAAGGACCTGGAACATGCCGGGTACCCAGGAAGAATGTGCAGACCTGCAGCATTTTGCCATCAGGGAACTTGTGGTCTAGTCGGGGAGACACGTGTGCTCATGAATAATATCAGGCCAAAAGAATAACAATAAGCACCAGGTAACACAGAACAAAAAAATGTGAGTCTGCAAAGAAGAGAAACACCAATCTGGACTGGAGAGATTAAAGGAAGGTGTCGCGGAGCCGAGGCATCTCATCTGGGTTTAATGAGATTAAATAAAATCTTGAGGGGCACAGAGCAGGAATGTTCGGAGCACCGAGAGTAGCCAAGGCCAAGAGGACAAACAGCAGGCGCGGCATTTCTGAGGGATCTTTTCATAGTTTGTTCTTCATTCCCCCACCCCCTTGGCCCCTTGGGGGGATCCAGCCATCTCCTTTTTCTTTATCATTATTTTTTGTTTTCTACTTAATGTGTAAAGTTACTTAAAATATTCACTGTGTCCTGGCATTACACTCTTGAGTTTTTCCTAAGATGAAATCAAAATTCACCAGTCTCGAAGGTTCTGACCTTCGGGAACTTGATGGAAGTCTGACATGTTTCACTTGGCAGGGGCCGGGGTTTCTTCCCGTGCCAACAATGAGAGAGTGATATAATGTTGGTTTCACATCTTGATTCTCCAGAAAATGCCTCTGGCGTTGCACTTTCTGTAACATAATGAGGCAAACAGGACAATTCCAAGAATTGTGAGCCAGGGTCCTCGGGGGACGCGGAGCTGGCTTATAATTATCGAGGGCGAACGTTCAAAGACCCCATGACTCAGCACCTAGCCCTCTCCCTCGCCCTCCAGGATAATGAAACAGCACGTCACAAAAGTGGCTGAGAAAATCCCCTTTGAAAGAGCTGCTGAATCCAGAAGAAAACAAAAAGTTAAAGAGAGTTCTTTCCCATGCGCGCTCACCCCCCTCACGCAGGATGACTGTGCAAAAATGCTCACTTCCTGCACTGCTTCCAGAAATTGTGGGTTGGGGGGCAAGGTCGGGGGGAACTTAGGTCGGCCTCTTGGTGCCTTTTTGTAAGTCTCCCTCTGAAGGGGAAAGACTCCGGATCCTCCAGCAGCCTCCCGTCTCCACGGCCACCCCTGACCACCAGGCATCCAAGGAGTCCCCCATGGCCTCCAACTCCTCGGGATGGGGGACCCCCAGACCTCCCTAGCTCCCTGAGCCTGGACAGCCTCTCTTTTCCAGTTGGCCCCCTGCCACCTGTGTGTGGCCCTCTGTCACCCACAGGACCGCGTGCGAGCCAGCGGCCTGGGGACTCACACCTTCTGCTGGTGCCTGGGGAGTGTGGCGTGCAGAGGGGGCATAACTGGGCTTCGTTAGATGAAGGAATGACCAGATTAGATGAAGGAATGACCACAGAGGGAGAGGGCGAGGGTAGGAGACGCCGCCTGGGGCCACCAGGACAGGCTGATGACTGCTCTCTGTGACCTTTCAGCCAAGAAACGCTTCCCTGGACATCACCACAGGATCCACTACTGCAGCCACCGTCGGTCCCAGAGGTCCCAGTTTCTAGGCCGGGAAAATACCCACTGCCAAGGCATGAGTCCATCCCGTGGCTTAGAGGACAGGACAGAAATAATCCCTCCCAAGGCAAAGTCCGAGCACTCTGACCAAGGTGGGCTGATGCTGGGCAGCCCCAAGACAATTCAGGTGTGCACCTCCGGGTCAGCTCGCAAGTTCATGCATTCGTGCACGCACGTGTTCATTCAGATCTTACTTCTCGAGCACCCACTACAGGCTGGGCACTCAAGTCACTGTCTCCGAGGTTTCCTTCACTGCCTTGGGCTGGGTTCCATAGGGCAGGCTTAGCAGGGGCTACGGGCCATGCCTGTTACCCACAAGGCACTAGTCACTGAGGAAAAGTGACCCTGTGACCTCAGCCAGCAAGGCCCCCTCCCGTCCCTCGACGACCTCATGACAAATCTCACTAATTCCTCAAGCAGAGCCCCATCACATGGGGTCTGTCCAGTGGAGGAATCACTGATAGACTCAACATCTCCTTATCTGACCTCCGGGGACCTTCCCAGGGCCATGACCCCAGCAATACCTGGCCCGAGGAGTGGGGTCTCTTGGAGACAGATGGGCCCCCAGCGAGGGGCCCATATATCATCCCAGAAAGAGCTGTCCTCTTTGTATATTCCGTACTAACCTGGGAGGGGCCAGGGCAGGACGCAGATGGGAAATCGGATCCTTTCGAAAAGCAGCAAAGATAATGCAGCAAGAGGGTCAGGCCTTTCTGGGCTTTCTCATTAACGAGGAATGTCCAGAACATAGGCCAACAGGCAGATGCCATGGGCTGGGCTGCAGACACCCGCCCTTCTGGCTTCAGCAGCTCTTTCAGCTCTGAGGACAGTGACGGGCCGCAGGAGCCACACGCGGGGACGGACACACATGGCCAAACGCGCCACGGTGACAACTGGACCTTGGAAGGCCCGGCGGATGCACCGTGTCCTTGCTGTGAACCCAGGCCTCCAGGTCACGTGGAGGGAGCCCTTCGGAAGGCTGGGAATACCTCCTGAGGACCGGCTGTGTTAGGAAGTTTGGAGTTCCTCGTCCACATGGGACCCAGAATTCCCTGGCCCACAGGGTTGGGGAGCCCCTCCACTGGGCTCCGTAGAGGGTGGGTGGATGCACGGGAAGAGCTAACCCCCCTGGGTCCAGGGGGCATGGTGGGGAAAGGCTGCCCTTTGGCGTCCAGCAGACCTGGGCTTCCACGCTGGCCCACCTCCCTCCAGCTGTGCGGCTTTGATCGACTTCCTCAACCTCTCACAGCCGAAGCTTTCTTCCAGAGCCTTCTTGTGTACACTGCTCACTGGCCTCGGCCCGGACCTGCCACATTATTCTGGTTGGAAGCAGCGGGGACAGGAGTAAGAGCTGGGGTTTGGAGGCACAGGGTTGGGGGTCAGTCTCTTTGACTTTGAGGGTGTTTCTGAACCTCTCCAGGCTTCCTTTCCCCCTTTGTACAACAGCAAGACAATCGTGCTTCCTAGAACTGTGGTTAGAGGTATGGAGGTGAAGCGTGCAGTGCACCCAGCACCTGGAATAAAATACCCACCCCGAAGAATTATCACCGTCATCCCATGGCGCTCACCTCCCGCTGCCTCATCTGTAAAATGGGGTGATGATTCCTTGTTTTCAGGATGCTGGGCACCCCTGTGAGAGGCACACGGCTTCATATATGGGAAATACTTGAGAAGTAGCAATTTCCTCTTCTTCCTCTTAAATGCCCATAATGGCCTTAATTCTTAATGACCCTAAACAGTCAAGCAGTCCCGGGAGGTCCCTGATGGAGCCAACAGATACTAGGATGGTCAGCAGAGGCGTGCTCAGGCCTCAGAGCTCCCAGTCATCAAACCACAAGGCGTCTTCTTTCCTCATCCCCAGGGACGCCCTGCAAATGGGCTCATTAGGTGAATTTTGCTCTTGATGGGTGTGGAGGAAATATTCCATTGAGTACTCAAGATCCCTTCTGTCCTTCTCCCCTACCAACAGAACTCACAGGAAGATCACAAGGCCCAGGCTCTCTTGCAGCTAGAGGTAGTCATGTGATGCCATTCTGACCAATGAGACGTGAGCTGGGGTTGTTGCTAGGAAACCAGTGCTTCCTTGATCCTGCTTCCCCCCTTTCCGCTTGACAGGCAGAGGAAGGGGGCTGCAGCCCTGCTGTTTTCATCTAACACTGCATCCCTCTTTTATTAGCTCCCTCAGGCTTCCTGAAACGGCTTCATTTTCTTAAAATGACATTATTTCACTTTTGATCTGTAATCATTCATAAACCATTTTTGTTGGATTTCTAAACGTATCGTCTTGTAGCAATGTGCTATGTTGGAAACTACAGATGTGGTCACATTTTGTCGTGACAAGAGGTCCCACATTTTAAACCTCGAGTTGAAATCTAATACACCTACAGAAAAGCACAGATATCCTAAGTGTACAACAGATGAATTTTTACCAGCCGAACACACCTGAGTAACCAGCACCCAGATCGAGAAACAGACATTACCAGCCCCCAGAAACTCTCCCTCCTCTGTCACGCTCCCCGAAGGGGTAATCGACATCCTGAGACTCAGCAGCATGGATTAGCTTTGCCTGTTTCTATGCTTGTCTATAAACGGAATCACAGCGTGTGCGCTTGTTTCTAGCTGCTTTTGTTCAACATCATCTAGGTGAGATTCATCCCGGTTGCTGCCTGCGGTTACGAATCGCTCATTCTTGTTGCTGTATAATATTTCATTGTATCAACAAACTACAGCATCTTCATTTGGAACAGCTGCCCAGTATTCCAACATGTGGGTGCCCCATGCTGTATGTAACTGGTCCTCTTTCAACGGACTAGAGGGCTTCTGTTTGTGGGTGATCACAAGCAAGGCTGCAGTTATACTCCTGAACACACACCTTGGTGTACTCGCAGCCAGGGTATATCAAGGCCAATTCCTAGCTCACCTTTTTAGTTATCTACTTCTGAACCACTGGGCTTATTAAAGAATCATAGAGTACTTTTATAATGAAAAAAATCCAATAAAATGCATTCAAACTGCCCAAACACCCCAATAGCCATTCACTCACTCACTCAATCTCCTGCCCCCGTAAAGCCTCCTCTTCCTCCCCCTCTGCTGAGGTACCTCGCAGCTCACAGCCCCGCTGTGGCGTATCCCTCCCGCGTCTGGAAATGATTTGACAGCCTCGTGAAGCTTACAGGCTCTAAGCATCCGTTAGCTGACCTGATCGACCTGAAAGTCCAAGTTGCCCGTCGTTCTGCTCAGCCTTCACTTGTGGGAAACTGGACCGGGGCAGGCGGCTTCCCCCGTGGTCCACATCTCAGAGAGAACGGAGGAAAAGATCTGACCCATTTCATTAAAGAAGGAGAATTCAGGAGGCCTGAGGGGGCTGATAACAAGAGGTTGTAAGATGCATTGTTAAGTGAAAAAAAGCAAGGTTTGTTTACGTCGGGGTGTGCTCCATATCCTGTTGTCGTAAATGGGGGGGGGGGAAGGGAGTCATTTCCATATACTTGAAAACAAAGCCCTCTCCCCACCAGTCAGGCCCCGTGCACATGAAAGCTGTTCTTCAGCGGGGCATCTGACATCACAGGGAGATCGTGAGGGGGATGAAAGGGGCCACACTTGGATTTTGCACGTTCTTCCTTTCTGTACTGTTTCCATTTTCTAGCCATGGGCATTGTATTATTTTTCTCTTTTTTGTGTAACAATTGACCATGAACTCAGTGGCTTACAACAGCGCACATTTACATCTCACAGTTTGGAGGGTCAGGAGGCTAGGCACAGCTTCACTGGGTTCTCTGCTTAGGGTCTCTGGAGGCTGCAATCGGGGTGCTGGCCAGGCTGCATTCTCATCAGAGGCTCAACTAGGGGGAGGGGATGGGCTTCTGAATTCCCTCAGGCTTTTGGCGGAATTCTTTTTCTTGCAGCTGTGGAGCTGATGGTGGTTTGCATCTTCAAGGCCAAGGGGAGCGAGAGCCTTCGACACTGAGGAGGCTCCCACCTGATTAAGCCAGGCCCACCCAGAAGAACCACCTTTTTGATCGACTCAGGATCGACTGATTAAGGACTTTAATCACACCTGCAAACACCCTTCATCTTTGCCATCTTCTGCGGGTTAGAAGCAGGTCACAGGTTGTGCCTATATTCAAGAAGAGAGGATCACAGAAAGGTATGGGCGTCGGGGGTGGCGAGAGGTCGGGGAGCCATCTGGATTCTGCCTACTCCACACATAGGCACTGACTTGAGGAACGTTAATAGCAGTTATCTGAGGAAGTGGTCCATGGTCACATGTGGTTTTCTCTCTCTAGTTTCCTCTACATTTAAAAATTGATCATGCCCCTTTTAAAAAATGTATTTATTTATTTGGCTGTGCCTGGTGTTAGTTGCGGCACACGGGCTCTTAGTTGCGGCATGCATGTGGGATCTAGTTCCCTGAACAGGGGCAGAACCCAGGAGGACCCCTGCATTAGGAGCATGGAGTCTTTTTTTTTTTTTTTTTTAGAAGATTTTGGGGGTAGGAGTTTATTAATTTTTTAAGTTTTATTTATTTTTGCTGTGCTGGGTCTTCGTTTCTGTGTGAGGGTTTTCTCTAGTTGCGGCGAGCGGGGGCCACTCTTCATCGCGGTGCGCGGGCCTCTCACTATCGCAGACTCTCTTGTTGTGGAGCACGGGTTCCAGACGCGCAGGCTCAGTAGTTGTGGCTCACGGGCCTAGTTGCTCCGCGGCATGTGAGATCTTCCCAGACCAGGGCTCGAACCCGTGTCCCCTGCATTAGCAGGCGGATTCTCAACCACTGTGCCACCAGGGAAGCCCGGGAGCATGAAGTCTTAACCACTGGACCACCAGAGGAGTCCTGATCACACCCCTTTTGAAGGAGATTTTGTAACGCTCTCTCCGCCTCCCCTTGTTAGTTTCTGCTGTTGAGCGCTGTGCACATCCGTCCCTGCCTGCCTTATGCTGACATAATCAAACACAACCATATATAACCAAATAGAGCTTTCAGTCCCATACTTTTTACCCCAGTGAGATTAAACCTTAAACGTTATTCTGCAGGTGGATTTATTTCTCTCCTCCTGTGGATGGCCTCCCTGAGGCTTCTCCACCTCCTCCTCCTTCATCAGCTGCTGGGACCTCACAGCTCCCCCCTCCCCAGGGAGGGATGCTCTGCTTGTGTCCAGGTTGCTTGGGTTGTCTGTCTGTTTTCTTGCTTCTAACAGACATCCTTGTAAATAAGTCCTCACATGCTGGAGCTTTTCCGTCTACAGGATGGATGTTCTGAGAAAAGATTTCTGGGCCACCTCTGTGCATGTGTTGCATGTGGCTGTCTTCAGGATCACAGCGATTTGCATTCCCATGGGCCCCGATGAGCACACTCAGTGCCCCTCACTCTCCTGCTTAAACAGTTTGCCAGACCTGAACGCAAGTCCTGGTTTCACCAGTTCTTTCTGTGTCGTCTGGGATAAATTGCTTAAATATCTCTGGGCCTCAGTTCTCCCACCTGTAAAAGGAGGATAAGGATAGTACCTACTTCACAGGATGGACTTGAGGATTGAATGTGTGAACACAAGGGCCCTGCATTTGCTGTGATTCGGTTTGTGACAGCCACTCTGAGAAGCAGAGAGTGGAAGCTGGCCTTCCAAGACCAACCCAAAGCAGAGCTCCTTGTCATCCTTTGCCTCCCCTGAGACTATTTTGTTCAAGCCTGAGTGGAAACGGGTTGTAAATAGTAAACCTGCATCGTCCAGACGTCAGGTCTCCCAAAGTGACAGGGAAAGCAGAATCATTAGCATCACCATCACCATTGTCACTGTCATCCTTGTTGTCATGAAAACCCCCACTTACTGAGCACTTATATTTGTTGTGAGGTTTCCCCGCAGGAGGATTACTCTGAAGGGTGTCTCCCTTCTGAGTCCATGAATCAGACGGGAGGCGTTTGGCTCTAAGTCACAGAAACCCAATCCAAGGCAGTTTATACAATAAGGAAAATATATTATTTTGCAGGAAAAGAAGTTTGGTGGCTCAGAGGCTCCAGGGTTGGTTAATGCAGAGTCTTCATCAGGAACCCACGTCCTTCCCTCTTGCTGCTCTTTCATCGTCAGCATATCAGCCTCTTCCTCACTGTCACAAAATGGTTGCCACAGTTCCAGCTGTCACTTACAGATGTCCCAGTATCCAATGGAAAAAAAAAAAAAAAACACAAACTGTTTCTTCTTGTGCCTCTTTCTAAGAGCAAGAAAGCCTAGAGGAGAGCTGTGTACCTTCCACCCAACTGCCCCTGGCCAGTCTAGAGCCAGACAGATGTGCTCAGGTGAGTGAATGAATCCTGCCCCCAACACTTACTACATGGCAGCGGGTGAACCGATTCACCTCTCTGTAACCCAGCTTTGTCACCTATAAAAGCTGATAAAGGGACTTCCCTGGTGGTGCAGTGGTTAAGAATTCGCCTGCCAATGCTGGGGACAGGGGTTCGATCCCTGGTCTGGGAAGATCCCACATGCTGCAGAGCAACTAAGCCCGTGCACCACACCTACTGAGCCTGCGCTCTAGAGCCCTCGAGCCACAACTACTGAGCCCGCGTGCCACAACTACTGAAGCCCACCCACCTAGAGCCCGTGCTCTGCAACAGGAGAAGCTACCGCAATGAGAAGCCCTCACACTGCAACGAAGAGTAGCTCCCGTTCGCCACAACTAGAGAAAGCCCACGCCTGGCAATGAAAACCCAACGCAGTCAAAAAATAAAGAAAGAAATTAGAAAAAAAGAAAAAGGAAAAAAAAAGCTGATAAAATAGTATCTATTTCAAAAAGTTGTTGTGAAGATTACAAGAATTCTGAAGGCCAGTCACGCGTTTTTTAAGACCCTTACTGTTATTGTTGCCCCTGTTGTTGTTGTTGTTATTGCGAGCCCAGGGCAATGTCTGGCTTAATAAATACTTGAGTTGCTGAGTGATTGACGGGAGGGAACTGTCACGTCGGCAGGACCCAAGGAAGGGGAACGAGGTGTGGGAGAAGCGGGGGTTGACAAGTGGCCGGCACAGGACCACCCAGCATGCCCGGACTTAGCCTTAGGAGTGACTGATTCCCGCCCTGCAGGAAGATGCTGAGCCCGCGGGGCCCGGCTGGCTGCCCCCAGACCGTCCTGGCCTCTTGTTTTTATCTGGCCTGCCCGCTGGCCCTCGGGCTGACACTCGGTGTCATTACACTGCTCCAGACACTCAGGTACCAGCTCATTTGTCAATCAGCAGAAGCGTTTCAGTTGTCAGAGACGCGGCGATCTCTGTGCAGGCACAGCAACCTTCGCAGCTGAGAAGGCCCCCAGCTGCTCTGAGCGGAGCCAGCAGCCCTAGAGGCCAGCCTGGGAGAGGCTGACGCTGGGGGTCACTCAGCCCGAGCGGGACAAAGTACCCCCTCACCCCCAAGGGGTGCAAGGATGCAAAACAGAGCTGAGGCCTCTGGAACCGTGGCCCAGGGCCCCGACGCGCAACTGAATCCTCACATCACTTCTCTAGCTGAGCAACTCTGGACAAGTTACTCACCCTCTCCGAGCTTCCAGTCGCCTTCTGAAAAAACGAGAGTCCGTCCGGCCTTTGATTCTACAACCAGTTCCCAGAATGAACGGGGCAGCCCAGGGAGGCGGGAAGGATGCTCGGGGGCTGGGGGGGGCGGGGGGGGGCGGAGACTGCGTCCAGACTGCAGTGGCAGCTCCGAGCCTGAGGCCCTAGGAAGTCACTTTGTGTGCCTGGGCCTCAGTTTCCCACCCAAAATGAGAAAGAGGGGATTTAAACACGTTTGCCTTGTTACACCAGCTTCCTTTACACGGTGGGTCTCTGCACCGTGTTGTGAAATCAATGCAGGGGGCGGAACCCAGCGCTTTTTTAAAGAAATGAAATAGTATTGAATAGAAAGGAATATGAAAGGGTCAGTAAAGGCAGGGACTGTTTGCGAAGCTTTCCTGCAACTCTTCGCGCCTGCAGGGACAGGGTCACAGTGTAAAATGAACTAGGCACAGTGGGCACAATCGAGAGGGTTTGAGAGTCACCTCCTGCCACACGCATCCTCAGGATCACCGTTCCCATGGTCACTGGTCCCGGGCCAGGGCCCTGTGTCAGGCCCTGGAGGAGGGGAGGGGGGAGGGGGCGGTATTAAGCGGAGACCACACCAGACACGACCCCGCCTTCTCGACCCATCAGCTTTTGAAGGCGCGATCTCTGCGCTGAGGAAGCCGCTAGGAACGGGTGAGGGGCCGTCCTAGCTGGGCAGGAGGGCAGCGATGTGGCATTTCTGCTGAGGCCGAAGGGATCAGTGCCAGGGAGAGCCTGGGCCTGAGGCTCTGGGTGTTCTGGACCTGGTGGGGCGGGAGGGGAGGGCTGGTAGCAGCTCCAGGTAAGGCTGCAGGGACCCGGTGAAACGACGCGGGTCCAGTTCCTCACACACACGCGGCCACATGGCTGCAAGACTCAGATGGCCAGAGCTAGAAGCCCCCGGGTCACCTGCTGTCATCGCTTCTGATTTCCCTTATCCGCTGGCCCTGTCATCTGGTGCGAGGGGAACGGAGCTGAAAACCTGGGTCAGTCCAGCACTTGCATTCCCACGCAGGGAGGCCGATGTCGCTCATCTTCCTTGTCCCAAATCAGAGGATGGGGCAGGGACCAGAGACGAGTGAGGTGGCCTGAGGGTGGGTGGCTGGGTCCCGCGCACAGCACGAGGAGGGTCACCCGGGAGGCAGGGGCCGCGTGGGCGCAGCTCTGCTGTCTTTGCTGCTGCACCGATGCGGTGCTGTAAGTGCAGGTGGCTGAGGCTCCAGGAGGAGAACGCAGGGAACAGACCACCCCCCAAGCCCCCGTTCAATCTTGCTCCATCACCTACACTCCCTCTACCCTCGAAAGGAGCCTGAGACTTATGTGGCCAGTTCTGCAACCTTGCCAGCTTCCTGTCATTGACCCTTGGAAAGGAGAAAACTCCCGTTGTTTTAGGATTAAGTAATCAGCATGTCATTTATTTCTCCAAACCACAACTGCAGGGCCTGCTGAAGATCAGGCATCAGCACCACAAAAGCACTGGGCCCTACGGCTGAGCCCGACTTGGACCCCAAGGAAGTTGCAGCTGGTCCCATCAGCCGGGGCCGACTTCCCAACTTGGCTGCAGCTGGAATGTGGAAGTGGGGGCGGGAAGGGCCGGCCTCCGAGGCCCCCTGACAGCCACCTCACCTCTCTGGACTGGACTCACCTCCGTAAAATACAACAGCAACCAGAGCAGGGCAAACGCTGTGCTGAGAGCTCCCTACTGCCGGCCAGGCCTGCTCAGACAACTGACCTGGGTTATTGTATTTCAGCTTCAAAAATGGCACCTAAAAGGCAGGTGCTTTTATCATCCCATTTTTACCAGCAGCAGCCAAAGCTCAGAGACGCTTGCCCAAGGTCACACAGCCAGAATGGGGCAGCCATGAGCCCGAAGCCCAAGCTCTTGTGACTTTGATCTTGTCCAGTGGCCCAAAGGAAGGGTGAAGTGGAGCTTGTGAGAATATCTTGGTTTTTGAAAATGTCAATCCTTTGTTTCATTAATCAAGAGGCAGTTTTACCTCCAATGCCATTTTTAAGCACACAATTCAATGGTTTTTACTATATTGACACATATGTGCAACCATCACCATGGCCATTTTAAAACACTTTCATCACCTCAGGAAGAAACGCCTACTCTTAGCAGCCACTACTACGATTCTTTCTGTCTCTGTGGATTTACCTATTCTGGATGTTTCATACAAATGGAGTCATACATGTGGCCTTTTGAGGCTGGCTTCTCTCACTCAGTACGGTGTTTTCAAGGTTCATCGATGTAGCACGTGTCAGTGCTTCATTCCTTTTATTGCCACCTAGATTCTGGGAACAAAGAACCATGGGGGAGACAGAATGTAGTCCAGAGCCCGGCACAGGGCAGGAGCCGCTGCCACCCTGGGGCTGCTTGTTACACGGAATCACCTTGGGAAGACTCTAGGGCAGCAGCTGACTGTCAGGGGGTTGGAAATGTAGGGGAGCCTATAAAATACTTGGCACTTTGACATGCTCCCCACCAACAGCAGGGCCTGTGGCCCTAGTCTTGAGTCTGGGTAGATTTCTCACTTGACAAGTGAGTCCAGAAGTGACACCAGGCCAGCTCCAGGCCTGGCCTTTCAGAGGACTGTAAGTCCCCCCTTCCATCCTCTGGAAGCCCTGAAATTGCCGGTAAGAAGTCCTCCTTCCCCGAGGCCGTTGTGCTTGTAGCAGCCCAAGGGTCCCAGGCAGAAAGTGACAGAATGCACCATTGGGCCCCTCCCTGCCGGCCCAGCCCGAGCTGCGAAAGGCTTCCATCTGAGCCGTGAAGATAAACCAAACTCGCTGCATCTTTTCTGCATTCTTGACCCACCAAAGAGGAAGATAGAGTAATAATAAGTAACTGTTTTAAACCAGTAAGCACTGGGGTCATTTGTTACAGAGCAGTAGGTAAAAGGCAGCAGGGCGTTACCGTCTCAACAGTCGGCCCTTCTGGTCCCCAGATGTCCCTCTGCTTCCCTCCATCCCCCACTAAAACATTTTCAACCCCTCTCCAACCACGACAACTTGGAAGTCCCACCAGGAACGATCCCAGCTCCGAGCCCAGGATCTGTGGGGGACGCGTGGTGGTCTGCAGGATGGAAGGAGATGTGGAGATTCTCGGTGGAGCATCTGAGTTAAGAGGACAAGGCCTCCACCCACCCCCGACGTGCAGAGGCGGGGGCTGGGGAGGAGGGTCAGGATAACCCCAGTTGGCAGTCCCGTCCAGAAAGAGGACCTGGTCTACGGCGCTTCTCACATTTAGCGGCAGCTCAGGAGGGCGCCGCCCTGCAGTGGGGAATGGGCTCTGGCCAGCCCCCTGGCCCTCTCTTGCCCTGGGAAGATTCCTCCTTGCCCTTCACCCTCCTGGGCCCCCCGTGAAGTGGGTGTTGGGGTATGCCCTCCTTGGAGCCACATTCTGCCTGTAGAAGGTGGGAGAGCTCATCTTTCCCTGGCAGTGTGACCCTCATCAAAACCCAGCCAGCCGCTCTCCCGCTCCCCTGCAGAGGGTCCCATGAGCCAATGAACCCGGCCCGGGCGCCGTTCAGGATGTGGTGCTCAGACAGAGTTCTTTGCTTCCTCGTCTCCTGTGCTTCTCTTTCTGGTCTGAAAGGGGGCTGCCTGGAAGGGGTGGGCTTCTCTGGGACGGTCTCACCATTAATCTCTGCAATGAGTCATTTTATCCAACCGAAAGCGTTTACTGGGTACCACACCATTAGTCTGCTTTGGGCCCTGAGAAAACTTAGTTAAAATCAATCACAGAGGTTTTCTTGGATCTTTGAGTCCTTTTGACTTTGCTTTTTTTGTTGTTGCTGATGTTGAGAAGCGTCTGGCTTTTCAATATTACAAACCTTTGATTCCCTTTCATTTTTGCTGCAAATGAGCCACTTTCTGGAGCCTTTTTATCATGCTTTGCCAAGCGTGGCCAATCACCATGTATTTTGCACTGTGTTCCAACCTCTTTCCCTAGGTCTGTGAGTTCATCAGGTATATCAGCTGCATCCAGAGTGACGGGGGTCTGGTTAACACAGGTTCCAGCTGTCTGACCGCTAAGCCAATGCTGCATGTTCTAGGTTTCTGTTATATCCTTGGTGTCCTCCCACGGATCCAGGATTTCCCTTGACTAATCGTTTTGAAAATGCCGGTTGCTCCATGCAGCCTTTCATCTCATCCCCAGGAAAGCATCCCACGAGAACAGGACATTGCCTATCCCTCCTGTACCCGCAGGGGCTAACAGGCCTGGCACAAAGGGTCCACCCAATAAAGACTTCCTGAAAATGGACAAAGGAGTGGGTGATTTTAGGGGATGGATGTCCAGCTTAATGCTTGATAAAGGAATGGCGACTGACTGAGGGAACAAAGAGGGAGAGAGGGGAGGGAGGGAGGCAGGGAGGCTGCAGCTGCGTCATTCTGAGCAGATTATGGTGGTGACCCAGGACCTAGTTTCCTAATTTCACAGAACCTAACAGAAATTGTACATGAACCAAAATCGGAGTGACTTTACGGTCAAGTTTCACTGCTTTTGGCACTGGTCACGCTGATTAGCTCACGCTCAGATTGGTGGCCGTAAGTGTGTGTGATGAACAAGGAACGAGGAAGCTGTTATCATTTCGTAGCAAAAAAAAAAAAACCTTTCAAAACGGAGGATCTGAGGGGGTGTGATAACGGGGTGGGGGTGGGGCACGGTTGAGAGCCTCTCCCCCAGCGAACTGCCACGGATATAAAAACAGAGCGATCCGGTATTAAGAGTTTTTAAAGCAAGGCTCTCAAGTTTTAAAAGCGACCCAAATAAGATATTATAAAATGAACTCGCTTATTTCTGGGCTAGTAGCGAACACTGTTTAGAAGAGGCTCTAGGGTGAATGGGGAGGACCCAGTTGCAGGCTGTGTAGCCTCTGCCCTGGGGTCACTGTCACCACGGGCGGAGCAGGGACAGGGGCAAGGCTGGGGCTCTGTGTGTAGCTGGGCTCTGCCCAATGGTGCCTGACGACGTGAGAGAGACTGCAGAAGGATGGGACCTCGAGGTCCTCAGGGCAACACTCTTCTCTGTGCTCAAGTCCTCTTTGCAGGACCCCCATAAGTGCTTGGATGCCTCCCCTGACGGAGAACTCACTATGGCTCAGGCAGGCATCGTTGCACAGCTCTGTTAGGCTAGGGGAGGGGCCTATCACCATCTCCACCACCTCCTGTCTCGTCCAGTCCCGCCATCAGCCCCGTGAGGTTCTTATTGTGATGCTCTTGTAGACAGACTCTGGGGCTCACAGAAGTTAAGTGATCATCTCAAGTGGGGACCCAAATCCAAGCCTGGATAAAGCTGGGTCCTCCTGTGACCCCACGCTTTCCCAACAGCAAAGCTGCATCGTCATGGGCAAGGAGGCTTGTTTGCTTTATGAAGATGGCCGCTCTCGGTCTGGGGGCAGGGCCCATGGAGCAAGGGTCCGCTCTCCAACCCCACACGTCCTCTCCTGGCCTGACCCTTTTGCCAGGCGACGACATCAGCTGTGGGCAAGCTGTTCTCAGTCCGAGTTTGGCCCGAGATGTTGTCTCCAGGTTAGAATCATTTTCATCAAAGGCGGGTTTGGGTTTTTAATTTTGTTTGAGGGCAGCGGAGGAGGGGGATCCTTTGGAAACATCACATTCTCTAAAAAACTATGGGGAAACATTTCATTTCCCAACAGCGCGGGGTGAAGGATGCTTCCAGCGAGTGTCATTTCGGTAGCTCATCACCAGGGAAGGACACATACGAGGTGCCTCCGTGGGCAGGCACGGCACGAGGTACCTACCCTAAAAAGCAGCTTCTTTATCTTCACAACAACCCTGAGTCCCCTGTGCTAGCACCATGTTTTAATGAGGAAACCGAAGCTTAGAGACTAATTTTCCAAAGTCGGGTAATCAGATGGGTTCCCCCAAGGCACTGTGCACAATTGACAAGGATTCATGGACCAATCCTGAATGAGTGATAAAGCCCAAACCGAACTCAAAACCAGAACAAACAAATTGAACAAAAAGGCAGAATGTGGGAAGTTAACTCATTATAATCCATAGTGTTATCTTGTATTTTACATTACGTCATGTAGATTTTATAACTTCTTAAAAACTTCCTTTTGATCTCTAATAAATAACAAAAAATTAATGCGTGCGTGCGCGCACGCACACACACACACGCAGAGAACTCACTTCTCGCCCTGACACACACTTGGCTGAACACGTTGGTCCGAGCACCACACAGAATCTGAAACATCCTTTCTGCACCAGCGTTGACCCAGGAATTGAAACAGGACATTGAACCTCATTAACAAGTTTGGACCTGCAATGTCTCTACTGAAAGAACATTTCCACTTATCGGGAGATGGCATTTCCTCAAGGGACAAGAGCGTCATGCTGGGGGCGTGACTGAGTCCAAGGGAGAATCTAGGCTCAACTCTCCCCAGCAGCCCCTGGCTCAGCGACAGGATCAGTGTCCTGGGGCTGCCACAGCAAATGACCACAACCCGGGGGCCTAAAACAACAGAAATGTATCCTCTCATACTCTAGAAGACCGAAGTCCAAAATCAAGGTGTCCCCAGGGCCACGATCCCTTTGGAGGCTCTAGCGGGAGGGTCCGTCCTGCGTCTTCCAGCTTCTGGGGGCCCCAGGCACCCCTTGGCTTGTGGCCACACGACTCTGGTCTCTGCCTGTGTCCCCCATGGCCTTTCCCTGTGTCTGTGTATTCTCCTCTCGCATCTCTTACAAGCACATGTGTCCTTGGATTCAGGGTCCACCCTAAGTGCAGGGTGATCTCATCTCCAGATCCTTATTATGTCTCTGGAGACCCCATTTCCACACAAGGTCATATCACAGGTTCTGGGGGGTAGGATGTGGACTTATCTTTTGGGGATACAATTCAACCCACTGCCGTGACCACAGCCAGATCAGACTCTCCCCGCAGAGGACGTCCCCGTGACAGTGAGCCTGAGGGGCGGGGAGCTCATCTGCTGATTCCCACCGGCATCGCTCTGGCATCACACCACTCACAGCAGATGCCCGAGAGTTTCTGGAGGAACACACGACCGAGTGAACGAAGGCGTGTCTAGCCGAAGCCTCGCAGGGCGTGGGAGGGCGACTGTCCCGTGCCGTCCAGGTTTTCGGGTGACAACAGCCCTTGACTCCCTGCTCTGACCCTGGGTGAAGTGGCTAGAACAGCACCAGTCTGGCTCGTGCCCGCTGCGAGATTAGGCGTCCTCAAGGGACCTGCAGATCCCAGAGGCACTGAGAGAAGAGGTAGCCTGGGCATCACCAGTCCAACCTCCTTACCTGCCAGGTGAGAAAACTGAAGCCCGGTGCGAGGGCCATGGATTTGCGCAGGTCACCCAGGTCAGCAGCAAGATAGTCTAGAGGGCCGGCCCCTGCTCCTCCCGTGGAGATCCCCCGTCACCATCAGCATCGTCGTCTTCGTCGTTCGTCATCCTCAACCAGGACAGCTCCTATGATCTCACCCCCTCCTCCAGGCACTGTGCTCAGCATCTCACATGAATCTCCTCTTTCACTTCCCTGCAAACCAGTGCTTCACACACCGTCCTCACCCCCACTTTACAGGTGGTACGACTGAGGCTCCGAGGTGTGAACTAACTTCCTAAAGGTCTCACTTCTCACGGAGGGAAGTGAAGCCACGGTTCTCATTTAACTTGTTCTGACACCCAAGCCAGGGGTGCCTGTGACCACAGCCAGATTGTGTTCCCACAACCGAAAGCAGGAGATTTCTCCTGAGAGCACATAAAGTTTAATTGGAACGCGCCCACGCCTATTCCTCAGGGTATCATCTGTGGCTGTTTTCCTGCTGCAATGGCACCGCTGAGTAAGTGCGACACAGACGGTACTAGTTGCAAAGCCTAAAATATTTACTATTTGGTCCTTGAACAAAAATCTCTGCTGATGCTCTGTACTGCTCGCATTGTATTATAGTATAGTATATTGTACTGTAGTATGTTTTATTAATTATATTAGTCATACTGTATCATGGTCACTGCAAAAGCTACCACTCAGCAAAGACTCAAGAGCTTTGCATTTATGATTTCTTGGTCTCTTCACATTTGATTCTCACATGAAATCCACCAACGATTAATTTACAAGGAACTGAGCATTTCCAGAAGACGATGGCCTTCCCCTTGGTGACCCTATTTCCACAGGTACATTTTTCCAAATGGATGATCCCTAAAGTGACCAACTTAGAAGAAGAAAGAAAGAAATGCAAAAGCCCAATAAGTTGAACTGCTCACATCCGAACCAGAAGGTCCTTTCATGCTGATGTTCTATACGTCGGGGAATTTTATGCCAAAAAGTGACTTTTCTACATCAATAACGCATCACCCCATCCCTGACGGGAAGTGACATTACAAAAGCCGGAAAGGACATCAGACACGCTGGCTTGGCAGCCACATGCACATGTGAAGTTGCTGTCAGAGTTCAAAGGAAGGGCTGCAAGGTGGGGCCACTGCACGGCAGCATCACCCGTAATGCTTTTACCTCGTGGGACAGGGCACGGTGACAGCCTGCTTTGACGCGGCCGCCGGCTTCCTGACGCCCACGCCGAGCTGGCCGCGGGGCCTGCAGGGCGGGGTCTGGGTGGGCTCTGCAGCTCCAGGGATGTTACCTGGTCCTGCATGCGCCACCCAGCTCACCGGGCTCACACGCCCAACAGCCTTTGCAGGCATGGCCAGTGTGGACCTTCACGGTTGCCAGGGCTGGCCCACACTCTGAGGCTGGCTTGTTTGGAGCACTTTCTCTGTTCCCTGCACTGTGCTAAGTAGGAAGGCACTGTCTCGTGTCTCTTGTGTGGCCTGACAAGGTAGGAGCGGTCATGGCTCCCCCTTTATGGATGGGGAAACTGAGATGGCTCGAGATTACCCAATGTGCCCAGCAGCACAAAGTCACGGGAGGAGCCACGATTCAAACCCAGAGATTTCACCACTTGTAACCACCAGGCTCACTGCCTCAATCTGGAAGCCTCCTTGGGAGATGCAGCCAGGCAAGCTCAGGCAAGGTCAGACCTGATGGTGTGAGGGACTCGCCTCTCCAGATAAGTCACAGAGCCTCCACTTGGTAATGATGTTTGCACCAACTTTCGTGGCAAGACGGGTCAGGGGAATGGGGCAGCAAAAGGAGAGAAGGCTCCTCTGGCCAGACAGGTGACTTGGCTTAGCCACCTGACTCATTAAATGGCTTGGTGAACTCCTACTCATCCTTCAAAACCCAGCTTAAATATTCCTTCCACCATGAAGTCCTCCTGGCCCCATAAACAGAACCGATCAACTCTTCCGCTGTGCCCAGGCAGTGAATGTGCTGTAGATGCCTCTGTTATGCCTTGCAGGTATGTGTCTCACCCCCCTGTATGGTGAGCTCACCAAGGACAGAAATTGTGTTTGATGCAATGGATCACCAGCTTGTAGTAACAGAACAACAGCACGCAGTGCTGACTGAGCACGTACTAGGTTCTGGGCATTCATCTAAATGCATCATATGCGTGAATCCTTAAAGTAACCTAGGAGATGGGGTGGTTATTATCCCCAGTGGTGAGGCTTTAAAGCCAAACTAATGGGACTGGATCTTGGCTCAGCCTGCAACCCTGAGCACGTTACTTAACCTCTCTGTGCTTCGGGGTTCTTATCTGTAAGATGGGGAATAATCACAGCAGCTACCCAGTGGACCACTGGAACCAACATGTACCAGCTTGCAAGCACTAACTATTAAATTTTAATAGAACTTGAAAGTTTGCCGTTATTAAAAATTAAATTCTGGACACCTGAAATAAATTGTATTAAAAACAAAGATAATAAACACTAAAAACTCACCACTTCCTAATTACTTTACTGTATTTTACTGTTATCTCTGCTCTTAGGTGATTTATGTCTATTGAATCACGATGGAGGAAATGCTAAGTAGCTGTGAGCATTCCCGGCTCCATCCACGTTCAGTGACAGCTGGAAATCAGCCGCCAGGAGAGCATTTATACCACGGCATTCGGCAGATGCTACAAATCAGGAATTTTCCCCCTAGAGAGCCTGCTGTTGAGCGTTTACCAGCACACCACCATAACTGCCTGCAGTGAACTGGCAATGCGCATTAGCCATTGTTATTGTTACTGATGAACAAACCACAGAGATAAAATCACCCACCCAAAGTATGAAAGATCCAGACACGATCCCAGACACCGCAGTTCCAGAGCTGGCCCCTTAACCAGCTAGAACTCTGGGCACACCGCATGCAGAGCAGGGGCCAGTAAATGCTTGTTGGATGAACAAACAAACATTAAATTAATGGGTTTCAAATCTGCTGGCCACAAAATTGCCTGGGGAACTTTGCTAACACAGATTCCCTGTAGCCTCTTCTGTGCCGGGCTCCAGAACATGCGTTTTTAGCCCGTGTCCCAGGGGTTCTGATTCTGGACCCGTCCCTGTCTGGATTACCAGCCTCCACCCCCAGCCTGCTCCTGCCCTGGCTTCTGTGCCCACCGGTCCTGCCATCCAGCCTGGGGGCGAGTGGCGGCTGTGAGATGGGGAAGCAGATCAGGGCACAGAATGCCCCAGTCTGCGCACAGGCCTGAACCAAGAGGGCTCCTGAAGACCAAAGGTTGTTCTCAGGCCTCCTCCAGCCGGGAGCGGGGAGCTGAGGGGCTGAGAGTTACCCTGAGCTGAGAAGCCTCGGCCACATTCGTGTACACGACAAGACGAAACGGGGTGAGAGGCGCAGAGTGCAGGGAAGTTCATGGAAAGTGGCCACGCTGCTTCTCCCTTAGTCTCACAGCAACCATGTGAGGAGAGCAGAGGAAGCACACAAATCATCCCCCATTTACAGACCCGGAAACTGAGGCTCAGAGACAGACTTGCCTAAGCTCCTCACGGCTCAGACCTGGAGCCTTGGTTTCCAGGCTGTATCTTCCCTCAAAAGCGGGTGTGAGGAGAGGGGTGGAGAAGATGGAGTTGGGGGTCTGTAAGGCTATGTTTATGCATTACCTTGGCTCTGCTACTCACCAGCTGTGTGACCTTGGGCGAGTGTCTTAATCTTTCTGTGCCTCAGGTTTGCTCATGTGAAAAAAATAGGGAAATAATTGGCAGCCTTCCTGTATGGTTGCTGCAAACTAATAGTTGTAGAGATGCTTCTTAGAATGTTACACCAAGTGGGGTTCAATAATGTGAGAAACAGCAACCACGGCATGTATCAATACTGTCGCCTTTATATATTTTATGGCCTCCCCTGGATGGCTCTCTTCTTTGAAAGGCAGCATGCTAATTTGGGGCACAGATGGGGAGTGGAGGTGTCCTGGGATGGAAGGAGGGGCCTCTGGATGAGAAACAAGCCTCAGCCCATCCACAGGTATTCCCTGGGCACATATTCTGCTCTGAAGGTCCTGCTGACTCAATGGGATGTAGAGTGATAGCTAAGAGGGTGAGTGCCAGGATGCCGTGGACACCACACAGCCGATGGGCTTGTGGCCTTGTTCAAGGCCGTACTCTCTCTAAGTCTGTCTTCCCATCTGTAAAATGGGATGGGTGAGGAGATCAACATTACAGAGTTTTTGTGAGTATGGAATTTCAAAATGAAATTTTGCCAATAAGGTGTTTTAGTCTGGGACAGTAGCTCCCAATCCTGACTGTACATTAGAATCATCTGGGAAGCTTTAAAAAATGCCACTGTGCCCCACCCCAGACCAACTGAACTGGAAATTGGAATGGTGATGCTGCTGATGGTAACAGACATTATGGTGATGATGATGGTGATGGCGACGGTGATGATGGTGATGATAACAGACATTGATGATGGTGCCGGTGTTGATGACAAGGACTTAACAGCCACCATTTTCTGTGCTGCCTGCCTCGATGTCCTCCCAAATCCCCTCATGGTGCCTTGGCTCACTGTCTTCGGGTCCATACACCAATAAATGCCTCCTCCAAGAGGCCTTCCCTGACCAGCACACCCCCATCTTTGGCAGCCCCCACCCTGCTTTCCGCTTCTTCGCTGCATGGGTCGCTAGTTCACATTACCTCCCACATTGATTTGTGTACTTGCTGACTGTCGCCACCCCCAGGTTGTACACCCCTGTGGAATCACGCAGATCACACCTCAGAATTATTCTGCTTGGCACGAGGGGGCCTAGGTATTTACGCTCCCGGGGCGTCAGACCCAGCACTTAGGGCTGCCAACATGCAGGGCAGAGCAGGTTCCGGTGACCAGAGGAGATCTGGGTGCTGGGAACTGTAAGGGGTAAGAGCTAGGAGCTGGCCCATAGTGTCTGCTCCAATCTCTAAGCCTCAGTGTTCCCTCGCTGTAAAATGGGAATATTTATACTACCTAACCTGTGCTGCTTTGGGTGAGGAAAAGCAGACTATGCTCATGAAACACAATAAAGGGTAGCCATCGCAGCGCCCACCGTGTGCATCCCTTGGATTTCTGGCACGGGGCTGGACACTTAACAGTGGCAGAGTCTACATGGGGTCAGGTCTGGTAGGGGTGAGGTGCAAGGTCTTCTGAGTAGGACACAGCTGGGTTCAAGCCCCAGCTCAGCCTCTGCCTGGGTCACCTGGCCAGGTACCAGGCTTACGTAGCCTCAGTTTCTGCTTTTGTAAAACAGAGTTGATGAAAGCACCCCTCCTGGTTATTGGGAGAATTAAACGAGCTGTTACATGAGGTCACCTTGAACAGGAACATCTCCTCAGCTCAGGGAGTGGATGCATCACTGTCTGAGGAAATTCCTTCTTCTTGGTCAACCACTGGACTCTGTAGATTTTACGGACAGGGCACAAAAAGAAAGAAAAAGAAAAGACAGAAAGCCTAGAACAAGAGGAAGAGAAAACACGGACACACGTGCACACACACACACACTCACACGCAGGCCAAGTGGAGGGACCCCGTCGGCACATAAGCTGGAGGTGGGGGTGACCCCTGAAGCCTTTCCTCTGACAGCCGGTGGCGGCAGTGATGAATTTGTGAAGTTATCTAATTTTCCACTGTTTTAATTAGAGACTTGGGCTCTGAGGCCTCACAGCTGGCGTCTTTGTGCTGCGTTCTGTTGCCTGACAGAGAAAAATGTCTTCTCGACGTGCAGCCAAGCTCTGCGCCTGACCGGAGCAAGCGAAACTTCTGGGATTCATAAACTTGTGGTCTCCGGGCAGAGTGTCAGTTGAACCAGGCCTCCTCCTCGCGGGCCCCCCAGAGCCAAGGCTGGGGGCCGCTATCACAGGAGGGGGCTGGGGAGGAGGCCAGGGCCAGGAGGTGGCCCCTGGTTGTGTTTGGGGTCCTGAGCCCAGTCCGCGGGCAATGGCGGCTCCTTTTGGCCTATAATTGAGCCCAGCTTGGAGAGGCAAACACTCTGCTTCTCCGAGACGATGCTTTTGATTGCAGTGTGTGTGCTCTGAGTAATTTAATTTGTGGCTCATCTTTTGTCAAGTGATCTCTTACTACACTGCATCTGATGAACGTGCAGCTGGGGCCGAGGCTTTCTCCACCTCTCCTGGCCCTCTGGCTGCCGGCTTCCCAGTGACTCACTTTGAAGAGAGGCAGGATGGGAGGTGGAGGAGAGAGAGGGCCCCGGAGGCAGCCGCACTCCCATCTCGCCTCTGCCCCGGCCAGCCTGCAGGTCCCAGCCCTGAGCCTGCCTCCTCATCTGCAAAATGACAATCCTAAGAGCAGCGGACGGTGGGGAGGCAGTGAGGGGTGGATTAACTCATGGGTCACAGACAGGAAAAGTTGCCAGCTGAGGAAAAGACTGGTCCCTGTGAGATTCGAACAGGCTTTGGGGTGAAGAAATGCTTTAGGTGTGTAATAACTGCTTTATACACAGCACTGCCGGGACCACCCCGGAGCGACAGCAGGACCCACCTTTCCCGGAGCGGATGTGAACTCCCTGTCTCCGAAGCCCTGTTTCAAAGCACCTGTCAGGCAACATCTGCCACTGCCTGGCAGCATTCTGTGCCACGACCGAGGCCAACCTTCCTATCTACGTCTCACGGAAGAAACCATGCCTCACACTTACGTATGTGCCAAAAGATGGCTGTGGGTGCTAGTTCGGTGACAGTTAAGGAAATTACTACGGCATCGTGCCCATAGCAGGTAGAAGAAAAATGGCTGTGACTTGGTTTACTGCTGACCATAAAAGAAGTTACCCCCACGTCATGAGCTCAGCCAGTGCTCAAAAGATACCCATCGCAGACCGATTTCTTGACCGGAAAATAACAGCTCAGAATCACACACATAGTAGTCTCCAAACATCAGTCAATTGCCTAGCTTCTTCATTAAAAAAAAAAAAAATTTAGCCCAGATTGTGTACATCCCAGATGCTCAAATGATTATTGCAACTGGTCAGTTTTTGACCCAAATTGAGTGGATCAAGTTTCCAAGCAACTTCACTGTGTCCCAGAACAAAGCTCCAGAATATTCCAGAATAGGAAGAAGAAAATATCTGGCAACTAGCAAGGTAAGATTCACAATATCTGGCATCCAATCCAAAATTTTCCAGTATCCAAAGAATCTGGAAAATATAACCCGTAATAAGAAGAAAATTGATCCATCAAAAATAATTAGAAATAACAGAGATGATAAATTTAGTAGATAAGAACTGTTAAAGTTATTATAACTGCATTAACTATATAACTAGGGGGCTTTCCCCAGCCCTGGCCCAGCCAACAGAAGGGATGGTCTTGATGGGAGAAGCTGGGAGTCTCGGTTCCTGGTTCTGGAAAGTCCAGAATGAGGAGAGGAGAAAATGGGCGAGGGAGAGACAGAAAGCTGTATCATGACCCTGACAACTCCCACCCCACATCTCAGCCACATCTCCAGAACCTGCGTTACAGATGGGTGTAGGAGGAAGACTCCAGCACTTTGTGTCGGGATAAAGAAGATGTGGCACATCCATACAATGGAATAGTGCTGAGCCATCAAGAGGAACGAAACTGGGTCATCTGTAGAGACGTGGATGGACCTAGAGACTGTCATACAGAGTGAAGTCAGAAAGAGAAAAACAAATATCGTATAGTAACGCATACATGTGGAATCTAGAAGAACGGTACAGATGAACTGGTTTGCAAGGCAGAAATAGAGACACAGGTGTAGAGAACAAATGTATGGACACCAAAGCGGGAAAGCAGGGGGGCAGGGGTGGCGGGATGAATTGGGAGATTGGGATTGACATATATACACTAATATGTATAAAATAGATAACTAATAAGAACCTGCTGTATAAAAAAAATAAATAAAATTCAAAAAAAAAAAAAAAAAGAACAGACTCAGAGATGAGGGAAGGAGCAAAGGACAGTTGCTGATCAAATTACAACACCTGGATCCAGCTGGACCTGAAGCTGACATGCCCCTGGACTTCTCAGGTAACTGAGCCAACCTTCTGTTTTTAACTCAGCCAGGTTGAGTTAGGCTTCCTGACATTTGCAAGCAGCCAAGGCTGCCCTGACATAGTAACTCACTCCCTCGGGGTCCCCACCTGTCAGAAAAGTAATCACGGAAGTTTCTGAAGGGTTAAATTCTGGTCAATGTAAAGCCCACTCCTCCCCCTAGGAGCTTCTCAAGCTGAGATACTTTTTCCAATCCCATAAAACCTGGGCTGGGGGACTGGGCGGTTCTGACACGCCCTCCTCCTCATCCTCTTTCATACAAGCCATCTCTTTGCAGTGTCCTGCAGGGGATCATGATAAAGCTGGCAGCTGGATCTGTGGGGAAATGTGGAGGTCTCACCCCCTTCCAGTTAAATGCCTAATTAAAATCGAGGGTCGAGGCCCATGGACTTGAGAACATTAACCATGTCCCGCTGTCGGGTGGGGAGTTCACGTCACCCCACCAGGAACGCGCAGAACCGCAGTTCTGGGGGCTGGGGCTTAGAGTGCCCTTTGGCCCAGTGGCTGTGTCACCCTGCCCTGCACTCTCTGGGATGGGTCTGAAGGCACGCTCTGCCCTGGGCATGATGTGGGCCAGAATGCTAAGCACAGGCAATCTGCAGCATCCCCCAACCCTCTCCCTCCTGACCCTCCTATCTCCCCTCTTTCTATATTGTTGATCTATCTGTCCATCTCCTCTCTCTGCCCCTTTCCCTATCTCGTTCTCTTTCTGTTTCTGTTTTTCTGACTCTTCCTCTGTCTCCTTGTCAACATCTGTTCCTTGTCCGGGTGTCTGTCCACCTGTCCCAAGCTCTCTCTCAATCCCTGTCTTCTCTTTTCCTGTTATTTTCTCCCATCTCTGTCTCTCTCCCTCTCCTGTCTCTCCGTCTCTCTCTCCCATCTCTGTATCCTTCCTGACTCCCGTCTTTCTTTCCTATTCTCCTTGCCCCCCTTTTCAGTCTCATGATCAACCATGGGACCTGCCAGAAGAGGCCGAAGACCCCAACCTGGAGGGTCTGGCACTGAGCCACTTTGGGCCGAAATGATGCAGCAGGGGCCCGAGAGCTTGGGCCGCATCGTCCACCTTGTCAGGTCCTTTGGGGCCCTCAGAGGAGCCCTGTGCCGACTGTGGACAAAGCCTCAGTCTTGGGGTGACGACGAGGTCTCCAGAGTATTTAGGAAACTGAAGTCTGCAAATACCGGGAGAAGAACCCACTCCTGTCAGCCCTCAGCTGACCTTCCAGGCTCTTCCTGTCTCCTTGGCCTCCACCGGGGCCTTCGAGTTTTCGACTCTGGAGGCTGGACCGACCGTGGACTGGAGTCTGGACTCACCAGATCCCGTGTAATGGGGCTCAGTTCATTTCTTAGGGCTGTCCTGATGAAGCGCCACACACTGGGTGGCTAAAGACAACAGAAATTTATTCTCTTACAGTTCTGGGGCCAGAAGTCCAAAATCAAGGTGTTGGCGGGGCCATGCTCCCTCTGAAGGCTCCAGGGAAGAGTCTGTTCTATGCCTTTCTCTCCGCGCTCCTTGGCCCACAGATACATCACTCCGGTCTCTGCTTGTATCATCACTTAGCTGTCTTCCCTCCGTGTGTCCGTCTGTGTCTCTTCTCTTCTTATAAGGACACCAGTCATGTTGGATTAAGGGCCCATATTCTCCAGTATGAACTCATCTTAACTTATCACGTCTGCAATGATCCTACATCCAAATAAGTTCACATCTCTGGGTAGGACATGAATTTGGGGGCGACACTATCTCACCCAATACAGTAACCGAAGGCAGTGTGTGGGGTGGGTCAGAACCCTGCTGTGCAACATTGAGAAGGTTACTTGCATCTCTGAGCCTCAGCCCTGACCCCCAAGACAGGGTGATGGAGTCACCGCGCAGGGGCCTTGGGAGGATCTTCCAGCACACAGGGCTCGCACACGGCAAACGCAAACACAAAGCAGTTCTCAGCGCAGCGTGCTCAGCAGAAGACCTAGGACCTGCCGAGCGGCCTGTTGGGTCCCATGTGCTCGTTACGTACGCGCTCCTTTCAGCCATAACTCCTCAGCCTCCGGTTGCTGTTGGGTAGATACTATTGTGGGGCGGGGGGGTTCCCAGGAAGAACTGGGGCCTTGACTGTTACTGATGCCCATGCTTTGGCCCCGGAGGCAAATTCCCTGAGTGGACACATGAAATGGAGCGGGAGAGAGAGGCGATGGGGCCACAGGGAGGAGTGGGCACTGTGAACCCAGGGCATCCGGGTGGACGGCCGCTGGGAACAGGAGTTTGGCATCGTGCAGACCCAGCTTGGATTCCAGCCCCATCGTTTACTCACAGCCTAGCTCTGAGCAAGAGGTGGAAGCTGCCTGAGCCTCCGTTTACATCTCTGTAAAATGGCCAGCATCATCCAGGTCGCGAGACAGTTGAGGGAGGTAGATGGGCTCATAAACAGTGTTGAGGACCCTACCTGACTTCCCTCTCCCCTGCCAAGGCCATTCTGAATCCCAGGAAAGACCAGCCGGCCAAGCCAACCTGATGTGCATTGAAAAGACAGGACTAAGGGTGAAAGAGAGATAGATGGGGAAGGAAAACTATGCAGGCTGGGGCTGGGCGGAGGGCTTGGGGGTCTCACCTGTGAGAAACTCCAAAGGGAGTTAGAGATTGGAGAGAAATATCTTATGAGATGTGCTGCTGTTGAGGATGAACTGGCATCCAGGTGATGGACTTAAAAAAGATGCATGTGAAGCAGGAGCTAGTAAACCACCATCTGCTTTTGTAAATAAAGCTTACCCGCAGCCCAGCCACACGCACCCGTTTACGGTTGTGTCCACTGCCTTGGCGTTGAGGTGGCGGGGCTTGTGACCGAGACCCCCAAATAGTTCCTATCCGCCCCTTTACAGGAACAGTCGGGTGATGCCTGAGAGAAACGTCAGAATTCCTTTTTTTCTGGACCTCTTTCTGCAGCCAGACGATGCTTCCTGGAGAGTGGGCTCGCGCAGGGACGGGGCCACCAGAAACCCCGGGATGGATCAGGGTTACAAGGTGCAAACCACTTAGCCTGCAGATCCCGTGTACTCAACAAATAATAAATTGTATCTGAAGAAGTTTCCCAGGGAAAGAGAGGAGCAGAGTGACAAGGAAAATAATGGCCGGGGAAACAGGGAGTGCAAGAAGGTGCTGGCATTGGAAGCAGCTGCTTTCGGGGAAGGTCTGGGCTGACACGGGGCTGGAAGGCAGGAGAGCGGGCAGGAGCCGAGAGACCCAAAGCCTCAGGCTGGATCCTCGTGTTTGCTGTTTTCACAGCTCATTTACCGCCATGTCGCCCTTAATATTTAAGTCGTTATTTTAATCTAGCCTCCGGTGTCCCACTGGCACAGACCGCCAAGAACTGGAGCTTGTGGCCCCACCTTCAGCCAGGTTTTCACCAGGCAGCAGACTGAGAGCTGCCTGTGTCTCAGGCACAGGAAGAGAAGGCAGGAGCCCGACTGAGCTGGAAGCTCGGGGGTCAGCATTTCACACCGATGACCAGGGCTGTAGGCGAGCGGGAGACAGCCGCTGGCAGCTCGAGGAAGTTTGGGAGGACTTCCTGAAGGAGGGGGCTTTGGATCTGGGCCTTTAGAACTGAGTAGCAGTTCAGGAGACAAACATGCAGGGCGTACCTGGCACCTGGTGTCTGGGAGAGGCCAGTGGAAGCCCTCTTCCTGACTCCTTCCCTGCTCCGACCAGGTGGCAGGAACACTTAATGCTGTCACTAGGTCCTCTGAGAGAGGAAGCTTACATGGAGCAGGCTCGTGAGTCTGGGGAGAGAGGAGAGAGAGCTGGAGAAGAAAGAGGGAACGAGAAGTAAATCAAGAGGCGCCACGGAGAGAAAAAGAGGTGAGAGGCATCAGACACGGAACAGGGACCCCAAACTATCAGCTCATCAAGGCCTAAAACCACGGCTCAAGTGTGCCTGGCATTTAAGTATCTCTTAGGCGACCCCCGTAACCCTATCAGGGAGATGCTGCTGCCTTTCCTGTGCTACAGACGGGGAAACTGAGGATCACAAGGGACTGGCTCAAGGACACGCGGCTAGGAAATGACAGTGGGGTCTGAACCCAGGCAGTCTGGCTGCATCGCCCTCACTCTAACACCTGGCAAGCCTCACCTGACCACCCATGACCAGGAGGATTTTCCCAGGTACCACGGGGCAGGTGCCCAGAAGGCGACATCTGCTCAGAGCCTCCTCAGGGCCCCCACTGATGGGAAGTGGGCTGGGAGGACTGAAGGGGCCCAGCTGGAGTGAGAGCCCTGGCAGGGCTGCACTTGGCCGGTCCCACAGCTGGTCACCATCCAGCAGCGGCGGGGTCGCCTCCGATAGCCCCCGGCCCCCTGTACTGCCTTCTGCCTTCCCTCGAATCTTCCTGGCGTTCTCCCATAGAAAAGGTGTGGGGGACGCTCAAGTTCACTGTCTTTTCCCAGCCTGCAGCACCGTGGCAGAGTGCTCCCCGGGGCCTCCCACCCAGGCAGCCAGCAACTTGGCTGGGCTCAGAGGGCTGCGGCTGGAGGCTGGGGAGCAAGGGGGGCCGGGGCACAGTTGCAGCTCAAGGAAGACACTTGCCCTTTCCGGCCTCGGGGCCCTTGCTCTCACTGATGTGGATGCCTTGTTCTCATCTGGAAAACTCCCCCCATCCTGGAGGATGCGCCCTTCTACGAGGCGTGTGTTGTTGCTTCCTCCGAGCGTGTACGTTTCTGTTTCCCCTGCCATCCACAGCCGAGTGGCCTACCTGCCCCCTCCCCCAGGGCATCGCCTGTGCCTGGCACACCACAGGTGGTTGTTACATCAGCCCTCTAACCCCTCTGGGCACCTCTGTGAACCAGGTGCTGGCTGAGCCTCGTCTCTCTACCCACCCCCCACCCCGCCCCATCCAGCCCGCAAGAGACCCAGGGCTTGGACATCACTTCTGAAAGGTCACCAAGTCCCGGACCTGGAAGAGGCTTGTCTGTGCCTTCGGGGAGCATCCCGTCGCCTCCAGAAGAGGAAGAGAGCTGCCCTTTCCTAACTCGTCAGCCACGGGCCCTGCAGGCAATTTTCCACTCTGCCTCCAGTGCTCAAAAATCCAAGTCTGAGTCCGAGAGCTAAAATAATATACATTCTCCGATGACTAATATGGGGGGAAATCCAGTGCTTCTCAGGAAATAATAGTCCACAGGCTGTGTTACCTTTTGCTGGGAAACTCCCAGTTCCCACCAGAAAAACAAGAAAGGCCATCAATTTCCAGGCAGCCGACCTAGTGCAGGACCCGGGTCTCCAAGCGCATCCGTGTCGGCGGCACGCAGAACACCTGTCTTCCAGCAGGAACAGACCTCTTCCAAGTAAACACACGGCCTTGGAGAAGGAGCCTGGCTGGGGAGAGGCATCCATCCGCCCAGCTCCGGACATCCTGGACAAGAGTCCAAACGCTTCCTTCCACTGTCTTAGAGAAAAATGGCATCCTCGTCCAGCCAATTCTTTTTTCCTTTTCAACCGGAGAACCATTCTGAGAATGCTTTCCAAAAAGCCAGAACAACCTGGAAATGGTCCCTGGACTTGACAGAGTCTGGTGGCTTTTTTCATTCCTTTATTCCTTCGTCTATTCAGTCAGCAGGTCTGTACTGAGCCCCAGCTTGATCATTAACTCCCTGGGTGGGGTATCGTGTGGAACCAGGGCCCTTTCCTCGGGGTTCTTGCTCTGTTACTATTGCCCCAGGTGTGGTCCACGCAGCTTGCTGTCCACCAACGTGCGTGCCACTCCTGCCCTGTCAGAGCTGCTGCTGGGAGGCAGCTGTCCGGCCAGGACCTGCACTTCCCAGCCCACTGGGCAAGTAGGTGGGAGCGTGTGACTCAGTGGACAGCCCTCGTTAGTGGACTGTGGGCAGAAGGGACGTGGGGGCCCCACTGCTGAAGAAGCACATGTCGACTGGCTCTGTTCTCTTCCTCCCTATGTGCTGGATGCAGAGGACTCCAGCATCCTGCGGGAGGGCAGAGCCACAAGGCAGAAGGAGCCTGGGCTCTTGAGTGACTACCGAGGAGCCCGCCCGCATTAGACTGCTAAGCGCACAAGAAACTCGAGAAACTGCACTCTGCCCACACGCCGTGCCTAGTGCACAGGGCCAGCCTCCTGAGTGGAACACAGCATGCCACACAGGCCATGGGAGGGACGGAGGGGCACTGCTGTGAACATTTGGCAGCAATCAAAACGCCCTTCGGGAATCTGACTAGAAGGTCTGGATGCTCTCCCAGGAATGATGTGCATCATTTGCATATGCGTAATGTCGTGCACACGTGATGCAGGTTCTATTGGGGGAGGATCATCTACTTCCTCAAAACCTATTTATGGGCATCTGTGAAAATCCTGCCGTAGATCTCTAAGCGTTCGAGAATTTACTGTTAGGCAGCAACTAGCAGTCAGAGTTATTACTTGAAAGCAACAGAAACAAACTCCAGCTGGTAAGAAGAGAAAAGGAATTTATCAGAGGACCCTGCTGTGGCTGATCACTGCTAACTAAGGGGGCTGGAGAGTCAGCCTCAGAAGTTCTGCGGACAGAGCTCGTAAAACCCACACGGTGCCCATGCACTGAGCCTTGCCCACCGTCACTGCTGCATCGGACGCTGCCTTCAGCCCCGGCCGAGGCTGGGAACCCTGGGAGCAGGCTCTGAGATGGGGGTGGGCATGAGGGCCAGTTACCAGGGAGTGGGCTTGACTGAGCGTGAGGAGGAGAAAGCAGAATTGAACAGAGGGGGACACTGAGCTGTGAGACGGTCCCAGCAAAGGACCTGGCCACCCTCCTGGGGAGCTTGGAGCTGGGATGGTCCTCCAGAGCTGTCCCAAGTTGGGGTGAGGGGCTGGGATTACGCCCCTGTGACATCAGTCATCAGATGTAGCTGCCACACAAAACCAGGACGTGCCCCTGGGCCAGCTGTGCTCTTCTGCCGTGGCGGTCCCCAAAGAGAGCGTGTCTGCTGGACGTCCTCTCAGCACCCAGGGAGGTGAGTCACTAGGGAAGGGGGATCTGGGCACAGTGCCCCAACGCCCACCTCTCCCCAGCCGCCCTTGTCAGAGAGAACCAGCCACGGTCCCTCTTTCCTGGAGCCACGAGCTCCCAACTTAAAGTCCAGGGCAGGCGTGTCCAGCTGGTGAGGCCAGGCCACGTGCCCACATCCCAGCTGCCTGGAATTCAGGCCTCCTCCCTTCAAACACAAAAGGACGGTGGCTCCCCGAACCTAGACGGGGTGCTGGGTGGCCGCTCAGAATGGCAAGTGGTCACTCCACGCACGGGTGAGGCAGTGGTCAGTCAGGGTCCGGCTGGAGACAGTCCAGGAGAGTTTAACAAAAGAAGACTCTTTACAAAGTGTGTCGGGGAAATCGCAGGATGTCGCAGAGCCCAGCCCTGGAGGGGAAGTAGGGCAGGGTTACGAAAAACCCAAGACGGTAACGTCTGCAGAGGGTCAGCCAGCAGCAGCAGATGCAGCTAACCCCCAGTGACGCAGCAGGGAGAGCCCTGGGGACAAACACCCTGCCGCTCTCCTCCCACCTTCCAGGTAAGGGAAAATCACCCACTCGCCGTGCCCCAAACTCTCATAGTTAGCACGAGCTTACATCTACTGACTTTTCCCTCCGTGTCAAGCATCTCGCCAACACCTGACACATCATCTCGTCCTCACACTAATCCTGAGAATGACCCCACTTTACTCTGTTTGTGGCGGGTGCCCCACCCTTAGGCCTCATCCTGACCTGACCCCGGAGCCAGCACCTGCCTGTCGGGACTTGGGGTCAATGCCCTGAGCTGGCTTTGAGTCCATAAGGCAGGCGGGAGCTAAGGAACCAACCTCCTGCAGAGACAGTTCCCAATGACGAGGGTATGAATACCTCAGCTCCCCCGCTGCCCTGGACACCTCTGAAGTGCGTGTTCTCCTTTTCTCCTAGAGTTTTCTCAGTGGGTTTAAGCTCCAACGACCCACAGTGGTAACTGTCTTAACAACACGGCTGCATCGTCTCCTTCCCTCCTGGCCTCCCCTCCCCACTCCCGGTGTGTTCTTCCTGTGACCACCTCCCAAATAAACTCCTCACTCAAATCCTCATTGCAGGGTCTGCTTCGAGGAGAAACTAAGATGAAGAAGACCAGAGAGGTTAAGCAGTTCGCCCAAAGTCACACAGCCTCACTCAGGTTGAGAAGCCAGGGCTGCCTGCCTGGTCTATCCTCGCAGGTCTCTCCTCGCCAGGACCTTGCTGAAGCTGCAGGTCTTAGAGGTAGTGATATTCCTAAATTCAGAGACTCCCCAAGTTCTTGGACGTGTGCCTAGTGAATGTCACAGTCCTGTCTTATGTGTGCCAGGAGCGGCACAGAGTTCGCTTCCAGGAATGCTCCAGAAGGAGCCTGGCATTGCCGCCTGGCTGGTAGCCAGCCGCGTTCTTCCCGGGTACTCGGAACGCAGGGCCTTCTGTTCCTGTGCACAAAGCAGATGCGGGAGGAGGGTCTGCTCAGCGTCAGGGGAGTGGGCTCCAGCGCAAGGAGCAGTGACTCGGGGTGAGGGGGTGGTGCCTGGCACTCTGCACTCAGTGCTGTGCTCCGTCCTCATGGCAGAGCCCGCACCCACTACCACCACCACCTTCCGAACTGTGGCTCCGAGCACGTCACTGCCCGGCCCAAATCCCTGCCCAGTCCCCTGGAGTAACATCCTGAGTCCTTAACCTAGACCCCAAGCCCCGCGAGGCCTGGCCCCAGTCCCCTCAGCCGTCCTCCTCACCCTCCTCCTCCTTCTCCCCCATGGCCCTCACTCCCGGGACACGGGCAGGAGAGGCAGCCTGAGCAGCACGGCTGTGCGCTGACACACAGACACCATGAGCTCGGGTAGGCACTGGCCTCAGTGGCTCACCCATCCACAGACTTGTCGGCAGCAGGGAAACTGAGGCACAGAGAGAGCTTATGACTCGCCCAGGGTAACGTAGCTAAAGACTAGCTCAGCTGGATGCGTGGTTGTTGTCATGTGACACTGCCCAGGTACCTCTCCCGTGTGTTCAGAGGGCTTTGGTCAAGCAGTCTGGCTGGGATGGGACAGCGAGGACCATGTGAGACATGGACAAGAGATGAAAATGGGGCTGGATGGGTGGTCTCCGTGGGCTTCCAGGAGGAGGTGGCATTTGAGTTGGGCTGGGAAGACAGGGAAAGGTTTAAATAAACAGGAAGGGACTCTGGAGCAGCAAGGACAGCGAGCATTTGCGGTGACACACGCCAAGGAGGGAAGGTGACCAGTGCATCGGCCATTTGGCTGCAAGAGCGTGCGTTTCGCTCAGTCGGCGGAGCTCCGGAAAGGACAAGCAAGGTGATTTTTCCAAGCTGCCCCTCGGCAAGGCACAAGGACCCGTTCATTGAGGGGGCTCCTCTGAGCACCCATTTTTTGTCGCAACTTCCCGGGGCGTTTTGAGTAGAGTGTGAAATCATATTTATACAGAAGGGTGGAACATTTCTGAGGAGCCATTTATCCCCCAAAATAGGTTCGCAAGGTTTGTCAGACGTTGAGCCCATGCATCCCATTTCACACAGCCCTGGGCTTCCTCGGCCCCGTGTTCTCAGCTGCCAGGGAGAGGCGGCCCTGTGAGACCAGGCCGTGCTTGGTTTCTTTTCTATTTTTGCCCCCTCGAACGTCTGGGTGCACGTTTACCAAGTGGATGCATGTGTTTAATTTGGCAGTGGGCTGTAGGAAGGGGCTGGGAAGCCCTCGAGATATTTGGAGCTGGCGGGGAGATGGTCATTGGCTTATAACAAATTTGCATTCCTATACATCAGCTCCTCCGGGCTGGGCTTGAAAAGGAGGCTTATTCATCAACCGGGGTGGAATTTGGTCCCCGGGGTTGTTGGCTTCCATTCCTCTCTCTTGCCCATGTAATCAATCATGTAAATACCAACTAATCTGTGAGGAACAATAGCATGGTGTCCTGCGTTTGTAGGGTTCTGGCACAGCCGGGCTCCGTGGGCAGCGAGGCACGACACACAGCCTCATCGCTATGGACTGAATTGTGTCCCCCCCCCCCACTAATTCAGACGTGACCTCCTAACCCTCACTGCGATGGTATTTGGAGGTGGGGCCTTTGGGAAGTGATTGGGGTTAGCTGAGGTCACAAAGGGGGGGGGGTCCTCGTGATGGGATTCGTGGCTTTCATGGGTAGAGAGGAGGAGAGTTCACCCTGCGCCATGTAAGGACACAGCAAGAAGGTGGCCGTCTTCAAGCCAGGAAGAGTCCTCACCAGGAACGGACCCAGCCAGTGCCTTGATCTTGGATTTTCAGCCTCCAGAGCTGCGGGAAATAAATGTCTGTTGTTTTAAGCCCCGCAGTCTGCACTGTTTTGTTACAGCCACCTGAGCAGGAGGGTAGCACAGAGGATCAGGAGATGTCACACCAGGCAGTAATCTGGGATGGAAACCCAGGCTGATGGGAAACCAGCATCAGAGAGGTTCCACGGGAGAGTTGGGTGGAGAGACAAGGGGGAGCCCTTCCCAAAGCTTCAGGAGGACACATGGGCACCAAGCTAGAGACTCCGCTTCCCTGCCGCCCCTTGGGCTGGGCAGGTCACGTGACTGCGTGCTCACCAGGAGGGTGTGCAATCCACGTCACTTCCTTCACATCCGCTCTTCCCTGCCCTGGCTGGAGCACCGATGAGGTGCTGGTGGGTCAGCTTCCATCTTATGGGCAAGAACCTCCCCGGCAGGTGACAGAGGAGGAGGGTGACTGCAGGAACCTGGGTCCCGCAGCCTGGATTACCCGCTCCTGAGAGAAAAACAGGGCCCGCTGCTGTGAGCCACCGTCCAGAGGGGTCTATTTGTTGTAGCAACTGAGCCTGAACCTGACTGACCCATGGGCTGAACCGGAAATTCACCCCCTGGAGAACTGTCTTCTTACCTTGAACGGATTTTGTTTTTAGGTTGGGAGGAAGTTTGCTGTGCATTCAGTGGCTTGACATAAAGGCAAGTGAGGTAAAGCTTTATTCAGAGCTGAGGCCCGTGGGGTTATGCTTCTACCACACATCGGCTGAGACGTGCTCGCTCCCTTAGAGAAGCGTGGAGCAAGTGGCTGATCCATCAGCCTGGGTACCTGAGTGATCTCAGTGTCCCAACAACCCACAAGGAGCATGGGGCATGAGCAAAATCAAACTTTTGTCTTTTGAAGCCACTGAGATTTGACGGTTGGTTTTTTTTTTTTTTTAACCTTTTATTTTATATTGGAGTGTAGTTGATTAACAATGTTGTTTTACTTTCGGGCGTACAGCAAAGTGATTCAGTTATACATCTAGATACATCTATGTATCTATTCTTTTTCAAATTCTTTTCCCATTTAGGTTGTTAACACATAATATTGACCAGAGTTCCCTGTGCTGTACAGTAGGTCTTTGTTGGTTATCTTTTTTTTTTCTCTCTAGCAGAACCTCAGCCATACTAACTGATGCACTTGCTGTGTGACTGTAAGCGACTTACTCAGCTTCTCTGAGCCTCAGTTTCTTCACCCTCAGTACCGTGGGAACGTGAAGATGATGTTTCCTACCTAATTGTTTGTGGACAGATTAAGGAAAAATCGTATCTATAACAGTGCTTGGCAGAGACCCTGGTACTGGCTGGTCTGAATCAGTTCTTCTGATTCTTGCCAGTTCTGATTGATCTGTACTCGGTCCTCCTCACCACGGCCCCCAACCCAGACTTTCACTTCTCCACCTTTCCTTCTTCCTTGACTTTGTTCCCAGATTGTTCAATTTGGCTGAGGCCCCTGGGGTTTGACGTGTGCTGTTTGACACCCAGGTGACATGTTACAAACTCCAGGAACCTCTGTCAGGAAGGCAAGGCAGCAATGCTAGTTAGTTTCTCTGAGGCTGTAGGGTTTTTTAATTCTTTGAGTCCACCCTTTCCATTAGCTGAACTTTTATAGCTTGGAAAGAAGACAGAAAATTGTACACACTTCCAAGAATTCTTGAGGCAAGTTCCACGGAGTACAGGGCTCATTAAGCATGTACCTACGTCCAAGTTTGGGACCCAGAGACTTTAAAAGTCCCATGGAGAGCTGGACATTCTCCCCAGGAGCAGATCTAGGGTTTGCTCCTGGGCCATCTGGTATGGTGGGACAGCAAACGACACAGTCTCGGGGGCCAGTGGCCTGAGTCCCAGCCGTGGCTCTGCCACTAACAACCTGGTTCCTTAGCCCTCTCTGAGTCTTAGCTTCCTTTCTGTACAATGGGAATAATAAGAGTATCTTCTTCAGAGGGTTGCTATTTGGTGAAAGCAGTTAATCCATGGAAAGTATTTACGAACCATGACTGGCATAAAGCAAACGCCCCGAAAATTAATTCTAGCTGCTGTTATTATATTTTCCAATTTGGATCTGGACTAGCCTGCCTTTCCCCCACCTGCTTTCTCCTCCTGAAGGGCCTGTCTTGTCCATCCAATATTCTCAGCCACGGTTTCTGACACCCGGACAAGTTGGAATCCCCTGTGGGGCAAGACACAAAGAACTTCCTAGAAAGGATTGTTCAAGTTCTGGAATTGCTGAAATATGCAAATGATTCATTCCTTGCTTTATAAATCAGACCTGATTTATAAATTTTATAAATGAGACCTAATTTGTAAATGATTTATTTCTTGTTTTAAAAATTAGACCTGATTTATTATCCCTCTCATAACATCATTCCCACTTGTGTGTTCTGATATGCTTTCTTTTTAATGGTACAGAACATTTTGTTAAAAAATATGTCGATAAAACAAGTGAAGAAAAATTAGAAAATACGAATAAGTAAAAATAAGAAAATCAGAATCACTAGCAACACCCCAGCCAAGAGGGACCCACTGCTGACCTGTGGATACATATGCTTCTGTACAGAGACTCACAGTAGAATTACATGGGTAACCTCCGTTTCTAAGACACTATCCCTTTGACCCTCATACTCATTCAAAATGGAAAAATCCATTTTGCTCATTTTCCAGGTAAGTCACTGGGGCTCAGAATGTTTAAAGACCTTTTTGCCATCACACAGGAAAAGGTGAGGTGCACAGCCACCCAGGGGCTTAGGGTGGTGGAGGTGAGGCAGGGGGAGGAGGAGGGGCTGACAAGAAGCTGGTCTTTCCGGAGTGTGGGCTGCATCCCAGAGGCGATTCCCCCCGGAGTCAGTCGTTGGCCCAGGTCTTGGGGCTGGGCGGGCGCATAGCTTCCCGGTCAAGGGGCTCCCACTGGGACAAGGGCACTTCTGCAGAGAAGGGGCGCAGGCTGGGGAGGGGGATCTGGGCGGGGTACCCGCTGCATGCCATCTGCCGCCTGGGTCGGTCATTCTTTTTCTGTTCATCTCGTGCCCTCTCCCAGCCTCCTTGCCCTGGTCCGGCTCTGGGGAGCCAGTGAGCTCCTTGGGCCTCTGGCTTCCAGCTGAGTTTGGCCAGTGAGAGGGAGCTGAGCGGGGCAAGAGGGTGAAGTAAGAGGGTGAAGTCTGACCTTTTCCGTCCTATCTCCCTCCCTGCAGGGCGAACAGGTGGCTGCATCCCTCCCCAAAGGCTTCAGCATCCTTGAGACAGCCTTCCCTGCCCTCCCTCCCCTGCAGTTCCTCTCTCCACTTCCTGTCCCCCGCCCCATAGCTGGGGGTGGGGAAGGCTCCCCGGTTCTAGCCTCAGGGCACTTGTTAGTTTCCGTGGACCCTGCCCCTTATCAATCCCTCTGCAGTTACCCAGTCCAATGTGCTGTCTCTGTCCTGTCAGGGCCTGAATGGCATGAGGGCTTGTGGTCCACTGGGGAGACGGTCGGATGCAGAAATAGGTGCCCGGATGGGCCCAGGGCCTCCCGCCCCCAAAGAAACTGGAGCAACCCAAGGATTCCACGGGTCCAGCTTAGAGGACACTGGGAACGCTGCGGAAAGGGATGCCCCCAAAGAGAAGTACCATAAGCCCAGAGTCACCCCCCCTAAGAAGGGAGATGCTTTAATTCACTTGGGTGAGGGCTTCTCCAGGGCCAGGCCCTCAGGAAACAGGCAGGGGTGTCTGTTTCCCTAACGAAGTGTTCATTCCAGCAGGCCAGGCACAGAGTCCGGAGGCAAAGAAGCAAACCAACAAGACCACTACCGACTGTGACAGCTGCCCTGAAGGGGACATACAGCGTGGCCGTGTCCGAGGCCAGCGCTCGCTGAAGTGTGGCAGGTCCCACAGCTGACACGAGGCAGCACATAAGCACAGCAGTGAATCAAACCGACCCACACGCTGAAAAACCCATTTCCTTCCCCCAAAGAGAAGGCTTCTTCCACGCCTTGTGACTGAGTCTAGGAGGGAGGCCCATGTAGTGCTCAGAAGGTCTCTGACCAGCAGTAAACACTGGGCCCGACGCCACCCCTTCTAACAAAGGAAGAGCAGGACGGAGGTGGCCACTGGCCTGAACTGAACTGTTTTCGTTTTCAGTTTTTATCTGCATAGTTACTTTCTATTTCTGTGCAGGGATACTGGCTTTCTATTTACAGTAGAGATACAGAGTTTCCTTTTAAAATAAATGCACTGAAAAGGCAAAAGACGAGTCTAGTTAAATAGACGAAGTAAGAATTCAGGTCGGGAGGGAGGCGTGGCGAGATCACAAAGGAGCTACCCTGGACTCCACGATTTCCAACGTTCTAGAATTCTATGGTCTAAAGCAGCGGTTCTCAGAGAGGGGTAGCCGGCCAGCAGCACTGCCTCCCCTGGGAGCTTGTGAGAAACTCGACGTCTCAGAGCCCAGCCCAGCCCCGTGGAGTCAGAACCCCTGCCCCGCCATGGGCCCAGCCAAATGCCTTCTACCACACCCGCTGGGGGATTCTGATGCTCGCCCAGATGTGAGAGCCACCGAGCACACCCTGCAGCCACGGCTGTGCTGCTCCTACTGAGACGGAGCAGAAACTACTTAGAAGCCAAAATGGTGAAGCCGACTCCCGGGGCTCGCCTGGCAAAGGGCCCCGGCTGCGCCGCTGAGACCTTGCAGCTTTCGGCGCTCAGTTTCCTCAAGACGGATGTTTAGGACTTGCCAAGTGGATTCACGACACCCTTCTTCATGCTTTACTCAAAGCCGGCTTTCTGAAACGCTGAGCACCTACCTGGCGCTGGCGCCCTGCAGGTTACGAGGTGAGGGGGCAGGGCCTCCCGACTTTGTGACTGTGACACGCCCTCGCCCACCTAAGACAGGCGTTTTATACTCAGAAGCCAAAGCAGAGGCTCATGGGGCAACACCGAACCTCCCCGACAGCCGTGCGCTTGGATCCCTTTTATCCTCGTTCATTTTTGTGTTGTCTTTAACGCTGGTCTTGATGCACTACATGGATACAGACCAGGGGTTGGTCAACGTTTCCTTAAAGGGCCAGATAGTAAAGACTGTACGCTGCTTAGTGACGTGGTTTCTGCTGCAACTTCTCAAATCTGCCGTTGCAGCAGGTTCAATGAAACGTTACTTAGCGGCCCGGTGACTGAGCTGGGCTTTACTGTGTGATGTGCAGCCCTGTCCCCTCCTGCGCCCGAGCGTTCCTTCTCCCGGGGGCCGGGGGAGCTGCGATTGGTGGCGCACAGCTGAGGCCTTCCCAGAACGTGCCCTCCGCTGAAGGGAACAGCCCATATCGAGGGACTGGCCAAGCCTCGGGTGCAGGACACCTCCTCCCAGGGTGGCCCAAGGCCACTGGGACCACAGCTGTGCAGCCCACGCCCCCCAACCCCGCGCAGTGCTTCGCCCCCCTGCCAACGCCCAACACAGGCGTATTGTCAGAGCTCTCGAGAAAAACCCGTGTCTCACGGCTTATTTCCCAGGGAATCCATGGCCCACTGAAAGGGGCAGCCAGCTATGAGAAAACTACTGAATTAAGTCCACTTCCTCGACTCAGGAGGCGGCCACCACAGTCCATGACTTGAGGACAAAATCTGGGCAGCCCATGTCGGTCCCTCCCTCCCACACAGAGGCTGAAAGCTCTTCTGCAAACCCAGGTGGTGGAGATGCCTGCGGGGCTCTGGGAGGGACGGTGCTGCTGGTCACGAGGCTCCTTGCATTAGCTCCTGACTTCAACATGTGGCCATTTTCACTGGGCAGGGACCTACTTATTCATCCCCCAGATAAACCCCTAGAGCAACTCAGTCCATACCTCCCCCAACCTCTCCATCAGCTGAGAGAAGAGAAATATATATCTTTTAAGTCCCAAACATCTCAAGAAGTACAGACTGGGCAGAAGAGATGCACCTGGGCTGTGCCATCCCACCTAAACCAGCCCTTGAGGGAAGTGGAAAAACAAGAGGGGGATGGTTCAGTAACAGAACACCTGCTATACACTGACACAGGGACAGAGAAATCATAGCAAACAATCATGAAAAGAGAGGACCAACAGGCAGATGGATAAACAAACTGTGGTACGTCCATACAATGCAATGCAAGTGAAAACAAATAAATAAATAAAAATAAAACCAGTGGTGCCGGCAACACAGATGAACCTCTGAAATATTTGCTGAATGAAAGAAGTCAGATATGGAAGAATGCATGTGGTCTGGTTTCATTTGGGTTAAGTTCTTGAACAGCCTAAACTAATCAACAGGGATACGAAGCAGGCTGCTTGGGGCCAGGGAGGAGGGTTGCCAACCAACAGGGAAGGAGCACAGGAAGCCCTGAGGGTGATGGATGCTCTGTGTCTTGATCTTGAAAGTGGTTACATAACTGCACACCATTGCCAAACTCAGCAAACTGCACTCCCAATGGGGGCGACTCTTACAGGCATTTTAAGAGGTGGAAACCAAATCCTCTCCCCTTGAGTATAGGCCAGACTTAGTGACTCAGTTCTAACAAGTAGAATAAGTGGAAATGACGGTGCGACTTCAAAGACCTGGTCATTAAAGACACTGCGGCTTCTATTTTGGTCTCTCTTGGCTCTTTCCCTCTGGGGGAGCCAGCTGCTCTGCTGTGAGTATGCTCTAACGGCCCCATGGAGGGGCCCTCGAGGTGAAGCACTGAGGCCTCCCACCAGCAGCCACACCAGGGAGCGGCTCCTCCAGCCCCGGTTGAACTTTCAGATGAGACGGCAGCCTCTGTCACGTTCCAACTGCGTCCTCACAAAACACCAGCTAAGCTGTTCCCGAGTTCCTGACCCTCAGACACGATGAGATAATAAGTGTTTGTTGTTTTAGGCCACTGAGTTTGAGGCGATTTGTCACACAATAAGAGGTAAGTAGTCAGACAGAAATGCTGTTTTCTCACTGCTGACCTGTCAGCAACCAGAACAGTGCCTGCCACATAGTAGGCATTCAAATTAATATTGGATGAATGAATGAATGAGTACATGAATTAAACAATAAAGAATATAAGAACTCTCTTGGAATAGGGTATGATATCCTTAAGGGAAGTAAAAGAGCATTTGTTGTGGACCAACTATGTGCAGACATTTCCCCACATTAGTTCATTAACCCTCACCAGCAAGCTCCTGAGATGAATAACTACTGTCAGGCTTAGTTTGCAGATGTGGAATCTGAGGCTCTTGCTCACAGCTCTCCGGCGCTTATGGGGAGCCCCTCTCTGAGGGCACAGCCTCCCTCATTATCAACATGCCCACCCGAGTGGTGCATTTGTTACAACGGATGACCCTGCCGTGACACATCATCATTGCCCGGAGTCCGTGGCTTACATTATACTTCACTCTGGGCCCCTGGCATGGACTTCCTTCATCCCTGGAGCCCTCAGTACCTAGAAATGTCTCCTTGTTACAGAAGCATAACTGATGTTTGCTAAATTGAACGTGAAGAGGGAAGAAAAGTGGTAGAGGGAAGAAGCGAAAGGCAAATACGAAAAGTCAGCTTTCAGAAGAGAACACCAAGGCGAGGAGAGATTACATGACTCAGATGCAAACCATGGGCTGGTCGTGACCCAACTAGACTGAGCTTGAGAAACGGGAGACGAGCAATTTCTCATCGACAGGGCTCCCCTATTTGTCACTGTCATTGTGTCATTTTATTTTACTTTTTAACTGATTGCAAAGTAATATATGGCTTTTGTTCGTAGAAACTGGAAACTACAAAGGCGCCTAAAAATTTCACATAATGTACCTTTTCCCTTATCCAGTAAGAAATCAACTGTATGTCTGGTGTACATTCTTCTGATCACATATACCATTTTTATGCAATAAAAATGTAAATCATGTGATGCCTATTATATGAAGGGTTTTTCAACCTTGGCACGATTGTCACTTGGGCTGCATAATTATTTGTTGTGAGGGGTTTGCCCTGTGCATTGCAGGATGTCTGGTGACACCCCGCTGCCCACACACGCCAGTAGCACACCCAAGTTTTAACAACCGAGAAAGTCTCCAGATACTGCCAAATGGCCTTGGACATTCTGCTACATAGGAACCTGCTTGTTTCACCTCCTCAGATACCGTAAGTATTTTTCCAGGCCATAAACATCTTCTAATATAGAATTTTTCAATAGATGCCTGGATTGTATCTAATCAACGGGCCATATTCCATTGACCAACACTCTTGTGGGGCATCCATGCAGTTTCCACGTTTACTCAGCTCGTTTTCAAAGCCCTGAGCATCACTTGAGTCTTCACCTCCACTGCGGAATATCAAGCTCAGCACTGTGTTTGGTCCAAAAAAAAATTTTTTTTTCTTTGTTCTGCAGAAAGTGCCCCGGGAAGTCTGGGTCTGTAGCTTCTGTAGGAACTCTCTGGCAGGAGGAACTGCTTTCAAAGACTTGGCAAGCATGGCCTTCACCTTGCTGTGGATTTCCTGTGACGAGCTGGGGCCCTGAGATGCTAAACAATAGAGCCTCGGTGGCACGACCTCTTCCCTCGCTGCTGGAAATCACTACAAAAAGCTCAACCCCGCTTTTGCAACCAAATTGTTCAGAACTAATTTAAAACTTTTAATTAAGCCAGCATCTAAAATGGCAGCCTCAGGCTGTTCTGACTTCCTCTGAATAGTTAATTATGGAGCAACTGGTCGACCTGGCCAGTGTATCGGATGAAATGCCTCGAACAGGGCTCCCTGGGGGTGTAAAAGCGAGGTGTCTGGACTGGGGGGCCAGAAAACCTGGGTTGCTGGTCCTGCCATGTGGACTTTGGATGCTCACAGAACCTGTGTGGGCCTCAGTTTCCTCATCTGTAAAATGGGAATGATAACACCTCCCTTATCAGACTCTCAGAGATCTTGGGAAGGTTCCATGAGTTTCTGTATCTGTAGATGCTTTGCAAAGTGTCACACCTTACAGAAATGTAAACAACTGGCAGGAATCTTATGTCAGGAGCAGGCTTTCTAAGTATGAGGCTCTGTCCTCAATTACATACTGTTTCCCTCAGGATTTAGAGCAGGAAAGAGAAGGCATTCTAAAAAGTCAGAGGATACATGCACCCCAATGTTCATTGCAGCACTGTTTAAAATAGCAAAGCCATGGAAGCAACCTAAGTGTCCATCGATAGAGGAATGGATACAGAAGATGTGGTACATATACACAATGGAATATTACTCAGCCATTAAAAAGAATGAAATAATGCCATTTGCAGCAAGATGGATGGACCTAGAGATTGTCATACTGAGTGAAGTAAGTTGGACAAAGAGAAATATTGTATGATATGGCTTATACGCTGAAACTGAAAAGAAAGGATACAAATGAACTTATTTACAAAACAGAAACAGACTCACAGACTTAGAGAATGAACTTATGGTTACTGGGGGGAAGGGTGGAGGGGGTGGGGATAGTTAGGGAGTTTGGGATTGACATGTACACACTGCTATATTTAAAATGGATAACCAATAAAGACCTACTGTATAGCATGGGGAACTCTGCTTAATGTTATGTAACAACCTAAATGGGAAAAGAATTTGAAAAAGAAATGGATACATGTATATGTATAACCAAATGACTCTGCTGTACACTTGAAACTATCACAACACTGTTAATCAACTATATTCCAACATAAAATAAAACGTTTAAAAAAAACAAAAATTCTGCTCTTTGAAATATATTGTTAAGAAAATAAAAAGAAAAGGCACAGATTAGGAAGAAAAAAAATAAAGTCAGATAACAACAAGTGTCAGCAAAGATGCGGAGAAGGTGGAACGCTTGTATACTGATGGTGGGAATGGAAAATGGTACAGCTGCTGGAAAATCATCTGGTGGTTCCTCAAACAATGAAATGCAGAGTTACCTTATGACCCAGCAGTTCCATTCAGAGACCTGAAAACATACGCCCACACAAACACTTGTACACAAACGATTATAGTAGCATTATTCACTAGAGCCAAAAAATGGAAACAGGGCTTCCCTGGTGGCGCAGTGGTTGAGAGTCCGCCTGCCGATGCAGGGGACACGGGTTCGTGCCCCGGTCCCGGAAGATCCCACATGCCGCGGAGCGGCTGGGCCCGCGGGCCATGGCCGCGGAGCCTGTGTGTCCGGAGCCTGTGCTCCGCAACGGGAGAGGCCACAGCAGTGAGAGGCCCGCGTACAGAAAAAAAAAAAAAAAAAAAAAAAAGGAAACAACTCATAAAGGGAAATGGATAAATAAAGTGTGGTCCATGCACACAATGGAGTATTTTCAGTCATAAAAAGGAATGAAGCACTGACATACACTACAATGTGGGTGAATCTTGAAAACACTATGCTGAGTGAAAGAAGTCAGACACAAAATGCCACATTGTATGATTCCATTTGTATGGAATGTCCAGAATAGACAAATCCACAGAGACAGAAAGTAGAAGAGTGGTTGACTTGGCTGGGGGGAACAGGGAGATAGGTAAATGGTTACTAAAGGGTACAGGATTTCTTTTTCGGGTGATGAAATGTTCTACATTGCCTGTCATGATGCTTGCACACATCTCTATAAAGCAGCAATGTTGAAGAAACTTGGGTGATACACAAAATCACGCGAATTTTATTTTTGACTCTCAAGTAAAGTGGGGACAACAATAGCTTGTGCTTTTGTGTATGATTCACCTTGGTATTTCCTGTTGCCAGCATGGTGGGTAACACGCAGTAGATGCTCAGAAAATAAAGGCCATCAAATGAGAGAATGAACAAGTGGATGAACATAGGAAGGAAATTCTGTTGTACGTGGCTTATTTAATGATAATGTACCTATCTTAATAATAATATGACACTAGCATTTTCAGTCCCTTTCTTCACTGAATGTCATTCCACTTAGGAGCTTTGTTTTGCCTATTTAGAGCTCACTAATTTACCCAAAAGTCAATAATAAAAATAATATTTTTTTTACATATTTATTTATTCATTCATTCATTCATTTGCTACAGGCTAGAGCACTTCACTTGTACTAAGACGTCTGATCCACACAGAGCAACCTCTTTAGGTGGGTCCTATTATTATTTCCATTTTATACATAAAGAAACGGAGGGCCTCATTTGCTCTAGAGATACAACGGCCTGAGACGTAACCGTATACAAGGTTATTCATTGCAGCACTGGAGTAGCAAAGGGTTGGAAACTAAATGTCCAACAAGTGGGCACTGCTTAAATAAATTATGGTACATACTTGGAGTAGAATATGATTTACCTGTTCAAAAAAGAATACGGCAGATATTTATATGCTGATATGGAAGTATCTCCAAGATATATTATGTGGAAAAAAAAAAAACAAGAGAGAGAACAGTATGTGTCATATGCTATTATGTATTTTCTGGTATACGTTCTGATTATATCTGCAAGGACACTGTGGTAAGAGTGGGTGCTTCCAAAAGGGGATCTGAGAGGCTGGGTATATCGTCAGGAGAGGCGTGCGTATGCGGCAGTAACAAACGGACCCTAAATCTAAGTGCCTTAAATAATGGAGGCTTGTTTTTCATCCATACAAGATCATCATAGACAACAGGGCTTCTCTGCTCATAAATCGCTCGAGGACAGAAGCCGATGGAGTATCCACCAACTCAAAGAGAGCTCTGGAGGTCTTGAGCTGACAACGAGCTCCAGCCTAGAAGTAACATATGTCACTTCTGCTCACAAGTCCTCCGTCAGCACTTGCCACAGGGGGGCCGGGAAATGCAAACCTATGTGTGCCTGGAGGTGGAGAGCCTCTGAGCAGCAAGAAAGCCTACAACCTGGGGACAGACGCTGGCGGGAGGATTACTTTCCTGCACAAACCCTTGTAAACATCTGAATATTTTCCTCAGGCATACACTGCCCAACCACGAACTGAAATGTTTAAGAAGTGTCTCCGTGAGAGTTAAGTAACAGGCAAGGTAAGCATAAGTCCCAGGTAACCCGCAGAGACCACAGATCTCATCCGCGGAGAGGAAGAGGGATCACTGCAGGCCATTTGACTTCCAACGTGCATTTAAAGAGCACCTACTGTGTGCCAGGTGTAGGCTCTGCAATGGAAAAGCGCAGTTAAGTAAGACCTGGCCCATCCCTCCAGGAGTTCAGAGCTGACTGGAGGAAAGCTGGGACACCTGGGTTAAAGTCAGTCTCTCTCTGGGTATCCTCATTTGCCTCACATGTAAAATGGGCCTCCAAATACCTACTGTAGAAGGTTACACCAATGTGGCCGAGGATGGAGTGAACTGGGGTCTGTTGGCCCATGAGTTTGTCCACACATGGAAACCAGGTGTGTATCCCCACTTTTGCCTGGGATGTTTGCGACAGGATGAAGAGCTGCCCCGGGAGACCTCCATCCTCTCATTTTTTCCCTCCTTCCTCTTATTTCCTTCTTTCTCTAATGGGCCGGCTCTCTGGGGTTCATGAGACCACTTTTCATTCTGTTAAACTGCATCATTTTTGATCTCCCCACTCAACAAATCCACACAAACCATGTTAGATGTTATTTTGTGGGGAATAATCTGGTTAGTATCTTATTGAAACTTTGAAAGCTGTAATTCCATTCAGATGGGGGCATTTTCGGGCTGCAAAGGGGGAGGAAAAAAGAATGTCAGAAAGCTGGGATTATCAAGATTTGGATTAGCAAGCAATTTCCTGAGTTCCCCGACTTCATACATGAGGTCAGAGAGGTCTGTTCTGAATGGAACCCATTAATCTCCCTGTTGTTAGCGAGGAAACGTTTGAAAGTGCAGGTGTTAACAGTCTCCGTGTTATTTTTGGGAGAATGTGAATCGAACACTCGCAGGAAGTGGACTATTCCCTTACCAGCATCCTGGAGTATTATTTTAGGCAGCAGAACTGAGGCTTGTGAGCAGAAGCCAGCTTTCAACACACCTTTAAGGCAAGAAGGGTACTTCACAGGCAAGAATTCTGCTGCAAAGTTGGGGAAAATTAAAATAATCAATGTGTTCTCCAAGGATGCTCAGGAAGGTCACCCGTAGACCTCCTCAGGAGAGCAACACCAATGCCCTCGGCCACTAGCCCATCTGACTCAGTGGAATATGTGGACCAGTCCTAGTCCTATGGAACAGACAGGCTAATCTGAACACCACCGGCCAGCAGACACACACACACACACACACACACACACACACATCAACTCAGCATGCACACCTCTGCCTATAAGGGCTGCTTCCCCTATAACTTGAGGAGTTTATTCTTTAAATGTAGACTAAAAATTCTAAATTACAAAAAAAAAAATCAGAGTATATATGACCATCCTGAAAGGTTCTGTTGGGAATGCAATGGAATTTTCTCTTTTGGACCCTCCAACTGCACAGCAATTTGGAGTAAATGTCAAGAGCAAAAACCCTAAAGCCCAACTGTCAGGCTTCATGGCTTCCTAGGTGGGGGCTCTTGGGCAGATTTCTTAACTTCTCTGTACCTCAGTTTCTCCCTCTGTAAAATGAGGGAGGGTGCAACTGTAAGAATGGTGTTGTGGTGAATTAATAATAAAGTTGTGGTGTTGAATTAACGCAAGTACAGGCACACCTTGGAGATACTGCGGGTTCAGATCCAGACCGCCGCAATAAAGCAAATATTGCAGTGAAGTGAGTTACACGAAATTTTTTATTTCCCAGTGCATATAAAAGTGATATTGGACACCTGAAACCAATATCACATTGTAAATCAACTATGCTTCAATAAAAAATTTATGCTCACACTACACTGTAGTCTGCTGAGTGTGCAGGAGCATTACATCTAATAAAAAATAATGTACATACCTTAATTAAAAACGCTTTATTGTTAAAAAATGCTATAACATCAAAGTAACATCAGAGATCACTAATCACAGATCACCATAACAAATATAACACTAATTTCAATAATAAGAATAAAAAGTTTGAGATCTGGCGAGAATTCCCAAACCGCGATACAGGGCCACGAAGCGAGCAAATGCGGCTGGGAAGATGATGCCGAGAGATTTGCTTGACTCGGGGTTGCCACAACCTTCACTTTACACAGGATACCTGCAATGCGCAATGAAGCAAAACACAGTAACGTGAGGCACGCCTGTAAATCACCTGGAACAGTGCGTGGCACATGGGAGGCCGACAGGAGTTGGTTATGAGGATGACGGTGGTGATGACGGTGGTCAGGAGGATGAAGGTGGTAACAGTGATGGTGCCGATGGTGACCATCCTAGTCCATGTGGACGGCTACGACAGGATGCCTTAGACTGGGTGGCTCATCAACATTTTCTTACACTTCTGGAGGCTGGGAAGTCCAAGGTCAAGGTGTTGGCGGACTTGGTGTCTGCTGAGTCCACTTCCTGGGGCACAGAAGGACATCCTCTTGCTGTGTCCTCGCATGGCGGAAGAGGCAAGGGATCTCCCCTGAGTCTCTCTCTTTTTTTTTTTTTTTTTTTTTGTGTGGTACCTGGGCCTCTCCCTGTTGTGGCCTCTCCCGTTGCAGAGCACAGGCTCCGGATGCGTATGCCCAGCGGCCATGGCTCATGGGCCCAGCCGCTCCGCGGCATGTGGGATCTTCCCAGACCAGGGCTCAAACCCGTGTCCCCTGCATCGGCAGGCGGACTCTCAACCAGTGCGCCACCAGGGAAGCCCCTACCCTGAGTCTCTCTTATAAGGGCACTAACCCCACTTAGGAGGGCTCCACCTTCATGACCTCATTACCCCAAAGGCCCCACCTCCTAATAACCATCACACTGGGGATTGTTTCAATGTATGAACTTGGGGGCAAGGGTGGGACACAAACATTCAGTCTATAGCAGTGATGATGGTGAGCATGGTAGCTCGTGTGTTTAAATGTATGATACATGCAGGCCTTGGAGTCCAGGAATATGTACGGGGGTGGGTACTCATGAAGTAGTGCTTATGTACTGAGACTACTCATTCGGGAGATCACTTGTGGTTAGCTGTCAGCCAGCAAGCCCCATGGAGTGGATCAAAGTATCTCCCAGGGCTTGATTAGGACCTGGGAACACTTGGTTGAAGAGTCTGTGGTCATTTCTAAGGACCAGGGACTCCAGCCCCTTCCTGAGGAACACAGGCTCCATGGTGTAGATTTCTCTGGGAAAACCAGATTGACAGTGCATTTCCTGCGCACGCGAAGACTGTCTGTGCAGAGACGGGACAGCAGCAAAGAGCCCGTTGGTCTCACAATAACCTGTGAAATAGATGCTCACCTTGCTGTGTCACAGAGGAGGAAACAAAGTCGCGGAAAGACTACACACAGGTGGAAGGGGCGGGGCCGGGGTTTGAACCCGTCTACGAAACCCTCATCTCAAGGCCTCCACGGTGGAGGTAAATCACACCAAGGGACAGTGTGTGTTATTCTGCTATGGGTAGTGGCCGCCAACTCCAGAATCAGCATTCTTAATCTTTCTGCCACGGAGTCTCAGACCTTTGCTCACGAGGTGTTTCTCTGGGCAGATGTTACAGTGCAGATTCCTTGCCGTGACCCTGCAGATGTGCTCAGCTTGGAGGTCCGGGTATGGCCTGGGGCTCTGCATGGCACTGAGCACCCCAGGTGAGTGGACCGCAGGACCCCTGCCCTTGGAGAAATGCGGATCTCTACTCCACTGCCTTCGGTCCTCAGCCGCAATCTGGATTTTCCAGAACGGCAGGCCAACAGGACCGACCCTTTCAACTTGGCTTGGCTGAGACCCTTGATGTCCAGCAGGGTGGAAGGCAGAGGAAAGGATGGCTCAGGAGCCAGAAGATGGAAACCCAAGGCGGGCTCCACCGCTTCTTAGCCGGAACCTCACTCTGGGCCAGGGTCTCTTTGCTGGTAAAATGGGTGCAGTGGTCCTTGCACAGTTGGGATGCAGGGAGATGATGCCACGGTGCCACGTGTCCCCACTGGTGACTCATTCCTAGAACCTGCAGCCCCTTCTTCCCTTCCACACCAGAGGACACTCCCCGAGGGGCATGCGTGGCATTCTCCGAGGATAGCTCAGCAGGCGGGGACATCTGTCAGTCCCATCCAAGCCCGTTGGAACCAGCAGCTTTCCCCGTGGAAGAGGCTCTAATTACCTCACACAAGGAAGCAAATGGGAGATAAAATTACCAGCAACTCGAAGCATAAATACTTTCTCTTTTAACGTTTTTACGATACTCCCTCTTTTCAGATGCAATAATTTACCCTAATGTGTTCCTCCCGCTGTGTTCTCTACTCATTTGACGTCTGGTTAAATGTCAGGACAGCAGAATGAGAGTAAATCACATTATACTGATTATATGTATTTCATTCTACTGTGCACTGCTGAAGCCACATCAGCTTCACGTGCCAACAGGAGGACCGAAAACACCAAACGCTGCCCTTTGCATTATCTTGATGAATAGGACATAAATTTTAACTCCAGCAAATGGAAAAGTACCAAAATGCCATCGAGTTGGCCTGGTTGTTTTTTAAGGAGTTGGAATGGAACATATTTGTCTTGTCCCATTCACCCAGGGAGCCATGAATCAGTGTCTAGTGGACCCGCCACTAAACACTTAACAAGAAAACTTCGGGAGGACACAGGGAGAGAAACGTTACTTGTTTTCTAGGATCACATTGTATGGGAAAGTTTCCCACAAGGAATTTTGTTGAGGTCTGATGTCATTTAAAGAGATAGACGACGTCTCCATTGGGATTAGGCTCCACAGAGTAAGACAAAACAAACAAACAAAAATAAGTAATGGATGGTGGCTCAAACACACCATATGTGATCCTTTAGCATAAAAGAAGATATGACGGGTATTCCAGGGCTGACATGGTGCTTCCATGAGTTTAACAGGGCACAAGTCTCCTTTCAGCCTCCCTACAGTGTGGCCCTCCTCCTTATTTTATGGCTGCCTGAGCTCCGGCAATCACATCCAAGTTTCTGATAGCAGGATGGAAGAAGGAGAGACGAAGGTCTATGCCTTCCTTCTTTTTACAAACAGACTTTATTTCTTAGAACAATTTTTAGATCTATAGAGAAATTGTGAATATAACAGAGTCCCCATATCCTCTACCCCCAGTTTCCCATATTATTAACATCTTACATTAGTAAGGCACGTTTGTTATAATTAATGAGTCCATATTGATACATTATCATTAGTGAAAGTCCGTACTTTATTCAGATTTCCCTCGTTTTCCCTAATGTCCTTCGTCTGTCCTAGGCTTCCATCCAGGGTCCTTACACTTTACACTTAGTCATCACGTCGCCTTAGGCTCCTCTTGGCCGTGACAGCCAGTTCACGCCCTTCTCTTTTAAGGAGATGTCCCACAGGTACCACGTGACACGTCCTCTCACTTCTCACTGGCCAGAACTCAGTCATTCGGCCACGCAGAGCTGCAAGAGAGGCTGGGAGGTGAGTCTCTATTCCGGGCCCCACGTGGGCAGCAGGGCACTGAGGAAGCGGTGGAGGATGGATCCTGGGAACAGTTAACAGTTCCCGCCACAGAAGGGTCTTAGGAGACCACCCTGGTCGGCCATCTGCTTCAGGCCGATGTGCTCCTAACAGCCCCAGCTGGCCGGGGTGACCACAGTCCAGGAAAGGCAAGCGATTACCCTGAAGTCACACAGCCAGGGCCTGGGGAGGAGCCTGGCACGTCGCTCCTTCACGTCTACCAGGCTCCTGCACGTTTCTCTCCTGTTCGAGCTTGTTTCTGAGCAGATTCCAGCTGTCATCCTCCTTTCACGCCAGGCCTCAGTTCAAGCCCTGTATCCTCCAAGAAGGCCTTCGTCATCCCTGTCGCCCTGGCCTGGATCAAAACAACCAGTGGATATGTTCTCCTGGGGCTTTACTGAGGGCTCACTGTGTGGCCGGCATCGTGCTCACGGCTCCCACACTACCCGCTGTCTTCCTCAGAGCCATCTCATAAAGTACATGTGATTACTCTCCTGGCTCCCTAGAAGAGGAGGCTGAGGACTGGCCCAAGGTCACCGTCAGCACGAGACAGGGCCCGGCTCCCGGGCAGACCCGTCTCCGGAGCCCACACTCACCAGGCCATGCGGTGCAGGGCTCTGAGGGCCTGTCCCATTCACACGGGGACAACAGGTGTCTGCAGTCCCCGGGGAGGCTCTCCCAGCTCTGGAGAGTCAGCAGGGCTGGCTCTTCCTTGGGACTTGGACTCTGTTCCTGCCTCTCCGCCGTGGCCTGCCCCCCTCCAGTCTCTGCCTGAGTCACCACACGATGGTCTCCTCTGTGTGTGTGTCTGTGTGCAAATTTCTTCTTATGAGGACACAAGTCGTTGGATTAGGGCTCACTGTAACCTAGCATGACCTCACCTTAACTTGATTAGACCCTATTTCCAAATAAAAGTCACGTTCACAGGTCCTGGGGGTTTAGGACTCAAACATCCTTTTTGTGGGGACCACACTCCGACACACCCCAGAGACCTAGAAGGAGAGCTTCCTTCGTCAGCATGGTTCGCTAGCCTGCCTGCTGGTTTGCTTGTTTATTTTCAGCTTCTTTAGCAAACTATCGGCAAGAAACCAATGTCCCTCTGAAGTGGGGACCTGAAAAGGGCTTAATAGGAGGATGATTTACACAGGAACCTACACAGGGTGGTGCGGCGCACCAGCATGAACGGGTGGGTGCGGGGACCTGCCACCACCTCTAGGACCGAGGGGCTGGCCAAGAAGAGCCACCAGAGCCCCTGGCACAGAGGCCCATCTGTCGGGAGCTGTGGTCTTTCCCAGAGGGACACAAATGTCTGTGAGCCTGAGCGAGGCCCACGGATACCCCACCTTCTCTCCCCTCGCCCTTGGGATCGCTCGCCGGTGCTTGGCGTTGGCTGAACTCACCCGGAAGCGAGGGCAGGGGAGCCCGATGAACACCGTGGAGAGTATGACGTGCTACGGCCTCCGAGGGCCGAGTGGAGAATAAAGGACGGCCGGAGGTGTCCCACCCAGGGTCCAAACCGCCCTGCGATGTGCTTACGACCCAGCGCTCATGGCCGGGGGGCAGGCCAGTAACACAAGTTCAGTCCCTGAGATGCCTGGCGCCCGACGCTCTAGTCTGGAAGCGAGGCTCCGCGGAGGTCGGCGTGGCGCCGCCAGCCTGGTTCCAGGATTTGCTTTCGCGGGCTGTCACTTCCACATCTCACGGCCTCCTGGAAGTTCCGCGAGCTCGCTGCTACCCCTTTCTAAAGGCCTCTGCGGCCGGGTCAGGCAGAGCGAGGGTGTTGCTCCAACCGAGCACCTGAGAGACGTCCACCAGGGCCAGCAGTCCGGGTCCCCCCAGGACAGAGCTCGCACCCTCGGCTGGGGCTCTGAAGATGCCTGTAGTGGGGGAGCCGTTCCCAGAGGTGTGAGCAGGTGAGACCAGCAACTCCAGGAAGCCACAGACACACTCAGATCCGAGAGGACACGGGGGGGAAATGGTGTTCGCAGGCTGGCGGGGCGCCGGAGCCACAGGAGATAGCCGCTTGAGCACGGGGGGACATACTGCGGGGCTGCCGGAGGGCTGGGAGGAGGAAGACACCTCTCGCCTGCGCCTCAAGCTCCTGCCACCGCCCTTGGCTGAACCCCACGGCAAGCCAGACAGAAGACGAGGGAACCCAGGTGCGCTTGGCTCTGGGGGTCAGCGGGGCAGAGGGAGGGGCTGGGATGAGCGTGGTGGTGGGCAAGCACCAGCCCCCGGGGGGCAGACGCCTGCTGTGGGCTGCTGGGCGCTCTCCAGATGCTGTACCCACGCGACCTTGGCCAACCTTGACCGTGCCCGGTGGGGCAGCCTCTGAGACGTGCTGAGGGGCTGCAACCCAGCCACCTGTCTGGCTGCAGGCCAGGACGACGGCTGCCTCGCCTGAGCTCACAACAACGCTGGTGGCTGAGATGTGTGTCTTGTCCCCATTTTCAAGGTAGAGAAAAGAGACTCTGCGAGGCTAGATTCACTTCTTGAGCATGTGTCAGTCAGTGGAACAACTGCTGGAACAAACATCCGCAGATTCCAGGAGCTTAGCCAGACACAGCTTCCTCTCTCATCACGGGCCAGTGCGGGACGTGGGGTGCGTGGGTGGCTCCATGCGGACATTCCAGAACCCAGCACCCATTTTCCTAGGGTCTCAGAGTCCCCCCTGGACCCCAGTGTCCAGTCAATGGACAGAGAAGAGAAATCATGGAGGACAGCAGAGTTCCTGGGGCCAGGCTGGCCGTGGCACACGGCAATCCTCCTCAGATCCCTCGGCCAGAACCCGTCTCGGGGTCCCACCCGACTGCTGGGGGTTGGGCAGTGATGTCTGCGGTCTGCTGAGAGGAGGTGAGAAACCCGGCTAGGGGTGACACTGGCCGACGCTACGGAGCACCTCTAGGGGGCGCCGCGCTGGGGGCAGAATGGTGTGTGGCTGGGGGAGGGGACAGTCACGACACGAGGTGCGGGGGCCGAGGGGACAGGACCCACTGCACAGACCTCGTGAGCGTGGCTTCGGAAGCTGCTGACGGGGGTGAGGAAAGCAGCCTGACGGACTCACGCACGGCCACTCGGCTGGTTACCTGCCGCCGTGCGTGCCGAGCTGGGGCCTTTGCTCCTGGAGCACCGGGGTCTCCTGGCTCCCAGAGCCGTCTCGGTGTTCACGGGGGTGGCAGGCTTGGGGCCCCGGCCCCTGGAAGGATGGTGCTTTGTCACTGCCGAGTCTTCTCAGGTTCACAGGCATCCTCGTTCTGGGTCTGCAGAGCGCCGAGTGAGGCCAGCCCGGGCTTTCTCTGGGCCGCCCGGGAGCACAGCGCAGGCAAGTCGCCACGGAGCCGGCTGTGAGTCAGGCCGCCGTACAAATTACTCCGTGAAAGCTAAACGCTTCAGCAATCCCGGGGGATATGAGGAGCCCCGGCAAGGCCTTGTTAGGACGGGCCTCCGGGAGAGCGTGGAAGGTATTTACATTGGTTGAAGGGCTCATTTCGGTGAAAGATGGCAGGACCTCGGAGAATCATGTGTGCGTGGGCTTTTTTTCCCCAGCAAACACTCAAGCTCTCCAGAGGTCAGATACAGTGCAAAGCAGAAGCACACTCGGCTTCAGGCGGGGATCTTGTGGTGGGCTAACCAGATGCCAGGCGCCAACGTGTCTCTGGATCTTGGTGCCTTCCGATGCCGGTTTCTGTGAGCTTGAGAAAGGTGACACCGGCCCCAGGTACCTTTTCACGGGTTCCGACCAGATTCTGCGGGCGCCTTGCTGGGTGTCCCTGCTGGGCACCTCCACCTCCCTCTCTGGGGATTTTCTGTGGCCTCGGGGGCCATAGATGCTGTAGGACTTGCCCAGAGCCTGTCCATGATCCAGAGAGAGTTCGTGCATCTTGGGATGAACCATTGGCCAACGAGCAGCAGAAGCCAGTGGATAAACATCCCTCCTTTCTCCTCCTTGGATGGACTGTCCTGAGAAGCAACTGTTTATATGGACTTCAGGAAGATGGTGCTATAAAACTGGGTGATTGGGGCTTCCCTGGTGGCGCAGTGGTTGGGAGTCCGCCTGCCGATGCAGGGGACGCGGGTTCGTGCCCCGGTCCGGGAAGATCCCACATGCCGCGGAGCGGCTGGGCCCGTGAGCCACGGCCGCTGAGCCTGCGCGTCCGGAGCCTGTGCTCCACAACAGGAGAGGCCACAGCAGTGAGAGGCCCGCGTATCGCAAAAAAAAAAAAAAAAAAAAAAAAAAAAAAAAAAAAAAAAAAAACCTGGGTGATCACTTGCTCTCAATACCGAGGGCTGGTCAGTCCAGACTGGACCTTGCTATTGGTTCTCCTTGCCCTCACTTCCGCTTCCTGGGCTTACACCTCCTCAGAAGGTAGTAGCCTGTAAGCCTTGCCTCGGGTTTTGTTTTCTGGGGAACACACACTCACGCACACACTTGCACACATATCAAAACAGTGACTATCTCGAGACTTCTCCAAACCTGGTAAGTCAAGGGGTCTTTTCTTTCCTTCCGCAAAATGATAGCTGTCAGTGATCATGAAGACGATCGTTTCTGTGACAGAAACGGATGAACTGTCCTGGAAATCACTCCCCTTTCCTCCAGGGCACACAGCCATCCACACTCCCCAGCCTCCTGTGCAGCTGGGGGCAATGGAGTGTGAGGACAGCGGCGGCGACCACTCCAGGTCAGACGCATAAAACGTGAATCTGCAACCTTCTCCTTTCTTTTTCATCCACCTGCTGAATGGGGAGGCCTCCAAGGGCCAAGAGGAGGCAGACCCAGGAGGGGGAAGGAGGACCCTTCCCAGGAGAGACGCCCGACCAGGAAAGTCGGTGTTGCACTGCCGTGTGAGCACGATATAAACTTCCATGTGCTGAGCCTCTAAAATACGTGGGTTTTGTGTTTCAGCGGGAAGACCATCTTCATGAATATGATCTACAGACTTTGCATGAAGTACACTTCTATGCACTGCCATTGAATCTTCACAGAGAAAATACAATTAGTATGTCAACTGGAATGCTGCAGAAAGTGAGGCACGAGAGTTTGCAGCATTTAGAAGTGCGCACGGTTAGCAAATGCGGGGAGGCGCTCTGTAATTTTAGCGCTAAAAAGACCTCCTGCCATCACAAAGCATGCCTTCCTCCACTTGACAGATGAAGAGACTGAAATTCAGAGAGGACCAGGGACCTGCTTGAGGTATCACTCAGTTCACTGGAGTCCCGGTGGTGAGTCCTCCAGCCTCCCAACCTCCTGTGCCCTTTCTAAGGCATTGGGGACAGACAAGTGTCTTCAAAGCCCTTGGCTGTCTCTCCCAGGGGGAGAGCAAATGGTCGCTTTAGTGAAGGCAATGATCAAAGAGATAAATCAGGCACATCCAATGATACGGCACTGAGTCTAGCGGACATCAGGCAGAGAAACGACAGTGCTGCGGCAAAGGTCACAGACAGAGTTGGAACCGGTCCCTCTAACGAGCTGTGTGACGCGGGGCAAGTGTCTGAACCTCTCTGTGCCTCAGGCCCTCATTTATAAAAGAGGGTGAGTCATGGAACCCACCCAGCACAGTTGTTGAGTAGATTCTAACCAAGTTGTCAGATGAGCTGCCTCATGTCGTCGGCACGTGGTAAACCCTCAAACGTTAGCTATTACTTTCACTGTTTGAATTTGCTATTTGGCCAGTTGCAAGGCTATCAAAATTCACTAACCCACCCTGTCCCTGCCCAGACTCTTTTTCTTTGCGCCTCCAAAGATCTTAACTCACTTCCAAGCTTCAGAAACCTGTGGCCACACACTGACTCCCCTCCCCTCTCATTAAACTAAGCTTTCAGGAAAACATCTAATAGCAGTCGATGATGTAAACCGCTGCGCCGCCTTGCCCTGCCCAGGGAGATCTGCTGGTTCCAGCTGAGTTTTCACTGTAGGTGCCAGCAGCACAGCTCCCTGGGACAGAGGTTGGGGTCTGAGCTGGCAGGCAGGGGGCAGAGGCAGGGGCGGGAGCCCTTCCTGAAGTGCCAGGTGGCCATCCCCCGCCCCCGCCTCCCTGCCTGGATGCCCTGCACAGTGTATCCTGTCAGGCATTTGGGTCTGAGTCACCAGATGATAGGCCTGCCTTCAGCCTGCTCTCTGAGCCAAGCGGGAAGCTTGGCTCTGTGGTTTTCTGTTTTGCTCGTTTCCCACAACAAGGTCCTTAGGAGGATGAAGTCCTGGTGTGCTGATTCCTGGGAAGGGTGGGGCAAGAGCAATTGTCCTTGGAACAGAGAAATGTTTTCAGAGAAGGGTGTGGACTGTCGGCGGGGTGGGGGTGCAAAACACTACCAAATAGTGCTGTCAGCCCCCGACTGAACATGATCTAAGGAGACCCAGGTTCTCCCCACCTCGTCCACAGCATCCGTCCATCTATCCATGCTCCATCCGTCAGCCATCCTTCCTTCCTTCCATCCACCCAGCCCATCCATCCATCCGTCCATCCATCCATCTGTCCATCCATCCAACCATCCATCCATCCATCCGTCCACCCATCCATCCATCTGTCCATCCACCTATCCACCCATCCATCCATCCACCAATCTATCCATCCATCCATCCATCCACCCATCCATCCATCCATTGACCACATAATTATTCAAGCATTAGATGCGGGCTGAGCACTGTGCTGGGCACTGGGAACACGATACGGAGCAGGAGATACTGATGCTTCCCCGCACCCTCAGCTCACTGTCCAGCAGGGTGTCCACGAGGGTAACAATTCAGCTGGGCTCCCCCCACAGCACACCCTGAGGCAAGGAATGAAAACACTGCATTTGGAAAATGGTCCTGGGAAATCACCATAGGAGAGCGGAGAGATAAGGCAGGACAGGAAAGGCACCACAGAAGAGAGGCACCCCGTGTGCACCTGGAGCTCCACCCTGCTGGAGACTCCGGAAGGCTTGCAGAATGTTCCTCGGAGTTAACCCAGATGAAAGACGGCAGAGCTGGGGCGCGACCCCCTGTCACCAGTGGTGACTCTGTCCACCACTGGTCAAGGGCTGCTGCTGGGGCTCCCTCTCTGATGAGCCGCCCACGGGGCTGGGGGAGGGCCAACACCCATCTTTTTACGTCTGTGCAGACATAAAACTATTCTAGAAGGATGAGTGGAGACCCACAGCCAAGTGGAGCTGTGCGTGAGCGCAGCGTATACAGGTCACAGCCGTCCTGGAGGGAGACTAAGAGCAATGACAAGACGCATGCAAAGTCCAAACTAAGATGCCATCTCAGGAATGATCAAGCGTCCGGGAGTCCCCTTCGAAAGCAAGTGCAGAATTTCATGGAGAAACTGAAAGCTTTACTCAGATGGGAAGGAAGGCCTGAACAGAGGAAGAGAGTCCCCTGTGCGTGGGGGGTGACTGAGCCTGTGGGGCTGCATCCCCTCAGATTAACCCGGCGCCCCGCGAGGCAGACGGCAAGGTTCCCGTGGCATCTTTGACAAGTGTGTTTTCTAAAATTCGCACGGAAGGATAAACTTTCACCAACGGCTAAGACAATTTTGAAAAAGTGCAAAATGGGGTCTTTATCTTAATGTGTGTGTTTTTTTAATGCTGTCATCCCAGTATCCACACACTTTACATATCTTTCTTTACACTAGTATACAAACATCATTTAAATCTTAATAGTTTAAAAGCCTCTTGATAATTCATCAGGTTGCTTTAACTTAATTTCCCTAACCACACCCCTATTGGTGACATTTCAAATTTCAATTTTTTATCATCTTAAAAAAATCCCATGGGTGAAATTTCTTTTTTTTTTTTAATTGGGGTAAGAACACGTGAGATCTACTCCCTTACCAAATTTTTAAGCGCACAATACAGTACTGTTAACTGTGGGTGCTGTGTTGTACGGCATCCCTAGAATCTACCACCTTGGATCACTGAAACTTTAAACCTGCTGAATGGCAATCCCCCTCCCCCTCCCCCAGGCCCTGGCAACCACCATTCTACACTCTGTTTCTCTGAGTTTGACTTTTTTAGATTCCACATATAAGTGACAGCAGGCAGTATTTGTCTTTCTGTGTCTAGCTTATTTCTCTTCACATAACATCCTCCAGGTCTAACCGTGTTTCACAAAAGGTAGGAGTTACTTCTTTTTTAAGGATGAATAATAGTCCGTTGTATATCTACCATGTTTGCTTAATCCCTTCATCCATCGGTGGACACTCAGACTGTTTCCACAGCTTGGCCACACTGTGAATACACTGCAGTGAACATGGGAGGGCGGATATTCCTTGGAGATCCTGATTTCAATTCCTTCGGATAAATATCCAGAAAAGGGACTGCTAGATCATAGAACTAAAAATAGAACTTCTATTTGTAATTTTCTGAGGAACCTCTGTACCGTCTTCCATAATGGTGGTACAAATTTCCATTCCCACCAACACTGTACAAGAGTTTCCTTTTTTATACATTCTTGCCAACACTTATCTTTTACTGTAGCTTTGTAAGATATTTTGAAGTCAGCAAGTGTGGTACCTCCAGCTTTTGTTCTTGCTCAAGATTGCTTTGGCTATTCAGGGTCTTTTGTGGCTTCTTAAGAATGTGAGAGTTGTTTTTTCTATTTCTGTGAAGAAAGTCTTTAGAACTATGAAAGGGATTGCCCTGAATCTGTAGCTCACTTTGGGTAGCATGAACATGTTAACGATATTAATTCTTCCAATCCATGTACATGAGATGTCTTTCCACTAATTTGTATCTTCTTTAATTTCTTCCATTAATGTTTTATAGTTTTCAGTGTACAAGTCTTTTACTTCATTGGTTAAGCTTATTCCTAAGTATTTTATTCTATTTTGATGCTACTGTGAATGAGATTGTTTTCTTAATTTCCTCTTTGGAGGGTTCATTGTTAGTGTATAGAAATGCCACTGATTTTATATGTTGATTTTGTATCCCACAACTGTACTGAATTTGTTTATTAGTTTGTGTGTGTGTGTGTCTGTGTATGTGTGGAGTGTTTAGCGTTTTCTCCATACAAGATCATGTCATCTACAGGTAGATATTTTACTTCTTTCTTTCCTATTTGGATGCCTTTTATATCTTTTTCTTGCCTAATTGCTCTAGCTAGGAGTAATATTGCCATTTCTATTCAATATCCAGTACTATATTGAATAGAAACAGCAAGTGTGGGCATCCTTGCCTTACTCCTGATCTTACAGGAAATGCTTTCAGTTTTTTACCTTTGAGTATGATGTTAACTGTGGACTTTCCACATATGGCATTTCTTACGTTGAAGTACATTCCTGAAGAAGAGAAAATACTACCAAACTCATTTTACAAAGTCATCACTACCCTGATATCAAAGCCAGATAAGGATACTACAAGAAAAGAAAATTATAAGCCAATACCCTGGATGAACATAAATGTAAGAATACTCAACAAAATATTATCAAACTAAATTCAACGGCACATTAGAAGAATCATACACAATGACCAAGTGGGATATACCCCTGGGATGCAAGGATGGTTCGACATGTGCAAATCAGTTAATATAATACACCACGTTAACAGAATGAAGGATAAACACACAATCACCTCAATAGATGCAGAAAAGGTGTTTGACAAACTTCAACACTCCTTCATGACAAAAATCTCTACAAGCTAGGTATAGACGGGAGAAATTTCTAGGTATCATAAATAGCTTTAATCCTCTGAGTAATGGCTTTGTTTTTACTTTATGAGTGCTGCAAATTTCAATATCATTCTATTTCCCTCTGACTTTGGGGTGGGGGGGGCGGGGCGGAGCTGGGAAGGAGAGAACTCGGAGCCAGATCTGTGGCCGATGCCCAGAGCATCATGTTGGACATTTCTTGTAGCAATTTCACTGAAAGCATCCTCTACATCCCTGCCCTTATCTATCCTGGTTTAATACTGTCAACCAGATGTACTAACTCCAGACACTGCCGAGCACAGACGTGTTCCCCAGCTGAGAAGCCCTGGAGATGCTCAAGCAAGCTGGGCTTCACAGAGCCTGGGGAGCGCCAGATGTTGAGGGTGATAGCCAGGGCCAGCTATGCTATCTCCTGATGCCCTCCCATCACCGGAAGGCCTGCTCGGCCTGGTAGCACAGGTTGCTGACTGTGCAAATGGTGGGTGGTCACTGGCCTTGCAGACAGGACGAAGGCCCCTTTTGGTCTGATAGAGGAGTAATCTGGACATTCCCACGTGGAGGCCCCTAGGGACTGGTAATCTGGCCAGGCACAGCGGACTGAGCAGAGCTGCTTCCCCAGGGCAGCCTGGGCGGAGGGGGGCAGCGGGAGCAGCCTGACTCTTCAGGAAGGACTGCCGTCCATGTCTCCCGGCACTCCCCCTTGTCGAGTCACTTTGAACGTCAAGGGTGGCTCGTCTGAATACGACTTTCCTTCCTCTGCAGAGACCTCCCAGGGCCTCTTTTGTTCAAACCCGGTGTCAGGATTTCAGAGCCGCCACCAAGGGCTGGAGGCAACACTCACAGGCCTAACTCCTTGAGCTGAGACCAGCCGAGGCTCCCAGTCTGGGGATAGTCAGGTCAGGGGCACGAAGCTGTCTGGGCTACGGGAAGGCAGAGGCTCCCTAGGATGCTGTAACACACGTTTTTCCCCCAAAATGGTGAGAACAGCCCCACCCCCTCCCCAGGCCGAGCCTGTTCTGAGAACATCCACGTTAAGGCAGAAACAGGCCCACGTCAGCCGCTGAGCCCAGCTGAGCACGCGGAACGGCTGGGGCCAGGGCTTCAAATGCGAGATTCACTTCCAACCCCCCTCGGGTGGGTTGAAAAGTTAGCCCTGAGATCTTTTAATGACAAATGCCTCCCAAGTCAACGGGCAGTGGAACTGAAGGTTAAAAGCATAATTAATTAATTAAAAAATAAACAAGTCACTTTTCACTCAACATGTGTGTCCTGAGCACCCACCTCAAGGCCCCCAGGCGGGTTGCAGGGAGGAAGTCAGTCAGGGGCGCCGACCTGGAGGAGAGCGCCGCCCGAGGGGCAGGAGCGCAGAGGCCCTGCGGGGACACGGAGGCCGGGGCAGCTAGTGACAGGGGGAAGGTGGTGGCCACTGAGTCAGGGAAGTAGCTGGGGAGAACGAGAGGTGCGGGCAGGGGGGATCTCGTGAGCTGAGGTGGGCCACGCACGCGCTGGCACACACCTGCACGCACCGTCTCGCCCTCACGCTCCTCTCGGGAACTGCCGTACTTCCAGCCCCACCCCTCCTTCTGTTCACGGATTTGAGGCGCACCCCGACTCTGCGCCTCCCTGCACGGTGACCCACACAAGGCAGGCACGTCCTCGGCCTCGGCTCCTGAACCCCCGTCCCCACGTGCGCTGGCATCACGCCCACTCGAGGGGCCGGCAGGCTGTGGAGGGCGGAGCGGAGGTGCCCCGCCGGTGCCCACTCTCTGACGACGGACACCAGGGAGCCTGTCTCCCGGGGATGCGCAGGCTGGACGCCCCCGCATCCGCCTGCCTGTCACCCAGGCGGCGGCGCACACGACGAGCCAGAGACCCGGCGTCGCAGGGCGGCCCTGGGGCAGCGGGCTCGGGGCCTAGGGCTTTGGCGGGGAGGCCGGGCAGGAGAAGGAGAGGGTGGACGGGGCCGGGCACCAGCCAGCGCCGGACTTCACGGGAACTCACGCTGCCCGCGGTTTGGAAAATAGAAGAAAATGTGAAAGCTTCTCCTTGGGCCACATTTACGGAATATTCCACTCTGGGCCTGGCCACAGACAGACATCCTTTCACTGGAGCCACTTCCGGGGGCCCGGGGGGCCTGAACCCACGGCTGGTGCGGGGCCTCCCTCTTCAGCAGATGGAAGGGGTACCGGCCGTCCAGGCAGAATCCCGGACGGCTTATCTCCGGGCCCTGACGGGAAAGGGAGGTATTTACAAGGGAGCAGTTCAGCCGCTGGCCGCAAGCCAGCTCACATCCTCTGCAGAAGGTAGGGGTTTTTTCAGACTTCCATGTTCTGTTGAGCTGAAGAAAAGCATTTCTTGCACAGAAAAAATAAATAAATAAATGCAAGTAAAGAGAATGAGTTTAACCAACAGGCTGGTGTGCTTTAAACGAGAGAGATGAGGACGCAAGGCTCCCATGTATCGCCTGAGCTCCCCGCCGGAGCAAGAAAAAACAAGACAACTTCCCTGCTCACACACGGGTCCCGACTGCAGGTTTTGGGGCCTTTTACACCTGTGAAATTCACCACGGTTTCAGACAACAGTCATGCTCAGAGCTGCCAAACGCCTAGTGAATCTGGAGTCTGCCACAGCACCAATGGGGGCGTAGATTCTTACAGGCCTTCGGGAAATGATTTTAAAATAGAGATTAAGAACTAGAGAGAATAGTCACGTTCTTTGATTTAGTAAACATCTCACTTCTAGAAATTTATCCCAAGGAAATAAGCGACTGAGAAGAGAAAAAAAGTTTGTGTGAAAATGTTTGTGCCAACAGCTTTAGAATAGAGAAAAAGGAGAAACCCTATAAAAGTCCAACATCAGAGGTGCTACATTATCAACTTGATGAGATATTACCTGGCCTTTAACATAGAAAATAAAAGAAAAAGGCAATGCTTATAATTTAATAAGTGAAAAAAGCATGTGTGCTCATTAAACAATTATAAGGGCATCTACAGAGAATGTAAGGAAGCAAAAGTTAAAATAAAAGGCTGGCTTTTAGAGGCAGCAGGGTCAGAAGTCCATTATCATTTCTGAGGTTAGGGGACTTCTACTGCAGTATAAGTTTCTTTATGTGGCCTAAAGATACTGAATGAAGGAAATAAACCAGCGCTGTCAAATGGACGCGTGGGGGATGTTTGGACGGGCGGTGCCCCCAGCCCCCGGGCGACCCGCACGCTTGCTGAAGCCCATCGACCGGCAGGCACCCACTGGCTGCTCTTCCTAATTGAACAGCATCAGAGGTACCCCATGCAATGCTGTAGCGCCGCTGTGTACGGCTCAGTGGTTAAGATCGTGGCTCTGGGGTTGGTGGGTCTGAGCTCAAAACCCAGCTAACCCCTCAGGAGCTGATGACCGTGGGGAAGCTGTGTCTCCCGTCTTCTAACTCCTTATCCTTAAGGCTCCCTTTACATGACAGCTAATTCCATCACCCAAATATGTGTTATATATGCCTAGAGACCTTTCAATAAAGCGTGAATATCAGCTCTCAACCTTAACACTTTACTTTTCAAAAAATTTAAAAGTAAGGAAGGGACCCCTCCACTGTGGATGGCAGGCACCTACTCGCCTAGAGGCAGGGGGTTGGACGTCATGACCCCCAGGTCTCCTGCAGTCTACAATCCTACAGTCCTCGCTCTCTGCTCCCCTGGGGGCTTTGCACTGTGCAGGCGACGGTGCAGAACCCAGAGCTGGGTTGTCTTTTAGCGTCAACATGAGCTGCCTTTAGCATCCATTTAATTGTGTGTCCCACTTGAATGCAAAAGCATATGCCTTCCCGCTGGCTTTTTAACAGTTCACGTGCATTGTTTGCCTACCAGTGCTTCATCCTCCAAAATCTTACATTGGGTGCCCATAAAAACGCATAGGCACTAACCTTCCTGTTTTCCCAGGCAAGGGCTCGCTCAGGAAATGCATCACCATGGGGGTTTTCACTACGGTTCCCAGGCGGGCGATGGGAGCTCACATCGTTTCTCAGTTTGTAGCCTGGGCTTGCCACGCCCAGATCTCTATTCTCTGGAGGATGGACCTTGAAGAGTCCCTGGGGCTGCCCAGGGACTTGTCTGAGGGCAATGCCAGCCAATCATCCAATCGTTGCTCCTTTCATAAGTATATACCATGGCCAGGGATTCCTGCCTTCAAGGAGATTCCACTTCCGTGGGAGAAAGTTCCAGCTAGCTAGAACTGGAATATTTGGGCTATAGTGTAACAAACAAGCCCAGGACTTAGTGTTGGCTGAAACAACTGAAAACAACACTCATTTTATCTCCTGTCCTCATGTGCTAGGGCTGCGGTAACAAAGGAACACACGCTGGGCAACTTAAACAACAGAAATGTATTGCCTCAAGTTATGGAGGCCAGAAGTCTGAGATCAGGGTGTCAGCAGGCTGGTTCCTTGGGAGAATTCTGAGGGAGAATCTGTTCCAGGCCTCTTTCCTACCTTCTGGCGGTCACTGGCGGCCTCTGGCATCCCTTGGCTTGTAGAAGCGTCCATGTGATCTGTGCCTTCATCATGTCCCTGTGTCTCTGTGTCCAATAGTCCTCTTCCTACAGGGACACCAGTCATATCGGATTAGATCCCACCCTCATGGCCTCATTTTACCTTGATTACTTCTATAAAAACCCTATCCCTGAACAAGGTCCCATGCTGAGGCACTGGGGGTTAGGACCCCAGCATATCTTTTTCTGGAGGACACAGCGCAACCAAGAATGTCTCCCATGGGTTCTGTGGTCAGGGTCTCAGGAGGGCTCAGCAGGTGGCTGTGGCCCAAGGTGCCTCACACGGCTGCAGACAGATGGGGCGGGTCCTGTCTTCATTCAGGCCGCAGGTCCTCTCGTGTGGTCTCCCCCACGTGGGAGTTTGGGTTCTCTCGCAGCACGGCTGCCAAGAGCCTCAAGAGCAAAAGGGAAGGTGCCTCACCGTTTAGGACCTCACTTTTGAAGCCACAGAGCATGGCTTCTGCATCCTCTGATGGCCAAAGCAGTCACCGACACCTGCTGAGTTTCAAGGGGTGGGGACGCAGGTCCACCTGTTGATGGGGAGAGTGTCAAAGTCACATGTGGGATGGGAATAGCGCTGCAGCCGTCTCTGGAAGATGCAGTGGGTCGCAGGGACGGAGGAGTAGATAGCCACGCAGCACGGCAGGGAGGTGATGGCTACTTTCCAGATAAGCGTAGGAACTGGGCGCCCAGGCCCCGTGAGGAGCCAGCAGGGCTTGCAGAGGAGGTCAGGCCGAAATCGGATAGGGGTGAGCGGCTGTAAGCTTGACAACGGGTGGGGTGGAGGCCGCCCAGCAGAGGGGCCTGTCTGTGCCAGGAGACAGGAGCAAGCGTGCACCTTCTGCAGGAAGCTGGGACTCCACGGGCCGACAGCCCTCTCCCTGCCCTCCGGCAATTTCTCAAGATCCCAACTTCCCTGTACAAAAGCCTCAAATACCTGCAGTAGATTCCATTTGGTACATTTAATCCAGACTAACAAGCAGCTATCCTGCCACCGTTGGGGGTCCCTGGTCTCTTCACGTGACTGCTCCAGCCACTACTTTGAAATGTATTTGTCTCCATCAGGGATCAGCAAACTTCTTCCATAAAAGGCCAGAAAGTAACGTTTTCGCCCCTGTGGGCACACAGTCAGTGTCACGACGACTCAGCTCTGCCGTTGTAGCCCCAGAGGAGCCACAGACAACGTCCAAGTGAACGAGCCCGGCTGTGTTCCCATAAAAGTCCATCTACGAAAACAGGCAGTAGGCCATTGTTTGCTGACCCCTGACCTAGACTGAAGTTTGTTCTGGTCAGAACTTGAGTCTCAGCTTCCGCCATTTACTGTGTGACTCTGGACAAGTTGTTCAACCTCTCTGAAGCTGTTTCCTCTTCCACAGAATATTTTAGGTTTAGCTGGCAATACCGCCTCTGTCCCAACTACTCAACTCTGCCCTCGTAGAGCCGGAAGGATCCTCTTTTTCACCCAGGATGGGAGAGGCAAGGGTGTGAGTGTGCGGGAGGGCTGGCAGCGCCAGGGTTAGAGATGCCAACGTTGCCATAGCAACGCTGTGTGCGCTCCCCAGCTGCCCCGAGCCTCAGGCTCCCTACGTGTAAAATAGGAGAAATGTGGGCGCACGGTAGTATTTTAGAGGACGTCCCGTTTGGAACTGGAACTCTGATGGGAAGGTGTGGCGGCCACACCCCGCTCGGTAAGGCTGGGGGCTGGGCCGGATGCGCTGGGCAGCCCTCTGGGCAGCCCTGAAACCCTCTGAGGACCCAGCGTCCATTTGTCTTAGTCACTCAGTTCTAAGCTGTGTATTGATCACGTCAGCACGTCTGAAATCAGAGGGCCTCTTCTGATCACTGCCTGCGTGTGATGTGATGGCCTTTCCTGCCCTTCTCTGCAATAAAGGCAGCTTTTAGACTGTGTGTGCATCTCACAGTGTTTGGGGGATGGAAGAATGATGATACAGAGACAGACCCCAAATCGGCACGGGCATGTCGCCGTGGGGGTGGCCTCGAGCATCACCTGCTGGCTGAGGGCTGGACCCCCCTGAGGCCCCTCCAGGCTTCCCCTCCCCCATCAGTTGGAGTCGGGGGAGCAGGAACACGCTAGGCCGTGAGGTGCCTTCACCCCAGATCCCCACTTCCTCCACAGGGCGGGCGCTTCCTCGCCCTCGGCACAGGGACATGCCCCTCCCACCTTAAGGAAAGCCCGGTGCCAGCCCCCGCGTGGAGACTGTGACATTCCTTTAAACCAAGCCTGTTGTTTTACAGCCCCGCTTTGGAAGACTTCAAAAACATAAAGGCTCTAAAATCAAAGGCTTCCTGTTATAAATTCATTTCTACACCTCAGGTACTTGGTGGGTGAAGGGGGAGGGAAAAAACTAAGATTCAATGAAAAGTGGTTGCAAATGCTCTAAAAATACTCGGCCTGTGGGAGGACGAGGGCTGGCAGGCCTCGGAGGGTGGGCCGGGGGAGAGCTGCCTCGGGTTTTTGAAGGTAGTTTACACGTTCAGATGGTAATACTTGGTTGTTCTGAAATCTCCAGTGCCTTAGAAAAAAAAAATTTTAATGTCGAGACTTGTTGAGAACTAAGTGCCTGAAAAGGAGCTTAGAATGCAGACTGGATCTTCGAAATCAAGACCTTGTCATCTTAAAGGTGGGAAAACCGAGTTGTGGGAACCAGCTGGTTACTGGGCACTAAACAGGGCAAGCCGGAGACTTTCCCTGAAGGTTCCAGAAAGTGAAGTCGGGCTCATGGGCACCATAGGATAGCCCTCCCTCTCCTGCTCTTAAAAAATAATGTCCTGATAAATCGTACCAATGTTTTCTTAGCTCAGTCTCCCAAAGCAATAGAAATAAAAACAAAAATAAACAAATGGGACCTAATCAAACTTTCAAGCTTTTGCACAGCAAAGGAAACCATTAAAAAAAAAAAAATGAAAAGGCAACCTATGGAATGGGAGAAAATCTCTGCAAATGATGCAACCAACAAGGGCTTAATCTCCAAAATATACAAACAGCTCATACAACTCAACAACAAAAAAACAACCCAATCAAAAAATAGGCAGAAGGCCTTAATACACATTTCTCCAAAGAAGACATACAGGTAGCCAATAGGCACATGAAGAGATGCTCGACATCGCTAATTATTAGAGAAATGCAAGTCAAAACTACAATGAGGTACCACCTCATACCTGTCAGAATGGCCATCGTTAAAAAGTCTATAAATAACAAATGCTGGAGAGGGTGTAAAGAAAAGGGAACCTTCCTGCACTGTTGGTGGGAATATAAGCTGGTGCAGCCACTATGGACAAGAGTATGGAGGTTCCTCAGAAAACTAAAAATACGACTACCATACGGTCCAGCAATCCCACTCCTGGGCATATACCTGGACAAAACTGTAATTCAAATAGATACACGCACCCCTATGTTCATAGCAGCACTATTCACAATAGCTAAAACATTGATACAATCTAAATGTTCATCAACAGATGAATGGATAAAGAAGGTGTGGTACATATATACAATGGAATACTACTCAGCCATAAAAAAGAACGAAATAATGCCATTTGCAGCAACATGGATGCAACTAAAGATGATCATACTAAGTGAAGTAAGTCAGAAAGAGAAAGACAAATATCATATGATATCACTTATATGTGGAATCTAAAATATAGCACAAATGAACCTATCTACAAAACAGAAACAGACTCACAGACAGAGACATCAGACTTGTGGTTGCCAAGGGGGAGGGAGGGAGGGAGAAGGATGGACTGGGAGTTTGGGGTTAGTACATGCAAACTATTACATTTAGAATGGATAAACAACAAGGTCCTACTATAGAGCATGGGGAACTATATCCAATCTCCTGGGATAAACCATAATGGAAAATATAAAAAAAGAAGGTATATATGTGTATAACTGAGTCCCTTTGCTGTACAGCAGAAATTAGCACACTGTAAATTAATGACACTTCAATTTTTAAAAAATGTCCTGATTACAGAAGCAATGTGTGTATATTTGGGAAAGTTCCTCAGAGTCCAAAGAAGAACCTGAAGTCACCTGTGACCCTAAAGTCCACACACAGCCCATTCGGGGCTGGACTCCCACGCTCTTTTCCGGGTCTGGATTGATCACGAGGCTGATACAGCAGGGCACTGGGAGGGTGTAGAAGGTGCTGCGGATATCCCACACCTCTGTGCCCACCCAGCTCGGGGGCCCCCTTCCCTCTGCTGCTCACCCCACCGCCTTCTCCTGCCCTCGCAGCTACGACGGAGGCGAGGAGAGGGAACTGGTCTTTCCAGCCTTAAGAGCAGAGTAGGCAAGGAAGGCAGGACTGGGGGTGAGTGTTGGGCTGGGACGCCAACCGTGTGTCCCGGAGTGCTTTTGAAAAAGATTGCGACGCCACTGGGGCTGGGTATCTGAGAGCTCCCTGAGTCGTGAGGATGGAGGCGAGATCTCTGCCCCAGGCCTTGGTGACGCGGCCCCCACCCTGGAACATTCCTTCCCCTCTTGTGTCTGGCCAACACCTCCAGGTCTCAGCTCCAGTAAAGCTCCTCTGGGAACACCCGTGCCCAGTCTGGTGCTGCCTTTGCCTTTCCCAGCCCGGATGCCACCTCCACAGGGGTGCCGGTCCCCATGTACAGGAAGAGCCCTCCCCTCCCCACTCGGCCAGCACTTGCTCCGAATGTCCATGCTTTTAGCTCTAGCCATCCTGGCGAGCACGCGTCACGTCGTCATGGTTTGAATCTGCCCTGCCAGCACCAGGAAGCGGTCCGTCTTGGACGATGGCACAGGCACAAGGGAAACCTCAGGTGATGCTCTTGGTTCCCAGACCCTCGTGTTCAGCCACCGAGATTATCCTCTGAGGACCATGGCTTGAGCAGAGGATGTACAACAGCAAGGAATATGACATCAATGACAAGTTGAATCTACCTACCAGGGTGTGAGCCTGTTTACCTGATGCCCAAATCCAGATTAAACCTGAACATTTCCAAAGGGCCAGATGTCTGGTATCAGCTAATCAAAACATCTGTTTGCTGAGCTGTTTTTCAGTTGCCACTCTCGCTGGCACACAGCAAAGTGTCCCCAAGGGAGCATCAGTCTCACTTTGTGGTGGGACAACCATTAGTCCAGAAAACACAAGGCTTGAGGCGCAAGAATCTCCACAGTCACACGACACCACCTTTTGTGTCTTTTAGGGGTTTTGAATGATTAGGGTATTAAACTAACAGTCTGACACATGATCAAAATAAGTAACACACAAACGGAGCCCGTGCACGGCCAGATGCGCCGGCAGCACATACATGTGGTTTCAAAATACAGTTGGAGCTGCAGCGAATACACGGAATTTTGGAATGATTTGCGTTACAGTTCCCTTAAGTAACATTATCTTGTTAAAGACATTAACCTCGGGCCTTTGCTGTTATATATTTGCTTTTATTGTTTTCATCCTGGGACCGACCTGCAGGAGACACTCGTCAGCGCAGGAGGGGTCAAGGGTCGTGAAAATATTGGTTTTCAAGGTGGCTGAACGGCCATCTGGGGAACACTTGCCAATTATGGAAAGCAGACATTGCTTTTCAGAACCTCCTTTATAATTGGAAAAAAACATTTATGAAATCTCAGACATTAATAACCATTTCATAGTTTCGCCCAACGTGAGACGGCCTGGAGGAAAGGCCTCCTCCACTAGTGCTTTTCTTGGGGGAGACTCTGCAGCTGGTGGGTTCTCGCAGCAGGGCTGAGGCTGCCCCCGAGCACGTCTGGGGGGCTCAGACGCAGTGGCCGCGCTCCCATCGTGGGCTGCAGCCCTCACTGCCAAAATCACTGGAGAGTGAATTGCCATTTTTTTACGTGGGTTTTTTTGGGTGGTCTTACCAGAAGGAGTGTGGGCTTTCAGCCAATCCCTGTTTAGAACTCTCAGACCCTCTATTTTCTCATCTGTAAAATAGGGGCTCAGTGAGATTGCTGGGAAGATACTAGAAAATGGAGTGAAGAGCTGCTGTCCCTGAGATCATTAACTTCACCTGTAGCTGGTATTTTGGCTGCTGCAGTGCGAGCGGGAGGGGGACCTCTGCCTCGGGATCCCATTCATTCGCTTCTTTTTTTTTTTTTCTTTTTTTTGCGGTATGCGGGCCTCTCACTGTTGTGGCCTCTCCCATTGCGGAGCACAGGCTCCGGATGCGCAGGCCCAGCGGCCGTGGCTCACGGGCCCAGCCGCTCCGCGGCATATGGGATCCTCCCAGACCGGGGCACGAACCCATATCCCCTGCATCGGCAGGCGGACTCTTAACCACTGCGCCACCAGGGAGGCCCTCGTTCGCTTCTTGATCTCAGGTAACAGTGAGCACAGGTCCCGTTTATGGGCGTCTGTGGTCTGTGCACCAGGCACCGGGAAGTCAGTTATCTGTTGTCCTCACAGCCCTGCAAAGTGGGGGCTGTACTCCCCTCAGGGAAGCTGCGAGGTGGGACAACTCACCAGGAGCCCCTGGGCTGGCAAGGAACAGGGATGGCATTTCACCCCAGATCTGTCTCAGCCCCGAACCTGGGGTCTCTGCACTGCACCAACCTGTCTTGCACGTGCTTATTCCAGCGAGCTGCGGACCTCTGGAAAGCCCCTTTCTTTGGAGCCCAAGTTGTCAGGAAGCTTCTGGGGGACCACGTATGAACAGCCCAGGGAGGCGTGGCTGGCTGTGGACCCCCGGGACCTGCAGCGCTACCGGGTCATGGCCAAATGCGGGGGACATGCTGCTCAATCCCCTTCGCCTGCCCTGCTCTAAGTGGGGACAGCTCCTGGGCTCACGTCCAGTCATTTCAACGCTCCTCCTCAGGGTCATCTCTAAAGCCTAAGGACGGATTTTGTGGTGCTCTGGGAGGTAAACCCCCCCCCCCCCAACAGTGAGGGTAAGCTCTCTCCCTTCCTTATAAAGACTAGCCTGGTGCAGGAATAAGGTGGAAGACAAAACAGCCTTACCCCAGGGAACAGCCTTTCTCAAGAAGTCTGCACAGGATGCAGCTTCCTCATCCCTGTTCCCCTCTCTCCTTCCTTCCTTCCTTCCAGACGTCACAGAGTGCTGGCCTGACTTCCTAGGTAATTGGAATATTCCTCCTTGGAACATGGTCGGGGTCTTAATGGCCAAAAAAGCCTCCAAGACACCAGAACCCTAGTTAAGAAAGACTTTTCAAAGCCTCGTTGATCCTGCTCAGATACAGCTCTTGGAAGTGTAAATTTATTCAGCTTTTCTGGAAGGCGATTTAGCAATAACTACCAAAATTGCAAGTATGAATAAACAGTGACTTGAATTCCTCGCTGTTAGGGATTTATAGAAAGGAAATAATTAAGGATGTGTGCAAAGAGATTTAACTCTAAGATGTTCGATGCCGTGATGTTTATCTAGACAGTCAATACTAACAAACTGACTGAAGAGGCCGGGGCCAAAAATGCAGGGGGTTCTACTCAGTGAAAGAGAAATACACTCCTGCTCTACTGTTACATTAAAAACATCTCAAAGCTGTGCTCAACTTCATCTCTTTGTCAGTGTGCATGGGTGTGTGTGACACAGAGAGAGAGAGAAGACCAGAGAGAAGGGTGGGTGGGGATGTCTCTGCAGGCGACAACGCAGGTTCTGCAATCCGGCGAGCTGAGTTTACATCACTGTTCCATCACTTACTAACCTTTGTGACTTTGAACTAGTTACTCCAACTCAGTTCAATAAAATGGGGATCGTAACAATGCAAACCTGACAGAACTGTATGAGGATAAAGTGAGATAATATATGTAAAGTCTAAGGATAACAAGCGTGGTAAAGTGTGTTTTCAAAGCCACATCAAAGGCAGCAGTAAAGGACACACATATTGAAAATATTTATCTGAGTGGTGGATTACCCACCATCTCTTTTCTTGCTTCTCTGATTTAGAACGTTTCTAATGTGAACACGTAACATGGGTGTGCGTGACCATGAAAAATTTTATCTTTAGGGGCTAGGAAGAAAACACACTCCTATCCCTCTGACGCATCTAGCTCTGTGAGCAGAACTGAGCTCTGTCAGCTGGGGTGAGGGGTGGCTGTCAGCAGGGGGCGAGGATGCCAGGTGAGGGTGGCAGGTGTGAAGGCAGGCCCTGTTGGGCTGCAAGCCCTGTGCTTGCCCAGCTTCAAGACCAGAGAAAGAGCCTGGAGTCAGCAACAGAGACATCAGTGGTTTCACGGATCGGGGGAGCTAACACGTCTGGAGCGGCTGACAGCAGGCAGGACGAGGTGGCAGCCTTTGCTCCCGGCGGGGGAAAGGGGAGGTTACCAGTTACAGGGGAATTGCCATCAGGTGGGCTCATTAGTTACCAGGGAAACCAGCGGAGGGGCACGCCCCTCACAGCCCCTCTGATAAGAACGATCATCAGCTGGGGTCTGCGGTAAGCATGCGGGAAGGTCAGTCATGGAGCAGGTGTGGGTGAAGCAGGCGCTGGTCGGGCAGGGGACGTCCAGAGAGCAGGACAACAGCCACCTGGAGTGGCTCCACCCCTCCATACCCCGCAGGACCCTTACAATCCTGGTCCACTTCTCTTCCGCCATATCCCTGGGGTCAGGTATGGAAGGGGGTACTGTGACCAGCTACCACAAATACAACACAGACAGCGGCAGCCAAAGAATCAAGGGTAAGATACCTCGTATGCTCAGAACAGTCATTTGCCAGGACGTGGGCAAACTTTGGAGCCAAGCGCTTACCAAGTCAATGGAGAGGGAGTCAGCTGTAGCAACGCCCCGTCCAGTTCCAAGGAAGGCAAGGCCACCCCCATGGGGAGGGGAAGGTCCAGCTTTAACAGAAACATTCTGGTGGTCCAGCCAGGGGTCCGCGTTCACAGTACAGATCTGTCACCCCGTGTTATGTTGAGTGCCATTAGGGGTGGGCCCATTAGGTCTTTCCAAACAAAAAAACAGGTAACACCACTAGCTGGACCTGTGTGTCCAGAAGCCAGCCTATTCCTCTCCACCCGGTCAGTTGTACGGTAACGTTTACCGACGGGGGTCCTTTTGACGTATTGACATATGGGACCGGAAGATGGTGAGTCTTTTCCCCCCACGGTCAGTAGTCCCCACATAAGTCTCCATAAGCCGGGTCGATTTTTCATGGAAGCCCAGAGGAGGACGACAATGCCATCTCGCTGGAGACCCAGCAGTTAGACTCACTTCACAGTGAGGCCAGTGCTGCTGCTCAGCCCTCTAACAGGTTTCCCCCCTCAGACTAGGGACGCAATGTAAGACATCTAACAGGCACAACACAGGGGACATCGTGACCAATAAGCACAATACAAGCAGAGGCCGCCATCAGAGACAATACCACACCCACCTGTGGCTTTTGTCCTGGTCTATAATAAAGTTCAGAAAACTCAAGTTTTCAGTGACGCAGGAACATGTCCAAATTTATGTTCACAAGGGCCACCTAGTTTTACCTTGGATGTCTGAACCACAGCTACACCATTCTGACTTTCAAATGCATTCCCTTCCTCAGTGGAGAATGCAGAGGTACAATGCGTGTCTGAAAGGCCACAAAGCAGGCTGCTCTGGTCGGTAAAATTTAAGTTCAACCATGTATAAGCCACAATGACTTCCTCATATCTCCATATGTGCAGATTTTTCCAACATTTCCCCCTCTGATTGCAAATCTTTCAGTAGAAGGCTCTGATGATCAAAATATTTGTCCTGTGATGCTGAAGTGCCGGCTCCCACCCCAGGTTCGGATCGTGTCCCTAGGAGCTAGGTCTCCTTTACATTCACTTAGTCATTCACGTTGGGGGAAAACTAATCAGATCTCGTGAACAGGCTCGGAGGTATGTTAATGGGGAAACAATTTATAGGCTGTACATTTTACCACTTATACCCAGTCGTCACACAAGCACTGTACCTGTGCTTTTAGCAGCAGACTTAAAGCAAGCAGTATCACACTTCATGAGTAGTTATACTCTGTGACAAGTTCACTAGATACTTTTCTTTCGATCCAGAACATCAGGGCAAAAGTATGGCTAACACAATAACTCTCATAAATCTAGACCTCAATGAGCAGAACTAGAATTTAACGTCCACTGACACATAATATTTTTCTCTCTAAAATTACCCTCATCTCCACCAAACAAAGACAAATCATGACTAATTTGTCTGCAAAACAAGTCTGGTCCATCGATCATATAGGCTCCCCCAAACTGGCTGCGGTAGAGCTCCTCAGAAGGACTCTCAGACTGAATTCCCAGCAGGCTTCTCAAGGCCAGGAAAGTCAAGCCCAAGGCCTGTCGTCAGGTTCTGCCTCAGTGGAGCTCTCAGTCCCCCAAACACTGAGATTCTTGTACATGCCAGGAGAGTCTTTCCCATTCACCTGATAAGGCTGCCCAGAACCCAAGAGTCCCCAATTTCTGGAGGGACCAGGCAGAGAGAAAAGCAAAATGTTTTAATTCTACCCACAGGTGTAGTTTACCAAATTGCTAAAAATCATAACCAACTTGAGGGGAAGGGCTTCCCTCTGCCTGGAAAACACAGATAAAAACCAGTAACATTCCAGACGAAACCCATAAAAATTAGAACCATATTCACCAGTTTGTTCAGTAACCAATCTTTTTGTTAACTTTTTATCAAGCCATCAGGTCTTCCATTAGGATTCTTTAAGTTCTTACCCAGTTCAGCAATATAATCTGAAATTTATCAGAAACCTTTTACTGTCAAAAGGTCCTTCCTATGCATCTTCTTGAAAATGAAGCACCTTTGCAAAAGCAACAGAGTTCAACTGTCTAAAAATAACAAATGACTTTAAAAGGCACAGTTAAAACACCTGATCCCAATGTAATTGATAAGAAAAACTTGGCTATAAGAATTATGACCGGGACTTCCCTGGTGGCTCAGTGGTTAAGAATCCGCCTGCCAATGCAGGGCACACGGGGTTTGAGCCCTGGTCCGGGAAGATCCCACATGCCGCAGAGCAACTAAGCCCGTGCGCCGCAACTACTGAGCCTGCATTGTAGAGCCAATGAGCCACACCTACTGAAGCCCGCGTGCCCAGAGCCCAAGCTCTGCAACGAGAAGCCCGCGCACCGCAATGAAGAGTAGCCCCTCGCCACAACTAGAGAAAGCCCGCGCGCAACGATGAAGACCCAACGCAGCCAAAAATAAATACATAAATTTATTTTAAAAAGAAAAAGAATTATGACTGATTATAATATGAATCCTTAAAAACCTTAATCTCTGGCAAAAACCAAGAAGCAAGTAATTGTACATTTCTTGATTAGAAAACTTACGCTTTAGTCTTCCTCTCCTAAGCAGGCAAGGGTAGGTAAACTTAGACCCATCCAGTAATTAATGTTCCAACATTTTACCCTATTTGAAATGACGCAGATAGTCAATGAATTCTCTTCATTTAACTTAGTTCAGGTTCAAGTTACCAAAGTCTGGAGAGACTATTTTAGATAGATACACCCCGAACATAATCCTTTCTATAGAGTTTACCTCAAAGCTCCTTTTTCTCCTTTCCTCTTAGAGATCACCTGAGATTAAAGTTCCAGAGAGCTCAGGTAGGTCATTTACCTCTCAAAGGCCCAAGAGAAATAGCATTCCTTCTAGAGAGCTAGCTTAACCAATGACAAAAGACTTTGATACAACAGCGGAACCCTTAGAGACCACCGGCCTCCAGATACCCCGGCAGCCCCACCTCAGCGAGGACAGCCGCCACAGCGCCCCGCAAACCAGCAAGACCTGACCAGGGTTACACCCGCAACCTTCGGGTCCCACGTGCTAGCGGACAGCCACGCAGCTTTCCATCCCCCATCCCGCATTGCCGCCACCTCGGCGCTCACGGAGTTTCCTCAGTCTCCTGGCTGGCTTTTCCTGTCGTTGCCCAAACTCAAGACCGAAGAAGGAGCCCGGAGTCAGTGACAGAGACGTCACTGGTTTCACGCGTGGCGGAGCTTACGTGTCTGAAGCAAGGTCCTGGAGGGCCTCCAAGTGCGGTGGACGGCGGGCAGGACGACATGACGGCCTTCGCTCCAGCGGAGACGGGGAGGTTACCAGTTTATAGGGGAATTGCCCTCAGGTGGGCTCATTAGTTACCAGGGAAACCAGCGGAGGGGCACGAGGCCTCTCACCGCCCCTTTGATGAGAACAATCACCAGCTGGCCCGGGGCAAGTGTGTAGGAAGGTCAGTCAGGTGCTCGGGTGTGTGGGAAACAGGCGCTGGTCGGGTGGGGTACGTGCAGAGAGCAGGAGGACAGCCGGCTTGAGGACCGCACAGGTGCAGACACCCGACTCTGCACTGCTTGCTGAGCCTCAGGGTCAGGGGTCAGGGCCGGGCTAAAGCAGAGAGCAGAGGCAACGAAGCCAAGGGGGCCCGAGCAGGCAGCCTCTTTCTCGGCAGGCTGGGCTTGTCCTACACATGCGAGCCTGGGATGTGGTCACACTCGTGGTCACACTCGGAGTCCGGTGGGGCCTTGAATATGTTGTCGTGGTGAAGTCACCCGCCCAAGGCCCCACACTGCTCAGTGGCAGCAGCAGGGTCAGGCGCAGGGGGAGCCTCCTTGCCCTGCTCCCCTCCTCCCCTCCCTGGCCGCTAGGCTGCACTGCCCGCGGGGAAAGCCCTGGGGTCAGATTGTGGCCTTAGGACTCCAATCTGTCTGAGTGTGGGTTGGGCTCTGCCACTCGCCAGTTGTGACACATTGGGCAAACATCCTGGCCTCTCTGAGCTCTGGTGGGGCAGGGCCAGGTGAGGTAGCCCTGTGAGGCCCAGTGGAATGGTTCTCAGAGAGGTGACGAGAAATCAGGACGCTGAGGAAAGGCCCTGCTGGGGGTGTGCACATCTGGAACAGGGTGGAGGAAGTCAGGAGGGCTTCCTGGAGGAAGGGACATCTGAGCCAAATCCCTTAAGGTGCCTGGGAGTCCGCCAAGCACAGCGGAGAAACACGGGGCCTCAAGACGCCAGGAGAATGAAGAGTAAGGCCGGGACACCTTGCTCTGAGCCATCCTTCCCGTCATGTTGAAATCAGCTCCGGCGTGAAGAGAAGGTTCCAGCTGGAACCTCCCCTCGTGCCCGAGTGAGTCAAGCTTGCCCCGAGCTGGGTGATTCATCACCCTCAGGAACAGTGCCAGGGAGGTGGGGCGAAGGGAGTTGCCCCAACTGACAAAATGTTAGCTACAAGCTCCAAGCCAGTCCAGCAAGGTACAGGAGTGGGGGTGGCAGGTGACACTGTTGCCGAAGCGGCAGTGACAGGGAGAGAGGCGACGGGTCACAGGACACCTTGAGTTCAGGTCTTGCTTCCTGACTGTGCAGCCCCTGGCACGTGACTTAGTTTCTCTGAGCCTGGGATTCCACCTCTTTACTTACTGGCGTGACTGTGAAAGCCAAACCAGACAGTACGTTAGCTGGGAGTGGTGTGGGACAGAAAACCCCAAGCAGTAGTACAGAAGCTTCTCACATGATGGCCTAGAGACAGGTGGTCACGGCTGGGCTGACCGCGCCCCCCTGTCCCGCCCTGCAAAGCCCTCAGGGATCCAGGCCCCCTCCGGCCCACCACTCGTGTACCCCGTGTACTCTGTTCTCTAAAATGGCAGCTTAGTCTCCAGCCATCCCATTACCATCCAGAAAAGAGGAGGAAGAGACCAACTCGGGGTGGGGGGGTGGTCATCAGAAAGTAGGCTCTGAGACAGAGATCTCATGTGGGACGTTGGTGGGGGCCACCCACTGGGACCTGCCCGGTGGGGGAGGAGGTGCTGGACCAGGACGCAGCTGCAACCAAGGCCTCAGCTGATCCCACAGGGAGCTCTGGAGCTGGGACAGCCCTTCTGGAGCTTGGGTTGTCCTGAGTTGAGGTCAGGGGACCAGACTTTACTTTGTCCAGTGGTTGGGTGGGTCAGTCAGTGGATATGGGACCCAGAGAAACCTGTGGAGAGAGAGGGTGGTTCTAGCAAATGAAAGCAGGACACTGGTGTTGGGGGTGACCAGTGTGGGCTGCACTGTACATGCTGAGGCGTGAGGCCCGAAACAGGCAGGCGGCAGCTCCCCCGGGCGATGCTCAGTGAATCAGTGTTTTTCGTAGGTGTGGGCCTGAGGGCACCAACGTGAAGAATATACTTGCCCTGAACTCGAAGGGCATTGCAGTCAGTGGAAGGAATAATCGCAGGGCATTCGAACCACAGGGCTCCTGAGAGGGGCACAGGCCAGGCTGGACGGGAAATCAGAGGGGGCGGTGATTCTCGGACCCTCGGGCAGGTTAAAATCAGACGTGTTCTGCTCAATACCCTGTAATGGCCTATATGGGAAGAATCTAGAAACAGAGTGAATATATGTACATGTGTAACTGATTCGCTTTTCTGTACACCTGAAACTAACACAACACTGTAAATCAACTACACTCCAATAAAAATTTTAAAAAAGAAAAAAAAATCAGACATGTCCCCCCAAAGTCACTATTGGAATCTTCTCTGGCTCTGAAGCTCTGTGAGTTGGTGCCCACTTCACACACCAGGAGAAGCTCTGGAGACCAGTTGGCCTGTGAAATGGGCCTCCCTGGAGGGGCAGTTTTCTACAGTGGAGGCCATTCCAGACTGAGAATACAGCAGATGCAATGGTGGCAGGAGGCTTGAGTGGGGTCTGTGGGGGTTCTCCAGGCACGTGGCTGAACTGTTGAGGAAGTGGCGGGTGCCTTGGAGAAGCATCGGGAAGGCAGTGGGAGCCATGCTGAAGAGGGCCCGAGGAGTAGGAGAGTTTGTAACTGGTAGGCCACTAACTTTGGAGGTGGCTGCCAGAGGGAGAAGCCACTGGCTTTGGAGTCAGACACCCTGTGTCACAGACGCAGCTCCTGCACCCCTGGGGGCCTGACTATGTGCTGCTAAAGGACCCAATTCCAAGATGGTGAAGGGCTGGCAGTTGGTGTTGGCTGTCGGCTGGGAGTCCCGGCCAGCTCAAGGCTGCCACCCAGGTTCCCCTCCATGTGAATCTCTCCACGTGGGCCTCTTGGCTTCCCCACATCATGGTGACTGGGTTCCGAGGAGGAATGTCCCAACAGGACCACACAGAAGCTGTGTCTCCTCTCTGGGCCCACTCTGGGCAGTCACATAGCTCCACTTCAGCTGTAGTTACAGAGCCACTGAGATGCAAATAGAGGAGAGCACGGACCCCCACCTATGGGCTGGGACACTGGAAGAAGAGCATGGGGGATGGGAGATCTCCTTGCAGCTGTTTTGGAAAATGCAGTCTGCCATTGCCTAACAGACAATCTGGAAACGAGAGGGAGACATTTGGAGGCACCGTAAGATGCCTGCCTCAGGGCTTCCCTGGTGGCGCAGTGGTTGAGAGTCCGCCTGCCGATGCAGGGGACACGGGTTCGTGCCCCGGTCCGGGAGGATCCCACATGCCGCGGAGTGGCTGGGCCCGTGAGCCATGGCCGCTGAGCCTGAGTGTCCGGAGCCTGTGCTCCGCAATGGGAGAGGCCATAGCAGTGAGAGGCCCGCGTACCGCAAAAAAAAAAAAAGAGAGAGAGAAAAGATGCCTGCCTTCCTTCTTTCTGACGTGGTGTGTCAAGATGGCTCTGGAGGTCCGAGTCTATGACTTTATTTGGGAAACTGTGAAGACACAACCACCCCCAAGCCAGATTCACCCAAATCATGAATGGGTACAGGCTGCCAACCAGCCTAGAGCTTCTACAAATAATCCTATAGATCGTCCAAAGCACTGGTTGCTGACCTTACGTTTCCAGTATGGCTTATCTTATTTAACACAATACACTTAAACCCAAAGATGGGAGACCAGCCTCTGTACATAAACAATCCTGGGTTGAGTCGCTGCTGAAGGTCCCAAGGATGGGTAAAGAGGAGAGACAAAGCCCAGGAAGGAGGAGTGGCCCTTGTCTTACCCTTATCAGAACGTATGCAGGCCCATTTTTAAAGACAGAGGACACCCAGGGTGATTTTGAAATAAACTCTAGGGACAGGCAGCCTCCTTGGGGTCCAAGACCTTGATCCCGTCCTGACCTGTGCCGGGTGCGGAGGAGGGCTGCCCTCTAGTACAGCCCCGTCTGCTAAGCCCCAGGGAGCACCCTCTGCCTTTCCCAGCAGCCTCCCGCTTGATGAAGCCCGTGTCATCCTGAACTTGGTCATGAGTCAGCGGAGGGCCCCATTTCTCCCGATCTCCCTCCATCGGGCCCCCTAGAGCAGGTGTTTGCTGCGCTCCAGGTCTCTCTGCTTACATAACCCTTGTTCCATTTGGAAGGATGAAAAATCTCCCTGGGGTTTATTGTAAACAGGCTTATGTTCACCCAAACACGGCGAGAGGAAAGGTCAGTGGATTATTCATACGCCTCTCTCTCCCTGCCTGGCGCTCTCCACTCCCCACCGGCTGCAGACACTCCCCTGACCCCGACACCTGGGCGGTGGCCAGGACCTGCGCCCAAAGTCTCCATCAGGCCATCGGGGCACAGGGCCCAGTGACGGGGGCCAGGGCCAACTTGGCGGCCCTGATGCTTTCAGGGGCCCCGCTTTGGCGGCCATTTCCACTGGACCTCAAAGAGGCGGAGGGAGGGAGTGGGCGGGGAGCGGGGAACTTTCTTGAATAGCCTCCATGAGTAGAGGCTTGTTCACAGGAAGACCATCTTTTATGATGACAGAAACGGAGCCAGGAACCCGTGGTGAGGGGCCAGCGTGCTTCATGCAGGAAAGGGAGGGCCCATTGGCCCAACAGGCCACGGTAACACCAATAGCATCCACACCCTGACTTGACCGTATGTGGTGTGTGCTGAGCATTTACACACATGAACTCATCACACACGACCGCATCGGGAGACAGCGGCATCAGGCCCATTTCACAGATGAGAAGCTGCGGGTAGGGCTCAGCAAGGAAGACCTACGGGGCTTAACCGCATGGCTGGTACACTGGTGTTGGCTGTCGGCCAGGAGCTCAGCCCAGGTGAAGCCTGGGTGCCTTGGCCAGGTCCTCTGCCAGGGCTCTATGTGGCTGCCCTACTCGGAAATGGTTTTGTCACCATGACGGAGGGCCCCATGTGCCTATAGGCAGGACTGTTGGCCCATTAACAAAGACAGATAGGCACCCGGGGGTGGGTCTCAAGGTCTGGCCCCCAGACCTACAGCAACAGCCTCGTCACCTGGGACCCTGTTAGAAGCCAACTTCCCAGGTGGAGCCCTCAGGAAGCCCCAGGGGCGAGGGTGTGGAGGCAGGCGGGCCATCTGTGTGTCAACATGCCCTCTGGTGCTGCTGAGGTTCCAGATCAGGTTTGAGATTATCAAGTTTGGCCTGGAGATGCAGGGCCAGCAGCTGGGGCCCAAGAGAATGAGGGCGGCTTTCCCACAGAGAAGCTCCAGGTAAGTCCTGCAACAACCAGAGGGGCCAGATAGGTGAGCTCAACACCTCCTCCCCTCCTCCATCCCGGGGGTCTTTGGAATTCAGTTTCCACCCTGCCCAGACACACAAAGGGGTCAGGCTGTGCCCTGGGGATCCTCACTGCACCAGAGGGACAGTGAGATGGGGCTCAGATGCACCCCGAGGGCACCCAGCAGTCCCGGGGCTAATGCTCCGACGGCTGGCGCCTGCCGGGCCCCCACCCAACACCCACCGCCGTGCCCTCCACCCCCCACCCTGACTGCTTCCTGGGTGGCTGGTCCCCTCGGAATGTGCCTGGCCCGGGTGACCTGGGTCTTCACTCAGCCCACAGAACAGCTTCGGTAAACACAGGAAATGTGGTTTTGTTCCCAGACACGACTGACTGCACGAGACTCTGGTGGATGGGACATGCTCCTTCCAGGAAAAGTCCCCAAAGCCGGTCTCAAAGCTGACCCTCCCTGGATTCTAGATGGGCGTGAGGCCAAACCCCAGCTCCCCAAGGAGGAAAACTCCCAGGCTTGAGGGGCTTTCTAAAACTTGGGGGCAATGATGTCACACTCTGAGGTCACAGTTCTATAAGTGAGGGAGGCATCACCCACTTCCGCTCTTGACCCTTTGGAAATGCCAGGGCCCTACGAGGGGAGGAGCCATACGGCCCCAGGCACTGCTGTGGGCAGGTCCCCGGGCCTGGAGTCAAATCCTAGCACTGCCTGTGGGAGCTCTGTGACCTTGGACAAGTGGCTGTGCCTCGGTTTCGTCATGTGTCCAAGGAAGATAATAATAGTACCTGTCTGGGAGAGTTGTCATGGGGATTAAATGAGGGGCATATGGTAACTAATGATGATGCTCTGGGTAAATGCTTTTTACATGGATGAATGGATAGGTGATGGATGGATGGATGGATAATTAGATGGATGGATGGATGGACGGGTGGGTGGGTGGATGGATGATTAGATGGATGAGAGGAGAGATGGATGGATGGATGGATGGATGAATAGGTAGGTGGGTGGACGGATGGATGGATAGATGGGTGAAGGGATGGACAGGTGAGGAAGAAGAGTAAGGTGTGACCTGGAGAATCCAGGTGTGGGTGCTGTGTGGGTGGTTACTGTACAGTGTGCCTTCTAACTTTTCTGCATGTCTGGACATTTCCATAATAAAGTTGGGGAACACCATTGCACCCCCTGCCCTCAGGCTGGCTTTTTCCCAATGAGCAAAGGCCACTTTTCCCACAGGCCCTTTGGGCACCGGTGAGTGGAGCCACTGATCCGCCTGCTACAGCAGCACCCAGGAAGGTGCCAAGGGCAGCACCCCGGGGACAGCTCTGCTACTGTCCTGCCTGAGGCTCTGATGGGCCGGTTCTGTGCCACACCCTGCAGAGGGGAGCGGCGTTCAGTCTCTGCCCTCAGCGAGCCCAGCCCTTTGTGGTGGCCCCTCTGCGCCCTGGAGTGCCCTGGAGTCCCTCCTTTTTATCTGCCTAGAAATTTGTAGATTCTGACTCTGCCCATCAGGTTACCCAGGGCCAGCTGCATTTCTGTAGGGCCTGCCAATGTGCACTGTTAAAACTTAAACAGAGGCATTCAGGTTAAATAATTGGACCCCAGAGGTGAAGCCTGATGCCTATAAAAAAAAAATGGATAGAGGTATGGCTACATGGACAGACACCTGATAAGTTAACTTCCTGCTCACTTACTGTTGCAAGATTGCTCTGAGAGGCTGGATCTGTTTTATATTTAAAACAACCCTATGTGGCATTCTGGTTATGATTCCCACTTGACAGATGGGGAAACTGAGGCCCATGGAGAGTTTTTTAAGTGATGTCCCAGGACACCCAGCAGGTCTGTGTCAGAGCTTGGATTTGAGTCCAGGCAGTCTTGCCCCATATCTGATGTGCCTAGTTTTGCGCAATGTTTGAGGTTAACTCAACTTCTCTTCCTCCTCGGGCTGGTGGCTAAGTAAGGGCACAGTCCGGCCACAGGCCTGCCCGGTTCAGCCAGAGGCAACGCTCCTGGTGGATTCAGGGCCCTCCCGCCCAGCACTGAGCAAAGCACACCAGTGAAGCCGACACCCACCGAGCGCCATACATAGAAGGTTGAGACCCCAGAGGACAAAGGCAGGTCAGCCCTCCAAGCAGCCTGAACCCGGTGACCATGGCCCCAGTCAGGCCCAGGGGCTCCAACCACCCTGACGGATGTGAGCGGCGACACAGACATCAGAGAGGTTTCCTTCATGGGCAGTGAGAGGAAGGCTGAACGGTGGGGGGTGAATCACCATAAAAACCATAATAATAATAATAACGCCAGGCACGAACTCCTGCCTCTGCCAAAGCCAAACAAATGACGGGGTGTGGACGGGGCTGTCCCTTCAGCTTATGGGTCTCTTAGGCCGTTTACGAGGCTGCGTGGTCTGCATCCTAAGTGGGCAGCATGGTCAATTCTATTATATCTGGGCCCGTGCCAGGCCTCAGTGGTTTGAAGGGAAAACCAGCCTAGCGAATCACAGTGCCTTGCCCAATGTCCCCAGATACAGTTTTCTTCGACGACTCTCTCTATCAACCCGCGTTTTGACGGCTGTCTGCCCAGATGTGGGGCACCCGCCGTGCCCAGCCGTACTTCCCTGAGCGGCTCCGGCACGAGCACGTCTCTTCTCTTAACGGTGATGGTGGGTGATGGGTGGCGGGCTTTGCCCAGGGAAAACCCTCCAGCTCAAACCTTCTCAGTCCTGGCTGATTGAGAACTTTAGAATCATCCAGAGAGCTCAGCAAGCTAGAGATGCCTAAGGTGACGCCCAGATATTTGGATTCGGACGGTCTGGGTTGGGCGCAGGAAATGGTATTTTAAAATAACCCCTCCCAAGAATTCACAATGGGAGGGTGGGTATTGTGCTTGGTTCTAAGATGTGGGCATCGGAGCCACCTGGGAGGGGGTCACAGATGAACATTCCTACACCCTGGCCGACGTCTGACTCAGTAGGTCTGGGGTGGGGCCTGGGAATCCGTATCTCTTACTATTTATTTATTTTATGTATTTATTTTTGGCTGTGTAGGGTCTTCCTTGCTGGGCGCGGGCTTTCCCTAGTTGCGGTGAGCGGGGGCTACTCTTCATTGCGGTGCCTTCTCTTGTTGCGGAGCACAGGCAGTAGTGTAGTTGTGGCACATGAGCTCAGTAGTTGTGGCATGCGCGCTCAGTCGCTGTGGCTCACGGGCTCTAGAACGCAGGCTCAGTAGCTGTGGTGCACGGGCTTAGCTGCTCTGTGGCATGTGGGATCTTCCAGGACCAGGGCTTGAACCCGTGTCCCCTGCATTGCCAGGCCTATTTTTCACCGCTGTGCCACCAGGGAAGTCCCGGGAATCCGTATCTTTTAAAGCAGTTTCCCATGGACATGGCAAGAGGAGCGTTCGGGAAACTTGGCTTGACCAGGGTACTCCTTCCCCAGATTGGAAGTGTCCCCAGGACACAGTGTGGTGTCCCACCCGATGATGGGTGGGCCTTGGTCTGCTGCGCACCAGATCTGGGATACCCTCCCCCACCCCTTGGGTGGTCCTAAGTCACCTGAGAGTCCATTGCTGGCTTTCCAGGACCCTGAAGGCTGCACACCAAGGCCACAAGCAGTGGGTGGTCATGTTGGCAGTCCCCTAAAGCCAGCAGCTGAAGGACAGTGTTCAGAGCCCCCGAGCGGTGCCAGGGGTTAGGGTGGGGTTGGCGGGGGCATCGCCTTCACTTGTTTTCCACTCGAAAACTTTCACAGCAGGGGGTCAAATGGGGCAGGTGGCCTTTGGGAGAGGTCAGGTTCTCCCGGAGAGAAGGCCTGCCCTTTGGTGCACATCTGGGTCTTCGTGCTCCTTGCATCATGCCCTCTGCGGGCATGGGGGTCCGAGCACGGTCACCTCGTGGGGACCCTGGCCAAGAGGCGACCACCCCTGCCCCATTTTTCTAGCCCACAGAGAGAAGGGACAGCGACATGCAGACCGAGGCCATAGCTCAGCTCAGTCCAGCTGATGAGGAGGGGTGTGGGCAGCAGCCATTTCCCGGGGCTGGAGGAGTCTCGTCCACCTGCTCCAGGCACAGGCATGGGGGCTCCTCAGAGCAACAACCTGCCCAGCTTGAGCGCAGGGACCTGGGCTGGGGCATGGGGATGGCGGCGTCACTACCCAAAATGACTGCCCTGGCCAGGGCTGGGGCCATGGGAAGGGAGTAAGGCATCTGCCTTGGGCCCAACATTTAAATGGATGCCAAAAATCTCAACATGAATTTTTAAAAAATCCACGATGGACAAAATATCAAATTTCAAGTAAGGACAGAATATGATCCTGAATGGGCGTGAGTGACATTGCCTCACCTGCCACACTCTCACCTTGGCCCCAGTTCCAATAAAATTTTATTGACAAAAACAGGCCAGGCAGTAGGCAGTAGTTTGCCAGGTGGCGTTTTTTTGTTTGTCCATTTGATTTTGTTTTTTTCATATTAGACTAAAATCTTAACTTATCTTGATTACCAAGATTTTTGGCACTCCCTTAAATTTTGCACCCAATCCTGCGGCTGCCCCTCGAACTCTGGAGAAGCTGGCCTGAACTGTCCCACGGTGAGACGCTCCTGAGCCTGGAGCCCAAGTCCCTAGGTACTGGGCATCCTGCTGCCCTGGCAGCTGCCCCCTTGCTCGGCAGGACTGTATATTTGTAGTGAACATTCCCGAGTGCGTTGCTGCTGACGGGGCACAGCCTTTGCCAGGGGTATTTGCATCAAAGTCTTTTCAACTTTAATGGTGTATGACATTTTTGAGACAAAATACGGTTCAGCTAATCATATTTTAATAGCTCTACCTTTATAAGCGGCCTGCCTTGGAGTGCACACAGTAATATTTTAATTTCTTAGCTCTGATGAGCATCATTCTAACCAGGTATTCAATTTCTCCATTTATAAATTTCGCTCCCAGATGTTGGATGCCAGGGAACTCTACAGAACAACTATACAAATATAATATTTAATATTGGATGTCAGTTTGCGTGTTCCACTCAATTTCCTGGAAAGAGCTCGAAACTCCTCTTATTCTGGGCGGAATATCCAATCAGTTCCATACTCCGAGGCCCAGCCCGATTGCCATGTAATACTGCATAACTAAATTCTCTAATTTCTGAGAGACAAATTTGGAGCAGATGTAGGAAAAGTGTGTCATTTGTTTCCAAACGCAACAGTTATCAGGCCGAGTAACTGGGAGGGATAATTAGCAAGCGGCCAAGTTCATGAGCGGGTCCCCCAAACCAGGAGACTTGCTGGGCAACCCACCCTGTCCTTAGGAAGGCACGCAGGGTGGGGGGCTCAGCACCACGGTATCGGCTGCTGATGGGGGAGGCCAAACCAGACTTGTGGGTCTGGAGCAGGTCTGCGTTTGACGTGGAACTAAAAAATAAATAAATATTGGGATGCCAGGGCGGGAAGGTGAATGGCACATAATCCCAGCCCTCGTTTTAAACGGGATTCCTCTGACGCTCGGAGTGTCTGCAGTTACCCAGTCACCCATCCCGGCTGGGACCCGGGCTTGTTCACGTCCTCAGCCCAGCTCACTCTCAGCTTGGGGCTCATTCGGTTCTTTGGGACCCAAAAGAGGCTCTGTTCTTGGTGATGCCGTCTTAGTGACTTTGATGTATACCGTCTGCTGAGAAAGAGCTCCGGGGGTGCAGAAGCCGTGCGAGAACAATGCCACAGGCAGCCTCTGGGGACCCGGACCGGCCTCAGTGAGTGTCCAAGAGAGGGACGTCTCCCGACTGGAGGGCATCTTTCTGGGGATGCGGCTCATCAGCTGGCCCGTCCCTCGGTTTCCTCATCCAGAGAAGGAATGCCTGATCCCAGGAGGAGGCCTCCCTCTGATGATGTAAACAGGGTGGAGGAAATTATGAAACAAGGTACTTCGAGCCTCCCAGTGGGAAATTGGGGTAAATTCCTGACATCCGGTACTGCATGCTGTTCTTGGTCCAGGCATAATTGAGGCAAGGTGACAAACGGTGCAAAACAGGCCCTTCTGGGGAACCTATCAGGACACCAGTAACTGGAAGGCAGGAGGTCTCGGGGCTGGTCCCAGCTCTCCTGGGACCTCAGGCAATGCATGCCCCCCTCGGAGCCTCCGTTTCTCCTTCCAGAAGGAGGGGGTTGGATGCGACAGCTGCAAACCCCTACTGCTCTCAGGAGATGTCTCTCTCCTCTCTCCCCTCCAGGTGAGGACGGAGGATGCAGACAAAGGCCCCTCATCATTTTCTTGCCAGGAAAGAAAGGAACGTGAGTCCTCTGCGTGTTTGGGCCCCAAGTGGAGCTTAAGGAGTCACAGCTGCGACGCCATATGGGGGAAGTGCGTGGGTGGCTCGGCCTTTCCTGCCTCTGTCCCTCTTGGTCGGGCCAAGTCCAGGAGCGTCCTCCCTCTCCCCCGGCCAGAGGATCGGTTCGCCTCCTTCCTTTCTCCCTGTCCCTTCCCCTCCTTCCAGACACCAAGCAGCCTAACTCCGCTGCAGCGAGCTTCGCTGTGGGAAGGGAACCGCCTCGGGTCTCCCTGGTGTCTGGGGGGTCTGCTGCTAATTGGGTTGGAAAAGATGATCCTGCCGTACAGCTGTCTGCAGAGCTGGGCCCCAGTGACACGGGAAAAATCAAATGCAGACAGCCGGGTGCCGTTACCTGCTGAAACTCTGTGCCAGGCTCAGACCCCAGAAGTCGGAGAGGACAGCCGGGCACTTAGATGGGAGAGGAGCAGAGGACAGGCCATGAGGGACCCTCACTGGGGTCCCCCGGTCGGAGGCTGAGATGACCCCTTCCCTGCAGGCCTGCTCACACCCCCTGCGCCCCTCCCTGGGCATCTATGAAATCAAAGCCTCCTCACCCCCTTTACCACCCACACTCAGAACACTGCTCTCTGGGCCTGCTCCGCAGCTGAGCCAAGAGTGCCCTGGGCCTGCAGTCCCATGAGGCGCCCCCCAGAGGGGAGCCCACGTCCGGGTCCTGCTGCCAGCCACTGGTTCATTCCCTCCTTCAAACATCACTTATTTACTGAGAATATCGAACAATCCGTCTCTCAGCTGAGCACTAGGAATAAAGAAAGAGATGATGTGGGCAAGACGGCTGCTCTCCTCCCATATTTGTCACCCCGTTCTCCCCACCCCCCGAAGTAACAGAGCCCTGAGTTTAGCTGGCATGTGTCCACCCACAATTAAAACTACATTTCCCAGCCTCCCCTGCAGCTAGATGTGGCCATGTGATTACATTTTGGCCAATCAGATTAAGCAGAGTGTGGTGGACCTTCCTTTAAACAACACAGTTGATCCCAGCTTTCTGCCCTTTCCTTTCAGAGATCTTTCCTGCTGGCTGGGATGGAGATGTGATGGCTGGTGCTGAAGTGGCCATCTTGAGCAAGGTGGCTTTGGGCAAAGAGGCCCCATGTGGTAGGTTAATCAGACAGAAGAGGCCACGTCCTGAGGACGTTATGAAGGAGTGGCACCACGCCAGCCCTGACCTGCCTTACTCCAGACTTTGGTGTGAAAAAGAAAAAAGAAAAACAAATCTGCCTTCTTTAAGCGACTGTTACTTTGGGTTTCTATTGTTTCCAGCTGAAGATATTCAAAACCTACACAACAAGTGATGACACTACAACAGGGGCGTGCAGCCTTGGCTACACAGAGGGGACCCGTGGCCTGGCCTTGGGGATTAGAGGCAGCTGTGCATGGCTGCAACCTGCAGGGTGTTTGCCTGGGGAAGGCAGGTTGGCGGGGTTGGGGGAGGCGGACTTCAGGAAGAAGGCAGGCCTGAGGAAGCTCAGTGTGTCTGCGGAAGCACTGGGTCCTTCAGGGAGGTGGGGACCCCCTGCTCTGAATCTGTGAAATGCAGATGAGGCCTTAAGAGATGTCCTTGATTCAAAGGAAGACGTTCATTACTACGACAAAGGCGAGGTCATTTTGCCACCTAGGTTGAAACATTGCGGTCTGATTTTAAAGACTAGTAAACAGTAGGCTCACGTAGACATTCATAATTGTTGATCGTCCAGGAGCGGCTTCTCGGGTCAGCTCAGAGCTTGATGACCTGCTGTTCCGTCTCCTTAGCACCGTGGCCCGCATGTCCCTTGGCTGAACGGTCAGTGCCCTCCTCCCCTCAGGTCCAGCCAGGCCCCTTCTTTCCTCATCGCCAGCAAGTCCCCAGGGCCTTGCGCGGAAGGGTGGGGGCGGAGAGAGGAGGCAGAACGAAGCCATCCCACTGCCAGGCTCGGGGAAACCGTCCCAGCCACACACCAGCTGGGCCATCGAGGGGCAGGCTCCACCCCTGCCGTCCTTGTCCTCGTGGTCACCCCTGTGTCCAGCTCTGTTCCAGGACACTCCAAGGTCTTCTGGGAAGAGAGCCTAGAACAGCCTAGCATGTGGGCTCAGGAAAGAACCTCGAGGGAGGAGAAGCACGACAAGGACTTCCAGAGCAGAGAGCACTCCTGTGCCTCAGAGGTCACCTGTGTCCTGTGCAGGACAGTCGGTGTGGTCCATTTGTGTCAGTAGGTCCACTCTCCTCCCAAGTGTCTGGCATGTGATCAATACGAAACATTTAGCCTGCGCTGCCGCCACTGCAGGGGCCTGAGGGTGGGAGTCATCTCCGTTTACAGATGAGACACTGTCCCAGAGCTACGAAGCTGGAGGCGGAAGCAGCCTCGGCTGTGTGACTCCCAAACCCACACTTTTCCCCAGAATTCTACGTGGCTCCGTGCCTTCGAGAACGAGAACGAAGACGGCCGGTACGTCCAGAGCAGCCGGTTTGTGCTGAGCCATCAGCCCTCAGGCCAAGGAGGGCAAGCATCTGTGGGCTCTCCAACCCCGGCTGGTCTGTGAAATGCACCTGGAACACGTGACCTGGGGGCAAGAGGAGAGGACCATGTCTTCTGCCTCGCATCAGGCCCTCCCCAGACAGAATAATAATGAAAGCTGATTTGCTATTCTCGGAACCGGGATTTGATCAAACAGGGTGACAGGCCAGCTCCTATATGGGATGTGACACCGAGTGAGTGGGTCACAGAGATGTGCAGTCCAGGTTGGCTGTGAGATACTGCCCAGCATCCGGGTGCCAATCCACCCGGCAGCATCAGCTGCTGCTGGCATGAGTTTTGTCACTCAGACAGCATAGAAGCTACACTGCATTTAAAACTTTGCTAGTATCATCTATTTCCCCATCATGGGTTCTGGTTATCGCCAGATAACAAAGCTCCATATTTGTAAAACCAGCATAGACAGTCACTCATCCGAAGATACTTAAGGAAGCCCCCAGGAGTCAATGCAGTCTGCTGCCAGTTCAGCAGACAGTGGCCCAGTGGCCTCTTCCTCCCCGCACTAGGGGTGCCAAGAGGCCTCAAGATGACCACTGCCCCCCAAGCCTTCCTTAGCCAGAGGGCATCCAGCCATGTCCGAAGACATGCTCAGCCTGACGTGGGGCGGTGGTCTGCAGGACGGGCCACAGGCGTCCACCCTGAGACTCTCCTTAGTAGAGACATGATTCAAGAAGCAGGAATGAGTGGCCATGCCCGGACCACCTCGGATGCATTCTCCTCCGTGGATTATTAAATTAAGTGCATATTTCACTGAAAACGATTATCTCCTCGCTGGTTTCAGAGGATGTATTTAGCAGAAGTATTTCAATTCTGTTGTCATTTAAAACGAAAAATCAAAACATCATTTGTGATGTCCAGGTTCTTTCTTCTGCAGAAATACACACTATGGTGTGTTACCATCATGTCTCCACCATTTGCGTCTTAGATGTACTTGTAGGTATGTTTATTTGGTTTTCGACGGCGTTTTTCGCTTAAAGATCAGGATCACATGTCTAATCTCAAAGGGTAGGATACTCCCAGATGGGATGTGAATTTGGCAAACGTTCCAACTAGTTTAACATCAACAAGTGGCTTCCAGGGGGGGAATGAGGGCAATTCAAAATTTTATACTTTGCAAAAGATAGCTTTTTTTTTTCTTTTTGCATTCCCCGTATTGCTAGGAACAAACTATTTTCTTATTTGAAAAAAAACAAAACAAAAACCCGCCCTGCCTTTTTATGGGAAAACTTGTTCGGCTCCGTGTATATGATTCCACATGAAAGTAGTTTTGTCTTCATTTGTGGCTGCCTGATTACAAAGACAAGATCTTTAATTAAAATTGGTTTGGTTATGTGTATTTCTTTCAAAGAAAACCATCGAAATAGCATTTGTGACTCATTACCTTCTTAACAGAGATCTATCCTATCTGCCTCGTTATTTAGCCTGTTTTCGATAGAGATGCTGACCTTGAACGACGGGGGATGTGCCAACAGGGAGCTCTATCGCACCCTGAAGTTGTCTTTCTGGGTCTGTGACCTGGACCTGGGGAGTGGGTTTGGTCTGACAATGTGTCGAGGGCATGTAAACCTCTGGGGCTTGACTGAGTTCAGGAGGGCAGGGCGGGTGGGCTGGGGCTTTTGCATACCAGTGGCATCTTCCCGGTGGGTCCTGGGCTGATGCGCTCAGGAATGCCCCGCTCGACTTGGCTGGAAGGGAAGGGAAGGGAAGGCAGGAGCTGATTTTCTCATCATCCCCACATGCCCAGGGTGGATTTGGGATCACATGGCTTTCGGGAACCGTTTCCAGCCGAGGAACGAGACTGCCTAGATCCGAAAGGCTGTCTAACATGTTAGCGAAATTAGTGCTTAGCAATATTTTTGAGAATTCTGTGGTTTGGGCATTTTATGTTTTTTCCTCTGCCAAAACAAGCTTGCTAACTTCTTTGCTTCTCTCTTTGCCGCAGAGAAAAGCAAAGGGACTCTAAATCATTTGCACATTTCATGTTGACGGCGTCCTGCACTAGCACGCTGGATGGGAAGTGAGGCTTCAGCTTGGCCTTTAATAACTGGGTGGCCCAGGTCCACCCCCTCTCCGGCGCTCCCCACCTGACGCCAGCAGCAGGTGCTCTTCCCTGCCCTGCCCCGTGGACCTAGTGCGTTTCAAAGTTGTATGGGGTGAACGTGAATGTCTGGCTTTTCCAAGCGTGCCTGGGATTTTCCTGTTCTGCCTCCTCTTTAACCCAGGAAAGACTAGCCAGGTTCCAATTCCTTGGGCGAGTAATGATGACAAGAGCTAATACTTAATGAGCCCATGCTGTGCACCAGGTCCTTGTCGGAATGCTTTCTGTTCCCTGATAGGTTTAACTCTCCTAATAGCCTGAAACCAGGTTGCTGGGATTACATCCTAGCTCTACTGAGCTGTGTGACCTTGGGCAAAAAACTTAACCCCTCTGCGCCTCAGGAAGACCCACGGAGAAAGTAGCGTGACCGGTCAGGTAAAAGGGATTAAAGACGCAGTGCTCTTCAGAGGACAAGCAACCCCTCTACATGACAGCTGTTACCATCCCAGTGTCCCACAGCCGAGAACCACCAATGGCACCCAGCAAACTGGCGGCAGAGCTGGAGCCAGGCTTTTGATCACTAGACTATAGTGCCCAGGACAGAAGCAGAAGCTGCACAATGCCATCGCCGGTTTCAGGGTGTTTGCATAAAAGGACTTCTTACACAAACATTGTTCACTGGCTGCTGGGGGGGTAGCTTCACGCACCGGAAGGGGTGGGGTGGGGGGGGCGAAGGCAGAGCCTCCTGGAGGGGAAGGTCCACATCTTTGAGAGAAGGAAGTGCTAAATGTGGGGTGCTTACAGTCCCCCACCTCACCTCTGGAGGAGACAGGGAGCTCTGTTTGCCTGCCCACTTCCTGGGCAGGTGTATGGTGAGCGGACCAAGGGGCAGTGAGGAAGCTGGAAGCAGGACAGAGAGGCAGTGCTGTGACAGGCGGTGACTGTAACCAGCCAAATGTCCCTCAGTGGGGCTGGTGACACAAGCTGTACTGGAGTACAACGCAGCTGTCACAAGGAAGCGGTCATGGACTGACATGAAAGCAGCACCAAGATCTATCATCCTGGCAACATCAAATCGCGATAGAGCGTAGGGAGAAAAATATCACATATATTTGCATTTCCTTTTATGTGCATAAAGAAACTCTGGAAGAATAAGAGTGGTTATCTATGCAGGGGGTCTCCCAGGGGGATGAGGTGCTGAAACTGGACAGATGGGCCACAGAGATGAGAGTAAGCCATATATATGTATATGTACATACATATACACACACACATGTATATACATATATACACACATATAAATATATACATACTGTGTCAATATTTATATATACAGTATTTATGCTGTATATATATTTACGTATGGTATATATATATACATGGTATAGACATACATGTATATATTATATATTGTATATATAGTGATTAATAAATATATATAAATCTAAGTGAATAGGTAAATGTCTATGCATTTAAGGACAGAGCTTCAAAATATCATTAAGCAAAATTATACAGTAAATAAAAAAGGCAAAACCAAAAAATCCACGGTCATAATTGGGGATTTTAAAACCCATTCTCAATAACAGAAAGAATGAGTAGACAAAAGAAACCAGTAAAAATATAAAAGCTCTGAACCACCTTGACCTAATTGAATGTATAGAATATTCACTCAACAGCTGTAGAATGTGGACTCTTTTTGAGAGGACATGAAATATTCACCAGGACAGACCACAGGCTGGACCATGAAACACGCTGCCATCCATTGTAGGGGACAGACACACAGAATGTACCCTCCGACCACAGTGGAATTAAATGAGAAACAAACACAATGAGATGTCTGGAAAAAATCCCCCAATACTTGGAAATTAAGGAACACACTTCTAAAGAAGCCATGTGTCACAGAACAAATCACAGGGGAAATTATGAAATATTTTGTAATGAATGACGTTGAAAGCAAAGCATACTATGATTTGCAGCACTCAGCTAAAGTGATCCTTAGAGAGAAAGGTATAGGTTTGATGCCTATGTTTGTTGGTAAAGAAGGAAAGTTTGAAGTTAGTGGTCTAAACAACCAAGTTAGAAAGCTACAAAAAGAAGAATAAGTAAGTAAAAGGATGTAAGTAAAAGTAAGCAGACTGAAATAATAAAGAGCAGACATCAAGGAAATAAAAATATTTCAGTAACAGAAAAAAATTAAAAGGCAAAAGTTGTTTCTTTGAAAAGATTAATACAACTGATAAGCCTCTAAGTCAAGTGATCAAGCAAAAAATAGAGAAAACACAAACTGTCAATATCAATAATTATTATTAATTCAGTGGGGGAAAGGATGATCCTTTTAACAAATGCTGCTGGAACAACTAGATATCCTTAGGGAGAAGAAATGAACTTGACACCTCTCTGACACCACACACAAAAATGTGAGATGAATCGTATACCTAAACATAGCCAAGATGCATAGATAAAATACAATTTATTAGAGAGAACGCAAAAAGCACTAACTGAATTAAAAATTGCTAAGCTGCACTTCACCAAAATTTAAAACCTTTGCTCTTTAAGAGACACCATTAAGAAAATGAATAGGGAAGCTACAGATTGTGAGAAAACACTTGCAAAACATATGTCTAATGAAGGATCACATCCAGAATACAGGCACTCCTACAACTCAGTAATAAGAAAAGATAATTCAATGTTTAGGATGCACGAACTATTTGAACAGACACTTCATAGAAGAAGATATACAAATGGCCATTTATCACATGAAAGGATGCTCGACGTCATTAGCCATCAGCAATGCAAATCAATACCATAGTGAGAGAGAGCACTGCACACGCCAGAAGGGCTAAAATTCCATCCACAGACACCACCAAATACAACCACTTTGGAAACCAGCTTGGTAGTGTCTTATTGAGTAGGACATAAGTCTACCTTTCAACCCAGCCATTCCATTCCTGAACATTTACCCAAAATAATTGAAAACAGATGTCCCTAAAAGGGCAAGTATGCAAATTTTTATAGCAGCTTTATTCACAATAGCCAAGAAGTGGAAGCAAGCCAAGTGACTCAACAGGTGAATGGACACACACATTATAGTTTATTTAAGTAATGGAATGAGAGGCCATTAAAAAAAAAACCAAAAACCTTCCTGATGCACACACAGCATGAAGGATGAAGCTCAAGAGTGAGCTGACAAAAGGCAGCTGGACACACAGTGCGTGCTCTGGGATTCCATTACACGGAGTTCAAGGACAGAAAAGACTACCATGCTGATGGGAATCAAGAGCCCTGGCCAAAGGCTTCCCTGGTGGTGCAGTGGTTAAGAATCCGCCTGCCAATGCAGGGGACACGGTTTGAGACCTGGTCACGGAAGATCCCACATGCCGCGGAGCAACTAAGCCCGTGAGCCACAGCTACTGAGCCTGCGAGCCACAGCTACTACTGAAGCTCCCATGCCTGGAGCCCGTGCTCCGCAGCGAGAGAAGCCACCGCAATGAGAAGTTCGTGCACTGGCAATGAAGAGTAGCCCCCACTCGCCGCAACTAGAGAAAGCCCGTGCGCAGCAACAGAGACCCAATGCAGCCCAAAATAAATAAATAAATTTACTAAAAAAAAAAAAAAAAGAAAAAGAACCCTGGCCAAAATCCTTTGCACCTGGCGACCAGAAGTTAAGGACCAGAGATGCAGATGGGAGGGATGTGGATGTGGCTGTAAAAGGGCAACAGGAGATACTTATGGTGATGGAATTGTTCTGTATCTTGACTGTGGTAGATACACAACCATACACAGGTGATAAAATTGAACAGAACTACATACACACACACACACACACGTAAAACTGCAGAAATCTGAATTAGACTGGAGGATTATGTTAATGTCAATATCCTGATTGTGATATTGTGATATTGCTTTTCAAGGTGTTGCCATTGGGGGAAACTAGGTGAAGGGTACATGAGATTTCTCTGTATTGTTCATTACAAATGCATGTGGATCTACAAAAAGCTTAAATCTATAAAACCACAACTACTTGGTCCCTCTTCATCCCCTTCTCTCCTGCTAACTGGAATGTAGGTGTGATGGCTGGAATTGAAGCAGCCATTTTGGGCTATCGACTGGACCTTCGGAATGGAGGTTGCTCACATTACAGCAACAAGATGGGAGGGGCCTGGTCCCTGAGGACTACATGGAGAAAAGCGTACTGGCCAGACTGTCTCCCAGGATTTTCATGAAAGAGAAACTTTTTTTTTTTTTTTGCGGTACACAGGCCTCTCACTGCTGTGGCCTTTCCCGTTGCAGAGCACAGGCTCCGGACGCACAGGCTCAGTGGCCATGGCTCACGGGCCCAGCCGCTCCGTGGCATGTGGGATCTTCCCAGACCGGGGCACGAACCCATGTCCCCTGCATCGGGAGGCGGACTCTCACCACTGCACCACCAGGGAAGCTCTGATCATTTTTAATGATAAAAATAGAGGTGGATCAAAGAGCAGGGACCCTCACGTCTCCAGCTATAAAACCTTGGCTTTGACGAGTGTGTCCCGCAAGGAGGAACACGCTGGCCCAGTCCATCCAGATCGACCCGGGGCCGGTGCGGTCACCCTGGAGAAGGGTGGCGGGAGTCCCCGCAGCTTCTCTCCCTGATCTCCCCGCTGGCACCACCACCGGGAAGCAGCTGCCAGCCCCAGCGCCGAGGTGGGCAGGCAGTGCTGTCGCCCAGTCCTCTCTGGGCACCATTTTGTAGGTGAAAATAAAGCAGCACTTTTATCCAAGTAGAGCAGCATAATCATCAGATGCACATGAAATCACTTAAACTCTGGGAGCCCGCAACCCCCTCGGCTTAATTACACAGCAGGGCCGTGTTCTGCTGAAAGCAATTACATCTGAGGTCCCCGGCACGGGCACACGCACACCGCGCCGTGCTCTCCGCGAGCCCAGCCGAGGTCCACGCCCACCCTCCCTCTCTGAGACGCCTTTTGCAGGATGGAGACATTTGTGAATTAGCTATTTGTTCAGGTGGGTCAATACTCCAAGGGCCCAAAGGACAGAGCGCGAAGTTTCTTTCCCTCCCGTCCTTTCTCCGAGGCACCAAGCTCCCCGCACGTAACGGGGCCGTCCATCTCTTTCGTATCCTTCCGAAAGTGCTGACACCATAAATCCATCCATCCAAATGGAGCCTTTCTTCCAGAAGGAAATCGCTCTTCAGACAGCGGGATCTGTGAGCCTCCTATATCATCTCTGTTGGAGTAAACAGCCAGCCACTTCTCTCCTGGACAAACAAGTTTGCCGCCGTCAGGAGGGCTCCCTGTTGGAAATCAAATAAAGGGTCTGATTCCAGAAGAGGGCTGGTTCCAGGTACCGCTCGGTGAGCCGGGGCTGCTGTGCCCAGAGCTGGCTGAAGAGAGGGTATGCGGTCCCCACCCCCTGCCCCAGATCACAGCCGTGAAAGGCCCCTTTGTGACAGGGAGGGGTCAGACCCCAGTCACAATGCTCTCTTGTCAGAAGGGCCTCCTGGAGCTGCCACGAGGCGGGCAGCTCTACGGAGCAGGGCAGAAGGAAGGCAGCGATTTTGTGGTGGTTTCCGTGGCCCGCTGGACCCCGTGGAGGCACTCACGTTTCCGGGCCTGGCTGGATCATGGGCGCCTTACGCAGGCACACCAGGCCAGGATGCAGGGCACGGGGATGTCACCCTCCCTGAGACATGCCAGCCCCAAGGTCGGGGAACGCTGGGCGGCTGGATGGGGCCGTGCCCGCCACTCTTCACTGGCCAGAGAAAGCAGGGCTTCCCGGGAGGATGTGAGAGCCAGGATGAAATTCAAATCTGCAGTTCCAGGCGACTCCCGCCTTCCTGTTATTCTAAAACTAAGTGCTTCACACATTTGGGAAGTATTATTAAATATGGATCTGTTGGATGGTCTGTGGTCGGGGCTAATTTCTTCCAGTTTGCAGAGCGTCTAGTTACCAGACCCCTCAAGAGGACCTGTCAGAAGTGTTTTGCCTGTGCAAACGCTGCTTGCAAACACTCAAGCTGGCTCCGCGGCCGTGCAGCCCCGAGTCGGGAACGCGCAGGGCTCGAGGCTCCAGAATTCCTCCCCAGGTCCCACTTCTCTCCTTGGTGCCTGTGAACGTGAAACCCTAAGCGATCGCTGAAAACCTAACGGAGCGATTATTTTTGTTCGCTCCAGTGGGATGAGAGTTTGGGATTTTAGGTTGTTATAGGGTTACCCCCAAAGGCAAATCTATAATTGATTTAAAAAAAAAAAAAGACCTGGCATTTAAAAAATTCTTTTCATGTTTCTCCAAAGCGTTTGACAGACACAAATTCTCGAAACATTCCAGAGAAGGTGGGGGGGGGGATTAAGTCCTGCTTTGGATAAGGAGGTGCATCCTCAAGAGACAAATGAAGTTTGTGTTTGTCCAGAGAGGAACTTTGGGTTGGGGCTGAGACTCCCAGATGTGTGTCCTGCCCCCAGCTGTCACCTCCCCAGTCTGACAAATGGACAGAGAGTGACATCCTAGGATGGCACATGCTATAGGCTCAGGAGAATGTATTCTGGAGCCAGAGAATCTGGGTTTGAATCCTGATTCCTCCATGTATTAGCCACATCACCCTGAGCAGGTAACTTAGCCTTTGGGGGCCTCAGTTTCCTCATCTGTAAAGTGGGTGTAATCACAGCATCTAGCTGTATAGTTAAAGGAGTTAATACTTGTAAAGTGGTTAAAGCCTCCTGGTGCATAAAATAAGTGCTCAGGAAGCATTGCTATGGTTATCCTCGCTTCCTGCATCTGTGTGATGGCCCCACCACCAACCCATGGGCAGGGTCCACCTTTAATGAGAAGGCTGTCCACATGTCAACTTGCCTGGTGGCAGAAAGGCCAGCAAATGGTGGAGACTCGGATCTTTTTTTGGGTCAAATTGACAAACTCGGACATGGAGAATGATTGGCTAAAACCTCAATGTTTCAGCCAATCCCTTAAGATAATTCTGACTGGATGGGCTGAGCAAATGGAACCAACAGAAGATACTGGCAGAGCTGCTCACAGCCCTGCCTGGTCCCCAGAGCCCGGGGTCTGCAGGGAAAGAGGGACCCAGCCAAGCACAGTGTGATCCGCCCCTGCAATGGTCTGGTTTACGTGTGGACTTGGCCAGGCTGTAGCACCCAGTTATTCAACCAAACACGCATCTAGGTGTTGCTCCAAAGGTGTCTGGGAGATGTGGACAGAATCCAGAGTCAGTTGGCTTTAAGTAAAAGAGGAGACCCTGGATCACGTGGGTGGGCCTCATCCAATCAGGTGACGGCCTTAAGAGCAAAACTGAGGTTCCCCAGAGAAGAAGAAATTCTGCCTCAAGACAGCAGCACCAGCTCCTGTCTGAGTTTGCGGCCTGCCCTACAGGTTCCAGACTTGCCGGTCTCTGCAATGGCGTGAGCCAATTCCCTGAAGCAAATCTCTTTATATATCCCATATGTATAAAGTATCTCTCCTACATATTTATCCGATTGGTTCTGCTGCTCTGGAGACCCCTGCCTGCGGGGTGGGGGCAGGAGGACCCTCCCGTCACTACTGTGTCACTGTAACAGTTGTAGCCACAGCTACGTCCTGAGTGCTGGACACAGGGCTGATGGACTCCAAGGACCTTATTTACGCCAACCAGCCACCTTCTTTGTTTCTGGAGATTTCCAAGTGAGGGACTGGGCCATCAGACGATGCGGGAGGGAGGGCGACGCAAGAGGGAAGAGGTGTGGGGACATATGTATATGTATAACTGAGTCACTTTGTTATGAAGCAGAAACTAACACACCATTGTGAAGCAATTATACTCCAATAAAGATGTAAAAAATAATAATAAAAATAAATAAATAAAATGTTAAGGACGTTTCTAAATTTCTTTCCCTAGAGAGTTTAGCGATTGACACTCCCACCGTTAACATATGTAATCCAATGGGTAAAAAATGTTAACTTGTTTTTTCTTTTGTAATTGTAGTAAAACACACATACCATAAAATGTACTGTCTTAACCAGTTTTAAGTGTACAGTTCAGGAGTATTAAGCACGTTCACATTCTTGTGAAACAGATCTCCTTAACTTTTTCGTCTTTCCAAACTGAAACCCCACTGAACTCCCATCTCCCCTGCCCCGGCTCCTGGCACCCACCATGGTACTTTCCATCTCTGTGAATGTGATACTCTAGGGACCTCGTGTAAGTGGAATCCTACAGTATTTGCCCTTTTGTGACTGGCATATTTCACTTAGCGTAATGTCCTCGAGCTTCATCTATGTTGTAGCACGTGTGAGAATCTCCTTCCTCTTTACGGCTGAATAATACCCCATTGTTGGGATGGACAACATTTGTTTATCCATCCATCCGCTGATGAACACCGGGGCTGCTTCCACCTCTTGGCTACTGTGAATAGTGCTGCTATAAACATGGGTGTGCAAAACACTGCCATCAAGTCTTTTGGGAATATATCCAGAGGTGGGGCTCATTGCATTTTTTTTTTTTTTGCATTTCCCCAAGAGTCCTAGTGAGGCTGGACCCACTTTCATATTATTTTTGGGCAATCCACACTGTGTTTAACACGATAGTTATGCATTTTATTGTTGCACCTGTGTCTGTCTAGCCACGATATCACACACTGATTGGCCATGGAGAAGATGTCTGGCAAATTCTGGCACAGGGCCCGGCCCCTGGAAGGGACTCAATAAATGGCTCTTATTTGTTATTTGCTGAATGAATGAATGAAGGGGTGAGCTGGAATAGGAAGACAAAGGAAAAGCTCCATCTCTCACAAAGGGCAACTTCATTTTCCATTGTCACTGAGCCTCAGAGACAATAGGATGGAGGGTGTTTGGTTTTGGGATCTGGCAGGAAGCTCCAAAACAAACAATGCAAGTGGGACACTGCCAAGGAAAGGAGGTAGCCTCATCTTCCTGTGGACAGTAACGTCACTGAACCTGCTGGGCTGCATAACATCCTAAAGAAGAACTGCACTGGGAGCTGCCTGCAGGCCCCCAAAGGCCTTGGATAAGCTACTCTGGAAGAGTGTCTGCAGCCCATTTTGCAGAGGGCTGTTGGCCAGAAGCTCCTGCAGCTTCTCAACTAACAATAACGCACGGGGAAATGCCTAGGGCAGTGCCTGGCATCTAAGTGTACAATCAATGCACTTACCCTCACACTCACAGGCTGGGAGTGGGTCAACATCTCAAAGGACAGAGCTGGACCCTTGCCACGCTGGGGGTGTCAGCCAGTGCACACGGAGCAAAGCTAAGCCAGCGATGGCCCATAGCTGCTGTGCCCAAGGATTCAGGACACCATAAAGATCTAGGACTTTCCCAGGCAAAGACCCATCAGCCTTCCTCCAGCAATTCCCAGGCAGCCGAAGAGTCAGGAAAAGCTGAGCCTGTCCCCAGAATGCCAGTCCCCTCCTTTGCAGAGACGGTCACTGGCAACCAGTATCTCATTTCCCTCTTCTTTCATGGTAATCGAATTTTCCACCCAGCAAATGGCCACCTCCAATAAAGAATACACTTCCAGGCTACCTTGCAGCTAGCTGTGGTCACATGACCAGGTGCTGGCCAATGGGATGCGAGTGTGCATACCTTCCTGGGGCTGTAGTCCAAACAGTGAACAAGCAGTAGAGACAGTCCCTGAGAAATCAAAACACACACTGACCAAAAGGAACCCCCCGGGCCGTGCCCGTGTACACCAACCTCAACACCAGCTCTGGGCGTGCTCTCCCCTCGACTCTGCCCTTGCGTCCTTCCCCTGCCCAGAAGCAGACTTGCTCGTGGGGAGAGTCATGCATATGCAGGCAGCAGCCTATGGTTGGCAGACACACCAGAAAGACAGCAATTCTGGTCCCCTGACACTGTGGACCAACCTCTCAGTCCCACGTGCTGTGTGGGACACCGCCCATGGGCGAGAATTACATTCTCCCTTGTTTAGACACACGTCATCTGGACCTTTATCGCAGCAACCGAGCCCACACCCGAGAACACATCTTCCATCCTCTCCTCCCCCGTCCATGCTCCAGGTTTGCTTTCTGAGCAAATGAAGTGGGACAGTTTCTTGCTACAAGTGCCACTACCTCGGTGCAGGTGAGGGTCTTTGAACGGTTACTGCTGGTTGGTGGTGGCCCCAAAAAAGAAATGTCCGTGTCGTAACCTCTGAAACCTGGGAAGGTGACCTCAGTTGGAGAAAGGGTCTTTGAACGTGTAGGTTAAGAATCTTGAGATGGGGACTTCCCTGCTGGCACAGTAGTTAAGAATCCTCCTGCCAATGCAGGGGACACGGGTTCGAGCCCTGGTCCGGGAAGATCCCACACGCCGCAGAGCAACTGAGCCCGTGCGCCACAACTATTGAGCCTGCGCTCTAGAGCCCCCAAGCCACAACTACTGAGCCCGTGCGCCACAACTACTGAAGCCTGCGCTCTAGAGCCCGTGCTCCGCAACAAGAGAAGCCACCGCAATGAGAAGCCCGCGCACCGCAACTAAGAGTAGCCCCCGCTCGCTGCAACTAGAGAAAGCCCGTGCACAGCAACGAAGACCCAATGCAGCCAAAAATAAATAAATAAATAGATAAATTTATTTTTAAAAAGAAAGAAAAAAAAAAGAATCTTAAGATGAGATCACCGTGGATGCGGGTAGGCCCTAAATCCTGTGACAGTGTCCTTATAAGAGACAAAAGTGTCCTTATCGGAGACAGAGAGGAGAGCGGAGGCCACATGTGGACAGAGGCAGGGACTTGGCCATCAGCCAGAAGCCAAGGACGCCTGGAGCCACCAGGATCCGGAAGAGGCGGGGTGGACCCTCCCCCCCCAGAGCCTGTGGAGGGAGCACGGCCCGCTGACACCCTGATTGCAGACCTCTGGCCTTCGCTAGAATAATTTCTGTTGTTTTAAGTCATCCTGTTTGTGGTCATTTGTTTCAGGGCCCACAGGACACTCAGACACTGTGGCTACCACTTTTCTCAGCCACCTCGGAGGTCTCGTCTCCTTTCTGCTGAGGATGTGTGGTTCCATGTAAAAAGCATGGGGTGAGCGACCCAGGGTCGTTGTGACCAGACCCAAAGTTCTCAGACCCTGTTTCTCCAACTGCATCTACCACCCCGTAGCCCGTAGGGGTCGACCCTGAGAACCCTGGTCCCACGCCAGGTGGGCTCTTCACTCTTCCCCCGCTTGCCCTCGGGTGTGGGCAGGGAGCCCCGCTACCTGGGCTCAGGTGACCCCACAGCCTGCCTCGGGGGTCTTACCTCTTGAAGTGTAAGAGCAGTGATTAGAACGGGTGCCGCAGACCCCAGGGGCCTGTTTGGGAAGTGGAGGCCTTTCTCTCTACATTCCCACCACGACAGGCTAATCCTCCCTGGGGTGAGCTGATGCCTCTCGAGGAAGGGCACAAGGGGTCAGGCTTCAACACACATTCAGTTCCGAGCCACGTAAAGCTGCTACGAGAGAGACCCCAGCACAGCGGCTGCAACAAACAGAGCTTTCCGGCCCCATGCACATACGCTTGAAATAAAAGTCCACGTGAGATAGCTCAGGGTGGCAGGTGGTGTGGAACTCGCAGGGCTCTCGGACCAGGCCCTTTATGCCTCTGCTCTGTGCCCCTTTGCACACCAACCCCTCTGTCACAAGAAGGCCGATGAAGCTGAGGAGAGCAGTGTCAGCTTACCCTGTGCCTGCATTTCACACATCCTGCTCCCTCAATCCTCATAACCCCTCAGAGTTGGCCCCGTTTTATAAAGGGGAAAACAGGCACAGGGTGGGGGTGGCATAACTTGCCCACAGTCACACAACTAGTAAGTGGCGGAGCAGGGGTTTTCACCCAGTCTGTCTCCAGAATCTGAGCTCTTGACTACGATGTGAATCACATGGACCACCCCGCTGTGTATCTTGGCTGGGCTTCTTAGGAAGCTTCTCCTCCCTTATAAAAGCAAAGTGTCTTTTCCACTTGCTCCCTTCTTTCTTCTTTGGCATGTGGGAGGAAGGATGTGATGTTTGAGCTATGGCAGCCATCTTATAACCATGAGGTGAGAAGGCAAGCACCAATGTGCAGAAGACAGCAGAGCGCAAGGATGGAGAAATCTGGGTCCTCAATGACAGAGGACAGCACTGAGACACCACCTCTGACCTGGCCCACCCACCAGCAGGTGCTTCACCTGAGAAACGTACATGTCCTCATTGCTGAAGCCAGTTTTTCTGTGACGTACAGCCAAGTGCATCCTAAATGGAGTGACAGTGTGTGGGGGCTGTGGGGGAGAAGGGGGTTAGCTAATGGAAGGGCATGTAAGGAATTTAAGGAACAGCACACTACAAGGCCTTGGGAAGGGACAACCTAGGGCCGTACTGGGGACAATCAAGATGCTTCCTCCAGTGAAGACTCAACTCCTGAAACCCGTGTTCTAACCTTGAGGGCAGCAGAGTCACCTGGAGGGCCTGTTATGATACAGAGTTGCAGATTCAGTAGGTTAGGCTCTGGGGGTGGCTTGCTGTTTCCGAGCTGTGTGACTCTCTGAGCCTCAGTTTCCTCTCGAAAAAACGGAGGATGAATGAAACACCTTTTGAAACACAAGCCTCTTAGCACAGTGCCACAGTGCTACATGGTGAGAGCCCAATAAAATTGGGTGGCTATTTCTGAGTGTTTGTTTGCGGCCTAACAGACCCAGCTGTCCAGAACTAGGTTGTCCAGACTGGCCATTAGGGGCATTGTGAGGATAAAGACTCAGTGTCACAGGAATGAGGTGCAGTCGCAAGACGGGCAGTCTGCTGCCATCAAAGGATTATGAAAACTCCACTCCACTGCCATGTGTGCTCTTCCAGGGACCTCTGCCCTGGGACCACCTGTGCTGGCTCTGGGCAAAGATGGCAGTTGTTTTCATAGCTACCTGATTACAACACCTGACTTTTAAAAAAATATTTGCCAAAGCCCACCCAAAATACAGCTCTGATGGAAAATCTACCTAACCCTTACGTTTTATATACATAAATTCATTTTAGAAGCTGATGCCCTAATATAAAAATAAATCTGACGACCTTCCAGACATGAACCTTCTGGGACCTCTGTCCTTGGTTTCTGCTTCTCCTCTGCTGCCTGTGAGAATGCAATGCAGAGCAGAGGGCCACAGAGTCAACCGGGGGCCGTGGGGGGAACTGGAGTGGAGTGGGCTTCTGCATCTTTAGTCTTTTTTTCCAGTGTATCAAACCATCCTGAAAGGCAGTGGCTTAAAACAACAGTCATTTATTCAGTAGGTGACCCGGGCTAAGGGCTCAGCAGGGAAGGTTACTGGGGCTGGAGGACCCACTTCCAAGATGGCGCACCCCCCCCACGTGGCGGAGAGCGCGGCCAGGGCTATGGGCCGGGGGACCTTGGGTCCTGTCCATGTGGGGCTCTCACAGGCTGCTGGGGCTTCCTCAGAGCATGGTGGTTGAGTTCCAGGAATGAGTGTCCCAAAGCCTCGGAAATCACATCCCCTCACTTCTGCTGTCCCCTTCTGGTAGGGGTGGTCACAGAGCCTGCCCAGAATCAAAGGGACAGGCTCCAACTCTACCCTTGATGGGAGGAGGGTGGCAAGGTCTAGAGGAGCGTGTGGAATGGGAGAGATTGTTATGCATGTCTTTGGAACCTGCAATCTACCCATGAATCAAAGAGACCTGGGTTCAAAGCCCAGCCAAGTCCTGTCTTCACTGTGTGGCCTTGGGCAAGCTCCTTAACTTCTCTGAGCTTCAGTTTCTCCAAATGTAAAATGGGGTCATTCTGACTCAGGTTGGGAAAATTAAAAGAAGTGCCTGGTGTGCCACGGACTTAGAATATGTTGGTGCCCTTTCCTGTTTCCCCATGGTGATGTTCATAATTATACAGAGAAACGGCTTTAGAAACTGGTGAACAGCTATATAATCATTAGTTTTACTGCAAGTCCATTTCAGGAACCTAACAGGACCCAGGAGAGAGCAAGCAGGAAAGAATACTTCGTTCTCTGCTCCTGGGCCAACCCTCAGGGGTCTCTGACAATTCCCCGTCATTCTGACCCGATACAAAGAGTCCCTGTGTCTTGCTTCATCAAGTCAGCCTCCTGGGGTATCCTGCTTGGGTGGCCTTGCCTTGTCTTCAAGGCAAGAAGACAAGCCTTCAGCATCCCGTTAGCACCACTTCTGACTCCTAACAGGAACAGTAATTTCCTTGGAATTTTCTGAAACCTTCCCACTTTCAGGTCAGACTGCAGACAAGAGGCCTGTGGGGGAATTCCGGGAGCGCTGGTGAGTTTTCAAAGACACGCACGCTGTTGGCTCCACACGGAAGGGCCGACCGCGGGAGGCTCCGACCGGTGCGCCCGGAGACTCAGGGACAGATGGGGTCACAAGCAGTAGAGTCCTGCCCGGAGGGCGGGAGGTCATGGTTGCGGGGAGACAGTGCAGCCCTCGAACCCGGCTTGCATCCTGAGCTAGTTGGGGAGCAGTTGGCGTTGCTGCCTGGGGACCGAGTGCGCCGGGAGAGTTTCTCGGAAAAGGCCCCACTCCCTTCCCACGGAACGGGCAGACCCCCAAACTCCACAGACGTTGCCACGCCCATGACTCTGTCTAGAGGCTGAGCCCTGTTTCCATGCTGGTGGGATGGTTTACCCTTTCTGTTTGTTTCACACACACACAAAATTTCTGTTTACTCTAGCCACATTGTTTGTTGTTTAAAGGAATGAAATAATGAAAACAAGAGGAACCCTCTGTAGACTTGGATTTTTTCTTTACAAGCATAGAAAATGTATAGATAACATCATTTTTTTAACAACACAATGTAATGAATTTAATTCACTGCTCAATGATTTATAAATACCTTTTATTTAACAAGTACACATATATACAAAAAATTAGACACTTAAATGTGTATGAGTTTCCTGGGACTGCCGTGACAAAGTACCACTAACTGAGGGTCTTAAAACAACAGAAATGGATTCCCTCACAGTTCCAGAGGCAGGAAGTCTGGAGTCCAGGTGGGCATAGGGTTGGTCTGCTTGGGAGGAGGCATCCCAGGCCTCTCCCCCCAGCCGCTGGGGTTACCAGAGATCCTTGGCATGTAGGCGCCTCACTCCGGTCTCTGCCTCTGTCGACGTCACGTGGCCTCTCCCTGTGTCTCTCTGTGTCCCCCTCTGCGTGGTGTTCTCCGGTCGGCGTGTCTTTCTCTATTTTTTTTAAAACAAAACCGTCTTTGCCCATCTTTGTCGAAGCTGGATAAACAGCCGAGACAACAGGCGTGAATCTGCTCTGCTGTCCCGTCTCCAGCAGGTCCGAGCCATCGTCGCTGAGCAGTGGTTCTCCGCACTTCCGGTGAGCACTCAGCATCCTAACTGCGCCCCTCTCCCCCTGTCCTGTTTTTGGGGACTGCCCTTGGGGAAGGCGAGTAGCAGCCATCCGTGCGGTGAGTCCACCGTCCTGCATGTTTTTGAGGATGTAAACGCCCAGGGAGGGAAGTAACTTGCCCAAGGTCACGGTCAGTGGGGGAGCGGGGATTTGAACCCTCGCATTATAGCTCCAGAGGCGGGGCTCACCCCCACGGCGCTACCCTGTCTCCGCCCTGGTCCTAAGGGTCACATCTTCAAATCTGTCCATGCTGCTGTGAGCAGCTTCATTCCACGGTTTCAGTGCTGCATGGCAGCCTACCACGTGCACATACTGCTGTGGTCCAGTCTGTTCCCCTAGAGAGGGACACTTAGGTCACCCCCAGTTCTAGGCTCCCCAAGCCCCACGCTGACGAATAGCCTAACTGCTCCACGCTGGACAAACAGGAGAGTTAGTTTATGCCCACGCTGGTGCTGAACTGCAGGATCTGGGTTTGGGGTAAAGTGGGGGCCGTTTCTATGGAGGAGTCTGATTTATGGAGGAGGGCGTGCCCTTGGGAACCCAAGCCAGAGGCAGGAGCCGGGGACCAGATCCAGCACACCTCTCCAGCTGCCAGTCAGGATGCAGGCCACAGGGGTCTGGACTCTTACTCGCTCTCTGCTCACATCCAGGGGCCCCAAGAGGGCCGACCTTTAATGTGGAGGTTGAGGTCAGGGTGGGAAGGGCCCCAAGGGGATTCTTAAGTCCTGGTGCACCCTGAGCACACGATCCACTCCCCACAGTGACCAGAGTGGTGCTGCTCGAGTGCCAATCAACCCACAACTCACTCATAAGCTCCAAAGGTGGTCCCCAGCAATGTCACCAGCCTGGAGGTGCAGGACAGTCCTCCATCCAGAAATGGACTTTATTTCCCTCTCTTGAGCCTGGCTGGCCCTCTCACTGCTCTGGCCAATAGGATGATGGTCTGGGACATCTGAGCCCAGGTCCTAAAAAGGCGGGAAGCCTCTCCTTCCCTCCTCTTGGAATCCAGGCACCTATCATTAGCAGCTGGACCACGTGGTGAGGCCACAGGGAGGAGAACTGAGGTACTCTGACCAAAAGTTTCAGCTGGGCTCCCAGCACCGGCCAGGAGAGAGGCCAGCTTGGTCGTGCAGCCCAGGTGATGCCGTGGAGCATCACCGGGCGCGGAAGAACCGCCCGGCTGAGCCCAGTCCATCCACAGAATCCTGAGAAAGAAGAAAACGGTTATTGTTTTAAGCCACTACATTTAGGATGGTCTCTTATGCGTTAAGAGACATGGAAATAATGTCCAATAGAAATGCACACATACATCCACCAAAAGGCACATCCCAGACGTTCACAACAGCCCTGTGGGTGATGGACTCAGACTGGAACCAAGCCCGTGACGTCCCTCAACAGCAGCAGGATTAAAGAGCCTGGGTCCGACCGCACGACGGGTTGCCGCGTAGCAATGGAGGTGAAGGAGCTGCGCACGGCTCCCTGCAGACACACGACCCGAGTGAAGACACGGGGCCAAAGGAGCACGGCCCATGTGATCCACTTGTACAGGGTCCACACAAGGCAGGACTCTCTCTGCTGCATCGTGTTCCACGGAGCGCATACACCGCGGTGTCCCAGCCACTCCCGAGGGAGGGGAGCAGCCTGGCCACCTCCCACAGGCCCCGCCTCCTGACACCATCACGCTGGGGTAAGGACTTCAACACAGGAATCTGGGGGACACGGACTTGCAGTCCATTGCAGGGTGGCAGTGACTGGCAGGGGGCACAAGGGACTCCTGGGGGATGGGCTGCTGTGTCTTGACCTGCACGCTGCTTGTAGGGTGCATTGCCTTTGAGAAAACTCATCGAGCTAATCTGTGGACTTCTCTATATAGAGGTTATATTTCAATACGAAGTTTACTTGAAAAATGTAAATCAGACTTTTCTCGGGTAATCTGCTACACAGCAAATTATGCCAAAATGCAGTGTGGCTTTATTATTTTTCACAATGTCTGTGGGTGGGGAACCCGAGTGGGGCTGGGCTGGAATGGCTCTGGCTAGGCTCTCTCATGTGGGCAAGGTGCCATGGGGGCCAGGTGGGGTCGTCTACAGGCTCCTTCATTCACACGTCTGGCCCCTGGGCTGGGAGCCTGGAACGGTGGGGGCTGGGGCCAAGGGGGCTCCGGGCCCTCTTTATCTTTATGTGGCCTCTTCACGTGGTCTCTCCAGCACGGGGCTTCTGAGGAGCCGACCCCCTTCAAGGCCATTCCAGGTTCAAGGCGTGTGTCCCGAGAGAGGCAGACAAAAGTTGCTCCCTTGCTCCCCTGGTCCTGGACATCACACACCTCACTTCCACCACATCCTACTGTTGACACAGCCTCAAAGTCCCACCCAGGTTCCAGAGAGGGGCATACAGACCTTCCATCCCTTCTGGGAGAAGGGGCGTCGAAGAATTTGCAGATGTGTTTTGAAATCACCCACAGATCAAGCCATTTTCTTTGCCAAAAGCCTTCAACAGTCGACCATCACATTTAGGATAAAATCTACTTTCTGTGTCCCACCAGACGGGCAGGATCACCTGGCCCCTGCCCACCTTTCCCCACTCCTTTTGTACTTTCTCAGCCTTCTCTGCTTTCTACTCCCCCCACCCCCAGGCACCCTGGCCTCCTGGTGGATCCCGGAAGTCTGCCCACTGCCGCCACCTCAGGGCCTTTGCACATGCTGATTACTGTCTGTCCCCCTCCCTGTCCTCAGGCCCCGGCTCCCTTCAGCTGAGCCCTCCCTTCCCATCACTCCACCTCACTCCCGGTTTTACTTCTTCATTGCACTTTGCTCCATCTGAAATTAGCTTTTCTGCTGATGTGTCCTTTCTTGTTGCTAATTGCCTGCCAAGCAGAATGGAAGCTCCTTGTTCACCACCACGGCAATACCTGGTGCCTGGTAAATATCCATTGAATGAATACATGGGTGGATAGTGGATGGAGTGATGATACAGAACTAGCGTGTGCTTTGATGATGTACAGGGAGACAGATGCCACGACCTCCAGTGGATCACAGGCAGCTGGACTGGTGCTCGGCCAGTGCTATGAACAGAGGCCTCTCTGGACACAGAGGGAGGGAGGGACTTGTGTTGCTGTAGGCGATTGGCTGGCTCCCAGCATCCACTCCCCTTTTCACACGTATCTTCCTGGTCCAGAAAATAAAGAACTACATTTCCCATACTCCCTTGTAGCCCAAGTGCTGGCTGTGAATGAGATACAGCCAATGAGATGCAGCCAGAGGCAGAAGGAAGGCAGCCTGGAGCAGATCCGGCTCCTGCTGAGCTCTGCAGGTGTGGCAGTGTCCCAGCCTCCAGTCACCCACCCTGGGTGGGGCAGGAGGCCATGGGAGGTGACTTCCTGAGCCTGGATGGCAGGCATAGCTGTTCTTGAATTCGGCAGAACCAGAGGCAACCTCCTGCCAGGTAGCTCTCAGGCAGGTCAGTTCTGGAGGGCCCACTAAAACCTACGGCCTGTAGGAGTCACAGGCCATCTGATCATTTTGGAAGCCCTGAATCTCCTGTGTTAAGTCCCAGTCTATGTAAAATACTTGGAGGGTATCATCTTATCACCTGCCATGGCTGGGATGTCTGAATAGATGAAGAGGGTGTGACAATGCAGTAGCCGGTCACCGCATTTACAGACAGCTCAGCAGATCCCAGAACAACCTGAGAAACAGGAGACTCCAGCCCACCACCTAGAAACTCCGGCCACAAGACTGAGAAGCACCCAGATATTTGGAATGTCCAGGTGGCTCCCTGGACTGTTCACCTTCCTACCCATGTGTTTAGTACAAGACCTGGTTGACCGGCTGCTCCGATGATTCTGTACAACAGCAAATACGAAACTCGTTAGTTCTGCTACATGACATGGTTTAAAAAAAGAAGGCCAGAGACTTCCCTGGAGGTCCAGTGATTAAGACTTCGCCTTCCAATGCAGGAGATGCGGTTCGATCCCTGGTCGGGGCGCTGGGATCCCACATGCCTCGTGGCCAAAAACACAAAACAAAACAAAACATAAAAAAAGAAGCAATATTGTAACAACCTCAATAAGAACTTTAAAGATGGTCCACATCAAAAAAAAAAATCTTGAAAAAAAAAGGCGGCCAGGATCTGTGTCATCGTGTGATCTGGTCCTGGCACTACCACTAACACAGCCAGCCAAACTGGATGCGCCTCTTACCCTTTCTGGCCTCCCTATTTCTCACTATAAAATGGGAGAAGAAAAGGAAACTATGTCAAGTCTCCTTCTAGCTTTAAATGTCTTGAATTTTTTTCTGTTCTTCTGTGTGTGCGTGTGTGTGTGTGTGTGTGTGTGTGTGGTGTACGTCTGTGGTGTGTGTGGTGTATGTATTGACATATGGTGTGTGGGGGGTTTGTGTGTCTCTGCACAGCTCCCTGTCCCGCTCCCCACCCCACCGTGTTGGTCCCTGTGAGGTCAAGATAGGTGATTTTAATTTAAAAAATTATTATTTTTTTTTTACCATAGAAAACAGCAAGCACACAAAAGTAAAGAAAATGCTATGACCAGCCCCGTCTGCCCACTGCCCATGAGTTATCGACTCCTGTCCAATCCTGTTTCATCTCCACCCCTTCCCATGTCTCCTGACCCCCGGGTTATTTTGAAGTAAAGCCCGTTAGTACGTATTTCACTTAGTATCTATAAAAGACAAGGACGGAGCAGGTTTCGACGGTGATGCAGCTGCTGGTCAGACGAAGCATTCTGCATCCCAAAGCTGTCTTTGAATTTGGGTCACCTCTTCCCTGTTGGGAAAAGTACCCTCATCGAAAACACACTCCAGATGCCTCACGGACACTAAAACGCAAATAAGAACATCGACGGACGCGCTCAATGTTTCTAGAAAGCAGTTCTTAGAACCTCAGGAGTGGTTCTAGGGTGGTCCGAATTCACACGTGTTCAGAAGACTATGAACACGATGTGGAAAGTAGGCCATTTGTTTTAATACCCACCCAGGCCAGGCCCCAAACCCCTGCACCACCACCTACAGCTTCTCACCCGGCATCCTGGGGACAGTGTCGGTGGGGATGGGTGGACAGCCAGGGTCCCTGGGGACTGAGGCTCTGGAGCTGGACGCTGTGTTGGCCCCTGGCTCTACCGCTCAGAACTGTGTGGGTGGACGAGCCAGGCCTCCTCTGGGCCTCCGTGACCCCATCTGCAGGATGGGAACAGTGATCTCAAAGTCTCTCTCGCAAGGCTGTTTGGGGATTAAATGAGATAATAGAATACGGCGCCTGACGCACAGGAAGTGCTCCATAAACACCGCTGTCCTGGGACCACAGTCCTGGTTTCCTGAGATGAAGGCTCCCTTTGGCCGGTGCCGGTCTCCCTGCACGTTAGCTGCTGAAACCAGTGCTGACCCGAGAGAGTGCACCAAAATATGATCCCGAAGGGAAGATGTCATCTCTTGGCCTAATCCTTCTGGATCTTCTGCTATCTCCTCCACCGCCTGAGCGAGCCCGACACAAGGCAGGCGTTCAGTCTCACTCTCACAGGGGAAGAAAGCACAGAAACACCCTTTTGGAACAGAAAGAACGTGGTTTGTGCAAGAACTGCCATGTCAAAAGCCTGGAGAGCACAACTGGAGGATTGTACGTTGTAGGTTGGGCCCCTCACCAGAGCAGCCGGCTCGCCGGACAGTAAACACGCTTCTAATGAAATAAAAGCTGTCGGGCAGCAGAGTCTCCGCTGTGAGTGGCAGGCGGGCGCTGTGCTTCCAAGAGCGCGTCAGGCTGAGCGCATCTGTCGTCTCGGACGGAGACCCTCCCAGCAACACAGCCTGAATGGCAGCACGGAGCCCAGCCCTGTGCGGTGAGCCTGTCTCCAAGGCAACCGCAGCCTGTCTCAGGCACTGCCTCAGGACCCACCTGAGGCCAATGTCTATGAGTGGACACATCCGCGGATGCATTTATGCCTCTACCACCCGCATCACTCTTTGCCGTCTCTGCCCTGTGGAGGTCCTGGGTAATACAGTGTGCAGCCCAAAGACACTCAGGCTTTTAATGCACATTTTCCCTTAGCAATAAACCACGTATATACTTATATTAATTGACCAACGAAGGTTACATCTTGTGACGTCATTTAAGCAGAACTCCGTGTGATTAAGTACTGAATTTCTCCCTGTGCCCCTTCCCAGCCACCGGGCCATCCGAAAAGCCTGGATCCCCGTCACCTCGGGGTTAAATGCCCATGAAGTACCTGGTGTGCGCTTCCTGAAAGTGATGGGGTGATGCCTGAGAGAGAGAGAGAGAGCGCTGCTCAAACTGAGAAGGAGGGTCTGACATCGAATGTCAGAGGTGGAAGGCCTGGCCTCTTGAGGATCCTCATTGCCCAGAAGAAGAAACAGAGGCTCAGAGACGGGTGGGACCTGGCCACGATCGCAGAGCTGTGAGGGACAGCACGGCACCGGCACTGCCGTCCAGCACTTCCCTCTCAGAGCTGCAAACACCTCTGGAATCGGCCATGATTCCTAAAGACGGGGAGTGTTAGTGCCCCTCCCCTTCCCAGGACGGAGGTCCAGGAGGACCCCCAGGACCCCCTGCGACCTCATGTCAGATGGGCCGCCTGGGAGAAGGGGGCTGGCTGCCCTGACAGGACAGCATCAGCGCGGTGAGGGTCTGAGGAGGCAGAGTGGGCGATCTGGTCGGTGGACGTGTGTGAGCTCTTCAGGAAGGTCTGGGGGACCTGTCTTGCCCCAGCACAACCCACGTCTAATATCTGGCAGGCGCTCTCAGAATCTCTGGGCAGGACGTCCATGGGAAGGGCTGGGAAGTTTGGTGTGCTGCCCGGCCTGGAGGCCGGGGAAGTTGGGCCTTGGCCAGCAGGGGTGAGGGGCCACGGCCACTTTCCTCTAGGCCACACCTGCCCAGCCTGGGAAGGGGGCCCAGCAGCCTCACAATTAATCTGCCTCCTTGGAAGCCTCGGGCAAACATTTAGACTGGGGACTCCCTTGTCTCATCTGTCCAAATATTTGTAGCCTGTGGGTCACTTGGTCATTTCCTGAGAGGCTAAATGTGGGGTGGTTTTGACCCACACAATCTCCATCTCCCTTGCACTGCAGGGGCCAACTTGAGCATCTCCAGAGTATACAGAAGCTTCTGGTTCCAACCAGGGCCACCCTGACATCCCGGATTGGGGGGGGTGGGGGGGCAGGAAGTGAGATAATGTTTGAGCATCTTCCCTCCTGTAAAGCTCTGCGTTGGATACAGCAGCATCTCAGCTACTGTTGGCAACTCTGGTCAGGCAGCGTTCAAAGATGAGGACCCCAGGGCCTGGACATGGAAAATAAGCTACTCAAGCCAGTGGGCACAGCTGGTGATGGTCTGGGCTTCATTCAAACTGGGCTCCGTCCAACCCTGGACTCCAAGTCTCCCCCAGCCTTACATAAGTGCTTTCATTCATAATTCATTCCAGCAGCCTATAAAGTTGCTTTTTTATCAGCATCCTCATGATTTTTCTCTCGGCCATCATTTGCTAAACTTCCCCCTGGGTCAGACTTAATTCTCCTGAGCCGCTAGAGAGAAGGTATGACTTCTCCCCCATTTTACAGATGAGGCTACTGAGGCACAGAGAAGTTAGGTAAGCCACCTAAGGCTGCACAGGAGAAACAGAATCACTCTAGAAGCCAAATGTTCTGACCCCACCAAGCTCCAGACCATTCCACGGGCACCTTCGATGTTGCTACTCGGCAGTGCGGCTGCTCGGGGCGCCCTGAGGCGGTGCCTTCTTGGACCTAGGGAGCCAGTGGCAGGCCTGAGGCAGGGGTGCGCAGGTGAAGGCGGGAAGGGCCTGCAAGCGCAGCTTGTCCTGCCTGGGGTCGCCTAGAAGCCTGTACTTAGTTCTCCCTGGTAAATAACAGCTCCGGTTTCTGCTAAAAGGATTCATTCCCAGAACACAATAATTTTCATCTCTCCCTCGCTAACCCGTAGTTTATGGCTAAATATATGCCATAATGAGCCACTGGCCTGATGGCGTCGTTAAGGAGATATTTGACCTCGGGTTTAATTGCAGGATGGAATAAATGGCTGGGACGTGCCGAAGGGGCCCCCGCCAGCTCGCAGGCAAGTTCAGGGCTCTGCATCTGGCATCCGCCAGTCCCGGAGAAAGTGGTGCGTCAGAGAAAGGGGCTCCCGCGGCGCCTGGGACACAAAGGAGGGTGAAGGCTCAGGAGCCGAGTGCGACCATGCGGTCCATGGCCAGGGCCACCCTGGAACCCTTGGGTGTGGGTGGATTCCGGCGGCTGCTGACCCTGGAGAGCGGCCCTCTTGCGACTAACTCCCTCTTTCTGCCTGCACCCTGCTTTCCAAAGTCCCCCAGAAAAAAGCCACTCCTACTCTCCTACCGCACCCCTCCCCCTTGGCAGAATGCAAGGCCGGTGAGCTGGGCGTTAGGCTTGGGACAAGAGTCGCCACCAATCGCCACAGACTAAACACCGGTTTCAAGTGCTCCCGGCACATGCCTCTGTATCTGTCCTGGCTGGTGAGGGCGAGGGGAGAGAGGGGACCCGGGAACGAGGGCGCGCTGGCACCTGCTGAAGGCTATCGAGAGAAAGAAACTCGAGCAGGCAGATGACTTGGTGATGCGACCCGGAGCTGGGCTGCAAGTCGGGAGGGGCTCCGCGAAGCAACCTGCCTGTGGGCGACGCAGGCGCTTCTGCATGAAAAACGTGGCCTGTGACCTCCGCGCCCCGGAGGAGAGGGGGCGGATTCCGGCCTGTGGCAGTGCAGGGTGCACCCAGCCGTGCCTCTTGGATTTTTCTCTCCGCTGCTCAATGTCAAGGCTACAAAAGCCATCAAGGGAGTGTCAGCTGAACGGAGGGCTTTGACAAATGACAACTGCTTGAAAGAAGGGAGTGTCAATAACTGTGACTTGGGCCCAATTTATTCGATCTTGGTGGTTCTTATCTGGGAGGGAGTGTGTAAGGGACTCTGCACGGCACTGAAAGCTATGGGCTGCTTTTCCCCAACATGCACCCACACACCTAGTTTTGCACCTCCCACCCCAAGATCCTTTGGTCTTGAGTTAAGAAGCGCACCCCCCAACAGCTCGACCTAAGACCGGGGAAGTACGCCAGGGTCTGCTCCTTCCCTTGCAGAAGGCTCTACCTGCACAACTCTAAGGGCCAAGTAATCGTCTCCCTATTTTTCTCTTCCTGAGAGAGTTTTGTTTCTTTGGCTCCCACGACTTCTTTACTGCTGGGGTGCCAGGCGGATTGCTGAGTCGGGGTGAGCCCGGCCTCCACAGCCTAGCTGAGCATTGTCTGTGGACGTCGTCGGACCCGGGAAGCGGAGATTCAGAGCCCGGGGATGTGGTTCCTGGACGCTGCTGCTAGCTCCAGTCTACCAGGCTGGAAGCCCAGGCGTGGTGTTCTCTAGGCCACTGCCTGGCATCTGCAGCGGCCCAGCACCCTGCACACAGGATTGGGAGCGGGCTGAACTGATCCCCAAAGGTGGGAGCCCAGTGTCTACACAAGCACAGCGTGGTGAAGAGCTGCGGGGATCTATCGGGAAACTAGAATCTCCCAGCCCAATGTCCTCTAGGAGATTAGACAAGGCCCCGAGTTCTCCATTTGGTTACACGGTTGCCAGTCTCCCGGTGCACGGTGTTTGGAGAGGGGCTGGGGGTGTGTTTCCAAGAGAAAGCACGCGGCTGTGATCCCCAAGGGGTGCAGAGCCCACACCAGCCCCGCTGCCCTGGTCCAACGCACCCGGGCTCGGCCACGGCCGCCGCCGCCCCCCGCCCCCCGAGCAGTGGAATCTCTCCTGATGGCTGCGGGTCGGGGGATCTCTCCAGCGGGGTCCTGCTTTTCCTACTCCAGTTTTCATTCAGCTAAAGAAAAGGAGGCGAAAGCCAGCACATGCCGTCCTCTGAGACGGAAGAAAAATGGGCAGTGGGTGTTGAGAAAAAGAGAGGAGAAAAACTCTCTTGGGATGGGGGAACTGGGGTGGCCTTTGGAAAGCCAACTGCTTCTCCCCAGAAAAAAAAAAAAGTCATCCGGGCCAGGAAACAAACGTCAAAGCCTGGGGTAATTATATTATTTGAAAAGGAAAGAGACAAGGGAAAGGCTGGTGGCAGAGGGAGGCTGGAGGCTGCGTTCACCCCAGCTGACTGTCCCAGAGGAACTGTCTGGGTGCTCTTAGAAAGGGGCGTTGAAGGACTTAAATTAGGGTTTTTCTTACCCAGGAACCTGATTGTGCTACTGCGGACAGCGGGGGCGGGGGGGGTGATAACAAACAGAGTCCCGATTTTGCACCGTGGGGGGAGGAGACATGACAATTTCATTCAGTTAGAAGAAGGAGGACGGGGTCCTGCTAAGAGTCCGAGCGGCCCAGGGCGCACGCCCTTTGATTGGACCTGGGATGCGAGCACCGCGAGGCCCCGGCGGCTGAAGCTCCATCGGCGGGCTGTTTGTAATTCCATCCCTTTTTTTCATTAACATAAACACCACTTGAACAAAAATATACACGGCCACCTACTTTGCCGGGAAAGACGGCCCAGCGCCCACCGGCCCGCGCTCGCCCGCCGACCGGGACCCCTGCCCTCGCGGCGCGCCGGGGGCGCCCGGGTCCGCGCCGTCCACGCGGCGCGCGGGGCCCAGGCGGAGGCCGCCTTTGGGTGGCTTTGAAGCTTGAGGCCTCCCGGATCTCGGCCGGCCCCCCACAGTTCAGCCTGTCATCCCGGCCGGCCGCCACCACAGTCCCGACGGAGGTGCTGAGTTGTCAATGTAAATTCCTAGTTAAGCCACTTGTTGATAAAGCCTCGGGGCAAATTGGTTCCTCTTTACCTGCCCAGCCCCCGCCCTCGCCCTCGCCCCCGCCGGCGCGGCCCTAATTTCAGGAGGAGGTGGTCGCTGGCGGCGGCCTCGCAGTGAGCTAATTGAATTGGAACCCGCACGGCCTCCGTTCAGCTGGACGCCTGGAGGGGTGGAGGAAGGGGCTGGGGGCGGGGGTGGAGGTGGGCCTGCCGCCTGGGACTTCTGGCCCGGGGTGGGCTCTTGGTGAAGGAACAGCAATAACGTGGGGGGGGGGGGTCTCTGCCGTCCGCGTAAACGGGCGCGGTGACCATCTGGCGGCTCTCCTGGTGCGCCGGCCTCCCGCGTCCGCGTCCACGCAGTCCTGGCCTCTCCACTCCCCACGTCCGCGTGTGCAAGCGGTCCTTGCGCCAGCGGGGTCTCCTCCCGCTCGCCCCGCCCCAAATCAGAGCTCACCGAGATTCAGCCCGGAGTCATGGGTCTGAGCTTCGCTCTCTTCCACCCCGCTCTGTACCCCCATTTCGGGCCCCGCACCCGCACGAATTGAAAATCGACAGGGTCTTGCAGACCGCAAGGGGAAATCACCCCGACTGGCCCAGGCCCCGGCTCCAGTCTCCGTCTCTGCGGGCACAGGCAGGTCAAGAACAGAGCCGGTTCCCCGTATAATTCAGGCCCCAAACAACGCAGCTGGAATTGTCCAAGGAGTAGCCCTTTGATGTTCTTTTTTCCTCCTAACGTTACGACATAATTTTTGGTCTCCGCTATTTCCCATTACCCGTATAGACACGTCCCAAGCAATTATGCACTCTAAGTGCATTTCCCGGTTTTGCAGGAAAAAAAGAAAAAAGAAAAAAAGAAACACTTAGAGGTACCCCAGTGTCGTGAGCCTTAGAGTCTGCCCTGGGCGTCTCACTCTCTAACGGCACCCTAGGTTGCATCCGGATTCCAGCGCGGAGACCCTTCTTATCCGCCCCTCTCCCTTCGTGCGCCCAGTGCCCGCGGTATCCGAAACTGGGCAGTCCCCACCACGGTCAAAGGGAGGCGACGGGGCCCGGAGACGCGCGCGTGCTTGGCTTCCAGAAGGCGCCTCTCCACGAGCGCGAGTCCCGGGCGCGCCCCGGTGCCCCAGCCCCCGGCCTCTCCGCTTAGACGCCCGCAGGAGAAGGTTGAATCCTCCCCCTCGGCTCCCACCCAGGCAGGGCCAAGCGAGCGAGAAAAGGGAGCTCACTGACCCCACCTCCCAAGACCCTACCCCAGCCCGAGAGTTTTCGGATCTGCAACTCCAGCGTCCCGCGCTCGGGCGCACACCCCCTCCCCGGGGATGGTCGAGGTAAAATAAACACCGCGTTCAAGCAAGCAGAAACCATCATTAGCCCAAACCACGGTTAAAATAATTGCTTCGTCGCACAACGAGAGCGGCAGTAACCAGCCGGGACTGCCTGGGACCCTCCCGCCGCCGCCGCCGCCGCCGCCGCCGGGGCCTCGGTGGACGCGGAGCCACGTCGCCGCCGGGGCGGCCCCGACCCCGAGGGGTGACGTGCGCGACGCGGAGCCCCGTGGGCCCGGGTCCGCGCGGAGAGAAACGCGTTCTCGGCTTCCTGCGCGGGTGAGAGCGCCGTCTCGGCCGAACGCCAGCCCTCCACAGTTATTTTCTGGGAGGCGACTAGACAGTGCTCGAATCAGACTCGCAAAGCCAGAGTGAGTCTCGGCTGCTTAAAAAGGAGAGAGAGAGAAAGAAGTTAGGGCAGGTAGGCGGCGGTGAAAGGCAGGCAGCCAGCCTGAAGCTACGTTCTTCAGAAAATGCTGTTTTGCAAGAAACGCGGAGAAAACGTGGGGGCGATGGCGAAGGGGGTGTTAGGATACTCATTACCGGTCTCTTAAAAAGGGCAAATCTGACTCCTAATGAGTTAGTTTTCATGGCGAATTAAATGGGTCTTCGCCCAATTTAGGGGTGGGGTGGGAATGACCTCGTGGAAGCTTTGCCTGCAGCTGCCACGTGGACCTAACTCATTCTCAAACTGTAACAGGAAAAAGGGAGGTGGGAGGAGAACAGAGATAAAAGGATCGATTTTGACCTTGGGAATATAACAAAATGTTTTAAATATTTTGAGGTTTACACTTTTTAAGATAGCGGGTCTTCCCATGTCAGGGCTATATAGACTTTTTGCATGTAATTGATTTCTAATTATTAAGAAAAGTACCCAGGATAAAAATTCATTGGTGCTGGAGTACAGAAGTGAAGTACTTAACTGCAAACCAAGTGCCCCAAGGAAATTAGTTTTAAAAACGAACCCATGCTAAGACCTGTGTGTGATCAAACTGTTCCCAGATTTGGTGTATCTCAAGCACTGAGAAAACATGTTTCAACATAAAAGAACCAGGAAGTGTGAGTGACTACTTTATCTTTGCACCTCTGTTTGATTTTTAAATTCTACAGGGCAGGAAGCTGCCGGTAGGAAGGTGAGCATTGACTGAGATGCAAAAATAAGTGCAGCCTAAAGGGACACAGCACATTTTATTTACTTATTTATTTATTGCGATACGCGGGCCTCTCACTGCTGTGGCCTCTCCCGTTGCGGAGCTCCGGACGCGCAGGCTCAGCGGCCATGGCTCACGGGCCCAGCCGCTCTGCGGCATGTGGGATCTTCCCGGACCGGGGCACGAACCCGTGTCCCCTGCATTGGCAGGGGGACTCTCAACCACTGAGCCACCACGGAAGCCCCTAGACACCGCACATTTTAAAAGGCAAGGAGCGGCGCTGGGGCAGCTCTGCAGTTGCCCCAGGTTGAGACCTACTGCCTGGGCTGGTCAGGACCGCACCCGCCAAGGGATCCCACTGGAGGTCTGCTCCTGGGGGGACGGGGACCCCATCGGTCCCCAAGGAGCTCAGCCGGGGCGCTCCAAAGTCTGCCTTTCCCCAAGCCCTCCTGCCCCAATTTAAGTCCACAAAAAGAGTGGCCGTGAAGACTTGCCCTGAACACCCTGCGGGAGGGCAGTCGAGGGTCTCAATAAGCCCCACTCCCAGCAAGACAGACGCCCTGGAGGAGTGCAGATGTCCAGGCCAGGCCCCGCCGCTCTCCGTCCCTGGCGTTTCTCAGAAACCGGGCTGCTGGGGAGCAGTGCCAGGAAGCCGGTGGGATCGGGTTGGGGCGGGTGTGGTGGAAGTGATTCGGAGCCCCCTTACCCCACGCGGGGGTTAGAGGGCAGGGCCCAGAAGGCTGGAGACTACTGTTTTGTCATGACGCAGGGTGGAAAGCTGGGGCAGGGGGACGTGAAGCAGAGCCTCCGAGTCAGGAGCCAGCAGTCTCCCCTCTTCTTCCTGGAGTTGCCAATGGCAGCCCAGAGTTGGGACCCCACAGGTGCCCTCGGGAGGAGGAGAGAAGTGTCTTAAACCGAGCCACGTTTATGGAGCCCTCGCCGTTTGCCCCTCGCTCTCCGGTCTGCAAAATGGGCTCAGCACAGCAGCTCCTTAGCCCCGTGCTGGTACACAGCAGGCGCTCAATGGTTCTCTAAAGATAACACTGTTCTTATTTAGTCTTCACCGCGGCCCGAGGGTGGGGATATCTTTATTTTCACCATCATGCAAATGAGAAGAGGGGCTCAGAGAGGTCACTAAGCTGCGCAGAGGCCGCACAGCAGCCGGGCAGAAAGGTGGGATTCTAACCCAGGCCTTTGGCTGCCGGACCCCTGCTCCAGAGGCCACCCCAAGCGGATGGGAGCCCTCAGTGGGCTCTGTTGTCTGCAGAGGGTGACCCGGGACCAAGCCTGGCGGGTGGAGGGGCGGGGTGCGCACCTGAGACTTCATCACCCTTCCGTGTGGCAGCAAGTTGGTTCTGAGGTGTCAGAGGGCCAGGGGAGGCTCCCCTCCAACCCAACCTGACGCTCTCCTCTGTGAAGTAGGTGCCAGGATTTTGAGCTACGTTCTCTTCCACGCTGCCTAGGGGTGAGGGCAAACCAGAGTGCCCAGGGGAGGAGAACGTGCCCCAAGTCTCAGGTGAGCTGATTCCCCTATTTGAGTTCACTCCACCAAAGGTTGGTCCTGTCAAGCTGAGCCCCACAGGATCTCACCCCCAGCACCCCAAACACCAGGGATGAGGGAACACCCCCAGTAATAACAACCAGGCTAAGAATTATTCACAATTTGCTAACTACCCAGAAGGAGCTACTGTCAATGTTCTGGTTCTGCAGATGAGGAGACCAAGGCACAGAGAGGTAAGGCCACCAGCCCTGGGTCACACAGCAATGGAAGCCAAGTCTCAATACAGTCTTATTTATTTCTTTAAGAAGTTTGCCCTGGTTCGCATTTATATCCCCCTGCCTTATCCCCCTCCCAGACCGTGCTCAGGGCTCTTCTGCATTTCTCCTCTGGCTCTCAGACCGCTCCATGGATGGGTACTGACTTTATCCCCATTTTAAGATAAGGAAAAACAGAGGCACCCAGAGGTTAAGTCATTTGCGAAGGCTCTCCTCGTTCCTCGCTGCCCCTGGCCGCCTCCTCTGGTTTTCCTCCCACGTGGCCCCAGGGACACTGACAAGGGCCTCACAGAGACCCTTCCCGACTCTCCTGGGAAAGCCCCACCCCAGGGCTAAGTGGGCTGAGGCCTGGGACCTGCTCCTCGGAAAACTGGACACAGAGGAACTTCCACGTCAGAGTGGCCACTGCCCGCCCAATGCTGGAGCCGCGGAGAGACGTGTCCAGTCACCTGGGGCTGTGCCTTCAGGCACACACGCACACACACACAGACCTCTGTCTCTCTGTCTCTCCTTCCCTCTTACACACACTCCTTTCCACTCTAGAGCTCCCTGCCCACCTCCTCCCCAAGCAGACCGAGGGGACCCCTCCCTGCGTGCCTCTGAGTGAGTTCCTTTTCTCTCTCTCACCCTAGGCTTTGTGGGAGTCCCTGCTTCTCTCACAGTCCGTGTGAGTCTCCTGGGGCTTCGCCCTCTGTCTGTTTGACCCAGGCATCTCTGGGTTCTGGTGACCAGATACCTTGGGGTCTCTCTGGGGTGGAGGAGGGTCTCCGTGTGTCCTGGACACCTGTGCCTCTGTTCTGCGTCCACAGGGCACTCTACTCAGCTCTGACTGCCCGGGAGCTGTGTCGCCTTCCCCGTGTCACACACACAGCTGGCTCTCCGATCGTGCAGAAGACAGACGGGCGAGGCTGTGCAAGTCGGCATGGCCACGTGCAAATCCTCCCAGGGGGTCCCTGGGGCAGCCCGGAAACGACCCGGCTGGGACAAAAGGGCCCAAACCCAACCTGGGGCGGGGGGGGGAGGCGCGGAAAGAGCAAGTCACCTCCGTTTCCTCAGCAAACCCGGGGCTCTGGGCCGCCTCAGGCAGGTGAAGTCCCTTCTTCCCCCAGGCGCTCTGGGCTGCGCGGATTATGCTTTCTCCCTAGAGATAACACTTGTTTTCATATTTTCCACACCCTCTAAGTGGACATAGAGCATTACAAGCTATTAGCGGAGACCAACAGGCACATTTTGGGTGCGCACGCTGGCAGGTTTCTGGGAGCAAATTGCTGCTTTTGATTCAGAACCCAATCTGAGCACACCCCCGCCCCCGTCCCTGCTTGGCCTGGCCCTCATTTCCTCATCTCGCCCTCTTCTAAAGCCCCTGTTCCCCGAAGGTGGTGTGTGTTATCTCCCCCTTGAACCTGAGAAATAGAAAATATCTGACGTTTGAAATTTAATTTATATTTTCTTTTTTTGGAAACTCACTCATTTTCATCATCTCTCTCTACACTGTCCGCTCCCCCTGCCCCCAGAGGAGTTATTTCCACGGGGCGCACCCCACCCCCCGAGTAAATGTTGAGGACCAGTTGCTTTCTCTCAGCCCTACCTCTTGGGAGATGCCTCTCTTTCCCTCCCTGCGTGTGGGTCCTTTGCTCAGAAACAAGATCTGGGACACACTCCCTCCCTCACACCCCCCATGATGGAGCGAACGTCTTCTCGCCATCTTTTTGAGAGCAGCTGTCCAGGCAGCAGGGATAAAGATACATCGGATGCTTTGGAGCGTGCCCCTGTGGGAAGGAGACTGTAGCCAGGCCAGACACCGGGGTGGGAGCCCCAGGACACGCAGTGTCCCCGGAGCGTTCTCTGTTCCTTAGAGCAGTATGCACTGCTAATGCCAGAAAACTCCCAAAAATCTCGAGGGGAAGAGGGCTGTAAATTCCTGGGCTGCAATGTTGTCAAATATTTCATTGAAGAACGTCATGGAAAATGCGTGCTTTTGGGTAAAAGGCCAAGTGGAGAGGCAATCGCAGGGCTGCAGCAGCGCAAATACGAGCCTCTGATTTTTTTTTTTTTTTGACCAAAATATGAACCTCTCTCTAATGTGCAGCTGACGGGGAGATGACCTGCCAGGACCTGGGTCAGGGACAACCCTTGCCTCAGCTGCTCCCCGAACATGGCCCTAGTGGTCCCCACAGGTGCCGTTTCCCATCTGTGCCGAGGGGGGTGTGGCCGGGCCAGTGAAGCCGGAGGGTAGGGCTCTTTCTCCTCCTCACTTTGGGGTAGCCCCAGGAACACGCTAAGGGGCCCCAGAATCTGACTTGCCATTGACAAGAGGAGACAACAGGACTGCCTTCGTTTAGAGTTTGGCTGGCAGCAACGGGCACAAGCAGGGACACCACCCCGAGATGTGGGTGTGCAGCACAGAGCAGGAGCCTCCCCAGTGGCCTTCTGAGGGCACTGGGGCTCCCTAGGACTTGGGGTCCCTTCTAGTGCTCATGCTGCCCACGTGCCTTGTCTCTGCGTCTTTTCTGTGCTGGCTGCAGACAGAGGCTTACACGGTTCTGAGCTCACAGCCTCTCAAAGACCTGCACAGAAGGTAAATCGTCCCCACGTCTCCATACCGTGCCGACGAGGACAGCCCTCCCTTCCCGGCACGACAAAGGGCAGGAAAGTTGCTCTGTCACTACAAAAACAGAGTAGGAGGATCACTCACTTCCCTGGGACCTGAGATCAGAACAGAACCTGCCTCCCAGGGTTATGGTGGGGGTTACTGAGCGAGTGGTGGCCTTGAGGTGCCTAGCGAGGGCACAAGGTCAGGCCCCCATGACCGTCGGATGTGTGAGCTCTGTATTTTTATTATTGCATGCTTGGCTGCCTGCAGACCTCCTGACGGTGTTCTACTCACGCCACCATGCTCCACTGCAAACGCACTGCCTGACACTTGGGTAGATACAGCGTCACGGCGCAGACCCCTGTCTTTGCGAAACGCTGCCCGGGATGCTCCGTGCGCACAGGCACCGCGCCGTACTTTACGATGTGCGTGTAGAACCACTATATCATGTCCAATACAACCCATTATATCACGCACACACCTTACAACAGTCCGCGTAGTTCTATATTATATGGTCCGCAGAGCCTACAATATTCTGTCCAGAATACATGGTGCTGTACACACCCCAGACTATTCTAAGTGTGTAACCTGCTACGTACTATACACACTTTATAATATTGGGTGTACAGAACACCTCTTACTGCCCTCAAATATTCTGCACACACAACGTGTCATATTATTCACACCTTAAAATATTCATTATGCGTGAAGCCACTATGCTGCACCCACACCCTAATAATGCTCCGCACAAGGAACAGTTACATTTGCACACCTTGTGCTATTCTGTACACACAGGCCTTACACTGTACACCCACCTGACACGATCACACTTACGGGGCACTGCTCGGTGCCTCTCTAGTTCTATAGTTCTCGCCCTCTGGACAATATTCTGCACATTGGCACACGCAATATGTGCGCACCTCCAGAGTCTGCAGAGAAATACCCCACTTACTCTGTGCACAGATCACCCTGTGACTGGGGAGAGGGTGCCCTCTCCTCCTGACTCTGACGTTTCCCCCCACCCAGTCTCCTGTCCCCAGGGCCGCATTTTCACCACAAACCTCCCACCCCTAACCCCCCACCGACGTCCGCAAGCCAAACGGCCTCCTTTACTGCCAAACGCCCACCTTGGTCTGGGGCCCGGCCCGCGCTACCTTCTGTCGCCTTTGGACGTCGCCGGGGAAGGGGTTCGAGGGAGCGGGGACGAGGGAGGCGCGGGCCGGTGCTAATGCAGAGCAGGGCGGCTGCCCTCGCAGTGGGTGGTCGGCGGCCGCCCCCGCCCCCGCCCGCGCCCGCGCTGCCGGCCCGGGCACAATCCGAGCTGGATCTGGTTCCCTGCTCGGGTTACGGCGCGCTCTCAGCCCGGGCGGCTTCACTTAAGCAATTAGTCAGTAAAAATACCTTGGGCTTCGGGAGTGGGAGACATGGCAGGCGTGTCTATTTTTACACCCCCCTCCCCATTTTGGGGTTCCTGGGGCCGGCGCTGGAGCGCAGATTGGATTTGGGATGGGTGCGTGTTCTTGATAGATCTTTGCGCTAAGAGCAGAAAGCTGCCCGAATCCCTGTCTGCGTTTTCTCCGACAGTCCCTGGGGCTGGGCCCCTGGGGGTTTTGTTTGTTTCTGTCTGTTTGGATAGCCTGTCTTTCTCTGCACAGTCTTGTCCAAGCCTCCCAACAGCCCTAAGAAATAGACGGCATTATTCGTCCCATTTTTTAGATGAAGACACTAAGTTACAGCACGGGGATTATAGCTAACAACACTGTATCACATACTTAAACGTTGCTAAGAGAGATCTTAAACGTTCTCACACCCCCCCCAAAAAAAGGAAAAGAAAGAAATGGTAACTACATGATGGGATGGTGTCATTTTGCAACATATACATGTATCAAATCAACACTCTGCACACCTGAAACTTACCCAAATGAGTTAATTGTATCTCAATAAAGCTGGGGAAAAATCAACCAATAAATCCCACTCTCCCACTCCCTGCCAAAAAAAGACAAGAAACAAATGCACAAATGGCTTATGCAACATCACTACATAGTGGAGGCTGGATTCAAATTTGGACCACGATTGTGAGTCTGCACGTAGACAGTCTCTGCCCTGTACTCCGGAGGCTTAACCCCCAGTCCTGCTCAGACCTGGATTTGTGTCCTGCCTCTGCAGGGTGACCTAGGACATGAGGCAATGTCACTGAGCCCATCTGTAAAGGGAGGGATAATATTGACCTGGTAGTGTCATCTGTGAAGGTTAAACAAGTATCCTTGGGGTGTTTAACCACAGTCCTGGGTTCGTGGATGGGAGGTTGTGGATCCAGGCATTTGGTGATACCTTGAAAATCATTCTACAAATGTCGCAGGTATCTCTCCTCAGGAAGGGGTGGGTGTAGGGTTGTAGTTTTCAACAGTTTATCAAAGGGATTCACAGCCCAGAGAAACATCAAGAACATCTGAGAGGTGTTTATAAGGTGAAGCTCAATACCGCGTGCATGGCCAGCAATCGATAAATCCTATTATCATCATGTGTTTGTGGCGGTGGTTACTATTTTATCACCGTCAGTTCTCCAATGGGTCTCAGTGCCCTTGAGCCTGGAAAGCCAGGGGTGGGGGGCAACAGAAGCATTTCTAAACACCCCTCTCTCTCCACTCTCGGCCTGTAACGAGGCATCTGGGAGGGTAAAATTCGATGACAGTCAGCCCTTGGAGGTGGAGCAAACCACAGAGAGATAGATGCTCGCTTGGCAGCGCTGGCTGACCCAGGCCAGGGCCTCAGTTTCTCCATCCCCCAAAGGCAAGACCAGCAGCGACCTCTCAGGGCATCTTAAGAGCCAAAAGCTTAGTCTCTGGCCGCCTGGAAAAGCCCTCCTTGCCATGGCTGTGGCTCTTTTCAGAATTGGGCGGGGGAACCTCCAAATCACACAGCTGGAACTCATTCCCCCTCCACTTTACCTCCTGCCCCAGTGGAGACGCGGGGTTGGGGGAGAGCCTCCATCTGCCGCGTTCCTGAGGCTCCGAGGCCGTTCAGCCCCTCCCTGGGCACAGCAACTGCTGGCCTTCCCCGGCAAAGTCTATTCTACTGTTAGACCTCAGGGGTAAGTGGAGGCCAGGTGGGGCCCTGACTCCACACTTCCTCCCAGGAAGGCCGAAGCTTTCCCACCCCAAAACACACAGGAGCCCGCAAAGGGAGCCGCTGAGAAACAGTGATGTGCAGGAGTGAGAGGAACTGATCTGTGGGCTAGCTGAAGACGGCATCTGTAGCCCTCTCCCAACTAGAGAGGACCTAAGAGGGAAGGGGGCTACTGGAAAAAGGGCCCCCAACTTCATGCTCTACAGGGCCTCCTTATTTTGGAGCGTCCTGTCAGTGGGGGAGGAGCGAGAGAAAGGGAGGGGTCACTATCACTTTCTGGGAGCCTCGCGGCTTTGCCTGCACCCCTCGCTGGCTTGGGAGTGGGGCAACCTCCCCCAGTGGCCTCTCTTCTAAAGGCCAGATGTGCTCCCGGCAGCCGGTAGTAGCGACCCCTTCTCGGGAACTTCCCTCCCAGCGCCGCGGGGCCTCCTACCCTGCAGCTGCCGTTTGGTGGAAAAAAAAAAAAAAAAGTGATGGAGAGAGAAATGTGAGATTGCGTGTGCGTGGACGTGTGCGCACGCGAGTGGAGCGGCCGTGCGTGCGATTGCGTGTGCATGTGCGGCGGGCTGCGCGTGGGCGAACGCGCAGTGCAGGAGTGTGTGCACGTAACCGAAAGTGTGTCCTCGGCGGTGGGCAGGCCTGAGCGCTCGTGCAAGGGTTGGGGCGCCTGAGCTGTGTGAGGGGTGTTCTCTGACGTATGGAGGCCGAGGCCGTGCGCCGTGCTCAGGATGCCTGCGGTCGGTGGATGCTGGCTGGGCTCTGTGAAGTGGGAGTGGGTCTGCCAACGCGCGTCTACCTGCGCGAAGACAACCACACACGACGCGGTCACATCCCACACTCACCCTTCCCCAGCCGACCGACCCCGGCCTGCGTGCGGAGCCGAGGCCGGGAGAGCCGAGCGAAAGCGCAGCGCAGAGAAGCTGGCTTTCTAGTCTCCCGCGAGCGCGCTCCGCCAGGGCAGGCTACGCCGCCGAGACCCCCAGCTCCTCGCATGGACGTGCCAGGCGTCCCGAAGGCGACGAGGCGTCTACCGCCGAAGCTGAAGGCGTCGGAGCGAGGAGGGGCGTCAGCGGGTTGACAAGGAGGCCCGAGAAACCCGAGAGGCCGGTGGGCTTTGAAAAGCGCCGCGGGGCCGCACTCCGAGCCCGGCACACGCCTCTCGCCCCAGCTCGCGCCGGGGCACGGCGTCCTGGCTCCTCGCGACGACCGGCGAAAACACCCCTCGCCTCCCTCCTCCGAAGTCTGCGAGCGAACAGCACTCACCTGGGTCCCCGCGTGCGGCGTTGCGCCCGGCTCCTGCGCCATCCTGCGCTCGGCGCCACCGTCCCCCCTACCCCGTGCTAACCCGCACCCCAGCGCCCGGAGGTTGGCGGGGTAAGGCTGCGTGCGAGCCCCCCGCTGCGGGCAGCCCGGCGCGCGAGGGCCGCCCGGGCCCATGCTCCCCGCCCGCGCAGACTGCTTTCCGGAACCTGGCCTGGCGCTCAATGTCAGAGGCCCCCGCGGCGGCGGCAGGCCGAGCCCACAGGGGCATTAGGCCAACTCCCCCCGCGCACGCGGAATTCTCTATTATTATTATTAAAGAATCCCCCAGAACGTGTTTACGTTGAGCCGTATAAACTTCCTGCCAGGGCCTTTACCATCTGCGAGAAATCGGAACCTGCTCTTGGGAAGCGGGGACACAGGGACTGCGGGGCCAAATAGGCGGGTTTTCAGTGTGTATGCTGTGGGGGGGGGGTCAATTGAGTTATGTGTGAGCTCAGATCAGCGTGGCTAGTGTGCACATGAGTGGGAGTAGGTGAGAACTGAAGCTCCTGTGGGCCTTTTGTGTGCGCGTGAGTGAGCGCACGAGTGGGCACGCACATGCCTGAGCGCCGTGTGCGCGTGAGTGGGAACGAACGCGTGGGTGTGAGTTTGCACGTCTGAGTCTGCGAAATTTACCGGGTTTGCATGTGCATCAGTGTATGCATGTGTGTGCACGAGTGCACAAGTAAGTGAATGAGCGTGGCCGCCTGTTCGGGAAGCCCGTGAGGTGTTGGTCCCCGCAAGGCCAGAGGTTCTCACTCGCTCCCCGAACGGCCCGCGGCGCCGGAGACAAAGCGGCAGCGACCCGCCCTGCGCTTTCGTTTTCCGCCCGCTCTCGGCTCCATCGGCTGCCCGCCCGCTCGCGCGGGGCTGGGCGAGTCCGAAAAGTCCCGGGCGCGGCGCAGTCCTTCCCGGGGCGGGGAGAGTGGGTAGGCGGTCCCTCGCGGGAACACACGCCCGCCGGCCGCGGGGACCCGTAGCCGAACCGGCTGCGTCCGCGATGGTCACGACCCGGCGGCCACGGCCGCCACTTCAGTTACGATTTGCCACCGAGCAGTACGCGTCGGGGAAGGCCCGGGACCCGGGGTGCGTTTTCCTCCGCCCGGGCCGGGCAGGGAAGGCGGGGGGCCTGCGCGCAGCTGGGCTGAACCGCGGGCCGAGGGCGCTTTAACACTTGCTCGCCAGGTTGGTGGAGGCGGGGCGGGTTCTGCAGACGGCCGCTGGGAGGCGAGGGTGGGGGCCCTTTAAGCGCCCACCACCGCGGGGGCCGGAGGGGGGCAGGGAGGGGAGGGAACTCCTGGAGGGTCTTACGCCGGCCCGCGAGACGCCGCCGAGAGACAAGGCAGAGAGGGCGGCCTCGGCTGGAGTCTTGGAGCCGAGCGCCGCGGGTGGTGGGGACCGAGCGCTGCTCCCCGCGGGGGCGCACGGCCACCGGCCCGAGAGGTGGCGCCTCCCCCAGAAAACCGGTGGGGGGCTTCCTAGCAGCCTCCGCCCAGGCTGCAGAGAGCCTGCTCTCAGCCTCTGCTCGGCTCCTTCCCTTGTGGGAGGGCGAGAGGGAAAGAGGGAGGAGAGTAGGTGGGGGGAGGAGGCAGCTGGAGAGAGAGGGGGCTCTGCGCCAACCGCCCGCGGATCCATCAGCTCCTCGGGGAGGACGAGCGAGCGAGCGAGCGAGCCGGCGGGGGAGGGCGCGCCGAGGCTCGCTCGGGAGAAGTGGCCGCCGATGACGGCAGAGGTGCAGCCAGCCCCGCGCGCGCAGCCCCCTCCCCCTTGCCCTCCTCCCCCTCCCCCTCCTCTTCCTCCTCCTCCTCCTCCTCCCGGCTCGTCGGCGGCGCAGAGCAGCAGCGGCAGCGGCGGCGGCGGCAGCAGCCACCCGATGTCTTCGGCGCCCGAGAAGCAGCAGCCACCGCACGGCGGCGGCGGGGGAGGCGGCGCGGCCATGGACCCCGCGTCGTCCGGCCCGTCCAAGGCCAAGAAGACCAACGCCGGCATCCGGCGCCCCGAGAAGCCGCCCTACTCGTACATCGCGCTCATCGTCATGGCCATCCAGAGCTCGCCCACCAAACGCCTGACGCTCAGCGAGATCTACCAGTTCCTGCAGAGCCGCTTCCCCTTCTTCCGTGGCTCCTACCAGGGCTGGAAGAACTCCGTGCGCCACAACCTCTCGCTCAATGAGTGCTTCATCAAGCTGCCCAAGGGCCTCGGGCGGCCGGGCAAGGGCCACTACTGGACCATCGACCCGGCCAGTGAGTTCATGTTCGAGGAGGGCTCCTTTCGGCGGCGGCCGCGCGGCTTCCGAAGGAAATGCCAGGCGCTCAAGCCCATGTACAGCATGATGAACGGGCTCGGCTTCAACCACCTCCCGGACACCTACAGCTTCCAGGGCTCCGCCGGCGGCCTCTCGTGCCCGCCCAACAGCCTGGCGCTGGAGGGAGGTCTGGGCATGATGAACGGCCACTTGCCGGGCAACGTGGACGGCATGGCTTTGCCCAGCCACTCGGTGCCCCACCTGCCCGCCAACGGTGGCCACTCGTACATGGGCAGCTGCGGCGCCGCGGCGGCCGGCGAGTACCCGCACCACGACAGCTCGGTGCCTGCTTCCCCACTGCTGCCCGCGGCCGCCGGTGGGGTCATGGAGCCCCACGCCGTCTACTCAGGCTCCGCGGCCGCCTGGCCGCCCTCCGCCTCCGCGGCGCTCAACAGCAGCGCCTCCTACATCAAGCAGCAGCCCCTGTCCCCCTGCAACCCCGCGGCCAACCCCCTGTCCGGCAGCCTCTCCACGCATTCCCAGGACCAGCCGTATCTGCACCAGAACAGTCACAACATCCCAGCTGAGCTGCAAGGTGAGTGGGGAGGCTGAGCCGTCCCAGTCCTGAGGGGGGAGCACATCTGTGAGCGCACTGCAGACCCAGCCCCCAGAAGCTGCCGACCGCCCTGGGCCACAGCCTGCGGCCACTTCTGCGGGGTGCCAAGCCCCATGTTGCGGGGAGGCATCAGCTCCCCAAGGCGCCTCTCAGCCCCACCTCCCCCCATTTGAGAGGCGAGTGCAGCCTGGAGCCCCCAGTATAGACTAAGATGTCGTTTTCTCTCCTTTTCTGTTTCAACTCCCAGCTGCTGCCTGCCCCAGCCTGGCCAGGTAGGCCCCATCCTCACCAAAAAGACTTATTAGACTCCAATATTCTAAGTCCCCTCAGGTCCCTTAGCCCCCTCACACCTCAGCAAGTTCCCAGGATGGAGCCAGGCCCAGCCGCGGACAGCTGGCTCACTCTCCCCAGTCGCCCCAGAAACGCTGCGGGAGCGCCGCCTCTGCTCTGAGCCGGGCAGGACGGAAGAGTTAGGCCCAAAGCCGGCCGGGCTCCACGCTTGCTCAGAGGCTCAGAGCCCGGCCTTTCAGGAATCAGGCCTGGGGCACGCGAACATGGAGTCGGGGCATTTTGTGGTGACAGAGGCAGAGAGGGGACCCGATCGAGGGTCAGAGTCGCAGGCCCCCCACACAGCCTGTTTCTCAGGAGCCAGGTTTTTGGGTCTCCAGGTACCGCCGCACCCCCAATCCTCCGAAAAAGAAGGTGCACAGCGCTCTTCCCCTCTGAACCCTCCACCTCGGCACCCACTAGCAGCCTTCTGGGCCTGGTTCTGAGAAGAGCGTGGAGTGGTCCAAGCAGGGGCCTGTCAGGAGTCAGCTGTCAGCAGCCTGTGGGGGGGAGGAGCTGGGCTTGGAGGCTGGAGGGGCCCTCTGCACGGGGGCTGCCCAGCTTGGGCAGCTTCAAACTCCAGGCGGGCTCCAGCTGTCCCAGAGGCTTGGTTCTCCAAAGGGCCCTTCCTCTGGAGAAGCCACCCTTGGCCCTTGTGTTGGCCCCTGCCGGCCTGGCTGGCTGCTCTGGGGCCACCGCAGCCTTTGGGGTTGGAAGGTGGCTGCCCAGCGCCAGGCACAGGCCCCAGGCTGCCCTGAAAGTGGAGGCCGCTGGACCTTCGCTGTTGGCACATCTCGGCCCCTCTCACCACTTCCCCATCAGCCTCTGGAAGGCCCCGGCCCAGGCTCGGTGTCCAAGGTGGGAGAGGCCCAGCCAGCGGGCGCTCAGGGGAGCAGGGATCCTTGCCAGTGTCTGGGGATCTTCCCTTTGGGCGCCGGCCCTACGGAGACCGGGAACTCGGACATGGGGAGGCGCTGTGGAGGGGAGGCCTCCAGCCCTGCGCCCGAGCCGGGCAGGCCTGCCCCGTGCGCCCCTCGGGCAAAGGTGCTTCTCCACCTGGAACTCTGGCCTCCGGAGGCTAACCCTTTAACGTCCCCTTTCCTGTCGCCTTGCCCTGCAGGCATCCCGCGGTATCACTCGCAGTCGCCCAGCATGTGTGACCGAAAGGAGTTCGTCTTCTCTTTCAACACAATGGCATCCTCGTCCATGCACTCAGCCGGCGGTGGCTCTTACTACCACCAGCAGGTCACCTACCAAGACATCAAGCCCTGCGTGATGTGAGGCCACAGCCCCCGGGGCCCTCCGGGCAGGGGCTGGCCGGGCACTGGGACTTCGGAACCCATCGCCAGAAACTGCTTTATTTTCGAGGTATAACCGTCGGCAGAAGAAAAGGGTTTGACCCCTCCCCGACCGGATTATTCGGGAAAGGAATCCCCAAGGCAAAGACGGAGCCCCGCTGTCGGCACCTCCCCGCCACCCGCTCAACAGTTTCTTTAAAATGGTGGTGGTGGGGCCTGATCTGACTGCAGCTGTTGAAAAATAAATATCTATTTTTGATCCTATTGAAACCGGCTGAGAAGGTGCTGTGTTGGGGAAAAACCCTCAACATCTAAACAAGCTTTCTGCTGAGGTCTCTCCCCGCTTCCCCTCCAATGGCAAAAGTCGGGGAAGGAGAAAGGCAAACATGTGAGACCGTCATTATCAAATACTTTTATTTTTTGGTTGAGTATTTATCTTTTTATTTTTAATTTTTTTGAAAGAATGTCTTGGAATGCGCGTCTCCTTTCAGAGCCATCTTTTGCAGGGAAGGGGGGGCAAGAAATCGCCTTCTCCCTCCCCACCTCAGAAGTCCTCCAGTCAACCACAGGTGGATCCTTGTGCGAATAACTTGCATTTCTGAAGCCACTGCTCGTCTTAGGAAAGAAACCAGGAGCCCAGAAGCGGCGGCTCTCGGGCCTCTGCTGCCGTCCCCCTCCGCCTTCCTCTCCATCCTTCTCTTCAGTGTTTTTGGTTTGGTTTCTAACTTTATTTTGACGTTTTTGGTGGGTGTTTTTCTCCCGAGACCTGGCTGTCTCCTGATCTCTACTGTAAACCTTCTGGTGGGAGAGTGAGGAAAACACGGCGCCGCGGGGACCGGGAAGGCCCGCTGAGCGCTCGGATTCAGGATCGCGGTGACGCAGAAAGGTTAAGGCACTTTTAAAAAACGATAGCAAGGCTCATCCTGTTATTTATTCTTTCTTTCCCTAATAATCGAAACACCGCATAGGCTCCTCCGTTTATCAGTATTAATGGTGTAACTTTGTTGGCAATATTTGCCGCGTAGATTTTTTTTTTAGGTATCCATTGTAAATTTGAAACTAAGTCCGATCTGTGTAAAGACAAATTTCCATATGTTTTATATAAATAAATATATATATATATATAAAATGAAGGCCCCCCCTTTTTTTAGTATTTTGGCTGCTGGGGTGCAGCGTTTGTGACACGTATTTTAAATTTCCTTCTGCACTGTATAAAAATTACAATTTGAGGATGTTTTTGCCTTTTGTGTATTTTTTCCTAAAAAAGAACAAAAATAAAAATGTATAACATTTGTACATGGCCTTTAATATTGTATCAACTAGAAATAAAATCGCATGAGTATTTTATTGGGATTGCAGAATATCTTCCAAATACAGACAGAAACGAGCCTGGGATCTCCAGCCTTTTTTTTTTTAATTTAAAGTATGGATGATCCTTAATCCTTTTTTCTTCTTTTTTTATTTCTTGGCGAATCCTTCTCTTTTCACTTTTCATTTCACGCTGAAGTGACGTCTGGACAAGAGCAACTCTTCTTCTCGGCTTCTGTTGTTTAAGGAGAACCCTCTGCCCCTCGAAATGTCGTTTCTTGTTTTAAAGAAATAAGCAAACGTTTAAAGAAAAACTACAGTCCCTCCCCCAGGGAAAAAACAGATATATACACGTGTGTATATATATATGTATATACGTAAAATATTTTACACTTTTGTTTTGGCCACTCCAAGACCAATGAGAATTGTACTTTGAGTTTCAGACTTTACTGTTCCCATATTCTAGCTGTTATAAATCATGGAACACCTTTTAAGGTTTTTTTTTTTTTTGGTAGGATTTTTTTTTGTGTGTGTGCCCTGCACTTGGTTTTCCCCAATGGAGAAGCGAGTAAAATTTGAGCAGGAAAAAGGCTGTTTGTTGGTGGGAGAGCAAGGTGATGGGCATGTTTCCAATCAGCTTACATTTCCCCCTAAATCATTAGGGGAAAAATCCATTTTAAAAAGTCTGTCTCCCTACTGACCCTCTTTCTATTCCAATTCCCAGCTACCTAGGAAAACAAACACAATAAAGTCACATTGTCGGTGCAGCCGTTCAAGACCCACCGCAGTTTCTCCGCATCGTGGGGTCGTGAGCCTCTGAACCTGGTTCTTCTCAAATTTGACGTTCTGGACGTGAGGGCGATTTCCCCGGTGCTCTGTTACATCAAAATTATCAATAAACTCGCCCAGGCAATTAATGCCCCAAACTAACAGCTGTCTATAAAACTGAGATAAAGGGCACAGGAGAAAGCCTGTGACTCCATCCCTCGGGGTCTTGGGCGGCCGAAGCGGCGGGCCCGGGTCTCCTGGGCAGCGGGCAGGGAGCAGCTTCATGGAGGGCGGAGGAGGCACTGTCTTCTGGGGCAGAGGCCACCTCTCCGCACCCCTTGCCTCCCGTCGGTGCCCAGAACGGGGCCAGAGAAAAGCCCCCAGGCCTCCAGTGCAGGAACGTTGTGCTGGGGCTCCAGACAATCTTGGCAGGGAGGCAGGCAGGCAGGAGTGGGGCCCCCTGCTTCCTCCATCGGAGCCTACGCCCCAATTAGGATGGAGGCTCCGGGGAAGTGGGGCTGATTAGGAGAAACCCAATGCCAGCCCAGTCGGCGCGCTCCCTGTCTTCTCGGGCAGCGTCTCCAGCCCCCGCACCCACTCCCTTGGCCCCTTGGTGTGCCCTGGTAGCACGTGGCTTTGGCGCCGCTGGACCAGAGTCGGGGGTGGAGGGCGGCGGTGAACCCCGGTCTCCTGTTCATCTCCCCCGGAGCGCCTTCATTTCAGCAAGATCTCCCGGCGTGCTCACGTCCTGGCCAGGCCAGGTGGGAGGCACCCAGAGGGGCCTGTGCAAGAAAACCAGTCCTGGGGAGTCCAGGGATCAGGGATGGGCCTGGCCTGCCTCGGGCCTGACCTGGAGCCTGGGGATGAGAGCAAAGTCCAGCCTTCCCCGCGGGGAGAGTCTGGCTGCAGGGACACCCGAAAGGGCCAGATTCTACAGGCATAATTGCCTCCACGCCCAGGACCAAGATTTCACGAAGCCGCCCCCTGCCTCTGCGCAAGACCACGTTCGCTCGAGTCTTCCCCAAGGCCCATTTCGGCCTGGCTCGCACAGGGACCACGGGGATGAAGCTCCCACCACCGGTGCCAACACAAAAGCGTGCACGGCTTGTGCAAGTTACCAGCTTAAAATGCAAAGGCGCTTCTGAGTCCGGTGCAAAATCACACACCCGGGGTGCATAAAGGGGTATCATTCTAGCTTAGGGACATTTTTGAGAGAATTAATTCAAAAGTTCTGCACACATCTCTAGGGGGTTTGTCCTGGAACAACGCAGTCAAAATACCCCAAGGGTATGAATACTCCCCAAAACAATAGGCCAGGAGGTGGGGCATCGGCCAGGATGTTCACGACAGGGCTTCTGTTCGTGGATTACACCTCCCGTGGCAGTTCTCTGCGCGGGGCCGACGGCTGGGACGCAGCTGAACCTCGGCTGCAGGCCATCGCAGCCCCAAGCGGCGGCAGCAGCAGCAGCAGCGGCGCCTTGGCGCAGTGTCCTGGCTCCCCAGCCCCTGGCAGACGGGAGCTGCAGGCCTGGCGACCAGTCGGCACTCAGGGTGCGTGCTTCCGAAGGGAAAGTGCCTGCCTGGTCCTGCTGTTTTCTTTGCCCTTTGGGGCTGGAGGGCTAGGGACAGGGAGGTGAGCGGCGGGTACTGAAGGCCTGGCTCCCCGCCTGCAGCTCTCCTGGAAGCAGTGCAAAGATGGAGCTAGAGTCCCAGCTCCAGTGCCACTTGACCTGGGCGAGACATGTTACCTCGGAGCCTAGTTTCTCCTCACCTCAGTGGTCAGCGAGGTGACACCTGCCGGGAGCAAGAGGACAGTCCAGCTCCAGGATGCCCAGCCAGGAATGGCTATGAGATGCAGGCATTTCTTATCCTCCTCCCCTAGAGTGTGGGGTGGGTGTCAAACAAGTTGCAAAAACCCATATTCTACAAGGCCTCCTGCTCAGGGACTCGGGCATCCAGCTTGGGAACCACTGGACGCCCCATCTTCCAGTATGACGCACCTGGACTTTCCCTCCATTCCCAGGGAGAAGGAAGACGTCTCAGTTGGCTCCAGAGATGGAATTCTAACGTGGGGTTGAGTCAAGGGTTCCGATGTGGACCCTCCCCAGGATCTCCTAACCCTGTGCTCAAGGGCTTCACTTCTGAGGGTGCCGGCCCAGGAACTGCCCTCATCAGAAATACTAGGGGTGTCTGCTCAAACTGCAGATGGGGGCAGGGGCAGGTGCGGAGAGTCACTGGATTAGAATCTCTGGAGGTGGGACCCGGGAATCCACAGGCTCACAGATTTCCAGGTGGTCCTGATGGGTGCTAAGTTGAGAGTCTCTCCTCCAGCATTCTCTGGGCTCCTGAGAAAACCCCGGTGAAGGAGTCTCATTGTGGCCTCTGCTGCCCCCTCCCGCCCAGTGGCCCAGCCAGCTTGTGACCCTAAGCAGCAGCTGATGGAGGGCACTTGGCACCCAGGCGAGCAGACACAGGGCTCGAGTTTGTGCAGGAGGTGCCTTGTGCTGGCCACGTGGCCGTCCTCTTTACATACCACCTTCTCAGCAGCCCTCTTAGGCAGGTCCTACAACTTACTGCTCCCGATTCCAGATTCAGAAATGAGCTCAGAGAGGTTAGGGGACTTTATCAAGACACTGCTGGTAAGAGGTGGAATTTGGACTCAGACCCAGGACTTTCTGACCACAAAGCCCATGTCCCTAACCACTGTGCCCCATGGCTCCTGGACACCCATCTTCCTCCAGCCATGAGGCCTAGTGAAAAAAGAGGCAAGTTGAAGTGTGGTCCGTGATCCATCCTCTGCCAGCCTCCTGCCTCTGCTGGGGAGATGGCAATGGACAGGGGCAGCACAAGGGACTGGGGCCCCTCTGATCCCCCTGCCTGCATTTGGATGGGGTGGGGAGGCTCTCCTAGCAGCCCCAGCTCAGACCCCTGACGTTCACCTCCTCTCTGGGACAACAGACCTGGTTTTCGTAGGTTCCCACCACGGACCTCCATGAGAGATCCCTTCACTTCCTTGGGCCCCTTAGTCCAACGGAGAAAAACTCCAACAAAAGTCGAAGCTCAAGGCAAGAGAGGCCAGCTGGGGCGGTGTATGTGGCTGCGCGCTCCCGCTCTGCCTCTGGAATCTTCCGGGTACCAAGAGCTCAGAGTTCTGGGCTGTTTTAAGGAGGGAGGCCCTTGTTTAGCATCTCCCACTGGCAAGCCACGTCCACTCACGATGGCGTACTGACTTATTGTGGGACCGAGACAAATCATGGGCCCTTAACAACGGTATTGATCTCTGTGCTTTGGGGACAGGCAGGGGAAGAGGGACAACTGGCTCTGCAAGTGTAAAATACCGTCGGCACGAAACACAGGACAGAGGAAGAATCTGGCACAGACTCACTCATTCAGGGACACTGAGTACCCACCACCCTCTGCCATTGGATCAGACAAGACTCAGCGGCTGACACACCCCTGCTGACACGGGTCAACAGACGAGCACACTGTTTCCAGCACCAGGATACTTGGGGTCGGTCGTGTCAACACCCTGAAGAGGCAACATCACCAAGGCCAAGGCAACCCAAGCCCCCAGCGGAGGCAGAAAGCTGGTGCTATTCAAGACCCCCGCGTGGGCATGGTCACCAAGGTCCCCTCCAACTCTCACAGCACGGGCTGTCTGAGGACGCCGAGCCTGTCCAGAGTGGACAGAGGCGCTGGGGCCGGTGTAGGCCGTGCCCTGCAGCTGATTTCCTGCAGTTCGCTGTGTCAGTGGGGTGGCAGCCCAGGGAGAAACGCTGCAGCTGGACAGTGGTCTGAGGAGTAACGGTGGTGACAGCTTCCCCAGGCTTATGTCATTAAAACCACGGCATCACACCAGGGAGGTGGCACGGACTCCGTGAGCCCTGCTGCGTCAGGGTTCACGACCACAGGGCACGCTGGGCCCTCAGACGTCCCCTGGAAAAGGAGACGTTTCTGTATTTGGAAATTTCCACCAAAGCAAGTCCCATAGTTCAGCACACCGTGTTTCTGGGTCCTGCTGTAACACCCTGCGTGGTCACAGCTTGGGGTGAAGCAGGGAGGGCTGGGCCATCTCTGTCCAAATGGTCAGAAGCCTTCCCTGGGCAGAGAGCTCGGGGCAGGGGACCCTCCCTGGGAGAGGAGGCAGCCTAGCACCTGAACGGTCCCAGGGATTCCGCCCCTGGCTGTTTCTGAGGGGGCAGCGCCACCTGCTGTCCACCTCGCCGTTTTTGTTGGGATAACAGCAGGGACCCACTGAGGAAAATTGATTTCACCTGAACGTGGACAGAAGCTGTGCACAGATGAATCTGATTCTGATGTTTCAGGGCCTCTGACCTTTGTTAAGGTGCAGCTGACGTTTTTTGGGAGAGAGCCAAACTAAATGAATTTAGTCTTTTCCTAATTACACAAATGATAGGGCTTATTTAAAATAAAATAAATAAACTGTAGAAAGGTGAAAGGAAGAAAGCAAACATGGCTTCAAACCCACCCCTGGAGACAGCGTGTCGGCTCCAGGAGACGTCTCCCCACACACACGGACACCTGCCGACCCTGGAGAAGCAGAGGATGAACCCAGGATTGAGAACCTGGGAGTCAGAGAGCCCGAGTCTGGGTCCCAACTCCACTGCTTCCCAACTGTAAGCTCGGGCCAGTGCCTCCCCACTATGCCTCAGCTTCCCCATCTTTAAAATGGGGGTGATGGTAGGAGAACTCCTCTCAAAGGATTAAGTGATTAGAAAATCTATGAAGGGCTTACAGGTGAAGAAACCGAGAGGGCAAGCACTCCGCCTGAGGTTGCACAGCAAGGACCCGTCGGAGCTGGATTCACTGCCAACCCTGGTGGGTGTAGCTTCAACACCATGTGCCTCCACCACTAAATCAATTGTCTCTGCTGTCCCCATGGGCCACCCTGGCTCCCAGCTACCTCGGAGGCCTGGTGGCAGTCAAGAGATGATGACGGACAGGCTTCTCCCTTGATGGTGGGGAGAGGCTCTGGGACTGAAGGCCAGCTCTGCTGTGTGACCTGAACAAGTCAGATAACCTCTGGGAGCCACATCTTTCTCACCTAGAAAATGGGAACGTAACAACACCTGCTTCATGGGATTCTTCTAAGGGTTAAGTGAGTTAATCCACCCTCCGAGGCAGGCAAGGATGTTTAGTTTGCTCACAACTCAGCACTTCAGGGTCTGAGTTTATTGCTTCCAAAACACCCAAAGTGCAAAATGTCCACATTACATGGTCACATGTCAGCTCCCATTATAACTTTTGTGATTTATGGACGTCGGAAATAAAGAATTCCATTCACAAGAAGAAATCCTGCCCCACTGGAGGAACAGGAGTGTGGGTTCCGCTATTTAGAAGTCTCTGCTTGTATGAAAGATCGCCCAGGCAGTCTCCAGTGAAAACCTAGGATGATGACAAGGACTGGCAAAGCAAGTGGGACTCACAGGGGAGGGCGTGGTAGGGGTGGGGGACAAGAGGGGCTCCGCCATGCACCGGGGGACAAGCCATCACAACTCGGTGCCTCAGTTGCCTCATCTACACATGGATTAAATAACGGGGCTATTTCGAGCAACAGAGGGGAAGCTGGCCTGGTGACCCTCACACTGAGGGCTTCCAACAGGGGCAGCTACCTAGAGACGTGCAGATCACAACTGAAGGCAGGAGGACAGATGCAACAGAGAGTGGACAAAACCCACCGCCCCCTGCCTGGAGACTCTCCTGCAGGCTCCTGAACTGAGCAGACCCAGCCCCAGGGGTGTCTCTGCCACTAGCATGTGTGTGCCTGGGGGTATCACCCCACCCTGCATCTCTCTTCTAGAAAATGACCCGGTTTTGTGTGCCTCTTTCTACCTTAGGTGGCAAGGTGAAGGTGACCCACAGTGAAAGAAGATACACAGATAACTCTGGACTAGTCTACAATCAGCTACAACCCGACTCGTGGCTTCACTACCAAAGCTGGGGGACTGTGGGCCAGTTACCCGTCTGTGCATAGGGACGTCTCTCAGAAGCGATTCTGAGAGTCAGGTGAAATCACGCACTTGCGCATCTATATGATTTGTATTTCTAAATTGTATCTCCAGTAATATATGTGTATTTATAAGTGCATCATATAATTCATATAGTAACATTGTTATAATATAAATGAAATTATGCAACTGATTATTAATGAAGAACAAATCGCCCTCTAAACTTAAAGCAGCAGAAAGCATTCATTTCACTCCTGACTGAAATCTGGGCAGGGCTCAGTGCAAACAGCCCTTGTCTGCTCCAGGAGGCATCAGCTGAGACGGCTCACCTGGGGTTGGGGACCGACTTTCAAGACGGCACGCCTACGAGGACGGTGAGGTGGTGGTATGCGCTCCTCTGTGAGGCCTCGGCCCAGGCAGCTCGGGCTTCCTCACAGCGTGGGGACCAGGCTCTGAGGACAAGCATCCCGAGAAGATGAGGAGGAAACTGCCAGGTCCTCAGCCTCCTCATGCAAGCCAGCAGTGTTCACCCAGCTGCCCCAGGGCCCAGATCCAAGGGGATCTGCACAGACCCCTTCTCTCAATGGGGCTGTTGAAGAACCTTGGGCTAACACTTTACAACTTCCACAGCATTTTAAACAGCTCAATAAATTTGAGCCATTATCATCAGGAGTGAAGACAGAAGCCAACCCAGCTGAGGTCGGCATCCCGCCCTCAGCTGCAGGACAGCTGGGGGCTCAGGTAGGCAGCGCCCGTTAAAGAATACTGCGGGGGGCCTCCCTGGTGGCGCAGTGGTTAAGAGTCCGCCTGCCGATGCAGGGGATACGGGTTCGTGCCCTGGTCTGGGAGGATCCCATATGCCGCGGAGCGGCTGGGCCCGTGAGCCATGGCCGCTGGGCCTGCGCATCCGGAGCCTGTGCTCCGCAACGGGAGAGGCCACAACAGTGAGAGGCCCGCATACCGCAAAAAGAAAAAAAAAAAAAAAAAAAAAGAATACTGCGGGAGGTGACTGTAAATTCACCTACACACTAATCTCTTCTTCCTGCTTTTATATATGGAGTTCTGTGTCAGATTTATTTTGAAGACAGACTTCCCCAGGATAGCCCTGCCCCACCCCACCCCCTAAAAAACCCCATTTTGAAAATGACTATAGAGTCCACAGTATCTATTGTATTTGGAACACTGGTTGGGTTAGATCCAGATACGGGCGAAGTGAGGTTAGCAATACCCATTCGGCTTTTTCTGCTGAGTGCAGGGGGTGTGAGGAGCAGAACTGAAGTTTTGGAAGAGTCCTCTGCAAGCCAGGTGCTTCCTGGGAGCCTGTCGGGGGGAGGCAGGTGGTAAGAGGTGGCAATGCTCCCCAGGAAAACAAGAGGTGAAGGGAAGGATCCTCCTTTGGCAAAAAGGCAGAAAGCTTCATCTCATAACGATCATTTGGCCCCAGTTCCTTAAAATCCAGTGCAAAGGTTTCTCAGGCTTGGCCAGTAAGGGTGCTGGGATGGATTGTTGATGTCTGCTGTGGGTGTGGGTGTGGGTGTGGATGGAGAGCTGGATTTGCCTGTTTACCATCCCTGGACCCGATTACTGTTTTTCAATGTTGCTCTCATCTGACATTTTATCTTCTCTCCAGTATCTCTCTTCACCAAACATAAACTCTTTTGTGGTTTTAGCTACATGGGCTCTCTTTTCTTGGGTAGTTTTATTCTCAGCCTTTTCTATTTGCAGTCTTGTGTCGTGTTTCTTTCTCCTCATGCGGCATCTGGGGGAGGTCTGTGTGCGTCGCTGGATGGGAACCAGGAAGGCCAAATGATGGCCGAAGGACCAAGGGAGGGCAGACCTACAGAACCCCTCCCCTTAGAGTCTAGGAGGGCCGGCTCCCACATGCCCTGGCAGCTTAGGGGCTGCTGGCTGGGTTGGTAGAGAAAGTACAGTCATCCCTTGGTATGTGTGGGGGACTGTTCCCAGGAGCCTCCGTAGACACCAAACTCCACCGATGCTCCAGTCCCTTATATAAAATTGGGCAATACAGTCGGCCCTCCGTGTCCACGGGCTCCACGTGGGTCCAGGACTCAGAACCGGCAGTTGGGTGAGCCCATGGCTGGTGCAGGACCTGCAGGTGTTGAGGGCCAACCGTAATGCAGAGAGGCCGGCAGGGCTCCTGGGGCAGAGGCCAGGGTCCAAGTACCCGCTTTACCTCTGCCTGGGTCTGGAGCCCCGAACAAGCCCACTGCACCTTCTGAGAGCAGCTGTTTCCATTTGTAACAGTCACCCAGTCCAGAGGCCGATTTTAGAAGTAGGAGACGCATGTTGTAAAGCTTCTTTATCTTAACATTCCAAAAACGACTTAAGTAAACTAAATAAAATCATTTGTGCATAGTGACAAATTTTAGAAAAGAACACATAGAAATTTCGATGCATAAAAACACTGGTTAATGCCGTTGCTTGGAGAAGCATCCCGCAGACAGCTCACCCTGGAGGGCCCATCTGGATTCCATACCCACCAAAACCTGACATTCCAAGAGAGGCCCAGGAATAAGCTCCTCCTTAAAGTCAGGGCCCTGCCCATCCTTTCCTAACCCAACATTAGAAAACATTCTCTTCTATTATCTCCAAATTCCTTCATTTTTATGTTTAGATATTTAACTAGCCTGGAATTTATTTTTACGTGTGGTATGACTTGGAAATAAATCCAAGCTGCTTTATTCAGCCTTCAAAACAACAAATGTAGACGAGGTCCGATCACTATGCCCACTCACAGCTGAGCGTGTGGAAGTTCAGACAGGAGGTACCAGGCAGCAGCAACACTGACGCTCTCGGCCGAACCTGTGTGATTCTGAAGCTCATGCTGTTAATCTTAGCTGCGTTTTAAAACTGCACCGAGGAAAGACGGGAAGTAAATAAGAGGCAGTGTCAAGGCTGCTTAAGTGGTGGAGTGAGGGGTGACACTCTTTGTACTTCTGATATCCCCAAATTTCCAGAAGGGATAAGTTTACTTTTATAAACAGAAAAAAATCTAAGTGACGGTGAGCAGGGAGCCTTAAAAGAAACAGAACGTTACAACCGTTCAGGCCTTAGAAACAAACATGCTCAACCCTCTCTTTGTAAAGATGAGGACGCTAATGCCCGGAGAGGCTCCATGACTTGCCGGCAACACAGGAACCGTTAGCAGATACAGTGAAGCCCCAGGGCCAGCGCTCGCCATGCAGAGTTGAGGGTGGCAGGAATCTCCTCGCATCTGCAAGCAAAACTGCAGCGCCACTCAGGCAAACACAAGATGTGACCCATGAATCGTGACAAATCCACTTAAAAGGGGTTCATACAGTCTCAGCAACTTGTCAAGTGCTCTTTTTCCATTATTTTCTAATATGCGAATTATACAATTATGATGCTGACGAATACTCAAGAACTTTGAGAACGAAAAGCAGGGTCCCTGAGTGCCCCTCCTGGCGGCGCTGAGAAGAACTATGGCTCTGGGGCTGCCCGAGGCGAATGGAGGGGAGGCGCGGAGGTGATACATCTGGAGGGCTTGTATTTCAGGCCCTTGGTCCTAGTTTCCCTCTAACTAACCTACTGTCCACAAATATAAAAAAATGATGAATGCATTCAGATTATCTGTATATCAATACATCTGGATTATTCTGGCTGAAAGTGACAGAAAACCCAGCACTCTGGCTCAAGCCGGAGGGATCATCCCTGATGTGCACAACTCAACAGTCTAAGGTGCTGGCGCCAGACTCACCAGACACCGGCCCCCAGGGCTGAGGCCCGGACCCAGCCTCCCCCTTGGCTCTGACGGAGCCCTTCCCATTTGCATTTCTCCTGAGTTGCTGGGTATCAGCAGGTGGTTCTCATGGCTGGGGCTGGGGCACAGTGGGGAATAAAGGCAGGGACAGACTCACTTCCTGCCCTCCTGTAGCACTACTCCAATGGTAGCAAGTCAATGATAGAAACAGCAACCAAAACTGAACAAGAACATGCCAAAGACAGGAGGCATTCTGGAAAAAACGGGAAAACCAACCGGAACGGAGCAAGGAGTTCAGATACCAGGTCGCTACTCTGGACTGGGCAGTCAGTCAGCCTGGGATGGCCAAGCTGAACACAAATGACAAAACGAAACCAGCCGAGGGACAGGGGTCAGGCAGAGAAAGAGTGAGCCCAGAGGCCCTATGGCCTGGCCTGCCCTGTGTTAAGATATTCTACCCCCTGGTTTTGTTCATGACAATGTGGAAGGAGTCTGCATTTAACTGAGCAAATCTAAGGATCAATTCTCTTTCCAAAGTCTCCACCGCATTTTCACTGTAAAACCAACAAGAAAATGCTTTTTCAAAGGGAGACTGAGAGCCTTGAGAACATTATCTTCAAAGTGCAGGCGAGGCCTGCCCCTTGAGGCGTAATAATGGGTTTAAAACATCCTCAGTAAGACCCTCTGGTGAAAAAATAAAAATGTCCAGTGCATATACATTTGAAAAAAAAAAAATGAAATCTCCACTTAAATGCTTATCTTGACCTTTCACCCAGGATCAACTGCAAAAGCACTTCTGTTTAGAAAGCACAGTTCATCCAAAATCCAGCTTGATTTTCAGGAACAGAGAAATGGAGGGAAAGAAAACATATGGAAAACATACGACAGTGGACAAATGAGTGTGTGAGCATCTGTCTGGCCTCGTCTGTGACGTAGGCTGGGACAACTCATTGAAAGCCAGTATTTCCTAGACACAGAGCTCCCTGCTGTTCAGGGGCAGCTGGCCGAGAGCAGAGGGTATTCACCCCGAGGGCAGAGCCTGGCTGGAAAGGTAAGGAGAGGACAGAGGTGAGGCCACACAGCCGAGGGTCCAGGCCAGATTGGCCTCCATCTCCGACACCACGACTGAGATGTGACAAGCAGTCTGTACCCAGGGGGCTGAACCACCTGGCTTCTGCGAGCTGAACGCATCTTTTCCCTTCTAGCAGTGCCAGGCCAAGGAGCCAGGAACACAAGGATGTCTTCTGGTTCTGAGCCGCCATGCCTCTGCATCTGGTCCCCTGTCCACCTTCTCTTAATCCCCCACGCCTCTCAAGTTCAAAACACAGACTCCCCTAAATTGCAGTCAGCATTTACTCCTACTTGTTTATTGCCCACTCAGTCCCCTAAACCAAGACACCAGCAGGGCTGAGACATGCAGCAGGCTGAAGGACCAGGATAAGCCAAAGCCTGAACATGGACCTTTCTGCCTTCAGAAGATGGGAAGTGTATTACAGCCGACTTCCCTGCTCCTCAGGAGACACCAGGCAGCAACTGAAGCTCTGACTTCCTGGAGAGGACTGAACTCAAAGCAGCTTGTGCAGCAAAGCTCCACCACACCCCGCTGTGCTGGGCTCTGAAGTTCGCCGGAGGCCGGAGCGGGATGTTGTCACGGGTTAGGGTGTGGCTCTCCAGCGTGGCTGCCCACCGGGCCACTGGCCCCCTGATGCCTGGCCAGCGCCACCCTCGCTGTGTTGGCGCCCAGACAGAAGCCCTGCAAGCGGGAGATGGCCTGCCAGGCCTCGGCCGGGTCCCGGTAGTGGAGGAAGGCCCTGCGCTGCGGCCCCTGCCAAGTGAGCCGTGAGGGCGCCGCGCCCCGTGCGCTGAGGGCTCGCTTCAGCTCACTCACCCGGGCGTCCCGGGGGAGGTTCCCGACGTAAACAGTGCTGGACGGCACATCCTCCCCCTGCAAGGAGCCCGATTCCAGCGAGGGCAGCTCCCGCGGGCTTCTGATGGTGCTCAGGGCGGCCCGGGCACCCGGAAGGCTCCAGTGTTTATCCTGAAGGGTGACGTCCTTCCCGGCCTGCTCCTCTCGGCAGCGCAGGCTTCTGAGGACTGGCATTTTCCCCATCATCTCACAGCTGATCTGAAAAAGCAAGGCAGTTCCAGCTACTCTTGAGGCGTCCATAAGGGACCATGACTTGGTCACAAGGGAGGAGAAATCAGTCACTCAGGGGCCTCCTGCCCCACATGCTCGTGGAAGCCTCCATCCACTCAGGCCAGCCATCTCCATCTGCCACTCTGCGTCTGCCAGACAGGCCGTGGCCGCTGGCAGGAACCAGGCGGCTTTCTCCATTTTCCTGGCAGCCCAGAAGGCAGACAACCAAGGCTTCCTACGCAGAAGGCGAAGAGCTAGGGACTTCCCTGGCGGTCGGTCCAGTGGCTGGGACTCTGCCTTCCAAGGCAGTGGGTGTGGATCTGACATGCCTCACCGCCAAAAAGCCAAAACATAAAAGAGAAGCAATATTGTAACAAATTCAATAAAGACTTTAAGTTCACATCAAAAAAAAAATCTTAAAAGAAACAAGAAGGGGAGGAGCTAAGATCACTGGTCTGAGGGTTAAAGGGTCACAAAAGGCAACCGCCCTGGCGACCCCGGGATAATGGGGCGGTTTCTGCTTCCACACCCGTCTCCTCCCCAAGCTACGCCTTTGGGTGGGATGAGGTCTTTAATGGGGCCGTGGGGATCTCCTTCTCAGCCTCCCCCCACCCCCCACCCCCCACCTCGCACCCCTTAATTGAGGGCCAAACCCATCCAGACCTCTGGGAAAAAGCACAGACAAGGCGAATGTGAAACAGAATGCTACATAGAGAACACTTTCTAGCGAAGGGTGATCAGGCTACAAAATAACGAATCCCACACACAATGTTACATCTCAAAGAGAAAGACTTTTACACAAAGGACACTTTTGGCTTTTTGGTCAAATGGATCAGCAAGTATTTCCTGAGCACCCATAGCGATGGAGGTGACAGAAGAGCCCCAATACTCGAGGGGAAGCCTGAACAGGACACCCACGGCTCCGTCCTGTGGCGCAGGGGGCACTGGGGGCTGAGCCCGGGGCAGAGTGGTTCATGTCTCTTAAGGAATCCCAAGGCAGAAATGAAACAGAAAGCCATGCTTAGTTCTTTTCAATAATTCATTCTCTAGAGATGCTTTCTGTCTTCTGTTTGGGGCACAAAGCATGTAAATGATCAGTCACCAAGGGAATTCCCTGGCAGTCCAATGGTTAGGACTCCATGATTTCACTGCTGAGGGCATGGGTTCAATCCCTGGTTGGGGAACTAAGATCCCACAAAGCTGTGCAGCGTGGCCGGAAAAAAAAAAAAAAATCAGTCACCAAGAGGCAAGCAACGGTCCAAACACGGGCTTCCCACAGATGTGGGTACATGAGAACACAGATCAGCACACAAGGTGGACAGCTATAATTTTTCTACAAAAATAGTTCAACTAGTACCAGTGTTCTCAATATATTCAGAATCCTATGTAACTTAGGGCAATGGTTCTTATCCTTGTCAGGGTGTCAGGGACCCTGAAGAGAAGCTGGGGTTCCCTCCCAAGGGCTCTGCCACAATTCTCTGTACAATTTCCCAGCATCTGTTCATGGACCTACAAACCGCAAGAGGCACACGGGTCCCAGGTTGAGAATCAATGGATTAGAATAAGATTTAAAGAAACACAAACACCTAAGCACAGCAAGTATCTTCTCACAGACCTACAGCCTCCTAATCCTCATCAATTTTGTCCTGGTTCTCTCTCCCAGCGCTATGCAGATGATGCTCTCCACCGCAGCAAAGCCTTGCCTGGGGGTCAGAGCCCTCCCCAGCCAGATGCTGCCCTTGTCCCCGGCACAGCCAAGTCAGGAGCCTTGCGGGGGGCACCCGACCACTCGGGTCTTCAGAACAGAGCACACTCTTAGCGCAAAGAAAAACTCCCTCCTTCTCATGTTTCCCATTGTTGAGATACAAAAACAAAAACCACGTCTATGCCACCGAGACACCCACAAGATGGAGCCACTCTTCCTGATTCAAAGGGGATCTGCCTCCACTTGACCTTCTGCCATCTCCTGAACTGACTCATCGGAAGGTGGTTAAACTCACAGACCAGTCCTCCAGAGGCTCCGGTTCCCAAAGAATCCCAAAGACAATGCGAGTCTGGCCAACCCAACTCCCTGCCACGTCCCTCTTCTGCCTTCTTAAGGAGGTCAGATTCTTGCATTCTTTCAAAGTATCTAGGAGTAAATTTAAACTGGTCATAATTAGATTCTTGGGGATTTCTTAAGTGACTGGATCTCGCATTGAGAAAGAATGATCAAATTTAAAACTGTAATTACAATCAGAGTAAAAGTGTGACTATGTCCTTGTACGAGAGAACTAAACGTTACCCCAGTCCAAGCACCAGCAGCGAGAGCCACCAGGCCACATCTCCTGGGAAACACCGTGCGTCCACTGGGCCCACTGTGGCCAGATGAGCACCCATGAAGTGCCCAGTGGACCCACAGGGCTGCCTCAGGCAGAGGTGCGTGTTCTCAGGAAGCCTGACCCACGGGGTGAGGCTCCACGCTCAGGCAGCAGAAATCCACCCTAAAACGTGTGTGAAGCAAACACGCATCCTTCTGTGCACGTCCCCGGGAGCTACCTGATCCCAAGCTGGCGCACATACAAACTGCAATCAGCTGCAGGATAAGGAAAGCCTTCCAGCACACACTGTGAACTGAGTCCACAGCACCGCCACGCTGGCACACACCAAGGGATCTTTGGAAACGGAAACACAGAAATGCGAGGCTTTTACGTAAAACTGCTCGTCCTGAGAGCGGTATGTTCTTTGGAACAACAAAGCCCAGTGTCAGCTCCCTCTCCACGCCACTCCCACCCCGTGTGCTCTAAAGGACAGAGCTCCCTGACCATGAGGGGGTCTTTGCCACTTTCCCAGCCATTTGCCACCTATGTGCTCCGCATGGGATGGCGTAGGTTGATGGTGGCCCTGCAGCCGACAGGCTTCTGAGAGCCCAGTGGACGGGCTGGACACCCACATGGGACCCACAGTGCCGCTCTCTATTTTTCCTGGCTGGCAATTAGGAACATTTGTTAGGTTTTGTCTATTTTCCATGTGAAATGAAAGATTTTGCTTGTTAATCAAGCAAAAAAATGTATGCCCTTCTGTAACTAATCATACCATTTAAAAAGCAAGTATAAAGCAAAATTGATTTTTTCTGTACGCTACAATCACTTTTTGCTGAAGCATGCAGATGGCAGTCGTTTATAAATATATGTTCCCTTTAGAGATTAAATTAAACCTGTCCCCTAGAAATGCTCGCTACGTCCAATACAATCAGAAATCTGACTCTCGAGGCGTCTGCTGCCAACCCAAGAAGAAGACACTCGGCTCTAACCTCCCTCCACCACACGCTGGGGTTACGCTCTGGGATAAATTGCTTTTCTTTCTGGTTCTCACTTCACTTGACCAGAAGATAAGGTGCTTGGGAGGGATGATGTCATTCTATAATGCCAGGATGTGCTGGAGCAGCTGCCGGCAAAGTTAAACAGAAACATTGGAAGTATTTCTAATGAGAACTACAACTTCCATAAAAACCACGTTAGTCTCTTGCAAGACTTAGAAGGTGGGTAGAGGAGACCCACTGTCCGAAGTGACTGGAGCTGGAAACAGAGTCCGTATCAGATCAGTCTATTATTGGCTGGGGCAGTACTCACATTTCTTGAGAAGCTGGAGCAAAGGCTGGAAAATCAAATGCTGTACAGTCTTTGTGTATTAAGAATGAGTTTTTTAAAAAAAGCATCACATTTTGAACCTATTTCAAAACATTTCATCTGGGAGGGCTACAGTGTTTAGAAGAAAAAGGGGATTCCAGATATTCCAATGATAAAGACAAGAGGCAAATTCCTAGAGTCTGATCCCTACATGACGAGTCTATGGGTAGAGCATCACAGAAGGATTTACCGGTATGTGCCAAACAAAGAGCCAACCTGAAACAGTACTATAACCCAGCACTGAACTGCCCCCACCACCTCCTCAAATCTTCAGTGGAGGGCTTCCCTGGTGGCGCAGTGGTTGGGAGTCCGCCTGCTGATGCAGGGGACACGGGTTCGTGCCCCGGTCCAGGAAGATCCCACAGGCCGCGGAGTGGCTAGGCCTGTGAGCCATGGCTGCTGAGCCTGCACGTCCGGAGCCTGTGCTCCGCAACGGGGGAGGCCACAACAGCGGGAGGCCTGCGTACCTCAAAAAAAAAAAAAAATCTTCAGTGGCATTAGGGACTTTGTCCCCAAAGTCAATGAAAACGCACTCTGGCTGCACACATAGCGAGGCCAAGACAGAAACCCCAGGGGCTGGAGAGAGTCCTTGCCTTCACAGGACCCATCCCTCTGCACTGTAGAACTGAGAACACAGGACCCAAAATAAGAAATGGCCTTTTACAAGCTAGGGATTCTTGCCAAGGCCTCACTAACGATTAGCATCCTTCGGGAAGAGGATGAATAAGCCAACGTCCCGATGAGCAGGCTGAGATGTCTCAGGAAGCTGTGGTTGAATTTGGTTTCCTTTCATCTCAGAGGGATTATATTTATCTAACACAACTGATAACCTAATTTGTTGCTTTCCTTATATTTTTCTTGTTAAAATCTGCAGACTGTAACCACGGCTATTCTCCAAGGCAACCAACTCTCTCTCCCTGGAGAGGCCCCCAGAATCCTCCCAGCCTGCGCTGCAGCTGGCCCTCAGCTATGAAGTGCTGGCCCCAGGGCACCTGCAGCCTCGCTGTGGCCGCCCCCGTGATGTATCCTCCCCAGACCGTGTGCTCACCTCTGAGCACAGCCACCTCGCTCCCACGGCCTGTATGTCAGTCGCCATTCAAAGGGAGGCTGTGGGCCTGAATTCTGGGGAGCCCTAAGTTCTAAATGTCCTGAGGGACGTTTTAATAGTCATGAAGGATGCTGCGGCCTTCTAGCTGGTGTTCAGGGTGCACGTGGATGGCCCCACACCCCATCTCAGGGTCTCACGTGCTCCCCTCTGCTGTCCTCAGGGGCTATCCTGGCAGGAGCACAGGTATCTGTGGGGAAGCCCTCAGGGTGCAGTGACAGCACAGGGCTCATCCTCGGAGGCGGATGCTGCTGATTCCCACGCCCACAGGAAGGAGGCCTGAAGCTCTGGATGACTCAGGTTTAAGGAATGTGAAACATGGACAAACATGCTAATTTGACCAAGAGTTTCAATCCATCAGAGCACTTCTCCAGTTTTCGCAGTAATCCTGGCTATTGACCAGCAGATGGCATCATAACCTACAGGTTGGCTTCTGGGGTCAAACTCCAATTGCAGACCACTCTGCGATACAAGCCACTGCCTGTTCTGGGGATGAAAGTCATCATGGCATCAGCTTACGAGGGCTTTGGGTACTGCCTCCTACCCAATTCAGTTCTGCATGGAGATGCAGACGGCAGTAAGAAAATCTGGGTTTGCGAAAGCAAAGACTGATGCTTAGGACGATGCAGAGCTGCGACGGCAGAAGACAGCTCTCAAGAGTGAAAGCCAGCTGGCAAACAGACTCAAGGCATCAGCTCCCCTAGTTGAGTTGGTCACTTCCCGCTTCCTACAGCTGCTGTCGTGTAGAGACCTTGAACCCTGCCTGCTCGTCAGAACCAGCAGGTTTGCAAAGCAGGTTCTCCAGGCCATGCTTGGAGACTGTGATTCAGAAGCAGAAATGTTCAGAAACTCATGGGTGACTCTAACGCACAGCCATGCAGGCTTGGGGACAGCTGCCATGCCAGACAGAGAACGCAGGGAAAGAGGAGGTGCCTAGAGGCCACGGGCCGGCGCTGGCCGCGCTCCACACCACGGCGACCCACCTTAGACCACACAATTCCTGCTGGCTTGGGGCGCTCACACCCCGTGGTGATGACTCGAGTTGGAGTGAGAATATAGTCCACGGTGAGGTCGTGATCCTCGAGGAGGGTTTCAGGTAGGTCGACAACCTGGTCAAACAGAAGCGGGTGAAGGAGCTGAGAGGGATACGGCCCCAGCTGTGTTCGCTGCACCACTGGGTGGAAGTATGATGTCCCCCAAACCCGTCATGGGCAAGGCCGAGCTGCTGCACCAAGCTGAGCGACGCCATGCCCGACACGGCAGGGAGTGGAGGCAGAGACCCTGCCCTGCCCCACCCTGCGCTCTCAGTGGGCAGGAGTAGCTCTGCTGGCCTGTTCCCAGGAAGCACCTGGCAGTCGTGGACGATGGTGACCACTGGCGTCTCCTGGCTGACCGCTCCCATCGACACCATCATGGCGTATTCAAGGTCGGCATAACCTTCTCCCTTCCCAATTCTCCAGCCTAAGAACAACGCAGAGAATCAATGTCTCCGTGGGGTCTGGGGAACCACGCAGGATTACGTTTCTCATCGTGGACTCAGAGGAGTTACAGAGGAAGAGCCACACTAAGTGGGTACAGTGGTTAACACACAGTGAAGTGAGCTTGGAGCCTTTTAAACACAGAAACCTCTCCTTTACCAAGGAAACTGAGCTTGCATTTATGTGAGCTTTATGTTTACGTTTAAAAGTAGTGCAACAGTAGTTTTTAAAAACACTAAGAACAAATTCCTACTAAAGGCACATCTTTTTCATCATGGAGGGAAAGGAGAAAGTCTAAATCAGGGACATGGCTGCGAGACAGCACGGCCTCGCCGTGTAAAAGCACTCAGGACGCGCCCAGCGCAGCCCCACAGCTTGGAAGGAGGCGGTTTAAGCAGCACTACTGCTATTCTGCAAATTCACAAATGCGGCACAAGAAAAGGATTCATCATCTGAAGCTGAAGGACAAGCTAAGCAGGAGAAAAGAACGCAGGACGGCGGACAGCGGACGTTAGCACGCTGCCGGCTACCAGCCGAGTCCAGTCACTCTCCTCGGTAGGACGCCCAGGCCAGCCCGGAGCTCTGACTTCTCTGTGACGTCAGCATCACCGCCAAGCGTGGAAGCGCCATCACTCACGCGTCCTTTAAGATTCAGACCTGACTGAGCTACTTCTACAATGAAAAGCCTTCAACCGTGCACGCAAAGCAGCAAGAGAAAGACAATTCAATAGCAGAACAGCAAAGGGTACAGAGAGTCCAGAGAGAGACAGGCGGACGGACAGTGAACACAGGAGAAACGTTCAAGCTCACCCAAATCAGATGCAAATGAAGAGGCAACTCAAATACCACTGTTCACTCTCAGACACAAAACCTGAGGTGGGATAATTCTAGTTATTAACAGGAGAAGAGGGAGAGAGGCGAGCAGATGGTGTGGGGATGTGATGTGGGCACACTTCCTGGTGGGTAATTTGGCAACATCCATCAGGATTTAAAGACCCTTTGGTCCGGCAATTCCTCTCCTAGGAATCATCCCACGGATGGTCCTCAAAGGTACCCCTAGAGCATACGATAAGACTACACCTCACTCTGGCGCTATTTGCAAGGGAAAGACCGAAACAAACACTGGAGATCACTTAAATGTGTATCAGTCAGGGCTGATGAACAGGAGGCTGACCTCTGTGCTGACGGGCAGAGCCCTTGGAGATGCAGACGCTGCAGCAGCAGGGCACAGAGCACCGTCAGTGCGGAGACAGAACCAGGATGAACATGCAGCCCACACACAGAACACTCGAGATGCCTGTATCTCACACCACAAGAGCTGATACTTCTGTGGGCATCAGGGGACAGGCAGAGGGAAAGTGGCCAGGCAATGCTTTCTGTGCTATCCACATTTTTTAAACACATGCATGGTGATTTTGTTGTTTTAATTAGGGGGTTATCTAAACAGTGACAGTTACAAAACATTGTTTTCTTTTTCATACATCCTGAACTAGAAAAGAAAACTCCTGACGTCCTTTTAAAAGAAGAAATCTTTGCTAACTTCCCACTGCCAAAAGAGTACAGCCCAGTTCCCGGCATCTGGCCTCCGGTCTCTGGAAGGACAGCCCCGGACACCAGAGGGCCGTGCTACGTGACCACAGCACTCCCTCTCCCTGTCCTGCTCCGCCTGCCTCGAACACACCCGGCACGCAGGAGCTAACCCTGAGGCCTGCTCTGAGGTCACCCTGCTCCAAGCTGGCGAGTCCCTCCTCTGAGCCCGCCTACGCCCACCCCGGCTTCTGTTTCCAGCACTGAGCGCATCGTATTGTAGTTCAGCTCTCATGTCTGCTCCTCCCACCCACCGAGGACCCAAAGCAGAGCCCACTCAGTGCCGGCCTGGCACGTGGCACACAGTGGGCACATGTGTGCTCATGTGTACCCGTCCCTGAGGACACAGGTAAAGCATCTGTAACTGTGAATACACGGAAAACAGGGAATAAAGACCTGTAACATCTCACTCCTAAGCATCTCACACAGGAGCTCAGAGCAGGAGCCGGGAAAAGACTAAGCTCAAGGTGACGGTATTAAGGCCAACGTTTACAACACGACGCTCAGGGTTCAGAACAAATGATTAGAGCACTGCTCGCCAACTGTTCATTCAGAAGCTCTACTGAAGGAAGGACTTGGCTTTGGCCGATTAACTTCCAAAGGGAGATCTGAGGATGAGCATCTCAGGACACTCTCCTGCCGGGCAGGGAGGAGAAGGCTCTCCTAGTGCGGCGGGGGGGGTCCCGATCACACCACACAAGCGCAGCCCTGCAACGTGCTCACCCGGCCGCAGAACCAGCAGCTCCTTTCCAACAGCACCCAGCTGGGCCTGGGGCAGAGCAGGGCAGAGAGGCAGAGGCCCTAGGGCACCCCCGAGACGAGTCCTGAGGGTGGCTCAGCCCAGGGCAGAGGCTGGCAGGCTGACCCACACTGTCCCTGCTCACAGGCTTGCGGGGTGAAGCTCCAGGCCCCAGAGGCAGGCTCAGGACACCCCGCACTGTCCAGGAGGCTGCTGCTTCACAACAAAAAAAAGCTTCAGAACCCAGCGTTTCTCCACTTACTGGAGGCTCTCCAAAACCAACTATTTACTGACGCACTGCAAATAAATTCAGCTCTAGTTCCAGTTAACTTAAGAACAGAGGGGAAATCTTTCACCACCTGAAGAGAGATTATCTCACTTTATTTTTCCTGTTATGAAAAGTGAAAATGCTGTAAAGGTGTTGAGTGGGGCTGAGAGTGGGAGGGACCGAGTTAATTCTTCAAAATCAGTGATAGATGCAGTGGTTATGCAGGCCAGGCACGCGTCCAGAAAGCTGATATTACTCACCATCAATGTCTGAAAGGCGACCGGAGCGCTGGAGGAACATCAGGCTGCAGGGTAAGTGGTCACATCCGAGAGTTTCTGTTCTTAATCTTACCTTTTTCAGAAACAGCCACGGACCCCACCACCACTAAGTCCACAAGGACCCTGGAATCCAAGCCCACGGGAGTGCTGTAGTTCCTCACGCCCTGCGGACAGACACGCGGCCTGAGAGCTCCCTGGCAGAGAGGCCACCCGTCTCATAACCCACGGGGAGGTGCACTCAGGGTCTGAACAACCTCCCGAGGGAAGCAAGCACGCGCACCATCCCACAGCAAACACGCAGCATCACGGAAGCGGCAGCTCAGGGAAACCATGGATCAGAACCATTTTAAGACTTCCCCACAATTCTTCCCCAGGAAAGACATCCGGAGGAAATGATAGCACCATGACTAGGATATTCATTTCATAATATTCAATAAATCATTTTCCTCCAAGAGGCAGGAGAGCACAGTGATTAGAATACAGGCTCGGGAGTCACAAGGAACTGGGTCCAGATCCCTCTCCCCTGTGGCCGCAACAGGAGGAAACCCTCTGAGTTCCAGTCTCTTCCTCTGTAAGACAGGGACACCAGCCTTGCCTCGTCCGACATGTTGGAATGAAATGACAGCGTGCAGGTAAAGCGTCCAGCACGGAGGACATGGCCACTAAGCGTGTGTGACCTATTAACTCACTGTGAAACACTGGAGGCCCCGCTCTGCGTGAACAGCTGATCACTCCTAACACATTAATTATTCAACCAAAAAGCACCCAAAGCACACCCACTTTCGCTAACTAATGGAGGCCTGTGTGCAAAGCACAGGGAGGTTCCTGTGGCCGTGATTCTGACAATGGGAGACAGGGAAATCTCGGAAACTAGAGTAGGGTGCTGCACGGCCAAGTACCCGGCAGCAGTGGTCGCTGGATGTGGTACGGTGCCCTGTCGACAAGCCCGTGACAAGTCCCTATAGGATCGGTACCATGACCGGGGCCTCCCAACCCTCAAACCGCAGTCGGCGGCCCGCGGTGCCCCCACTGCGGGAAAGCGTGTCTTCCATTAAGCTCACAGCGGCCACGCAGGCAGGTCTCTTGCCCACGGCCCATGTCCTCAAGCCTGTTTCAGTGGGCTTGGTGCCTGGCAGCCTTGGGAAGCACGCACCTGCCTGGGGTTTTCTGTGTTGTCACCTGTCAGGCCCCCCCCTTCTCTCGGGGGCTCAGCCTCACCTGCTCAGTCTGACCAGACACCGCGTGAGCAACCAGGAGTCACCGTGACTCTCCAAAGTCCTGTTCTATTCAACCAAGAGGCACCGGATGGGCAGAGGGACTTATGAGGCAGTTAACAGACCTTTCCGTCTGCCCCCTGGGGTGGTTACCAGAACACTCCTGAGTCAAAGAGTAAATACAAAGACAACGATGGCACACACAGGTGGCTGGGGTGTGACAGTAGCAGGGGGCTGAGGGACAAACTCAGAGTCTTATCTGCCAAGAAGTAAGGCTACATCACAGTCTCCTACAGTGATATGCACGGTGGCAGCATTTCACCACTAAGCTTTGGCAACCTAAAGAATAATCGTACTAAATTTGCATCTGCATTAGACGTGGCTTTAAGAGTCTCTCTCTCCTTTGCCATTTTTCCTCTGCCACAAAGAAAACAAAAATCTTTGGTTTCCTCTACCTGCGCTCCGTCATTCTGAGGTTCAGGGCCCTGGATCTCTGATTTCCATCCGGTGTCTCATGATATAACAGAGCCCAGACACAGTTCAATCTCTTTGCAAGTTCAGTTGTGAGAGCTGGTCGGGCTTTACCCTGGCCGGGACCAGCCAGTGCTGGCACTTCACAGGGCCTCCTGGCAACGAGCCCCATGTCGGTCACCCTTCAGAGGGGAGTGGGATGCTGTTAAGGGTGACACAGACCACTACACCAGCACCACGGCCATGTCTGACCTGGACCTCAATACGTGGAAAGAGGCCGCTCTTACTGCCCGGAACCTACCAATGATAACAGATCACATTCCCTGCCAGCTCCCGGAAGTATGGGCTCAGATCTGAGGCCACGACCGCCAACGGCAGGGGATCACGGGGTGGGCACTTTGAACACTGACCAGAACCAGGGTTATCTCTTATTTTTCTGCATTTATCTTCCCTTTGTTCTTTGTCCTACATGTATTTTATCATCTTACTTTTTTGATGTGTATGCCACATCAAATTCTCTTTTTGCAATAAGACAGGTTATCAATAAATAATGATAAAGCATTCACGTTTTATGCACTAGACTTAAGTGGAAAATCCCTTTTTAAAAGGAATATCTTGATGCCTTATTTCTTCTTCCCACCAGATTAGGAATCAAGTGACCTGCGGTCAACTCTAGAACTCTGAAAAGTCACCAGATTCTATTTCTTCATCTATAAAATACTAGACAAATTCCATTATAAGGCACTCTAATGTGATATTTACACACTGGTTTTATGGCATTGTGAGGCAGTGAAAAAAATCATATTGCTAAATCACTAAAGCCATTATTACTTTAGCACTTGGTGAGGCAATTTCCAATTGAACATATTTTGGAAATTCTACCGTGTCCCCATTTGCTCTGGTGGCATCTGAGAAAATGCTATAGGGCACTGAACAGCATCAAGAGTTAACACCAGAGGGCATCAGAGTACCGTCAAATTGGCTTTCCCTTTTCTTTTTTAACAGGGAAATTTACTATTTCTCAGCTTAGTGCAAGAGAAAAACCGAGTTACAGGCAGTTTTTCTGCTTGGCTCCTGTAATGACAAGACTGCTGAATACTTAACATCACTCTTCATTTGGCTTTGTTAAACACAGATTTCAACTCTGGCGGATTTACACTGTTCTAACTCACCAGAAGTCACGGCTGAGAACGGTTCTTCCCTGTGGCTGGTGTTGCTTCTCAAACTTACCTGAGAGGTGGCACATTTTCTCAAGATGTCTTTAGTTGCTCCGGGGGGTGGTGTGATCTTATTAAACAACCCCGTTCTCAGTCGTGGTGTTGGAACCAACAATGTTTTTTTGCTCTTTTAAAAGAAAAGACAATCAATAAATTACAGAATTTAAGATGGGAACTTTCTTGTGTATATTTTTAACATTTCAGGAACAGAAGCAAGTTACTATTACCTGCATTTTGGGGTGTGTGCCAAGGAGATGAGTTGTTTTGGAAACCCAAGTGAATAATGCAGGGGGCCGATTTTACTTAGAGCAGCTGCACTACCCGCCTCAGAATAAAGGGGCAGGGGGGCTGTAAAAGTTGCTGACTCAACTCCACTTGCCATTCAAAATGCTTACAGGTGAAAATGACAATGCAAATCCTGACAAAGTCTGTTCTCATGAAAACTCCAGCCATAGCCTTCCTATGCCTTCTGCTCCCAGCATTAAGCACTATCCAGGTACAGGGATGTTTTATCTTGAAGCTGGCATTACACAGTCACATTAAAAACATTACCCCATCAAGCACTTATATCTAGTTTGCTGCTCAATAAATCACAGTCTGAGAGATCAGTGCTCATTACAATTAGTATTTTATATTGACCTGTGTTGATAACCGTCTTCTTCTATTAAGTTCTCAAATATCTACTGCGAGCCCCAGGGCAGGGGTTTTCAAAGTGGGGGCCCCTGGCCAGCAGCATCAGCAGCCCCTGGACACCTGTCAGAAGTGATCAGAAGCCCTGTGGGGCCCAGCAACCTGCTTTAACAAGCCCACCCGGTAATCCTGATGTGCAAGAAAGTTGGAGAAACAAGGCCCAAGGACACGGCTGCAGATTATACAGGGGTGGGCCATGAGGCAATCATAAACTTTTCATGTAAAAAATCACATGTTTTACTTTTTGTGCAGGAGATGACAGCCTGAGACCAATAAAAGACCTATAAAAACACAGCTTGGCTTATTTAAATAAAGGTTTTCAACCCCAAGAAGAGTATTTCAGCAGAAGTAACGAGTACGTGCTACTCTCCTTTTGAGTGGGACAGAGGTGGGTGATTTTATTTGTAGTCTCACCCCTTGGCTGTACACCAGAGCGCCCCGGGGAGCTCTGAGAGTCACCAATGTACAGTTCCGCTCGAGCCTGACTCAGAACCGGACACTGCCAAGAGTCTCCAAAGCTCCTCAGGGGTGCTGACTTACAGCCAGTGTGCTCAGGCCCAGGGATCTCAAAGTTCCATCAGGGCGTTTACTATGAATAGGTTCTAGAACCGAATGAAGGTCTGGGGTCAAGCCTGGGAAGCTGTGCCCCTAGGTGTGATCTGCGGCCGTGTGCATCACTATCCTTGCCTGCCGAGGTATGCACTTTCCCACACAGGATGAAAGGCGCCCGCAGATGGAGGATTCTCAAGAGTTGTAGGGAAACTGAGTCGCCACCCGAGGCCTGCTGGCATACAGCAGAATCCCACAGACCCCGCACTGCCACACGCAGCACTATACTCACTGTAAACGGTGTTTTGTTTCAGCAAAACAACATCAGCCATTACATTAAATGAGTGCTGTTATCTGCATTTTACTGCTTTTATAGTTTTGTTTATATGTAATTTACATGTTTACTTTGGTTTTACAGTCACATAAGATCCTGAGCATTATAATTTATGCCAAGTTTTATGTTTATACTTATTAAATTATAATAAATTGAAGCAACCCTGGGGGAATTTTTCTTCTTGAAAAGGGGCCTATTATATCTAAGTTAAGAAACACTGTTCTAATTCATATATTTTGGGGACTCATTTATCAGATCTCTTACTCATAGGTTATCAAGTTTCGAGGAATTACAGTATTACAAATGTAGCAGATGAGGTATATTGTAATCATTCCCTTCTGGAGAGGTACATGAGAATTGGGATGCCTCAAAGTCACGGTTTCTCTTTGCATTCAGAGATGTTCAGGACTTCTGACTGACAGACAACCAAAGAGTCTGGACTGTCCTGGAAAAAACAACTCCAAGGACACAGTCTGCACTGGAGGGAGTCGGGGCACCATCTTCCCAAACGTGGACTGTGCGCATGTGCCAGCCGCCTGGGGAAGGTGGGCCGCTCAGGAGCCAGGGCTCAGGCTCGGGGAATGGGATTACCTGCAGCGCCAGCAGCCGGACGCCTTCCAGCGGTTTATCAGGGTCCACTTTAACTTCCTGCGTTCTGGCAAAAACCTCGAGGTCTTTGATGTTTTGGCAAGCCAGAAAAGAGCCCTGGTTAGGCAGATAGACAGAAGTGCACTTACGTTGAGGACGAAGAAGCGGGCATTTTTCTGGGGTGCGTCAGGGTTGACTTTAATGGTTCTGGCCATTTTGAACGCCTGCAAACGTGGGAAATGCTCAGCGGCCTGAGAAGCACCCTGTTTTTAAATGCAAGTGCACGTTACTAAGAGGCCAGCACCCTGGGCCACCCTCAGCCTGATGCTCCAGCATCTCCCCCAGACAGGCGCGGGGGCCGATTCTGAGACCAGGTCCGGGGTCACCCGAGGAATGTCTAAGGAAGCAGCCAGGTAGCAAGGGTTGAGGAGCCGGCCTCGCTGGCTGGGGCTCCCTCTCAGAGCACGTCGCTCCTCAGGAGCCAACTGTGTGAAAAGGCACCACAACAATCGAACGCTTCCAGCCAGGAGAAATATTTCACTCTGTACCAAACGGGGAACAGTAGCCTTAGCACCTCCTCCCAGCAAGATGCGACCCACCCACCAACGCTGCACAGAAAGGCAGGAGGTGCTCGAGAGTGAAGGTGAAGTGACATGAAGGACGTCTCAGAGCATAAAACACCCCGGCCGCTGGTTCAGATTTCACACCACTCACTGTTCACTGAGTTCAAACCCACCGTGAAGCAGGAAGGTAACTGTACTACCACTGTTACTCATTTAGGGGTATCCTGCTTTCATTGCGAACGCTCCAGGAGTGCCGCAGTACCTTGAAGTTGGGAATCCTGTGATGAACAGGCCGGGGAAAATCAGCTAAATTCCGCGCCTCCATGTAGTCCCAAATCTGCCCACGAATGTCCTCTTTGGAAACACCTATGGCAGTAAAGGGTGTGACTGATAAAGCCACAGGCAGGAAGCGCACGGTGCAGCAGCCCCACGGCCCAGCGCCAACCGCTCCCGCTGCACCCCCAGCTCCGCCCCGCCAGACAGAACCTAGGGCTTCTGATCCCTACGTCGAAAAACTAGGGTCAGTGGTAAGTTTTACACCTCAATAAACTGCTATAGTCCAGACACAGTGTAAATTCAACGTAACCCTAGTGTTTAATGAAGCTAGTTCTATGAACCTGTAGCGGCAGGAGAACACACGCAACCCAAGCCGTGGACCCAAGCGTTCCTAACTCCTCACGTGGAGAGACAAGTTCTGCTCAGTTACGGCTCCGTGATCTCACTCTCATTCTATCGGTCTTGGGACAGCTATGATTACTTCACTCCTGCTGTAAGTCCTGTTGCTTCTCTTAGACTGAAGCGATGCGTAACCCAGCTACTATTTTGGATTACCAACTACAATCCCCTTTATTGAGGGAATCTTTATTCTAGACCTCACCTTGGTAATGGATTTTTAGGCAACCAATATTCCTTAATGACATGACTGGGAATGTCCTAAGAAAATCCGTATCAACCATGTGCCCCTCCTGGAATGGAGAACTATGAAAAGCAGTTTCCAGTTAAGCAGGAAAAAATAAAATCAGCACATTCATATAAACTATTTTAAAATATTCACTGAATTTTTGTGTTTCTTAGTCCGAAAGGATATCCCTGGACTCGTACAGAAGTCTGTTTCAAATCACTTTGGTGTGATGGGGCACCTCTCATCACCCAGGCGGGAAAGAGGGGCAGGTGTCCTCAGTCTCCCCTGCGTGAGTGGAGGCTGCGCAAAAGTGACACAAGGGAGCAGCCTGAGAGCTGGGAGCCACCACCCTGGGGGGTGGGATGCAGCTGGCAGCTGGCTTCTCACCATAAACATTTAAGAATTGTGTGGCTTTGAGTCTTGTGAATAAATTACATTTTAAAAGCTTAATTCTTTTGCAAATGGAGTTTTGAAACATACGAAGGCATCTATAATGAAGAGCCTCTCTCCTCACTACCTGCCGAGTACCAGGTCCCTTCCCCCGAGACAATCAGTGCACCTATCTGTTCTAGTGAATGCTTCCCCAGGCATCTCAGACTTCTCCCTGGAGACACTCCATTCTTGCCCTCATCTTCTTTCCCTAAGAGGGTGTGCTATACATGCAGCTACATATACTGCTTTGAACTCTGCTGCTATTTACTTACTATCTTGCAGATTGGTCCATATGGTATACAAAAGCACCCTCATCCTTTTCTGCAGTTGCACAGTTTTCCACGATGGGGGCAGGTCAAATTTTACTCAAGACTGATAGGCAACAGGTGGTTTCCAACCTTGTTACTGATGTATATGCCTTTACAGTCCTTGCCCATTTTGTAGCGATGTGTTAAACCTCTACGTGCAGTTTTACGGTGTTAAGGGCCAAAGCCAAAGGTTTCCACTGCTTATGCCCACAGGCTAGACACAGGTTCCCTTGGAACAGCACCCACACCAGGCCCTTCACAGCCAGACCCCGGAGCTTCCGGGACTTCCTGCAAACACTGCTGGTGCCCCTTGACCCTGGCTGTGCTTCTGAGCCACTGCAGGAATCAAGAATGCAGATTCGAGGGCACTTAGGGGACACGCATCTCCAAAGACGCAGGCCAAGACGAGACGACTGTTGGCCTGGGTAGGGCCATGCAGGCAGTTTCCAGCACTTGGCTTGTTCTTCCCTGCTGCGAGCTCTGCATTTGCTGGTCTCTGCTGGGAAGTCTGTTCTACTCCCTGTCCCTCAGGCAAACCCTCACTCTTCAAGGCCCAGCTTCGGCATCACCTCCAGGAAGTCTCCCCTCCACGCTGTTCCAGTGCCCTGAGGACCCCTGGCACAGGGTGTGGAATGAGTTGTAAAGCTCTGCTGGCCAATTCAGCCTCATCTCCTGTCACCCTCACATGAAATTCAAAAAGTGGCCTAACCATGTCGGCCCCTAGCCCCACACACCTGTCCCCCTGTCTTTTTCAGGCCTTTGTACCTCCTCTCCTCCCTCCCCTCCCAGGTTCTCCCCCTCCTCTCCCTTCAGGCCTAGCTGAGACGCCACCTCCCCCAGAAAGCATTCCGCGTGCTGGGTCACAGACAGACGTCCCTCCTTTAGGATCCTCCCCCCTTGAGGAACCCAGAGCACGCTCACTGCTTGTTTTTTCAAACAGAAACCATTACATCGACACAACTATTAAAAGGCTACTACATTTATCACTTTCACTAACAACCCAGATGTCCAATAATATCCCCAACACTGTGCACAGTGCTGTGTGGGACACAGAGATGTAGGCATTGGGGCCCTTGCTCCAGAGTCAATAAATCACAAACATCCGAGTGACTCCCATGTAGAAAGCAATGGGCTAATTGCAAGGGGAGGGAGAGAATAAAAGGGCAGGTTCTTGCCCTTAGAAAGTTACCAAAACATGGGAAATAATTAGAATAATAAAAGGTGACATATATTAATGTGAGAAATGCATGAACCCTGTTCCGTAACTGCCCAACAGGTCAGCCTGAGTCTCGTTCCTTCTGTCTCTAGCCCTGAGGTCACTCCTGGCATCTCCAAAGGTCTTTGTCACCATCCCACTGAACTATCGGCACCTGTTTACTGTGCTGTTTCCATGCTACCCAGACAGTAAGGGAGGAGTGGATTTATTCACGGTTGTCGAACCGGGGTTGAACAGACCCTGGGGCACCAACAGCCTTGGTAACACCTTTGCCAGGCAATTCTGCAATCAGTAACCAAAGCTCAGGGGCTCTGGGGCGAGCCTCCCCAAGGCCTAGGGAAGGGGCTGGGACAGCCTAGGTCTCGGAAACCATCCGTTAAGAGGTCTGTGATGCAGCACCCCAGGGTTTAGGTTAAACTGGCTTCCAGTCGTGCCCCTGCCAGCAGCTGTGAGCCCCGTTTCTCCTGCTGTAAAGAGGACGTGATACGGGAGACACATCTCACGGGGACGCACGGACAGTACCACGTACCCAGCAGATAGCCTCCCTTCCTCTTCCCACCTGCTCCACTGACAGTGTCGGGTATCCGGGTCCCAACCCGCCGCAGGTTCGACCCCGCACCCGGCTCCGACCCCTCTGAGACTCCGCCCGTCCCTCCACGTCCCGTCTGCCCAATCCCCGGGGACCCCTCCGCGTCCCCGCCCATCTCTCAGCGGCCCCTCCGCGTCCCTGGTCCGTCTCTCAGCGGCTCCTCCGCGTCCCCGCCCGTCTCTCAGCGGCCCCTCCGCGTCCCCGCCCGTCTCTCAGCGGCCCCTCCGCGTCCCCGCCCGTCTCTCAGCGGCCCCTCCGCGTCCCCGGTCCGTCTCTCGGCGGCCCCTCCGCGTCCACGCCCGGCTCTCAGCGGCCCCTCCGCATCCCCGACCGTCTCTCAGCGGCCCCTCCGCATCCCCGACCGTCTCTCAGCGGCCCCTCCGCCTCCCCACCCGTCTCTCAGGTGGTCCCTCCGGCGGCCCCTCACCCGCCCTCAGCTCCATGGCGACGCCGTCAGTGCGCGACACCTCCCCGAGCGGAGTCCGGCACGAAGTGACGACACTTGCGCGCGCCCTCCAGGCGCCTGCGCACTGGCCTGGGGTGGGGGTGGGGGCGGTGGCGTAGCCGCGGAGGCCTGGTGGGAACGTTCCGCGGCGCGCATGCGGCTCCGCGGGCCTTGCGAAGGGAGGTGGGCGTCGGGCCTGAGGGTTTGTTCTCTGAGCAGGCCAAGCATAGAGCCCCTGCTCCGACGCGCGTTTGCCGGGCGCTGGGGAGCTACCGAGTGAACAACCCCTGGCCTGTCGGAGCCCACTGCCAATTCAAACACAGCTACCTCCTCTTCTATTCCCCAGAGGCCCCCTACTCCGGGAAGCCGGCCTGGATTGCTCCTCCATGCCGCAATCCCTCTCCTGTGAGACCCTACAAACGTTAAATGCCACAGTTTATTTTCTGTTTCCTGACTTCCCCCTGCAACATCTACACACACACACACACACCCCTCCTAAAGTGCTAAACAAATAAATAAATAATTCTAATAACAAAGGCTGGCTCCCGAGAAGCTAGAAGATTCCTTTCCCCCTGGGGAGCCGCTCTGCTTCATTCGGTCCTTTACAGGCCCCCTAGGGCCTCCCTTGCTTATCTTCACCGTGAGACCCGGTGGTCACTTTGAGGCAGGATGGTGATTCCAAGTCTGGTGTATTCCCTGGGGCTCAGAACACACATCCCACAGTCTGCAAATTCGGTGAAAAACATATAGCCTCCTCACCTCTTTCTCTCCCTGCCTTGTCCAACAATCAAAGCCCTGTCTGCACCTCCCAGAGAGCAGTCGCTTCTTGCAGGTTCTGATAATGAATCTTTTACCCTACCGGGTTAATTACAGGCTTGCAAGTTGGTGGTATAAGAAGCTAAAATTTCATAGACATTGAGTCATGTGTTCAGAAGTCATGCCTTCGTGCATACGCTATTGACTGTGTATATATAGTTATGAAATTACATAAATGTATGTTTCCATATAGACTATTTTTATTTATACAGAAGTTTGTATTTTAACTTCTTAAGTTGACTCTAATTTCCAAGACGCTAACCCTAATCTTAAAGAGGCAGCAAATTAATGGGTTAAGAGATCCTGATTCTCTCACTTGTAGCTGAAAATTTGTGGTTACTTAAGATCTCTAAACCTAAGTTTCCTCACCTGTAAAATGGTGATATTAATAGTACCTACCCTAAAAGAGGATTAAATGAGATGTCACAGGCAGAACATCTTGGCACACAGTATGCATGCATTATATTTTCCCTTATTTATTAGGGAGGAAAGTCTTGGAAAAGTCATACATTCGTTCAATAAACACTTCTTGTGCACTATTATGCCCCAAGGTACCCTGCAAGGCACTGGCGCTGCAGAGAGAAACAAGACAGAGTCACCAGCTGCCTGGAGAGGTAGGACATGTGTGGCAGACATGAGACTGCTAAACAAAAGTCAGCTCACCCATCTGCCTGGGCACAGGGAAGACTGAACTTCCTGTCCCTGGGGTGTGCTGGGGCCACATGATCTGTTCAGGCCAATGAGTTGTGAAAGGAAGTGACATGTGTCACTTGGACACTTAATTCCCAGGGCAGAATCTGCCTCTCCTGCCCCTGCCAAGGTGACAGGAGAGGCAGCCTTTGAAAACCCAGGCTCCTGAGTGACACCCAGCTGGGGTTGGCTCAAGAGGAAGTCAATGAGACTTGGGTTGTTTGTTACTGCAGCATACACCAGCCTCAACTGACTGATACACTGTGTAAGCCAACCAATTGCATAGCAACATGCATAAGGGCAACTGTATAGACAACTGTATAGAACTGGCATGAAATGGGCAGCAGAAAGAGGTATGCAATTGACTCTCTTTAAGAAGAAACCTGTGTATATCTTTAATATTCTGTTTCAGAAACATCTACAGTACTCTATTGGATTTCTTGCAATTTTGATGGTATTAATTGTGGTGATGCTTGAATTATAAAGATAGATAAGCTCCTTAGACAATCAGCTTTTGGTTGTTGGTTTTTTAAAACAACCACAAGTTAATGTGATAAACTCCATGGTTGTTCAAGATTGTTTTGCAGAAACTTCCAGAACACAAGGAGAGGGGACATTGGGCGCCAAATTAGGCCCCCACATTAATGTTTGCAATACGGAAACCCTAATTTCCTTCCATGGAAAGATGTTTGCTCTGTGTCACATCCCTTTTTAAATTTCCAGAGTAACAAAGGTGGTTTTCTCCCAACTTTTTTTAAATTTTGAAAAATTTCAAACTTAGAAATTGCAAGACCAATAAACAACGAATACCCACATACCATAGGTTCAGCAATTGTCCTCATTTTAGTACATTTTATATAACTTTCTCTTTCCTTCTCCTCTCTGTCCACACCCTCCCTCTTGGTTGAATCTTTTAAAAGTTGCAGAGGTGATGAATATCAGCTCTAAATATTTTGACATGCATCTTTTAAAAACAAGACATGTTCTTACTTGACCACATATAATTATCACACTCAAGAATTTTAACCTTGGGGCATCCCTTGTGGCGCAGTGGTTGAGAGTCCGCCTGCCGATGCAGGGGACACGGGTTCGTGCCCCAGTCCGGGAGGATCCCACATGCCGTGGAGCGGCTGGGCCCGTGAGCCATGGCCGCTGAGCCTGCGCGTCCAGAGCCTGTGCTCCGCAACGGGAGAGGCCACAACAGTGAGAGGCCCGCGTCCCGCAAAAAAAAAAAAAAAAAAAAAAAAAAGAATTTTAACCTTGATAAAAGATTATTACCTAATACACACGTGATATTCAAACTTCCCCAGGTATTCTCCTCTATTAGTGTTTTTAAAAAATTTCCTCCATCTAGGATTGAGTATTGCATTTAGTTGTTCAGTTTCTTTCATCTTTTCACCAAGAACAGTCCTTACCCCTGTTATTTTGTTGTTTATGGTGCTACCATTTGTGAACGGTGGTTTGGACAGTTTTCGTCAGGGACACACTTTTTGTCCTGGAAAAAATTTCTAGGAGTTGGATTGCAATGGATTTCTAAGAAGCAGCATTGGCTCTGGTGAACTCAAGGGTTCATCAGATCCCAAGTAGCTTTTGGAAGCCTGAGACTGCTCTCATTCCTGGTCCCTTTCCCTAAAACCTCATGAGCCCAGGAGAGAAATGTATTGACAATAGTGAGGAGAGACACAGAAATCCTTTCACGTGTCTAATCTGTTGTTGCTCAAAAGCAGAAGCGGCTGCAGAGGTGTTTTAAGTCTCCCTTAACTTTGGTTAAAGTTAAGGGTTGTTAAAGCCAATGTCAGGCGCACACATGCAGCCCAAACATTTTTGATGAGTTCCCTGAAACTCACGCCACACATCGGGCAGAAAGACAGCTGTCCTGGGAAGACACGAGGAGAGCAATTTGTTAACAACTCGGGCAAAACTATAGCCAGACTTGTAGACACCTAAGAGGCGCAGGTTTTATTTGCTTAAAACCTCAGCGAGTCTCCTTAGAGGGGATTTCATGCTCCCCAAGCAGTTTCAAAGACATTTCTGTTTTCCAACACATCATGTTCTTGACACATCGCAAAGCTATGAAAAATGTTTTTTCTTGATCGACGCGCCGCGCACAGTTTATTTACCTTCTCTCTCAGAGATTTTGCACTTTATTCCTGCCATGCAATGCTAAGGTATATCCATAAGGTGTCAGCACCTCCATTGTAACCAGAATGGTTGAGTTTCCCCCCACCCCCGCCCCACTATTTCAGGAGTAGTTCCCTGATGGGCCTCAAGGTGGCGCCAACACCACAGGTCCGCCCGAGCCGCCTCCAGGTGCAGGAGCCTGCGGCGTCCAGGCAAGGACTCGGTGCGGTGGGGCGCGGGGCCGGGGGTGGGGGAGTGACTTGAATATCTTCTGCCTTTATCGTCGCTTATTATTCTACTAATGCACAGGGCTCTCTGGGGCCCGATTTGGCTTTCGGCTCACTGACAGCAAGGTCAAGAAAGGAAGAAATCAGCAGTCCCCAATTCAAAATACCTTGGCAGGAAAAAGAAAAGATCGGAAACATGGTTTTTGCAAAGTCCAGGTGTGTGGAAGGTGTTGTTTTAATAACCTGAACAAACATCTCTCCCGGAGTCCTACCGAGAGGAGAAGAAACCTAATTCCAAGGGCAAAGGAAAATGTCTCTCTCACCTTTTCTGTCTTGATTATAAGGAGTTTTTCCCCCTCCCATCCCACTTTTTTTTTTGCTGGGGGGGGGGGATAATTTAGGCCATTCAGCCTAGTTCTTTTCAGATGTCATTGGTTTTAAACCTGGACACCCTTGTAAATATAAACTCAGGCAGAAACTGCCATTTTGGGATTTATTTTCCGTGGTCCTTAGCTATTTTGGTTTTTGCCCTGTGCTGTGATAAGGCTTTTTTTCTTAAAGCACCTCGTAAAAGCAGAGTAAATAATATTCCTCCAGGAAGTCTACAGACTGAGGAGTGTTTCTTGATCAATAGTTTGCATTTCCAGTAAAATTGTGAGAACTCGGGCTGCCTGTCACGTACTCCAGGAGAAAGACACTTTTTGCTAGAGGTTTTTTTTTTTCTTTTTTTTTAATGGATGTGAAAATACTAGAGGTATGAAAAAATAATAAAGTTGTAGTGGGAGTTGGAGGGTTGCGGAGAACGCTCAAACCATTCACCTGTGAGCTGAGGACTAGGCAGTTTATTTTACTTCGTTGCCCCCCAAAAAATCAAGTTAGAGAAAGAACCCAGAGCACCCATAAAAAAATAGCGAATGTTTCAGAAGCAGAATATTCGAGGTAATAGGAAACTGTTTTGTACTTTCCCTTTGATTTTGAATTTATCAGGAGATAATACCATTCAAAGATAATGCATATAAATGCTTTTCTTTTGTTCTGTTATTGAAAATGAATGAAGAATCCCCAATGCATTGTACTCACCTCCCCCAAAGCTAAGACTGACCGTAGATTCTCTCAAACCCTTTTCCTGGGAATCTAATAAACAACTGATGGGAGAGTGAGGAGGGGAAAAGGAATCCTGAAATACAAAAGTTTTATCCGAAGTCTTCTTCCCTACCCAACCGGACCGACAACTTCCAGAAGAATTCTGACCAGCATTTAGCCCGTCTTATAGATGTCCTGCCCCTTCAGGGAAGCGAACGGAGGGGGACCTGATTATTCGAGGTGTTGAAGAAATAAATACTCAGTCCACAAATAAACAAACTTTCTGGGACTCCTAGAGAGAAGGAGAAAGCTTTGAAGGGCGAGGATCTCCGACTCGCTGCAGGTCGATACCCCGAATAATTCCATCTCCGGAGGTGTCTTTAACCATTTGCAATCGCTGACCCCATCCTCTTGAGGAGCCCCAGTGCCCAAATCACCTTATCAAACAGCAGCCAGACAGAAAAGACTGAAATACAGAAAGTTAACTTGGAGAATCCCAAGGGGCTTCTCCAGGAACTGGAGGCAAGGGCTGCGCCCAGGGTTGTGGGTTCCAGCCGGCGGGGCGGCGGTCGGGAGCCCGCTCTACGGACGCGCGTTCAGCGCGAAGCCCCAGCGGAGCGCAGAGCGCGGAGTGCAGGGCTCAGAGTGCAGGGCGCTGGGTGAGGCTCGGGTTTCTCCTCGCGCGCAGAGGAACCCGGCTTTCCCGGGGCCGGGTGGCTGGTGCATTGTTCCCATCTTCGGGGAGCGCGGGAGTCAGCCTGTCAAAGGGAATTTATCTCTGGGAAAAGGGAGACACGCTGCGAAGCTGGAGTTGGTGGGCTGCAAGCGTCTACGCGGGAGGGGAAAGGGGGAAATGAACAGAATTATTTCACTCACTTCCCCAAACCCCACAAAACGGCTCCCGATGTCGTGGATGATTTACTGAATCCACGGCGAATTTAGAGGATTATATTGTCAAGATGTCGCTCCTTTCCCCACTTCGCCTTTCCCGTATAGACGCCTCGGCCTGCCTCCTCAGGTTGGGGTGAGGGGCGCTCGGTTTCTATAATTTGCCTCTAAAACCTTTATAGGTTATTCTTGACTGCCCTGAACCTGGAAACTTCCCGTTGATTATTAATTATTTGCTTAAATAATGACAACATACAGCGGAGGCTCCTCCATTCCAGTCCAGCACGTTTACTTGGAAGCCATTACACCTGGACCCCGATAATTAGGAAATCTAATTATTTGCCTCATCACTCATTAATAAGAAAAATAGTCCCAGGTTCTTTGCTACTTACAAGGTCTTTGGGGAGATACTGGACTACATTAATCAATTCGATTTTATATCTCAAACTGACTTTTATCTGCGAAGGAGCGTCGGGGTTTTTTTGTTTTTTTCTTTTGCTCTGGGCACGTGGGCCCATTAACCAAAATGTGATAATAAAATAAATTTTAATAAGATATAACTTTTTAAAAAATATTTTCAAGTTAAGACTGAGCTGCAGAAGTCTGGTTTTGCGCGGCTGGGTCTTAGAGCCGACGGATTCCGGCGCTCCTCGTCCTGATTGGTGCCAAGTCCCCAGAGCGGCCGGGTTATTGGTCCAAAGTTCCCGGAGGGGGCGTGGCTGGAGGAAAGTAAAAACTCGCTTTCAGCAAGAAGACTTTTGAAACTTTTCCCATTCCCTAAAAGGGACTTCGCCTCTTTTTCCGGGCTCGGCAGGGTAGCACTCTGGACCCCGGCTCTCCGACCCTCAGGGCTGCCGATTTGCTGGGGGGGCTTGGAGAGCCGCCTTCCCCTTCCTGACGCGGACCGAGGGGCCAGCCTTGGTCCACCGCGCGCGCGGCGTCTCCGCTCCGTCCCCGGCCGCCCGCCCGGGCTGCCACCCGCCGAGTCCCGAGAGCGAGCGGGCGAGCGAGCGGGGGACGGCGCTGCGTTCGCCCGGGCGCGCCCTCCAGGATGCTGCTCCGCCCGGTCCGCTGAAAACGAGCGCCCCTTCCCGGCCCAAAGGCGGGCGCCCCTTCCCGGCGCCTCCTCCAGCTCACCCCTGAGGCTTCTAGGAGCCCGGGGCTCCCCCCGCCGGCTCCCTTCCTCCCTCTCTCGCTCTCTCGCTCGCGCTCGCTCTCGTAGGGCCTTCCTCGCGGTCCGTGCGCGCAGGCGGTGGCTAGCCGTCTCGGACGCAGCATGCAGGCGCGCTACTCTGTGTCCGACCCCAACGCCCTGGGAGTGGTGCCCTACTTGAGCGAGCAGAATTACTACCGGGCGGCGGGCAGCTACGGAGGCATGGCCAGCCCCATGGGTGTCTACTCGGGGCACCCGGAGCAGTACGGCGCGGGCATGGGCCGCTCCTACGCGCCCTACCACCACCACCAGCCCGCGGCGCCCAAGGACCTCGTGAAGCCACCCTACAGCTACATCGCGCTCATAACCATGGCGATCCAGAACGCGCCCGAGAAGAAGATCACCCTGAACGGCATCTACCAGTTCATCATGGATCGCTTTCCCTTCTACCGGGAGAACAAGCAGGGCTGGCAGAACAGCATCCGCCACAACCTCTCGCTCAACGAGTGCTTCGTCAAGGTCCCCCGCGACGACAAGAAACCTGGCAAGGGCAGCTACTGGACCCTGGACCCGGACTCCTACAACATGTTCGAGAACGGCAGCTTCCTGCGGCGCCGGCGGCGCTTCAAGAAGAAGGACGTGCCCAAGGAGAAGGAGGAGCGGGCCCACCTCAAGGAGCCGCCCCCGGCGGCGTCCAAGGGCGCCCCGGCCGCCCCCCCACTAGCGGACGCCCCCAAGGAGGCCGAGAAGAAGGTGGTGATCAAGAGCGAGGCGGCGTCGCCGGCGCTGCCGGTCATCACCAAGGTGGAGACGCTGAGCCCCGAGAGTGCGCTGCAGGGCAGCCCACGCAGCGCGGCCTCTACGCCCGCCGGCTCCCCCGACGGCTCGCTGCCGGAGCACCACGCAGGCGCGCCCAACGGGCTGCCCGGCTTCAGCGTGGAGAATATCATGACGCTGCGAACGTCGCCGCCGGGCGGCGAGCTGAGCCCCGCGGCCGGGCGCGCGGGCCTGGTGGTGCCGCCGCTGGCCCTGCCCTACGCTGCCGCGCCGCCCGCTGCCTACGGCCAGCCGTGCGCGCAGGGCCTAGAGGCTGCGGGCGCCGGGGGCTACCAGTGCAGCATGCGCGCCATGAGCCTGTACACCGGGGCCGAGCGGCCGGCGCACATGTGCGTCCCGCCCGCGCTGGACGAGGCCCTCTCGGACCACCCGAGCGGCCCCACATCGCCCCTGAGCGCCCTCAACCTCGCCGCCGGCCAGGAGGGCGCGCTCGCCGCCGCCGGCCATCACCACCAGCATCACGGCCACCACCACCCGCAGGCGCCGCCGCCCCCGCCGGCTCCCCAGCCCCAGCCGGCGCCGCAGCCCGGGGCCGCCGCGGCCCAGGCGGCGTCCTGGTATCTGAACCACAGCGGGGACCTGAACCACCTCTCCGGCCACACGTTCGCAGCCCAGCAGCAGACTTTCCCTAACGTCAGGGAGATGTTCAACTCCCACCGGCTGGGGATTGAGAACTCGACCCTCGGGGAACCCCAGGTGAGCAGCAACGCGAGCTGTCAGCTGCCCTACAGGTCTACGCCTTCTCTCTACCGCCACGCAGCTCCATATTCCTATGACTGCACAAAATACTGACCTGCCCCGGCCCTCCTCTGCCCTGGCCCGCTCTGGCTTCGCCTCCCAGACGCGACCCTCTCAAACAGTTCAGGCTGCAGAGACGCAAAAAGAACCCAAACTTGCCCACCGCTTTTTCCGCAGACCCGGGAGCAGAGAGTGCGCGCGCCAGCCTCAGCCCTCTGCGAAGCAGCAGGTAACTTTAATTCGCCGCCCCGTTTCTGAGATCCCAAGAGGCCCCAGTACAGGGACGCGGCCCAACGAAATGAATAATGATTTTAAAATCCCCCACCCCTTCCAGGATGGCTGTGCTCACTGCTCCACTCGGGGTTTCAAAAATTATAACTTATGGACCAAATCCCATAGCGATCCAGTAATGACTCTCTGTAGAGACCCCCATAGGTCTATGGGGGTCTCTATAGATTATGTATGTGCTGTGTGTAATTTTAAATTTCTCTAACCGTGCTGTACAAATGTGTGGATTTGTAATCAGGCTATTTTTTTTGTTGTTTTTCAGAGCCATTAATATAATATTTAAAGTTGAGTTCACTGGATAATTTCTCATCTTGCCCGACCATTTCTAACTGCCAAAGTGAAAATTCAAGAAACCTATGCGGGGTTTCCCCCCTGTACAATTATGAGATATAATTCTTTTCCCAGTTGTAGGTCTTTTACAAAACAAGAAAATAATTTATTTTTTGTTGTTGGCGGATAAAGAAGTCAAGTATCTGATACTTTTTATTTACAAAGTGTGATGGTGTTGTACAGTAGATTCCTCCCCCAGCATTCCTAAAAGAAAAAAAAAAACACTAAAAATTTAACTTGACCTGTGTTTGTCTTATGTGGTCTTAATTGTTGTACTTGCCTTAAAATAAACCCATGTTGTTTCTCTGCCCAAAGTCCGGACAGTGTGTTTGTATTCTCGAATTTTTAAAAACCAGGTGTGTTCACAAATCCACCTGTTTTGATTATTTTTGTTACACAGGTGGGTAAATGTGTAGACATCTACAGATGATCACAGAAGACTGGGGGAACTCCCCTGTTGTCCTGCTAGTGTCACAAAAGGCTTTCGATTAATTCAGAAACCCACCCTGACTAAGGCAATCAAGAAACAGTCCTGCTTGGACGTGGCTGCCTGAAGGGCTGTGAGCCGTAATGACATTTGCTGTAATGCATTTTGTTAAACGCAGAAAAACATGCCAATAGTCAAAACAAACAGTGCCATTCCATCCCAATGTCCAGCCATCTCCAATTTAGGAGGTGAGGGAGAGGAGGGTAAACATTTTCCATTAGCTAACAACAAACCAGGGGGAGTCCTGCTTTTCCTCGGTTTCCTAAAATACGGACTTCCTTCCCCACTTTAATAGTTCTCCAGAAAAGAATTTGAACCCAGATGGCGAAAATCCAAAGGGGATTGATTCTGTACCGTTTAATGACCATCCCTGGCGGTGACCAGATCAGAGGTGAATCTTTGACCTCTTTACTTATGGATTTGATTTCTAAATCTTTACCCTACTGCAGTGAAAAATTTTAAAGCCTCGTCACACTTCAAAAATAATTTACAATGCTTTTAGAGTTTTAAGTTTGTCAACTTTTCCAGGACTTTAAACAATAGATTTTCTTTTCAATTTTGATACCTCGTCCTTAAAATTTTAAAGAGCCATGCAGCCTTTGTGAGGTGTGGCTGCGCGGGGGAGGGGGGGATGGCTTTACTATCTGTTTCACTGGCCAGAACACACAACTCCCCTCTTGGTCTCTGTGTGTGACTTTGGGGTCCAGAGCTCCAAACTGGGAATTCGTTTCCCAGCCCAGCAGGTGAGAAGGCACTCTGTACCTTGCCTAGAGTGCAGCTCCTGTGAACTTAACACTTCAGGAGATGATGATTTTCCAGAAGGTGATCTTGCTGGATGCAGTAGCCTTGAATGTAACCTGGGCGTTATGTTGTTTTTAACATGGCATTTTGTCTCTATGTTACGCTGAAATCGAATTGGGGGAAGTTTGAGCATAATAATTTCCCCCATATGTGCAACACAGATTCTTTCAATCTGTGGCCCCAGAGGTGGCACCTGGCTAAGACTTAAAGATTGCATTTTATTCCTTTTCATGACCACAGGAGTGGTGAGCCCCCAGTCCTTGGTGCTCAGTTGAGTGGGATGGACCACAGAGAGGGAGGGAGAGACCCCTGAGACCATTCTCTGAGCCGCAGAATGAGGCTGCAGATCGCTCATTGCGGACTCGGGCACTGGGGTTTCACTTTTTTCTCCCTCAAGGAGAGTGTTCTAGCTGGCTTTCTGCTTCCCCAGATATTTCAGAGTCCTCCCTGAAACCTGCCCTCACCTTAAGATTTAGAACTCAGAGGAGGTCTCAGAGACACATGGAAAACAGTGGAGAGAGAAATGGAACCACGGGGTCAGAGATCTGATCCGCCCTTGACACCGCGCTGGGGTCTCCTACCTTTGGGAAAGCCTCTTAAAGAAGTCCCCGCTGTGCGTGGGCCGCTCACCTGAGCGGGTAGCTCAGGAAGGCCACGGAGGCCACGGCGAGGGGCCCTTCCATTCCCCTGGGAACGTGGCCACCTGGGGACTGTTGGAGGAGTTATCCAGGCCTCTGGAGGCGGCAGAATGGAGGCGAGTCAGGCCCTGGGCCGAGGAGGCCGGGAGTGCGGGAAGCGCCTGGAGGCCGGCCGCGTGCGGGCGGGGGGAGGCCCTGCGCTCGGAGCCAGGCTCAGCCCCGGCCTGCAGCAGCCCGAGCGGCTTCGGGGCTCAGTGGCCTGGGGCGTCCGTTGCTCCGCGGAGTGGGAAAGACCGGACGCCGGGACTGAGCGCGGAGCCCAGGCGGCGCCGGCTGCCTTGCTGGTCTTCGCGCCAAGCTACGCGTCTGCCCGCGTCGCGCAGAGACTGCGCGGGGCGTCCCGGCTCCACGGCTCCATCCGCTCACCGCGCCTTCCTCCGCCGCTCTCCTTGGAGGCCCAGGGCCTTTCAGGAAAAGGGGAAAGGAGGTCGGGGCTGGAAGGGCCGGATTGCAGGTCTGCCGGGACTCCTTGCTAAGGCGGCTCTGTGGTCCACCGAACGCAGTTTGCGTGAAGCTGCGTCTGATGACCACGTTTCTTCCTGACCCGGTAAGATACAGTCGGGCAGGTCTCAAAGATACAGCAAATAAAATGGAAGTGACCCGAACACCACAACAGAGACCGTTTCCCACAGAGATAACCCTGCGTCTCCGACTGGCCTTGGCTGGGTGGACTGTGTCTCTAACCAGTGTCCAGTTTTGACAGATAAAGGCCGCCAGAGAGACCCAGTGGCCTCTGAGCATCCTGCACGTTGTTCTTAGCCCTTGAGAGGCCGCAACTGGAGTAGCCTTGCTTCTTGTAAGACTCGGAGAGACACCCAGGCTCACTGCTTTCAGGGAGAGAGGCTGAAAGTTGGGCTTCTCCCACGGCCAGTCTTGGGTCTGTGGCCCGGCGGCCCTCACTGCTCTGGTTCAAGTGGCTTGTCCCCGAGGACGCCAAAATCGGTAGCGACATGCATCCTCGAGCTGCTGGAGCAGTGGGCTGGGGTTAGAGGACCACATCTCGCTGCGTGAACAAACGCCTTCCCTCCCTCGCCTTGGTCTTCTCATCTAAAATGAGCAGGTGAGTGCAAGGGCATTTCAGGGCAGCGGGCATATTTTTTCCTGCATCCCCGGCTCCTGCGATGGGCCTCCGCTTATCCCCACTCGCCTTCTCTGCTCGCAAGAAGTGAATATCAGAAGTTAGTGGGAGAAGAAAATGCAGGGTCCTGGGACCTTCAGCATTTGGCTCATAAATCTTCCCAGGTCCATCTCCTGCCCTTTACCCCAAGCCTGCCTGGGGGGTGGGATCACCTCTGGGCCTGGGAGCGGCTTGTGAGCGTCACTCGAAGCACAGAGCAGAGCTCCCAGGTCCCCGGTGGCCGAGTGCTTGCCTCCTCCATCCTCAACCCCAGCCCAAATCCAGACATCTGGACGGGGGTGTTGGGCCAGGTTGGCCAATGGAAATTTATTGATAACCATAAACCTGAGGTGAGTGGAGAGAGTGACACGGAGAAGAGACTCCCGTGACGAATAAGCAGAATGCACTGGGCTCTGGGAGCCCGTACCGGGCGTCTCAGGGGATGTGTGCCTGCATCCTCGGGACCACGTGCTCGTGCCGGTGGGTCAGGGCGTGGTGGGAGTGGATAAGTAGAGAGTAGAGACGTCTTTGGGTGCAGCCAGGCCAGGGGTGGCTGGGGAGTGGGGGACAGACTCCAGGTCAGCGGGACCCCCTGGTCAGAGCCACCCCCAGTGCCTGCTGGCACCACATACTTGAAATGCTTTCCCAAACTTTGAGAAGCATTGCCTGCCTGCCTTTTTCTTGCCTGGCCTCAGCTCACCAAGGCATTTGAAATGTTTGCTTTTTGACACAGGCATGTAAGGAAGGGGGTGGAAAGTTTCAGGGAGTTGGGAAGGCTGGGCAGCCGCTGCTGCACCTGGGAAGACGCCACCGCCTCCACTTATGCAAGCCTTTCCCTCTCTGGCTTTTGCAACATTTCTGTTCTGCAGCAGAAGCAGACAGACATAGCTTGGGCAGAGTTTGATTCTCGAAGGTGCCTCTCTGGCGCTGTGTTTTTTCCTGGGTCAGGTCCGTGGGGACTTTATGCTGGGGCTGTGAGTGTGCGAAGGCTGGAACGGAGGAAGGGGATGGGTTGACAGCTTGATGGACTTGCTGGCATTGATGGTCCCTTTAAGGGAATGGAGTTGGGGAGCACTGGGAGGGCTTTGTGCTCACTCCATACGCCCACCCAGGCTGGGAGGTCACGGAGGCCAGAGAGGCCGCTCTGACCTCATGGAGGCTCAGTGGCCCTTGATCCTGGACCTTACCTTTCCAGCAGCCCCTCTGGGCGCTCTCTCTGCCCTCATGTTATTTTTCCAGATGGGTTCTCCAATGGAGATTTCTCTCTAAGCCAAATCCACATGCACCAACTCAAGCCCTACCGCACACAGGCCAACTGAGGGTTCCTGTGACCTGGGGCATGCTACCTCAGGCTCTCCGAGCCCATTTCTCAACTGAAAAAAAATAGGATCATCAAATAGGGTTATCATGAGGATTAATGAACCCAACACCCGTGGGGAAAGTGCTTCGATAACATCCAGTCCATAGTAAGGGCTGTTAGCTATTAGGATTTACCTGGATAACAGAAGAGAAAGGATTCTTTGGTCTCAATTAACTGCATATATCAGGCTAAATGCTGATATGCTTGGGCAGGGTGGTGCCGGGGCCCTAACTGCCCCTTTTCTCTGGGCTTCAATCAGCATCAGCTGACTGGCCAACCATTACCTTTATGGCTCACTTCCCCTGAGAGAAGCAAAAGACACTGCTCCACGATCCTTTCAAAGTGGAAGAGGAGGGTAGGGGAGGAGAGAGTGTCCTGGGTTTTGGCAGGATATGAGGACTCTGGGTCTCCTATTTACAATGCCCCAAATCTCCCAGCTCTGGGGGTGGGGCACTCATCTCTCCTCTCCAGAGGGCCCCCTTCCCCTTTGATTACTCCAGACACACATTACTCAGCTTCTGTGCTCACCTGAGGGTGTCAGACCTCAGAGAATCCCCCTTTGGAGGAAACCGTGTGGGTTCCAATCCCTGTTCTATTTACTACCTCCGTTGTTTTCCAGTGTTCCGTGCCCGGCCTCAGTTTCACCATCTGTAAAATGGGTGAATCCATCCTCCCATCTTCCATAGATGCTGCCAGGGTTCTCAAGAACCACACACAGTAGCTATTATAATGTGATTGTTGTCCTGTGTTTGGAACACTTCCTCCTAGGAGACCTGAGGTGAGTTAACTTCCTGGCCTCAGTTGCCTGGTCTGCAGAATGGGAATGATAAATATTTCTGTTTCTTTGGGTTACTGTGAGGATGGAGTGACTTAATACAAGGAAAGCACTTAGAGCAGCGCCAGCACATAGTAGTGTTCAAGACATAATTAGTTATTCGTATTTTCCTTATTATCATCATCCTCGCCAACATTTTTAGGTTGTCATTAAGGTGACCTTGCATCTTTCCACCCTCACTCTTCTCAAACATATGGTAGAATCATTCATTCATTCAACTGAATGAATGAATCATTGAATGAATCATTCATTCATTCAAATATATATACAATCTGTTAACTATCTTCACACTTAGAAAAGTGTGAAGGCAGATATTTGGGAATATGGCGCAGATCATCGTTAACTTGAATGTCTGCTCTTTATTTACCGGTGAAGCAGAAGATGGGTAGATGGGAGCGGGGAATGGGAGGAACTCCTGTCTCTCCTCCAAAGACTTTTATCGTGAGGCCTCTTTGGTCCAGGCTAGTGCCTGGCCTGCCCAAGGAGCACGCTTTCTGCCAGGGAGCTGGGTATGGTACTTTCTGCCCTCATCCCACACTGAACCCAATTTGCAATTGGGCCCCAGAGCTGGAACTGCCACGGTCCTTCGGGAAGGATGATTTCAGGGCTTTCCTGCGATCTGGAAGACGCGCTCCCGCTGACTTCCGAGATGAATGTGCTTTTCTGGGATTTGAAGACCTATGAACCTGCAGGGAACTTTCGGCGTCTCCATCCGGCTCTCTGAGTCACCCAGTCTGCCCGGCTGTCTCCTAGGCTCAGATGGCCCCCCACCGAGCCTCCGCTAGGTCCTCACCCGACAGAGCTTCCGCACGAGGGCGCATCCACACTCGGACACTCGGTGCTTGTTCCCTGCGCTCCCCGGAAATAAGCCCCAGCGCGGGATTCCTTCCTGCAGCGTCCCCTCCTAAGCTCAAGTTACACACTTCACCTGGGAGCCCGGGATTCTTCCCCCCGCCGGAGCAGGGTTAGGGCGCCCTGCCGGAGTTCTGCGGCTGAAACCTCTCAGAGAGGTTGCTAACTGCTGCAAGCACGTGGGGCTCGCCTCTCCAGACCACGACTAGAACTGGGGTTGTTTTTTCTTTACTATCAGTGCCCTGCCCACCAGCTGCGCGTGTCTCCGCCTGCGTCCCGCCCATGCCCAAATTGGGCGGTGTTTATTATTGTACGAATTCAAGCTCCGATTTGCCTTAGAGTTTAGAGGGAGCGCTGCGGTGGCGCGCCTTTCCGGAAAGGCAAGGATGTACGTGCTGGACTTTGGGTGCCTGGGAAGCTCCAGGAAGGGCTCCGAGAGCGGAGGTGGGGGCTCCGCGCAGTAACACCGGTTTGTCTCTTGCTCTGGGTCTGTTAGAGCCGGCACCGAGGCTGGATCCAAACTTGAGCTTGCAGGGGGCGCTCTGGTCTGGAGGGGTTGGGTGACTCCGGCGACTGTAGTACCCGTGCGTTGCAAAAGCGCCGACATTGAGGTTGTTTTTCCATCCCAGCGTTGAAAGGGGGGCTCCGAGGAAAGCCAGGGATCCAGAGAGAAGGCAGCGCCCCGCCCCGTCTTGGCTAGAGGGCCATCCTCAAGACCAAAGCCGGGACCAGGCCAGGCGGGACACTGGGCATAAGTTAGAATTGCAGCACTGGGGACGGAGGCCTGGATGTGTCCCAGGGCCTGACCTGGCTCTCCCTCAAGCCACGCCTGTCCCCAAACCAGTTTTTCGACCCTGAACGTGCCTTCCTTTTTGGTATTTCAAACGTACCGGGTCCCCTGCAGTCTATTCGGAACCGCCAAACGCATGAGTTACTTTCTGGATTCCGCATTTTAGAGTGGGATTCTCCCTGCTTTTCCGTGTTCAGGGGTGACCTGAGCACTGGCAGCCGGTCCCCAGCATAGGGTCGCCTCTCTGTGACAGAAGCAGCAGACAGGCCCCTCCCTCATTAACTCAGCTTTAGTGCGTCTCTTCCCAATTGCCGGGGAGCCTCGAGGGCCATTACAACCGTCACCTGCCATCCTCACTCCTTTGCCTTCTCTTTGGCATCCACACGGTTGACTCAAGAAACGTTCATTCAGTCATCCCAAGCTTTTTCTTTCTTTTAAAATATATTCAGCAAAGATCATAAAACAGGAACTAGTCACATTACGTGCCACCCCTCCAAGGCGGCGGAGTAGGGGAGACACCTCCTTCTAAGTCAGCATCACTCAGGGTTTTTGATTCAAACCGGGATGTGGCTAAATGTAAAGTGAGACCGGGTGGGGAGTGCTTACACCCCAGGGTGAGTGGGGGGGGGAGCGGCGGGAGAGCGAGCAGGCTTCCCAAACGCTTAATGTAATCACGGGCCAGCTGCGTGCACTTGTAAAGTTGTTATAACCCCCTCCTTGTTATAAACAGGAAAGCACAGAATATAAAGCAAGAGACCCGCATTCACAAATACCAGCTCTCCTGCACCAGCTGCCAAATTCCCCTTTTATGGTGTTCCTCCTTGCAATCTCAGACCCATCAGAAAGACCTCAGTCTCTCCCCCTCAACCCTCCAAAAGGGTTTATTTTGAAACCTCCCCAACCAAGCTACGGACCCGGTACTGCACGCCCTCTCCCAACTCTCAGTGCCCTGTGCCACTGGCTTCGGGAGAAACTGGGCTCCTGGAGTCCTCTTCCCCAGGTCCCCAGGGAGCCCGGAGGCTTGCCCCTTTCGGGATGCTAGGCCCCCAGGGAGTACGCCTCCACCCCCAGCTCCTCTGCGGCATCCCAAGGATCTCTCCAAGGAGGGCTGCATCTTCTTCTAATCAGACTCCCATCTATCTCCTCTCCCCCGCCAAAATATCTAAGAGCTCTTAGAGACCTCAGAAGGCATTTTATGAGACTGTGTCATCTCTTACATTTCCTACTAAGCCTGGGAGAAGAAAAGATCTTTTGTGGGAGGCCATGGGATTTCGGGGCTCCCCCAGGCCAGAGGTAAAACTCACCCCTGCGCCCCTCCCACCCCCACCTCTCCTTCCTGGCCTGGCAGACCCCGCTCTGAGCCACCGAGATCCACATCCTGCCTCGCTGACTGTGTGTGCTTACAGCGTCAAGGGGTGGACGTGATATTTCAAACATCAGATCAGTGCGTTTATATATTGGGTGCCCGGAAATTTTTCCAAATAAACACAGCTTGATTCAACTTGGGTGGGCGGACTTATCAACAGACTAATTCTATAAACAAATGAAGGAATAACCCCGAAACCGATTGGCTGGTATCAAAAAGACACGTGGAGGGAAAAGCTTGGAGTTTTTCAGCAATGAAATTTTAATTAATGTGGGTGGGCTGAGAACACAGCGACTGTTTATCATAGACAATTTATTTTCCAGCGCTAAGTCAACATATAATAGCAAACTGACAACAATTATTTAACATTTTTAAAGCCATGAAGAAAGGACAGAGCCCTGAGCCGCCGGGGAGAGCGGCAGAGCGGGAGGCAGGCGCAGGGCGGGCTCCCCTGGAGGGCCCTTGCGGCGCGGGGCACAGTCCCTAAGCCGCCTGGGTCGCCTGCGACGCCGGAGCGCAGCGCGGGCGCCCGCTCGCCATGAGCCACCTCTTCAGCCCCCGGCTGCCTGCTCTGGCCGCCGCTCCCATGCTCTATCTGTACGGCCCCGAGAGACCCGGGCTGCCTCTGGCCTTCGCCCCCGCGGCCGCTCTGGCGGCCTCGGGCCGGGTGGAGCCCCCCCAGAAGCCGCCCTACAGCTACATCGCGCTCATAGCCATGGCGATCCAGGATGCGCCTGAGCAGAGGGTCACACTCAACGGCATCTACCAGTTCATCATGGACCGCTTCCCTTTCTACCAGGATAACCGACAGGGCTGGCAGAACAGCATCCGCCACAACCTCTCGCTCAACGACTGCTTCGTCAAGGTGCCCCGCGAGAAAGGACGGCCCGGCAAGGGCAGCTACTGGACGCTGGACCCTCGCTGCCTGGATATGTTCGAGAATGGCAACTACCGGCGCCGGAAGAGGAAGCCCAAGCCGGGCCCCGGAGCCCCGGAGGCCAAGCGGGGCCGCGCCCAGCTGCAGGAGCGCGGCGCAGAAGCGCAGCCGGAGGTGGGGAGAGGGGGAGCGCGCCCCCGCCCCGCGACCCCCATCCACGAGGGAGCGCCTACGCGCCCCTCGCCCCTCCGGGAAGGCTCCTCTCCTCCGGCGTCCCTCCACTGGCCCAGGCCCGCGTCGCCCTCTGGGGACGCAGGCGACGCGCTCCAGGGCGCAGCGGCCGTGGCCGCCAGCCAGCCCGCGCGCACGGTGGATGGCTCGCGGTCCCCTCCGCGCCCCGCCTCCCGCAGTTCTCCGAAGAGCTCGGAAAAGTCCAAGAGCTTCAGCATAGACAGCATCCTGGCGGGACGGCAGGGGCAAAAGCCGGCTGGAGGGGGCGAGCTCCTGGGGGGCGCCAAGCAGGGGCCCGGCGGCTGTCTGGGCACCTCGCTTCTGGCCACCTCCTCCGGCCTCCGTCCACCTTTCAACGCTTCCCTGATGCTCGACCCGCACGTCCAGGGCGGCTTTTACCAGCTCGGGATCCCTTTCCTCTCCTATTTCCCTCTGCAGCTCCCCGACACGGTGCTTCATTTCCAGTAAAGCAAACAGTGCCTGATCTTTCCCCTGCCCTGGTCTGAGCTTCTTGTGAGCAACCAGGACTCCCACCGCTGGAGAAAGAAGTCACGCGTCTTTTAAAAAATGATTTCCTCCGCCGACCCCTGGGAAGTATTAGCAACCTCTGCGCAGGGATGGGCACACTCCCCTGCCTCCTGCAAGGCGGACCTTCCCAGAACCCGGAGCAGCTTTGGAGATTTAAAAGACACTGCCCACGCTGGGACTTGGGCATCTCAGACCTCCTACTGCGGGAGCAGGACAATTCCTTGACCTTAGGTCAGTCCCACTGGCTACCCAGACAGGCCCTGCGTGTCTGGGGAACGGGAGGGCCCAGGCAACCCAAGGGCAGATACGTGGCTGCAGTGTGGTCCTTTCTATCTGAGAGCCACGGTCTGACCATCACCAGCTCGGCTGTCACTGTGGCCCAGGCCTTGGCTTTGAGCTCGTTGGAGTGTTGGGTGTTCACAGCTAGGTTTGTCCCTGAAGTCCAGGGAGAATTTTTCTCTTTTCCTTTCTAGATAGTAAAAGGAACATGCTATATTCTTTGGCTAAAATGCTTGATGCTTTTTACTGTAAGGATTGCCCTCTGAAAACATCTGTATTAACAACTTGTATTAAGAAAGTGCACTCTATATAATTTAGCATTTTGTTGCATTATGATAGCTTGTTAATCATTACACATGTTCTCCAACGCATGTTACCAGCAATAGCCATCCTCCTATCTCTTTGCTTTTTTGTTTAAGGGGTCGAAAGATTTCTGGAGACGCCGGGAAGTGTGTGAGGGGGAGGGAAGATGTCTAAGACAGCGGAAGATTTTCCATTTCCATGTTTTTTTCAAGATCTAGGCTTGACTGTTGCAACCTTTTCCAGAATTGTGTAGTGAAGGACTACTTTTAATCAAAAGAGTTGGGTGAAACAAACACATGGAAAGCAAGTAGAGGGAGAAATGGGTTAGTGCCAGGAAGAGTAAGGGAGCCCACTGGTGTCTGTGGAGGCGGCTCTCTGGACCCCAAGGAACAGGAGGCTTGGTGGGAGGCTTCCCAGCCGACAGCAACTGGCTCCTCCCTCTAAGCCCCAACCAGGCAGGCCCAGAGGCTGCAGCTAAATAAACACCTATGGAGGTGACTGGAAGTCTGGTGTGAGGGGTGGGAGGGAAGGCAGGGGGCTGAGACAAAGATCTGGTTATGAAAATTGAGATTTTCACAGCCCGGTACAGTTGGAACTTTTGGGAAATGCATCTAACCTCTTATGGTATCTCTCCTTGGGTTGTTTTGGTGGTTCTGAAACTTGATTTCCTGAACCTCCAAGTTACTTTAATTTTATCTGATGTGGGAAAAGCACAATAAGCCATGAGTTCTTGGAGGGAGGTGGAGACAGTCTCTGAATTTTATAGCAGTTTCCAGGACATATACAAATGAACACAAACTTTACATCAGGAGAGCCTGTTGGTTAATACGTTGGATATTTTGGACAGGCAGAATAATTTAATAACTAGTAGGCACACAGCTTACTTACTGAGAATTCATCCTGGAGGCGTGTGCTACCGACCCACACATGCATCCATGACCGCTTTCTGCCTGGGCTGGTGGGAACACTTTGGGGGGCGAGCTTCAGGGTCCTTGATGTGTAGAACTTTGATGGGATCCTATTGTTGAGATCCAGGATCACTGTGATTAACTTAAAATGTGGTGGAAGGGCCGTCATTCGATATTTTGTTATCCCGAAGTCTCAGCCTCTGTGAATAAAGTTGTTTTTTCATTAACCTCTCAGTGACTAGTTCAATGGATTACTGGGGCGGGGGGATAAACAAACAGTGTAATAAGAAAGGGGAGCCTAGGATTATACCTCGGAACCCCAACAGTGTCTCTGGAGGCTCTGGCTTCCGAGGGAGGGTACACAAACATGGACTGGAGGGTCGGAGCTGAAAACCCCAGGACTGGTGGATGCTGCCTGAATGTCAGCAATAAGATGAAGATTCTGCTGTGTAGGATATGTTTTTAATGTTTTCTTTTTATGTTTGATTTGAGATCTTGTGTGTTTTGTTAATTTATGATGGCTGTTTTCTAGAGAAGCAAATAATCGAATACTGTCATTTTAAAAGGATGGTATCTTAGAGTTACAGTTCCAAAAAGTATAGTACAGACATTATTTTTATGGCAAAGAAAAAAAAGGCAGGAGTATGTATCACTTTGTAAGGGTGTTTATACATACATAAAGAGGAATTCTGTTACCTAATCCCCACATTGATCTGGTTTAGGAAAGCAAAGAGAAATGGACAGTGGGGTCATTTCTATGGATTCTATACAATTCCATGTGTATTCCTTCCTACTGAAGAGAAAGAGGGGCTTTGGCACTTAGCAATCCAAACAGCTGTTCTAATGTTCCAGTTTTAGTCATGTGCTCCAAATTATGGATCAATGAGAGCAAGGAAAGGTTTCTACTCTCAATAAAAACAAAATCACCTGGATTTCAAGTAAACTAGAAGCAACCAAATCGTTCTGTTCTTTGGCAATCTGAAGTATACCTCAGTATTCTCATCTAAACAAAGGGAACAGATTCTGTTTCCTGTAGATGATCTTTGGTTTAAGCCTTGATTATACACACACACACACACACACACACACACTTATGAGTACACTGATCATAATAGGGGATATGGCAGATGTAGGTACAGTGACAAATGTGTATGTGTACATATATGTATACATGTATGTGTGTATGTATATACATACATGCATGTGTGTATATATGTTCTACACACACAAATGGTCAGAAATTCACCTTCATTGCATAGCTGGGACAGATAAACTCGAATCAAGTGCTGAATTCCTTTAGATTTACACAAGTATTGGTACTTTGGGAAAGATTTTTTCTATATAATTTGAACAAGAAATAATTTAGTTTTTTGTACTATCATAGTGAAACTAACAAGGACTTTACAAAAGAATCTTGGAAGACATACCCACCTGAGACCTTTACCCTCACACCTTTTGCAAGGGGCTTCACAAAGGCCTTGTGCTTTGTCTGCTCGTGGATATTACCTGGCTCTTGTGGAAGCTGATGGCCTCCTGGGTCTCACATGCCCCATAAGGTTTTTCAGAATTGGAACAGGATGTGTTTTGCCATTTTCCAATACAGCCGCATCTCTCTGGAAAGAGGCCCACCCCATGGTCTCTACCATTTCATGAAGAGTGGTCAGTGTCTATGCATGTGTGGCTTAATGAATTAGCCACATGTGATGTTATTGTTACAGCTGAAGGCCAGAGCCCATCCACCCGGGCTGCACCCACGTGAGAGCCACAACTCGGTGTACTTCCCATCTTCATGGTGGCTGGGGTGTTGCTTCCATGAAGCAGGGGTTGTTTTATAGAGTCAAAAATACACATGATAATAAACCAAGTTTATTATTAAAATTGAAGAACATGAGTTTGTTGGAAAAGTAAAATTCTTTTTATCCACATTTCAAGCAGTTTTTATGCCTGAATAGCCAAGTGTCAAGTTCTCGTCTACACTTGTCTTTATCCAGAGGCCCCAGACTCGGGGTTCTGCAGGGTCAGACAGATCCCATAGATTGTACAGTGACCTAGAGGGGTCCATAGGGAGTGGTGCAGCCTGGGCCCAACTGGGAGGGTCTGTCTCTTCCAGTGGCGTCCAGTTGCCAACTGCCCAGGGAAAACCACACAAATGGCTCACAGGCCAGATGTGGATTCAAACCCAGGGTGTACACTGTGGTGGGCAGATGAGACCAAGTGGAAAATTCACTTCTTCCCCTGGAAGGTGGCTGGAGAGAGGGAGGTGGGAGGGCCTATCCTAAGTACTGGGGATGGGGGGGGGAACATTATCAACTCAGGTGTCTCTATTAACCCTGGCAGTGATAGGGGAGGGCAAAGGGTAGGCACTGGGGCAAAGATTCAGTCCCAACCTCCTCTTCCCATGAGCGTGAATCAGGGTTCCAGCAGGAAACAGAAACCTACTTAGATGAACCACTGGAAAAGACCTGGTTGGAGGGACTACTTACGGGGGAGTGACCGCAGTGCTGGCGCTGGCAGGAGCCGAGGAGAATGACCCGACTTCTCTCCTCTTCTGCCTTCCAGCCTCATGCTGATGCCTCTGATCGGCTAAACCCCACCAGGAGTCCAGCCCACAGGGAGCCCAGGTGATGCAGTCCACAGGGCTCTCAGCCTGCCGGGGCAGAGAGGGGTAGAGAATGCACCAGGGTGGGACCGAGGCGAACAGAGCACGGCCAGCACGGTGGAGGGTCCTGCCTCTGGGGCCAGTTGGTGGCAGCTGCCCGGACCACACTGTTGATGTCCAAGGGCCAAGACCACGATGTCTGGGACAATACCGGCGGCTGCATCTGGCATTCTCACAGATTGGATTTTCCCGTCTGGCAAGCTTCCGGGAGAAGGTGGTTCTAGACCCTAACCTGAGAGCCTCTTGGGTGGGCAGAGTCTGGACTTAGCTCCTGAGGGCCCTGGTCCTGGCCGTACAGTCTCCACCTTCCCACCTCTGAGCCTGGAAAGGATCTGCTGAGTTGCTGGGGGCTGCGATGACTGTACATAGTTTGTATCCATTTGCTGAGCATTTAAAACAAAGTTACTCCTTCCTGGCTAGTGCGAGGAGCGTGACTGATGCCGTGTTACTCTTCCAGAATGTGTGGCCCACACGCTGGTGAGGGCGTCCTCCAGCCGGAGTCCAGGGAAGGGACACAAAGGAAGTGTCTTGGCCGGAGGTCAGGCCCTCTGGGAAGAGTGGGGAAGACACCCTGCTGTCCACAAGACCATGTGACCTTGGACAACACCAAGTTTAAAGCCTGACTCAGGTCCTCATACTGTGCAAAGTGAATATGACACATGCCCTGTCTCCCCAGCATCCTGGGATCCACAGTTCTTTCCCAGGTAGTGGTCACCTTTTACTGTTCCACAGGTCTCTCTAGACACACCTACTAGTGAGGAAAACCCCTTTCATTAATGTCTTATTGACTCATTACCATTCAGTAACTTGATGTTCAGATAAAGGTGGGGAGGATGTATGTTAGCCTTGTCAAGAGTGAGCCCGCCAGACAGAGAATAATAACCCAGCTCTGCTCTGACCTGCTGTGTGACATCAGCAAAGTGACTTAACCCTCCTGTGCCTTAACGCTCTCATCTGAACAAATGGGGGCAACGTTAGTAACTGCCTCATCAAGCTGTAGAAAGGAGTAAATTTAATGATGGGTATAAATTCCTAGGACAGCACCTGACCCAGTTCTCATCTGCAAAATGGGACTAATCATAATGCCTTCTGCATCGGGCAGTTGTCAGAATTAAATTAGTGAATATATACACATAAAATATCCGGCATGTGGGAGGCATTCGGTAAATGGGAGGTCTTGTCTCTGTATATAGACGTAGCCTCTAATCTAAACACTTTTGTTTTACAAGTCCATTTGTGAACCCACAATTCGGCTCGCATTCCATAACTCCTCCTGGGCTGACTTCTTCAGCTCTTCCTCCCGGGCAGGCTGGCAGCCATTTTCATCTCTTCCTTTCAGTGTTATATCTCTTGAGATGATCCAATCGTTTGAACACAAAACCAAAAGCAAAATAAGCCGCCACACGCGGCAGGGGATCCTAGGAAACCACAGGAGGGCGATTTTCACAAGCCGAGGAGGGCGAGTCCTTTGGTGTTTCTTTGCCTTGCCCAGGAGCTTAGAAGGAGCTTCCCAGGGCTGGTCGTCCAGCCATAGTGAACTCAGGGGCCTTGGGAATGAATAAAACTCTTCATTTCTGCCCTCCCCCGACCCCAGCACCAAGACCACGCCTGTTGATCAAGGGGAGGCTCCGCCCCTCTCCCGGGGACAAAGGGACCAGACTGGGGAGCAGCTTTTCCTAAATTCATGCGTTTCATAGTCCGCCTTATAAAGTGTAAGGAACATTTCTTTAAATGCTGTGGCTAAATATAGCAGGGGCTGGGTCAGCTAGAACATTTTTAGAAAGCACATTACAAATCAGGAATGTTTTAGAGAAATAAATAAACTTTCCCACATTTTTGGACTTTGTGTCGGCTCTGCAGGCTCCATCTTGAGAGCATGATGTGAGGTGGGGGGACGAATAATCCACGTTGGGCTCTTGTGGGTGCCCGGAGCATCCTGCAAGTGGCTGCTCCTTCCCTTCCTTGGGCATGGGGCTCTAGGACAGGGGTGGGGTGGGCATGGGAGAAACTGTTGGGCTAGGGACAGCTCAGTGTCTGAATAAGGGCCACTCAGTGACATAAGGAAGATGGGATTAAGGAGAAATACATCTCTTTCCAGTGCGTTTCATTTCTTGTCTCTGCTGTCTGTTCCAGGGGTTCACTGGCCTTCCACATGGGGCGAGAACAAACCCAGGGGGCCGTGTGCCCACTCCTCTGTTGCAGGATGACCTCTCGGTGCTTGTGTCCTGTTCCCAAGGGCTCCCATTCCGTTGGCCTCTGGTGGGACCAGATGGCGTGTTTCTAAAAGCTCCTCAGGGGAGTCTGCTCTGCAGCCAGGGTTGCGCGCCACCGTAGGGCGGTACCAACGCCATCAGGCGGGTCTCTGGGGGTGAAGGAATCGTGCAAAGCAGGTTGTTCATCTCTTACTCTTTATTCTTATTTATCCACATTTGTACTCAATTTCCACTTGGTCAAAATAGACTCTCAGCTTCTCTCCATGAACAAAAGCATCCTTTTTCCATTTCTTCGGGGAAAGTTGCCGCCACTAAAACACTCGTAGAAGTTATATGTGTTCACGCAAGAATTGTGGAATATTTAGAAGAGTACTAAAAAGAGAACCACTGTGTGATCCCATGACCACCTGTAATAACCCCACCACCAGAGATTATGGTTGCTATTTCCCCCCTAGACTATATGTGTATCTGTATCGACCACAGATACACCACTGCTATTAGATCTGTAGGTATATATACAAATTGTTCTTTACGCATCACTGCTGCCACCATCACCATCATCATCACCACCACCATCACCAGAGAGCTTTTTTGCACACGCAGAGTGCCAGGGAGGTGCTGTAAGGCCTCTTAAGGCACAATCCTTTAATTGCTGACAGCCTGGCCACACAAAGATGAGCTGAAAATAGATCTGTTTGTTTATTTATTAACACCTTTTATTTTGAAATAATTATAGATTCATGTGAAGGTGCAAAGAAATGCACAGGGAGGTGAAAAAGACTTGTTTTGTGCAAAAATTTTTATAGCCCTTTTCTCATTTAAATTTAACCACCTATGGCATCACCATGATCTCCATTTACACAGACACAGACACGTACACACACACACACACACACACACACACACTCTCTCTCTCTCTCTCTCTCTCTCTCTCTCTCTCTCTCAGAGAGACAGGTGTCTTGTCCTAAGGCATCTGGCAAGTCAGGCTCAGAGTTATTAATCTGGAGCCCATGGCCAGCACTAAGGTTCTTTCTGACCCCCTGCCATGAGGTCGGGACCAAGGATGGGGACAGAGACTCCCACCACATGACCACTGGTCCACAGACCCAATCCACACCCTCGCTGTCCCCTCCCTCCCCATCACGGGGGAGCCACGCCAGCACCTAAGATCCATTCTTTTTTTTTTTTTTCTATTTTTTTAATTAGTTTCTGCTTTATAACAAAGTGAATCAGTCATACATATACATCTGTTCCCACATCCCCTCCCTCATGCATCTCCCTCCCTTCCACCCTCCCCATCCCTCCCCTCCAGGCAGTCACAAAGCACCGAGCTGATCTCCCTGTGCTCTGCGGCTGCTTCCCACTATCTGTCTACCCTACGTTTGGTAGTGTATATATGTCCATGCCTCTCTTTCGCTTTGTCACAGCTTACCCTTCCCCCTCCCCATATCCTCAAGTCCATTCTCAAGTAGGTCTGTGTCTTTATTCCCGTTTTACCCCTAGGTTCTTCATGACATTTTTTTTCTTATATTCCATATATATGTGTTAGCATACGGTATTTGTCTTTCTCTTTCTGACTTACTTCACTCTGAGCTATTTGTAATGAGGTGGATAGACCTAGAGTCTGTCATACAGAGTGAAGTAAGTCAGAAAGATCCATTCTTTTATTGGCTTTCATGCTTCCAGCAGTTACGGGTAGAGCTGTGAGTGAGAACTCAACTTTTGCTGTCTGTTTGGACGAGTGGATCTCTACCTGCACTAAGCACCGGAATCCCCAGGGGGTCTTTTAAAAAATGCTGACGGCCGGGTCACAGCCCCAGATGGTATTTTAGGATGACCTCCCCCACCTCCCGCAATAATCCTAGAGTGCAGCTGGCGTCGGGAAGCAGTGGTTTTGGTATCAGTAAGGGAAGGCTTAAGGTCAAGTGCCTGGATTATTCAGAAAAACCTCTGGGCAAGAAGAAACAGAGAAGTGGGTTTCGGGTTGAATGAGGCAGCCCAGCTGCTGACATTTATCAGGGCTCACGGCCTCCCCGCCTCCTTGCACACCGTCTGGGGAGAAGGTACTGAGCACATCACCTCTTTGAATCATTCCAGCAACCCTGTGAGGCTGCCTCGAGTCTCCCAACTTGATGGAGGAGGAATCAAGGCTGGGTGAGTGCATAACACACAGGCAGGGAGAACCCAAGTCAAACATTCAGGCCATTTGTTCCTAAAGCTCCGGCTCTCTTTCACAACATCTTCGCTGCACAAGCTAGTGTTTCACAAATATCCACCCACGTTCAGCTTGGGGTAAAGGAAGCACATGCATTTAAGGATATGCACAAACGAGTAAAAGAGTTTGTTTTCCCATGATCAGGAACTTGTTCCAAGTGCCTCGGTCATCAGAATAGCTTGTCATTCTCCATCCATCAAATAGTCATTAGGTGCCAAGCCTGCGACACACCTTAGCCATATACAAATGGACCAGACCCCGGTCCTGTCCTCGAGGGGCTTATATTCAGGTGGGGAAAACTAGCAAAGCAAATTGACAGGCACCAGCGGATGCACTGTTGACATTTATGGTTACTCAAAATCTTTTAAATGCTCTCCATTTCCTGAGAGATTCCCATTCTTTCAAGCCAGTCTTTCAAATACAAGAAGAAAAGAAAGAACCCCCCGGTCGTCTCTGTGTGCTAGGATGGGGCCCACCACCAGACATACAGGTGTGACCTTGGGGGCCAGGTGGGCAGGGAGGAGGGCATAGTGTACCTGCTTTGATGCTGCGGACCACAAGAGTGGTCCTGGGACCTGGAGCCGTGAGAGCCGCCCAGGATTTGAAGTCGTTGGATCCTACTGGAGGTGGTCGCTTCCGTGGTGGCCAGCCCTGCAGTACTGGCAGGGATTCACTCCTGGGAGCTCAGCTTGGAATCCACTTTGCAAAGATCCTGTGAGCTACTTGCAAATTCTTTCTGTGTAACTGAACGAGAGTTTGCAGTAAAAACTTAAGCTACCCAAAAAGTGATAAGACCTATGAGGGGCTACTCATCATTTTAGTATTTGCTGAGTACTCGGTCTCTGCTGGGGACTCGTCTAAGGATAATACTTGGCATGTATTATTATTACTCACTCACTTCTCCCCAGCCCCTGTGAGTTAGGGACGTCAGTTTTCCCTCCTTCACAGGTGGGGCAGCAGGTTTAGAGAGCTCAGTCACTTCCCAAGGTCTCGTAACCCACATGTGGCAGAGCAGGGTTTGGATTCAGGCTCTCCGGCTCTGAAGCAGCTGTCAAGCTCTGTCCTGAGGCCTTTATGTGCACAATCTCTTTCATTTTGAAATGAACCTGGGAGCTGGGGATTGCTGTGTCCAGTTCACCAGCGGCATTTTACTAGTGCGCTCCCCAGGTGGCAAAGCGAGTCCTGGGCAAAGTATCAGACCCAAGCACACCTGTCTTTAAAGCTCGTAGCTGCTCTTCAGTATCACCTGACCGGGTGTGAAAGTAGTGGGCCTACAGGGCAAACACCCCCTCACCTCTTAAAGTGAAGGACACAGGCAGGGAACACACCGCCTATCAAACAGCATCCTATACGAGGTTCTCAGTCAGGTCTGCACATCAGAACCATCCAGGGAGCTTAACAAAATGTGCTTCCCAGACTCCACTCCCAGAGATGCTAGGGCATTGGGCTTGGGTGGGTTGCTTGACCACCTGGTGATTCTAATGTGGAATAACCATTGACCTCATCTGGTCCAGCATTGGTCTAGGAGGCTGGTTCTCAACTGGGGGCAATCTTACCCCCTGGGGCATCTGGCAATGTCTGGAGACAGTCTGGGTTGTCATAGCCAGGGGAGGGGTGCTAATGGCATCTAGCGTGCTGAGGGATGCTGTTGGACAGCCTACAAAGCACAGAACTGCCCCTCACAATGGAGAATTATCCGGCTCTATAGCCCTGAGGTTTGAGAAACCCCGTATATTCCCTTTGCGAGATCTCCACACCCAAAGAACAGAGCTAGTGGCATAGACACATTTCCATCTTCTTCCCATCTCTCTGGGATTTCCAAGCTAAAGGGCCATAGAATGTTTCTTGATCAGGGATGTATATTTGGATCTTCTAGACCAGTGAGCCAAAAAAGAATAACTTAACAACTTTAGTAGCCACCTTAAAAAAGAAAAATGGGGGCCTCCCTGGTGGCGCAAGTGGTTGAGAGTCCGCCTGCCGATGCAGGGGATACGGGTTCGTGCCCCGGTCTGGGAGGATCCCATATGCCGCGGAGCGGCTGGGCCCGTGAGCCATGGCCGCTGAGCCTGCGCGTCCGGAGCCTGCGCGTCCGGAGCCTGTGCTCCGCAACGGGGGAGGCCACAACAGTGAGAGGCCCGCATACCGCAAAAAAAAAAAAAAAAAAAAAAAAAAAAAAAAAAAAAAAAGAAAAATGGAAAGGGAACAGGTCAAGTTCATTTTAGGGAATCTATTTTATTTAACCCCACCTATCCAAGACTTTATCATTTCGGTGTGAACTTAATATAAAAAATTATCGACATGCTTTACATCTTTTGGGCACCAAGTCTTGGAAATCTGGTGTGTATCCTGCGCTAATGGCACATCTTAATTGAGGTGAGCCGCATTTCTGGAACTCAAGAGCGATGCGTACGTACGTGGCCGCAGCCCCGCTGGACGGCACAGCTTCAGATTCTCTGTGGTTGCCCTTTCACACGCTTTCATAGGATTCTGCAGCTCTACAGATTCCTTATCTCACCTGCAATCAGGTCACCATCTACCCGACGGTGACTTCCGCATCTGTCCCTCCCCACGATGCGATGTGCTCCATGAGGGCAAAGGTTACGTCATTTTCTGTTCTGCCCCGTTTTTCCTATCTGTCCAGCCTAGTGCCTGCCACTTAGCAGGCGTCCAGAAAAATGTCTGTTAACGGGACTGCACGTTTTCCACGCCTGACTCTCCTGCCAGAGCGGGCGTCCCTCAGCTTGCTGTCACCCCGTGCTTGGTGCGTAGCACACAGTGTATTTGTAGGACAATCATGTGAAGGCGCTTGTCCGGCTCCTGGTGCTTCTTTCCATACAGACTGTTCACTCCTCCTCTACTCGCTCAGCCCAGGACGGGCGGCTTATCGGACGGGTAAACGTGCGTAGAGCTAGGCAGGCACCCGGGGCCCCAGCCTGGCTTTTTTCCCTGGGAGTGAGCTGCCCTCTATTTGGCTCTCAAGGGTCTGCCCACTCCCCACCCCAACTATGGGGTGGAGGCTTCTTGAGTCCAGAGGGGCCACTGACTAGCGGGCAAGTCTGTTGCTCACCACGGATACAATCCACAGTCTCCAGCTGAGCTTTCAAAATAAATGTTTTTGACTTCTCTCGGCCCAATCCTGTCATTTCCCAAAGGGTTCAGAATTCAGGCAATCTCCTGGTTTTCCTGGCGAGGACCCCACCGAGGAGCAGGGAGGGGAAGTGAATTCCCCAGGGCACAGAGTTAGAGAGTGGAGGGTCCCGTGGGGACGCCCGGCTCCCAGTCTGGAGGGCAGCGGGGCTTAGGCTGCAGCTCATGAGAAAAATGCCTGTCTCGACTCTGGACGCGCCTCTGTAGGCAAAGACCTCCCCGAAGAATCAAAGAGGAGGGCGGTCTTTACAGCACTGTGCACCAGACCCAGGGGTTCCATATTTAATCTCCGCGACTTCCCAGAGGGGCAGGGAGAACGTTCAAGCTGCAGGCGTGACCCCTGGATTTATGGGTTGGCGAGTGAGTCGTATCCCAGTCCCCTCTGGTGAGAGGATGCTCCTTGGAAGCTGGAGTTGTGTGGGTGGGGGCGGGGAGGGCTAGGATCAAGGAGGCGGAGTGGCAGCTGGGGACTGTGAGAAACAGGAAGAGCCCTTCGAGCTCCATTAAGAGCAAGCGGTTGTCTTTCCCAGCAACAGAAATTCTCCACGGGCCCCATAATTCATACCGTAGAGCCGAGCCTGAAATCAGCTCCAAGAAGCTGCACTCGGTACGACCACATGATTAGGACGTGCGTGTGTGTAGTTGCGTGTGCGTGGTTGTGTGTGCGTGGGGGCGTGTGGCCAAGTTGGAAGGCAGAAAGAGACTTTGGGGGGATCAAGAATCTCCATCACTGACTCTCCCTCTGTCCCCAGATTGCGGGGATCCCCACCAGCATCCAGCACAGCTTCATGAGGATCATAAGGGTCCCTTCAGTGTCTCCAAGTGCTTCCCAGGACTTTGTTTTCATTAGCAAAGCAATATGTAATAATAGTTGTTAAAATAATTGTATTTCTGTTTTTACATCTGTAAAGATTAAGTTAAACAGTGTGAAGCCCATTAAAGTATTTCATGACACGCTGCCGTGAACTGGCCTTCATTCCCTCTGCTACTATTATTCCAGAGTAAACTTCAGAGATCGGGCGGCTGCCACGGAGGGTTATTTATAGCGGCTCATTCATCAATAAAAAACTTCAAAAGGAATCTGTTACTCTTCTATTGGGAAGCCAAAGAAAACTCACATAAAGACAGCCCTGTTAAGAAACAAAGCGGAGCGACCGCAGGACATTTAGTTAAGTAAAATCCTGATTTCTAACAAATACCATGTCGCAAAAAGAGATTGCTGGCAACGTGAATCCATTTAAGCAACTGGGTTCCCATTGGATAGTTAAAATAAGCTGTTAAACAGTTGTATTTACGTTGGCTTCAAAGGCCCTGAGTCTCCTCTTTGGGTTTTAAAAGCGTAAGAGGTCTGTGATCCTGACATAGCGAAGCAAGCCTTTTTTTTCATCTTAAGAAAGCGCAGGGGACGGACACATCCCTGCGCCTATGGGTTATGGTTTGATCTACGGTTTTCTTGGCTCTTGGTGTGAAACTGGACTGGGGATTGGAATAGAGTCTCCCATGGTGGGAAGACCATTTATTGAGCACTTACTGTGTTCCTGGTACCGTCCCATCGAAGCAGGTGTTACTGGCTCCATTTTGCAGATGGGAAAACCACGGTTGAGGGAGGTTGAGCCCATTACCCAGCACGCTGGGCCATCTGTAGGATGCCGTCTTTGGTGGCATCTTAGAATTGTAGCGATTGGTTCAGTACTGGATCTTGAAGTGTGATGAGATGCAGCCGTGTGCACGTTCACGAGCGAAACGACCATGAAGGCCAACCCCAAAATGTCAGTGGAGACACGCAGACAACCGGAGCCCCAGCATTTCGTTGTTTCTGTGCCTTGACACCAGACAAGTTCTGGGAGGCATGATGCTGGGTTGTAGAAAGGAAACTGCCTTTGAAGGGCTCTGTTATGGAGACATCTTGTCCTTCTGGAGCTGGAGGCTGGAGGGTGGGTGACGACACAGTCCAGAGCCTCCGTAATTGTCGGGCAGCTAGCAAGTGCTGGGAACTCTGCCAAGCGAGAGCAGCAGAGGTCTCTGTCATTTATTTTTTCCAGCCTCGTGTTGTAAATACCAACAACAGACCCATTTTACAGATGAGGGGATTGAGGCTCAGTAAACGAATTTGCTCACGGTTACCCAGCTGGGAGGACACAGAGCGGGGCTTGGCCTCTGTGCTGGAGGTCAGGGTGGCTGCGGCCTCTCCTTGGCTAACATGAGTGGGAGGCTTTGGATTCAGACAGGCCCGTGGTGACTGGTCATGCAGCTTGTCCACTGCTCAGATCTGGCCGAGGGGCCGAGCTGAGGCTGAACATCCAGCCCATGCATCTTGGAGGAGAGGCTCCTTCTGGGGTCCAGATGGCCCGGGAACCAGGCCTATCTGGACTGGAAATCTGGCTTTGCTCCCTGTTAGCAAGTTATTCAGCCTCTTGGAGCCTCAGATTTCTCATCCCTCAAATGGGGTAATGACATCAGGGTGGTGGTGAGGATGGAGCAGGGTGAGGTCATTTATCTGCAGGGACCGGCACAGCGTAACAACCACAACAGTGGGCATTGACTGCACGCGTCCCCTGGGCCAAACCAACGCCGACAGCCTTCGTGTAGAAACTCATGCAGTTCCTCCAACCACAGGCTCAGATGGGAGCTATGAGCATCCTCGTTTTATAGACGAGCCAGCTGGGCCACAGAGGGGTTCGGTAGCTAACTCACCATTGCACGGCTCTACGTGGGATGCAGGCCGGCCCTGAGTCCGTTCTCTCACCGCTCTTCCCATCCATCTCTTTAGCAGGTCCTCCGTGAATATGATGGATTAGGTGCCACCCTGTAGATAGCACTGACATGCATGCCGAGGACTGGTGCTTATTCTAGGAACGTGGGGGCCACCGATGCATTTTTTCACCCCTCTCAGGACTCCATCCACAAGGATTCTCATCGTTAGCTGTGCTCTAGAATGTTTTCTGGTTGTGCAACATGTGATCTGAGATGCGACCTGTGTGTGGCCTGGGAATCGGGAAGCTTAGTGCCCACCTCCCTGCATTGCTGCTGTGTATCCCGACACGTGACCCCAGGGGGCCCTGTGCCCTCAGCACTCAGTTTCCTCACCTGTAACAAAAAGGAGTTGCCTCCAGGGCTGGCTGAGGGCTGCTCCATTGTCACCCGCTTGGGGTGTCCACATTTGAGCACAGAGGGGCCCCTGAGTACATGCCTGACCACAGGCCTCCCTCTAGAGGGACTTAAAGAACACGTGCTTGGTTTCTGTCCAGAGCCTGAGGGAGGAGCCCCATCTCGGACACAGAGCTGTGACTACATTACTTTCTTTTGCTGAGCGCCCTTTGGGTTCCCCATAGATGTGTACAGGGGGGGTTTGGAGGGAGTCTCTAATTGGGGGTGGGGACCTGGACAGAATGCAAATGCTGCCTTTTGCAATTCCCCTTAATTTCCTTTAAGGCAGTTATCAAGAAGAACGGCGGCTACAAAGACCAGAACCCCTTTATGGCACCGTGAGCCGGAGCTTCAGCTCACAGCTTTCCGGTGTGTGGAGGGGAGGCCTGTCCTCGTTGGATGGAGGAGAAGCTAACAGCCACCCTGGCGTGGCGTCCCCAACTTGTTCAGCAGATCCTTTCCCAAGATCCGCTGTTAGCATTGGATGAATTCAGCTGCATTTTGGATTTGCCAACCATCTCACACTGTTTTTAAAATGCTTGGGGTTTGATAAAACTGAAAAAGATATTTGCCAAGCTCCATTCCCCTTCATTTTTTAAACCCATGTGGATTTTAAGGGGAATTTAATCCATATGTTTCTGATTCATTTGCTCTTAACTCATCAAAACCTTGTTTCAAAAAAGCCATTTGATGTCCAAGGAGCTTTTGGAGTTGGGTTTTAAATCTTTTAAAGTCCTCCCTTCCTGGCTTTGAAATGAGATGTTGCCGTTTGCCAAGCATAAATGAGCTCCCTAGCTGAAAAAAGGTTCATGTTTGGTTCACAATTAGAGAACTGTGAATTCTCAGTGGGCTGTGAAATGGGCAAAACCTGCTTCCTTTGAAGACCGGTCAGGACCCCCTCCCCTAAAGCCAGGACCAGGGTCCCACCGCCTCTGTGTCCAGGAGTCATGCCATGGGCTGGGTGAGGGACGAGAATAGTGGATCCTTTTGCTTTAGCACCTTGATTCTATCCGCCCAGAGAACGGCAGCCTGGAAGATGTTCTGAGGACTGGGCTCCACACAGTTTAGGAGAATATAACTTAGGAGGGACTTACATGTTTATAAAGCCTGATTTACTTTAAACTTTTTATAATGGAACCTTTAAAACATATACAAGAATAGAGAATATCCTCATGTACTACTCACCAAGCTTCAGCCCTCATCAGCTCAGTATCAACCTTGACTTTGAGATGAATCCTGGATTTTCTATCATTTCATTCTTCTATAGTTCTGTCCGTATCTCTAGAACATAAGGAAAGACTCTTTAAAAGTCCACAATACGCTGATCACAAATTGGCAATACATTCCTAAATGTCATAAAAATCCTGATTAATTTCCCCCTATTTTCTCATAAGTTATAAAAATTGGGTTCTTTGAATCAGGATCTAAACGAAGCCATACGCTGCATTTGGTGGCTTTTAGTCCTTTGGCTTCTTTTTTTCTGTGGGCGATTTATTTGTGGAAGAAATAGGTCATTTATCATGTGGCATTTCCCACATTTTGGATTTTTCTGATTACATTCTTGTATTTAACAAGTTTATCTTCCCCTAAAAATGCAATTGCTTAAGGTTTATGTTTTTGAAAAACTTCAGAGTCAATTCTAGTAGAATATTTTACATTTTGATAGGCTTAATATTTCCTTTTTTGTACCCTGAAATATCCCTTTGGCCCTATATTTAACTCCATTCTCTGAGTATTACTCCCCCCCCCATCTCTCTCTCTCTCTCTCTCTCTCACACACACACACACACACACACACACGTACATTTTTGTTTTACTTATTTGGTGCCACAGTTACAAGACATCAAATGCTGCAGGGGCAGGACCCTGTTCCATTATGTACTAAGACCCGGAAGGAATAAGGGTGCAGGAGAAAGCAGAGATATCCTGAAAATGAACACACAACCATAATAAACATGCTTTTCCAAATTTGATTTTGAGTGTTAACATGTCATGAGTCACCCAGTGAGAAAGGTTTCCCCCTTTCCATTCTCCTCCGCGCCATTTGATGGCATCAAGGAGAGTCTCAGTCGGTGGGGCCGTGGTCTTTCTTCCCTCTAACACCTGCCAATCTTCTCATGTGAGGTAGGCAGATCAAGGCCTGGGGTGGAGCTGTGGCCAGGTAACAATATCTAGCTAGGGCTGAACAGCATTGCTTTGCTTTTCTTGTACCTGCTTTTGTTTACAATCTACATATCAAGAGATATGGATTGTCCATCGTCAGCCATACTTCAAAGTTTACTTTTAAAGTGAAAAGTGAGAGTCGACTTAAAGGAAAACATTAATGAAATCGTGCAACAGTGGTCTGTGCTTTGGTAAGCCTCACACTCCCGTTGCTGGCTGATGTTTGGCAAAAGTGCAGGAGAAGAGGGAGATCTGGGGGAGGCAGCGAGAAATTCTGGGTCCTTTTCCTCCTCTTCTTCGTAATCTAACCAGTAAATGCAGGCAGTCACTTAACCTCCCTGCAGGCTGTCTCCCCCGTGGAGTGGGACGTAATCCCTGCCCCGAACCCTGGCCTCACCTCCCAGGGTTCTGGCGGAGGAACAAAGAGATGAGGAAAGTGATGCCTTGTAAACAATAATTATTACGCATAATTTATTCGTCTATTTCGCACCCCTCCAGACACCAGTTCTCCTCTCTTCTCCTCTCCCCCTTCTTCAATAGTCTTTACCCTCTTTTCTTTTTCTTTTTTTTTTTTTTTTTTTTTGCGGTACGCGGGCCTCTCACTGTTGTGGCCTCTTCCGTTGCGGAGCACAGGCTCCGGACGCACAAGCTCAGCGGCCATGGCTCACGGGCCTAGCCGCTCCGCGGCATGTGGGATTTTCCCGGACCGAGACACGAACCCGCGTCTCCTGCATTGGCAGGCGGACTCCCAACCACTGCGCCACCAGGGAAGTCCTACCCTTTCTTCTTGACGCCCCCATTCACTCACCGTCCTTCTGGAACTATAACAGGAGGAAAAGCAGGTGGTTGGGTAGAGACTAAAAAAACCCCCCACAAATCCTTGCCTGAAGGACCAGAAATAACTGGGGCTGGCGGCCCAGGATTCCTCCAGTAGTTACGTCTGCATCAGACTCCACCCCTGGGCCACAGTGATTGGGCCCAGCTTCGGACATGTGACTCCTGTTGGGCCAATCAGAGTCTACCACAGGATTTTTCCTCACTGGAGCGGGGAAGCGTGTGCTCTTTCTCTGAGAAAGATGGGAGCGTGGAAGGTGCCTGCAGGTGTGGTTTCCACCTTTGGTGGGTGGACAGAGCTGACCCGAAAGTCACCCAGTGAGAAGGTTTCCCCCTTTTCAGTTCTCTCCCACACCATCCGACTATATCAAGGAGGAGAAAGTCAGTTTGGTGGGGTTTTTTTTCTTGGAATAAAAAAGAGAAAATGTCGGGGGTGGGAGGGGAGAACAGCCTTTGAGTCTCTGAGGCTCACTCTGCCCCAGATATTTGATTAGAGGAACCAAAAAATTCTTAAGCCAATTTGCTTAAGCCAGAGTGTGTTGTGTTTTTGTCACCTTCAACCAAAAGAGTCCTAATGAAACACATCTGTTAAAATTACATTTAAAAGAACACATTGGACAAACAGGATGTCTGCAAACAGATTAGGGACTGGTCTAATCGCTTTGCGATGGCCAACCTGAACTGCTTCAGAGGGAGAAGTTCTAGTCCTAGACCAGGTATCTGAATCCAAGCGTCCTCAGCGTCACTGTTGCTGACAGCTGGCTTCCTGTGATAGACTTCCAGCTAGCACCTTTCATTTTGATAACCTTACCGAGTATTTTCATATTTACCCCTTTTTCTCAGCACGTCCCTTTGATATGGTCCAGAATGATGGATTGATTGATGATTGATTAATTTGACCAAGCAATGTTTGCCGGGCACCTACAATGAGCTAGGCACCCCGGTGGAATGGCAAAGATGTAAGATGGAGTTTCTGTAGCCAAGCAGGGGATACTCAAGAAGCATCCATTTGATAAAGAAATGGAGGCACTGAGCAAGGTTAAGTGACCTACTCCAGGAGTCTTAGGTCTTCCAGATGTTAACGGGACCTTTTAGCTTCCCAGCCCGGGCCCCTGCACCGCAGCCTGCTGCCTGTTTCACAGTGTTTGGAAGAGGCTCCGCTCTCCTTCCACCACTCGGCTGTGCCAGCGGTGGCTCTGGGCCCCTGTGCTCCCGACTGGGGAGTGAAGGAGTGCATACGGAGGCCTCAGACTTGCAGCCGATGGCTGGGGGCATGAGAGCTTGGCCGTTTTCTTTGGTTCAAAGAAACATATTTTAAAACACACTGTATCTCACAGATCTTATCCTTGATAGCAATATCAGCAGCCTAGTGCCTATGGCCTTACACCTGGCCCATGTCAGTGACTCTTATTATCTTCCTGGCCCTTGTAGACTTTTGAGTTTGCATCACAAAGTGGTCTCTTAGGTAGTTTCCAGTCTTGATTTTTTTTTTCCAGTCTTGATATTTTTATGACTATATCTTACTCTTAAAATATATATACATATATATATATATATATATATATATATATATATATATATACACACAATATCCATAACATTTTAGATATGTGGACACTCTTTTGATCACCTCTCAGGTTATGATTTGGAATATTTCCGTCACCCAGTAAGTTCCCTTGTGCCCTTTCCTAGTCAATACCCCCCACCCTAGAGATAACTGCCCCTTTGACTTCCATCACCATCAGTTAGTTTTATCTGTTCTCGACTGTTGTATAAATTGATTCAAACAGCATGTGCTCTTGTGTCTGCCTTCCTTCCCTCGGTGCTATGATGGAGACTCATCCACGTGGTTGTTTGTGGCAGTGGTTGGTCCGTTTTCACTGCTGTGTAATATTCCCCTAGATGAAGAAACCACGACCTCTTCGTTCTACTGCTTGGGGGGGTGGGGCTTGGGTTGTCTGAAGTCCCTGAGTGTTGGGAGTAACCGTGAGGGCTCTTGCGCACATGCCTCCTTGTAGAACACAATCCTAGATTCCACTGGGGATATACTCAGGGAAAGAAACTGCCTGGTCATGGGCTGTGTGCCCTCTGAGCTCTGTCCTGCCGGACAGTGTCCCAGCGAGACAGAACTCTTGTTCCTCTACTTCTTACTCTTTGCAGAGGGGCTGCATTTACACACGTCTTCCTCTCCCAATATGTGGTGAGCACCTGGGACGCAGTAGGTGTTCAGCTAATGCGGTTCCTTTTTGGAGAATGGACACTGATCAAATCCCCCTTCCCATCATACCACCATCACGGTCACCGCCAGCACCCTGTTCACCGTCACGAGTGACATTCGAGCACTGTCCTCTATGGACCTGATCTCTAATCTCCACGAAGCCCTGAAAGGCTGGTATCATCTTGCCCGCTTCGCAGATGATGAAGCTGGGGCCCAGCAGAGCTAATCACTCTGCCCGAAGGGTCCCCAGTGGAGCTGGGATGCACGTCTGCCCGAGGCCCATGTGCCGCCACTATGCTGTCTCCTGCGAATGTCTCCTCCGCCTCTGGAACCCCCACAACCCACTTCCCAGGCGGCTCCCAGTGCTTGTCTGTCCCTGTGGAACAGTTTGCAGGGACCAGTGCATTTCTAGACAGTTTGGTTCCCCTGGGAGGTCTCTAGGGTCTACGGTCTGTTTATAAATGGCCCCTGGGCCTTTTCCTTTACTGGCCATTATTGACAAATAAATGGCTGACTCACAAGAGTAAAAATATACTTCTGGTTTAGAGTTGTGTAGAGTTATTAAAAGTTTGTTGTGTCTACTAAGATGGTACAGCCACTGCCCGAGGACAAGGCAGCTGATGTGACTGTAGGACAAGCACAGATAAATGTTCCCTCTCCTGACTCCTGACTCAGTCACGGCCATATGTTGTCGGTCACGGTGACAAGGCCCACGAGGCTCTAGGGGTCCGTCCCCTCTGGGGTTTGCGTGGAGCAGCAGACCACTGCATCTGGAGCCGGGAGACCTGGGTTGATGCCACAGCTCTGTCGTCTTCCGGTTCTGTGACCCTGGCCAAGTCACCTCCTTAAGCCTTTCCTCCACCCCTGTTGGGAAGTGGGAATCATATAGCTTGCCTCCCGGGATTGGTAGGAAGTGTGAGCAAACACTATTTCAAACGAGTTGCCAAAGTGATCATTTAGAGATAGAAAGGGTTGGCCTGATATGAGCTCGGAGAGGAGGGCTGTGGCCAGGGGCGCCCTTAGGCAGGGCTCAGGAGCTTGCCCTGGGAAGCCGTTGGATGTTCAGGCAGGGTGAGGGCGTGAGGGCAGGGCACTGGCAGCCTCTGCTGAAGCAGAGGTGGCCGCTGGCCCTGCCAGGAAGCTGCCCCGGAGGCTGGAGAAAGAGCTGTGCTTAGTCCAAAGCTCCTCCGCGGTCAGGCGCCCTTCTGCCATGAACTTCCGCAGTGCTTCAGCTCCCTCAGTGGGCAAGCATGTGATGCTTCGAAAGAGACGCAGGATTCCCTATGCAAGGAACGTAGGAAGTACTGAAGACAGGAAAAGACCGCAGATACATTTACCAGTGAGCCGGCAAATACAGGCCCGCTGCTCAGGCCTTTCCCACCCAGCATGCTTCTCCTGAGCGTCTGAGCCTCCAGCGAGCCCTGCAGGCTGCACCGCCGGCTCGGACTGGACGCACGAGAGCACTCCTCTCTGCCGCTCAGCCCTGGTCCCCAGAAGCTTACCCGCCGGGCTGTGCTCAAGGGATGGGCTTTGGCAACCGTGGTGAGACAGTATTTAACATTTCCGAGACAGAAATGGCCATCCGAAAAGGCTAAAAGGATATGTTTTAGCCCCGTCTCTAACCTTTGGAAGGATGCCCAGCTTCCGACAGTCTCTGACGCTGTTTTGGGGGAGGAAACCTTATGTTGAGGAAAAGCACATTGCTTTCCTTCAAGGTTCTATTCGCTCTTTTCGAAACTCCCATTTCAGGGACCCCAGATGCCGTGTCCCATCGTATTCTTCACTGCCTGCCAGTGGGGCATCCCCTGGACTCCCAGGTGGTCAGAGCCTAGACATCTGTTCCAGAAAGGCTTAAAGAGGAAAAAGTCTTCTAAGAAATAACTACTCCTACATACGAAACACTCATGGTTCCTTCCAAGAAAACATGCTCCCACAGTGATTTGAAAAACTTACCCAGTTAAATCCTTTTATCAGGAAGGGATTTATCCCCCAGTGACCAACTCGTAGAAAACAGACGTGCGCCATGATTCACAGAATGAACCCTGGTTTCCATCACTCGGCTCTTACAGACATTGTTGCCAACGTCCCATTTAAAGTCCTACTTAGGGTTAAGACTCCACGCTCACAATGCAGGGGGCACGGATTCAATCCCTGGTGGGGAACTAAGATCCCACAGGCTGCACGGTGGGGCGAAAAAAAAAAAAAAAAAAAAAAAGGGAAAGGGAAGTATTAAAGTCCTACTTAGAATCTTTGAATCTGAATCAGATACAAAACATGGTTTGATTTGGGAATAATCATCATCAAAAGAAACCAAGCACCATAGTATTTAAAAGGCAATTGGTTGAATCCATTGAAAGATCAGTGCTAATGGGTTATTTATAAGAATAACTACTTATTTGTTTTTCTTTTACCATTCTTAATGGTTTTTTTTGTTTGTTTGTTTGTGTAGTGTTTTTAATGATTGAAAATTGTTTCCTGGATTAGTGTCGTATTTGACATGAAAATAAACATTTTTGATTTGAACCACCAGATGACTCAAATTAGTGGAGGGAAGTGAGATTTGGCCTTGTTGGGCTCCTGGGAAATCTTGAGTCACTATCTGAATCTGGGTTTCAGTTTTTCCATTTTTAACACAAGTGATTTGGAAGGAGTCACCCCTCTAGTGCTTCTGCAAAAGGGGCAGAGATTTATAGATGATTGCCGAGAACAGCACTGTCCAAAAGAACTTTCTGCAGCGACGGGAATGTTCTCTAATAGAATATACATGTGCGTGGTCTCCCATATGGTAGCCACCAAGCACTTATAATGTGGAGACGGCAATTGAGGAGCTGCATTTTAAATTTGCTTCAATTGTAACTCATTTACATCTAAGTGGCCACGTGGCTGGTGGCCCTGGTTCTGGGCTGTGAGGATTCAAGGAGCGAGTCTGCAAACTGGTGACCATGACAGGGTGTCTTCCCCATGGACCACTGTTTTCTCCTCAGAAAAAGAGATGTTTGGGTAGATGAGAGCTTCTTAAAAATTTCCACCAGAGTCCCCTGTTATAGTCAGGGTCCTGTTAGGAAAACTGAAGCAATACCAGGTATTTCAAAGGGAAGGGACTGGGTGTAGGGCATTAGGGAATCAAACCTTCAGAGAGCCTGGCGGAGGGATGTCAGGAGAGGTTGTATCCAGCTTGCAGGTTTGTCACTGTGAGTGGAATTCAAAGACTCAACGGACTGGTGCTGTTGCCCAGCAGTCAGAAAACTGCAGAAAACCTTGCTGACAGGGCCGCCTTGTGGGCCCGAGCAGGGGGCTGGCAAGGGAACACAGAGGCAGCTACAAAAACGTGCATTTGCCAAATGCGTCCTCTGTGGCTGCCAGAGAAACACGGGTGGCTTCTGCCTTCCAAACCTCGTGTGAGAGCTTCTCGTCTGTGGAGAAGCGTAGTTCCCTGTCTTCCAGCCCTGTGGTACACGAGGCGGGAATCCACGTCTACTGCCCCAAAACATGTCCAGCGAGTGCTCCTAACATCACAGGAAGGTGAACAAGTGTCCCCCACCACGTCAGACACTGGAGGAGTACAGTGCAGGGTGGCCCGGCCCCAGGACAAGCTCGACATTTGTTGTTTTGCCCGCTCAGTACAGGTACACCTTGTTTTGTTTTGTTTTGTTTTAAATTTATTTATTTTGGGCTGCATTGGGTCTTCGTTGCTGCGCTCAGTCTTTCTCTAGTTGCGGCGAGCGGGGGCTACTCTTCGCTGTGGTGCGCGGGCTTCTCGTTGCAGTGGCTTCTCTTGTTAGAGAGCACAGGCTCTAGGTGTGTGGGCTTCAGTAGTTGTGGCTCGCAGGCTCTAGAGCACAGGCTCAGTAGTTGTGGCACACGGGCTTAGTTGCTCCACGGCATGTGGGATCTTCCTAGACCAGGGCTCGAACACGTGTCCCCTGCATTGGCAGGCGAATTCTTAACCACTGCGCCACCAGGCAAGTCCCTGCACACCTTGTTTTACTGCACTTTGCTTTATCTCACTTCCAGTTTTTTACAAATTGCTGGTTTGTGGCAACCCTGCATCAGGCAAGTCCATCGGCGCCATTTTTCCAACAGCATTTGCTTACTTCATGTCTCTGTGTCACATTTTGGGTAATTCTCACAGGATTTCAAACGTTTTCATTGTTATTATATTTGTTATGCTGATTTGTGATCAGTGACCGTAGATGTTACTACTATGACTCGGTGAAGGTTCATGGTTAGCCTTTTTTAGCAACAAATTTTGAAAAATTAAGGTATGAACGTTGTGTTTGAGACAATGCTACTGTACACTTAATGGACCGCAGTGTAGTGTAAACATAACTTTTAGATATACTGGGAAACCAAAAAATTTCTCTGGCTGGGGTAGCTCAGGGAGATAGGATGCAAGCCTGGTGCTCAGGCAGGCATTCTGCCTCCATGAGGGCAGTTCCTGCCTGAGACTAGAGCCAACGTGATCCAGTGCCATGAGGGAGGAGTGTGGGCCCCACAGGGGCGTGTATACGTCTGGGTTTGTAAACAGCCTGGCGGGGCTTCACTTGGCAGACACAATCATTTCAGAATCTTTCTGTGGCAAACAAGTTCCAGCGACTGGGCTCTTAGCTTCTTCCTTGTGTCCATGGGTCCACCAGGGTTCCTGATTGAGCATGTGTCTTCCTGCCTTGTTACTATGAGCCCACGTCCTGGCCTGATGCTCTATCTTTCCCAGGCTTGGGGCTCTGTTTGACTTTTCTCAGTCCTTCCAGGCTCTGGGCTCCTGTCCCTGAATCCAGCATCACAGAAGACCCTGCAAGGTGCACCCAAACCTCACTGCCTCCGGCGTCTGTCCTCCTACTGCTGGGTTGGCACCCTGCCCACCTGCTGGAGCTCCTGGTCCCTGGCCACCTGCTGCCCAACACCACGCTCTCCGATTCTACAGCTGCACCTGCATCACCCAGCGTCCAGCCACCGCAAGTCATTCTGCTTCCCGACCCCGGCAAACCTTCCCAGGGGCTTTGTTTGATCTGTTTCATCAGCAGCTCCCAGCTGCCATTTACATTACTCCTTCCAGACCCGGGCCAGCCAGGCGAGTGGAGAAACTGAGCCACAGAGTCTGAATTGTCCAAAACCTTCCACGTCCCCAATAAATCTTTTACCAACAGCCACTTGGAGCCCAGACACCTTAGAAGTCATTGCAGACCGGCAGCTTCCATCAATTCCACAATAAACATTTAGCCAAGAGAAAAAACTACCTCCAATCTCAAATGATGTGAGAGTGACGAGAAGCCCAGGATGTGGGCACTGAGTCCACGCTGAGCAGAAAGTCTCCCTTCCTCCCGAGTGGACCCACCTCGGCTTCAGAAGAGCCATTTCAGCTCCAGCATCACAGTGGCTCATTGTAGAAAGGGCCATCCTTGGTGTCCTCTGTACTAAAACGACAAAATGGTTTGGGTAGATTTAGGTCATTTGGGAGTTGGAGTCATGGAGAGAAGCAGACCGTGGGGGTCAGGGCTTGGTCCCGGCAGGTTGGGGGACGGGTCTGGAGGGTTAGTGATGGGCTGAAATTGAGCGGGGCTTGGGCTGTTTGTGGTTGCCAGCCCCCAGAGGGGAACCAGTGGCATTGTTGGCCTGCTTTGCACGCCGGGCACAAGGAAAGGGGCAGCTGGGGGTGTTAATTTGGGGAGAGACACTGGGACATGCACTGAAACTTGAAGAGGAGATGCCAGATGCAGACCTGGAGCCGCCCTGGACACAGTGAGTCTAACTCGGGAAGCCAATAAACAGTAAGATGCTGGCGGGCGGGTTAACAAAAGCTGCCTTCGTGGTGAAGGAGGAGGAGGGAGTAGCCGACTAACGCTCCTCTCCACGCAGGACGTGGGCTCTGGAAGCCCAGGGACTCTCCTGCATGCTCCCAGCGGGATGGCGGCCGGGGCGCCCACACACCGGGCAGAGCTGCCCACCGTCGCCGCTGCACACAGCCCTGCTCACTCCCACCTTGCACGGCAACACCTCTTAGCTCGCTGCCCTCACAGGAGCTGCACCTATTCTCAGACTCCCTAACACAGCGCCGTCCAGAAGAATGGGTTGCTACAACGGAACATTCCAGAACCTCACTGTCCCAGGTGGTTGACATGTGTGGCTCTTAGAGCACTGCAATGGGGCTGGTGTAACTGAGGAACAGAATTTTCCATCTCGTCGAGCACAAACCCCTGCCTTGTTCCTCGGTTTCTCTGCCCGAAGTGAGTGCCTGGAGGACAGCAAACCTGTGCCGCACGGTGATCTGGTTTTATTTTTCTCCTTCTTGCTATTTGTTGGGTCCTGGAGATCCAAGAGGTAAGTGGAAGCCGCTCTCTCCTCAGCATATATAAGTAAAATTCATGCAGGAATTCGACTGGCCAGGCCTAGCCATGGTCTACTCTCTGTACAGGACCATTTTCACACCTGAAAAATGAACAATAATTCTTCAAAATAATCAGATATCCAGTTACTGCTCAAAATTTCCCAATTGCCATATCTACATCTATCTATATTATCTGTCATCCATTTCTACCCACCCATCTCTATCATCTATCTATCTATGATCTATCATCTATCTATATATCTATCATCTATCTGTCTATTATCTACCATCTATTTATCAATCATCTATCTATTTAGCTATGTATCTATCATCTATATATCTATCACCTATCTATCGATCTATCATCTATGTATCTATCATCTATCTATATATATCTAACAATCACCTATCTGTCATCTATCTATCATCTATCTATCAGTCACCTACCTATCATCTATCTGTCTATCATCTACATATATCTCTGTCTCTATTGCCTGTTTATTCATCCATCTGTCTAACCCATCATCTAGCTGCATCCATGCATCCGAGGCAGGGTGCGGCAGGGCCCACACACGCATGTGACATCAGGGCCTCCACTCTTCACTGCGTGGCCGACTCTCTCATCACCTGGTCAGCGACACGGACAGAATCGGGGGCCTTCCTCCCAGTCCAGTGCTGCTTTCTACCACCCACGCTAGCTCAGCCCCTGGGCCATGTCTGGCCAGCTCCCCAGCTGATAACTGTCAGCCCTGCCCTCCTGTCTCCCCGTCGGTCGCCAAGGATGCGCTCGCTGAGCGTGGAGCATGGAGCTGGCAGCCACACAATCTGATACTACTCCGTCTCGGGCAGATTTCAGCACTTCGTCATCCTCCCAGTCCTGGCGCCAACGTGCAGCCCAGCCCACTGCCAAGCGGGGCTGTCAGGCCCCACGGTGGAGTCTCACACGCTCGGACACGGCCAGGCCATGTCGAGGCAATCCTGAGCACCCAGGCAAACACCCCAGGTCTGGTCAGACTGGATTGAGGCCGTCGGCCCATGCGGGCTCTGACGACGCTGGGCGCTGTTTTCAGGGCGCGCGCGGCTCCAGAAAGCAGCCCTTTTCTGCTGAGACCGGAAGCCTGGGGGCGGTGCTGCCACAGCTGAAACACAGATTGCCACTGGGAGCATCTAGATGTGTTCTGAAAAGTTGAAAATATTTTTCCTTTTAATTTCTCCATCTTCCAACCTGACCTCACAATCCTACCTATTCCTTAACACCTGTTTCATTCAAGCCAGCACAAATCAAAATAATAATATTTGTCATGTGCACATAATGCCTCTTTTTACCTCACAATGACCTTAGAGGGATCCTTATCATTCCTATTTTACAGAGATGAAGAAGAGAGCCCAGAGAGGTTAAGTCACTCGCCCAAGGTCACACAGCAGGGCTGGGGTTTGAGACTAAGTCTTTTGATTCCAAAGCTTGGAAGGAACTGATTGTCCATCAGACCGGTTCCTTCTTGGATGGCAAGGCCCTGGGGTACCCAGGGGCATGAGAAGGGCAGAGCCAGGGGTCAGAACCTGGCAGGATCCCCAAGGATGCTATGGGGACAAGGACCCTCTCCACGTGGCCGACGGGCCGAGTCCCAGAGTGGCCCACCTGTTTCACTGATTCCTCTCTCTCTCTCTCCAGAAAGAACTCTAGGTTCTGTAAGAACTGTGCTTTCTCAGGATGCTTCCTCATGCTTCTCAGCCCAGGTGAATAAAAGTTGGGTGTCACCTGCCCACCAGACCACCTGGCCAAGTCTAGGTCCCATTCAAGGCCCCCAGGACACACACACCATCCCTATTTTATAGATAGGGAAACTGAGGCTCAGAGAACAAAGGAACTCATCCACGGTCCCACGCTGTGGGATTCAAACCCAGGTGTCTGCACCCCTTGACCCAAGCACATTAGAATCAAGGGCACAGTTTCAGGAAAATACAGAATGCTGCCTCTGGGACCCAGAAACTCACATTCAATTCCCCTGGGATGGGGTCTAAAAGCTCCCCAGGTAATTATTGTGTTCAGCCAGGGTTTAAAACTTGATGTTCCAAGTGGGGTCCCTGGACGAGCAGTATCACCTGCAAGCTTGTAGAAATGCAGAGTCTCAGGCTCCACCCAGACCCAGTTATTTTGAAAACAATATTTTTTCCTATTGCCTTGGGCACTGGAATCACCCTTAGAAACAACCAGTCCTCCTGCCCCACCTGCCACACCCCTGGGTTCTGACTTAATTGGTCAGGCTGTGACCTGCACATTGAGAGGGTTAAAACCCTCCAGGTGGCTCCAATGAGTTGCAAAGTTGGAGCACCCTAGCTCAGAATCTCTGCTAAATTAGACTTCTGAGAACTAGGTGGTTCTCAGAGTAACTCTTTGGGGTAAAGGACTCTTTCTTTAGTGTAAATAACATTTGTATTTATTGATTGAGCAAATGAAAAAAGTCATGACAAAAAGGAGGGTTTATCGATAAGAAAATGTTAACTTCGGGGAACATATTTTTGGAACACTGGGATAATGAATTGTAGAATCAATAAACAAGTCTACTGTTGGTGGCAATGTAAATTGGTGCAGCCATTATGGAAAACTGTGGAGGTTCCTCAAAAAACTAAAAATAGAGCTACCATATGATCCAGCATTCCCACTTCTGGGCATATATCTGGAGAAAACTCTAAGTCAAAAAGATACACGTACCCATACGTTCACAGCAGCACTATTCACAATAGCCAAGACGTGGAAGCAACCTAAATGTCTATCAACAGAGGAATGGATAAAGAAGATGTAGTACATATATATAATGGAATACTACTCAGTCATAAAAAAGAATGAAATAATGTCCTTTGCAGCAACATGGATGGACCTAGAGATTATCATACTAAGTGAAGTCAGTCAGAAAGAGAGACAAATACCATACGATATTACTTATATGTGGAATCTAAAATACAACACAAATGAACTTATCGGCAAAGCAGAAACAGACTCACAGACATAGAGAACAGACTTGTGGTTGCCAAGGGGGAGGGGGTGGTTGAAGAGGGATGGAGTAGGAGTTTGGGATTAACAGATGCAAACTGTCACATATAGAATGGATAAACAAGGTCCTACTGTAGAGCACAGGGAACTATATTCAATATCCTGTGATAAACCATAATGGAAAAGAATATGAACAAGGATATATATATATATGTATGTATAACTGAATCACTTTGCTCTACGGTAGAAATTAACACAACATTGTAAATCAACTACACTTCAACAACAACAACAAAAATAAACAAGGCTAGAATAGAATAGAAAGTTCCAGACCATATCGGGGGTAGCAGGAATGTTGTTCTGGTTCTGGCGGGGTGAGGTATGAAGCATGTTTCTCATCGTACATGTGGTACAGACAGGTGGATCTCAGAGGCCTGGGGGCTCCCTCGAGAGTGAGATGTGGTCCTGCCAAATTGTCCTGGGGCCCTGGACTGGGAGATGAGGTTAAGTCCCCTGGAGGTGAAAGGTCAAGCCAGCAGATTGATTAATCAGTGGCTGGGGAGAGGGTCATGAGCTGAGTGCAGGCCACTCCCCACCACCGCTGCCAGGATTCCAGGCTTTTCCCAAAAGGGTAGTCTCCCCGTTCCGAGGCTGGCCCATGGGTTACACTCAGAGGGCAGGGGGCAGAGCCTCAGCCTCTCGGGCTGGGTGCTACTTTGGGGAACAGGGCTGCTAGGGTACCGTGGGGACGCCATGAGATGATCCACAGCAGACGCTGAGCACGGCAGTGTCTGGGGCATCTGGCATAAGCCTTGGGTGACAGCAGCCTTTGGACCACGGGGCGTGCTGTCCCAAGCCTCCTGAGGGGCCCAAAGAGTCAGCTATGGGGCAGGAAATGTCCAGTTCCCAGGGTGCCCTCTGAAGCCCGAGACAGAGGCTGGTCTGGGCGGGAGATGCCAGAGGGCTCGCCTGCGTTCCCAGGCCGAGATCCCCAGGGCGTCCATGGCCTCTTTTGATCTGGCTTCTCCTCTGGAGCCTCCTGTCAAGGAACCAAATCACTCTCCGAACCTGGCAGCTCCCCTGCTGCATGTCTTTCCACTATGGGTTGGAATCCTGACTTTTCGGCCCCTTTAAAGGCATGGGCCCCCTGCTCCCCACATCTGCCACTCACTTCTTAGAGGCCGTGCTGCTGGCTTGGAGGGCTGAGCGGGAGCCCCCACCCGTGGCCCTGGGGACAGGCGCCTTCCCAGAGCCCCAGGGGCCTCTTGCCAGGTGACTTCAATTTGCTGTGATCCTGTACAAAGCATCACTTCGTGTGAACAGTATGTGCCCCTGGTGACATTTTAATTACCGACCTGGGTCCAAGAGAAGCTCGGAGCATCCTGCAGGCCTGATTAGACCCACTGTCTCTACTCACCCCACACCCTCCCAGCTGCCCTCCCCCCACAGCCTTGGGCCCCTAAAGATGCTGGGAGGAGCCGAGCTCAAACTCTCTGAGTGGTGTGTGAAGTGGATGCACGACCGGGCCCGGCCTGACTGTTGGGTGCAGCGCTGGGCAGACGCCAGGCACCCACTGGTCTTTGACCCTCACAACTGGTGGGGGATGCCCAGAAGTCTACCCTGGGAGAAGAATCCAAGTACAGCCCTTTCTCTGGACACGTTCTAGTCATCACTGCAACGGAACAAATAACCCCGAAACTCAGCGGCTTAAGACAACGGTGTCTTTTCTTTTGCTTATGAGTCTGCGACTGGGCAGGGGCTTGTGGGGGCCCTTCGTCTCTGCTCCGCTTTGTCGGAGGCCTTGTCTCTGTGATGGGAACTGGGGCAGCGGGGCGAGGCATCTCCCTCTGCACGTAGGTGCTCTCACTGGGCCGCGAGGAAGCCGCCTTTCCTACAGGGTGGCTCAGGTGCTCTGAGAGCCCACGGGGGAAGCTGCAAGCCCTTCTGTGGCCTAGTCTAGAAGTCACCGTGTCACCTCCCAGTATTCTACTGGTCATCTAGAACCAGCCCCGATTCAATGAGGGCCACACAAAGCATGGGCTGCTACCGTGTGCCCAGCTCTGGGTTAGGTGTGGGGATACAGCCACGAACAAACTAGAGGAGGATCAACACTAAATGGAAAAAGATACACCGTATCAAGTGGCAAAAAGTGCTGGGAAGGCAAAAGCAGGGCCAGGGAATAGAGAGGGACTGGGGGTGGGGCGGGGTGGGTGGAGGGGGCAGTGATGTCACACAGGGGCACGGGACAGCCTCTCAAAGGAGTGGCACTTGAGCACGGTCAGAGGGACGTGAGGATGGAGGGTGTCTTGGGAAGAGGGGATGGAACGGCCAGTGCAAAGGTCCCGAGGCAGCCGTCTGTGTGTGCAAACGGTTGGTGTGTTGCAGCAGAGTGGGCAGGGGGTCGGGGGGTGGTATGTGGAGGACAGGAGGGTGGAGGTGGGCGAGGGGAGCAGGGTTTGTGGGATCTTGCAAAGACTTCCTTAATTCCAAGTGAAGTGGGAAACCACTGGAGGGTTTTGAGCAGGGGAACAGCATCTGACTTAGGTTTTAAAAGAATTCCTGCAGCTCAAGTGTTGGGAGGAGGGTGCAGGGCGCTAGGAGGGAAGCATGGAGACCAGGTAACTACGTTCTCCGCTTTCCAGGTGAGGCAGCTCAGAGATGCAGAGAGAGAGAGAGAGAGAGAGGTTCCCACGGCTGTTCCTCTGCCTGCAGCACCCCAGCCCTTTCCCCTGCTGGCCGCGCTCGCCCATCAACAACAGCTTGAATCTCTGTGACTCCCTAGATCCCCGACTTTGGATGTCCTGGACAGCGTCTGCCTTGCTCCCCTTTCCCCGCCGTGAACCTAGCTCAGGGCAGACTTAGCATCGAATAGAACAGATGAAAGGGCTGGGCACAGTGGTCTGAGCTCAAAGGCTCGGGCCGTCCACAGCCCCACCAACCTGGAAAGTAATGACACAGGTGAGAAGGAGCCCAGGAGCAGGTGAGGCGGGCCTGTCCACACACTGAGGACTAAGCAAGATCGCCTGCCATGGGAGAGATTCAACAGCGCCCTTCCTCTGGGAGACATCACCGAGGTGAAAGCGGGGGACGGCGGGTGTTGCCTGCATTCCCCTCTTTCCTGGAGAACCGACCATCCCAAGTCAGCCCCCAGGCCCAGGGTGTGTTTCTCCCACAGGAAGTGTGGTTACTCCAGGTGGGGCTGGGGGACAGATCACCCCGAGGAAGGAGGGGCACCTGAGCACTGAGCGGGAGTCTCCAAGTAGCTCCCCTCGCACGAGGCCCCCTCTGTAACTAGCAGGCAGCCCCCCTTCTGGTGGGGACCCGGTGACAGTAGGCACGGCCACAGGCCACCAGGCCACTGCAGCTCTTGAATCTTCCTTGTAAGCTCTGCTGTCACAGATTTGGAAAATGCCTCTCTGATAAAGACTAGGGACTCACGTGACAATAATCGCCAACAGACTGGGCGTCCTGGTCATCACTTTGCCATGAGAAATAAGTCACATGTGGGCTTTAACAATCTTATTTCTGTGAGGTTAGTTACCATCGAGGGAGATCGCTGCTCTGTGTTCTCAGTGCCAGGAGGAGGGGGCTGGAGCGTCTGGCCTGTGGTCAGAGCCCGTCTGACCTCTCACCTCCACCAAATAGTACCAAGTGGATGGTGTTTGCCTTAATAGGAATTGCGAGCAGAAGTCTTTTCCTCTTCTCTCCTCATGCACACGTCGGCCTGCAGCTGGCCTTCCACGAGAAATGCGCACACTGAGGCTCCAGTTGGGGACAGGAGGTGGAAACAGGAACCCAGGGGCTCTGGGCGTATGGGATGTACCAGCATTTCAGGGTTTTCAAGCTCCATCCTGGCACCACTGCACCACCCTCCACCCCTTTCCTTATCCAGGCTCCCCAGCGGTTTGTGGGATCCACTCGTGAGGACAGAAATCTGGGGGATCCTGTGGGAGGAGTAGGACCACCCCACTCTCCGTGTAGGGTGCCTCGGAAGGATGTCGAATTATGGGGTGAGACTGAGCAGCTGGGGTGTCTCTCTCCTTCCTAAACATTTCCCGACTGCCTCTTAGCGCGTGTTGTAAGAAGTCTGGCCTTCGGAGGAAGTGGTTTTCATCCCTAAGACGAAAACGCTGGTGTTTAACCCAAACAACTTTGGATCAATTTTTTTCTTCTTCTTCTCTTTCTTACTCTCCTTTTCTCTCTTTTTGGGAAGAGGAAAGTTATTGATTGGGTAAACACAGATGTGTTTAATGTTTTAAGTCAGTTCACAGTGTATGTGGAGTCGACTAACTATCTCTGGGCAATAATTAGCCCAGAGGTTGTTCATTATGGCTGTAAATGGGAGGCCACTGATGAGAAAGGTTTTTAACGTACGGATGACAGAGTTCGGTAGTGCTGGACGTCTGCTAACTGTTTCCACATGATCCTTTAACGTCAGCGAGAGTGCAGGGTTGACTTCTAAGCTCTCTGGTGAAAACCCAGAGACCATCTCCATCACCAGCTCCAAACTACTGTTAGATGCCTAGTTATACGTTACTAACTAGGCTTCTTCCGGGTCCTTTCCGCGTCAGTCCTTCACATGCAAGAGTATAAACACCTACAACATGATGGTTGTGTCAGGCTGCACTGCCCAGGATGGCTGCACCTGTCTACCGCAGCCCCCTGCTCTTCTTACACAGAGACGCTGACCGTCCCCTACTCTTGCATCTGCCCAGGCTGGTGACTGTAGTGCGAGCCGTGCTGTGTGACAGCTGAGGCTCAGACATGAAAGGTGATGCTGCGTCCGCCTGGACCCCCGGGGATGCTCAGCCTTGGAACCCAGTTGCCATCCTCTGAGGAAGCCAGACAGCCACCCGGAAGGGCCACACGTAAGCATCCTGATCCCGGCCCATCTGAGGTCCCCACCAGCATCGACCACTAGCCAGGTGAGCCAGAGGACCTTCAGACGATTCCAGCCTCCACCTTGAGCAGTCCTGGGTGATGCTGAGCAGAGTAGAGATGAGCCGTCTCTGCCAAACCCTGCACGATGCAGAGATTTGTGGGCAAAATAAATGTCGTCATTGTTTTAAGCCACTGCATTTTCGAGGGTCTCACTCTGCAGCAAGCAATAACTGACACTCTGGAGGTACAAACCCAGTGCACAGAGAGCTTTTTGCCCTTGGCTGGCTTGATTTTATTTTCTTTTATCTCAATTATAAGTCATTTTGTTGGATTATTATCTTGGTTCTATCATGTATTTAAACACACTGAAAGAAAGTTTTTTTTTTTTTAAATCTAGGGCAAAATTCACAAACCGTAAAATTAATCATTTAAAGTGTACAATTCAGTGCCATTTAGTACTTTCACAACACTGTGCAACCACCATCTCTATCAAGTTCCAAAATATTTTCATCACCCCAAAGGGAAACTCTGTATTCATTGAGCAGTTGCTTCCCGTTTTCCCCTCCTCCAGCCCCTGGAATCACCAGTCTGCATTCTGTCTCTATTGGTTTATCTATTCTGGACATTTCGGACAAATGGAATCATACATGTTCTCCTGTGGCTGGCTTCTTTCACGGAGCATAATGTCTTCAAGGTTCATCTGTGTTGTAGCCTGTATCACAAATTCATTCCTTTTACATGGCTGAATAATATTCCACTGTGTGAATGGACCACATTTGCCTTATCCATTCGTCAGTTTCTGGACATTTGAGTTGTTTCCACTTTTTGGCTATTATGAATAGCGCTGTTATGAATATTCAAGTATTTTCTCAAGTCTTTGTTTTCGATTCTTTTGGGCATATTCCTAAGAGTGAAACTGCTAGGAAGATAAGAATCTTTTTTAAACACCAACAGTGCCATCTAATGCATGCAGTCGTGAGAGGTTGAGACTCTCTTTCACTGAATCATCTGAAGTGTCAAGCAGTGACAGCATCCCAGGCAAAGCAGAACATTTAAGACCTTATGGTTCTTAGGAGACCAGATGCTCACCCCAAACAATGTTGGAGAGTGGCAGTTTGCTACTGCTTATTATTTAAATGTATAGTTGATGAAGATGTTTTAATGACATTTGGAAAAAAAATTACCCATGATAGGTCACACTTTGTAGATGCCATTTTTGTAAGTCCAAATAATCAACTATTGGCAACTTCCTATGATTCTACTTAATATCAACTAGAGTAGACTCTGCATATCACAGAAACTTAACCCAGTGCTTCATCAAATGAAGTCAGGCTATGAGGCTTGATTTTCCTGTGCAACAAGGATTCCAAAGATGGACAGTCCAGCACACGGCAGTGGCTGAGGGGCTTGTTAAGAACTGGGTCTCCTTCTGGCTTACTGCCCTTGGTCCTGAGTACAGGCACTAAGCCTGCATTTCAGGCATGGAGGAGGTGATAAGAAAAGGGGAAGAGGTGTGTGCCAAGATTTTATTGAAAACAAAACAAAACACGCACACACACGATAGCTTTCCTAGAAACCCACGTCTGTGGACAGACATTTGTTCACATCTCGTTGGCCAGAACCGGGTCATTTGGCTGCCTCTAACTGCAAGGGATGCTGGGTATTTCTTTATTTTGATGATGTTTTATTTTGGAACAATTTTAGATTTTCAGAAAAGCTTCTGAGACAGTGCAGAGGGCTCCCATATACCCTGCACCCAGTCTCCCCTTGTGTTACTATCTTCCATCACAATGGCACACTTTCAAAAGTAGGAAGCAACACTGATACATACAGTTAACTAAACTCCAGACCTTATTTGGATTTCACCAGTTCTCCCACAAGGTCTTTTTCTGTCCCAGGGTCCCACACTGCATTTAGTCATCATGTCTCCTTAGCCTCTGCTGGGCTGTGACAATTTCTGAGACTTTGCTTGTTGTCATGATCTTGACAGTTTCAGACAGGAATGGTTGGATGTTTTGTAGAATGTCCCCCAGGTTGAGTTTGTTTGTCAACTGGGCTTCTCTCATGCTTTGACTAGAGTTATATGCACAGAGATATTGGGGCGGGGGCATCATATCCACATGACTTATCACTGGTGACGTTGCCCTTGGTCACCTGATTAACATAGTGTCTGGCAGGCTTCTTCACTCTAAGGCTACTATTAGTCTCCATCCTTTGGAAGCAATGCACTAATTCAGCTCACACTCAAGGGCAGGATGAGGCTCCACCTCCTGGAACAGAGAGCATCCACGTAGATTACTTAGGATTCTTCTGGAAGGAAGAGTGATGGCTCTACTGTCACCCGGAATAAAATCGGGGTCCTCTTGGTAAGGAAGTAGGGGAGCATGGATATGACATTCTCAGTTGTGAATGGGGGTACCAGCATTTGCCTTATCTATGTGGATAAGAGGATTTTTACTCTACTTTTTAATGCTGCGACTTCCGGAAGCTTGGAATAATAGTTGGGGTTCTTATCTGAGGTTGACAACTTTGACAGGTGAGTTTATTTATTCAGGACTTATGTACTGGAGATGGGGACAGTCGCTGGGGACACAATGGTTCATGGATTGTGGCAGACACAGCTATTGTCACCCAGTATCACTTTCCCTTTCCCTTAGTAATAGAATCCCAGGGCTTCAGCTGGGTATGTGGCTGCCCAGGTAAGGACTTCATTTCCCAGCCTCCCATGCATGGTCGTATGACCAACTTCTGGCCAATGGGATACGAGTGCAAGTGACGTAGCCAACATCTGAATTAAGCCATGGACCAGGTCTCCAGGATGGATAAGTGGGAAGAAGAAAGTGACCGCTGGTTCTTCCTCTTTACTGGAGTAGAAGCTTTTGGTGTGGTGGTCCCTTGGGGTCAAAGCTGTGGCATCAGTGATCGTAAGATACCCATAAATTCTACACCTGTGGACGACTCAGATGACAGTGAATTCACCAGAGAACTTTGTCCTGGGGCCACCTGTTATTGTCTGTGTCAACTTGAGCAAACCACACCACTTCTGTGCCCCTCTGTGAACTTCTTTGTGAATGTCAATGCCTCTCACACAGATAATTAGGGAAATCCAATGTGCTGAGTATGTAAGATACTCAGTACGGTGCCTGGAAGGTAGTGTCTCACAAATGTTTGCTTCCATTTTTGTTATTGTTGATTATTACCACAATGTTTGTAGAATTAGAAAAAAACATTTATGATAATAGGGTCAGAGATCATAGTCTTCCTCTGTTTTTTGTGGGGGTTTTTGGCGGGGGAGGGGGGTCTGTTTATTAAACATGACTCTAAACTGTAGCCCTAACAAGGCTAGTCTTAAATGTATGAAACGATTTCCAAATTTGGGACCCATGAACCACTTCAGGGCACAGGAATTAGTCTGCATTCCAGATCAGTTAGGGAAATAGTTTGCAGCAACTACGACATTTTGGAACACATCAAATAAGAAGAGAGATCACTGTTGTATGTCAGAGTCAGAAAGAAAAAGTAAGGCATTTCTGTGTGATTTCAAGAATGGTTCACTCACAGAGTCCCCTCTGGAGACACAAGAAATAGCAGGCCTATGTCAAAACCACAGTGAACTTTTCACTGACTCAAAGACCTCCCACCCAATCCCAGGGGATGGGGTAATTCAGTGGAGATTAAAGGCTCACTCAGTCCTGGTAACCAGAGAAATGCAAGTTCTATTAGGTTACCAGTTCCATTTTTCTGCCAAGCAAAAAGGCAGAGTTTCCCTGGAGGAGACAGAATATTTGCTCTCAGCCAAAAGACCCCAGAGGACCAGAGCTGTTTAACCGAGATTATGAAAAAGAAAAGAAGTTGAACTGCACAGCTTCGCTGGGCCTGGACGTTACTGCCAGCCCCACACTCTGAGCTAAAGCCCCTGGCATTTAAGTCAATGAAAAATGAATAATGCACTTAGTTAAACATTTCCTCCCACCATGAAAGTCCTCGGTCACCCTAATTTCTTTTTCTACTTGACATTTTCACTTCTTTTTCTGACCAGATATCCATAATGAAATCTGGCACTCAGGACAAGTGCTTTCTATGCAAGTTTTCGCCAACGTTCTATTAGGAGCTTTGAAACTCAACACCCTCTTTTTATCCCATATTACTTCCTCCCCTGGAACTGTTCAATCTCTACTCAGCAATCCCATTAGACTTTTCACTTCCATTTTTTTAAAAGCTGATAAAAATGTGTAGGTGTTTGAACCCCATCCAGGGAGGTAGGCTTCCAAGCTCAGCAGAGAGTGGGAGAAGGCTGCATTGGGTGTGTAGGGTGCTGCCGGGTGCTGGGTCCCCTCCCTGGCTGCCCGCCCATGCCTTCGGGGTAGGGAGGTGGCCCATTGCGGGCACATGTGTGGCCTTCGCCGCATGCTCTGGGGATGGTGGGATTATTGCACAGATTTTTATGTGGCTGGAAGTCCTTGTTTTCATCTTCCTGGTAAGTGGCTGAACTTTGTAAAAGAAGAGAGTGACTTAGCAGGAAATGGTAGGACTAACACAGTATTTTATCACGTGGAGCCGGCCAATGTATCACGCTTTTCCCCTTCTTTTTCAGGGAGGGGAGTTGCCAGCTTTGTTGCAGGGGAGGGAGGGGCGGAGGAGCCTGTGAGGGTGTCCACAGAAGACCTGTGGCCACCCTGGGAGAAGGGGGAATTCTGTTTTTGCAGCAGATGGTGGGCTGTCCCCAGAGCCCGTCCCTGCTCCGCCTCTGCTCTTCTCTGCAAACGCCTCCCAGAGGCCTCGCACCCTGGCTCCGGTGTAGGTTTGCCCCACGGGGAGCCCTGGCTGAGACCAGAGGTGGAGAACTCTCTCCATCTCAGCTCTCTCCATCTGAGCCTCCTTGGTGCTTCCAGCCCTCCCTCCGTGGTCCTCAGATGGACCAGGTTCAGCCCCTGCTCTGCTACTGCCTGGCGAGGGGCAAGTGAATCCGTCTCTCTGAGCCTCAGTTTCCACATCCGTTCAGTACCGCCGCTCGCACCGAACTAGCACCTGGCTGGGACTCACCGTGACCATGGTGGTAAAGCACTGCTCAGCATCTGGTCCCCGCAGGGCTGTTCTCATCTGCGTTGGGAGTCGCACGCAGCCCACCACCTGTGCCATCCGAGGGCCACCGGCACAGTGCTGTTGAAGGACAAAGCAAACAGTTAAACTGAAGATGTATATATTGATCTCTAGCGTTGGATGTTATTTTAGTGATTTTTATCAGAGCATCTCCCCTTCCCTGGCCCCTTCGGCATTCCTTCTGTGATCTGACAAGGAATTGTGTCAGGGGAGTATTGCCTGTGGCTATTGGGTGACTGATTGGATCTATGCCCCACCCTCACCTCTGCAGCAGCTGGTCAGCTTCTCCTCACTGTCATTCAGCCAGCATCTCAGGCACTGCTGCGTGGGGGTCAGTCATGACAAGTAGTCGTTGTCAACAGTCACAATTACAACAGCAGCTGATATTTATCGAGCCCCTTCTGTGCAGGTTCCCAGCAAGCGTTGTATTGGCTTTTGTCATTGATTATTCTCCTATTTCACAGTTGTGCAAACTGAGGCTCCGACTGGCTGAGAAACTGTGCTAAGTGCACACATAACAGCAGCTGCCCTGTGTGTGTTGCTTGTTCCCTGGACACACATGTTCTCTCGGTCCTTCTGTACTCGGACTTGGTCAGTCCTGAGGCTGATACCAGGAGGGAAGTGCTGTTATCACACTCACGTTGCAAAGGAAGAAACTTGAATATGTGGCCTTACTGCCAGGGCCTGGCTGCTAAGGACAGGAGGAAACTTGCATCCAGCTGGGAGCTGGACACAGAGCCCGCACTCCCGGAGGCCACGGGGTCAGCACCGTCTGAGTCTGGGTCTTCCCAGAGCAGAGCCTGACATGCAGCTTGGGCAGTGGTGTGTTGGGAGTGAGACGGGGAAGCTAGAAAGGCAACAAACATTCGTTGGTGATGCTTTACTGCTGTGGGCATGTGGGCGGGCCAGGGCAGGGTCCACTGAGGGCCCTGAAGCTGGGGACGCACCCTGGGATGCTCCTGGGGGCACTGACTCCTTGGCCCGTCTGGCCTGTCCTGGGTGGGGTTGAGAAGCTCCTCAGGAAGCTGTTGGCATGTGTGATGCGGCCTGCCGATGACCTGTGGGTGCCGAGGGCTGCTGGGCGGGCTCCGAGGTAAGTTCTCTGTCGTTAAGCCCCTTTCACACTTACGGTGCCTGGGACTCGTCCCAAGTCCCATCAGAAAGGAGCTGGAGGACACGATGGCAGTGGACAGGACCCTTCCTGGGGGGGGTCACTGTGGACTTAGACCCTGCCCAGCACCCACAGGGAAGCAGGGCCAGCACCAGAGCCCGCTGACATCCCAGAGGGCCACACTCTGTCCTGGCTTCTCAGACCTCACGCAGACAGCAGGACATCAGGAGGAAATGTCAGGCCCGTCTCCTCCCGCTGCTCCAAGTTCCAGGCGAGGGGACTCAGCATGATCAGCCTCGGGGGCTTTCGTTGAGGACTGGCCACTCCCTTAGCGGATGCTCCCGGGCCAAGCACTCCACTCCTCTGGGACCTCAGGATCTGAGGATGAGTGTGATGGACGCCAGTCCTCGGCTGACAGGCACAGCCAGGGGCCCCACACCCTCGGGGAAAGTGCACTGTCAGGGCCGAGTCTCTCCTGGGTGCCTGACCCCAGCCAGCGTGGGGCTGGGAGCCAGGTACGGAGTTGCGGTGGGCGTGGCTCCTGGCTGCGGGGAGCTACCCCAGGAGAACATCGTTCACGGAAGAGCAGAGCCTGCAGAGACCACCTGATCCGCTTCTGGGGTGTTCAGAAGAGAGGGGAGTGCGCAGTCCTGCTGAGGTTTAGCGAGTGTCAGCCTTGTGATGGCGCCGGGTTCAGCGCTTACAGATACTAACTCACTGAACTGCAACAGCGCCGCGGGCTAGGGTTGCGCTTATCCCACCTGCTGCAAAGAAACTGAGGCTCGCAGGGGTTAAGTGCCTTGCTGAAGGTCACCAGGTGGTCTGGCTTGGAAGTTCATACGTGAAATCCCTAGGCCATGCAGCCTCAGCTCCACTCTGAATCACAGCAAAGTGTAATAGAGAAAGAGCCTCTGGAATAGCTCATATTCACAGAGTGTTCATTAAGTGCCAGGCTCTAGGGGAAGTGCTTTCTGTGGCTTCTCCACTGAATCCCGACAGCAACCCGTGGAAGTGGCACAATCAGCATCTCCGTTTTGCAGATAAGGAAGGTGAAGCTCAGAGAGGTTGCGTAACTGTCCCAAGGTCACTCAGGTTGGAATCGTGGAGCTGGGATCTGAACTCTGGAGATTGGGCTCTGAGCTCACCCTCTTGGGGCAGTGTTGACTTCTAATGCAAAACCCAAGGGACAAGCCACATGATCTCCCAAAAAACACTTTTACCATTAAAATGGGAAGTCTCGATGTTTTCAGGCCTGTCCTTGTGTCTTGTTCATCCACGGTCCAAGAGCTAACAGAGTGCACGGGATCAGCACTGACCCTCGGGGGTGTGAGCTCGGTTCATGATTGGCCCCTTGGGAGACACCAGCTCCTCAGGATGGAACCACAGAATATTTTCCGAGATGCCTCCAGGTTTAGCTCATCCTCCAAAGTGTGCCTGATGGAATAATCCCCCCAAGAGATGCTCCAGAAAAACAGAGTTCCAGGGCCAAGTATGTTTGCAAAAGCGCCGAACGCTACACTCCCTCCTGGAGATTCAAAATGCCCCTCAGCCCGTGAGAGGCGGTAAAGGTCGTAAGATGCATAAGTTCCGGGGATCTAAGGTACAGCGGGGGATTACAGCTAATACTACTGTATCGTGTATGTCGCTGAGAAAGTAGATCTTAAGTGTTCTCACTACAAAAAGAAGTAGTAACTGTGTGCCAGGCTGGAGGTGCTATTAGCTGATGCTGAGCTGGTAATCATTTTGCTACATATAAAGGTATCAAATCAACACGCTGCACACCTTAAGCTTACACAATGTTATGTGTCAATTATATCTCAGTAAAGCTGGGAGGAAACTAAGGCATCCCTCTCAAAGAAAAAAATAAATAAAAGAAGGTGTTTCTCAGACTGATTCTTTACCCAGCACAAGTTCATGTGCCAGACGCACACTGAGGCCAAACAAACGGAAACATCAGAGTTTGGAGCAGAGAAAGGTTTGTTGCAGGGCTGAGCAAGGAGATGGGTGACTCTTGCCCCCAAAACCGAAACTCCCTAACAGGTTTCAGCAAAGCATTTTTAAAGGCGAGGTGAGGGAGGGGTGTGGTTAGTTGTTGCAAACTTCTTGGTGTCGGAATCCTTTGTTCTTGCAGTCTTTATTTGTTGCTTTAAAAAGAAAAAAAAGATGAGAAACTATGATACTATAACGGTCCTTCCAATAAATCCACAATAGACAGCATTATGGGGAGGAATAGATAAATCATCTAGTGTTCACTGGAGATTTTTATTTATTTATTTATTTTAAAAATAATTTATTTGTTTATTGTTTTATTTTTGTCTCTGTTGGGTCTTCGTTGCTGTGCCCGGGCTTTCTCTAGTTACGGTGAGTGGGGGCTACTCTTTGTTGCGGTGCGCGGCTTCTCACTGCGGTGGCCTCTCGTTGCAGAGCATGGGCTCTAGGCACGCGGGCTTCAGTAGTTGTGGTACATGGGCTCAGTAGTTGTGGCTCGTGGGCCCTAGAGTGCAGGATCAGTAGTTGTGGCACGGGCTTAGTTGCCCCGCGGCATGTGGGACCTTCCCAGACTAGGGCTCGAACCCGTGTCCCCTGTATTGGCAGGCGGATTCTTTTTTTTTTTTTTTTTTGTGGTATGCGGGCCTCTCACTGTTGTGGCCTCTCCCGTTGCGGAGCACAGACTCCGGACGCGCAGGCTCAGCAGCCATGGCTCACGGGCCCAGCCGCTCTGCGGCATGTGGGATCTTCCCGGACCGGGGCACGAACCCGTGTCCCCTGCATCGGCAGGCGGACTCTCAACCACTGCGCCACCAGGGAAGCCCCGGCAGGCGGATTCTTAACCAGTGTGCCACCAGGGAAGTCCTGGAGATTTTTAAATACACACTTTTAGACCCTGAGAGCTCAAAGAGACAAAAATAATACATATATGGACAATAACATCATAACTAAGTGTGCTCTAGTAGAAGTGTATAGAACTTTATGCCCAACAAACAATAGAGTGATTTTTTTTTTTTTTTTTGGCCACATTGCACAGCTTGTGGGATCTTAGTTCCCCACCCAGGGATTGAACCTGGGCCTCAGCAGTGAAAGCGCTGAGTCCTAACCGCTGGACCGCCAGGGAATTCCCTATAGTGATATTTCTCTCCTGGCTTTTAACACATTCCTTTCTTCTTCCTATCTTCCTTCTGCTCAGCCCTCTGAACCCCATTCTGTTCTTTTCTGACATGTTCTCAGTGTACTCTATGATTTTAAAATGGCTTGTGCTAAGCATTGAATGAGCATTGAATGGCATTTGCAAATTACTTTGAGTTTGTGGCTTTGAAAGAAGGGTTATGTAAAGTATTGATAGCTAAACTACTTTCTCAGGGGGCGGGTTTGAAAAAATGGCAGATCAAAAGCTTCTTAAGAATGTGTATGGGTATGTGCTGGGAGTCTGTTCTGTCCAAAGGAAATCTCTGGCAGGTATTAATTTGAGGGAGAAAAAAGGAAGTTTTTAAAGGCAAGTCATCACTAGGAGGAGAAAAAGGGAGAAGGAAGAAAAATTACAGCATGTTTTAATTGTGACTCGGAAACTTTATAAACACAATTTACACATGTATCACTTATAATCATTTTCCTGGCCAGAGCAATAATTATGATAAATCCTTTGTCAACCCTGCTTAGGGGTCTTTATGAAGTAGTCGGAAATTAGTTCACATACTAGAGAATACTTCAATAAAAATCCGATCCAACCCAGCCTCTCTGCACATGGAATTCCACACGGCTTGTAATCAGATGTTCACCAAATCACACTTTTTCACTGCCAAACGCCTTGGCAGGTTAGCATAAACAAGTCTTGAATTCATTAAGTTGCATTTTTTAGTCTTCTAATTAGCTAAAAGTTGTACATTTCAAGCACAGCATGTCAAGAACTCAATTTCAAGGTATAATGATATGGCATAGGAGCAAAAGTCATGGCCTTTTGTCAAAAATGTTGGTTGATGACTCTCTGCTTAACTGGTCTTAGGCTGGCTTTGGTAGATGTGTAGAGAGGGGCTGACAAGGAAGCATTCTTTAACACATGGTCGTTTTTCCTAAAAAGTCACCCACTCCAATCTCTATCTTTTCCAACACATCTGAGGTTGGAATGCTAGAAATTAGGTCCTCCCACACATTCACCTAATGTGAAATTTTTTTTTCAACACTTTCAGTTTTCTTCCCCCTCAGTGATTTCACATCAGCAAACTCAGCCACAATCCATGTCTTATCATGATCATGTTGAAACATAAACATTTCTCTCAATAATGTTTCACACACTCATCTGCAGTGCATTCATGCAAAAACGACAGCGTCCCCATAGTATTCCAGCTCATTTGTTTAAACTTACAGTTAAGTAGCTTCAGACCACATAGAGAAGACTCAGGGTGGGGATAGCAAAAGCAGATTCTAAAATGTCAGACTTTAAAGACCACCAAATCTGATTCTCTCCCGTGTTAAAACTGAAAGCTGAAAAAAAAAAAAAAAAAAAAAAAACCCAATCAGGTTCAAAAACAACAACAACAAAAAAGTGAAAGCTGAGACCCAGAGGGGAGGAAACTCACTCAAGTGTACACAGTTGATTAGCAGCGGAGTGGGAATTTGAAGAGGATAATCACATCTGTCTTTCAGAGCATCCTTCACTTTGCTGAGATGCTTTGCCTTTCTGATCTCATTTCACACTCCGAGGAGCCCGTGAACCAGGGAGCTGGGTACCATGCCCCCATCTCACTGCCGAAATACTGAGGAGCAAGAAGGCCAAAGGTCCTGCATGAGAACACGTAACCAGCGAGTGCTAAGGCTACAATCCAACTCTCCTTAAGTTCAGATCATGCCCTTTTAATTAGATCAAGGGATCCTGGGGGTTTTCATAAAGGCCAAGAAAGAGTGTGCATGAGGCAGTGGCTTTCAAACATTTAAAAACACATCCCTAATAAGTCATTTTACCTGGGTCTCCGGAGCAGTGGAGGATGCTACCTGGCCTCCATTCTCTTTCTTTCTTTTAGTACTAGAACCCCCTAAGTTTGAGTGGGCACCCAGTTGCTCAGCTGGAAGATTACATTTCCCATCAGTCTCTCCTAGCAAGTGGGTATGACCTGGAGGCTACCTTCCGGCCTATAGGATGTGGGAAGAAGGGTGTGCACCACAGGTGGGGCCCTTGGAAAAGGAAAGCACCTGCCTTCCGCTTCCTCTCCACCCTCTCCTGTGGGCCATATGGCTTGCTGCAGGCAGGGGCCAGGCCAGGCCAGGCTGATGAGGGTCACACCCAGGGGAGGTGGAACACCCTGGGAAGGATCTGGGGGTCTAGATTATCCCACAGAGCACAGCTGTCTACTAACCCTAGCCCCCTGCCCACCTCTGGCTGGGTGCAGACAGGGAAGCAAACTTCTACCTTGTTGAGCCACTATATTGTGTGTCCCTTTAATACAGCAGCATAGTGTAGCCCTGACTAACATGCCCAGGCTACATCACACACACACGTGCATACTCACGCAAACACACACACACACACGCACAACAAAACAGATGTTTCAGAGATGATGCCACTTCTTACCATGTGAAATGTGCCTTGGTCTAGCCCATTCCATTCCATTCTGCCCTGCTCTACTTTTTTTTTTTTTAAAAACAGATATGGGACTTCCCTGGTGGCGCAGTGGTTGAGAGTCCGCCTGCCGATGCAGGGGATGCGGGTTCGTGTCCCGGTCCGGGAAGATCCCACATGCCGCGGAGCAGCTGGGCCTGTGAGCCATGGCCGCTGAGCCTGCGCGTCCGGAGCCTGTGCTCCACAACGGGAGAGGCCACAACAGTGAGAGGCCCGCGTACCGCAAAAAAAAAGCCCAAACCAATAAACAGATATGACTCCTTCCCCTGACCTCATGACCCACTAATGGGTTATGACCTATAGGACTAGAGCACTTGTCTAGAGACAATGCATTAACCTTTGCCGAGGGACCCTTGAGCAAAGCACTTTGCAAAAAGAGGTGAAAGGAAGCACATACCCTGGCAGTTACGACGGATATGCACAAATGCACAGAAGCACGGAGCTCGGGAACGACAGGGGCACACTGTGGGCTGGTCTCTGGAGTTGGTGGATGCCGCCCGCAGGGCTCCGCGGAGGCGAGTGCATAACGGGGCGGGCACTGACTTTGCATCCAGTAGCGTTAAAGCATCCTGAGAGTCCAAGTGTGCACCTCTGCACTCTCCAGCCACGCTGGCACCTTTATACACTCAAGCTCAGGTGTGCCAAGGACCAGGTGCCGGGAATAACGAGGCCCTGCTCCTCTGGGCAACTCACCCAGACCACCCGTTCTCTGCTTTCCATTTTCTGGGAGAATTTTCATCTTCCTCAGGTCTGCTCCCACCTCTCCCCTCCTCTTGGCTAACTTTACAAGCAACAGTGGCACTGTAAGAAAGAGTCCTTTGGGCTTAACATAGTGGCCGCGTGGCCCTGAGGAAGTTAGGGGAACTCTTCAGTACTCGGTCTTTTACCTGTAAACTGGGTGCAGTGGCACCTGTCCAGAGAGGACCGGACTCCAGTGAAAAGAGTCAGGTGGCTGGTGTCCTTGAGCATCTACTATGTGACAAGTATTAAATCGGGTACCGGGTTCAGAGAGCATAAAAGTGGTGATGTATGTAGGGTGCTGATGAGGGGTCTGGCTGGTTTTCGGGTTGTGATGTCACCTATCACGGTGTGGCTTTTACCATCATTCTGGGATAGCTGGCAGGTAGCAAAGGGTGGAGAGAGGATTTTCACCCGCACAGCTGACAACAGAATGAAACTTTCATGGCAGTCAGGGCAGCCTCAGAGGGGAAATTTCCATCTCAGCAAGAAAAGGCATTCATTTCTACCTATTTGGGTTGATGGATTTGTCCACTGAAACCCATTTGAAGAATATATATATATATATATATATATATATATATATATATATATATATATATATATATACATTTTTAAACGACATTTAGTTTATTTTGAGTTAAAATAAACCTCAGTAAATATTTTTGTGATCTCTCCTTACCCTGCCACAAATAAAATATAATGAGCTCGACGTTTAGATAATCCTCTGATTTTTCTCAGTAGACATTTTAGATAAAAGACAAAGAGTTTCTTATTTTGGGGTTCATAAAACATTCTACATTTATGGCTTCATTTTTCTGAAATCCAGATCAAAGCCTGGCTGTGAAATTTTACTGTCCCACTGCTCACGGGTCTGTTGACTTACTGCATACTTCAAAATTCCCTTCTTCCCTCCAGACCCTCTGACCACCTTCTTTAAAAAAAAAAAAAAAAAAAAAAGGACATTTGCATTTTGTTCTATTCAGTACCTTGAAGATGTAGATTGGCAGAGTGAGGCTGGGGGAGCTGAAACAACATTTTCCTGGGTTCTAATTAGAAGAATTAACTGTATTCATAGCAAGGCCCTCTCCTAGAGCCCCTGATTCCCCCATGAAGCAAGATGTTCTTGTGCTGAATGCAAGTGAGGTTGGTCATTCATAGCCTGTGATCTCCGCCCCCTACCCCGTTCACTAGATGCCTTTATGATCTTTGTTTATATTAATCCCCAAAGAACTAAGCTTCATTTCATTTTATTTGGTAGAGAAACCCAACAGCGAAAAGTTCAGGAGACCCAAATGTTTCCATAATTGCTTTGAGTTCTGAATGTATTTCAGGCTGACAGCAAAGATAAAAAGCCCCTTGCGGTCTGGTGTTGGGAATCATTTTTCAGTGCTGTGTGTGGGAAATTGAGCCTGGGCTGCAATGGGGTGGGTTCAGGGAGGCTGGAGTTTTCAGACTGCAGTGAAATGGGCCCCGGCTGTCACTTTAAATCATCCCTGCATTTCAGGCCTTGGTATCAATCACACCTCGGATGAACAACACCACGTTGGAAACAAATTTGGGGAGAAGCAAACAGGGGGCGGCTGGGCTCTTGTTTACGTCTTCTGTCATGTTTCTTAAATTGTTCACATTTTCTTTTTCCACCCACTTGGATAATTCCTGCTTTCAGTGGTGACGGAAATGAACAGGGGCCAGAATACTACAAGCTATTCCCATGATGATTGCAGCTGAGACCACAGGCCAAACCCTGGATGTGTCATGAGAAAAGCCGGGTCCTGCACAGTTTCCTGGGCTGCAGAGGCTCCCGGGAAGTTTGGAGAACTGGGGTCTTCTTCCCCCATAACAGGGTGGATCCACCCAGGATCTGCTCTTTGGCACCATCTCAACTTTTTACCTTTATTTTTTCCATCTGAATAATGGGCCCATTTTGTGTTGCCACTTTGTATAATTCTAAAAATCTCTGCAAATAATTTCAACATGGCTGTGAAATATATAGGAAATTGAGATCCTTAGAGCGAGAAGAGTCCTGCATAGGGCATTTTCCTAGGAACTCAATGATCATGCCTCTAAACTTTTCCAGTATCTTAGGAGCCATTCCCACATGGAGTTCAGTTTGGGGGGAAATTTCAGGAAGTACTTAGTTTGAGCAGTGGTTCTCAAACTTTTTGGTCTCAGAACCCCTTTACAATCTTAAAAATGACTGAGAGTCCCAAAGAGTTTGGTGTCTGTGTGTTATATCTATTATTATTCACTGTATTAGAATTTAAACTGAGAAACATTTAGAATATTTATTTTAAAATAGCAATAATAAACCCATAACCTGGGGCTTCCCTGGTGGTGCAGTGGTTAAGAATCTGCCTGCCAATGCAGGGTACACGGGTTCGAGCCCTGGTCTGGGAAGATCCCACATGCCGCGTAGCAACTAAGCCTGTGCACCACAACTACTGAGCCTGCGCTCTAGAGCCCACGAGCCACAATTACTGAGCCTCTCACTGTGTTGATGTTCAGCAGTAAACAGATTTGTGAAACGCTCCTTGGAAAAACAAAACGATTTGAGGTTCAAATAAGTTTGTGAAGCACTTCCTCCCTCATGAAGATTTTGAATGCACAATGGGAAGATAAGGACTCTTTAAGTCCTTTAGTAAAGAACCTTGTTTAACTCAGCATCTTCCAAACTTACTTGATCACGGGCTCTTTTTCACGAAATGCCTGCTGGCCTATTGACTAAGCATGAGAACATCAGACTTGGTAATCAGACTTGGTTCTGGTGAGGTCTCCTAAATCGCTGGGTACCCTGGAAAATTCTCACCATCAATGGACGCTGGGGACAGTAAGACCTGCTCCGACTGCCTTGCCCCGGGTTATGCCATTTAATTCTTAGAGCAATCTTAGAGGGGAGGGTATCATTACACCTGCTTTACAGCCGAGGAAGCAGACGTTTAGGGAGGATAATAACTAACGAGGTTGCTCATCGGGTTTCTGGTGAGGCCAAGACTCAACCCAGATCTAGCTGGTAGACACCACCTTGCCTGATGGTCAGGGTCTCCTTGTTTGGTCTTTTGCATTGACTCACACTGCATTCTTATTTGCATCTTGCATTTTATCTAATTTTTGGCCTCTTAGTCTTATCTCTTGGCTGGATTGCAAGCCCCTGGAGGGGTCAGGGATGGCTTCTTGGCCAGCTGATTTCTGCTCAGTGCCTTCTCTGTGGTGGGTGTTCAACGATGTGCATTAATGGACTGACTGAGCCCACACTGGGCTTCTTTTCTAGCCAAGTGCTCAACTCTTGGTGCCCCGAGTGTCCGTGCTCTGGTCTTTGGGGCAGGGGTGGACCAAAAGGCAAGCTGATTGTTTTTCTCATCCCTCTGTGAATGCTGCTTAGCATTGAACCCACCCTGTCTACACACTAATGCTATGTCTCCCAGCTGCAACCATGCAGAAGACACAACCCAGAGACCCCGCTGTTGTCTCTTCCATGGGGAAGGGAAGACGTTCTTCTAGCGCACACGGCCACAGAATAGATATGAGCCATTAGATGGGCAGCTCCACGGATACGATGCTTAAGAAAAGGGTCAATTCCTTGCTCAACTTCTTAAAGAATGTGTTTGGAAGTGTGATTTTATTAACTCACACGTATTCATTTGGTTTCTACCATGTTCTCAGCACCATGAGTTATTCCAGAGAAGTTTAAGACCCCAGTCCATGAATCTACTCTGAATTTATTTAATCAGACTTTCTTTGCTGTCAGGGTTTCCATAGATTTTTTTTTAAAAGAAAGCCAGAGATCTGATTAATTTTCATGAGTATTTCACGTGAACCTGCTTTCTATCAAATCATCTGTGTTTCCTAATCTACAAAAAGATGTGTGTTAATTCTTTTCTTTCTCAGAAAGTGTTTGTGAACTTTCAAGGGAAAAAAAAAACTTGGAAAAATGAATAGCAATTTCAGGAATTTCCAGAGTAAATGAGGCTTTGAGCAGAGCCTATGATCAGTGTGCATAATTCATTAAAAACAAATCACTCTGCAAAATTGGGTAAACCAACAGCCTAAGACTGTCTCTGTGTGCCATGTGGCGGCCATTTAGTTCATGGCTGTTGCTAATGAAGCTCTTTATATAAATTTGAGAGTAAACAGATTTGGACAAATTTATTTGCTAGGAAAGCAGCAGCCGCTATCCCTGCCCAAATCACACAGGCCCTTAAAATGTGGTTTGGAGAAAATTATCCTTCTAGAGACGTGTGTGTGTGTGTGTGTGTGTGCGCGCGCGCACGCACGCGCATGCCCATGTGCCCTTGTGTGCATCGTGTAGAATTATTTTGCGTTATTGCAAAGCTCTGGAGACAGAGACTCTATGTTTTAAATAACTAATCACTTTCAAATAGGGGACCAATTAAGCAAACAAGAGCAGTCATAGAACTGAGCTTCTGCTATAAGAACAGGTGATAACATAGTGAATCCGGTTCTATGCCTCGTGTCTTATCATCTTCTCAGCAACCCTGTGAGATACTACAGCCCAGGCTGAGCTAGGGGAGGGGATGTGCACTTTATACATTAAGCATCTTGCAAGCAGCAGACTGAAGACTGAAGAAATTCAGGTTTTTGAGTCCGAAGTATGTGCTTTGAGTCCAAAGTATTGCACTTTATTCATAAATCTGGAAGATTCTTTGGAAGAAAATGAAACTGAGAATGCGTATCTTATTTAGCAATTTGAATGTAAAAGGGCAATTTTGGACCCATGTGTTCCAGATTAGATGTGGGCCATGCTCATATTCACCTCCAAATTGCGGGTCCTCCATTTTACCTTTTGTAGATAGGCATGGTATTTAAAGTTTTTAGTTGTTTCTGTTTTCTTTCTGTTTGTTTTGCTTCGTTTTAAAATTATCCTAATAGGAGACAATCAATTTAAGTTCAGAATTATGACTCAAAATATTCCAGTGAACATAGTTCTGGGTTGTTGATGGAGTTCTGCAGGAAGGAAAAACACTATCACTTTATCTACACAACGGTTCTCGTCTGGCATTGGATAGAGTTCTGTAATGATTTCATGACTGATGTGAAAATGTCACCTAGTCTTAGACATTTAAAATATATTACAGTGAGCTCTGTAAAAAGCAACAACAATGACAACAGTGAAGTTTCACCCTAAAAGCACGTTCCTATGCCAACAGATTAATTCCGGAAGTAACCCTGAGCTAAATGTTTCCAGAGGCAAAGCAAAGGATCTGTGTGGTGCGGTGACCAGGACAGCTCTTAGAAAAGTTTTTCCAACTTGTTTTGCAACCTGGGATCTTGTTATTCCTTTGTTGACTTAGCTGTTTTCACTAGATTTGAAAGTGGCCATTTCTGGCAGCCTTCTCGTTCCACTCAGTATGGAAGCCAACCTCAGATACGGAAGTATCTCTTCCTAAACAGACATCCATGCTAGGCTAGGTTCACGGAGAAGTGGTTCGCAAGGGTGAGCCATGGCAACTCGTTATTTTCTCCCTGTGGTCTGGATTCCTGAGGAAAACTTTGACTCTTTTCTGATGCTTTTCCACCTTATTTACTTGGGGAAAAATTACAGAACACGTGAATATTCTGAACGGTTTCCAGAACGATTACACTTGCCGGTGAGCGATTCTTTCACGTTTCCGCCACATAGAACACCATGCCATCCCCCCCACCAAGCCCTTTTTGGGGGAAATAAGGAAGGAAACTCAGAGACTATGTATACTTCAACACAGTGAATTCTATTCCAACGAGAGAAGGACCAAGGACCTCTTGACCGTCCGTGTTTGCCTCAATTTTTTTGAATCATCTTGGAGTCTGCCTGGCTGAGTTTCTGTTCTCTGGTGCTTGTGGGCTGGTTGGCGTTGGCCCTGGTCAGGAGGAGAACAGAAAAATCCTCAGGGAAAGTACAGGATGTGACAGAAAACTGAGCTGGTGAATCAGGGGTGGGCTGGTCTCCATTGTGTCAAAAGTACAAGAGTTCTAGAAGGTTGTGGGCAGGAAATGGCATTGCTGAGTCAGAGGAGAGGACCTTGCCCCGTGAGTCAGGACCCTCGACAGACACACCTTGGGGCGCAGAAGTAGATGAAGCCCCGGAGACAGCTGCGGAGGAGTTAACGGAAAAGAGAACTCGCAAGCTTGTTGAGTGTTTTTGAGTCCCAAACCTCAGTGCATTCTAGGGAAAAAGATATCTTGAGATGTGGTCTTGGGCAGGTTCCCTAGAAGCAGACACTGGAGCAAGGTTGTGTGTGAAAGGGGTTGATTCGGAAAGTTCACAGGGAAGACAGGTTGAGGAGTGAGGAAGTGGGAGTGGGAAAGGAAGGAGGCCAGGCCAGGGTGAGACTTCGAGCAAAAACCTCAGCCACCGGGGTTGGCTGCTGGGCAGCCAGTGTGCCCACAGGTGGTCAGGAGGTCGGAGGGCACGTGGGGGAGGTGCGGGGGCCAGCTCGCACTGCATCAAAAGAGCAGACTGCGTGCTTCCCAACTCCATGCTGAGCGACGGCCATGTGGGAGTATTTACACCATGGGAATCAGCAAATGCTACAACTCAGGACTTTTTTTTGGAGAGCTACGCATTTACCAGCCTGGGTGGACCTCTGACAATGTCTGGCACAGACACACCCAGCACACATTTACTGAGTAGTTCCTGTGTGGCAGGCTCAGGTATAAGCATTCCTCTGCACATTAGCTCTGTAGTCCTCACGACGATCCCATGGAGAAAATACTATTTATCATCCCCATTTACAAAAGAGGAGACGGAGGCACAGAGACGGTGGGTGATTTGTTAAGGACAAGTCAGCCCGTTCATAAGGGTAGAGCTGCAGCCAAAGCAGTAGAGTCCCAGAGTCTGTGCTCTTCAATATGCAATATTCAACCATGGAAAATATACAGGCTTGCGCTGCACAGAAAAGACTTTCCTTGACGATAAGAAAGCATACATGTGGAGGTCATTCACTGCACCATGACTTGCCATCGCAAAATATTGGAAATTACCAAAATACCTACACCTAGGAGATCCAGTTGAATAAACTATGGCCCATCCACACAGTGGAGTCCTACACGGCTGTAATAAGGAATGAGAAGGTTTGATCTGGACTGATATGGGGTGATATCCGGGGAGCAATGTTAAGGGGGAAAAAAACCCTGAGTGCAAAACAGAATGCATAATGTGCCATATTTTTGCATATAATATATATTTATTTCGCATGCGTATCTCTTATGTACACAAATAGATATGTGTGTGTGTGTGTGTGTGTGTGTGTGTGTGTGTAATATTTTCCCCCTCCAAAAGACATGCAGGATGGATAAGCCAAAAATAATTAAGGAGATTGATTACCTAGGGGGAGTGGGAACGGGTGAAGGATTAAGGGAGGGAGTGGAACTTCCAAGTATTCATTTTTTGAATCGTTTTGATTTTTGGAACTAAGGTACTATTAATATTTTCCCTATTTAAACATTTAAATCCATGAGGATGGGGGAAATGTCTGCAAGGTTGTAGGTATGCTTGCTTGTGTGGGCCCTCTTTGCAATGGCGGTCCTTGGCAGGAGGGATTGTCACAATTCACTCACACACGTACCTATGGCTCGTACTGCTCTGAGGGAAGCCCCATCACAAAGGCTACGACACAGCCCCTGGTTGCTGAGGGCATGGGTGCTGCAATAGAGGCCAGCAATGTGCTCCTGGGATGGCCACGTGTCAAGAAAAGGTTCCCAAAGTCCAGATTTGAGGGTGCTTGGAAACAACAGGGAATCATCCAGGAACTGGCAGCATCCAGAGACGACTCTCTCCATGTTGCAGAAGACAGCTCTTAGGGGACCCCCGGGCACCTGTGTTCCTCGAGCAAAGAGTCTGGTCATGACCCCCAAAACAGGGGTCAAGAGGTCACGGTAATGGGCTCTAGGTAAAGACCTTGGAGTTCAGCTTTTGTTCAGATCGGTGTTTGCTGTCCCTCTTTTTGTGCCAGATCCTCTCTCGTGGGGGCTGAAAGACTCGCTGGAGACGGGGCCAAGCGAGTCAGCAGATAAGAGAATGTGAACTTCCCTTCCCACTCTGAGCAGCCCAACCAGGCTGTGCATTTCATGAGAACAGCTCTCTCTTGAGGTTTGTGCTAATTCCTTTTCCCAACTGGGCTGGGAATGCCATCAGACAGCTGCGCTGGTGTGGTCCAGGGTGTCTGCGTCTGTCCTGACAGCCACTGGAAAGCGCGCAAGTCCACAGACACAGGGAGGACGTTTCGGGGACTGGCAGCCGTGTGAAATCAGAGCTCCGTGTTTAAGAAGAAGGGTCGCATTGCTTGGTTTTCCAGCTCATTCTTGGGACTGGTTCTGATTTCACACCCCTGGTCACAGGGGCTGAGTCACCTTCTCATCTAATGTAGAGGAAAGAGCATCAGTTAGTGCAGACCAACCCTGTATGCTTGTCCTGGGTTCTTCTCTTCCAAGCTGTGTGACCTTGGAGCAGTCCCTTTCCTTCTCTGAACCCCAGATGATACTATGGAAATACTGCTATCTGCCTGCATCCAGGGCTAGACCAGGTTGTCTGCTGAAAGCCCTCAACCACTTACCTCTCTGACAACAGCAGCTCTGGGAATTGAACCCAGTCTTGTCCATTCAAAGCCACCAGCCTTTCCTCCCGTCCCAGAAGTCCATGAGGTAAGTGGTTAAAGGTGCAGCCTCCTCTTTACTTGGCCTTTTAGTGAGCACGTGACTCAACCCCTCTGCCCCTCAGTCCTCTCATCTCCTACCTCCAGGGGTCGATGAAAGACCAAGCGTGCTGAAGTCTCAGAATGGTACAAAGAACTCTGGCTGTTGTGGCCATAGTGCCTCTAGACACACATCCGTGTGCGCTGAGTTCTTTCCTCCGATTAGCCCGAGGTCCAGGTCGGGAATAGTAAATCCAGGGCACACACTCCACCACGTCCACGGCAGATGTCACCAGTCGCTGGCCTCACCCTTCTCCACGGTCTGGGTGGAGCCTCAGAAACCTCAGGCAGGCACGACTAGGTGATGGCAGCTGGCGCGTGAGCCTCGCCACCATCCACCGGTGTAGGTGAGCGTGGGCCTTTGATCTTCTGCAGGATGATCTGCTTTGCATGGAAACTGAGGCCACCTTTGCAATCTGGAAGCTATCCAGGCCCCTTTCACAGGTTCAAAACCAGACGCCTCCCTCCGAGGCCTCCCCAAATGAGGAGAGCCTCTGTTCCGTCCTGAAGGGACAGGGTCAGATGCTGCTCCTGCTGTCTGGGGTCAGGAAGAACCCTCTGGAGGGAAGGCAGGGGGTGTCAGTGTACAGGATGAGATGATTCAGGGAGGCCAGCCGTGGAGTACAGATCCCCGTTGCGCAGAGAAGGCCAAGGTTATGCAGCCAGTGAGCAGGGAGGGGCCAGGTGCCCCCCGCCCAAATGCCGGCCTCCTTACCCCGGGGGCAGCTGCAGCGCTTCCCCTTGCTCTTACGGCTGTTTAGAGTCTGTAAAGCCGCTAATCCCCGGCCATGTGTCATTCCCAGCCAGTCAATGGGCCTCGCTTCAGCTCAAAGCTGAGAGGCCTGGCTCCCCCTCTGCACACTTAGTGTCCAAGTTTCTGATTTAGTGGGAGAAGCCCAGCACGGCCCCTCGGTGCCTTCTCAACCAGAGCCAGCGTAGAAGGTGCCAGAGACAAAAGGGCCTTGGGATGCATTTTCAGATGGAAGGAGAGGAGAATCTCTTTTCAGCTTCTCCAGGGAAGATCTCAGAAAGAGCTGATCTCTGCTCACCCTCCAGGTGCCGGGACACTGCTAACCTGCACCAGGTAAACCTGGAATTCTAAACCTAAGGCACAGCCAGAGAAGGGCACTCCTGCTGGGCAGAAGGTGCCGATGGAAAAACAATTTGAACCTTTTTAAGTTAAGCAAGTGGTTTATCTTTGGGTCTTAAATTCTGCAGAAAGTTCAGGATAGAAATGAGTTTCCTCCCAAACGAAGTCTGATTTACAGTTACCTTGGTGGACAGAGGAAACTCAAGCCTAGCGGCCATGTCTATGCTTCGTTCATGCGCCGGACTCAACCAGGCCTGGGTTTAAATCCCAGCTTGGCCCCTGTTATGACTTGGGCCACTTCTGTCACTCTCTGAGCCTCAGTTTCCTCATCTGGGAGATGTGTGATTTCCGACCGCCAACGCCACTCCGTCATCCCAACCAGGATCTTCCGAAAGTGAAAGGTCCCATCAAGGGCATCCCACACGAACAGGGACCCTCTCAGGCAAATCAGGGCTGTTTTGGGAATCAGCACCGGGGTGAGCTCCAAGACTGTCACCTCGGGTTATGCACTCCTGTTCCAAAGTCCACGTCCTTTCGGACACCCACTCATAACTCTGAAGTTGGTTTCTGTGGCAAGTGGCACAGAGAGGGAGGGCTGTTAGCGCTTCTGGAAACACAGGTGAGTTGACTCCGGAATAAAGAAATATTCCATTTTATTCCCGTGTTGCAGACGTGATGCTGGGTGCTTCCTTTGGTGAGGCTAAAGGGGAGCCGCTGTTGTCAGAAGCATCCAGGGGGTGTTTTGAGGACCCCCTCCCAGCCCTGCCTGCTGCCCTCACCCGAGGGGCCCTGGGACATGGGAACCATTGCCAAGCGGTGAAGGCTCGCTGACGGCTGTCTTCCCTCAGGCTCTTTCCTGACGTTTCTCCATCACCATCTCTGAAGCCACCCGTCCTTTTCAGGAAAAAGAAAAAAAACTCAGTAGTCTGACATTCCAAGAAACCCCAGAAGGAGGAATGTAGAAAATCAAACAGGCTGGTCCCCATCCAGCGGTTCCTCCGGGGAGAGAAACGATTTCGCACGCTAATGGCCGGGCCTCTGACGCTGACATTTTCTTGCAATGTACTTAAGTCCGGTTTGTTTTGCTTTCTGTCTCCACAACAATTACCAAGATTTATTTTTTATTGCTTCGGTTCACGCTGCCAGGACCACACTTCCTTTTTCTCTTTAAAGGAACAGCCATACTGAGCGGAGGGGCCTAGGAAGTGAGCATTTTCAATCGCAAAAATGAAAATAAACAAGGCTGCTTGCCTCTTCTGGAGACGGCCGGCCGCTTCCCCCATGCTCGGTGCCAGAGGGGCTTCTGGCTCTTCTCTGCTTGACACACGGGTTCACCCAGCGACTCGGCGGCAGCACTCCGCGAGGCGGGTTGTCACAGAGAAATCATCCCCCGCCAAGGGGCTCCTCAGAGGAGCCCCGGGCACTCAAAAGGCACTTTGTTCTCAATCGCGGGAGACTGGGCTTCTTGTGGGGTGACAGGGACGAGGTTGGGGGTGAGTCTTTCTCAGAGTTGATGTGGTTTTCCACGGTGATGGTTTGCAGCTGGGGGACCCCTGTGAGTGTCCGGGTTGTCTGGGTTGGGCTTGTCTGTGTCTTCCCTGCCACGTGGTGATGTGGGGTCATTCCAGCAAGGGCGGGGAGAGAACCGGCGTGTGTGCGTCCCCGCTCCTCGAGGTCCTGGAGGTGTGACCCTGGGAAAGTTACTCACCCTCTCTGAGCCCCAGTTTTGTCACTGGAAGCACCTGCCTCCCTGGGCAGCTGTGAAGACTCCCTGAGACCATGGATGGAATGGGCTTGCACAGCCTGGCAGAGGTACCTGGGTCGGCTGCATAATGGCCCCATCTTGAGATGGGAGATGATCCTGGATTATCCAGGTGAGTCCCATGTAGCAACAGGAAGGGCCTCATAAGAGGAGGGCAGGAGGTCAGAGTCTGTGACGATGGAAGTGGAGGTTGGAGGGACGCGGGGCAACGAGCTGAAGGATGCAGGGGCCTCTAGGAGCTGAAGAGGCAAAGGAGAGATTCTCCTCTGGAGCCTCCAGAAGGAACCAGCCCTGCGACACCTTCACTTGACCCGGTGAGACCCACGTCAGATTTCTGAGCTCCGGACTGTAAGAGAACGCGTGTGTGTTGTCTTAAGCGGAGTCTGTGGTCATGTGACCCAGTAGCCCAGGAAGTGAGCACGCAGTGCTGGACTGCTGCTGTCACATGGCTGACGGTGGTGATGAGCCTCGTCCCCAGGGCCGTCTCTCAGGTTCCATGTGGGCCTCCAGTGCCCTGAGGCTACACGTTTGTCTGTTCATTCGTTCATTCGTTCATTCCTGGGAACCCAGAATCTGCTGAGACTCTGCTGGGGCTGACATCTCAGGTGCCCCCTGCCCTTGCTCACTCTCCACCTTGGGCCCGCTCCTAACCCAGAGCCAGAGCTATCCTTCAAAACCAGGTCAGGCCACCCCCCTGCCCGCTTAAACCCCAGAGCCTGGGTCTCCGTCCTTCCTGTGCCTTGTGGCGTTCAGCCCCTTCTGCCCTCCCTCTGGCTCTGCCCCCTGTCCCAGGGCCGCGGTGCCGGCCGCCACCCCTCGGTGCACTGTCTTCCCCGGGGGACCACCTACCTCACTGCCCCCCTTCTTTGGGTCTTTACTCTCGTATCACCTTCTCGGCGAGACCCTCCCTGACCACTCTCTCCCCTCCCCTGCTCCCGCCCCCCCATAACTTATCAACACCTGTTTTTTCCTCTTACATTTGTGTTTCTTACATCCCCTGCTGGAAATAAGCTCCCTCAAGGCAGACGTTTTCACCCATTTGTTCCCTGTCGTGTCCTCGGTGCCTGTACACAGCAGGGGTTCAATAAATATTTGTGGAATAAATGAATGATTATCGGGGTCTTTAGACCCGATTCCATGCAGCTCCTCAGCCTCGTCTGGGGTCTCAGCATCTCACGTTCTACTTGCATGGGCTGTGTGCTGTTCCACACACAGCCCTCGCTCAAGCCTCTGTGATTTGGCACAGGTGAACCTTTTCTCTGCCTGGTGAACTCCTATTCTTCCTTCAAAACCCATCTCCTTTGCAGAGTTACCTCTAAATCTTTCATCCCAGGCTATTTGCCTCTCCCTCTCTTGTGCATTTCTAAAGTACGTTGTGCTTCCTTTCATTGGAGAACTTATTGATTAGAGTTTTTTTTTTTTTAAACACATCTCTTTCCCTGATCAGACTGTTAAGCTGAATCTTCCTTTTTAGTTTCCTGCACCATCTATCAGAGTCCCTGACACATATAGGTGAACAGAAACAGTGAATGAATGGATGGATGGATGGATGGATAGATGGATGGGGACAGGGACCTTGTCTCAGTTGACTCTGGGTCTCAATCATTGAGTGCAATTTTTGGCACATAGTAGGTGTTTAGGAAAATCTCCTGTCCATAAGGACAGGGATTTGTGTCTGTTTCGTCCTAGAGCAGTGTCTGGCTCGTAGTAGGAGCTCAGTTACGCTTGATGAGTGACTAAATACGGGGGCCCTGCTTCTATCAGCTCTCTCCCAAAGGCGAATGATGGGCCTGGGGCTGCAGAAGGGAAAGGAACCTCTAGCTGCTCTGGGGTCTCTCCCTCCAGGCTCACACACACACACACACACACACACACACACACACACACACACACGTGTGTTCACATGAATCAGAACATGTTTGACATGGAGAGAGCAGGAGAGGTCTCTGTGTCCAAATCCCCCCCTTTTAATAAGGGCACCAGTCACACTGGATTAGGGCTCACCCTGAAGACCTCATTTTAACTAATTACATCTGCAACAAACCTATTTCCAAATATGGTCACATTCCAAGGCACTGGGGGTTCGGACTTCATCACACGAATTTGGAGGGGGGACACAGTTCAACCCATGGCCCCCTCCCTGACATGGACACCCCCTCCTTCCATCACCGTCATCACAGACAGCTCTTTCCTCTGAACTTTCTGAGCATTTTTTACATTCTTCTTTTTCTACATTTGCCGTAAATTTAAACCCCATGAAGACAGGGGGTTTGGTCTTGTTTATACACTGCCATGTCCCAGCACTCCCCAAATAGTGCCTGGTGCATAATACGGGCTCAGTAAATGTTTGCTGAGTGAATGAACAAGAGACCTGGCTCCCGAATCCTTCGTTCGACTGTGCGCCCACCCAGGGCAGGAACGTGGCAGCTTTATCTGGGCAAACACTCAGTGAATGCTTGGGAAATGGAATCACTTTTTGGTCCAGCGGCGAAATTTCCTGTGACTCAGTAAATCACTTTAACTAATGAAGGAATAACAATCCCAGAGGAACAGAAGTTTCAACTATGCAGATTATTTCTGAGTTTTTAAAAAGTGTCTCTTCAAAGAAATAAGTCCCTGGGGACTGCCGGCTCTCCATAAAGCCTGACTTTCCACTCGCTTAAGTAGCTCATTTTGGCCCAGAGACAAGATCCAGTTGGTGGTTTTTAATAAATAATGTTTTCTGTGTTACAAAAGCAAAATTGAGAAAATTTACAGAAGTAGAAGGAATTAAGAAAAAATAACCCATCAGCCACAGACAACCAGATTGTTAATATGTCACTGTATTTCTTTCTGGTCTTTTTTTATATGTCTATTTTTATGTGGTGATAAACAAATTTAAGTGCAATTGGGTTGCTGCTTCAATTAAACAAAATCCATCTTGACAATATCCTCCAGTTTCCACACAATTCGAAAACCCCAGAGGCGAGAGAGTCTGGATGGGGCTGGAGGGAGGGGGTGGGGAGGGGCTGAGAGCTTGGGCCTGGGGTGGGAGCGACAGGGCGCAGCTGGTCCCCGGCAACGGCAACGTTGTTCCCGGAATCCCAGTCCTTGAATGCCCACGTGGATGGCACTATTGAGATGGATGTAAAACAAGGACAAACACAGCGCCATAAAACCCATTTCCTGGCCTGGGCTCCCAGTTCATCTGCAACTTGCACTTTTCCAATTACAAGGCCCTTCTGGAGCACGGGTGGGAAAGTGCGGCCACTTCCCACCAAGTGAGTGGCTCCAGGTCGGCTCGGATCTGGGACAATGCCGTGGGTATTTTGGAGGGGAAATGATACATCCCCATGGCCGAAAGCAATGGGGCCGATTCAGGCTTTGTGGTGGCCACTGATGTCATTTCAGAGAAAGAGCTAAAAAGCTGCTTTGTTTTTCAGACTGTGTTTCTGAAATTGTCTTCTTCTTCAAAAAAAAAAAAAAAATTCTGATTTTAACCCAACGTGGATGTTCCAAACCCCAAACCTCTAATCCAGGCCTGCTTGAAGGCCCCTGCCCTGGGCCGGTGCGGGCGCCAGTGGGAAACGCAGAGGTCACCCAGTTCAGTCTACCACAGGGCTCGCTGCCGGGACCCTCGTTTGCTGCTGGCCTGTTGGGGGGCCCGCGAATGGATGGAGGGCGGGGAAGCCAGAGAGAGAGGGACATGTGTCTTCTCGCAGGCTGCCGCGGCTATCCAAGAATGCCACAGCGTGTCTTCCAAAGTTCTGCCTTCCGCGAGTGCGGGGGAGGCTCACCCTTGGCTGACATGCTGGGAACGTTGTCGGGCTGGCACTCGAAGCCGGATAAAGAGGAGAGCGGGACAGGAGAGACCAAGGAAAGGCCCCGCCTGCATGGCTGGAGGGTGGAAGGGGTTAAAACAGGCCTCCTCCCAGCCAGAGCGCCCCCTCCTTGACCCCCTCTGGTCTGCCCAGTCTCCCGCGCAGGAAAGGACCAGCACGGCCCCTCTTCACAGTCCCGGAATGTGACGTTGCTGTCTGGTGGGTGGAGTATGGTTGACCACTAACTGCCAGGTCGAAATTGTGCTGGGTTGCCCAGTACTGAGGCCCTACTGTGTGGCTAAGTTCAGCTCCAGGGCCGTCCTATGTGCCATCTCAGTCGATCCTCACGGCATCGCTGTGGGTGATCCATTTTACAGATGGAGAGGTCGGTGCTCAAAGAGGTAAAGGCCACCCCATGGGAAACAGCAGAGCTGGGATTCACGCCTGGGGCTGATGGCTTTTCCTTAATTCCTGTACCGCACTGCCTTTAAGTAAAGGATGCCACGGGGGGTTGATATGCCCAAAGATATGCTGACATCCTGACCTCTGGTAGCAGTAAGCACGACCTTATTTGGAAAAAGGGTCTTTGCCCATGTGATCAAGGATCTTGAGATGACAAGCGTTCTTATAAGAGACAAAAGGGAGGTGACACAGGCACAGAGAAGAAGGCTGTGCGGAGACGCAGGCAGGGATTCGGTTCTCCACATCTCTGCTTCTCCCAGGAATGCTCAGAAGGCTGCCTTACGATGCTCACTCTACTGGTGGAAACCCGAGGCCCTCAGAAATTCGGAGGCTCATACCAGGCATGGGCTGTGTGCCAGTTACGAACGCTAGCTGTGTGACAAGCCGCCCCCAACAGTAATATACTAACACAACAACAGTCCCGTCAGCAGCTCAGTCAGGGTCTCTCACGCGGGTCCACCTAGACGGAGGCTGGTCGGGGTGGCCTCGTGGGTTCAGCACACTCTTCTCTCTCTGTCCCCCAACGCCCCCCCCCCCCCCCCCGGCATTGTGTCCCGCACGGCCCGGCCACCCCTGACCCTCTCGCCAGCTACATGTTGGCCATAGAGTGACTGGCCATCTGGGCATCTTACGTGTCCGTCAAAGATCCCCGCAGTGTCCCAAGATAGAGCAGCAGAGGCTGCCTGGCCTCTTCTAACACACCTGGGGAGTCACACAGAACCATGTCTGCCATGTGCTATTCAGGATGCAGCACCCCCCAGACAAAGACCATCACAGAAAGCCTGGCAGGTCTCAAGTCCTCCCTGACTTGACGGCCCATCCTGGCCCCTCTGGCTCTCCCACGCTGGCTCCTCTGTGTCTCCCTCCTCTGCTCTCCAGTCCCCCGGCCGCAGGGGTTCACAGCGTGCCCCAAGAATGCCAGTGAGGATGGTCCCACCAGAGAGCAGGGCCAGCTGTCTTGGCTTCAGAGGCCCCGGCTCCACAGGGGTCTCGAGCCCTCACAACCCCCAGTCCTCCCCGGCCATGTGAACACGACTGCATCCCAGGGAAATACCTGTGATGGTATTTGGACAAACACCCGTGATCTGAGCTCTTCCTGTGACACGGTCACAGAGCTGTCAAACTTCTGAAGCAATACTTTTATAAATGAAGTGTATTTTGGGTGTTGGAAATGTAAACTTCAGTGCTAGAGCAGGTGTGGCCATGGACTCAGCTCTAATGGGACAAAATGCACAGTCTGTGGATTTCTACCACAGGTTTATATTTTTAACATTTACAACCAATAAACATTAGCTCCAACATCAACATAAGAAAAGGAAGACCATAAATCCTTCCTTTCTAGTAGTAAAGGGAACGGAGTCCCAGACCATAACGCTCGCTGTCATATTTTAATAGCAACTGTTCACAGACTGCTTGCCCCGTGCCAGATTCTGTACTAAGCTCTTTGCATTTATCGTCTCATTGGGTCCTTAAACAACCCTATTATTATTATTATTCCCATTTTACAGAGAGGGAAATTGACGCTTAGAGATGGATAGTCACTTGCTCAAGGTCATATGTTAGCAAAGGGCAGAGCCAGGGAATGAACATCCGTGTCACTAAATGAGTACTGCATTCATATCCCTGTCACTGAAGCTGTAGGGGGCAGAGTATTTCAAAATCTACACGTGGGCATTTACTGAAGTACCTGATTGGAATGCTCCGCCTTTGAACAAGTTGATTGTCATGTGAAATTTGGAGGTACTGGGGCTGAGGGGGCTGAGGGGGTTTGACAAAATTGGGAGCTAGTACATGACTTTGTCCTGGAGCTCAGCCCTAGACCAGGGACACGTGAGGTATTGTCTTAGGGGATTCCTTAGGCACAGGGGAAGCAAGAAAAGGCAAGGAAATGCTCCTTTTGTGGAGAGAGATTCTGAACAGGAAACAATAGGGAAGACCAATGACCCGCAAAGCTGGTTCTTTGAGAAGATCAATAACAATAATAAACATCAGATAAACAACAAGGTCCTACTGTATAGAACAGGGAGCTATATTCAATATCCTGTGATACACCATAATGGAAAATAATATGAAAAAGAATATATATATATATGTATATATTTATGTATATGTACAGTCACTTTGCTCTACTGCAGAAATTAACACAACATAGTAAATCAACTATACTTCAATAAAATTTTTTAAAAAGCAATGTCAAACTAAATAAAAAACAAAACTCAAGTACAAAAAAAATAAAAGATAAACATCTAGCCAAGCTGATCATGAAAAGGAGAAAAGACACGAACCACCAGTATCAGAAATGAGAGTATTGACACCACTCCAGGTCTTGCAGACAACTTGGAAAAAGTGGACAAACTGCTCGAAAGACACAAACTACCAAAGCTAACTCTAAAAGCAACAGATGATTAGATAGATAAGAGTACTCTCTATTAATAAATTATATTCGTAGCTAGAAACCTTCCCACAGAGAATACTCTAGGCCCATAGGGCTTCACTGGTGAATCCCGTCAAACATTTAAGTTGAATAATTATTCCAATTTTACCCAAACTTTTCTTAAAAAGCGAAAAGGACTCATTTAATGAATCAGCAGTATTACCCTGGTACCAAATCCAGACAAATTTTAAGAAAAGAGAACTACAGACCGATATACTTCATGAACATGGAAGCAAAAATGCTAAGCAAAATTTAGGAAATCAAATCCAGTGATATATAAAAAGGAGAATGCATTGTGACTAAGTGAGGTTTGTCCCATGAAGGCAAGATTAATTGATTAGAAAGTCAATGTAATTCATCATATTAACAAACTAAAACAGAAAATCATACGATCATCTCAATAAAGATAGGAAAAACGTTTGACAAAATCTAACGCCCATTCCTCATTAAAAAAAAAAAAAAAAACTCTCAGAAAACAATGACTAGAAGGAAACTTTCTTCCCTTGAAAAATACAAACTATCACAACCTCACCATACACCAAAGTTAACTCAAAATGGATCAGAGATCTAAACATAAAACCTAAAACTATAAAACTTCTGGAATAAAAGGATAAAACATTTGTGACCATGTGTTAGGCAAAGATCTCTTAGATTTGTCATAATCTATAGCTTTTACATACACGTGATCTGTGCATGAACAGTGTGAAATTTTGAATTGCATTAAAATTCAAAACTTCTGCTTTCAAAAGACTCTGTTAAGAGAATTGAAAGACAAGCTCTATCATGAGAGAAAATATTTGAAAATCATAGATCTGATAAAGGACTTTTATTCAGAATATATAAAGAACTCTCAAAACTCAATCATAAGCAAACAAACAACCTGGTAGAAAAATGGGCAAAAGATTGGAACAGGCACCTCACCAGAGAAGATCTATGGGTGGCCAAGAACCACATGAAAAGACGCCCTGCACCATTAGCCATTTGGGAACTGCGCATAAAAGCCACAGTGAGGTACCACTGCATACCTGGGAAGACAGCCACACTGAAGATGGACCACACCTGTGCGGGGTCTTCCTCAGCTCATTGCTGGTAAAACCCGGTGGAGTTTCTGGAGGTAAAAGCCACGAAACTGTGGATGTGCCCTAAGCCTGCAGCCCTGGGAGTTTCTCATGCTCACAGCAGCCCACACTCAGCCTCCAGCAACTTGTCATTTGAACAAAATGTTCCTCCCAGTTTACGGCTCCTGCAGCTCCTGTTGCAAGGAAGTACATTGTACTTACGACCTTCTGATGGTTTGCCCTTTGACCCCAATTCTCTGACGTGTCCGAGAAAAGTCATCGATCTTCGGGTTGTTCAGGGTTTTTCTTGTGGTAAGCATGGAAGTGATGCCAAGCTTCTTACATGTCAGAGCTGAAACTGAAAGTCAAGACAACCACTTTGGAGAACAGTTTGGCAATTTCTTAAAAAGTTAAACATACAGCTGCCATATGATGTGGCCATTCCACCCTTAAGTATGTATCCAAGAGAAATGAAGGCAAATGTAGGTAGCAGTTTTGTTTATAATAACCTCAAACTGGAAACAACTGAAATGTCCATCAACTCATGAATGGATAAGCAGAATTGTGTTATATCCATATAATGGAATATTACTCAGCCATAAGAACAGAAAAAACTATTGATCCATGCTACTGTACATCAACTATAATTAAATAATTAAAAATAATTTTAAAAATTAAAATAATTTTTAAAAAAACTATTGAAACACGCTACAACATAGATGAATCTCAAAAGAACTGCCAAATGAAAGAAGCTACGCAAAGAAGAGTACATAGTTTATGATCAGATACATCAAATTCTAGACATGTATAGGGACAGGAAGCAGATGGATCACTGCCAGGGGATGAAGGCATTGTTGGGTGGAAGCAGGAGGGAGGGATGGTACAGGGGCATGAGGAACATTTAGGGGATGATCGTGGTGATGGCTGCACAAGCACGTACACATGCCAAGACTTACTGAATGGTTCGCTTTAAACACGTGCAATTTATTCCATACCAGTTATACCTCGATTAAGCTCTTTAAAAAAAGAGTCTGAACAAGAAATATTGCCCTATTAGAGATGTTTTTCTTTTCTAAGAGGGAGGGCCATTAGAAACTGAATCTAATCTAGACATTAGAGATTCTCAGCTGTGATTCTTGAAGCCTGAGGCAGAATATGATTTGCAAAGACGGCCACCACCATGTCTCACGCCCAGGTGCTCTTACACGTGACCTGCCTCTATAATGCTGTCCCCTCCCCTTGAACCTGGTGACCTTGTGACCACCAGTAGAAAGGAGTGGAGGAAACACTGCATGACGTCCGAGGCTAGGTCACAATAAGCCACGCAGCCTCCACCTGGTTCTCTGGAAACTTTTCTTAGGGGAAACTGGCCACCAAATAAGAATTCTGAGCACACAGAGACCCCCATGCTGGAGAGGCCACGCGTGGGCACTCTGGGCAACAGTCCCAGCTGAGGGCGCAGCCAACGGCCACCATCGACCACCAGCCATGTGAATGGAAGACCTGGGATGTCCAGGCCAGGGGAGCCATCAGCTGCCTGCAGCCCAAGCTGACACCTGGCTGCACCCCCACGGTAGACAGCGGGGGTAACTGCCCAGCTGAGCTGCTAAATGCCTGATCTGCAAAATCGTGAACAAAATAAAAGGGCTTTTGCTTGACACCAGTTTGTTCTGGGGTAGTTTGTTACACAGCAATAGTGGCGAGACTGGACCCTGTCAGGGATCACCGTACAGCAGGCAGAGGGCAGAGCATCTAAAGGGGTGGGGGCTCTGGGACATTTGCTCAGATAAGGACGACTTTGATTGGTTGAGGGAAAGGTCCTCTGATGCAGCCCAAGCCCCTCACCTTGGAGATTGGGTTACGGAGGCATGGACAGAATAAGACTAAGTTAGGACAGTTCATATGGCTTAGAAAGCGGATGTGCTGGTTCTCACAACTGAACCTTACAACTCCGAGTCCAGGGCTCCAGCCTCAGCACTTCACCCACCCACTGGTCAACCCCCAGGTCGGTACGGTACTCTTTTAACGGACCCACTATCATCTCAATAATACAGACTTTAAAAAAATAACGCAAGTTGTCGATCTTCCAAAAGCAAATCTATTTATTAGAGTAGCGTCATCAGCCCTTGTATTTATGAACTTTCAATGCTGATTTGAGAGATCTGCTTTGAATCCAGCAGATTATTCCCACATGTGTGACTATAACTTTGTTTTTAAAACATCACCTAGGGAAGCACGTCTTTAAGAAAGTTGTAGAAAGAACACAGCGCTCTCGCCCACATATATTTCGTTCCAGTTTCCACCTATGCAGTCCTGGCAGCTCCTTTGAGCATCTGCTGTGTTACCTGTTCCCTTCTTCCCCTGTAACGCCAGGGACTTCGGCAGGCCAGTAAGCCACAGTCGGGAATGCATTCAGAGACCATTAGTACAGGAAGCACGGTGAGATCCAAAGAAACCATGAACCAGTGAGTTGGAAAACACTCCATGAAAGGCCTTTTCAGCCTGTTTCTTTCAGGAGGAGTTTGTTTTTGGATTAAAGGAGTTTATTCAGGTATTCACAAATACCCAGGCTCTGCACCAGCTGGAGAGTGGAAACCCGTCCGTCATGATCAATTGCCATGCAGGGGACTGGCATGTTCCGACTGGGGAATACACGGATGAAAGCAGCGTAATTAGGTGACATGCCTTCAAAGGAGATGAAAGGCCCAAAACATCCTCAAAAACGTAGGCAAAAATATACCCTGAAATCACTACTTTCTTTATTTTGGATGTAGCAGTTCCAATTAAAGGCTGGGTGTCAACGGCATGGAATGTAGCAGTCTTGCACTGGGGTTCTTTCATTCTTTTTCTTTTTTTCTTTCCTTGCTGGGGGAAGAAAAATGATGAAGTGTCATTCCTATATTTCCTCCACTCCATTGGCAAGTGGTGTAAATTCCTCCCTCCTTAAAGGAACCTTAGACTAAGTTGATGCTTTCATGGCCTTCCACTCGGGGAGGAGAGGGGACAAGAGGACCAGGGGCTAATGGCACAAGTATCTGACAGCCCCCACCCCGTCCATCAAATTTTTCTCTGAGTTTTCTGAATGGCTCATTTGTATTCTCAACTCCTTTGCTTAAAAAACAGGGTCTTTTCTCTGTTTATATTGCTAAGAAAACACACAAAGTTCCATAATCTTCTTGCAGGCTCCTTTTCCTTAGACAATTCTTATTCTCTGATTTTGCTAAATTCAGGAGATTGGCAGGTTTTGAGGATGCAGGAGTTCTGTAGCTGGGGGACCGATCCATCTATTCCCCTTCGCTGATCATTTTCAGATGAGAAAATGGAGCCCCAGTGAGGTTGGGTGTCTGACTCTGAGCAGCAGGACTAGAGGCAAAACAGAAATTTGGGGGATTTCGATCCCCATGTGAGTGCTTTCCCCACTGTTCAAGCTATTCCTTTTCCATTTGCCTGTATTTTTAATCCTTTAATGGTCACACTCCGACTGCGTTTGCAGCACTCATTAACACATATTTAAATAATTATGGAAAAATCCGCGTTTTATGCATCCTTAAGCACTTTGCCCTCTGGGTTTCTGCAGCTGGATCTGATGATGGAGCTCCAGCGATTTGGCACACTGTAACGGGCGCTCTGACGGCCTCTTCTCCCGTGTGGTCTTGAAGCAGCCGCAGAACACCTGCCTTATTGAGCCCTGGGTCTCCAAGATGCTCGCACAAACACTTGGCTTTTTCTTTTTCTTCTCTCTCTCGCTCCCCCTTCCCTTTCCTGCCTGAATTCGAGGGTGCAGAATGAATGTGCTATTGAAAGGCCATTTTGACAACACCACTAAATATGGATTCCTCTTGGTTGCCAGGATTTCTCCAGTTTAGATCAGGGCTGCACGGAAGGGGATGGGAGGGTATTCATTGCCAAGACAGAGGTTATAGCTTGAAGTAGAAAACATATATATATATATATATATATATATATATATATATCCTGCAGTAGAAGACATAAGTATATAGGTATATATAGATAGACAAATATATGTCTTCTTTGTCTATGTGTGTGTGTGTGTGTGTGTGTATCCAAACATGGAGTCACACTGTCGTGTGCTTCTGTAGTAGAACACTATATTATGCTCATTTTCCTTGTCAATACGCCTAAAGTTAATGACATATATTTCATCATATGGAGGAGCCATCAACTTCAAAAGCAAGTGTCTGCTGATGGACAAACAGAAATTTAGTTTATTTAATTTTGCTATTATTGACAGCATTTGATAGACACCTTTGCATACACACACACCTTTTCAATCTGGTCTGAACACTTACTTGGGACAAATTCCTACAATGTTGTCCTATAAATGTCTGCACATTTTAAATGTTGACACATATTGCTCTTTTTAAAAAATTTTTATTGGGGTATAGTTGCTTTACAATGTTGTGTTAGTTTCTACTGTACAGCAAAGTGAACCAGCTATACATATACATACACCCCGTCTTTTTGGATGTCCTTCCCATTTAGGTCACCACAGAGCATTGAGTAGAGTTCCCTGTGCTCTACAGTAGGTTCTCATTAGTTATCTATTTTATACGTAGTATCAATAGTGTGTATGTGTCAAACCTAATCTCCCAGTTCATCCCACCCCCTTCTTTCCCCCCTTGATATCCACACGTTTGTTCTCTACGTCTATGTCTCTATTTCTGTTTCTTATATAAGATCGTCTATATCAATTTTTTCAGATTCTACATACATGTGTTAATAAACGATACTTTTTTTCTGACTTATTTTACTCTGTATGACAGTCAAAAAGACACCTGCAACCCAATGTTCACTGCAGCACTATTTACAATAGCCAGGACATGGAAACAACCTAAATGTCCATCAACAGAGGAATGGATAAAGAAGATGTGGTACATATATACAATGGAATATTACTCAGCCATAAAAAGGAACGAAATTGGGTGATTTGTAGAGACGTGGATGGACCTAGAGCCTGACACATACTGCTCTTAAGAAAGGTGGGGGTGATTGAGAATTCCATCCCCTGTGTTAGAGGATGCCCACTCCCCACTGCCTTCACAAGCACTGTGTCTGGTCATTAAAAGCAGTCTTTGCCCATGAAATTTTGAAATGTCCCATCGACAGAGGAGGTTAGAATGGAAGGGTGAGGAGGGCCTGGGCTGGGAGGGTGTGGGCAGGGGCGCTTGTGGAGAAACTGGGACTCTCGTGCACGGCTGCGGGGGATGGTGCAGCCACTGTGGAAAACGGTATGGCAGTTCTTCAGAGAATTAATAAAATTACTATATGACCCAGCAATTCCACTTCTGGGAGTACACTCAAAAGAGCTGAAAGCGGGGACTCAGACACTTATACACCCATGTTCATAGATAGCAGCATTATTCATAAGAGTCAAAAGGTGGAAGTAACCCAAGTGTCCCTTGACAGATAAATGGCTACACAAGACGAGGCCCATCCGCACAATGGAACAGTTCTCAGCCTTAAAAAGGAAGGAAGCACTGACGCCTGCTACAACATGGATGAACCTGGTAGACATTGTGCTAAGTGAAAGGAGCCCATCACCAGAAGATAAGTATTGCATGATTCCACTGATAGGAGGTACTAGACTAGTTAGACTCATAAAGACAGAAAGTAGAACGGTGGGGGCCGGGGGTTATGGGGAGCTAGTGTTTAATGGGGACAGAGCCTCAATTTGGGAAGATGGACAAGTTCCGAAGACGGATGTGGTGATGGTTGCACAGCAACATGAACGTACGTAACCCCACGGAACTGTACGCTTAAAACAGGTTAAATGGTAAGTTTTATGTTGTGTCTGTTTTATCATAATTAAAGGAACACCTGACAGCAGCAGCACCCACGAGGGGCGCCTCCCTCACTATTTGGGGGCCCCAGAGTGAGGCGTTTGGGAGCCCCGCCCCCAGAGGACCAGTGATGAAAGGAGGCCCTTAGGGTCGACACAGGGTGGGGGGCGGCGCCCGGTGTGCCCAGTGCAGGGGCGGCCCTGTCCCATCCATCCAGGCCCAGGTGCCACCTTCGGGAACCAGAGGTCACCCAGGGGACACGCTCCCGCAGAGAGGCCACCACACTGCCAACGTGTCAACACGTCTGCACTCAAAGGCACTGGTGGAGATAAGAATGCAGAGAGGTGTAACCTAAGTGTCATCTGAAAGCTACCAGGGGCTTAGCTGCACTTCAAAGACGACACAGGGCGGGGCCCAAAGACAGCCAGCGCAGACAATGCGGTGGGCCAGTGATTGTGACTTATCATGTTCCACCTCTGGCGGGCGGCTGGCGTGTGAAAAGGTGGCGGGACCTCTCCGTGGGGCTTTACGGGGATGGTAACTGATAAATCCCAGGAAAGGTCGAGAGCTCTGAGCGGGAAGGGACACCTCGTCCCCAGCAGCAGCTGAAGTCTTGAGCCCCCGATTAACCGATTAACCACAGTGAGAAGAGCAGGGCCGGGAACACAAGAAGGAAGACTCAGGCAGCCCCAGGCGGGAAGCGCGCAGTGTGCCCACGGAATTTGACTCGCATTCCAGGAAGATGAATGAAGGCGGAGAATCTAACTCCCCCAAGTCTGGGTTACTTTAGTCCAAATAAGAAAAAACCCCAAGTGCCTGAAAGTGCCCTGTGCTAGCAAACACGACGCCTTCTCTGCAAATGGCCGAGGAAACAGGATTCCCACCATTTGGTGGCAGTTTTGTTTCAGGAGGAGTTGGTGGGGGGGAGGGCAGGAAAGAGCGCACTGCATACCTTCCGTTGGCCTCCGGGGTGGGGGTCAGGAAAGGGGGGCCGGTAGGGGCCGGAGGTGAGAGGGAGCTGGCGTAGGAGGGATACACTCCCCTTCCCTGTGGCGGGAGCACAGGGTGGGGAGTGCAGGGGGATGGGAAGTGAGCCCAAACAATCACAAATTATTTGGGTCTTTACTTGAGGACCGCGAGAAGCCCTGGGATGGTTTCAGAAGAGACGATGGGTTCCACGGCTCAGGGTCACGTCTCAGGCTGAGCAGTGGGGAGTGCGTTGCATTGGGTGGGGCAGGGAGGCAGCTGTTGGGATGTCTGGGGCCAGCTGATGCTGCGCGGGCCAGGGGAGTGGCCGTGAGGACCCAGAGGTGAAAGGAACTGGGTGAGGCTTAATGGGGTTCTTAATGAGCTTTTCCTAAAGTGCTTTATCACAATTTTTTTTTTTTTTTAGCCAGCTTCTGCATTCTGTCTTAGAAAAGAGGTGACATAATTTGTATGGCGGGCATGATCTGGGAAAGGAGAGGGAGGGAGCATGCAGAAGCAGAAAAACCAAAGACGTGGCTGGAGTCCGCTTCCTCTGCCAGAGCTGTCGTGACTGTGGGAATCTCATTGACCACATCACCTCCACTCTAGCGCAGAAAATAGCAGAGAGCCGGCACCCAGCGTCAGGAGGCATCAGAGTCCAGAGCCCACTTTACTACTGGCGAGCCTGGCCTGCCTGACCCTGACGTTGCCTACCGGTTGCAGGCACAGACGTCCGTGGCCCCCAAGCCTGGACGCCCCCATTGCTCACATGTTAATGCAGAGCTCTGGCCCTTAGCCTGTGCAGTCTGGTGGGTGCCAGGATGACCAACTGGGTGAGCCACCCGGGATGGCATAAGTCCAGCATGTGCCGCCCAGTCTGCTCCATCAGCAGAGCAAGTAGACACCCCAATAAGGAAACATGGGGATGGAAAGGCAGGGGGTCCCCAGAGGGGCCATGACTTACCTTGGTGATTCAGATAAGCAGGGGTACGCTGGCGGCTGCGCATCTGTGTGCGTCGCAGGCTGCAGGCGGCAATTTGGGGACACAGCCTGGGATGAGTGGCCAGGGCCTCGGGTGGGGCCCATCCCCCGTCTGATCCCAGTGTTCTCTGGAGTAGGACGAGTGGGTGGCCCTTCCGTGGTGAAGGTCAGGGTCAGTTTTAAACCCGCTGAGTCTGCAGTAATGGAGGTATCGGAGGAGACCTGTCTGAGGCCCAGAGGAGCAAAGAGCAGAGCCCAGGAGCGAGACTGTGGCTGGAGATGTAGATTCAGACTCATCGGGAGGCTGACGGGAAGGCAGCTTGGATGCTGGGATCACAGCCTGGCTCTAGAGCCGCACTCCGCCCCCTGCTGCTGTGACACCTGAGGCCACTGGCTTCCTCCCTCCTGTACCTCAGTTTCCCCATCTGTGAGGGAGGGACAGTAACAATCCCCCCTCCCCGAGCTCTGGGAGGTCAGGGAGCTGCATATGGAGGATGCACAGCACAGAGTCGGCCTCCAGAGATGTGGGTTCATGGTTTCCACTCCCTGCTCAGCATTTTGCTGTATATTCTGGAATCAAGAGACGTCAGAGTGTAGGATAAATTATGAGACCCATACGGCCCAGGTCAAACTTGCCTAGACTGCTAAAAACACCTCTGATTTAACTCTGCAGCACACTGAGTGGTTTAACCTTTCGGGTTCTTTAAATAAACTCTCTCTGCTCTGAATGCCGTTCTAGCTTGGACTGGAACCAACAGAGCAAACGGCTCCTCTGCCATTGCACCGTGCTCGCTGGATGGGCCTCCTTACCTCCTCACCGGGCGGCGGGCTCGGGGCCGTCTGCAGTCACACTGCACGTGTCAGCCGTGAGCGAGGGCCTTGGAGAGACAGCCACAAACGTCCCTGGCTTGATGGAGACATTGCCTTTTGGGTTACTCCGCTACTGGAATGTTCTGCTTCCTGCCAAAGATGGTCAAGTCAGGGCACATCTCCCCATTTTAGAGAAAACAACAGTTTTACAGGGAAACTCCGACACAGCCTTTCATGAGCACGAACAAAGGCTCCCATCCCTCCAGCGCATCTGGGGACCCAGGAGATGGAGTGATTTGTGATTAAAATGCTCCCTCTTTTCACGTGCAAGAACCTCCTGGAAAAGTGGTCCTGAAACAGCCCAATTCCAGAGGGGAGGCTCCCAGACGGCAGGTCACTCCCGCAGACGTCAGGATTGAAGACCCCATGAGGTTATGGTGCTGACTCAAGGTCAGACTCAGGGAGACCCCATCCAAGCTCTGCGACCTCGGGCATCTTCTTACTTATCTTTTTGTCTGTCTATAATGCTGTTGTGAGCATCACATCAGACCATGCGGTGAATGACGGATAAATCACTACAGTTTACCGAGTGCTTGCCACACACGAGGAACTAACGTAACAGCGTCTCATGTTATCAGGTTTTTAAAATCCCGAAAATAAAACCCCTGAGAGATGATTATCATCATCCTCACCCCACAGATGAAGAATGTGAAGCACAGCAATGTTAAGTAACGTGCCTCAGGTCCCCCAGCTGGACAGTTCGGTCTCTCACCAACCACAGCACGTCCCCTCTCGTGTTAGCTTTCCTTCTGCTTATATTACTCTTCCTGCTTTCCACCCCCTCCGTCTGCCACACCCCGGCCACCTGACAGCCCAGCTCATTGATGACCCTGTCCTAGTTTCTTTTCCTTCCTGGTTCTTGTTGCATGAATAATATGCATGAACTTGACTCTCCCAGATGAACTTGAATTCGTCTTTCAGGGTTGGGGCTCAAGCATAACCTCCCTTAGGAAATCTCCCCTGCAGTCAAGGTCATGGCTCCCTGCTCTGTGCTTATCTCAGTGCCTGGGGTCTGTTCTTCCCATTGCGTCTGAGAAACGGTCATTCATTCTTCCTTCCCACTGAGGGTGCAGTCTGTTTCTCCACCCTTGAACCTGGGCTTGGCTGTGGGACATGCTTTGGCCAGGGGGACTTTAGCAGGTACGATGGGTGTGCTCGTGCCCGGGGCTCCACCCCTGGTTGCTCTTGGGACGCTGGGAACTCATGTGAACGAGCCTGGGCCAGCCTGCTGGAGAGTAAGGGTCACAGGAGGACCAAGACACGTGAATGAACACTTCCTACCGCATCTAGCGCCCAGCTGACCACAAAGCAGGAGAGATCCAGCCCATTCCAGGCCAGAGGAACCAACCAGCCTCCTTACAGAATTGTGAACTAAGTAAGTTTTGGGGTGGATTCTTACGCAGCACTAGCCAGCTGATACACTCATGTATCTCCACTGCCTAGATCAGTGCAGGTACTGACACAGGTGCTTAAGGAGTGAATGAATTATGGCTCAGTTCATAGTTGGAAGAATGGATGGGGAGGACACCAGAGTGTGACTTGGAGGAAACTTTACCTAAATCAGTCCTGGGAATGCTCCCGTTTCCTCTATTTCCCATCTTCAGCTGCTGTAATGAACTCCACTAACACCTGTCAGCCTGAGTCACCAGGTCAGCACTCAGCAGTTACTTCTCGTCCACTGTGTCACACAGACTGATCTGCAGTCAGCACTTAGAGCTTACTCAGATACCCCCAGAGTCTCTTTGGTTTACAACAGCAAAGATTCATACCTGCCCACGCTGCAAGTCCACACATGGTTGGCAGGGGCTTCGCACCTCGTGTTCACCACTAAGGGGACAGCCTTCGTCCGCAGCACCGCCTTTGGGGGGCAGATGGAAGAGAGAAGACAGTGAACTCAGTGCTTCCCAGAGTGTCCTGCTCACTCCTCTCCCCAGCATGTAGCACAGTGCCCGACAGGTAGCAGGTGCTCAGTAAAACTTAGTTGAATGACCGACTGAATGATGTGGTAGGTCAGTTGTGGGGCATATGACCTCCTAGCACCTATGATTCTTTCATCAGAGGATTCATTTTGAAATAATTGTAGACTTACAGAAAAGTTTCAAAAATCACAAGGAAAGTTTCCATTTACCCTCACCAAGCATCCTGTAACATTAACTTCTGACATAACGACAACAAATTCAGCAAAACCAAGGAGTTAATATTGGTAGGGTCCTAATGAAACTACTGACTTTATTTGGATTTCATCTTCCTTTCCCACTAATGGGAATTCCAGCCCAGGATCCCATGTTGCATGTAGTTGTCACGGGTCCTTGGTCTCCTCCAGTTGGGGACAGTTCCCCAGTCTTTCCTTGTATCTTAGGACCTCAGTGTTTCTGAAGAGTGCGGGTCATGTACTGGGTTGGCCAAAAAGTTGGCTCGAGTTTTTCCATAACAGCTTACGGAAAACACGAACGAACTTTGTGGCCACCCCAATATTCCATCAGATGCTCTTCTGTTTGGATTCTTCTGAAGTTTGCTCATGATTAGCTTGATGTACTGCATTCTTGGCAAGCGTACCCCAGAAGTGATGTTCAGTCCTTTTCAGAGTATCGAATTGAGGGGTACCTGATGCCCATGTGTCTTATTACTGGGCATCATGTATCTTATTACTATTACTTAGTAATAACTATTACTTAGTTCCTCGTGTGTGGCATTATTTATATAAGTGATGGTGACTGGATCTCCTGGTTAAGGTGGTGTCTGCCAGGTTTCTCTAAAGATGCTGTTTTCCTGGTCACATTCTAATTCAATGGCCAGCGTGCTTGTCCGGCTCTGCCCCTGGATGGACGCCACTGGAGGACAGGTCCATCTCTGTTTCCTCCTTGGATCCCCAGCACCTAGGACCATATCTCGTAGTTCTTTTTTTGCGCTCAGCAACATCTTATTAAATAAATGAATGTCCTGAAAGATATAACCAATTTTCAGGGAGCTGATATTCAGGGAATAGTGGGTTTTCAGACTAATTATCCTGAATAGAAAGGGCAAATGATTCCATCCATGCCTCTTTCATTTCTCATGTATTTTATTTAATCTCATAGTTTACCTTCTCTATCCTCTGATTCTTACCCCACAGCTGAATGAGACACTTCATTTAGGTGACCCATGATTTGGGTCCTATGAAATTTTGGAAGACTAGGTACAAAGCAAACCACCTTTACATAAGCAGTAGAAAACTGATATTTCTTACTGACCCATTTTCACGAAACCCACCTTCCCCTAGCAGCCATCCTGATTTCCGAGCCTTTGTGAAGGCTCCAATTGCCAATGTCACAGCCACTTCCAAAGGGAGGTTTAGTGTGATGTCTCAGCTACAAGTGACCAGGAATCTGACTAACAGTCGTATAAACAAGCTAGGTAATTATCTCTGTCTAGAGAAGCACACAGGGAGTTCCAGGTTTGTTCAGTGGCTTCATGATGTTATCAAGGCCCAGGCGTGTCCCTCCTCAGCCTGTTGGCATTTCGTCCTCAGGCTACAGGACGGCAGCCCCAGACATAGGTATCACATCCTGTCTCATGACAGCATCCAAAGCAGATGTGGGGAAGGGGGTTTCTTTTTGCATTTCCCTTATGCCTTCTTGGTGGGAACTGGGTCATAAGACCCTCCCTAATTACAGGAGAGCCTGGAAAAGAGAGCACCTAGGATCATAGCCTCCACCGTGGGAGGTGGACCTGCTAGCAAGGGGGAAGGTCTGACTTTGCCTAGACAACTCGTACCATCTGCTATGGGGAGCTTCTAGGTGGGGTTTCTGAGTGGGAAACTGGCTGGACCCCAGGGCCATCCAAGGAAGTGGAAAGGTAGAGGAGGTCTGGGGCAGACTTTCTGCATTTCTGAAAGTGTTTTATCAGGTCAAGACCAGAACTGGAATCCAAGTCTCCCATTTGCTATCTTCTTGGTCACAAACCCCATAAAACTTACAATACATAATCACAGTGAAGCATACATGAAGAGCAACTGAGGAAGAAACCCCATCCCTGCGTCTTTCCATCCATCCATCCATCCATCCATCCATTCATCCATCCTCCATCCACCCATCCTTTCATCCTCCCATCCTTCCATTTGCCCAGCCATCATTTTATCCTTCCTTCCTTCCATTCTTTTATCACTTCTTCTCTCCCTCCCTCTTTTCCTCCCTCCTTCCACCCACACTTTCAATGTTTGGGGGAGCCATTTGACTCAGTTATGACCAATGTGACAGAAGTCTGCTTCTGGGGAATATTTTCACCCCCTTATGTAAGACAGGGACATTCAAGAGAGGCCTCTTTCTTCTTGGGACGCTATCGGGAGAGAATAAGATGCTCTGAGCTGCCGCAGCCATATTGCAACCATGAGGCAAGACACGTGAGGATGAAGCACTCTGAGTCTCACACTGAGGGTGCACAGTGAGGAGGGAACAGTTCCTGCTCTTCCGGGCTCGCACTCCAGTGCAAGAGACAGAGAGAGACGGGCAATGACAATTCCATGTGAATCCACTGTCGGGGGGTGTGCTGGGAGGTAAAACCGGGTGGTAAGGTAGAGGCTCAATGAGGAACAGAAGGAGCTAGAGAAGAGAATTCTGGGCAGAGGGCACAGCCTGAACAGAAGAGCACAGAGCTACGATGCATTCAGAATGCAAGGGCTGAGTAAGAAGGCGGAGGGAAGCAGGCTGGACGAGAACGACGGTGGGCCCCCCGCCCCGGCTCACTCTCCTCCGACAGCCCTGGGCTCCCGAGCTTGTAACGCCAGCTCTGTCTGCTTCCTGTCAGCTTCCTCAGTTCAGCTGGTGCCCGCCCAGCCCCATCCTGGGGGCACACTCAGCGGCGAGTTTGGGCCTTGCTTCTCTCCATGATGTTGAGAAACTTCTGGCCTTTGATATCTGCTCTGGACTCCTGTTTCCTGCTCTCTGCGGTCCGGGGGTGGACAGAGGCTGACAAGCCCCTCCCTGGCCCCCCCTCCTCACCCCTCCCCCTTGATAAGTTCAGTATCAAAGGTCCACAGGGGAAAGCAGCAGAACTCAGGCCTGCGCTGCCACCGACAGGTTCATCGTGCACAGAAGCCGCTGACGGTCTAGCCCTGGGCCGTCACCTCGGAAAGCCGGAAAGCCGGACTCGCCCTGAGCCATTTGTAGGCACGGCTCCTGGGAGAAAACCTCCCCGGGACGTACTATTGACAGCTGGGGGCAAAATCCCGAAAGATAACAAAAGAGCAACAGAAATGAAAATGGCCAGGGACACGGACCCACCATAGATTTTCCTGGGCAAGGTGGGCTGGGGAGCTGCGGGGATGCGCTTTCCGAGAAACCGAGGCCAAAGAAACGAAGGACCTGCCACAGCTTGGCAGGAGCCCCTTCCCCTGTGACATTAACTGCTTCCTGTTCCCTTCCAACAGGGCAGGAAGATGGAAGTGAAGGAAATGGAAAATGCAAACTACACACCAATTTAGTTTTTTGCTGCTTGGAGCTCAATTTTTGCTAACTTTGGAAATGCCAGAAGAGAGAGGTGTTTTGTCAAGACATTAAAAAAATTATTTTTTAAGGGAAACAAGACAGGCTATTCATGACCAGCAGGGAAGCACAGCTCCCTGGGTGCTCGGCACTCCCACTGCACCCGGTAACTTGATTTAACGAGATGATGAGGCTGCTGTGAGCACCCTCTCTCAGCCCCGATGCTGTGCCACGAGGGCGGCGAGGGCATTAACTCAGGCACAGCCAAGCCTTTGAAGCTTTATTTTGTTTTCCCCTCTCCCCGCTCCCACCCCCTGCCAGTTAACACCAGGGAGAAATCACATCCAGGTGCAGTCTCAAGCTGGCCCTGCCAGGACAGCCATCTTGTCCCTAAGGGCAAGAGGGCGCTTCAGGGCCAGAAGGTGCCAGGCGAGTCTCCAAGTGAAGCGCCTGGCATCAGAGCTGGGATGCAGGGGCAGGCTGCTGGCCTGAGCGGCTGATCACGGGATGACGTCCCTCTGAGCACCTCTGTAACCGTGGCTCCGGCACTGGGATGCCCTCCCTCCAGAGCCCTGCGTGGCTGCCTTCCTCATGCTGTTCAGGTCTGGGCCCAGGTGCTACCTCCCTCAGGAGGCCTTCCCTGACCCTCCCACATCTAAAAATAGAGCCGCCTCCAAGTGGATCACCCTCCATCTCCTCACCCGGATTTGCTTTGGTTATTTTTCTCTGTGGCACTTGCCACTACTGAAAACACATGATTTATCTCTTGCTTTCTTTACTTTACTTGTTTGCTTGTTTTTCTGCCTCTTGCATTAGACTGTCACCTATAAGAGGGCAGGGAGTGGTGGTATCCACTTTTGTATCCCTGGGGGGGATACCAGACACAGAGCAGGAGCTTAATAAACATCCCTGAGTGTGTGAGTGTGTGAGTGTGAGTGTGTGTGAGCATGTGATCTCCTAACACGGAGCCTGGCGTGCAGCACACACAGGTGCAATCAGTATCATTCATTCATTTACTCACTATCTAGGCATTTGTTCATTTCACACTCGTGACAGCTCTTTAAAGAAAGTATGGACACCAAGGGGGAAAGGGGTGGTGGTGGAAGGAATTGGGAGATTGGGATTGACACATATATACTATCGATACTATGTATAAAATAGATAACTAATGAGAACAGACTGTATAGCACAGGGAACTCTACTCAATGCTCTGTGGTGACCTAAATGGGAAGGACATCCAAAAAAGAGGGAGTATACGTATCTGTATAGCTGATTTACTTTGCTGTACAGTAGAAACTAACACAACGTTGTAAAGCAACTATACTCCAATAAAAATTTGAAAAAAATTCTTATTTCTGAAAAAAAAAGAGAAAGTAGCATAAACCCCCTTTTGCATTTGAGAAAAGTGAAGCTCAGAGAGGTTATGTGAATTGTCAGTGCCACACAGCCGCGGAGTCAGGTTTGAGGCCCAGGGCTTCCTGATGCCAGCATCCCCACCCACCCTTCTGAGCAGCACCTCCCCACCCAACTGCTCGCGCTGGGGTAAGTGGACCCTGTCGATCCCAGGAGCGGCCGAGTCTGGGAGGCCCAGAAGTCCCACGTGGGGCTGTTACCTGGGCTCATGCTGTGCTGCCCGGCAGGGTTTCCATTGCGGAGACAGGTCTCGGGGGTGGGCGGGGTGCCTGGCAGTCGGCCTCTCGCTGTGATAACGACTGCCCTTCATTCGGCCCGTCTGCTGACGGCCTGCAGTGGGCGGTTGTGTTGCACGGCCCTGGTGTCCGTTGGTGAGGGAACGCCGGACAGGACCTGCTATAGAGCATATGTAGGTCAGCTTTTATCCTTGTAGCCACACACCTGCCCATGTCTCACACATACACACACACTCACACACACACACACACACACACGCCAGGTCATTAAGGCACGGGAACCTTGCTGCATCCACTGAGGTCATTAGCTCGTGGCAGCTGGACCAACAGCCACGGACCTGAAGAAAGACTCCAGGGCTGAGGACACTGGCACCTTCTAGCCCCAAGGAAGCTGGGCTGAGGTCCTGGTCACAATCTCCTTGATTTGGGGCACGAATGACTCTCCAGTGGACAGTGACGGGTCCTGAAGCCGTGAGGACCCACCCTTGTGTTCCGTGTCTGGTGGGATAATTCAGTGCTGGTTAAAATGGTGCCGACGGAGTGGTCGCTGAGCAGGGACTGAACGTGCCAGCGCCTGGGGTCCAGACCAGGGAGTGGGGAGCCCAGAGGGCTAGAGCCGATGTATCCCGTGGTTGCTCCAGGTTTCACAGTTCGAGGAACTGCCAGGCTCTCTTCCAAAGTGGCGGCCCCATTTCACATTCCCAGGTGGTTCTCTTTGATTTTTTTCCTCTTCTGCTTATTTGTATCTTATAAATTGTTGGCAGTGCTTATCTGCCTCTTACAGGTTTTTTTTTTTTTTCCTGAAGATAACGTTATCTAACAATAATAGGTGGCATGGAAGATGGGTCATATCTGGCCATACCGTCTGGGATGCTCTTGGACTCCAGAAGTGGCCACATACTCTGAGGCGATCGGGACGTCTCATTGGGGGAGGGACATTGTAAAGGACACAGGTTCTATGGAGAAACAGGGGGTTTCTTGAAGGGCTCACAGGTGTTTGTGTAGACCTCAAGACCTCAACTCCAGCAGAGGTTTTATATTCCAGCTTGCATCACTGCTGTGGAAGTGAGGTGCACCCCACTTAAAAGTGAGAAGGGGCTCCTGTCCCCCTTTCCTTTCTACACCTGGAGTCCTACCTCCTGACCCTGGGAGCCTGGAATGGAGGCTGCTCTGGGCCACATGGGAAGTTGCCACTAACCACATCAACATCTTTAAAATTAATAACATGAACTCCATAGCGAGGGGGCCTGGGCCGGAGATGGAGGGCTGCTGGCTGCTCCTGGGCCCCATGCTGCAGGTCGGGGACAGGAAACCTGAGGACAGGTGGGACCTCCAGGTGGGCACTGTCCTGTCGGAACGTAAGACCTTAAGGACTTGGCCGTTACTGGGATCAGATCCATCCAGGCTGATTGGGGACGGGTTCCCCGAGGTGTAGAGCTCTCATTTCAACACACACTGTCATATGTTTATGACTTAAATCGAAAATAGGCTCTTTCTACTCCCCACAAATGCACCTCTCCCCTGTGTGTTTGGTTTAAAAGGATCCAATCTTTTTATTCGAGGGCTATCCTATGATTCAGTTTTCGTAGAAGTCCGAATTCTTAAATTCTGCAGCTTCAAAGACTTCAGAAGGTCATCCAGTTCAGACCTCTCCCTCGATCCAAACAGATCCCTATACTGACCCAAAGATCAGGAAGGATCCTCTGGGCAAGTTTCTAAAGCTCTTTCTCTAAGCTTCCTTATCAGCAAATCGGGCAAAATAATAAGGTCCATCTCAGAAGGATGTTGGGAGGATTAAGTAAGATACGTATGTAATGTTCTTAGCGCCACGCCAAGCACATTGCGAATATTCAATAAATGACTGGGTTATTACTGTCACCCGCATCACCAATGCACAGTATTTTCTTTGTGTCCACCTCTCGCCTTGTGAAACAATCAAGTCTGTAGTTGGCTCATAAATGAAAGCTCCCTTCCCAGTTCCATTACAACACAGGGGGCAGAGCTCTTAAGTTCATTCCAGACCAGTAGGAACAAGCTCGTACCTTCTCAAGGGCTGAGGTCAGAACACTGGGACAGCCCAGGTGGCACAGTTGGCATCTATGACGCCACGCCCTCTAGTGGAAGGATGAGGCTCCTGAACTCAGGTGTGCAAGGAGGCAGGTGAACGGGAACGTGGCAAAACCGGGTGAATTTTCATGCCATCTGAATTCAGTCTTCCTGAAACACAGACAGTAAAAACGGTAATCAAGATTACAAGGCAACGCAGACAGAAATGCATCTTGAGGAATTTACATTTGCAGTGTCCTTTTCGTGCTTTCTTTTCTAAATCTATGCTCAAAACCAAAGAGCAAGATAAGGGAAGGGGCTGCTCATACGGAGGGGGCTTCCTTTGAGCTGAAAAAAAAAGTTCTAAAATTAACTGTGCTGATGGTTGCTTAACTCTGTGAAGATACTAAAAATCACTGAATTTTATACTTTAAGTGGATGAATTGTATGGGATATAAATTATATCCCAAAAAAGCTATCTTTAGAAGTTGACTTTTCAAAATGTTTTATTGTTTTTAGATATTCCCCCAATACTTATTTATTATGAAAATAGAAAACACCCATAAAAATAGATTTTTCTCGAAGTATTTATTTGCATTCTTTGAGTTCCAGATGCATTTGTAGTTTGCCCCACCAGAGAAGTTTCCCTGAGGTCAGCAGTACATCCCAGCGTGTGCCAGGCGCCGTGGAGATGGGAGACGTGCAAAGCTGGATGGTGAATTGAAGTCTCTTGTCCAGTTGTGGAGCCCAGACTGATCCTTAGAAGCAATGGGACGAAAAGAGACAAGATGGCTCAGAATAAGGGACTACATTATTTTTTGAGTGAGTTAAAAGAAGTGAGTGAGTTATTGAAGGTTCAAATAATCCAGGAAGGCTTCATGAAGGAGGGACCTGAGCTAGAACTTAATAGGTTTAATAGAAAGAACAAGTACAATATAATACAAATAAGTAAACTAAAAGGAACACAGAGTTAGGATAACAGCCTCAGTTCTCCCTCCTCGGGCCCTACCGTGGGCTGGCACTCTGCGTCCTGCGCATCGCAGACGTTCCCCAGAAGACAAGCATATCATTCAGGGAGGAGAGGGTCCCGCTTCCCCCTCTCCAGTCCCCAGCCGGAAGCCAGAGAGCAGGGGCCACTGACACAGAGCATGTGGCCAGTCCCCAGGGAGAGAGGACGGAGGAAAGGACGGAAGAGTGGTCGGGAGGGCTGCGTGGAGGCGTCCAGCACCTCTAGCTGGGGCTGCAGGGGGTTAGAGTGTGACCCATCTGTGTCCCAGAGGAGAGGGGGTTTGCTCAGGCAGACTGATGGAGGACAGAGATGGGGGCCCTGAGCTGCCCCCCGCTTTCAATAGCAGGGGGGCGAGAGTGTCACTTTGATTGTTAGAGTGTGCGGGGCTCTTGTGAAGGTCTCTTTATTCATTTACTTTAGAGTCTCACTACCCTGCAGGTGAGGTGGTCCTCAGCCATCACCTGGGAGCGGGATAGAAATGCAGAATCTCAGCCCCACCTGCACACGCTGCCCTAGAACCTGCATCTCGACCAGATGTGCCTGGCGATTCAGGCGCAGGCTGCTCTTGGAGAAGCTCTGCTTTCAATCACCCCAGGGACGCGGGTGGGTGGGGGTGGTTAGGAACAAGCCAGTTAGAGTTCAAAGGTGGGCGTGTCCACCCTGCTGCAGGTATTGGGCCTCAGGCACAGGAAGTCATGGCTGCTGGCCTGTCCGTCCAGCAGGGTGGACACCACTGCTCCACCCCGCCCCGCTCTTCCCTGCAGACGCCAGGAGCAGCCCCACAATTCTCTCCACACAACATGCCTGTATACACTTCTTGTCCATCAGAGTGGGCAAGTGAGATGAAATTTAGTTGCCTAATGTATATATGTAATATCGCCCATGTATAACTTTTGGCAGAAATATAAAATCCACTGATTCCCAGAAAACAAACACCATGCCTGTTTTGTACACTCATTATCCCTGTAGACCCACACAGTCTGTGGTCAGCAAGCAAGAAGCTCAGAGTCGGGTCAGGAGGCGGAGAGATGACATTGACATTGTACGTCTGAAGTACCAGCCCTGAGAGAAGTGCCGTGTGCTGTGGTCTCCAAGGCCAGCTCTGTCCCCACGGGAGGGAGGAGGAGGGAGAAAATGCCCTTGACCCAGGCCTGGGGGGATGGGCCGGTGTGGCCAGAGGACACAGACAGGGAGACAGAAAGTCATTTCCACCAAGAAGGAAGCCACCTGCTACAGAGCAGAGTTGAGTCCAAGGCCCGACAGCTGTGCTCATCTGTCGAAAGGTGTGGGTCTGAGTTGGAGAAGCAGCAGGTGTGTCTTTCTTTGGCTCCCAAGCATACCTGAACTGATATTGTTATTTCTTAAACTTCTGAAAGCGAAGTTAAACATAGAAACGACAGTATGGATAACCATGCGTATTTGACAACCATCTTGGAAGTCTGTCAATGCGGAGGTTTAAGATGCCCCCCTGCCCTTATCTAAAAGCGCTCTGCCTGAGATTGATGCATCGGTCACCGGTGCATCTTGAGCAGATGTTGAGAAAGGCAAAGGTCCAGTTCTGAGGTCTTGCAAACTGGACACGACGGCAAGAGGTGGCTGCTCCAGTTCTCATGGTGGCCTCACACCATGTGGACGGAGACGGCTCTACCTGTGGGAGAGCTGGGCTGTCCAGACACTGTGGGCCTGGCAGTGACCCTTGAGAAATGGAACAAAGGGACCTTAAGTTGCATCTGATTGGATTCCACCCGGTACCTAATGCAGTGTAGACACGAACTGATGGTGGGTGTGGGGCAGCATGACTTGCTGGGGTGGTGACATCGTGTCACATCGAGATAACCTCTGGCGTTAAAGGAGACATACGTTGGCTCTGCTGTGCCCCAGTGAGTAACCTGGGGGACGCAAAAGTACCCACAGCTCTGAGCCCCTCCCTGCAGTGAGAAACAGCAGTGGTTAGCGCAGCCCCAGCGCTGAGGGAACACTCCGTCCAAGTGGTGATGGGAGAGGGTTGTTATCCTCATGTTATCTTCAAGATCCTGCTAGTGTTACTGCACAGGGAATTTGCTAAAATTGTATTATATAACATGTTTTATATTAAAAAACATGGGGTGGGGTGGCCGCTCTTGGAAGTATTTCACCCATGACTACTGTGTAGGGTCCATGAAACAACAGGACCCATGTGCTCTTAAGTGTACACACTCCAACTCTGCGTGTGCCATGTCATCGACACGGAAAACACTCCACACTTACACATTCTCCAAGCTGTCAACACGTGTGGGGCGTGTGGGTTGTTCCCGGGCTGTTGCCAATATCGCAGTAGAGGGAGGGGTGGCTTCGATGATTCAAACCATGACACTTACAGCGGGGCTGGGAGAACCCAGTGATGCGGGGACAGCGTCACGGGTGCAGCCTCTTCTGGACTTTCAGTCTCCCGGCGGCCAGTCCGTTCCACGACCGGCTCCACCAAGCCTCTCACTTTCCGTCCCTGCTCTTGAATTACTTGTCTGTTTTCTGTGCAGGTATCCCTTGGAGACCACACAGCCTCTTTTTTTTTTGACACGATTTCAGACAAATGGAAGAGGAGCATAAAAGTTCTCAAGATGCCCTTCTCTGAGGTTCCCCAAATATGAATATTTACCTTCTTTGCTGTATCCCCTCCCCAACACACGGAGGAAGCTGCATATAAGATCTGCCTCTCCACTAAATACTACCATGTACATTTCCTAAAAATTAGGGATTCTCTTCTGTAACCACAGTACAATAATCAAAATCAGGAAACTAAAACTGACACAACTCTGAGCTAATCTACAGCTCTTATTCAGATTGTCCGATTGTCCTAAGAAAGCTCTTGATTGGCTGAAGGTGGATGGACCAACAGGCTGAAGAAGATGTGTCTCATCTTCGGCTGGCTCCTGCCCTGCTCGGCCTCTCTGTTCCACTCCTGCATCATTTTTCATCATTGGTCATTTCTAATGATGTCCTACTTCAGAATCAGTAGTCACACTGATGACAGGGACGGTTCTGTATGGGCTTCTCTTTCTGTAATAAATCTCCGTTTCAAGCAACACTCCAAAGACTAGCCAGTAGGCCACGTGTTTCAGAGCTATGAATGATCACTGAGGTCTGCTTTGATTTTGAGATAACTTATGAAATTAGTTGTGTGTGTGTGTGTTTTGTAGGAAGCATGTGTGCCCATGTATGTGAGCACAGAATAATACTGGGGCAGCTGAGTTAGGCTATACGAGTGGTGGTCTTGAATTTATACAGCCCTCCTGGTTGACTCTGGGCAAGTAAATTCAGTCCCCCGGAGCTTTACCCATCACCTGTCGACTTTCAGGCAAGACCATTGTTATTTAAAGAGATCTGTTTTGTTTCAATATTCTAAGTCCATAGACATGCTGAGAATCTATCAGTGGAATATTAGTCAGCCTTAGAAAGGGACAAAGTACTGACAGATGCTACGACATGGATAAATCTTGAAGACATCAAGCCAAGTTAAATATGCCAGATACGGAAAGACAAATACCGTCGCATTCCACTTCTATAATGTAGTAGGGAAGTCAAATTCATAGAGACAGAAAGTAGGACGGAAATGGTACAGAGGAACTTATTTGCAAAGCAGAAATGGAGTCACAGATGTAGAGAACCAAGGGGGGAAGCGGGGGAGGGATGAGCTGGGAGATTGGGATTGACATTACATATACTACTATGTATAAAACAGATAACTAATGAGAACCTACTGTAGAGCACAGGGAACTCTACTCAGTGCTCTGTGGTGGCCTAAATGGGAAGGACATCCAGAAACAGGGGATACATGTATATGTATAACTGATTCACTTTGCTGTACAGCAGAAACCAACACAAGAGTGTAAAGCAACTATACTCCAATAAAAAAATGTTAAAAAAAAAAGTAGAATGGTAGTTGCCAGGGACTAGGGGAGGGGTAGGGTGGGTTCGGTGTTGTTACAGAAGACGAAAAAGTTCTAGAGAAGTTCTAGGTGGTGACAGTTAAACAACAGTTTGAATGCACTCAATATCACAGAACTGTGCACTTAAAATGGCTAAAATGGAAATTTTATGTCAGGTATATTTTACCACGATTTTAGAAAACTAAATAATTTTTAAAAACTTGCATTTCAGAGGAAGCCAGCATTTTAATCCCTTGCACGGAGAAGTTTTGCAGCAGTGCTTACAGCTGTCATTATTCCAGTCCCTCTAAAGCCTTCCTAAATTCATCAGCCACCCGACTGTCGCTGTCCCCGGTTCTCTTGAATGTCACCCAGAAAAGTGAGCAGCAACACAGGGACACACTCGGAAACGTTCCTCCCGACAGCAGTCGTTGGCCTGACGTTAGAAATGAATGATTTTCTACTGTACCAGTGACCCTGTTGTGGGTTCTATTAGCACCATATGTTACATGTCTACGTTTTTAGTAAAGCCTGGCCTTGTGTGTCCTCTGCCATCTGCCCTGGCATCAGCACAGCCCACGTGGTGCACAGAGGCCAAGGGCCTCCTCCACCCAGCATGGTCTTGCCTCTCTTCCCAGCCAGAAAGCACGCGTGGGCAGAATGCATGGGACCAGGGGGAAGGTGGATTTTATCAGCTCCGTAAGTCACAGTGAAGTGGGCCCGTGTTTTGTAAAACATGTGTTTGGCAAATGATTCCCTGTGGGTTGCAGAAATCCAGATGGAGGAAGTTTTCTAAGTGCGACGTCAGAATTTTACATCTGCCGATCCCAACAAGTGCATGGTGCCAAGGAGAAGCAGCAGGTTGTCTGTCCACAAAATCTGAGAGCGCGGATGTGGTTCTGGGGGCTTTGCTCAAATCTAGAAGACAAAGGCACGATGTCTTCAACCCCCGCTGGGCTTGGGCATGGTGAGAGCAGGAGGAGTCTCAGCATCGCCCAGAAGGGCTCCGTTTCACAGACGAGGAAACGGAGGTATGGGAAGGTGGGCAACGTGAGTTGCCCAAGGCTGCCCAAGGTTAGAACTTGAACTTGGGGCTCTGTGGACTCGGTGTGGGGTCCCCTGGCCTCACCACGCTGGACATGGCATTGGCAAGTGGCCCCTGACACGGTGGGTCTGCTTGTCTAGTGCTGCCGTTCACTGCTGTGCTGCTATGCCCCAAGTCTGGTGCTGTGCCACTCTGATTCCTGGTTCCCTGTGCGCAGATGGGAGGCTTAGCTGACACAGTGCTTGGTCCATAAGGGACTGATAATGGTGAGTCATGGTACAGGAGAGGCCAACAGGACACGGCCTGGGTGTACATGGCGGGTCAGAGGGAGGGCTGGGGACTGGCCGGGCTGGGAACGGCGGGGGAGATTGCCAGCAGAGAGGGGCCTGAAGACCCCATTGCCACATTCAGGCTGGGTGTCCTGTGGGCTGAGACAGGGCTGAGAGACGGGAGGCTTGTCCGCACGAGCGCTTTTGAGGCTGCATGGCCACGTGCTCCACTCTGATGATGGTGCACGGAAGCCGCACTGGCTGTTCTCCACTCACCCCTCCAGATCCGTCCTGCGTGCCACTCTGTGCCTTGGGAGGCTGCCCTGCAGGGACTGTGTGACGGGGCTCCCACACTTCCCGTCGGGATCAGCCAATGGGACATGCCAGAAGCAGACTGGAGGGCGGGAGCGGAGAGAGGCGGGGGGCTTCTCCTCTGCACCCCTCGTGCCTGGCTGTAGCCTCCCCAGTTATTTCCCCTGCCACTTCCAGCCCAGGTGGTAATGGCCCCCCACTCCTGTTAGCCTCTGGATACCTCCCCATCCTGGTTGGTCCCCAGAGCCCTGCCCTTGCTCTGTAAATACTGCCCTCCCGCCCTGACACTGTCTTCAGTTACCTCTGGCGGAGGCTGCTTTCCTGGTGGGACCATGATGGATACAGGAGGTGATCGTCAGACTACAGGAATGCTGACATCTAGATTCAAGGTAAGGACGGCGCATATTCTGTACGGTTTGGAAATCCCCTCGAGATCCCACATCAAAGGGATGAAGTGTTAGGGAAAATGACCAGTGGCCTGGGCTACTTCTGCAGTCATGGAAAAGTCTGCAGAGACCAGAGCTTATTCGGAGGCCACAGTGACTCCCCTCCCACCCAGGTGGAAGGGTGTCTGAGGTCTCTGGGGCTGGTCCGGGAGTTAAATTGGAGTCCAGTCTGTTGTATCACTAACGAGCACCCTCCCCCCTTCCTTCCCTCCCTTCCTCCCCTCCCCCCTCTTCCCTCCCCCGCCAACACCCTCCACAACCCACTTCCTTTCTTCAGGAAGCACAGAGCCAAAGAAAACGCATGTAAACCCCATTCTGGAGCTTTTAACCTAGTTCAGCAGTTATCAACAGTGGTCCTTGGACTTTGAGGTGTTTCCAGGGCCTCTTCATAATGTTTTGGAATGTTATAAAATCATGCATGGGTAAAAGATCCATGCAAAGTTCAGGACAGACCAACAGAATTGAATGTAGTAAGTACAAAACGTTCATTCATTTGGTTTCAGATTCCGCATTGCTACTAGTCTTTAAGGAACTACCTCTTGTCGAGTTTTGGTGTAGTATTAATGAATAATACCCATAATTATCCAAAAAGACTATTAACTTACCTCTTAATTTACAAATCCATATCTGTGTGTGGCCAGGCTTGTTTCATATGCACCGGATTAAATGAAGAAGCAGATAAGAGAACCCAGCTGGTTCCTAAGCCAGACATGAAACACGTTTGCAAAAATGAAAAACGCTGTGAATCTTCTCACTACTTTTCTATTTTGCAAAACATGATTATTTCTTTCAAAAATACGCTATTTGTGTTAACATGCAATGGGTTTACCCTCGTTCTCATTTATATGACTTAATGGATAAGATATTTTTAAATTTTATCAATTTTACTGTCGAATTCTGTAAATTTTGACAGATATAACCCACAAAAGCAAAGCTCTTTAGGATTTTCAACCAGTTTTAAGGATGTAAAGAGGTCCTGAGATTTAGAGGTTTGAGAACCTCTGTTCTAGGAACGATACAGTAAACACTAATATCAGCCGATGCCTGAGGAAGGGGCAAAGGGTGCTCATCACCCGTGCTGTCCACAAACCCCCGCTACGAAATGATGTGCCAGAGACCTAGGGTCTGGCCATAGAGTGTCAGCGTGCCCAGGAGGTTAGGGTTTTGTTCCATCAGTGGGAAAGCTGTGCCACCCTGGGCAAGTTCCTTTCCTTCTCTGAGACTCATCTGGAAATGGGGATTCAGTGGTTCCCGCCTGACAGGAGTGTGTGTTGTGGGAACTAAGTGGTGGTGGAGATGAGGGGGGTGAGCACGGGCTCACCCAAACAGGTGCGTGTGCCGGCCCCGCGCTCAGCATTTCACAGCCAAGTTCTCCCTAAGTCCTCGTGCAGCCCCTAACCCAGTACTGTCACCCCTTCAGGCTGCTTGGGAGGGTGAGTGAGACGGTGCCTGCCCGTGCAAAGACCGTAAACCCCAAACCTCTTCACCGCCTCCCTATCGCTAAGGGTAAGGACTCTTGCAAAGATCCTTTTCTGAAGGTTAGGGATGCCCGCTGGGCAGCAGGGAGCCTCACACCTGGAGGACAGCACACATCTGGGAAAAGATGCCAATAATCTCCATAAAACTCTTTCCCGGCCTCAGGCCAGTGGGTTGTTTAGAAACCTCCGGGGGCAAGGAAGACCAGCCCGCTGAGGAGCCTGCCCTTGCCGGATCCTTGAGAAACAGGTATTTCACGCTGTATTGGCACACAGGGGCGGCCAACAACCCCTGCGCTTGTCTGCCTGGCTGTTGGGTAATTTTACAAATTGGCTTTTACTGTCAAGGGAGGTGGGCAGATGTGGGTCGTGGAATATTCCTCAAGGTCACAGGGTCGGATCTGGCCCAGCTATTGGAGACTTCTGGGGTTATCTGCCCGCTGAGAAGCTGTCTATTTTGGGGACCTGGGTCAATGCTTTCAGCCAGCAAGTGTCTGTGAAGCACCTAGTAGGTTCTAGGCACCATGCTAAGTGCTGAAGACACAGTGGTGAGCAAGGGTGATAGAGTTCTCATCCCCACGGAAGGTCACGTTCACAGGTTCTGGGGATTACGACGGGGGCATTATTCTGCCTACCTCACGGAGGGGCAGAGCTGTGTCTCCAGGCCGCCCTGTCAAGGCTGCGGATGCTGACCAGCTGCGCTCCTGCATGGACGTGGGGCTAATGATTCGGTCAGTGGCTGAGCTCACTCTGGCTGCCCCACACGCAGCCACGGAGCAGGTCTCTTCTCTGACGCGGCCACGTGCCGTCTCCTGTCAGCGTCTCCTTTTGTTTCCAGAGCGGAGTCCTCAACTTGACTGCACACTCAGTGGCCTGGGGCCTTGCTGGAGGGCGGGAGGGGCCCGAGAGTCTTCATTTCTAGCCCGTTCCTGCTCCCGGGGACAGCATGGCTGCTGGTGTGGACCACACACGGGAGGACACGGGTGGAATTTCTGCTCACTGCTGATCCCCATGGCCTGGAACAGAGGTCGGCACATAGTAGGTGCTTAATAAATACCCAGTGAATGAAAGGATTCCCCTTGGTCCCTCCCCTGTTTCTCAGGACCAGGACCTGGCATCTTTCTCTCGTTGACAGGCCCTCTGGAGTTCTGGTTGAGGGAAGGAGCCCAAAAGGCACCAGCTGGAGTGACAAGTAACAGACCCGACAGGCAGACACCGCTCCCTTTCTTCCATGATTCTCTACCTCTATTATTTGTATACTGTTTCACTTGCTATGTGTAACCCAAAACCTCATGTTGCCACACCAATCCCACCAAATCTCCAAAAATGAGGGCCAATTGAGCTGCAGTGGCCCCCTGCCTCCCCCGCCGCAAGGGCACACACGCATTCACCAGCTACTGTTATGACCCCCAAGCTTAGCTCCCCTCCCGCCTTGCACCGACATCCAGCCACGACTCAACATGGGCTCTGTTTATTATTCTAGAGAAGCAATTTTCAAGGGGCTGAAATACTTGTTAAAATTAAGGTAAAGAATGTAAACCACAGCCAGGCCGGTTCACCTTGTGCTTCAAAGGCCTCTTGTTTCTCCAGGCACCGCCTCCTGCAAGCTTCCTGCAGGTCTCCATCAGCCCCGGCAAAAAGGAAGGCCGGCCGCCCAGCGGACGGGCAGAGCGGGGCCCGGGAGTGCGGCCCGTCTCCGGTCCTGCACAGCTGTCCTGGGGCAGGAGGCACCTGCTGGGCCCGGGTGGAAGACGGCCCGGGAAGGCTGAATACAATCAGTGGAGGGGGCTTGACAAGTGATGAGGGAAGACGGGAGTCTGCAGCGTCCACGGGCGTCTGAGGGGCCCGCGTGCCCGTGGAGCCGACTCTGTCTCCCAGTGGGTGGAGGTACACGCCCCTCCAGGCTGAGTCCTGGCATCGCGGAGCCTGGCTTAGGTGGAAGGGCAAGGGTGGAGGACTTTGACCACGTAAACGCCGAAAGGCAGAGCGTTTCAAGGAGAACCACCCAGGGCTGCTTCACAGCATAGATTGCCGCCTCTTGCTCCAAAAAACTGCTGCTTCCAAGCGGCTGTTTATTTTCTGCAGACATCTCCCTTAAAAAATGATAACGGGGGAAGGAGGGCTCTTTAGGGAGCTTTAGCCTTGAAAGCGCCCCCTGCAGTTGGAGGAGGGTCCTGGAAGGCTGGGGTGTGCATGGGGCTCCCGCACTGAGATTCTTGAGAAGGTCTCGCCCTCTCAACGGGTCCAAATCGGTGGCCCAACTTCCTCTGGAGATTAGATCGGCAAATGGGGAGAATGATTAATTAAAATAAAATGGATGAATCTGAGCTTTATCCAAAGTGGGTTCAGTTTCAAGTTGAGGCTACATCTCCGCGGGCTCTTGGCGCCAGCACAGCGCCCTCAGCCCACGCCTGTTAGATGACTCACTGCTTCTGGTGGAGCGGGTTTCAGGACTCAGGTTCCAACCCAGCTCCTCTGCTGTCTGGGAGCTGAGTGATGCTGTGCATGCCCATCTTTAGAACATCTTCCTGTTCACTGTTCACGACAGGACGAGGCCGCTGCAGACCCCGACATGGGGCGTGCACTGTGGCAGTAGGTGACATGGTCAGAACTTCAGACGGGGCCCTTGCAGCCAGGCAGGCGGGGACCAAGTCCCCTGCCCGTTACCTATGGATGCGCCCTCGGCCGTGTGTTGGACCTCCCTGTGCTTCAGGCACCCCTCTGTACAGGTGTGAATGTGAGAGCACCTGTGAGGAATGCAGTCCTTGGGAGCTGTTTCTATTCATGTCTCTGGCATCATCCGTTGACCATGAATTAGAAATAAGACGACGCATCCAGAAAGCAACGATTTAGGAATAGAAAAGTCACCCTTCTGGCCTTGATCAGTGGCCGGACACATGCTCAGTGAATCAGGGGAGCTATGCTCTAAGCCCCCATTTGAATCTAAAAGCCCAAGAACCAGGAACACTGACGTCCGAAAGCAGGAGAGGGTGGATGTCCCAGCTCAGCAGAGAGAACAGATTTGCCCTTCCTCCGACCTTCTGTTGCACCCGGACCCTCAATGGATTGGGTGGCGCCCACGATGCTGGAGTGCCATCTGCTTTCAGAGGTTCGCCATCTCAGTGCTCATCTCACGCAGAACCCCCCCCCCCCCCACAGACAGAAAACGTGTTTCATCAGCTACCTGGGCATCCCTGAGCGCGGCCGAGGGGACACATGAAATTGACCATCACATCTGCATGGCAACCCACAGCTTCCCTAACGGCCGTGCAGAGTCCCCGTACCCTTTGAGGCCTGAGGAGCTTGCTGCCGCTGGGTGTACCATTTCCAGGTGAAGAGCGTTGATTTAGACGTCTGCCGGTTTGGAGCCGTCGCACGTGAGGCTACAGGGGACCCCTTGGCACCTTTCTTTCGGGCACTGATGTCTGCTTTGCCACGGGAAAGCTGAGTGAGATTCCTGGGGCCCAGCGAGGCGGGCACTGAGGGTATCACCACGTGGCCGGAGCCCTGTGGGTCGGCTTTGAGCTGTGCAGCCAGCCAGGGCCCTTGCGTGAGTCTAGGACAGACGAGAGACCCAGCTAATGCGTTCCTCCTTTGGAACGCAGAGTCCATCACAGGAGAGCCCGACTCCGGGTTTAGCAAACGGAGGGTAATTAGGACAGTGGGTGGTCCCATCGTCCTCAGGCAATTAGATCTGAGGAAGCACTCCCCCCACGGAGGACAGCCTGCATTTATTCAGCTGCCGGGTGAGCTCAGCGCCCTGCAGGCCTATCCCTCCTGACAGCTGCGGGAAGCCTGGGGAAGCGGCATCCCCGGATCCACGGTCGAGCCCTGGAAGTGGTGGCAGCAGCAGCCACCACTCAGGACTGGGGAGAGTAAGTCTGCACTTTACTCCTTGAGGGAGACAGTGGACACGGTTCCCAGAAGGCAGAGTCTCCCCGGGAACGCTTTAATAGCCGGAGTGGGCGTGGATTTACTCCGTGACATGGGTGTCAGGAGAATTCTATTTATTTATCTGATTTTTCTCAATCGGACAAATCCAATTGCAACTGTCCCTTCCCTCTCCCCCTACCACGTGTTGAGGTTTGTGAGAAATTTAACCTGTGTCATTTTGCCTTTTTTGAGGCGGGTAGGTAGCAGGGAAAAGTCAACTCCCTAGAGACAGTTACCTGTCTTAGGTGGTCTTAAGCAATTCAGAATAGTTGAGGGAGGGGTCTGGTGTGATTTCCACCACGGCTACTTGGAGCCCAAGCACAGCAGCCCACGTGCTTGGTCTAGTGCAGGGCAGACAACTCCACCATAGTCTAAACAAGCGTAGGCCAGGAGCTGGTGGAGGTGCAGGTGGAGGTGAGGAAAGCCTGCTGCGGGCAACCACCCCTCCGAGCACTTTGCAGATGCCCTGCCTGAGTCACCAGGGAAAAGAGCACAGGGGCAGGTCTGGGACACTAAGCAGGCCATTGTAACCACTGCTCTGGAGGGATTCCGGGAGTAATCTAGAGTTGCCAGATTCAGCAAATAAAAATGCAGGATGCCCAGTTAAATGGTAATTTCAGATAAACAACTGTATGAGTTTCCTAGGGTTGCCATAACAAATTAGCACAAACTGGGAGGCTTAAAGCAATAGAAATGTATTCCCTCGCTATTCTGGAGGCCAGAAGTCTGAAATCAAGGTGTGGGCAAAGCTGTGCTCCCTCTGGAGGCCCTGAGGGAGGGAGGTACCTTCCTGGTCTCTTCAAGCTTCTAGTGGCTACTGAAATCCTTGGGGCTCCTTGGCTTGTGGAAGCATCACTTCAATCCCTGCCTCTGTCTTCATGTGGCCTTCCCTTGGTGTGTCTCCGTGTCTTTACATATTGTTCTTATAAGGGCACCAGACATTGGATTTAGGGCCACCCTCATCCAGTGTGACCTCATCGTAACTAATTATATCCATAAAGACCCTATTTCCAACTTGACACGTTCTGATACTCTGGGTGGATGTGAATTTTTTGGAGGACACTTATTCAACCCATGACAATAATGGAAATAGTTTTTTAGTTGCATGGGACATATTTTATACTAAAATTATTCATTTTTTTCTGACATTCAAATATTTCAAAAGACATATTTATACTAAAATTATTAATTTTTACCTGACATTCAAATATTGCATGGGACATCATTATATTAAAAATTATTCATATTTCATTATTATATTAAAACTTATTCATATTTCATCTGGCCACCCAACTCCTGAGACCCATGACATCTGTGTCCTGTCCCATCTGAAGTGCGGGCCAGTGCATTCCCGGGAGAGAGCACAGCCCTTCCCACCCGAGGCAGTGTCAACACCCCCTGGGCCCTGGGCCCACCCTGCAGGTATAGGAGAGCTCAGACTTTGGAAACTGAGTAATGGTCTCCCCTTCCTGGATGGGGGTGGGGAAAGGAAGTGCTTCACTGAGGTTGCAAAGCAGAAACAAAAACGGTCAATGTTACCTCTTTTCTCTCTGTCCCTTAGGGCAAGAGCTGAGCCTCTCAGCTATGAGGAGTGGTGGCCTGAAGCTGGGCACAGTCGCACCTAGCAGATAACATGCAGGGGAAGAGCTGAGAACCAGGCCTGCTTGCTCACTGATTCAGCAAAGTTTGTTAAGCACGGGGCGGGGGGGCAGTGAGGGGACACAAACACCCTCAGCTGTGAGCGTGATGCGTTCACGCCATTTGGGCAGCCCCACACCAGGCTGTGTGAGCAGCCTCCTGCAGCCGTGGGGTGCAATCAGTGCGCCCAGCCCTGGGCACTGTCTCCTATTCTCACGACCACCCGTAGCTCCCTGAGTGTCCCTGTTTGCACCCAAGGGGGCTCTGGGGGATCAGGCAGACAGAGGGAGTGGAATTTGAACCTCCTCCCCTGTGCCTGACTCTGACTCACACACACTCGCCAGCCCAGGCACTGAGCTTGTCCCCCACGTGGTCACGCATGCGTTTATCCAGTGCACAGGTGGTTAGTGTGTTTTACCAAGTGCTTGGGGCCACTCAAGGCTCGGGGTCCCTGCAGGAGGCTTCTGGAGCTTCTGCTGTGTGTGCAGGGGGTGATGACTGCATGATGGAGAGTGAAGAGGGTGAAGGTAAACGAGTAATGAGCGCGTGTGAGTGTGTTCGTCTGTGTGTGCATGAGCATGTGCGTGCGAGAAGGCCTCTATGGGTGAGTGTAGGAGTGTGTGCATATGTGTGGGTGAGTTGCTTTTTTTTTTTGGTGGATTCCTCTTTATTAATGTGTCTCCTACCTTCCCCCCTCAATTTCAGTCCCTTCCATCTACCCCACCAAAAGAAGGCAGTGAAAAGAAGGGATTGTTGGAGTTCTGAGCCCCTTGAGCAGTTAGAAAGGGAACAGAAACCAAAACAATCAGTGGACGTGACAGGGACTGACAATTGAGAAATCTAAAGCAGAGCAGGAAAGGTGGGAGAGAAAGAGGGAAGGAGTGTTTGCACACGCAGGCACACGTGTATGTGGTGGTGTGTACCTGTGAGTGTAAATGTGCAGGCATGTGATTGTGTGTGTGTGTGTGTCTGTGTGTGTGTGCTATATTAAATGCAGTGGTCAGAGAAGCTCCCTCTGATGAGACAATGTTTTGGAAGACACCATCTGAAAGAAGTGAGGGAGCGAGCCCGGCTGATTGAGGGGAAGAGTGCAAGGTGGTGGCAGCAGCAAGTGCAAAGGTCCTGGGACAGGATTGGGGCTGGTGTGTGGAGGCTCAGAACAGAGCCAGTGTGGCCGGGACTGAGTTTACGTCTCACAGCTTCAGGCTTTTTGACACTGGCTCTGTCACCCTGTCAGAAATCCTCAGGGAGGCATGGCATGGCCAGGGAGCCAAACTGTCCACACTGACTGGTGAATCCTGCATTTCTAACCCAGCAGATGAGAGAAATGTCAGTCTGTAGAGCAGAGATTCCGGTAGAAAACCCCAGAGACATCACTATACTACCTAGGGATTTACCCACCTATTATTAGAGGCTCTAATAATATAGGCTCTTTGTATGGGCAAAAGAATACACATATTATCCAGAAACCTAAAATGTAATGGCATATTTCTATAATGAAAAAAACTTCCCCAAACCTGTGAGATGTTTTCTACTGCAGCCTTCACTGACGTTAAACCTTCAACATTTGATAGAACAAGACTTCGGTCCCATCCAGCTCAACGGGATCAGCCCCAGGGAGGACCTGAGTAGAGAGGATCTCTGATTATGGACACAGAATAAAAAATGAACAGTGATGAGGGTGGGGAAGGCGGAGGTGGGCAGTGAAAGCTGAAAGCTCAGATATAGGTGGCATTTTGGAATGAAATATTGATTCCCCAATATACAAATTACATATCTGTATGTAAGTCAAATCATTATGCTGGACATCTTAAATCTACATAGTGTCATATGTCAATTATATCTCAATAAAGACCGTACCTCAAGAAACAAATGCACAGAGATACCTAGAGTCTTTCAGAATCCAAGTTTAAAAAGCTGAGCAGTACGTGGTGAATCCTGTGAACCCAGGCACTGGAATCGGACAAACCAGGAGTGGAAACTCAGCTCAGGCCACGTGGCCTTGGAAGTCACTTGAGCTGAAAAACAGGGAAACCAGGACTTCACAGTTCCCAGGGTGGCTTCAAGATAGCAGGGAACAGAGTAGGCGTGGATGACACATTACACAGAGGAAAGTCTTGAGATGATTACAGTGAATGGAAAGGGAAAAGACAAAGAGAGGAGGTCCCCACAAGCAGAGAGAAGAGGGTGGACCCTGAGGGCAGACGAAGACGAGCTCGTATTTGGAGACAGCAGCAAACGTGACCTGTTTAGAGGAAGGCGGGGACGTCCCCCTAACAAGGAACTAGAAGTGCCGGTGGGAGGGGCTCCACACCTCCACAGGTCATGGCAGGAGATGATGGAGCCGTTTCCCCAAAGTTTTGAGCAAAAGAAAACAGGATGAAGAATATGAAATCCAGGTACATTGTCTTTCAAGGATGAAGACAACAAATCGGTATTTTTGAGAACAAAACAAGAAAACACTGAATACTACACTCATTCATCCCATCAGGGCACTGGAGAATTCCTCGATGACATGGAACTGAACGAGAGACTTATAAAGAATCCCAAAAGAAGACACTGTGGGGAAGTGATGGGCGAGACCATGAAATTCACATAGACTGGGATTCTGCACACTTGGGGCGATTGTTGTTACAGAACAGAATTTACCCTAAACAGTATAAACCCTAAATATGGAACTTTACACCCGGGGGGGATTAGTATTCAGAACACAGTTTATATCGTATGGGTCCCGTCAAAGGAAACGTGATACAGGCGGTTAGTGGGGCCGCGTGGAAGCTGGAGCCTGGGGGGAGTCAAACAACGCTGTCTTAAGGGCACAGCCTTCGGGTCACCCCCCCCCCCACAGTTTTGGCATCCACTTTTCTTAGCTTTGGAGTGATTTTTAGGAATCACCATCTTTTTTTTTTTTTTTAAACATCTTTACTGGAGTATAATTGCTTTACAATGGTGTGTTAGTTTCTGCTGTATAACAAAGTGAATCAGCTATACATATACATATATCCCCATATCCCCTCCCTCTTGCATCTCCCTCCCTCCCACCCTCCCTACCCCACCCCTCTAGGTGGTCACAAAGCACCGAGCTGATCTCCCTGTGCTATGTGGCTGCTTCCCACTAGCTATCTATTTTGCATTTGGTAGTGTATATATGTCAATGCCACTCTCTCACTTTGTCCCAGCTTACCCTTCCTCCTCCCCGTGTCACCATCTTTTGTGGTAAAGAATTATTTTGGCAATTCCCTTGGTGTTACTTTACATTTTTTCAATTAAATTCAAGTAAAAGAAATACATTTTCATTTTTAAATAGTGTGGATAGTGTTACTCACGTGTATTAACTTCCTCTCTTCAGCTTTCTATCGATATTTGTGTACGTGTGTAGGAGGACATTCAGAAAGACAGCCACATTAATATTAATCCTATTTTGGAGGAGTTAATACATTTTGGGCAGTTGGTCGCTTTCTTAGGAATTTCTGCTTTTTTTTTTTAAAAAAGCAAGCATGAATGATATTTATAAGAAGCAATTACACCAATACTTAAAAATACACCACTATATGCCTTTCTTGGAGAAAAAGAAAACCACGATGGAATATATCAATATATTGTACCTCCCTGAAAGATAAATCTAAGTTATTTAATTGTGGGAAATAAACCTATAAGCAGGCAAAAAACACTGAATCACTAAACGGAATTCCATTTAAATAACAGGGTATCTGGCCTAACTCTGAGATGTAGATGTCAAATCCTTCCTTTTTTTTACTTTATAATTTATTCATGTATTCAACAAAGTGCCGAGTGCCTACCATGTGCTGGGCATGTCTCTTTTATTTGATGACAGCCCCCTAGGCTCCTATGGACGAATGACAAGATTACATTTAGACGAAATAAAAGTGAGACCCCCAAATCATCAGAGGGCTCACTGAGTCACTGTATACCAAAAGGCAGCTTTGAGAAAGCATCTTCTTGGGAAGGAGCCATGACCGTAATGGCCGTAAATAGTCATGCCCCCAAGATCGCACCTCACTCTTCTTCTAAGACGCAAAATCTCTCAGAAGTTTCCGGAAGAGGAGCCAGAAGCTCAGTGGTAAGAGAGTCTGCCAGCTTTTAGAAGACCAGGTGATGGCAGTGCTGTTAGCTTGACTTACTGAATACACACGAACGTTGTATTGAAAAGGGAAACCCCGGGCTGGTGTCAGCCCAGGCACGACCTCGTCCCCTTCTTCTCAGGGACTAGACCTTCGTTGTGACCTTGGCCTCCTGGGGAGACTAATTACAGCTCGGTACTGGCTCCTGCCCTCTTGCAGGGACCCTGCAGCCCCACTCCCAGCCCCCTGCTGCCCAGCCTGTTGCCCAGTCTAGGGCTGCCTTCCACTGGGTGGTCCCTCCAGCACTGCAATGGCCCTCACAGTCCGTGGGCCCTAAGCCAGGCCCAGCAGCGCCCCCACTGTCATCATCCCGCTGGATGGTGCCTTAGAGCCTCCCAGACCACTTCCTGCCGAGACGCCGGGAGGGAGCCGCACTCTAAGCTCTGGACTGTCCAGCCTGTAAGGGGCTGGAGCCCAGTCAACCAGCCTTGATCCAGAAGCCTGGGAACTCAAGCCTTGAGCATCTTAGGGAAAAAACAAGAAAGACTTTCCTAATTCTGCTGTCTTCCGAATACCACTCTGGATTCTGGCTCCAGCCCCTCTGAGATTGTAAACATCTGGGGGGGACAGACAGCCTGACCCTGTGACTCCGCCACAGGCCCCCTGTGGATACGCAGATGACGGGTGGAGAGCGGTCAGCCGTCCCAGCCCGATAAGGGTCCCTAAAAACCCCAAATCAATGGGCAGATTTAGCCTTCTCAAACCACGCCACATACCAGCATCTGTGACATATGGTACAAATAAAATGGGCTTAGTCTTACATCGGGAAGGAGGTCATTAGAGGCAGCTGAAACTGGGAAACCTCACGGCAAAGACAGAAAAGGCCAGGCTTGGAGACGACACGGCTGCACGTCCAGCTGCGCACGCTCCGTGGGTCAACGCTGGCTTTGCGTCCAGCCTTGGAAGACCCTGCTCCTTCACTGGAGGCTAAATTTGTCCCCGAGCACCCACTGCCCGTGGAAAACCTGGGCTAAGACTTCAAATATGACCTAAGTCTTGGTCAAAACACAGGCAGGCATTCATGTGAGTAACAGACGTGTCACTGTGTGCCTGCAGCACACGGTGCCCGTGGAGGGGAGGAGACCAGAGCTTCTCCTCTGTTTCAGGACCTGCTTTGGGTCCAGCTTCCCAGGACAGGCCTCCGAGGGTCTGTCCTCCTCTTCCCTCTACTCCCAGCGCCCCGAGTCTGCACTTCCTGTGCATCAGAGCCGGAGATCACTCCTCAATTCCATAAGCTCGGGTCTAAATGCACCAAAGAGGAGGGTCCTCCCCCAGATAAGTGCTTCCTTGATAAATGGATGGAAAGGGCCCCAAATCTCCCACCTGAAAAGGGCCAGGATGTAAGGAGGCCACAGAACACGAGCAGTGATGCGGCCATGGGGATGGGGACTTGGCCGCCGTTTTCAGTAAATGCTTTTACTTCGTGTTATTTCCCCCTTTCTCTGTCCAGGCTGAAGGGTCACTAACAGCTCCGGGTCCAGAACATGCTCTGGGACAGACGTCCCCTACCTTTCACCCTCACAAACTATTACATCCAGCCCCGCCCCCACCCCACCCCCCACCTCCCCCACTGCCAGGCCTGCGAAAGTCCGCTGAGCCATCTTTGTTTTGTTTGTGTTGATCTGTTTTTGCACGATTGCTTTTGAGGCTTATTTAAGGAGTGGTTTAATTTGTTTCTTCCTGGTCTCCTGGCCCCGCCCCAGACGTCAGGTCCTAGAGACAAGGGACCTGAGCTGTCATTTGCACGGAAGTGTCTCGGCGCCTGGAATCTAGTGAGCGGCGGCTGACCAGAGGAGGGGGTTGCCCACGAGACTGTGGGGTGCAGCCACGGCGGGCACTCGGGCTTTAACTTTGACTGTGGCTTTTACCAATGAAACATTCCCTCCCTCTGCATTTTGTCCTAAGAGAAGCAGTAGCGAGCGGTGAAGACCTTGTTGTTTCCATCACCGTGGAAGCTGGCATCTCATCTGGAAGGCACCAGCCCTGTCAGGCAGGCCCGGCCCATCCAGCCCCCAGATGGGTGTCAGGCTGCTGGGACCATCCCAGCTGGCTGACATTACGGCGGTTACTGTAATAAAGACCAGGGTTAGCTGACAAACTTGGTATTTTCTTATACGGCTGCTGTGAATTTTACAAAGTGTGAGGCAAGCCTCAGGTCGGCAGCGCTGCAGCAAAACAAAAACACACAACAGAAAAAAACCACACTGCTGAGGTCAGCTGTTGAGGTTCTCCTCGTGTACAGCTGGCTGAAAAATACAACAGAACACAACACAACAAAATACAATACAAGCAGCTGTAGGGTGGGGAGAAGTTAGGTCAAATCCAGGACTGAAAGAAATCTGTTTGGAGCTGCCATTGGGGGTGCAGGGCTGCCCCGTGGAACTGCTGCAGGGATTTAAAGAGGCAGAGGTTCATTTCCTGCGATTTAAGGAACTTTGCTGACGCCTGTGCTGGTGCGGGGTTCGAAGGACTGGGAATGGTTCCGGCCGCCCAGGCGCACAAGGCGCACGCTCCCCCTGTAGCTCGTCTAAATGTGGGGCTGCTCCGCATTGATTGATGGCCCAGGCAAACGACCTATTAATCCAACAGCAGCCCCACTTCTATTCCTAACTTACTGGAGGCAGAATGGCCACCGGAAGTGGTTTTGAACTGCTTCCTGTGGTTCCCCCGACTCTGCGGGGCAGGGGCTTCTATTTTTAGAGAGTGACCATTGCCATGAAGGTCCAGTCGGCCATAGATGCGATGTGGGGACTTGCGGGTGGCCAGGGCAGACTGGGTGGGCTCTTCATTCAGATGGTATTTTAAGAGTTCCTTTCAAGTGACACATAGTGGAGAAGGCCACCACTTCCTCCTGAAGGGTAAGAGGGTGTGTCTAGGCCAACAGACGCTAGGACGCTTGGCCGTAAAATGTGTCATTGTGTTTGGAGGGCTGGTGACCTCCCCATATGAGGCTGCATGGCTGGTGTCCATGAAACACCAAGATGTCTACATGCTCATTTGCATTTACCATGTACCTTCTCTGAGTATGACGGTACGTTGTGGATTTTTGTTCAGAATGGCTCAGTTTCACATATTCTGTTCCCTTCCAGTCAATGGGTCCCGTGTTAGTTTGGGTTTCCTGGGAAGCAAATCCTGGCACAAGGGTTCACGTGCACGTTGCTTCTGTGGGAGATGGTCCCCGTGAGCACCCCTCAGGGAGTGGGCAAGCGAGGCGGGGATGGGCGAGAGCCAAGGATGTGAGTGAGTCGGAGATTCCTCAGAACACACTGTGGGGCCAGCTGGCCCATTTCTCCAGCTCTCCGAGGCCGCAGGTTCTTCTGAAGGTGAGGGACCCTCTTTGTGGCCAAGATGGAGCTCCAATTGACAGGTAAGCCTCCAAACATGGGAGCAGGAAGCAGGGAACGGAGCAGGGAAAAGAATTCACAGAGAATTTGGATGGCGAGGGCTGTGGTTTCTGTTGGTTTTCCTGCCCCCTTGGCTGTTTTTTCTCATGGCTCTCATTTCATCACAGATGAAACTTTGTCACAACTCAGTATTTGTACAGCACTCCTCCTGGCTATGAAGCTTGATCTGAATGCTTTAGATTCATTTCTTTTTCTCTATTTACTTTGCATCTTATTTTGTGCACTCATTTTATGCAAATCACACCCACAATGAAATATCCCCACGCGGCCACAAGGACAACTAAGGTTAAAAAGGCTGATGATTCCAAGTGCTGGCGAACATATGAGCAACAAGAACTCTCACACGCTGTGGATTAAACAGGATGGCCTCTCTTATAAAGTTAAATACAGACTCACCATGTGACCCAGTAATACCCACTTCTAGATGTTACCCCAAGAGAACACACGTCCACACAAAGTCCTGTGCATGCATGAGCACAGCAGCACTATTCATAGTAGTCCCAAGCTGTCTGGAGCATTCTGCCTGGGTTCAAGCCCCGCCTCTGCATGTTAAAATGCTGAGTGATCTTGGCTTAGAAACTTCGCCTCTTTGAGCCTCTCTTCCTCATCTGTCTAATGGGAATAACAGTAGAGACCACCTCATAGGGCTGCTGTGAGTATTAAATGAGTGAATATGTCTGAGAGCTCCATACTGGGTTACTTGTGTCCCTCAAAAAGATATGTTCAAGCCCTAATCCCTGGAACCTGTGAATACGACCGTGGAAACACGGTCTTTGCAGACCTCACCACCAAGGGCTGAGGTGAAATGCCTGCTGGGACTGCTTGCCAGAGGTCCACGGCACCACCCAGGGCCTTCTCCACCGTGTGCAGCGATGAGAGACAGGCTTCACGGGCATCCCTTGGGCCAGCAGATGGCCAGGGGTGTGGCCCAACTCACCTGTATCCTACCTGGGCCGTCTTAACGGGTCCATCACCCCCTGGGGCTGCCCCCGCAGAGCTCCGCCAGCCTCCCTCCAAGCACAAGTCCTGACATTGGTGGGCGGCCAGGCGCGCTCACACACACATGCTTGAGCGGAGATGCGTATCAGAGCCCCTGAGATGTGGGTTTTCTTCCAGATCAGATATGGGCCGAGGCCTCGCAGCTCCAGCAGAAGGGAGGAGAGGCACCGCATCTGAGTTGCATTAGCCAAACCAGCCCCAATTTATTTTTCCATGCCTGAGAATAATGATACATTTTTAGTCTTGTGAGATGCTGCACTTTGGGGAAAAGGCACAGAGACTCAAGTAACCCTGAACGCGGTTGTGGCCAGGTCCCGTCCGTGGATTTGTCTCCACCTTCCCGGGACTCCGAGAGACCCGGCTCCCGTTCCCGGCGTCCTTCGTCACACCCCGTTCGGCTCTCGCCCCCAACACCCCTCTGCAGGTGGCCTTTTCTTTCCACACTACACGTCAAAGAACGAGCCCAGGTTTGTTGCTTGCAAAAGACTGTCTAAATGGGGTGGTGCAGGTGTGCTTTGGGGGTGGTCTGAGAGACAGAGAAGCCCGGGGACACCACCGAGCCCGTGGGTTAGTGCAGCCCCAAACTGGAAGCTTTCCAGCCGAGCAAGCACGGGGAGGAGCGATTGGATGGGTCTCAGCTCAGATCACAGTCATGATGAGATCCATGTCGGTGCTCGGCAAGTGTCTGATAGGAGAAAGTCTGCCTTCCGTCCTATACCACTTTCTGTTTGTGCTTTTTCTCCTTTATTTTAATGCAACGCCCTCTCCCCTTTGACACACCTTTAACCCTCTGAGACCTTGTGCACTCTCAGCAGCGCCACCCTACTGAGACTTGTTCCAAAACACCAGTGTCAGTCATTTACACATTAGTATAAATAAGCCACGGACGGGCTCCTTTTCTGGGCTGGAAGTGGCATTTAAGCCCCAGTTGTTCCGCGCTTGAACCGGCGGCTGGCCGTATCTATCGCTGAAGCTGCTCCTGCCTGAGGGGGACAAAAACATGTCTGCAGCACACACTCATCACGGGCACACGGGCACATGTGCGTGTGCGTGCATGTGTATAGGTGCACACGCACACTCTTCCAGGATCCCAGGGTGGAATATAAGTCACAGTTTCCGAAGGTCGTTATGGGTCCAGCCCTGGGAAGTGCTGCCAATGCTGTCCTCCAAAAAGGAAGCGAGTGAGTGTTCCCATGCTGGAACGAGCCGGCTGTGTCTACCCTTAACGGTGGTGGCGGGGGGCGGGGGGAGGTCAGGTCCCAGGGACGCTGATGACCCTGGGTATGGGGTGTAGGGGGCTTGGCGCTTACTACAGAGTCGCGTTATAAACAGGACTTCTTTTTAATGGTAGTGGGCACCAACTCAAAGATGTCTGCTGAAAAACTCTGTGCTCTTCTCTCTGCTGACTCATTTGGTGGGAATTACAGCCCCAAATGCCAGCGTGTGGCTGAGCCACATGACCCTCCACTGAAAAATAAGGACAGGATAGTTTCGGTCTTGCAAACAAACAACGGAGATGCAGCCAGATCTTCTTCCTCTGTTTGTTTTTTTCATTCACATCAACAGCTCTACACCCAGCGTTCAATGTGACCCCCCTGGGTCAGTGCCTCCAGATTTGAGAAGAGAGAGGAATGGGTCACAAAGTGACCACACCGCTTTTTTTTGTTTTTTAATAAGTGAAAAGGAACCTTGGTATGTAACAGAGGGAGGAAATGAAATCCCTGAATGGTCTGATTTTTCGGCTCAGTCCTAGAAGTAGTAGCGTGATAAATAAGCTGGAAGGAGAAACAAACCCTGGATTCCAGCTCACTCTGCCACTAACTAGCTTGGTGACCTGTACTGTCACTTTCCCTCTGGGACCCCAGGCTTCTCATCAGCGAGATGAGGAGGTTGGTCTTGGCCAGAGTGGCACTTCCCTGGAACATACAACCCCAGGCCAGCACCCACCCCAGGCACGGCTTCTTGGTCAGCTCATGTTCTCCGGCAGCCCTCTGAACCCTTCTCAACCCCGCTCTCTGTGAGCCATTAGCAATCGGTCAGAAATCTAACAGCTACATGTGGTTGTCATATCCACATGTGCTGTGTTTGCCAACTATTTCCAGTAGTTTCCTGTCCAGGATTTTGGTAGGATTGCACTGCCTGCCTTTTTGGGTGACTAGTTCAGGCCAATGAGTCATGAGCCAGTGAGAAATGGGTCACTTCTGGGCTGGGGTGCCTCAGTGCTGCCATGAGACCCTCCACATCCCCCATCCCTCACAGGGCAACTGGAATGATCAAGTCATTGAGCAGAGGCCCGGGCCGACCTACAATGGACCTGCCCCATGAATGAGAAATAAGCCTTTATTTAAAAAAAAAAGTAAACCTCAGAATTTGGGGGTTGTTTGTTACTTCAGCGTGTCTTGGCCGTTCCTGACTGATACATCATCCTTGGCCTCTTTGGCCCTGAGGTTCTACAAGTCTGGGTCTGGTGACTTGGCCGTTCTGCCTGATTCAGAGCTGTCCCTTGGGACACTGACACCAGACCAAAAAGTTTATGGCAAGGACTCCCATGATGTTAGCGCTCAGATCTGTTTACGGTCCTTCAAGGACAGTTTTTTTTTCCCAGCTAGTCGAGACACACCAGAGCCAATGTCCAAACACTGACCACACCCTTCTGGTGTCGGGATGTCCTGAGAACCAATATAACAGCTAGCAGTTCTGCGTTCACCTCTCTTTGTTTGTACGACATTTGCCAGCTTGAAAAACAAGTTCTCACACCAGTTTTCCTTTAAAAATGGTGGGTCTGGGGCTGTCCAAGGTTCTGTGTTTTACTCCTAAACCTTTCCTCTAGACCAGTAGGAGCCATGACACTAAAGCAATGTGTGAAGACAGAGGGAAGGAACGCCACCCATGATGCTAATCGACTGGAATCTCACTCACCAAAGAGGTAGCTTCCTCCAGGAATCATCCGGGCCCACGTGTGTGCAGGGCTGTGTAGGCGCAGAGATGGAGAGAAATGGACCCTTCCCTCGGGGCATCACTGTCCAGGGGGTAGAGTGCAGTGTAGCAGGAGGTGGAGTCTGTCAGGCTTAAGCCTCCCTGTTAGAAAGTGAGAATCCTGAGGTTAGTCTTCAGCAGAGAGGCTGAGTCACGTAACGCTCAGGCCTCTGGAGCCTGCAGACATGTCTTCACAACCAGTTTTCCCACTTTACCACTTAATTCACTGTAAACGTGGGCCAGTTGTTTAACTGGACAAGCTGAAAAATCACCTGTAACTAACCCAACACTGTTAATCAACTACACTCCAATATAAAACGAAAATTTTAAAAAAGTCATCTGTAAACCAGGCAGCAACATCCATTAACACAAACTTACGTATGAGTGATGGAGCCCATGCTTTGCGCCCGAGCCTGCTGCCCGACGTCTGCTGGGGACTCCCTAACCGCCGGCTGCTGTCACCCCACTCCCAGCAGGAAAGGGACACTCGACCCTCAACGGCACCCCACACGTCTGTCCCTGCCACCCTGTGCTCAAGAAACCTAAGACTCACTCCCTGAAAGAAACATCGGGCAAACGAGGAGGCTCTTAGGAGCCCAACAGGCCTTTGAAGGTGCCGGCAGCCCCATCGCTGAAGCTTTAAGTCCCGAGAAACAGTCACTATATGAACAGAACACTTGAATTAAATGCACTAGACATGTCTAAGAGAATACGAATAGAGAATCCCTGCTCTTTTTTTTTTTTTTGCCATTTACAAAATTTTTATTCAAAAATTAACATACCGTAAGATTAATTTTCAAAATTCCATTTATAATAATGAACTAATTCAAACATACAGAAGAGCTCAACCAGCCCTTGCTTTGCACACGGCCGTGTTAACCCAACTCACACATAAACCCACGGGCACGTGTGCCCGTGAATGTGGAGCCACCAAAGCCAGGACTCCTTACACAGTGATGTGGTAAATACTTCTCTACCCCCTCATGGGTTTGACAAGCTTTTTAAACACTGGAATGGGATTTCTGGCAATTTTTGTTCCATCCTTTGCACTTCTCTGTGTTTTTTTCCCCTTGAAGTCTGTATATGGAACAGGCATTCCCTCTGCAATCACACTTTACGGTTAAAATAATAATGCAAAACAATAATGCATCTTGAACTCTGCTCTTGAAATGTTTACATTTGATAGCTTGTTTCATTTCCACTACACCCATGTGAGTTACTTGGGATTAGTACTATTTGATTGTTGAGGATACAGGCTCAGAGAGGCGACATGAGTTGCCCAGGGTCACACAGCTCCTAACAGGGTGAGGTGGAGAGTCAGTTGGTGTTTTTTCATGTAGGACAGCTCTTATCATTGAACCAGAGCCACCTCCTTGGACGGTGAAAAGTTCTTGGGAAAATTTTACTGCTGAGATGATATGGCTTTTTAAAAAATAATTTATTTATTTATTTATTTTTGGCTGCGTTGGGTCTTCGTTGCTGCGCGTGGGCTTTCTCTAGTTGTGGCGAGTGGGGGCTACTCTTTGTTGCAATGCACAGGCTTCTCATCGCGGCGGCTTCTCTTGTTGCGGAGCACGGGCTCTAGGCACGCAGCCTTCAGTAGTTGTAGCACGTGGGCTCAGTAGTTGTGGCGCACGGGCTTAGCTGCTCCGTGGTATGTGGGATCTTCCTGGACCATTTCTTTTTTTTTTTTGGAAAGATGTGGCATTTTATTAACAGATGGTCATAATGGAAATGTTTCACAAATAGGGAAACTGAGGAACACATAAACGACTAGAATCAAATCACAAGACCTGAATGAATACTGATGGAATCAGCTCAGTCACAGTTACAGTTGTATTTCCTATCCATTTTTCTTTGAATCCATGTCCCCTGCACTGGCAGGTGGATTCTTAACCACTGCTCCATCAGGGAAGCCCAAGAGATGATATGTCTTTTAAACAATGGCACACGTTCCTGGTTGAAAGAAGCATTCCTCCTGAGTTAAGGGGTAGGAACTCACTCTCCTGCAGAGAGGATGCTGAAAAGAAGCCGTCAGCCCTTTCTCCCTCTCCCTCAGCTGAAGAGTAAATATATTATGGCTGTGTTTAAGTTACGAGAACGTAAAGAGAGAGAAGTTTACTAGTTGTGGGTAATCTATACAATCTGTAACTACAAAATCATTTCTATTTACTTATTTTGAAGGGTCTAACCTGGTATTCTTTTAAAACAACCCATGTGTTGACTGCAGAAAGGAAAACTAACCATGGCAACCGTGGTCGTGGAAGATAGAGAGCTGACAACAGACAGCGTGCAATCGGAGTTTGGGGCTCAGAGATCATCTAAAGCAGCACCTCCTGAACTTCGCTCTGTGAGCAATTTTCCTGGGGCTCTTGTTCAAATGCAAACGCTCATTTGAAGGTCTGGTATGGGGCCCAGGACTCTGCATTTCCAACCTGGAGTCTCAGGGCCTTGGATCTGGTTTCTCAGCTCGGAAGCACATTAGAATCACCTGAAGCTTTGAAGATCCTGGCACCTGAGCCCAACAGCAGACATTAAATCACACACCCTGGCGCTGGACCCAGGTGATTCCAGTGTGTGCAGCCAGGCTTCAGAATCACTGCTTAGAACAGTTCTCAAACCTTTAATCCCAGGAACACTTGACATGCTTAAACATGATTCAGGATTTTTTTATTTTTATTTTTATTGGAGTATAGTTGATTTACAATGTTGTGTTAGTTTCAGGTGTACAGCAAAGTGAATCAGTTACACATATACATATATCCACTCTTTTTTAAGATTCTTTTCCCATATAGGCCATTACAGAGTATTGAGTAGATTTCCTTGTGCTGTACAGCAGGTCCTTTGATTCAGGATCTTGAAGATCTTTTCCTATCATATTTATCACATTAGAAAATAAAACTAAGTAATATAAAAAAATTCATTTATTGATTCACTTCATTTTACGTTAAAATGAAAACGTGTTTTATGAAAAGTAACTATCTCACAAAACAAACAAAATCGAGTGAGGAGAGTGGCACTGCTGCATGTCTGTGCCTCGAGTATCTGCACGACTAGGACACGGCTGGGGCCTCCCCGCTGCCCCTCCCTGCATCTGACCTGCCGCTCTTTATCTTGTTTCATCCCCAGAGACGCTGACCCAACGTGGAACTCACGGAAGAGGAAGCTGAGCTCCGAGGGTGCAAGGTCTCTGTCCAAAGTCACACCGTGAGCACCAGGGCCCAGGCTGACTGACTCTAAAACCAGCACTCTCAACCGCTAGGCTAGATCCCCCCCACAGGTGGATGAGACACAAGGGACTGGGTCTCATGCTCCTTAAGACCCCCGTGAACATTTCCTGGAAGGTGCTCAGTGAGCCCCCAGTGTCCCTCCGTCTGACGCCTGCAGCCTGGACTGTCACGTGTCCAGCCTTCTCACTGCCCAGCCTGCAGTGATTGATGCGTTTTTGATTCCGTGAGATTGCACAAATTCATGCAGCGCTTCCTGTGGGTCAGGCACTCCTCTGGCATTCCATAAATACCAACCCCTTTCATCTTCATGGTAACCCTGTGCCATAGGGTCAGTGTTGCTCCCATTTTACAGGTGAGGAAACTGAGGCCACACAAAGCCAGGATTTGGACCTCTGCAGTCTGGCTCCAGCTAAAGATCTGTCCTCTGCTGCGTCCAGTGACAAAGGGACCTGCTCTGGTCTAGAAGGCCACCCTGAGGCAGTGAGGGCCTCTGCCTGGAATCCTGGAGCATCTTTCCCTCCAGTTCAGAGTGTCTGCCTTGGCACTGGGCTCTGAAGCCATCCACCGGCCCTGCCACTGCTCAACAGGGATTACCTCTGTCAGCCTGCAGTTCCTCCTCTGTTCCGTTACCTGCTCATGATAGCCTCTCCTCTGTACCTTGCTGGCCGTCACTGTGGCTGGGGTGTACTTCTCTTCCCCCTTGGTGATGGCTGTGGTTAGTGGCATGTGGGCAGGAGTGACAGCCTGTGAGTCCTGAACCAAGACCTGGAGAGCCACAGTGGATTCCGCTTCACCCTCTAGCATTCCTGCCACCATCACGGGAAAAGCATGCCCGTGGAGCTGCTGGTCTTAGAACAGGCAACACGTGGAGCAGATCTAAACCTGGCCCACAGCAGAGCCACCCGGCTTACAGATCCGAGAGAAAGAAACACATATTTGCTACTGGGAGCCTCTGCGATCTCAGGGTCATTTGTTACACAGCATTAAGTGCCGAGGGTGTCATTTGATAACAGGGTGGAGACGATGTGTGAGCAGCTCTCAGCGCGGTGTCTGGCTCAGGGCAGCCCCCGTGGACGTGAACCATTATAACCATTATAACAGCTACTTCAGATGCAGTTTCCACACAGCCCCTCCTCTTTCTCCCTTCCTTAGTCAGCCGAGGCTCTGCAGCCTGCCCACCCTCCCCACCCAAAGGAACGAGGTGCTCACATACCACCGAGCAACAGGCTTGGGAGCCCGGGCCAGGTTTGTGGAAAACGGGAAAAAGCCCTTGCCTCAGTGAATGGGGGTTTTCAACCTTATCTCATATTCTCTTGGTGTGGCTGGTGGGTTTGTGCCTGATGGTGTTTTCTGAAAGGGTCTTTGTGGTATGAGTGTGGATGAAAAATGAGAACCAGGAAGGAAACAGGCTTGACTTTGTTAAGAAGTGTTCCGGGTTTCAAAGGAAACTTGAAGGTGAGTCCAGGGCGTGGGCCTGGCTATGGATTTACAGCAGACCCAGGACTCAGTGCCAGGCATGGAGGGAACCTGCCGTCCCAAAGGTGTCCTGGACGCCGTCCTGAGCCTGCTGGTGCCACACCTGCTTTCTCTCGTTGACGTCTCACACAAACACACAACTTCAGCTATTTACTGGACCAGGAGAGCGGCCCATGATCCAATCCTTTTCTGATCAGCTACAGAAGGTAGTAGAAAGGATCTGCCATCAGGAGCTCATTTCTCTCTGAGCTGTGTGACCCTGGGCACGTTAACCTTAGCTCTCTGAGCTTCGGTTTCCACGTCTGTGATAGACGGACACTGTAATGCAGACCTCATGAAGTTGTGGTGAGGACACAGCAAGAGCGAGCGTGTCCGCGCTCCCAGCCCCTTAACTGCGGCACGACGCTGGCTATTAGGACGGCGGTCCTCACCTTCCTGTTTCAACGGACGCCAAGCTCCCCAACTTGTCTCTCAGCTCTGACTCACAGTGGCCGCTGCTAAACTGAAATGCCCTCTGTTTATTGACATTTCTCATCTGCAATTAACATGTAATGAGTGCCCTGGATGGACAAACGAAGAAGAACCTTTTCCTTCCAAGGAAAGTGGGAACTTACTCTGTGGTACTGGGCAGCATAGTTAAGACGAATGGAATGAATGAGGCAAAGGAAACTCAAGCTGGATATCAAGAAGTTCTGCGCATAACAGCTATTAGAGGAAATGGTGACAGGGCCGTGTGGTGAGCCAGGCGGAACCAGGCTGGGAAAATACCGGCAATGTGTAATTTCACAGCAGGACAGTGGGAGACGTCGTGCTGGTGCCCAGGCAGAGAGGGGAGCAGGGGAGCAGGACGCAGCCAGCAGGGTGGCAGTGACTCGTTACACTCTCGCAGGTGTCGTACGGGGGCTGTTGCTAACCACCGTGAGTCATTGCGACTAAGCCAGGCTGTCATTCGGGTCATTGCTGAATCTCAGAATAGTGCAATTATAGGCGAGAATCTGGAATCAGGCACTGTGAAAGGATGCATTCATTTAAAGGAGGGGCTTAATAATAACCTATAATAACTAAATAATAAATAATCTATCATAATAGTGAGCAATAAGCTATAAATAATACGTAATAATCTATGACAATGGAAGGTACCCCACCTTCTTCACTTTTCACAGCCACTAAGAATTCATTTTCCAGAACATTCCCCTCCCCACCCCCAGTTCTCTTTTCCCAGACCAAATCAGACACAGCACTCTCGCGATGCTGAAATCACGCCTCCATCCAAGGCTCGCACGTGGACCGGCTTCCTTCTTTGACTTGATTTTAATCTTCATTCATCGTTACTTGAATGTTCTGGAGGTTTTGCATTCCGGAATCTTCTTTGGCCTTCTCGTTTTTTGTGATTTTCCCACTGAGATAAGACATTTGGGGTCTGTTTTGGGAGTAGTGAGGGGTGAGTGTCAGTAAAAAAGAAAAACCCAAAAAACGTGAAAAACTATCTTCCCTTCGATATCCACAGACTCTCAGTCCATAAATGGCTTCTTTATTCCATTCCTGTTTTGGAGACCATCACAGAAAATCCCTGACACTGCCTTCTGCTGATCTGCAGTGTTTCTCTGTGTCTCAGGAGCCACTGTTTTGGGGCAAGAACACGGGGAGATGGGGGTGACCCAGCTGACACAGCAGCTTAAATGTGGCCCCAGCATGTCCCCACCCCGGGGAGACGATGCTGGATGGAAAGTCGGGTGGATGCATTCATTGCAGCAAAGTGGGGTTTGTGCTCCCTGAGCAAATGCTCTGCAGACAAAGGGAAACTGAGTCGAGGAATGTTAATTGCTTCTGGTACCGTCCCGTTTAGCCATGGATTAACCCTTATCAGCAAGTGGCTTCTTAAGTCTAATTCTGTCCCAGAAGGGAGGCTTGGTCTGTGCCGAGCTGAAGTCGGCCCTCATTTCCCAGGATTACCCGGCCAGTGGGGTCCCACACTAATCCCCACCTCATTTTAGTTAATTTCAACCTCCTGCACAAACCCTTTCCCCGAAGCTACCAATAAGAGACAAAAAAAAAAAAAAAAGCCCAGCTTTGCTCCCTCCTCCTGTCCTTGCCCAGATTTTCGGAGATAAGAATGAGCCTGGAAAGGCCACCAGCAGAGTCCAGAGCCCCAGAGAAGTGGACAGACTTTCCCCTGGGGAAAGGCCAACGTCCTCTTTCTTCCAGGCTGTGCAGAGGTGCCACCTGTGCCCGTCGCTGGGCAGGGGCATGCGTTTGGACCTTGCAGTCCCCTGGGTTAGCTGTTCTCTGAGCCTCGCTGGTTGGGGACGACCAGGGCCCCTTCGTGGGGCCGATTTGGGGCTTACAGCCTCTCCCGGGTCCCACGTGGGGCAGCGTGCTCGGTCGTGATTACTCCTCATGGTGGAGAGTTGGTCCAGGACTTTTTCAGGGGTCCCACTAGAGACTGCATCTTTTTTCTCTCCTTTCTTTCTCCAGCTAGCATGGGGAGCAGATTCTATAGGAATAACCAGGACAGGCCTGTGAGTCTGTGCCCTCCTTGCTAGGGATCAGCTCAGGGCAGGGGGGCGATCACACTCAGTCTACCCTCAGTGGGAATTAATGGGGAGGGGGCAGCGCTGCAGCTGTGTGAGCTCACAGAGGACTCGGGGCCTGAAGCAGCCAGGTGCCTGGGGGATAGATTACACCCCCCAGATCGACTCCTAGTGGCTGAGCTGGGGACTTCAGCCAGAACTGGGGGACCCGCAGGGAGAGCAGAGGCACCCCCATGGGGGAGAGGCTGCACTTTCCTCCCACTGGGTTTTTATTAATACGTCGCTCTCTATTTGAATTTCCTCCTGTATGCAAGAGAACAAGACAAAAATTCAAAACACCTGGTAGTTCAAAACTTACTCATTAAACAAAAATCCTGCTAATAAAGACGATACAGAAAAGATGAAGTCCAGATGAACCACAGCTGCCGGTTCAAGTGACAAATGCGCATCCCTTTCTTCTCTGTGAGTGGGGAAAGGGGAAGGTATCAGCGGTTTAAAGTCGCTTAATGCAGATTTCCATCATTGTTATCCTAAGTGGAATCATTGTTATCGTTGTAATAACATTTACCCAGCGTGCCTGCGCTGGGTGCCCTGCATATGGCGACCACATTGTCTCACAGAAGCCTGGAGCTTCCCGGCCCTGACAAGGGGGATGCTTCACGGGGCGTGGGGAGGGGGCTGGCGGGCAGGACGCGTAGGCCTCCCGATTCGGTTTGGCGGTGTTTCTCAGAATCTCGTAGACTGTTTGCAGCAGAATCCTAAACGCCTGTCACATCGAATGCGAGGAGACTCTGCATTTGTTTAAACAAATGCTGCAGATTACTCTTAAGCACATGAAGGTCTGAGTTTCCCCATCTATAAAAACAGACAGATGCTAATGCCCCCTCACAGAATTACTGCTGGGGTGTTCAAGGAAGATGATCCAGGCGAACCACAGGACGAGGGCACTGATTACTGTTAACATTCAGCAATTATTATTATTGTGGTTGTTACTACTATTGTTGTTATTGACAAGCAAACCCAGACCCAGAGAGGGAAAGCAACTGGGCCAGGGTCACACAGTGACGAGGGAGCCAGCACCCAGGGTGTGGACCAACTCCAGGGCTGAGGTGAGGGGTGCTGAATGCTGAGTCCCTTCCCTCGTCTGGGTTCCCTACAGGCCCTCCCCCAGAAGGCATTTCCTCTGCTCCCGATGAGAAGAGAACATTTCAGGGTTCTCCCTGTTAGAGGCGTGATGACTCTCTAGATGTTTAAGTTCCCATCAGCAGGAGCTCCGAATGGGGCTGACATGAACCATCTCAAGGCAGGAGGTTCCATCAGAATGACCTTGTGGCCATTTTCTTAGGGAAAACAGGCCAATCAAGGCTTGATTCTTCTGGTTCCCACACACTCCAGTGGGATGGGGACGCCAGTTTGGCTGCATGATTTTGTCCGCATTCAGAGTTTTTTCTTGCTCATTCCGTAACCCGATCAGGATTCCGAGCCCATGTGTGTTGGGCTGTAGCTGGAAGCCCAAGCTCAGGGCTATAATCGCGGCCTTCAGGCCTGTCTCAGTGACCCAGGCAATTTGGGGGTCAGTTGAACAGAAGCAGGCTGCAAGTTCACAAGAAGGCCAAGTTGTGTGAACAAAATGCTTATGAGATTCCCGGGTTCACATCTCGCCTTGAGATGGCCTCACAAGTCTCCCCGGCAGGCAGAAGCAGGCCAGGCGGTATAGCTGTCGACAGGGAAAAATGATGAAAGGCTGGCCAGCCAGCGCGTGGGGCTGGCACGAAGCACATATGGATCATCTGTAGATTATAGGATCGAGTGGTTCAGAAACGTAACAGGTCGTGTTCTCTTCCAGTAGTAGGCGGAAAGATCTGGGTAAGATGAGAAGCAGCTTGAATCCATTCCATGGAAGATTCCAGGAGGGGTTAGCGTTCTCTAATTCCCACTGCCGATTCTGCCCTATAGATTTAGTCAGGCACCGGGGGCTGAAGCATACCACCTTCCTCATTCATGGGTTTTCCATCCAGGATAAACTAGGAAATAATGGGAAACTTGAAAGAAGTCCCTCAGCACGTGCTTCCACACCAAAGAGGCTGTGTTGTTTCCCTGTCTGGAGCCTCTGAGTAACTTGAGGTCAATGCACCCATCAGATGAAGAGTTTGGAGGCTAACATCTGCTCTTTGGTCAACGGCACCCAAGGGCATGTCCAGGAAAGGCTAGTTAGAGTGGACTCTCTCTGGTTGCCTCTGTTTGGTTCTGGGTCAGTTACAGCCTCCGTGGTCATGGTCCATTTGGTCTTGGCATCTCAAGAGCGTGAGCTCTGGAGCCAGGCTGCTCCTCCCATCCCTGCTGTGTGTCCTTGGAAAGTCAGTTAATGTCTCTGAGCCTCAGAGGTTTACACTCTTCATATGTAAAGCGGGGATATTAAAAGTACCACATCACGTGGCTGTGAAGATGAAACGCCGTGGGTGGGAGGGAGGGTGATGCACGTAAAGGGCTTCACCCAGTGCGGGGCACAGAGTAAGCCCTCTTTAAGGATATGTTGCTATTATTGGTGTTATCATCCTTATTCAGATAGTACCCATTAGTAAGCACGGCTGTGATCCCAGCTTCTGTTTTGTAGAATAGAAAGAGCCAGAGGTGGGACCAGGAAGAGAAATTCGTGGGAAAATGTCCCAAGTCTTTCTGAGCTCCTTTGCTCCATCTGTGAGTGGGATGGAGAGGATGCACCTATTCTAGTTGGGTTGCTGAGCTCTTGAGAGCGAAGGGGTCAACGCCAGGGCTCTACCTGCAGGAAATATGTTCTTTAGGCAAACCTCTGGGACCTTTCCCTTCCTGGGCTGGTGTCTCCTTCTGACCTCAGAGGTGAGTTTGGCCAATCCTTTGGGCTATTCGTGTCTGTCATGTTTGAGATCCCCAGAAGCTGCCCCAGGACAAGGATTCTAATGTGAGTTGTTTATTTGGGTGGTGATCCTAGGGAACACCAACAGGGGAGTGGGCAGGTGGAGAAGTGACCCAGAGCAGGGACAGAGTCAACTGGGGAGGAGTTGGGGGTGTCATTATCAAGCAAGTTAATCTGGGAAATGATGTAGAGCACAGACCTCAGAATTATCGTGCCCAAGGAGAGGGAGCTGGGGTATTTACACGCCAACCCTCATTAGTTACTGACTGGGGGCTACTCCTGTGGGGGGGAGGGCGGTTAATTCCCTGGAACTCTGTCCCGCCACGCGTGTGTGTAGGCAGAACAGACTCCGGGGACCTCGGACAGCCCTCCACCAATGAGATGGGAGTGCCGAGAGCTGGAAGAGGTTAGGCAGTGCCCCGATGGTGTCTGCTACAGATCACTCAAGAAAATCGTCTGCCTTCCTCTAGCCTACCTTGACTTCTTCCTCTGGTTTTCTTTCTTTTGTCTTTATCTCCAAGTGTTGAAATGCTGCTGCCCTGCAACTATATTTTCAACTTATTTTACCGGGTATATCTTGTGCCCTATGTAGCTGATAAGTTCTCTTGAGGGCGGGAACACGGTTTCCAAATGCTCAGATAACAGGACACAAATTCCAAACACAGATGTGTTCACGGGTTTTCTCTGTCCCTTGGGTCCACTGCAGAATATTCTAAAATCGCCAACGCTGCCTTTCTCTTCCCAAAGGGAAGTCTTCAGCGAATGAGCAGCTAGGTCTATAGCATAATAATGGAATAAGGGGCTGGGGGGAGAGGAAAGTGGCTCAGGGCTCAGAGTGGAGTTTGGGAAGGACTTTCAGTGTGCACAGCTCTGATGCAGCATCTGGGCACACAGGGAAAGGAAGACAAGGAGGGTCTTTCCAGGCAGGCTGTTAGGGATGGTAGGTCCAAGTCCCTTTGTGGTTTTAAAGAAAAGTAAGTAAAGTACTGGAGTTATTCTGAAATTACTTTTGATTGGTATACTGTGTATTTGGATTGCAACGGATTTCTGAGACTGAACTACGTAGATTCTGGGCTTAGATAAGGACTCAACTGTATTTTCCAGAGGGCGAAAATGCACATGCCCTAGGTAACCAGTAAATGCTTGTTGAATGAATTAGTGGATATTTATGAACGATTAGAGCTGGAATATGCCTTAGAGACTCTAGTCTAGGTGTGTGAAGCTCAAACGCCTCTGTAAAATTTCCAGATAAGATGCAAGATGCCCAGTGAAATTTGAATTTCAGACTAAAAAAGAGTACTTGTTAAAGTATAAGTATGTCCTAAATATGACATGGGACAAACTTATACTAAATTTGCTAAATCTGGCAGCCCAGGTTTAGGACATGTGCTGGTCGTGGAATTTATATCAAGTGCAACAAGCCATCAGAGGATCGGGAGCGCCAGGGAGTGGGGAAGTTTCAGGATTGGTGGGCACAGGTCCTAAGTGCATTTCTTTAAAAAAACAAAAAACAAAATCATCCTCTGGGCAAAACAAAATGCACCTTTTAAGCTAATGTTCTTATTTTAAGTAAGGAATCTGAAATGCAGAGGAGAGGAGAAGCAAGGAGCCTGCAGACCCCAGGCAGTCAAGGCAGAGACGAGGCAGGACCCAGGTTCCTCCCCCGCAGGCCACTGTCCCCCTGCCCTACATCACAGGGCAGGCTGTGCGCGTGTCTAAATGTATGGCTTTTGATGCGCGCCTACCTTCAAAGGGCAGGTGATGGGCGAGTATTCAGGGTAAGAGCAATTTCGTGGATCACTAGGTGTAGCCAGTACACATTCTCCCCGAAGACTCTGAGTGGACCCCCTTGGTCTCCTGTTGCATCCAGCAGACACTATGGCTTTTCTCCCAGTGCAGCCAGCTGGTATTATTTTTCTTCATTTTTGCCATTTGAGGTGCTCTCGATGAAGGTACAACAGTTGGGATATTAGGTAACATATTCCATATCTTGGGCAAGTTATCCTGCCTTTTGAGTCTCATTTCCCTCGTCTGAAAAATGGGAGAGCTGGGAGGATGTTAGGTCTCTCTGATCTCTAATGAGGGGGACCAGGTGCCCCACTTTGCCTGGGAGTGTCCTGGTTTATGCCCATTGTGCAGTGTAGTCATCAACTGTGCTCCCTTTGTACCCTCCAAGGCATCCTAGTTTGCATGAAAAATGAATGGTACGCTCCTTCCAGGCAGTGGTGTGCTGGAGTCACCCAGCATGGGCTCTCCAGACCTGATGACTATGTGTTCCCAGTGAGGCCCCACAGGTAGCTTGAAATCAGCCACAGACAGAGTAGTTACACCACGGCCATGAGCAAGCACTGCTTCCGCCTAGAGAACTGGCTGTTAACCTAGTCAGCACACCACGGACTCTGCTCTCATGGTCGACAGCCACGTTACATACATGCCTGGACAAACTGCCAGGTGGTCAGTGAGTGAGCATTTGACTCCAGAATCCATTTTATTTTTATTTTTATTTTTTGGCTGCGTTGTGTCTTCATTGCTGCACGCAGGCTTTCTCTAGTTGCGGCGAGCAGGAGGGGTTACTCTTCGTTGAGGCACGCAGGCTTCTCATTGCGGTGGCTTCTCCTGTCGTGGGGTATGGGCTCTAGGCGCGCGGGCTTCAGCAGTTGTGGCACATGGGCCCAGCAGTTGTGGTTCCCAGGCTTTAGAGTGCAGGCTCAGTAGTTGTGGCGCACGGGCTTAGTTGCTCCACGGCACGTGGGATCTTCCCGGACCAGGGCTCGAACCCGTGTCCCCTGTGTTGGCAGGCAGATTCTTAACCACTGTGCCACCAGGGAAGTCCCCAGAATCCATTTTTGAAAAGACATTTTGGTCCATCCATGTTGTTGCAAATGGCAAGATTTCATCGTTTTTACGGCTGAGTAATATTCCATTGTACATATGTACCACACCTTCTTTATCCATTCCTCTGTCGATGTACGCTTAGGTTGCTTCTGTATCTCAGGTATTGTGCGTAATGCTGGGAGGGCAAACCGGGTGGTGGGGGTCAATAGTATGGGACGGAAGGAAACTAGACTTCTGGTGGTGAGCATGCTGAGTGTGGAAGAAGTACAAATGGAATACTGCACACGTGAAACTTATATAATGTTATAAACCAATACAAATGTTAAATAATGAAAAAAGCTACTTTGGTGACAATTGAGTTGACATAATCCGTGTTCTAGTTCTTCTGTAACTGACCCATGAAAATGTCCACTTAAGCCAATGTCTGTCCTGGTCCTCAGTGGTTATAACGCTGTGAAAGCAAAGTTCCCTGGCTTTGAGTGAGTTTTTCTATTTCATCTGTCAGTTTGGTTGGATGGACCCAGTTACTGTGGGACACAGCGTCTCAGCAAAGCTGAAAGCCCCAGATGCTCTCAAGGAACGAGCAGCCTGCAGTTGGCTATTCCGGGTCGCCCCCTGGTTGGGTGACCATTTCACCTGATGCTCTTCTGAAAAAGCGCATTTAAAATGTAGCCCTTATCACGTGTGGAGAGGCTGCAGGTGAGGCTAGCTTCGCTCCTGGGCTTCCTTCCCCGTGTCTAGGCCGACAGACTAGGAACTTTTCCCTTGAGATGGGGAGTCTCTTCCCCACCCCACCCCTGGGAAGGGGTACAGATATCTTCCCCACCCTCCAAGAAGGCATGCCTGAAATATGCTGTGTGCGCCCTGAGCACAGCCACTCACAGAGCCACTCCTCCGACCTCTGACCTCCTTATGTCATCGGCAGGGAGCCCAAGACCCAGGGTTTTGAGACTGAAATGAGATAAAGCCTGCAAGGCACACACAGAATGATGGTTACGCAGCGTGGTACTGGACCCACGCAGTTTGATAATCAGAAGTTTGCTGTTCTTGTTGCTGGGGTTTTGTTTGGTTTTGTTTTGTTTGCAGTGGCTGTAATTCACCGCTTCTCAGAATTTGTGATCCCACTTCCTTCCTTCCTGCGAGGAACCTGAACCTCCTAGTCCTGTGATTTGTTCAGGCCCCAGGTGGTTTGGAAAAATCACATACTTCACCTGCTTTGACGCTGTTATGGATTCAAGAATGGGGCTGCAACATAAACCCATCCAATCAGAGCAAATCTCGGGACTTGGGTTGGGTGAGGTGGGGAAGACACCCTGTCTCCTCTCCTGTAGGTGAAGAAGGAAGCATGGAATCTAGTGCAGTTGGCAGCCACCTGACCACCTCGAGGGAAGCCATTGTGTAGGTGAAGCTGCCCTAGAGAAAGAGAAGCACAAGTCTGGTGGCACTGTCAACTGCTGGAACAAACTGAGCCTGAAGCTCGCCTGACCTCTGGATTCTCCAGTTATATGGGTCCATAAATTCAAATTAATGCTTAAACTAGTTTGGATATGTGCTACCTGCACCCTAATCCATTGAAATGCTTTTCTGCAGTGAGGCCGTGCCAGAGCCTTCCAGCTAAATGAGACAGTGTACAGTGAGGCAGCGATAGTGAACAGCATCTCCTACGGCCCTTAACACATAAAGACGCTCCACTGAAAATTCTGAGCGCTCCCTTCCTTCCATCCCTATTGTATTCAAAGCAATTTCAGCTACACCGTCAAAAGTTAGATTTCCAGACTGCTCACAGAAAAAAGGCTCTTTGGCCTGGACTGTTTGGGGCTTTTTCAAGTAATTGCATGCCTTGGCAAATCTTAAGACGATGCCTTTATTCCTCCCTTGAGACAGAGTATGTGACACACAGACCCGCTTGGAATGCAGTGAAGCACTAGCTACAGGGCTGAATTTAAATCTGGGAACTGGTTATGTTCAGTTAGGATTTTAAGAGCTGCTCTCCCCCATTCCGCTTGCTGCTAGGGACTCAGGAGCAAAGACAGGGGTCCAGCTGAACGTCACCCCTTAGGCCAGCGGGCAGCTCTCCCCTCCAAAGTGCAGCTCAGGGAGCCAGGCCTCTCCCGCACTGCAGCTCTCACCTCCTGCAGCAGGGGTTCATGACCTGCACCCTTGGACCACGGGGAACCCAGGAGGTCCACACACCAGGATGGGAAAAACATTCTCCCGCTATTTGCACTAACCTCTCGCTGAATCATAGATGTTGCTTCCGATATGAATGCGGGCAGCAAATGACGGCAGCAGAGCAGCACCAAGGAAACTTCTCCCCTGCAGAGATCAGATATTTTCATATAACATTTCCGTTGTCGTGGATACCTTGAAACTTTGTCTATCCTCATTCGAAATTACAGTTGACATCTTGTTAGTGAATGTATTTGTCAAGAAATGCATACATTACTATATCACAGATGTTTACGGTTATTGCAATGCTCTTCTGTGACCCTAATATGCTGGTTGTTATTACTATTATTATGTAATCATTATGTCCCCACATGTCAAATATCCCTGTCATTCTCCCCAGGGAGACTGTGAACTCCTTGATGAAAAGGGCCGTGTCTGACCCATTTTTATTTCCTGCGTTGAGCACAGGGTTGAGAATCCAGTAGGAACCTAGCAAATATTGGGCCAAGTGAATAATGAGGAGGTACAGTTACTTTATGACACTCTTGTCATAAGCCAGGTGAGAGGCCTTCTCAAGGGACATGCTGGGACATGCACTTAAACGTGGACCACATCCAAAACCCTGCTTCCAAGTGAGGTCTGCCTGCTCGGTCACACTCATTGAAAATCAGTCCCACAGAGGTTGGGATTGACATGTATACACTAATATGTATAAAATGGATAACTAATATGAACCTGCTGTCTAAAAAACTAAATAAAATAAAATTCAAAAATCAAAAAGAAAGGAAATCAGTCCACCCCACACACATACACGTGCACACATGTACACGCACACACTTACACACACATGTACACACAAATACACAGCAGCCAGAAGCTGCCCCCGGCCTCCAAGGAGAATATTTATGATTTTTAATAAATTGGGACCACGGCTCATTAAGCTCCTCACCCGCGCCCCCGAGGCCCCTGCAGGGCCCTGACGGTTGACTTTTCATATCTGAGCGCAGTGAGGCCGCGCATGCCACACCGATGAACGCACAGGGGACCCGGCTCTGTCCCTGCCGCCCAGAGAGCGCTCCTCTTTCAAATCAGATTAAAAGAAAACAAGAGTGTGGCCCATCCCCAGTGCAAGGAGCACGGAATTGTGTACTGCACTGAAGGAGGAATGTGGCCCATTAATTACTATTTGTCGTCAATTAATTGCTATTTGAAATATGGCCCCAGCTGTGAGCAGCAAGGGGAGTGACAGTCGTGTGCTTACGAGCTGGTGTAATTCATCCTGGGGGCGGGCAGGGAGGCCCACGGAGGTTTGGGGCATTTTTGTCGGGAGAGAAAAGATCCAGCAGCGCGTTTCCTGAGCTCATGAGTAACAGTGATAAGTGAGGGGCTCAGGCCACCGGGGGCCCAGGCCAATGTATCGCACGCAGTTGAGAGGTGGGTCTTGGAGCCGGCACGGTTTTCTGGGGCAGTGACTGAACATTCCTGGCCACTGACGCCAAGGGCGGGCTTGACATGGGGGGAGGCGTGGGGCAGCAAACTCCTTCCCTGCGGTGGGTTAAGGGACCTCATGGTCAAGAGACATTCACGGGCCAGCTGCTCATGCAGGGGAGGAAGGAGCGGGGTGGCAGGGGGTGGGGGGCGTGAGTTCACTCCCGTGGTTCCCCACCCCGACCCCGATCACCAGCCCAGGGGCCTGGGCAGTGACTTAGGTTAGTCAGTGGACTCAGGGCCAGCTGGTCCCAAAGCTTGGCCGTGGGGCTGAGTGTCCAGCAGTGCAGTTATTTCAACTGTTAAGACAAGAGCGTCCCTCTTTGGGGGCATTTTTGAGTGAAGGATAACAGACACAGGGTAAAGGGCACAAAGCTTAAGCTTGATCAGCTTTGCAAAGCAGACGTGCCTGCATAACCATGACCCAGCTTGAGAGCCAGACGCCCACCAGCCCTCAAGGCTGTCCTGTGTCCCCACCCAGGTCGTTCCCCACACAGAGGAGCCCCCTGTTCTGGTCGCTCTCGCAGGAGAGGTTCTGGCTGTTTCTGAGCCTTTGACCGGGCTGCGACCGTTCCTCTCACTTAGCATAAGGGCTGTGACGCCCGCCCGGCCCGCAGCGTGCAGCCCAGACTTTCTCGCTGTGAAACGGCAGCACTTCTCAAAGCCTTTGGTCTCAGCACACTTTCACTTTCTTTATGTCTATGAATGTATACTGAAATTTAACAAAATGGAGAAATTTAGAAACATATTTATTAGCTTATTTGGAAAAGTAATGAACACACTACATGTTATTACATATAACATGTTTTAATAAAAATGACTACAATTTCAAAACACGCAGTGAGTGGAGTGGCCTTGGTTGGCCTTTTACAAATCTCTTTGTGTCTCACTCAACAGAGGAGAGCTGGGCTCTCACAGCCGCCCCTTCCTCCTGTCTGCTGCGATGTCACGTCACGCAGGAGTTCTTCTGGAATTCTCCTCCAGATGCTCTCGTGATGGGAGTATGAAAGCAAACGGATTTTGGTGATGTTATGAAAATGCTCTCTCAGATCCCCTGAAAGAGTCTTGGGGACTCCCAGGGTCCCTGCACCCCACTCTGAGACCCTCTGCTGGACACTATTCCAGTGTGCGAACATGTCACAACGTATTTTCCAGCCTCGTGTTGATGGACATTTGCGCTGCTTCCAGTTTGGGGCCATTATGAATGAATTTGCTATGGACATTTCTGCGCGTGTCTTTTGGTACACAACCCCCCCCCCCACCCACACATACACACGCAGTTTTGTTGAGCACATACTTAGGAGCAGGATTGCTGCATACTAGGGTGGCTCATATTAGGTTCAGCAGCTCTACCCAAACTGTTTTCCAAACTGGTTGTTCCAGGTGGTACCCACCCCCCTGACCCCAGGCAGCATATGAGGGTGCCAGCTCATTTTTCTCCTCTTTTATTAAAAGTAATTGACCTTATCACAGCATGTTGATGGTCAATGCAGGGGAAGAAAACTTGTGAACCACGTATATTTTTAAAACCTTCCATTTGGAAATAATTTTAGGTTTTCAGAGTTGCAAGATTAGTAAAGAGAGTTTCTGAATACAGTCCACCCACTAAAGGCAACTTCGCACCCGACCCGTGGACCTTGATCAAGATGGAGAAACCAACACAGCTATAGTAGTAAGACACGACCTCACTGGGATCTCTGTTTCCCACGAAGGCCCGCTTCTTGCTCCAGGATCCCATCCAGGGGACCACGTCACATCTAGTTGTCACGTCTCCTTAGGCTTCCCCGTCTGTGACATTTTCCCAGACCTCCCTTCTTTTTTGTGACCATAATGCTCTGAAGAGTCCTGGTCAGATCTTTTGCAGAATGTCCCTTAAATTGGGTTTGTCTACTGTTTGCTCATGATGAGACTTGAGGATATGGACTTGGGGGAAGAATATCACAGAATGGATGTGTCCTTCCCATCCCACCTATCAGGAGGTGCATGCTGTCTGAATGGCTTATCATGGGTGATGATCACTTGACCACTTTGGGCGATGCCTGCCAGCTTCCTCCACTGAAAGTTCCCTGTTCTCCCCTCCCATACTCTATTTGGTTAGGAGAGAGTCACCAAGTCCAGCCCATATTTAAGCTGTACGTCTTGGAGGACAGAGTATCAGAGAATTTGTGGACATAACGGCTACAGCCGTAACAGCAATCGATAAATCTTTCAGGGGAGACACTTTGAGGCTCTGCAGCTATTCTGCTTCTCCTAAAGCCCCACTACTAACTTCAGCATCATCAGTAGATATTGCCACAGCAACTCTTCCTAATGATGATTTCTGATTTCTCTCATTCCTTGTACACTTATTATTTGGAATTCTTTTGTAGGAAGGATTTGTCCCTTCTCTTCCATTTATTTATTTATTCAATCATCTATTTATATGAGGATGGGCTCATGGAGATTTATTTTATTGTTCGGGTAATAACCCAATACTCTCATTATTTATTTTGTTGGGCAAATTGTTCCATTTTGGCCATTGGAAGATCTTTTGGATGACTGACTTCTGTGTCCTCTTGACACTGCCCATTTTTTTTTTCAAAAACACACACTTTAATTTCTGACACTACAAGATGCTCCAGACTCATCTTGTATTTTCCCAGCGCAGCCTTCGAATCAGATCTTCAAGGAGCTTTGAACCAGGTTCCTTTTCAACCTTCTCTAAAGTTATACTGATTATTTACACATGGAGAGTATTGTATAGGGTATTCTGATTTCCACAGGGTAAAAATGAAATGTTTTGTGTCATCAGTGGTTGAATGTGTGTTTTATGCTCTATCTTTATGATGTAATCAAGCATCTGTTTTCCTGGTAACTTTCTTTCACAATTATAATGCTTATTTATAAAGCAGGTAAGGATTGCTACATGGTGGGGGCACCCTGTGGTTGAGGATCTGTAACACTGGAGTCAGCAAGCGGCTGGGGGGCCGTGGGTGGTGGCAGCTGAGTGCACAGACACTTCAGGCTTCTCCGTGATTGGTGTGATGTGTGTTGCCCAGGTCACTACACCAGTGTTTGGCCATTACTGCACCAGAAAGCAATGCAATCACCCAGGGTGACTGCGCTGGCAGACGGGACTCTCAAATATAAACCCCTAGGAATTCTACCCATTAAACGTTCTTCATACCATCCTCGACATGGGTGACGCACTGAGTGGATAATTACACAATTTGGTGATGATGAGTTAGACCTGTGACGCTGCTCTAAACACATGTAAAAACATAGCTGGTGTTGAAAATGGTGCTGAGAATTCACGGCACGGCAGGGCCATGGCTCTTTTCTGCGGGAATGGAAGGCTTCTGATTTCACTCCTGACCAGTGGTCACTGAGCTCCTGAAGCCACAATTTTGGTTTCCTCCTGAGCCCCCAAATGTCAATGCTCTTTGACGCTTTTCCCTTGAAGTGAGCAGTGTGACCTGGGCATGTGGGCCACCTCTCCATTCGGGTAGGAGGTCGCAACCTGCACACACATCTGCTCTCCCTCCCAGAGAAAGGCGCTGACATCTGAGGGACAGAATGGCATTTCCATGTTGGTTGCTATGGTGTTTTTGGCAGGAAAGGGACTAGAAAGGGTCTCCCTCTGGGGAGGGTATCTATCTTCTGATATAATTAGCCCATGTGAATCTCACCTCCTGTGGTTCCCTGGCCCAGGAGCTGTGCATTTGTCAAAGGGCTGTGATGGGACCCCCCACCTTGTGAGGGCGACACGGGGCTGAGGAATTTGTATCACCAGGAGCCCGCCTTGGGGGCTCTTCGTTCCTGATTCATGACCTAAACTGCCCACCTCAGAGCCGCCTGCTCTGAGCAGCCTTATTCAACGAGAGCTGAAGCCACTGGGAACGAGAGCTTATGGAAACTCAAAAATCACCATCAAAATTTTCTTTCTTTCAAAGGCTGGATCTCAGCGAAAGCCTTTCAGTTATTTTAGTGAGTCCTTATTGAAGAATAATTTGGGGCAAAAGGGTCCATCAAAGCACTTAAGGAAAATGCATATAGCAATGCAGAAAGGGTTCTTGTATTTTAGCTCCTCTCAAGCTAAAGTTGAAAAAAAAAAAAGCTATTATTTATTCAGTGCTTTCCAAGTGCTGGCATTCGGCTAAGCTCTTTATATATTTGAACCATATGAAACTGCCAGTTTTGTAAATGAAAACAGGTCGAAAGTCAATACTTTATACGGTTCAAACTAAGAGCTTGCCTCATTTCTTGCAAGTCTGTGAGACAGTTGGTAACGTCCCCATTTTATGGACGAATAAAGCAGAGGCTCAGAGAGGTCAAGTAACTTGACTTCGGTCACATAATTAATAAAAATGGCAGAACCAGTATTTAAATCCATGTCTACATGACTCCAAAATTCACACTTGAAATTACCATGATACAGTGCTCATATTGCACAGATTAATTTTTGTGAAGTGCTCAGAATGATTCTTGACACAAGGTAACCACTACATAAGCAAGGCTCAATAATAACAAATTACAAAAGCATTTTGTATTCATTCCATTAATTACAGCATTAGATCCTAGTCAGCTATTTTGCATAAAATCCTCCATATATGGCTATATTTGGGATTTGCCAAAAAATCTCCCAATCCCCCAGTCTTGCCATAAACCATGCACATGGCCCCAAACATCACCGCCTCATCCATCAGAGAACATTGTCCGCCAGATCCCTGCATGTAGAAATAGCCCACAGACCCTGGTCAGATTATAAATCTCCATTTTTCTTTCTAAAAACGTGGAAGCCATTACAGGGGCTACGTTTTCTTTTTTCATCACAGGATTCTAGAAACTTAGAAATGGAAAGTTCCACGGAGAGCATCTGGCCTATTAGAGCATCTTCCAGGAACAGAGGCTGGTGACAAAAGGCCTGGATGTTAATCCCATTTGCTCCCCAAACCAGTTGTGTGGCCTCAGGAGCACCTCTGACTTCTCTGGATCTGTCTATCTGTCTGTGACATGGGGGTAGGGCCAGATCTTTAACATTCTTCTTTAGACCCAAGGTTCTATACGATTATACGATCTCACCACGAAACAATGAATCCTTGTGAAATGCCATGTTCCCATAGAGTTGGACCTCATGAGAGATAGCCATCAGCTTCTACTTAAAACTATTTTGTTGTCTACCCCCGATACCAAAACCAGACAAAGATACCACCAAAAAATAAAATTATAGGCCAATATCTTTGAGGAACATAGATGCAAAAATTCTCAGCAAAATATTAGCAAACACATGAAAAAGCTCGTAGACCATGACCAAGTGGGATTCATCCCAAGTTCATAAGGATGGTCCAACATATGCAAATCAATGTGATGCACCACATAAACAAAAGAAAAGACAAAAAACACATGATCATCTCAACAGATGCAGAAAAAGCATTTGACAAAATTCAACATCCAATCATGATAAAAACTCTTACCAAAGTGGGTATAGAGGGAACATATCTCAACATAATAAAAGCTATTTATGACAAACTCACAGCCAACATAATACTCAATGATGAAAAACTGAAGGCTTTCCTGCTAAAATCTGGGACAAGCCAAGGATGCCCACTCTCACCTCTTCTATTCAACAGAGTATTGGAAGTCCTTGCTACAGCAATCGGACAAGAAAAAGAAATAGAAGGTATCCAATTTGGAAGGGAAAAGGTGAACGTGTCATTATATGCAGATGACATGATACTATTTATAGAAAACCCTAAAGACTCCACACAAAAACTACCAGAACTGATAAATGAATTTAGCAAGGTAGCAGGAAACAAGATTAACACACAGAAATTGTTGTGTACGTGTACACGTTCTGAATGGCTAACACATGAACCTGGAACAAAATTTACAAGGTACAAAAGGGTTTTCAGTGAAAAACGACTCCCCTGCCACCACTGTCTCTGGCCACCTACCCTCCCCTGGAGGAGACACGTGCAGCCATCACTCCCTCGAGGGTCCTTCCAGAGGGGGTCCCTGCACGGGAAAGCAAATGACCTCAATGTACAGGGTGCAGTCAGCCCACCTCATGTCCACCCAGCCACCTGCATCTCACCTGACCCCCGGGCAACTCCTGCCTGTGTTGAGACAGACATCTCTGCTGTCGTCTCTGTGTCTCTCTTTGCTTTGAAAACTGAGTCCGGCTCCTCAGACACAGACCTGATGGACCTCCCTGCATCCAGAGGAGAAGCAGCTGGGAGAAAAGGCCAAGTTCAGGTAGGGTGTGGAAACGGCGAATGCAGTTCACTCCCTTCAAGAGAGAACCCACCAGGAAGGGCGGGGAGCATTTTTTATTGCGTGTTCATCTAAAGCAAGTATAAGTGATCCCGTTTGGACTGGGAACCCGGAAAAGCATTAACACTGCCAGTGTCTCCCACGAATCCATGACTGGAGGCATTAATGCAACAAGCTTTGCACGTGGTTCCTCACCACAGCCCACACGCCCTCTGGGGTTTGTTTGGTCCTGTCCATCTCCACGGTCTGACCCTAAAGCAGCCCTGCCCTGGCCTCGGGGCCCTTTTTTCTGTTTCTCTACCACTAGAACCTTTCCAGCTGGGCTTTTCGAAATATGCTGATCAGTCACGCACTCACTCTTCCCGTGGCGATTCACAAAAGCGGCTCGATTCCACCATCCAGCCGTCACTCCAATGTCACCACCTCAGAGAATACACCCCGGCCCCTGGGCCTAAACTAGCCAGTGCAACCAAGGAACTGAATTTTCATTGGTTTGATTTTAATGTATTTACATTTAAATGGCCATACATGGCTACTTGCTACCATGGCTACCACACGGGACCCATTAAACCAAACCAGGATGACAGTGTAATGGCTCAAAGCTCAGACTCTGGAGCCAGAAGACCTGGGTTCCAATCCCAGCTGTGTCCAAGAGCAGATTCCCTGACTGCCCGGTGCCTCGGTTTCCTCATCCTTAACATGGGGGATCCAGCAGTGCCAATATCATAGAGGTTTCTAAGGATCAAATCAGCTGGTGTACATAAAGCACACTGCAGAGGGCCTGGCATGCCGTGGACTTTGGGTAAATATCAGCCATTATTTTGAATTACGTTGGAGAGATGGTGGCCGTGACTCCACCGTGGGGCTGTTTATTTCTAATTGGATGCTTCAAGACCTCAATGACCAAAATAAGAGTGGATTTAGATGGGATGAAGGGTCAGCGAGAGAAGGTATTCTGGGGTTAACACAACACTGACAGCTAACGACAGTGGGGGCTCCAAGGGCTCAGGGTGCCTTCTGTTTAGTGTACCACGTGCACCTGTGCACCGTGGTTGGGGGCCTGGTTGGGGACTCTGACAAGATGGGTATCTTAGGAGCAGCAGGTTCGGCCTATAGGGGCAAATCCACCTCCTTTGACACACCAGCAAAGACTTCCGGGGGAGGAGGGGCAAGACCTCATGAGTTGGTCCAGAGAGCAGGTTCCCCTGGGATGTCAGGATGCAAAGGGAGCGGCGTGGTTCACCCCTGGAGAAGGGGTGTGTCCGCCACAGCCCTGCCCCCTCTCCAAGCCCCTTTGCCCCAAATGGGACATCAGGTCCTCCCACCTGCCGTGGCCCCTGCCTCACCTCCTTCCTTCTGGAGGTGGGGATGATGCAGCCTAGGTCTGGAAGCAGCAGATTCCCTAGAAATGGCCTCACATTTTCCCTTTCCAGGCCAAGCAGAGGAGAAGGATGCTCTGAGTCACGGCTCTGCCTGCCCCTGACCAGGCTGGCCAGAGGCCCTCCCTTGTGTGAAGAGCCAAGAGGGCAGCCTCAGACGTTCCTGCCACATCACCGGCCCCTGTGTCTGTCCCACGTCCGCAATTGCTAGAGGCTCCCAGCTGGTGAGGGCTCAGTCTGCATCTCCCCACTCATTCCTTGGGGCAGCTCCTTGCTCCAGAGCTGCCCACGGCCCCAGCCTCCACGAGCACCGTCCCTGCCCTTCTCTGCACGCAGCGCATACGTGTCCAGCCGTGAACGTGTAAGGGAGCCCTGCCGCGTTTGAACTCTACGAAGCACCATCTTAGTGGCTGTGTATTGGTGACTTGCTTCCTTTGCTTGCCACCATGTTCACGAGTTCATCTGCAGCCATTCACCATCATTCTTATAAGATGGCACCACCGTCACCCACTGGTGTGACTGTTCTTACATATTTGTGTTGTTTCCAGCTGGGGAACCTGATGATCATGCTGCCATGGACTGTCTTGTGCACCTGGACCCGGATTCCTCCAGGGGATACACCTGGAATGAAATGTACACAGCTTCCACTTTCTAGATGATTCTAAACTACCTCTCCAAGAGGCATCCTGGTGTGTGTGTTTTCCATCTGCGATCAGCCTCCACGTAACGTCTACCCATTGGTTCAAACTGTGTCCTCTGAGGTCCAGAAGGGCCCTGCTCCTTCCTGCCCTTCTCCCCTCAGATAGCAGACTTCCCAGTGCATTAACAGATGCTCAGAAAAACACTGTGGAATGAACGAGTGCGTGAGGTCAACTGGAAAGTGGTGTGTCCACCCTCCTTTTGTATTTGATGGTCAAATTCTTTTGACCAGAGCCATGCTTGCCTATAAGGCATCTTTGTGCAAATTAGGTAGGGGCACCCCCTCTGGGTGGGAAAACTGCAAAAAGTCACCGCTCTGCTAGAAGCAGTCCCAGCGGTTCATGGCATGGCCAGCCGGACCCAAGCTGGCTCCAGCCCCCTTGGACTGGTGCTTTGGTGAAACACACAACAGGGCACAGCCTGCGGGGACGGGCAGCCCCGCGTTCACCTGCCTCCCCATGGTATCAACACTTGTCCCTGCTAATCAGTGTTCCTCCTAAATGGCTACTCGCAGAAGGTCACATAATTCCCCCAATCTTTCTAGTTCCCAAGAAAGCAAATTTTCTAAACCATGCAGACAGGGATGTGGAATTGAAAAATATTACAGAACTTCTGTTTATCCGTGAACTTGAGGGAAATGACAGCCATGGATGAATCCAGTCAGGGACGTCCCCAACCCCATTTTTAAGGCTGAGCCTAATTTTAAACCCTGGAATCCCCTCTGGCTTCTGTTCTGGAGTCTCAGGATGGTTGCCCAGGCAGGCGGCACAGTGACACACAGAGATATCATCACACCACGGCCCCCACTGCGTGAGGGTGCCGGTAATTTCAGTGCACGATTTCCAGAAAAGAACTTGACTCAGACCCAGTGGTTTGGAATTAACCTGCTCAGTTCACCCAACTTGGGAGCAAATCAGATTCCACATTCGGGGGCACTGTCTGGGCTGGAGGCGCCGCAGAAAGTCGATGAGCAGGAGTGGAACTTCTTAGTAAACAAAGGACACGCTGGGCAGCCCAAACCCTGCCAGTGTTCTCTAAAATGGCGTTTTATTGCTACATAATGCAATTTCATGACAAATCCTAGGCTGCCCTCCCATGCCTCTTATTAAGTTATTTCTTTTTATTTTGCTGGGTTTATTGATGATGTCATGACATGGCCCATCAACCTTTAATTAAAACCATGGCCGCAATGTTAGGCTTCCTTTAAACCGTGAAAGCCAGGGCTTTGGAGAGGTCCCTGTGGAGAGTCACGGCGCTCAGGAGCAAACAGTCACTGTGGATTTCAGGAGGCACAAGAGGTTCCCAGAGGGGCTGGGGCGTGGAGGGACTGCTAGGTGTTATGGGCTGAACTGTGTCCCCCGGAAGAGATACGTTGAAGTCCTGATGCCAGGGACTTCAGAAGGTGACCTCCCTTGGAAATAGTCATCACAGATGTAATCAGAGATACGGTCAAGATGGAGTAGTGCGGGCCCTAACCGAACACGGCTGGGGTCCTCATGAGAAGACAAAGGCACAGAGGGTCAAGGAAGGACCCCTACAGGTTGCAGAGGGAGCACGGCCTGCCGACACCCTAACTCCAGACTTCCACGACAACCAGACAACAGTCTGCTGTTTCAAGACACCCAGTCTGTGGTTCTTTGTTATGGGGCCCCCGCAAACAATACACAGGGTTTGGCTGGATCTCACTGGGTTCCACCGTGCCAGACCAGAGACGGCAGGCGTGCGGCAAATCCCATGTTCCCTCCATCTGAACCCCACGCTGGTCTTCCCCAGCGGCACCCCTGCCCCGGCATTCAAAGGCATCCTGTGCATGGCTCGGCTCTGTGGGTGGCTGGGTCAGACCCAGCCCTGGACACAGTTATGATCTGAAACCTCAGCATCTGGGGGAAATCAACACACCCGGCTAATTAACGATAGGAAGGCGGCTAGGGAGGCTCTGCGAGTTCCCTGGTTTGATCTTGTCTGGGCTCCCTAAAAGGGCTTTGGAAAACCGGGATGGCTCCAACATGATGGCTCACTTTCCCTTTACGCAGCAGAAAGTTTAAGACCCCGACGTTGGGACCCCTGGACCTGTGCGAGTGTTTTTACTGAATCCTGGGGGGAGCCTTGGTCTCCGTTTTCAGGAGAAGAAATGGTTGGGCCCGAGGTCACACCGGGAGGTTCGCACTGCCGTGACAAGCATGCTGGTTGGCTGGGGTGACAGATGTGGTGTGTGTGTGCATGGGGGGTAGGCGTTGAGTACATGTGTGTGTGTGCTTGTGAGACAGGCATGTATAATTATGCCCCATGAGGAAGGTGAGAGACCCACACTCTCGTTCTCTCCCTGAGGTTATCAATGGTCATTTTTCCTTTTAAAAATTTCTTCTCACTGAATAGCTTCTGTTTCCTTCCCATTGCTGTTTGTGTTACTGTGGTAAAATACACATAACAGAATTTGCCTTTTGACCATTTAAAGGTGTGCAGTTCAGTAGCGTTAAGTACATTCACAATTGTGAGTGCCCACCACCTTGGTCCAGTACCCAAGCAATTTCATCACCTGAAAAGACCCTGTGCTCATCGCTGTCACTGCCCAGCCCCCAGCCCTGATAGCCACAATTCTGCTCCTTCTGGTGCCACGGCACATGTCCCTAGGCTGAGAGACTGGGATGGTGGGGGGAGACCTAAGGGAGAAGGTGTCCCTCCTTTACTTTTTTTTTTTGTGGTATGCGGTCCTCTCACTGTTGTGGCCTCTCCCGTTGCGGAGCACAGGCTCCGGACACGCAGGCTCAGCGGCCATGGCTCACGGGCCCAGCCGCTCCGCGGCAGGTGGGATCTTCCTGGACCGGGGCACGAACCCGTGTCCCATGCAACGGCAGGCGGACTCTCAACCACTGCGCCACCAGGGAAGCCCTACTTTTTTTTTTTAATTAATTAATTTATTTATTTTTGGCTGCGTCGGGTCCTCGTCGCTGCACATGGGCTTTCTCTAGTTGCGGCAAGCGGGGGCTACTCTTCATTGCGGTGTGGGGGCTTCTCATTGCGGTGGCTTCTCTTGTTGCGGAGCACGGGCTCTAGGTGCACAGGTTTCAGTAGTTGTGGCACGTGGGCTCAGTAGTTGTGGCTTGCGGCCTCTAGAGTGCAGGCTCAGTAGTTGTGGTGCACGGGCTTAGCTGCTCTGGCAGCATGTGGGATCTTCCCGGACCAGGGCTAAAACCCGTGTCCCCTGCATTGGCAGGCGGATTGTTAACCACTGCGCCACCAGGGAAGCCCCGAAGGTGTCTCTCTTCCTTGTCATTCTCCACTGTGGCTCACTGTGTAAGTGGCCAAACTTATCTGATTAGGCAGATTAGGGCCAGGTACACACCAAAGGGTTCAGCACCTGCTTGGACCCAGGGCCGTGTTCTCTGTAAGAAGTCATGCTTCAGATGCTTAATCCAGCTCAGACTTCAGGGCAGTCTGGGGTGAGGGGTGTGGTGAACTCACTCTGTCCCACAACATGCTCACAGTGTCAGAGGTCAGAGGGCACGGTGTGGGATTTAAACCAATCACCAGCTCGCAATTCTATGGACAATTATCCATGACGCATGTTAAAAGGCCAGCGAGGACAGAACCTAGGCACCACACACGTCCTCCCGTAAGGGCTCATTTCTTACAAATGCACAAACAAATAAAATAAAAAGCCTGTCTCAGGATTTGGGTAAAATTATGACTTCGCTTAGTGATACGGATGCAGTAAGAACAGCTTTCAAGGGTCCGGGGATGCCTGGTGATTTAAAATAAACGGAGCTGGGTTAGAGAAGAAAGAAAATAGGATGTTTCAAACACCAAAACCCCCTAAATTCTCATCCCAGGAAGTCAGTGACCCCATGGATGGGCAGTTGGAATAAAGGGTCACTCGGAATGAGAACCTGAGACCGTCTCTATTACAAAGAAAGCAGAGGCGTAAGGGAATACCAATTGGTAACAATTAGAGCCGGATCAGATAGGTGGGGGAAAGTTCAGATCCCCTCTGGGGTATATTTATGTATCCTCTCTAGAGCACAAGGCTCGTTAACCTGTGACTGGCTATCGGCTTCCTCCATCGGTGACCTGATCCAGTCCCCCTGCAAGGAATTTCAACTGTGGATGACTTTCCTCCACATGAGTTGTGAACACATCACAGAGGACAAGTTTCCCCAACTGTGTGAAGCACTGCAGACTCAATGGCCTACAGGGACCAGGCAGATAGTGTGGCCTAGGGAGGCGGATGGGGGCAGGCAACGAGGAAGAGGGGGGACTTGGCAAACTGGGAGCACAGGGCCTGCCCAAAGCGGACGCCACAGCTGGGCTCCGGGCCCTTGTTTCCAGATGGGAACACCGGCCTGCTGTGGCCAGATCTTTGGAGTTTACCAAGAGCATCAGGCTGTATGGATTTCCACATGAGATGTCCTCATTTTTAAAACTTCGAGGGCCAACAAAATATTCCTGCAGCAGTTGAAGACTCCCGGACTAAAGTCACAGGAAATGACAGTGACTTCTCTGAATGCATTGACCAAAACCTTCTTCTCCCATAAAGGGGTGGCCTTTGGTGCTGGGCAAAATACAGGTCTGCCCACTGCCTTCTGGCCGGGCCAGGGAGCATCCCACCCCAGACCTTTGCCCAATCTGTGCCTCGTGCCAGGAGGCCCTTCTTGCCCCTCTCTAAGCCCAAGTGGAGTATGAAGCCACAAGGTGAGATTTTCTTTATGATGTGGGAGGAGTCTGCCCGTGACGTGACCGTGTAGATGGTCTCCAGTTCCCCAGCTGGCTGGTCCACCCACCCTAGACCTTGGAGTTCCAGTACTTGGTCCCGTCTCCAAGGCAGCTTTATTCATTCACTCACAAGAATTGACCAGATGGTCGATGGTCTTCATGGTCTCGACTCTGGGCTCTTTGGTGGCATTGATCTAAAGCTCAGCCTCCAGTTCACCCGGCGAAGAAGCTGACACAGGTCTGATGCATGAATGGTGGATCCATTCGAATCTCTGGCAGGGTCTCAGCCCCTGTGTATTTATAAAGCTCCCACTGAGATCGATGCTCGTTTAAGCCTGAGCGCTTCCACGAAATCTTCTTATCCAACGAGCATCTCTCCCTCAAAATGTCCCAAACTTGTTTCTGTTCATTTGATACGTGGGACCACAAAAGAAAAGGGTACATTAGAGATGACCCCGTAAGGTCAGGGACCACATTTCAGCACCTCCGATAGCATGTTGTTCAAGAAAGGGCTGTGACGATGGATGTCTCCACTTTCAAAATGACCAGGTTTATCAGCGTGAAGCTCTCGTTAGGAGAAAATCATCAGTTACCTGGTTTAATAAGCTAACAGTACGTCCCTCTAGAGAGGCTCAAACTTGAAACCCACATGAATTTAAAAGCCGCAGAACTACGGTGGGGTCCGATCGCCCTGGAATACGGAGCAGAGCTCACCAGAGCCGTCACCTCTGCCCTGGGATGGAAACACATCCCACTGGGTTCAGCTCTAGCAACTTCTTGCTGTGCAGCGGGTGTGATACAATTCACATGAGCAAACAAAGCAGCCCAAGTAACAGGACTGGCCTCGGCCTCGGCGTTCAGATGTTAATCCACCTAAGCCCCTGCGGTTGATAACCATGACATTCTGGAAACCAGACACCGTGGCTCATTACAGAGAAGTGGCTTGTGCCCTGAACTCTCCCCAGTCCCCGGGTTCAAATCCCAGAGGCCAGCTTTAGTTCTAGATTTTTCTTTTTTTTTCTCTTTTCGGTGGGACACAGTGTAACCTCCACTTCGTCTGAAACCCTTGGGCCAGGGTCACCTTTCAGCAAAACAGAGGCACCCTGCACATGGTCAGTGTTTATTTTTCAGTTGTCATCCCCAGTTTACCTTGCAGAACTTGATCTTTAAGTGAGTAACAAACAGCTACTGAAATCTGCCCAGGACTTTTTTGTTTTGCAGGCAGAAGAGCCAGTAAACCAATCCCGGTAGGAAAGAGTGGGGTGTCCACTGCAGAGTAACAAGCTTTTGAAAGACAAATCACACACCTCCTTGGGCACATAACATGAAAACAAATGACCCCGGAACAATAACATGCCGTCTCTTTGGCTGTGGGAGTAATGTGTCTATGTGGATGGCTTTCCAGGAGCCCCTCTCAGGTACTTTGCATAAAGTGAATCTGGTTGGTCTCCTTGGCCTTATCTTTTCCCTGACAACTTCAAAAGCTGGAGCGAGCCCTGTCCCACAGGGTAAAGTTTCCAGGGTGACAGATGCGAAGAGCAAATCGACTTGAGGTCAAAGGCAAAAAGAAAACAGTCTCTCATCTGATTAATGGTTTGAATTTAATTAGTGGGGAAAAGCGCAAATCAGACAGTTTGTGACTTGGTCAAGCCCCAGGTCCCTTCTTGCAAAATTGCAAAACAGAAAAGGGGTCAGTTGGGCTGAAGGCTGACCTTTCCGAGATGCCTGCCGCTTCGTGCTGGTTTAATACTAGTTAAGTGGGAGTGGGTGGGTTGGTGATGTTCCAAGCCAACGGTGAAAAGGTTTCCAAGGTTGTAAATGTGAAGGTTTTGGCAAATGAAATAAAATTTTGAAAATATGGCAGCAGCACCATCCCATCTTCTAACTTACCTCCTGTGAAATGTGAGGGGCTTGGCTTTCGAGTTTCTAAGAAGCCTGGATTTAGAGCCATAAAGGATTAAAGCAGGTAGGGAGGGTGCCTTTCCAGGATTAAGTTCAGTTATTTGAAATAACCCTTGCATTTGCTCATGCGTTCATTCCACAAGTATCTGTTGCTACTGGTGCCGGCAGTGGGCTGGGTGCCAGGGATAGGGATTTAGACAGGGTCCTCCTGAGAAGGAACTGGGGGCCAAGGAGCCACGGGACTCAGCTAAGACCACACAGCAAACCTGGGCGGCGTCTCCAGGGCCCAGCCACCGCCCTCACTATCATACAGGGGTCCCCAGTGGCACCCCACTTACAAAAACCAAAGAAGTCTGCACTCCTAAGAAGGGGAAATGGGCGAACGCATAATCGTATTTAAAAAGAGCTGTATTTCAGAGTCACTTCTACCCTGGATGCACCTTAGAATTAACCTGGAGATCATTACAGAAAGTAAAGAAGGAAAGAGACTCCGACCCCTACCAGACCGGCCCAGCCAGGATGGCTTAGAGGGGACACTTGGGCACCAGGCCCTCTCAGAGCTCCCAGGGAGCCTGGGTGAAGAGGCCATCCATGGCTCAGGGAACTTCAACACAGGGCTGCTCTGGGTGAAGGCCAGGCTAGCCCATCACCATGGTCTCCGGGTACCGTGTTCAGCAGCCTCCTCCCTGGTGGAGAGCACGGCATCTCTTGTTGTCCAGGTCTGCAAGTAGAGCCCTGAGTCACCCCACTCCCCCGTCCCTCTGCTCCACCCCCAGGCCTGTCCCTCCCGACCTCCGAATCCTGTCTCTACTCTCTCCACCCCCTCTTCCCCCAGCTCCCCACCCCAAAGCCTGACCTGGGCTTCCAGGCTTGAGTGAGAATGATGTTTTGCTATCCTTCCAAGATCAGTCTCATTATTGTATTTCCACTTGTCTTACGTCTTACTGATCCCAGCATCCCCTTGTGTCCCTCCAGTTTGGGTTTCCATTTCCTAATTATTTTAAATCCTAGGACTTTTCCTCCATTATGAAATGGATAGCACAAAGGCATAACAGCTCCAGCTTGGGGATTCTATGTCTGATGGTGGAGAAACAGAGTCTTCACCCTTTATCCTTGTGAATTATTCACAGAGGGACCAACGCCCTCCTGTGCACTCTAGATGAGCTTCTGTATACACACTTCCCATCCTTAATCATGTCTTCAAATAAAAAGGTGTAGCAAAAGGCTCAAAAAATCCTCAAAAAAATATCTGATTAGTGAATGAATGAAGGAATGAATGAATTGCAGAGAACCCAGATTCTTAGGGCAGATGGACCTGGGTTTGAATCCTGGTTAAGCCACTTATTAACTGGTGAGCTAAGGCAAGTTACTTAATAGCTCTGAGCCTCGGATAAGGAAGCACAACCTCAGAGGGTGGTAGTGAAGATTAAATTAGAGAATCTTTGTGAAGACCCAGCAGAGTGTCTGGCACGAAAGAAACAACTAATTAGATGAGCTGAAAACAACAGCAAGGAATGATGTTGTACAATCATTCGGAGGTGAAGATGCCAAGCAGTGTTTGTTCAACTGTCGAGTTAAACCAAGCTTTTTTATTTTTTTAAAAAGTCGGAAGACCGTCCCTACCCTGGCCCTGTTTCTGGAGAGAAACTTGCTTTCCAAGAACTGAGAGTAGCTCCATGGTTTGGTATGAACATGGTTTAAATAATAATACCATCATCTTTATGCCTTAAAAGGATCATATTTCACATACGGTTCTACAACTTCCTTTTTCCACTAACTATACATTTCATTCACGATATATTATTCACAGCACATCAATTTACAAAGATATCTCACTTTTAGATGTTTCCATAATACTTCACCACATGAACATTCCATAATGTTCTCGTCTCACCCTCTATTAATGCACTTCGGACTACTGTTAATTTTTTATAATTCGAAGTTTGATGTATATCCTTGGACACAGACCTTCATACTCTTTTTTAAGGGGTCAGTTGCTGGGAATGGAATTTCTAGATACATTTGATAAATGGATAAATAACAATTTGATACAAAGGGCCTAACTGGCTTCTCCAAAACGCATACCAGCCATGTTTGACAGGACTTTCTTCCTGGCATTCTGACCAACTTGGAACATTTTGGCTTTTTAAAAATCTTGGACAATCTGGCAGACAAAAATAAGGTCTCGTTTTAAAATGTGTGCCTATATTTGATTGCTAATAACGTTGGGCATATTTTACATGTAAATTAGCCAAAAACAACATACGGAACTTTTGAGAAATGTCTGTTTATGCCCTGTCCTTTGCCCATTTTTCTATTTTAGTTGTTTATACGTTTCATACTGATACATAGATGTTATTTTATAATATGAATCTTAATCATATGTCTGCCATATGTATTGCAAATTTCCAGGTAATTGTCTACCTTTCAATCTTTTACTACAAATTTCTGTAAACCATATTGTATATCATTCTGTCTTATTTCACACAAACCACTGATCATAATTTAACTTCTTACTGGTAACCATAACCTGGCCTTTCTCCAAGTGCTCCTCAAGTCTGTACAACTGTTTGCCCTCTCATTAAATGGCCTCAAATTGCCATACTTATGAGCACTTTTCTCTATTTTGTTATTTTGGTTTCCCCCTTAGTGATCCACTATCCACATGTATTCCTTGTTATTAATGTATTAAAAATTATAATATTCTCCCCCGATTTCCTTAATGCATTTTTCTCTAGCAGCTACAGCTGGGGAATGAGACAAACAAGTCTGTAAGAGCTAAAACTGTGTCTGAAGTAGGAGTCATTAGGTCATACATGAGAACCCTAGGTGCTCTCCTACCAGTAAAATGCATGAACTCTACAGCATCACTTCAGAGTTCTCAGAGTCATTTTGCATTTTCTTGCTCATTCTTGGTTCTTTTTCAGCTAGTTAAGAGTGCCTGATATTTGAAACCCCAGTTAAGTGAGGTGTTCCTATACGCCAGAGACCCTTCAACAGGAGCCAGTGACGGTGCCATCCTTGTTGACTGATCGACTCTCGAATCCAAGATTTAACCCAGTCCCACCTCCTCCCTCTCCAGGGTTTAAAACTCTTCAGCAACATCCTCAACCAAGTGGTCCTCTACACTGTCTGAACAATTCCCATGGTGGACAGACAGACCAATTATTTAATCAGTCTGTTCCATTTTGGACAGCTCTCATCATTCCAAGCGGTATCGACACATGGAACCTAATTCCCCAGAACTTGCATCCCATAGTCCGACATCTGCTTTCTGGTTGGCCTAACTCTACCATGTGTCTTTTTCACCATAAGACCAATGGTTGCTCTGTGGTCTGCACAGATCTCCCTGGGTGGGCCTGAACCCCCGCACCAAAACCAACCTTTTCCTTCCCCGGGATAAACACCGGGCTTTCCAAGTGCCGCGTGGGGGTGTGGAGTCATACAAATGGAGCTGCTCTGAGCTCAGAGGTGGCGCCAGAGCCGAAGAGTGCCAACGCAGATGAGGTCAGCGCTATTCCAATCCACTTAGCCTCCCCCAAACACTGCGAGAAGCCTGCCCACCAGGCAACTCGCATATTAAATGTCAGCCGAGAAGGGTTCTAAATCAAGGCAAGTTAGGTATTTAAGCTTCCTAAATCTTGGCTGCTGCTTTGGATGCTGGCAATTGGCTCTCGTTTCCTTCAGAGGGCTTCTGATTGTTTTGGCAGCGTCTCTGACTGTGTCTCCAACACCAATTCTTCCCCCACGGATCCCCCAGAAGGAAAGAAATATGCACAAAGCAGGTAGTTGTTTCTGTTCAATGATCTGGTCGCTCAGAAATGAGAACCTGGGCCTGTAAGCCCAGATGTTCCCCTTGAGGCACAGCACCTGCCCCAGCCGCCATGGGGGTGCCCCTGGAGATGGGTCCTTGATGGCCCAGGAGGCAAAGGGGCTGGCCCACGTAATGCTCTGGCAAAGGGCAGCTCAACGCAGGGGTACTGAGCCTCAACCCTGTGCAGGATAGAGCAGCTCAGAGGAGGATGAAGACTACATCACTGAAGAGTTCATTTGGTTGGCCAAACCCAAGGACCACCCTTCCTATAGGTCAGAAAAGAAAAGTGCTAAATACCTGTAGTCTTGGGCAGGAATAGAAATACATGGAGCTTTCCTCCCAGACTTTCGGTACTTTCTCATCCGAAAATACTGAAATCCAAAGGGGTGGATTGGACCAGAAGATCCTGAAAGCTCCTATTTGTTTTGTGAAGATGTGCACACAAGTCAGCACTGACGGTGCTGGGGTGTCCACTGAACCCTCACGGGTCTGTCTCCATTGCTGCCATCATTGTTATCACCATCGTCGTCACCGCCATCACCTAGGGCTCTGGGATGTTTAGCTGGAACGAACATTCAGGAGTTGGTGGCTGTCCTAGAGATGACACGCTGTCTCTCACTCAGTGAACATAAAAATTGTGTTTTACGTTGCCTATTTTGGTTTTCATCTTGACAACACCCCTTTGCATCAAATTCCTCGTCCCTTCTCCATCAGCACATGGGTGCATGCACACAGTTTACAAACGGTGTGGGAAATGGAATAGAGCAAGGTGTCAATTTGATCACTGAGTGGGGGGATTCTGTAAGTGAGATGCCATGGGTGAGCAACAAAGTATAGTCGAGGAAGCAGACAAGCTGAGGCGAGGGTCTGAGGAGCCAGTGACTTTCCTGCACACTAGCAGGCAAGAGGGAGGACTGTGATTTCTCCCTCTATTTTCTAAGCCAATATGATATACTTTGACAGAATCATGTACATAATGTCTTAGATCACTCTCCACTTCTTGCTCCTCCACACAAAAACCTTTCAGACCATCATGCAGAACGAGAAAAGGAAGAAGGAAGAACTTTCACCGTGTGTGCATATATCAAAACGTCAAGTTGTACCCCTAGAACAGTGGTCCCCAACCTTTTTGGCACCAGGGACCAGCTTCATGGAAGACAATTTTTCCACAGACTTGGGGTGGGGTAGGAGACGATTCAGGCAGTAATGCGAGTGACGGGGATCAATGGGGAGCTGCAGATGAAACTTCACTCACTGGCCCGCCGCTCACCTCCTTCTGTGCAGCCTGGGGTTTGGGGACCCCTGCCCTAGACTATATACAATTTTGATATGTCAAATGATCTCTCAATAAAGCTGTTGGGGGGGGGGGTAAGAGAGAAGGGTGGTAGCAGAGGGAGAAGTGAATCTCAGAGCAACACGTGTCCACTTCCTTCTACTGAAATCTAGAACAAAAGCATTTTGAAAGAGCACTAAAAATATGTCCGTCGGGTCATGGAGTAAGATCAAAGTCTAGAGCACTGGCTGCACTAGAGGTCCACCAGTTCTCAGGGGGACCATATAACTGACTGTCCAAACTGGGGCCCATTTGAAAATGAAAGGAAACATTAGAAACAATTAGTGGACATTAATTAATTAACAATCACCTCAACTTAACTGTCCCAGCCCAGTGGGGACTTATGGTCATCCTACAAATATGAGACCTTGGGCTCAGCTGATCTATAACTAATTTTTACCAAAGGATAAGTGAGAAAAATAAGGACAATGTAAGTATGTAGAGATGTGTCTAGCAACATCCACTACCCCTTCTTGAGAAGGTCCATCCTTCACCTGTGATGCTGTTCTCCCCACTTGTGTGTGTGTGTTAAAATGTTCTTTTTAAAATAAATGGGGACTTCCCTGGTGGTGCAGTGGTTGAGAATCCGCCTGCCAATGCAGGGGACACGGGTTCGATCCCTGGTCCGGGAGGATCCCACATGCCGCGGAGCAACTAAGCCCATGCACCACAACCACTGAGCCTGCGCTCTAGAGCCCGTGAGCCACAACTACTGAGCCTGCGTGCCACAACTACTGAAGCCCGCGCACCTGGAGCCTGTGCTCCGCAACAGGAGAAGCCACTGCAATGAGAAGCCAGCGCACCACAACGAAGAGTAGCCCCCACTTGCTGCAACTAGAGAAAGCCCGTGTTCAGCAATGAAGACCCAACACAGCCAAATAAATAAATTAATTAAAAATAAATAAATAAATAAAAATAATAAAAAAAAATAAAATAAATGAATTTGTTCTAAGGGTAGATAATAGGGATAATGTTATTTCTGTTGATCTGTTTGTTTGCTTGTTATTTTTCAAGTACTTAATTGACACAGTAAAAGTTGGTGAGCCTATGTCAATCCACCCAATATTTAAAACATTTCCCAAATTGTTTAAATCCCCAAATCTGAGACTACTTATGTGGATCTCTCCAGCTGACTAGGGAAAGAATACCCTCTGGGGTTCAGCCTGTTGGCTGCCCCACACCCACACAGTGCTCAGACCCACCCATTCCTCCAGTTGTGCGGCATTATTATTTCCTAAATATTATTGCCTATTATTCATTTTTAACTTGGACCCCCTTCCCCGCGAATCATCAGAGGGGGTCAGGTCCCTTGAGTCCCAGAGGGGCAGCACCCGCACCCCACAACGCTCGCCCATCCCCAGCCCTCCCCCACCCAGGGCCGCGGCTCCTCCAGCATCACAGATACTGGAATTTGCCTCAGAACCATCTGGCCTGCATCGCCATGCAAACGACATCCCCACTGAGGGAGCCCACGGCCAGGTTACTATCTCAAGACCCCATGTTGGTTTGTTGTTATTTTTAAAGAGAGCTCATTCAGCCACGGCAGGGAACTAATTTCTTTTCAGCAGGGCTACAGCACCCATCCTGAAGTCAGGGCAGCCGGACAGAGATGGAGGAGCTGGGGGCGGGGGAACTCGTATTAGCACAATTTCTAGGATCAAAGTCCTTTGTGACCTGAAAGATCTCCGGCTGTTAGATTATAAATTGGGGTTTAATTAGAGCCTTGTCAATCAACCCTTATCCCTGCCTTGGTTTGGGCAAATGGTTCTTAGTTTGGCACGTCATTAATTAAGAGTTTGGAGAACACACGCTCAGGTTTTTGTGTCAAGCGGAGAAGCAGATGTGGGTGGTTTTCACTCTTCCAGAACTTTTTTTGTTCTCCTTTTAGAGAGTAGAGATGCATTCCACTGGCTTCAGAAAAATAACCAGAGATGGGGAGGTTTACAAGTCTTGAAGCATCTATATCTTGTTAATTCAGGGGCAAAGACGAAGGCACAACTTTGTCTAGAGGTTAAAGTCTGAGATTTGTGTTAACCGCCACCTGACTCTCAGCTCTGACTGTGGCACCAAGCAGCCTCGGGCAAGCTATTGATAGTCAGCTACTGAGCTTCATTCCTCCCATCTCCAAGGTGAGAGCAGTGATAGTAGCTAACTTGTCACTGATATTACTCTTTCATTCAGCTATTATTTATCGTCATCCACTAGGTCACAGGTACTGGGCTAGGTTCTGGGAGTTCCACTGTCACTAAAGCACACAAAGCCCTTGCGGGGTTTACAATCCGAGCAGCAGAATGAGGGAGGCAACAGCGCGCCAATGAACACATAAAGAGACAACGTGATGCCCCGTGGGGCTAAGTGCCAAGGAGGAACATGGAAGCGGGTGGGGAGAACAACCAGAGGGAGGTGTTAATGCACGCTGAGGGCTTAGTATGGTGCCTGGCACATCATAAGTGGTCAAGTTAGGGATGTGGTGATAATGATGATGACGGTGACGACGATGATGGCGCTGATGACGGTGAGGATGGTGATGGGGAGACGGTTGGTGAGAGCAATGATGATGATGATAACGGTGGTGTCAGTGATGATGACAGGGATTCCCGAAACTCTGCTGGCACACCAGATCCCTTCCGTCACCTGTTTCCATCCTTGGAAATAACACTTCAACCATCCTAACTGGAGTGAAAGGATACCAAAACCATGCCCATTTTTTCTTTCTTCAAGTTCAACACTTCCCCTCAGATTTGGCCAAAGGTTTTGGAGCAAGCGTTCACCTAGAGCTTCATTAGAAAGCAACACACATGCACAGCCCAAAAAAAGCACCCAAACTGGGAAAGAAAAGCGTTCCTTGTGTTTTCTACTTGGCAACGAGCTCATCTTAAATCAGAACAGGACTGATTCCTCGTAGATAGGAACTCTTAGAACCAGCTCTCCTACTGCCTTGAGCCGCACAGGGCTGAGTGCCCCTCAGCTACACCTAGGCCTTTTATTAGATTCTGGGAGGAAAGCTCTTAGGCCAGGCTGTTCCATTACTAATTTAGCACTGCAAAGGCAAAACAGCACAAGGAATGAACTTTGCTTGCCCCCCACCCCCACCCCCGCAGCCCTTTATGATTAGTGATCATCCCTTGGCAAAATAAAAGCGATGGTCATTTCCCTGTGAGCCTGTGACAGTGACAGAATAGTCCTGTTCCAAGGGCGTTTCTGGCTTCACCCCAAATATGAGGTCATCGTGTTCATCTAGTTTTGGACAAAATCCACGTATTTGCCATTGAGGCTAGAGCCAGGCTAAGCTGGAGAATGAATCATCCCCATCCATCTCTCTCTCCCCGTCTCCATGAGTGAAGGCGAGAAGATAGAAGGAGATGAAAAATAACACTAAGGGAATCCCAAGCATTGCTGTTTCTGCTCATCCAGACACAGTCAGAGGGAAAGCATTTTGTTGTATGAAGGGGCATTCAAACAATACTGTTAACCAGAAGGATAAAAACAAAGTTCCGTTATTGGGGGATTTTTTCATTGCAGTGAAAACATTTCTAGCTTAAGAAAAAAAGGAATCCATGGGTTGTTCTGGGATAGTGCAAAGGCTTGACAGGAGAATTCCAGAACCAGGTCTCAGAATGGTTGGGAAGCTGCACAGCTCTAGGGCCCTGGCGGGCAGTCTGTCTCCAGAGACCACTGTCAGCATGAGTGAACGCCAACCATTCTAGCCTTTGGGTCAATGGACATCAGCCCAGGCGGCAGCGGATGGGTGTTTAAGGTGGATTTGCTAATGGACTGGGAGGGTGCCAGGAGGGGCAGATCGAGCTGGAGGCGACCACCGAGGTCTTGGCCTGGCAGGAACGCAGTAAGAGCGGACATTTTGGGTGGGGGTGGGGTGGGGGGAATCAAGAGTTCAGATTCGAACATGAGAAATCTCCAAATCCAAGAATCTGAAGGAGTAAATCAGCCGGTGCAGAGAGAATGCTGAGTGTGGTGCCTGGCACCTGGAAACTACTCAAAAATAGTACCCATTTGGCCGCTTCTTGATCACCTTACAGTGGGCAGGGCTCTGCCTATCTTTGCGGGATTGTCAGCCTCCTTGCATTTATCTCCCTGTGAAGGTCCAGGAAATATGAGCTGCGGCTCGATGGGGGCCATCCCGGGCGGCTGCGGGGAAGATCAATGTCCTGTTTGAAGGGCGAGTTCCCCAGGGTTCACGCGCCCACGCATCCTGAAACCCGATCACTGCTGTGTCTTTCATGAAGATGGAATCCTTGACAGGTGATTATTTTTGCTCCCCACTGCATATCAAACATGCTAAAGATTAGTCACTTGTTAAGGGCCACCTGTTGACAAGGAAGGCGGAAGGCGGCAGGCAGAGATTCCTGCTGTTCCGGCCGGGATCTGATTATGCGAAGCACCAAGTGCCTTCACCCCTGAAGCCACTGACAGCCAGGGAGCTGGGGCCTGGGGCTCTCTGGAATTTGGGCAAAGACCCCGCGGCCGGCTGGCCTCTTGGCTTAACGAGCTCCTACTGACCATTCAGGTCTCAGCTGAAATGCCCCTTCCTCCAGGAAGCCGCCCTGCCCCAGCCCTGAGGAGCCCCCATTGTGCGCTCTCATGGAGCACTTGCCTTTCCCCCTCCAGCTCTTCCTATATGCAGTGATTTTATTAATCATCTCTTATGATGTGTTCAGCACTTATCTCCCATACAACTGTGCTTCCTGGGGTGGAAGGTCCCAATCTTTGGATTCATTAACTCCATCCCGGACTGATCAATATTTATTGACTGGCCGTTGGCAGCAATCATGCAGAATGGAATGGGAAAATATGGGTTTATGAGTAAATACAGTACAATCATCACTCTGTGCCATTCTGACCTAAGAGATTAAAAACAAAACCAAAAAAACTTGGATGACAGGTATTCACCAGTTCTAAAACCACTGGTTCCAATCTGTGGGCTACAGGGAGGGGCAACAATGTGAATTAATACTGGACCAAGTATTGTCTTTATTGAAATGTTTTATGATGAAAATTGAAAGACGTAAGTAGGGGAAAGTCTAACGAGCTCCCATACACCTACCAACTACATTCATCAGTGTAAGACTTCACCGTGCTCCCCAGAGTTCACATCATTTCTTTCTTTTCTTTCCATACTTAAAAACGCATCTTTTAAAAATATAGGCATTTTCTTCCAATAATAGCAAAAGCATCTTGAGAGAAAATACTGTGTCCATATGAACTGGATTACGATTTTTAAAATGCACACTATTGCAATGACCGATTTTCTAAAATTAAGAGTGTTACAAATTCACAGAAGGCATTTTTGTCAGGCTATGTTTTCTTAACTCACAGACATTAAAAGTAACAACAGCTATCCTGAGCAGTCTGGGATATTTTCTGATGTCAAATGTGAAAAGCACGGGAAACTCTGATTTAAAACTTCATTTTAGTCACAACCAGGATTTCTCCCTGGGCCCCCTCCTGTTGGAAGTGGCAAAGGGAACAGATCAGAGAGGCGTGGGGGTCTTTTTCTTTGAGTGGTTTCTGCTCTCCTCATGCCGAGCTGCTCCAGGAGAGGTGGCCCGTGGTGAGGCCGTGGCCCAGAATGCACCCAGGGTGAGGCCAGTCCAGAGTGCACTCGGGTTTCTAAATTGCTTAGGGAGATGGATTCAAATGTCCAGTATGCGGGATACCTAACAGATAACCTGGTTCTCGTCCTAGTCTGCTTTTTGCTAACTGCGTATCATCGCTGGATCCTCTTAACACCTGAACTGCGGTTCTGGTCCTTTGCAAAATGAGTATAAGAATTCTGACCTCCCTGCCCCGCTTCTCAGGGTGAAAGACCCAACTGAGAATCTAGAGAAGTGTTTGCAAGCTGTTGAGTGCTGCACACATTTTCAAGGGCACGTGATGTCCACCTTTGCTCCGGGCTTTGTGAAGGCTCCTGCTTGTGGAGGGGGGGTGGCGTGGGTGGGGGGGGGGCGGGGTGCACCTTGGCGCTTCACCGAGCGTCGCAGCCACTTTGCCCTCTCACTCTTTGTCTTCATCCCAGCCGAGGTGGCCCCCGCCCGAGGAGGCCGGGACATCTGGACCCAACACAAAGACACCCAATCAATCAGCGGCTTTGCCTATGACACACCAGACAACTGCTCCAGCGGGTCCTTTCCTCGCCCAAAAGGCCAAATGGCCATCAAACGGCTGATCCCAACCCCCGCCCCAGTGCACACCCCAAAGCTCCATGGCTGCAGATGCAGGTGGCGACAGCCTCGTCCACAGGGCGCAGGCTGGCCACTGCGACTGTGTGGTCCAGCGCAGCAGTTTCGACCCTGGCTCCTCTCATCCCAGAATCCCCCGGGGAGGTTTCAGAAAGGACCCTCACCCAGGCCTCACCCTGGAGACGCCGGGTTGGACTCTCCGGCGTTGGGATCCAGGCACTGGTGTTTGCTGACAGCACCCAGGTCGTTCTAACATGCGGCCAGGGCTGAGAACCGGGCAGCTAACCGATCGCTCAGGTCACCACCTTGCCTGTTCCAGCTGCTGAGAAATAAATTAACCAAATCACTTGTTTGACGAAAATCGTTTTCTAACCAAACAAAATAATAAAAACTTTATCCAGAGCCACATGGAGATTGACCCACAAAGATCAAACAAAACCACCACTGGCCTCCAACCCTCAATGGAAGAGATTCCAGTGGGATGAGTGACCGTGACAGCTTGGCTGGTCTTGTCCGTGTGGAGTTCACCTGGTGAAGCTGTTGCGGGCTCAAGGGCCGGAGGTGAGCTTTGTGCCCGAGCTACTTTAACCCCTTGAGGGTTGGCTGTTTCTCTGACAATATCCTGTTCTGCCAGGACCAATACTATTCATTCACTCGTCATTCTGACGGTTGTGGAGGCTTCCTTGCACACCAGCTGTGCTAAGTCACAAGGACATATCGATTAGGATTTGATCATTGTCTTCAGATGGGGAGGAGTTATGGGAATACAACAATAATTATAGCTGTAATTTATTGTGTTTCCTTTGTGCCAGGCATTCTGCTAAGAACTTGACATGCATTCTCTTGTCTGATCACTACAGCACCTCCATGAAGTAGGGAGTGTTATTACAATCATTCTCTGTAGAGGAATCTGAGTCTCAGAGATGTTAGGTAATTTGCACAAGGTCACACAGCAAAGAGTGCTAGAGCTGGCATTTCAACGCAGCCCATGACTCCAGGTGGATGCTCCTCAGCTCACACACTGCTGCTTCCCACAGTGGAATCACCAGGACGTGGATCCACAAGCACCAGGAGGCTGTCAGTGAATGCAGAGGCTCCACTTCCGGGGCCATAAGAAGGTTTCTCCTCCACGGCAGCTTGTTGATATCGGCTGATTTTTAGCTCTGTTTACACTGACTCCAGCATGGTTGGGAGGGAACAGTGGGGCTGATAAGTGTTTGACAACCTGCACCCTGCACGGAGCCCTGACTGGCTGAGTTTGCCAGTTTCCATGATGTAAACATTCCCACCACGGCTGATTTTGAATTTCCAATTTGATGTCACTGAACTCAGAGCTGGGAGAGATGCCCCCAGTCAGCTCCCACCGGCTGGTGTAAGTGGGCTCCAGCAAACCCGGGAGGACTTCTCTGATTCTCTCCACTTGAAGGGCTTTGGAGGACCATTAGGGATCATCTGATCCTTTCTAGTTTTGGTTCACGGAGGAATTTTTAGACTGGAATCTCCATAAGGGAAGGGCCCATTTCTAGTCTTGCTCACCATTCATCTACCCTTCTACAGCTCCTGGCTTCGTGCCTGCTAAAGAGTCGTCCTCTCTGGCTTGATGGGACGATGGCTTGGCCAAGGTGGTAGTGATGGAGCTGGCAGGATTAGGACTTATTTCAAAGGTAGGGTTGACAGGATTTGCTGTTGTTCGGTGTGGAAGGCAAAAGGGAGGAGCCAAGCCTGACCCCTTATCCTGAGGATTGGAACTGGATTTTACTGGGATGGGAACCACTAGGAGGGGCAGGTTTGGGAGGAGAGAAATGCAAAGCCTGGTTTGGACCATCCGAGTTGCCTGTTAGACCTGTAATAGGAGGCTGAGTAGGCTGTTATATATGCCAGTCCAAGGGACGTTGACGATGCAGTCGGGGACAGGATTGGCAAACCCTGGACCCCACGAATTGGTGGAAGAAGGGGTGAGGTGGAAACATTGGAGATGGTAGTTGGTGATGAGATGCTTGGAACTAAAGAGGGAACACAGTGACAGTCCATATGCTCTTGGGTTTGACCATGGAAGGGATGGATAAGAGCTTTGGAAGAGAAGATGTGTCGGCTCTGAGAGGCCTGAAGCATCATCGACAATTCTACATCATTATTAGGTCCACAAGTATCAGGACAGAAGCAGGTTTGGAGAGAGCGAGACATTCAGCGTAGGAAAGAGGCAGCTTTACAGACCAGTGGACAGAGTTGGGCTTTTAAACAGGTAGTCCTGAGGAAACCGGTCATCAACAGGAAAAATAAGTTAGATTCTTCCCTCAGATCATTTACAAAAATAATTTCCAGATAGTTAAAGTCTTATAAAAGGATAAAACAAAGTTTTAAAATCTCTAGAAGAAAATGTAGAAGACTCTATGATATTAGGATAGAGAAGGACTTTTCTAAAAGGCATCGAAAATTCACAAACCATAAAGGGTTATACTGTCAAACGTTATGCTGTTAAACGTTACTACGTGCTAAATAAAGTGAAGAGGTAATCCACGTGCTGGAAATATATTTGCAGCGCATACATGTGGCAAAGAATTGGTATCCAAACTACATATATAAAGAACACCTGTGAATCAATAAGAAATGAAAAACAACATAATAGGAAAACAGGAGCAGAGGATACGAGCAAGTGATTCGTAAACGAGGACGACACCCTACTGACCTGTCGTGGGGAAATGCCAGTGAAAGCCAACATGAGGTACCGCTTGCTCCCCACTGGGGGGTTTGGAGAAAGGAGACGGCGGGGCTGTTGATGGTGTCTGTGAGCTTGAGAAGCTGACACCACAGCTCCGAGAGCAACACCCGTCTCTACTGAAATCCAGTACGTGCGACCCTCTACCCGGATGGCACGTCTGCAGAGACACCGAGGGGAACTCCCATCCACATATAGGACAGCCCACTGCTGCTGAGTGAATTGCAGCAAAAACTCTGAAATAACACAGACGTTCACCGACGGGAGGGCTGATAACTAAATGGGGGGAGGTTCACTCAAAAGCACACTCCAGAGTGGCGAACTTGAGGGACAAAGCCACGGTATCACGGCGGATGAATCTCCGAGCATCGTGCGAAGCCAGCAAAGCAATTTGCAGGAAGAAATGTGCAGTAGGAAACCATTTATAGAGCATAAAAACACGCAAACCAACACTTCACATTGTTTATGGATGAATCTACACGTGGCCAAAATATAAAAACACGCAAGGGGATGATAGACATCAAAATCAGGATAGTGGTCGACTCTCGGGAAGGGAGAAGGGAAGGCGGGGCCGGGGAGGAGTACGGAGAGGAGTTCCAGTGCCTCTGCAATGTTTTCCTTCATAAGATAATATCCAGATAAACAGTGTAAAAGGCTAATGGTGGTAAATCTGGGCTCTAAGTATATGGCTACTGGTTACTTTATTCTCTGTACTCAACTGTAGGCTTGACATATTTCAAAGTTTTTAAAGGACAGACATTTCTTTCTTACTGAGCTGGACTTTAGATTCTAGAACTTTCGGATTTTAAATCTAGAGGAAGGATTTTACATATTGTTGAATGTCATCACTTTGGGCCCTTCATTTCAACCTGCTAAAATTCACTTAGTTCATAAACATTTATGAAAGCACCTCCTAAACAGCAGGTCCTAAGTTGTGGGGTTTAAGTTGTTTAGAGAGGCATTGGGCATAACTGTCTACTGTCTTTTGAATCACTGCTTTCTCACCCAGCTCATGAGAATTACTTCTGAGCTTTGGGAATTCTGCTGTTTGATAAAATGGTTTGTTTTCAGTCATGAATTTATAAAAATAGTGATTAGGGGGCTTCCCTGGTGGCGCAGTGGTTGAGAGTCCGCCTGCCGATGCAGGGGACGCGGGTTCGTGCCCCGGTCTGGGAAGATCCCACATGCCGCGGAGCGGCTGGGCCCGTGAGCCATGGCCGGTGAGCCTGTGCGTCCGGAGCCTGTGCTCCGCAATGGGAGAGGCCACAGCAGTGGAAGGCCCAAGTAACGCCAAAAAAAAAAAAAAAAAAAAAATAGTGATTAGGTCTGCTGCCCAACAATGTACATATAGTTAACATTATTGTACTGTACACTTAAAAGTGGTTAAAATGGTACACTTTATGGTATGTATTTTTTAACCACCAAAAAAAAAAAAAAAAAAAGTGAGTAGGACAGCATTAAATGCAGAGCCCTGTGGCAGGCTACTAGAGACTTCTCTCCAGATTAACTTTACATCCTAATCGACTCCGTGCCTGTGCATGCACGTGCGCACGTCTGTACACACTACATTTCACTTACAGAAACGTGGCCCAAGTTTTAGATGGTCAATTCAGGAAGAAAAATATCCTGAATCACCTCGAAGCATTTTTAAATTGTTTGCTCAGTTAGTAGAAAGAAAAAAAATTTTGCTGGGCACAGATCTTTTCGTGTCTGTTTATGAAACCCAAGTGACAGCATTACAGGAGAAAGAGAACTCTCCGAGGGCCTTCTGTTGGGGAGAGTATCCCCTCTTTACTCTTCGCCCCGGGCAGTGCTTGGCACCTGGCGTTCTGAGGCCCCACAGTGGATTTCACGTCTCTTCCTGCCTGACAACAAAATCTACCCTTGAACAGCCCCTCCCTGAGCTGTCTCATCTCCCCTCCTCTTTCTGTATTTTTATTTTCTTTACCACTCTTCTTTTCCTACGTGTTTTGTTTTTTCCTTCTTTGCTATGCTGCTCCATCAATATTTAGTTTCTAAATATTTAGTTTCCACATTGCTGTTCTTGTACTGTTTAGCCAGAATCACTTGTCAATTCACTCATTCACCACACAGCTCCTCGGCCCTGGCTGCAAGAAGAATCACCTGGGAAACTTCTAAGAGGTACCCCAGCCCCACAGCAGGCCAATTAAGTCAGAATCTCAGGGTGAGGATATTTGTCAAAAGCTTCCCAGATGACACTGCTGTGCAGCCAGGGTTGAGAAATGCTGATTTCATAGATATTAACTAAATCCTTCTGTACACCAAGTTGGGGGTTCCTAAGGGGGTGATAAGGAGGCCTTCCTGGAAGAGGTGACGGGTAAGTGTGGTAGGTTGCATTTCCCGGGGCACAACAGCAGCGCCCATCCCGAAAGCTCCTGTGCCACGGGACCCTGACGTTGCTCATCACGTGGTCAAGTTCTCCCCACCTTGAGCCTGGGCAGGCCTGGTGCTGCTTTCACCAGCAGAATGATGGACATGGAACCATCCTACTGCCAGCCCTTACCTGGGCTCTGCTTCCTCTCTTGGTAGTTCCTGTCTTTCAAGGAACAGGTCTATCTCATTTAAGTTGTCAAACTTGTGAGCATGGAGCTGCTCACATAATTCCCTTTTTATCCTTTTAACGTCCACGGGATCAGCAGTAACGACTCCGTTTCCCTTTCTGAGCTTGGTCATTTGTGTCTTCGCTCTTTCTTTGTTGGTTAGCCTGGCTGGAAGTTTATCGATTGTGTTGATCTTTTCAAAGAACCAGCTTTAGGTTTTGTTGATTTTCTCTAAAAACATTTAAAAGTTCCTGTTTTCAATTTCATAGATTTCTGCTCATTTTTAGAATTATTTCTTTTCTTCCACTTTAGGCCTAAATTCCTCCTCCTTCTCTAGTTTCCTGAGGTGGAAGCTTCGTTATTGACGTTAGATCTTCCTTTTTAGTATTTGCATTTAACTTGATACATTTCCCTCTTTTAAGCACTAGTTTCATTGCACCCCACAATTTTTGATAAGCTGTATTTTTGTTCTCATTTAGGTCAATGTATTTTAAACAATTTCTCTGGAGATGTCTTCTTGGACTCACAGGTGATTTAGAAGAGGTCTGTCTTCCTCTTCCTCGGGAGGCTCCACCTGCCATGACAGGGGAGGCCCAGGCCACAGGAGAGGCCAAGTGTGGACACTAGTGGGCCGCCTCCACTCAGCCGTGTCACTGAGCCCCCGAGAGGCCTGCACAGTTGAGCCTTCAGGCGGGGCAGCTCCAGCTGAGCTCTGCCCGCAGTGGCCATGTTCAGCATCAAGGTAGGATTGGGCAGCTGCCGCTCTAAGCTGCTGAGTTAAGCTGTAAGGGAGGAGCAGCAGGTAACTGGACAGCCTGTGGAGACGGTGGGGACAGGTGGCAGGCTTCCCAGCCAAGGGGAAAGGAGTGCAATCCCAGGTTCGGGAAAGGTCTGGCTCCTCTGCGGGCTGCAGGCCTCCAGCGTGACTAGAGCGCAGGGTCTGGGGAGAAAAACACCACCCACCCCACTTACAAAACAGCAAAACGAGGAAGCGGAAACTCGCACGTCCAATGTTTCCATGTTGCAGCTGTACCAAGGGCGTAGGAGAGCCGAGGGAAACGTAACACTGGCACAGCTTCAACTCGGGGCCTCTGCATCTTTCCCCCCTCCACACCCCGTCCCCCAGAGAACCTACAGTGTACCCTGCGTGCAGAACAGAGCCATCTCCCCTCTGGGTTTGGGCCGAGAGTGAGGCTGGGGTCAGCTTTGCCCTAGAAGCTGTCTGGATGGGAACAAGCCGTTCCTCTCACTTGCCCTTTGAGGGTTTCGTTTATTATTCGGTGAAATGCCACTGGTGATGATCTCTCCTTGTGAGCCGCTTCCCAGCCAGGCGCCGAGAACGTGACTGACGTCCAGACCTTCGCCAGCACCATCTCTAGGCCTCTGGCCACATCCACGGCTGCTGCTGGCTGCTCTAACGGGAGCTTTGTGGTCATCGTTTACCCTTTGTGACATGCAGACACGCTTGGCTCGGGCACTTGGGGACCATACGTGCTGCTGCGAAGCTGCCTCTGCGCCCACGTTCCCCCATCTTCGAGAGCAGAGCCCAGGTTTTTGTTGGGGACCCTTCCCCACCCTAAATGAAAGGCTGGGGCTGACCCCACGCAGGATCCTAGGTCCTTGCAACTCAGGTCTGGCCCATCAGTGTATCACCTACTCCTGCCAGAGTGATTGGTTCATGGCCCAATGCAGCCAATCAGTGCCACTGACTCAGTCCCAGGACTTTTGTGGACGCACCCTGGTATCAGGCCCAACTTTTCTACTCCCAGGCGTGTGTCCCAGGATATAAGGTTCCCGCTGATATAAGGGCAGAAGGGGCAGTTCGGTTTAGAACGTTCTCGCCTGGAGCATCCTTGCCAATTGTGTGACCTTTGTCCTCCATCTCTCTGCTTTGTGGTCCTCCCAGCTGTAAAAAGAGAGAGGGGTTGGCTTCGCTTCCCTCCAGGGCCCCTTCCAACCCTAAGACTCTGGGAATCCAGGAAATCCCAATTTAGATACACGGCTTCGGAAACTGGCAGCAGACAGAGAATGGAATCCGGAAGGCCCTGGCCATTGTGAACGCCAAGTCTAGACGATGGAGAGGGGGCCACTGAGGCAGGAAGAAGTGAAAGTCCCCTTCTCAGCGCCGCACCTTCCAGGAAGCAATAACCTCACAAGTCTCAGCCACGCTCCCGAGGCTGCGATCGGGTTACCCTGGGGCAGAGCCAAGGCCGCTGTTATTGTCCTCTCTGTTCACATCCAAACCCTCACACACCCAACCTAGTGCTTCCTCTGTGATAACACCAGTAGCAGGAGCTGCCCCCCGTGTCATCCTGGACAAACAGGTGATGTTTATTTACAGCGTGTAAAAGAGACCATCTGACCAGCCGATGCCAGCTGAGAGCCACGGAGGCTGATAAAGGCGGCTTATCACAAAGGATTAGCAAATGTTATTTTCTCTTTGTTTGTTTGAAGTCCGGCATTTGGACAGTCACTGTGAGGCCCAGTGTGGTCGGGGCCAAGTTTAACAGTGACCAGAGAGATGGCAGTGATTGTTCGGTGAAGATGAAACAGAATGAAAGGAACCAGCCGGCCAGCGCTATGTGCCAGGGAGAGACACGGCAGGGACCGTCAGGCTGGTTTGACAGTGAGAGACACAGTGAGGGTTAGTGAACCAGGCTGGCTTTGGACAAAATAACCACATGAAGCGAAAATTCTACGTGCAGAGGACCTGGGCCTCTCAACCTTGATGCTCATCATAAATCACTGAGGCACCTGTGCTTACCCGGGCTGCACCCAAGCAAGGGAATCCGACTCTGGGGGTGCAATTTGGGCATCAGTAATGCAGCCGAGTGTGAGATGTGTGCCCTAGATTAATGCTTCCCTCTTGTGCATTACGACCCTGGGAATCTGGCTAACGTACAGATCCCAATTTGGTAGATCTCGGGTGGGGCCTGAGGTTCTGCATTCCTGACATCTTCCTGGGGATGCCCACACTGCTGGTCTGGGGACCACACGTCGGGTAACAAGCCTAGCTGACTGTTGTTCAAATGCCTCCAGCATTGCCCCTAGTACTCCCCGATGCTGGCAGAGGTGGGGCCGAGAGAGGGCTTCTCCTCTGTGGAAAAGGTGGGCTCAAGCTGCTACTGACCCAGAAGAGGAGAGCCTGGGGCGCCACTGCAGCGGGTGGGACCGCGCGCCCTCAGGCAGGCGCCCCCAGGCTGAACGGGGCTGGGCTTCGTGGGTGAGCACCAAATCCGGGTTGGGGGATAAAATCTCATGATGAGATGCTTTCTAAAACATCCTTATTGAGATACAATTCACATACCATAACATTCACCCACTTATCGTGCACAGTCAAGGATTTGTAGTATCTTCCCAGAGTCTACAGCCATCACAGCTATCTGGGGCTAGAATATTTCGTCACCCTCAAGGCTGCTATTTCAGGCCACTTTCACGCCAAGGCCAGCGCCACCTGCAGGAAGATTAGGTGCCTGAAGACTGTGTGCGAATACTAGGAGTTGAACCCTTGCTTGGAAGCATGGAGCACCAGCCCATCCGTCAGGGGAGGTGGAGGACGTTGATTATCACCGACTTCAGGAAGCCCTCCAAGCCTTCCACACCACAGCCATTAACCTCCCCAGCCAGGCTGGGGACCCCATGAGGGCAGGGTCTGTGCCTTTCTTCTCTGCAGCCACATGCCTGGCCCCGCGCTGGACCACAGTAGGGTACAGTGAGTACGTCTGTGCCAAGACCTTGCACCCAGACTCTGCTATGGCGCTAGTGTCTGAGAATGGGCAGGGTGTGGTTTTGAACTTGTTCTCTATGATCTTAGTAGAACAAACACTGAATTACCACCCAGATGGCTTTGTCTCAAGCTCACAGTTGGCACCTGGGTGTCCTCACATGTACAACAGAGAGGAAGGAGCCCCTTCCCAGGCCCAGAGCTGTCCCAGGGCTTCTGTAACCCAGGAGCTCTGAGGGTAAAGTTGGAAGCAAAGTTGGAAAACTCTTGTTGAGTATAAAGCAACAGAGATTTCCTTGAAGTTGGAGATGGCTTCAGGGAGGGAGCCCCCATTCCTGGAGGTATTTTAGGTGAACGCTTTCCCAAGATGTTACCCAGGAGGCGTAGGTGACCTTGAGATCCTCCTGGGATAAAGTGCTCCTCCGGGTAAAAGACGGATTCTTACTACGTGCTGACCATATGCCCACTCGTGATTTCTGTCCTCCTATCAGCCAGGACGGACGAGACTGGCTGCAGTGACAAAACTTGGTGCTACAGACATAAAAGCTTGTTTCTCGTTCACACGATGTAACCCGCCGGCCATGTGCTCTGATCTCCCGAGTGCTGGCTGGGAATTCTCTTACCCCGACCCTGCCGCCAACCGTGTGTTACCGGCTGCCCTGGCACAGGCAAAAGAGCCTCGGCAAACTGCACCCTGGATTTTCAAACTTCCACTCGGAAGACACGTCACTTCTGCACACCTTTGTCCTCACCGCAAGGGCACAGAGAGATGCAAGCCTACGTGGGCCTAGAAGTCGGGGATCAGCCCCACTGATCACCACAGTTACTCTCATTTTGCAGGCTGCCCAGAGGCACACAGGCTGTAGTATTTTCCAGGCTGCATTATTATTATTTTATAACAACTGTCATGGTCATGATAACACATATTTAGTTATTAGGTGCCAAACACCACTCCATGTGCTTCCATGAATGTGTTCTTTCGTTCATTCCACAGCTATAGATTGAGGACCTACTACGTGCTGAGCCTTGAGGAAAGCAGTTCACAGTCATTATCTCATTTATTCTGTGGGACAACCCCATGAGGCAGCGCAGGCATCAGGGCTTACCACGCTTATGCAGAACAGGAACATTTAGGAATTTCTGGGCCAGACTCTCTGGGCCACATTCAGGCCCAGAGGCACTGTAACCTCTGGAGTAACAGCTCACGCCTGAGGCCCCTGGGAGGCGACACCATAGCTCGAGGGCCAGCACTGGGCAGGGCCTTCCCGCCACCAGCCTTCCTGCGAGGGAGAGTGGGAAACGGCCTCAGGAGGCGGCACAAAGAGGAACCTGTTTCAACGCTGCTCAGAAGCCACGACTCAGCAAAGGCTCACGACAGACGTCCTGTGGACGACAAAACTGAGCCTCCAGGAGGTTCAAAATAAACCCACAAGGTAAACAACCACCACCACCCAGGCCCCAGCTGGACAGTGGCACAGCCAGGCCAGGGCAGTCCACTCCTGGCCCCGCTGCCGAGCTGCAGGGCCTGGGTGTCACACACGAGCACATTCTAGGGGGACGTTCACAGCCAGGGAGGCTGACGTGTGTCCCCCACTGTCACTGCAGGCTCCCAGGCTCTCAAATCCACAAGGGCAGGGAGCAGACAGCTCCCCGCAGAAAACCTGCTCCTTCCCAGCTTCTGCTCAGCCTCTGACCCCAGTTGGCCCCTGGGCGCTGCCTTCCTGGCCACAGGACGGCTGTGAGGCTGGTGAGCAGTGGGGGTGGGGTGGGAGGGAGGCACGTCTCAGGCTGGATTTATGGTCTCACTCCAGCCTCTCTACTACGCGAGCATCTTGGGCAAACCCTTCACCCGAGTCTCAACTTCCCGGTGGGTAAAATGGGAATAAAGTAACATTTGTGCGGCAGAGCTCTGATTATTATTGTTAAATGGGAATGATGAGCGTGACGGCTAGTTCCAAGCTGAGAAGGGCTTTCTGCACATCAGCTGGTTTTCAGTGTCACCTCTGAATGAATTTGTTTCCATTTTGCCAAAGACACTTGTGGATGATCTCCTGGTAGGACAGTGACATCTTAACTAGTGGTGCCATAGCCCAAAGATTCTAACGACAGCTTTTCCTGACTCTCAACAAAGCCGTGACCTGCTCGCCAAGAAAGCCCCAGCCTGGTTCCAGCGTGGGGAAGGCGGCCCTGGGCTCCGGGGCAGTGGGTGTGGGAATGCAGTGGCGGTAAGACTCACACAGCACGGTGGGGACTGTGGGCTGGCTTGATCCTTTCCTGTGTCTTCTATGAAAGAAGAAGGAAAAAATCCTCCTTCTGAAACAAACCCCACTACGAATAGCACTAAAATACTCATTGACAGACTCAGAATCAGACGTCTTTTGGCTCTAAGAGCATCCTCTACACCTGACAAAACAGAGAGTAGTGGCATCTGCCCTGACCCTCCCCTGGTCTCCTTCTCCACCACGGCCTGGGACACAGCCTGCCCAGGAGATGACCGCAGGTGGGACATTCGGGGCCCCTGGAAACCACCTGGCGACGCTCTTCTAAGTACCCTGAGGAGGTGGGGAGGAAGCCCCCAGCCAGTGGAGTGTTCCTGGCCTCTCACACGCACAGATCGCCCCCTTTAACGAGCTGCAACAGGCTTCGGCTTGAAGCCTCTGGCAAACCCCGGCGTCCAGCGTGAGTTTCATAACACCGTTACGGTTTATTGCATTTATTTTTACGTTAGACTCTAATGGTGATGAGAAATTACCATTTCCATCGACGGCCGTGATGCAAACTTCTTGCAAAACAAAATAAAGTAAAAACGAAACAAGACTTGATTTAAAGAAGAAATAGTAAGTGCATGGTAACAGTACAAATGGAACGGAGGTAAGGGGAGACTCAATGGTCGAAGTTTCAGAAATGTAGTTTTCATTCAGCCAGACTGAATGAAGGTATATAAGACAAAGTGCATACAGCAAGAGTCCAATGTTATCAATATTTTAATTTACGTTTTCACTTCTCTCCTACTGCATGAGTTTCAAAACATCACAGTGGCTATGCCTGGGGAAGAGAGTAGGGTCTCTACAGGGGGATCAGAAACCGCTGTCCCGGAGAATCATCACCTTTCAATAGCGAAGTAGAGACAGGGTGTCATTTGGAAAACGCATTTTCTCACCCGACCCCCGGGGCCATCGTGTCCTCTGCCAGAAGCACCTCAGAACTACTCCCCCGCCCCCCAGTCTCTCCTCCGCTGACCAGTTCAGCACCTCATCTTGGCCTGGGTTGTTTAAAAAACTAAAGCAGGCCTTTTTTTTTTAAAGGCAACTTTAAAAACAATAGTCACAGCTACCGTGCATTACACATTCTCGTAAATGTTTTCCCAGAGTTATCTCTTCATCACACGCTCTGACAGGACTGTAGGCCTCTCCTTTCTCCAACGGAGCCGGAGCCGGGGCTCCCCTGACACCACGGAGCAAATGGCAGAGGCCGGATTTGGGCCCAACTCTGTCCAGCCTCAGGGAGGTAGAGCCATTAATCTTGCAGTGAGGACTAAAAACTGCAAACGAGGGGTGCAAAGAACATCCAAAAAGCCTAAGAGAGGGAACAAGGAGAAGACACAGAACAGCAAGAGAAGGACGGAAAACAGAAGAAACAAAAGCGGGAAAAACCAGACAAAACTGTAAAAACCAATAAAACGTGTGAAAGGAACCGTTCTGTTGAACTTGGGCTTTTGCAATCTCAGGGGCAGGATCACTTCCCCTTTCTTTTCACTAATGAGATGCCTCTATGCTCAGCGTGTGACAGATCGGTTTGGAATTACACTATTTTGACAGCCTCCTAATTGGCCTTCCAGCCTCTACTCCCACCCACTCCAGGCCACTCTCTCTGCTGCCAGGGACATCTTTCCAACATGCAAATGTGACCTTGCCACTTCCCTGCTTTGCTTTGCATTTTTCAGTGGCGCCCCTGAGGGCTGGATCCAGTCCCAGGTGACCCCAGGCAACCTTTGCAGCCTCCCTGCAAGGAGCCGGCATGGGGTCTACTCTTCCATGCAGATCCCCCTGCCCTGACTTCTCTCTCCAACTCAGGACACTCTTGGGCTCCTTGGAGGGTCCCTGCGACATAGATACCTCGTTCTTTGCCCTGTGGCAGTGTCCCCACCTCTCTGTCTGGTTGTGTATAAATCTATCTTCTCTTTACTCCTGGAGCTCTGCGAGGGCAGGGCTCACATTCTGTCCATCTCTCTCTAGTGCCTTACCCAGGAAGAGAATGGCAGAGGCCAAAAGAGATGAAATGACAGAACAGTTTGGTCAGATGTCTCTCAGAGAAGTACAGATCTGGTAGGAGCAAATAAAAGGGGTCGTCAACCAAGTGTGGGGGATGGGCAGGGCAGGGCAGGGAAGGCTTCCTGGAGGAGGCGATGGGCAAGCCAAAAGCTGAGCTGGAATCTGTCAGCTGAAGAGGTGGGGAAGAGTGTTCTTGGCAGGGTGGAGGGTTTGGAGGGGCAGGGAAGTCTGCTTCTTTGAGTAGAGTTGGGGGGATGGTGAGAGATGAGGCTGGACAGGCAGGTCAGGGCCTGGAGTCCTTGCTACAAAGCTTAGGCTTCGTGGTGAGAGCAGTGTGGACGCCTAGCGGGTTTCTGTAAGCAGGAAGTAGTGTGGTTGGTTTCCATCTCAGAAAGGTCACTCTAGCCACAAAGGGGAGTATGGATTGGGAAGAGAGGTTGATGGGTGCCATGTCTGGTTGTGCAGGTTGGGCACTGCACAGCTCTAGGGGTGCTACCGTCCCCTCTATGGTGGCTGTGGCAGTTGAAAAGGGCTGACCTCATCTGATGGCAGGGATTTCTGTCAGACGGTTGTCAAGGCAAGTTAGTAACAGGAGTTGGGATGTGAACCAGTGGCCAGGCTGTGACTGTAAAAGGAAGGGACCTGGTGCGTCCAAGAGACTCAGATGTGGATCAAGGAGGGCTTTGACCCTGTGACTTGGAATCAGCCTGGGGCACAACCCAGCTGCCAGCTGGGTCCCTGAGTGTGCTCCTTGTGGGATCCAGGGCCACATAGAGGTGGGTTCATCATGACACTAATGCAGTTTAGCTTCAGGGCCTGAACGTGCATTGGTGTCTTCCGATGAGTTCCCAAGGTCTTAGGTTTCGGGGAAATTGGCAGAAGCAAGATGTCCTCATTGCAATTGGCGGTGACTTCTGTCTCCCTCCCTCTGACTTGCCCTCTGCTGGGTGGCGTCTGCAGCCTAGGAGTGTGGCTGAGGGCAGCTGGCACGTGGAGCCTGGCTCGTGGAGGATGGACAGCTGTGGAGCAGTCGTTCTGGCACAGTCGGGATGCTGCTGGCTGCCCTGGCGGCGGGCACGGTTTCCTGTGCTGACTCTCCTCATAGCACAATGCAAAGGTGCGGAGCCAAAGGTTGGACAGGTGGGACCAACAGGCCCTGTGATGCCGCCACAAGAAGTGCGTGGGGCAGTGGCGGGTATACGAGGTTGGGAGGCATGGAGCCAGTCGCTGGTCTGTGGAAAATTCCTCCAAACAGATGTGTGTGGTCGCAAAAGGAAGATTTGATTCTCTTGGACTCAAAGTCAAAATGGAAATCCATCTCCATCACGAGTACACTCAGTAGTGCAGCCAGTGCAGTGACATGTGTGCCATCATCTTTTCAAGCATTTTTGGTGAGAATGGTATATTTGATAAAGTTTGAGTATGCCATTATAATTGGAATTTGGAAAAGCATTTTGGAATACTTCAAAGAAACAAGTGAGAAATTATGAACGTATCTGAAAGGTACCTCCTTTTGTCATCTTTAAATTCCATTATTAAAGAATCAAGTGACAAACTGAGATAAGATACTCACGGAATATGAAACAAAAGAGGTAACCTTTCTGACTTGAGAAGTGAATTATAACTGAAAATGTCCAGATCATAACAAAAGCACTAATTAATTTAGAAGAGATCAATTTCAGATACAAGCAATGAAGAAGCACTTGGAGAGTCTGAAAACCTAATGAACGTGGAGAAGTGAATCATGTAATAAATATTGCAAAAATATTTACATTTCTGGCTAGTTTGACACAAAATAATCGACATTGAGGAAGACAGCATAAAATTCGCAAATAAAAACAGTGCTAATTTTCCAAGAAAATTTGAAATGGTGAAATCTTACAGGTCCTATATGAAAGAAATTCAGTAGAAGTTTCCCCAAATTTGACCACAGGCTTAAAAATTTTCCAGAACTGTTGCAGTTGGTATCTATGGGCCAGGTAAAAGTATAATTACGTAATGGGAAGCTGAAAGACTTTTTTCTGAGCTACCAACAAGCATACACATACAAAAGCAAACTATAGTCAAAGATGTCACAGGAAATACTCGGCTATCTTTCCATTCTCTCTATAGAAAATGATGCAGCCAAATTCGTATTATATGAAAAGGAGATCAAAGCTCGTGCAGCCGCCCGAAAAAGGCAGGGAAAAAAGTATTATAGATGTGGGTCAGGCAGCTAATTAGTAAAAATATTATGTTAATTTGTGTATTTAGTGATGTTTGTCACATTTGTCAGATTTTTAATATCTGCCATTTGTTAAGGTTTCTTTTCTGAGTATTCACTTTTGTAACTGCTTTTATATTTGGATTTTGAATTGATTTTCTTAGAGAAGGACCCCCAGATTGTGTACTGTTGGAGGCCAGAAAACCTGAATCTGCTGGTGGGGCCAGGAATATGTGTAGTAACTTCAGACCAAGCGGAGGTCACCTGGGGTCAGACTGATACGCGATGGTGCGGCTGCAGAGCTCAGGCTGGGAGCCTAGCAGGGGCTCCAGCTGAACTAACACGGCTCTGACCGTGGGGTTCGCAGTTCTGGGGCCCTTTGCAGGCCGTCCCATCATTAATATTACCCGGCTCAAATCTATGAAGTCGACACCTCCCACCCAGCGCTCTGTCCTGGAGCCAAAATAACACACTCTAAGCTCGGATACAGTTGAAAGTGAAACCGCATGTTTTCTAAAGGTTTAAAGGCTCTTTTGAAGAAGGGCAGAGGGTCAGGAAAGAAGGAGCTGCATTTACAGAGAGTTGGCAACCCTTTCACGAGGAAGAGTCCCACTTATAACGTGTGCTTTCACCCTGCGTGCTGCCCTGGGTGGAGCGGACAGGCCAGTCCACCTTTGTGTCCACAGTGGTGACAAGGGCTTGGCCTCGCAAGTCAGCTCCTGGGAGCAAGGCAAGCTCAGGTGCTTTAGAGGTGGAGGGAGGGCTCAGCTCGGCAAGGAGGTGGGGAGAAGGAAGTGGGGTAGAGCTGGGGAGAGCCCTGAGCTGCAGGCCATCAGATGTTACAGCTGGCTGGGATCTCGGGAACGATTTACTCCAAATGATTCTCATACGCCCAGGGGAAAACCACCAAAACCCAGGAGCTTATGCATCTTGCCTGAACTCACTATGAAATCTGGGGGGCAAAGGGCTGATTGGAAATCTGCTTTTCCACAGGAGCCTTTAGAATCTTATTCATCAGATTGACACATAGTTGGTGCTCAGATTTTTCTGAATGAACTCACTGCTGGGGAACCTAAAAGGCTGCTGGGAGACTTCCCCAGTCACCGTTACGCTCACATGTTAAAGTACCACTTTGGGGGCCCTTGTATCATAATTAACAACAGCAACAACATTAGTAATACTGATAGTACCTTCCACCTGTGCTTTGCATCTTAGGAACGTCTTTCTTCTGCATCCTTTCATAAAATTCTCACAAGAACCCTAACAGGTAGGCAGGGACACAGATACCATCCAGAGATCTTACATGGGGACATCAATCCGCACTAAATGTGACTTCCTTGAGCATTTCTATTCCACTCCATGCTTTGTAGGGACGGGAACAGATGGCGGCTTGGAATCTAAGTTCTGTCATTTTTGGCTGTAGAAGCCGGGACAAGAGACGAGACATCATACAGCCTCAGTTTCCCTGACTGTAAAATGGGTCTGACAGCCGTGCCCCATCCCTGGGTAGCTCCAAATCCTAAATGCAAACCTGAAAATACAGCCAAGGGCCTGCCCCAGAGGAAGTGCTCAGGAAACGCAGCTAAAGAACAAAATCAGGTACCAAGCGTTGGAGCCATTAGACACCTATGGGGTCTCACTCCCTGGGGTGGATGGTTTTACGTAGGCTCAGGGTGCCCAGGGAGCTGGTACCACGCTAGGTCTGGGCGTGTCTGGGAGGTGCTTCCAGACGAGACTATAGCACGTGACCTGGTGGCCTGAGTACAGAGGCCGCCCTCGCCACCGTGGTGGGCACCTCCCAACCCAGCGAGGGCCTGAGCAGAACAAAATCCAGGAAGAGGGGCACGTCTGCTCTCCCCACGTGAGCTGAGACGTCCACCTACTCCTGCCCTCAGATGTCGGACACCCCTGTTCTTGGGCTTTTGGACTCAGACAGTAACTTACACCATCAGCTCCCTGCCCGTAAACCCCGAATTCTCGGACCTTCAGACTTGGACTGAACCACACCCCTGGCTTTCCTGGTTCCCCAGCTGGCAGATAGTAGCCTTCTCAGCCTCCATAACCAAGTCCTATAATTAATATATATATATATATATATATATATATATATATATATATATGTAATATATAAAATCTCCTATTGGTTCTGTTCCTCTGGAGAATTTAACACTTAACGACTGCTGCCAAGTGACCGATATGGTAAGCAAGGGTGGCCCTACCATTGCTTGTTGAACGAAAGCGTGCATGAGTGACTGAGTAAGGGGACAGCAATCGGGGGGGGGCCTGTCTCAGTTACCCCTTTTCTTCTTATAAGCATTTTCAACGATGATGATTTGGCAGGCTGTCAGTGCGAATGTCTTCAGAGGCAGGCAGGTGGCCCGGAGGAAAGAAACAGGAGGGACTCAGATGTCACTTTGTTCCCCACCAAAGACACCAAAAAAACTGGATGTTTAAAGCACGGTGGTCACCGAGTGAAATATACCCCCAGGTCTTCCTGAAGCCCACCAGCCTGCGACCTCTGACACATCACCTGGGGACACCTGCTTGCTGATGACAACTCTAAATGAGATTATTTCAGATCCCTAATCCCTTATTTGAAACTGCTGGGGCCAGATGCATGCAAAACTCAGAACTTTTATGGACTTTAGGAAGGTAATAGGGTGACTGTACCCTACACCCCATCATTTTCCCGTGGGTTTGGGGCTTCCCTGTATCTTCAAACGGTTCTGCAGTCAATGGTTGAGTTTCACTTAAGGGCAGACTTCGTCACCAATGGAGGTTTTTTTAATCTAGGTTTTTCGGTTTCGGATCCTGGAATTGAGGGGGAGGCATCGCAGATCTGTGTTGCCGGGGGTTTAGTCTCTCAGGCGGATCCCAATAAATGCACTGCCTCGAGTTCCCACGGGTCTCTCTACCTTTGCCCGGCGGTGGCAGAGCCTCCAGCTTCTCCTCCAAGACCAGGCGCTTCCTCTGTTCTCCTCTCAGCACCGACCTTTCCATCCAGGCTTCTGAGAGCCTTGAACGGTTTTTCCTCTCTGCACATCTTGCAGCATCCAGACTCTGAGTGCAAAGGCCAGTGTAGCTGCCGACTCAGTGTATCAGTACCAGGTGAGCAAACTGGTATCAGATGAGCAAAGGCAGCCCGTGAGGGCCACCCAGCCAGCCGTGGCGAACTGGGGCTGGAATCCCATCTTTCAGCTCCTGCCTCCCAGCATTTTTCCCCAAGAAAGAAAATAGCCCCGGCTGTCAGGCCAAGGACAGTACATCATGGCTGAATTTGGCGAGGAGGCCTGTGGCCCCGATTCACATCCATCTAAAAGCCTCTTGCCTTTGGCAATCGTTTCTCCTGAAAGTGAAAATCCCTTTTGTCTGTGGGAAAAACCTCATAAAAAAAGAAAAGCCCAACCGAAAAGCACATTGGTTTCTATTTATAATTGGGGGGAAGGAATTTCACACAGATTCAACTCACATATGAAAAAAAGAACCAATTACTCAGAGGCAGATGTGTTTCCCATTTCCTATCAGCTCTAATTTTTTAGGTCACCACTCAGCTATTTGGAGACTGTTTCATTTGAAGATGATTTCCTTATCGAGGATGTTGGGAGACGCTCAGTGCGCTAGACTAGGAACATGCCCGTTCGCAGGGTCCCTCTCTGCTCACATACAGGAGGACAGTCACCCACCAGCTGTCAAGCAGCACCTGCTGCGTTTACCACCAAGAGACCTGTGTCACCTCACAGGTAGCCCCCAACCTCAGCGTGCGGGAGACGGTTGAAAGCAGTGCCTATTTTCATTTCTTGCTCACAGATAGGAGGAGAGGGATGAAAGAGAAGATGAAGGACCGACTTCCAGAAAGCCAACAGTGGAGGATGGAGCTGGAATTTCCAGCCACTCTTTCTGCCTTGCCTCTCTGCAGCTGGCAAGTTCTATGGAAAATGAAGATGCCTTTGAATGAATTTCATTCCGTGGTAGAATCCAATCTCAAGGCTGGAGGAATTCAGGGAGATTTGAAACTTTTGGCCCCTTGGCTGAGTCTGTCTGTCTGTCCGACTAGTGGCCATGAGGAGGTCATGGCCTCCTCCCCTCAGCCAGTTAGATCCAAGGACGGCTCAACCACAACCATGGGGCTTGCCACCAATCGTCAACTGAAAACCCCCAGAGCTGAATTAGCGGGATAGGTGCAGCCTTTCTGCTCTAGTCAATGTAAACCTGGGTACCTGGTCTAGTGGTTCATGAAAAAGCAAGATAACTACAAAAAAATAAACCCAGCAATAGCAAATCTTGCTAAGTGGTAAGCATTTGCAGATGCTGCAGGAAAGGACTTTCTTTACATGAATTTTCTCAATCAACTCATGGTCGAATTGTGTCCCCCCAAGAGATGTGGGAGTCCTAAGCCCCAGTACTTGTGAGTGTGACCTCATTTGGAAAGGGGGTCTTTGCAGATGATCAAGCTAAGATGAGGTTGTAGGCAGGCCCTGATCCAGTCTGGCAGGTGTCCTTATAAAAGGGGGGAATTTGGACACAGAGACAGACACACATGGGGGGAGACCATGCGAAGACAGGTTGAATGCCATCTACAAGCCAGGGGACACCGGAGGCCACCACAAGCCCGGAGAGAGGCCTGGAAGAGACTCTCCCTCATAACCCTCCAAAGGAACCAACCCTGTTGACACCTTGATCTCAGATTTGTGCTCTCCAGAGCTGGGAGGGTGCCAGAGCTGGGTGCCTTTACTATTCCTGTTTTACAAATGCTAGTGCTAGACAGAAACTTTATAGATGCAGAAACTAAAGAAGTTAAGTGACTTCCCCAAGTTTAAACAGCTAGTGCATGATAGTCAGAACTTGAACCCAACTCTCTCTGACTATAAAGCCCCAAGGATGTCAAGGATGCCCAAAGAGGTCCCAGAACATGTGCAAGGTCACTTGGTCCAATAGCAGCCAAGTGCACATAAGGACCAGGTCAGTGCCAGGGCTCGGCCCCCCACGCCAGGCTGACCTCCACCCTGGACCAGGCAACGAGCACATTCGGGTCTGGAGTTCGGGTGGTGCCCGGAGATGCCCGTTCAATCGAAAGGGCAGAAGGTAGAGTAGGGGAGGAGCCTGCCGCACCCAGCTTCTCACTCTGGGCCCCGCGGGCAGAATGGACATGGCAGGCAGGGGGCAGGACATCTGAAAAAGTGAGGACACTCATTTCCAGAGCACCAGTTTACTCCAGGGTGAGTTGCTGCAAACGACATCCTTATATTAAAGCAATAAACATAACTGACATTCTCAGTTAGAACTGTGCTCAGCTGCTGGTGATAAAGCCCTGAAATGAAAGTGGCTTAAGTAAACCAAGAGTTCCTTCTTGCTTGACACAAAGGAAGCCCGGGGGCTGGTGCGGTGCCTCCGTGACAGAAACATCCAGGCCCTGAGCAGGAAGGAAGGGCTGGAACCTGTGCACACACTTGCTGAGGGGGCTGGAAGGAGGACTCGGGGTGTGGGGACCCACGGGCAAGAGCAGGGGCCAGGGAATGTCCTGCTGGGCCAGAGATGAGAGACCAAAAGGTCATAGGGGGTATCAGATTGAAGGGTTGGGTTGAGGGTCCACCACGGATGGTGGCGGCATAGAAGAGCGTCCTCGGGGAAGGGAGCACAGGCAGGCGCGTTCGCACACCCACACCCTCCTTCAGAAACGGGGACAGAGAGGATCTGGGATGATCATTACCCTTGCTAGACTGCCCCCCACACACACACCGATGAAGAGGGCTCTGCATTCAGCTGGCCTCACCACCACAGAGGATCCTGACTTCCCAGGTTCTCATTTCTGTCACAAAAGAAAAGAGGGGCGGGTCTTGCTTCTGTTTTAGGAGAGAACTGGGGAGCAGCTGTGACGTGTGAGGGGACTGGACGGAACAGCAAAAGGATATTTAAAAATCTTTTGCTTTGGTCCATTGATGCCCTTCATAGTGGTTGACAGATGCAAGTTAGCAACTTGGGTTATTTTATTTTTATTTTTATTTTTTTGCGGTACGCGGGCCTCTCACCGCTGTGGCCTCTGCCGCTGCGGAGCACAGGCTCTGGACGCGCAGGCTCAGCAGCCATGGCTCACGGGCCCAGCCGCTCCGCGGCATGTGGGATCCTCCCGGACTGGGGCATGAACCCGTGTCCCCTGCATCGGCAGGTGGACTCTCACCCACTGCGCCACCAGGGAAGCCCGCAACTTGGGTTACTTTTAACTTTGCTCTGGTTGCCAGACTCGGCTTCTCTGATGACTGCACTGTCCCAAGACTGGACCACATGTGTGATGGCTTTGTAGACAGGACGTCTGTGGGTCAACATGGAGAGAGGGGTCACTTCTAAATCCAGTCGGTAATGCAAAACCACAGTGGTCAACGGTACCCTTGAGAGTCATTTAACTCCCCCTGGAATGGCAGGAGCTGAGCCCTTAGGAAGCTCAAAAATCTAAGAAGTGACTTCTTTTGTTTATCTATGAATTTTGGCCAAGGTGTCCCTTTCCCTGGGGCTGGCCTAGTTAAAACAGGAGGAAAGGAATGTAAAACATGATTTCTTCTCAAGCACATCTAATCAAATTCCGTCTGAGAACTGTCCGCCTACGTGTGACATTGTGATTCCACTGAACTACCTCACGGAGGAGGAGGGGGTCACTCATCCCTGCAAGGTTCGCCTGCCCTCCCTGCCCCAGACCCGCCTTCCAGGAGCCAAGGGCGTACTTCCTCTTGTCTGCTCCATCTGACAGATGCACTTTTAAGAAACAAACCCTCCATGAAATCCAGCCTTGGGGCTTGGGGCTTGGCGACTTCTCCGTGCCATTCATCTTTCTAAAATGGGAACATCATGGTGGGAAGAGAAGGAAAAGTCAGCAAGCAGCCAGCCAGGAGCCGGCCGCCAGGGGAGGCTGGAGCCCCCGACGGCAGGACCACTGCTCAGAGCCCAGAGCCTGGGCCAGGCGGCAGGCACCCTCTGTGGTGCAGATGGAAACATCACAAACGGCCCTTTGTCGCCCCGCCAGGATCTGGGGGCGTCCCGTGAGCTGCAATGCACACACACCCACTGGATTAAGAGCCGTCAGACTGGTTCCCAAAGCAAACACTGAGTTAATTTTTCCAGCATATTCCTTTCATGTCTGGGCTGCTTCAGGCTTCTCTGGGTCACTGGGCTCTTTGTTGCCGGCTTCGCTGAAGCCCCCCGGCCCACTCCGCCTCGCTGGCTCCTGGAGTCCCCTCCCCTCTACACCCGAGTCCTAATACAGTATTCCATTTCACTTGGGCAAGAAGAGCCCCCCAAAAGATTGGCCTTTGAAATATGTGAGTCAGTGAGAAGCAGCTCCTGGAAGTTTCAGATCACATTTCTCTGGGCCCCTGGCACGTGTTGGCCTGTAGAAGCCAAGTCCTCATTTCGGGATGTGTCCCAGAGTCTGCTGGGGCATGGGAGTCTCACCCCTCCCCTACTCACCACGCCACACCACCCCTAATCCTTCGTAAAGTGCACCGGGGCTCCCGCTTCCCTCAGGTCACAGCCACACTCCTCCATGTGGTTCACAAGGCCCTGCCTGGTCCAGCCCCACCCTCACCACTCATCCCCAAGAACTCTGAATTTATTTTAGTTCCTTGAATGTCCCTGTGCTGTCTTACTGCTGGACACAAGAGGAAACCTATTTGCCATCTGTGTCAGTTAGGGTCCAATCAGGAGAGGAGGGAAAGCTCTGAATATTGAAAACAGAGAGAATTTAATACAGGGAATTGGCTGCACAAGTGATGGGGCTGGTAAGAAGCCAACCAGGGGACAGTGCGGCGACCCACAGATGAACAAGAGCAGGAGGCCTCCAGCATCACGAGGCTGGGGATGGAGGGATGGGTCCCCCAGCAGAAGCAGGAACCGTGGAGGAGGGAGAGGAGACAGCCACTGCTGGAGACGCCGCCAAGGCAGGCAGGGAGAAGGGAACCCCCCAGCTTCTCCCCTCCTCCTGCCTCTGACTGTCCCCCAGTGCCCTCGTTGGCTGAACCGGCTGGAGGTCAGCCAACGCAGAAGTCTGGGAAGGCGGCCTGCACATGGCGGCCTGCCCGTAAGACAAAGCAGGATGGGGAGGGCAGGGAATGCTCCTGAGGGCCAACAGACACAGGATCGACGCCCCATCTCCGACCCAAGGTCTGCTTAGGAATCCTTCACTCCGTATCTGTACTTCTTATCATCAGCTGCATCTATTATTCAAAGTTCTATTGATTGTAAGTGACAGAAACTTACCTAAGCAAGAAAAGGAACATTGGTTTGCCTAACTGAAAACTCCGCTTTTGGGATTCGGTAGGGCTGAATCCAAGGACTCAAACAAAGGAAGCAGTCTCCCATTTGGACCTTGTCAGCTCTCAGCTCTGCTTTCCTCTGTGTGGGTTCCATTTTTAGGGTGAGCAAGATGGCGGCTGCAGGCCTAAGACCCACCTTCGCAGAAACCTTGGTGGAAAAGTTGTCCTCCCTTTGCTAATAGCTCTAATCAAAGCCCTGGAACTGAGTCCTACTGGCCTGCTTGGACCTCTTGCCAGTATGTGCTCCAATGACTAATGGCCCAAGTAGCAGAATGTTCTGATTGGCCAGGCCTGGAGCTAGGAGATGAGGATCAACCCCACCCAAACTCACAGACTATAAGGGGAAGAGGAGGTAATACCAGTACAGGAAGTAATCGATGCTGGGATGACACAAAGACCCTGTGCTTATTTATGGCACTGCTACCCAACCCAAAGAATGGGACAACTGGTTATATTTATGTCTGGTTATGTCATCTGAATCTCCCATCAGAGATGAAACGTATCCACTGAGGGGCCACACATCCTAGGAGCACTTTATTCTGGTTCCCTTCTCGTGGGTCTGCTCTTCACGTAGTCTGGATCATCCACGGTTTTCCAAACCTTCCACACCAGTTGTCCCATTTGTCATCCTTATTATCCTGAGGAATAACTAGGAAAGAAGATGTTCTTGCCTCCTACCAGGGGAGACTGCAGACTAGCGGGGGTGAGAGAAGTGCCCGGGGCCACTGCAAGGAACACCAGTAACGGCTACAGCCACCAAACCCACTGAGCACCGAATAAACACCAGGCTTCTAGTATCCTGACTCCTCTGGCCAGCAGCCCAGTGAGGCAGGCATGATTATCCAGTCCTGATGAAGAAATCAAGGCGCTTGCTTGAGGTCACACAGATGGTTAGTGATGGAGCCAGGGCTTCATGTCAGGAACTCTGACTCTAGAAAATGCAGGCTTTATGCCTCCCCCAACTCATCCTCTCTTTGCCTAAACATCCCTAGTTCCTTCAACTCCGCCTCGTGGGCTGGCTTTCCATACCGCCCGCCCGCCCTGGACAGCTCTGGTTTACACCCACATCCCAGCGGCGTGATCAGTAGCTGCCCTTCTGCCTGGACAGTACATTACACAGGCATCCCAGCCACGGTCAAACCCACAGCTCCCATCATTGTGCTGACCCCCGGCCCCACCCCTCTCAGCACTTCCTCCTGGCAGATGGGGGTACCGCCCTGGCACACCATCCAGCACCCCTGCTCCAGCATTCGGGGTTCAGGAGTGGAGCGGACCAGCACGGCTTGGCTCAGCTGTTCTATCCCGAGCCAGGCCCCCGAGAGCCCCACACCCAAGATGTCCCCGTTCCTTCTTTCATGTCTGACTTTTCCCATCCGACTGCCCAAATACGAGAGTGAGGCCCTGGTTTTAATTTCTGAAACACTGTTGAATAAACCAATTTCTCTTCAGGGACTGGGGACCTGGGAAGCTCTCTCTTAGCTGGAGGCTGTGGAGGTGACAGCTGGGATTCACCCTGACGGGAAGTGCCAGCACCTTGCTCTGCGGTGTCCTGGCCTTGTCCCAGGATGCCCAGGGACGGGGACCTGCAGCGCTGGGCTGGGTGAGAGGGCACCGCAGGCGGGGAGGCCGGGTGTCAGAGGGAGTCACGGGGGCCGCGGGGTCTTCAGGCTGTCCTTCCTGTCTCGTCTCCACTGGCTCATTGGTTCAGCAGGAGACAACTTTCTAAGGTCAGGGCTCCACTGGTCTTGGGATTTTCTGCCCAGCTTCACTCTATAGGCACAGCAGTGAGAAGAGAACCAGGAACGACTAGCAGGGTCCGGACCAGGAGTCGACTGCCCCAGCAAGCAGCCCCGTCCCCCACCCTGCCCTCCCACTCGCTCCTGGAAGGAGATGGGTGCTGGGGCTCTAGCACGAGCCCCGGCACCAAAAGCATGTAGGAAAACATTAGAATCAATGCTCTTTAAAGGAACGCAGACTCAAAGGGCTGTGCTTTCCCACTGGGAGGGGTGAGAACCCATCCCACCATGTGGCTGCAAGGGGCTGATGGCCAAGCCTCCAGCTCTCAGTTGGGGAAAATGAATTGCACTCCGATGCTCCAAACGCAGCTCACTTCTAAACGCTGTGCTCCTCAGTGACTTCCGTTCCTCGTCCTCTAGCACTCCTGCCCCGACGCTCCACCCTCCAGCCACACCGGCCTGCTGAGGCTTCCCTGACCGCTGCGTGAGGACGCAGGACGCGGCACAGGACGCGGCCCCATCGGCCCGGGGTGAGCGCTCTTGCCTTCTCCCTTGCCCTCTGTTAAGACCCAGCCCAGACTCTGCCTCCTTTTGGAAGTGTTTCACACCCTGCCCAGCTCCTCTGCTCTGTAGCCCTGCAGCGCCTGCACGTCCTTCGATTGTAGCTCCTACCTGTGACTGCACACCTGTCGCCTCCCGTGGGCCACAAGCTGCTTGAGACCTGGACAGACACCGTTTTCTTCTGTCCCCACGGACTCTGACACAGCATTTGGAAGACAACAGGCACCTGGTAATTACTGACCGAAAGCATACTATGGGCGCTCGACAAATACTAACATGGAAATGGAAACTGGTTGCCTGCTCTGTGCTAAGGTGGTTCTCAGCTCTGGCTGCACCTGGGGGAGGGCAGCTTGCCAGGACCCCACCCCCAATTAGAACATCATCAGGGTTCCTCCAAAAACTAAAAATAGAACTACCATATGACCCAGCAATTCCATTCCTGGGTATTTATCTGAAGAAAACAAAAACTCTAACCCAAAATGATACAGGCACCCCAATGCACATGTTCATAGCAGCACTATTCACGATAGCCAAGCCATGGAAACAACCTAAGTGTCCATCGACAGATGAATGGATAAAGAAGGTGGGGTACATATATGCAATGGAATACTACTCGGCCATAAAAAAGAACGAAATAATGCCATTTGCAGCAACACGGACGCAACTAGAGATTATCTTACTAAGTGCAGTAAGCCAGAAAGAGAAAAACAAATGCTGTATGATATCACTTACATGTGGAACCTTAAAAAATAAAACAAACTAGTGAATATAACAAGGAAACAGACTCATGGATACAGAGAACAAACTAGTGGTTACCAGTGGGGAGAGGTAAAGGGGAGGGGCAAGCTAGGGTTATGGGATTAAGAGATGCAAACTCCTATGTGTAAAATAAGTAAGCTACAAGGATATATTGTATAGCACAGGGAATATAGCCAATATTTTATAATAACTATAAGTGGAGTATATTCGTAAAAATTGTGAATCACTATGTTGTACGCCTGAAACTTGTATAATACCATACATCAAACACATCTCAATAAAAAGAAAAAGAACATCACTGGAACATTCTAAAAGATCTCAAGGTGAATTTAATTAGCCAAGGGTGAGCCTGCCATGCTAGGGAATAAAAGCTGAGTAAGGCATGGTTTCCCCTCCTTAGAGCCACTGAAATGACCAAGCTGATTTTTTTTCTCCAAGACAGGAAGAGAATAGTTCTCAAAGTGGGGCTCCAGTAGCAGCAGCAAGGCCTCGCCCAAGAATGTGTTAGAAGTACAGGTTCTGGAGCTCTGTCCGTGAACTGCTGCATCGTAAGCTGCAGGGAGGGGCTGTGCTCTAACACAACCTCCCAGGGATCCTGAGCGGGCTGGAGTGTGAAAACCACTGCTCTAGAACTTGTCTCCCAAACTGTGACTCACCCACAGCCACATCAGAAAGGCCAGGTGTTGTGAACGCGTAGATTCCTGAACCCCTCTGCAGTGCCAGTGACTCGGAGCTGGAGAGAGGAGCACACCTGTAGCAAGAGGTGGGAGATGGACGCACATTGTATACATAGCTTCCCAGGGGCTTCTCAAGCTCACAGAGGTGTGGTAACCAGTGCGCTAATACGATGACAGCTCAGATAAATGCCATGTGTCCCACTGCCCTCCCCTCTCAAAGCATGGACTTTGGTGAGTCAGGGGACAATCAGAAAGTTGGGTCCAGCTGCTTTCTGTGCGCGCACCTTCCGATCTCCTCCTGAACCTCCAGTGTTTAGTGCGACCTGGAAGGTTGCCCAGGACCCTGCTTTGAAGTCTCTGGTTTGGTCAGTTCCCAGCTCCACCTGCACGTGGGCACAGGGGGAGCCCAAGCACCCCCACCCACTGGCACCTTGCCAGTATCTCCTCTGCACCCTCCTGCCTCGGGAAGGGACCTCCTCCTCCAGGCAGATGGGCCATCATGACTAACAGACATGGATGAGTGTGGAGCCATCACTTGGGACTCCGAGTCAACTTCTAGCTCCATGCCTGCGACCAGAGAGCTGCCAAACCTTCCACCAACACACATTTAATAATCCTAACACCCCCGCTTGTGAGCCGAGATTTCATTCTGTGCACACGTAAGCAAACACGTGAGCTTCTCAGCTGCTAACTCGGCAAGTGTAATTATATCCCGCATTCCATTTTTATTCCATTGGTGAAGCCGAGCCAGACTTGGAGGGAAACGGGGACCTGTCCCACCGAGGAGAGCAGAGGCCCGAGCTCCGTCTCCTGTTGATGCCCTTGTGATGGACGCCGAGCCAAGCTGCCCCTTTGTATGTACCAGTGGAAAGTTCTCATCAGGCTCCAAGCAGCTGCCCACTCTGCTGTGCACAGCGTCTGCAGAGGCTCGTTTTAGGAAAGAAAACACCTTGCTGTCAGAGCACCTGGTGAGCCCCACCGAGTGCAGTGCATGCTGAATTTTATCCACTCCTCACCACCTCAGGACCACAAAGGACGACCAAAGTCATATAAATAACCATACGGCCGACTGGGAAGGCCCATGAGAGAGTGGCTAGGGCAGTGGTTTGCAAACTGGGTTCCAAGGAACCCTAAGGTGCCTCAAGGAGCCCATGGGGAGAAGGGGCTGGAGCATCTACTGATCATTGGTTGGATGACCTTGGGCAACGAATTCCCTTCTCTGAGCCTCACTTTCCTCATCTGTAAAATGGAGGTAATAGTGCCTACTTTGCCTACTTTGTACAGTTATTTTGAGGATTGAATGAAACACCATCTAGACATGAGTGACGGCTTGATGCCCTTGTACCCACTTTAACCCTGGAGGGTGATTTGGCAGAGAGGGCAAAGGGCGTTTGAGGAGAAAGGATGGCCAGGTGGCAGGTGCATGCGTGTCATGTGCTGGGTAAGACACACCAACCCAAGCGGATGGTGGGGCTCCACAGCTTCTGAGCACTGGCATCTCTCACAGTTCCCATGGCCCCAACTCCTTTCTAGAACAACCAGACTTCTCCTTTCATTTGCTTCCTGGACCCACACTGATCAGAGTCAGGCAATGGGTTTCTCTTTAGCATCTTCCTCGATTTAGGGTGAGGACACGCCCTGGAAAACATATTATCTGACTGCCAGAAACATTCAACCCTTGTAACCACAGATGCAGTTGCTTTGTTATCCCTATAGCCATGGCCGTGGTGCTAAGACTGTCATCATCATCACCACCAGCACCCTCTGATCACCTAACCTTCCCAGTGCCCCTATGTTAGGAGCTAGGATCACTCTCATCTTGCAGACACGGAAAAACCGAAGCCCAGGGAGTAACCTGTCCTCGGCTCCACATCCTGGTTGTGCTGGGATTTGAGCCCAGACTCCACTGCTGACACCCTCAGCCATGGGTGCTCCTACACCAGTTTCGGTGCCGAAGGGTGACTGGAGGCTACTTTAGCACCGCGTACATACGCTCCATCAGCCCCACAATGTTAATGGCGGGGATGATGGGGGCGGTACTGGACCCCACGGTGAGGAGGAAAACTGGACACGGTGGTCTTTTAGCTGGGGACCTTGCCTCTTCGCATAAAATCTGAGTTCTCTTAGGAAGAAAGTAGGGGAGGTAGTTGGGTATTAGGACTCCTTTTGACATTCAAAACGTGACTTGGGTTTATGATGTCTAACATCACTATGGCCCTGCCTTCCCCACCGAGGGCCTTCACAAGCTGGGTCCATGGTCCCACGGTCCCTTTGAGGAACACAATGTTAAATGGTGTATCTGGAGGGAAGCCCAGGGATAAGGGAAGAGTGGCTGCGTCTTTTCTGAAGGCAAGAAAACCCTCCCAGTCCTGCAATTCACTCCAGAATTATGGCCCGAGGTCTTTGTAGTGATCCATGTGATAGCTCTCCAAGCTCGTGTAGGACTGGGCGCGTGGGAAAGATGATTTTCATTCATTAGAATTCCTGGTGGGGGGAACCCATTTTCCCTCTAAATTTCCCCCTCCAACTTGAATCGTCTAAGGAATTCCCTCGAGGGAAATTCTCCAGCATGTCCTTTTCATCGAGAAAACACAGTCCATGTCACTTCAAAGAACATTCAACAAGGCAAGTTCATAGCTTTGGAATCCATCACACACACCAAGGAAACTTCCTTCTCAGGCCTCTTGGAAAGGCTTTCCAAGTAAGAGATCCAATGTGGTTGTTCACCAGCCAGAGGCGTGTCTGCACCCAAGTGAGCCTTTGTTCTTCCCTCTGCAACCCTGAGGCCCTTACGCCCCTGTCGTGTTGCCTCCAAGACACATACAGCTCTGTGCCCCCCTTACCAGGTTGGCATGGAGCCGGGTCCAGAGACTGTGCCAAAGGTGGAGCCGGGAAAGGCAAAGAGGTCTGACTCGTGATGTAGGAGCTCCAACCTGGTCATAGCTTAGCCCAGCAGAGAGGAAAATGCCATGAAGAGAGCAAGGCAGACCCCAGGTACACGCTCGTGAACCCCTCAGGTCTCCTCTTCACAGACGCAGGCCGCACGTGTGACGGGAAGTGCATCCCGTAGTCACTGGGCACGCTGGTTTCCAAAGCTGCTCGTCCACCAGCAGGGTTACTCAGCAGAAGGGGCTCCCCTTGGTTACAAAAGTGAATACAAGAAAAATCACGTATTTCTTATTGGAAATACAGGCTGGGGTTTCCCCACCTGGCTGTTCTCTCCACATGCAAGGAATCGGCCGGGGGCGGGGGACACTGCTGGGGGACGAGCTCCCTGAGAGAATCCCACCCTTCTATCCAGGACTCAGAAATCTAGAAGTCCCATTCATTCGTTCACTGATTCTATAAATATACTGAGCATCTTCTACACACCAGGCACTGTCCAAGGCAAGGAAGGGTGGCAGGGAATGAGACAGATTAAGTCTCTACCCTCATGAAGCTTACATTCCAACAGCAAAGTGGTGTGTAGCCAATGCCAGGGAGGGGCAGTGCTCTGGGGACAGTGTTTTCCTCGGCTGGGAGCTGGGAGCAGGGCAGACACGGGGGCCTCAAGGCCTGTCCGTGCATACGACTTCACCCTTTTTACAGCCAAGAGGTTAATCCATTGTATGATTCCAAACAGTAGTTCTCCTAAATGGATTTAATGAGCAGGGTACAGAGTGTTGACCACCAAAATGGTTAAATCTTTCTATGTTCATGATTTAGAAATGCAGTGCACTCTACTCAGCCCCTTACTTTCACTGCGGGGCCAGTGGAAGCCAAGGGATTAAGTTTGAAATGAAAAGACCTGGTGTTATTTTTATTACCACATCTCCAGGGATGATAGATCAATTTCATCTCACCAACTTCCAGCAATTGGTACTGAATCCCAGACATCCTGTGTCGAGAAGAAATGAGACGCTAGCTTCAGATTCTGTGTGAGAGTGTCACTAAGGCCCGCCCTGGCCCAGGAGAAAGGGCAGCCCGTGTGTACAGTGCGCCCTGGCCCAGGAGAAAGGGCAGCCCGTGTGTACAGTGCGCCCTGGCCCAGGAGAAAGGGCAGCCCGTGTGTACAGTGCGCCCTGGCCCAGGAGAAAGGGCAGCCCGTGTGTACAGTGCGCCCTGGCCCAGGAGAAAGGGCAGCCTGTGTGTACAGTGCGCCCTGGCCCAGGAGAAAGGGCAGCCCGTGTGTACAGTGTGCCCTGGCCCAGGAGAAAGGGCAGCCCGTGTGTACAGTGTGCCCTGGCCCAGGAGAAAGGGCAGCCCATGTGTACAGTGCACCCTGGCCCAGGTCCAGGTGGACAGGCCCAAGTCTGACGCTGAACCCTCTGCAGATCTCAAAATATTAGCAGACTTATTAAAAAATCTGTCTATAAAATTAAAGTATGGTGATTAAACAAGGTGCACATCACACAACACTGCAGAGAGAGGAAGAAATGGGATGGTGTCAGGTGCTAAAAATATCCCACAGACCCTCCTAATGCATCACAATTTTCCAAAGGGTGGAGCCACTGAGCTGATTAGTGACAGGAAGGGGAGTTGGGGTGGCATATGTGTATGTTCCATTTCTAGAATTCAGATGCCAGTTTCCTTGTTTGGGGGAAAAAGTGTTTAAAACAGATAAAACACAAGGAGCATGGAAAGTTGTTCAATTAGTGTTGTCAAGGTTACAAGGCTCACATATTAACACTGAAGCGCTTTGATGTGGAGGTGCTCCACGTGCTTTGTGGAGCGTTTGAAGTGTCTGACTGCTGCCGCCGTCACCATCATCACCATCTTCATCAGCACCGTCATGACCACCATCACATCATCATCTCCATCACCATCGCCCTCATCACCAGCACCACCATGGTTATCATCCCCACCACCGCCATCATCATCACCATCATCATCGTCGTCGTCGTCATCACCATCACGAGCGCCAGCATTGCATTATGGTGATTCATGTCAACACGCATCCCAGAGTAACTGTGAGATTCTAGAGCAAGCCTGCGTCAGGGCAGCGGGAGCAGACACTGAGGGGAGCCTCACAAGCGGCGCCTTTCTCGCTGGCTCCTCCGCGCACAGTCAGAGGTAGCCGGGAACCCGGCATTTTATGCACCAGCTGTAGCGTCACCTCTGTCCCCGAGCTCTACCCAGAGCCTGACCTCGTGAGTCAATTACAGCGGTTCTCATCGTGCTCATCGGCCTCCAGCATCCCCCCAGCCCCGCTTTCAACAAAGGGTGGATTCCCATGAACTCGCTTCTTTATTGCCAGCTGGTTCCGATTAGGGCTGAACCAGTAAAACGAGGGGTAATACAGTCGCAGTGTGTTCCTAAATGTAGCACTTTTCCATGTGTTTTGATTTACCAGTTGACCAATAAAACCCAGTCCTTCAACAAGGTGGATCCCATACCTCACATGTTTTACTTATTTTGGTAAATGCAGCTTTTTAGAGATTGAAAAAAGATGGGGGGTGACTCAGGTCGATAATATCTCTTGCAGTGTGTGCATGTGTGTGTGCATAAGAGCTTGTATAAGTGTATGAATGAGTGTAGGGGTATGTGTGTGAGTTTGTGAGAGCGTGTAAAGGTGTGTGTGAGTGTGTATGTGTGTGGGTATGAGTGTGCATGATGGTCAGAAGCTGGGTGTCTCTGGCAGGGTATTAGGCATGGATTTCAGAGCATCTAATATTTCTATCCAAATACTCCCCGTCAGCACCCTTGGTTAAAGGGACTATGAATCTAAGAAGAAATAAACAACAGGGATGTCTCCTCCCTCATTTTGTTAACTGGGCCCTTCCCTCCAAAACATCTACCTCCCACCTGCTTGTCAGCTCCCCTCTGAAGGCAGCTGTGTCTCAACAATCTTCCCTTCCCTTGCGCTGGGTGGAACTGTTGGCTAATCAGGCAGCAGGACTTTTATCTGAAGTAGAGAAAGCCCCACACAGTAGCTTCCTGGCCTGGGAGCAGTTCTGTAGGGTTCCAGTTGGAATGAAGGACAGTGTCTTAAACACAGAGAAATGGCTTTTGGGAAAATTAGTACCAGGATGCCTTGGGCACCACTCAGAAGACCCTAACTCAGTCTAGAACAGGAGCCAGTGATGGGAGGGGAGATTCCTAACCCACAAAGCTCCGCGAGCCCCTCGCTCCTTGCACCTGTGCTCTGTTCCACGGGGGCCAGCCTGCGTGTCTGAGACAATGCTGTCCACGGCGGAACCTCCAGCCAAGTGCGGTGCAGGCATGCAGCTGGCGCTCAGCGTATGCTTGCTCACTGGATGCAGGATCAGAGAGGGCATGGGGAGAGGCCTAGGAGAGGTTTTCTGAGGGAAGCGGATTTGAGTCTGGTACTGTGGAGTCGATTCAGGAGGAGAGAAAGGAGGTTTTAAATGAGACTTGGACCCGACCATTGGGATCAAAAAAACAGAAGGGGACTTGGAGACGCACGGAGCACTGTGCCTTTAAGAACAGGAGCATTGTACATTACAATCTATCATTCAGAAACGAAACTACAATGATGAGTCCCTGCCCTCATGGAGTTTACCCTCCAGGTGGGAAAAAACCGAAAGTCAACAAGTAAACAAGCAGGAAAAACAGGTGATGAGCAGAGCGCCACACAGGACAATTAGGACGATCATTGTCTCTAGAAATTCCCAAAGCCAAACCTTAGGGAAGAGACGGGAAGAGCATTCCAGGGAACAGCGAGTGCACAGGTGATGCCAAGGTGCACCAGGTAGGGAGCACCCTCGGGTGTTAAGCAAGAGAGCTGGCTTATCTGAAATCTGTGCCCCCAAAGTGTGCTCAGGCCTTTCGGTGTGAGGACGCTCATGGCCACAGAGCAGACACGGGTCTTTGGTTTGAACATGATTATCCATTAAAACTTAATAATGCAGGTTTTTCCCTCCATTTTTCCTTAAACTTAGCAAGTTTTTCTGGCATTCAGAGAAGAAAAAACAAACCAATACAAATATCCCTTACTTGTATCTTTGCACAAGACAATGTGCAGAGGAAACGTCCAGTTGCTTCCTCTTCCAGGGGTCACTGCAGAGGCTTAACTCCGTGTCTCATACGATCACGGCATCCCTGGCACTTGAGGCTGAGTCGTCACTCTCAGTAGGAGAATCGAAATAAGGTCAGTCTTCCCACTGGGCCAACCTGTGTGAAGAGGGCACTTTATTGTTTTAAGGTAGTTCAAAGGTGATGGAAAAAAATCCCTATAAAAACAAGCAGGAGTTTATTAAAACTCTAATGAGTATAAAGTTGCAGACACAGCGATTCATTCCTGGACATGGTTCCTGGGTTCATTTCTTTCCGCTCCCACGTGGAGAGATATCACCGGATAGAAGCACCAAGCAGACGGAGCCAGCCCAAGTGCTCTTGTGCAAGCCTTGCCTTACACTGCCCAGCAAATGGGACCGCGTCCTGGGAGAAGGCCTCTGCGTGTTATGTCTCCCGTAGGAGTGATTCAATTTCTCACCATCACTAGTCGGACCGTCATGACACCAGTAGCTGGGGGTGGGGCTGTCCAGCTTCCTGCTCGGTAGCCAATATTTAACACCAGCCGGCCACGAAGAGGCTGGAGAAGATTCTGCCTGGCATGATTCATGCTGGGGGAGCAGGGAACCCTCTCTGGGGAAGGAGGCACCTGAGCTAGTGCTTTGTCACTTGTACTGGTTTCCTCTTTATTAGAAGAGTTTCCTGTTGAAAGCTTAGAAAATAGAGACGAGCAAAAAGAAGAGCAGAAATCACTACAATTGTTGTGATCATATACTTCATAATTGGAGCACTGTGAGTGATGACACCAGGGGGAAACCAGGCACAAACTAGGGACCTGCGGGTGCCCTATTTCTAATGCTGCTCCTGGAGGCGACCACTGTTGACATTTTGGAGCATGTGCTTCTGCAACCCTGGCAATGGTGGATCGAGAAGAAGCATTCTGCCACTGTGTGAATTCTTGAGAACTGCCCGGCCTAGCAGCTGCCTTTATGTCACCATCCTCACAGCAGAGCAGAAGTAGTACAGAGAATTTTCAGAAAGGAGTCAAGCGTGTGGGTGTATGAAGTGTGTGGACATGCATGCCTGTGTCTCATTGGGGTGAAAGCCAGGAAAACAGCAATATACTCATATTTTAGGTCTATGCTCAACAGTCAAGCTTACATCCCACTGGATGGTCACTGTCTGATATCAACCAGGGGATGGGTCCCTGATAGCTGCTTTCATTGCCTCCATCAAATGCAGTTTGTAACTATTGATAATGATGATGATGATGGTAGTGAGACTGGTGACGATGGTGATGATGATGGTGGTGGAGGTAATGAGACTGGTGATGATAATGATAAGATGGTGATAATGGCAATGGTGATATAATGTCAATGGTGATAGTGATGGTGATAACGATGATGATGGTGGTGATGATGATAAGATGGTGATAATGGTGATGGTGATGATGATAAGATGGTGATAATGGTGATGGTGATAGTGATGTCAATGGTGACAGTGATGGAGATGACAATGACGATGGTGATGACTAACACGTATATGGAACTCCCAGGTGCCAGGCCCTGGTCTAAGCCCTTTGCATACATTAACCTCTTTCGTTCTCATAATTACCCTGTGAATGAGGAATTATAATTATCTCCATTTCATGGGTGAGGAAACTGAGGCCTAAAGAGTGAAGTCCCTCGTCCAATCTCAAGAGTGACATTTTAGAAAAACTCATTCTGGGAGTAGTGGCACAGAGGAGTTAAAGTAAAAGGTTTTGTTTCTTTGGAAGCAGTAAACATAACTATAAAAACTTGTTTTTTAGCTCATTTGGAAACTGAAGGTCAGCAGGGTCACCTTGCCTTTTCTTTTCTTTATTTCTTCCCTTTTTATGTATTTACTTTTAAATATTTGAGCCTCTGTTTCACTGATGGTCTGTGAAAAATATTTGTCCCTCTCGAGGTGTTTATTCACCCTGGAAAACTGGCTGCCGTCCAAATGCTGTGTTTTCCAACTATCAGTGTAAACTAAGGATTCACATTCTCAGAACAGTTAGGTATTGTTCATTCATTAAAAACCCTTTAAATCTCATGCTGTTTATCTCATTGCTTTCACCTTGTTTATTGTACAAAAAACAGCACAAAATGGAAAACAGACAAGACGGACGGAGTGTGTTTAGGATTTTCCATAGGTCCTCGACGTTTTCCAATGACGGAAGCGGAGGGTAGACGGGTGAAGAAACGACCCATTGCAGTCGGCACACAGTGCAGAGCATTTGAGAAACCAGGGCACCACCCAGGGACTCAGGTGTCTGCTGGGGGCAGCTGGCCGTGGGTCCTGACTGGGCTTGTGCTCCATGTGGATCCTTCTCAAACCTTCCTGGTCCCTCAGGAGGGCCCCATGCTATGTGCCCAGGGTAAGACTGGGGAGAAACCTGAAATCCAGGGACCAGAGGAACTTCAGTCTGGGCCAGGGAATGAGCAGAAATTAAACAGGAACATTCTATGACGGGTGACGGCAGAGACCATTCCGTTGTATTTTCCTTTTCCTGAGCACACAGTGGAGTTCATGTATTTCTCTTCCCCGTCCCAGGTAGGCTGGGGCCAGGTGATTAGGTCTGACCAATGGACCGTGAGCAGTGACCCCTGGTACTTCGGGTCAGAGGCAGTTAGGGCAGGACTGAGTTCGCGACACTCTCTCTCTTCCTGGCTATGCCCAGAGTGGAGCCTCCATCTAGCCGGGGCCCTAACTGGTGATGGGGAACAAGGCCCCAAGGAATTTCTTTGAACATGGACCCCAAGTGAGAAGTAGACCTTCGTTGTGTGACGTCACCTAGGGTTGTCACTCGCCCATCCCCCTGATACAAAGGGGCAACCCCACAGTGCTGTGGGGTGCGGGGGACGGTAGCGGGTGGAGACGGTGGTCAGCAGGGGCGTCCTCAGGCCGTGAGGGGTAAACTGAGCCCCAAAGGAATCGGCCAGGTGATAAACAGAGGGAGAGCGTCGCTACAGAGGGAGCAGCTTGTGGAAACGCTGACAGGCGAGAACCTGGCACGTCCTAGGCAACGCAGACGGTCCAGCAGGGAGGAGAGGGCACAGGTAGAAGGAGCTGGGGCCTTGAAGACCATCCTAAGGTCGTGGTCTTAGCTCAGGCTGCCGTGACAAAGCACCGCAGACTGGGGGACCAAAACCACAGACATGCTTCTCACGGCTCTGGAAGCTGGAAGCATGAGATCAAGGTGCGGGCAGATTTGGGTCCTGGTGAGATCTCTCTTCCTGGTTTACAGACGATGGCCTTCTCCCCACGTCCTCCTCCTCTTCTCACGAGGGCACTGATCCCGTCACGACGGCCTCAACCTCTAAACTTCACCTAAACCTAATCACCTTGGAATTACCCCTGCGAACACTGCCACACTGGGGTGAGGGTTTCAACATGGGAATCTGAGTGCGGCAGAGCAGAGTGTGGGGGACACAGTTCTACAGCATTGTGAAAACTGGAGAGAGCCACTAGGATGCTCTGAGCAGGGGTGACACAACCACACTGCATGGTAGCCCAGTGTGGCCTGGAGGCTGGAGAGGAACAGACTGCGGGGGGGAACTCCAGCTCCTTCTTTCACCCCCACACACATGTGTTCCATTGATACGTACCGAGGACCTAGTGCGTGCCAGGCACTGTCCTAGGTGCTGGGGACACAGCAGGGAGCAAGACAGACCTAGACCCCTGTCCTCGTGGAGCTCACACGTAGAGACACACGTGGGGCTGGGGGCACGGGTCGGGGGTCTGGGTTCTCTTCTGCGTATATGTTTTATGCCCATAAAATGCTGAGCACACTCAGGCGATCCGTATTCCAGGTAGAGGTCTGAGAGTATATCTAGGGATAGTCCCTTGGGGAGGTGGAGCAGGTCACCTCACAGCCCAGGACCCCAGCCTCCAGCCCTCTGCCGGCTGGCCCAGCAGCTCCCAGAGGGGCATGCTTCCCCGGTGGCCCTCGAGGCCCTTTCGTGGTGCGTGGGTGACGCATCTGAAATGTATTAACTGGTTTGTACTTATAATATTGTATTTTAAGAAAAAAAAATGACATAACCCATGTTAATAATTGTACTGTTTATGATGAAGTTGAGTAAAAAATGAGAGAGGAGGGTATCAATTTGAAGTCGATGTCAAGCAAATATTCATCAAAAGAGTCATCGAAGACGTGGCAGGAGGGTTCGTCACGGGGCAGCCGGGAGGGAGGCAGCGACCCCCGCAGCTGGAGCCGGGGCCACAGTGCAGGGGCGGAAGGGCTGCTGCCTGGCTCCCCAGCGCTCCCTTTCCTCCTCCACGAAATTAGGGCAAAACCCTCCCCGATCACCAGGTGACCATATCCCATCAGTACTGCAGTGACTTCTTATCATGCAGACCAAAGCCAGTTCCAAAACTCATCCTGCAGAGCGTCTGAGCAAGAAAAAACCGAAGATAAAAATGAAACAGGGAGATGCTGCCCCCTGGGCCGCTTCTCAGACAAGCAGACAGAAGCAGGTGGTGGGCGTTCTCTGAGAACTTGGAGGCTTGGGTGACAGGTCATGTGCCCTGGGCACCGAGGTCCACGGTGCCCGGGGAGGGCAGTTTCTACAGTAGAGACCACAGCTTCCGGTGGAACCTGCTCCTGGCCGCTGCAGGGACCCACCGGTGCCCTGTGTGCAGGGCAGGGACGTGGACCCTTCCCTCGCTCTTGCCCTGTCTGGGCACCGTGCCCACAGATGGTACGGATGTCATCAACTCTCAGTGTTTATTTTTTGCTTTTTCCACTGCACATGAAGTCAGCTATTGGGCCAGACATGTTTTGCTTTTTTAATTTAGCCTGGCCTGTGACTCCAGCATTGAGACGGGATCTAAGGGCAGGCTCTATCTGCGTTGACACAGAAGCGCCAACTGTGTCTGTCTGATGACAAGGGAAAAGCAGTTTTCAAAAACGGGGAGAGCACGTGCAAAGCAGAGGTGGGGCCTCCCTGCTGTGGAGGGTCCTGGGGAGGCGGCCACCGAGCCGCGTCTACAGGAGATGGAGGGGTGCTGTGACCAGCCGGCAAAGCCTGGAACTTCTTTCCTTCCGTTTCCCCCGAGACGCATGGTGGGCGGTGGGACGGCTGAGTCCCTGGGGTGCAGGGGGAGCAGCCCAGCCTCCTGAAGGCCCCACAGCACCCAGTGGCCCAGGGTCTCGCAGGCTGGTACTGCCTCGTTAGCCGGTCGGCCCAATGGTGTTTGCTCAGCAGATGCCTGCCGCCACCTCTCATATGCTCTTATGCGCTGGGGACATAACGGTGGATAAGAGGAATCCAGCCTGTCCCCACAGGGCCTCCCACCCGGGAAGAGCATGGATCCCGTGACCCACAGACGGTCTCAGGGCAAGGGCGGTCCTGCTCGTGCCCCGTGCTGCCCTGGTTCCTTCCCACCCCTCCAGCTTCCCTCCTGGGCTGACGTTTCCATGCCTGACCCTGAAACAGCAGGGCTCCCCAGGGCCTGGGCCGGCCCTCCTCCTGCTCCAAAGCTGGCCCAGGCCTCTTCTTCGACTCTCAGCATTCCACCGAGCACCTCTGTGCTGTTTCCAAACAGAGCCCAGCCCTCTCCCCCAGCCTCCCTCCAGCTGTGTCCCCTGGAATCTACCCGCCCACCTGTCCAGCGCTTGGGCAGCCTTGCACGGGGCAGGGCTCCCTCCACCTGCAAATCGGCGCAGACCCTTAGCCCGGGCCACGGTCACCGCTGGGGGATCCACCAGGAGCACGGCACTGGCCTCCCCCCGTCCCACGCGTCCCCCTGCTCCCCCTTCCTCGATCTCAGCCCAGCAGCAGGAGTGGTCCTTGCAAGACCCAAGTAGATCTGACAGCAAACGCAAGGGATGGTTTTAACACTGGTGCCAATTTCCCAGCATCAGTTCCTCTCACTCCAAACCAGGCGATGCCTTCTGGCTGAAAGATGGTTATCTCCCTCACAGCCTTCTCACAGACCACCTGCCCCAGTCCCAGCGGCCTGCTGGCCCACTGCTGCAAATGGGCTGGTGGCACCCACTGCACCTGGAGCCTGGGCGACCCACCAGCAAAGGCAAAGGTGAGTGTGAGTCACCGTTTATGCATGACTCGGCTGAGCATTACAAGCCCCTGTGTGAACCCGCCGCTTCGACGTGGAAGCAGCATTATCCACAGATGACCTAACTGTTCTTTCAAGGATTCGTCCTTCTGTACTGTTCTTAGCTGGGGGCCTGCAAGCTGACGTCAGAACTTACTTCAAGGAGAAGGAGGTCAGCCCCACTACACACGGTGCCAGGCCCCCTGCCACTCCCAGCCAAGGGGCCCAGAGACAAAACGTCACTCACCATCTCCTGGCAAGACCCACAGAGGGCTGATGGCCTCGCCTGAGGGCCCACGCGGCTAACGGCCCTCAGCAAACCCGAAGTCCTGCACGTGCTCACAGCCCTGTACACACAGGCATGTTCACCCATGCGTGTCTTCCTCAGCTCCCTGCACACACACTTTGGGGTGGGGATGGCGTCTGTCCAGTGGAGGACAGGAGCTGGACGTGTCCACCTCCACGCCAGTGCCAGAAAAGGGCCAGCACAGACACTGAGGCCTCTGCCCTCCACTGGGGTGTCCACAGGGCCCCCACTGGGTGCTGACCTCCATGGAAGGTCTGCCGCTGGCCACGGCCATGTCCACCCAGCAGGGGCTCAGCCAGCGCTTGCCCAGCCAGGCAGGCGGGGTCCAGAGCTGGGCACAAGGTTGAGGTCGGCACGATTTAAAATGATGCCAAACCCCGCCGAGAGCAAGGACAGAGGCAGGAGGAATTTCATTCTCCCGCCTCGCTCCGCCCTGCCTCTATCTCCTTTATTCACTCAGTGGACAAACATTGAATGAGCAGGAGCTCCCGCGTGCTGAGCCGAGGGACTCAGGACAAGAGATGAGTCAGCGCTGGCCACTGCCCTCAGGGGCACAGAGGCATGTGTGGCCCCATCCCCCTTTCTCCTCCACGGCTCCCCCTCAGCACAGGGCCAAAGCCGTCCTGTCCTGGCTGCAGGCCTAACCAGGCAAGCCCCCGAACCCCGCCGGAGTCCATGCTGGGCAAGCCCTGCCCAGGCTGCAGCTGGGCCTGAGGCTGCCCTCTGGCCGCCGATGCGAGGTGATCGTGGAAGTCGGTCAGCCCTGCTGGACGGGCGAGAAGCCCAGAGAGATGGCCGATGAGGCCCCTTCAGCACGTGGTAAACGGCCTGCAGTCCGACGCTCCTGTGTGTAGACAGAATCCCAGTCTCCCTGACTTACGAGCCCCTGGAGGTGGCGCTGGGAGCCCGCGGCAGTGCCGTTTCCTCCCGCCTCTCCCTGTCCCGCACCTCTGGTCCGCCGCCCAAACCCGAGGATATTTGCCAACTGTCAGCCCTGACCATAGCTGGGGAGCCCGGCGCCCAGTGACCCCACAGCACAGGACATTCCAAGTCCCCTTGCCTGGCCCTTGGCCCTTCTGTATTTGAGATAGGAATGGCGCCCTGGGGACAACAGTACTCAGGCTGTCCAAGGACTGGCACACAACCCCCCGTCTGTTTTCAGGGAAGTTTGAGAAAACCTGGCAAAGTAGAAAAGGTGGCACAGGCCACGTGTGCATTCTCCTGGCTCAAACTCGGCAGAGGGTGGGGGACATACAAGGTCAGCTGGTGTCCCAAGGTCGGAGATCACTGACTATGTGGCCTTGGGCAAGTCACTTGCCCTCTCTGGGCCTCAGCTCTCTGGTTATGCAATGAGAGATCTGGACACGACTGGGGGCTGAAACGTTCAGCCGTAGCCCCTGCCCCCGACTGCAACCTCGCGTGTTGAGATGCGTCCGTGCGGGGCCCCAGGGAAGCTGTAGCCGGGATGGAGTGGGGCGGGAGGGCTGTGCTGGGGTGGAGCCAACGTGATGGGCCAGGGACAGTGGGCCCGAGGAGGTGGGAGAGCCTGGACCCGTGAACGCAAGGAGCGTGGGGTAACCCCAAGCCTCGGCCTTCCGTGCAGCTCCGGGAAAGTCTCTCCCAGGCTGATGGGGAGCCCTGAGGGATGAGGCCCCTGGAGGGTGTCCCTGCTGGCAGAAATGGTGGGGCCTTGTGCTTCTGCCATGCTTGGCCATCGGCTGCCCAGAAGGCATGCAGCCTCAGCCAGAAAGTCAAGGCAGGCCCTGCAGTCACCCCCAGCTGGAGGCTACCAGCTGCCCTCTCTCGCTGTGGCGGAGTCTCTCTGGCAGGGAGATCCGAGCCATACACCCCCATGGGCTACCGCCACGGGGCGTGAATTTAGTTTGCTTCTTTCAAAAAGACTTAGACAGTATCTATCAAACATTTAAGAACACAAGACTCTACCAGTAAACTCCACTTCTAGGGATTTACCTAATGGATCTACTCGAGCATCTGTACAAAGAGATAAAAATATTGTGCCAGCGTTGTTTGTAATAACCAAAGACTGGAAACAACCCAAACATCCAGTCTCAGGAGACGGGGCTCCATGCACTGTGGGCGTCCAAACATGGAGTTCTATGCAGCTGCTGAAAATGAACAAGGCTCTGCTCATGTGGCAGCAGCGTGAATTCCAAGAGAGACGCTGAGCGACAGAAGACGAAGTGTGGGACGTGGGACGCGCAGGCTGCCGTCTGCATCTGCGTGAGCAGGGGCAGGGGGCCACCCGTTATGCCGGCGTCCGGGGGAACCGCCCTGGAGGAACCGCTGAGCGGGGAGCGGGCTCCATCCTAACAGCGAGAGGGACTCAGCATCCTGTTTTACTCGAAGGCCTTACTGCTCCGAAACGACTTCTATCTCCCCGTCACGGCTCGCACTGCTTCTCTTTACGGTAGTGAATTAATGAACGGCTGCGTGCGGGCGGACACAAAGCCCTCTCGTTCCCAGCCAGTCTGTTCTGGTCTGCAAGACGCTCTGCAGCACAGAGAAGCAGGTTCACGCCGAGCCTTCCTCCTCCTCCTTCCCCTCCCCTCCCCCTCCCCCTCGCAGACTCGCGTCCTATGGAAGAAATGAGTGAGGGTATTTACGGTGCACGAGGACCTGCTCATTCCTTATATCCTTACCGTTTAATCGGCGTTTACACTCGCTCACAGTGCTTTTACTCTCCCATCCAAATGCCTGACGAGAGACAAACTGTTTACTCAAAGCTGAGAGCTTCAAGGAATGAATCGTCGTCATGAGGGAGGTTCTGGACACTCCCCAAAATTCACCTTCTCCGGACGGCATGGCCTCAAGGCCAGCAAGCGAATCGGGAGGTGAGGCCTCGCCCTCGCACACACTCACACTCTGACACATTTACACCCGCACACACCCACACACACTCACACTCACACACACACACCCTCGCACAAGCAGACCACAAAGGCTGCTGTCTCTCCCTGCAATGGGTTTTCCCCTAATTCCCTAGAACTTTCCCATTTATTTCCTGTCCTTGGGAAAGGGAAATTTCTAAATCCTTTTGGGGTTTCTCATTAAGTCCTGACAAATGAGAGCACAAGAGGAACTTGAAGCCCACCATGTCACCAAATATGGGATAAAAATGTGCCCCTCCCCCTGCCCCCGCCCCCCCCACCCCGGGCATGAGCACAGGCTACCTAAGGCCCGGGAGGGCTGTTCCTCCCTCCTGTCCTCCCCAGCTCCCAGCAAACGCTAAATTGGCCGGGTGGCCACACAGCCAGTAAAACCCAGGATGCAAATGGGCTGCTCTTCAAAAACAATACGGGGCTTTCTTTCAAGCCAGCCTGACCCGTCCCTGTGCCCCCGCCTCTGCCCTGATTGACAGGGCCCCTGGGACCCATAGGGTGAGGCCCTTATTAGGGCTGTGGCCTTTTCTGGGGCTTAGAGGCCCCCAGCAGATTATCGGGATGGCCCCGTGGGGACCCATCTTTCAGGTTTTCCTGTCAAGGGTTCCTGCCTCCTACTTGGGATGTAGCCGAGGGGCCGGCGGGCGAGCGGTCTCGTCCACCATGTGGTTCCCTCCATCCTTCCGTGAGCACACAGACCATCCCCTGGAATGCCCTCATTTCCAACCCGGGGGTCCCAGCGGTGGAGACAGGCTGCGAGCCATGGGTGGGACGTTGGCTGCGGCTCCCGCCCCTGGGCCATGACTGTCACCGCAGATGTCCATGAAGAATGAGCCCCTAATCCTCGCGGGTGCACAACTGTGGCCTTATATTTCCCCAGAGCCCCCAGTGTGACCTCAGGCCCCACGGCCAGACTAGGAGGGGCTCCTAGTGCCACCCCCCAACGTGGGGACATCGAGGCCCCAGAGACAAGTCATCGCGGCTGCAGAGTTGGACACACCCGTGAAGAGGTTGGAAAGCTACAAACCCAGTGCCATACGCTTCTTCCGTCCCCACTCCAGGCCCACTGGTCTCCTCCTTGTCCTCGAACACGCATGACCTGCCTGCCACAGGGCCTTTGTACGTGCTGGGCCGCTGCTTAGAGCTCAGCTGGCCCATTCCATTCACCCAGGTCCCTGCCAAGCGTCCTCACTCAGAGAGGCCTCCCTGTCCACCTTGCCCGCTGCCCCCACCATGTCTCCTCACCCGCTGGAAGCTCATTAGAGCCCTGGCTCTCCCAACATTAATGAACGGACCTGTTTACTTGTTTGTGGAGCCTTTCCTCTGCTAGGTTGTAGTCAGGCTTATGGAAGGTAGGAATGTCCGTGTATTTTGTGCACGGACATATCTCCAGGCCCTAGAGAAGTGCCCGGCACATGGCAGGAGCTCAGTTAAGTATCCGACGGAAGTGTGGACAAAGGAAGGAGAGACGAGGGACCTGAGGGTCAGCGTCTCTGCCCTCAGCCGCTTCCCGTAACGGCCCCGTCACCCCCGGTGCCGCTGCTCCCACCACTGAAGCCATCTATACGGTGTGCTGACCCCCCCGACACAGCCCCAGCCACAGGCGGCAGGTCCAGGGAGCAGCCTGACCCCAAGTGGGGCAACCAGAAGTCAGTCCCCTCCCCAAGAACTTGCAGCTGGGACCAAGAGAGGAGTCCAGCCTTAGGTCCTAGACAGTGTGTACACCATTGTGAAAACGTCTCCCGTAGCAGGGGAGACGGACTCAGGGGAGAAGGTCAGGGAAGCAAAACACAGACGCACAGGGGGTGTGGGGAGAGAGGATTCCCACGCCGTCCGGGGACCGGGTCCCACCCCTTCTGGGTCCAGCTCCGTCCAGGGGTTCTTAGAAATCCCCCTGGTTTTGCATAATCCTCGTCAGCAAGAAACTTGCTCGTGCTCGCCCTTGGCCTGTCCTCCCACTAGCGAGGGGGCACTGGGCTTTGCGGGGATGGGACGGGTGTCCCAGCACACCACCCCGACCTCCTGTGCTCAAGGAACCCGACCTGCGTGCATACGTCATTTGGGACGTGCATCCACTGATCCACAGGGTCTTCTGAGCCCCTCTCTGTGCTGGGGACACGGCGGAGAGCCCACAGGCATGGCCTTCAGGCCACAGGGCTCATGGCGACGTCATGACCCCAAGAAATAAAGTCAGTTATTACTCTGTCAGCGTGATGGAGAGAGCCGAGGGGCAGTGAGGGGGCAGGTGGCACGGACACGGTGACAGTGGACTGAAAGGGTAAAGAGGGTGCCGAGGCCCGGGGGTGGGGCACGCCTGTCTGAGAAACGGAGAGCCAGCCATTGGTCTGGGTGGAGGGGAGTAAGCAAGGGGAGATTCTGGAAAGAACCCTGGGAGGGGGGCCTCAGGGGACAACCGCAGACGCCTTTACAGGCTGTGCCTGTGACTTATTTAGGCCTCACAGGATCTTGGCGGGTCAGGACTGAGGAATGAAGACTCACAGAGGTCAGGGGAGTTTAGGGTCACACGGCTCCTACAGGGAGGGTCTGGGGCTTGAACACAGCCCCTCTCCTTCCCACTGAACAGACCCTGTTCCCAAGTTACCGTTCTACGCAGGGGCTGCACCGTTTCACATACCCGCCAGCAGAGCACGGGTGTTCCCGTTTCTCCAACTCCTCACCAGCACTTGTTCTTTTCTTTTTTTTTTATTCTAGCAATCCCAGTGAGCGCGAGGTGGTATATCATGGCGTTGTGATTTGCATTTCCCGGGGAGCATCCTTTTACGTGCTTGTTGGGCACAAAGGCTGCCGAGTGTGTGATTCCATTATGCGAACCGTTCAGCACAGGCAAGCCCACTGACAGGAAGCAGACTGGTGGTCGCTGGGGGCTGGGAGAGGGGCTGGGGAGTGGCTGCTAGTGGCCGCTGGTTTCCTTTTGGGGTGACGGAAATGTTCTGGAACTAGAGGTAGTGACGGCACAATGCTGTGGACGTGCTAAATGCCGCCGAACTGCACACTTGAACACGGGTGAAATGGTGGCCTCTGTGTTGGGTGTGTTTTACCAAAACAGGGACAGAAACGAAGGGCTCTTGGGGGTTCCGGAGAGGGCTCCCTGGTGATAACTGAATCTTCTCCTAAAGCTCCTTTTTTCTGTATTTTGGCAAATTTATGGACAGGCTTGGACCCTCATCAAGGTTTTCAGGAATATACCTCAAGGAGAAAGTCTCAGGAAGGCCCGCCGGGGCTTTCCCCACGTGTCCTGGTTGGATGTCAGGGCCAAGGGGGAGACTGCCAACCTCCGGCTTCATGATAAACCAGATCCCGAGGTGCCCAGGAAGCACCCCTGAGGTCACCCCCAACGCGGCCGGCACCCAATTAGATCCATGCCCAACATGGAAGCTCGAAGAACATGGACTAGTAACAATAAACAGCTATGTGGTTACTTTTTATGGACATTTGGACTGCATTTCAGGCAATTTTATACGCAAATGCTAAAATTTCCGAGGGTTCCCAAACTGCACGTGAAACATCTGCAGGGTGGACACCTGGAGTTTTACACTGCAGCCCCTCGTGCGTGCTCGCGGATGTAAATCTGAACCCGTCCCAGGATCCCAGCGAGACCAATCCGGCCCCCAGTGCGCTTTATCGCCAGTCAGACAGGCCCATCTGGCAGCGGCCCTGCGTCCACAAGATGCAGACCCCGTGGAAGGGGCAGCGGGCGGTGTGGCGGCGAGGGCCGCGGGTCTGGGTCTCTCATGCTCGGTGGAGCCTCCAGCCTTTGCTGTCGGAAACCATGTCCAGCTCTCTCCCTCCTTAATTTGGGTTTGTCCCAGGGGGGCCCAGGTGGATGAACCACCATCACCTCCCTCCAAGTCTGTGGCCCCTGCACAGCGGGAAGGTTGTTCTCGGACCTGCCACTGCTGGAGGGGGAAGATCAGGCTCGTCACCAGGACTCCCCGGGCTGACTCCTGCCCAACTGCCCTCAGCACACCTGCTCGCAAGTTCCCGGGTCAAGAACCCTGCATAGCAGACGTTTTACCATTTGCAAGTAAACAGCTTTACATAAATTCACAAACAGCTGAGTAAACAAACGATGTTATCTAGTCGAAGAACGTGCTAGAGTGAAAGTCAGCTGGCTGCGGGACGCACCTTGGCATCCTTCTATCCTGACAGCTCAGGACGGCGTCAGCTCCCCCTCACCCCGCTGTCTTCACCCCCTTTTCACTGGCGCGTCTCCTTTCGGCCTGCTTCCATCTTTTATGACGATCATCTTTTATGATGATTTTTTTATGATTGCAACTAAACATGTGTTTTTCTGCCTTCTTACATTAATGTTCCATCATTTATATTTTCCCAAGTTTCTGTCGGCTCTTCAATCAGCTGCTAAATAGTCCATCGTATTTTATTGTTTCAAAATCGGACAACCATGTCCTTTATTATAGAAGCGGGGCAGCAAACACTGGTCTGGGGGCCAGATCAAGTCTCCTTGGAACGAGTCACACGCACTCAGTCACGTGTTGCCCGTGGCTGCTTTTGTGCCACCTCGGCAGGGCTGAGGAGCTGTGACAGAGACCATAAGTATGTGGCCCGCAAAGCCAAAAATAATTTCTACCTGGCCCTTTAAGAAAGAGTTCCCCAACCCCTGTTCTAGGACATTTAGAGATTTTCCAGATATTGGGAGTTAGATAACCTAGCAGGGAACATCCTTGCACATTTGAGTTTAAACTTTTGATGCCACTTCGCTTTGGTATAAAATCTTAGAGACGGAATTTAGTAGACTAAAGGAAACAAACATTCTATTTCCCTGAATTTGCAGTCATGTTGTACAAAATTTACTAGGCTACCAAAATTCAGTGAACTCTCTAGTTTCACTACTACAATCAAATAAGCACTGAATGTCAATGTTTATAGAATGTCGGGGTTAACATGGGAAGCAGAGAAATGATACTTGAGGGCTTCTTTAATTTCATTACTTTGAATATTTAGAGACCAGATTTATATTTTGGTGATGTTTTTACTTTCCCAAAAGTCCAATGATGAAGCTATGGTTTAAAGAGATCCCCAAACACCTTGGCTTGTTGTGAAATCCTCTTCTAGGGAAAAGGAATTCCTGGGAAGAGGAAAGGGGGTTATTTTTCTAAGAGAATTAAATTTCTGTGGGGATAACAACTTCAGAGGGAAGCTTTTCCTCTGTGCTGGTATGTTTGCTGGGGAAAACTGACAAGATTAGGGCTAGGAACAAGCTGCTTTGGAAATGTGGGGTTTCCCCGTAGCCTGTTGCTTGTAAGCCCCCAGGGAAACTCATAAAAAGCATTAATGCAGCTCTAACTGACCCCCTCCCCCACCCCTGCTCCAGCCTTCAGGTTGGAGCCAGGGCTCCCAGAGAGCACTGCTGGCCGACCAGGTGGCCAAGAAGTGGCTGTTCTGTGCCGCTGGCTCTGGTGGGAGACGGCTCCAGGTTGGAGCCGTGTGTGCCTTTTGTGTTCCCATGGCCTCTCCAGAGCAGATAGACACTTTCTAAGAGGCTGACAATTCCTGTGGCAGCGGACCAAGAGTCCCCAGGCGGAGGAGAAGCAAAGTTTCATGGTTTGTTTATGCTGCTTCTCAAGTTGACCAGGAAGACATTGTCGGGTGTCACTCAGCCCCCGGCCCTCCACCCTGCCTTTACCCTGTGTGGCAGCCCCCTGCTTTGAGCCTGGATGTGGAACAAAGAAAATTCCCTGGGAATAAAGTTGTAAATGAAAGTGTATCTCAAAACAGACCAAGTCAGGAACCCTCATGACTGTGGCCAACGCGTCCCTTCATGATCCACCCTGGGGGATTTTACCCCCAGCTGCACATTAGAACCCCCTTGGGGAGCTTTTGGAAAAAAAAACTGACATTTACTTGGGGGTCCTACCCCCATATATTGTGAGTTAATTGATCTCGGGTGGGACCGCATCACCTACATTTCTTAAGGGCTTCACACGGAGATTCAATGAGCAGAGTGAGGACCCACGGCCTCTACATAACTTCTAGCTCCTCCCCTTGGCCCCTCCACCATCCCTTCACCCCCTCCGCCAGCCACACTGACATTCTCTCCACCCCTCACCACCTGACCAACCCTCACTCACCCATGAGGACAAGCATCCAGTAAGATAATGGATGTGACTGCGGATTGAACGTGGCCCAGATTTCAGAGGCTGACACACCTGAATTCTGATCCCAACTCCAGCATTCAATGATTGCCTGATTTGGGGCAAACTTCTGCATGCTTTCAACCTATTTTCGTATCTGTATGCAAGTCATGATGGACTAAATATGAAGAATACACTCTCAATAAATTGTGGTTTTTAAATTACATATTATTATTTCTAAAGCATTGGCCCTTTAGAGGGAATCCAGCCACTGACTTTAAGGGCGCTGTGAGTCCCAAACATGCTTCTACAAAGGGTCTTTGAACACTGCCTGCTTGTTGCCTCTTCAAGGATATTTGTGTGTGGACTCTATCTTCGATCATCTTTAGGGATAGCAAATCTTTATAAGTTGGTTTGAATATTAGAATAGCCAAAAATCTTTCAGAGCCAGTTCTGATGATTCACTCATTTAACAAGCATGGCTTGTATTCCAAGTGAAGAAATGAAACCAATTTCACAACTGGATCCTGCAGTACCTGGGAGGATCTGAAAGTCTCAAATGTCAACAACTAATCTAATGTTGATGGTGCCTTTGCAGATTGGGGATGTCTACCTATTGGTTTGTTTATTTAACAAGTGTCTCCCATTCCTTTGCAGAAGGAGGCTGGGGAGAGAGGGAGAGAGCGACAGAAAGAGAGAGAGGATAGATACATATATAACAGAAAACTACTTTGTCTTATAAAGTACACATAGAAAAACCAAAGAGCATTGTGAGAAGACTAATGACAATCAGCCTTATGAAGCAAAATGTGTTACAAGCCATTGTTTAGGACAGCAACCCTCAGTTAACTAAGCAAAACTTTGAGCAGAGACTGGAGGTGGTAGCTGAAACCTGGTCCTCTCACTGTTAAATTAAGCAGTGAATCATTAGTGGACAGGCTTAAGTTAGGACACAAACATGTAGATAGAGTTGGTTATCCCAAAGCCAATGTTAATCACCAGTATCTAATAATCATAGTCATAAAAGAAGTTTATGTACATTTCCTGGACTTTCTGTCTCAAGCCATTGGTTTCCTTCAAGGCAAAATCAAAGTGAGGAAGGGCCATGGGGGGAAGTGGTTAAGAGCATTAGCCTTGCAGCCAAATGAGCCTGTGATGAGTTTGGCCCATCACAGTCTGGCTGTGTGGTCTGGGGCAAGACCCTTGAGCTTGGCATGTGGCCTGATCGGAGAATCCCTGGCTCTAGTCCTGGCTCTCCAGGCAGTTTTACACAGTAACTGCCCCTCAGTTTCTGCCTGAAGTTAGGTCTCTGCACCATTTCAAACACAGCTGCTAATGATGCTTGTCATAAAGACCAAGCAAGTGGGCCAGTTGTCAAGCTGTCATCTTAATCCAGCCCAGCATGGCAGCGATTCCAACTCTGTGTGCCTGGGTCATTGGGACTGTCCTACTGAGCACGGCCTGTGCAGCTCCTCCAAGTCAGGGCTGGAAGAGATATGGTGCCATGGACAGCATTAGCCAGAACATCGAAGTCGGAAGGCCCTCTCAAGTCCAGTTGTGTGACCTTGAATGAGCCACGTAACCTTTCTGAGTGTCAATTTATCTTTAACTATATAGATGTGACAGTGTCTGCTCCAACCAGGGGACAAGTGTCTCTAAAGGTCAAAAGACACCTGCTGTTCCCTGATGCCAGTGCTAGAACACTGTACCCTTCTACCTGTCAGAGGGTGGGGGGAGGGATGGGCCCCTTGAGGCAGGGAACATGTCCTGTCCATCTACACACCCCCAACCCTGGCCATGAGAGGCCTCAGTTCAACTGGGAGGCCTGGGTCCAGGTCCTCTCCTGTTTCTTAACTTCCCTAAGCCTCTTCTATTTTCATCAAAAGAGAGGGACAGGGCCTCCCTGGTGGCGCAAGTGGTTGAGAGTCCGCCTGCCGATGCAGGGGATACGGGTTCGTGCCCCGGTCTGGGGGGATCCCATATGCCGCGGAGCGGCTGGGCCCGTGAGCCATGGCCGCTGAGCCTGCGCGTCCGGAGCCTGCGCGTCCGGAGCCTGTGCTCCGCAGCGGGGGAGGCCACAACAGTGAGAGGCCCGCATACCGCAAAAAAAAAAAAAAAAAAGAGAGGGACAATAATGGTTCCAGGAGGATTAACCAAATCTGTATGTATTACACTTGCATGGCACCTAGAGGTGCAAAGTGCTCAGTGTACATGAAGGGAATCATCACCATCATCGCCATCATCATCACCACCATTATCATCATCACCACCATCACCATCATCACCATCATGATCTCTAACTTCCACGACGTATTTTCCATGTGCCAGGAACTGACCTAAGAGATTTTGTAAATTGACCCACTTAGCCTCCCAATCCATATTGTGGGTACTTTGATCATTATCACCTTTGCTCACTGGAGCAACCTGAGACACAAAGAGAGTGAGGAAGGCGTGAGGCTGACCCAGGCAGTAAGTGGCAGAGGCAGGATTTGAACCCAAGTATCTGGCCCCAGAGCCTGCATTCCAAACTCTCTTAGCTAGGCTGAAAGCCTGTTTAAAGCTAGTTGAAAATATGCCGTTGGATGCACTTACGCATAAAAACTTTCTTTATATGCCTGAATAAAATTAGAAGATTTCACAGCTAATTTAATACATTGGACCGTTACGTTGGATAATCCAAATCAGCTATTCTATTTGATCTTGCTTGAAATTGGTTGACGCTGTTATTAGTACATATGGCTAAAAATGAAGAGGAAACACTTCCTGTGTTGTCTCATAGCCACATCAGCTGAGCTTTCTAATACCTGTAATTATTAACTGGAAAATTTGTCCTGATCTCCGCAAAAGAAAGTTTCCAAGTGAGATCTTTATCAACCAACACATTGTGGATATGGGGATAAATAGCCCAGCTCACCCCAAATGCCTTTTGTGTTGTTTATTTTTTAAGAACATGCACGATTTCATTTGAAGTTGGGCATTTTTGGTGGCTGGCTCTCTTGGCTTTCTGTTTTCCCTTTCCGCAGGTCAGCATTTCTTCCACATGGGATGTAGAGCCACCAGGATGTTCGGGGCCATGTCCTACGAGAAAACTGGCTCCTTTAGACCTTGAGACCAGGCTCCTGGTGAAAATTTCAGAACAGTGACCACGATGCCGACTCATCTGAGGTCAGATGCTTCCCCACTAGGTTCTCCATCCTAAAGCTTTAGATCAGAGATGTTCTGGGGAGGGGTGTCATTTGTTCCCCCCTTTTTGGGGTGGGCAACCACAAACTACAACAGTAGTGATACAGAATAGAAAGGAACATTCCATTTTGCAATATTAAAAAATTATGGGTGGAAGCTTTTTTCACAGAAGTTGAAAACCAAGAGTGACAGAATACTTTTAGTCTGTGGAGATTTTTAGATGGGGCTGTGATTACTAATGAGAAGTTCCTCTCATAGCCCTTTGGGGGAAGGGCGTACAAATCAGTATGTGAAATGGGACATGTTTCTGGAAGGGGATATTTGTATAAGAAGGTTGAGAAACACTTCTTTGGAGAATGAGTCAGAGAATTCGTTGAGAAGAAAAAAAACAGTTACTTTGCATTTATTCAATACGTTATGTATTTATTCAAAATATATGGACATCGCACCTGCTGGGTAGTCAGCACTGAGCATGAACGTGTCTGAACTGGGGGAATGGCAGCTCTGACTTAGGGGGTGACATAAGAGCCTAGTGACACATGGTTGGGGTGGTGGCCCATCCTAGCCAAGACCCACGGCGGCCCATGGGGGCCTGACCTTCCTTCTCTGAGACCAACATTCCCATCATGAAGAGCTGTCAGCATCTGAGCTCTTAAGAACGATCACCACCATTGATAAACCCTTGGTGGATGAGTTTCTTCTCAGAAGTACCATTTTATCACCTGTTCCTCCTGCTGTTGCACAAATCCCTGCCATGTGCCAGCCGCTCTTGTTTACGGTGTGGTCCTTCTTTGGGATGCTTCTCCCTCCAGCTGTGGAAGCATCTATTTATAGTTTTCCATGGAGTTAGAGGGAAAGGATCAAATCTTCTGGGTTCCACCACTTGGGAGACTGTTCTCTAAGGCCCATAGTGGTGAGGAGCACGTCCAGGGTCACGGTGGGGCTCACACACGCATAGCTTCTGAGACTGGAGGCTGTGGATGGACACTATGCAGAGCATGCCATGTGGAATCTGGGCCCGATGTTGCCAAAGTTGTTAATTTTTTAAAAGGTGAAGTCTTTTTTTTTATAATGGAAAATTCTCTCATTTTAAAAAATGCCTGGTTTTCCAAAAATGCATAAAAGCTCAGTTGAATCCTGTCAAACAAACTCGAGTAGAGGGGCAAACTGCAAAAGGGCAGGTCTGCACTCTTCCCAAATGCTGATGAAATGAAAGGCAAAGAAAGGCTGAGGTACATTCCAGATTAAAGGAGACTCGTGTGACATGACACTGAATGCAACGCGTGGTTCCAGGTTACAGCCTGGATTGGAAGGTGAAGGTTGCCAGAAAGCCCAGTTCTGGAACAAACGGCGAGATCTGAATATGAACGTTTGCTAACGCACCATGACAACGTGGCTGTGTAGGAGAATGCCCTTGTTCTTAAGGGGACAGTGCTGCAGCGCTCAGGGGCAAAAAGGGACACATCCTCCCCAAGTTACTTTCAAAGAGTTCAGCAAAAATAAAGAAGTAATGATCACGATGATGTTGACCATGAGAGAGAAAAGGAGTGAAAAAGCAAATATGGCTAAATATTGACAGGGGGTGGATCTAGGTGATGGGCACAGGGGTATTCATTGTAATACCTGGCAATTTTTCTATGGGTGGGCCCAACGATTTTTTAAAATAAAACCTGCAGTAGAAATAAATAGAACAGGAAAACGTAAGGCTGCATGAGCCACACCAAGCTCTCTCACACGTCAGCTCTTCGTCATGGACCCCCCGACGGAGGCTCCCAGTGAGAAAGCATCCACCGCTAGAAGGGGCGCAGGTTACTAACTGGGTGTCTGATTGCAACCTTCGCGTCATCATTCAGGACTCTGGAGGGCCGGGCGCAGAACGGGAGGAACAAGTCATGCAGCTCCTGCCCTCATGGGGTTTGTGTTCTAGATGCATTCAGATAACCACCTACATAAAACGACAGCCTGTGCTAGCACGATGAAGAAAGCAAAGTGACAGCGTGACAGCCACACGAAGAGATGCTGTGCCTCATCCGTCCATAGGATGGACGTTCTATGGACCCAGGCAGGGACGCCAGCTTTAGATGGGGTGGTCGGGGTGCTGAGGAGAAGCCCAGCCGTGAGAGCACTCAGGAAGGACAGAGGGATGGACGATAAGGCTGGAGACAGTCCCGAGGCGGCAGCCAGTGCGACGATGGGGGAGCGGGGAGCAAGGCCCACGTGCCCAGGCCCAGTGAAAAGGATGAGGTCTGGGGGCCACGGGGATGTTATTCTAAGGGTAACTGGGGACCACGGAAGTGAGTGACATGCACTTGACCCTGACCCTCTTTCTTTCCGCGTTGTTTTCGGAGCGCTGTGGCTGAAGATCAGAGTAAGGACAGGACCCCTTACATCCCACTGCTGTGTATCAGGCACAGCTCTGAGTACTCTGCATCTCTGAGCCAATTTAATCCCCACATCAGCCCAATGAAGGTGGGACTATTATCCCTATTTTACAGATAAGAAAGCTAAGACGTCCGAGCAAAAAGCACCCTTGTGGAGAATAGCTCTGTACTGGGTTCAACTGTGTCCCCTGAAAAGGTACATGCAAGTCCCAACCCCCAGAATCTGTGAGTGTGACTTTATTTGGAAACAGGGCCAAATCCCTGTGTCCCAATAAAGAGGGAAGTTTGGACACAGGGGGAAGATGCACATGTGAAGCGGAGGCAGAGAGAGACTGGAGCGATACATCTGCAAGCCAAGGAGCCCAAGGACGCCAGCAACACCAGAAGGCAGAGAGAGGCCGAAGGATCCATGCGGATACCTTGATTCTGACTTCTGGCCTCCAGACTGTGAGAGACTAAATTTCTGTCGTGTGAAGCCGGAGGTTGGTGGTACTTATTTTGGGCAGCCCCGGGAACCCTCCACCAGCTCGTAGAAAGAGTTAGACTCTGCGTGGACGCACACCCGACAGGAAGCTGGCGGCACTGAGGGGGTTCCTGGCCTCTTTTTGGAATCGACCGCACATTATTTGTTAGGGTCCCCCCAGCACTCATCAGCCCCACCCCCAGCCTCCAGAACTGTCAGACGGATGTCCTATGGACCCCACTGCCCCGCAGTCAGAAGGAACAGAAGCCCCATGGTCACCCGTCCCTCCCCTTCCTTTCTCTCCTTGAGGGCCCAGTTACATAAATTATGAGCTGGGGCCACATCCGAGTTCTCCCACCCACGTAAGGGCCACCCAACCTGTCCTGATGGACAGCTGGCCACGGAGGGGGCGGCAGCCTCTCAGGGCCCACGCCTGCGGGACGGGACGGGCTGCACGGGGCCTCCGAGGGGTGAGAGCCACAGCCCCGCCCAGATGCCTGACCAGATCAGGGCGCACAGCTGTCCAAATCCTGGTCCTGAAACCCGATGACCGACCGGGGCTGCCAGAGGTCAGGAGCACCCCCTTCCTAATGAAACATTTGTGGGAGAAACAAAGGAGACTTTCTCTCTGTATGCACGTCTCCCCTGGGAGGCAGGGAGACAGGACGGAGGAGAAGGAAGGCCTCCGACGCTGCGGAGGAAACCTGCGGACACTTGCCTTCTGTGAGGCTCCTGTCCCCCCGCTGGAGGACCCTGGCCTCCGGGACATCTGGCTCCCAACCGGGAGCACCGTCTGCGTAAACAACCCTGTGAGCCCGCGAGCTTCTCGGCTGTGAGACAGCCAGTCCCGTGGGACCCTGAACATCGCAGTTTCCACTTGTGAGTAAACAAGCCCTTTGATTTCCCTCACGGGGTTCGCTGGGAGTAGATACTTTGGTCCGACATCCAAGCCGGGAGATGGCCTGCTTTTTGTATAACGGTAGTGACTGTTTAGAGAACGGAGCGGTCGTTTGGCTTTCAAGTCTCAGCCAGAAATTACACGTAAACAAACTGTCGTGACGGCACCAATGAGCCCCAGATGTGGCCATAGGTAGAGGGTGGGGGCTCCTCTAGGCCGCCCCGGATCGGAGGACGGTGGCCAAGGCGACCCAAGGCTTGGTGCAAACAGTGGGCGCTCTGTAAACGCGCGCCTGTGCAGTGGACACGAGAATCACAGCATCCGAACTCAGGCCAGAGCAGTGGTCCAGTGGGCGCCTGGGGTCACAGCGGGGCTTCGTGCAGGGAGTGGTGGCAGCCGCACTGCTCGTGGACTAAGCAGCAGACTAAATACACCGAGGCCTGAGATTTGCAGCCGTCACTCATGTGAAGGACGCTTCCACCCTGGATCCCGGGTCAGATGCGACACAGAAAGCAATGCCCGTTGTAGCAGGAGGACGGGATGACGCAGCTCCAGCAGAAGCACGTGGCTGTTCCCCGGAGAACCCGGCATCGGTGCTCACTGTGGACCTTACAACGGTTGGCAGCATCGGCGTGGCCCGCGTGCCAGGCGCTGAGTGATTCACGCCCATCTCTCCTATTAATTCTCCCAACATCTCACCAGAGGCCCTGTTGCTGTTCCCATTCTACTTCTGTGCCGGCTGAGGCTGAGCAAGGTTAAGCAACTTGCAAAGTCCCACAGCTGGCAAGCAGAGGGACAGGGAGTGGGAGGCATGGTGGCCTGACTCCTGGGCAGACTGTCCTCCGTGCTGGAGCGCTGGTCTCTCTCAGTGGCCTTTGCAACTCCACCAACCAGTCTGCTCAGAAATTTCACAAAGTATCGCTAAGTCATGCATTAATCCATCTGAGTCTTTACTGAGTAGCTACTATATGTCAGGCCCTGCAGGCAGTTATGCACAGAGGATGTGTCTAGGCACTGGGCTAAGTCTGAGAACCAAAACAGAGAGAAGCCCTGCTCTCCTGAAGCGGACATTCTGGTGGGGAGAGACACAGAATAAACATGGTAAAGAAGTAAATTACATCACACGCTAGGAAAAAACAGAACAGGATGGGGGTTTGGAAGGTGTGCATGTGGATTTACCACGTGCCAGATCTTTGCTTGAAGCTAAGGGTGGAAATATGAACAATGTGAGGATCCTGCAGACAAGAGGTCACGGCTCATCATGGGGACCAACATGGCAGCAACAGTAATGAGAGAAGAGCTGTGATGAAGGTAAAAACAGGGATGTGGCAACAGGGGAAGTGTCCAAGTCGTCTCCCAGATAGGCTCGGGCAGCGTGGGGAGGGGCAGCCCCGAGGAGGGGCGGCCCCGAGGTGCACACGTGGTACATCCCCTTGGGGGCACACAGCTACTGCTGCCATTGCCACGTCTCCAGGGCTTACCCCAGGCCAGCCCCTGCTAAAGGCTTCACATACTTAGCTCCTTGGACCGTTAGAACACCTCCACGAGGAAGAAACAGAGGCCTCAGAGACGTCAAGAGCACCTGCCTCGGGTCCCACAAGGAGTAAATGGCTGATGCAGGATTCCCACCCGTATCCAATTCCCCATATCACGACACTCCTGAAGGAAGGAACTGCTGCTTTTCTTCTATCTGCTGTAGACCTAGCATGGTTTCTTGCATAGATTAGATGCTCAAAAAACATGTGATGAATGAATGAGTGAATGAATGCATTTTACAGCTGTGCTTTGTTTCCTATGTCCATCCATTCTCTTTCCGTCTGTCTCTGTCCTGTCTCTCTCCCTCTCTCTCATCCTTCTACATGTGTGGGAAAGCGAAACATTTAGAGACACACATGCCCAGGTTGCAGATGTGCAGCTGGCTCAACTTCTGGCTGAAGGGCAAGCTGCCTTTCCTCCCAGCTGTGTCCCTCTGCCCTGCCTGACACGAGGACGTCTGCAAGACGCTCGGTTCTACAGCAACTTGGTACCTGGGCTTCCTTCTCCTCACTTCCCAAACCATCCACCCTTGGGATATAAGCACACTGGATCATTCGCAGGCCCAAAGCCTTGGCCTTGCGAAAAGTTAGGCCTCTTGCTAGCCCCAGGCCAGGTGGCCTCACTTTGCAATCCTCCAAGGCCGAAGGAAGCCATCCAAACTCAAATCCAATTAGCGGCAGCTTGCAAGTCCCTTCTGAATGGGAAGGCATGGAAAGGTGTGACCGTTCTTCAAAGGCTCCCAGCTCCTCCCTGCGTCTGCTGGCCTGAGGCCTGGGCTGGACCCAGAGCGGAGCGGGCTGAGGTGAGGACGAACTCGCCCAAGAGGCTCCGTGGGCTCGGAAAGCTGTCCCAGAGCGGGTGGGCCGCCGTGTCCGGCTGAGCCAGCTCTGAGTCCAGGGTGTCAGACGTTTATGCGAAGCCTCTCCAAACCTCTCACGTTGGAGAAACTGCGCTCAAGGCTGCCATCCATCAGTTTTCCAGCGAGACTCTAGCACCCCTGCCCTCCACCCTGGCCAGAATCACTGGAGCCAGCGTCTTTGCTTCCACGGCCCAGGCCCTTTCAGTTGCACACACAGCCCCATTGCCTTCAAAGGCCAGAGGGGAGAGGACGTGGGGCCTGCTGACGGTGGAGGCTGCCCCTGTGTGAGGCCGGCATTGGCAGCCTGACCCCAGCAACAGGGCCAAGAATCCATCTGGACTGGAGGCAGGGGAGAAGGAGGGGGAGGAGATCCCTTGAAAATGAAGACCGGGTCAGGCCACACTCGTGTGAAGGTGGACTCCAAAAGTGCAGGGGAGCCCCAAGAGGGGGCCCTTTTTGGTCCAGGAATTGTCCTCAGAGCCTCCCTTCCCTGAGCAGGGACCACCCAGGCCTGTCAGAGTCAAACAAAAATCAGAAGGATGCCAGCGCATCCCTGTGAGGACGAGCTCCCTCTGGCAGCAGCTGCTGCGGGGAAGCAAGCGCAGCCAGAGTGAACTGGGCCCAGAGCTGTGAATGGCTGGTTCCCAAAGCAGGCGGCTGGAAAAATGGCAGAACCAGGGCTGGAAGGGGAGTCTTCTCTTCTGCTTGTCTTTTCCTGAACCACTTCCCAGGTGAGACCTCGCTGGGGCTAGGGTCTATCATTCACTCATTCACACGCTCAGTAAATGTGCCAAGGCCTCCTCGGGGCTAGACCCTAGTCCAGCCTGTGAGACACAGAGGATAAGACAGAATGTAGAGTTCGATAGAGGATACAGACCAGCAAACCAACAATGACAACATAAGGACTGCAATGACTTACAATCCAAGGTATACACCCTAGTTTTAAAAGCTCCCCAGATGACTTAACGTGAAGGCAGATGTGAGTATCTTATTCCCACCATGGTTCCCCAGTAAACATCATTCCTGCAAATGCAAAACGGGGAGCTACTCCCCGCACAGGAGACATCGCCCCCCTCTTTCGACCCTGATCTCCACGTTAAATCCCCACACTTCGGATGCCTTTATTAAAACATGCTTCCAGAACCTGAATCCAGCTTTTACTCCTGGCACCCAGCGATATGTACGTGGCCAGTCTGGTGCTAGTCTTCAGCGTCTATTCCACACGCGGCACTGAGGGATGGACGTGGTAACACTGTCAGCTGGCCCGGCCGTGGCTCAGGTTGCTCCGCTAGACTTCGTCTTGACTCACAACACGGCAGACCCTCGTTGGACGCCTACCCTGAATTAAATGGTGACTTCACTCCAGCCAAAGAGGATGAGGTCTTTTTTTTTTTTTTTGCGGTACGCAGGCCTCTCACTGCCGTGGCCTCTCCCGTTGCGGAGCACAGGCTCCGGACGCGCAGGCTCAGCGGCCATGGCTCACGGGCCCAGCTGCTCCGTGGCATGTGGGATCTTCCCAGACCGGGGCACGAACCCGTGTCCCCTGCATCGGCAGGTGGACTCCCAACCACTGCGCCACCAGGGAAGCCCGAGGGTGAGGTCTTTAATGTAAGTCCAAGTCAACTGAGGTTTCCAAAGGAAACCTGATGGTATTCTCGAGCTGGATCTCCGGCCGACACCCCGAGCTCCACGCACCCCCTCGTCCCTCACCAACCCGAGCTTACTGCACCCCACGCTGGTTAATGTCAGTGCCAGCCTTCCTCTTCCTGCTCAGAAACTCTGACCATCACTGATGACTCCTTCCTCAGCCTCCTCCCGCGTTTCCAAACCAGCACAGCTCAGCAAACACGCTCAGCCCCTAGACGGCTTCCTTTCCAATCCTTCAACGTATGTGCTTTACACCCAGCTCCAAGTGTCCTCCCTCTTGGCCTTCACAGAGAGGATGGCTCCCTGGGCATTAACCTGCCCACTTAAACACCTCTTCCCCCTCCCTCCCTCCCTCCCTTCCCTCCTTCCTTTCTTTTTCTTTCTCTTTATTCTTTCTCCTGCAAGATTCTGACATTCTCAGAACAAGAATGCAGATGGACCCCAGAATAAGGGTTCATTTTCTGAAGACTGTGACCATGCAGGCCCCTCTGGCCACTCGGTGCTGGCTCATAGTAGGTCTGCAGGGAATTCTTGTTGAGCAGAGGTGACCAGACTGTTCTGAGCCCAAGGCTGGGATTTGTGTGAGCGATGGCTCTTTCCCATCAACAACCTATAACCTGTAGGGTCCGTGTGGGGGTTCCTGGTCTGGCTAGTTATCCTACGACCATCCAGCACACCCAGGTCCCTGGGATGGAATTAGAATTTTGCTGCAGCGAGGGACCTCCTATTTACTATGGTGACGACCGCTATTTTATCAGTGCCAATGCTGGGCTACGAGTCCTTTACATCTTTCGACAAGAACGCTTCCAAGATTAGCATCGTTATCCTCATTTGACAGATAAAGAGACTGGACACCAGAAAGGTGAAAAAGCCTGCCCGAGGTCACCCAGCTAGGAGGCCAGGGGGCTGAGCTGAAAGCCTGGTGAGAACACTCCAGCTCCCCTTCCCGCCCTCCACACCGTGCTCCAGGTTGAACCCTCCGTCTCTTCCCGCAGCCTTGGGACCACACCTCTCCTTCATGGTCTGTGCACACTCGCCACATCACCTGGCCGGTGGGACAGGCATCTCCGGGGACTTCAGATTCTCAGGGTGTCAGAGAGAAACGCATCCTCAGGGATCACCTGCTCCCAACGCTCTTGCTTTGCAAACCGAGGCCCGGAAAGGCTCGGGGGCTTGTTCTGAGTCCTATAGGTGCCACCAGATCCAGAAGCCCTCAAGTCAGTTTTTCTTCCATCGTTTTGCATTGGCTTGAACTTCCCCACTCTGGGAGGGAGGCGGGGGACAAAAGCTCCAAATGCCACGGCAGAGAAGGAGGGACAGTACTGGACGGACTCCTGAGGTGGCTCCAGCAGCCCTCCAACTCACACAAGCGTCAGGTGGGTCAGCAGAGCCCGGGCACAGACCCAGAATGCTTGACTGCCACTCACGACTCCTTTCTATATTTCTCGTGCCCCTGCAACCCATCTCTTTTCTCCTTTCGAGGCTGTATAAAGAATAAAATGAGAGACTCTGAAACAGGATCACAGATTTAAATGCCTACAGCAGCCAGGCATGTGCTTTAAATTACCAGAGTCTGCACCAGGCGCAAGACGGCAGGGAGTGGTGGGGACTGGAAACGTTGAGAAGCACAGCCTTATCCAAAGGGGATGCCCGCACCCACACCCAGCCAATTGTTGCCATATCCAACTGCAGCTGGGCCTTCCAATTTGTCAAGAGAAGCCAGAGCTCTAGGTTTTTAAATAAAATATTCTGTTTTTAAGCGTTATGAAGCAATTTTTAAAAATGTAAATACATCCACTGACTGATTCAGCCCCCAATCCACCACTTACACCCTCTGCTTCAGAAAATTAAAATCTCTCCGGCAGGGACGTCACTGCGCCCCGAGCTGCACGCCAGCCCCACAAGGCCTGTTCTGTCGTGGCCAAGCATAGCAGAAGGAGCCTTCTGGCCAAAATGACAACCAACATCAACTGTTTGAAATTAGGCATGTCTGTGCAACCTGCCACCCGTCTTCACGTCCGCAGTCTGCACCGCTATTAGCAGCTGGGCTTCACGGCGTGATGAGGACAGCAGGCAGAGGCCTGCACAGCGTCACCGTTCTCATCCTGTCATTAATGAGAGTCAGTTTACATGAGCACCAAGTGCTGATAAGGGTGTCTGAGGCCCATCACTGTAGCTGCTCTATAGAGCAGACAATTTATTGGACAGCCAAGTCCAGCCCATTAGTCATGGACTATTAGAAGACGTTTCAGATGTTGTCTTCAAACCATCTTTTGAAACCCATTAGACATGAACTTCACGCAGGTAATAGCAGGGAGGGTGGGAGCTGAGGGTCGCCTGGCAGCCAATGCAACAATTTCCATCCAGACACCCGCATGGACTTTTCGAGTCTCGGCGCCTGGGGGCCAGGAGACCTGCGGGGTGGGGGTGCATTCAAGGCAACCTCTAGCCAACTCTGGAGGCTTGAGGAGTCCCAGGGCACCTCCAGGCTTCAGTACGTTTCTCCATAAGATAAGTGCATCACACAGGGGACTCTGAAGACACCTTCCAGCTAGGGTGAGGTGACTGGAATCCCATGTACTCGGGCCTCTCCTGGTCTCATCACTGAAAGTCCCTCGTCTCAGGAAACCTAGCAGTCCCAGGCAAACCCAGTGCTTCATCACCTCACTTCCAGCTCTGACTTTTTTTTTTTTTTTTGTGGTATGTGGGCCTCTCACTGTTGTGGCCTCTCCCGTTGCGGAGCACAGGCTCCGGATGCGCAGGCTCAGTGGCCACGGCTGACAGGCCCAGCCGCTCCGCAGTATTTGGGATCCTCCTGGACTGGGGCACGAATCCGTGTCCCCTCCATCGGCAGGCGGACTCTCAACCACTGTGCCACCAGGGAAGCCCCCAGCTCTGACTTTTAAACACCCATCAGACCAAGGAACGTGAGGGCACCTCTCATTGTCAAAGCTCGGTAGTAAACACCAAGGTGGCATGGACACGTCAGGAGTGGTCAGGCCTTTGGAGAACCTCACAAGGTCTGGTCCCTCTGTCAGGAGCCTTTGCCTAAATGCCTTGAGTTTTCATGACACCTGAAGTGGGTTGAAAAGGGGGGCGGCGTGAGAGCCTAAGTTCTTTGCAGATTCTTTTGTGGGAGAACAAACTATTGCTGTTTCCCTCTTGGGCTGAGTTTATTGCCACACACGTCTACTGAGGGGCTTTCTACGTGCAAGGCCCTGGGGACGGGGACAGCAGGGAGTGGCTGCTGAGAGGAAGCCGCCTGCCCTCAAGGCTGACCAAGTTCCGTCAGGGACGCAGCTGTAGCACTGTGTACGGGGTCGTTTTCTACCCTGCCTTTGTGCTGTTTTATAGGAGGTAGAGAGGGATCAACAGATGTGACTTAAGGTCTCAGGGACAACATGTACGTGAGCTCTCCAAGTGCTTCACGTAACATGACTCCCTGGTCGCCTGTTAAAATGCAGTTCTGATCCTGTGAGGCCTGAGCCTTACATTTCTAACAAGGGCCTGGTGATGCTGAGGCTGGACCGGGGACCACACCTTGAGCAGCCAGGGGCTGGGTGACTGACTCCTGAGGCCAGGAGCTGGGTCGGACTCATCTTTTACCCACAGGAACAAACACGCTCTTCGGAGGAGTCCAGCGGATAGGGAACAGACGAGCAAGGCACCATCTAACCCGGCCTGACCACCCAGACCCCCAGTCCATGCTGCTCTCACCCCAGGCTCTCTGCAGCCCCAGACGTCCCGTTTAGCCCAGTCCGCACGTCTGAGAATATTCATCATGTCGATGGAACTGCCCTGGAACAGAACCCATCACGCAGGTAAAGACCGCAACCCAAGCCCAATCCCTCTCTGCCCAATCCGCCAGGCCATAGAGGAGGTCCCGCCCCTTCTCCATCAGGCCCCAAGCGGGTGACTCCTTGGTTTTTCCCCCTTCTCCACACGCCAGCCTCGCCAGGGACTCGAGAACTTTGTAGTTGTAAGCTACCTTTGCTCCAATTCGAAAACCGTTAAAATAATCACAGATAAGTACAAGGATGTGCGATCTGGTTTGGTCTATAAATAAGAAAAATTAGGAACAGCCTAGTCAAAAAAAGGGCTTGATTGAGTAATTTAAGGCCTATCTATTAGATGGATTATTTGAGAACCATATTTTTGCCTGTCAACCACAGGAAGTGATCACCCTATGATAGTAATTATAAGTACAAGGTTGCAAAACTACCTAGAGAGCATAATACTGATTTTGTGAGAAAAAATATTCCATAGAGGAAAGCTCAAGAGAAACTGTCTAAAACTCTTAACAGGTTGCTGTCGGGAGCAGGGGTCACAGTGTTTTATCTTCCAGTTTGTCCTTTGGTGACATAGTCAAACGCGGGGCTCTGGATGCAGATTTCTGGGTTCAAATCCCAGCTCCACCACCAGCTAGCTTTGTGGACCCAGGCAAGGTCTGAGCCCGCCGTGCCTCAGTTTCCCCTCTGTGATATGGTCTGGAGGGCGGATCTGGGAAAGGTCTGCGGGGAACGAACCAGTCCAGGAATTAAGGGGGAGATGCAAGGACCCATCATGAGACAAACCTGGGGCGCTTCAGACACCCTCCTCAACCCCCGCTCAGGTACAACACGCACGTGCACGCACACACACGTCCTCTTTCAAGCTCGACTGGCCCCCTGGTCCTGTCTGAGATGTGGGTGCCAGAGTAGGGCCTCGCCCCCTCTTTGCTTCTGTCTGGCCCTCCCCCTGCCAAGGGAGCAGGTGGTGAAGGAGCTGCAGATGGGGAAGCAGCTTCTTCATGAAGCCAGAGCTCCCGGCTGCGGGCCTCCCCTTGCTGGGTCAGCCTCAGGCTCAGGCTCCATGGGCAGCGTCCTGGGAGGCAGAAGGGCAGGGTTGGCCACACGTGACACCGAGGGGGCACCACCACCATCAAGCTGTTTTCTACGAAGGTCCCTGTGGGACCCTCCGCAAAACATCACAGCGAGCCTTTGTGCAGAAGGAAAAACAAAACCCAGGGGGCTTGATTTGGCTCTGGATATGCATATACACAGGTTGGGATTTTCTAAATGACAGCACCTGTTAATTGTCTGGTTAGGTATGACCTATTAAACATTTACCGCCCATTTCCTGTACACGTCTGGTGAGGCCGGCAGGAAATTTAGAACAAATTAAACAGCAGCTGCAATCCCTCATGCTTTAATGGCCCCTCCACGATTCTGTGCGGCATTGTAAAATATTAGGGGCAGATCTGTTAGGGACAGGAGGGTTTCCTCAAGCAAGCCTCCGAGTCCTCATCCTCCTGCCAACCAGGCCCCATAAAGTTAAATTGGCCAGGGCGCATCTCCCCCTTCCCTGCTCCCCCACTGCCGTATATTTCAGGGGAGGCTTTTTCATCCGCACACCCCACTCACCCTCCTCTCTGTTCCCCCACCCCCTCCCAACCGTTCCCACACGATTTCACATGTGGTCCGAGAGGGGCACTTCCTGCCGTTATAAAAAGCAAAACCAAGACCCCAGCAAAAACAGGCTGTGCACAGAACACCCAAGTTGACAGTGTGAGAGAGAAGGCCTAATCCATTCCATATGACAAACAGCAGTGGCCCGCAGGGGAGGCCCGGCCCTGCGGAGAATTCACAACAGTCCCTCCTCCGCCCCTGTCCGCCTTCCCAACCCCCCCGACTCCCTCCTCAAGTGGACCCTTCAAAACAGGAGAAAAATATTCTTAGGAGCACGCCCCTAACTTTAAACTGATTATGTTTGGGTTTAATAGCCTACTATGCATTGTTCTTTCTTCACTTTGAAAATAAACTCTAGGAAGCATTAATGCAAATACAATATAAACACGCTCGTTCCTAAATTTTCGCATCTCCCTGGTGTGTTTGGGTTTGCGCCTTAAGATCGTGGCTCAGCTTGATGTAAGAACCAGATGGATCTTTAAATTGGAAGCTTTGCAAATAGCTCACCGTGTAAATAGACAGCTGTCCGGATGATGTGAGGGGCGGCGAAAGCACCCCCAAGAATACGGCTGTTAGTAACCGCCCATTGTCCTTCCGGGAACAGCAGAACGGAGAAGGTCCTCTCTGGTGGTTCTGCTGAAAAAGGACAGGCGTTGCCTCAGTTGTAGAAGGAGGTGTGATTACAGAGGTTCGGATTTTAAGACAATGAAAAGAACAGACTTCTGTGCCAACCATACTTTAGTCAATGTTTTCACATCTCTGTAGATAACCTTTGATGCCGGGTGATGGGCAGACGTGCTTCATCCTTTCAGTCCCACCACTAGCAGCTCACCCAGGGTACCAAGCCTTAACCTGCTTATCAGCTGCCACGTCCAAAATAGAACTTTTCTACTTCCTGTTTCCTACTTCCTGCTTCCTGCCCCCCAGTTCCATAAACCATTCTCCTTCAGAGGCGGTAAAAATGGAAAGGACAAGATGAAAGAGTCCGTCAGAAGATTTACACTGGCCCGTAAAAGTCTCCTCAGTGTTCTGGAGACTAAACTGTCGGTCCTGCTTTCACGGAAACTTTTATTGAGTAGTCAATCTGAATTTTGTCTATAATTCCATGAAAACCTATGAGGCTAACCGTTTGTGGTTTGGTTGTTCTGGATGACTTGACAAATTAGTCTAGTAAATTTTGGGTGTCTTAAGTCCTAAATTAGGTCATTTGTTTAATGAGCCAATCCACTGCCCAGAGTTTGACCTCAGCCCACGAAGGGGAGTTCACATGGAGTTCCAAGGCGGGGGCCTGGGTCCCTCATTTGTCTTCTGCTTCTAGAGAAAGTCCTCTCGAGCCAGGACTGGACAACAAATTCCAGCCTTAATGCTGACTTGTTAGTGACGATCAGCAAAGCAAACTCCTTTGCTCCAGCCCCCCTCCCGCCCGTCCTCCTCCTCCACTGCCGCTGTCACTGTCACCGTCACCCACCTGCATCAGCTCACCTGGCCCTCCCAATGACCCCACAATGATGAGCTGGTGCCATCACTGTCTGGGCACATTCAATCGCTCAGCCTCACTCATCCGTTACCTCTTTCAATAAATATTTAGTAAGCATCCCCTAGGTGTCAGGCCTGGGGTTCCAGAGCTGATCAAGCCATGGTCATGGCTTTCAAGAGCTTCATCATTTGGTTGAATAGTCACGCATATCAATAAATGTAATACAATTCTACAGTTGCCGTAATTCCGGTGGACCAAAGGTACACGTAGGGCACAAAGGAATAAGCAACCACCTTTGTCTCTAACACGTTCCCTGAATTATGTATATGAAATCCAGCCTCTTCACTGATACCCACCCACCAGCATGGCATCTACTCACAAGTTTATGTGTGTGAACTTGTTACCTTCCAGCCATCAGAGCTTCCTTACTGGTTCTGGGCGTATATAGTATAAAGGGATTGGCATTCACAGTCATGACTCAGAAGAACGGCCAACCCCCCAACTGCTCTGTCAGTTGGCCACTGCTCCTTTCTGGGCAGAAGGACAGTGTCGCTGAGATATACAACCAAGTGCTCCTTGAGGGCACGACTGGGTCATTTTCATTCGTGACCAATAGTGCTAAAGACAGAACATGGAACATAGCGGCTTCTCCCTAAATGTTTGTTGATTTGAAAAGCTTTGATTTGAATGAGTTCTTTGAACACCAGTTATACATGTAGGTTCTATGGGGTAACTCTCTGTTAACCAGATCATTCGATTTAGTGGAGTCATTTTTCCTTGTAGCACAAATGGGATGACATGAGCTTGCTGCAGACTCTCCAATAGTGACCATCTTCACTCAAGAATCAGTCTTAGGTTTAGACATGCACAGAGCCTTAATTTAGCAAGAGAGAGTATAGGGGCCATCTTCCGTTATTATTGTATCCGATATCCCCACACTTGGTAGCATTCTATTTCCTGTCTGCCTTGTTCTCAATAGTTAAGGACTGATCATCCCAAGCCTGGCGAGTAATCAATCCCCAACACACGCTCCTCTGGGGCAATATTTTGTTTTGTTATTTTGTAAAGGGCTCCTGAGATAGCTAACTGGGAAGAGGGACTTCTGGGGGGTGGTATGCTCAGGACCCTTATAAAGGGTTGTCACATGTGGGACAACTGCAGTGTGACTGTCAAAGTGACAGCATCCTGTGGCTGCCTTCACAAACCCCCACCCCGAGCCAGGTGGGAGTTCACTCTTCTGTCCTCTGCCTAAATATACACGGACAGGGTCAGAGGCCAAACCGGAGGTTTAGGTGTTTAGGAAAAAACAAGAACCATTGAATAATTGCCTGGTGTACTTAGACCATGGGTGGTAACAATGCCAAAGAAATCGTTCGTTTAAACTTTCTGTATTTGGTGCAGGTATGTAAAAGCTCAAATCAGACACACACGTACAGAGAGAGAGATGCATGTATGTGCACACACATTGACATGGACCTTGAAAATAACATATGAAGGTAGAGATAACCCTCAACGAGGGTCTGAAAGAGACTCTAAATCTGTCTAACTTAGGCTTCCATGTCCCCTTTCTGCCCCACCACCCCAGTCCCTACTGGTTCATCCCTTCTCTGCAGGCCCTGGAGTGAACCAATCACCCCAACCAGGCTACAAGCGGGTTGAGGACAATGCCTGTGCTTTTCCCTTAATTTTAACTGAAGTGTTATAAATACATAGCAAAGCACGCAACAGCTTAGTGAATTTTTAAATAAGTAAACCCTGGTGTAGCTACCACCCAGATCAAGATAGGGCGTATTTCCAGTACACCAGAAGGCTCTCCCCTACCTCTTCCCAGTCAACATCTCCAAGGGAACCCCCATCACCGTGGGTACCATCAGCGTTGCCCGCTCTGTAACTTCACACGAGCAGAACTCCACAGTGCGTACTCTTGTGGTAGGACCTCCTTCACCCATTGTTAGCTTGTGAGTCATTCGCATGTGTGCAGACGAGTTCTGTTCTTTTCTATTGCTGTGAATGTGATCCCTTCTGTGAATGTACCGCAATTTATTTATCCATTCTGTAATTGATGCACATTTGGTATCTTCTCACTTGGGGTTGTTAGGAATAAAGCTGCTATGAGTGTTCTTGGTCCACACGTGTCTCTGGTGGATGTATAGATTCATTTCTCTTGGGTGTATATGTTGGGTCCTAGAATGGGTGAATGTTTAGTTTCGAAGGTACTGCCACCCGGTTTTCCAAGGTGTCTAATGATCATGCTGCTTGTAACAGGGCATCCACGGCTGTTTTTAACCCTTTAGCCCTGTGGGTTTAAGGCTATGTCTTCTTTCTTCTCAAAGCCTCCTTCATGCCTATTTGTCAACACTTGTCGAGCCTTCCAAGTGACTTGTCTGTGAGCCTCCCTCCTTCTGCTGGCTGCCCCCTGAAATGAGCAGAGCGTGGCGGCTCGAAGCGCCAGCCTGGTCATGTGGCTTCCTTCACGGCTGGGTGACATTTCAGATGCTCCATTTCCCCAAACCTCCATAGAGTGGCAGCAGCCGTCATGTCTTCCACCTTCTAAGGTTGTCTGGGGATAAAACGAGGTAAAGCCTGCAAGGTGAGCAGCACAGTAAACACTCCACACAAGCCAGCGATGGTGGTCAGCGATGATGGTCAGCACTGGCGTAAAAACGCCAACAAAGCAGGTGTGGCCAGCGTACCCACTCTGGCGTGTCGGGCGCTCCACAATGCTTACTCCCCCAGCATTCTGGGCTCCATGTCGTTGCCCGGAGTCTCCTGTTCTCATCCAGCTCCGTGGGTGCCAGGGAGGTAGTGAGAACACTGCTCCTGTCCACTCCTGGTAGGAGAGATCCTGGGGCCCCAAGGGCTTCAGTGGTCCTTGTAAAGCCCAAGAGGAGCACTGGGGAGCAGACCAGGCACAGATGACCCCCTCCTGGCACTGCGGCTCAAATCTCAATCCCGACTCTGAGGGCTGAGTTGAATGCCACGTAGGAGGATGTTTTCCTTTAGGTCCTTTTCTCTGCTTTTTGGTTTCGGTAGGGGAAGCCCCCTCGCCATCACCTCTTCCCACCCCCCTGAACAAAAACACCATTCTCCACACTGAACTTTGCCCCGGCACAGGGGGGTCTGGCTTCCTTTGCCACGAAGCCTGTCAGGTTTCGATTAGGCCAGGGAAACACCACAGGAAATGAGTCAAAGAAAGGAAGGCTGTGATTTTTTTTAATTTCAAATACCAGATTTATTATTATTTTTTTAAATGACAGTGTCCCAGCCGTGCCAGGTCGAGGAGGAATGTGGAAAATGTGCAACTCGAAACGTCTGAGGGGCAGCTGGATCCTCCAATTGTTTCTAATAAAAACCCATGGGAAGCCCTCGGCGGCCCCTGGGAAGACAGTGCACCCACTGGAGGCCACGGACGCCGGGTCCCGGGCGAGGTTTGGGCACGGAGGTGGCCAGTGTGGCTGGGCTTCTCCGACCTCCGTCTCCTGGCCTGGCCACGTGGTGGCCATGTGATGGGCCGGCCACCTTCCCTGCCTCCGAAGGGCTGTCATGACTACTTAACGCTCTAACCCTTGTGAACTCCAGTTCTTCTGCAGAAAGCACAGACTACACAGGCCATTCAAAGCCTTCCACACACAGATGCCATCAGGACTGCCTGTGAGTGGAGGGGGCGTTAGCATGGTGCGGGCCACAGGTACCACATTCCACGCTGGCTCTGCCATTTTGCACTCTGACGCCCCAAGCGAGTGGTAGAACTTTCCTGGGCTTCCGTTTCTTCCTCAGCAAAGCAGGAGTTACTAGTTACACCTGCTCTGTGCCAGCCATTCTCAGTGCCTGCCATGGGGTAACTTAGTCCCCATCTAAGGAGGCGGGCACTCTTATTAGCCCCATGTTACAGATGAGGAAACTGAGGCAGAGACGTTAGACAAGTCACCCTAGGTGACACAGCCGTGGTGCGATCATGTCAGTCTGTGCCAAACCAGAGAAACAGAACCAGAGGGAGACAGATAAGAAGAGATTTAGCTCAAGAATTGGCTTAGTGATAGTGGGGCTGGCCAGACAAGTCCAGAATCCTCAGGCCAGACCCCCAGGAGGGCAGCTGGTAGCTGGAACTGCGCGGCACATAGCCTTTTCAGACGGGCTTCTTCCCTTAGCAATATGCTAAGTGCTGCTCCACGCTTTAGCATTTAAGGTTCCTCTGTGGCTTTTCAGGCCTTGAGAGCTCATTTCTATCTAGTGCTGAATAATATTCCACTGCCTGGATGTGCCACAGTTTATTTATCCGCTCACCTACCTAAGGGCATCTTGGCTGCTTCCAAGTTTTGGTGATTATGAAAAAAGCTGCTATAAACATCCATGTTCAGGTTTTTGTGTGAACATAAGTTTTCAATCCTTTGGAGAAATACCAAGGAGCACGACTGCTGGATCGTGTGGTAAGAGTATATTTAGCTTTGGAAGGAACTGCCAGACTGTCCTCCAAAGGTCTGTACCATTTTGCCTTCCCCCGATCATACTGCTAATAATACCTCCTTCTATGAAGGGCATGGAGTAGGGGTGAGTATACAGGTGGCACTCAGTGCAGGTGAGCTAAGATCATCCCTGCCATGCACAGGTGCCCCTCTGTGGGAGTCTGTCCACACACCATTCCTGCCCGGGGGGGACCGGAGGGGTGAAGTTAACCCCACCAGATCTCTGTTCTCTCCCAAGCTGCAGAGGCTTGCTGAGAAGCTCCTGGTGTAGACGGCGCCCCATGCCTCTCGGCAGCCACCCCAGCACACCCTCTCTCGATTTCAGCCCAGGTCACAGCAGGTTCAGTTATTTGAACGGCTTCAGGCATCCGTGTCCTGCGGGCCTCCCGATAGGGAGGCCGGAGGAGACACTGTGGATGAAATCATGCTGCTCTGGCCTGGGCAAGTGTTTCTTACTTTTCATTTGCAAATAAAAACACTCAGGCCATCCAAGGCCAACAAACAGGGCTGCCTCCCCAGCTGCTCAGCTGGCTGGTCCCTCCCCAGCTGCAGGCTGTGGCCCTGGTGTAAGCAGGCCCCGTTAGGGCCTGGGACACAGGAGCACCTGCAAATCCCAGGATGGAGGCAGCCAGGCCCAGGGGAGGCCTGCACAGGGCCTTATGTAGCTCTTTAGGGCCCAGGACGTATTTTCCAGGTGAGGTCTATGAAAGCGCAGCAGTGACGGCGTCCTCCCCATCATCGGGGCAAGCGTCTCGAGGGCTCACTGATCGCTTACTGCACGCCTCGCGAAGTGCTTTGCCCACAGCCTTGCGTGGCCTCCAAGCTGCCCCGTGACCTGGGCGCTGCTACAGACACAGAACCTGAGGCTCAAAGGGGTCCCGTGGCCTGCCTGGGGTCACCAGCTGTTGAAGGCCAACCTGGGGGTTCAGACTTAGGTTTCCGTGACTCCAGGGCTCACGGCACATGGCAGTCCGTGAACAACTGTTGAGTGCCTACTGCATACTAGTACATTTAGCTATCAACTTGCATTTAGGCTTAAAACCTTGTAAGGCAGATGTCATTAACCCGACGTACAGACGCCGTGAACGAGGCCAGGGCACTTGAGTAAGACCTGGCTGTCAGCAGCCGGAACTGTTTCCACCTGGGAACATGAGTTTGGCATCAGTCGGGCTCCTGCCCCAGCCCTGCCCTGAACAGCTTCACTTTGCTGTTGAGTTAGTGACTTAATGGCCTCGTCAGAAACCCTGGAATCACAGTGTCTTCTCCATAGGCTTCTGGAAACAGCCAGCCCAGGCCCCGGGCACAGAGAGCCCAGAATATTACAGTGGAGAGAGGCCGGCACCACCCTCCGGTGGGACCCCCCTCAGTGGGAAGAGAGTTTTGGCGGGAGGGGGGCGGGTGGGGGTGGGCGCCCTTGGCACCCGCCCATGAGAAGCCCTTTTCAGCCTCCTCTTCTGAACATCAAACGTCTGTCAGCTTCCCAGTTCCACAGCCAGGTCCCCGGCTGAGCAACGGGGAGCAGTGCATCAGGTAAACGGGGAGCAAGTGCTGTGTCACGTAGTACGGAAAAATCCCTTCCGCGTGCGCGCTCTGGACGGACACCAGCAGGGGTGCACTGGACGGGGAGGATGCACAGCGCATCCACGAGCTTCCAACTTCCTGATGGGTTCCATTTAGTGTAAACATGGCTTAACTCTTTAACCAGATCACTGAAGCGCTGGCCCAGTGTCCCGGGCCTGGACACCCTCCCACCTTGCTGGAATGGTATTTCGCCAGGAGGCAGCCCCCGGGAGGCCCTGCCCTCCTTTTTAAAGAGGTTCCGAATGGCCCCCAAATCGTGTCTTTCTTCCTTGAGGCTCGGGCAATTTGGGTGTCACGAGGGCCTTTGTAGAGACGTCAATGGATTATTTCACGAGAAGAAACCCCCTCTTTACACCCTGACGTAGCTTCTGCTATGGAGATGAAAGATCCAGGGAGGCAGGCTGGAAAACAGATAATTCACAGGACTGTCAGAGCGCGATCTGAATTTCATTCCCAGCAGGCAGAGCCAAGGAGAGGGGACAGAGAGCCCGCCCGGGGGTCTTGCTCCAGGGGGAAGCGGGCTGAGCTCTCAAGTGCCGGAGTGATAATCCAGCCCGCGGGGCCCGGACAAAGCTGGACATTTTGTCTTCACTGTCAGAACACTACAAGCTCAGGAGCAGATGGAGTGGTGTCGGCAGTCGTAAAACGCGCCCCGCCCCACCAGGGACAAGCAGGTTAACAGAAGGGATTGGCGCCACGCATGTCATAAAAGCCCTGCAGGCCTGTCATGTTCCGATAAATCTTGATTTGGTAACGGAACAGCGCTGTGGTTCCCAGCCTTGGGTTTCACAGGTGAGCCGTGGGCTGATGGATGGTGTGGAAGCCAGTGGGGGAAGGGGGCAGAGGGAACCTTACCCGCCCACCCCTATCCCCTGTTGGATCCCCAGCGCCAGGCAGGAAATCCAGCCTGCGAGAGGCCGGGGAGGCGTGTGTACTCCCTCCCCATCCACGCTGGAATGCTGGAAGGCAACCGGCTCCATCCTCATCTCCCGGCCCTCGTGCTGGTAGCAAACTGTAGGAGCTCAGTAAGCACTGTCTCTTCTCAGCTAGGCTTCTGGGCTTGCCTACCCATCAGAGAGGGGCTGTTGAGGAGGACGAGGCCCTGCTCTGCACACACAGGCTTCCTAGCCCTGCCCGGCACCCTGCACCCCACATCAGCCCCCCGAGGAAGGCGCACTTTTTCAGAATCCATCTGCCCAGGGGGGGCACTTTGGAGCCATCTGTCCGTCCAGAGGGGCTGACGTTTGTATTTTGCATGAAGGCGCCATCTTGCTGGCAAGAGCCTGGTGAAATGTCCACTCTGAACACTTTCAAATAAAGGACAGGGCCCGGAGGTGACACGGATGAGGGGGGCAGGCCAGGTGGGGGAAGAGGAACCCCCGGCCTGGAGTCAGGTGCAGGAGAGAGCATCGTGGGGCCATGCCCACCAAGGGCACATGATCCCGAGGTTGCCAGGAGGGACTCAGACCTTCTGACGCTGAGAAGGAAGACATAGTCTGGACTTCTCCTGAGCAGTAAGTATTAAGGCGTCATTCAAATGTGAAATATGGGGCAGCATTTAGCAGGAGAGCCCAGGCAGGCAGCCTGGCCCTGACAGCCTCAGGCCTGGGTTCTGCGGTAGCATCTCAGAGCACAGAGCGCAGAGCAGAAGGTCCTATAACTGAGGGGCTCACAGGAAGCCCCTTCCCCTCTGAGCCCCAGTGGCCTCGCACTTCCGGTCCTGCCTCCAAGCCGCATGCCCACTTTCCTGTCTGCGCCCCCACCACTGGTCCTCCTGGGCTTCACGGTGAGTTCTCTGCAGTTCCCAGAGGGACCCTGTTCTCTGACCTCGGCCATTTCCCTTCCTGAGGCCCCTGACCCGCCTCCCTGCACTTGGACCCCACCTCCCACTGCACCTCACGTTTCAACTCAAACGTATGTTGTGTGCCTGTGGTCCCCTCTCCTTCCTCACTGCTCACTGGTCCCAAGTCACAAACCCTTGGGCCTTGCCTGCCCGCCCCTGTCCTCCCCACCCGCACTGGGCCTTAAGCTCCCTGAGAGCCGTAGTCCCCTCCCTGAGTTATCCCAGTGTCCCCCCTGCCATGCCACCAGTTCCAGCCAGGATGCTAGCAAGGGTGGCCCCCAGAGCTCAGACACACCCCGCCCAGCCTGGCCAAGCACCCCAGGGGGCCTTGGAGGTAGTGGTGACTTGGAACCAGGACAGAGGAGACACGAGGGGCGACGGCCAGCATCTAGTCCACAGCTGTCTGTTAACCAGTTGTGCACCATGGACACGGGAAGCAGACTTGGGGGTCGTAGGTCTCGGGAATGAGGGGGCTGGGGTGATAGCTGAAGTGTGCAGGGATGCTTTGAGGGTGATGAAACTGCCCCAAAATTTACTGGGGGATGGCTGCACATATCTGTGAATATTCAAAAAACCACTCAGTTGCACACGTTACATGGGTGAATTGTATGGACGCAAATTATATCTCCACGAGGCTGTTAAGAAAAGGCTTGAAAACGGAATCCCATGGCCTGTCATGACGGAAGGCAGTGGAGGGCAGGACCCCCAGGCGCCCTACCTGTGCTATTCGCTGATGGGGGCCTGTCCCTCCCGCCTCCCTGGACCAGCGTTTCCTCGCGCAGGAAGGGTGATGAGCTGTGTGCCCCTTAGAGGGCGTTGAGACAATTAAACACGAGGTAACAGAGTGAAGCGCTTGGCATGGCAACCTTGTAAATTCTCAAGAAATGGTAAGAAGGCCAGCAAGAAGGGAGTGACTGTCGTCATCCCAGCGTGAATGTGGACCAGGTGCCCGCGAGTCAGCACTTGTTTCTGCAGCAGCCCTGCTGGGCCATCCCGTCAGCACCTGGCTTCTGGGGAGGGCGGGCTTCCTTCCTGGAGGGGTGGTGATGCGGGAGCCGCTGCCCTCCCGTCAAGGCAGCGCTGAGCTCTCTCCCAGAGATAAGCGCCGGCCGGCTCAGCCGCGTCCTGATCGGCAGCAAGACCCTGGGCTTGCGGGCTCTCCTGGCTGTCAGGAGGAACGAGGGCCGGAGGATGATTAATGAAAGAGAAGGAAATGTAATAATGCATGGCCGGCCCGCCAACAGCATAAATCTCTCTGGGGATTGTGGAAAGGATGGATTCCTCCCTCTCTGGGCCTTGAGAAAGGGCATCCTCCAGGTTCACTGGAGTCTGAGAAATAACCACGGACATTAAATCAAAGCTTACCTGCACTCAAGTCACACAGGAACCCGCTGGCTGAGGAAAATCACCATCCCGTGGGCCTGAAACGAGGGGCTTGGGTTAGTGGCATGCTGGGAAAGAGGTCTGGCTGCAGTCGGGCGATGGATGAAGACCACCCAGCAGGGGCTTGGGTTCAAATCCAGACCCCACCATTCACTAGCTCCGAGACCTTGGGCGAGGTCCTCGGTTCTCTGCTTCAATTGCTTTCTCTGGAACCCCTGCATGGCATTCTTGTGGGGACTGCCTGGGCCACCTGGGTAAAGCTCTTGCGGGGGAGACTGGCTGCTACTGTGGCCATGCATTTGCCCTGCAGCATCTCAGGTAATCACCGACACTCTCAAGAAAGAGGAATTATTATTAGTCCCGTTTTACAGATGTGAAGACAGAGGCCCAGAGCATGGCCTAACTCCTCCAAGGCTCCCCAGTGGGGACCGCCTGACCCTCACCGCACTGCCTTCCAGCAGGCTGGACCGGGAATTTGAAATCCGCGGTCCCGTCTCTGACTTCTCACAGGTGGGTCCCAGGGCCTCCCGCACAGCCCTCACGCTACCATTTGTTAGGACTGACTGCAGCAAGAACAAATGTCCCCTCACCCCACCAGGGCCTCCACAGCTGCCACGTTCCAGTGGCCTCACATTTATCTCCGCGGGGGGCTGTTCTCCGTCCGTTGTTCCTCTCCCCATCTGTCCCTCTTGCCCACTGTCCCTCTTCATTTTAATCGAGAAACGTCCATTTCACCCCACCCGGGGTCTGCACAGTGTATGGGCAGCTTGGAGGTAGGAAACCTGAGCCGGGCACTTCTAGGGAGGGACCCCTTAATGGTTCTAGCAGATGCCGCAGGAGGGAGGGGGCCCAGGCAGCCCCCAGCTGCCCACCCGGAGATAACCCCTGACCCCCTGCCTCTCTCATGGGGCCGTCAAAAAGCCCGAGCCCTGGGAAGGCCAATAAATCCTTGGGTGTTTCCCTCTCAGGATTCTGGCCCCTGCCTGGGAGAAGGCATTTAAACTTCTTAAAAGAACTCTTTTCTAAGCCTGCAGGAAGCCGCTTGGGCCCTCGTGGGGCTGAGGGCACTGGCTTCTGCGTGGGTTCTAGGAGCTCAGTGCTGCAGAATTCCCTCTGTGCTTGGGCATCCTCGGCCCACAGCCAAGCAGCACCACCCAGGGGCAGGGCGGGGGTGCCTGGGAGCTGAGAAGGGAACAGGAGGGCACTGAGCACCCCTTACGCAGGCTTCCTCTCACTGCCCACAGAAGGGCCCCTCGCTTACCTCTGGGACACCCAGGGGAGAGGGCAAGAGTCCTTGGGCACAAAGGGGGTTGCTTATTATTCAAGAGGCCACCCAAGTTTAGAGGATAGTATGGATCTTTTAAATTCCTTTTTAAGGTCATATATTCACATGGTCAAAAATTCAAGATAGAAAAAGGTATCTCCCTCTCACCATTTCCCACAGCCACCTTCCCAGGGCTACCAATATCTAGAGATCTTTTAGGAATATAAACATATAATTATGTGCATGTAAGTATATGAGTATGTATACTTACGTGTGTAAGTATACACACACACACACAATCTTGTTGCTTTTCATTCACCTACTTTGGTGATCATTCCATATTGTTAAATAAAGAACCCTCATTCCTTTTCATGATTGCATACTATTCCTTTGAATGGCCCATTTATCATCTATTTATTTAACAGGTCCCCTACTTAATGATAAGGGCCTTCATGATAAACATCCCACTTCCCATAGGCAGCATCCCCGCCATGGCCATCTGGGACTGCCGGGCACTCTGAGGCTCGTCCTCCTTTTTCCTCCTCACAGTCTCTGCAACCCCCTTTGTGGGGTCCAGCTCCAGCCTGAGGCTCTGTTCATGGCTGGGTGAGACTCAAGGTCCTTCTGCCTCTTTAGAAGCACTCTCCTTGCTGATTTTGACCTCCTTTCACACACCAGAGCTTTCTCTCACATCTATACTGGGAGCATAGTAGGTGCTGGATCATCCTCATTTAAAGGAGGGTAGGAAAGATAAATCCTCATGGAGGGAGTCCCCCTCCACATGCCTCATGGGTCATAAAAGAGCAGCGGGTTTGGCCAGAGGGCACTGCCCGTGGTGGGACAGGAGGGCCCAGTGGAGCAATGGAGGATTTGGGATCTAAAGATGTGGGTTGGCCTCCTGGCCATCCTGTCTATTAACCTGGGCCACCCTCAGCCACCCCCACCTGTCCAACAGAACACACATGGTATGTTCACACGTCAGAAGCATTTAGCTGTTCAATCCTGGGCTCTGAAGTCAGCTCCAACTGGGTCCAAATTCTACCTCTCCTTCTTGGGCAGATACCTGTCCTCTCCGGGCCTCAGTTTGGATAAATGCAATAGGATGCCCTCGTGGGCTTACAGGCTTATGTGATGATTAAAGAGATTAAATGCATACATCTAGCCACTTGGCATAAACTAGCGAATGGCAAGTGCTCAAGACATTTTCGCTTTTATTGTTGTCATTGATGTTGTGTGGTCATTGCCACAGCAGTGGTGGCTGATCTCTGGACACGCTGTGCTCTTCTCCACAGATGTCCCCCACAGATCTCAGCGCAATCGGTTCAAACCCCAAAGCGCTAGCTGGGCTCACAGACTTGGACAGCTGGCAGGGATTACCACGTCCTCATTCTTCGCAGGTGCTCGCAGGTCTGTTTTCTTCCCAAGCTACCACTTGTGTCCTTGCTTGTTGGAGCACACACGATGACTCTTTGCTGGGAGAATCCTGCCTGGAGGCAGGGGACTGAACCAAATGACCTTCTGACCTCACTCCCAACCCCAACTCCAGGGTTCAGGATAGCCCAGCATGCACAGGGGCCAACGAAATTAGCCACACTTTCCGGAAGTAGGAGGTTATGCAGCTTATGCAGCGTTCCACAGCTCCCAGGGGCTTTTAGATAAGACTTGCTCCAGGCTCTTTTCTCCCCGGGACTTGTGGAAATCTCTGGGTCTGTCGGACATCAACTTGTCTCCTCGAGATCCCACCAATGACCTTCCATTGACCTTTGGATACCGGCGAGAGAAAACGTCATTTTTCCCCTAACCCACTGAACTCTCAGAAACGACAGAGTGACAGAGGCCAGCCTGGCCTTTCCCGCCGTCGCCGTGGCTTAGGGAAGGCACCCACCCCCAGCGAGGCCATGTCACCGAGAGCCCCCTACAGCGAAAATGAAGTGAGGTCTTCCTGAGAGGGTGTCTCCTGCGAGGCACGGGAAGAGCGAGCAGGAAGGCCACGGGGCAGCCGAAAGGACACCTAAAGGAAGAGGAGGAAACGGCCAGCGGAGTCTAGACGCGTTATCTTGCCCCCTGTGCGGGCACCGGCCCACGCTCATCCATCGTCCCTGGAACTGACTTCCTGCCTCAGGATTTACACCAATGACTTCACCCTCTTGCTATCTCGACAGTCCCGCTGCTGCCCGCTCTGGGCTCTCAGGAATTAGAGGCCAGATAACAAGTCTAGACAGCTCAGAAGTTTTAAAAGCATTATCCTCCAGGGGGAGGAGGATGGCTAGCGACTAGCTCTGGGGACTCCAAGGCTGGAACCCTGGACCGCGTTCCGACCCTGAGTCTGTGTGGGGAGCATAAGACATCCTCGCCCCGCCCGCCCCTCCGCCCCTCCCTCACCCCCCGCTGCCCGGAGGTTGAAACAGGCACAGAAGAGCCACTCGCCACAGACTGTGCTCCACCTGCCATTCATGGGAGCTTCACACCCCACCTCCCTGCCCCCGGTTCAGGGAGGACCCTCGGGGCTGCCTCGACAGAGCTGGGTGAAGTCCAGAGGGCCCTCGTGTTCACAACCAAGAGCAGTGGTGAAGCCACACAAGTGGAAGGGAGCCCGTCCATTCAAACCTCAAGGGTCTCAGATGAAATGCTTGGTGCCCTGCTCGGCAGGTGACCTCGGCACACACCTCCACCCGCCTGGGGGCCTGTGCTGACCTGAATCAGATCCCCTCGCACGCGACGTGGCGGCCCCTTTGCCACATTCTCCCACCCTTTACGTGTTGAGCCGTGTCCTCCCCCAGTTCCCATGTTGGAATCCCAACGCCCAGTACCTCAGAATGTGCCCTTATTTGGAAATATGATCCTTGAAGATATAATTAGTCAAGATGAGGTCATATCGACGAGGGTGGGCCTCCAATCTAATACAACTGCATCCTGATAAAAGGGGGACTGTGGACACAGAAGGCACATAGGGAGATGCCACATGAAGATGACGGCAGAGATCACCCGGACACGCCTACAAGGCAAAGAGCACAGGGTGGCCAGGGAACCCCTGGAGCTGGGGAGGCCTGGAGCATGTCCCCCTCGCAGCCTTAGACGGAGTCGGCCCTGCCCACACCTTGGTCTCAGACTTGGGGCCTCCAGCCCGTGGGAGAGGACATTTCTGCTGTGGAAGCCCCCGTGTGTGGTGCTTTGTTCCTGCAACCCCAGCAAACTAACGCACACCCCACCTTCCTGAAGGACAGGCCAGGTGAAGGAGTGCCTGGGGGCCGCAGAGAAACTACAAGCACCCCCTCAGACTGCTGACAACAGAAGGCTTCCCTGCAGTTGTCCAAGCCACAAAGCCGTCCAGGCAGCAGCTCACAGCTGGAAGGCAGAGAGTGGCTCCGTGGGGACCCGGGGAGGTTTTGTCAGCTCAGGACATGGCTGGAGCATCACTGTTGCTGTCCAGCCTGTACCCCTCGGCAGGCGTCGTCCCAGACAGCAATGGCTTCCTCCGGTGCCTGCGGCCTTTTATGGGAGCTTTCTCTGCTACAGACGAGTGTTTGGCCCGCTCGCAGACGGGCAGGCCAGAATTGCCAGGGGCCACTGTCCTTGGGAGCAGTCCTCAGTGACAGTGACCGCTGGTGGGCAACGTCCCAGCTCCCTGGCTGAGCAGCTGAGAAACTCTGAGGGGTGATCCACACAGTGCCCCCAAGCTCTCACTGTGGTCACAGGGCCAAGAATGCACCCGGCACTGGCCCCTCTCTTCCGTCTCTCCTTCCCCGATGCCTCCTGAGGTCACCTTCCAAACAGGTGCACCCAAACTTGACCCTGGTCTGTGTTGGGGGAATCCAAACCGAGACAATGGGAGATTACACCTTGAGGCACAGAACGACCGGGAGGGGAAGGCACATCTCGGCTGCACATGAAAGGGGTGACCCCCTGCGCACTGACTTCTCTGGGCGTCTCAGATAGAATATCTGTCCCCAGATTAACACCAGCCTGATGCGCGTCAAGGCAGAAGTTGCTAGTTCTCGCCAATATCCATTTTCCTTCTTAGGGCATAATATTAACTGTAACTAGGCATGACCGTCCTTCCCAGCGACTCACCGTCCCAGATGCTGTTCTTACTAAAGGTGCAAGGTCCCAGGCGGGTGTGACCCTGTGTCTAGATTCTGGCCAGTGGGATGGGAGCGAAGTGATGTCCCGCTCCAGACACGTGCCCGCAAGTCCCCTCCCCCCTCCTACTGTCTGGACTCAGATGTGGTGATGGGAGCACATCCTGCCCCTCACGCTCATCCTCATCCCTGTCTTCCCATCCTCCTCTCCTCCTCCCCCTCATCTCACACCAAGAAGGTGTGAGAGTTAAAAAACGCTGCAGAGAGTCTTGTATCGGTTTTTCTCCATCAAAACCGACTTTGAAGCTTCTGACCCAAGCAAGCCTTTCATCCATTTTAGGAAGCCAAAGACAGATTTCATTTACATGAATCCAAAAATAATAAAGGGAGAGAAATAAATAAAGGTTGAGAAAGAACACCGGTGAATCCCTGAACTTGCGAATCCAGGAAGTGTTGGGAGAGCCGGGCTCCTTCCAGGAAAGACCAGCCTGTTCTGATGAATTCTGGAAAGTGTGCCTCCCCAGTATGTGAGAGGTGACCGGACACATGGTGTGGGGGTCACCGGGAGGCCCCTCTGCCCGAACCTGCAGAAGCCCCATTGGGAAGAACTTCCTAAAGTGACAATGAGCAGGAACAATGGGTGAGTCAGGTCTTTAACCGCCAGAGATGATCCTGACTTTCACAGCATGCTGAAGTGTTCACAAGGTCTGTGTCACGTGGAGAGAAGCCATGTGAGGCTCGGAGGCTGAGAAGCAGCCCAAACCACTTCGGACTGCTGTCCTGTGCCGTCCCCCACAGCGGGGTGAGCAGGCGCATTTGTATCTAAGATCGCTGTGGGTCCGGCTGCCGGGCCCCTGCCCTGCTTGTTGGCGGCACAACGGCCAGTTCAGGGGCCGCACTTCGTCCTGGCTGGTCCGAATGCATCCTTAGGGCTACAGGGAGGAGCTCAAGATCTGCTGGGACCACTGTGCTGACCACATCCCTCTTCCTAGGAGCGAGAGCGTGGTTCTGGTTCTTCCCAGCTGTGTGCCCTTAGACAAGGCTCTTAGCCTCTCTGAGCTGCATTTGGCACGTCTCTTAAGTGAAGTCAATACCCCTCTCTTACTGGGTACCTGTGAAGACTGGATGAAGTCATATGACTGTGGGCTAATGTCTGAGTCCCTTCGGGCTGCTATCACAAAACAGTACAGACTGAGTAGCGTAGAAACAACAGAAGTCCATTTCTCACAGTTCTGGAGGCCGGAAGTTCTAGACGAGGACACTAGCACCGTCGAGTGACAGCCCTCTTCCGGGTCACAGACTCTCGCTGTGTCCTCATGGGACAGAAGCAGGGAGGGAGCCTGCGGGGTCTCTTCTACGAGGGCGCTAATCCCCTTCATGAGCCTCCACCCCTGTGACCTCATCACCCCCCAGAGGCCCCACCTCGTTAGGATTTCAACATGTGAATCTCAGGGGGACACAGGCATTCAGACCACAGCAGGTGATATCTGGTGCACGAATTTCCTATCCAGTCTCCTCCTCTACCATTTCCCTTCAAGAGCCGTGGACAGAAAAACTAGGCTGATACGGGCCTGGAGCAGATGGAAGGCGGCGCGGTGTGAAGGGTGCGTGTGGGTGCCATGTGGTGTGCGTGTGAGGTGTGAACGTGCGGGGGTAGAAGCGTCCCTGGACAGGAAGCCAGGAGCACTGGATGGGTGGGAACATTGAAAGAAAAGTTCCAGTTTTATAGTTGGCGCTATCGCTGTGCAGCAGGAACGCGTACTTCCTGCGGGAGCGGTAGGGGTATAAAACACACACAGGAGGAGGGGCCTGACTCCCCACAGGGGTTACCCTGTGGAGGGACGGAGGGACAGAGGGAGGCCTTTGGCTGCTTTTAAATGGACAGTGTGGAGACAAGGACTGACCCCGGGAGGCGGTTTGTCCAAAAGCCATAAGCGTCTGGAGAGGGGTCCATCGTTACTAATCACCCCTGCACTGCTTCACACCCACCAGGCGTGCAGTGTGTGCCAACGCGGACGCACATCTGTTGGCCTCGTATCCAGCGGCACGACCATGCACACAGCCATTTGGCAGCCTCTGGTACAGCAATCCCACTCCGGGCGCCCACCATCAAAACTGGATGCTGTGTAGACAGGACACACGTGCTGGGAAAGGCAGAGAAAGTTCAGCCTGGTCAGCCTTCAAAGGTGACAGGGAGCTTAAGTTACAACATGAGGACTTTGGGGAGGTCCGATGGTCCGAACAAACCACAGACTGACTTGTTCTGGGTCACAGGTTATCAGAGGCTGTGCTTAAAGTAAGGGGAATGAGGAAGCGGGGTGTTTCATGTGGGTGTCTGTGAGCAAAGGCAGGAAATGGCGGAGATTTTCTCAGACCAGGGAGGAGGGTGCAGGACCCCCTCCCCAGCAGAGCGCCTGTCCCGTGGACACCCCGGCAAACTGATACAAACTCGGCAAACGTGTGAATTCAGGTCCACACACACCTGAGGGCCATTTCAACATGAAAACACAGAGAACAGAAGCCGTCAGCCAGTTCCCTACCCCAGGTTCACCAAAGTGTGCGCCTCAGAACCGCAGGCCCAGGCGAGGTTCCTACACCACACACACACACACACACACACGTGCACACATACACACATGCACAGACATGCGCATGCACACATACACATGCATACACACACACATACATACCTGCAAACACACACACAGTCAACGGGCTCAGAGTTCGGGGAGGGGCGCCGACAACCGTCCTCTCAGGAAGTCGCACTGGACAAAAGTTCTCAGTCTCAGGATCTCCCACCCCTCAGTCTCTTTAACACTTTTATCGAGATGTCATTCACACACCAGACAATCCACCCATTTAAAGTGTACAAGTCAATGGGCTCTAGTCTATTCACAGAGTTGTGCGACCATCACCACAGTCGATTTTAGAATACGTTCGTCACCCCCAAAGAAACTCAGTGCCCCTTAGCCATTGCCCTCAAACCCCCATCTCCCCAAGTCCTTGGCCACCACTAATCTGCTTTCTGTCTCTGGAGAGCTGCCTGTTATGGGCGTGTCCTGATAAATGGATTCATCTGATACATGGTCTTTGGCTTCTGACTTTCTTCACTCAGCACGTGCCCAAGGTTCATCCACGTGGTAGCTACGTCAGCACTTCACTCCTTTTATGGCTGAGTAATATTCCACTGTGAGGACGGACCCCATTTTATGTATCTTTTGTGGATTTTGCTCTGGGACCAGTGCTGTTTTCTCACTGGTACACCAACACGAGTTCTGAGGTGAGGGTACCGTCCCGTGTTCAGGTATTCTCAGTGTTCTCAGACGGGGGCTGGGAGGTGGGTGTGCTCCCCAGTAGTGCTCCAGAAGCTGCCTTGTCTGAGAATCAGTGGAAGAGTACACATCTGCTGACACATGTGACTGCAGCGGCCGACAACATCATAAAGTGGGCAGGGCAGCTGTGCCCACTCCCCAGTGTCCCGATGATGAGGGGCCCCTGTAGCATGATGAGGGGCACTGTGATGGTGCTGCAGTGCTGGCCACCCTCCCCCCACAGACCCTGACAGCTTCCCTTGTCGGTTCAGAGGCCATCCCTCTGCAGGGCCCCGGGTGCCTGGCCATCGCCTCACTAAGAAGGTCCCAGGCACAGAGTCCAGGCTCGTGGTTCTCACAGACACGGCCTGAGCTCATGTCCAGTTCATGGCCTTCCTCTCCTAACACAGACCTTCCCACTCCCCCTTTTAGCACCCAAGGGCATCCAGCTCCCCCTGGATTGATGCGGTGCGAATGTGGCAGGCTCTGATTTCACTAAATGCCCAGACACGAGTCCACGCTCCAGCAGCCGCGCTGTGCCCGCTGTGGGCACAGAAGAGCCGCATCGCTTTGGGGACACAGTCATGCTCTTATCTCTTATGCCTTCAAAGAACCCATATTTGGGAGTCAGATATTTTTCATAAACAAATAGGGTCAAAAGCTGATAAAAATCAATACATCTGAATCAACGCGCGGTTCCTGGTATGGCATTCCAGCGGATACTTGCGGCCCGCCGGGTCCCTTTGAAATGTTCACAACAACAGAAAGGGTTGTTTTTCCATCCAAAGCAAATGGAAATACTCGCAGGAGGGCAAAAACAAATAGTGTTCAGGGGCTGGAGCCCAAGGAGACTGTGGGATCCGGGAGATTCACAGCCCTCTGCTGTGTCCATCTGCCCGAGAGGGGCGCCCATGGAGCAGAGAAAGATGGAAGGCTGTCTTGGGGCTGGAGGAGTGCGTGAGAAAGAATGCAGAGTGTGCAGAGAGTGGTTTCTGGAGCCAGGTGAACCTGGGTCCCATTTCTGCTGCCCCCACTTATCCAGATTCCTTCTCTCTGGGAGCATCAGTTTACCTGTCAGCCAAATGGGACAATAAGGGCTACCATGGAGGGGTGTTGAGAAGGTAAAATGAGTCACAGAACATGGTTAGGTCAGTTCTCCAGTTGTGCACATTAGTAATATTTTCGTATCGGAAACTAACGAACTACAAGTCCTTTTCAAATAGCTCATTTGCCCTCTGTACCATAAAATCCAGCATGGTTCCATCTTACATTGCTGTTTCATGTCATTTTCAGAACCAGTAAGTGATAACCATGTACCTTCCGAGGGTTAGGCCCTGCGGGTGAGCCTTTTAGAGGCCACGCCTGATACTCCTTCTGTGCCCGCAGTGGATTTGTATTAAGTAGGTACAGTTAATGGTCACTGAGCCTTAGTGAGCATTACTTCCTACATCACGGCTCACTTAACCCTCATGACAACCCCATCATCCCCAATTTACAAACTGGCACTGAGGCTCAGAAAGGCAGTGACTGCCCCAGCGGCATCCAACTTGTGTGTGGCAGGGCCAGGATTCCGACCAAGACAAGCAGCCCCTCTGTGTCCACATGGGGAAGTGAAGCAGGGGATGGGAAGCTGGGGTGGTGTGGACACTGCAGGAGGACGGCCAGAGGACGGCTGGGGCCGGGGGTCAGGGGTGACATCTAGAGCAGTAGCGTTTGGGAGAAACCAGGAGAGAAATATAAACCAAAGAAGTGGAAATGTAACATGGGGCATCCACAGGGGGCAACAGTCTGCCAGCTCCTCAAACAGTTAAAATAGAATTAGTATATGACTCGGCATTTGCACTCCTAGGTATGGACCCTAGAGTGGAGAACAGGTGTTCAAAGACACGTACACACATGTTCACAGCTGCGCTAATCACAGTAGCCACGAAGGTGGAAACAACCCAAACGTCCATCGGTGGATGATGGATAAACACAGATGCGGCCTCTCCATACAATGGAACATCACTCAGCCATTAAAAGGGATGAAGTCCTGACACACATTACAACATGGAAGAACGCTGAGAGCATCATGCTGAGCGAACAAAGCCTGTCACAAAAGACCATACTGAATGACGCCGTTTATATGAAATGTCCAGAACAGGTAAATCCATAGAGGCAGAAAGAAGATGGTGGTTTCCAGCGGCTGGGGGAGGGCAAGTGGGGGTGACTATATCATGGGTATGGGGTTTCCTTTTAGGGTGACTAAAATGTTTTGGACCAAGATAGAGGTGGTGATTGCACAGCATATTGAATGCACTAAATGCCACTGAACTGTTTGCTTTAAAATGGTTAATTTTATATTATGTGAATTTCATGTCAAACAAAAGGGAAGAGGCTGCTATACAGAAATAGAGAGAGAGATAAAGAGATCTGTGTACCAAAGGACAGAGGAAAGCCCCGAGGTAGGAAGAGGCAACGTCCGCTCTGAGCAGGGACGTGGACCTGGGTCGGCTCAGAAGCAGAGGCAGAGGCAGAGTCAGGATGTTGCTGGGGAGCAAAGGGAAGGGTCCAGGCTTGTTCTCGCCGGGTGCAGACTGCCTGGCATGTGGGTGTGGACCACACAACCTCGCCTAAAAGGGCAGGCGGCTGAAAGGCAGTGGCATGAGGGTGCTGTCCACTTTGCCAACAGTGAGATTCATTCATTCACTCATTCATGAAACAGCATTAACTGAGCACCTATTATACCCAAGTGGGAACATTTAGTGGAAAAGGAAATCCAATTCTTGCCCTTGTAGAAGTTGTATCCTAGAAAGATACACAGATGGTCAGCAATTGTGGTAAGTGACCTGAAAACTTAGTAGGTGCACCAGTGAATTTCAAGGGCCCCTTAACTGGCCAATGAGTCAGGGAAGTCTTCCTGGAGGAAGCGATATTAACCAGGGAAAGAGAGGAAAGGAAGAGCATCCCATGAAGACAGGATGGTGTGTGCCACAGCCCCAAGGTCAGAGGGGGAGAACAGTGAGCCTGAGGGATGGAAGGAGAGCAGATGTGATGGGAGCTCAGAGAGGGAGGGGGCCCAGCAGGTGGTGACAGCAGTGCCTAACATTTATCAGATGTTAACCATGTGCCAGCCGTGGAGCTCAGAGCCCGACACACGTGCAATCGTGTCATCCTCACAGCAGTCTAGGAGGTAGGCTCTACGCTTGTTTGTATTTTCCGGGTTGGGGGATGCTCAAGCACAGAGGGATAAATTAACTGCCCACGGCCCTCAGCCATGGAGCATGGAGCAGGCTTGCACGCAGCCAACAGGCGACAGAGTCTGGGCTCTGAGCAGCACACCCGTACATGAGGGAGGGCGGCAGGGGCCAGGCCAGTGTCGGATGTCACGGTAGGGACTTCCCACTTTGTCTTAAGAGTACGGAGAAGTTCTTGAGGGTCAGGCTCAGGGTCAGGTTTGCATCGTGAAGGGAACATTCCTGGGAGAATGAACTGTTAGGCACGAAAGGCCAAGCAGGAAGACTAATTAGAAGATGGGGTTCACATAAATTTTCACTGAAATCCATGAAAATTTTTGTTTTCATGAAAATTTATGTATGTTCACAGTAGCTTTATTCAAAATAGGGAAAAGCTGGACACAAGCCCAGCGTCTTTCCTAGGGTGAGTATTACACAGACAGCAGTGCATCACTGTGGGGAATACTACACAGCAATGAAAAGGAGAGGATACATCAAACAACGTAGCTGGAGCTCAAGAAAACGACACTGAGCGAAAAAAGCCTGTCTCAAAAGGTTACACACAGTGTGATTCTATTTATGTAACACTTTTGATGTGACGAAATGACAGAGATGGAGAACAGGCTGGTGTCTGCTGCGGAATGGAGGCAGGTGGCAGAGGCTATGAAACAGGGCACGAGGGATCCTTGGGATGTGATGGAGCTGTCCTGTGTACTGACTGGTTGTGATCACACAAGTGAACCCATGTCACAAAACTGCTCAGGACAAAATACACACACACACACACACACGCATTTCACACACAGATGAGTGAAATCTGGTGAAATCTGAATAAGGCGGATGGATTGTGTCAATGTCGGTTTCCTGTCGGTGCTGCTGTACTGTAGTGATTGATGCAGGGGCTATTACAGGGGGAACTGGGTAGAGGTACAGGGGTCTCTCTGTATTATTTCTTACAACTGCATGTGCATCTACAATTATCTCAAAGTAAAGAGTTTTTTAATAAAACTGAATTGAATGTCACAAAAAACAAATAAAAATAAATAAAATAAGAAGATGGGCTCACCAGGTGGGAGATGGGGGGAGGCTTTGGGCGAGGGTGGGAGCAGGAGAGCTGGGAACCCGTAAAGGGGCCACGCAGATACATCACTGATCACGCTGCTGCTTCTGAGCTGCTGTGACGACCTCGTTCTCCTTCCAAAGAGCAGGACTGGCTGAAGCAGAGCTTCTCAGCCTGGCTGCCTGTCAGGACCATGGGGAATGAAGGCTTCCTGGGCCTCAGGTGGGGCTCGGGCACTGGCATTTTTTTAAGCCTCCCCACATGGTAGGAGTGCGGGCAGCCAGGGGTGAGAGGAGCCCACATCTCCAGCAGGCCCCATTCTTTAGGGCTGGAAAAGGGGCTCTTCCCTCAAACCAAAGGAATTCAAGGGCCTGGGAAAGAGTCCATGCCCGCAGAGACGTGGCAAGGGTTTGGTGTGGGCTGTTCTGGAAATTCTTTTTATTCTGCCTGTTCCCCCATCATTTTCTCGAGGGAAAAATAAATACCAACATCCCCTCTTGTGTCAAAGTGACGGGTGTGTACACCATCAGCGTGAAAAGTTATGCCCCAAAGCCCGGCTAGACAACCAAACGAAACCTCCCTGTCAGTGAGTAGATGTGTCCAATATTTCAAGCAAGACGGTTTAAAGCTATTTTTGTAACGTGACTCTAAGTGGATAATGTAAGACTATGGCGAAGCCCAGGGAATGAATACATTCTTGTTTGCAATTTGAAAATCAATAGCAGACTTGGAGAGCCTGCGAGCGTTCCTGCACAAGACGCCCGGTGTCCCCTGAGCCGGCCCGGCGGCAGCTTAGATGGAATGAAGCGGCCCGGAGTAGGGACAGACCTCCAGCACCACCCCGCCCCCACCCCCGACCCTGCCCAGCACCAGCCTGGGGAACAGAGGCCTCCGCCAGTGTTGCTGACACCCAGCCGCGTGCGTGCAAATGTAGTCCCTGGGTTCCAAAGCTCTTTCCAAATCTAACCTGCAACGCTGGGTTCAATGCCAGGGAAAGTTTACTTCACCTGCAATGAAGGTCTTGCCCGTGTCCAGCCTCGCTTGGCCTCCTTGGGCCCCAACATGCCAAGCAATGCCTCCGCTCTCATGGGCTCCCCTTGAGGGAAGGTGGCAGCCCTCCCCAACATCAAGGCAGTCAAGTACTGAGCTCCAAAGTCCTCAGAACCTCCTGCCTGAACTGTTAGAAAATGCAACCAAGCTGAGTGATAGCTGGGTCCACATCTGGCTTTGGGGCTCTGTGAGCCCACTGGAGCTGGGTACAGAATTCCACGCAGGAGTCCACTTTCCTGTGGCCAAAGTCCATCAGCTTTATAGGATTCTCACAGGAATCCTGAAGCTTGACCCTCTCTCTCCTAAGCTGGCCCAGCTCCACTGCCCCCACCCAAACACCTGCACAAGGCTCCCTGTCACACCAGTCTTGGAGCTTTCAAATATCTTTTTTCCTTCCTACAAAAGCGATGTGTTCTCCTTCCAGAAAGATGAGAAAGTCCAGAAAACATGGTGATTCCAGACCCCCGATGCTAAAACTCAGGTGTGAGGGTCTCTATTGGTTCCCACCCCAAACACCCATAGCGCCCAGCATTCCAAGGTGAAGCCCAGATCCCGTGCTGCCCATGGGCCTCTGGGCCCCTCGCTCCCCACCCAGCACCGGACACCTATTAGCTGCTCTACAAAAGTCTGCATAATAAGGACATGGGTGTTTCCAAATCGGCATCTGGCATCGTAGAGATAAGACGAGAGAGGTAACCCAGAGGACAAAGCTTGACCAGTAATTTAATCTCATTCTGCATCCAGCCCCTTTGAATAATAATAACCGCAACTATTTAGTGAGTGCTGTCTTGGTTGGGTCCCCCCAAGCACACGTGGGGACAGTGAACTATTTTGGAGGTGAATTCAGGAAGCACCTGGAGGTGGCTGAGGGGGTGAGAACGGGAGGGAGGAGGCAACCCAGGGGCAAAATGAAGAGCTTGCTGCTGGCATAACGGGGGTGCTGGCCTGGTGGGGACACTCGTGGAGCCGTGTGAAGGCACCTTGGAATCATCTCCCTGAAGGACAGAAGGGCTGGCTGTTTGCCCACCTTCTCCCGCCTCTCACTGTGGTGGTGGAGGGGGCGTGCTGCTCTGGGGGCACTGACCCCCTGCGTGGCCCCCATCCATCTCTGAGCCAAGAAAGCTCTCGGTGAAGAGAAGCAGGTGCTTAAAGAGGGAAGCTCGGGATGATCCACCCGAGTGTTAGGCGACCTCTGGAAAGGCGACGGAAGGTTCCGGTCACTAACCAAGCATTCAGTCCGTGCCAAATGCCCTGCGAGGAACTTGCACGCAGTTTCTATTTTCTCATTAACCCTGACCACACCACGCGGTGAGGAGTGTGGCCCTCACTCTCACCCCAACCGTAAATAAGAGATGCCGAGATTCAGGGAAGCAGAGAAGTTCTCCCGTGGTCATCCTGAGCAGCCGGTAAAAGGCACATTTAAACCGACTTGTCAATGCCAAGTCCCACGACCTCAAGCGCCGTGCAGGGCGCCTCCCTGAGGAAGAGGGCTGTATTCCTCCTCTCCCGGCCGGGAGGGAAGGTGGTAGCAGCAGAGGAAACGCTGAGTCACAGCACCTGAAATTCTGCTGATGTGATCTGTCCCAACGCTTTTAGGAAAAACAATACACCCTCTTTGATCCATGTCCAGGTCCATGACGGGCTCAGGTTCAAAGTCAACACGTTCCCAAAGCGTGGAAGCCCTTGGGTTCTGGGAAAGTGGGGAGAATGGGTTTTTTCTTCCTGGAGTTGATTCAAGGTTTCCCCTCCTGGTGCTGTATGAGTACCCCTGAGGGGTAGCGCTGCAGCCAACACCTGGAGCGCATGATGCCGCGGGCCCTGCCCAGCCCACGGCGGGCACAGCCTTCCAGGAGAAGCCTTGACGGGATGCAGGGCACCGGGCTCCCTGGAAGTCATTACCAAGACCGGCTGCGGTCACAGACCAGCGAGAGGGAGAAAGCACACACGAGGCCCCAGCTCCATCTCACCTCTGCCATCACCACGTGGGAAGGAGCATCACAGACGGTGAAGCTCTGAGTCTCACAGGGACCCAGACGTGAAATACGCATCTGTGTGCGACAAGGAGGGCTTTGAAGGGAAGAGCGAGATGCAGAGGAGACGCAGAAAGGGGTGCCGATCCTTGCTGGGGCACGTCAGTGACCTCTGGCCACAATAATGTCCTGTGACCAGCAGTCAGAACCTTAGGGCCAACAGCCTCGCTCTAGAGGCCCTGCTTTCTGCCACAAGGCAACACTGCCTCCTCTGGGGTTTCTTTGCCAGGATAAGGAATCTGGGCACCCAGAGAGGACCTTGGAGGTCCTCCACGCAATACCTTCCTGTGTTCTCAGGCCGTCTGCAAACGGGGAAACTGAGGCACAGAGCAGGTAGGTGAAGTTTCTGAATCCACTGGGTGATCAGAACCCCCCTAAACCAGGGGTGCCTAGGTCTCCCCCTTTGGGGCCTCTCGGATTCTCTTCGAAATGCAGCAGAAAGAAAAGTTCATGCAGGGGAGCAACTTCTGAGTTTTGGCTTCATTTTTGATGAAAAGGACTTCATACAGGAGGTTGGGAGGTGAATGCAGGCTCGATAAGCATGCATGCACTCTCTCCCGGGAGGCAAGAGGCCAGCTCTGATGATAATACATTTCCGGAGAACATTCCACTCTCCCCGACACACTTCTAACTATGTCTGGAGTCTTTCCTTCCTAACCCACAGGATGAGCTGGGTGTGCGCTCAGGAGTCTTATCTCTTGTGCGGCAGCCTGGAGTGGGGCCAAGAGCTGTGAAGGCAGGGCAGGAGGGGAATCCCGGCCCCGCAGCAGTGACCCTGAGCATTACCCACCTGAGCTGCATTTTCTCACCTGCTGTCTGCACACGCAGGTGTCACAGGAAGGACTTGACGGTAGGGTGAGTGGGAGTCCTCCAGCCCCCTGGCGGCCCTGGCCCCGAGTGCGGGCTCTTCCTGCCATGGTTCCGGAGGTGGAAGGCAAAGGGCAGCTTCCCTCCCATTTTCTTTATTGCCTTCTTGTTCTTAAAGCCAAATGCTTCTTCAAGAACAGATGGGGCAGCGGGGCCAGCATGTCCCCACCTGGTGTCACAGCTCACCAGGGGGTCCCCAACCATCTCACAGGGACATCATGCAGTTCCCGGACCAAAAGAGAACTCAGTTCTCTTTACGTAAATGGTATCATAATAAGTCATAAATCTATGATGCCTATGTTTTCCATATAAAATAAGGAGGTGATGCTGCAGTTGGGGGCAACAGGTGAGTGTGTAGCAAGGACTCAGGGGCAGTAAAGCCCTCAGCCTTGTGCCCAAGCCGTGGGACAGGCCTCAGCGGTCTTGAGTTATCACCCCGGCCCTGCCTCTTAGACCTGGCCTCTCCAAGCCTGTTTCTGGATCTGTCACAGGAGGGCAAGGCCCCCATCCCGACGTAGCTGACGCATTCTGCAGCATCCCGGGTGCTGGTTCGTTCACGCCTGCGATAGCTCTAGGAGGAGTTACTCCATCAGTCCCTGGGTACAGACAAGGAAACCGAGGCTGGGAGAGGTGCAGTCTCTTGTCCGAAGTCCTGGGAGAGAAAGTTCTGGAATCCTGAGTCCCAAAGCCCGTGTCACGCAGGTCTGTGCACACACCTCCCGGGCTGGCAGTCAGGACTCCCGTGTTTCTTTGTCGGCGCCTTCCAGTCCAGCAAACGCAGCCCCCAACACACATCCACACTGCTGTCTTTTCCTTCCCTTTCCCTGCCAGCCCCCGGCCTCCACTGATCACCCAGCCACTCTCTGATAACGTGTGAGGAAACGTTGGGGGAAGGGGTGCCTCCATCCTCCCACCTCCTTCCAAGACGGCGGTCTATGCTCTCCACTCTTGGGTGGGGTTGGTCCCCAGAATCTGGCAGCCCTGGCGGCTTTGACGGGACGGTAGAGTCTGCTCTTTAGCAAGTCTCATTTCACTGCACCGGGACCTCGAGCTCCAGGTCTCGTTTTCTGGCATCTTAGTGATCACGGCGTCCCTAAGGTCTTGCACTGTGCCTGGCACGGGGCCAGCAGGTAGTACAGGTGCACGTGGGCTTTGGCACCAGACAGACCTGCTACAACTGTACTCTATCAGAGATGTGACCACAGGCAGGTTACTTTACTCCTCTGAGCCTCAGTTTCTTCATTTGGCTCACTGGGCTCTTGGGAGGATTAAATGGAATGTATATGGCACTTAGCACAGTGCTTGGCCGACAGCACTCTAAAAATGACAGCTATCACCACCACCACAAACACCAACATCACCACCACCACCCCCGCCATCATCGCCATCAACATCATCCCCACCATCACCATCATCACCACCATCATCACCATCATCATCATCACCATCATCATTATCATCATCATCATCATATCACCATCATCACCTCCCCTGTGGATGCTTTGCTGAGACAAATGCTTATCTCACGTCAGACACCGCAGCTCAGCTTAGAGCTAGCTGAGAAGCAATCCAAAACACATCTGAAATCTGGCTTTCCCTAGTTCCCCAGCACGTTCGGTTTAGCTAGCCCACTCTGTCAGTGGCATGACCACGGCAGGAAGCCCAGAGGAGAGCCACTGCCTCACATGATCTGATCCCTGGGGGTCCTCCATGCAATCTGGAACAGATGGACAGATTTCAGCAACACCACCTCTCCCCATCTCTGCAACAGAGATCCCCACTGGCTTCAGCCAGGGCATGGTGAGAATTACTCCATGGCCTCCTTCAAGACCTGCCCAGGAAGTGAAGAAGTCACTTCAGAGGCCCCCAACCAGAAACGGAACATCTTCTTCCCACTTGTGAGCTCAGTGTGTACTCAACCAGGATAAGAAGCATGCCAACAGGCTGTGCCAGGGTGTCAGGAACGTTTAGATCCCTGAATGGGGAAATGAGAAGCAGGGCTATGCCCGCATTTCTGATGACCGGTGGTCATTGCTGTATGTCTCCATTGCGGTAACGGCTAATGGTTTTCTAACCCCTGAAGAATGTGGGTGACAGGGGAGATGCCCTCAACCTGATTCCTTCCCACCTTCAGCACAGAGCTTATGTCACTCTTGGCAGAGGATGGGCTGAGCTTTTATGAGTGATTCCTTCCCAAGAAACTGGCTGTTATACCTGTTTCTTTGAAAAGGGGCCCAAGCCCAGATATACCAGGTCCATGCTGAGAGGTGGACAATGTTTGATGGTGAATTCAGGCCTTGGTCTGATCTCTGCTTGAACCCAGTTTTCTGAAATATGTGCTGGCTGATGTTTATCGAGGGTGCGCTGATGGCTTCACGTATGCTATCATGTTTGCTCTCCATAACAACCCAATACATTAAAAATTTTCACCATCCCCTGTTTGTGGATGAGGACATCAAGGCCAAAAGATGTTATATAACTCACTCAAGGTCACTCAGCTAAGAAGTGGGGACCTGAGATGCAAGGCCAGGAAATCTCTCCCCAGAACCCCATCATTAGCCACCTGACCTTTGGTCTGTGCTGGTCAGGACAGCCCCCTCCCACTTCTCACTGCTTTGTATCTCAGGGAACTACATTTCCCAGGCCCCCTTGCTCTCAGACTCCTGGCTAAGCTCAGCCAATGGGAGACACTGGTGCAGCTGGGCAGGGCAAGAGGAGGGAAAAGCTGGAGTATTTCTCCTTCTCTCTCTCTCTCTCTCTCTCTGCTCCTCTCCTGTGGGAATGTCCCTCCCTCCATGGTCCCTGTTCCCAGCAGACAGGACCACGAAGGTGCCAGCTCTCACCAGGTAGCCCTGGCTCCTGGGTTCCATGACACCATTCCCTCCTTTGTTCCTCCAGTCCAGGGAGTGCCGGTGACTTTCTGCTCTTGCTAATCCAGGTGGCACTTCACTGTCCCTACTTGATGTCTCCATTCAACCACCACCTACAGATCCACACCCCCATATTAAATCCTCTCTGTAAAACACCTGGAGTGGCTGCTGTTTGTGGATGGGAGACGGTGCTCGTGAGAAGAACGGGTGGGAGGGAGTGTGGATATCTCCATGGCATCACCCTCCATGCCTAACAGACATCGGCTCTTTTTACCCTCACAAGAAACCCCATAAGCGGGTGTCATCATTAGCCCCATTTTATGAGGAGGAAAGTCAAGCAACTTGCTTGTCTGACAGAGAAGAGAGATAAGATCCAGACCTTCTCTTCTGGGCACCAAACCTGGAGCCCTTGGCCCTACACCCCAGTGCTGCCCCAAGTCCACTGCCTTCCCAGGTCCCATTTGTGCCTCGCGGGATGAGCTCCCGCACCTGATGAAAACAAGCCCTAACCACCACCCGTGGAGAACATCACTCCCGCCACGTTCTGTCCCTTGGACTCTGACCACTTCTGAGTCCCTGGGCCTCTGGTGGCCGCACCGTGTGGCCTGGGCTGGTCGCCCTGAGCCCAGAGCTGCTGTGGCAGCCCCAGATTTATGGCTTTGTTATTACTGTGTTTTGGAGTTTTTACAGCCCCGCGCTCCCTGGAGAATCCCAGCGCTTTCTCTAGGACGTATCAATCAGACGGCAGAGGAAATATCCAAAATGCTGGGAACATCCTGTGTCATAGTGTCTCCCCGGCCCCCAGGTACCGGCAGCCTTTTGTTTGCAGCCAGGGGGAGGAGGAAACTGATAAAGGGCAGGGGCTGGGGGGAGGCCGCAGCCGGCACCTCTGTGCCCTGGCTTGTCCTGCCCCACTACAATGTCCCCAGCTTCCTGACCAAAACAGTCATCACCTTGGGTCCTCTGATGTGCAGCCAGCGCTCACGCCGGAGCGAGCCCTCTTAATTAGCCTCTCACTCACTCTGGGGCAGGACGCTGACTCTGCAAGGAACCAACACACTCACCAGTGGGGTCCAGGGGGGTTTCGCCCACACGGAAAACAAGACCCCATTGTCCTGCGGCTGCCCCTCCCCCACTGCCCACCTCCCTCTCCCAGAATCCTCTGGTCCATGGCTCACTTGGGGAGATTTGGTGAAATTCTGAGGGGGGCCAAGGTGGGAGGGGAGAAATGGGCCTGGGTACAGGCGGAAGGATGAGAAAAGAGAGCAAGTTAGTATCACAGTTAGTGCCTATTAATAAATACACACAAATAGTGAAAGAAATAATGATTAAAATAAAGAGGTCTGGAACCATAAACACTAAATGGTTAAAGGGTGGTTTTCTTTGATGGGTGGGAAAAATTCTTTGTTTTTTTTCCTTTAGATTGTTCTATATTATTTAGAAAATATTTAATGAGCATCTATCATTTTTTATAGAAAAATTATAGCTGTTTTGATTTAAGAAGTGTAACGCTGATTATCTCCTCTAAGTTTCCTGCCAATGAAGCACGAAGCAAAGAGGTATTTGGGAGGAGTGAGTGTGTAGACCCTGCCGCCCTGTCTCCCTGGCATGTGGGTGGAACAGCTTCTTGGTCCCTCCCGTCCACCGGTTCTAGATGCTTCCTCGTCCTACTTGGAGGGAGGAATGGCTCTTACGGGACCCCTGTCCTGGGGCCATATCCCCCTTTGCAGTCACAGCCCTCAAGAAGCCCCCATACCACAAGCGGCAAATGCGAGACCAGATGGCCCCGCCCCCCATCCCCCAGTGTACAGTATGGGGCCAGGTGCTCTCAGGACTTGTGGGCCAGGCCTCGTCAGCCAGCAGCCAGGTCCACAAGCTCACCTCATGGGCTTTGCGGTCACAGGCTGGGCTCCGGGTGGGCAAGGGCTGGATGGGGACAGAGGCATCAGGGTCACAGCTCAGCCTCCTGCCTTTTAAAGAGAGGCCACCCAGGTACTGGGCCCGGTGTCCCACCCTGAGAAACAAATGTGACCTGTCCTCTGACCTCCAGCTCACTCGCCTCCCCTCAGACCCATCCCCAAACCCAGGGCCCTGAGTCCCTGTCTAGGCAGCTGCAAGGCCATGCCTGTGCTTTCAAGGGCAGGTTTTCGGCCTCCCCAGTGCAGGCTGCTTCTAAAAATACATCGTTATTGACGGGCACCATGTGGAGGGCTGTTTTCGCTATCGGCAAAGCACAGTGGAGCCATTCATAATTTTGGCATTAAGGGGCAGAAGAAATGCCCCCCCATGGTGACAGATGTCCCCACGTCCAGATTCCAGTCTGACCCGGGCCTCTGAGTTGGCGCAGGGCATCGGTGATGGTGAGCTGTGTGCAGATCGGGCTTCCCTCTGTGTGCAATTCTCCTCTGGAGCAGCCTCCCAGAGTCCCTGGAAAGTGGGCCTTCTGTGGCGAGGGAGTTCCCCAATCCCTGAGCAATGGCATGTCCACACTTCACCTGCTTCATCTCACTCGATTCACCCAAGAGCATCGTCCACGAGGAAGTACCATTCCCATTTCAGAGAGGGAAACTGAAGCAATACTTCCCAGCTCAGAGGCTTTGCAACTGCTATTCCTTCTACCCAGAATCCTTTTCCATGTGATCATCACACAGTGGACCAGTGAGTCAGGCATGCGAAGCACATAGAAGTCTGGATGCCCTAAGCCATCACCCTGGAGGGACCACATAGGGAGAGAAATGCCCGAGGAGCTCCAGCTGCCCCAAGGCCCAGCTGTGTGAGTCCTCCCAGCCCAGCTCCTAGGAGAAAAGAAGCCTCTGAGATGAGCCCATCTACTGGCAGCTGTGTGAGACAGCCTGAGTGAGAACCTCCTGGCTGAGCCCAGGCAACCCCTGGACTGGTGAGCCACAGCTTTGGGATGGTTTGTTACGCAGCGACGGCTGACTGGAACAGACCTGCAAGGCTGAGCCCCACCGTGCTTCCCAGGGAGAGGGTATCCAATGCCGACAAACCGCTGGGAAGAGACTCACGTCCCAGCTGAGTCTCCCTTAGCAAGAGCCTTGGGGGACTCTGACTTGCCTTCTCAGCTGCATCTCAGGAAAGCACCGAGTGCCAGGGCTGTGGGAAGGGTGATAACATTGAGAGGGGGGCTGTGTGACTCTGCAGACGGTGACGATGTAGGGAGGGAGACAGCAGCCCATGTCTCTACCTGAATCCATAAAAGGCTTCTAAGAAGGGAAACAAGGAAGCCACGCCTGAGTCCAGTGGGCGTCAGGAATTTTCACGTGCATTCCCCTTCCGTCCTCCCCGCCATCTCAAGAGTTAGGTGTTATCACAACTCCCCTCTAGAGAGGAGACTCAGAGACCTAGCGTAAGGTATCCAAGGGCACAGCTGTGACTACCAGAGCTCGGATTCAGACCAGGTTTGTCTGATTCCGCTTTCTCCGCCAATAACAAAATCACTTGGGAGGAAGGAGAGGGGAGAGGGTCCACACTGTGGGACCCACAAGCCAAAATACTATGTACAGAACTACCCACGTTAAACACAGTACAGCTTAGAATTCTGGGGTTTGCTCTCATTGGGTTCAATACTTGTTCTTCCACTGAACAATCTGGAAACATATGGCAAGCTTCAGGTGGCATAAATGAAGAGACTGGGCGGGTGGGCCATGGGAGCCAGGGGTCCAAGTGGTCCCCTGCAACAGAGAAAAGAGTTAGACCACAGACCTGGGCCCCATCCCTTATGGTCATCCTGTTCTGTGAATTCAAATCTTGCTCCAAAGAGCAGGGCCAGTTAGTTGAAAGCTAGTGCAGGACCTGCTTTGTCCACGATGAGCCTTTCACACTCTCCATGCTAGTTCCTTAAAGGTGAGAAGTGGGACCTCGTGGCTCCCTTAGAAAGAGCCCACGAGAGCTTGCGTCTTCCCTTTTATCCTCATTGCTATCATCTTCCTCATTGTGAAGATGTCAGAAACTCAGTTATCCAAGGAATCAGGTTAAATAAGAAAGTATGTGCCTTTAAGTACCTCAAAGTTGGGGAAGAAAGCAAAGTCACAGGCATCTCACTCTGGGCCTGTGGGCTCACAGCTCAGGCACGTGTATAACCCTTAGCCATTTTCAGAGACAGAGCTAACGCATCAGCAGTGGCCTGGGACCTGTAATCCAAAGGGGTGGCTTATAGCCCTGGCTGCACCCCCGCTTCCCTGGGCAAGTTGTCCCATGTCCCTGAGCCTGAGTTTCCTCTTCTGTGCAATGCAGCAACGAGATGGATGGGATGACGGTCCTTTCTAAATCCATAGTTTGGCTGAACAAGCCAGAGAAGGAGGCTGGAGGAGATGTGTCCAGCCGTAGGGAGGCAAACAAAGCCACGAGGACACAGAGTTGCTGAGGGGGCAGCAGTCGAGAGCCAGGTCTTGGGCAAGTTCACTATTTTCATGCTGGCGTGCGACATTCAGCCGGCCACTTGACTGTCACAGGCCTATTTCTCTCTCTGTCTGAACTGGGGTAACAACATCTACTTCCCAGGGGAGCTGTGAAGGTTAAACAAGGTCATAGATCAGAAATGCTCAGCTCAGCACAGCACCGGGCCCGGAGGGAGCACCCAAACCCTCGGCATGAGATGAGACAGCAAGCCGCGATCACCATTAAACCCAGGCATCACAAGCCACCCCAAAACCTAGGGCCACAAAACAACTATTTTATTATGCTCCTGGATTCTGCAGGTCAGGAATTTGCTTAGAACACAGCAGAAATGGCTTTTCTTTGATGCACACCTTTGGGAAGATTCAAATGGCTGGAGTGAGGTGAGGGAATGCGGATGTCCAAGGACTTGAATCTTCTGGAAGCTTCTTTAGTCACACACCTGGCAACTGGCCTGGGACAACTGGGAGGAGGAAGGCCCTCTGGGACTGTTGATGGAATGTCAGCGTGTGGACTCCGTACACGACTCAAGCTTCCTGACAGCATGGCAGCTTCAGGTCGGTTGGACTTTGTACACGGCCGTCAGGGCTCCAAGAGCAAATGTTTCCACAAACAAGGCAATGGTTGCACAGCCTTTTTTGGCCCAGCCTTGGGAGACATGGAGCATCACTTCCACTGCATCCTGTTGCTCAGTCACCAGCCCACCCAGGTTCAAGGAGAAGGTCACGGGCCCACCTCTCCAAGGTGTGCTGTGTGCAGCTGTGTGTGCAACTGCCACACAGGGACATTCTGTATGGCCCAGTGGCCCCCATCTCATTCAGAAGAAAACCAGAGCCCTTACCAAGACCACCTGGTCTGCCCAGCCCACCCCTGCTACCTGGGCCTCTCTCTGACCACACTCCCATGGCCCCCTCCACTCTGGCCATGCTAGCTGCCTGGCTGAGCACATGCTCCCCCCGGGCCCCGGCTTGCCCGTTCCTTTTCCCTCACTGAGGTTTCTTCTCTAACTTCATCTTGTCAAGGAGGCTTGCCGCCCTGTGTGACTAAAAGAACATCCCGTCTCTGCCACCCCTTACTCATGCTGTTGGCGTTCACAGAACTTACTGCTCCCCAAGTTTCAGAACGTGTACCCACACACACACTCAGCTACAGCTTCCCCGAGAACAGGACTTGATTCACAGCTGCATCCCCAACACCTGGAACAGGGCCTGGCCCTTAGCAGATGTGCAACCAATATTTGCTGAATGAATGAATGAACGGGTGACAGACCCAGTAGTTGATCTTGAGTTCCAAAGGAAAGGGCCCAGCCAGAGATAACGCCCATCCCCGCCTCTGCACTGAGGGGCTTCCCGGACTAACGACACCAGCCTGCCTTCTCCCTCAGCTTCTCCTTCCCCAAGACTGTTTTGGGAAGGTCCACCAGGCCCAGCTGCAGAACGCGACTGAGATCAGGGTGTTTTGTTTGTCTGCATTTGATGGAAAACCCTGCATCCAGGGATGTTAATCCCGCGGCTCTGATAAGAAGTCACAACTGGACACAAGGTGTGACAGGCAGACGAACTTTCCCCAGGAGAGGTGGGCATCTTTAAACACTTAATATACCATATATTCATTGTAAAATAAACAAACATAGACTATAGGAACACAGCTGAGAAACCGTTGCGGCGGGGGTGGGGGGGGAGCAGCCGAATTCTGCGGAATCCCAACACCCAGAAACAACACACATTTTGAACATGTTGGTGTGATTCCAGATGTTTTGGGTGACAAACGCTTTTTGACCTTTCCACTGAATACATACACAGGGAAAAGCACAGCCATCGTAAGTGTACAGTTCAGTGACTCTTTGCCAACCGAGCATGCGTGGGACAGTGTCCGCGGGGAGTTTAAACACAGAAGGTAGAGGTGGGGCTCGTCCCGCTCTGCTTTGGCCTCCATTCGCACAAACGTATTTTCATCCTCGCACACAGCCCGGCCCCACCCAAGCCTGCTGCTGCACACATCAGCCTACCTCCTTTCCGGGGCAGGCCGCCCGCCCAGAAGGAGCTCAGGGGGCATCTCAGGGGCTCCGCAGGCAGTCACGGTTTTCCACGGTGTATACCGCGCGCGTGTCTCCCCCAGCTGGACTGGAGCCCCCAAGGGCAGGTCCTCCAGGCCAGCTCTGCTCCACAGCCCCCAGCCCCTGGCCCCAGGTCCCACTCCAGAGCTTCAAGTCTCCTTCCGAGAGACTCAAGATAGCGAGCGCGGTTTCCTGAGGCCGCAGGGGCCTTGGCACCACAGCTACCCCACCTCCCAGCTCCCCCACGGGCTCCAGGAGAAAACAGGAGCTGCCCCCAGCCCACTTCCTCCCACTGAGACTTCATGGCAGCCCAGCCAGCCAGGACGCAGGGAAGAACCAGCCCCTCAGACCTGTAAAAAGCATTCTGTCAAAGAATTTGAAAACCGCATCTCATATTCAGAGTTTGGAGAAGGAGCAGGGATGTAAAACACATCAGTCCCTCAGTGGCTGCCCAGAAGCCGGGGCATCGGGTCCTGACAGACGGCCAGAGAGCGCTCGGGGGCCTGGCAGCCAGGTGGAGAGAGGCTCCTGCACAGCACTGCATGCCCAGAGGGGAGGCCCTCACGGCCTGGCGGGAACCAGGGACACACAGGGTGGAGAGGGGAGGGCCCGAGAGGATGGGTCTGCGAACGCTGCTGACAGAGCACCTGGCCAGGTGGGGTGTCTACACGTGGGGGAGGGAGATGGAGAAGGAGGGGGCTTCCACATGGGCACATGGGGTTAGGGGGTACCACCGACTCTTGGCTCTGGAAAGTCCATCGGCTGATTCCCCAGGGCCTTTGCACTCACCAGTCCTCAGCCTGGGACTTTCCCTATGTCTTACACTGTTGGTCTCATTTCATTTTAGCCAATGCCAACTCCTCCAACAAGCCTCCTCCAGTAGCACACTCTAAAGATGTGCCCCCAACATCACAGCCATGTGTATGTGCACACACATGGGCCTGCATGGGCACTTGCACGCACAGCTGTGCACACACACACACACACACACACACTCACACACACCACAGTACAGCAAGGTGATTAGAAGACAGGGCTCTGAAACCACGCTGCCCTAGTTCAACTCCTGCCTCTGCTATGTGACCTTGGGTAGGTGACTTGAGCTCTCTGTATCCCGGTTTCCCTGTAAGTGAAATGGTGGATGATACTACTGCCCACTTCCTAAGACTGTTGGGTGAATGTTAGAAGAGGTAACTGGTGTGCAGGACTTAGCCTGACTTTGCAGGTTAGGACACAGCGAGGCAGCTGGCACGCTCACCCATCAGCACTATGTGAACTTACTTTAGCTGCTTGTTTGCTATAACTACTCATGCACCTTCCGCCTTGTAACGTAAGCTTCGTGGGGGCGGCCTGGCCTTCAGTGGAGGGAGACCAATAATAGTGGGAGAGACGAGACGCTGATGAGGGAGTCTTCCCAGCCCTCTCCCTGGGAGCCTGGTCATGCACAGACCGCACAGGCCACACGCAGAGAAGGCCACTGTGACTAGGGGCACAGCACCACCGTCACGACATATGACGGGTATGAGCCATCGCCTGGGTGCCGAGCGCTGCGCTAGGTCGAAATCTCATTTCATCCTTGAGACCAGCCTGTGAGTTGGATCCTTTAACAATCATTTTTCAGAAAAGGGAAATGGAAAACCAGAGAGGGTAAGTAAGGTAGCCAAGGTCACACAGCTGTTAGCAGTAACGACTGTTTGGAACTCAAAACATTCCACACTCATAATCCTGTGACGTGGATGATAAAAAGTCTTGCCTTTTTTTCTGGCTACACTGGATATACATTTTCTCTTTGAACCTCACAACGACCCTATCGGCAGGCCCTACAACAATCTCCTTACTAGCAAGTTAACTGCGGCTTGGGGCAGTCGGTGACCTCCTCAGAGCCACCCAGAGTCACAGTGTGTGGAGGAGCCTGACTCAAACCCAGGCATGACCCCAGGCTCTTGTGCACTCTGCTGTGACCTTCACTGTACCCTCCCCCATACAGACGGAGGCAGTGGGACTCAGGGAGGACAAAGGACATGCCCAAGCCCTCAGGGCGTCAGCACTGTGCAGTGAGGACCAACCCAGGCCCTGTTCCAGCATCCACCCACCCTACCCAGCGCAGCGATGCTGGATCTTGGGGTTCTGGCCCACAGTTTCACGGGACACCCGCCCGGACGGTCACAGTCACAGTTGGGAAGCAGGTTCGTGGTCGCCTTCCCTTTCCCGATTCCTCCCAGTGGGTTAAGAGGAGCAGCTCCCAGCCCTCCCCTCAGAGCCCCCAGCCCGCGCTGTCCTCAGGGCCCCACTGCCGAGGTGATCGGTGAGAATGACGGCAGCCAGCTGCTCACTCTGGCCCCAGGGAGACAGCGCTGCTTCAGTGACACGCTTGGAACTTTCCCCACGGTCCTCGGCCGGAATCACCGGATGGCCAGGCCCCAGGAATCTGCCTGCTTGAAGGAATCAAATCCACCACTGCGCTGCCCACGCTCGGGACCCGGGGGGTCTCTTGGAATAAGGTTTACAGGCAACTTCTGGATTTGATTACAAGGAAATCTGCTCCCCATCTCAACCCCTCAACTCTCCCTGCCCTCCACTGCAGGAATGTGACGCTGGCTGATTTCTCAGCAACTCCCTCATTTCTCGCAGACACTAGGCTGGGAGCCAATATTCCACCTAGTTTGTGCACCTCACGGATTACAGGGCAACTGAAAGAAACAGTCAGACTTCTGAGCATCTACTAGGTGAGGGACGAGTTTCCTAGGGCCGCTACAAGAAACTGCCACAATAGAAATTTATTGTTTCCGAGTCCTGGAAGCCAGAAGTCTGATCAGGGTGTGGGCAGGGCCAGGATCCCTCTGGAGGACCTTGGGAGGGTCCTTCCTGCCTCTTCCAGCTCCTGGGGCTCCAGGCGCCCTTGGCTTGTGGCCGCTTCCCTCCAGCCTCTGCCTCCGCCTTCACATGCCCTCTCCCTGCGTGTGTCTCTTCTGTGTCTCATATAAGAAACTTGTCACTGGATTCAGGGCCTGGCCAGGCAATCCAGGATGACCTCATCTCAAGATGCTTAGTTTAATCACATCTGCAAAGATGCCATTTCTAAATAAGGTCACATCCACAGGTTCTGAGGATGAGGACACAGACGTATCTTTTTAGGGGGTGGGGGGCACCATTCATCCGGCTACAGTGAGTTTTCTCCTTTCTTCTGAGCAAGTGCACAAAGGCCCATCACCTCCCGTGGCTGTTCCTGGGAAGAACTGAGCTGGCAGGTGGCGGGGGGTGGGGAGGGGCATGCACTGTGGCCTCAGGTCTGAGCCCTCAGGAGACCTTGGTCCTGCCACCATCCTCTGTGCTCAGAGTTGAGGATGCAGCATGAACCACAGCCAACCGAGGCCCAGCCTTCTCTGAGTTTACAGGCCGGTGGGGGAAACAGACCGTAAACAAACATGAGAATAAATGGATAAATAAATACGTAACGTGGTGATAAATAGTACAAAGAAAAACACATCGGGGTGAGGCTAGAGAAAGAAGGAACAAGAGTGCCTCTTTAGACAGAGTGCTCACTGGAAGTCTTGATAATGACCAAGCTGCAGAGGTAAGAAGTGAGTCCTGAAAATGGCCAGGGGCTTTTGCAGGCAGAGGACAGAGCCGTGCAAAGGCCCTGTGGTAGGACTGCACTTGGCAGAGCAGCAGGGAGGCCAAGGGGTCAGGGGGACGGTGAGGCAGGATCATACAGGGGCTGAGGAGCCCCCCAGAGGGTTTTGTAATTTTCCCTAACTGTGCACAGAAGCTGCCAGAATATGTCCAGCAATAAGCGATAGAGATGGATTTGCCTTCAAGGGGGTCACTCTGGATTGTGAGTGGACAGTAGAGTCCAAGGAGGAATAAGCAGGGAACTGAGGGAAGCCTCGGAGCGGGGAGGGGGGGCGTGGCCTGCAAGTCAGCTTTGGGCAAAGCTCGAATCCTGCTTCTGGCCCTGGCACCTCAGCTGTGCAGTGAGGGGTAAATGGGAGATCCCCAGAGACCACACTCAGCCCCTCGGGAATCATGCAGAATTGTACACCTATGTTCTGGTGCCCCGTAAGGAACAGGGCAGCACAAACCGTCTGCACCTGAAACTACCAATCAACAGCCCCATCTCGGAGCATCTTATGGGAAGTTGGGCCAGGAACAGGGCTTTCCCACCTCAGCACTGTTGACATTTGGGGATGGATGATTCTTTGCGGGGGACTGTCCTGTGCACTGTGGGGTGTTGAGCAGCACCTTTGGCCCCCACAGTAAATGCCAGTAGCACCCCCTCCTCCAGTTACAACAACCAACACTGTCTGCAGACATTGCCAGTGTCCGCTGTGGGGTGTAATCACCCATTAGAACCCCTGTCCTGGGGGATGGTTGGCACCGTCTGGCACAGCACAGGGCTCCTGGTCCCCCCAGACCCAAGCTGGCCCTCAGACCTTGGTGGGGATAAGAGCGCTTTCCTGGGCTCCGGTAGGGCGAGAAGGAGGCCACTTGCCCAGAGCCTGGCACCCAGCAAACCCTGGGTGCTCCTAGATATCCCCGTCATCACCACTGGGTCCCAAGGGCCCATGCTCTCATCCTTGTCTGTGACCACCCAGCCCTGTGGCCCGGCAGGTAGCCTGCCCTCTGACGCACAGACTTCTCAGCCCTGAAGCAGGACCAGTGAGAGAATGAGCTGGCGTGTGTGGACCAGCACCTCCTACCCTCAGTTCTCGACCCCAGAGGCCCGTCGTGCCTCCCAGCTCTACCCCCAACGCCCCCTCCATGTCAGCAGCTACTCTCTCGGGACCCTCCACACCCCTTCCATGTCCAGCAGAAGTGGACAGTGGGTGCAAAGGAGGGTGGCAAGAGGACTGTGTTTGGGCCGTGTGACCAGCTGCAAACCAGGACGGGTTCCCAGAACACCTGCTACCTTGGTGGGTGACGTGCTTTGATGGTCTGCCAGGAATGACAGCCAGGCCATGTTTGCTTCCCTTATCTGAGTGTTTTGCACCAATATTACCTCTTGGCCCCTGTGTCCCCTTATGGCGGTTATCAGCAGGCGGCCACGGCATCCGCTGTGAGGTGAAGCTCACAGTGACCTTTCCCACACCCACCTGTCTGCACCGAAGATCAAGGCCCCCTCCCTTTACCTGGGCCTTCCAGAGGGTCACCCCCCAAAGAGCTGTCCTCCGTTAGAGTCTATCTCTGTCCCGGGAGTGCTCTAGAACCCCATCATTTCCAAGAAAGAGCCCCAGGGGTGTGAACGTTTACGGGTGAGGAGGAAGCTCGGCTGTTTTCTGTTTCCAATAAGCCAGCACATTAGAACCACCTGGTGTGTGAGTGTCCTGGGGCGGCTTAAACAATGTCCTCTCCCACAGTCTGGAGGCCCGCAGTTCGAGATCAGGGTGTCATGTCATCAGGGTTGATTTCTTCTGGGGTCTGTGAGGAGACCCAGCTCTGGGTGGTTTGCTGGCGACCTTTGGGCTCCATGGTTTGTAACTGCGTCACTCTAATCTCTGCCTTCATCCTCACATGGCTGTGAGTGTCTCTGTGTCAAAATGTCCCTTTTATAAGGACACCAGTCACAAGATTAGGCCCACTCTAATCTTAGCTCAGTCTTAACTTGACCTTCATCTGCTGCTGACAACCCTATTTCCAGTAAGGTCACCTTCACAGGTACTGGGGGGGCAGGACTTCAACATCGTTTGGGGGGACACAACTCCACCCCTAATGTAAAATAATACATCAAAAGTCCTGTCCCACCCCGATCAAGTAAGGCAGGGTGTGTAAGGGGAGGCCGGGTGATTCCAGTGTGGAACACGTGAACTGCTGCCCTAGCCCATGAGATGTGGGGAAACTGAGGCTGAAGGCAGGAGTGAGATGCCCATGGTCAGCTGCTGGCACAGGCAGCTTGCAACTAAGCTCTATTCCTAGTTCGTGCCACATCCTCGGCAACCGGTTTTCTTTGCAAAGCCGGTTCGGGGGCCACTGCTCTCAAGCCTGCACGGTGCAAGACAAGCACCCACAGCTGAGCCCAGAGCTGAGCTCCGTGTCCCACTTTTCCAAACTAGGATTCTGTATTTGGGTTTTAGCCTCACAACCTTAAATGGTGCATGGGAGTATGGTCTAAGATTCAGAGAGGCAAATTCACTTACTCAATGTCGCACAGCCTAGTAGGGGTAGGGGGATGGGGAAGCATTCAAACCCAGGCCCGTCCAGCTCCATGGACGCACAAGTTCCCCAGCTGATACTGCCCAGGAAAGTCAAGGCTGCTGGTGCTGGTCTGTTGCAGACAGTTATGGGACACACTTGACCAAGTGATAGGAATCTTCCTATGGTCGATTCAAGAATAGCTCAGAATGAGACAGACCCATGCTCTAGTCCCAGGTCTGCCACTTTCTAGCTGGGTGGCCTGGGGCAAGTCACTTAACCTCTCTGTGCCTCAGTTCCTTCATCTGTAAAAGAGGCATGAGAGCAGCACCTATCTCTTAGGGTTGCTGGGGAATTAAATACATTAATATGAACAACACGCTTCTCATGGTGCCTTGAGACACATCAGCTCTATCATTTCCGAGGGCAGCTCGCGGCTGCACAGAGCTGGGCCCAGTTGTCCCCCAGCTGCTCTCCCCAAATTTATGTTTCTGATCAGCTCCCGGCCCGGCCCCACTCGCACCCGCCGTGGACCCATGACATCTCACTCCAAGGCCTGTCAGAGCTACTATTAAGGTGATAAATCTCCCACCAGCCCTTGCCTGCCCTCCCGCCTCTCTGCACGGAGACTGTGCTGTTATAAATGTGTCCGGCCTGTGAAACCTAACCCACCGTGCCCTGTGAAGGGGGCGGCATCTGCACCCACCGGCACTTTATCTGATTGGAAGCCAATGCCTGTGCCGCCCCCCAACCCCAGGCTCCAGGGGATGGTCTTGCCAAGAGGGGCTTTGCTGCTGAGTCTAATCTGGGCGCACCACCAGGGTGGTCAAGATTCCACAGAGGAGGGCCAGGTGCAATCTACAGCAACCATAGGAGTTAGCACAGTGGGAGACGAAGAGGTGAGTGAGTCCCCAGCCTGTGCTCTGGGATCTGTCTTGCCATGTGTTTTGAGCAATGATAACATTCTCATCTGTTCTTTTGTAAAAGGAACTTACTGGCTTATATAACAGAATAGCCCAGGAGTAGTTTAAGGGTTTCAGGCACGGCTTGCTCCAAGATTTAAACAATATCTCCAGAAACTGAGCTTGTCTCCATTTCCAGACTGCACCACAGGTTCTAGGGACTTGATGTGATGTCTTTTTTCAGGGGGAGGGGCATTTCTCCACATATTACATACACACATACAGGGTGCAAAAAATGCCTTGCCACTGGCACAAACAACAAAAATGGTTACTGTTGCTAAGGACAAAAACTAATATTTGATTTTGACCCTCCGGTTTATGAAGCCCTGTGCCTGGAAACTTTATTTAACAAATAAGTACTATTTATGAAGTACTTACTGTATGTGATCTACTTTGAAGCTCTTACCTGCTTTCCATGGTGGGGACTACAAACCCATTTTACTTATGAGGAAAACTAAGAGAGTATTTAATTTGGCCAAAGGCAGAGTATAGATTAAGCTGGATGCCATCTGACTCTAGAGCCTGTGTCCTTTGCAGTACGTCCTCCCGTTTCCCTTGTCTGAAAATCCATCATTGGAAGATGAATTAATTTCAATGCTATGCATTAATAAACCTGAGAACTCACGACATGCTGCACTGGGTTAGTACTTTCCTACGCTCACTGACTCAACAAATATTAAGGCATCTTTCCGTGCAGCCAGACACGACAGTCATGTAGAGAAGGAAAGGCATTTTTCTCTGCCCTCAAGAAGCTTAGAATCTGATGATAAAATATGACTGTTGCAAGCCATGTACTCCACATGAAAATTCTACAAGCAGGAGTAATACTGATTGCTCTGTTGGTGATGAGGACACTGAGGGTCAAAGAGCTCCCCCCCCAAGTCAGTGAACCGCAGAGCCAGGGTTTACCAGCCCTATATCTTGTCCCCCTTCAGTGGCTGGTAGCTGTGCTCTTTTGTTGAAATGCTGTGAATTTTTTTAATGTGAACTTGGGAAAGTTAATTAACCTCTCTGAACCTCCTTTTTTTTCTATAAAAAAGGATGTATCTGTTAGGAAGCCATTACAAGTGATAGAAAAACCAACCTCGAAATGCCCTAAGAAAAGCAGAGAATTAACTGGTTCACATAACTGAACAACGCTGGGGTACAGCCACTTCACATACACCTGGACCCCTGTGGAAACAATGTCAGCACAAATGCGGCTTTTTCTCTCCATCTGCCAGCACCTCAATTTTGCATCCATGCTCAGGCCTGTTCCAGCCTCACAGGGTGGCCACATCTGTCCAGATTCTAGTCCAGCAGGAGAGAGGAAGTGTCCTTCTCCAGCCTAGGCTCCCTGCATGGTCTCCAGGCATCTTCCAGCTGGGCTGCCCCAGTCATTCATCCGCCCTTGAACCAAGCAGGCTGGATGGGGTGAAATGACCCGCTGAGCCTGGGTGAGTCTAAAAATCAGGGATATTATCCAAAGGAGAGATGGATGCAGGGACGTACATACATAACAAGCACCCGCACAGAAGGGCCCAATGTTCTCTGCTCTGAACGCGCACTGAAATCACTTGGGGCGGCTTGCAAACATGCCAGTGCCTCCTAGGCCCTGTGTAAGATTAGGTACATCAGAACCTTCGGAAGGGGACCACATGCTGTGCTCTATCAGCTCCCCTGCTGACACTGCTGGGTAGTGAGAATGAGAACAACAGCTCCCATACTCGACTGAGTTTTATTTTAAAGAACAGTGTCTTAGTCTGCTTGGGCTGCTACAACAAAACACCAGAGACCGGTGGTTTAAACAACAGGCATTTATCTTTTTATGATTCTAGAGCCCAGGAAGGCCACTATCAGGGTGGCAGCATGGGCAGGTTCTGTGAGAGCTCTTCTCCTGGCACGTGGATGGCCGCCTTCTCCCTGTGTCTCTTCCTCTTCTTACAAGGACACTAATCCCATCAAGAGAGCCCTGCCCTCATGACCTCTCTAATTCTAATTCCTTCCCAAAGGCTCCATCTCCAAGCACCACCACATTGGAGGTAAGGGCTTCAACATATGAATCTGGGGAGGGGGATAGAATTCAGTCTATAGGGAATGGGGTGGCACCATATTGTTAATATAAACCCACGAATGACGCTAAGATAAGGTATGAGAAATGAATATCCTTCTACTTAATAAAGTAAACGTCACGACGATGATGATATAGGGGCAACAGGCATGGAATCTAAACATGCATTGAGAGGCCTTCTCCATTAAATGGACTCACTCAGATGTCCGCTGAGGGGCCCAGTAAGCGACTGGCCCCACTGCAAACTGTTTTTCCACTCAGTACTAACAGAGAAGAGGGCCAGACATGGTAAATTACTTGGAGCCTTAAGATGACCCAGTTGGAGTCCCCCTGTGTGAGCCCACCGGCTGCCTGGTGACTGACGGGTAGACACGTGGTACAATCCATCACGAGGGCCTGACTGGGGAAAGACAGATCAGTGGTGGAGCTAAAACAGATGTCGGGCAGGAGGGGTGCTGAGGGAGACTGGAAAGCCAGCCTGGGGGCCCAGCTGAGTGGCAGCGCCAGCCATTGGGACACCATCTGCCTGACGGCTCATCAGAGGTGGCTCTTCTCGATGGCCACGAGCTCAGGCGCTGCTCTCTTTAGAATAAGCAATTAAATACTTAAATATTATTGTGACATCAAGATAGCTATAATGAACAAACGCCAAATTTTCAGAAAAATTGAAAATATACTTTTTCATTATCAGTATATTTGGGGTCAATTACTGTCATTTTGCTGTAGGGTCCAATGTTATTCATACTTGAGAGAGCCTTAGTGACATCACTTGTACATCCTACGTGGGGACCCTCACCATAAAGAAGACCTCAGCCAAAACACCGAAAAAAATATTAGCACGATATTCACACTGTGTTAAGAAATACATCCAACATCTTGCCAATGGTTTCTGCCCCAAAATGACTGAAATTTAAAGCAAATTTTGACTTTTTGGTCACATTAAAAATTCCTTGATGTTGTGTTCAATATGTGTGTTTCCTACTGAAATTTCAGTGTTTCTCCAAAGAGTTTGGATTAAGGGTACTGCACAGTCCTGGAACCAGTTCCCAGGCTCGAGACTTACACTAACTGCCTGCTCTGTGGGAGAGATGTACATCTCACAGAATTCCAGAATGCCCAAGCTTGAAAACATTCCTGGAGAAGACTTGCACCGGAAGTTTTCCAACAGTGATCCCTAGACTGGATGCTTTGAAATCGCCTGTGAAACTCACACTCTTATGGATGCACGATCAGTCCCACTCCTCCCAAGCTGCAGGGCCTTCTGACTCAGTAGAGCTGGAGTATGTGGGGCCCAGCCATTTGTACTTTTCAAACGCTCTCTGAGGGATTGGGATGGACATCCAGGGACATAACCCTGAGCCTGGTTCCACTTCCTCATCTTAGAGACGGGGAGTGTGAGCGTCCATGAAGGGGGAGCCGACGGTCTGGGTCCACTCGGTAAGGAGAAGAGCCTCAAGGACTGTGGAACGCCAGCAGGGCCCTTGGCGTCCACTCTGCCTCAGAGCTTCACCAGGACAACGTCAGTGGGAGAAACCCCTTCTCAAAAAAAAGTTCGGCCAAGTCCTAAGCCTGGTCTCTGTGAATGTGACCTTATTTGAAAATAGGGCTTTTGCAGATATAATTAGTAAAAAATGAAGTCAAGCTGGATTAGGGTGACCCCTAAATCCGTTATGACAGGTGTCCTTATAAGAAGAGGGAGATCTGAGACACCCACAGAGGGGAGCCGTGGTGACAGAGGGAGAGATGGAGTGAAGTGGCCACAAACCAAGGGCCATCTGGGGCTGGGAGAGGCAGGAAGCATCCTCCCTTAGAGCTTCCAGCGGGAGCACCGCCCTGTGACACCTTGATTTCAGACTTCCGGCCTCCAGGGCAGTAGGGCAATAAGAGTCTGCTGCTTTAAGCCCCCCAGTCTGTGTCTTTGCTACGGCAGCCCCAGGACATTGACAGACCGACTAACTGCAGAGCCACCGGCACGACCTGCCTCACCCAGCTCTGAGCAGAAGGGAAGTGCCAACCTGGTGGCTGCAGCTCTGAGCACAGCTGCCTCTACAGAAACTTCTGTGATATATGTCCTTCCTCCAAACACACACAACTGGGTGTTTCCCGTAAGCTGAGATGACAGTATGGGAGGCCTCTGACCAGCCGAACCGGGGGTACTGTGCATGGGAGGCCTGGGCAGGCACAGAATACTCCTCCCAAGAGCAGGCCTCTGTGCCAACCTTCCCAACCCCCGCAGTAGCCCCGTCGCTGAGCTGGGACGCACTTCCTCTGCCGTGGCGGGGTGGGCGGGGCAAGAGAAGTCCCATCCAGTCCCGCAGGATTTCGGCAGCGTTCCATCTGCTCCCAGCGCCATGTGTCTGCTGAGGAGTCCAGGTTCCAGGCGGACTCACTGCCTTCAGGACCTGGCACCCCGCAACACTGGCAGTGACGGGCCAGGCCCAAGTCCCCATCAAGTGGAGGAGGCAACTTGGCGCAATGGCCAGGGGCGTGTTAGGGCCGCCCCACTGCGCTGGAACGCGACCTCCGCCGCCGACCAGGGGAGAGCTTGGGGAAGTTACTTAACTCCTCGGAGCCAAACCTCCTCATCTTCAAAAGGGGGAAAAATCGCATTTATCCCTAGCGGATGGCGTTGGGAATAAGAGCTACAGTCTTAGCACAGGAGGCGTGTGTGGTGAATACGGCCGTTACTGCCGGCTTGATTCTGGCTCTGGCTGTCACCAGCCACATCCCAGCTGCTGGGCAGCCCCTGGGCAGCTTGGACTGAGGACAGAAGGCTTTTGGAAGCCCAGCGGAAGCAGGAAGCAGGTGAAAACGAGAGGCCTCTGAAGGGGGCCCTGGGCATGTGCCGGGCTGGAAGCAGCTCTGTGTGGACAAGCACAGCCAAGGAGGCAGGAACACCTGGAGCAACATCTGCTTCTGAAGACGGAGGTGGGGAACGGGCAGGGAGCCAAGGGCCAGGAGCTCCACGGGGGCAGGTCCTGCTCACAGTGCCCACCACTGCTTTCTCCACCCATTCGTGTCCCGCCCCTGAGAACCTCCAGGGGCTCCCTAGCGCCCACAGGGTCAGCCCGAGTCCCTCTCAGTGCTCTCGGGTCTGGCCTCTGCTCACCTCGCCAGCTTCATCTTCGCCAGCCAGGCCCACCTGCTTGAGGTCTTTTGGTGACCAGTGTCCTGTGTGAGGCTGGTGTTCACTCTTTCCTGGAGCCCTCCTAAGACTCTTCCACACCTGCCGGCCTTTGGCTTGGCCTCCGGGGCTCAGTTCTGATGCCCCTGCCCCTCCTCTGTGTGCACAGGGCCCACCCTATCTCCTCGGCAGCCCCAGGGCTCAGCTCAGTGCCAGGCACATGGCAGGTGCTCAGTGAATGAATGGAATAGGCAGATTTGATTGGACTTGACAACAAGTAACTTTGAGTATCTACTGTGTGCCAGGCTGTTCTAAGTCCTGAGCTCTCAGGCTCCCATTCTGGCTGGATGCATTCACTAAACAGGGAGATAACTGAAATATGTTTTACAGCGTGCTAAGTGCTAAGAATATTAAAGAGCAGAGGCATGGCCAGTTAAAACACACAAACAAAACCCCGAATTGCCAAAGCAAACTTGAGAAAGAAGAACAGAGCTGGAGATATCACTTTCCCCAACTTCAAACTATACTACAAAGCTACAGTAATCAAAACAACATGGTACTGGCACAAAAGCAGACACACAGATCCATGGAACAGAACAGAGGGCCCAGAAATGAGCCCATACTTATAGGTTCAATTAATTTATGACAAAGGAGGCAAGCATATACAATGGGGAAAAGACAGCCTCTTCAGTAAACGCTGCTGGAAAAACTGGACAGCTACATGTGAAAGAATCAAACTGGACTACTCTATTCACCATATATAAAAATAAACTCAAATGGATTAGAGACATAACTGTAAGGCCTGAAACCACACAATTCCTAGAAGGACATGGGCAGTGAGCTCCCCGACAGTGGTCTGAGCAATATGGTTTTGGATCTGCCTCCTCAGGCAAGGGCAACAAGAGCAAAAACAAGCAAGTGGGATCCCAGTAAACTAAAAAGCTTTGACACAGCAAAGGAAATCATCAACAAAATGAAAAGGCCACTGACTGAGTGGGAGAAGATATTTACAAATGATATGTCTGATAAGGGATTAATATCCAAAATATATAAAGAACTCATCCAAACAGTATCAAACAACCAAAAAATCCAATTTGAAAAATAGGCAGAGGAACTTAATAGGCATTTTTCCAAAGAAGACATACCGATGGCCAATAGGCACATGAAAAGATGTTCCACATCACTAATCATCAGGGAAATGCAAATCAAAACCACAATGAGATAACATCTCACACCTGTCAGAATGGCTATTATCAAAAAGACAAGAGGGCTTCCCTTGTGGCGTAGTGGTTAAGAATCTGCCTGACAATGCAGGAGACACGGGTTCAAGCCCTGGTCTGGGAAGATCCCACATGCCATGGAGCAACTAATCCCATGCACCACAACTACTGAGCCTGCACTCTAGAGCCTGCGTGCCACAACGACTGAGCCTGCATGACACAACTATTGAAGCCTGCGTGCCCTACAGCACGTGCTCCACAACAAGAGAAGCCACCGCAATGAGAAGCCTGTGCACCGCAACAAAGAGTAGCCCCTGCTCGCGGCAACTAGAGAAAGCCTGCGCACATCAACGAAGACCCAACGCAGCCAAAAATAAAAAAGTAAATAAATATATATATATAAAAAAGACAAGAAACAATAAGTGTTGGTGAGGATGTAGAGAAAAGGGGACCCTTGTGCACTGTTGGTGGGAGTATAACTTGGTGCAGCCACTATGGAAAACAGTGGAGGTTTCTCAAAAAACTAAAAACAGAACTACCATATAATCCAACAATTCCACTTCTGGGTATTTATCTGAAGAATATTAAAACACTGATTCAAAAAGATATATGCACACCAATGTTCATTTTAGCATTCCTTATAATAGCCAAGTTATGGAAACAACCTAAGTATCCATCGACAGATGAATGGATAAAGAAGAGGTGATATAGATAGATAGATATAAAGAGAGAGACATAGGAATAGTATGCAACCATAAAAAAGAATGAAATCTTGCCTTTTGCAATGACATGGATGAACCTGGAGGGTACTGTGCTAGGTGAAATAAGTCTGATAGAGAAAGGGAAATACTGGATGTTTTCACTTATATGTGAAAGCTAAAAAATAAAACAGATGAGCAAATATAACAAAATAGAAACAGACTCACAGATACAGAGAACAAACCAGTGGTTGCCAGATGAGAGGGGAGTAGGAAGATGAGCGAAAAAGGTGAAGGGAACTCAGAGGTAAAAACTACCAGTTATAAAAGAAGTAAGTCACAGGGATGTAATGTACAGTACAGGGGATATAGTCAAAAATACTGTAATAAGTTTATATGGTGTGTAATGTATAAAAATATTGAATCACTACGGTGTACACTTGAAACTAATATAATATTTTAAGTCAACTATACTTCAACTTAAAAAGAAAGAAAGAAAATAGAAAACTGAGGAGGAACATATGAAACTGGGGGGTCAGGAGTGTTGAAAATTCTAGAGTGGACTGAGAAGGGCTTTCTGAGAAGGTGATCTTTGAGTATAAACCTAAAGCAGTGAGGAAGTGAGCCATGTAGATGAATGAGTGGGAGAAAGGAAGGATGGATGGATGGATGATGGGTGGATGGAAGGAAGGAAGGAAGGAAGGGAGGGAGGGAGGGAGGAAGGATGATGGATGGATGATGGATGGATGAGTGAATGAACAAATGAACAAATAAATGGTCCTATGATATATACAGACAATTTCTCTCCATCACTATTGCTGTTCTTTTTCACGTCTGGCTATCTGCATCCCACCTTTCCTTCAATGTCAGAGTTGGAAGCCTCTTATAGCTAGACTGCATCCATATTTTCTTATACAGGTTCCTTAAGAGTCTGTGCCCCCAATTCAGGTGGACTCTACAACAGCCTTCCCTGGTGTGAAATCAAGCAAGAGAGCTTGAAGGCTCACTCGTGAAAAAGTTACCTGTAAAACTAATCTTTCTACAATGAATTCCATTTTGTCTTGTTTATTTTTATCAGTTTAAATATTAATTCTTTTGTAAGGGAGAAAGGAGATAGTTTCAGGGTATTAAAATTCAAGAGCACTGAAAACATTCAGCAGATCAGTTCATGCCATGCTCTACTATGTTCACGCCATGTTCTGGTGCTAATCTGAAGTCTTACAGGGACAGTCTTCCCAAATAAGTGCAAAAAAAAAAGGGGGGGGGATGACAGATCTTGGCTTGCTTCCAGTGGTTCAGGAACTTTTCCTTAATCATAAGGAAAATTTCTTTATTTGGGGATCTGAGGAGAATATCAAAAGGAGCCATTGCATGAAGCCTCACGATGTGTGGTTTATCTCATTATCTGCTCACGTGAAGCTGCCCAGGGTCACACAGCTACTGGGTCGCTGAGCCAAAATTTGATCCCGGGTGTGCTAAAAATATTTTTTTCTCCTACAAAAGGGCTGTGTCCTTAGAGAGTGACCCGCTTCATGAGAGGAAGTTGTGAGTTTAAGATACAGATCAAGGCTTTCAGAGCAAGAGTGACCCGGCTCTCCTCTTTAAGTGGGGCCAGCGTGTCTGTCCTAGCGTATCGAGATGGTTAAAAGTTCAGCCCCAGAGTCCTGGATCTGACTGCCTGAGATGGAGCCCAGCTCCTCGACTTACGAGAGCGAACCTGGGCCACGGCTTTCACCCTCCTGGGCCTTGGGGTCCTCGTGTGTAAACAACACCCGATAACACATGAAACCCATCTCAGGGTTGGCAGGAGGATTCAGAGCAGTAAGACGTTCTAGTGACGCAGAGCTCGTGTGCCCTGTGCCAGCACTACTTCTCCTGGGTGCCCCCCCCCGCCAGACTCGGCCGTGTGTCCACCAAGCCTGCCCCAGCTAGACCGCCCCCCACCCCTGCGTCCAGGGAGGAGGCAGCAGGTCAGTCCTGTGATGCTCACGTAATGGAGACCCTGCAGCAACAAGGAGCGAAGCATCACCGCAGGAGACCACTCAGCCTCCATGGACACCGTGAGAGGAACAAGCCCAGCACAGTGCAGGCACTGCTGGGTAGCCACGAGCACTGTGCCCCATTGCTGAGACTCACCTCTGGTGTTGGAAGTCAGGGGAGCATCTATCTGGTGGGGTGGGGGCCTAGGAGTGGACAGTGATCTCTTTCTGGATCACAGTGTGTTCAGTGTGTAAAAATTAATATACAAATCTAGATATAAAGATATGTAGATATTATAGCTACAGATATGTACACACAACTTCAATAAAAGTTTAAAGAATAACACCTGTAAAATCCTCACTCAATACAGTGCCTTTTCCCCAGGGAGCCCTCAGGACCCACATAGAGAAGCATCTCTCACGCAAGCACAAGTGTTGTATTCTGTCTCCTCTAAGACTCCGGAGGTAGGGTCTGCTGTTACATTCCTCGTCCATTCCAGGTGGACAGTCACTGAGGAACCGAGCAGTCAGCACAAGGGACGAGCCGTCCCCTCTACGTGGCTTCATGCCATGGTTTTCATTCCCACACTCAGGGGTGAGGCAAGTGTGACCATGGGTGGAGGGCAGGCTAGAGGTACCTAGAGCTGAGATGACCCGGTCGGGGTGTCCACCCTGGGCTGCGGCAGCAGCACAGCCTGAGGAAGACCCTTCTCAAGGTCCAGGGGAGCTAGAGGCATAGGCAGAAACGGCACAGACGACCCACTCCAGGAAGAAGGAGCAGGTTAGACTAGGGAGGCCAGGAAGGCAGAGAAATGCCTCCAATTGTTAGGTGACTTCTAAAAGCATGAGGCTGTGACAGGAGCCATCCAGAAGCCCAGGAGATGGACAGCAAGAGGCAGGCATGCAGAGGTGAGACAGGGCAAAGCTGTGGAGTTGTGAGGTATGGGCTGGGACACGAGCAGAGGACGCCTGGGGGGCCTTAGGTAGCAAAACTGCTCTCAGCTAGAGAGTTGAGGGGCCCAGGCTCTGCTCCCCAACCTCCACCCTGCCCTTCTCACACCCCTTTATGGGATCTCTGGGGTCCATGGAGCAGTTTGTGAAGCTCTGGGAAACAGGACTGCTGGGGGGGTTAAATTTATGTGTCCACTTGGCTGGGTCACAGTACTGAGATATTTGGTCAAACACCAGTCTGGAAAATTTGGAAAATTTAAATGTGATTCATACTGAAATCTGTAGACTTTGAGTAGCGCTGATTGCCTCCATAATGGGGGTGGGCCTCACCCAATCAGTTGAAGGCCCGAATAGAACAAAAGACTCACTTCCCCAGAGCAAGAGGGACTTCTGCCAGCAGACGGCCTTCAGACTTGAGCTACAGCACTAACTTTTCTCTGGGCCTTCAGCATGCTGGCTCACTCTGCCAACTGTGGACTTACCAGCCTCCACAACCACATGAGCCAATTTCTTAAAATAAGTAAGTAAATAGATAGACATATATATACGTATGGTATATGTATATATATATATATATATGTATATATTCAAGAGAGAGAGAGACAGGTGGGCCACATGGCCACGATTTCCTGCTACTGGACGCAGCCAGCCACTCACTCACTACCCAGGGACAACTTGCTTGCTGATGGGACCTCAGGACCTAACAATGCGTGGTACATAGTAGGTGCTCAATAAACAAGTGTCGACAGATGGATGGCGATTCCCTTCCAGGTCTAAATACCTTCAGGAGGAGGTTTCTGTGCTTCCCCAGGGCTCTTGCACACGTGACACCTGAGGTTAGCTGACGTGTTTTGGCTTGGTGTTGTTTCCTTACTTTAGAGTTCATCTGGGTGATTCATGTCTTTGAGACGCACTATAAATATACATATTTGTGACAACCAGGTGATTTAATATTATAAGGATCACAGGAAGAAGCCTAACACTGTTCCTGACACCTAGAAGTGATTTTTTTAAAAGGTATTTCCCTTAGAAGTTTCACGGAATAAAATGTTAGTTAAGCAATTGATAAAGGTCCCCAAATAAGTCATTTGAAATATAGTACCCTCTATGATGCAAAAACACAGATGATTCTCGCAGGCCTTCTGCTGAGCGAAGAAGCCAACACGAAAGAAAACACTCAGTACGGCCCCATCACTGGCAATTCAAGAACCAACAAGACTAGTCCAGTGTGGAGGTTCCTTAAAAAACTGAAAAAAGAGGATGGACCAATCCCATTCCTGGGCATATATCCAGAAAAGATGAAAACCCTAATTCAAAAAGATACACACACTTCAATGTTCATAGCAGCACTATTTACAATACCCAAGACATGGAAGCAACCTAAGTGTCCATCAACAGATGAATGGATAAAGAAGATGTGGTACATATATACAATGGAATATTATTCAGCCATAAAAAAGAATGAAATAATGCCACTTGCAGCAACATGGATGGACCTAGAGATTATCATACTAAATGAAGTAAACCAGACAGAGAAAGACAAATGTTATATGATAACACTCACATGTGGAATCTTAAAAAAAAAAAAAAAAGATACAGGGGCTTCCCTGGTGGCGCAGTGATTAAGAATCCGCCTACCAATGCAGGGGACACGGGTTCGAGCCCTGGTCCAGGAAGATCCCACATGCCTCGGAGCAACTAAGCCTGTGCGCCACAATTACTGAGCCTGTGCTCTAGAGCCCGTGAGCCACAGCGACTGAAGCCCGCACGCCTAGAGCCCGTGCTCTGCAACAAGAGAAGCCACAACAAAGAGGGGCCCATGCACCTCAACGAAGAGTAGCCCCTGCTCGCCGCAACTAGAGAAAAACCCACGCACAGCAACGAAGACCCAATGCAGCCAAAAATAAATAAAATAAAATAAAATAAAATAAGTAAATTTATTTTAAAAAGATACAAATGAACTTATTTCTAAAACAGAAATAGACCTACAGACATAGAAAATAAACTTACAGTTACCAAGGGGGAAAGGGGTGGGGGAGGGAAAAATTAGGAGGTTGGGATTAACATATACACATTACTATATATAAAATAGATAACCAACAAGAGCCTACTGTATAGCACAGAGAACTACACTCAATATTTTGTAATAACCTATAAGTGAAAAGAATGTAAAAATGTGTGTGTGTGTGTGTATAACTGAATCACTGTGCTGCACACCTGAAACTAACACAACATTGTAAATCAACTATACTCCAATAAAATATATATTGGAGAGAGAGATAAGAGAACCAACAAGGCTAGTCCAGGGTGTGGAATCAGACAGAAGTTTCCTCACTGTGGAAGGGGGTGATATTGGCTGGAACGGGCAGGAGGGCACCTGCTGGGGGCTGAAACTGTTCCAGACATTGGTCTGGTCAGTGGTTACGTGGTATGCACCTGCCAAGAAAAAATGCACTGAGGGGTACACTTAAACGTGTTCCCCTTACTGAATACGTGTCTACCCCAATAAAAAGTAAAACGGCTCCATCCTAGAATGCATACTGCAGGACAATGGACTTCAACGATGTGTATAATTTTTAATAGGAAACTCTTTTACATGGCCCCGAATTTAAAAGATCTACATTCAGAAGCTTTACCCCATCCTTATTTCCACCCCCCTCACTCGCTCCCTACATGGCCTGCCAGGTTCCAAATGCCTCCAATGTGTGTTGATCCCGCATGTTCTACAGAAATGTTTCCATCTGACCAATAACAACAAGTAAGAATTATTAAGAGCTTGCCACACACCTGACATCATAAACGCCGCTTATAAACATTCTATTTTTTATCCTCCTTTTATTGGTAGGGAGATTGAGGCACAGAGATAGTAAGGAATTTGCTCCAGGCAAATGGAGCTGGTTGGGGCAGAGGCGGGGTCTGGGCACGCGGGTGAGCCACGCCCTCACCCCTGGGTCGTATGGTGCTGGACATAAGGCCGAGGACCCTGACCATAAATGCTAGTCGTGAATTATCTGGCGACGGACCCATGGGGATACTGTTGGGAAGCAAAACCCATCTCTTTTACAACTGTCCTCCTGACGTGTTTATAGATCCACGTATCCAGCGGGCGGGGGGAGGGGGAGAGGCGGCTCAAAGCGTTCGGGGCCAACCGCCCCCGCCCCCGCCTCTGTGTAACCACGGCAGGAAAGTGAGGGAAACCATCCATTCTGAATGATTTCTACAAAAGCAGGCTCCAGAGTTGATGTCTGCCACATGTACCACCCAGAGCCTGGCTGTCTTTAAAACATGGCCAGAAAGCAGAGCGGGGCCAGCCAGGAATGCGGGGTCTCCATCGTGACATCTCGGTGCTCAGACCCGGCCCGGACCTCCGCGCTGCAGCTTCTGACGGCTGTCCTCCCACTCATAGCACACAGGCTGTCAGGGGAGCCCCAGGGGAGCCCCAGGGGGAGAATGCGCCGGAAGGCTGACCATCAACCGGAGTCACCTCCAGAGGCAGTGGTGTCCGGGGACACTGGCTACCCCGGCTTTTTCCTCTGAGGGGTAATTCTCCAACAATACGTCTTTGTGGGGCTCGGCTGTGGACCCGGGGACACTGTCCTGAATGAGGCACGGTGGTTTCTGTTCTCTTGGAGTTCACTTTATGACTCCCCCCTTCTCCCAGCTCCAGAGAAAACACCCCAAAGGCAGCTGGGAAGGCAAACTTCTGATTACTGGGGAAACAGAGCTCAACGTTAGAATTCAGGTGTTACCCTGTGTAGAAGGAAGGGGAGGAGAAGAGGGCAGTGGTGTGTGGCCCCTGATGCCTGACGGGCTCAGTGTTCCCCCTGCACATGAGGGCCCCGCAGGACTGCCGAGCTGTCCGTCTCTGCTGACAGCGCCCAGACTGGGCAAGCTATTTATAGAACTGGAGGCCTGCTGGAGGGCTGCATCTGGAACCAATTGAGGGAGGCCTGGAGTCGCTGTCAGAGCCTGGCACCCACTCGGCGATCCCCCAGGCAGGACTTCACCCGAGAGTGTCAGAGAGACTGGGATGTAGCCGCTCCCTGCGAGGGCCTCCCAAGACAGTCAAGTTAATTTGAAAAGACATTCTGAGCTGGTCAATGGATCCTGCTCGCAGTGTCAAGAGGCAATTACCTGCAATTATTATGCAAGCATCTAATCACTGCACGCTGGCTAATTAGTTACAAATTGCTCAGCAATAAATCGCCCTGGGCAGAAAGACCTCCCTCCTCTGGAATGTGAGCTGGCTCCTGAGGGGTGAGCAGGAGGTGGCCTGGCCGGCCCACGAAGGCGGGTGGTTGCTCCATGCCCCAGAGGCCTTCTGAGAAGTCGCTGAAACCTCGGCCCCCAGTACATACGGGCACATCAGAGGGGCACACTGGCTTCTTCAAGGTGTGGAGGAATGGGGTCTCCACGATCCCAGGTCCTGGACTCAGACTGGGCTTCGCAAAACCTCCTCTAGGCTGGCGTACCCTTGCCAACCCGGGAAGGACACCCCTGGGACGGGGGGCTGTTCAGTGCGGTCTGTGCACCAGCCGTGTCGACAGCCCGTGGGAAATGCAGACCCCCACCCCAGCCACGGAAGCAGGATCTGCATCTTCGCGAGAGGAGCCCTGGAGACACAGGTAAAGCCCTCGGCTGCACGAAGAACACCTCCCGGGCCCGAGTTCCTGTGCTCTGCACGGCACACCCGCAACAGCCGGAGCCTGAACCCGCTGAAGATAACAGGGTCGGTCATGGGGCCACAAGCTCCACAGGGCAGGCGTCTTGGGCTGTTGACTGCTGTATCCCCAAGTTCTAGAACAGTGTTGGATATACAGTAGGTGCTCAAAAGATGGTGAATAAACGTGTGCACTGACAGAGAGATGCCCTGTGTTTTATTTTAAAGCCCTGGTGTGCGTGCTCAGAGGGAACGGCAGACTTTGTGAGCAAAGGTTCCTTTCAGAATTTTATAAACAAAAAAGATTCTCGTGTCATTTCTGTTGCTCACGAACATTGCCTGGAACGTCGGGAGTAGAATATTCTCGACCAGCCAGCCACCCCAGCTTGAGCGGTTCCTGAAAAATGGTGGCACTGGCTGCTGTCAGAATCTGGGGGGCGGCAGCCGCAGTGGCTAGAGGGTCTGTGGCCTCCGTTTTGCCTTCTGCAGAGCAGCAGGCTTGAACTTTTGAACCTGAGCTTTGCTGAGAAAGACTCCAGTTCCCAGGTCTTGGCCTGAGACATCCCCCACCCCTAGGCTGGCTGTCCTACAGGGGGTCCTGACCCTCAAGGGGACACACTCTCCCCCAGTGACACTGGTGGTCCCTGATCCTGGGCTGACGGCTCAGGAGTCCTGCATGAGTCTGGATTAAGGGGCCTGCCTCACCACCCCTCTTACTCAGCTCCAGCCTCTATGTATCCTGCTGCCCCATATAGCCAATAGCAGGCCCTATTTATTGGGGGCCTACTGTGCACCAGGCAGCATCTTGCATGAACTGTTTGATGCTGAATCAGCTTCTTGAACTTGCACAGCAGGTCTAGGATGCAGGTATTGCTCTTATACCCATTTTACAGACGAGACACTGAGAAGCCCCATGAGAGAAGGGACGCCCCCCTGACCCCCCACCCCGGAGCCTCAGTTCCCTCATCCAGAAAATGGGAGAATGAGTCGGGCTCTGTCTGCCTCCTTCTCTGGATGGGACCAAAAACGCTGAGGCTTATGTCTGCAATTTGGACCCTCCGTGCCTCCCCTGAGACAAAGTCCAAGGCAGATGCTAAGAGAAATGCTTCCTAAGGCGCCGAGTTCGAGGGTCGAAGTGCCAACAACTATGACACGCTCGTTGCGTTCCAGGGCCTTGTAGGGATGAACCCAGTGAACCCCAGGAGGTCTATCTGCGGCCCCCCCACTTCACAGATGTGGAAACTCAGGGGCAGCATGATGAAGTAATTTGCCCAAGATCACACACAACGGACATTTGAATTTGCATAACCGATGTACAAAGCAGGTATTATTTTAGACCCCTCACTGACCCTTCTCTGGGTTGCCCTCTGTTCCACTCGTGGGCAGCTTGACCTGGGGCATATACTGCCAGGCACTATGCTCCTCTGTCATGTAAATGAGTGATCCGATGATGATGACAGAAAGCTTACCCTCTGGTTCAAATCACCTTTAAAGTTCCTTGAGAATCCAGTTCTCAACCCCAGAGGACGCTCTGGATTCCTGCGGAGTTCCTGACCTTGACACCCCCTCACTCCCCCACACCCCATTCTAGTGGTCAAACTCCCAGAAAGCTTCACTGTGTGGCCAGTGGGATGTGTGCAGGCTGAAAGCAGGGCCATGGAAACTGATGGGTTTAAAGTTCCACTTTGGCCTGATGACTGCTTTACCAGTCTAAACCTCAGTTTCCTCCCGAGAAGTGGGAATAAAATATTAGAGAACAGGGCTTCCCTGGTGGCGCACTGGTTGGGAGTCCGCCTGCCGATGCAGGGGACGCAGGTTCGTGCCCCAGTCCGGGAAGATCCCACATGCCGCGGAGCGGCTGGGCCCGTGAGCCATGGCCACTGAGCCTGCGCGTCCGGAGCCTGTGCTCCACAACGGGAGAGGCCACGTCAGTGAGAGGCCCACGTACCGCAAAAAAAAAAAAAAAAAAAAGAAAAAAAATATTAGAGAACAAAGGCATGTATGGGGTGGAACAGTGTTCCCCCCCCCCCAATTCATGTCCTTCCGGAACCTGATAATGTGACCTTATTTGGAAAGAGGGTCTGTGTAGATGTAGTTAGGATGAGGTCACACTGGATGAGGGTGTCCTTGTAAGCATAGGGGACACAGAGAGACATGCGTAAGAAGGCCATGTGAAGACAGAGGCAGAGATTGAAGTGATGCAGCCATAAGTCAAGGACACCTGGAGCCCCCAGGAGCTGGAGGAGGCATGAAGGACCGCCCCCCACTCCGAGCCTCCAGAGGGAGTGCAGCCCTCCTGACCCCTTGATCTCAGACTCTGGCCCCTGGAGCTGGGAGAGGACATTTCTGTTGTTGTGAGAGCCCAGCATGCAGCGCTTGCTGCGGCCCCAGGACCCTGCGCCACGCCCACACAGCTCCGCTCAGGGAGGACTCTGAATTAGTGCCAGCTCTCCCCGTCAACATTATGGGGCCTGTCACCTACCCCGTGGCCCTTTCCCCTCCAGAAGGGGCAGCACAGAGGTGGGCGTGTGGTGAGACACCCAAAGCGCCAAGTGAAAGGGCAGGGAGAGCCCTGTGGTTTGGGGCCGTCTTCTCTGCCCCATCCTGGGGCTTCCGGGCAGGAGCGCTGAGTCAAGAGTGCCCCAGCCAGGAGAGCAGACCAAGGGATGCCGAGTCGACTGCTGCATTTATCCGGCTGTTCAGGGAGCAGGACCTCACCTGCCCCTTGAACCCGAATACAGATGTGTAGGGGTCAGAGGCCGGGCTAATTAGCTTAGGAAGGCCACGTACACTTGACCGGACCCACGAAGGTCATCGGGAAGCCCCTAGATGGCCCCTTGCTATTTTTAGCCTTGAGGGCCACATGACTGGACCTCGACTTCAGCGTGGCCCAGGATGACTGGGGGCGAAGCAGACGGAGGGGCAGGAGGAAGAGCGTGTGCAGGCGCTCCAGAGGATGCCCGGCTAGGCCCTGGTGACCGTCACGGGGCCGAGCATTCGCTGTGATCTTGTACTTGTCCTGTCCCGGTTACTCCTCACAGCAGTCCTGTGGGTGCAGCCAGGGCCAGCCCCATCTCAGAGGCGGGGAAACTGAGGCACAGAGCGACTCAGTGGCCTATACGAGGAGCCCTCCGGACCTCTGCACAATATGAGAATTATGTTTGAGGGTATTTGGGGGCTAGGGTGCCTGTGGAGTGGAAAAATACATATTTTGACGCAAGATTCTGGGATGCGTTGCAGCGGGGGAGTCCTGGCTTCTCCAAACAGGAGTTTCTATGGCAGGTGGCTGAGGGGAAAAGAGGGGCCCCAGGTCCAAGCCCCACTCCATCACTTCCGGCTGCAACCCCGGGGCAGGTGGCTTACACACACTGGCCTGTCTCGGCTGTAAAATGGAGATTCTGGCCCCAATGGCAGGGGAAATAGGTGGCACCGTGACGGGCTTAGCCCAGCTCCCAGAGCTGACGGTGCTCCGCGGGGCTTCCTGCGACACCCTGGCCACCGCAACCTAGCGCTGGAGTGCACCAGTGCTAGGAGCAGAGGGCCAGCCTGCAGCCGGGGCCTCGCAAGGATGTCACAGAGACGGGCGGCACACAGGGCAGCTGGCGAGCAGCAAGGGGGGAGGTGAGGTGGAGGGAGGGCCAGCCAGGTTGGCTCCGAGGCTGCCACATCCCTAGCACGGGGCCGGCAGCAGGGCTGTCGGCTACGACGCCGAGTGCAGGAAGACGGGCGCTTAATGGAGCTCTGATTACAGGGAGATAGGGCTCCGATGGCTTCCAAGGGCCCCCTTTGTGGGATTAGTATTTATTACGCCCTGAATTAGCTGGCAAGAGGGTCGGCTTCTGTGGAGACATTTCGCAGAGCCTCGAAGCATAATGTTCCTTTTATTGCTCCATAAACAGCCCTCACGCTCTCCCTCCTCTTCCTCCCGCTGCCCCCTCACTCCTGTCTTTTTAAACCTTTTAAACCTTTAATCAGAGACTAATTGGGCAGAATAATATCAAATCCCTTTCAGCTTTGTTCTTCCAGAGCTCTGGCCTGGAGGTAACTAAGGTGGCAATACCCAGAGAAGCCCCCATAGAGCCAAGTAGCTGGCCGAGGGCAGAACCTCAGGTGTGTTCTATGAAATACGGACTTGCTTACACCCCAGCTAAAAAGTGGGAAGAGGCTGTCATGGAGGCTATTACCACTGCTGCATACGTGTTGCACGCTGCACACCTCTAGGGGGAGCCTTTTCAACCTCACCTCTCTGAATGGAGCTGTGCAGTGCACACCCTGTGCAATCGCACACAGCACCCTATTTCTACAGCTACCAGGTAAAACATAAATGCAAAGATACATACTCAGTGTCAGCAGGGGCATGTTAAAGGTGATTTTTCTTCTGAGCTTCCCCTGCATTTCCTAATTGCTTTTCTGTAGTGATGAGGCTTGCAAAAAACATGCCAGGCCCAGTTCCAAGTGCTTGGTGTGTCCATTAATTCCACGCTGGCCACTCCTGGCTCTGTGCTCCCTGTCACCAGTGCTAAATTGCCTCTTACTTTTCCATCCCCAGATGAAGTAAACTACATTTACGCTAACTGACCCGACCAGATCCCACCTCCAGCCCTCGGGGGCAGCCCTCTCCCCTCGTCCAGCCCCCTGCCATTCCCTCACTCTAACCCTTTGCTCCCCATCACACGGCTTTCTGGCTAGATTGTTCCCTATCAGGCATTTATACTCTAGCAAGAATTTTCAGCAATGCATGTTCTTTCCCAGGGACCTAATTCCTTACTGAACAAGTGAGATTCTTGAGAGATCTCAGCAGGTAAACAAAGAGAATCTGGAATGGGAATAGGGAATTATACTAATAACCCAGAAATCAAACTGGTTAGGCATTGCTGAAGAGAATTATGACATCCTAACTTTTAGGAACAGAAAGGATGTTAGAGATCATTTAATTAAGCCCATAATTTTAGATATGAGAGAAATGAGAACCAGGAAGGAAACTGGTTTATGCAAGACACACAGCGAGTCAGTCTCTGACCAAAACCATGAGTCTAGTTCAAACATTTTCTTCTGCGAGAGAAGAGAATATAAGCATTCGAGCAAGAAACCCCTGCCCCAGAATGATTCAAGCCCTAAGACGTGAAAATACAGACACACTGCAGGTGTCGGGGGTGAAGACATAGGGTGCATGTGTCTAACTCTCCCATTTTATGGGTGGGAAAGCTGAGGCCTGGGGAGAGTTAACAGTGCCAGTTGTCATTTACTGAATGCTTGTGAGTTGCCAGGCACAGGGCTAATTGTACATATCATCAAATTAACCTGCATTACCACCCCACGAGGCACGTAGAGGTTTGGGAAGTGCTGGGTTAAGGCAATTGATACAGGTTTCCATGTTTATATTTTAACTGCAGGGCTTTTCAGAGCCTTGAATATGCTTATGTGCATTGTGCATCTCCAAGAAATAGAGGGTAGCCGGGTTTCCCCAGTTATTTGGGCAAGGAAACATCTTTTCATGAAGCATCTCCTGGGACACATTTCGGTTCTAGATTTGAACCACACATGCCATTCCAAGGGCTCTGCCAAGACAACATGTAAACTTTAAATGCCCAGTAAGTGGTTCCAGTTGTGAGGGCCCTGAATTCCAAAGACAGGGAGAGGTCACCTTACAGTTATGCACCACTGTGTAAACGGGTTGAGGGCACCTTCTAGAGCAGAGCTGTGAGCTTTTTGCTGGAGTGGGGTGCAGGTGAGGGACAGGGAGGTGGGTGTGCAAGACACTATCAGTGGCACAAGGAAAACTGCACTTCTCGGCCCTCCTGCCCCTGGAGAGGGCGGCACGTGCCTGGTTCTGGCAGGTCTGTAAGCCACAGCGACGTGGGTGATTCCCAGGCCGAACCATTAAAGGGGTGGGGGGGTCCTTAAGCTGGTTGCCATGTGCCCTCTTCCCCTTGGTGGCAGATGTGAAAGCCTCATGTTGAAAGGATGGGGCAATAAGGTGGAATCAGCCTCGATCACTGAGTCACCGTGTGGAGGATGGTTGCCCAGGAAGGTTGCCTGAGGCTGCAGTGGGTTTGGCATGAGTGGGAGGTAGGTTTTTGCTGTGCTGTGTCACTGCGATCCGGGAGCTATTTGTTAGTGCAGCATGGCAGAGCAGAGCCTGGCTACTAGAGAGAGGACTGACCAAGGATTGGCAAAGCAGACACGAGTCCTTCCCCGGAGCACATACGGCTTAGCAGGGAGACTAGACGTGTGTGTGAGAAACCAGAACAGGGGTGGGTGGTGGGTCTCAAGGGCTGCAAATACCATTCTGTGCCAGCTCTGTGCTTCACCAGATCTCAGTCAGCCTCAGAGAGGCGATGGCAACTGAGTGGAGACTTGAAGGAGAGTTTGATCTGGGAGATTAGATGCTATTCCAGGTAGAAGGAACAGCATGAGCAAAGGCTCCAAGGTCAGAAATTACAGAATGTGAAGCAGAGCCAGTTTTGTCAGAGTTGAGGACATGGGAAGAGAGGTGGCAGAAACTCCAACTAGAAAACACCACTGGCCCCAAGATAACAAAGGGTTTCAAGTTTCAGACTAAGGGTTTTGGATGCAGTTCTACCACTGGCACTTCTCCCAGGAAACTCGGGTCCCGTGAGCTGCACCTATAAGGTGAGAGTTCTATAATCAGGAAATTGGGGGAAAGCTTTATTGCCTGCCTCCTTCTGAATAAATCCCAGGCTCGTGAACAGGATCAAGGCTCTGAGAATTCCTACAGTAGAGAATCGAATCCACATTTGCTTAACACAGCATTTCTCAGCCTTGTTGGATCAAGCAGCTCTTTGTGACAAGCCCTGGGGAACGCTGTTACAGAGAAGGGGGACCAGCAGATTTATGAGCAGGAGGGGGCATGACCAGAGCCCCGAGACGATCAGCCAGCATGAGGGACATGGGCACATGTGCTGCCCCAGCTCGCATCCACCCAGCCCCTCCTCTGACTGCGCACGCCAGGTGGACTGTCCACACAGCCCTGGGGCCCTTCCTGCTGACCACATTGTGCCTCAGAGGCTGCAGGTCCTCACTTGGCCATGGAGGCTGTGGAGGGGGCCCCTCCGGCCTCCCCGAGCACCACTTGGAAGTCAGGAGTTGACCAACGAGGGAAGAGAACCAATGGACAAATACCCCTCCCCTGCCCCCGTCTTTGGGGCAGACAGCTCTGGGAGGTGTTCTGTGAGCGTCTTAGGCTGTCCTGGTAGGACTGAGCCCCCATTGTCCCCAGTGACCTCAACCTTACACCCTCCTCCTCCCCGCTCCCTCACTCCTGGCACCCTACACCACCTCCCAAATAAACCACCAGCTCCCAAGGGCGCAGCTTTGGAGGGTGCCCAAGATAAGGCCAGGAACATATTAAAGGAGTCAGAGGAGGGAAAGGCTAGATAGATATGGCAAGAAGATCTCCGAAGGGTTTTGCAACAGGCCCAGGAAATAAATAAACCGTAACAGTCCGAGCCAATGTTGCTCCACAGAGAAGCAGCAGCAACAGCAGCCGATGACGAAAGCCATGTCTCACTGGGCTTCCTTGGGGCCACAACCTACCCAAGACTCTTCATCACTCTTTCTAAGCTTCCCTTCAAAGACTTTTATTAATTCCTTGATTTTTATGGGTTTGGAAAGCGAGGCTCAGAGAAGCACACTTCCTCTGAACTGGGGGACTTCCCATCCTCACAATGTTCTGGAGGAAGAAGCTACAGGATTTGACAAGCACTGGAGGCTCGGCAAGGAGGAGAGAAAAGCTGGCTCTGAGGCCGGCGCGCACCAAGCAGGCTTCCTCTCCAAACACAGACCCTTCATCAGAATCCAAGGCAAATGCGCAACACCATTATCATTATTATTACTAGTATGACTAACCCCATCCCAGGGGAAAGCCTTGTGCTCCGCGGGTGTCAGTAAGTCTTAGTTAATTTATAGTCAAATACTGGATCGCCCAGAGTCTTTAAATGCTCATTTACCAAGACAGGATGTTCTGTAAGTCAAGTGCATTCTCAAAACCAGGAAACAATAACCACCTAATACAGACCACAGCTCAGGTATCAGCTAGAAGAAGGTGAGTAGCAGCAAAGCAGAGAGGTGGCGACTGCCTGATCTTTGAGGCATCATAGACATCCAGTCTGGACAAGCGTGTTTCCCCCAGGGCGTCTGCACACAATGGATTGTGAGTCTCTCACAGAACAAGCCAGTGAGCGGCAGCGTCACTCGAGCGGCAGCGCCACTTGGGGGGACGGTGTCCCGGCCCGGAGTCCAGCTGCTGGTCTGCCCAGCAGACACTCTCCCCGGCAGGGCTGTGCAGATGAGGTAGGTGCCTCCACTGAGGGCTGTCAGCTTTGAGCCGTCAGGCTGGACGAGCCCCTGCCCTGCTCATCCCACGGCCCCCACAAGCCCAGGTATGGATCATCACAGATCGTTTTACTCCCAAATGGGGTTATAAATCAGTCCTTTTACAGGGATGGTTCCCACAAAACGTCCTGCTTCACTGTCAGGGTAAAAAGGAAAAGAAACAAAGGCAGCGGGGAGGGGGACGAAGGCCTGGGCTCAAAGTGGAGGAGCAAGACGGCAATATTTGTTCAGCGGGGCTGGAGCGGGAGACCCCGTGAGAGCCCCGCGTCTGGAGAGCCAGTCTTTTGAACTGTCCCACCTTTGTTATCCTAAGAGGCTTGATGATAAGCCCACCCAGCACAAAGATACTCTCAGTCCAGGCATATGGACCCCATTAATCCGCCCTCGCACCTTTTAAGAACTTTGCAGCTCCTGCCGCCCACGAACTGAAAGCAGGGTGAGAGCCGCAGGGTTAATTTTCTTAAATGGATTTTAGTCAGGCGCGTCCTGGCCTCTCTGGACTGCGTGAGGTTGACAGCTAGACCGCCAGCCGCGATCTGTCTTTGGGGTAATGACCACCCTGCGCCGACGCCCTCGGCGGACACAGCGAGTGAGGGACTCGCTGGTCAGCCAGCTGAGATGCCCCGCTCGGCTCAGGTCCAAATCCCAGCGGCCAGCTGTCTGTGACCATGGGCACCCTCCTTAGCGTCTCTGGGCCTAAGCAAAGCAGCAGCAATCGTGACTGGCCGCAGCACTGTTAGGCGGGTGACAGGAGTTCAAATGTGTGACGCAACGGCAGCAGCTCCTGGCACATGGTAAATTCTGCACAAATAGATGCCCATCGGGGGAGGGAACGAACACAGCAAGGTTGAAAGCGAGACTGGTCATCAAGACGGCACAGTCAGCACCGCACTGAGGGCTGCAGCGGCGGTGTTTCTAACGCACCCACCGCCCTTCTGGGCCTTGAACTGGCATGTAGGTGAGTGGCCCCATGCAGAGATGCGTGTCCATGAGGGCCTCCGGGCACAATTCATCTACACTCAGCTCTCATTAGGAAATGCCGGGTTCCAGCTGTCTAAGTGGGGTGTCCTGTTGGTTTTTCCCGCAGGACTCTCGAAAGCCTCAAGTGTGCTCGTGTATGTTGAGACTCTCTAAGGCGTGTGGCCTTGATCGAGTCACTGAGTGCTCTGACCTCAGTTTACCCATCTTTACAGCGGGGATAATTGTAACAGCAGCCCCCTAGGGCTGTGCAGTTGTTGAGAGGACCCCGTGAGATGGGCATCTAAACTGCCTATCACAGGAAGGGCCTGGAGTTAAATGCTCATGGACAGTAGTTGTGCAACTTTGGCTCCGTGGAGAAAATACTGGTGCCCGAGCGCAGGGACAACCAGTGTGGGTTAGAAAAATGGCAATCTTCCACCAGTCACTCCCTCTGCAGCCTCAGGCTGGTCTGTCCCGAGTCTCTGCCAGTTAGTAGTTCCAGGCTGACATCAGAGGAGAGCCTTCTCTTTGGTCCAGCCAAGCCCCCTTCCGGTGCGCAAGGTGAACCCTCTGATTCTGCTCGTGTGCTGATCACACATCGGCCTCTCTGGACACAGCCCTCTCATTCCTGGCATTTAAGGGGCAGCTCAGGCCACACACTTCTAATTTGCCTTATTTTTGTTTTCCTCTGGCCACATTCATTTAGAAGAAAATGATGTAGCTCTAGAAACACGCTATGAGGAGTCCAGCCCCCACGCCACTGTCTGCAGTTAATTTCACAGAAAGCACCTCCCCTAGACCGCAAACACCATCGATGGAAGCAACTCGCCACAAGCCTTACAGACCTGAGCAGACCCCACCACAGGCAGAGTGACAATCCGCCAAGGGAAGTCGCTGGAAAGGAGCGGTCCCAGGTTTGGCCAGAATCGCCTGCTGTCTGTTCTCCGGAAGGAACCAGCGCCACAGACCAGAGAGTCTACAAGGAAATGGCTTCATATCTGACATTAAATTGCTGACCTGGAATTCACTATGTACTTCTGAATTCTGTTTCTTAATTGTTTTCCTTTTTTTAAAGAAAAGAGTATAGGGAAAGTGTGGGCAATTTCCCCAAACAGAGAGGCTATTACTTGGCAAAAAACACACTAAAGACTTAGCAGTCCTGAAGTTTCTTTTTTCGTTTAGTTTATAAGTGTACCTGTACTTGAGATGTCTCGTGTGTAACAATCGGCCTAGATGAATTTTATCCAGTTGTTCCCAGTGGATTGGAAAAGCATTAACATGTAAAATGAACCCACCTTACATATCCAAAGGAAATGAAATCAGGATCTCAGTGAGATCTGCACCCCATGTTCACTGCAGTATTATTCACAACAGGCAAGACATGGAAACAACCTAAGGGTCCACAGACAGAGGAATGGATAAAGAAGATGTGGTACATATATACAGAATAGAATACTACTCAGCCCTCAAAAAAGAATGAAATAATGCCATTTGCAGCAACATGATAGACTTGGAGGGCATTATGCTCAGTGAAATCAGTCAAAGAAAGACAAATACTGTATGATATCAACGTTTATGTGGAATCTGAAAAAGCCAAACTCATAGAAGCAAAGAGTAGGATGTTGGTGCCAGGGGCAGGGGAAACAGGGAGATGCTGGTCAAAGGGTACAGACTTCCAGCTAGAAGGTGAGTAAGTTCTGGGATGTAGTGCACAGCACAGCAACTAGAACTAATGATACTGTATTACGTACTTAACGTTCTCGCCGCAAAACAGATATCATAACCACGTGAGGTGATGGAGGTGCTAACTAACCTTATTGTGGTGATCACTGTGCAACATACACGTGTATCAAATCATCAGGTTGTATGCCTGGAACCTACACAATGTTATAAGTCTATCATGTTTGTAAAGCCAGAAAAAAGTGTACCAGATGCACCACACCAGTGAGGCCATCAGTAATAAGGGACACTGGGGGATAGGATACAACCACACTCTGCACTCTCCACTCAACTTTCCTGTAAACGCAAAACTGCTCAAAAAAGTAAAGTCCATGAAAAATGAATGTATTTTTAGAAAAGAAAAGATGAACCTGAGGTGTTTGGAGCTTACAAATTATGGCTGATATTGGGCGTGGGTGAGGGGAGGCGGGTGTCCTGGTCTGGAAGCTCTAGATTCCCAAAGAAGTCCTCGATGCCGTGACCTGCCATCTCTACGGTGTGACCGCCCTGCTGCTCAAGGCCACAGAGCCTGTGGCTCCCCTCTGTCCCGGGTCAGTCCTGTGAGGTGGCTTGTGGGTTTGCGGTCCCAGTTAGGTCACCAGGGGCCTGTGGCCTTAACTCTGGACCTGTCCAGAAGTGGCAGTGGGCCAAAATCCACGCCTTCTGACCAAGGCTAGACTCGAAAGGCAGGCATGTGTCCTTCTGCCTTGTGGGGAATCAGCGTCTGTCGCCCGCCCTCGCACAAAAGCCTCTTTATTCCTCAGACACCAAAGGAGCCCTTTTCCACCAGCCCCACCCCCTCCGCAAAGTGACATTTCGTCAGCAGTCTCCTTCCCAGCCCAGCCTTGTAACCACCTGAGCACGCCACCCAGGCTGCCAAGCCCCAGTTCCGCAGGAGGGCGTTTGGCACCGGCCTCGCCCACACTGAGGACCTGTGTGCCTGGGAGGCTGCTTCTCACCCGCCCAGCGGCACTGGCTCTGGTTTCAGCCACCAGCTTCCTCTCCCCAACAAATGGGCCTCAGAAAGCGCCCAGGCCAGGAACTCTCCACCTTAGCGAACGCTTCCGCTTTCCTGGCGGCTCCTCCCAGAGGCCCTGAGTCCGCTTAAGGCCCAGCTGAGCTGAGCCAAGCCAGGCCCTGACTTGCAGCCCCAGGAGAGACAAAAAGGGCAGGAGACCACTCGTGGGTCAGAAACCAGCTTCTCTTCCACTCAGGAGCAACACCAACACCCAACGAAAGGGTGGTGACACACGGAGGCTCACAAACCAGGATGGAAAACTGCACTCCCATCCTCCGGGCGCTGGCCTGCAGATGCCCGGCATGCACGGAGGGTCCCACACGCGGCTTCCAGAAATCCTGGCTGTGGACCCTCCTGCAGGTGAGGGGCGCAGCTCAGCCTGCACACTGGGCCTTGGCGAGCTCACTGGGCTCTCCCTCCCCGGTAGCCTCATGTGCCCCTTCAGCAGCCACCCAGAGTGAGAGGGACCCCCACACTCCTGTTCCCGCCTGGGCATCCATACTACAAGGGCGGGCTGGGGCTTGGGTGTCACAGAGGTGCACACTCTTATTGTGTTACTGGGAATTCCCAGCTCTATTTCCTCTGCTGCAGGAGAAGCTAGACCAGGCCCGAGCTTGCCCCACACCCTCTCTCGATTCCTGACGCTCGAGGCCCCCTGAGAAGCAGCTGAGCAGGTGCTGCTCTTGTTCACGCAAGACCCCTGGCAGAGCACTCTGGGGTCCTCCTCTATCTACCCAGCCCCCTGCCCTGCACAACTGCCTTGAGACACTCTGGGGTTGAGCCTCTCAGTTTGGTTAGCTGAGGATCCCAGTGTGGGGACTCATCCTAAAAGGTCTATCCCCATCAACTCCCCCAGAAACCCATGCAGGTCCCTCCATCACGCTCTTCACGTCCTACCTCAAGGTTCATGGGCTCCAGAGGCCTTCCTGACTACCTTATTTGAAATTGCAATTTCAGGGAAGTGAAGGTCTAAAAATAATTTGTTTCCCTTCCATTAACAAATGTTTGTTTAACATCCACCGCACACCAAGCCCTGCATAAGGCCCAGGAGTATGAGCGGAAAGCCTGATCGTGTAGAGGGTGTCTCTTCACCTGCTGACACAAGTGGGAACTGAGTGAGGCTCAGGGGCATGAATCGACTCGCCCAAGGCCATTGGGATTCTGAGTGAGAGTCAGGACCCTACTTGGGGCCAAGGGAGGCCTGTGGCCAGGGCAGGAGGAGGCCTGTGAGCCTCCCTTTAGGGAAAAAGGCCAACCCAGTGATTTATCATGGAGCAATATCTCGGGAGACACAAGCCAGAACGCGGTCAGGCGGGCGACGATGGCTTTCACATCAGACAACGAGCCCCTGTTTGGATGGAAAGATACCCAGACGGCTATAATTTAATTGTGTTTATGTGTTGCAGTATAATCCGCTTTAAATATGGGCGGGTGGGGGGTGCTGGACTGGAAGGCCAGAAATGAAATCCAAAATGAAAAGTATTCAGGGTGGGTTCAGGCCACCCTGCAGTGAGTCACCGGGGTGGGTTCATGACTGTCAGGAAAGCAGGGTCTTGGGGTCCTGACCTTCTCAGTTTCAGTGTCTTCATGTACAAAGTGAGGTGTAGTGAGACAATAAGATTCTAAATCAGCAAAGATCTCGACCTGCTCTAAGTCCACCTTTGTACCACTGGGGTGATAAAAGCCTACACGTGCCAACGGGAGATTCTGTGCCAGGTGCTGCTTTACTAAACAGACTGACCCACATAGTCCTGGGAGATGGGAGGCCGAGACACAGAGAGGCTAACAGTTTTCCCGAGGTCACAAAGCCAGTAAACGATGAAGCCAGGATGCAAACCCAGCCACTCCACCAGACTTCTGAGGGTGGGAGTGGGCGTGGCTGGCAACCTCAGCGTGAATTTCAGGCTGAAGGAGGAGGAGGAGCCAATGGCTAGCTAGCGGAGGCTGAGTGGTCACACCTCTCTGAGGTGCACAGGCAAATTCCCAGGGCTGTGCCATCAGCAAGAAAAGGAAATAAAAAGCATCCCGACTGGAAGGGAAGACGCAAAATTAACTTTACTAACAGATGACATGATCCTGTATATAGAGGACACAGACACACACACACACACACACTCACATGAACTAAACACAAGGTCATGAGACACAGGATCCATACACAAAAATCAGTTTTGTTTCTATACACTAGTGATGAACAATCCAAAAATAAAACTAAGAATACAATTACCTTCACAACAGCATCACAAGAATAAAATACTTCGGAATAATGTTTTTTTAAAGTACAAGACTTGGAGAGCGAAGGAAGAAGGAAGTCAGAGAAGACCTAAATAAATGGAGGGACAGTCTATGTTCATGGATTAGGAGACCACCATTGTTAAAATGACAGTTCTCCCAAACTGATCTATAGGTTCAATGCCATTCCTATCAAAATGTCACAGGGCTTTTATTTTATTTATTTACAGAAATTGATAAGCAGATTCTAAAATGTTTATGAAGATATAAAAATGTCTAAATGTTCTAAAACTCACTCATGGAGATGGCTGCACCACTTTTTTTAGTGAAGTTACTAAAATCATTGTACATTTGAAATGGCCGAATGTTATGTAAAATATATATCTGTAAAGTTGCTTTAAAGATTCCCAGGATGTCTGTGTTTAATAAGAAGGACTCGGGGGCTTCATCCCCAATTCCAAGGGCAACAAGGAATGTTCTTTAATCCCAAGAGCCTACCTAAGTTCAAATCCCCCTTGCTGCCATATAAGCTCTGTGACCTTAAGCAAGACACTTGCCCTCTCTGAGCCTCAATTATTTCAGCAATCAATTGGAAATAACTGGCACACAGAACTGCGGTGCCAGACTTTGGACCCAGGGCTCCTGATTTCCAGTCCAGAGTTCTTTCCATTATGATTCTGCATTGTCCGGCCCTTTAGTCATCACAGATTCCACGAGTGTCTGCAGCTATTGCTAACCTGAGTCAGCCATGAGTGATTTACAAAATGAAACGCTGGTGCCACCAGAAAGAGGAGGACTCGGCTCCCTGACTCCTGCCCGTCCACAGGCCTGGGGACTACCAGCCTCCATCCCTGGGTGCACACAACCACGACACCTCTGTCAACATGCCCCTAAGCCCCTCGGTCACCGCACTTCTCCATGACACCACGTCCTACCAGGTCCCCATTCCCTCCATAGTCTCCCCACCCCAGTGACCCCACCTCCGGGCCTCACTGCCCAGCCCGGCCCTGCAGCCCCCGCTGAGATGAGCACCTAACGCAGTCGGACACGGAGACTCCAGCTACAAGTGTTGTTGGCTCTCGTGGCCTGGCCTGTGGGCTTCTCTCCCCGTCTCCTCGGGACAAAGGGTCACCGTGGCTTATATTTCTTAGTGTACATGACGCTTCCGAGCTCCTGTGTGTCGGACCGTGGTGGGTGGTTCAGTGGAGACAGCAGTCTGTGAACTGGCCAGCCGGAGGAGAGCTGGCCCCGCAGCAGGCCAGAAGCAGCATTCCGCTTGGCAGGAGAGGCATGGAGCCCAAGATTTCCAGGAGGGAGAGAACAAGAGAGGGGAATCCAGGATGGCGCCAGGAGCCAACGCTCCACTCCGCTCAGCAAGTGGGGGCAGGTAAACCGAGGCAGCTGGCAGAGACCCCAGGAAGGCTGGGATGACCACGTCCACGAGCCAGGCTGGGACTTCTCCCCCAGTGACAGCCAACCACGCACCTCCCTCCCTAGTATTTCATCCGAAGCTGGGAGAGAGGAGAAGTCCCCAGGCTGGGGGTTGGGAGAGGCTGAAAGGAGCCCGTCCATTCACCCCACAAGTGGATGGTTGACCTGCCCATGCAGGCCTGTCTCACGGGCCCCCCCAGGCCATGTGGAGAGAGGAGGCACTCAGCGGTAGAACAGAGAGGGTACAGCTCTCCCAGCGGCCCTCCGGCTTCTCCCCCCATATTTTTTCCAGATGAAGCTGCACACACATCATGAGGACAACAGAGTGGGACTGAGTGGAAGCTGAGAGAAATGTCCAGCCAGTTCTGCAGTGTCCTCAGCAGAGGGGGCGTGAAGCCCGCTCAGGGCCGCGTTCCCCCCTGACCTCTTCCTCCTGTTCCTCCCCATCCCCCTTCTTCTCCCTCACTCTTCCTCTCAGCCCACCGTCAGGGCTAAATATTGTCCTCAGCAAGAGAGGACTAGAGAGCCTGCACTCCGTCACCCCTTCCTGGCTGTAGGCCCTAGACCAGGGCCAGCAAACTTTTCTGGAAAGCGCCAGAGAGTAAACAGTTTAGATCCTGTGGGCCATGGTCTCTGGCGTTGCAGCGCAAAACCAACCATGGATGCTGGATAAATGAATGGGCGTAGCCGGGCTCCAATAAAGCTTTATTCACAAAAGCAAATGGGGAGCCACATGTGGCCCTCAGGCCCTGGTTTGCTGACCCCCGCCAGAGAGTGCCAAATGGCTTCATGGATTTGTGAGGGTGTTTGAGGTCCTCAGCAAACGTGAAAGAAAGCGTAATAATAGCAATAGCGATGATGACGATGATAAATGCTGAGTGCCAACTTTCTGTCATAGCAGTACCCTAACTACTGAGTATCTATGGAGCTGGGGAACACTGATGGGCGAGACAGAGGGGACCCCTGCCCCCCAGAGCTTGCAGTCTGATGGAGAGTTCCCAGACACCAAACAAGGCAGGGGCCGTGCAGATCCCCATGTGACAGGTGAGGAACCTGAGGCTCAGGGAGGTGATGCGATGCACCCACAGTGATATGTCGGGGGGTGACATACTCAGTGAATCCCAGTCGCTCCCAACTCCTGTGTGACACGCACGTGGCCTCACAACCTGCGTGGCCCCCGGCAGGTTCCCCGCCCCGAGCTCCGTCCAGAAGACGCCCGAGTGAAGGCAGACAGCAGAGGATGGGGCCGTCTCCCTGCGCCACCAAGTGGGACAGTGAGCTAGTGCTTCTCTGAACTACACACGATGCTTCATGACATCGGCTTTGATGCTCCTTGTTAAACAAAGACTTTATTCTCTTGCCAGTGTCCTCATCTCAGATGGGAAGAAGGCTTTGATCTACCGATTACATTCCTGTGCTGTCAGGTGACAAACGTCCCCGTCCCGACACCACGGATGACGGATGTGCCTTTGACTAACAGCGTGTAAGAAACTCGGCCCCTCGGGCCAGCCGGCACCCAGTGAAGGGCAAGCCGCGGGCTTCAAGTGGAGCAGGCAAGCCCCGGCCTGCCTGACATGGGACCCCGCAGCAGCCCACACAGAGGAGCCCAGGGCACGACGGCGGCAAAGCCCCCAAAGACTAATCCGCCGTGAGGTGGGGTCGCACTGCAGCAGCCATGCTGTAAGGAAGCAGAGGGGTCCCTGGTGAGAGAGGCCTCCTGAGGTGGGCAGGGGCTGAGCCACCGTTAGGAGGAGGGACGGGGCCACCCGCGTGGAGGGCACCACAGAGCTCCCAGCTGAACGCAGCCCGCGAGTAACCCCAAGACACCACGTGAGCGGGACCACCAGGCAGCCCACAGAACAGTGCAAAACACAAAGTCGTTGTTTAAGCCACTAATTTGGGGGTGGCTTGTTAGGCAGCAGTGGGTAACTGAACAAACGCCCACCACTCCCTGTAACCACAGATGACTTCGCCTCTTCAGCTCATCCATATCTGCACCGAAAACTGTGGCAACCTTGCTGCAGACGCCCTCAGCCCCCTTCCTGGCTGATTCCTTTGGAAAGGAATGCGGGAGTGAGGACAGCCGGACTCCAGCCACCTTCTGGACAAGCGGCCACCAAGAACTGACACCATCACTGCTATCTGAGCTGCTCGAGCTCAATGGCCCCGTTGTCACTCCTTGTTTCTATGTCACTCCTTGTTTCTATGCCCCCATCATCAGTGGCAGATCTCTGCCTGAGCTGCCTGGCCTGGGAGCTGCGATGTCAGGACCCGGAGGGGCAGTTAATGACCAACCCAGAGTCAACAACCACACAAGCTGCCCTTTCACAGGAGGAGTCAGAGCGGCCGCTCCCCATGGCGTTGAGCAGTGAGAACACCAGCCTGGTGGCCCCATTTTGCATGGCTCTTTGCTGCTGACAAGGCCCATGGAGGGGACAGGGTGATCTAGTGGACAGAGTGGGTCCTGGGTGGGTCTAGAACCTGGGAGGAGTCGCCCCCATTAGGAGGGGCTGCAGTCCGTCTTTGAGTGTCTGGTGTATGCCCGGCACTGTGCTAGGACATTTACGTACAGATGGCATTTTTTAAAAAGGTCTACCCACATTCTTCAAGGGGATGTTTAGGGAGGTGAAACTGTTACATGTGACACTGGAAGGTGGATAACCCGGAGAACGCCCAACGCCAAGAGTGAACCCTACAGACTTTCGTTAGTAATAACCCGTCAGTGGTACTTCATCGCCTGTCACACAGCATCACACGAATGCAAGATGGCAATAGTAGGGAAAACTGGGTATGGGAACTCTCTGTACTCTTTGCTCAACTTCCTGTAAACCTAAAACTTCTCAAAAAATAAACTCTATTAATTTAAAAGGAAAGAAGGAAGGAAGGGAGGGAGGGAGGGAAGGAAGAGAGAGAGAGAGAAAGAGAGAGAGTGCGCGCTATACCACTGAAAAGTTTTGAAACTTTGGAGGCTTGACCCGACCCATCTGGTCACTGTGGGTGTCTCCTGGATGTGAGCATTACGGTGTCTGACCCTGCAGGACCCGGCCTGCTGGAGAAAGGGCAGGGGTGGACGGTGGAAGGGCAGGCACTAGGAGACCAAGGAGGCTGTTACCATAAGCCAGGTGTGAGATGACGGTGCAGACCGGGAGTAGCCCTGAGGGTAAAGCCAACATTTCCAGGGACTGGGGCAGGAACACGAGGGGAGAAGTGGTGCCCACTAGTCAGTCCTCTTATAACTGTGAGCTCTGCCATTGGGGTGAGTCATTCTTGCAAATAACATAAATATCAATAAGTTTGCACACATTCAAATCCCATGAGCAGTGTTCCAAGAAATAACAATTTATGGAAGCAAAATAAGGCCTTAAATTGGTAATTTTGACATGATCCTGTGCAGCCCTGCTAACGTTTCTAGACGATCTGAACTTGGTGTTATTTCCGGTGCATGAATTTTTGCTCTAGGGTACCGATCTTTGTAAATACTTTAACAGAAGAGATGCAAGCAGAAGTGGTGTATGTCACTGTGGAGCGCTCCAAGTGAAATCAGAAACTGATCTTACACAAATGTGCTAAAGCCAATTTTAACAGCAGAACCACAGTCAGGCCAGCGGACAAATTTTTTTCACTGTTCAGAAAGGAATTTAATTTACATAAAGCAACATGCACTTAACGCCCAAACTGCAAATGATTTTGGATGCACTCAGCCATTCAACCAATGTAGATGCCAAATAAAGGAAAATTTTCTAAGTCTGGATTATCTGTTACAAAACAAACATCAAGACCTTCAGGTAGGGCCATTACTGGATTGTGTTTTTTAAATTTCATCAAGACCGATAAATTTTAATTACTAAATATTTGCAGTACTGCAATTTTTAAATGATTCTTATTTGACATTTTATTTTGTGTTAATATGTCTTACGTTTAATAATTTCTATTATCATACATCTGAATCAGGTGCAACTTAATGTGAAATGCTATCTATTATTGAATTAAGTAATATTGGCAAAATATATTGATTTTAAACAATAATAAACTATGCTTTATCATTGTACTTTTTAATTTAAAAAACTTCTCATATAATCCAGTCCCAGAAAAACGATTAACCATTTACTATCATGGTCTCTCATTGCTATTTGAATCACTGTAAGTGCTATAGAATATTACATAATTTATGATTTCAGAAGGTCTTGAATTTTCCCAGGAATTTTGCTATGTTATTCCTGAATCCCAAAGATCAACATCTGGGGAAAACTGGAAGTCTTAGCCTGAACTGAGTATCCGGAGCCAATACGGGCCATAGAACTGGAGGAAGACACGGAGCAAAGAGGAGATGCGTTCTGCAGACAGGGGCCAAAGCCAACGGCCGAGGTCGCTGGTGTTTCACGAGGGATCGGGGGCTTTAAAAGAACGCAAACAAGCAGACATTTGGGCTGGGAAGATGCACACTCTCCCTCAAACTGCCCTCCACTGCAAGTTCATAGGTGCAGGGATGCCCTTATGGGTGCCTGGGGAACGGAGCACCACAAGCTCCCGACCAGCTGCTGAGGTGGGGACACAGTCTGGCGGGACCACTCAGGCCACACAGGCGGCCGCCCCTCCAGACAGACACAGGGGCTCCCTCCGGCCCACCCCACCACGTGCGGGCCGGTCCTCCGCCCCCCGGTCCAATTTGGCCCCAGTTGCGTGGGCAGCAGCTTCCCAAGCCCTGTGGGCAGGGCCTCCAACCGGGCTGGACACGAGGCTCTGGGTACACATGTGGTGTTTTCCTCTGAGGCCTGTGAGCGCTTATCCATGTCATAACTTGTCATCTACTTCCACTGACGGATTCAGGCCTGCGTTTCCAGGGAGGTTTTGGCTTTCCCAGGGGCAGGGAAGCGAGGGCTCCTGATTAGCTCGTGGGGAGGTAAGAGTGACCTCCTACACGAGGATCCACGGAAACGGCTCCTGGTGCTGGTTCATTCACGCCCTCACTCGCTCACCATTCAGCAAGCACTTGGCAAGTGCCCTCTGGGTCAGGCCTGTGCTCCAAGTCTCAGACATGAAAAGAACACACAGTGCAGAGGGGAAGACAAACACTTAAAAACGTGGTCGCCTTTTAGAGACACACTCTGAAATATGTACTGATGACATGATGGACGTCTGGGCTTTGCTTCAAAAGTAACCAAGGGGAAGGGAAGTGGCTAGACCTGTGTTGGGGGGCAGGACTGGACATTCAGAGGCCTGGAGTGGGGCGTGATAAGTTTATTGTCCTGTTCTGTCCTCCTTTGAGTAGAAATTTCATAAGAAAGTGTGACACAAATGATGACAGTCACGATGAGGAAGCACAGTGTAAGAATGAAGAGGGTGAGGGCTCGGAGCCCAGCTCTGCCACTAACCAAGGGTGTGGCCTTGGGCAGATGTCCCAACCTCTCTGCTGGTCAGTTTGCTCATCTGTAAGGTGTGGAGAACACTAGCACAGCCTCGCAGTGCTGTGGGATTAATGAGCCGTTGTCTGTGACATACTTGGCAAGAGCTCAGGAGGGTCCCCACTAGGTGAGCTCTCCCTACCTGGTGTGATTCTCTTCATTTTCTAGATGATGACACTGAGGGTCAGAGTGGCAGAGACATTTCATCAAGGCCACACAGCTCAGGAAATGGCAGAGCCATGACTGGAACCCAAATCTATGGGGCCCCAAAGTCCCTTCCATTCCAGTGTGGGGTTGGGTGGAAATGGTGCGGCAGGGACAGGAACCCTGGCCTGCCTGCCTGGATGCAGCCAGCTGCAGGGAGCACCCCGAAGCCCCAGATGCTCTGCCAGGGAAAGACCTCCTTCCCTGGGGATGCTGACACCCACTCTCCCGAGTGGGTCCTGCAGGGGGACCTGGACATGGTTGGACATGGGTGCCCTTGGCACTGGGAAGGAAAAGTTTGGGGAGACTAGAGCAGGAGGTCAGGGGCAAGCGTCCAAAAGCTGGGTTTTGCCACTTTCCCTGAGCTGTGCTGTCCACCTACACCACCTCCAGGGATGCCTGTTCTTCCCTTGGTTCCTAAATTATATATCACCTCCCCCAGGAAGCTCTCCCAGCCTCCACAGCCTGGAGGTTCCTCAAAAAATCAAACACAGAATCAGCATATGACCCATCAATTCCACTCCTGGGTACAGACCCAAGAAAAGTGAAAACAGGTTCTCAAGCAAAAATTTGTACATGAATGTTCATAGCAGCATTATTCACAGTAATGAAAAAGACAGAAACCGCACAAACATCCACCAATGGATGAATGAATAAGCAAATTGTAGTCACAATACTATGGAATATTATTCAGCCATAAAAAAGAATTGAGTATGTACGTGTGGTACAAACAAGGTACATGAACCTCGAAAACAGGCTAAATGAAAGAAGCCAGACACAAAAGACCGCACATTGCATGATTCCACTTACATGGTGTCCACAGCAGGCAAACCTGTAGAGATAGAAAGCAGATTCGTGGTCGCCAGGGGCCGGGGGAGGGGAGGGGGAGTGACTGCTGGGTATAGGGTCTCCTTTTGGGGTGACGGAAATATCTTAGAACCAGATAGAGGTGCTGGTTGCGCTTAATGCACGAAAACTGCCACTGAATTGTACACTTTAACACGCTTCATTTCATGTTATGTGAATTAAGCTCAGTTGTTTTGAAAAAGGGAGAATGAGGTTCGGGACGATTCAAAGCCCTGGAAAGTCAATTATTCCACTCTTGACATTATATAAGCGCATGGCTGGCGATACGGGGGGTGTCAGGAGGCAGCTGCGCTGGCCAGGGACACAGGGTGCGGCTTGAAAGCTCGAGGTTTAAAGTAACAGGAAGCCTGAGCAGCACCATAAATCGGGATTTTCTGACCGCGTTGCTTGTGCCGAGCAGAACAAAGTGGATTGAATATCCTGAGTAGGTGTGAGTTCCCACTGCCAGGCCCTGCCAGAGGGGAGGCCTCTAATTCAACACTGGTCTCAAACTGAAAATCGCTCAGCAAAAAGTGAGGTTTCAATGTTCTAAGGAAAATCGAGCTGGAAGCAGCATTAAACATGAGCCAGAGGATTTCAGTAACTGCAAGGAAAACACAGACGGATGAATGTCTCGCGCGGCTGAAGCAAATGGGGGACTATTTCCTCTTCTGGGGCCCACGTAGGAGCTCAGCCCTGTGGCTGCAGGTGACGCGGCTGGGCCTCAGCCAGGCGGTGTCTGCCTGCTCACGCCAGCTCCTCAAGCCTTATTACCCACCATCCCTCCCAGATCTTCCCCTGCTGGACTCTGCAGCTTCAGGGTGACTGCACTCAGAGACGGGACCACAATATTCCTGGATCCAGGTTGGGTAGGAGCAGGCATATAGGGTTCATATAAACCCCCAGTGTTTCTTTCCTGTGTCTCTAAAGTGCTGCCTGAGCCCATGAGCAATCTCTCTCTGAGACACGGTCTTCTCATCTGTATAATGGGGAACTGACACCACCTCGCCATCTGTTCCGAGAATTAGACTGGGTTTTGCCCTCCGGTCTGCCTGGCATGTTCCTCCTTCCCTTCTCTCATGGGCCAACTCCATCATCCTTCGAGTCTCACCTTGAACCTAACTCTCAGGGCTGCATTGACTGAGCCCTAGACTGGGCTAATCTCCTTGGGATACCCTCTCCCCTGTGTTGCCCTGCTGTCAATCTAATGCTACCTGGAATTATTTATATATGGGCCCACCTGGAGAATGCAGGATGATCTCCCATCTCAAGGTCCTTCACTTAATCACATCGCAAAGTCCCTTCTGCCAGGTCAGGTCATATATCCACAGGTATAGGGATTAGGACATGGACATTCTGGAGGCCATTATTCTGTCCACCACCAGTGGGAAAACTGCTCTTTCATCTTCATACAAAACAGACACGATTTATGGCCTGATGGAACTGGCAGCTTGGTAAGGGAGAAAGATAATGAAACAACTGCATGAATAATTGCTCTAAGGGTGGCTAACCTTTCTGTCTCAAAGGGTAAGCTGTGACAAAGCGAGAGAGAGGCATGGACATATATACACTACCAAACGTAAAATAGATAGCCAGTGGGAAGCATCCGCATAGCACAGGGAGATCAACTCGGTGCTTTATGACCACCTAGAGGGGTGGGATAGGGAGGGTGGGAGGGAGGGAGACGCAAGAGGGAGGAGATATGGGAACATATGTATACGTATAACTGATTCACTTTGTTATAAAGCAGAAACTAACACACCATTGTAAAGCAATTATACTCCAATAAAGATGTAAAAAAAAAAAAAGAATTTTACATTCTCCATGCAACCACATTACACCACATGCTATATAGTAAGGTTCTCTAAGAAAGCTTCAAGGCCCATACCCCCAAAATATTGTTGTATATCCTTCCTGTACTAATAAACTCTCATTGCTTTTACAAAAAGAAAAAATGACAATGACAACAACAAAGAATATATATTTATATAATACTTCTTATATACCAGGCTTTTTGTTAAACACCCACAGACGTTACCACATTTCAAACAAGTATGTCAGAGGGTGTGTCTTATTAGTCCCACTTCAAAGAAGTGAAAACTGAGGCTTGGGAAGGTTATGACTGGCCCATGGGTTCATAAGCATATGCAGACCCAAAGCTGGGTCCTTAGCCATTGAATTGCAGTGGGTTGAAACTCATTAATTATGTTTAAATCTACAAGTTTACAATGATTTTTTTAAAAAAACTAATTGATCACCTTTTGAGAATTGCAAGGAATCAATTTATCAACTAGGTAAATAAAATGAAAGACTCAATCATTTATCCTCTCTTTCCTATGCGAACCATACCACTGGGTAACCAAATAGTAGACAAAGGGAAGCATCTCTGTATAAACTTACTCTAGCTAATAAACAAAAACAAAATGACAGAATCAGAACTTCACTGTTTTGCAGCACTTAATGAGTTAATGGAAAGGCATTAAGCACCAATGGCTGCTAAGATCAAAACAGAGTGGAAATAAGGAAAGAACCTAGGAAGAAAAATAAATCATAGGTCTCTTCAATAGTCAGGGGGAAGACCAGTTCTGGAAACACACAACAGTGATTTTAGTCCCAACAGGTATGTGTATGTGTGTGAGAGCACACACTTGGACAGGTGTAAACAATATGCTGGTACTTGACTGAGATAAATTAACTTTTCTTATGCCTTGGAAGCAGAACATTTAAATAGCCAAAAAGGAAATAAAAACCCTAACATTAATCTAAAAATCTCTTCTTTTCATAAGAGACCCAACAAGTATGGATTGCCAAGCTGCATTTAATACATGTATTTCATTGCCAGGGCAATTCCATTGTCCTTTATATCTATTTTTGGTTTTCATCCTTGAGGCAACTAATATTCATTTTCAGGAAACAAACCTATGAAAATTATACCAGCTTTTGTGCAACATGCAAAGTGAGTGCGTGCGGGTTCAGCGTTTCCAAGCAGCGAAGGATACTCCACATTACTCACCCTGAATTCCCAACATCTGTTGGTCAGCAGGAGAACTAATTCTTCAGGAAAGGGCCCCTGCCCTAATTAGATTTTACTTGCCTTATTAGTAAATCTCATTCACTGACTTAATGAGAAACAAAAGTCATGTGATAAAAGAGTCACGAGCAATAAAATGTTAACTAAATTTATACAGCAGAGGGCTTGAAATTTTCCCTCCATATCAGCAAAACTGAAATCCACAGTGGAAACAGGAATTGCTATAAATGGCTTCAGACCTAGGCATGGGGATTTTTTATATTCAGGATGTAGCTTATTCCTGAAAGAGCACACACAGTTTAGGCATTTAAAGTGCTAGACATGTCCAAATCTTTACTAATTGGCAGCAGTAATAAGAGCTAAGATTTACTGCATACTTCCTACGTGCCAACCTATTCTAATAACTTTAAATGCATTAACTCATTGAACTTCATGAAGGTAGGCTATTATAATTCCCATTTTACAGATGGGAAAACTGAGGCTCAAAAGGTAAAGGGACTTACCCAAGGTTACTCAGAAAATAATTGGCAATGAGGAAGTCTAACCTCCAAGCCAAGAGTGTTGGACCCCTGCACTCCCATTGCTCCTAATACTTAAAATTGAGGGAAATGTGTGTTTTTTTACTTTTTGAATCAAAAATTAGCTTTTTGAATTATTATAGACCAATTCAAGAACATGATTGCACGTCGGGATCCCCATGGATGTCAGTTGCAGCTTGACTACAACCACATTTTTGGTTGGTTTTATCACAGTATCTGAATTTCAGTTCACGTCACAGGAAAGACTGAGGTCGTCACGTTTCTCAAAGGGGAGCACGGGCTTTAAAACTCAAGGTCAAGATGGAAATCCATCACTGAGCAGCACATCTTCACGTGGCAAGTTAGGCTTCCCTGATGTGGCCCTGCAGCCACTGTGAGGATGAGAGAAGAGACGTCCACAGCGAGCACGCCTGCAGTTTGGGTGGAAGTGGGTAGTTCTGAGGACCGGACTTAGCGTAACTCACTCGGTCACCACAGGAGCTCTGAGAGGACAGCACCATCATGGTCTCAGCTTTTGGTTAGAAACGCCCACGGTGGAAGGACACCCCGGTCCAAGGAGGACCAGGAACTTCTGACCCCAAGCCCAACATTCCTTCCACTGCAGGGCAGCCCCTCTGCCAGGCCTCTGAGCTAAAGCCCTCAAGGGTATTCAAGTCCAACCAGAGAAAAAATGACTCTTGTGTTGTCTGCTGCTGTGTCCCAAGCTATGCAGACATCTGGATGTGCGATGTGCAGCCTCCTCTTCACCTTAGGACACCTCTCCCCTGGGGCAGTGAAGTCCCTGAGGAGCTGTCCACCCAGCTTCCCGGCTGCAGGCTGGGCTACTCAGGTGATCTCTTCCTGGAATCCTGTGTGAGAGTGGAAATCCACTGGAGCCAGCACATGGATGCTTCCCTGGGTACCTGGACTCCCTGTGTTCCAGGTGCCAAGACACCTGATGCTGGCTGGTTCCTCCTTCCTAGAGTCTGCATGTTTCATTCTTCTTTTGAATCTACCAGCCCCCAGTATCCTTCTGCTAGACCTTGCTCTTGTTTTTTTAATCCCGTTTGCAAAGTTAGCTGGGACTCCTAGTTGTGATTGCCAGGAGCCCCTCTCAACCAGCCTAACCCAAAAGGCCATTCATGGGTTCTCTTAACTGGAGAATCGACAGGGTAGGTCCAGCCTCAGTCACACTTGGACTGGAAGCTATCAGGAATCTGTCCCTTTCCATATCTTGACACTGGTTGTCTTGATTTTGTTCTCCGGTAAAAATGATCCCCAGCAACACCAGGTCTTACTTGTCCATAAAACGTGGGTCCCTGAGAAGGGAGCTCATCTCTCCCAAGAGCTCTGAGAAAGTCCCAGGGAAGACTAGGGTTGGCTTGGGATGGTCCCATGTCTATCTCTGTACCCATTATTGTGGAGGGGAAGGGGCATGGAACGCTCAGAGTGGCCAGGCCCGGGTCACACCCCATCCATGGTCCAGGAAGCAGGGCCAGGCTTACCTGAAATGCACAGATTACTGTGGAATAAAATGTTGGCTCTCCAAAGGAAATGATGCCAAACATGCCCCCGCCCCCACTGCCCACGCGACAAACAAGATCACTCTCATTACAACCAAAGGGCCCCGTCTGAGGCCCCTGAATCCACTGTGAGTGGCAGAGATTCTGAGATAAATCAGAGCCCAAGGAAGGTTGGAGTACTCAAGGAGCTTCCGGAAAAGACTGTCCATGGGATTTGGATAGCTTGCATGGAAAAAAGGATGACCTTCCAGGCAAGATGAAAGATGGCTGTGGGCCCCGCCGGGGACCTTGAGAACGTCCACCTTCCTTCCAGGTCTGGAGGGCTTCCAATGGGTGAGCAGCGGGAGAGACAGTCCAGAAAGAACAGTGCATCCAGATTGGGTCATCCCAGAAGGGAGCTAAGAGAGCCCTGCCGAAACCAAGGAGTCGAAATCCACCCCCTAAGCCGGAACTTTCCTAGGGAAGGATTGGCTTCCACACCCTTCAGGCAGAAAGAAGACAGCGTGAACTGCGAGGTGCCAGCTGGGAACAGGGACATTCTGCAGAGCATGGTGGCAGGAGGGTGTGGGCTGCCGTTTCTCCTCCACGCTCCGCGGACTAACCCTGGCGCTGTCAGCCTCCCAAATGTCTTCATGCAAGGGTACGCCATCTTCCTCCTCTCCAGAACACAGGCAGATACCCACCCTCAGGACAACTCAGCCCACAGCCTGGAAAACAAGGCTGGCCACAGCACCTGGGAGCCGGTATGCTCGTCTGTGACACCTGAGACCAGCAACAAAGCCGCTGCCAGGCAGCACAGCACTCAGCTGGGTTCTCTATGGTCCCCCAAAGATCCCCGGAAGGAGGAACCCCACTGCCCACGTGGTGACCTGCCCTATCTGCCTCCCCACCCCCTAATGGAGCGTCCTGGGACCCCCCTCCCTGAGATATGAGCCGTTGCCTCAGGTCTGCTTCTGGAAGCTCTGTGAGGGAGAGGATCTGCGCCTGTCTTGTTCTCTGCTGAATCCTCACTGCACATAGTAGGTGCTCAATAAATTTGATTTGCGTGATGAATGAATTAAGATGCCTCAACCTCACCCTCTGAGAATCAGCACTTAACATTCTATTATTTGACATGGACACGCTGATTTACCTGTCAGGGAATTTTCTAGAGAGAGGGAAAGAAAAGGACCTGCCCAGGGGCAAACAGTCAGTAGCTGATGAGGAACAAGGATTCAGACCACCCGTGGAGATGTTTTCATTTTAAGAGAAAGAAGCCGAATCCAACCAGTTTATGCCAAAGGGGATTAATGATAAAGACACAGGGGTCCCAGGAGCTGAAGAGCAGGCTGGGACCATCTCCTCTCTCTGCCCCTCCACTCACAGAGGGAAGCAAGGCCATGCCCAGGCCACGAGTGTGCACACCTCCCCAGGGAGGATGCCAGCCCAGCCAGGACCCAGGAGGCTCCAGTTGGGAGCCCTTGGGGACCAGTCCACTGTGGCCAAAGGAGTGGACGCTCATGGCACCAGCATGGCTTCCCAGGCATCGGGGGTGTATTCAAGGGCCATCTAGGGTTCACTTCACCCACCCACCCACCTACCAGCCCCAGGTCTGCCCTCCAGCACCTAAACTTGAACCTCTTCCCATTGTCACAGTCTTTGCCATTTGCACACCACAATCACACACACCAGATTACCTCTCCTTTTCTTTGTTAAGAAACTCACTTTTTAAACCTTAATGTGGGTTTGATCTGTGAGAAATGTTTTCATAATGCAAAAGCACATGTGTCAGCTACACTGGAGCCTGAGCCAAAAGGAAAAATCGGTAATATTCACCCTGCCTTCATTTAAAATTTTTATATTTTGTTCATCATGCATTACTTTTTGCATTGTGATTTTTCAAGTGCTGCATTGAAGTCGTGTTTATCTTGATGACTGGCTTGCTTGGTGCCCCCTTAAACTTTGCACCCAGGGCCAGTGCCTCACCTACCTCTCTTAGCCCCTTCCCTGCATCATCATTTAAATAAAGCTTTAAAATACTCGGGCTAGTGTCACCTAACCTCTCCTCCATCCTGCACGGTCGGAAACACTCACTTCACCTGCCTAAAATAGAATCAGTGACACAGATGAGCTTTTGAAAGTCTGCTGGTCCAAATCCCTTGTCTCCAAGCCCAGGCCCCACAGCTGTCTAAAGGCAAACTCAGCCAGGGCCCAGGTCTGCCCGGGCGCCGCCCTCTACCCGGCCCCTCTGTCGCTTGATGAATCAGGGACGAAAAAGGAAGTCAGGGCTTCAGCCTCAGCTTTCTGCCGGTTTTGTTTTATTTCTGGAGGAGCCAACCAGCTCTGGCCAAGGAGGGAATCATAAATTCCGCTGGGAAGGAGCCTGGAGCTCCTGAGACGTGGCCAGGGCTGCCCCTGGGGAGCGCAAGGCTGGCGGGGAGAAGTCACAGCAAATGCCCCTTCCGTCTCCCCACGCCTGCGCCCAACATTTTCAGGCAGTGACATCACAGTACACAGGGAGCAGAGACCACCCCTGAAAGGAAAAACGAGTCACAAAGAGGGCAGGGGGTAGTGGGAGGGGAGGGAGCCAGCCCTCCTTTGCCTTGGTGAACACAATCAACTCAAGAATGAAAAATTCTCTAGGTTATAAGGGTGTTGCTTTAAGCTCATCCCTGGGCGCCAGGCCCGGGATGACCATGAGATACATCATCTCATTTAAGCCTTCCAAGGAAGGTGCTATTTCCTTCCCATTTTACACATGAGGAGACTAAGGCTAAGAGAGGTTATGTGATTTGCCCTAAGTCTCTCACTCAGTAGCAAATGGAGCCAGGATCCAGGCCCAGGCTGCCGCATGTACAGACCCCCTGGGAGCAGACAGGCAATAACCCCAATTGAAGGAGCCCCATCCTCTGCCTGGGAGGATGTCCCAGAAATCTGGGACAGAGGTCAAATGCGTGTTCCCCAAACCCCTGACTCCAAGGGGGTGCCCCCCTTCCCTCCATGGGCCTCCCTCTTCTCTCAGCTCTCACTCCCCACCTCCCACCCACCATCAGGCTCCCAGACCCCCTTCCTTCCCAGATTTTCTCTTTTACCAGATCACTTGAAATATCTGTGTAGCTGGGTCTGTGCCCCAAGCTTGCACCCCTCATGCCAGAAAGAAGTTGGCCCTGAACGGATGAAACCCAAGATAGATCTGTCCACCCACGTGTGAGATTCCTGCAGAATTATGTGCATTTTTTGGTGGGGAGAGGGGAGCTTAAATATTTCTGATGGGACCAGACCAGGGCTGGCTGGAACCCTTCTCTGAATGGGCTCTCCACCCAGACGCTCCATATCACCACTTATCAATTAACCGTCAGTGAAGAACCCACATTCCTGCTCAGCCAAGAGATGCACCACCTCCAGAATGTACACAGTACTCCTTTCCAGAAGAAGGAAAAGAAGCTTTCCTACTGCGAAGCCCATTTCCTGCTCAGACCAGGTGGAAAATCTGCTAAACTCAAAAGGTCAAACCTAGTTTAATTTTATACCCTTTTGTTAAGAATGTTCCCTTAAAAAAAAAAAAAAAAACCTCATGTTTCTTTTCAAAAGTTAATTCATGTGGAAGAAAAAAAAAGATTAGGATAAAATTTCAAATATTAAATTCAAATGCAGGATTAATGACTTTTATTTCTAAGCCCAAGAGGTTGTCTGGAATTTAGGACATTTTTGGAGTAGTGGAGACCAGACATAACCAGATGCGGTTGTGTTTTGGACCAAGTCAGCACAAATTTCATACCTTGAAAGATTATATCCACGTCTGTCTTAATACAAACAGTCCCCCCTTTTCCAAAACTCTCCATCCAAAATGAACCCAGAGCCATCGGCTTGAAGACAAAGACTAAACACTTTTTAAATGTAAGTGAAAGTAGCTGACGACTGTAAACCCTGATTAAAATACCCCCACCCCGTGCAATTCAACCCTTTCCCCCCATCTCCCCTCACACCCTTCTCAAATGCACAGACACCTAAACACAGGCCAGAGAGACGGGAGAAATGGCTAATCTGAAAGAAGAAAAATCAGCCTTTCCATAACGTACAATTTCCCTCGAATTACTAAATACTGTGATAACATGCCTCGTGAGGTATCTCAAGTTCTGAAGAACCTGAAAATACTGAACAACCTCACACGAGGGTCCTGGCTAATTTTCCAGCCAAAGCAGTTTGGATTACTTAGGATAAAGTCTGAACAGAAGTCTCGATGATTTGGCCCAGTCCACAGATGAGACTCATAAAACAGTATCAGGACATGAATGCACACAGGATGGACATGGAGCAGTGGGAAGGTGTCGGCTGGCTGAGGGTCCAGGGCTGGCCAAAGGAAGAGTGTGGTCTGTGGAACATGAACACTCCTTGAAAAAGAACTCCATGATCCAATACATTTGGAAAATATTCCACACTCTAAGACAGGGGTCAGCAAACTACAGCCCAAGGGCCAAGTCTGGCCCGCCACTTATTCTTGTAAATAAATTTTTATTGGAACAGGGCCATGCCCATTCATTTACATATCAACCATATCATGGTGTTTTCAGGTGACAACAGCAGAGTTGAATAGTTGCAGCAGAGACCACGTCACCCACAAAGCCTAAAATATTTACTAGCTGGTACTTTAGAGATAAAGTTTGCTGATCCCTGCTCTAAGGCCATCTTAGAGATTCACAAATCACATCATCACACTAGAGACTCCAAGAAATCCAGCATCAAGGAAATCCATTCCACTTTGTGTACCATAATATTTCACAAGCATATTTGACTTAAAAAAAAAAAAACACCTTTTCCCTCCATGAGATATGCATCAATTCCTCTCATAGGATGTGCTCCACACACATTTTGGGAAATACTGGTGCATGTGTGTGTGTGTGTGCACATGTGTGTGTGTGTGTGTGTTTGCATGAGCCAGAAGGAGACATATTAACACAATCTTCACAGGGGAAATGCTACATATATATTTTCAGACACTTCTGGTCTAACGGGCAGTGGACACAAGAACACTATCTAAGTGGTTCTTCAACCAACTCTTGAGACGGATTTAACACGTATCCACACAACCAAATAGAATGGTTCAATTTGTTTGGAGGGAGAGAAATGGTTTCATTTCAAATGATTTGATTGTTTCCAAGACAGACATCTCCTTGTTGTTAAAAGAGAGGATACGTAGATTCATGGCAGGTCCCCGTGGTGAGGGGGAATAAAGAGGAAGCAGATGACTGTGTGCTCCCAAAATTCATGTGCTGAAGTCCTAACCCCCAGCACCACCAAATGTCATCGTGTTTGGAGAGAGGGTCTTTAGAGAGGTAATGGAGTTAAAATGAGGTCACTAGGGTGGGGCCCTAAACCAACAGGACTGGTGTCCTTCTAAGAAGAGGAGATTAGGGCACAGCCACACACAAAGGGAAGACCATGTGAGAACACAGTGAGAAGGTGACCATTACACACCAAGGAGAGAGGCCTCAGGAGGAACCAACCCTGCTGACACTCAATCTCAGTTTTCCCAGTCTCCAAAATCCTGAGAAAACAAATGTCTGTTGTTTAAGCCACCCAGGCTGTGGTACTTTGTTGTGCAGTTCAATCAGACTGACACAGCAAATAAGGCTTGTTAGCAGAGAGCTTATGAAAGGCACCTAATATCTTATAGCTATGTGTTATGAAAAATTCTCCATAGCTAATCTTCAAGCACTCAGCCTACAGTTAGAGCTGAGTTTCAATCCAAGCACTTAGTAGCTGTGTGAGTTTGGGCAAGCTGCTTACCCTCTCTGATTCTATGCTTCTTCATCTGTAACATGGAAACACACCTTCCTCACCTGTGCACCTTCCCCAGGTGTTTGTGAGGGTAAAATGAGATCACGGATAGTGAAACAGCAACAACAGAGAGAGCTATCGGTGAGCAGCAGTTCTCATGAGTACTGTACTCCTTGCAGCCTAAGGCCACATGGATTGGGATCCACCATCAAATTACTAAGGGTTTTTAAGGGAGAAAAGAGACCCCAGAATATATGTAACCATCAGTGACAAGATGCATGCTGATTAGAGAAACACTCTGACGTGAGCGAAAACAGACATGTGTTTTTGGGGTTTCAGAAAATGTGATATTCCTCTTAGTTTTATATTTAGAGAAGTGCCCACATTGCTGGGTATAGAAATGACAATAACAGATTCTGGTGCTGGGATCTGTTGTATGGCCTTGGACACTGCGCTCCTAAGTCTTGGGCTAATATGTTACACAGCAACAGATAACTGATACAGCAGCAATTCCTTGTGCGACCGCACTGCTCCAGGACAGAGTTCAGTGGGATATAATTAAACTATTATATTACATAAATAACTTAAATTATATTAATATAATTATTATATATTATTATATACAATAATTAAAGGAGCTATAGACACAAGAACACCACAGGCTCTACCCCAGGCACAAACTGGGGGATGTTCTTAGGCCTATTCACTGATTTATTAACGAATGAACAAATATAAAGTACCCACATGTTAACAGGCAAGTGATTCATCAGTAGGGCAGCCATGGTCCTTGCCTTCCGGGAGCTTACAAATCACAAACATGTCCAGTGCTATGAAAGCAAAGTGTGCCCAGTATAGTGGGACATAAAGCAGGTGACCAGACCCCATCCTGCGGGTCAGGAGAGTCTTCTCTGAGGAAGGGGCGTTCAGAGGGGATCCAAAGGATGAGCACTAGAGGTGGGGTGGGTGTGGCAGAAGGGTGTGCCAAGCAGATGGAACAGCCTATGCCAAGACAGGCAGGAGAGAGCAGTCCGTCTGGCCAGGGGACTAAGAGGAGGCCCCTGAAGTCAGAGAACAAGCTGCGGGAGGGAGGGTTGAGACGTGGCTAGAGGGTAACACCTCCTCCCTCTTCTTGATGTTCAGCTGAGCATCCACAAACCTGAACTACAGACTCTCCAGCTGGGAAGGGTCTTGAGATCCTCCCTGTGTTGGCCCAGGTTGTGGGCAGTGTCCTCCCCAGGACAAGCTAAGCGCTGTACCAGCTCCAAGTCTTAACTCAATGAACCCACTTCCTTGCTCACATCCCAGCCCAGTGGGGCCAGAGGCGAGCTCTTCTCCCCAGTCACTGGGCCCCAGGGCGCTTCCATCCTGGATCTGCTCTCCTCTGCGTCTTGGTGTCTCTTCAGCGCATCACTTGTGGCCGCAAGTCAGCCAATGGCCACAGCCAATCCCAAGGGAGGCTGGGCTGTGGAGGCTGCGGTGTGCCCAGGAAGAAGAGCAGGGGCGGTCTCTGCTAAGGTGTGAAAGAACAGACTAGATGGGCTCTCTCTGCCTCTGTGACAGGTGGGGAGGGTCTACATCTCACCTCTCCATTGAGGAGAAAGGTCTGGCTGGCACTGGGGAAGAGCCTTCTGGGCAGGGGTCTGCCAGGCACCCTCCCACCCAAGCCGACGAATCACACCACACAGGCGGCAGGTGGCCCTCTTCCTGCTCACAAGGGAGCCCGTCTCCAGGCTGGCAGTCCCTCTGCACTGGGGGCTCAGAGACCTCCTGGGTTTGACTCCTGAACCCACCAAAGGCATCTACTGACCAGCGTTGCACAGGTGAGCTCACCTCCCGTGAAACAGGCACCATAAAGCACTTAGCACAGCACCCAACACAGAGCAGTGCTGGATAAGCATCAGATACATTAAATAGTAGAATATAAATCCATAAATGTCATCTAATGGTAATACTAGAGCATTATTTTTTATTGATTGATTTACTTGCTTTCTCTTAAACCTAGAGGTAGGGCTCTGTGGTTTTACCATCTCATCTGGTGGTCCCAGGAAACCGCCTGGAGAATCCGCTCCTTTCCTGTTGGAGCACCAGCCTCTAGTAATAAAATCCACAGCATGTTCTTGCCCCAAATATTGCTTGAATGCCCTGGATGTGGTAAACGTTAGTGGTTAAAAGCATGAACTCTGAGGGATACTGACCGGGTAAAACTCTAGCTCTGGACACTAACCAGCTGTGTGACCTTAGGCAAGTCACTCAACCCCTCTGAACCTCACTTCCTCATTTGCAAAATAGGGATGATTGAAGTACCTACTTCATAGGGTTGTTGTTAGGATTTAAAGCTCACTCTACATTAGGTTATTGGAACAGGCACATAGTAAGCATGGTGTGTTTTCTAGTACTATTATTACATGGAGCTGCTAGGAAAACTTGCTCAGAAAATGTGCACGTTATATATTATATACAGAATGAGGCCTCCAGGAGTGAGCACTAGTGTCATATTTATTATAGTTACAAGTGTCCCCTGTTACCTGAATCAATTAGTTTCTGAGTTTGAACAGTGAGAATGTGGATAGTGGATGTGGGTATAATGACCATTTTGTTTCATTGCCACTCAGATGGCATAGAAGCAGCAGCCATTTTTCTGGTGGACCAGGGAGGTGCCAGGCACCAAGACACCCACCCTCAGGGCTCTTTCCTGTCCTGGGAGATGCAGGCCAGCTCTTCCCCACGCAGCTCAGCCAACCCGCAGCTAGGCAGCCTGCCCATTCAGGAGACGTGCTCCCCGGGGACCCATGAGGCCCAACAAGATCTCAGGGCAAGAGCAACGGGCCTGGGCTCTACCAGGCTCAACATTCCCACAAGCGCCACTAGCAGGATGGTCAGAGAGATGGAGGCCAGGGGGCCTGGAGCCAGGCCCGGCCAAGGCAGGGGAAGTCTGCAACATGCCCATTTGCTCCCCTGCCTCGGGGTCACGGGAGCTGGAATCAGCCAGCTTGCCTCGAGCCATAGGCCCTCAATCTGTCATGACACCCCAGGAAAAAATACAGTGAAATGCTGTTTTTTCATCCCGTTTATTACCCGAACAAGACTTAACCTGGAAGCACCATTGGCACTGAACGGCAAGGTGCAGCTGTGCCCGTGGTGCCCAGCTTGCCCGCAGCACAAGCACGCTCACTGTGGGGCCCCGGGTCCTGGAGGCCCAGGCCTGCTCAGGAGAGATGATGGGGATGGGAGAAACGGGGCCAAGGAGTGACATCCGTCCTGATGGCTTTACAGCCTCACCCCCACCCCACAAAGGCTGCCATCACGGTGACGTCAAGGGACTCCCTGGCATGATGTCACCGTGCTGGGCGGGGCCGCCTGCTCTGGAACCCAGAACCAGAAGTCAGCTTCTTCCGGTTACAAGGGGCTGTGACCCTTGGGCCAGTCCTTGGACTGGATTCAATGGGGGACCGTCCAAAAGCTGTGCCCCTTCCCCCACCGAGAGGCTCACAGGCACGGGGTGGATCGCCACAGTTAAAGAGAAACGTCTCTGGATGCTGCTGTGGTCAGGATCCTGGACTGAGACACAAAGGCCCTGGCAGTGGGCAAACAATCCATTACCATCAGCCACTGACCTCTCAGTGTCTGCAGCTTCCTGCCACTTCCGGGGCCCTCCAGGGACTCCAGCAAGTGTACCACGGGGCCCAAGTCCAGAAGGTCCCACCCTGGGTTCAGTGCTCTGCTGTCGCTGACCTGAAATTCCTCATTATTTCTGACCAGGGGCCCCATTTCCATCCTGCACTGGGGCCCCCACATTATGCAGCCAGCACTGCCCACACCTCACCCTCCCGGGTTCCAGCAGCCCCATCACTGACCCTTCTCACCCACTGATCTCCTTTCAGCCGAAATCTCAGGAAATCCTCAAAACAACCCCAGGTTTGGGGACTAATTCTGCAAACATGGAAAATGGGATGCATGGGTAGTAAGCAACGTTCTAGACCCACACGGCTAGTAAGAAGCAGACCTGAGGACCAAATGCAGATTCTTTAAACCCAGAACCCGTGTTCCTCTCCCCACATCTTTTTCCCCTGAGTGGGGAGCAGGGCCCAGGAGGGCCTGGGAGGGGGTCTCAGACCAGCTCAGTGTTGCTGGGAGGAATCGGGTTATTGTCCCGGAAGAGACATTCTAAGTAAGGCCCCAGTGGAGGCACTGGTGGGCAGGAGGCCAAGGTAAATGGGTGGTGGTAAGAGACCCACAGCTCTGCAAGGGTGGGGGGCATTCTCTTGGGCCCCCTCTCGTTTCACCTCCCTTCCACTCATCCTCCCTGAAGGTCTGCTCAGTGAGGTCACGTCCCATGGCCCCATGCCACTGTACCCAGGAGCCTCTGCCACTGGAAGGGGTTGGCCTCAAAAGAGTATGGAAACAGGGAGCACCCAGCCTCTGGGACCACGGCTATGGCCTAAGTCCCTCCTTCAGAATGAGAAGCAACCTGATTCCACCGTGTCCATTTCGGGGAAACGTCAGAAACATAACCAAGGGCCCCAAGAAAACAGGTCTCATGCAGAAGCAGATGGGGCCACAAGCAAGGGCCAAAAGAGCTCAGGAAGGCCAGTCCAGAGAAGCGAAAGCTCCGAGAAAATCATAACAGCCTCCAGCTGAGGAAACGTGCAGACGATGAACATCGGGCACCAGCATTCCAATTCAGATACCACAGTGGCAAGTGACAGAAATGCCGACTGAAACTGGCACAAGGGATTTATCTGAGATAAGCCAGTATTCGGGGAGGGATGATGGAGAGCTCCTGGCATCTGCGTGCAGGATGCCAGCCTCCTGCTCTCACAGGTGCAAATTCCCCCCAACCCCCACAGGTGCTGGCCAGACGGTCAGTAAGACAGCCGAAGTGAGTGGAGTGTCTGCAGGTTGGCCCTGAGCCCCTCCTCAGACCCACACCGCTCCACAGCACGGACAGGAACTCTGAGAGGATACGGGCCGCGCACTTGCCTCCAAGCCCCAGCCCTGCCGTTTACTGCCCGTGGGTCAGTCCTCCAACCTCTTGTCGGCTTCCCGAGGCTCTTAGGAGAAATAGCAAAGTTTGCATCCCGACCTGGAGGCCTGCGCCAGACAGGAGTATTCTTCCCACATAACTGAAGCTCCCTGGGCTGAATTAAGTAAAAAAAGCAACTCAAGAGGATGTTGCATGGCCGACATTATCTGCAGTACTTGGGAGCAGGAAGACAGGCTGAGTGGCCAGGAGTAATTCCCAAAATCACGCCAGAGAGTGGGGACAGTGGGACCCTGGCTGCTGCCTGCTGCCCCTCCATGAAAGCCTGCACTGTGTTACAAGCTGGCCTCGGCTGCACTAAACAGAAGCCGGAATACCAGTGTCCGAGATGAGCTGTTTGCAGAATTTGTTTTTCTCCCACAAAGGTCTGAGTTCTGCTCTCTGAAACCAGCAGGGTTTCCTCTCTGCCGTAAAGCGTGGGGTTCATCCATGTGGGCTGTGATGATGCATCACAGCGTCTGCATCGAGCCACTGGGAGGACACAGAGGGGGACGAGGAGGTGGCCCCTCCTGGTAGGGACACACGCCAGAGATTGCATGTGGCCCTTCTTGAATCACATTGGCCAGTGCTCGTCACATGCTTTCACACAGTTGTGACAGGCTCTTCTATTACTATGGGGGATGGGAGGGTCGATGGTGGGGGAATCAGCAGTGGCCGCCTCCCTCCCTGCACCCCAGCTGCCCTACCACCACCTCCTTTTAATTCTCTGGACAGGATGAGCTCTTTGCATAGGCTGTTCCCTCTGCCCGGAACACTGTTCCTCTCCTTTTGTCTAGTGAACTCCTCCCCCAGATCCCACTCAGACATCACTGGTCCCCGTCAGGCTCCTGCCCTGTGCTCTCCTCATCCTGGTCTTGCTGCCCCAGCACCTTCCGTATTCTGCAATTACCCCTCTGGGTGATCATTTGACTGATGGCTGCTTCCTTCAGGAGGTGGAGAACTTCCCAAGGGCGGGAATCTTGGTTTGCTTCTCGTTAGGCACTAGTGCCCAGTCCAGGGCTATAACTGTTGGCTGAAGGACTGAATAAATCAACGAGCCTTCCTGAGCTCTGGGTCCTCTCCTGCAAACGGATGCCGCTCAGAGTTGTTACAAGAAACACAGTTACGATCCTAAGGAGAGCCTCGTTCCAAGTAGCAGGTGCTGTTACCCCTTTGATTTGTTCGATCCTCCCAGTAGCCCTTAAATTAGCTCAGGTTATCACCCCCATTTTATAGCTGAGAACACCAAGGCACAGAAACTTCCCAGCTAAGTGGCAGGCTGGGAGGAACCCCAGGGGCCTGGCACCACACAGCAGGGGCTCAGGCAGTGCCCTTTCTGCCCAGACACCCCTGCTGAGGAGCGCGTGCCTGGTGGGGAAGGGCCCAGACCCGCTCCTGTCCTTGTCCCCAAGCCTCTTCTGGGAGCTCCTCCCACCCTGACCCTAACTCCTTCGGCAGCAGGTACCCCCAGAAGTCCAGATCCAGATCCATGCTTCCACAAAACCACTGCCCCTGGAGTGTGGCCGTGTGGCCTGGCCCCCTGCAATGGCTCCCAGAGACACACAGCTGGGTGACACACACCCGCCCCACCCCCCAACTCAGGGCCACAGACCAGCAAACAGGCAGGCACGTGCTCTGCCAGCGACGAACGAGGGGCATCCAGCCCTGCTGGCCACGAGGATGTCCCGGAAATGCGAAACCATGCCCCAGGGAAGAATCTGCCTGGAGTAACTCAGCCAGTTTTTACACTGCTCTTTAAAACAACTACTACTCTGTCTTGTTACAAAATGGATACACATCCAGTGCTGGAGAAGAACGGGGAACACACAGAAAACAAGGAGACACAAGGATCGCCCACAACCCCTGCAGCTCTTACGCTGGGTCAGTGCCAACCTGGCACCTTGCTGTCTGCAGCGCACCTCATTCTTGACGGAGAAAACTACGTTTCAGCAACATCACAGATTTCCGTATGTGCGTCCCTCTAAGACTTCTGGATCCTGGGTGTCATGGTTTACACGAGAACAGGAGTCGGCTGTCACCATACCTCTCATGGGGCCACGTGTGCCTGGTGAGGGCGGCGGTGATGAACGCCCCGTCCCCTCCCGATAACATTTCCCGAGGTCCCCTCTGTGCCCTGGGGGAAATACAGAGCTCAGACTTGGCTTCTGTGTCCCACCCCTACCCCCACCCCTCAACATTGTACTACACAGGGGTAAAGATAGGAGAAAGTTAATTTATTTCTAACAAACGTTTTTCTAGCACTCTCCATGTGCTAGGCATCGTTCTAAGGACTTTACAAACATTAACTCTATTAATAGCAACCTTAGAGGTGGGTACTCTTATTTGTATCTTACAGATGAGAAAACTGAGACCCAGAGAACTCAAGTGACTTGCCTGAAGTAACACAGCAACTTAATGGTGGAGCCTAGATTCAAACCCAGGCATTTGGGCTCCAGAGCCTACGCTGGTACAAGCTAATTGACCATGATGTGAGGACCACGTTGGAAATGTGGGAGGTGACACATAGGTCACTAGCTGCTGCTAAGCCAGCACATTTTTTTTTTTTTTTTTTTGCGGTACGCGGGCCTCTCACTGATGTGGCCTCTCCCACTGCGGAGCACAGGTTCCGGACGCGCAGGCCTAGTGGTCATGGCTCACGGGCCTATCCGCTCCGCGGCACGTGGGATCCTCCCAGACCGGGACACGAACCCGTGTCCCCTGCATCAGCAGGCGGACTCTCAACCACTGCGCCACCAGGGAAGCCCTAAGCCAGCACATTTTTAAAAAGAATTCCAACAAGAGGAATTAGGCATAAAGCCGTGGTTCTGAACCCTGGCTGTACTTGAAAGTTACCTGAGGCAACTTGTAAACTGCTACCCAGGTTCTACTCTGCTTGGTTTGGGGTGGGGCCCAGGAACCAGTACTTTTTAAGACTTCCCAGGTGATCCCACTGCACGGCCAGGTTTGAGAACCTCAACTCTCGGAAGGAAGCTCTCTCCACACATCCTATGCGACTGTGGGCTATTTGCTTAGCCTCTTAGGCCTCAGCCTCCACATCTGTGGAATGGGAATGCCATTGCCTTGGTGAGTACACGAAGCCTCACATGCACACACCTCACAGGGGCCTGCACAGACTGTCGGCTCTTATCACAAAGCACACCAGCTCTCAGCACCCAGGCAAAGATCAGTGTACGAGTCTGCTTGGGCAGCCATAATAAAGTACCACAGACTGGGGGCTTACCAAAAAGATTTATTTTCTCACAGTTTGGAGGCTGGAAGTCTGCGATCAAGGAGTCGGCAAGGTTGGTTTCTCCTGAGGCCTCTCTCTCTGGCGTATAGGCGGCCGTCTTCTCCCTGTGTCCTCACGTGGTCTCCCTCTGTGTGTTCGTGTCCTAATCCCCTCTTCCTATGAGCACACCAGTCATAGTGGATTAGAGCTTATTTTAACTTATGACCTCTGTAGAGGCCCAGTCTCCAAATACAGTCACATTCTGAAGTCCTGGGGTCTAGGGCTCCAATACGTGAACTTTGTGCAGGATTCAGTTCAGCTCAGAACAATCAGTAAATGCAGACAGAACCTGTTTTGAGGTGCTTCCTTGGGCATATGGCTGAGAATCCAGAATCTCACACTTATGTCCCCTAAAGCAGGACACAGCGAGGTGGGTGGTTTTCACTTAGCTAGTGAGCGTTTGACAATCTCTGAGCCTAGGTTCCCGATCTGGGTTTCACCCCTGCCAGCCCTTCGAGGGTTAATCCGAAGGTCTCTGGAGTTGGGGGGATTTACTGCCCCCAGACCTTTATCATCTCACCCTGACGTTGAGGGCTTACATTTCCCACTTAATTACTTGTCCGGCAATCAGAAGAGATAGCCGGTCCTGTGCTGAGTTGGCTGCAGCTGTGAACTGTTTATTTACTTTTCCTCAGTCCGGGAATGGCTATAATTTAAAGGTTCAGATCTCAGCTACCCTGCCTGGTGCAAACCCTGCTTAAACACTTCCATATTGCTTGGGTGGAATGCACTGGAAGCTGCCCCCACTCCCCTCCCTGGACACAGAGCACTGAGAAGGCAGGTGTTCCTGGTTACGGAGGCTGCAGGGCCGGGGAAGGGGAGAAGGCTGCCCACCGTTACTGCCAACTCCGCCGTCCACCCCAAGAGCTCACGGAAAACCGAGAAGCCATAGGAGGCCTAAGCACCACGAGATGGCAGGACGGGATGGCCCCAAAGCACCCCACTCCCACAGCAGTGGTCCCTGCCACAGTCGAAGCCACAGCTCTCACTAATTCCTGCACCAAATGGTGTAATTACACTGAGGCTGTCAAATGGCATCCAGATGGTCTCGCCGTTCGCACCAGCGCTTTAATAAGCTTCTAGGCGTGACCTTGGCAGCTTGTGCCCCACCTGCGCAGCCCCCGGTTGTGAAGCCCGAGCCCACAATTAGATCAGATAATGAGCGCCCAGGCGACCAGCCTTGAACTCTGCGAGCCCTCTTCAAGGGGTGCCCAGAGAGTCACCCCATGCCACTGACAAATGGCATGCGTTCCACCACAAACGGAGGCCTGCCTGGGGAGATCAGAGACCCGAGACCCAAGAGCACATTTGGGGGGCCAGGCAGCTCCCAGGCAAGCTGTTCCAAGAGCTGAATTCTGGCAAACCAGAGGCTCAAGCCTGACCGTTTCCTCTAAAGCCCCAGGCAGCCCACCAGGGAGGAACTGATTCTAATACTGCCAGCCCATAGGCACCAACAGGTGGGAACCCAAACATGGGAATCACCTGCTGCCACAAAGCTGCACGTGACCTCCACCAATTCATTCCCTTTGAATATCCTCGAGCCGGAGTAACTCCACAGTGAAGCTTTCAGTGATCTTGCGCTGAAAAGAATCACATTCCACTGGCCATTCTGAAAAGTCAAATTATTCTTTCCCAGCATGGGGCACACACCTCAGAGAGTGACAGAGCTAACATGCCTACACCAGGCACCAATGCCAGGACTTCACACATAGTGACTAAACTAACCCTCAGATGACCTGGATGCTGTTTTTAGCCTCCCTTTGTAGAAGAGAAAACTACAGAGAGGGTAAGTAACCTGCCCAAGGTCGCACAGCTAGGGAGTGGCAGGAATGGGATTTGAACCCAGGTAAGGAAGCAGACATCATGAGTGCATACAACTATGATCCCATTTGGGTAAACAAATAGTAGTTAAAATTTTACTGTTACACCTGTATGACAACACGTTATATATTTTAAACAAAGTTGAAGAGTTTGTGCAAAGGTTTGGAAAATGCCAAACAGTCCAAGAAGAGCCCACATGCTGATATTCTCAGGGCCCTGCCAAACCGGAGAAAATGGGTAGGTACAAAGAAAAGAGCAAATCAGAAGGCTTCTCTGTGATGGGCTGGCACAGAGGGCGATGGGAGAGGGGCCAGACACTTGAGCTCTTGGCCGGGGCGAGAAGTTTCTGTGGGAGAATCTTGTCCCTGATCTTTGCCAGGTTTGGTTCTCGCAGACCTCAGACAGAGAACAAGGGGAGGCTGAGACCCAACAGGGAAATGCAAAATGTGTTTGTTCCGACTCCCTCGTTATATTTGACTCTTTATAGGGCATCAGTACTCCCCTCAAAGGCATCCTGGGTTTTAATGGTCCTATCTCAAGTTGTCATTGAAAACCTACTCTTAAGATTGTGTCACCATTCTTAGTAAGATGTGAATGACTGACATTTAGGAAGAGGGGATTGCATTTCAGGTTACCACCTTAAGGTCAATTTGGCTTTTCAAACAAAGAGACCATGAGAAGACCCAAGACAAACATGATGCATGGAAAAATCATCATTTTTGCTAAAATAATGGGAGGGACACAATGGCTTTTTAAAATACCTCTTCAAATAACACGGAATGCAAAGTAAAGATGATGTGGCTTAATGTGAGGAGATGCCCAAGAGGTCATGCCTGGGCACGTTTTGCTCTCTGTCCACACTCTTGGGAAGGGGAGCCTACTCTGTTCAAGATTCTGTGATAGAAAATCTTGAGGAACTGGGCCTTAAATTATGCAACTGGTTCGTTCCAGTGGTGACATCACCTGGCAGGTCACAAATTTATTCCAGAGTGAGCTGAGGCGGGGCTGGGGGGGGGTGGTTCCTGGCAAAAATGCTAGGACTCAGAAGCCACCAGTATTAGATACTTGGCGATCTGTCCTAGAACCGCTGCAGCCCAGCCAAGCGTTCACGAACAGGAGATCAATGGTGGACCCACCTCACCATCCAGGGTGTGTCTGCACGTGTGTGTGCACATGTGTGCATGTGTGCTGGTATGCACAGGTGTGTATGTGAGTGGGTGTGTGTGTGATAAGAGTGCGTGTGGTGTGTGTTATGTGTCCAAGTGTGTGCATGTGACTGAACATGTGTATGTGCATGTGAGTATGTCTGTTCCTTTCCAAGAAAAAAAGAGTCTCAGGAAGACAGCATGAGACCATTTGGTCAGCCACCATATTTCACATTTTATTGCACCCCTGCTTTGGAAAAACATAAGCCAATAAACGTGAAACCAGTTCTGTGCCTGCAGCTTCCTGCTTTGGGTCAACAGAAACCCTGGGATGAGAAAGTACTGGGAGATTCCCAACAACAAAGCAGAAAGTTCATAAAAGACAAGGACCCAAAACTCTGAGGACCCCACTGCGTTCCCCGTCATGCTGACTTTCAGAAAAGACCGTAGGACTCGAACAGACAGGGAGTGAACCTGTCCAAGCCCCTCGTCACCCAAGAACCCACTGATTCTGCCAGACAATCAGGCTGCCTGCTCCAGCCTCTTCCGCTGTCTCCATGCCTGTCTTTCCACAAACTGGACCGGCAGTGCAGAGCTCTCAGAGGCCCAAATTCAAATCCCAGACCCACCACTCATCACCAGGCCCTTGTGCAAGGGAGGAATCCCTCCTGGCCCCTCCAGCGTTCCCATCTGCGGAAAAGAGAGACCACCACCACCAACACTGTCACTAATTCTGGCGCCGCCTGAGCGCTTCAACATCTGACTGTGCTTACCCCTTCGAGGACCGGTGACCTAAGGATGTACTACCGCACCTCCCGCAGGAGGGAACCGGGCACAGGAGGGACGCGGCGGGGAGGGAGCACTGGAACGAGGGCGCTACCTCTGCCACTGCCCACGTTTCCAGGAGGGGCTCGTTGCCCCCCACCCCACCTCATCTGACAGGAGTGCCTCTGACGGGTCTTGCAGGATTTCACCCTCATTGTTGTAAAGTTTCCTCGTGGAAAACACGAGCATTTTCCTGGTCTCTTCGTTAACTTGATGTGTCCTAAGGAGGGTCAATCCCCCTCTGGCCCTGACGCCTCAGCTCAGAGAATCCCAGGGTCACTCCGTGTTTCCTGGTTCAGGGCTCCTGTGCCCCAGGGGACAGCAAGGACTTGAGTCCCTTGTATTACTGTCAACATTTGGAAATTTCCAATGCAAAGAGCACTGGTTCCTAAAATGAGGCCTAAGAAGGTGCTCAAAACACTCACAGTCTCTGCTTTTGACTCCAGCCCTGTGAGTTCAGTGTGGTCTGCCCTGAGTTTACGATTATCAGAAACTTTGCCAGGAAGGTTATATAACTGAATACTATTATGGGCAATAAGAATTAATCCTTTCCTGAACACACTGTCTGTGCTTGCTGTGTGCAGGGCATCCTAGGATGTCTCCCAACTACCCCGTAAGAGAGATAAGATCATCCCCAGTCAGCAGAGGAGGAGACTGAGGTTCTGAGAGGCTCCAAGATTCAGAATGACCAGGAGGGGTAGCAGTGAAGATGACTCTCAGCCTGTCTGACCCCAGAGCCTGCCCAAGCTGCCAGGCCAGCCTTTTCCCAAATGTTCCAGGTCAGAAGAATTACCCGGGGGTCTGGTGTAAACTATGAATCCTGGGTCCCAGCCCACTTCTCGTGAGTCTGACTCTGAAACCGGGGCCTGAGAATCTGCATTTTCAGACACCCATTGCTGCCCACTCTCCATCATACAACTAGATTAATTACCTGTTTCCATGCACATTCCATGGCTTGATAAGAGCATCTTTCAGATGCTGGTACTGATGGAGAGCGGGGAGGACGGAAACCTAGCCCGGGCCAGGCAGGCAGGCAGGCCTCCCCTGCCCTCACCCGCCTGCACAGCGCCCCCGAGGGCCATGCAGGGCACTGCGACCCCCCAGCCTCCCAGCAGGGAACCCACCCACTGCCCCTACAGAAAGAATGGGCGGAAATGGCCCCAGGCAGGAACTCACCCCTGCCATTTCACAGAGCTCTGCAGGGGAGGGCCTGCAGAGGAGCTGAAAAGGCCAGGGACACGGAGCCAGCCTCGCGAGAGGCCTGGCAAACAAAGCACAGCCCCCCCCAGAGCAATCACCCGCCAAAATCTGCAAGCTCATCACGGTGCTTGGGAACCTCGAGGGGGGGACACAATACAGGACGCATCCTGCTCGGCAGAGATAAGAGAATTCCCAGGTTCTCACTGCCCAGCCTCCCCCTGGGGACAAAAGAGCTGGCAGGGAGCTTGGAGGAACGTGAGAAAGATGCCCGAGGCCAACACTGCACGAAGCTCTGCACCCCGCACTCCACACCCTACACCTCTCACCCTTCACCCTTCGCTCATCCCTGAAGTCACTCCTCAGATTGACCTTCAAGCCCACCCTACGTCTCGCTGGTTGTGGGGCCCTGGACAAGTGGCCCTGCCTCTCTGCTCCTCAGTTTCCCCACCTGCAAAATGGGGCTGCAGGTGGGAACTACCTCCGTCCCTCCTCGGGGTTTTGCCGTGGTCCATAGTGTGTTTCTGGAGGACCCACTGTGCCCTCAGCACTTTCCTGTATCACCAGGTCCAGCCCTCATCCAGTCCCAGTCCCAGGAGCTGGGCTTTGGCACGAGCCCCTTGTCTCAGCGCGGAGGCCGATGTGGACGTGGAGGAGGTGACGTGGTGGAGCCAGAGGCTGTGCCCACCCATCTTGGAGCTCACCACTGTTCTGAGAGCCTGATCAGCACCAGCCAACAACACAAGTGGCGGCTCCAGGAGACTCCAATTCCATTCTTATCCGTGGGTCATGCCTTTAGGCTCAGTTTAATCCAAATGCTGAGCATTTGTTTGCACACATCAAAAATGATAATAACCGCAAGAACGAAAGCTAGTACTTACAGCTCACTGTCCATACAATGCCCTGGGAGGGTGGTGCTGTTATTAGCACCCCCAACAGTCGAGGCCACTGACATTCTGAGAGGTCAAGTCATCTGCGCAGCATCACCCAGTGGTGATCAGGGGAGTACTGTGTCTGCACAGTGCAGGGACCCAGCCCTTGGGACCTCTCTCTCTCTCTCTCTGGGAATTCCTTTCCCTCTCAAGGGCAGGGACCTCACCCGTCTCTCTCTGTGTCCCCAAAGGATGCCAGCATGGCAACCAGTCAATGGAGAGTTCGAAAGCGAAAGTCGAATTGACTCAGATTTTATTTCCTGGGTTGCTTTGAGCACGTGGTGTCCAGAATGGGCAGGAGGTGGCACCATGCTGCTTGGGGCATGTGGGGGTCAGGCTCCGACCTCTAGAGGGACCCATGCTACCCATGAGGTCTGTTTCCTTCACTCCAGGTGGGCTGAATGAGTTGGTGCAGAGCCAGTGTATTTTGGGGGGAATTCAACGATAAGGAGTCCGTCATGGAGACCAGCTAGGAACCCAGAACCTGTCCCAGCTCTCCAGAATGGAGGTGGTGGTGATGCCCTCAGGACCCCAGTGGGACCACTCTGTTCAAAGTGCAGTGAGTGCTTTGTTCAGGACAGAGCTGACCCCCCCCCCCCGTGAAACGGAAGCCCAGGGCACGGAGAGAGGGCGAGACACACCTCCCTCTGCCTCATTGATGCCAGAGAGGACCTGCCACTCAGACCTGCCCGCACGTGCCCCTGGGGCACTCGAGCTCTGAGCATTGCCAGGAGCCCCGTGTGGTGCACATCCCCTCTTGTTCCCAAGTCAAGGAGGTTCTGGAACCCAGGAAAGCCAACTCCAAAGCCCAGAGCCTCCCCCACAATTCCAGAGGGGGAGATTTTAAGTCTCTTTTTAGAGCTCCCAGAGTTCCTGTCAACCACATCCCACTGGAAAGCTTTAAATCCATGCCCTGAAAGCCACCACTTCCTCCCTCTTGGTGCCCTCCCTGGGAAGATCTGCTGAAATAAACTCAGGAGCGTGGGAAGGGGACTGTGGCAGACACTGCAAGTGTGCTTCCCAGAGTCTTTGATGCCCACCTTCTCCTGACTGTGTACCTTACCAGCCTCTCTTGCAGCTAGACGCAGCCAGTGACACGGTTCTGACCCATTAGATGTCAAAAAGAGTCCGGGACACTTCTGGGAAAGCTTTTGCTTTCCTGATAAAAAGGGGCAGAGACCCAGCTGGTACAGTCCTGGAAACCTGCTCCTCCCCTCCCCCCTTGAATACAGACGTGATGTCTGGAGATGCAGCAGCCATCTCGAGACCACGACAGGACAGGTAATGGAAATGTGGCAGACAGAATGACACCCACCTCCCAGAAATGCCCACATCCTAGTCCCCAGAACCTGTCAAAATGTTAAGTAATATGGCAAAGGGGAATTGAGGTTGCTAATCAGCTGACCTTGAAATGGGGAGATCATCCTGGATTCCCCAGGTGAGCCCAATGTAATCACAGGGTCCTTAAAGGTGGAAGATGGAGGTAGAAGAGGGGATCAGAGAAGAGCTGTGATGAAGAAAGAAGGGCAGAGATGCAGCACTGCTGGCTTGGAAGATGCAGGAAAAGGCCAGGAAGTAGGTTCTCCCCTTGAGTTCCTGGAGGAACACAGCCCTGTGACACCTTGCCTTTAGCTCTGTGAGACCCGTGTCGGACTTCTGACTTCCAGAACTGTGAGAGAATACATTTGCGTTGTTTTAAGCGGCCAAGTTTGTGGTCATTTGTCACAGCACCTCCAGGGCACTGACACAAGCCATATGAGATGCTGGCTTGCCCTTGTCGAGCAAACAGAGGCCAGCAGCTGCCTTTCTCCAGACACCCTTGTCTTGTGAGAAGCATGACCCCATGCCGGTTTAAGCCACTTCAAGGTGGACTATTTGTGACTTGAAGCTTAACACGCTTCTCACTGCCACCTGTGTCAGCTGGAGACGCTTTCATTTCAAAATTCCTTTTGAGAGAGAGAAAAAGCATCGCCAGCTAAAAATGTAAATTGAACCCTAGGACAGTACCCCCAAGGTCTGACGATGAACTTTGGGCGGCCCTGGGACCTTTCTGGAGAAAGGAAGGTATAGTGAGATCAGAGTCCCTTGGGCAATTCTCTTCATAAAACTTTCTCTTCATATAATGTCCTAAAGCCCTCAACGTTCTAAAAAGGGAAACAGATTGTTAAGTAAATGTTTACTGAACCAAAGTGGACCTATGACAAAAAAGTTAACTGTAATAAACAGAAGGGTTACCTTCTCTGGCCATTGCGGCCACTACAATGACAGGGTCCCTGGGATAATAGATGTGTTTGTAGTTGCCCACCTGATAGGACTGGGTGCGACTTCTCCAATTTAATGGCCACTCAGGACTGGGTTCCTTGTGTCTTACTTTTATGGCAGGCTGTTTATCACTGATATGACCTCTCTGACAAACAGCCCTTTTTCAGAAACACAGCTTTACTGTAATGCCATTTCTGAGCTGAATTTTCCCAACCTATCTGATTGCTCACCTTACAACTGGGTTTCTAGGAGTGGGTTGCGGGAAGATGCCTTTGCTTACACACGACGCACAAGGAGACTGTGCGCTGGGAAGGGACGTTTGTCGGGGACCTGTCTCGAGGATCGCTCGGCGCTGGAGTGGGCAGCCATTTGACTCCCGCTGCTCCCGGTGTGGTCTGACCAGGTTACGGATGAAAGAGATAGTCCAGCGAAAGGTCTAGCAGAGGCCCGGCAGGTGATCAGTGCTCAGCAAACGTTAACTATTGAAATGCCCTTCTCTCCAGCACTCCCAGCAGCCCACGGGGTAAGTCTGGGGAGCGTTCCCACACTCCAGGCCAGGAATCCGAGGCTGAGCAGGATTCCATGACAGCAGGAGAGCAGCCCATCTTCCCGCTCTCCCTGAGACGCCTCCCCACGGCACCCACGGCCATACTGAATGTGAGCGGCTGGGGTAGCCCCAGGTCCCATGTTCTTTCCAAGGCCAGCACCGTGCACCCACCTTCCTCTCTGTCGCTCACGAGAGCCCTGTGAGGGGCCTTGTGCTGCCCACACTCAGGACGAGGAAGCCACAACCTCAGGGGGCCCTAGTGTCTTGCCCACCATTCTGAGACATTTGGAGACAGGTGCGAACACAGGCGGCCCGACGGCACATTCTGGGGTCTCATCTGTGACCCCACAGCCCTGCTGGCCGCAGCACAGCCTTCTCTGGCCCCCCAGAGTGCAGCGAGGTCAAGCGGGCTTTCAGCCAAAAGCAGAGAGGGTCCCCTCCCAGGGCCAGGCTCTGAGCTCAGAGAACCGATTCATGGAAAATCCCAGACTGACTGGGAGCCCAAGAGAGGTGTGGGGCCAGAGAAGGGAAGCCATGGGCACCCCAAGGCCCACCACGCAGGGCCTCCCAGGACTGTGACCACAAAGGCCAGGCCCCCCGCCCTCCTCCCGGGCTCGCCCACAGGTCACCTGTGCCCACCTGGAGAGACCTTCCCGCAGCCTGCCACAGCAGCCTCTGGGCACGGGCTGGGATCCTGGCGCCAGGGGAGAGTTTTGCCACTTGAACCCCTCTCTGGTTCTGACACCTTGTGACTCTGGGCAAACCCCCAACCTCTCTGTGCCTTGATTTCCTTCTCTGTGAAATGACAGTCGTAAAAGAAGCCTCCTGCTTTTAAGGGAAGTTTTGGCCCCAAACACCGATCCTTTATTTTCCCGACTGGTAGGAACACATTAATTCATTTTATTTTTAAAGAGGCCATGAGTGAGATATCCAGAATGTGAAGAGATAAACATCCCATCAGGCGGGTTTTTGTAAAGAAAAGTGTCTCTTTCTGCTTTGAATCAAGAGAACATCACGTAATCGTCAGATGTGACCCACGCCGCCTTGGCCCTCTGCTGGTCACCCAACCACATCTGTTCCCCACCCCATTCCTCCCTGTTGACAGGATTCGGGTTTTGTTTGGTTTGGCAATGGACCCGACTAAAAATATGCAGTTTCCCAGACTCCTTTGCAGTGAGAGTGGTCAGGTGACATGGTCCCAGCCAAGGCAATGGAGGTGAACTGCCCAGAGGGGCCCTTCCAGAGGGACAAGAGAGTGCAGCATCTCCCTGGCCCTTTATCCTTGCTAGAACGCCATGAGTCCCAAAGATGTGGCATTCACCTCAGGACCTGAGTCCACAGGCCCAGAGCCCAAAAGATGGAGAGAACCAGGCTCCCTGCCCGGTCTGCCCACCCCCACCTTCCCTGCCTAGGACTACACCCCTGTTATCTGTAGCTGACCCACGTGCACCTGAATACTAGGAGCTGCAACCCTGACCTCATCTTTGAGGAGTAAACACAGAAGACGTCAGACCGGCCATCTCCCTGGAAATAACTCCCACCCAGGCCTGGGCGCCCCACCTCCCTCTTGCCTACCAGAGATGATTGACATCAATAGCGTCCAATCACAGTGTTCTCTGTCTGCTTTTGGCACTGAAAGGCAGACGCCTCTGTTCACTACTATAAGTACTGTATTTACTGGGGCTTGTTTATTTATGCTTTCCTTAGTGGAAGCACCTTCAGGTCCCCTGAGGTGTAACGTGACAAGCAGGCTGCGGCGCCCCGGAGCTGCTGTCTCCTCCTGAAGTGGTGACGGATGCAGACAGCACTGAGGCAGAGGGCCTCGGCGTCTCCGTCTGTGCAGTGGGGATGCCCAGACCGTGCCTGCCTGGTCACGGGACTGCCCCCATCTCGGTGATAAGGCCAAGGCTGTGGTCTCTGAGCACGTCCCCCCTTATCCACTCTCCCCGTTCCGGCCCACTGGGAGGTCCCCACGCTCCCCTTGCTGGCCCCTAACCCAGGCCAGTGCCTGGAATACAGCTGCCCCAGCTCCCCACAGGCTGAGCCTTCACATCTCCATTCAGAGGCCCATCTTAGGGCTTCCCCGAAACCCCCTACATGCCCAGTGTCCCATCCAATGCTCCCCCAAAGCCTGCAGCCGCCCAGCACAGTCCAGCCTCCCCGTGGACTGTGGGCCGAGATAGAAATGACCTTGCTTGTTGTTCACGGCTGTAAACCCAGAGCCGCCCAAGTGCTAGGCACGGAGTCAGGCTCCACAGACACTTGCTGCCCATGGAATGACTGGCGCTGACCTAGTGGGAGATGCTGTCGTTTCACAGCGGTGGCTATAGAGGGCTGGGAGGTACAGCAAGGCCTCATTTTGCCACGTCTGTGTTTTCTCTCCCACACAGCATGTCCTTACACCTCCTACCCTTGGGGAAAGGAGGAGAGTGTCTCATCGCATTGGCCCTGGTGCCGCAACAGGAGAGATGGCTAACCCCAGGCGACCGAGAGTTAAAGGAAGGACAGCCTAAAAGGACAGAAGGGAGAAGTGAAATACTTAGAATTCCCTTCAGTTCCCCACTGCACTGAAGCCTTGAGGCAAGGAGGTGAGTCACTAGTTGGAGGAGAGGGAACCGCACTTGGGGAGAAGGAACAGCAGGTGCAAAGGCCTTTGAAGAATGGCGGGTTGTGGGTGTGTCACGGAGCAGAGTGAGGAAGGCCGAGGCTAGATTGTGGTGGTTGTTGGTTTTTATAACACGGTATTATCATTAACTCTGCTTATAATAATGAGAGTGTCTGTCCAGCACCAACTATGTTCCAGGTACTTTACCTACACCATCTCAGTCCCTACAAACCCCAGGAGGTAGGCCCTACTATTATCCCATTCTATAGAGGACAAACCTGAGGCCCAGAGAAGCAAACTGACTTTCCCCAGTACACCCAACAAGAAGGGGCAGAGCTGGGATCTCAATCCAGGCTCCTGGCTCCTCGAATGCCATTTTATACCGCGGTCCTTGCCCTTGGGCAACGTGAAAAGGGCTGTTTGTCACCCGGCGATGAGCATCACTCAGCTCTCAGCACATCCTGCTACGTAACGAAAGCACAAAACCTGTGGCACGTGAGGGAAGCATTTATACCCTGTGTCGTAACTGTTCAGGTAGGCGTCGCTGCTGACGCTGGCTGGGCTACTTACATATCTGTAGTTCTGCTGGGATGAACGGGCATCTCCCACCCTTCCTCAGCCAAGCAGCTCAGGCCCTGCTCACACAGACAGCAGAGGCGCACGAGGACTAGTGGACACGGGTAAGAGCTCCTCCAAGCTTCTGCTTGAGTGGCGTCTGCTAACATCCTATTGGCCAAAGGAAGTTACACAGTGAAACCCAGACTCCAGGGACAAGGAAATCTACCCGCCTCTTAGTAGAAGGTGCTACAAAGCCCTCAGCAAAGGGCTTGGACCCAGGGAGGGCTGAGGCCCTGAGGCCACTTATGCATTCCACCTGTCGCAGGTGAGGAAGGCCCAGGCCAGGGCCAGAAGAGATGCTGGGTGGGGAGGCAAGGGGGCCTCTCTGAGCCCGGGTCCTCCCCTGGGCAAACGAAGAGTGACTTGTCCAGGGTCCAGCACAAGGCAGCAGGACAGCTGGAGCCCTTGTCCAAACCGTCTGACTCCAAGACCCCTTCCCCTTGAGGTGTGAGCCTGGGTGGATCACTAGATCCAACCAAGAAAAACAGAAACTTCGCTGAGTATTTAAAACAGAGAATTCAATACGTGGAACTGGTTGCTCTGATGATGGAAAACAGAGAAGCCAACCGTGGAGCCTGGGAGGTATGCACCGGCAGGAAGCTGCTGGCACCCTGGGGCCAGAGGGACAGAGAGGGGCCAGGGCTGACAGAGCCTGCCCCTGTAGCAGCACCGCTGCTGAGCTGCTGAGATGGGAGCTGGTGGGGGAGGACGGGGAGGGGGAGGGGGAGGGGAGAGGGGGAGGGGGAGGGGAGAGTGCCCAGCTTCTCCCTCTTCCAGCACCCCCTCCCGGCTCTCACCAGCGCCTCTCACCAGCCAGACCCAGCCAGAAGCCAGGGGAGCCTGTGAAATGCAGCCTCTCAGCCCCTGCAGCACAGAGCCAGCCAGGGAGGGTTGAGGGATGGGGCTGAGGGCACAGAGAGGAAGCCTCCCTCGGGACAAGTGGCCTCTGTCTCCCGTGTGCTCCAGGCCAGCGCACACATGCAAAGCCCTGGTTCTGACCCAGGAGAGCTGGGTGGGGCCTGAGACTCTGCATGCCTAACAGGCGCCCAGTGATGCCCAGGTTGCTGGTCTGGGGGCCACACTTCCCGAGGCAGCAACAGCAGGGAACGGAAGGCCTACAGGGAGATGCCCAGAGGACATTCGTTTAGTATTTACTGCAGCTGGGCTTTCCCTCCTCCTTCCAGCCTCTGAGGCAGGAACTGCAACGGGAGAGAAAATCAACACCACCAACTCAAGAGACTCACCGGGGTCACCCCTCTCGTAGGTGGCTGAGATGTGATGCCAGGTGGCCCCTCTGCCCGTTTGTTCCTGGGCTCCAGGAACTGGCCCACAAATGGCCACGACCCAATCGTCCATCCCGCATACGCTAGGGGCCCAGCCTTCTCATTCACAATCTCAAATCCTCACGACCTGAAAAAGAAAGATCACCAGCTCCATTTTAAGTCGGAGGAAACCTAGGCTCAGGAAATTTAAAAACTTCACCACGGGTCCCCAGTGAATGGAGGCAGAGCCCTATTTGAACCCAAACCTGCCGAAACCCTCTGCTCAGGCATCACCCCTGCCTCTCAGGCTCGCCCTCCATCACTCAACAGGACTGAATTCGAAGAGCCTACAAGGCCCTGTTGAAGAGCGTGGGGCCTGTGATCTCCCACCTGGATTCAGACCCCAGCCCTCCCAGCCCTCCCAGCCCTGCACACGAGCTGTGCCGCCTGGGAATCCCACTCAGGTGCCTCAATCGTCAAGTGGGGACAATGACATTCCCAACTCCGTCAACGTGTTGGGAGGCACCATCCAGTGATCCCGTGCGACCCTTGGCACGTTCACACTCTGGATAAATATCAACCTTGTTGTAAGTACGCAACATTCATGACACTTAGATTCCGGTGGAGAGACACAACGCACAAATCATCAAAACTAGGCGTTCGTCATGTGACTGAGTGTCCAAGATTAGAGTTCCAAGAGAGTGTGCGCGATGGAACAGCAGCACGGCACTCTCCGAGCCCTCGCCCGGGCCCTGTGGGACTGGGTGCCCGCGAGGCGGCCCGCTCTGTGGATTGCTCACAGCCCTCCCAGATGGGAGTGTGTCCCAGCTCCTCACCAAACCAGCCTCCACTGCAGCCTGGGGTAAGACCTGGGAGAGCAGCCTGGAATGTTTGGGGCCCAGACACCTCCGATGCAGAGGCGGCGACACAAGGCCACTGAAAGGTGGCCTCAAACCTCACTTCTCCAAACCGCACAGAAGATGCTGGGCAAGTTTGTTTCTGAGAAGACAGGCAGGGATTTGAGCTTCTGGCACTTGTTTGCACAAAGGATTTCGGCCTTCTTTCTCCTGTCACACAGCTTAAACACGTTAGCTGACCCTTAAATGGAATCCCCACGATGCCCCCCTCTCCCTCCAAGAGAATTTGCCGGGGGGTGCGGAGGTGGGATAAAATGCATTGTGTCCCGAGGGCTTTATTCCCGGCACTGTGGGGTTGATGACTCCATGCTAACTGTATCTTCTGGGTTTTTGAGTGTCTTTTTCTCTTCTCCTTTACCTTTTAACTAAAACACAACATAAAATAAGCATTTTGATTGCATTCAGCTGTGAAGAGGGAAGTACATATCCACCACCCCCCCACCTTTGCTGGCAGAGATCAAACGTGAATTTCTCAAAAAACAAAAAGTGGAAAGTTTACAAATACAGGACTCAAAATCTGCAACAGCACACCATCACTCCAAGCCAGGGATGTGTGCAGCCCGACATGCTTGTAGGCAACCAGGCCTCCATGCTGTTTCTCTAATCCCACGTGCAAACATGGTACCAGGGCCACTTTCTGCCAGAAAAAAAGAAAAAAGAAAGCCCAGAAGAGGCAATAGTCTCTGCATCAGCTGAGGTCCTATCAGCCTGGTTGGCAAACTGAAACATAATATTTTAGGCTGAAATTGGTCAAATAGGCTGTTGAATTCATTTTCTAAAAAGTCTCACTCCGAACAAATTTATTAATTTACACGAAGTCTGAAAGTGCTTTTCCTTGTTGGGTGTCTGAGACATGAAATATTTTCAACCAAACAAGAAAATGTTCGCTGTTGAATGGCCTATTAGAGCTGTCACAAATGTGATTTCTGGGAATAAACAAGATCGTAAGAAGACTGGCTGGAGCAGAAACGTAAGTCAGCGTTAATAGGTGGTGTAATTAAATTATCCCTTAAGCCAAGGTGCTAAGTGACACAGCTCTTTGTGTGTGAATTATAATACAGTCGCCTCCCTCGGTCTGCACAGATCTGAATTGGACCTCTCTCCAGAATCACTAATTTTATTTTTCGGTTTCTATGTATCAAATAGCTCCCTCTGTTCTGCAGGCGAACCAAAGTACTTGAGACATACAAATTCATAGTTTCTCCATATCATTTTACAGAGGTTCACTTGATACACACCTGGCTCCATAAACAATGTTTATTTTTTATGGGTTAGTATCTTGCTCAAGAAAATTAAAACTAAGTTTCAGGAAGCTTTATTTTCATTCTTATTATTGTTCGCTGGTCACTGCCACTCAGTACTTAGATGACTTTCTCCCCAAAGGGTAAAACATCTTTAAAGCGGAACACAGTCTATTTAAACAGCTTGTTTTTGCACAATCGTTTTATCAATGCGTAGATTCGAGGTATGAGTAGTCGGCGACTTGCTCAGTTTGTAAATACATACAGGTATAAAAGCTGGCATGTCATTCAATTAAATTTTTAGAGAGCAATGCATGATTAATTACTACCAGTATGATGGCGTTATTGCTCTCTGCTGCATTTAAAGACATATTTCTATGTCTTTAAATAGTATTTCACAATTGGAGTGAAATGAATTCCTGCCTATCTCCCTGCCAAGGACAAATGATAACATTATTTTTAGGAAAAGAAATAGATCTTTTTGTTGCTGTTGTTGAATTCCAGTTTGTTTAAAATAATTGTCAACATGCACCCTATTTCTTTTTAAGTTAAAGAAAAGATACAGCAAATATTCCATAAAACAAATTAAGGAATCGTGTTGTCCCATGAAGAATCAAAACACTGAAATTATCCAAAAATGTTTTAAAATCATTTTAACATTAAATATGTTGAACGACATGCTCATGGTTATTGAGACTCTCTCTAGCAAGAGGTGGGGATAGAAAAACGTTTGTTTGTTTTTGAAATAAAGTAGAAACTTTTCCCAGTTGGAGAGGAGGAGCTTCATTCCTGGGAGATGGAGGTTTAAAAGCTTTAAAAAGCTGGCGATACCATTTAGCAGGCACTGATATAATGAAATACAATGCCCAGGGTGGGAGGCCCACACACATTCATCACTTTCAAAAGGAAAATACTTTTCTGAGAAGATGAGACTCTGGTATCATTATCTGTACACTCCTGATTTTAATTGGCCATTTGTACGCATATAAGATTCCATGCAATACTGTAACACGTATATTCTTCGTGAATGTTACAAACGGAGAATCATATCGTTTACTTGATAAAACATAGGCAGGCAACAGATGAAATACTGAAATAGCTGCTAAGCATCTTCCGTTTTTATTTTGAACATTTCCAGAAAGTATTTCGTTGAACTCTAGCTGGGTGATGTCTCAGACTATTTCAGGACGGTGAGACACTTGGTAGTTAACAGTCGCCTTAAATACTTTAATACTCTTGGATGGCTTGGCCAGGCCTCAAAAAAGTTTTCCTTCTTGCTTTTAGAGATCACTGGATGCACTCCAGAGAGGTGAAGGGGGTAAATCTCAGTATCTATCTTCCCCACCCCCACCCGTGGGTCACTCTAGAAGTAACATCGCCATCTACTGGACAGCAGGGGAACCTCCCTAAGAAGGGGAAGGTTTCTGTTTCGGCAATCCAAACTAGAAAGCTTACAAAGTATATTTAAGATGTACAATGCCATAGCTTCAGCGACAGAAGAGCAAGAATAAAATACTCTAATCAAAAGTGCAGGAAAGTGGAAATACCCTTTTTGCACAAACTGGTCTGCAGCAATTTTGAAAACTGGTTCTACCCCATCACCCCATCCCCTGCAACAACCCCCAGAGAGGAGGAGGAAAAAGTAAGACAATTGCTATTTTAAATTTCTAAGAGTTTTATATTAGTTATGAATTTCTGGAGTGAGAGGTGTTTTTTTTTTTTTTGGTCACTAGTCAGCTCCCACCTTTTTCTCTGCACACTTCCTGGGGGTTGGGGACACGGAAGAGGCACACACAAACACACACACACACACACACACACACACACACACACACACTCCTTTGGAGTTCTTTAACCTAACAAGGCTTTGGGAACACAAGAGCATAAAACTGGGATAACCCAAATATTATTCTAAACTCTTTTTTCAGGCACTTAAGCAAAACAACTACCATTTTTGAAGTTTATATAACTTTTCCTTATAAATACAATCACATTCCAATTATACATCTGCATGATGTCGATTTCTGGATTTTCTTATGCAAGTAACAGTCCTGCTTTCCCCCCTTCTTCCTGCTCCTAACTGATCACTGGATTGGCCTTGAAATTTGAGCATTAATTGCTTTCTCTTGGTAATTAAAGTCAGGGTATTCTTTTCATGAGAGAACTACATTGTTTTACAATTTCCCATACTCGTTGGAATAGTTTCACGGAGGAAAGGAAAGAAGTCAATTGTGGCCCAGAATATTAACATATGTTTTCTTTACAACCCTCCCAACATTTGACAAGATGTTCAGAAAAAAAATGTGGTAAATAGATAACATGTTAAATGAAAATTACAATTAAATTTATTAAGTATCACGATTCACCCATTTTAAAGGAGAAACATTTCTACTGAATTTTATTTTTCTTTATTACACATCATAAAAAAAATGTTAAGTGTCCTAGGAGCCTTAAAGTCAGGCTTGCTATTGTATTACAGTCACAGATCACTTCATTTCATATATATATTCATTTCATATATATATATATGTATATATATAAATACCAAAGTATTTACATTTTGTAAGTTAATTTCTCACTCAATAGAGTTTGAAAGATCTGGACATTATAAAGGCAAACTCATTTTCTGCTGGAATAAAATGAGAAAATGAAAAAATTTTTAATTCATTTTATTAGGTAAATTCAGTAGGGACTCCCTGTTAGCCCCTGAAAGAAACCAGCCTGCTTCTGTTTACTTTCTCCATCTTTCGGAGCCTTAAAATGAAAATTGAAGTCACTGCAATAGGTAAGCACACTCCCCCTCCCCTTCCTACCCGATGTTTGTGTAGAAACTGTAGGGTCTCTTTTCCTAAAATTGAGAATGGTGCTGAGGGCTGACAGAGTGAGTTCAGCCTAGGAGCCCCGCAGAAAGCTAACTGGTAGAGAAAGAAAGGGGCAGCGGGACGGGACGGGACGGGACAAGCGGGGTCAGAACCACAGGAGAGACTGGAGTACTCACAGTTTCCAGTGTCTGCTGCTGTCTGTCTGTGTCCTGGTCCCGATTCCAGAAGGAAATGTGGCTCTTTGTGCAGAACCAGAATGCACATCCAGGAAGCTGGCAAAATCACTAGCTAAACAATCAATAGAGGAAACACAACAAATTAAAGTACCAAATTTGGTTTTTTCTCCAATAAAGGAAAAGAAAGTGAGCAGAGGGGAGGGTGGGGAAAGAGGACATGTTATAATTTTTTCCTGTGACCTGAGCTGGGCCCCAGGTTAATCTCAGTTCAAATTTGGATATTTGCTCTCCTGCACCCGCATAATATAAAGGATCATTCGACCGCCTGCCATGGACGCAGGCTTATCGCAAACCCTGAGATTCACTGTGTGAAACAGTCTGAGTTCCTGCCGCAGATCTGAAAGGAGTTTTCCTATGAAAATACACTTTAAAACTCAGCGACCCCCGCCCCTAACGAATGCCTTCAGTGACAGGAAATGTTAACCATTTTAAGCACTTTTTATTTGCATTTGCTCTGAAGCTGAGGGAGTGAGGGGAGAAATGTACATTTAATGATTGGTCGTGAAAATCAGATCATGGAGTGAGCATGGATCTGCATGTTTCTGAGCCGGTTGGGGGGTGGGAGTATTGAGCATCCTGGGTCCTGAATTTGCCCAGACAAGAGTGACTTCGCCCTGAATTCCCACAGAAGCTAGAAAGGCTTTGTGTATAGCAGTTGAGCCGTATTTCAAAATTCTCTTGCTCTGTTGCTAAGTTAAAGGCAGTCCCCTTCCACTTTACAGCTGGGGAGTCTACAGAAAAGTGCCTGTCGCGCACTGTTTGTGTGGCTGAGATGTGTTTGTGCGAGTGTTTTCTCCCTGGGATCAAAAGGGAAAAAAAAAATTTCCCCCCAACTCAACTAAACACTGAAGCTCAGAAACACACGGAATGTGTATAACATTGTCCTTCAGAAATCCATCTTGAATTTTTTTTTAAAAACTCCTCTCTTTGATCAAAAGCCGACAGAGAATTACATTTTTCTCCATTCTGTTGCATTTAACGTGGACTAACACGGGGTGAGTTTAAACAAACAGATGGCCTGGGCATGAATGCTTCTTTCAGTTTGAGTAGCTCAAGGTGGGCTGGATCCATGGGGGGTGGGGGTGGGCCGCAGTCGGGAGGATTAGTTGGAGGGGAGGAAAGCTGCAAAGTTTAGGGGGAGCTAAGACAAGAATAAACCCGTGATGAAAAAAATTTTTAAACTACCTCTCTGCTTTGAGCCTGCGATCCTCCAGCAAGTGTGCAGTGTAACTGTTGAAATTCTTCTGCCTAAAAGATAAATGGCCTACTTGATTCAAGAGTGTCAAGTAGGAAAAACAAAACAAAACAAAAACTCTTCAAAGTATATTTTCAGAAGACAATCTAATGCACAATGAACGCCCGGTAAGAGGGGTGTGCAGGGGAGAAGGCCAGCTCCTCGTGGGAAGTCCTGCACGACAGTGGTACTCCAGCCACCTTGGGATGGAACGGGGGCCAACTGAGAAAGGCCAGTCCTGGGTTGAGGGTCTTCACAGGGTTGAACTGGACCTACCCACCCCCCCTGCCCCGAAGCCCCAATCAGAACGGCTGCTTGTGGCCTCCCATGTGGGAACTCTAAGCCACTGACCCACACGCCATGAAATCCTTCAGCCCAATGGGAACATACAGGGCCGTACAAGACTGGGGTGAAAATTCTGGGGCGTGTGGACACTTTGAGGTCCCTGCTGAGAGCCACGCAATCTGGACTGTGTCTTCCCCATGTGGAAGGAAGGAGGTGCTAGCTGGTGCCAGTCTACCCGTGGGTGAGCCGGCCATGGATGCCCCCCTTGGCCTCAGAGACCTTCCAGCATCCTCTTCCTCTACAGAAAGAGTCTGCAGAAGAGGGACAGCCATCCTCGCCTCTGCCCCACAGCCTGGGAGACATCTCACGTCTCCACATCTCAGGTATTAAACCCCAGCCAACTGTTTGGACAGGGCCTGTACCCTGGCTTCAGGGCCTGGTGGGTGATAAAATGCAGAGGGCATCACAGAGAACCCTCTGAGACAGCGTTCCCTCTCCCTTTCACTGCCTGCGGAGCAAGCATGACCTTCCCTCTGTGCTCCTTCCCTCTGGTGCTCAAGACGCCACTGAAAGGAAGGGGAGAAAAGATCAACAGGCCGTGTGGAGTCACTTGTCAGCAATGGCACACACCCCGCTGGGGTGCTTAATTAAAGGCCAGGCGATTTCTGGAGGATCAAACCAGAGAGAAGGAACCCGGACCCGGCCAGGCTGCTGTGTGGAAATTCGGGAGTCCTCTGGCCCAGGGACCCCATGACCCAGCGACCGGCCCCATGCTTGCAACCTTCACCGCATCTCTCGGGTTCCCAGGCCCTGAGCTGTACCTTGAGCTCTTGGTGCTCAGATTCTAGTTTCCCATCCATGTTGGGGCAGACACAGCCCAAGCCTGGAGCTGGCAGGATCCCGACAACTTGGTGAAGGCAAAAGAGCCTGCAGGGGAGGAAAAGGAAGAATATTCTAGAAGGAGACAGAGCCCAGGCGCTGGGCCCAGAAGGCAAGCGACATCCACTTTTCTCCCTCAGTGCCCTTTCTCTGAAACACCAAAAACAAACCAGGACAGCATAAACGTATGTGTATAAAGAATGTAGTGACTGCACGCACACACACACGCACATGCACACGTTTTATTTTTAATTTATTTATTTTAAATGCCAGACTATTTCTTCTTACTAAAGGCCTTTTCTCACACTGTTTTATCCCCTAGTTTCACAGAGCTTCCCTCCTTCGTGTAAACGAAGGCATTTCCCACAGCCCTTTGGCTGGAATGTTCGAAAATGCTAGCATCGACACATTTCTATTTCATTTTATTGCAGAAAAGTTGTTTTATGGCACAGAGTGTGTGGTGTGTGTGAAGAACGAGCAAAGGAGGGGGGTTCTGCTGTGGAGGGGAGCTGCCCCGTGGTGCCGTCGGCCTCATATAAATCCTGAAAAGTGACAGTTGAGCTGGCGGGAGAATTTGGGAAACCAACAGACAAAATATACAGTGCAGCCCGTAGGCCTCACCTTTACGAGGCAGAGAGAGCTTCTGGAATGGATGGGCCAGGACCTCCGAGGCCACTCATTAGGCACTTGATGAATTGGACATGGGGCCCACTGCCCTCCTGGGGCAGTGAAACGCTCGAAAACCAAGTTTTATTAACCTAATAAAATGAAAGGGAAAAAAAGTCAGGAAAATTCAGCTGGAAGAATAAACGCGAGGAGCATAGCAAGTTAACCTACTTTTCATGTATTTAGAACCGTTTTGGCAGCTACGGGCAGTTCCCAAAAAGACCCCACATTCCTAACATCAGACTTCAGCCAACTGGCTATCAACTGGCCACGGCAGCCTAGGAGATCCAGAGATGCGCTGTCTCCACGGCCCCGGGAATGAATACAAGTCAGTACTTTTTCATCACGTTTAACGACAAAGCCAGGGAGGGAGAGAAGGAAAAATGGCAAAGCAATGTCTTCAGGGGCAGACAGGGGGTTTGGAGAATGAAACGGACGCTGGCTGAGGTCTCGGGAATGCCGTCGCACCCAGAGTCAGGGCTGCGGCCTCACAGGGGAGCATTCCAGTAACGAATTGGAGTAGTTCAAGCACAGGCAGACGTGCCAGGCTCTATTTTACCCACAAACGCCTCCAGGGACACTCAGCTTGGGCATGGGGGCTGTGAGGGTCCCTTCTCAGAGACCAGCCCAAGCCCAGCCTTCTCGTGCTCCTGGAGCCGCTCGGGGCCATCTCAGTGGAACTGGAGCCTGCTTTGTCCAGGTGCCTGGCCAGGCCACCACTCACCCCCCAGGACGCAAGGGAGCTTTGTTATCTGTGGGACCGAGAGGCACAGGGTGCTGGCCAGCCTGTGTTCACACAGTGCCCCTGCACAGGGAGGAAACATTTCAGCAGCAGATGCTTCAGCAGGACTGTGCAGAGGAGGCAAAGACGCCTCCTCCCGATTCCCCACTAGGTGTGCGGGTTCAGAGCTGGCCTCGCAGCACCATCACCCATGGGCAACATGTCAGCAGCAAACGTTCCATCAGCCAGAATCAACAAGCCCCCACCCCAAAACCTCACCTCTAGTCCTACTCAGCGGGCCGGCCCACACCTCCCCATGGCCATTCCTTTTTTTTAATAACACACATACACACACTACCACCACTATGCATGTGTACGACCACTGTCCACTCCTCGCTGGGCCCAGCTCCGGCCTCTGGGCAAGCCTCTAACACAGACAACCCGGCCCTGCCTGTGTGCAGATAACAGGATCTCATCTGCACATGCTACTGCTATCCAGTTCCTAGGGTATTTATGCAGCTCTGAAAGGTGGGATAGCTCTGGGTTTTTTTAAGTTGCTTTAAAATTTCATTGCTACAGGGGATTTCTAGGGCAGTGAAACTCTTCCAGATGATATTGTAATGGTGGATACATGACATCACGCATTTATCAAAATCCACAGAACGTACAGCACCAACTACGGACTTAACAATGATATATTGATATTGCCCCATCAACTGCACCAAATGCACCACACCCATGCAAGACATTAGCAACGGGGGAAACTGAGGTGCCAGGGCAGCAAGGAGATGGGGACTGGCCTTTCTGCTCAGTTTTTCTGTAAACCTAAAACCACTCTAAAAAATGAAGTCTACTAATAAAAGAAACCTCGCTGCCAAAGTGATAGAAGGAATTTTCCTTCACTGCTCTCTTCCCCGTTTGGTATTTCCTGGGAAAGCAGAGAAGTTCAGAAAGTAGAAAAGTTCAAAACAGAACAAAACTCCTCCCAGCGCACAGCTAGTCCACCCACCCCACTCGAGGCCATCCTGTGTTGGGTCTGGTCTCCGAGGATGTTTTCCAAGACTGGTTTCTGCAGACAGGGGTGGCCCGATGCTTCTGCAGTAGCGACAGTGATCAATCCAGGTTCCTTGAACGGTATTCTCATTTATTTTTTATTTTTACACTAACGCCCCACGGTTCCACCCAGTTTACAGTCAAATGTCCGCCCATCAGCCAGGATTACCACGCTCGTTCTGCCCCTGCCCTCTGAGGCCAAAGAGAAGGGTTCTGAGCCCACCTGTGAGCCCACAAAGCTGGCACGGGTTACGCAGGAGAAGCCACCTTGGGGTGTAGACTCCGAGGTGAAAGCTGACCTGAGGAGCCTCCTGCCCCAGTGGGAGGAAAGATGGGAAGCTCACTGCCAACCTCCAGGGAAAGATGGGCCCTGTCCCTGTGAGAGAGAGACAGAGATGGGGAGAGACAGAGATAGTGAGACAGAGAGAGAGAGAGATGGGAGGAAGGAGCAGAGAGACAGGGACAGAAAGAAACAGAGACAGAGACAGAATAAGGGGTGTCTGTAAGCCAGAAACTCAGCCTCCCCCCCCCATCCTCCCTGGGAGCTGGCATCTGGAGCCCCGGCCAACGTAAGGGTGGACACAGGGCAGGCCCCGCATTTACACAGTTTATACCGGGTCTGCACCCCGGCCGCTGTCAGCTCTGACACTCAGGCCTTGGCATGTCGGTTGCTCCGTCCTGCAGCCTCAGTGGCGCCACCAGGTGGTGAAAGCACAAAACCAGGTTCCGGCCCTCCAGCTCCGCTGCAGGAGCTTTTAACGGGGGTGGCCCCAGGATTGCAAACACCATGCACGCACAGAGGGAGACGCCCGGAATACCCAAACCACCGGTTCCATTCTGCCTGGAGCCGCCTCACGCGCACTGTGACCCCACAGCGCCGCCTAAATCCAGCCGGCAGAAACATGGGGGGCAGGCCCGATGTCTGGTGCCCCGAAAAGAAGGGGGCAACGAGGAACTCCAAGCTCTGGGTTTGGGGACGTCAGCCCCAGTGATGTGATCGCAGTCTCTCTCCTGCCCTTTGTTAGCTCAGAGCCAGTTTTCAAACCTCTAAACCTGGTCCAAGCCCCTCATGCTTAAAATTATTCTATAGGGTTGGGAGGGTGGAGAGGATAGAGGATATCTAGCAGGAAATACACATTCCAAAAAAGAAGAGCCTCCTTAATATTCAGCAAAGTTGTGGGCACTGGGGTGGGGGTTACCAGGCAAGGACGGGGAGGGGACGAGTGCCCAGGCACACCTGATCTCCCCATCGCCATCCTTCCTCAGAGGCACTTTCTAGACCAAGCCACAGATGTTTTTATGGCACTTCTTAACTGGTGGTTGGCATTGAAAATAAACTTCAGCTAGTACTACCCATAAACAAGCAGTAATTGTTAGAGCTGACGTTTATTGGGTGTTTCCAGCAGGCTGAGCTCAGAACCTGACACATGTTGACACGCTCCACCAGGCCCTTCTGGGAGGCGCTGCTGGCACACCCATTCTGCAGATCAGAAAGCAGAGGCACAGTAAGTTGCTGAGCTGGATCCACAGCCCACAGCCAAGCCCTGTCTCTACCCACCTGTGTCAACCCAGGTGACGTGAGGGGCTGCCTCTCACTAAGGCTGGTTATGAAAACCCAAGAGAGAAGGAAAGCAGATTTCACTCCATTTACTTCTCCATCAAAGTTGTTTTAGGAAACAGGAAGCCCAAGGAGAAATGGTGGGACCAGGGGAGACTGATGAAAACAGGCCCAGTTGGGCCAAAGGCTAGACACAGGAATAGCCAGCTCCGAGGGTGGCGCGTACCTTTGGGGCCGTCTCCTGGCGTCAGCCATCCTGAGGAGCCTGGAATTGGCTGCCCTCCTGCACCGACACTTCTACCAGAGAAAGGACAACTTTCCAGCACACCGATGAGAAGCTGTACAAAATAAAACAGGGGTGAGCACACAGACCTTGGGTCAGAAACACATGGTTTAGGTGTCTGAGCTCTTTCCCTTGCTTTGGGGCCAAGTGTTTGGACTTGCAGAGCCTCAGCTCTTTCACCTGCAAAATGGGGATCATCACACCTGGTCTGTGGGTCCTCATGTATGACGTGCAATCGAGCATCAGGTGCGGAGGAGAGGCCCAGCAAGGCCATGTCACCAGGCTCAGGGGTCCCTTCATGTGGCCTCAGCAATGAGCACAGCTCTTGCCCTGGGGTCTTGGCAACACCTCCCATCCGCATGGTCCTACTGACCCCACAGCGCTTTTATCCTGACTACCCAGCAGTCTTCAATGGGAACATTCGTATAATAAAATGCTGACTGTACAAAATGTATGCAAACTTTTGTAAAATATCCAAATGCTCAGACAAAGGCTAATACACCAAAATGTCAAACTCCGGTGATGTTTAGATGATAAGATTACTGATAACTCTTTTTCAATCCATAATGTTTAATGTTTTAACTACTTGGATAATAAATAAAGGAAATTAGGAAAAGACAAATAAATACAGCTTAGAGGAAAATAGATGCCTTTTTCTCCTGAATGACACTCACTTCCCATGTGGTCGGTGACAATCAAGGCCGCACAACCATGCGCCTTGTGCATGGCGCTGAGGCTCTGCAAAGCCAAGCACTTTGCCCTGAAGCAAGGGGAAGAGCTCAGACCTCGCAGGGGCCAGTGTCTGGCCCCTCAGGAAGGACTCCATCCCTGCCCCTGCCCCTGCAGCGCCCAGGCAGGGTTCTGGGTTAGGTTGAGGAATGCTCCCAGGCCTCCTGCTGGCGACAACTGTCTGCCCCACCCGGGACCCAGTCCACCCTTCCCTTGCCATGGAACATTCATGCTTCCCTACAGCTTTTCTTTCTCCCTTTTTGCAATTATAGACAACGATGCAGCCACTCTATTTGTGCACAAAGTAGCCTAGAGTTCTAGATGAGTGCACGGGGGATAACATCCAAGCTGCACACCGCTGTCCCCCTGAGCCAAAGCCTGAGCCAGCTGTGGGTCTGGGATCTCTTTGTTTTAAGCTTCTCTGGTCCTGAGGATGAAGACCAGCCCGTGCTGGCAGACAGTGCAGCAGGCCCAGCCTCCCGTTCCGTCCCTTACACGGTAGGGCCCCTGCTAGAGCCACAGGACTAAAAATAACCACCACAAACAAATAAAAAGCAAAGCAAAACAAAACAAAAAGCGACCCAGCATCGAAAGCAAATTCACAGATGGAGAATCCGAGGCCCAGAAATTGAGGATGGGACCGCAATCGAATCAAATCCAAACTGCTGGGGAGCACACTGGCAGACTCCGGACCCTGACTGAGCTGGGACTCTGCCTCTTAAATGATGAGGCAGGTGGGTTGCCCGCATCTGCTGACACTGTCAGAGGAAGCCCGTGACTGCTGTGACCCCAGAAGGTGTGAGTGGACAGGATCGACACTCCCAGGGTCTCAGCCCCAGCAGGACAAGGGGCCAGACATCAGAGAATCAAATTTTCTTTTGCCTAAAGAATGCTTTCCCCTCAGATTATCAGCCAAATGAATTGTGATCAACAATAGAAGGACTCCTCCCTAGTGTCATTGGATTATTGCATTATTCTCCCATCCTTTTATAGGAATAAGCATTTCCTTGCCTCTCCCCTAACTTGCGGTACTTCTGTTTCTCCACTGCCCCCACCTCCAGCCCCACTCACATGAGGGAAGCAGGTTCGCTGGACAAACATTCTCGTACACATTCCTCTGACCCTTCCAACCCACTCAGGTCTTGTACTCCTTGTCTCAAACTACTCAGCAGCCGGCCACCCGAGTCACTGAACAAGCCGCATGCATGCTGTACCCTCTCGGGCCGGGCTGCTCACGCTGCTTGTGTCAGGTCGATGTTTGGGATGTGCCCACCCCTCCATGACCCCCCTGGTGATAAAGACCCCATCATCCCAGCGCTGAGCCCCTGCTCGGACTGGGGTAAACCCCCCTCAGAGTCAGCACGCCCCCCAGTCGGGCCGCAAGGTCCAAACGCATGTGTGTTCCAACTTTCCAGAATCACCACCAGGTCTCACGCCTTCACCAGCCTGCAGCCTCTGCACGAGCATGGTAGCCCCTGCGTGATGGTGACATTCCCCCCCATGGTGGTCAGCGGAGGGGTTGCCACCCTCTCGACGGTGTCCGTCTGAGTCAGTCCCACTTCACATCTCGGTCACGCCAGAGCTCAGAGGAAGCACGTGTTGCCCTTGCACTAGTTTTGGCTCAGTTCCCTGCCTGGTCACATGTGGGGGGTCCCAGTGGCCACTACGGGGCTCCTGGATAGGACGTAATGTTGACCGGTACGCATTTAGCTGTTTTCCGCACCCCTCCTCCCATGGGGACTTGAAGGGGTTGGGCTCATCTTCTGAGGCCCTTTCATCTGCCTCCTAACCCATGAGTCCAACCATGAGTTGGCTCTGGCCACACCTGGGCCATTTGTCCTCAACAAAACAGTTGCAGGTAACAGGACTGTAAGGGGAGAACACACACACACACACACACACACACACACGGGGTACATGACCTGTGAATAAATGTACATGTGCACATGGAGAGGAAAAATAATAAACTATGCCGTAAGTCAGCATTTCTCAAACCAGACTCCCCAAGATACGACTGTTAGGCCTTAAATAAAACATCCCACGCTTAGTTAAATTTGGGCTGTTACTTCCAACGCTCTCGGTGCGGTGCTTCACAGCGGGCCAGAGGCTTTGAGAAGCCTTGCTAAAAAGCACCTGCTCAGCTGTAATCCGGTTAGCATCCCCGGCACACATCTGGCTTTTGGACTCTTTGTTGGAGCACACACATCCGTTTCACTACTCCACACACCCGTGTGCAAAAGCAGACCCATCGCCTCCCCTCCTGGAACTCCGTCCAGTAACAGACAGACATCAGTGAACCATCACACAGAAGTAATGCTACTCTGTAATGAATGTCAGGAAATCAAGTGGCTGGGGTGCTGCGAGCCTGAAGGAGAAATCCAGGACGAGGCTTCCCTGCTGGGAAGCGATGCTGGCGGAGCAAACTGGCAAATCGAAGGAGATGGTAACTATTCAAACCGTAAGCCATGTTATGGACACAGAGCCCACGTGCGCTCCAGAGTTAGGAGGGAGGGGACATGGCAGATTTGAGGACCAGCAGAGACCAGGGTGATGGAAACAAAGGAAGGCATCACAAGGACGGCTGGAGATGTGGCTGGAAAGGAGATGGGACAGAGAACACGGGGACTCTTACCACATTAACCATTTTGCACATTATCATATCAAAGCCCCCAGCCCAAGCCCACCAGACACGTGGCTGCAGGCAACCAAGTTGGGTTTATTAGCTCTCTGAGCAAGGGAGAGCCCACCGTGAGGAACCACAGCATCTCAAATTGGGAAGTGAGGAAAGGACACTAGTAGGGGGTGTGGGACAAGAGCTAGTAACAGGATGGTCTGGGCAGGGATCGTTCAGGATTTGTAAGTTAGGTAACTGCAAGAGACGAAGGGTAACAGGGATAGGGCATGATGCATGATCAGACTTGGATCTGGTGGAAGAAGACCAGATTATAAATATATATTTCAACTGATGAGTTGATGTCCTGATTCTGTTTCACTGTGAAACAAACCACCCCAAACTTTAGTGGTTTAAAACAACGATAATTATTTTGCTCATGAATGTGCAATTGGGGCAAAGCTCAACAGGGCTCACCTCTGCCCCTCTCCCCCATCAGGTGGGCAGGCTGCAAGGCTGGGGGCCGGGCATCGTCAGAAGACCCACACGTCTGCTGGTCAGTGCTGACTGTCAGCTAACGGACTGGCTGGCTGCCAGTCAGACCACCCACACGTAGCCTGAGGGTCCCAGGAGAGAGAACCCAATGGAAGCGGTATTGCCTCTTCTATTTTCTGCTTAGAAGTCATCATTTCTGCCACATTCTTTTCACAGAGGCTGTCACAAAGGTCAGCCCATATTCAAAGGGAGAAAAATGAGATCCCCCCGTTTGTTTTGAAACCACCACAGGAAAAAAAAAAAAGAAGGAGGGAAGAAGGATGCGGGATAACGTGCTGAGATTTGCATTTTGAAAAGATCACTCTGGTTACCACCTGGAGAACGGATCTGAAGGGAGAGAAGGACGCATGTGCAGAGACCAGGGAGACGGCTGGGACCACAACCCAAGAGAGAGCTGAGTGTGCTCTGGGCCAGGTGGCCGAAGCAAAGGTGCAGGGTAATGAGAGTTTCAAGAGCTACTAACGATAACATTTCATGGGAAGAGCCAAGAGTGAAGAAAAATTCCTAGGTTTCTGGCTGACTTTGTCATCGCTCTCCTCTCGTCTCTTCCTCCAGGCCTTTGCATGCCTCGTGGTGTCATTGAAGTATGTGCTCAAATGTCACCTCGATCTAATACAGACACTCCACTGACCCACCCATCAGCCTCTCCTCACCCAGCTTTGGTTTTATTTATGGCATTTACCCTTTCCTGAAGTTGTGTGCTATGTTTGCTTCTTTGCTTGATTTATGTTTGTCTTCTCCACTAGGGCATAAACTCCATGACAACAGGGACCTTGCCCACTGTTCATCTGTATAAGATCTCCAGTCTCTTACACAGAGCAAGTTCTCCACCGACATTTTTCTAAATGACTGAATGATGATGGGAGTGGTGGTAGAAGTGGCACTTCCTGAGGTAGAGACCCTTCAAAGAAGACTAGGTTAGAAAAGAAATGATGACTTTTTGTGGGGACATGCTGAGATTTGAGTTGCCTTTGAGATACCCACAGGAGAAGATCAGTTAGGCAGTTCAGAATATGGACCAACGCTCAGAGCAGAGTTCCAAGATGGATATACAGATTTGTAGTCTTCTGGGGAAAGGTAACAATTAAAGCCATGGGCATGAATGAGCTTGCTTAGGGAGAAAGTGTCAAGTACGGCGCAACATAGGCCTAGAAATGAATTCTGAGGAATCCAAACATTTCATGGTCAAATAGAGGCGATGAGCATGCACAGAGAACAGAGCAGAAGCACCCGGAGAGCTGGGAGGACAACAGAGGGAGTGCGTGCCATGGAAGCCGAGAAAGAGGGTATTTCAAGAAGGATGATGTGGCAGACAGTGGCAAAGGTTGCCCATGGTCTGAAGTTCGGTCCAAAAAATGTCTAACTGGATATAGTTATGTCACGGTCATTGGTGACTTTGGCAAAAACTGTTTGATGCGAACAATGGAAGTGGAAGCCAGATTACAAATGAAAGAAGATTAGAGAATGAAAACAGAAAGTATAGGGCCTCCCTGGTGGCGCAGTGGTTGAGAGTCCGCCTGCCGATGCAGGGGATACGGGTTCGTGCCCCGGTCTGGGAGGATCCCATATGCCGCGGAGCGGCTGGGCCCGTGAGCCATGGCCGCTGAGCCTGCGCATCCGGAGCCTGTGCTCCGCAACGGGAGAGGCCACAACAGTGAGAGGCCCGCGTACGGCAAAAAAAAAAAAAAAATTAAAAAAAAAAAAAAACAGAAAGTATAGACCACACTACTGAGAAAAGTAGCAGAAAGGAGAGGAGAGTGGTAAGATGGAGGATCACGTGGGGCTGATGTATGTTTGTTTTTTTTTAATGTGAGAGAACTGGTCATGTATAGACATCTTTTTTAAAAATTTAGTAGTTACCCCAGGGTTTGCAATAAATATCTTTACTTGATCAGAGTTTACCTTGAAATAATATTACATGGATTTACATGTAGTATAAGAATCTTACAAACTACACTCCCAATTCCTCCCTCATACTGTTTTTGCTCTTATTATGCATGTTACTCTTACATACAATACAAACATACAGCACATTGTGACTGTGGAGTGGAGTGGGAGATGAGAACATGCTCTCACCATAGTTTCCCTATTTGGTTTTAGAAACATAAAGACTTAGTGGAATTGTGTTTTCACAAGTAGCTTTTGAAGCAGAAGCTACCTACCCCCATCCAATCACCAAGGTAATTTTTTCTGTCTTATAAAGGAGAAGAACTTGGCCAGGTTATACTCAGGGCAAACGGAAGCTGGGAAAATCAGACAGCTGAGGATTCTGTCCAGACTTGCTTCTGACCTGCCCCAATTTGGGTCTTGCTAGAATATTCCAAAGGTTGTTGCAGAGCATTTTCCTTATAGCCAAATGCACTCTGTGCTCACTCAGTCCACTTCCTTTATGTTTCGGGGTGCCGTGGTATCCAAGAGAAATTCATGTCAGGGTTCAATTCATTTCATTTAAATTGTCAAAATGCCTATCTCTGGGCTCTTCAAGCCCTCCCCTCTGACCCAGGAAGTATTCCATGCCAGCTTCAAGTTGAATTCCATCCCCAGTCCAAGTTCCAAAGGATGGGATTCTACTGAGAGCCCTGGAGCCTGGCCAGGTTCTGTGGGTTCAGCAGTTGGAAGAGGGTATTGAGTCCACTTCCAGGTGGACTGAGCCACCTTCCTCTTCCTACCAGTGCAAATGCTTTTGGCCACTGGCTTAGTCACTCTTAAATTTGGACAAGAGAAAAATTCTGTTTTCCAGGAGAGAGCAGATGGTCACGTCAAGAGCTGTGGAAGTCTGTGTAACTCAGCAATGGCTGACCTCACAGGCCCACTCTGGGATCGTGTCAAGCCAATGAGAAGTGGTTAAGCCATCACTTGTGGTCAGATATTGTGATCAGAAAGGAAGACCTTATGATGCACATAAGCTTGTGTGTAACTGTCCCAGGAAACTGCCCCTTAGGAGGCCAGCACACACAAGCCTCCAAAAGAATATGCGTTTGCTCCCTTGGGCATGACCTGCATTTGACTTCAGAGCTCCTGATTCAGCTCAGCTATAATGAAGGCTCCTGGGGCCAACACAGAGCAAAACACAAGAGACTGCAGCCAACATGGAAGAGTCAAATTCCCCTGGAGTATTTCCTCTGCCTCCCTGGACTGGGAAGGAGAGTCCACCAGTCTTCCCCACCCACTAAAACCACCACCCAGACCCTACCCCGGGCATTAGCAAATGCCCTGCCCTCTAGCATCTGAAAGCTGGCCAAGGGATCATCTCAAAATTCACAACTCCAGATGATCATGACTAGACTCCGTTTCCCTGGACTACTATCCTGTAAAGGTGAGGAAATAGGGGTTACCACAGGTCTCTAAATATGACATCAATTGACTACAGAATAAGTCAATCACAGGGTATGCCACACCCACAATTTCCTAGGCAACCAAGTTCTTAATCAGGCAGTCCTCTTGGCCCTAACTTGCTGGACAAACCCTCTGAAAGGTTGGGATTCACTCGGGGGTGACAAACTGCATGTGAAATGCATTTTGAAGCAGGGAGCCATTTACCACTGTCATGTGCCTAACCAGTCCTCCAACAAGTTAACCTGGGAGAGCAACTCCTTCAGGCTCTGGAAGCAAGTTACAATGTTATGAGAATGAAAAGTCAGTGTGCATGTGGAAAACTAGGAAGGACCAGGTGCTGCTGCTAAATAGGTGGGGTGAATGGCTAGTTAGGCAAAGACTGGCTTTGGGTAGAGTCAGTGTGAAATTGGCTTTCCCGGTTTGCACACTGATGTCTAATCCTCATGACTTTCTGAAATGAGGGAATATCCATTTCCATTTTGCAGAGGAAGAAATCGAAACTCAGTTATGGGACTTGTTCAAAGTTTCATAGCTGGTGGTGAGTGACAGAGTAGGGATTCAAACCCAGAGAGCTTCAGGATCATGACTGCTCCCATCAAAAAGCTATAATCATTTAGAATGAGTATATTTTTTATTAAAATGCTTGATAAACAAAAATCAAGCTCAACATGTGACCAAGGTGGATTCTAAGAACATGAGAGCTTAGGGGGAAAATGAACTTAAGCCATTTCTGAATCTCACAAATCTAATACCATTTTTATGAAACCAATTCCATTTTTACAAGATAAATTCCATTTCCCAAATTTTTCATCAAGACATTTTTCATCAAGCCCTCCTCTTCTTTTAGGAATAGGTTACAGGTTAGGTGTAAATCGGTACAACACATCTATAGAGCAAATACAGCAACGTGTATCAAGAACCTCAAAAAGATTCATACCATTTGATTAGGGTGACCTTACAATTTATCATCCAAATCAGGACACTTTTGAGAGTAAAAGAGAGCACTATTACTAACCATATCAGGAGAAAATAGGGACTAAATGGGCCAACCAGAGGCATGGACCACCTACCTCAGACAAAATAAGTCTATATCCAAGACCTATCCTAAAGAAATCCACTCATTCATCCATCCTTCATTAATTCATAAATATTGAGTACCTACTATATGCCAAATACAACATTTATATTAAAGGACCACTATAATGGTGTTGATTTTAAGAACAATAATTGGGAAAACACCAAAGATCCATCGTTAGTTAGATTCGGGAAGATCCAGATGATGGGAGACTCAGAGAGATTATTAAATGGGAGACATTAAAAATCCAGTTTTCCCATAATGAATCAATAGAAAACATAAGCAATATATTAAATAAAAAGTATAAAACAACTGTATATTTAGCATGATCCCAATTTTAGAAGGATATATAAGCATGTGTGTGTTTATGCATCAACGTAGACAAAAATAGCAATATATCAAAGGAGTAATGGTAGCTTTCTCTGGATGATAACATTATGAAAGGTTTCTATTTTATCCTATGTGGGGTTTTCTTTCTGTATTTTTATATTGGCTTGGCCAAAATGTTTGTTCGTTTTTTTCCGTAAGATGGCTCTAGTAGCACTTAGTTGTCTCTAACTTCATTCGAAACAAGTTTGTGAGCTTGTATTGTGACAGCTGTCATATCAGCGTGCATTAAAAAACAAAAATCAGAAGTGGTGAACTTTTGTGTAGTCTTTTTTTTTTTTTTTTTTTTTTTTTTGCTGTACGCGGGCCTCTCACTGCTGTGGCCTCTCCCGTTGCGGAGCACAGGCTCCGGACACACAGGCTCCGCGGCCATGGCTCGCGGGCCCAGCCGCTCCGCGGCATGTGGGATCTTCCGGGACCGGGGCACGAACCCGTGTCCCCTGCATCGGCAGGCGGACTCTCAACCACTGCGCCACCACGGAAGCCCTGTGTAGTCATTTTAATATTGAAGACGGAAGAAAAGAAGCAACATTTTCGGCCTATTATGCTTTATTATTTCAAAAAAAGTAAAACCACAACTGAAACACAAAAAAAGATTTGTGCAGTGTATGGAGAAGGCTCTGTGACTGTTTGAACGTGTCAAAAGTGGTTTGCGATGTTTCACGCTGGAGATTTCTTGCTGGACAATGCTCCATGGTCAGGTAGACCAGTTTAAGTTGATAGTGATCAAATCGAGACATTAATTGAAAACAATCAACGTTATACCACGCGGGAGATAGCCGACATACTCAAAATATCCAAATCAAGCGCTGAAAATCATTTGCACCAGCTTGGTTATGTTAATCGCTTTGATGTTTGGGTTCCACATAAGTTAAGCGAAAAAAACCCTCTTGACCATATTTCCGCATGCGATTCTCTACTGAAACATAACGAAAATGTTCCGTGTTTGAAACAAATTGTGACGGGCGATGAAAAGTGGATACTGTACAATAATGTGGAACGGAAGAGATCGTGGGGCAAGCGAAATGAACCACCACCAACCACACCAAAGGCCAGCCTTCATACAAAGAAGGTGATGTTGTATACATGGTGGGATTGGAAGGGAGTCCTCTATTATGAACTCCTTCTGGAAAAGCAAATGATTAATTTGAACAAGTACTGCTCCCAATTGGACCAACTGAAAGCAGCGCTCAACGAAAAGCGTCCAGAATTAGTCAACAGAAAAACGCATAATCTTCCATGAGGATAATGCAAGACTGCATGTTTCTTTAATGACAAGGCAAAAACTGTTACAGCTTGGCTGGGAAGTTCTGATTCATCTCCCGTATTCACCAGATATTGCACCTTCGGATTTCCATTTATTTCAGTCTTTACAAAATTCTCTTAATGGAAAAAATTTCAATTCCCTGGAAGACTGGGGAAGGTATCTGGAACAGTTCTTTGCTCAAAAAGGTAAAAAGTTTTGGGAAGATGGAATTATGAAGTTGCCTGAAAAATGGCAGAAGGTAGTGGAACAAAACGGTGAATACGTTGTTCAATGAAGTTCTTGGTAAAAATGAAAAATGTGTCCTTTATTTTTACTTAAAAACCAAAGGAAACTTTTGGCCAACCCAATATTTTCCACATGAGCATACGTTAGTTTAGTAGGGGAAACAGGACACAAAATATCACTGGCAGAGTCGGGAGAGTTACATTTTGGGTGCAAAGGGCAGATGTTCCCACCTAACCGTGAGACCTTGGGCAAGTGATGCTGCTTCTCTGAACCTCTGTTCCTACCCTACAGAACAGGAACAGTGACTGTGCCTTCTCTTGGATCTGTGGGAAGAATGAATGAGCAGGACTGGTCACCTCCCCTCCCCAACCTGTCCTTGTCCCACTGCCCCCATCTTGGTCTCTGCTGGCTTTCTCAGATCCAGGCTTTTCATCTCATGGAAGAAGAGCTGGTTTCTGCAGTTCCTTAGCATGACAACTGCAAGAGTTTCTGGTAGCCCCAAAGGTGATGTCTTCTTGCCAGCATCACTGGGCTCTGGGAGCCCCAATCCTGGACCTTGCCAAGCACTCACTGTCCGCAACAACAGTAACACATCAACAGATCTTTTTTGAGTGGGCTTCCAGTTCAAATCCTAGCTGTGCAAATCACTGGCTCTGGGACCTAGGGAGGGCTATTTTACCTCTCTGTGCCTTGGGTTCCACAGTGTAAGATGAGAATAAGATAGAACCTTCCTTCTGGGGCAGTTGTGTGGGATAAAAGAGAGAGTGCATGTAAATACTCGCCTGCACCTGGCCTGCAGCACCTGTGTAATCAGGGTTCACTCCCTCTGCTCACTTGGGGTGCCTCCAGCACTCTGCTTTTAAGTCTAAGGGATGCAAACGTCTACAGGATGCCCACGGCAAGCAAGTCCAAACCATGCATCTATGAGTGGAAAATGCTCCTTCCCGGTCCCCACTGTGATTAGAATTGTTCCTTTTCAATTGTTTTTCAATTTGGTAAGATATGCATAACATAAAATTGACCATCAGTGTCATTTAGTACATTCATAATGTACTAAGTCACCACTATCTAGTTCAGATCATTTCATTACCTAAAAGGAAAACTGTACCTGCTGGCAGTCACCCCCATTCTTCTTCCCAGCCCCTGGCAACCACTAATCTGCTTTCTGTCTCTATGGGTTTACCTATTCTGGACATTTCCTACAATGAGGGCCTTTTGTGACTGGCTCTTTTTTTAACTTAGCACAATGTTTTCGAGGTTCAGCCACATTGTACCATGCATCAGTGCTTCCTTCCTTTTTAAGGCTGAATAATATTCCTGTATCAAAAGGCCATATTTGTTTATCCATTCATCTGTCAATGGACATTTGGATTGTTTCCACCTTTTACCTATTGTGAATAAGAACACTTGTGCACAAGTTTTTGTTTGAACACCTGTTTTCATTTCTCTTGGGTATAAACCCAGGAGTGGAATTGCTGGGTCAGAGGGTGACTCTATGTTGAACCGACTGAACGCACAGCAGCTGCACTCTTTTACATCCCCACCACCAATGTGTGAGGGTTCTGATTTTTCCACTTCCACATCAGGATTGTCTCTTGACCGGCTCTCACCTCAGGCTAGGCTTTTGACAGGCACAGGGTTAAGCCAGGCTCCTTCCAAAACGTCTGCTCTCCCAGGGAGGTCCCCTGCCTTGGAATGTGGCCCGGCACCACATAGAAGGGCCATGGAACGATGCTCACCATCTCTGCGTGAGGCTCTGTTCTGGCCTGCCTGGTACTACATGTGTAAGGAAAATGGCAAATCCCACCAGCACACAGGATGGCAAAGTCCCCTGGGCCCCCAGGGGCAGCAGACACACAAATGGCCCAGGCACTTTGGAGACAGTCCCTGAGAACACATGTGGTTCCGATCAGGCGTGTCCTGTGCAGCATCCTGTCTGTCGACAGCTTATTATTACTGACAAAGTATCCTCCCTCCCAATCTCAGGGAGTGCTCATTTTTCCCGCCTATTAAACCTTATGGGAACATTGGGTTTGATTGGACTCAGCCTGGGGCCCTGTCATAAGCCGCAGCAGCTCTGTTTTGTGGTGAAATGCTTGAGATGTGTGGAAATAGTATCTCCCTCAGGGCGCTGGATTCCCCAGTGTTAGAAGTGGGTTTTGCCAAATGAGAGTAGATGGTGGTGCCAGCAGCTGGGGGTGCAAGAAATGAGGAGATATTGGTCAAAGGGCACAAACTTCCATTAAGAAGATGAGCAAGTTCTGGGAGCTAATGCACACAGCATGGTGACCAGTTAACAACCCTGCACTGTACGCTCTGAAGTTGCTAAGAGAGTAGACCTTAAATGTTCTTTCCACACACACAGAAGAATGGTAACCATGCGAGGTGATGGAGTTAACTAAGCTTGCTGTGGTGATCATTTCATAATATACACACGTATCAGATCAGCACGTGGTACACCTTAAATGGACATAGTGTTATATGTCAATTACATCTCAGTAAAGCCAGGCAAAATAGAAGAAATGGGTTTTACAACTCGCTGGTTCCCTGGCCTCCCCAGCTTCATTCTACACACCTAGTAAAGGGCATCCAAAAGCATTCAATTATTTTGACAAGCTTCTGCTTTAGAATCATCTCATGGCACGTGTCTTAGCTCTTACTGCTGCAAAAGCAGCCTGCAGTGATAAACTGTCTTGTGCCCTGCAGGATTTTCAAATGTACCCTGGATAGTCATGAATTTTAAAATCCTATTCATAATTATCTGAGTCCATCTGACTCTAAACATAAAAACAATGTTTCAGCATGTATTAAATGTCTCATGGATGTAACCAATTGTTCAGAATTCTCACAAACCAGAAGAGGAAGGCAGGCAAGTTCAAGTCTACAAAAGTTGACTCCCTTAAAACTATCCATATTCAAGCAACTCCTAGAAAGCCTCCATGTATCCAGGGGAACAAGAGCTGTCCTACAACAGCCCATTATGGGGTTGTGATATTTCATCGTATAACCTCCCCCTGTTCCATGGGACACAGTGGGCCAGGCCACCAGTTCAGTTCAACCCCCTAGTTTACAGAGGCCAAAGAGAGCAGGCAGCTTGTATAAAGGCACGGAGCAAGTGGCTAATCTGATCCTAGAAAAACCCCAAGCCCATTTTCCTTGGTAAACTCAACTGAGAAACAGAAGCCATCCTGCTGGATGCAGACCCCTCCGATCCTAGCGTCCCCCACATTCGTCAGGTACAGCAGGGAAGCAGGTGCAGGGCATGCCCTTGCCCCAAATACAGTGGAAGCTGACTTCCCAAGCAGCCCCCACACCTGGCTACTCAGCAGGCCTCTCCACTGAAGAAGGGCTGGGGGCTGGGGTCCAAGGTTGACGAAGGAAGAGCAGAGGTTGGTGCAACTGAGAGAGGGATTCTGATGCAGATCCCAGCCCTCCCAGGTCTGTATCCCTGGTAACCGGGACCTCTTCCTAAGGCATCTCCAAATATGTAGCAGGTCCTGGGAGCCACATGCAACCTGGTGGCGTGCCCTGCGGTGGGCTGGTCTCACTGCCGGACTGGGGAGCAGAGAAGACCATCACTTGTGGGTGCTCACTGCCGAGGATATTGTGCTTGGGCTGCGTCCCGAGGACCACAGCACACTTTTGTATGCTCTGGGGCTGCCCGGCTGTCTCAGGTTGCATGCTGTGGCCAGGCTCTCTGCCTTTCACCAGGAACCCCTTGGAAACTAAACAGACATCTCGGGGGGGGGGGGGGGGGGCGGGGGGGGTGCTGTTCATTCTGCTGGAGAAATAACAATTAGGCAGCCAGCAGGACAGTGAGCACTTGGAGAGGCCCTGACTGCAAGACAGCAAGGACCAAACAGAACTCACTAGTAAACCACCTCACCAGAGACCGGGGTCGGGGTGGAGAAAAGAATTGGGTCAGAGTGATTTTTAAGTTGCAAGAGCGTTTGGTGAAGGAGGAAGTCAAGATGTGTTTCCACGCACTCTGTTTACGAGAGGAACCTGCATGTTTATAGGCCCCTGTATATGATACTTGCTGCATCTCATGGTTTGTTTTGTTTTCCAGCTAAATTGTAAATGTGCTTTATTTGGTGGAATATATGGGTGCAGTTTATTTGCTGGTGGGCATGGCACCCTTGGACATGAAAGCCGGGGACTCCTAAGAGGTTTGTTCACTCCTTTCCCCCAAACCTCAGCCTGAGGAATGCTGTAACCACCTCACACCTGCGTGTCACACCTACACTAATTACCAGCTATTTTTTCTTTTTTAAAAGATTTCATTTTGAAAACTGTCAAACCTATAGAAAAACTGCTAGTGAAGTGAACGACTGTCTGCCTTTCCCCTAGACTCACCCCTCCTCAGTCACACACACACACACACACACACACACTCACAGTCACACACATTACTGTCATTGTTGCAGAACCTTTTGAGAGTGGACACACTTGAATGTGTCTCTCCTAAAAACCACACCATTCTCTCACAGAACCATGACACAACGATGAAGCTCAGGAAGGCCATCACTAGGCCCCTGCTGTCATCAGATACACAGTTCGAGGTCAAACTTCCCCACTAGTCCCAATTATGCAGCATTAGTTGCCCCATCACTTCAGTCTCCTTAAATCTGGGACATCCCTCAGTCTTTTCTCCCGACACTGGCATTTTGGGAGGGCACAGGCCAGTTGTCTTGTAGAATTCCCCTCAATTTGGGTTAGTCTGATGGTACCTCACTGTTAGATTCAGATTATGTGTTTTGGGCAGGAATACCCCAGCAGTGACGTTGAGTCCTTCTCAGGGTGTCATATCAGGGGCCCATGATGTCATTTGTGTCCCATTAATGATGTTGTAAATTTTGATGGCTTGGTAAAGGTGGGGTCCCCCAGGGTTTCCCACTGTAAATGCACCTTTTCTTTACTCTGTAATTAAAGTAATCTGCAGGGACAAGGGCTGAGCAGTGCTGATGCCCTGTTTCCAACAAACTCACTTGTGGCTTTAGCATCCATCAGTGATTCTTGCCTGAGTCAACTTGATTGTTTCTCTAAACAGACTCACATTTTGCTTAATTGATTATTTAAGAGGAAAATAAAACCCCTGCCATAAATAAAACACTAGTATCATTTTTATCTTAAAAAATAAGGAAATACAAATACAATGAAAAATGTTAGCTACAGTTGCCCTCTTATGACTCTGAGCTGAGGCTTGCTCTGTGTTACAAAGGAGAAATTATCACATGTTTGACAGCTGTTAAGGACCATTAGCACCCAGCAAAGACTTTCTCCATGTTACCTCCAAGAACTTGTAAATGGATACTTTATAGCACCAAGAAGCAAATGTGAGGGCTCTCTGTCCTACGAAACCCCCAAAACACCATATGTGCCTGTCAGTGAAAAGTGACCCCCAAACCACTAGGTGATAAGAGGTGATTCCTGGGCTGGAATACCCAGAAACGATTTTATAAGGATGCATTTGTGCCAGAATTCTTGCATTTTTGCCTTAAGTTCCATCAATTTCAAACTCCCTTTTTCTTCCAAATGGAGCAATCCTGAGGAATAGTTTCATAATCCAATCCACCTCTTACAATATAATAGAGTTCAGAAGTATTTACTTCCAGTGGATCCTGGCTACAAAGTCCAAGCTCACAGACAGTGAATTTCTGTAGCCCTTGTCAGCTCCAGGCTGGATGAAAACTGGACTCGACTTCCACTTTGTCTGCCCTATTTCACTCCCTCTCAGTAACCCAGCCCCTGTACCTTGTCTATGTTTGAACTTCCGTGACTTGGTGCTCATAAAGCCTGTTAACCCTGCAGCCTCAGTCCATAACCCAGGAGTGGGCCACTTTCTTCCAATAATTATCTCTCCCAGGGCATGAAACAGATCTTTAAAACAGAGCTGCTCTATCGGGGGTAAGAAACCTTCAGCCTGCTTCCCATTCCCCCATCCCCTCTGAGACGACCCCTCGCCACCACCGCAGAACGCCAAGCACCGTGCAGGAAGACCTGGGATGGAGGACCACCGTTCTAGAGCCCAATGACTGCATTCTAGAGGACCAGGAAGGTGAATTCCAGCATGCAGAGAGAGTGTGTTCTAGAACACAAGAGGAACCCGTGTGGTGTGGGGCCCAGTGTGTTCCAGGGCACAAAGGGGCCAGGGCACTCTCCCAAGTTCATTCCGTATTTACTCTTGCAGATTTATTAACCACTTGGAAGAAAAGGCATTAAGCAGACATCTGCCACGCACCAATCTCTTGGAGCACCATGGATTTCACTTAAATGCCTGCAACGGCTGTCACGTGGTGACAAGATGGCGGTCAGTCCCACATCACAGCTGAGGATGCTGAGGTCCGCAGACACAAGAAGGTTTGCCAGGTTACTCGGCCATTCGGTGGCTCAGCCGGGCATCTCTCACCCCACAGGGCCACACATGCAGGCAGGGCAAACGGAGAGGAGGGAGCCCAGCCGAGTGGTACCAAGCTCTTCCCACTCTAACAACCCCCTGGGAAAGCTGTCAGGATGAGCTTCTCCTGAGTTTAACCCACAGGAAGGAAAACCGGTAACAAGATACAGACTGCACCATATGTGTTTGGAGCTTGGTTCTTGCTTTCTGTCTTGTCTTAGTACACCTCCCTGTGGGGTCTCTGGGGAAGCTTACAGGACGCCCGTCCCAGGAGAGTCCAGGTTTGGTGGAGGCCCCAAGACGTTACCCTTCAGGCTGCTCCAGAGCTTCGCCAGCAGCCAGGGGCCTACCTTGGTGTCACTTTCACCTTCGCAGTCAGAACAGATAGCAGGGACCCTGCTGACCCAGCCCAGCACTTCACATGTGACCACAGGGCGGGGGGGGGGGTGACGGTTCCATGTCCCACAGATGTGGCTGATGCAGCCAGTACTTTCCCTTCCCCTGGGGCTCAAGTGGAGAGCACAGCACACAGTGACAGCCGTGCACCCCTTGCAGCTAGCGCCAAGAGCTGGCCTGTCAGACAGACCTGGTTCAAGTCTCAGCTCTGCCAATAACGGACTGGGTGACCTTGGACAAGTTACTATCCTCTCTGAGTCTTCAAGTGCTACGAGAGCAACTACAAAGCTTTCTTGGAAAGGTGAAATGGGATAACACAGGTAAAAAGCTTGGGAGAGTAGCTAATGCATAGTCAGCCTCAATCCACGTAAACTACTACTAAAACAATCAACTTCAGGGCAGGGTGGCAGAACTTGCACTGGAAAGGAACTGATATGCTTTAGTTATATTTACATCGTATATACATATATATTGTATGGGTATGTTCAGATACACACTGTATCACTGAACCCCTCAGCTATCTAGGGAGTGGTTTCACACACATACATTGCATACATAGGTTCAGGTATACATTGTATCACTGAACCCCCAGCTATCCTTTGACATAAGAAATAGTTTACATACACATACACTGAATATAGATAGTCAGATACAAATTGTATTACTGAAGACCCATTATCCTATGTAGGGAGAAGCGTGTGTGTGTGTGTGTGTGTGTGTAAAATTTCTACACGTTCAGATATTATATTGTATCACTGATTCCTCCCCAAGTGCTATCCTCTGATCTAAGAAGTAGTTTTCATACATATTCATTGTATACATATGGTCAGATACATATTATATCACTAAATACCCCTCACGTTATCCTATGATCTAGAAAGCATTTTTCACACATGTACCTTATTTCTAAATGTTCAGGATATAGACACAGGATGTCTTTCCATTTATTTAGGTCTTCTTTAATATATTCCAATAATGTTTTATAGTTTTCATCATATAAGTTTTGCACTTCCTTAACTTTATTCCTGAGTATTTTATTCCTTTTGATGCTACTGTCCGTAGAACTGTTTTCCTAATTTCATTTTCAGATTTTTTCATTGCTGGTGTATAAACACACAATTGATTTTTGAAGATTGATCTTATATTCTGCAACCCTGCTGAACTCTTCTATTATTATTACAGCTGAGCCCAAGATCAAAGGAGCCTGAGTTCCTGAATCACCACATGGAAATGCCTACCAAACCCATAATCAAGTGTTGCATGAGCAACAAACAGATTCCTATTGTGTTAGGCACTAAGACTGGGGTTTATCTACAGAGCAGCTGCCATCACCTTAGCTAATACAACTTTCAACTTAAACGCCACTTCCTTTCTTGATTACTCCCTCCTAACTTAGGAGCCTTCCCTTGAGTCTCTCTCTTATTTGTTTCCATCCTAGCTTTATTAAAAATTGTAATTCTTGGGCTTCCCTGGTGGCGCAGTGGTTAAGAATCTGCCTGCCAATGCACGGGACACGGGTTCGAGCCCTGGTCCAGGAAGATCCCACATGCCGCGGAGCAACTAATCCCACGAGCCACAACTACTGAGTCCGCGCTCTAGAGCCCACGAGCCACAACTACTGAGCCCACGTGCAACAACTACTGAAGCCCGCGCACGTGCTCCACAACGAGAGAAGCCACTGCAACAAGCCCGCGCACCGCACTGAAGAGTAGCCCCCACTCGCCGCAACTAGAGAAAGTGTGCACGCAGCAACGAAGACCCAAAGCAGCCCAAAATTAATTAATTAATTTTAAAAATTGTAATTCTTTAACTATTTGTGTCATTGATATAATGTCTTTCTTCCCCTAAAGGCAGAGACTGTACTGACCTCATGCATCACTCCACTGCCTGCTCGATATAGTATAGACCACACTAAGCAAGTGCTCAGTACATATTTGTTGAGTACCTGAACACATATTCTCTTTTTGTCTGGCTTCTTGCTGCCATGCTCTGAGCACTTACTTTGAGCCAGGCAATGGCTGAGGGCATTATGTGCACTACATCTCACTGAGCCCTCCCACCAACCTTCCGAGAGCTCTACAATGACTCCCGTTCCACAGTGCAGGAAAGGCAGCATCAGAGAAGTGAGGTCACCTCCCCACTGGTACTTAGCTAACAAGGGACAGAATCGGGATTTGAACCCAAGTTTGAACACATTCTTCTACAAGGTGTCTGTTCAGTCATTCTGCAAATTAGACTTCTTGACCATTTTTACAAGATCTAGTTCTGTGGGCAGCCCTTAGCTATGTCAACTCCTTCCAGGCAAAGTGCAGATCTGAGGGTTTGGGGGTCCCCATGGCTGTTGAGATCCCAATCAGGCACCAACTGGTGAGAAATATGGTGGTCGAGGTGTAGAGGGGGTGCCTGAGGACTTTGGGGAACTCCTGGCCTGCCTCCCCTTCATTTAGCTTACACACGAGGAAAGTGCGGCTCAGACAGGCTGAATAATATAGTCACAGAGCTAGTAGGTGGCAGAGCTTGGACTGGAACCAGGTCTGATCTGACTTTTCTCTCTTCTACCCACAGTCCACCATAAACAGGTGTGCCTGGCTGGAACGCATCTCCTAGAGATAGAGGAACAACCCCACCCAGAACGTCCTCAGGGTTTACTGGCTGCCAGTCTGGAAAAGTCTCTTGCAATATATATATTTAAAGTTTTGCACAAGAGCAGAATATAAAACACCCATATATAAATATCTCCCTCTCTCCTCCCAGTCTCCAATGCCACATTCACTCTGATTTATGGAAGCATTTCCTTGCAACAGGATATGCTGGAAAGTTTGAGCCTGGCTCAAGAAAGACTAGGGTATGTTAATTTCAAGGCAAATTAATTAAAATGCAATCCAAGCTCTTTGGAAATAACACAGAAACAGTATTCAATGCTTGGTGTCCCTCCAGACAGAAACAGGGCCTCCTGCCTTTGGCCAGTATAGAGACAACCTTATTATGCCTCATTTTCATCTTAAGACTTTCAATTTCATTATTCAAGGAGCTCAGCTTTGGGTATCACCTAGCACTTTTGTCATTAGTATTCCAATCTTTTCATCTTTTCAATAAATATTAAATATAGAAACTGTTGAGTCAGTTGGTGTTTGATTCAGGGTCCCAGCTTGAATCAGATGGTACGTTAAAGGGAGGTAATTTGAGCAAAGTTTAACAAAGGGACTGCCAAGACGTAGGCAGAATTTAAGGAAACCAACAAGGGGTGGTGCAGAAGCCCCAGGTAGTAAGAGCAAGGGTGGTAACTCTGCAGGGCTGCAAAGGGAAGGATGGGAATGGGTACCAGAACCCAGAGAACGTACCATCAGGGTGAGGGTCACCTGACCAGAGCCGTGGCCTTGGTGCTTGGCAGGAAGAAAACTGAGGGAACAAACACTCCCCCCGTCTCTCCTCCCTCCCCCTGGTCCCAGCCAGGCCTCCCACTGGCCAAACCCAAGCAAGAGGTGGACAGTAAGGAAGCCACTGGTGCAGCCCATGCACGTCAGGCTCCTGGGGCACAGACCAGGGTGGGAAGGTGGAGATGGGATCCTGACAGCAAATGGAAGACACCCAGCACAGGTGATCTCATCTTTGCCTCTTTCTAGACATGTGCCCTCGACACAGGACTTACCCTCTCTGTGTCTCGGTCTCCTCTTCTGGTAAACAGAGATAAGAATGGTCCTGGCACCGGTAACTTTGTTGTGAGGATTCACAGCGAGCCCTCAGTTAATCACGGCTACTGTCGATACCCGTCCTGGTCACCCCAGGACCCCATGGCTTGGGGGCAGACAAGACTTGGCTATTGAAGTGGAGTTCGTATCTTGGCCCTACCTCCCCATGCTCCCCAAACACACTCTGAGGCCTCGGAGCCACATACCCCATATTCCAGGGGGGTAATAATAACAACAACATCAATAGCAGAACGGCCTAAGAGGATCATTGCAAGCATTAAGCATGTGTTAAGCAATTAATTCACCTTGGTCCACAGCACGTGGACCAAGGCAAATGTGGTTGACTGAAAAAAAAAAATGGTCACAAGTTTTCACAGCCTCAGAAACGAGATGTTGCTCTCCCATCACGACGTGAAGTCTATTTCCCTGCCCCTTAAGTGTGGGCTGCTCTGTGACTTGCTTTGGCCAACAGTACATAAATGGTTGCACAACAATTTGGAATCCAGGCCTCAAGGGGTCTTGCCCCCTCCCTCTAGAACCCTGCATGCACGTGTGGGCAAGCCCAGCTAGCCTCTGAAGGATGGGGGACCAAACAGGCAGTGATGAGTCACCCCCACTAAACCGTCCCCCATCCAGACCAGCTAGCCCAGCACTGGCCCAGCCAACAACCACAGATGCCTGAATGAGTTCATCCAGGACCAGAAGAACCTCCCCACTGAGCCCAGCCCAAATTCTATGTAGAATCACGAGTTAAATAAATGGTGGGGTTTTAAGCTGCTATGTTTCAGAATCATTTGTGATACAGTAAGAGCTAATTGATACAGTAACTATTCAATAATTGGTAGCAGTCATTATCATTGCTGATATTTTAGTAGTAGTAATAATCTGGCTAATAGTAGTATTAATCATCTCTTCCCCACAAATATTTGCACAGCTCTCAGAGCCATGAACTTTCCATGTATCAATATTATTATTCAATCTTCACAACGACCCTTCTAGGTCATGTTGTGGTCTCCATTTCACAGCTGAACAAACAGCTTTGGCAAGGGGATCTGACCCTCGTCCAGGAAGTGAACAGCCAGACCTGGGGTCAGAGTCTAGTGCTGCTGTCCCACTGTCACTGCCGGGCCTCTTGGGATGGTCACTGTACATTGCCTGGATTTTCCCTAGGGCATGGCGTTATCTGAACACTTTCAATTTTAATAACTTAGTTATTACAGGGTGATGGTGTCAGAACATTCTGTACAGTGTTCTTTCTACTTTGGTCCAACTATCCAAGTCACACCCTGCCTGGACTCTTTCAGTGACAGAGGCTCGAAGGATGTCATCAAGACTCTGCATTGACGACATTCCCAACAACTCCAACAAAAGTGCTATAGCCAGCTCTGACTGATGACCCTGGGTCATCTGCCCACCCCTGAGCTGTCCCATGTGTTCAAGGGAATGAACAGCAGTTATCAACAGGTCTTAAGAAAGTGTTCAAACCTGGATCTGGGAGGGCGAGGCCAGCCCAACCCAACTGCAAGGGAGGAAATTGGGGAAGAGGATCTCCCTGGGAAAATCAGGATGCCATTACCAGACAAGAAGGAAGGGCGGTGGAGCCCAACCAGAGAGACCTACCTAATCCTAGCTCTGCGCTTTGACTTGCCCCAGTCCAAGGAGGGTCCTGAAACCCCCAGAAGAGAAACGAGGCTCGCACTCTGACTACATCTAACCCTGGTACCTTCTACACACCAAAAGATCTGCTTTCTAGACTCATTCAAGTAAGAGAGTCTTCAGCCATATTTTGGCACCTTCCCACCACACCACCCTAAAACAGCTGCAGGTGCTTCAGGAAGTCACATAACTTCTTTGAGTTCAGTTTCCTCATCCATAAACTGAAGATATTAATGTTGATACTCAAGAGAGACCATAAATATAGTCCTAGACAAATATCTTAGCTAAACTTTTCATTTTTCTTTTACTTATTTTTTATATAGCATTTCACAAAATAGACTGAAAAGAGATGACATTATTCTGACTTGCTTATATTATTAAATGGGAACCCCACCCATGCCTAAGTCTGTATGGTGTCGGCATCCACTTACTGCCACTTCTCAACACTCTTCCTGTCTCTGGAAGTTGGTGTTTCTTGGAGGACAGTTTGACCGATGGGAAAGAATCATAAGCAGATGGCTTTGGTTCCTTTCTACAGGTAGAAAGTAGTCCCAAGAATCAAACAGGAAAATGTTGAGTCAAATGTCAGTCTCATTATTAGCCATGGAACTCCAAGATAAAGGATTAATCTGCTCATAATGAATCAAATCGCTATAGTGTATAATTTGAAAAGGTTCCCTTAAAGAAGAAGAGACAAAAAGGAGTCCATCTTTTCTGAAGTGAAGCTGCATCAGTAATGACAACGACAAGTGGCATTTCTTGAACACTAAGACCTTTATACACCAACTTGCCAAACCCTTCAGCAAGCCAATGTGATGATGGTACTACCCCATTCTAAAGATGAGGAAATTGAGGCCTAGGGGACCGAGGAGGGAACTGAGTGAGAAAGGAACGGGCAGGGAAAGCAAAAGAAAAGAGAAAAATAAGTTGGGAGAGAGGAAAGGGAGAAAATAAATGGCTTCTAAGGTTTTGACAAAGCTTCTTATTTTCTTTTTTCCCTTTTAAAGGATGAGGGCGTAGTCACTCAGAAAGAAAAATGGGCACTTCTGCAGTCAAAAGGGAATCTTTTCATGTATTTTACTATCTTTAGCTCTATAATTAAAGAACTTTGGTTTCTTACATAGCAAACTTTTCTTCCGCTTTAAAAACATTGTCACTAGAATAATCTTGGCCGGGGGTTGGGGGGCTGCCACCTAAAAACTGTCACTGTTTCCATAAGGTGGCAGCTTTAAGTCTCCTTCTTTCATTTCTGCACAGCAATGCAGTACAAAGAATGCTGGCTGCCCCCTCGCAGCAAATGACCACATTAAAATTCATTCTCTCCTTTCGTCTTTTTACTGTTTATTTTACAAACAGAGACACAGTGTCTGAACACTCCAGTGGCTCAAAGACATACTTTTCTAGTGAAACCTAACTACTTTCCACTTTCATATCTGAAAATGAAGCAAAGTCTTCCTTCAAAAGAATTTTCATCCAAATGCATCTACTTTCCAGCAGAGGTGGGAATCACACCCACTCATCCAAAATCCATAAACCCACACCTCTTTCCCAAAGCCCCATGTGATGCAGATCTCCCTCTGAGAAAGAAAGTTAAAACTGAGAATTCACGAATGAGTGCTAAGGTCAGGGAATAAGCAAGCTATTCTATTCTTCATGAATGCGCATTGAACTCACACCCTCAACGGAAACATGGAGGCATTTGGGGACCATTTCTTTAAAGATCAATGGAGAGGCAAGGATCTCCTAAACAGGACACAAAAAAGCACTAACCAAAAAGGCAGATAGATAAATTGGAGTTTATCAACATTAAATACTTGTGTTCATCAAAAGATAACAATTTAGTAAATCAAAACTACAATGAGGTACCACCTCACACCAGTCAGAATGCCCATCATCATTAAAAAGTCTACAAATAACAAATGCTGGAGAGGATGTGGAGAAAAGGGAACCCTCCTACACTGTTGTTGGGAATGTAACTTGGTGCAGCCACTATGGAGAACAGTATGGAGGTTCCTCAGAAAACTAAAAACAGAGCTACCATATGATCCAGCAATCCCACTCCTGGGTATATGTCCAGACAAAACTATAATGCAAAAAGATATATGCACCCCTATGTTCATAGCAGCACTACTCACAATAGCTAAAACACTGATACAATCTAAATGTCCATCAACAGATGAATGGATAAAGAAGGTGTGGTATATATATGCAATGGAATACTACTCAGCCATAAAAAAGAACAAAATAATGCCATTTGCAGCAACATGGATGCAACTAGAGATTATCATACTAAGTGAAGTAAGTCAGAAAGAGAAAGACAAATATCATATGATATCACTTATATGTGGAATCTAAAATATGGCACAAATGAACCAATCTACAAAACAGAAACAGACTCACAGACATAGAGATCAGACTTGTGGTTGCCAAGAGGGAGGGGGGTGGGGGGAGGGATGGATTAGGAGTTTGGAGCTAACAGATGCAAACTATTATACATATTGGGTTGGCCAAAAAGTTCGTTCGGGGTTTTCAGTAAGATGTACGTACGGAAAACCCAAATGAACTTCTTGGCCAGCCCAATAGAATGTATAAACAACAAGGTCCTGCTGTACAGCACAGGGAACAATATCCAATCCCCTGGGATAAACCATAATGGAAAAGAATATTTTTAAAAAAAGAATGTACATATGTGTAAAACTCAGTCACTTTGCTGTATAGCAGAGATTGGCACAGCATTGTAAATCAACCATACTTCAATAAAAAAAAAGGTTAAAAAAAAGACAATTTAAAAAGTCAAGGAGTAAGTAAGCTACAAATGGGAGGAGATATTTGCAATACACATGTCTGAGAAAGTACTTATATCTAGAATATATAAAGAAATTCAATAAATCAATAAGAAAAACACAGAGTATTCAATTAAAAGTAAGCAAAAGCCTTGCAGAGACAACTCACAAAAGATGTAAATGATCCTATAAACTATGAAAAAGCACTAAACCTCACTTTTTATTGTGAAAATGCAAACACTGAGATAACACAGTGACACCCTATCAGAATGGCTGAAATCCTAAAAGACTGACGATGTCAGCTGGGGCCACCGGACTCTCATACACTGCCAGTGCACACAGTGCCACCATTTTGGTTAAGTGCTTGTCATTTTCTATAAAACTAAATATGTAGCTGCCTTGTGACCCAATGATTCTCTTCCTAGGCATGTATGCATGAGAGACGAAGGTCTCCGAATCCTGTCTCAGGGTCTGCTCCTGTGGGGACCCAAAGGAAGACCCCTCACTTCAGCGCAGACTAGCAGTTCGGGGAAAGGGTCCTGGAGTCAGAAGGACCTAAAACTAAGTTCAGGCTCTTCCAATACCAGCTGTGTGATCTCAGACAAAGGAGTTAGACTTGAGTTCCTTTCTGTGGAGAATGGCGATACCACTGGAGACAGCTCACACGGGTGCTGAGGCTGTAGTGCGCTAATGCACACAGGGCACTTCTCACAGCGCCTGGCCTGGAGTCAGCACTTCAAAGTGCTCAGTGTTACTGCCATCATCATCATCAAAGTTTGGAATCATGTTATGTTCATTCTGCAATACAGAGAAGTCAAACGATTTCTAACATTTTATGCACATAGCTCTTTTGTTTTTTGAGAATGTTTAAAGAAGTCCACCAGTGGCTCTACTTGGAACCATGGATGTTGGGGAAGGTAGATCTTGGGACATCTGATTGTAGCAATAACAGAAAATAAATGCTGAAACACTGGTTGAAAAGATTCCATTTCACTTATCTGTTTCTCCACAGAGACCACACACTGTGAGATACTTGTAAGATTAGGTTATTTTCTGGAAGAGCAAATTTACCTCATCTCTCTCAAGAAGGCTGATTTATTCCACAAGTTTATCCCAGGCCAACCAAATTTAAGCAGACTAATTTAAAGCTACATTTGAGCAGAACTAAATTCCTTTCGTGAACACTTTTCAGCTTTTCTGATGAGCACATTTTATGTTGGAGGTTGGTCACCTTGTCTTTACTATTACATTCTTGCCTGCTTTGTTTATTGGCATAAGGGAAAGATTATAAGCCTGCTGAACATTTTTTCTTTTTTATGTCTTTCATGTGTTCTTTTCAGATCAAGAATGTGATATGTCCATTTAGAAACTGCCTACCTGCAGGAAAGAAAAACTTACAATAGATGACATTTTTTGTGCAGCCCCAAATAAACAGTAGGTAGCCTTCAGGGGAGTGGATGTGGATAGCAGGCTTTTCATTTGAGAAACAGCACATTAGGTCTCTTCTCTCTCTCTCTCTCTCTCTCTCTCTCTCTCTCTCTCTCTCTCTCTCTCTAACTTCCATTGGAATCACCTGGAGAGGATCTATGCTGGGAGTATATGATGGCCGCATTATAAACCAAAGACACGCAGGAAGCTCAGGTCACAGAAGGACGAGCAGTCAGCTGTTAAGCTCCGGGCTCCTACAACTCAACACTGTACTGTTCTGAGTGACCCTGGACACATGACTTCGCCCCTCCAAGCCATGGTTTTCTCCTCTGTAATGTAGAAGTAGTAACAGTGCCTGCCTCACAGAGTGGTCAGGATGCTTAAATGAGATATTGCTGGTCAAATGCCACCAGACCTGGTTTCAAGAAGCTGTCACTACTACAACTATTCAATCCAGACTGGTTGACGCTCTGGGAAGGTGAGACCACCACTTTCTAATTTAGTGGTAGCATTCATTTATACTACATATTTTTGTTGTGGCATGAGTTCTTTTTCTTTGTGATAATGTGGAGAACATATCAGTTAGAAGGCATTCTGGGGCAAGGAACCAAATGCTCAGCCAAGGATGGCTGAAATGATAAAAATCTATAGTTGTATCACATTTTTAGCAGTCCCTAAGTAGGTGGCCCTGGGGTTGTTGGCAACACAATCAAGTCATCTTTGCCCAGGCGCTTTCCATCGTTCTGCTCTGCCATCCTTAACTTCTCTCCCTTACGTCATCACCTCGTGGTCCCAAGATGGCTGCTGCAATGCCAGCCACTTCAACCATATTCAATGGCAGGAAGCACAGCAGGGCCAGGACAATAAAGAAGAATCTCTTCATGTGACCCTCTACACAACTTCCTTTCCTTTATCAAGGAAGAAAATTCTTCCCTGAAAGCTCTGCTGACCTCCCTCTGACTTATTGACCAGAACAGGGTCACTTGGCATGCCTGGCTTCAAGGGAGGCTGAGAAAGCACATATCTGGATCATCCAGGCCTTTGTAGCAAGAGAAAGGCATTGGCAAGGGCTTTGGTGTAGCTAACCAATAGTTTCTGCTATAGGGTGTTGGACTGTGGTGCAAGATTGGGGATATCCAGCCGTATGCAGCTGAATGAACTAGGAATTGAGAAGAAATGTGGCACAACCAGACTTCCCAGTTCCCCCAGCCTCCCTGCTAACTTCCAATGCAAGCCTGAGCAAGCACCTCACCCTTCTGAGAACCCCTGAAGAAGGAGAGGCTTCGAGCAACCTCCCAAAGAAACAACAAGAAGCCATGCCATTGGTACCTTCAACCACATAAAAAAGAGAATAAAGATTATTGGGCAGTGAAGTACTCATTTATCCCATTACTTACTGAGAGAGTGAGCCCGTTAAGACTTTCAGAAGGAGGGATTCTCCGTAAAGGTGGGGTGGGGGATGCAGGGCAAAGAATGCTTTTGACACTCAAGAGGTTTGAGCTATGTGTTAAAGGGTGGGTTGGTCTGGAACAGTCAAGAGAAGAGGGAATTCCCAGCAGAACGGGGTCAACAGAAGGGTGGAGGTGGGAAGCCCAATGTTTACCTGGAGGTCAGTAAAGAGGCAAACTTAACCTAAAGCCATGTTTTCAGCAGCCTGTTCTACCCCAAACTAGTCACTCAAGATGTTACAGGAAGGACAGGGTTCTGGGGTATGTTACATTAGGAGACACCTGATACTCTAGCCCAGTGCATCCAATGAAAATACAATGGGAGCCACCTAAGCTGTTTAAAATTCTGTAGCAGACACGTTAAAGAGGTAAAAAGAAACAACTCACTATGCCCCAGATATTGTCATTTCATTATGTAACCAATATAAATAATGAGAGATTTTGCATTCTTCTTTTTCATACTAAGTCTTTGAAAGCCAGGGAGTATTTACACCTAGAGAACACTGCAATTCAGACCAGCCGTATTTCTAGTCAATGGCCATACATGGCTGGTGGTTCCCGCATCAGAGGGAGCGGCTCTAACTCCATGCGGAGACGGATGTGCCACGGCCTCTCCCTTTGTCGTCTTTTTTTTCTTAGCACTTCTTGCTGAGAACCAGTGCTGTAGGGAGCTCACGGTAGGAACTGCCGGCTAGCACACTGCCTCTGTTGCTTTCCCCCGAAACACCCCCATGGCAGGAGGAGCAAGCTAGGACCTCGGAGGGGGCAGAAGGACAGTGTCTGCGCTCTTCGCTCAAGCCAGTCGGCTGCCAGTATGGAAGTTTCTTTGAAGTCTTCTGTTTCACCGTAAACATTTATGGAGATTTTACTCTCTGCTCCAGAACACAGACACGTTTGCTTGAATACTGACAATGTTTTGGATTACTTGGCGTCTAGGAAACATCGAAGCTTACCATGTTTATGTTGTAACTCTCGCTGCCCAGTCCATCTACCCTTGGGGTTATGTACCCCCCAATTTAAGATGCACAGGATTACCTGATCTCCAAGTTTCTTTCCAGCTCTGGAAGCCCAAGACTTTAAAAACAATTAAGTTGGAGAGTCTGCTGCCTTGCATTTAGGCAATCCATGAGCCTGTGTAAAGTTGTTTTTTTTTTTTTTTCCTTAACCATTCTGATCTAGGAGAACTCACTAGCTGGGAGGCTTTAGGTATCAGATCTTCCAATTGTTCCCTTTTCTCTGCTAGTAACTCTTCCCATTCATGCTGAAAATGATCCCTAGCTCTCGCAGAACTATCCCCTAAATACCCCCTAGAACTGTCCCCTGAAAGTACTCCCAGAAGATGCTTCCTCCTGGAAGAGATGTGGTTCTTCCTGAAACTACTTGTGAAAAATCAACATTTAGACAGACATTCCAATATCATTATAATTTCTAGTCTTTATGAGAGGTGCTATGTTGCCACTAACTAAAGTGGTAAATTTTATAATTATTACAAAAATTTTACATATAAATATATTATACATTTATAAATATTATTATATTTATTATATATAAAATATTAAAACGTTAATGTTCCTCCCATCCGTGGTGGGGTGTGTGTCCCCTCCTCTTGAACCTGGGGGGAAGTCTGTGACCGTCTCAACCTGTAAAGCACTGGTGGAAGTGACCACCAAGACTAGACCAGAACTCTTCCTCCTTGCTGTGAGGAAGCCCAAGCAGCCACAGGGAAGACCAAGCACAGAGATTTTGGCTGAGGGAGCCTAATGCGGTCCAGTTAACAGCCAGGCTCACACACCAGAGAGGTGAATGAACCAGCCTTCAGGTATTTCCAGATCCCAGCCATCAGGTATCCCCCAGCTGTCAAGCCTCCCCAGCTGACACTACACAGAGCAGACAGAGCAGAGCTGTCCCCACAGAGTCCTGCCCAAATTGCAGATTCATGAGCAAAAAATGAATAAATGCTGTGGTTTTAATCCACTAAGTTTGGGTGGTTTGTTACAAACAGCCTTCAGAGTTAGGCAGACCCGACTCTGGGTCAGGTCTGCCCCTTGCTCTGCAATCTCCGCCCCCCCTCACACACACCAGTCACACCCGCATCACACACCACACACACACACACACACACACACACACACACACACACTTGCAAACAGTGCTGAGGGCATGCAGGTAAACTTACAGAGGACGGGGCATGTCTGGTGAGGCCCCCAGCTCACATCTAAGTGAGACCCAGTAAGTCATCAGCAGCACCAGAGTTAGTAATAGTAAAACTGTGATCGAGAAGGGAGCTTCCCCTGTGTTCGCCCTGAGCTGGCTCTGCTCTGAGCACTTCTCCTAGACAAATTCATCCAACCCACAGCGGCCTGAAGCCCGGAGGACTCTATCTCCCCATTTCCCAGGAAGGTGTGTTGACCAAGGCCATGCAAGAGAGGAGCAAAGGGAACCTGGCCTCTCATCACCAGTTTCCTCCCGAGGTTTGTCAGCAAAGCCATCCCAGAATGGAGCCGTGAGGGGTGTGGCTGTGCACCCATATGGTTTGCTGCAGAAATTCATGACCCAGGCTGTCCACGATCCCATGGGGCTGTTAATGATATACAATATAAGCACTGATTAAGTTCTGAAATCTAACAAATTCTTAATTCTGAAACAGATCTGGCTCCCAGGGTCTGAGATAAGGGACTCAGATAAGAAAACTGTGGGACAGATTGTTTGGATCATGAGTCCCAATTGTGGACAATTAAAGAACAATAAGCCCGCTCACATTCATGGGGGCTTATTCATGGGGGCTTATTCATGGGGGCTTATGCGTTTCGCACAGATTATCTCATTACTGCTCACATCCACCCGGGGGTCAGCAAACCGGGCCCACACGGCTGCAGGAACGCTGTCCAGCCTCCAACCACGCTCTGCTGGGGGGTCAGCAGGCTGACCACCTGTGAGGGTGGGATGCACGCTCGCAGCCTTGGCACCTATCGGGTTTCCCAGAGCCAGCGCCCTCCCTCGCTGGTGCCGACATCAGGCTCCACGCTAAGCACCAGATTAGAGATGTTTGTCACGGGATTTGCGGGGCTTTCCCCAGCAGGCGAGAGAGCCAGCATTTCCCCGGAACGTTAATACAGCTGTCGGGGGCTCCCTCAGGCAGTGAGCACATGGCTAGGCTTGGGGTTGAGGACAGACAGGATGGGGCAGGGGAACAGTCGAGGGGCCCCTCTGCCAAAGAGGAGGAGGGGGACCCTTGCCCCTGACAAGTGCCCTGTGCTTCCAAGCCTGGGGTTCTCTGCCACTTTGCTCCTGAAACGCCGTGCCTCTTGCTAAGAGCTTGGTTCTCGAGTGCATGGATCTGGCTGGAATCCCGACCCTGCTCTTTACTCTGGGACTTTGGGCTAGGCACTAAAAGTTGTTGTGCCTCAGTTTCCCCATCGATGAGGTGAGGATGTTAACAACTGCAAGTACAGACATGATAACAAGTGAAGGAAGCCAACAGGCCGTGTGATTCACAGATATGCAAGCTCCACAAAACTCATGGCGGTACAAGTTGGGATGGTGACAAGCTGGGGAGATGGGCGTCTACCAGGAAGGAGGACGAGGGGCCCCCGAGGGCGCTGTGAATGCTCTGTGTCTTGACCTGGGTAGTTGTCGCACAGGGTGGGGGGTGGGAACGCCTGAGTTAATAACTCACCCAGCTGTGCACTCAGGTGCGCTGAATTGCATTGAAGCCATGCCTCAATGAAAAAGAAAAAAGAAAGTGCCAGCACATCATAAGGGCTCAAAAGATAGCAGCTCAAAAAGCATTTGTGTGTGGCCTGGGCACACAGACCACCTCGCTTCAACCGGCAAGCAGACCAGTGCCTGTGAAGGTCCTGGCGATTTCCCACCATTAAGGCTTTACCATTATTCTTAAGTAGGGTTCTTTCTGTTCAGTTTGGATGTGCCTGCAGCCTTCTCTCTGATTACGATATTTTTTTCTTTTGAGGGAAAAGAGAAGTTGGGGAGTAGAGGGCAGGACAGAGGGTAGAGCGAGAGAGTTGGGACAGGGCCAGTATAACCTTCCAAGACATGGTGTCAGCACACGCACCCTGGGGTTTCCTCTGTGTGCTCTTGGGCTCGAGTTTTCTGTGAAGCCCCACATTCTGGGAGGGGACCTTCAGCCTACCCAGATGCAGCTCCACGGTCAAGGCTGCCCCCCATTGCAAGATCATGGCAGGTCCGAGACATGGCACCAAGATACAGCAGACAGTGGTTGTAATTTGTCCCAGAATAGACTCTGCTCAGAGTGAGGCCTGGAACCTTCCCTCCCTCCAGGCCAAAACACCTCCTGAGGATTCTTTAAACACTGCTACGTTTGTCTAGAAGGGTGGCTGAGGCTCTGCTGAGGCTGACGGTTTTGAGTGGACTTACTTCTCACCTCCCAAGAGGAGGTCTCTGTCTCCTCTCTGCAGGTGGCCCTGGCAAGGAGAAAGCAGGGGCATGGGAGACACTGGAACTCCTGCCCCCTGCCTGAACTCACTGGCCGTCCGGGAGGGGTATGGCCATCTAGACGTGGCTGGCCATTTCGAGGTCCTTAACTGGGTCATATAGGCAAAGTCCCTTTCGCTCTGTAGGGTAACATGGTCATGGGTTCTTGGGATCAGTGGACGTCTTTGGGGGAGTGAGATATCTTGTCCACCACACTGAATGTGTGTGGACTCAATCTGTCCAAGGAGAAAGAACTAGCTTGAGCCTCAAAAGGTTTGCACCAGTTTACGTTCCAGCCGGCAGAGCACAAGGGTCCCTATTTTCCCACACTCCACCTTCCTTCCTTTCAACCCCTCTGCCTTCCCCCAGAGAGCCCTGCTCAGTCACATGGATCTACACCCTGAATACTAAAGTGAACCCAAATATATTATTGCCCCCCCAAAAAATAACATCAAAAGTAAAACAGCCCAATTAACAATATCCCTTCTGAAAGCATCACTTTGTGTAAAACCAAAATATTGAGAAATAACTATTTTGCAGTCATGAATTGAATCTTCCAGAGTCCCACTTTTAAAACTAAAATCTCAGATTCCACTTCATAGGCATTGGAATGAATCTCCTCCCGTGGTTGGAGTGAATTCCAGAAGTGACAGATGTCTTAAGAATAAAACTTAAAAGAATAGAGCAGTGTTTTTAAAAGGCTATTTGTCCACCCTGAATCTAACCCTGAACTATATGTAGAATAACAGACATAAATGAGAATCAGCACAATCAACAGGGAAAGTAACAGATGATCATGAAAAATTCGATACTGTGTGCAGTGATATTTCAGGGGCATGTGCCTGTTAAAATTCACCAGACTTTAATGTCCCTTCCACAGGTAATCAAAAATAAATACAATGACATTCTGTATTTGTCAAAAAAAAAAGAGCCCTGCTTAGCTTGACATCACCTCTGTGTCCAAGACCCGGGAGAGTCCACTCTATTAATCTCGGAGGATAATCACCTGTGAGATAAACAGCCGTCTTATAAAACTCAATAAAATATAATACCCAGTGCTGGCAAGGATGCAGTAAAACAGCAGCCTTGTGCCCTACCCCATGGGAAAAGAAAGCAAATTGGCAACCAGTCCCAAGAGCTTTGACAACACTCAGACACTTTGATTCTTTAATTTGTTCTGGCCAACTGTCCCAGGGAAATAATTCTAAATACTTCACATGGGAAGTGCTGAATAAATATCCACTGGGTTGAACTGAGCTGGACCTCAAGGCAACCAGGGGGCTGGAAGAGGAGGAGGAGAGTCAGAGGTGAGCTTTGGGTATGACTCACACACCCTTGAGGGAAATAACCAAATGTGAGAGCCCACAGGAGGGAGAGCAGGTCCAGGGCTGAGGAGGGACATTCCTTCCTGCCTGGTGGGTGGCCGCCCTGTTGTCACCCCTCTTCCCTCCATCGGAGCCCCTCCCCAGGTCTCCTCTTCCCACCATGTGGAAGGGTCACCGCCACTACTTTCCTGCAGAGCAAATCATAAACACCAGAGAGAGAGGGAGGAGGCGAGGGAGAGAAGAGCCTGGGTCAGAGAATGGTGTTGTGGGGGAGGTTGCAGGGGAGTGTGGGAATGAGGGAGATGGGCTCCACAGCATTTAGAAGCACGAGGCCAGAGCCAAGAGCAGGAGCTCAGGCTCTGCTGGAGAAAGCTGCTAACATGTGTATTCCGATGCAGTGACCACACCAGACTCTGGTCCTCACTTGATGGACCTGATCGGCGTTAACTGCCCATTTAATCAGAAACAATGCAGAGTGTGCCCGTGGCAGAGGAACACAAGAGCATGTTCCTCCACCCTGCTGCCTGGAACACAAACACAATGGCCGCCCCACCTTGCTCCTCGGGCCACACCTTTGGGTGGCAGAGTGGTGAGCAGGAAGGAACCTTGACCCCTGAAGACTCTGTGGAGCAGAGGCACCCACTGCCCCAAACGGCCACCCCAGGACTCCCATTACATGAGAATGAAATCAACATCTGTCATTTTTAAGCTGTTTCCTTTTTCAACTTCCACCATACATAGCTGGGTCTAATCCTAAGTAGCACAGTGACCAGTAGATAACAAAGATATTACCTAATGTCGAAACATCAGCATTCTAATTATAATTATTATAATTTTTAATGATGTACAATTATAACATTGTATCACTCTTAGACCTGGGCCCCCACCCTGGAACCCACACTTCAGGGGGTCCCACATTTTGGAGCACAGCCCTTAAAATTTTCTAAACTCCCTCCAGTGGCTGGAACCAGACAGGAAGGCAGTGCCATCTAGGTAGGACACCCCAATCCAGGATGGGACCCATCTGACCCTTGGTTCTCATTCCCTCCCACTCTCCCACCCTCTACCCAATAGGAGAGGTCGACCAAATGCCCTGAGTTTTGGTACTTTGTGCCTATGGGTCATCTGGGGTTCTAGGGCCACTGGTGCCAGTCTGGTGTCACCAACTGATGCAGTATATTTTATGCAGGATCACAGGAGACTGGGCCACCAGAATGTACTCTGATTTGGAGTCATTCAAACTGTTTATTAAGACAAGAGCCCTGCAAAAGGTATCTGCCACGGACTTCCCTTGTGGCGCAGTGGTTGAGAATCTGCCTGCCAACGCAGGGGACATGGGTTCAATCCCTGGTCCCGGAAGATCCCACATGCCGCAGACCAACTAAGCCTGTGAGCCACAACTACTGAGCCTGTGCTCTAGAGCCCGTAAGCCACCATTACTGAAGCCCACGCACCTAGAACCCAGGCTCCGCAACAAGAGAAGCCACCGCAATGAGAAGTCCGCGCACCCCAATGAAGAGTAGCCCCAGCTCGCCGCAACTAGAGAGAGCCTGCGTGCAGCAACGAAGATCCAACACAGCCAAAAATAAATAAATAAAATAAAAACTAAAAAAAAAAAATCTGCCTGGAGCCCCACACATCCTAGGGGCAGCCCTGTCATTATTATTACTGAGTGCTAATAATTACTGCTAATAACAAATAGTCCCTGTCAATCCAAACTCCACAGCAGTAAAGCTAACCCCTCCTGCAAAAGTTGAGGGACTTTAGGACCAACTTCCTATAGCCAAGCAGGGGCCAGCCCATCAGTGTCCCACAGGATTCCACTCCTGGGGGAGTAGAAACCCACCCACCACCTTCCCTCCCAACCTGCCATCCTGAAGCCTTCTCAAAAACGCAAGCAGGGCCTCCCTGGTGGCGCAAGTGGTTGAGAGTCCGCCTGCCGATGCAGGGGATACGGGTTCGTGCCCCGGTCTGGGAGGATCCCATATGCCGCGGAGCGGCTGGGCCCGTGAGCCATGGCCGCTGAGCCTGCGCGTCTGGAGCCTGCGCGTCCGGAGCCTGTGCTCCGCAACGGGGGAGGCCACAACAGTGAGAGGCCCGCATACCGCAAAAAAAAAAAAAAAAAAAAAAAAAAAAAAAAAAAAAAAACGCAAGCAGCTACTGCCCTCTCTCTCTCCCCCCATCTCTATTTAAAATGGCTACCCAGAGTCCAGCAAACACCAAGGAAGTATGGGCACTTCCAGGAACAGCAAGGCTGACAAGGTGTCCGGGGCCCTGCCAGGCACCGAGAGCTCCACACGCTGACCCATGTCGTCACAGAGCCACCCTGTGAGTTAGGTTGCTGAGTGTGCCCGGTTTACAGCTGAAGGGACCGAGGCAGAGGGCCCACTCAGCATTAGGACATGGAGAAGCCCAGACTCAATTTGAGGCTGTGCCTGGATGCAGAGCCCCACATGGAGATCAAGGAGGGAGGGAAGAAGAAGGTAAAGTAGACGGTGCAGGGAGTGAACCGCATCACATTAAATTGTTCAGAACACCTTGTCTAAGGGGTAAAAAGCTGTAATGGTGCCGCCCTCAAACTCGCTTTGCATTAGAGCTCCCAGGGGAGGCTATTAGCCTTCCATCCTCAGACCCCAGCCCGGGAGACTGCCTGAGCTTGTCGGGGGAGCCTGGGAACGGGTATTTTCACTCCTAGGTGATTGAGCCCTGCCACCAGGGTGAGGAACTACCAGACGAAATGGTCTCTAAATGCACCCCCTCCAGCATTCTGGCCCTTCCATCACCTCTGGGGAGACAGGCCCCTCCCTGCCTCCCTAACCCAACACAGGCAGGCTTCCTGTGCCTTGTTTTTATATTACAGATAAGGAACCTGAGACCCAGAGAGGGAGAGGGCCCAAGCCACCGTCATCCTGCGGGTTACTGATGAAGCTCGCTGCTCTTGGTTCCCTTGCTCCGGCCTTTCCGCTCCAGTCCAAACACACTCAGGGCTGTTTCTCTCTGTCGTAGAGAGCAGCCTCCGCTACGAGCATGAACGCCAAAACATAAAAACAGACAAGAAAAAGTGCCCCGCAAGGGTGCCCGCCGTGTCCTCCTAGGGGAGCCCAACCTGACAAGCAGCCTTATCATTAAACCACCACAGTCCTCGCCAGCCCGGCAGCTGGGGATGTGTTCTCAGGCAGGCACCTCCCAGGGAAGGTGATGGCAGTGGTGCCCGTGGGGGCAGGGGCTGCCTGGGACACATGGGCCCATCCAGCAATCTGTTTCCAATTCCCTGACGCAGGGGTGATTTATCCTCCTCACTCGGCTGCCGCAGGCTCCGCATGCCTCAAGGATTACACGCTGAGTGAACTCTGTCGGGTGCAGGACAACGCGTTCCATTGTCCCCCCCCCCCCCCCCGCCTTTCCAACGCCCTGATTGGCAAGAAAATGTCTCCGAGAGATGGATGGAAAAAAAACATTCCCCAGGCCGAGGTCTCCCCATCAGACTGATTAGCTACTAGCGCTGAGGTGGCTCTTTGCAAGACTGGCAGACTGGGGTCTTTTCTGTTACCAGAAAGGCTCTCTTCTCCCTCATCAGGAAATTAACTTCAAAATGAAGTGGGGCCCAGGGGACTGCCCACCTCGACTGCCCAGGGCAGGTCAAACTGCAAATACTCCACCTATCACTATTTGTTAGTATAATCGTTACTATTACAGTTTATTGAGCATTTACTACGTGTCAAACCTTGTGCTAAGCTATGTGATTATCCTGGCGGCAGAGAATACGTACAAGGCACTCACTGTAAGTCAGGCAGTGTGACGAGCACCTTCCTCCTCGTTCAACCCTAACCACACAGTGCTGGCCCCGTTTGACAGCTGCCCTGGCTCGTCCTTGGCCAGCAGCACAGTGAGCAGTCTGAGAAGGGATCTGCCCAGCTGCGCGCTTGTTATCACTGAGTGCTGGTCATCACAGCCACGCGTGTACCACTGCGTTGGATAAATGATGTCACCGGCACAACAGGTCCATGAGGGTGAGCACCAGGGCCATGCAGAAGGCTTTCCCTTGTGTGAAGGGCCTGGGCCAGTCACTGAGCAAAGGGGACCACTGGAGGTGTCAGGGATGAAGCAGAACTGAAACTGACGGAGGAAGTGGGATACAAGAAATGGAAGTGTCTAAAGGGGAAGATGTGTCAGGCCCAGGAAGAGCAGAGGCAGAAAGGAAGAGGCAAGAGGTAGCCAGAGCAAGAGGTTGGGTAGAAAACTGTTCCCTGTCTCCTGTTTTCCGCATTCAGAACTCTCCTTGTGAAACGCCCCAGCCTGCCTTTTCCAGCCTCAGAAAAGGTTGCCAAAAGTTCACTGTAGGAGAGGCACTCATACAAGTGAGTAAACGCCTTTTAAGGGTGGCAATCACTTGTCACCCATTCTTCTCACTCTGTCCTGGTCATACCTCACTAGTCAACCATGGGCCCCCTAGAAAGTCTACCAATCGATCAGAGTTTGTGAATGAAACAAAACCCATTTGCTGTAACTGCTTGGCTCAGGTGATTTTCCTCCTTAATCCCCTCTTATGCTATTTTTTTGTACTTTTTTTTTTTTTTTCCTTTTTGCGTTATGTGGGCCTCTCACTGTTGTGGCCTCTCCCGTTGCGGAGCACAGGCTCCGGATGCGCAGGCCCAGCGGCCATGGCTCACGGGCCCAGCCGCTCCGCGGCATATGGGATCCTCCCAGACCGGGGCACGAACCCGTATCCCCTGCATCGGCAGGCGGACTCTCAACCACTGCGCCACCAGGGAGGCCCTTTTTGTACTTTTTAAAAAATTTTATTTTATTTATTTTTGGCTGCATCGGGTCTTCATTGCTGCACGTGGGCTTTCTCTAGTTGCGGTGAGTGGGGGCTACTCTTCATTGTGGTGTGCCAGCTTCTCATTGCAGTGGCTTCTCTCGTTGCAGAGAACGGGCTCTAGGTGCCTGGGTTTCAGTAGTTGTGGCACATGGGCTCAGTAGCTGTGGTTCGCAGGTTGTAGAGCACAGGCTCAGTAGTTGTGGTGCACGGGCTTAGTTGCTCTGCAGCATGTGAGATCTTCTGGACCAAGGATCAAACCCATGTCCCCTGCATTGGCAGGCGGATTCTTCACCACTGCACCACCAGGGAAGCCCACCCTCTTATGTTATTTGTGGTCATAGCTTTCTGTCCTTTGGATCACCGAGCATGGTCCCATGGCCTCGTGCAACAGCCTCCAGGCCCATCTCCAGGCTCTGTAGGAGCACTGTCCCTGAGTGCAGGTTGTCTTCTCTGAATTACACAGTTGGCACCTGGAAGCACAGTTGTGTTTGAAGGCTTTCAGACCAAATGCTGCCTTCCCTGTGACCCATCTCTCTCCATTAAAAAGGTATGTGTATGTCACAAAAAAACAGAAACCAAGACAGGACTGTCTAGAGGCTGGAGAGACCCAATACCAGGCCCAGCAGACCCTCAGGCCAAACAGAGCTACCCAGGTGGTTCCAACGACATGAAGTCTTTGGAATTGGACCTTCCTAAGTTTCCACCATCAGAGTCCCTTTGCTGTTATATTCCAAGTAGCTCCACTGAAATGGAAAACTGCTGCCCAGGAAACAACCTATGAACCTATTCATACCTGCCACCTCAAAGCTTTCTCAGTCTCCGTAACAAAAACACACGCAAGCTTCAGCTAGGAATACAAAATAAAAGAATAATAATGAACAAAAAAGCAGAATGATTATAAGAAAAGATGAAGGGGAACTCAGCGCATCCTGGGCAGTGGCCTGGGGCCCTGTGCTCAGAAGGGCCCTGGGCTTGGTTCAATGTTCTGATGTCGCCATCTTGAAATTCTTAACAATCTTATTTTTTACCAGCTCAGCCCTGCTGGAGACCTTGAGGAGATGGTGTAGGACATGCCTCGGCATAGCCCCCTCTGACAGGTGGGGAGTCTGGGGTATTCATCCTCCACCTCCGTCCATCACTGACTGAGGACCTCCAGCATCTCTGGTCTGCCCAGGTGTGGGCTGAGAGGAGCTGTCAGGGGAAGTTTGGGGTACCTGCAGAAGGTCATCAGCATGCACTGGGAAGGTGGGTGCCGAGGGCATGAGGGCAGGGCAGTGGCAACCTCAGGCACTGTGAATTACAGAACTAGAGCATGGGTAACTAGGAGGGTTTACCTATAATAACACCAGGGAGAAAACTGTACCTAGCTGCAGCCTTCTAATTCTACACAGAGCTTAGTGCTGGTGTGAGCTAAGAATCCCAGAGGCTCAGGGGTCCACCCTTTCATTCCACAGATTCATGAACACACAGAGCACAGCATCCCTCTCCACAGCTCTCTGTCTTGGATTATGACACAGCCCTTCTTAAAACTTAGAATGAAATGCAAACTTGCCCCCATGGCCTACAAGGCCAAGCGCTCCGTGACCTGTGCCCCTCACTCACTGTGCTCCAGCTGCGCTGGCCTCTCCTCACACCAAGTCCCTTCTCACCTGTAGGCCCTTCTAGAAGCTTTGCCCTCTGCCTGCAAATGTCCATCCATCTTTCTCCCCTTCATCCTTCAGGGGACAGCTCAGATGTCACCTGCATACAGAGGCCTTCCCAGACCAGTTAGTCCCCTTCCCTTAATTTCTAGCATGGCTCCCTGTCTGTATCCTCTAGAGCAGTCATCAGAATTGGTTGTGAAGTTTTTGTTTCCTCTCCAATCACCTGTCTCCACACTAACTGTACTCATGAGGCAGGTACCATGTCTATTTTGCTCACTGATGCGGTCCTAGAGCCTGGCACTGTGCCCTGAGGCTCAATATTTGGCAAATGAATGAATGATTTTGACTTCCTGAAGTTCTCTGCCTTCAAGGGGAACATCCAGTGGTCACCACTAACATGGGAAATATTTTAGGCAAAACTGCTCTCACATGTAGCAGCTGGACCCCAAGGACATCACAGGTTTGGGGGTTTGATGGCCCCCCAGAGACATCCACTACTAATCCCTGGAACCTGTGAATCTATTACCTCACAAGGCAAAGGGGAATTAAAGTTGCAGATGGAAGTAAGTGTACTAATCAGCCGACCTTCAAATGGTGAGATCATCCTGGATTCCACAGGTCGGCCCAGTGTAACCACAGGGTCCTTAAATGTGGGAGATAAGGCAGAAGAAAGAGTCAGAGAAAGCGTTGTGATGACAGATGCAGGATCAGAGAGATGCAACATTGTTGACTTTGAGGCTGGAGGAGGGGGCCACGAACCAAGGGATGCAGGCGACTCCAGAAGCTGGAAAAGGCCAGGAAACAGATTCTCCTCTGGAGCCTCCAGAGGGAACCACCCTTACGATACCTTGACTTTAGCCCAGTGAGACCCACATCAGACTTCACACTTCCAGAACAGTAAGAGAATTGATGTGTGTTGTTCTCAGACACGAAGCTGATGGTACGTTGTTACAGCAGCCATAGGACACTCATACAGTGTGGCAATGCTTTCTCTAAGAATCTCATTTGATTCTTGCAGCAGCCCTGCACAGCAGGAATATCAGTGCCCCCATTTTATGGATGAGGAAACCGAGGCACAGAGAGACTAAGTTGCTGCCCGGTTCCAGAGCAAAGAGGTGGCAGAGTGGGCCTGTGCATGGGAGGTGGTCCTCGGAGTCCACCTGGTGCCCACAGTGGCTGCCTCCACAGACAGTTTTGGTGATAGAATGAGATAATAGGTGTGAACACTTAGCACAGCCCTGGCACATGGGAAACCCTCACCACGTGGGCCTGGCTGTGGTCAATAGCATGGGTCTGATTCCTGCTTAGAGGGCCAATGGCTGTCATCTTCTGAAATGATCCTTCATGGCTTTCCATAGTTCCCTTGACCCCTGGGCTGGGCACTGGTAAGCAGACCTGCTGATTTACTGCACATCAACAGTTATGCTGTAATAAAAAAGCCGTGAGCTTGGGCCAGTGGCAGAAGGCCTGGGTTAGAATTTCCACAGGCACCAATGAGCACGTGCCCTATGTGGGGGTGTCATGGAGATCACCCAGGAAGGCGCCCTGTCCCTCCCAGCACACAGAGGGTGTGTGCAACAGTGCTGTGTCTGTTCCTCCATGCCTCTCTGACCCCCACCACCCTGTAAACTTTCAGAGCCCCCAAGGCTTCCTGCTCACCCCGACCAGCTGCACAGAAGTGATCGAATCTCCCCCTGAACGTGGGGGAGCCTGGGTTTCCCTTGTCCTGTCCGTCTGTGAGTGGCTGCTTGTACTCTTCATCTAGCCCATGCTCCAGGGCAACAGGACATGTGGACATGCAGATGGATCGTCTCCTGAACTGATCCCTCTGGGAGGGCAGGCCCAGCACTGTGAAACCAGCTGTGTGTTCATCTAAGAAAAGGGCAGGCGGCCACGGAAAACAGCCCTGCCCAGCTCCCTCAGCGGCACAGGCATTCTCAAACCTTTGCTTCCTGCCGCCTCTCTCCCCCAGACCCTGGCGCCAGGTTTGCACTTAGCCCTGAAAAATGAGAAAGGGCTCGGCTGGGAAGCCAGAAGCAATGGAGCTCTGTAAAGGGGCCCTGAATTTTTAAAAAGTTAAAAATTAAATGTAAATCATCAGTGACTTAGGAAAAAACATTTCTCTCCAATCCAGAGGTTCTTAACCTTTGGAGGAACTTGGACCCCCTTGAAAGTCTTATGAAACTAAAGAACCCCTTCTTGGAATGTTTATGAACACATAAAATTTGCAGGATTACCAAGGAAACAATTATATTGAAATACTGTTATCAAACAAATTTTAATTGTAAATGTATAGTCAATATACGTGCTTTTTTAGAAACACAGATCTCACAGAGAGTCTAACAGCTTCTTTAACTCAAAGTAGCACTGAACTCAAATTATATTTCAAAATAGTAGCTGTGACTGTACTATGATAGGAAATATCTATGATTTCATTGGTGATAAAGTCACAGATTCTGTTAGTGCTACTGGCTTGTTGCCTTTGACCATAACGAAAGGAAATGCTACATTTTGGTTAGACAAAATAAAGATGTAATATTTTTCCTCCAGGTTTGCCAATCCCCTGAATTCTCTCCACGGACACCTTGGCTACGCATTAGGAACCCCAGTGACAATCATGACAGTCACTCCTGGCTGCCACTTGGATCTCACCCAGAGAGTTAGCAAAAAGAAGGCACTCGCGGGCCTCCCTGGTGGCGCAGTGGTTGAGAGTCCGCCTGCCGATGCAGGGGATGCGGGTTCGTGCCCCGGTCTGGGAGGATCCCATATGCCGCGGAGCGGCTGGGCCCGTGAGCCATGGCCGCTGGGCCTGCGCATCCGGAGCCTGCGCGTCCGGAGCCTGTGCTCCGCAGCGGGGGAGGCCACAACAGTGAGAGGCCCGCATACCACAAAAAAAAAAAAAAAAGAAGGCACTCGGGACAAGCCTTCAGCACCTTCAAGCTAGTACATGAAGTGTAAGATAGTCTAAATTTCATGTTGGAAAAAAAACAACACCCTCATATGTGCGGGGGGGGTGGATTTTGAAATAGTTTTGGTGGTTATGTCTAGATACAGAATTTAGAGTAATTTTTTCCCTGTGTTTGTTCATCTGTCTTCTACATAAATATTATTTTTTTATTATTAAACATATAGTAAAAGTAGGCATTCACTGGGTAGAAATGACTGCAAACAGAGAGCTTTCATATTAAATGCTGCACAAAAGTGCTGTTTACATTTTCCACAATGGACGCACATTACATTTTAAATTAAAAGCTACCAAAAAATCATTAAGTTGTACACTTTAAATGGCTGAATCATATGGTATGCGAATTATATCTCAAAGCAGCTAAAATTTTTTAATTCACTGGTTTTTGGAGACTCCACTTGGATACACATGATTGACTGACTTGAATAACTAGTTAATTAAAGCAAATCAATCAAACTTTAAAAAGAAAAAAATATAAGCCATTTGGGAAATGTAAAAATTGTTTGGATAATGGATGATATTAAGTAATTATTGTTAAATATTTTGGTGTGCTAATATTATGACTGTGTTTAAGAGAAATGACTTGCATAGTAAGGATCATTTCTTTGTGTTATTTCCTGCAATGTGAGTAAATCTACAGTTCTCTCAATATAAAATTTTTAACTAAAAAAATGAGTGAGATCCTATTTTTCAGAGATACATACTGAAATAGTTACAGATGAAAAGATACAGTATCAGGAATTTGTTTCAAAATAATTCTGGCTTGGGGAGAGTGGGTGGAAGCAGAGAAAATAAGATTGGTGAGTTCATAACTGTTAACGATGGGTGACAGGCACGTGGGGCTTTGTTCTACTTTTGTATACATCTGAAATTTTCCATAAAACGTTTGTAAAAGCTAACCTTAAAAAAAATTGGGCTTCCCTGGTGGCGCAGTGGTTGAGAGTCCGCCTGCCGATGCAGGGGACACGGGTTTGTGCCCCGGTCCGGGAAGATCCCACATGCCGTGGAGCGGCTGGGCCCGTGAGCCATGGCCGCTGAGCCTGCACGTCCGGAGCCTGTGCTCCGCAACGGGAGAGGCCACAGCAGTGAGAGGCCCACGTACCGCCAAAAAAAAAAAAAAAAATTAATTGGATAGGCAATAATAATGAAGGTAATTCACACACAAGGTAATAAAGTATCTAGGAAAAAAAGTTTTGTGTTTTAAAAACTCAAGAAAGAAAGAATCACTGTCACTGTTCTCCTTTTGTTTTATAAGTTGAGGGGATTGTAAGTAACAAACCTATTGTCCTTCCTCCCCCCACCAACGTAAACCACCCCAAAGGGGAAGGACGGCCTTACCCAGCATGCCATTTGCAGGCAGCAGGCTTCTGAGATGGCCGAGTGCGGGCAAAGGTGCCCTGGAATCAAGCTCCAGACCCAGGGTCCCAGGCCTACCTCAGCTGCAGCCAATCCCTTCCCCACTCCAAGCCTCAGTTTCCCCACTGTCCAAGTGAGGAATTTTGCACCAGAAGAATCTCTAGGCTTCTTTCCAGCTGGTATGCTCTGTGATCATCCGAGCTGTGTTTACTTGGGCTCTGGATGAGCAGGGATTGGGGCCCACAGGCCGCGCTCCATCACGCAGGCTCTGACATGCCCCTTGCCGAGATCCCAGGGAAGTCACAGGCCCCTGCTGCTTCCCAAAACACGGGCGTTCCATACCCTGCCGCGGGCCCAGCGTGCAAGGCTGGGCGGAGGTGTCCACACAAGTACTCATCCTGATGGCAAAGGGCCAGGCCAAGGGTGTTTACAGGGACCCTGCAGCGAGGGCAGAGGGTGTGAGCAGTCAGCCCCTCTCTGGTCTGGCCCGTGGACACCCCCTTCCTTAGGGCCTCACCCTGCCCCACCTTCTGGCACCCCCTGATTACACGATCGTCTTGCCAGCAGCTCCCTGGCTGTGACCCGGGCAATTATAAACACATGGGACCTAGCCAAGAGTGACAAGTGCTGCGTGGTGTCACTGGCTGGCGATGAGGCCTGGACGAGGCATGGACCCCTTCAGAGTGCCCTTGACCCTCACGTGGCCAGATTCACACCCAAGTAGGCCCCACTAGTAAGCTGACATACGGACAGCGTGGCTCACCATCTTAACCTACAGCCCTCCCCTGCCCTGCATTCGGGGACCCCAGCCCTCTGCCATTCGAGCTCTGGACACCCTGGCCCCAAACCACCATTTCAACCTGATCTCCAAACCTCTCCTCAAAGTGTCTTCCCTACGAATGAGCGCTCTCCAAAGCGAGTTCCATGGAAGCCTATCCTACAGGACAGTCGCAGTCGTCACGCCACTAAAAGGCTCTACGGTCAAAGAGGTTTGGCAAACACTGGGTTAAACCAATTTAAACATGTCTTCTGTGTATTCCACAGACCTTCTCAGTGACTTTGCGATGAGCATTGTGAATTTGAACCAGGGGATGCCACATTTTCTCTGCTGATCTGGCCCCAGAAGTTGCATGTTAATAGGCATCTTGGGGACCAATCATCCATGTACTTCAGGGAATTCTGCTTTAGACAGGCTGGCCTCCACCCTCACCAGTATGACTGAGGGCTTTTGTGATGTTCCAGCATCTTGCTATTCATTCATTTGGAGTTGGCAGGTGTTTCCACAATCAAGCCCATTCACCCTGATCTCTTACTCTGGCAACTGATCTTTGTATCAGGACTTTGCATGGACTATGAATTTGCATCCATCTGCTTGGACTCTTGTTCTGGTGGCCCTCTAATGGTCATAGCTGGGGCCACACTTGTCCTTAGAGCATATATTTTCTGACCTTCCAAACTTTCAACCATTCAAGAAAATGTTATTGAGCACCTAGGACATGCACGACGACACTGGGGCAGAGGCACCCAGGCCCAACGAGAGAGCCACCAAAACGCAGTGAGCCTCTAGCGCTGGTTTACACCTGCAACCATCCAGCCAGCGGAGCTACAGCAATAGTTTTGGAAATGACCAGAAGATGTTTCAAGGAAGTCAGGAGTCCCACAAGTCCAAAACCAGGGCAAGCAAACAGAGGCAAGAGTAGGAAGCTACCAGTATTCTCAGTGGCAATGACGCCACCCTTCCCAGTATGGAGACAGAATGGTCAGAATCTGACCCCAAGCCATTTCTGTTTAAGCCCCCAGTTTGTAGTCACTTGTTTCAGCAGCCCCAGAACACTCACGTGCACCCCTGAAGCTGACCACCAGGGAGCCCCCAATCCCTTCCTGGGCCTTCAACTCGCCTTTCTGCCCCAGGAGGGCTCAGCCCCTGCCCTGTCACGTGCTCTTCAGGACAGAGTCTCAGACACACCACGAAGAGCCAACATGTGGAGACTAAGCTGCCCACTGGGAGTTGTGCCCTAATTCCTACCTCTTGCTAAGGAATGAACCCCAAAGCCATGAGAGTGGGAAAGGTCTGCGGCCTTAGAAGACACGTAGCCCAGTGTTGCTACATGAGTGAACCAAGGACCTCTGGCAGAGTGAAGAGGCTGGCAAATTCTATCTGGAAGAAGCAAGTGTAAAACTGGACAACATTGTTAAAAGCAACAATGTCAGGGCTCTGGAAATTGAGCAAAGGCAGACAACAAACTAGGAAGAGCCTATTCTTGAAAAACAGCTTCGGCTTGGGGTACAATCACTGGCAATCTGTAGCCTTCTCACCTGAAGCTCCTGCCACCCACCCCTCCCACACCCCCATCCCCCTTGGTCAGCAAGAAATGTGGCTTTGCCAGCATGGGGTTGGCTTTGGAAACTAGCAGCTGAGCTGCCGGGGGGGCACACTCAACCTGGGGCTGGGGTCAGCTAACAGCAGTGAGCTGGAAACATGCAGGGGAACCCCCAGCTCCCATGGCTGGAGGCTGTGATCTCATAGGGAAGAGCGTCGAGGCAGCCAAAAGTTGAATGGGGATCTGGGAAAAGAGAGCAGCACAGAAGGTCAGGATAAGATCTCCCCTCATCCCTGCCCGTCTGGGAAATGAAACCAAGAGGCCCACTAGACAGCAAAAGCAAAGGAGGCTTGAGGATTGACTGAGCTGTGACCACGCTCCCCAACCACAGAGATCCACCCACATACAATGGAAGCCTTTGGGCACAAGGTTCTGTGCACAACCTTGGCCAAATTCACTGGCTGAACCCTGAGCTGTGCAGACACTAGGGGACCACTAGGAGGTCAGGCTGAAAAATGAAAACAAGAATCAAGTGAGTCTGAGCAGAGCCACTGGTGCACTGCAGGGGAGATGGATTTCACAGTTCAAGTCCAAGAAAGTTACTTTTAAAAAAAAAAAAAAAAGCAAAAGCAAAAACAAAACAATTCTCTAAAATACAATTCAGAATCCAGATTTGCTGCAACATAATATCTAAAATGCCCAGCACCGTGGAGGGGCCCATGTGGCAAGGAGCTGAGGCCTCTTACCTAAAGCTCAGTAAGGAGCCATCTCAGAAGTGGATCCTCCAGTCCCAGTCAAGTCTTCAGGTGAAACAGCAGCCCCACCACCATTTTGATTACAGCCTCATGGGAGACCATGAACCAGACCGCCAGCTAAGCTGCTCCTGAAGCCCTGACTCTCAGAAACCATGTGAGATAGTAAATGTTCACTGTTGTATTAAGTGGCTAAGTTTGGGGATAATTTGTTACACGGCAATAGATTACTAATACATCTGTCTTCTTTAGTGGGGATGGGGGTAGTGGGGAGGAAGGGCTATACTTTCCCCTTCAGTGCAGGAGATATGGAGTCTCTGGAAGAAATTTAAATTCAGTTCCACAAGCATGCATTAGGCCCCTGGGCCCACAGAAATAATATGTAGGCGAGCATAATGTTCTAAACACACAAAAAAGTCACCCACTGTTATCTCAATTTGCTCTTTCAAGTCTGAAGGATTTTTTTTTTCCTTTCTACACAAAGCGATAATGGCAGGACCCCTTGGAATTCTCTTCCCCCAGATGGAAACAGTGGGGTTATAGATGTAAAGCAAGCTAAGGATTTATTCCTGGTGTCCATCAGTGAAATGAACACAGCCAGCCCTGAAAGGATTCCATGCTTCAGTGGCAACAAGAAAATCAAATAAAGCTGCACATGTTCCAAAGAGGGGGCTGCTATTAAAAATGTGGTGTTAATTAGCTCCCTTGTGTAATCATCCCAGGAGTGAGCAGGGAGGAAGGACAAGAGAATTTGGGTTCCACTAGGCAAATATTTAGAACGTGTACAGAAGCGTAACTGTGAAGAATGGAGAGAGATTCAAATAGGGTGGCTGAGTGAGCTGATGGCGGGGGAAGGAGGGTCATCCTGGACAAGACTGGTGTAAACGCAGCAGGAGACCAGAGTTCCAGAAGAGAACATCAAGGCCAGAGTGTTGCTTCCCACACTGCATCCCTGTCCCACTGTGAGCTCCAAGGGGCATTCGATTCAGATACCAGAGAGAAATGGTACCTGCAGGGGTCTGGGAATGAGCATCTCAATGAGTCTGCCTGGGGCAGTCATCATCATCATCATCATCAACAACATCAGCACCCATGTACCCACTGCAGTCTTAGGCAGCTGGTATTATTATTCTTCCCATATTACTGATAAAGAAACTGAGGATCAGAAATGTTGATTCACTTGCCTAAAGTCACACAGCTAGTGAGTCTATTAGAACAAGCATTCAAGCCTAGGTCTGACTCCACAACCCCAAGTCTTAGCTACAATGAGGCACCTTCTGCAACAGTTAATGAATAATGTATCAGTAAGAATTCCCTCTGTGAAATTTCTAAAGTAGCAGCACCCAAAATTCTAAGGCAAAGTCTTTAGCTGCTGGGTGTCATGTTGCAGCCCATTAGAAAGTCCTTAGGCAAATAGAGTGCTGATGGAGCCTGTGCCATAAGAGAGAGATGAAGAAGGGGAGTTCTGTTTTTCTTTCTTTCTTTCTTTTTCTATTTTTTAAACCTAATCCCACTTAAGGGAAAACAGTTTGACTTGAAAGGGAAAGTGGCTGATAGGGATCACAACTTGTTGAGGAGAATTGCTTTTTTATGGTTCCCCTCCAAAGCAATAGTTCATTCAAGGGTCTTTACTTGATTTTTTTCACTTTAATTAGATTTTTTTAATAGGTAAAGGTTTTATGAGACACAAAATGCAAAGGGAACAATCAAGTATCCAGTGAAGATTCCCTCCCCATCATTCCTCAATCACCCCATTTGCCCCTCTTCTGGAGACATTTTTCTGGAAAGTTCTTTTCCACCAAATTGCTGATTATTCACTAATTCTACATCTTGATTTGTTCACTTGACAACATATCTTAGGTAAATAAGTTGCCACAAGTAAAGTATGTAACACCACCCCCAGCACATAGTAGGTATTTGGTGTTTGTTACTGTTGCTGCTACCGTAGTCATCACCAGCTCCATCTCATCTCCATCTCCATCATCATCAACAACTCTATCTCAATTCCATCACATCTCCATCTCCATCTCATCTCCATCTCCATAATCATCATCTCCATCTCCATCTCATCTCCATCTCCATCTCAACTCCATCTCAACTCCATCTCATTTCCATCTCCATCTCATCTCATCTCCATCAACATCTCCATTGCATCTCTATCTCATCACCTTCTCGATCTCCATCATCATCATCATCTCCATCTCAATCTCATCTCCATCTCCATCTCATCTCTAGCTCCATCTCCATCATCATCTCCATCTCCATCTCTAGCTCCATCTCCATTATCATCACCATCTCCATCATCATCTCCATCTCCAACATCATCACCATCTCCATCATCATCTCCATCTCCATCATCATCTCCATCTCCAACTCTAGCTCCATCTCCATCATCAACTCCATCTCCACCTCATCTCCGTCTCCATCATCATCACCATCTCCATCATCATCACCATCTCCATCATCATCTCCATCTCCATCATCATCTCCATCTCCAACATCATCACCATCTCCATCATCATCTCCATCTCCATCATCATCTCCATCTCCAACTCTAGCTCCATCTCCATCATCAACTCCATCTCCACCTCATCTCCGTCTCCATCATCATCACCATCTCCATCATCATCTCCATTTCAACCCCATCTCCATCTCCATCATCATCTCCATCTCCATCATCATCTCCATCTCCAACTCTAGCTCCATCTCCATCATCAACTCCATCTCCACCTCATCTCCATCTCCATCATCATCACCATCTCCATCATCATCTCCATTTCAACCCCATCTCATCTCCATCTCATCTCCATCTCTACCATTGAGTCATTCCACATCAGTACAGGAAGGATGTCCTCTTTCTTTTTCCCATCCATTATGCAGATGTATCATAATTCAACCAGTCCTTTTAATTGACATTTAGCTTGTTTCAATCTTTTAAGGTTACTGATGCTGCCGCTTTGGTAACTCTGTGCATGTGTCATTTTGCACATGTACAAATCTAGTCCTAGGATAAAAGTCCTAAAAGTGCAATTGCTAGAACAGGGCATGTGCATCTGTAATTCCAATAAATATGACCAAATTTCCCCCATAGATGCTGTGCTAAGTATTACTCCCATGAGAGCCATGGTCCCCACATTCAGCTGTACCATGAGGCCTGGGCATCCTTGTGAGCATCTCATCCAGCACCCCACTTCCTCCTGGATGCCCCACACCTCAATGCTAAAGGGCCTGCTCCACCCCATCACACACCCTTCACACCAGTTCTTCTGCTCCCCTTCTGCTCTTAGCCTTGCAGGCATTGCTACCTGCAGGACTTCCTCAACAATCCTCTCTTCTTCCCCTTCACCAACTGATGGCCTGTCCCAGGCCTAGCTTACCTCCATCCCTCTTGCCTGGACCACACCAACGTGCTGCAAATTCTCAGCAGTGCAGGCCCCAGGGATGTTTAAAGAGAAAAGGCACCGAAGGGTCTTTGCAGAAGCAAGTTCAGGCAGGGGACAATCACAGCACTTGCTTGCAGGTCTGGGGTGCTGAAATGGACTTGGAGGGAGAGCTAACTGGGCCATCTAGGGTGAGGGGCTAAGGCACCCAGGTGCACAGTCCAGAGTCAGAAAAGATGCTTAATATGATTTTAATTTTCTTAAATTTACCAAAGCTTGTTTTGTGGCATAGCAGGTGATCTACGACAGAGAATGTTCCATATGCACTTGAGAAGGCACCCTGTATTCTGCTGCTTTTGGATGGAATGCTCTATATATATCAATTAGGTCCCTTTGATCTAATGTGTCATTTAAGGTCTGTGTTTCCTTATTGATATGCTGTCTGGATGATCTGTCCATTGATGTAAGTGGGGTGTTAAAGTCCCCTACTATTACTGTATTACTGTTGATTTCTCCTTTTATGTCTGTTAATATTTGCCATATATATTGAGGTGCTCCTATGTTGGGTGCATGTATATTTACAATTGTTATATCTTCTCCTTTCATTGATCCCTTGATCATTATGTAATGTCCTTCTTTGTCTCTTGTAACAGTCTTTATTTTAAAGTCTATTTTGTCAAAGTATTGCTACTCTGGCATCAACCTAAGTGTCCATCAACTGAATGGGTAAAGATGTTTTTTATACACACACACACACACACACACACAATAGAATATGATTCAGCCATAAAAAAGAATGAAATTTTGCCATTTGCAGCAACATGGATGGACTTGAAGGACATTATGCTAAGTGAAATAAGTCAGACAGAGAAAGATATTTATTTTTCTGTACTCTATTCTGTGATACTGTATGATATCACTTACATGTGGAATCTAAAAAGTACAACAAACTAGTGAATATAACACAAAAGAAGCAGACTCACAGATAAGAGATAACCCCAGTGGTTACCAATGGGGGGAGGGCAATATAAGTGTGGGGGAGTGAGAGATACAAACTACTGGGTGTAAGATAGGCTCAAGGATGTATTGTACAACATGAGGAATAGAGCCAATATTTTATAATAACTGGAAATGGAAAGTAACTTTCTAAATTGTATAAAAATAAAAAAGAAATTTTGGGGAAGCTGCTGCATAGCACAGGGAAATCAGCTCGATGCTTTGTGATGACCTAGAGGGTTGGGATAGGGAGGGTGGGAGGGAGGCTCAAGAGGTAGGAGATATGGGGATATATGTATACGTATAGCTGATTCACTTTGTTGTACAACAGAAACTAACACACATTGTTAAGCAATTATACTCCAATAAGGATATTAAGAAAGAGAGTAAAAAGAATAGAAATTTTTAAGACATTTGTGATTACATTCAGGGTCCACTCAGATAATCCAGGATCATCTCCACATCTCAAGATCCTTAATCACATATGCAAAGTCCCTTTTGCCAAATAAGATCACATAAATAGGTTCAGGGGATTTGGGCATCTTTGGAGAGCCTACCATACTCTCCTTCACCACGTGCTTCAGCTAGCTGTTCTGGAGAAAGGAGCCCATAAATATCATTTTCTAGGGCGTTCAAGTAAAAACTTCCCAGGCCAGAGTCCATTCTGTCATTAAGAGGCTCAAACTTTTGGCCCATAGAAAAGACTGAATCTGGTCAAGGTGTGGTTTGGCTGTTGTACGATGGAGAGAGATATTGTGCCTCTCTCAGGCCATAGCAGGGAGATGACAGCTTATATTTAATTATAGGAGACACTATTCTTGCTCACTTTGTCTTTCAAAGGAAACACTTGGGGCAAACTGGAACTCAGGCCTTGCCAAAACCACACGTCCCCAGAGCCACTCTCTTTGCCTCTCCCAGAACAGCCCTCATTTTCTGAAGGCAGGAACTAAGCCTCAAAGATCCGAGACCTTTGGCCTCTTGATTTTCACCAGGGAGCCCAGTGGCAGGCAAGGGCAGAGATAAGACGTCTCCAAGGCCTTGGCTGCACCAGAGGGGCTGAGAAGACGGCAAGAGGAGAGAGCCGAAGCCCAGGTTATCTGTAGATCCAAACCATCCTCAATGCAGCCCTGCTTCCCGCGGCTCCAGGGGCAGAGAGCTGCTCTCACCAAGTCAGCCTCCAGGACAGAGGTGTGGGAGGACGAGGGCGTCTTCCAGACCCCCCTGGCGAGGTCTGCTCTCCCTCACTGGTGTCTCAGACAGTCGCACCCAGTGGGGACCCAGCACAGAGGCCAACCACAGGGACATCTGAAGGCCAGTGCCTGCTGGGATTATAGGAAGGGCCTGCCAACAATGCCAGGGGCTATCACACATGCGGGGCCCTCATTGCCAGACCTGCTGAACTGTCCCTCCCAGATCCCAGTTCCCAAACACCCGGGGCAACCACAGTCAAGAGGAAGCCTCTGAATGCCTGCCTCAGTTTGCCTTTTCAGTCAGTGGGATCTTCATGAGCAGGTGGTCAGGCGTTTCAAGCCCAAATTCTACCTGCACCTGAAACAGTCACATCACTGGGGCATAAAGCTCCTCTCCTTGGGAGACGTAGAGAGAGGCTGCTCTCTGGGAATCGTTCTTGAGTTACTTGGGCATTTGTCTCAAACCCTCCACTTTGCCTTGGGTACATAGATGGGGAAAGATGTCAAGGCTGGGACAGTGCAGCCAGTGGAAACGTTGGACGCCATGCCAATGCTCCCCCACCTTCTGGACTCAGAGCCCACCTCTCCTTGGCGGCCACCGCCTCAGCTCCTGCTGACGCTCACAACATCATGACCACGCCCCTCTGGCCACGCCGGGAGAGACGCCAATGGAATTACCCAGCGGGGCCCTTTTTCAGTTGGGAAAATTAACAAAGCATCTTAGAGAACAGCTGTATCTATGAGCCCTGGGTTCTCAATTTCCATCTCAGAAAGGAGAGCAAGACTGTGTTCATGACAGTTCAGGGTCCCGAGTGCCAAGTTCTGGTGCTTAGAGTGTTGTTGCCATGTTCTCAGCTTCCTCAGAAATGACTTGTCAACTTCACTGAACAGGATACACAACTGACAGACAAACTTAAGCACTAAAGCTAGGGATTTGATCTCTATGTCTCATGCTTGAAATACAGGCTAAAAAGACAAATATCTACAAAATCCAATTCCGGAGACTCAGCCAAGTTTTGTGAGAGAAAGTGGCTGAAGAAGGAGAAAATTTTTTTCACCATTGAGGCGTACTTCACCAGGAATAGAACTTAAACTCAATTAAAAGAGGCACTGAAACTCTTTTATTTCTATAGCTTCAGTAATGAGACATCTTGAGACTGGGAAGAAAATATTTCTCTGGATTTTTACATTAGGGGAATAAGACTCTTTGGGGATGTTTGGCATATAGGAATGCTCAGGAAACAAAATAATAAAACCAAAAGCAGGCTCTTCAAAAAGACTGATAAAACGGACAAGAGCTCTTAACAAGTATAATCAATGAAAAGAGAAGGGCAAGTCCAAATAAAAAGCATTGAGAACCAAAAAAGGTAAATCATATCCACAGAGGGGAGATTTTTAAAGTCATAAGAGACTCCTACATACAACTTTTTAACACAAGTTGGAAAGTGTAGATGAAATGGTGGTATATTTGGAAAATGTAAATCACCAGCACTGGCTGAAGACGACGTGAGGATGCACAGACCCACGGTGTGTTGTGTTTGCCTCCATCACATGGCCATCAACCCGCCAAGCCCTAGGGCTGTTGTGAAGAAGGGAGACCACGTGCAGTCACGCTGGGAATGGCACAGCCTCACACCACGTGAAAGCTCCCACCCTGGAGTCCCCTTGTAGAGATCAGGAAGGGTTCAGGAAGGCCTGAAAGGTATGGCGCAAATTTAAGAGTGTGTTCATTTCCTATGGCTGCTGTAACGAATGACCAAAAACTCAGTGGCTTCTCTGAGGGCCCCAGAGGAGTCAGATTCATAGAGATAGAAAGTAGAACGGTGGGTGCCAGGGCTGGATCGAGGGGGATGGGGAGTTATTGTCTAATGGGGACAGTTTCACTTTTACAAGATGAAAAGAACTATGAAGATGTGTGGTGGTGATGGCTGCACAATGCTGTGAATGTACTTAGTGCCACCGAAATGTACATTTTAAAATGGTTATAGTGGTAAACGTTATATATATTTTACCACAATTTTTGAAAAAAGAATTTTTGGAGCAGAGGAATGTGCAGGCCCTTCCCAGCCTATACCTCCTCTGGACCTTCAAGTGCATGAGAACTTGACCAGGAAGAGGAATCAGCTTCCAATGAGCCCTGACAAGAGTGAGGTAGTCAGATGCTGGGTGGTAGGGTCAGCAAGCTGAGCTCACAGCTCACCTCTGCTACCAGCCAGCTGTGTGACCTCAGGCAGTTTACTTAACCTCTCTGAATCTCAGCTCTCCCTGTGTAAAAAGAAGATAAAACCACCAACTTTGTAGGATCACCATACCTGGTGCCCAGCGGTACAGTTATTATTCATCAGCTAAATTGGTTGCTCTGTGTTTATAAATTGCCATCCCACAGAGCAGCAGACAGGAGTCCCGGATGCCCATCTCCATTCTACTTTCTTAATCACCTCCCTCTCCTTTCTTGACCTTGGGTTTGCCATTTCTATATTTGCTACTGTCCCTGGCAGCATATCGACGCCATCTCAGAGCTTCTCTTTTGCTGAAGCAGCTAAAAGGGCCACATTTTCCTTGACTCCCAAGATGGGCAAACAAACCCAGCCTGACCCTTGGGAGCCCACTTGAAGCCTGTAATGAGCGGGGTGATGATTCCAGAAACAGCCTGCCTGGCCACCCCCGCTGCTGAGCACAGCAAGCCCCGCTGGCGACATGGGTCACGGTGGCGACATGGGTCACTCTAATTCCCGCTCAGCACAGACTCCAGGAACACACAGATCCTGTGCGAGGGCCAGCACCCCTCTGGGATGCCGCCTGCCAATGCCAAAGGCACCTCAAGGCCCAGGGGGCTGGGTAAGACCACCCCGCCAGGCCCCATGCTCTGGGATTGCTTCTCCCTGACAGACAGGCACTAATATCTCCTCGAGGTTGGAGGAATGGTTTTCTCCCTCTTCCCAATGCGCCCCGCAACTTCTGCTGCTCAGGCACTCAGAATTCAAAGGAAACCAGAGCTCCTGTCTCCTGGCCCATGTCACAAAGCAATGCCACTTGGGATTTGTCCAGCAGGGCAATAACGCTGGACCTCAGAGACAGACTTCCTGGAGGAGAAAGAGGGCTGTGACATCTGTTTTTATTGCTTCTGAACCCACTCGGTTACTCCCCCTCTTTGAGGGAATAACAACTTTAATTGAGCTGAGGCTGCCCTGGTGGTCTGGCCCTGGGGGGCCTGAGCCGGGCCCTCTCTGGGCTGAGCCTAAATTGCAGGTTGGGTAAGTGACTGTCATGGGGCCTGTCTGAGAAGGCAGGAGCAGTTCAGTTCTTTGCCATCCATGTTGCCCTCAGTTAAAGCCACTGATCCACTAGGAGGGAGGGTGGGGAAGTGTTTTCCCAGAAAGACAGAGCTGTTGACCCTAGTCAAGAAGTAGAAACAGCCTAGATGTTCGTCAACTGACAAATGGATAAAGAAAACGTAGATTATCTACACAATAGAATATTATTCATCCATAAAAAGGAATGAAGTACTGATCATGCTACAGCGTGAATGGACCTTGGAAACAGCATGTGGAGCGACAAAAGCCAGACCAAAGGACCACTTATTGTATGATTCCATTTATATGAAATGTCCAGAATAGGCAAACCCACAGAGACAGAAAGTTGATTAGTCTTGCTTAAGGCTGGAGGTGGGGAAGGGAGGAAGGGAAAATAGGGGGTGACAGCTAAAGGGTTCAAAGTTTCCTTTTGGGGGTGATGAAAGTATTCTAAAATTGACTGTAGTGGTGGTTGCACGTAACTGTGAATATACTAAAAACCACTGAATTGTACACTTTAAATGAGTGTTATGGTATATGAATTATATCTCAATAAAGCTGTTTTTTTTTTTCCTAAAGAAAGGAAAGAAGGAAGGAAGGGAGGAAGGGAGAAAGAAAGAAAAACAGAACTAGGGCAAACCCAGCTTCACTACTTATCAGCTGTGTGACCTAGGGCAGGTGCCTAACCTCTCTGTGCCTTAGTTTATTCACCCTAAAAGAATGGCCATAATTATATCAAATGCTCTGTCATTGTAATTATTAGACAAGGTGTGTGAACACTTAGCATGGTGTCTAGGTGTCAATATACAATCCCAATCATGGACCATAGAGAGGTTGCCACAGAGACCAGGCAAATGGAGATGAATGTATCACTTTTATTATTTATAAAGCTCATCGGAGAACACAGTTCTGGCCCAGCCAGTTTATGTATGGGCTAATTGCACAGAACCTCCTTTGGGGCAGGGGAGGGGGTGCTGTACCAATAGGACTTAGGGCACAGAAGGTGAGGAGGGGTGCCTCCTGTTCCTTCAATCCCTCCAAGTGGGAGGGGACATGTTTAAGCTGATCACAAGGAAACACTAGCGAAAGATCCCCCCATCAACAGTGGGTCAGTGTATTTATGATCATCATAAACAGTGAAGAGCAAAGTCAGTGCCTGGCAGGCATCAGGTGCTCAGGAACTTATTAATATGTTATGATAATTACACATTTTTATATGCTTGAGTATTGGAAAAAAATTGAACCACCAAAGTATTAGCAGTACATAACTCTGGGAGGTGGAATTATGGGAGATTTGTATTTTCTTCTTTGTGCTTTTCTGTTATTTTCCAGTTTTTTTCTGATGAGCATATATTTTTATGTTATTTTTAGGAAACATTCTTTGTGGGTTCTAAGGATTTGAGGACACACTCCCTGCCCTCAAGAAGCTAAAAACTCTATTTAGGAAGAAGATACTTTACCGAGCAAACCATTAGGAAAGGGCTTGCAGGCGGGTAATAGGAACTCAGAGGAGGAAGAGGCCCTGTGGGGGGTGCTTTCCAGACTGGGGGAGTCAGCCTGGTGATTCGAGCACTGAATGACAAAGGTTCTCTTTCAGCCAGACAATCCCAGTTCCCACACTTTCCAGGTCACATAGTTGGTCTCAAAGCCAGATTTCCAACATCTTTGGCTGTAGTGACAATTTCTGACTGCCAGCAGCCCTCTTCAGAGGATGCCGTAGCCTCTGAAGTACATTCCCAGCCATTTTGAGTCTTTACCTTGGTCCCATTTGTGTGGTTACTTATTTTCAAATGCCAATGGTCAAGCCCATCACTCAACACTGGAAACAGTGGTCACTCAGCACCTATCCCTCCTCATACTGCAGGGGCTGGAAGACTGGGAACTTCATTTGCCAGGATCCTTTGTCATCACGATTGTTCTAGACTAGACTCCAACAATGAGCCAGCCACACAAGATTTGAGAAGTGGGAGAAAGCCGGACAACACTGTTTCCCTGGCACCAGTGGGCAAACATGTGGAATTTGGCAGCTCTAAGGTTTGCGGCGACTTCCTACGATCACCGGCAAATGCTGTGATTGTCAGCAGCAGTCTCCTGCAGTTCCTGAGGTTCCTGGCTCACCAAACTTTAGTGGCAAACCCAAGCACAAGTGACAATGTTCCCTGACCTTCTTCCTCTAGCTCTTCAACAGTTTTGAAAGCGTCTGAATGAAATCTATTCTTTTCTGAGGGATGCAAGAACTCTTCTGTCTAATCCACAGATCATAGAAGAATATGTGGATCAAACACCTCCACCTTGCAAGCACAGTGTGAAGCATTTTACCTGAGTTATGCCACAATGCAAGTTACCTATGAGATTATTATTGTGCCTATTTTTGCTGTGTCCAAGCTCACAGAGAAAATAAGAGGCAGAGCTGAGACTTTCATCCAGGTCTGCCTTACTCCCCAGCTAGGACCCGTCTGAATGCCTTATTGAAGCCTCCACCCAAGTTCAACACACACACACTGGACCTTCTTTATCTACCAGCCCAGAAAATGCAGATTATGCAAGGAACTCTCTGGAGACACATCACTAGAAGTAAGGGTCCAGGAGAACCTGGGAGAAGACTGTATCCTTAGCTTGTTTCATTGGCACCCCCTTCCCTCCCTTGAGACCCAGTGATAGGTCTGTTGACAAAGTGCAATGTCCAGTCTCATATGGGTGTAAAATAATCCCCATTGGGGCAGACATCGCTGTCAATGTAGGCATGTATTTCTAAGAGAACTTGAGAATACCAGGATTTGGGAGATTCTTGGCCCATTTTTAAGACAGTAATCCCAAAAGAGCCACTTCCTAGATCCCTTGAAACTCTTACAATTTGTGCCATCTCTAGAAGGATAAAGCACTGGCAGGTTTGTAGATTTCAAGAGGATGTTGGTAACCTTATGCACTTATTTTTTTTAAATAAAATTATTTATTTATTTATTTAGGCTGCATTGGGTCTTTGTTGCTCTGCCTGGGCTTTCTCTAGTGGCGGCGAGCAGGGGCTACTCTTCATTGCGGTGCACGGGCTTCTCATTGTGGTGGCTTCTCTTGTTGCAGAGAACAGGCTCTAGGTGTGCGGGCTTCAGTAGTTGTGGCTCGCGGGCTCAGTGGTTTTGGCTCATGGGCTGGGCTCTAGAGCGCAGGCTCAGTAGTTGTGGCTCACGGGCTTAGTTGCTCCACGGCATGTGGGATCTTCCCAGACCAGGGCTAAAACCCGTGTCCCCTGCCTTGGCAGGCAGATACTTCACCACTGCGCCACGAGGGAGGCCCCTTTATGCACTTTTAAATGCAGCAAAACCTTTGCTTTGAATCCAACTCAAATGAAAGGTCAAAGGCTCCTGGAGCAAGTTGGGGTGGAGGAGGGGAGTTCTCTGTCCTTCTCTGCTCTGATTCTTTCAACCTACTTGGCTTCGGGAAGGAAGCAAACCAATTCAAGAAATGAGACTAAAGGAGTTTCTGGTTTAGGATTATTATTTTTGAAATTGTTGGAAAATATGTATATATTTAATTTAGGTCCATTAGAGCTTTCAAACTTAAATGTCTAAATTGCCAGGATTATATGAATTCCCTTTCAAAATCACTGTTGTAAAAAAAAAAAAATCTGTGACGTGGTTTGGAACTGTCTCTTCACCCTGTAAAGTGATATCACCGTTTGGTGCTTGATCCTTTCCCTTTTAATCAAAGCAGATGTGCCCTTTCGGTTACTCTGACTTTGAAAAGTCCCAGGGAAGACCTTCTCCCCTTCCCACCATGGGAGCCGGGTGCTTCTGCCGACAGTGAGCCCTGATCCAGAGACCAGCTCAGGATCCCCTTTTCATGGAAATGGTTCAGGGAATGCTGGAACCACATGATTTATTATGCTAAACATTTCCCCTCAGTAAAAAAAATAAATTGTGGTAGAGTAAGGTTTGGAGCGCCAAGCAGGTGGTTCTGAGCAGGGAGCAGGCATACCCAGGCCTGGCCGTGGAGGGAGGCCAAGTGGCCTTGGTTTCAAATGTCTTCAAGTTTTCCAAAGTGAGAACACAGCAAAGGTTTGAAAGTTCCCTAAAGAGTCCAGAGATTGGCTACCTCACGTCATAACTGGAGGCTCTCTAGGCCAACAGTACCCTGCACACGTGAGCCCCAGAAGGTCCAGGGTTGGGCCACAGGGGCAAGCGGTGGGGATGAGCACACAGGGCTCTGGGCCCCCCACCTGTGCCCCACATCTGCAGCTGTCTGTTTTGTTTTGATATTGGGTTCTGCAATGGATTTCAGCTGAAGAAAGTTACCTGAGACAAAGAAAAGTTTAAAAACCTTGCACCTTCTCCAACATTTTTCAGATGAAGAAAATGAAGTCCAGAGAGGAGCAATGACTCTCCTAAGGCCACAGCACTAGACCCACAGACCCTCACCTGGAATAACAACGTTACTCGTTCTATGTTGTGTTACCTATGCAGACCCCAGCAAGCTGGTCACCAGATTTTTACCTTTTCCTCCTGAATACACCGACTATTTCCCAGCTGTGGTTAGGTGTGCCCACAAGACTGACTCTGGCCCGTAAGTGTACTCCTTCCTTTGTCTGCTGGCCAGATCCAGAGGATGCAGTGAAAGATGTGGAGCCTGAGTCCCTGAGTGGCCGTGTTGAGCAGACACCAGGAATGCCACCCCACCAAGAAGGAAGAACACTGGAGGGTAGAGTGCGACTGAGAAATAAAATTCCATTTATGAAGCCATTGAAATGTTGGTTATTTATTACAGCACTTAGCCTGCTGAGACTAATTCAATACTACAAAAGAAGAGCTACTACTTTACTTCATTTTGGTTTCATGCACACCCAGAGTCCATCTCTCCTTTTGGTTACCGCTTTTCTCTTTCCCTCCTCCCTCATTAGTTAATCCTACTGCCAATCATTTGCCCCACCCTCCCCAAGCCTGGGGTGTGGGCACAAGACCCAACATCAGCCAATCAGAGTCTCTGCCCTGGGGCTTTGGCTCCTGAGCAGAGTAAATGAGGGAGAGAAACGGGTTGCTGCTGATGCTCTAGTTCCAGTCTTTTCCAAACCTAACTGTTAAGTTCTTCCTCCATGTTCCCACCATATCCCCCCAGTTAAATTTTTTCTTTTTTCTTCCTTAAGTTTGTCAAGTCCATTTCTATTCCTCTCAACCACAACAAAAAGAATAACAACAAAAAGAATAACAACAAAAAGAAACGAAATTGATACATTATAAAGATGAAATAATAATAGGATTGCCTAACGTGGGGTAGTGTCATATCTCACCTAATGGTTTCAGAAAATATCACCTTATTTAAACCTCACACCTGCCCGAATAAGTAGATAATAACACCCTAAAATCAGTGAGACTGAGAGCCCAAGAAATGTCATTTTCCCAAAATCACACAGCTAGTGAGTGGGGCAGATTTAGAAGGCTTGGGCTCAACTCCAATATTCTACCTGATAGTCACCTTCACAGGATATGAACGCATTTTTGTTATGTTTTTAATTCAAAAAAGTAATGCATGGGTATTATTTTTTTAAGACCTTCGGTTTCTCTTGTCACCAGAACCACTTTTAACAGTTACTTTTGCATCATTCCAGAATTTTTCTATGCATATACCAGCATAAATATTCTTTTTTTAAATCTAGATGAATGGGCACACACACTCTTCTGCATCTTACTTTTTAACCTTGCACCTTGGAGATGGTGCCACAGTTGCACACAGACACCCTTGATAGTTTAGTGGCTATCTAGTCCTGCTTATAGGCAGGTACCATTATTTATTTATAATCATCTACACCAACAGACATTTCAGTGGTTTTCAGCATGTCGATATTCAATATTGACTTCGTATATTTATTTGAATATTTCAAAAGAAATACAGTTGCCCCTTGAACAACGCGGGGGTTAGGGACACCAACCCTCCGACAGTCCAAAAGCCACGTATAACTTACAGTCAGTCCTCAGTCTATGCTGCTCCTCCACATCCGCAGTTCCATTTCCTGGGATTCAACCAATCACAGATCGTGCAGCACTGTCGTATTTACTATTGAAAAAACTCTGCATATAAGTGGACCCGCACAGTTCAAACCCGTGTTGTTCAAGGGTCAACTGAATATTAATTTCAATATTCATGGGCCTTTGGGCAGATGCATGAGTTCAGCTGCAGGTTGGATTCCTAGATCTGAAATTGCTAGATTGAGAGGCACAAGAATTTTAAATTTTGATGCATGTGATTGACTTGTTCTCTCAAGAAGCACCCCTAATTCATGTTCTATGCAAACACATCTTGAGAAAGTTGATAAGTGGCCTTGAAATGTGAGATAGCATTATAGACAACTGAAGGGACATGGGTGGTCCAGAGTTGCTGGGTTCTATGGCCCAAGTGTGAAATCCCTGCCTTTTGCCCATGGAATGCTAAGATTGCAGCTTTTGACCTTTGGTTAATGGCCAAAAGACATTTGCTCTGAATCAATAAAACACACAAACCCAAACAAACAAGTTTCCCTCCACCCTCAACAGGAGAGGGTGTGTTTAATGCATTCCCCACCCCTCCTCAAGCCAGGTCTTCATGTTCTGAAGCTCTCAGTTGAACACACAAGAGCTTCAGAAAAAGTTTCTGGTTTGGATTACCAGAAAAATAATGTGGGACAGTAAACAGGCCTTATGACTTTTTATGAGGAAGCTATGTGATGCTTTTACTGCCTTCACAGCAATAAATGTGAACATCAATTTAATTATTGGCTACTTCCCTGCCTGCCCCCTTTCCACAGAGGAAAAAATATCACAGAGTGTTTTCACCTGGTCTACAGCCTCATCAAGGACCACTGAATGAGGGCGTGAGATGCTATCTTCGGACAGAGTCTGAACCATGGAACTTCCATCTGGAGCAAGGATTCAAGGGGTGACTCGCTGACCCCATGGTTCCCAGGGTCCACCCTCTGGACACAATATTCACTGCACATTACCATAAACTAAAACTGCTATTCTCAACACACACAACAACCACTTTCTCATTTTAGTTTTATAATGATTCTGGGAAACGGGAATCCTTAACCTCTCTGAGCCCCGCTTTCCTCATCTATCAAAGAACCTGATGCCAGAGCTCTCTGTGGACCCAGGAGGTAGAACAGGGTGTCCTGGGTTCAAATGCAGCAAGCGCCTGACTCTCAGTGGTCTAAACAGTCTACAGCTTCTCAGAAGTCTGCCCTCTGACAGCTCTCTGATCTCATCTCCTACTATCCCCTCCCCTCCCTCCCACACCTCCAGCCACTCTCAGCCACACTGACCTCCTTGCTGTTCACTGAACATTCAAGGTATGCTCGTACCTCAGGGCCTTTGCACTGGCTGTTTGCCCCAGCTGAGATTCTCTTACCCCAGGTTTCCACATGGCTCCCCGTCAAACCTCTTCCAAGACTTCTCTCAAATGCCACCTTTTCTGAGGGGGTTCCAAACTCACCATCCTATTAAAGTCATACCAGCACCCCCACCTCCAAGGCTCTCTCTCCCACTTCCATGCATCCTTTTTGCTCCACAGCAAGTCACTAGCAGACATACATTACACTAACTTATTTACTTGTTATATCTATCCCCTAGAATGTAACCTTTATGAAAACAGGGTTTGTTTCTGTAGTTCTGTTTTAATTTGTTTTTGCTCTTCTCTATTCTATCTCCAGAGACTAGAACAGTGCCTGGCATAAAGTGCAAGTGAATTATTGAAAGGTGAGTGAATCGGGTGATATGATGTGACCAAGACATGTAATGTGTTCTTTGAATTGTGTTCCCCTTCTTGGCCACACAAGAATACTACATTTCCCAGGCTCCCTTGAAGCTAGGTGGGGTCAGGTGACTGATTTCTGACCAATGGGATATGGGCAGAAGTGCTCTAAGAAATGTCCTCCAGGTTCCTCCAGCTCTCTTGTCCACTTTGTCAGTGGCGACGGAGGCCACATAATGAGACAGCAGAGCCACATAAAGCAGCGTGGATCCCCAAGTCACAGCATGGAGGCAGCCACCCAAGAGAGTCACCAACCTGAACTGGATTTTATGTGAGAGAGAAGCGAACCTTTATGGTATAAAGCTGCTGAGATTTCAGGGTTTATTTGTTACTGCAGCAAAGCCTAGCCAATCCTAACTAATACAGGTGAGAAAATACTGGACTAGCGCTCAGGAGGCCTGTGTTATAAATACAGTCAGTTCTTCTATGACATGACATACATATTCCTTAAAATCACTACACCATGCAAAAGTACACAATAAAAACCATAGGGCTTATGAGAAGAAACAGCTTTAGGAGCACAGCACTCAAAAACTTCACCAGTGACACATTAAAAAACAAATGATAGGAAGCCAATAAAATGGTAGGTACCTCAGTTTCACACATGTTAAATTGTTAATACATAAATATTACAGTAAATGTGACACTTGACCTTGAAAAAGACCTGAAGTTTACTGGAGAAGGGAGCTTCAGACGGGTTGCAGCTTATGAGATATTATGAGTGGTGGAAGGAAGGTTAACTAAATTTCTCATCTAGAAAGTTCTACTAGATATGGGATCAAGAAACTATAGCCCTCCAGCCAAATTTGATCCACTTAAATAAAGTTTTCTTAGAACACAGCCACACCTGTTCATTTGCATATTACCTCTGGCTGCTTTCACACTGCAACAGCAGAGTCAGAGTGGCTACAACCAAGGCCAGCAAAAGCTCAAATATTTACTACCTGGCCCTTTACAGAAAATGCTTGCTAGCCCCTGTATGAGATGGTCTCTGGAATCCCATGGGTGTGCCATTTTCCTTACCTCAATTTGCCAAAAGAGTGGTGATTAAACCCGTAGTTCTGATCCCCTCCTATTCTAACAAGGAAGGAGGTGTGGACACACACACGTGCACACACACACACACGTGCACACACACACGCTATGGCCAGACCTCATCTGCATAAGCCATCCAATCCTGCTTTCAGCTCTGCCACACCCCTGGCACTGTGCCCATACCTGGGGCAGCTGTCCTCCTCACCCACCCGCAAGTGCTCTCTGGTCAGCCCACACCCAGCACAGGCTGGGAGCTGGGGTGAAACCTTCCATTTCCCCTTCCTCTCGGGGGACGCCTCGGAAAGCCTGTTTGTCTGGGCCACTGACAGGCTGGAGGGAAGGCCATGAGCTTGACCTAATGGGTCAAGTGCAGCATGCCCAGACTAAACATCCTTAATTAAGCTCCCACAAAGGTTAAATGGGCAATTAGACTGCCCGAGGGAGGGCCAAATTAGACAGATGGGCCGTTTACCCCCACAGGACCAGCTAGAACTTCCCTCTGGAAGGGACACCCTCCATCACAAGACGGGAGGGCCCCCCCCCAGGCATAAACTCTGGTTTGCCACAGTCCATCCAACGCATGGTTTCTCAACAAAGGGTGGAGTCCCTGGTCTGGGGGAGTGTCGAGAGTAAAAGTCTTCATAGTGACATCTGCTAACCTTCCAGGCCACGAGCCTCACAAGTCTGAGAATGAAATGGGACAACTGCTCCAGAGGGGTCCTTGCACACATACGGGAGCCCCGGCACTCCCTGCCCAGCACCCTCCAAAGTCCATCTCAGTTAGGACAAGTCCGAGAGCCAAAGAGAGGCTGACCAGGCTCTCCAAGCCTCCTGCTGACCAGCGTGCATCACACCACAGCCCCGGGGGCTGGTCCTGCCCAGCCCCACTGGCCTCCAGGCCTTTCCGTCACTTTTCCTCTGTCTAGGACGCTCTTCTCCAAGATATCAGCCTGGCTCAGACTCTCACTCTCCAAGATATCAGCCTGGCTCAGTCTCTCACTTCTGGGTCGTAAGCCATCGTATCACAGAGGCCCTCCCTGGCCCTCCTTGAATGTCCCCCACCACAAAGGCACCACCTGAGGTATGTGACGTGCCGTTCACTCTCGGCAGCTCGTGCTGGGATGCCCGCTCTGCTCACAATGCACCCTCAGCACCTAGACTAGGTGTCCAACAATGTGGCTGGATTAAGAAGTCAGTCCATGAGCCACGTGCCTCCTGGTGCCAGGCAGAGAGCCAACATGCCTTCTCACCCAAACCCCCACAGTAACTAACTAAACCCAACTTACAGAAGGGGAAATCGAGTCTCAGGTTCACTAAATGACTTGCCCAAGGAAACACAGCAGGTTAAGCAGCAGGATTCAAACCCAGGCCTGCCTGGCTCCCACACCCAGGCTCTTAATCACTATGCACTGCAAGGATCGCATATCAAGGCCCAGGACAGGCCCCGTGTGCGCTTCCATGCCCGCTTACATGTAAGTCAGAGGCAGCTCTGGATAACTGGGATGGTGGCAGCATTCCCACTCACTCGCCTTCTGGAGGGCTAACCTGAAAGGAAGAGACAGGGTCTCTCCCTCAACCAGGCACAATCATCAGCTCTCTTATCTGTGGCGAGCAGTGTCTCATTAAGAGGCAAGGTGAGAATTCCTGGGTTACCAGATGGATGAACAGAGAGGGGCTGTCATTCACTCCTTTGTGGGTGCACTGAGGACTGCCCTGGGGGGATAAGCTTAGGCTCCTCTTGTCTCCCAGCTTCAAACAGAAAACAAGGGCAGGGTCCCTGCGATCCCTCTGCACAGACACCAGGCAGCTCCCCCAACCCCCTGCCCCCCCCCCCGCCCAAAGTAGGGCTTTCCACCCGCCTCTTTCCCATCATGCACACAGAATATGGTAACATTTGTGCAGCCCACAGGGATGATCTAGAAGGGCTTGGAGGCATCTATTTGGAATCTGGTGGAAAAAGCATCAAATTTTTCTTTGTATGTTTTAAGTATGCTATGAAAAAAATAAAATTCAAAGTTGGGGAAAATGTTTAGATATCGAAAGAGTATTAAACTTCCAAATAAAGGCAATTTTGTTTTTTTAAAAAAATAACCTCTTGACCCTGCTTTCATGAACATAATTTTATAGAAATTTGGCGTACGCTTGAAATGGCTACACGTCAGCCCACCTTCTCCTAGTTTTTGTTCCTCCCAAAGCAGACCTGATGTGAGGACTTGAGAGGAAGTAGTTTATGAGGGAGGCGACCCCAGGAAGCACAACTGAGAACATAAGAGAGTGAGACAGAGACAGAAGACGAACCAATAAGGGGTGCATTGAAGATGGGGGGAGCACTGTGGGCACATGGAACTCAGTCCCACTGGGGACCTCTGAGAAACCACATGGAACATGTTCAGAATTGCCCCACTGCCACTGCAAGAAAACTGCAGATCAATATCCCTATAAATATTGATGCAAAAGTTCTCAACAGAATACTAGCAAGTAGAGTCTAACAGCTTATTAGAAAGATTATACAACCATTACCAAGTGAGGTTTATCCCAGGAATGCAAGGATGGTTCAACATATGAAACTCAATCAACGTAATACCCTACATACCTAGACCATTGGAAGGGGGACTACATGATCATGTCAACTGACAGAGAAAAGGCATTTGACAAAATCCAACACCTTTTCGTGATTAAAAAAAAAAAAAAAAAACACTCAGAGAACTAGGAACAGAAGGGAACTTCCTCAACAAGATAAAGGATATTTACAAAAGACCCACAGCTAATATTATGCTCAATGGTGAAAGACTGAAAACATTCCCTCTATAACTGAGGACAAACAAAGATGCCCACTTTCACCACTGCTGTTCAACATTGTACTGCAAGTCCTAGCCAGAGCAATTAGACAAGAAAAAGAAATAAAAGGCATCTCAGCTGGAAAGAAAGAAGTAAAATGATCTCTATTTGCAGATGACATGATCTTCTATACAGAATTCCCCCCTCCCCCGGAGGGCAGGGAGTCAGGGGTATTTATCTACCAATGCTCATCACTCTACCACCACCACCCCGACCCCTCTGCATAGGAGAATGACCCATCTCCTCATTTCCAGGTTGCAAAGTGAAGCAAAAGTGAAGCTAGCTCTCAGGAGCCAAAGACAATTCTCAAACAGAACAGAAGAGGAATTCAGGTGCTTGAGGTGGGCAGCTACCAGCTGCCTGTAACTCATCTACCAGAGCTGCAGGTGAACTGAGGGGCCAAGAGGATATGGGACAAGGCATCTGCAGCATCCACCACTGGTAAGGACATTTTAGTGATGACCTTCAAGCTCTTAATAATCACTGTCAAGGAGACATTTTGTTTGCACAAGAAGGTGATTTTTTAAAAAACTTTTAACCAACTTTCACAACTATTTAAAAATGTAAAATAATTGAAACTGTCTTAAAGATTCTCACTGTAGATCATTTTCTATTATGGACAAATGCAAAAAAAAAAAAAGTTCTTGAACTAAAAAGAATATCTCAAATCCAATTGAATTTTGCCATATCAGATATTTCAAAATAAGGATGTAATCTTTTCTAGAAATTTCATATAAATGGAATCATTTCATATGTGCGTTTTTGAGTCTGGCTTCTTTCACTCAGCATGTTTTTTGAGCTGTAGCTGGGTCATTGCATGTAGGGGTAATTCAATCTTTTTCATTGCTGAGTTGAATTCCGTTGTACATCTAAAATGGGTGACTTTCAAGGTGTGTCAATTACACCTCAATAGAGCTGTTTAAAAATCAGTAAGTATGAAGCTCTAACTTCCAGAGTGTGCAAGCATCCTTGATCCAGCCACCCTGCCCCATCACAACCTCAAGCAGAACTTAACGTCTGTTCTGGTGATTCCCACCCTAACCAGCTTGGGTGCATGCCATGCTCCCTGTGCTGGGCAGAACACAAGCTCCTAAAGCAGCTCCGGGGCCCTTTGTCCATGACGGACAGTGGCCCCCTCTGCAGCTGGACACTCACCTGGCTGCCCAGGTGGAGAGAACCTCCTGGGGTGCTGATGGGAGCATCACGTGCTGAAGGCCACTCACAGTAAGGGACACACTGCCAGACACCAGGCTGCTGGCAGCCAAGGCAGACTGGGGCCTCGGGTCTCCCCCTGGAGTGAAGGGTGATACTGCTATGAGCCACAAGGTTGGGCCACTCTGGCCTGGAAAGACCACCACCTCACTGTGGGGCCTGCAAGCCCCTCAGCCAATCTCCCTCGACGTTCTAAACAGAAAACTAAACAGTGTTTCACTGTTTACTCTAATCCCAAGAGCTTGTCTCATTCCCATGAGCACGGTAAGCTCTGTTTCACCCCAGGGCCTTTGCACGTGCTGTTCCCACTGCTTGTGCTGCTTCTGTTGCTTCTTAACCCCTCTTTATTCAGAAAAATCTCACTGCAAAGGCCATGTGCTTGGGGAAGTCCTGGCTCTCCTCCAAGCCAGGTCAGACAAGCTCACAGCACTGTGTCATGTGATTTAAGTTCCCTGGGTGATGCTGTGGAACATCTGCCCCTGCTGTACTGAAAGTGCTCGGGGGTAGAGAGCACACGCGCCCTGCTCACTGCAGCACCTTGGTGTCCAGCATAGTGCCCAGTACACGGGATCACTCATGAAATGCTGGGTGAAAGCATGAATGACTAAACAAGCTCGTGATGGTAGAGTTGGCCAAGTCACTCAACCACTTTGAACCTGATTCCTTATTTCCATAAGGAGATAATGTATTGTCCACACTGAGGGTATTATGACAATTCCGGGGGCTAACATGCATGGACACAGCCAGCCCCAGGCCTAGCACACACACCACAGTGACTATTCACTGAGCACTCTCTATGGGCCTGGACCAGTCGTGTGTTATAGCCCCCTGAGTCCTCCCATCAATCCTGTGGCACTTCAGCACTGCCACTATTCCCATTTAAGAGATGAAGAAACTGAGGCTTAGCAGCGCTTAGTGACTTGCCCAGGTCTGACCACTAAGCACCATGCTCTTAGTCATAAAACTCTGTTGCCAAGTAAGAAAAGCAGGGATGAAATTAGATAAATCTCCTGCTGGTCTGTATCTGATGCTAACAGTGGTCTCCCCTACGAGGTGGGATGATGGGGTTTCACTCTATGGTTGGCATGCCTGTGTTTCCCCACAAGGAACATGAATGACTTGTGTAAAAAGAAGTATGGAAAACAAATGAAGGGGGGAATTGCTCACAGACTCCACCCTCCATGGCTGGGCAGCCCAGGGTCCCTAGGGACCCTAGGCCCTCACACAGGAACACCCAGTTAGATGCCCTCATAGACCCCAGGCCCTCCTCCAACAGCCACGACCTTTCACCCAGCTGACCAAAGGGAAGACCACCAGGGAGGGAGAGGTCAGCCAGCGAGGGATGGTGGCGGGAGGGTGAGGGCACTTTTAGGAGGGGAGCTTCTGGGGGGTCTCTGGGCGAGCGGGGTGGGCTGAGGGACTGGGGAGGGGAGGAAGGCGGGCGGGAGGGGCTCCAGCAAGCAGGGAGGTCACAGGAAGGTGCGGGGTCCGCAGGGGACACCCAGGGCCTTATGCTTCCTTCTTTCCCAGGAATCCTTTCATTCGAGGGAAAACCGAGGGGGCGGGAGAAGGCAAGAAAAACAAAGAAATGGAGAGGAAGAAGAGAGAGGCGTGGAAAGAGAGCGAAAGATAGAGACAGAGCGGGAAAGAGCGGCCGAGATGGAAGAAAGGGGCAGAGAGAGGCCCAGGGGACCAAGATGACACAGCACACCGGCCACAGACTTGGGGAAACACAAACAGAGACAGAGCCCGGAGGGCAGGGAGGAGAGACGGCAGGATCTTAGCAGGCCTCTTGAGCTGGAAGGGGCCACAGGGGTCAGCCTCCTTCTTCTATAGCCAGACTTTCATAGAAAACCTCCACACGGACTCCAAAGAGTACAAGATCCTAGCAAAGTTCAGAGCCAGCAAGGTATCCAGAGAATTCAAGTTGGGTCAGAAACAAAACCAAACCAAATAACGCGCAAGAACCCTCCCCTCTTCCTCCCTCTGGCCCTCACTCTCTCCCTCCCCCATTGACCTGAGGATGGGGGACCTGAGGAGTTGGGGGAGGGCAGGCAGCAGGTTTGGCTGCAGAGGCCTGCTCCTCATTAAGGCTGCTCAGCCTCTCGACACAGCACTAATTACAGTTGAGTATGTCATGTTATTTTGATTCATATTTCCTGCCTGGAAAACAGACTGGAGTGTTGGGCCCTGGGCCAGGCCGCAGGCCAGAGGGCAGGGGCAGGGACCTCCCCTTGCTGACCAGAGCCCCCTGCAGGAAGCAGGAGCTTTCCAGGAGGCTGAGCTGCAGCACCGTTGCCCTCCATCCCACTGCCCGCCCCGCAGTGTTCACCAGGGGCAGGGAGGAGGGGGGGCAGTATGGACCTCTGGTCTGTGCCCAGTGCAAATCCTGCCTTGGCCACTCCTCCCAGCCCAGCCTCACTTGTCCCATCTGTGAAATGGGAACATCAACACCATGGATCTGCAGCGAAGCCCTCTACACCACACTGGACACACGGCAGCCTTGTGTTTGCCGTCATCCTTATTCTTGTTAAAACTCAGAGAGTAGTGGCCCAGGGACAGGAGCCCCCTGGAGGCTGCGCAGCAGGCGGATAAGAGGGAGGGCTCTGGGCTCTGCTGAGATCCCGTTTCCCTCCCTGTAAAATGGGTTCACACAACACCTTCCTCACGGGTCAGGGGCAGGTGACACAGGTCAGTTCCTGCACGGAGCTTAGGAGGACACCTGGCACAAAGTCTGCTCACAGAGCTACTGTCATTGTCCTCATCACCACTATGGCTATGACCAGGCCTAAGACCGCTGGACAAGGGGCTGCCTCTGCTCCATTCCCCATAAAGTTTCTAGCTCCTCCCAGGACTGACCCTGACCTCAGACAGTGGAAACCCACAGCATTGCAAAGGCGGCTCCAAGGACGTCTGCCCACCCCAAGTCCATTCTCAGGGAATCACCAGAGTCTGCAGCACAACCAGGCTGGGAGGCTGGAAGCAGGGTTGGGGGCTGCTGTTGGAAGCAAGACTCCCACGCCCTTCACCAGGGAAAGCTCTCAGGGACACATTGGGGGGTAGGGGTCATTTTTTCTTCCATCCATAATAGACAAGCCCCCTGAGCTCTTCCATGTGCCAGACAGGGTCCTGAGTTCCACCCTCCAGGACTCACCATCTGCTTGGTGTAGACAAGACTACCCAGGCGTTGTACCCACGACCAGTGAGATACTGCGTGCCCAGCCCAGGAATCAGAACGGAGCACAGTTCACCAGGGGCCGAGCCCACAGCTGGGGAACGTTGACCAATGATTTAAAGTAGTATCTCGTGTGTATTGTTAAGTGAAGCAAGCAAGGTGCAAGACTATAGATACACACATGTGTACATGCACACATATATACATGCACACATATATCAATACATGTGTGGATATATATGCACACAGATACACACACGTGTGTGTAGTCACTTACATGCTCCTATATAAATACAAAAGTAATGCTATCTTTTGTATGAGAAAGATAAGGAAATAAAAATCTGTTGCATGAAACAATGCAAGTGTCCATCAACAGATAAAGGGATAAACAAAATGCGGTCCAGCCCTACAATGGACTATTATTCAGTCTCATAAAGGCACGAGGCACTGATACAAGCTACAACAGGGATGATCCTCCAAAACATTGTAAGTAAAACATCCAGACAAAAAACACCACATATTATATGACTCCATTTATATGAAATGTCCAGAATGGGAAAATGGGTAGAAAGTGGATTACTGGTTGCCAGGGGCTGGGAGGTTAAGTGTAAATGCACATGAGGGAGTTTATTGTGGGGTGAAAGTGTTCTAAAGCTGATTTCAGACAAAGTAAACTTGCTAAAAAACATTGAATTGTACACCTGAAATGGCTGAACTCTGTGATGTGGAGACTGTACCTCGATAAAGTTGTTTTTGAAAAGTTTCTGGTTTTTGGTTGTCTGCAGGAGCACCGGGGGGATGGAGGAGAAATGAACACACGCCATCCTGGGGAGAAGAGAGGGGTCAGCTGAGGGACAGGACGGGAGTGAACCTGCTCAGCAACTCCTTTCAGCTTGATTTTTGAACCAGGGGAGTATCTGCCCCCTCAAATGTATTATTTTAATATCCATTTGAGGGGTGTCACTGTGTAAGGCTGAGCATCTCCAGATGCCACCACACTCCTGCAGAACACCCCAGAAGTGGACCCCAGTCTCCTGACCCCAGTTCTAAGCCCTTCCAGAATTATGGCTGAGTGACCGGAAGGTGAAAAAATGACAGGGACCAAGTGGCATCCTTTGTTCCAGGAGACAGACAACCATCGCTGCTCCTGCCACTGCTTTCTGATTCCCTGAGAGTGGTATCCTCCCAGCTGCCAGGGCCAAACAGCGCCACTGGAAGGGCTGGACACAGTCCCCTGGGGCAGCAGCAGCAGCATCAACATCCCCTCTTGAAAGTAGAGGAAACTGAGGCCCAAGCTCCTATGGAACAGAGCAGAGAGAGCTGAACCAGCCTGGCATCTCGTCTCACTAGTTACATTCTCAGCTGCTCCTGAAGGAAGCCCGGGGAGTCATGGACCTGCTTCTGCAGAGGTCAAAGGCACCGGTAACTCTTGATTAGACTCCCCCCACCCATGCTCTGCTCCCCACCACGAAAACAGCCTGCAGGCTCCTTTACTTAGTCCTCCTGGAGAAACTGGGGCGTCCCCAGCTTGTCCCCTGCCCTCCACCCGGTGGGGAGACTGTGGACAGGGCCCCTGCAGCCAGAGGCAGCCCTGCACCAGCTCCTGCCTCCGTAAAAGCTCCGTCCCCCTTCGTTATGTTTGCATTGCTTTCCCAGGGGGAACTCAGACTTACAGTATTATGTTTTAACCTCTTTGGCAAGTCTTGAGAAAACACTTCGGGCATATTTCACTAGCAAAAACAAAAGGCTTACAGTCCAAAGAGTGCCCAGCAAAGACCAGAGGAAGAGGGGTGGGGGGTGGGGCAGGAATCAGACTGAAATTTTTTTAATGGATTCTTTTTTTTAATTGAGATAAAACTCACCATAAAAATTGTTTAAAGTATGCAATTCAGTGATTTTCAGGATAGTCACAAAAATGTGCGACGATCACCACTATCTGATTACAGGACATTTTCATCACCCCAAAGAGAAACCCGTCCCCATCAGGCAGCCACTCCCTATTCTTCCCTCCCTCCAGCCCTTGGTAGCCACCAAGCTACTTTCCATCTCTGTGGATTTGCCTACCCTGGACATTTCATATAAATGAAATTCATACACTATGTAACCTTTTATGTCTGGCTTCCTCCACTCTGCATGTTGTTTTGGAGGGACATCCATGTTGTGACTCAGAACTGCCTTCCTTTTCGGAGCTGAATAATATTCCATTGTATGGATACATGACAGTTTATTTCTCCATTTATCAGTCCATGCACGTCTGAGTTCCCTCTGTTTTTAGCTACTATGAATAATGCTGCTAAGAACATCTGTGTAGTTTTTGTGTGGACGTGTGTTTCATTTCTCTCGGTTCTACATCTAGGGAGTGAAATTGCTGGCAGAAATGAAGTCTGGTCCAAAGGCTGGTGTTCTCTTTGGAAAAAGATGCTTTTCCACTGGCCCCTCAACCACAGGAAGGGAGTGGGAACTTGCCCACCGCAGACATGGGCAAGAGGCACTCAGGAAGTGGTGGTGGGCGGTGGGGCCACGGGGGCGGCTCTAGGAGGTGAGAATCCGGGCAGTGCTCTGGAGTGGAGGGCTTTGGCTGAGCCTTGCCGGGTGTGGTGCACAAAGATAGCAGAATTTGAGAAGTCCAGGGGGCTTTCTAGGAAGGAGGCACAGCATAAGCCAAAACCTCATGGTGGGCATGCACACAGTCCCCAGACCACTGGTCAGTTTGTGTGGAAGAAGAGGCTCTCTCGGGTACTGAGCTGCGAGCATCGCTATGTTGTAAACCCTTCCCAGCTGTACTGCCTGGTGTCCACGGGGTCTGCCTGGCAGAGTCCTGTGGCAGATCCAGGTAAACTCGCTACAGGTGAGAGGAAAGCACCAAGATGTGTGGTTGAGAGGACCCCCAAAACACACAAGAGCTTTTTTTCTTGAGAATCCATGAGGATATTCTGGGCAGTAAAAATCCAATCCAAATATCAGCCCATTACAGAAGGGCAGCCCCCACAAATGCTGATTCATTCACTCATTCAACGAATATTTCTGAGTCACATGCTAGGTGTTACAGATGCACCAGTGGGTGAGAGACAAGAGTCCTTGCCTTTGCCGGGCTCACAGTCTAATGGGGGAGCCAGATATTAGATAAGTTAAAAATCATGATGCAAACCAACAAAGAAGAACTTCCATGCCACTCTTTCAAAACAGGTTTCCTGATAAATAATTATATTTCAAAGCAATAAGATGTGATCCATCTTCTCTTTGTCATAGAAATGTGAAATTTTGTCTTCCTAAAACTGAAGATAATGATTTACATTGACTACATGGCTGTGTATTTATTTATTATTACATTATTATAGTGTATCACATTATTTGCTTTGCTTATAACTGTGATAAATATTTATATAAATGAAAATAAATCAATAACAACTAATTTTAAAAAGTCATGATGCAAAGTATGATGGGTGCTAACAAGGAACTGAGCAGGAGGTAAAGCAGAGGGAAGCACTGAGAAGGGGGCTGGATCTGCCCGGACAGGCGGTCAGGAAAGGCGACCTTGAAGCCCAAGCATGAGGACATCCAGCGTCCCAGGTATAGGGGATGGAGCATGGAGGGCCCCAGGTGGGAAGGGGTGTACTGAAGAGGCTGGTGGGCAAGGTGGGAATAACGGGTGATCTCAGGGAGACTCATGGGATTTGGACTTTCTTGAAGGGCAAGAAGAAGCTGTGGAAAGATTCTGACCAGGGAGTGACTGTTCTGGTGTCATACCCCTCACTCAGCTGCTCTGCTGACTGATGGGTAGATGGACTGGACACAGCCCACATCACAAACGCTGGTGGCTGGGCCCATGAGGTCACAATGCAGTGAAGACACAGTCACGGAGCCAAGGCCCACTGTGGAGCTGGAATGTCGGGATCGTCTGGGGAGGGCCAAAGAGGCTGACAGGGTAACTGACAGGTGCTTCAAAGTGTCACCCAAAGCCCCCGCATGGAAAAGCATGTCACCCTGTGGAAGAAGCAGAGAGGCCACTGGGAGGGAGGTGGGAGCCGGCCCCCAGGATCCTGAGCCAGCCAAGGGATGAGGTGGTCCCTGCTGGCGAGCATCTGGTCCCTGACCCTGGCAGCCAGAGGGCACAGCCAGCACAGAGTCCTTACCCTCTGCCCACTCCCACATGGAGAATTCTGTTTCCCCCTGGAATCTTCCTCATGAATATTTTGCACAGAAATGAGAAGGCAAATTCCGGGCTCCGGACAGAGGGTCACAGATTTCAGAAAGTCATCTTTAGAAAACACTGGTTTCTATTTTCACCAAATCCCTGGGAGATGAGTTACGAAAGCCTGAGGCCTGGGAAAGGCTGAAGAACAAAACTAGTGGGGGGCGTGGGAGGAGGTGGGGGGACCTGGGGGGCGGGAGGCATGGAGGGCCTGGGGATGTGGGGGGTGCTTTCACTTGGATGCAGGAAGCGAGTGTCTAGAGTGGGTGAGCTAAGGGTCTTGTGGGGACACCAGAGCTAGAGTTGGACAAGTGCTTTTTTTTTTTTTAATTACCTACTCAAAACATAAAACTTGATGTATCTTTCTGTACCAAAAAACTTACTTTGAGCCAAGGCCGGGAAGAAAACACTATACAATGAGGGCTGGAGAGTCATGCGGCTTGGATAATAATATTACTACTAAATAACAATGTTACTCATTATAATCGTCAGTAACATAAATAATAATCATTCCTAAACCTTGATAATTCCCATCACTAATTAATGAGTAACTAGTAATTAAAGTGACAGCCGCTCCACGTGCTCCACAGTCAGTCCTCGCAACCCTATGAGGTAGGTGCGATTCTTCTCTCCTGAGTTGGGTGTAGAGATGCCCCCCATGAACCCTTGCTTACATTCACCCGTCTGTCCATCCATTCATTTGTCCTATGAAGCCACAGTGACAAATTCACAAGCAAATACAGCACATACATAACTAAATGCTAGGCCTGCCCAAACAAGCCATGGAGTTAAGGAACCAGCAGATACCACAGCTGGATGAATTTCAGGATCAGGCAACCTAGGCTCAAAGCCCAAGCTCATGTGCCATCTGCACGACCTTGAGCAAGCTGCCTGGTTTTACTGGACTCCCGTCAACCATACCCCACATGGCCATTCCCAGTATAAGGAGCCATGACACCAGGCAAGTAGCACAAGCCCTGGCGCACAGAGAGCAGGCTGCTGTGGCAGCTGTCGTCACTGCAGAGGAGGGGCATCTGTCGCAACAAGAATGAAAGCGAGGGCTTCCCTGGTGGCGCAGTGGTTGAGAGTCCGCCTGCCGATGCAGGGGACACGGGTTCGTGCCCTGGTCCGGGAGGGTCCCACATGCCGCGGAGCGGCTGGGCCCGCGAGCCATGGCCGCTGAGCCTGTGCGTCCGGAGCCTGTGCTCCGCAACGGGAGAGGCCACAAGGGTGAGAGGCCCGCGTATCGCAAAAAAAAAAAAAAAAAAAAAAAAAAAAGTGCAAAAAAAAAAAAAAAAGAATGAAAGCGAGCAGATCAGAGTATTAAAGAATTTAGCCTTAAGTGTTGGGGTCACACATGACTTTTATTTTCTTAGACATGATGTCCAGAACCGCCTGGATTTTCTACTAAACTATAGTTTCTACCAGAGAAAAAGAAGTGAGTTATTATTTTTTTAAAACGGAAGTTCATCATGTCTGACAATCCTTACTTCTGCTGGCTGGGCCAGAGAGGGTACAGTCAAGGACTGTGTGAGTCGGTGGGTAGCCCTTCCAGGCCCCCAGAGAAAACCAACCCATGCATGTTGCCAGCATCTCAAGTGAAAAATCTCTCTTTTCATGACTCCCTGAAACCTGCCCTAGTAAACCCTGTGGGGTCTGCTGGGGAAGCTTGAAGGTCAAGGCCAAAAACCCATGTAAAAAGAGAGCCTGGCTTTGATTGGCACCTGGTGGGCCCGCTTAAGACAGGCAGCTGACTGGAGGCCACGCAGGAGCTGATGGCTGGTCAGTGAGGACAGCTCTGCCGGACAGCCTACGATAGTACCCAGCCCAGGAGGTGAGGGTACCCCAACTTCTGACCACCTGGCTCCTCCTTAAAAATGTCCCAAAGCACCCAGTGAACACTGAGGGTGACCCTCCCAGGGTCACCCAGGTCAAGGTTGCTGCTGATTATGAAAACAGCAGAATGCTCAAATCACTTTGTCTCTGTATCTTTTATGAGCCTAGAATCCTCTCCTCCCCATTGGTGCAAAGATCCTTATTCCAGCTATAAATTGAATTAAAAACTCACATTTAATATTTAGTTATGGTGCGGTTAACAGCTTTATGGGCCAGGCCGCTGCCTTCCTATTTGCTTACAATGTTGTCCTTTATGTTTGCCAAAACCAGGCTGCTTGAATGATGGGGCGGATGCCAAGTTATTAACAATTATTACCTTTTACAGTCATTTTTGGCCCCAGCATGCTTTTTTGGTGGTCTCATAATTTCAAAACAGGGACCTTTGAAATCATACCCTGAGACCAAACAGGCCTGCGGAGGGCACTTCCTCCCTCCTGGCCGAGTCCGGCCCATTTCCCATTGTGAAATGTTTTTCCACCCCACATGTGCCCAGCATGAGCCCAAGCTCTGGGCCTGTGGTACAAACCATATTCCCAGTGAAAAGGAGCCCTCTGTAAGGCGGGGGCCCCTCCGAGGGCGCCCGCAGCGCAGCACACATCACGCGGCTCGCTGGGACAGAGGGCGACATCAGGGCTGAGAGGGACAACCTCCAGCAGTGACGTGGGTGGCCTTCACTGTCGTCACCCAGGCCATGGGCTGAGGGTATGCAGAGGGCCCACACAAAACCACCAGCCCCGTGACCCCACTGCCAGCAAGACCCTCTCAGAGCTTCTCTGAGGCTTTCAAGTCTGGCCCGGATTGTTAACTGCATAATTATATCCCACGCATGCATGATCTGGACATGGGGTAGGGTGTGTGTGTGTGCAGGTGTGTGTGTGTGTGTGTGTGTGTGTGAGAGAGAGAGACAGACAGACAGAAGACACTGAGATATCTTATGACCTCCTGGTTCTCAAAATAATTTTTATGAAATATATCTTCCTTAATGTCCTGCTTGCTTTTTTAAAAAGTGTGTGTGTGTGTGTGTGTATGTATTTTTTTTTCTGGAATTAGATAGTGGTGATGGTTGTACAACACTATGAATCTATTTAAAAAACCACTAAATTATACACTTTAGACAGGTAAATTGTATGGTAGATGAATTTTATCTCAATAAAGCTGTTTAAAAAATAAAACATCTCCTACTGCACCCCACACATCTCCAGCCACTGCCAGAGCCTCCCCTGTTCCAATGCCTGGGTGGCCGTCACCCTCCCTCACACACATCTGATTCCCAAGAGATGACTCAAAGTGTGGCAGGTTTCTGCAGAGTGATGTGAGCTGGGTATTCATTCTATCTCTACCTGGCTGGGTCCCCCGTGCAGCTGTCACTCTGCAACAAGATTTGCTTTCATTGGGTACCAGACTCCATGAGCCTGTGGGACAAAGGCCAATGCCACCAGCCTGCAACACAGCAGCATGAAGGCAGGCAGTAGGGCTGTGTTTGGAAAGTAGGCATGTGGGTGGCTTTCAACTCTGATGTAAAGGACTAGCCAGTCTCTTTCATCTGTGGTGACCCAGACTCTAAATGGCCATACTGAGAAACGTCAACCACATGCTATAGACGAAATCCTAAAAAAAGGGCTGTGGCCAACTGAAGATGGACAGTTTTTGCTCCTCCCACCACTATGAGGCAGTCTAATTCCCCTCCTCCTGAATCTAGGCCAGCCCTAGGGACTTGGTTGGCCAATGTGATGCGGCAGGGTGACAGGTTAGGATGCCCAAGGCTAGACCCTAAGAAGCCTTCTGCTTCTATCTTTTCTCTAGGAGCACTCACTCCAGAAGCCCTGAGCTGATGTGACTGCACAGACACTGCCATTCAGGAAAGGCCATCTGGAGGTGACAGTTCTAACTGAGCCAGCCTTCTAGCCACCCCCGCCAAGGTGCCTGCCATGTGAGCACAGCCACCTTGGGCCACAGAACAGCCCATCCACTAGCTGAATATCACCAAGTGACAAGCTGAGCCCTGCCCAATTCCTGACCTTTATTTTGGCAAGATAAAATAAAATGTTCTCATCTTAATTTCTGCTACCCAAATTTCAGGCACTGTGTAATACTGAACTGGACGCTCTCCAGGAGGGTGATGCTGCTGCCTAGAGGGTGTGTGGAAACTAGGGGCATATTTGGTTGAAACACTGACGGGGTGATACTGGCATTTATAGGAGGAGGGGTGCAGTCAAGGGACGGCTGGCATCCTGCAATGGACAAGAGAGCTTCGCTCAACCATGAATTACCCACATCCTGCATGACTTTTGACACTGACAGAGATGAAGGTTCATTTTGTAATTATCGGAGCCTGGAACATGACTCTTTTCTATATACAGATATAAAGCATTTTGAAATAATTTTAACATACCCTGAATTTTCCAACTACCATGTAAATCAAAGGAAGACTACAATTTGCTTGGTTCGAAACCTCATGAAAAATTGTTCAGCAAACACAGTGAACGCTGGCAAGCATTCATGGTGTCCGAGCCATCCACACAGCTCTCAAGAGCGCTCCTTCTGAGGTTACCGCCCTCCCGGCAAGTTTGAGTCTATAAGCAAAGATACTTAGTCTTTATTTCAAAATCTCAAATATGAAAAGAAGCGCTTGACAACATGCCATGGAGAAATATCTCCTTTAAAACCAAGATTCATTTATAAGGGTAGAGAAACATTTCACTACATGGTCAAGACTGCTAGTACAGGCGAGCCTGAGCACTCGCACATTGAAACATATTTTAAATAAATAACTTCCCTATATTGATCCTTTATGTAAGAATAACGGCACTGTTTTTGAAATTGTGTTCGTAAGTAGGCTATATTACGTGAATTCCAACAGGATAAGAAAAGAGGTATTGTGAAATCGTTGTTATAAAAATGAGGCGCTAGGTGTGACAAGGTTGAAAACCATTGTGTCACGTGAACTCGGGTTCCTGGTGCCATCCAGGAAGGGTGGGAGTTTCCTGAAAGATTCCAAAGACCCTGTCGACTCTGTGATCCTTTTTGCTTACTCCCCCTAGCAAAGGATTGTAATATCGTCCTAGCAGGATGATATTAAGAGATCATTAGAAGAGAGAGAATAGCACTTAGCTGGATATTGAGAACAAGCAAAATGAACAAAGATCTTTATGCACAGGTCAATATTAGTTGGCAAAATGTGTCTTTGACTCTTACGAGCAGACCTGGGCTGTAATCCCTGTTGCCAAACTCCTATGTGACCCAAGGCAAGTCAGGCCCCCTCTCTGAGCTTCTTTCTTGTCTGTAAAATGAAGGAATTGAGTACGGCGATTGAAAAGAGTCCCTCAGCTTGGGGAGTCCCTGGAAGATGGCCTGTCTGCCGTGACCTTCTCAGTCGACAACTGGTCCTTCCATCCAGGGACCAGGAGGGGAAAGAATCCTCAGAATCAAAAAGCACCATTTCAAACTGACCAATATTAAAGACAGAAAAGAAAAAATCCCGCAACATATTAATGGTTCAGAGCACGCATAGCAAGGTCATTTCTGGAGAGGAAAAGAAAAAAAAAATAAAATAAGGGCTTTCAGCCTGTGAATAGAAAGTGTCCTTTAACAGGCGATAATTATATACAGGAAGGCAATTAAAGTTTTAATAATTTAATTACCTTCCTGCAAACCCATCAAGGTAAAATATGGAGTGGAAACATTTTTGAGGGCCAGCAGCCATGAGGAGCGGATCAAAGGCCCCTGAGATAGCTCAGCTCTGAGGCAGTTGACACATTAATTTTTACGGGCTGACCGCCGTTATTAATAGAAGAAACTAGATGGAAGTATTTTTCCACGGTGGGGGGGACCACATCATCATTTGATGCCTGATGTTACAGCAAACATAGTTTTGGCTTCTCCCTGGAAATAAATCTTGTTTTCTTTGACCTTCGTTTGCTTGAGGCAGGGCCAACGTTCAAGACTGGACTTCATAGAGAGGGCTCCCCGCTCAGGGCTGCCATGTCGGAACATCAACAAGAAACCGTGAAAGGAGATCAAAGGGGGTCCGGTCAGAAACCACAGGACAGGGCTGGCACAGCCAGGCACAGTGGGGCGAGTGCATCTCAAAGCCGGCCTGAGAGCCCCCCGCCGCCGCCTCAGAGTTCTCACCTACCAAGGGCCAGCTGCAATGCTCCTTACAAGCATCTTTAAACCCACCCCCTACTTTGCTGTTGTTTTTATTGTTGTAAAATACACATGACATAAAATTCACCATTTTAGCCATGTGAAAGTGTAGAGTTCAGATGAATTAAGTACATTCATGATGTTACACAACCATCACCTCTATCTAGTTCCCAAGCTTTTTCCCTCCCCAAAAGGAAACCCATCCCCATCAGCAGTGTTCCCCACTGCCCTGCCCCAGTCTGGACAACCACGAATCTGCTTTCCGTCTCTGTGGATTTGCCTGTCCTGGACACATCCTATAAATGGAATCCTACGCTATGAGGCCCTTTGTGATTGGCTTCTTTCACCCATTATTTTTTATGTTTATTTTTATTTTTTTAACATCTTTATTGGGGTATAATTGCTTTACAATGGTGTGTTAGTTTCTGCTTTATAACAAAGAGAATCAGCTATACATATACATATATCCCTATATCTCCTCCTTCTTGCATCTCCCTCCCACCCTCCCTACCCCACCCCTCTAGGTGGTCACAAAGCACTGAGCTGATCTCCCTGTGCTATGTGGCTGCTTCCCACTAGCTAGCTATTTCATATTTGGTAGTATATATAAGTCCATGCCACTCTCTCACTTCACCCCAGCTCACCCATTACTTTTTAAAGGAAGCTTTGTATTATTATCTGTAATAGAAGACCTGTATCACTTGTCATAAATGAAAAATGACCATAAAAATTAATACACTGAAAACTAGCTCATGTCACCAAGTTGCTGTAGAACACAGCACAACCCCTCACAGGGTCCACAACGAGGAATCATTTTACATCAGTATGTACACTTCTGCTCCATTCCACTTCAAAGCCACATAACAGTCTTTGTAGGACTAAACTGTACACTAATATACTTTCTATTGATAGATATTCATGATGTTTCCATTTTGTATTACAACAATGCTGAAATTGATATCTTTGTAAGCATTCCGTGTGGGTATAATCTTGATATAAATTTCTGGAATGCCTGGATCAAAGGATATGTGCATTTTACATTTCAGTTTGTGTTTCCAAGTGTTTTCTTTAGAGGTGGTCTCAATTCCTCCTCTCAGCATCAATGTATGAATACGCCCGTTTCTGCACCTAACCACCAATATGATGAGTTCCAGTCTCTAGGTCTTGGCCAATCTGATAGGTGAAAAATGCATACATCTCATTGTGGTTTTAATTTGCATTGAGATGAGTATTTCTATCTCCATTTTATAGATGAGAAAATAGACTCAGAGAGGTTAAGGAACTCGCCCAAGGTTACACAGCAAGTAAGTACAAAACCAGGATTTGGACCCAGGTCCACCAGACTCCAATTCCTGGGCTTGTCCCCCTACTTTCCTGCTGCTTCTCATGGCACGTGATAGATTCTGCCACTTGTGGATGTGGCTTGTTCCACAAATGGAGGGGAAGCTCCTGGTTGGCAGGTTCTATATTCCTTCCACAAGCCCCACTGTGCCTGACTCGACACGTAGGATATGAGCACCCCATAGACACTGCTGGTGGAACCACTGGATTGGATTATCACACCTGCATACCCACAGTGCAGCCTGGCATTGAGGAGACCACAAAAGGAAAGGACAAACTATGGGGACAAACAGCCAGAGTCGTCGTCACGGGAATCTCTGTGACCTTATAGTTTCTGCCATTTCCCCAAGCTGTGGTCACAGGGAGGTCATAGCTGGGCTGAAGGATGATTTATGCCAGTGCTCAGAGGCACTTCTGGGGAAGGGACAGCTGGGGATGAAGGTGTTAATGCCTAAATATATAGAATTGGGAAAAATAACCAGGACCATCTTCCACCAACTACATGCTCGGGGCTGGTGGGTTTCATACCCCACTGGTTCTGGCAAAAATGAGAGTGAATTTTTTTCAGGGTGTCAGGTGTTTATTAGAACTAATTGTAAGTACTAATAGAGCCCCAATGATCAGAGAGCCCAAAAGACCAACTGAGTGGACTTCCCACAGCCCTAAGGAAATAAACTAGGGCAGCGGGAGCCAGTCTCATGCATTTGAAGGGCTCCTCACAGCCTTCTTCAGCTCAAACCCTTTTCCATTTTGTGCTTCACAGCAACTTTCTGAGGCTGGTGCTGTGGTTCCATTTCACAGATAAGAAACTGGAGTTTCAGAGTGACAACATAGCTTGCTTGAGATCCCACAGCTGGTACTGCCAGATCCAGAAGTGGCTTTGATTGGATTCAATACCAAACAAGTATTCCCAAAAGGCCCCCTTCCCAACACCCTCTCTGGGAGCCAGGGGTCCCCCAGGCCTTGTTCTTTCGGGGACAGCCCCAGGTCCTGACCTCTTGCTGCTTCTGCTAAAGAGAACATCTCCCATGTCCTGGAATGCAGTTTGGCGGCAGGGGGGTCGGAGGCTGCCGGGACCTCTCTCAGCACCCCTGCTCCCCTCCCAGCACTGAGGTCTGACCTAACCACGGGCCGGGTGGCTGCGGGTGGTTGGGTGGGAGGGACTGCACACCTCACCCTCCCCTCCTGGGCTCAGCAGGTACCGGGTGTGGGCCTGACAGCACAGATTCCTAGAGAAGCTCCATCAGCCCCACCCTGACCCAAAGTTCAGCTGGGCGGGTCTGGGATGAGGGGCTACAGCACTATGCCTGGGCCCCACGTGGCCACGGATGTCTGGGCCAGGCTCTAACCATCCCCTTTACAGCATGCAAGGGCAGGCTGGGGTCTGAGTCTACATCTACAAGGCAGGGACGGGATGAGGTGACCAGGGGGAGCACCACCCTTCATCTGGGCCCTTCCGACAAGACAGAGCGTCCACGAGAGCCACCAGTAGGAGGCGGGCCCATGAGCTAAGCAAAAGCCACCAAGTCCGGGGTGCCCTTAGTGGCCAAGCGCCTCTTCTCCCCTTTCTTCCAACCCACAACCCTTCCTCAGGGAGCGGCCCCTCCCAGACAGGTGATGGCGTTGCCAATTACAGGACTCTGCCCACCAGCCATTGTGATGGATGAGGGACGGGCACGTGATGCAGCGATCATGTATCCCCTGGGGTTTCTCCATGGGGTCTGCACAAGATTGTTCTGTGGTAACAAGGCTGCAGTCACACAGTGTCCTGGGAGAATAAACCCCAGAAGCAGAAATGGGAGTGGGAGACAGTCCTGAAGCAGCTGGCGTCTCCCACCCGCCCCTCCCAGGACCCAACAGGTTCCCCTTGTTTGCCTTTGCTGTCTCAGTACGAATTCTGACGGCTCACATTTCCTGAGCACGTGCAGTGGCCGGGGTGGGGGGCACTGTTCTGAGTGCCGTGCTTGGATTAACTCATTCCGTCCCACCTGAGCCCTCCAGTGAGGAAAGGAGGCATGCAGGTCAACAGCTCACATGGCACAAAATCAACAGCGTGGCAGAGCCTGGATCTGAACCCAGGCCTGTGAGCTACCCTGGCATTCAGCAGAGCTTCACAGGTGGGCATCACTACCACCAACCAATAGCCAGAACTGCCTTGAGGTCAAGTGTGGCCACAGGACCAAGAAAAGGTCGGCCAAGAAAAGGGGAGTGAAAGTGGCACTGCCCCTCCTGGACAGAGGCATTCCACCCTTGCACTCTTCTGCCCTCCCTCACCCAGCCTTGGCATCATGGACACACGTACTGATCTGGAGGTGCCTCTAGATCCAGGCAGCCTGGACGTTAAGCAAATTCACAGAGGGCAGCTGTCCTGGGAGCCACCTCCACCCACAGTCAACTGTACCAGCAAGAAATCGACACTTGTCATCCTCAGTCACTGGCTGTTCAGGGCTGTTTCTCACTGCAGCAGAGCGTGGCCTATTCTGACCTCAAAGCGTTTGTCCAACTTGCAAACAAGAGGCCGCCCAAACTCTCAGGCCAGCAATAACTCCTGTAACTTCCCAACAAACTGACACGCCCCATTCTGTTCGTTTTTGTTGATTAAATTGGTCTTGTAAAGGGAGGTTTCCTCCCCACCTCTCGGGTTAAAGCCCCCTCAGAGCTTGACAGCATCCCTGTGCTGTGGACCCCTTTCAGACCCGAATGACAGATCCCCTGGTTTGTTACCCCTCCAAGACCATTAGCAACAGATGTGACTGAGGAGGAGGCACTGACTGAGGAGGAAGCCCAATTACACAGGCTCAATTACTACAGAGAAGGGACCCTTCAGAAGCCAAAGGGCCTTCAATTAGTGCAATTTCTGCAGAAAATTACTTCTCAAAACCTTGAGGTGAAAATGACCAAAGGGGACAATAAGAAGTGGGGCTTGAAAATGATGAGACAGGGTTAAAATGCAGGTGTATTGACCGTGGGGGACTCACAAACACCACAGAGCATCCGATTTCAGCAAAGGATAGTCCAACCAGAAAAAAACGCACACACCTCTGGGCACACAGAGTGGTTCCTGGGAACCCTGAGCCTCATCCGTGGATCCATATTACTAAAAGTTCATTCTCGGGATCATTCTCGGCAATAACCCTCTCAGAGCCTCAGAGCAGCCCATCCAGCCTTCACAACATCAGAACTCATCTCTCTAAACCACTTTGTCGGTCAGTACAGGCTCACCTCAGAGATGCTGCAGGTTCGGGTCCAGGCAACCACAGTAAAGAGCATATCACAATAAAGCAAGTCACACAAATTCTTTGGTTTCCCACGCATATAAAAGATATGTATGCACTATACTGTAGTCTGTTAAGTGTGCAATAGCATTATGTCTTAAAAAATGTGGAAACCTTAATTAAAAAATGCTTTACTGCTAAACAACGCTAACCATCCTCTGAGCCTTCAGCAAGACATAATTTTTTTGCAATGGTAACATCAAAGGTCATTGATCACAGATCACTGTAACAAAATATGATAACAGTGAGAAAGTTTGAAATACCGCAAGATTTACCAAAATGTGACAGAGACACGAAGTGAACAAATGCTGTTGGAAAAATGGTGCCCACAGACTTGCATGATGCAGAGTTGCCACAAATCTTCAATTTGTAAAAATGCATTATCTGCAAAGTACAATAAAGTGAAGCACAGTAAAATGAGGTCTGCCTCATTATTAAGCACCTACTGTGTGCCAGGCACTGCACTAAGCCCCAGGGACACAACAGCAAATGGAGACCCAGCCCTCAAAGAACCCACCATTTCATGGGGGAAGGGAGACAAAGGCAGGTCCACAAATAAGTAGGATGGGTCGATCAGCACTATGGACTTAATTGAAATGGGCACCCCACACACACACCTTCCGCATGCCTGGTGGTCCTTGAGCTGGAATAATCAGGGGGGCTTCTCAGAGAAGGGGACTTTTGAGTTGCAAATTGAATGAGAGAAGCACACAGGATGATGACCAGAGCTGAGATGGAGAGGAAGATCCTGATGGGAGCTACAGCCATCCATGGCTGAGGCTCTGCATCGCCTGCCTTCTCTCAGGCCGGATCTGGGCTAAGACAGGCATGGGGTAGATGATGAGTGGCCACTAAGGGTTCAGCTGACCAATCGGAGAGCCCCGGACACCAGTCTGACCTGTCACCTATTCACTGAGTGCTCTTGGTCAGGTCATCTCCCCTAACCTCAGCTCCCTCACCTGTAATGTAGAAAGAATGATAATATTTGCTGCTTAGGTCTGTGCACTTCTGGACATTTATCCCAGAGAAATTCGAATAGGTTCAAGTACAAGTCTTTCCACTCATGTTCATAGCAGCTTTATTTGCAACAGCCAAAAGGTAGAACCAGCCCAGGCATCCTCAAACAGGTGAATGGACAAACTGTGGTACGCCCTCACCATGGAATACCACTCAGCAAGAGAAAGGAATGAACAACACCTGGATGGACCTCCAGGGAATTTTTCTGGGTGAAAAAGAGCCAGTCCCAAGGTTATATACTGAATGATTACATATATATGACATTTTTTTATTATGTGTAAATAAAATCTATCTTGTTGCAATAGATTTTATTTTATTTTATTTTAAAATAAGGAATCTTTTATTGGAGGGATGTTGCTGAGGAATCCAAATCCGAAAAGAAGAAGCAAAGCTGCCACTGTCCACAGACGACACGACACTACACACAGAGGATCCCAAAGATGCTATCAGAAAACTACTAGGGCTAATCAATGAACCCAGCAAAGTAGCAGGATACAGAATTAATGCACAGGGCTTCCCTGGTGGCGCAGTGGTTGAGAGTCTGCCTGCCAATGCAGGGGACATGGGTTCATGCCCCGGTCCGGGAATATCCCACATGCCGAGGAGCGGCTGGGCCCGTGAGCCATGGCCGCTGAGCCTGCACATCCGGAGCCTGTGCTCCGCAACAGGAGAGGCCAAAAGAGTGAGAGGCCCGCGTACCACAAAAAAAAAAAAAAAAAAAGAAACATTAATGCACAGAAATCTCCCGCATTCCCACACACCAACGATGAAAAATCCAAAGGAGAAACCAAGAAACACCCCCATCCACCGTCGCAACAAAAAGAACAAAATATCCAGGCACAAACCCACCCAAGGAGACAAAAGGCCCGCACGCAGAAAACCTCAAGACACCTATGAAAAAATCAAAGATGATACAAACAGATGGAGAGATACACCATGTTCCTGGACTGGAAGAATCAACACCACACATATTACTATACTACCCAAAGCAATCCACAGACCCAACGCAATCCCGACCAAACCAGCAATGGCGTTTCTCACAGAACTAGAACAAAAAACCCCACAAGTTGCATGAAAACACTAAAGACCCTGAACAGCCAAAGAAATCCCGAGAAAGAAAAACGGAGCTGGAGGAATCAGGCTCCCGGACCTCAGACCACACTCGACATTTTTGAAATGACAGAATTTTAGAAATAGAGAAAGGTTAGTGGTTGCCAGAGGGTAGAGAAGGGGTGGAGGATGGGGTAGGAAGGAGGTCGGCATGGTTATAAAAGGTTAACAGGAGGGGTCCTTGTGGTGATGCAGCTATTCAGTATCTTGTCCAGCTATAAAATTTGGACAGAACATTCAGGGCAGCCATGCAAGGCCCATGGATAGTAAAGAGCAGGCAGATTAAGAGAAAATTTCAAAATATCACCAAACTAGCAGAAAATCTCCCATTTTTTTCTCCAATATCCCCTATATGGGCTCACAGTGGCCTCAAACCTGGACACAGGTACCAGGCTCAGGGAGAGACAGAGAGACTGAGAGACAGGTCTGGGGGGGAAAACACAAGCCCTCCAGAAGGGGGAAGGGACACAGCAGGGAAATCTTGTTTCAATTTTTATTTTCTTCTGTTCTCTTGCACTCAGTTCTCAGACATTCCCGGGGCATAGGTAATGACAGCAGCCACAGCAGTGACCCATGGCCCCTACTTGAGAGGGAGCAGAACCTTCCTCGCTGATCAGAAAAGCTGTGGTCCCGTCTCTGTCTCCCAGTCTGGATGCGGGCACAGCTATCAACTGTGTGCAGCAGAGCAGAGTAACTCAAGTCCCAGCTCTCTGAATGGAGGACCCACAGCGAGTCCAGGGAACCAGAAATCACTAAAGAGCCCACAGAGTGGGAGGAGGCAAGGAAAGGGACCCTTTAAAGCTGTGCATGAGCTCCTGGGCTCACCCCTAAGCTGCGTGCACATGTACGTGCCTGACCCTGAACAGCATACCTAAGACTTTGAGAACTGAACACAGAACAAACCATCATCCAGATCCAAGACTGGCCACTGGGTGGTGCACATGCAGGGCAGCTCTGACCAGCATGGCAGCGCTTTTGGAAACTGACCTGCCGTCAGGACCACAGCTGGCAGGAGGCTGGTGGGAACTTGCTGCCTGAACAGGTCAATTGCCCAATCAAACAAAACTAGCAAAGTCCTCTGTGGCATTTAAACAAGACCTAGAGCCTCATAATATAATATTCAAAATGTCTGTAATACAAATGAAAGTGACTTAGCATACGAAAAAACAGGAAAATCTCAAGTTTTACCATCAAAGACAAGGACCAGACCCCTGTACCTGTATGACGCAGATGTTAGAACGATCAGAAAGACTTAGAACTAGCTATTATAAAAATGCTCCAGGAAGTAAGGGCAAACACTCTTAAACTGAATGGAAGGATAGGAAGTCTCAGCAAAGAAAGAGAATATAAAGAAGAAGCAAATTGAAATTTTAGAAATCAAAAGTACAATAACCAAAATGTTAAAGCTCACCAGATGGGCTCAATAACAATATCGAGATAGTAGAGGAATGAATCATTGAGTATGAGGACAGATTATTAGAAATTATCCAATCTGAATGACAAAAAAAAAAGGAAAGGAAAAGAATTCTAAGAACAGAAAAAACAAATGAACAGGAACTCATGGACCTGAACCAGAAGGTCTAACATTCATGTCCTAGAAATCCCAGAAGGAAAGGAGAAAGAAAAATGCAGTGCAGAAAAATATCTAAGAAAATAATAGCTGAAAACTTCTCAAATTTATCAAAAAGTGAAACCTACAGATTCAAGAAGCTCAGTGAATCCCCAAAAGGAGACACTCAAAGAAACCCATGCCTAGATACATTATCATCAAAATAATCAAAGCAGAAGACAAAGAAAAATATCTTGAATGCAGCCAGAGAAAAACAACACATTACTTACAGGAAAACAATGAAGCAAAACCCAACAGAACTAAAAGGAGAAACAAATCCACAATTATAGTTAGAGAGTTCAACACTCATCTCTTTGTTCAAGGAAACAAATAGACGAAATCAGCAAGGATATAAATGAACTGACAACACCATCAAGCAATTGGATCTAATTTATAAAACACCACCAATAGCAAAATGCACGTTTTTTTCAAGTGCACACAGAACACAAAGATCAACAACCACTTCCTGGGTCATAAAACAAACCTTAACAAATTTACAAGAACTGAAACCATACAAAGTATGTTTTCTGATAATAATGAAATTAAACTACAAATTGATTACAGAATGATAACAGGATATCCAAAAACTTGAAAACTAAAACATATCTAAATAATTGATAAGTCAAAGAGTTCTCAAGGAAAATTAGAAAATATTTTTAACTGAATGAGAATGAAACTACGATGTAACAAAACTTGCAGAATCCAGCTAAAGCAGTGCTGAGAGAGGAATTTTTATCATTAAAAGCTTATTTTAAGAAAGAAGAAAGGGCTTAACCCAATGATCTAAGTTTCCATCATTAGAAACTAGAAGAGCAAAATAAACCAAAGTAAGCAGAAAAAATATATAATAAAGAATAGAAATAAATGAAATTGAAAAGAGAAAAATAATAGGGAAAAATCAGTGAAATGAAAAACTGGTTTTTCAAAATAATAAAACTGATAGAACTCTAGCAAGAATGACAAATAAAAAAAGAAGACACAAGTTATTAATACCAGGAACACAAGAAAGCATATCATTACAGACCCTCAAACATCAGCGGTGCAATAAAGGAATACTATAAACAACTCTATGCCAATACATTTGACAATTTAGATTAAATGGGAAAATTCCACAAAAACTAGAAACTAACAAAATTCACCCAAGATGAAATAGATAATATGAATAGTTTGATAACCATTTTTTAAAATTGAATTCATAGTTTAAGATCTTTTTAAAAAGAAGTCTCCAGGTCCAGGTAGTTAAACTGATGAATTCTACCAAACATTCAAAGAAGAAATAACACCATTCTACACAATTTCTTCCAGAAGAGGAAAGGAGGAAATGCTTACCAATTAATTTTATGAGGCTGGTACTGGATACCAAAACCAAAACCCTGATACCAAAAGCAAAGATAGTACAAGCTAAAAAAAAATTTTTTTTTTTTTTTTTTTTTTTTTTTTTTTTTTTGTGGTACGCAGGCCTCTCACTGTTGTGGCCTCTCCCGTTGCGGAGCACAGGCTCTGGATGCGCAGGCTCATCGGCCATGGCTCACGGGCCTAGCCGCTCCATGGCATGTGGCATCTTCCCGGACCAGGGCACGAACCCGTGTCCCCTGCATCGTCAGGAGGACTCTCAACCACTGCGCCACCAGGGAAGCCCTAAGCTAAAAAATTTTAAAAGCTACAGACCAATATCTTTCATGAACATATACAGACCAATATCTTTCATGAATATAAGCACAAAAATCCTTAACAAAACATTAGAAAATTGAATCTATCAATATATAGAAGGAATAAAACACCACAACCTAGTACAGTTTACCCCAGGAATGCAAGGCTAGTTCACTATTCAAAAATTAATCAGTGTAATCTACCATATTAACAGTCTGAAGAAAATCCATATGATCACATGAATTAATACAGACAAATCACTTGACAAAATTCAATATCCACCAATGATTTTTTTAAAACTCTCTAAAAACTAGAAATACAAGAGAACTTCCTCAATCTAATAAAGGGAATCTACCAAAAAAGAAAGAAATTCCTACAGTCAGTATCATACTTATGTGATGAAAGACTGAACACTTTTCTCCTAAGGTTGGGAATTAGGCAAGAATATCTATTCTCAACACTCATGTTGAATATCATCCTGGAAGTCTCAGCCAGTGCAATAAGACAAGACAAAGCAATAAAAGATACACAAATCAGGTGGAGAAAAAGGAACCCTCCTACACTGTTGGTGGGAATGTAAATTGGTACAGCCACTATGGAGAACAGTACGGAGGTTCCTTAAAAAACTAAAAATAGAGTTACTGTATGATCCAGCAATCCCACTCCTGGCCATATATCCAGAGAAAACTATAATTCAAAAAGATACATGCACCCCAGTATTCACTGCAGCGCTATCTGCAATAGACAAGACATGGAAGCAACCTAAATGTCCATAGACAGATGAATGGATAAAGAATATGTTTTAAATATATACAATGGAATATTACTCAGCCATAAAAAAAGAATGAAATAATGCCATTTGCAGCAACATAGAGGGACCTAGAGATTATCATACTAGTGAAGTAAGTCAGACAGAGAAAGACAAATACCACATGGTACCACTTATATGTGGAATCTAACAAAATGATACAAGTGAACTTATTTACAAAACAGAAATAGACCCAAAGACATAGAAAACAAACTTATGGTTACCAAAGAGGAAAAGGGGAGTAATAAATTAGGAATTTGGGATTAACATACTACTATATATAAAACAGATAACCAACAAGCACCTACCGTATAGCACAGGGAACTATACTCAATATTTTGTAATAACCTATAAGGGAAAATAATCTGAAAAAGAATATATATATATATATAACTGAATCACTTTTCTGTACACTTGAAACTAACACAACATAAATCAACTTTACTTCAATTTTAAAAAAGGCATACAAGGACTTCCCTGGTGGCACCATGGTTAAGACTCCACGCTCCCAATGCAGGGGGCCCAGGTTCGATCCCTGGTCAGGGAACTAGATCCCACATGCATGCCGCAACTAAGAGCTCGCATGCCACAACTAAGGAGCCCTCCTGCCACAACTAAGACCCAGTGCAACCAAATTAATTAGTTAATTAATTAATTTTTTTAAATGGCAATCAAATCAGAAAGAAAGAAAACTCTCCCTATTCACAGGATGGCTAAAATAAAAAGTCTAACCACACCAAGTATTGGCAAGAACATGGAGAAACTGGAACTCTCCTACACTGCTGGTGGGAATGTAAAATTATGCAACCACTCTGGAAAACAATCTGGCAGTTTCTCAAAAATGTAAACATTCATCTACCATATGATCCAACAATACCGCTCCTAGGTATTTTCCTGAGAGAAAGGAAAACACATGTCCACACAAAGACATATACACAAATGTTAACAGCAGCTTTATTTGTAATAGCCCCCAGGTGGAAACAACATAAATATTAATCAGTAGATGAAAGGAAAAACTATGATAAATTCATACATTGGAATATTAATCAATGATAAAAAGAAAGAATTACTGATGCATGCTACAACATGCACCAATCTTGAAATAATCATGCTGAGTGAAGTAAGCCAGTCAAAAAACAAACACATTAATATAAATCTACGAAATTCATATTGCCATGTGACAGAAAGTGGATCAGGAGTTGCCTGAGAATGAGGTAAGGGGAGGGTGAGAGGAATCACAAAGGACACTAGGACACTTTGGGGGAGAGGGAGTACCAATGACATTTTCATCATTTTGATTTTGGTAAAGGTTTCATAGTTGGATATCTATGTCAAAACGTCAGATTCTATGATTTAAATGTATGCAGTTCCTTGTATGTCAATTATACTCAAAGATATTTTTTAACTCAACAGGCAGAAAACAAACCACCCAATTAAAAATGAACAAAAGGCTGTAACTGATACTTAGCCAAAGAGGGTACAGGGATAACAAATAAACACATGACAAGAAGTCTAACATCATTAGCCATCAGGGAAATGCAAATCAAGATCACGATGAGATACCACTACACACTCACTAAAATAGTTAAAACTAAAAATACTCACAATGCCGAGTGCTGGTGAAGATGCACAAAAGTGGGAACTCTCGTCCTTTTCTGGTGGAAATGTACAGTGATGGATCCACTCTGGAAAACAGTTTGGCAGTTACTTAAAAACTTAAACATTCACCTACCATATGATCCAGCAATCTCACTCCTGGTATTTACCCAAGAGAAATAAAGACATGTTTACACAAAAACCTGTACACAAATGTTAACAGCAGCTTCGTTCATAATCGCCAAAATCTGGAAACAATCCAAAAGCCCTTCAACTGGCGAACGATAAACAAGTCACGGTCCATCCAAACCATGGAATACCACTCAGAAAGAAAAAAGAAGAGCCATTGATACATGCAACGGCTTGGCTGGATCTCAAAGGCATTGTGCTGAGTGAAAGAAGCCAGCCTCTAAGGTTCCATTCTCTATGATTCCATTGATATGACACTCTGCAGAGGACAAAACTATCGTGATGGGGACTGACCAGGAGTTTCCAGGGGCTGGTGATGAGGGGAGGGTGTGACTGCACAGGGGTACATGAAGGAGATTTTTGGAGTGGTGCAGCTGCCCTGTATCTTGATTGCGATGATGATGACACAAATCTATACATGTGTTAACACTCATAGGACCATACAACAAAGAGAAAGTCAATTTTAGCATATGTTCACTTAAAAAAATAAAAAGGTAGGAAGGAGTGATGGGTGTTAGAGCTCTGTGGCCCGCCACCCTAGACCCTGTGTTAATGAAGAAAAACGTCTCCCAAACCATGTGACTCCAATCAGAGCAGTAGGACCCTGGCTCTGCATCGGTTGGTGTCCAGGAAAGGGGGACAGATCCTCCCTGTGCGAAATGGAGAAAATTCACATTTGTTGGAAATCGCATAACCATGATTCTCCCACTCTGCCCATTTAGTCCTGAACCTAGAATGAGGTAATAATTATGCAGCCCAAGGAATCTTAACAGCATGGAGGAGAAACCCAAGCAAAGCCGGTGAGGGGGAAGTTCTACCAGAAACAGGAAATTTGAGCCTGACCAGAGGTCTCAGGGCTTTGCTCCCTCCCGCGATTGTGAGTTCTCAGCCAGGGTACTGTTAACCCCAAGGCGGCTCCGAGACTCCAAGTCTGCAGCAAACGTGCTTCAAAGGCAGACTTTGGGGTAAATCCCCACACATCGCTTGTCCTCAGCCCGCCACAGTGGTGAGATGGGTCTCGATGTACAGACTGACCACACGCACTGCAGGACATTTGTATTCCTGGTCCTTCCCCATCACTGTCAGAGCCAAAAGTTCCATCCCCGTGTTTGTCCAAACAACCCTTGGGCGGTGCCTCTGCTTGAGTGGCCGGAAAAAGAAAGGGATGTTGAGCTGGAAAAAACTGCTCTCTTCACCCTGATTGGAAGAGTGTCCCTAGGGCCCAGGGGATAACACAATTTCACGCAATGAGATGAAAAACCTTAATGTACAAACACCCTCAGTAGTTTTAGTCCCCTGTGAGGAAGGATGCCAGTTCTGACCACATAACCCCTCCCTTCCTCAGTGCCCTTTGAGGAGTGGTCTGTAACCCTCAGACTGAACTCCATGAAGGTTAAAGCCTTCAGCAGGGCTGCATCTGGACCATAGAACTTGCGGTTCAGACCATCAGCAAGGCAGCCTGAGGTCAAATAGAATGCCCTGGATTTTGAAACAGAAAACCTAAGTCCAAGCCTGGACCTCACTGCCTCACCTCTCTGAGCCTCAGTGTCCTCATCTGTAAAATGGGGATAACAGGACAAGCTCTTTCCCACGTCACAGTGCTTCACACGTCACAGTGCTTCACACATTCTGTTCCCTCTTTCTGTGGATGCTCTTCCCAGGCTCTCACAGCTGTTTCCTTCCTGTCCCAGAAGTTTTCTTGCACAATGCCACCTCCTCAGAGGCACTTTCCCATCCAAAGTAAACTCCCACCCCAGTCACTTTGTATCACAGTGTCCTGTTGAATTCCACCAGGCATTTGTCACTACTTGGATCGTCTCTGTCCTCTCTAGGCCGTTGTTCTCTTCCAGACGAGAATGCAAGCACCAGGAAAGCAGAATCCTGGTCGTCTCACCTCCACTCTATACACCAGGACCCAATACACAGCACACGCACACTGCATTTTGCTTGGATGAGTGATGATTCCCCAACTTCCAGGGTCACTTCAGGGTCAGGGGAGCCTGGGCAAGCAAGTACTCTGCACCTCAGAGTTGGTGGGTCTCACTAAGTAGACCTCTGAGACACCCACTCACATGCTCCCTAGGAAACCAAGAGCAGGAGTTTGGTGTAAAAAGCCTCAAATCATAAGATTCGGAATGCTGCATTTCGCCAGCTTGCCAGAGTACAAGTTTGCTAGGAAATAAAAATACATAATATTGCCACAAAATTCAGAACCAGTAAGAGTCCCAGTCTATTAGCCAGACCAGATGCATCTTTCCCTCTGTGTCAGTTATGTTCACCAAACATTCAGGAATCGACTTACAACATTCTTTCAAAGCAGGAACCCAGCCGAGGGCTCCACACTGGAACTTAAGTTACATTTGGACGCTAAGCTTAGCACCTAAAATAAAACTGAACTTCTCCATGGTGTCTCAACACCCCACCCACCCGAGAGTGATCCATCAGCTGACATTTAAGTTAGGAGAGCAGGGTCTGCACTTTGTAGCAGTCAGACCCCAGGGGCATCACCCATCCTCGCAGTGCCTCAAATTTACTCATCAGTGAAACGGGGATAATACTCAGTACATAAATAGATAAATGAACACCAATCCTTACAACAGCGTTAGCCCATGGTAGGCACTCAATAAACACTCCTTGTGATCAGTATTCCTCGCCGGGAGGCTCTGAGCAAAAAGCCGTTTCACTTTTTGAGCCTCATTTTCTAGTCTGCAAAGTGGGTACAGGAATCCTTTCCTGCTTGCAAGGTTGCTGAGACAGTCAAATTAGATCACTTCCGAGAACGTGCTAGCTCCCCAGGGATGCGTGGTCTCCCCTTGCTGACTGAGGGGAATTAGAGAGAGGCTAACGAGGTTTTAAAAGCATTTCTTCTCTAAGCAAAACCCGTGAGGATGAAAATCCTTTCCTGAACTTGTAATCAGAGCTATGAACCAAGTGCTAGGGGAAAAGGGGGAGGGAGTGGCGGTATGTGCTATGATAGGCATTGGCATGGGGGTAACAGGACAGCAAGATAGAGTGGTGGCTAGGGATGCAGGCTCCAGGCCAGCTGCTGTAGGAGGGGGGAAAAGGGCAGTGCGGCTGGAGATCTAGAGGGTCTAGCTGCACAGCACCACAGCTAGCCCCAGATGGCACCCCTGTGCAAATTTCAAAAAGATATCCCTTCTCCAAGATACTTTGCTGCCACTTTCTGCAAAACTGACACAATAAATATACAAATCTACAATGACTATTACATGAGTGGTGCCTTGGATTGTGCAGTATACAACCTATACAACTGTACTTAGCAGCCCAAGGAGCCCATGCACCCAGTAAGGCTTAAGGAAATCAGCTGAGCACAGATATGTGGATTTTAAATGGTTACAAAACAGAACATGGAAAAGAACCTCAGCAGATGTGGAGAAATAGGAACCTTTATACGTTACTGGTGGGGATGTAAAATGACTCAGTCACTGTGGAAAACAGTTTGGCAGTCCCTCAGAAAGTTAAACATAGAAATACCACATAACCAGTAATTCACTCCTAGGTATATACCCAAAAAGAATTGAAACAAAAAGTTGTACACAAATGTTCATGGCAGCATTATTCACAGTAGCTAGAAGGTGGCAACAGCCCAAATGTCCATTAGCAGAATGGATACATAAAATGTGATTTATCCACACGATAGAATAGTAATCAGTCATAAAAAGGAATGAAGTACTGACACATGCTACGATGTGGATTAGCCTCGAAAACATCATGCTGACAGAAGCCCATCACAAACAGCAGCATGATTCCATTATATGAACTGTCCAGAAGAGGTAAATCAAATCCACAGACATAGAAAGCAGACTAGTGATCGCCAGAGCCTGGGGAGAGGAGGAAACAGGGAATGACTCTTTAAAGGTACTGGGTCTCCTTTTGGGGTGACAAAAGCGTTTCAGAACTAGATAGAGGTGATGACTGTACAACGTTGAATGTACAAAATTCCACTGAATTTAACACTTTAAGATGGTTAAGTTTGTGTAATGTGAACGTCACCTCAATTTTCAAAATCCCTCAGTAGTTACATTTAGGAAAAGCCAACAAGGACAGAGAATGACACACAGACCAGGTGCCCACCCCTTATGCTAAAAGGACACATAAGCCCTGGCATGAACTTAGATCCCCTTGGGACAGAGAAGAGAAGGGATGCAGAGGAAACTGACTCTCCAACATGAGAGTCTTAAACCCGGTGTGACCAAGTTCCTTGGAACCGGCACACTGGATCTTCCAGCACTCAGTGGAAACGGGATCTCAAGAGAGAAGTTTGATGATAGAGAAATAGGGAAAGGCACAGCTGTGCACACCAGATTCGAAAATGTGAAAGTCAACATCTACACTCAGAGTAGAATCCTGTTATCATTCCCATTGCACAGACAAGCTCACCAAGACCTGGGGAAGCTAAACCACCTGCCCAGGAGACACGGCTAATACCTAACAGGCGAACCCAGGCAGCCTAATCCTAGAGCCCCAGTCTGGAACCACTCCCTCTACCACCTCCCACATGAAAAGAGCTCATCAGGCTAAAAAGGCTGTCAGAGCACAGGAGCAGAGGGTTAAACTAGAATGCATGCTTCTGGGAGTATTGCAAAGCTTGATCTGGGAGATGATGATGGTGGTGATGGGCGTGGGGATGGTGGTGACGATGCTGATTATGAGGATGACAGTGATGACGATGCTGATTATGAGGATGATGGTGATGATGGAGATAGGAATAGTGTGCACAGCACAGGATAGTTTTAGTGATTTACTCAGGAAAAATATTTAAAATCCTTTGTATAATTTCTGGCATACAATAAAGCCCTCAGTGAATGCCATCTATTGTGACTGTTGCTGCTATCATTATAAACTTCTGGTTTTAACTGACTGGTAAGCAATTTTAAGTAGATTTTTAAGCACCCCTCAACCTGTGACCTGTATTAATTAAGACTTGAGGCCCATCTCAAGCTGGCTCATGCCAATCAGGGGATTACTTGCTTCTCCTAATTAGAGTCTGTGCTGCAGTTAATATGGACGAGGCTCACACAGTGCTCCCAGGTCCCGGTCTCCCTCCTTCCCTCTGCTGTTTTCCTCTGCTCCGGGTTTCATTTTGGGTAGGTTCTCCCACAGAGATGGCAAGGAGCTTCAGGCAGCCTCACGTCCAAATCATCACAGCTTGACAATCCCAGGGCAAACGGAGCGTCTCTTTTGCAGTGTTCCAGCAGAAGACTCCTGGAGGGCCCTCACTAGATACATTTGGGTCATATGACATCTCCGAATCAGTCACTGTGGTCAGAAAGGGTGCAAAGGGTGTTCTTACTGCTGAGCCCGGGTCCTATGCTCCTGCAGTCCAGTGGACCGGGGGTGGAGGGAAGGTGATTCCTTGAAGGGGAACAAAGGGGAGATGGGTGCAGAGTGGGCAAAATCAGCAGATAGCCACTGCATGCCCAGAGCATTGGGAGGTCCAGGCATGGACAGCCTGCTCCTTAGGGGAAGCATCTATTCAGCTGGCATCTACTGAGGGCTTGCATGCACTAAGCAAGTGGACCATTTCCTGCAGATCTGGAGAAGCTGGCCTCTTACCCGCCTCCAGGAGAGAGGCTGGGGTCCACCACAGCTGTGGACGAGAGAAGACACTGCCTTCCTGGCCCTTCCACTACAAGAAAGGGTTAAAATCTTGGGGAGGAGCCTCCCCATTCAGGCAGCCCGATGGGAGGGAGCCCACCCACAGGCTTCCTGCAGGGGAGGGAAAGACTGGGTGGCCTGAGGCAAGGTATGCTGGGGTAGGCCTGCTTACTCAGAAAGCCCAGAGGCAGCAGACCCTGGGTCAGAGTTTAGCCCCGGAGAGAGCCGCTGGGTTGAGTTCATTCTTCTTAACTGATATCATGATGCATCTTCTGGAGAAGAAGGAAATGATCTCCCAGGAATGCATGTAAAGATGGTCTACGGGGTGTTTCTGGGATTACGCAGGCGACAGGACCTGCAGGATTGAAAGTGGTGTGTGTGTGGGAGAGCGAATGAGTGTGTGAGTGCGTGTGGTGTACAAGGAGGAGGAGGAGGAGTGCAGGGACCACCACTGTCTTAGCCACTAACCCCCTAAGACAGTTAGGGTCACAGTGAACCTCCCCTGAGTGCTGGGCACAGAGCCAAGCGCCCTGCTCTGCTGTCGGCAGCTAAAGTAAGGCGAGGCGCAGACTAACTCGGCTGCCATTTCTCAGAGACACTGACTGACCGACGTGGCCAGCGCTGCGGTCTGGGACTCACACCCAAACCTTCTGACTCCGAAACCACCACCTTCCCACTACAGCCCGTGACCTCCCATCCCCGACAAATGGCTATCTGTGTCTCTTTGTCCAGGCTTGGGAAACTCACTGAATTTGAAGAAAACAACCCTCCAGGCCAGTGGGTGCAAACTAGGGACCTTTGGGCTGGATTCACCCCTCACGTGGGTTTTGTTGGCCATCACTTTGTTTGGTAAAACTTTGGACTTTATTATCTTCAGGAAGTTCATCGTAGCTCACCACGCCATATTTCCTTACATCCCCAAATGCCAGTCATTTCTATTATCTGCCCTGCTACTCGAGGCCTTTCAGGGAACAGGGAATAACCAGCTGTTGACAGTGCTGTCAGATAGGTCTTTGTCAAACTGAGCTGTGACTTTAGCCCTCCGGGACATAGTTCTACCTCGGTACACAGAAGGTGTCTAGTCCATCCTCCCATGATGATGAGGATGATGACAGTGATAGTGAGTAAGGTGGTGATGATGATGTTAAAGAAAAAAACCACTCATGACCCTTGTTAAAATGGTGAGGCAGCCTTTTCAAGACTGTTGCAATAGGTGTAGGGTCCACTGCAATGAGATTTTGCAGGAGGAAAGAAAGAGAGATTGGGTTCAACTCTGAATTCAACAATGAAAAGTGAGAATTTACAGCCAGTGTCAACAGATGGAACATTAATAGTAGAAAGCATCAGGGATGGACGAGAGAGACTCTGGCTACCCAGACCCAACAGGATTCTTGCTGAAGGCAGCCCAGGGGGTCAGACATCAGCAGAGAGGGTGGGGATGAGGAGCTCGGGTGGTCAGAAATCAAAGGTGGGCGATTCTGGCTAAACCGACTTAGCAGGCTTCTTGCTAAAATTGGGCTCTTGAGGACATGCCCAAGGATGAGGCCTCGTTGAAAAAGTGCTCAGAGATGCCTGACTAGAGTCTGGTCAAGGGAGAGTGGGTAAGTGGTGAGTGAGTGACTGGCCCCAAGCCCCACCCTCAACACGCCTGCAGTTGTGCAGCCCAACGCTGCCAGCATCTGCTCATCAAGTCTGACCAAGGCAAAGACAACTTTTGGCTGTGGTTTCATTTCAGTTATAAAGACACATGTTTTGAGTTTTGAAACCACTCACAGGCCCTTCTTTCTCACCTTCACAGAACTCCCAGGGTCCTAGGGCACAATTAGGAAGTGCTGGTCTAGAATAAAACTGTGTTCCGGTCCCCAGTGGTAGGGAGTGTGGTCAGCTAGCTGTCAGTCCGTTCAGGTCTGTCCCAGCTGCAGAGAGCTGCCCGGCCAAGCCAGCCTCCCGGAGGCGTAGGTATAAAGGGCTGGGCATTTAAGCCGACAGACTCTCTGACCACAGTCCTCACTCCAAGTGCCCCATCAGACTGGCCCAGGCTCTACCAGGCCACATCGAAGTTCAGCTTCTTCCTCTACCCAGTCCTGCTTCCTCTGCCTTCCTTTCAAAAGTATTAATCCCCCCAAAAAGTCTTATACCCAACCTGTCTCAGTATCTAGTTCCAGAGGCCCACTTGTGACAGATGCAGTGAAGAATTCTGGGGCTTCCCTGGTGGCACAGTGGTTAAGAGACTGCCTGCCGATGCAGGGGACACAGGTTCGAGCCCTGGTCCAGAAGGATTCCACAGGCAACTAAGCCCGTGCACCACAACTACTGAGCCTGCGCTCTGGAGCCCGCGAGCCACAACTACTGAGCCCGCATGCCACAGCTGCTGAAGCCCACACACCTAGAGCCCATGCTCTGCAACAAGAGAAGCCACTGCAGTGAGACGCCCACACACCGCATCTAAGAGTGGCCCCCACTCGCCGCAACTAGAGAGAGAATGGCCGCGCAGCAATGAAGACCCAACGCAGCCAAAGATAAAAAAAAAAACAAGAAGAAGAAGCATTCTGACCTTTCTCCCCTCACACAGTCTCAATGCTGGGGGTCATGGGCGCATCTGCTGGACACCTCCAAATACAGCGGAGAGCCTCCGTTCTCCGAGACAGAGCAGCCGGGCTGATGATGGAGATGGGATGAGGGAGGAAGGGGGAGGGAACCAGAGCCTCTGTGACCCTCCAGTTACCCTCTCCTGGCTGAATACACTGTGGGAAATCAGGGTTTACAGTTCCTTTCTCCAACAGAAAAGGAAGTGCCTTCAACACTAGAAAAAGACATTAACACGGGATTTTTAACACAGTGCCTGGCAGCCAGTCAGCCTTCAGCAAGTCGCAATTATGCCTGTCCCACCACGAGGGGTCCTCCAGATTCATTTCCATCACTGGAAAGAAACAGATCAGACTTTAAGTCTCATATCTGGAAAGGGGCACTGAGAAGGACTGTGTTCTTGCACAGACGGCTCTTTCTGCCGAGCGGGGGCAGGGAGGCCAGTCCTCTGTTGCAGGACTTGATTTCCAAGTCCAGGTTGCTGCTCTATCAACAAATCAAACTTTGTTTGGCAGCGAGCAGACGCTCGTCCCTTCTACCTTGCTAATCTGCTGCCTGGAAGCCTGACATAAAAAGCTTCTATGGCTGAGTAATATTCCATTGTATATATGTGCCACATCTTCTTTATCCATTCATCCGATGATGGACACTTAGGTTGTTTCCAGCTCCGGGCTATTGTGAATAGAGCTGCAATGAACATTTTGGTACATGTCTCTTTTTGAATTATGGTTTTCTCAGGGTATATGCCTAGTAGTGGGATTGCTGGGTCATATGGTAGTTCTATTTTTAGTTTTTTAAGGAACCTCCATACTGTTCTCCATAGTGGCTGTACCAATTCACATTCCCACCAGCTATTTGTAATGAGGTGGATAGACCTAGAGTCTGTCATACAGAGTGAAGTAAGTCAGAAAGAGAAAGACAAATACCGTATGCTAACACATATATACGGAATTTAAAAAAAAAAAATGTCATGAAGAACCTAGGGGTAAAACGGGAATAAAGACACAGACCTACTTGAGAATGGACTTGAGGATATGGGGAGGGGGAAGGGTAAGCTGTGACAAAGCGAAAGAGAGGCATGGACATATATACACTACCAAACGTAAGGTAGATAGATAGTGGGAAGCAGCCGCAGAGCACAGGGAGATCAGCTCGGTGATTTGTGACCGCCTGGAGGGGTGGGATGGGGAGAGTGGGAGGGAGGGAGATGCATGAGGGAAGGGATGTGGGAACAGATGTACATGTATGACTGATTCACTTTCTTATAAAGCAGAAACTAATTAAAAAAAAAAAAGAAAAAAAAAAAAAGCTTCTAGATTTGACGCTCTCTGATAAAGGAGGAAAACATCCCACTTCCCCGACAGCTGTGAGGCCCTGTGTCCTCTGCAGAGGGTGAGTGACACAGCCATTGTCAGCCCCAAAAAGGGTTCAGACAGGAAAGGTCGAGCCCCCAGGGACAAGGTGGAAAGGTGGGCGTGGCCCCATCAACAAGTAAGGGTTACCTGAGAGCTGAGATAGGTCTTGCAGGCCCTGTGTTTCCTGCATTCCAAGGAGAGAAGCATACACATGGACATTCCACGAATAATCCAGAGGCTCCACAGCCTCTCCTGGGTGTCTCCTTGGGTGTGCACACACACACACACACACACACACACACACAGGTCCAACTCACACCTGATCTTCCATTTTGTGTCAGCAGGAAGGGTGCGTGGGAAGGTGATTTTCCAGGTTGGAGGGTCACTGACCCTAGAACGCAGCAAGCAAACATCCTAAAACACCACAGAGAGCCTCTGGAAACTGATTGGAACCATTTGTGTGGTCGACGAGAATGAGGGCCGCAGAGGACTGGAAGGCCAGGACAATATCTGCTCTGTTCTGAGGCCGGGAACAGATGCCAGCGTTCTTTTGACTTTACAGCTTTTTCTTGGCTTGTGCGGGAAAAAGAGGCTGATTAAAAATGGGGCCCGCACTGGCTGACGAGAAGCCTGCCAGAATGTGGCACAAGACACGGTGGGCCCGGCTGGAACCCTCGTTGATTCCACCTCCCACTGGACACATGCATCAGGCAGCTGCCGCCAGCCTCCAAGGCCAAGAGGCCCCAGGGATGCTCCTTCCCTGTCTCTCGGGCCTTCTTCCTGCCCCTGCACCAGAGGCCAGGTCCAGGCTAAAAGCAGAGCTACACCAACACCCGTCCGCCTTCCTCCAATTAATAAAACCTTTCAGAAATGGATGGAAAGATATTCATCCCCTCCAAACCCATTTCTTCCTGTAGCGGTGTCGTAGGTAAAACTGAATAAGCCCAGGGCATTGAGTTTCACTGGGCGAGTCACTGTGTGGTCTGTTCTGAGAGCCAAGACTTTCCAACCATACATTTCAACGGCGGTTACTCAAGTTTGGGTAAGAAAACACTTACCCAATTTCCGAGCAGACGGTGAACCGCGGGGCCTGTAACAGATAGAGAGAAGGGGCACGCGTTTCCCGGCAGCGCCCGGCTCCCAGGCCCGCGTGCACGTCCGTGGGGCTGATACAGGATGCGGCCAGGCCTGCCAATTAGCCTCTGGCCCCTTCAGTTGGAGATGGGGCAAGGTTCCCCCATGTGCAATTCAGAGAATTTCACACGGTGCCCGCTCCCCTGCTAGAGGGGTCGAGGCTCGCGGGAGGAAGCTGGAATGCAGATTGGAAAACGAAAATATTCTGTTAATGAGGAGCCAGAAAAGACTGGAAATGCCACAGCTAGAAGGGGCCTTGGAGAGGGGCGAACTCAGGTCTTGGGGCCTCGGTGGCCTCGTCCATAAAATGAGGGAGCGGGGGTGGAGGGGGGACTGAGGCCAGCGGTCCAAGGCCACCCAAGGTGTTAGTGGCTCGGCTGGGCTCAGACCCCTGACCCCAATCCAAGGCTCTTCCCGACACGTCATGCTCCCCGTCCAGAATGGAGCCCAGTGAGTGCTCAGCTCAAGGCAGCTTCCATGCAAGTGTTTGTTCTGCTTACACCCGAGTGGTAACTCTCCAGACCAGAGGATCGTCTGACCTTTCCTTTCCACAGCCCTCTGGGACGGATCTGACCCCTTGAGCCACTTCTAACCGGGCTCCTTCATTCATTCCACAGTGTTCTGAATTGTCCCACGGTGTGTGTGTGTGTGTGTGTGTGTGATATTTACTGAGCCCCCGCCAGCTCCATCCCAGCCAGCGATGTGCTGCTCCTGTTCTGGGCTCTAGGGATGCAAGTACAAACAAGGCACCACCCCCACCCTACAGAAGTTCTAAGCCAGCTGAGGAGGCAGATGCTGAACCAACAATTGGTGCTAGTGTGATGAGCAGGACAGTAGTCCTCACTTTCCCACAGACTGGCAGTTCCCTAAGGATGGGGCGATATGTTCTCTCCACCCCAAAGTTCACTGATGACCAGAGGACTGATAGCAACACACGCTGTTGGTTGGTTGGTGGCTGGTTGACTCATGACTGGTTGGTTGTCATTGGTTGAGTGGGTGGTTGTGTTCATTGGTTGGCTGCTTGGTTGGATGGATAGTTAATTGATTGACTAATTATTGGTTGGTTGTTACTGGTTGGGTAAATTGTTGTTAACAACAGGTTGGTTGGTTGGTTATATGGAGGGATGGATGGTTAGTTGATGGACTGTTTATTAGGGCGGCTGTTATTGGCTGGGTGGTGGTTGTTCATCAATTGGTTGAGTAGTCGATTGGTTGGCTGGCTAAAAACAAAAGCCAGATCTAAACCAGCATGGTGTCCTAAAGGGAACATGGACTTTGGCGTCAGAGAGCATGGATCGCACTCCCAGTTCTGCCACTTCCAAACTTTACAACCTAGAGCAAGTCCCTTCTCATTGACACTTCCAAGCCACAAGACCATCATCTGCAAAACAGAAATAACAGCACCTACTTTGCAGTTAATATACGTAAAGTGACGAGTACATCAGTGGCACTCAGCAAATGGAAGCTATTATCATTACTATTATTCATCATGGAAATCAAGAATTAGAGTCTGTAACTTGTAAGGTGTCTTTCTTTCTCACACACCCCCAACGTAATGTCACTCACTTCAAGATCTGCACACGATCACACAGGCCCGTCTATGTGGTGAGTGATGGGCCCAGAAAGAAATAGGGCTCATCACAGCTGTTGCATAATAAGAACTAACCTGTAATTTAGTGCATAGACCTCTTACAGGAGTTTTGAATGGTATTGTCTTTCAAGGCTCCCCTCCCTTGGTCATTTGGGATTAAAAGCCAGCACCAAATACAAGCATCTGATGGAGAGAAGTTCCCCGCAAAGCTCACCTACCCATGATTCACAAGCATCCAAAATACTTTATGGTTTGCAAAGCACATTTATATCTATAGGTCATGTGACACCCGGTATACTCCTGGAAGGCAGGCAAAGCTCAATCAGTCTCCCCACTCTACAGATGAGGAAACTGAGGCTCAGAGAAGGAGAGTTACTCAGACAAGTCACACAGCATAGCCCAAGGGAAGTCCTATGCCTTTGTACTGGGGCATAAGTTTAATGGGTATTGAACAGGAATCCTCCGTCCCAAAACATCTCTGAAGTTGATGTTCCAATTTGAAATCCAAGGCAGGTGCTTTTGTCAACATGCTCTACAAGGACAACCCACTACTCAAACACAGAAAGGTTCTAAACCACCATTTTTTAAAATTTCCCATGAAAATCCCAAAGAACCATAAATGAAAATAAACATCTGGATATTAACATTAAGTCAAACATCATACAATTCTGGAAAATACCAGGGTAACAAGATGCCAGCTCAAATGACACTGGCTCAGCTCCCATGACATGTGTGGCAGGGGCCAGTGTCCAACCTATCGCTCCAGGATTCTGGGAAGTGGGCACGGCTTCCTTCTTTTTCCTAGTCATGTCTGGCTCCAAGCTCTTGTTTGCACTGAAGTTTTCCATTTATACATCGTGTCACTGTCCTACATGTGACCGTCCCTGTTCTATTGGCCTAGTACAATAGATTAGACCCAGTGAAAAAGAAAATCAGTTAATTAGAAGATAGAGCTAAAAGATCACATAGAATGCAACATACAGAAATTAAGAGGTGGAAAATATTAAGAGGAGTTAAGAGACATGGAAGACAGAATGAAAAGCTCCAACAAATATTTAATAATATTCCTTAAGAAGAAAATAGAGAATGAGAGAAAAGCACTTTTAGATGAAATAACACCTAAAGTTTTTCCAAAATCAAACAAGGACATGAATATTCAGATTGAAGGAACATACTGACTCACAAGCAGTTTGGGATGGATGGATGGAAGGATGGATAAATGGGTGGATGGATGAATAATCTAGTGGTGGACTTAAATAATGACATACCTGTGAAAAGATTCCCTTAGCTTAAAAAGAAACAATAAAATCCTAAATCACCTTGCTGCCAAGTTCATCTCCCAGAGGATGGAAAGAGATCTAAAACTCTTAAGCTCATTCTGACCAATGAAAAAGAACTAAAGAACTTCTTCGAGATGTGGCAATATAGGAATTTCTATAACAAAAATTAAATCCCTACCTCACCTCATAGACATAAATAAACTCCAGATGCACTAAATGCTAAAGATGAAAAGCAAAATATTAAAACATTTGGAAGAAAATATAGGAGAATAGCTTTATGAATTTTGAGAATAATTTTTTAAACAAAAGGTAAAAATATAAAGATGCATCATCATCATGATCACCATCATCAAAATCATCATCACCACCATCACCACCATCACTATCACCACCACCATCATCAAAATCATTATCATCACCACTATCATCATCATCACTACATCATCGTCATCACCATCATCATTATCATGAACAACTAACACATAATGAGCACTGACCATACACATTTAATCCTACACATTCCATCTGCATCTGCTCATTTCACGATTATGAAAACCATCAGAGGCATACGTAAAAACACTGTTCCCATTTTGTAGATGAGAAACCTAAGGTTCAGAGAGGTTATGAGACCTGCCCCTTGTCCCACGGCTGGGAAGTCATGGGTTTGATGCCAGGGCTGGCCCATGTCCATGTCTTCCATCCTGCCTCTTTTGGTCCTGGCTCATGCCTGTCATTCTGAGCTCTCCACCAAATGTCTATGACCTGCCACCTTGAAGTCCATCCTCTTCATGCAGGGGCCAAAATATATTCATTCACACATCTCACAGAGTTTGTTAAGACCTACTAGGTCCTGGGGGTTCTGCAAGACCCCACAGAGGCTGATTTCAATTTCACATGACTCATTCATCAGACTGATAGGAAACACGAGGGCAAACATTTTTTTAAGTTTAGAAACACAAACAAACATACTGAATATTCTCCAAGGGTTCCATCATATAAGCATTGATATGAGGGCACTGAGCCTAATGGAAAGTGAAAGATCGACGCTGGGGAGGGTGGGAGTGAATAAACCCTCTCTGTACCCCCAGGTTTGCTGGAGAAAACTGTTTTTGCAGGTGGGAAAATGACTACATTTCAATCAGGATCAAATTCCGAAGGCTTTGCCAGCGCTCACAAGTGCCCACATGGTATAGAGCCCTGGCCTGGCCAAGTTCCTGCTCAATAACCTATTTCTACAGCTCTTTGGATGTTAAAAAAATGAAACACAAGATAAACTCAGCTGAAACCCAAACGAATGGATTCGTTCCCATTTTAATGCCATTTGAGGGTGTTTTATAGCCTGCACTGTGTATCTATTGCACATCTATTTTTAAATACTGCAAACTTAGTGATCATGATAAAACATATAAAACCCTGTATGAAATTCCATCTACACAATTACAGCAAGATCTAGGCGGTAAAAATGTGCAGTCAATGTTGTTAGGCAGTGATGGCAGGGCCTGAATTGTACTGAATCATTCCTGTGAACAAGGGGCACAAGCTAAAATATCTTGGTCTTCTTCCTGAAGGTTGTCCACTGTAAACCCACCCCCTCCATGAAAATGCAGCTGAGTGAAAATGGGGGTCAGCTCATATTCTCGAGACCATCCTTCTATGAGGAAGGCCTTCTGCCACTTTAATAAAACCAGCTAACACTTAATGCAGGCTAGGGGCTTTTCTACATGCTTACGTATATAAATTCATTTAAGACTCACCACAGCCCTGTGAGACAGGTAATGTCATTGTCACTACTTTACAGAACTGGAAACTGAGGCACACAGAGGTTAAGCAAGTTGTCCAAAGACAAACAGCTAGTAGGTGGCAGGCCTAATGGCTCTGATCCCCGCTCTTAACCACCACGCTCCCTGCCTCTTGTGGATGCCTGCTAACAAGGTCATACTTGATTGTTGGTACTTTGCTGCCCGAAATAGAGATAATATAAGAATCCTGGTTTTACCTGTTAGAATGCGATTCCCTCCCTCCAGAAGAAGCAGGCAGTGATGCCATCCAATAACTGTGCCACTACTAGCCCATACAGAACTCTGGTGTGAATTAGAAAAAGGTACCCCTTCCTCAATCTGTCAGAAAATAGTCATAATATACTTTTTGTTGGAACAAATCACTTTATTACCAGATTTTATTATGAAAAGTGTCATAATAAGCCCCCATATCTATGATACCTGTGATGCAAATGGGGTCCTTAGGGTTGTGCAGTGCACAACCTGAGCAACCATACATAGCAGTCCTACCCTCCATCCTCAGCCAAGTCAAAACAAATGCAGTTTGGACAGTGTCTCTGCAAAACCAGAATGCAGTAAAGCAGAGACACTAGGAGAGTGGTCCCTAGAGTCACACCTCACATAGTCATTGTTAGGATTCAGCAAGGTAATACAATTGAAGTGTTTCTAGAAACTGCTCGACAGATGTTAGTTATTGCTCTCATTAGTCCATTCAAAACACCTTCCACTTTCTCATCCTCAGTTGCAGCCCACGGACAGCATTAGAGAGACTGGAAATTTCTCCTCCAGGGAGAATCCTCAGACAATCAAGTCTTAAAAGAACTTGCTCTTCAAGGAGGTACTCAGCCAAGTTTCCTTACATGTTCTGTTAAAACTTCACCACAATGTTACTTCCCTTTTTCCCCTTCGTGGAAATGCTGGGTTGCTCGTAAGCAACGTGACCCAACATCGGCTTCGACTCTTCACCCCCCTAAGTACCATGAGCGTGCACTAACCCTCAAGGCAACACTCTGAAGGAGGTATTTTATGCCCATTTTACAGATAAGAAAACTGAGGCTCTGCCTGGGGAGCTGAGGACCAGACCTGACAATTCCAACCTGATGTATTTGCGCTTCATAGCTATTGTTCTAAACAAAGTGGTAATTCAGCCAAAATAACCCATTTTGTAAATGTTATAGATAAAGCTGACAGCAGTCAATCACAGCCCCGAAGCACACACAGCAAATGAAGATAGTGGCCCTCCTTGGACAAGAATTACTTCTACTTACTTTCCTTGAAAGAAATAAGGAGAAACAAAATAGGTGATCACTGTTCATGGCATTTGGTTTCTCGTGGAAACAGAGGCTAGAACTCAAGGAGCTCTGAGATTTTTAATACCTTCTCAACTCAAAGCACCACATGGAGGGTTATCATGTGTGAAGGGAAACATGCTTTTCCACGTAATATTTCCCTTTCCAGTAGAACCCCATCACCCTTTTTTAAATAACAGTGTTATTGAGATCTAATCCACACTATGCTGGGCGTTTTTATAGCTGTCATCTCATTTAATCCAAATCATTGTTCCACTGAACAGATTTGAAAACTGAGGCTCAGAGAGGTCAGTGTTCCCAAGGCCACCCAGTTGCTCCCTGGCAGGAGTGGGATTTGAACCTGGATCTGCCTGAGTCCATCTCCAAAGATCTTTCTACTCCTCCACGTTCTCTCTGCTGGAAGAGAAGGATGAGGCTGGAGGGTACAGTGACGGCAGCTGCGCTCTCACTATTTCACTGTGGGACATTTTAGAGACAGCTACAAAACTGCACTTTTATTTGGTTTACATAAACTCAAACGCATGCAATTTATCACTTCACCCATGCGTATCCTTGGGTTGGAGATGTGCCCACATCTAGGGAACCCCTAGGAACAAGCATTACACAAATAAACTTTTTTCCTAAATTCCCTCTGATTCCTGGAGCTACTGAAACAGCTCACCAATATTTCTGTAACTTTTTAAATCCCACAAAAGAAAGTTAGTGTACAACAAAAGCCTCTGTGGTTCTCAGCTGCATCCTAACCATCCTCATGCCAAGTTTCTGAATAGACTGGCCCTAATAGTGGAGCCCGGGAGAGGACGGCCTGCCTAAGAACACTAGTTCTGATATTTTACTCTGAAGTAGGATGCCAGCCAGTGCTGAGGAGTTGAAAACAAGGGAGACAGGAGCTCTCAACAAACATCCTTCCATCATGGACCTGAGGGGCCAACCAATGGTTTAACCGTCATTAAAGCCAATGAATTAAAACCAGTAAAATACCATTATTTTACAATAAATTAATTCAATGCCTTAAAGCCAATTAATTTATTTTACAATAAATTTCAGCCAATAAAATACAATTGAAACCAAAATTCATTGCCTTTGGCACAATTACAAGACAACTGGAATATGATCTAGAGAGAGTGTCCTCAAGTGACAAGATCATGGACCAGCAAGGTGAGGACCCAAGGCCCCCAGGTGAGGACCCCCCAGGTTCCCATTCCAGACCCACTCACTGTCTGACAGGCCCTGGCCGACTTATTCATCAGTTTTCTTGTGGTAAAATGGGAACACAGGGTGTGGTATGGTATGAGGCTGTGTAAATGGTGTAGCACTCTTCAGGTGTGTGCTCCAGCTTGTCACTAGAGGACACTGTGATGTTTAACGTGTTCCTTCACAAATGACAACGAATGTGGGATCACGGAGTCCAGAGATGGCAAAAGGGTCAAGTCTAATGACTCAAGTCTAATGATTGGAAATGGAGAACTGTGCTAAGAAGGATTCTGAGGCCAAATGTAAAGTCGGTGGGATGGAACTCTGGGATCAGTCGGCAATGTCTGTCATGTTTGAGGTGGGGGGGAGGACTCAGGTTAAACAAACGATGTACACTCCCCATAAAAAACAACACACGATCACCCTCCCCAAACTATGAGGTTATTTTCTTTATAAAAATATTCAAAAAGTGAGACCTTTGGTAATATATTCCAGGCATTAGCCATTCTCCACAGGAAACGCTCTCTAAACAGGTTTAATTCTTGTGAACTTTCCAAGGAAGGCGCAAATTCCATCTTTCTCTACTCCAGACTTGATACCCTAATGGAACGGGTGGTTTCCATTTTCTCAGGCCTCCTACTTTTCCAAACAGGACACAGAGATGAGCAGTCTTCAAAGGATTTTTCATGTTCATACAAAAAGGCAGATTTTCCCATCTGCCTGGAGGTTGCTTTTGGGCCAAGGCCATGGGAATCACAGAGAGCACTGCGACATTCGACATTCCGACGAGCTCCCCCGACAGAGCGACTTCACCCCTGCCAGGGAGGAGGGACCCTGCTCTGCACTCGCAGAGGCCACACTGCCCCCAGACGGCTCAGCTCTGCTCTCGGTCCCAAGGCCTGCAGCCCCTGGCTGCCGGCTGCTCCCCAGGCCGCCGCGTCCTGCTGGTGGAGCTGGCGCTGCTCAGAAGGCCCACATCTGCAGCCCTGGCCACGAGCGATTCGCGCTCCCCATCGCCAAGGGCTGCAGTGCCAGCCCCACATCGAGAGCCGGATTGTGGTGGTCTGTCTGTGTTTGTTGAAATTGGGCCGGGAGATACGGCCTCGCAGTCAAGATTGCCTGGAATGTGAGCCTGAGCGCTGTGCAGACGGCTCTGTCAGCAAGCTCAGGAAACGGGCTGGAAGGCTGGGACGAGGCCCAGGTGTGGACCACGCAGCTCACCCAGGAGCATGCCATCGGGGAGGGGGAAACCGAGGGATGCCGCCAGTACAGACGTCCCTTCTGTGTTGATGCCGTCCTGCCTTCTCTCGGTTTGCAGCATGAGGCCCTAATTTCCTTGACCAAGTAGAAAACCCAGTAGGAAGCGCTGATTTTCTTATTTGACCAGGAGGGCTTTTTCCAAAAGGGAAGATGAATCCTGCTGACTTTCTGGAGAATGCTAGCACTTCTTATTTTCAAAGGCACAATCTCTGGGTCCCCTTCTTAAAATAAGAACAAAACAACATTCGTAGTAATGAAAGAAGTGCCCATTTACTGAGCATTACTAGAGAGAGTAGAGTGATATGCAAAATGTTTGCCCACCACTAAGCCATAGGCACCGGCTATGGAAAGCACTGGAACGGGCCTCAGAAGCCCCCCACTCTGCCAAATGCTACTCTTCAGTTGCTGGGTCATGAGGTTTGGAGGGAGCAGCCCTAGGGGCATGGCGGGGGCAGCAGTTATTTATGAATGAGTATGGCAAAACTGCAGCATTTAACCACAGCTGTGCTCCCAAAGCCTTGTCCCTGAGTGCTAGCCCCGCTGAGAAGCACCTGTGCAAGGGGATCTCCAAATGGCCCCCAACAATTCTGCCCACCTCGTATGCACAGGCCCTCTTCCCAGGACTCAAGAGGGCCTGTGACTGCTTGGCCAGCGGAAGTGATGTCTGGGGTCATTCGAGCCCAGGTATCAGGAAGACCTGGCCCTTGGAGGCCTGCGTCTCCTCTTAGGAAATCCAGGCCACCCTGTTGGAGGGAACAGCTGTGCGAAGAGACCTGGAGAACGAGACACCATGTGGAGAGAGGCTGTGGAATCACGAGGCTCACCCGAAGGCTGTTGTCTTGAGCCCCTGGGCGTGAGGACGGTTCGTTACGCAGCACTAGACAACCAGAACAGCACCTCATATAAGTCCCCTTCTGTATTCATTATTGCTGTGAGGTGGGCGTTATTATACCCATTTTACAGACTCAAGAGATTAACGCATTTGTCCAAAACCACACTAAATCCTGGAGACCAGCTCCGCTGGTCCTCTGACACCCTAAACCATCATAACTTACAGAAGAACCCGAAAGCTCCTCTCAGGCCCTCCCTCTCAGACCCCCCACCCTTCACCAAATCATTTAATGTCTCCAGAAAACAGCTGTGTGCCCCGTGATTTCTGCTCATGACCTTGTCAACCTTCCCATTCTGCCCACTAGGGGTCTTGGCCCTGGGTGAACATCCCCGGTGCTATTAGAACCAGCAAGCCCACCGCTGTCCTGGGTGTAGCCTCCCTCACTTTCGGAGCCCCCACCCTAAGCACCGTCCTGGGAAAGCCGCCCGGCCACATGACGAGCTCTGTGGGTATATTTAGCTGCTGGGAGACTTCTCAGGATGGCATTGTTGATCCTGGACCCCAAGCCAGCCTGAGTGGGAGAGCCGTCATGCGGTTTTCTCACTGCCCGCTCTTCATGTTTTACACACTCACTCCTCAAGTTCCTCCGAGGAACGGAGATGTTGTATAACATTTATGAGCTTTATTCCTGCTGGTGCTAATGGAACTGGAAAAAATTTTCTCATTTTTTTTCCCTGCTGGAAAGTACTTTTCCGTATTTTTCTCTTTGTTATGAAATCTCCCCAGCTATGTTAGTTAATTATTCAAAACAAAACTGCCCAGTGAGACTGAATTCATACCACCAGAGGGTCAAGTGTTTTTATTCCTGTTGTGTGGTGGTTCCCGCCCCCACCCTGCTCTCCCTGAGGCCCTCATTAGGGTGATGGATGCCCGGTGTGTGCCACGACAGGCTGAAGAGGGGAAGAGAAGCACACCATGCCCCCCCATCCTTCATGTTCCTGCCTGGCCCCATTCTCCTGCTTCTCTGTGCTCATCCTTCAAGGCTCAGTTCAACTGCCACCTCTGCCAGGAAGTCCTCAGGGAACACTCCCTCATCTTCACCTACCATATCCTCATTGGTGCCTCTCATATAACCCTGAGTTCCTGTCTTTCATCTAATTTCTCTTTTTAAGGCTCATCTTCTCAGCCAAATCCTACGCTCCAAATTCCAACCTCATGTTCTTGCAGATGGCATCATTGTCATCACACACCCCACATTCAGACCCTATCCCCAGCACTTCCCAGGATTACCTCATTTCATAATAAATACACTGATATCCCCATTCGGCAAAGGAGAAACCCGGGCTCCAAAAATGTGCCCCATAAGGCGTAGCTGGGATGTGAGCCCAGGTAGCCTGAGGTCAGGATCTCTGTTGTTAACCACGTTAGTAATTAACCCACAACCCTAACTGAGCATTATAGGACAAAAGGAGAAAAAGCGGAAGAGCACAATCTAACTTTTTCCTGCAAATAAGCAGCAGAGAAAAGGACAGCTCTCCAGTGGGGATACCCCACACTGGACAAGACATACTGAGACAGGACCTCCATCACATTACTTGTGAGAGTCAAAATCCATACACACATTCTCGGATTTGTTTTGGCAGTGTAGTGCAAGAAACCTAAAATCAGCCAAAAGATTTTACTCTATGACTCCTGCTGTCCAAATCTCTCTTAAGGATATGAGCAAAATGTGGGTCATGATTTATACACAGTGACAGTCACTGCACATGACTTCCAACAGCAAAAACTCGGAAACAATCTAAATAAACAGCAATAGGAATGGAGTGTGGAAACATGGTGATGTTTACTTTCTTCTTTCATTTTTCTGCATTTTCCAAATTACTTCAAAATGCATGTGCTGCCTACAGGATCAGGGGAAAAATCAATAATGTTTTTAAGGCAAAGCAGGGACACAGGTCACGTCATTCCTGCTGGCAGAGAAGCATCTTTGTGGAGGGCATTCTGGCAGCACACATCCCAGTCCAGCAATTCTCCTTCTAGGAATTCACTCGATATAAATCCTGACACAAATGCTCCAAGATACACGCACAAGGACATTCAGTGGAGCACGACTTGTAATGGCAAAAGACTCAAATCAACCTAAAAGTTTACCCAAAGGGAATGGTTAAATAAATTATGGTACATCCATACAAAGGAATACTGTGTGATTAAAAGAAAGAAATGGAGTATAACTTGAAAAACTGGCCATGATATATTGTTGAGTGAAAAAGCAGGTTGCAGACCTGTATGCATAGCATAATCCCATTTGTGTAAAATAGTATAAATATATGTGATTGTTTATATAGACGTTGGAAAGTCTAGAAGGATATACATCAAACTCTCAACCAGTTGTTACCTGGATGGGGAACAAGGTGGAAGAATGAGGAACTTTTGTGTTTTACTCAGTTTTTATATTGATTGAATGGTTTCCAAACGTGGTATTGCTTTAGGTAAGTAAATATGTTCTTTCTTTACTTTCTGTTATGGAATAATAAAACATATGCAAAAATAGAAAGAACAGTACAATTAACTCAATGTACCCTACTCAAGGCTTCCTCACTTTCTGGTTGTATGACCCAGGGCGAGTTCCTACCCTCTCTGTGCCTCAGTTTCCCTGCTGTTATATGGGGATAACAAGGTCACCCACTTTCTAGGGTGGTAGCGAGAACTGGATTAGGGAATATGTAAAAGCTGCTGAAACCATGCTGGTACATCAGACGCTAGCTTATATTCCGTGACCTGAAGCAGGTAGGGACGGAGCCCAGTGAGCCCACGATGGATTAGCAGATCCTGGGGCATCGCATGGCAGGTAGCACAGCGGTGACAACTGTTTTGTTATGAAATCAGCCAATCATGGTGGTGCTACTTCCTACCTTTTCAGCCTTGGGCAAGTTACTTCACCTCTCCCAGCCTCAGTTTTAGTATCTGTAAAATGGGGTGGTGATGAAACCCTAGCCTCATAGGGTGCTGTAAAGATTTGATAACCTAAAGCATGTAATGCTAAGAGCCAATGCTCATGGGAGGATGACTTTGCTCCAAGCACCTAGTTCCAGGCTTTGTCTGTCTTACCGCATTTAGTGTCACCAGTGCCCTGGGAGAACTGGTCAATTTTTACCCCGTGTAAGGTTTCTAGAACTCTGCCAAGGATGCAGGACTTTAGCCGGTCCACAATCCCTTATCTAAAATCTCTGGGGCCAGGTGTGGTTCAGAGTTCAGAGTTTGGGGGATTTAAAAAGGCAATGAGGCATTCATCCCGTATGGTCTTCACACTCCAGCAGGGTCTGGGGCAGCCTCTGGGATCAAGCATGTTGACACCCTGACAGCAAAACATATGAACATTCCTCCACTAACTGGGATAAACAAAGACCCAGACAGACTCACATCAGTTCAGGTTAAGTTTTACCACCCAATCAGTTTGGGGCAAACTTCAGAAAAACATTTCAGTGTCCTGATATTCTGAGATTTTGGCACTGCAGAGAGAGGCAAGTGGGCCGACAGTATAAACATCAGAGAGACCACACGTGGGGTGCAGTGGGCAGCAAGAGTGATTCATATGTCAGGACCTGGTGACAGGAACATCAGGCCAATAAGGGGCCTTGAAGACCCCCAGGCCCTTTCACAAATAAGAATCCCAAGAGCCCAAGCTTGGATAATCCTCTGGACTGTGGGGAGGGTCAGACAGTAATGGGGTCCAGGAAGGCTGAGATGAGGGTGGGGACAAGGTCTTTACCCTTGGTCTCTTTGTCCATGCCCTCATTGTCAGGGGGCACTAGGATCCCTGAGCCCCTGTGAGGGCCACCAGAGGTGCTGTGGGCTCCAGCCTCCCTCGAGGCCCTGGGATCCAGGTAATAGCAGGGCCATGTCAGGGGCATGCAGTAGAGTCTAGTCTTGTCACTAGGGCGTCCCTCCTACCTTCCATATGACCCCTCCTCCTGATACACACACTATCTCTCCCCAACCCCTTCTTCTAGTGGGGGTGGCCATACTCTGCCATGGCTTCGTCTCTGTGGCCACAGCTGATTGGCCCAGGGGAGAACCTATGAGCCAGTCAGAGTGCTTCCTGAGATTTTTCTCGGCAACTGGGAGAAGGAGCAGGAGCAGCCCCTCTCCCCTGCGGCCTTATGAGCCAGGAGACAACAGCTCAGATGCTGTCTTTCTGCCCTCATGTGGAGGAATCTGTTTTGGAGAGTGAGTGGAGAGTGACATGCTGACAGAAATGGATATGGGAGAGGCAGACATTTCTCTTGCTCCCCTGGCTGAGCTGACACAGAGACCCAGGTCCACACCTGCCCTCCCCATGGCCTGGATTTCATCCTTTCAATAAATCCCCATTTGTACCTAATTTCCATTGAGCTGGCGTGGGAACACGATGTGGGGGAAGAAAGGGTCCTAGAAGCTGGCCACGAGCAGCTATCTGGCTTGTGAATGAGAGCTGTGTTGCAAAGAAAGTTCCTCCTTCTGTATTTGTTCAGGAGGCTGGGGTGGGGGGTGGGCACATCTTACCCCAAACCCACCCAGCACCTGTTGAGAAACACTGATCCCACTGCGGAGCTTGGATTTACACGGACTCTGTATAACACCTTATAAAGAAAGCCACCGGTGCAGAAGATTAAAGAACGCCATTAAGTTCGTTGTTTTATTTCTTCTGAGACTGAACGAAAGCTGGAAAAGCATAAGGAAACGTTGCTGAGTTATTTACTCTCTGTTACCAGGGGCCGTGCATCGCCTCACAGAAGCAGCCCCAGTCGGTCACAGTGGTGGTTTATAAGGTGTAAATGTAGGGGGAGCCAGTGCCATCCAAGCGAAGCTTGGTGCAGCCACACAGTCCAAAGAGAAGTCTGTGCCAATAAAAGCTCCTGGGGCCGGTCTGGCGTCCTGGCCCCGGAGGGACCAGGAAGGAGGCCTGTCCAGCTCCACGGAGTCCCTACCATTCCTGGGTGGAACGTGTGTCAAGACCCTGCCCACTGGGGCGGCTCTGTCTCTTTATGGATTCTGCAAATATCTTTCTGGAGCCCAGGGCATGTGTCAGAGAGAAAGCAGCCCCTTTCACTTCTGGACCCCGTGCGGTGCGTGAGGAGGGGCAATTCACTCTAAGACCGAAGGAGGCTCGTCCCACATCCCGTATGCGAGGCTATCTGGGCTTCTGGCCTCCCTTTTTGCTTGCTCCCTTTATTATCTTGGTAAAGCACCTGGGAGTCGCAGGGGACTGAAACTGACTTGAGTTGGCTCAAGCCAACTCAAGAGAGGGATTTGTTGTAAGGTGATATGGGTGGTTCATGAGACTCAGGTCTCAGAGGGCTGGAATGGAAACAAAAGGCCTTCAGAAATTGGGGCCCCCATCACTAGGTTACTCATATATGTGTCCCATGTTCTTGCATGGGCATTTTCTGTCTCTTCCTGACTTCAGACCCACTTTCTCTGGTTCTCTGTGTGCATGGTGGAAAATGAACGCCCCACAGCTCCCAGCAGTACACCCACACTTCAAGCCACCTCTGAGAGCAGTTTCCAAATCCCAAACTTCTACATGAAAGAACTGGACTGGCCAAACTGCATTCAAATGTCCACCCCCTGCCCAAGTCATCGTGGCCAGGGGGCTCACATAAAAAGTCACCTGGAAGCCATTCTCATGTCCAGTCAGTCAACAAATAACACATTGAGCACCTACTGTGTGCAGGCCTGGTGCTGGGGGGCAAGAGGGGTGCCATGATGAGCAAAAGAGACCTTGTCCCTGCCCTCAGGATGTTGCTATCTTGATGGGGAGGGGCGGGGTGTGCAGATAGGAATTTAATAAGCACACCAATGGAGAGGAGAGGGTCACAGTGAAAATAACTTGTCATGGCGGGGGAGGGTGGGGAGTTGGCCTAGGATCTAAAGTGACACATGAGTTAAAATCTAAATTCTTTAGAAGGTAACCAGGCAAATGATGGAGAAAGAGCCCCCATGCAGAGGAAAGTGCAGGCAAGGCCCGCAGATGGGAAGGGTGAGGGTGACTGGCTGAGTGAGGAGGGGGACCTGGGGAGCAGGCAGGGCATGGGTGCAGCTAGGGGGGCGGGACGGGTGCCTGCGGTGCTGCCAAGGCACGGGCAGAATCTGATTCCCCATAGAAACAACAGCAGCCACTGGAAGGCTTTGGACCGAGAAGCAAGTCAGGTGTGGATGGGAACTCAGAGCGCAGCTCAGCTTCAGGTGAGGCTATGAGGAGCCCACCTGAGTCCAGTTCCTGTGAGTTTAACTCCCCAGGTCTCCATTCTCAGTCTCGGCTCTTAACTTCCATCATCTACCCAGAACTCTACCGTAGAGTGCCCAACGGTCTTCCTGACTCTCAGCGCCACCTCTGGCTTTCCCACCCTCAGCCCTGGGAAACTCACCAACATGGAGAAAAATATTTACCTTATATTTAGCCACATCTCCACCGGATGACTAACATCCCATCCCCACGCCACAGGGAAACACAGACTCAGCACACAGACTATGGGACAGCAGGCTGCCACAGCTGGCAGCCCTCAACCACAGAATCGGGGCGAAGGAGGGGTGCTAGGCAAACCATCACAAGACACCCACGACTCCCCACTTTCTCTTTGCCTGTTAAGACGCAACTTCAAGCCTGAATCTTTGAGCCTGTCCAAGGAAAGCTGTGTGATAGCGGGTGGTGTGAGAACAGCTCAGACAGTGTGCACCACAGGCCAGGAGCTGCCACAGCACTGGGCAAGGTTAACTGGCTTGGCCACACATCCCGATGCAGCAGGTACTGTTATCTCGCCCATTCTGTTGATGAGAAAGCAAAGGCACAGAGAAGTGGAGCTTCTCGTCCGTGGTCACCAGCAGGCGGTGAAGCCAGTTTTGAAGGCATGATGGGGCTCCAGGGTCCCCACTTTTCACACTACAGACGACTGCCTCCTACAAGGGACTCCATGAATACAGACCAGATAAGCTAGGTTGTGTTTTGTTAATTATGTTCCCATCGAACCTCCAGTCAAATTCATACTCGAGACTGAGGCAGGGCCTGCAGGACCAAGCCCCGCCCATCCTGCCCACACTGGCTCCTTTCTGCCACGTGGCCAGGCATCCACACCCACCCTCTAAACCTCCTACTGAAGCTCATGGACAAAGAACACCCTGCTCCTCTCCCTCACAGCACCATGTGCTCTTCCCTTAGAGCATGGATCTCCATCTGGAAGGTTACACTTACACGTGTGCTTAATTCTGTGATGGGACTTGGAACTTGCAACACGCAGAGACTGTTTCTGTTCTGCCCACTGCTGAATTCTCAGCATCCATTGCACGCCTTAGAGCATAGGATTATTTACGGATAGAAGTGCGGGAGAGGGAGGGAGAGAAGGAGGGAGAGAAAGGGGGAGGTGAGACCCCAGTGGCCCAGGAGCGCACAGCGTCCACCAGCACCTACACAGCACGTGCCTTCCTACTGCCTCTCTCTCTGACGAGTTGGTCAATAGATATTTGATATAGTTTCAATTGTTTGAAAAGGGGACTTCAATAACTGTCATCAAGGATGGCTTCCGGAGGAAGATCAAAGATGAACTAGACCTGCAGGATGGCCTGGGTACGTGGGTGGCACTGGCACATCAGGCAGAGGCAGGACAGTCCTCACCAGGCCCCAGGGGGCCAGCCCCACCCACACTGGTCCTCCTTTTCTACTTGGATGGTGCATCTATTTTGAATGTTACATCATACGGAAAGACATGTTAGCAGGAATGGGTAAGATATTTTTAAGGAAAGAGACTGAATTATTCTGGCTCCAATGAGAGAAATCATGTAGGAGGAAAGTAAACTGGATGAATCTGTAGTGGTTAAATAAACCACTGTGCATCTAGATGATGGGACAGTCTGTATCATGGGCCAGAGTGAGTAGATATGTCTGCGCTGATACAGAAAGAGATCTAAGATATATTAAACATAACCTATTCCCAACAGTATCTGGGACATACGGGTAATTGTAAAAAAATATATAGTATTGAAAAAGTGGTATGGGTAGAATGATACCATTTATGATTAAAACTATACGGCTATGGATGTAAAAGTAAATATGATTTTCTATATCAAGAAAATTTCTAGAGAGATGATAATGAAAAATCACCCCCAACTTGGTCTCAGACAGAACCTTCTTCCATGATGTCATTAACAACCTCTTTTGGGGAAGAAACTGGCATTCCTGATAAATGCTAAAGCAATTTTCAAATAAACTTCAAGTTCACCCTCAGTTAGCAACCAATGATTGTCAACCAGTTATTCTTTTTTTCTTGTGTCCATGCTAAAGATTTAGGAGGTAGAAGAAGCTCTTAGTCTGTATTTGATATGGTTTTGTAATCTCTGAATTTTTTGCCATTGCCATCTATTATTTTAACAAATGGTTTTGAAGATTTAAACATATATCATGGCCAGGTTGTGGAAAAGCTTAAATGCCACATGGGAGTATCTGGAAACTATCATACTAGTGATAAGGAGCCATGGAAGGTCTTTGAGCCAAGAATTCCCTGGACTAAAGTGTCATTTTTAGAAGATTTACCTTCACCTAGTGGTGCCTTTGCTCCTTGCCTGACTGTGTTCTCCTGAGCTTCTTCTAAAATGAGGCTTGGAAATTACAGTCCTTCCATGTGAATATTCACAGTAGATTTAAATAAAAAGTGGGCCTCCCTGGTGGCTCAGTGGTTAAGAATCCACCTGCCAATGCAGGGGACATGGGTTCGAGCCCTGGTCCGGGAAGATCCCACATGCCACAGAGCAACTAAGCCCATGCACCACAACTACTGAGCCTGCACTCTAGAGCCCGCGTGCCACAACTACTGAGCCTGCATGCCCGAACTACTGAAGCCTGCGTGCCCTAGAGCACGTACTCCGCAACGAGAGAAGCCACCGCAATGAGAAGCCTGCACACTGCAACGAAGAGTAGCCCCTGCTCGCAGCAACTAGAGAAAGCCCGCGTGTAGCAACAAAGACCCAACGCAGCCAAAAATAAATAAATAAATATTTTTAAAAAAAGAATATGATCTCAGTTTGGAAAAATAAAGTTACCTATAAAAAAATAATTAATTAATTAAAGTGGCTGTTAAGAAAAATCATGAAACACTCTGAAACAGACAAAGGATATCACTGGAATCAATGAAATCAACTGACTGAATTGAAATAGTAATGGACACTTCATTTGAATGCTGGGAATTGTCTTACAAAACCTCTGGAGTTGCCCTGGTCTTCAAGTATGTATTCTACACACTACAAGACAAGTGTGTATCATAGAACACAGACTAATGCAAATGACTTGCCCCAGAAGTGCAAATAAATTCTGTCCTGTAGAGATACAATTCATTCACCCCGTAGAAAAGATGATTCCAAACACACATATTCCACCCCAGAGATAAAAACTAGGTGTGCACCTACTAGGAAATTCACTTCCATTTGCCTGATTGCCTACAGACATGTTTGTTCTTCACACTCTCCTTTGAACCGGCTGTAACATCATATCAACTTATTAGTGACCTAAATAAAATCTCTAATCTGTGTTCATTTTGTATTTGCACGAGAGACATGATCTTACCTTTTGAAAACTATATTTTAACATGACCAGGTCAGAATGGAAGAAATGAGACAGTGGCTCTGCCCCCCAGTTATCATCTGAGTAGAGAGGAATGAGAGATGACCAGAATTCAGGGCCTGAGTATATTATGACTGAGCGTATCAGGCAGCCAGGACTGGAAAAGAGATGTGAGTTGGAAACAGTTCAGCAGTCAGTTGGGCATGGAGTGGCAGGGGACTGCTCCAGATGTGGCAGAATGGGGTGGGGGTGGGGAGCAGATGGAGAAAGAGTTGGGAACAAGAGAAAATCTGATTATCAGATGTGCAAACAGCTTACAGGCATATTTCTGTAATTATGTGATGCTAAACAGGACAGAAAGAATGAAGAAAAATGAAGAGCTGAGGGGACTGGATGTGGAGAAACTTGTTATTCTTGAATCTGAACAATGAGATGTTTTCTTAGATAATCAGATAAGAGAGCAAAAAAGAGACTTGTTCCAAACTGCACCCAAGCCCATGATCAGACAATATTTACATTGAATTTAAAAGCTAATGAAATTACAGGTCAGTGATCAGGAAAGCAGTGTCTGCCTGTTAACCCACTCTTCCTACCTGGGGACAAATGGGCAGGCAGGCTGTATTTTGAATAATAATAACCCAGATAGCACCAAGAAGGGGTGAGCTTTGGGGAGAAGATCCAGCCTCTAAGGGCTAGGTCTTCTCGGGGTGAAGGTGACCTCAACGAGGAACAGAAGGGAAGCACCCGGAGTCCTTTTCCTGGACTTCAGCAGCACTTGGGGTTTGGGCTCTGGGACACTGATTGCCCAGACTGTCACACACTGTGTCACTTGCTTTGCAGGGCAGGGAAGGGACATCCACCCAACTAGAGTGGGCTTTTTGCTCCATTCCCTCAGTACCTCTGTGAGGTTGGAAGAGATTTTCCTAGATGGACAAGGAACTGAACCTTCCACTGGTTTCATCTACTATGACCACAGACCAGAACAATGCTTCAGACTGAAACCTCCTGTTTTTTTCTTTTAAATAATGTGACTCTCTTGGTCTAAGACTCACATGGGGATCAGAGGAGTACAGCATTTTGGTCGACCCCAGAGATTTTGAAGTCAGGGCTCAAATTCTTTCAGCTTCTGCTTGTTGACCTTGGGTGGGCTCACCTTTCAGACCCTCAGGTCCCTTGTCTGTAAAGGGGGTTAACGTCCCCCAGAGCTGGGTCCACTGGGGGCCCGTGACTGGAGAGCACTTCGCATGGTGCTTGGCTTACACTGGACGCTTACTCAGTGGCGGCTGAACTTCATGATGTTGATGGTGAGTAGTTGCAGGAATAGTAAAGTAAAACACACAAGCTGGATACCATCGTTGCATTAGGATAGTGGGAGATTGCTAATAATCGTTTCTTTAAATTTGTCTTGAGTTTTGTCACATTGCAGTCTTTTCATTTGTAAAATGAAGTCTTGGATTCACCAGGATTTATTTCTAGAATATGTAAATAATAATTAGTAGCACTTACTGTGTGCCCAGCACTGTTCTATTTAAGCCTCACAACTAATCAACGTGGTTGGTGTTATCACCGTTCCTATTTAACAAAGGGGAGAAGCCAAGGCCCAGAAGGGCTAAGAAAACTGCCAGGAGGTGGCAAGTGGAATATGTACCCAGCAGTCCAGCTCCAGGAATGCAGGGGCCCGTCTGCGGAGAAGACACCCCAGCCAGGAGAGACAGGGAAGGTGGAGGCCAGCACAGACCGAGCCTCTTGGCCAACAGCAGGCCTTCGGCACACCAGGCCTGAATGTGCCTCTGAGCTGAGTTAGGGGGTCCCTCAAAGATGCCCTGAAGGCCCTAGTTCCCTGCACCTTCCAACTTGCATTAAGACTGAACCTGTTCTGGTGGCCAGAAGCCAACTGCCTCTTCGTGGCACAGGAGAATCCCCCAGCTGCCTTTGTCAAGAAACACGCATGAAGGAGCGGCACCCTGGCCCAGCTGGCAGAGTGTCTGCTGTGGGCAGACTGCAAGACAGATTTCAGCTGGGACAGCCCGCTTCTCCTGCCCAGGGACAGCCCATGCCAGCCACCAGGTGGGGGACCGATTAGCTCATGAAATCAACTTTCAAGACCCCCAGTGGCAAAGGCAGCATCCTATGCACACAGTTTTCCATTTGTGCAGGAAGCGGCAGCGATGAAGAGAGATGAAGTAAAGTCAGGTTCAATGATTTTATTGAGGCCGGGGCTGCACTAACCAGCTTCATGGGCACCATGCCTTCCTGGAGATTTGGGAAGAGGTAAGCCAGTATCTGGAGATCGGAGCATGAAGACATCCGCAGAAGGCAGTGTTTGGGCACAAAAAATATGCTTCTGTGTAGAGCTTCAGGATGCCTGGGCTCGGCTCAGCCAAGCTAACAGAAAGACCTTTCATGGGGCTCTCAGGAGATATTTCAAAAAAAGAAAAGTAGAGCCTTTCAAAGAAGAAAGTTCAGCCCTCAGCAAAAACTGTTCTTTAAAAAAAAAATTAATCAATTTTTGTGGTTTCAATAAAAGCAAAGGATTTTGTGGTTTTCCCTGAAACTTTTCACCATTTTCCATAAAAACAAAAGGCAATATTTGAAACCATTTTTTTCCCCAATGAAAGTGGCGATGTTTTTGCTCAGGGACGACTTCTTGAAAAAACCTCTTTGCAGTTTTTCAGCCTCGTGATAGCCCTGTTTGAGCCCGAGAAGGCCTGACACCATTGTCTGTGCCGATGTATTTCACCTGCAGCCAAATGTGTACACCTTGGATCACAGAAATGTGCTTCGGTTGGAAAAATTCCACATGATGAGATGAGATCTTTTCTTTCAAGAGGTTATATTAGAAGGGGGCCATTTTACTTTCTAGGGAGTCCAACAAGGCAGTCTCAAAGCAATTTCTGAGATGCAAGTTTTGTGCCTTAAGCAGGTCTGATTGTGGACAACAAAAGAATAATCCCCCCATACCATTATAATCACAGGAGGAGAACTCTCACTCAAAGGAGCCTGGTTTAACCCTCGTATTTTACTGATGAGGAAACTGAGGCCCAGAGAGGCTGTGGGACCTTCCCTAAGACACAGAGATTATTGGCAGAGCTGCAATTCAAACCCAGGTCCCTTTACCTCCACCCAGTGGTTTTGGGGTTTGTTTTGGTTTTTTTCCATATCACACATCCTCTTTCGGTAAGATTTGCTTATTTTTATCAGTTCTTAACTCCTGGGAAAAAATATCACCTATACTTTTGCCAGCAAACTTTAACATTTTTTGAGTACCTGAAACTGAAGGTCAGTAACTTTCAGCTTCTTGGATTTGAACTTAAGCAAGAGATTCCACACTCTCACAAAATCTTCC